>NC_142856.1:6899534-11699534 GCF_061612785.1 Hesperophylax consimilis | reverse complement strand
GGAGTTCAGCTAGTTACTTATATATTTTAATTCTTATTTGATTTACGGGTAGGTAACCAAGCAAGGAACTTATTAACTGAAAGCTGATATATTTGAAAAAAAAAATTCACAATTATTTTTTATCACCCCTTCTTATAAGACATAGGTATTTAGTTAATGTATCTCAAAATGCATAGTGGTTAAAGGCTTACGATTTTTACGTATAAAAAATATTTGCATAACTAATATAGATGAAAAATTAAATATATTTTCCCACTTTATTCATTTGTACCTGGTTTCGAATTTATGTTGCTTAAAGTGTAAACAGTTTAAAAAAATGTATTTTACAATTATTCTTTGAAGGCACGTGACCTTAGAACGTTTCATACACAGACCACTTAAATTGATAAATCTCTCATACACTTTCTGGAATCTTAAACTAAACAACGCAGTATGCTGTCCAAGATAGATCTTTCATATTGTGAAACTGTAATTACGAGAGCAAGATTAGGACTTGATTAAAATGATCAATGTTCTTCAATCAACACACTATTCTTCTCGTGAGACAGATCATTAAACATGCCATTGAATTGGAGAATATCCCTTAATTAAACACTATTGATTCACTGCCAATAGCACAAGATTTCGTTGATTGAAATCTGAGTGGAAAAATCAAATCCGTTTTCCTCAATATATTCTCAGTGAGACTGCCCGTGAAAATCTGAGTGCAAGAGTTAGTTTATGCACTCGCCTTCGTTCGTATCACTTCGCTTGCACTCTGTCCCGTATCGGTTTTAAAAATCAAAATATTTGCGCAGACCATCACTGTATCCAAACATATATAAATACACTCATCTTACCTCTCTCGGTACCTACTTTGAATCGATGGCAAATAACATCGCACGGTAAAAGGAAAACGCAAAACATACCGGCTGCGCCAATATTATTTATAGTTATTTTTTTTTAAACTATTTTATTAACAATTAATAATATTGCGATGACTGACGTCTATTCTACCGGAAAACTAGAATAACAGAGATATAGAGAGAGCAGCAATGTATTATTGGTGCTGCAGACTCATTGGTTCAGGGTAACGCAAACATTTTTGTTTTCATAATTAAAATAATATACGTTAGTATATTTGCAATGTCATTGAACCCGTCGCCTTCCGAATAATTAATAGCGTGTAAATTACTATCGTTAAATTAACGATTTTCTAAATAGTTTTCGCTGGATGTCTCAAAAGCTTAGAGTACAACTATTGTTTTCCAATCAATCAGGTACTTAGCTGTCCAGGGACATACAGTGAAACTTTTAATTGAAAATCTCTAACAAATGTTTATTTTTAGAATTAATGAATAGATCTCTTCATTTCTGTATTTAAATTATGAAAATAAATCATCTTTAAATTGCCTTATTTCTGAACTAAAAGCTTTATGGTGTACTTTTTGTCAGGTTACTCTACGAAATATTTTCACGTAATCTCCAAATCTGTCGCTTACCAAATGCAAATAAATTTCAAAACGGAAACTTTTCCCAAGAAGATTGCTGCGTATCCGGTACGT
Source organism: Hesperophylax consimilis (assembly GCF_061612785.1). NCBI lineage: Eukaryota > Metazoa > Arthropoda > Insecta > Trichoptera > Limnephilidae > Hesperophylax > Hesperophylax consimilis. Next base: position 11,697,990 of record NC_142856.1, on the reverse strand, counting down.
TTCTTCGAGTACTGGAATCCTGTTTGTAGTCTAAAAATGTGGACTTGAAGAAATCGGATTATTTGATTACTATCTTCTTGGTGGAAATGTGAATAAAAATAATATGGCTTTATTTATAATTGTGTTATATATCGAAATTTATTTGAAATCAGAATGATTCGTTTTATATTTAAGGCGTGGAAATCTAATTACTAAGGGCAGGTTATTATACATTTATGAAATGATGTGAGGGCTCGAATCGAAATTTCATAGATTTTGAAAATGTACTCTGAAATTTGATGAATTATTCAAATTCTGCGAAACAAATGGTTCTAAGAATCCAGTAAAATGTTCAGAAAAAAATCAAAACGTAACTAACTAACTAACTATCCATCACGCCGTTTCTCCGCAGGGGTAGGCAGAGAGGACGGACCGCCAAACAACTCGGTCTTGGCACGCACTCCTTGCCTCATTCACATTCATACATCGTCTCATACATACTCTTCTATTGTTCTGACTCTTGACATGGCCCGACTCAAGTATCTGATTCACTTGGTCGTGCCATGTCTTCCTCGGGCGTCCCCGACTTCTGCTACCATTCACATTTGCATCGTATATTCTCCTTACACTCCTTTCTTCGCTCATTCGCTCTACATTCCCAAACCATCTAAGCGTCCCTTTCTTGATCTTACTCATTACGCTTACATCTGCCTTGCACTCTTTGCGGATATCCACATTCCTCACACGATCATACATTGTTTTACCACACATACGCCTCAAGGATCTCATTTCAACAGCATTCAATCTACTTTCATCCTTTCTTTGCCAGTTCCATTCCTCACTTTCATACATCAGGGTAGGTACCAGCCCTCCATTGTGGACTGCTAACTTCGCTTCTTTGGACAATTTTTTGTTAGCGCCAACTGCGTTCAGTCCTCCATTAATGGAGTTACCTGCATTTACTCTTCTTTCAATATCTCTGTCAGCCTTCCCATCTCTCGTAAACATGCTTCCTAAATACACAAACTCATCCACCTGCTCCAAGTATTCCTCATTCACAGCTATATTATGATTGTTTAATTTGTTTTTTTAGTATTTTATTGTTAATCTTTCACTTTTGTTTTAGGGAATAAATTAATGCAAATCTTGGAAGATGAAATTAACCCACTTCCCAACATTCGATCGAGCTTGGCAGATAGACACTGTCAACGACAATGCATTTTATCACGTAATGGTGACATACACGCATTTCTCTGATATTATATGACATTACCGCAATTAATCTATGAAATAAATGTCAGTCATTACCGATTTGCCCCTTACCGCTGTTGACTCTAGTCCCTGAGAAATAAGGTACAATCCTCAATCAAACCAGTGAAGACATTCAGTTTCAAATAGATGCACTTTATTACACAACTCTTTTGAGCTGTATTTTTATGATCTTAGGCATAAAAAATAATTTTAAAATTTATTAGGCTTAAGCGTGAAGTGTTTTATGCATATTTAGGAATAATAAAATTATTCCAAAATTTTCCTAATCGAAACACTATGTATCCTGCATATTTTTTTTTATTTTTTTTATTGTTGATACATTTTTTTTACAATATTTCATATTTCAATTTAGTAATGTTGGCCTCACTGGGTTGTTTACCCGTGCTGAGGCCCCCATGTTATAATTTAAGAATTTATGCATTTAAAAAAAAATAAAAGAAAAGAAAAACAACATTAAAATAAAGATAAATTTAAAATAAAAAATAAAGATTAAAAATTAAAATACAATTATAACACTAAAAGAAAAATATCAAAAGAGAATGTAAATCGGCATTTATAATGATATATGTGTTTGTGTGTGTTGTGTGTTTTATATATTTTTTTGTGTTGCGTGTATATGTTTTATTCTTTTATGTTATAGTATTTTGGTAATAATGTCCTTTTGTTCTTTAATCCATTTTTTTATTTTGTGTTTGAATTTGTTTTTATTTTCCTCAATTTTTGTTTCAAGTGGAAGACTGTTGAATGCTTTAATAGCGTGGTATTTATGGTGTCTTTGTCCAAAGGTAGTGTTTACCGTCGGAGTTTTTATGTTTTCTTTGTACGCTTGTCTGATATACTGATTATTATTGATTGTACCTAATATTTTAATATTACCTACTTGCGTGGAAACTTTTCCTTATCTCTCTCCCCCCCTTTCCCGCTCCAACCTAAGTATATTTAAGTATAGTTATAATCACTTTTATTTATTGATGTTTATGGTAGGCATATTATAGGTTTATCTTTTGTTGAATTTACATTCCTATTATTATTTTTCTTATTTGCTGCTTTATTCTTTTTTTTTCCTATTTTTATTTAATATTCTAGTTTACAGGTTATTTTTATGTTTCTGACTATCTATCTGTGAACATTAATAATAATTGGTCTGTTTTTTTGCTATCCTCTTTTGCATTTTGTATTACTAAGACTGTTTATGTTCCTCAAAATAAATAAATAAATATATAGTGTTTAGATTTGGTAAATGTGTTTTACAGTGTTTTTACTTAGTAAAATCTGTCCGACAATGGTTTTACATTGTTTGGGTGCATAAAAATTTTGGCTTACGGTCGCAAAAGACGCCCCATTTTTCATTCAATTAATTTTGAAAAAGTGGATAGGTATACTCTATGTCCATAAAACTAATTTTGGAAAAAAGGGGACAGACGAGTAGCGGTATAGTGAAGAAAACGAGAAGACGATTTGTAAAAGTCTTTAAGAAGTAGGGTGTTCTTACGATAGACAACCTACAATAGGATGGATCACCTGAAACATACACGATTTGTATAAGTCTGTAATCTGTAAGGTGAAGGGTTTTCTAATGATAGTCAACCTACGTTAGGATGGATCAATCACCTGAATTCTTAGGTTTTTAATAGCACTAATGTCCATTACACTTTTAATAATCTTGTATCGCATGCCTCTGCAGTGTATTTACTGAAGCAGGTTAAATTAGTATAAATATTTCAGTTTTCGGCTAGTCAAAGACTTTTAAGGGAAGGCTGTATCCATGAACCTACTTAAAGGTCCTTTATTATTCTCAAAGGTTAATTAAATGTCACATTGAAGGCCCTTTGTGACTTATTTATTATTGAAAATACTTCATGTTATTAAAGCATTAAAATAACTCCTAATATTAGTTAAAGTGCCACGTGATGTTAAGACGAAAAAAATATTAAAAAGTTAATACAAAAAAGAGTAGCGTTGAATTTTTAAATGGAAAAGGATACTGAATAAAAATGGTAATTAGAAGATTAACTAGAAATTTAGAAAACAAATAAATGTATTACATAGTACCTAGTGTAATTACACATCTTCCCTGATGATGGACAGTGTAATGCTATTCGAAGCGTTAGCTAAAGAAGGACGTAGCGCAACACGGCATTATATCCCAAAATAAATCATTATCATACTTTTGGCCGTGAAAATCTGAAATCATAACCAAATAAATTTATTATTATTTTTTTTGATAAATTAATGTTTTTAAAGACAAGATTTTATTTATGCATAGCACAAAGGATAACAATTATTTTTATAAGCAATAATTGTTCGCCTGAAACACTCATCCACATTGAAAAAATCTCCTGATAAAAAATACATGACGCCAACGGGACTCAAGTCTTGACTTCGAGTCCCGTTGGCGTCATGTATTTTTTATTAGGAGATTTTTTCAATGTGGATGAGTGTTTCAGGCGAACAATTATTGCTTATTAAAATAAATAAATTTATGTTTTTCGTATGGTCGTTTTAGTAATATCAAATTAACGACTCTCATAAAAATACCACGATATTTGATTCATAATGTTTTTCTACGTATCCACCCATCATTATATTACTGGCTGAAGTCTCCGGCGTTGCTCAGGCTTTGCGTAGAGTTTTTCAATATCAGATGTAGACAGACGGTAATTTTCCTCTGCAAAACTTCAACGTGAAGTATCAATATTTCGTTTTAAGGGGTGGGAAAATAGCATGAGAACAGTCTTTCGAATTCTTGTACAGTGATCTTTCTCTGGTTTCGCAGGTCAAGTGTGCAAAATTTCATCAATTTCGGAAAATATAAAACTGTAGTAAATAAAAAAATAATAGTGTAGTAAATAAAAAATAAAAATGTAAATATGCTACATAAGGAGATAATGACTTAAAAATTAAAACTGAATACAATGAAACAAAAGAATAACTTTATGTTGCACAATTAATGTTAGATCATTGTAAAAATACATTATATATGTGTACAGCGCTCTTAAGGAGATTTTCCGCAAAAACGGCGCTATACAAATCATTCAAATTTTACTATACATTTGCAGCCTACCGTTTTCGCTTCTATCAAAGCTTCCTGAAGGCAGTAGACATAATGACAAACCTTTCATGTACACAGCGGAGGAATTAGACTTAAGCATCATTAAGAATTAGGCATCACTTTTAAAATCAAATCTTTCATTCGTTAACCGCATAACAGAAATCTCTAATAAGGGCTTAAAAATGTTAGAATTTATAAATAGGCTAACCAGAAATTTTAACAATATAAAGTGTATTAATTTGTTATATTTTGCCTATGTAAGAAGTTAACATGAGTACAATTATCCTAGCTCGAACATACATTATAATAAACGTATACGAGTTTTTGAAAGAATACAAAACAAATTCTTACGTTTTATAAATTTTAAAATAGGTATTTCAGCAATTGTGTTGAACTACAACTAAATACAATTAAATTTAATTATACGAATATGCTCAAATTGTCAGACAGAAGAATCTTCACTGACTTGGTATTTCTATATAAAATTCTAAATGATTTTGTTAATAGTCCGGTATTGCTAGAATTGATAAGCTTCCGGATTCCACAACGTTATACTAAAAGTCAGGATTTATTTCAGTGAAGAAATTCTGGAACTAACTACCATATGTATTCCTCTTTGCCCAGAATACTAATGGAGGGAAACAATTATATCAAGTCAGTGGACATCTTCAATTTATCTTTAATCAAATATAAAATGTCGTTAATGAGGCAATTCAGTTATGTACAATAAATAATGTACATTTTTTAATATTTATATGTAAAAGCCCCGGACAAAGGGCGTTAATTAATAAATTCAACTTAATTATTTTCTACAAAAATATAATACTTATGACCTTTTACGAATAGTTCAATTTGTTGTCATTTTAATAATTGTTTATGAATCAAAACTTATGTATATAATTAAAAATACTTCTGGATATAATCAAATAAAAACGTTTACTTGCTAGCACGAACGAACCAATTAAAACTAGACGGCCGGCATAGTCCAGTGGTAACGCATTGGACTGCCATTCCGAAGGTCGCGGGTTCGAACCCGGCGTGCGCAAATAAATTTTATTTGATTAATTTGTGTTATTTCACAATTAATTAATTAAAATAATATATAGTATATTTGCGGCACGTTCCAGAGTGGAAGATACTACCAGTATCGCCCTGGTGTAAGACCACCATTCAGAATTGAAACGTTGCTCCAAATGGCTTTAGCCGTGTTTAGTGACTAGATCTGAATAGCCAGGTACTTCCCCACCTTCCTCTTTCCCTTCCCCATTTACCTTCAGCCTCACAACATCCCCCAATTGGGGATGCCATAGTCTCACTGGCTCCAGACGGGGGCAGTTGGGACTCTTGTGAGGTATTCACTATAAAAAAAAAAAAAAAAAAAAAAAAAACTCTTAATTCATAAGTAAAAGGTTAAAAACGATAACTTTTATTTTTATTTTTTGCTTTGAGTTATTACACCTACCTACCTACGTAAACCATCGTATCTTCAAAATCTAGATTATTTAGGAGAGCATTTTAAAGTTTATTTTGATTTCCACAAATCCAAATATTAACCTTTAAAAGTCAACAAATATTGTGACAAAAATCCAAACGGTTTTATGTCATAATGCACATACGACTTTATACGTAGGATAAAAAAATAAGACAAATGTTGTATTTATCAAATACGATTATTTACGCTGGGGTTGGTTGAAAGTGTTTTATTATATATTTTAGATACCATAATTAACGTGGGGTTTGTATACACATTTTTATAGTATGTAAACCAAATTTTGTATATTTTTTTTAAATGATTTTTTTAATTGGTATCATTAATTACTCAGATTTTTTAATGTTGAATGGTAAAAAGAAAAATGTCAATTTGCGGTAAATCCCAAAATCAGATAAATTGACACGTGTCATACACATGTTATTACATTATAACCTACACATACATGTTCCCCTGCCAAGTTATCAATTTTCCAAATAAAACTTTCGAAATATGCTATACAATATTATTCAATTTGGGAATGCCAATTTTCTGCCTGGAATTAGTGTGAATTGTGACCATATCGGCGACCTTATTTGTGATCGTATCACGTATATTGAGTTAAACTCCATAGGAAATCTTCCCACTGTCGTTAATTGCGTTAGTAATGCCTTGTTTAAGATAATCGCGTTTGCACTAAGAACACCCAAAGCGCTACTAGAATAACTTGATCAAGAAACGTTTACAATATTACATGGCGCGATGTGGAACTATAGTTATTTAATGAAAAGGCAACAGCTTAAACTGTGTTTGTTAACTCGATTTGAATAGCAAGTTGTTTCCAAAACTTATTATTTCATTTCTTCTCTCCACTCCGTGCCTTTTCGTCTCGCAACTTTCTTGAATTACGGTTACCATCGTCGATGTTCTCGAGAATTCTTTTTTTACAGAATTTAAGTCTGCTTTTTGAATACATGTATTTAAATTTTGATTTTGTTTACGTAAATAAATTAATGCAAATCTTGTTAGTGAAAATAAACCCGCTACCCGACATCCGATCAAGCTGACTTGTTGTCGATGACGATGAAATTTTGGTAGCAATCACGTACACACAGGTGGACATATACGCATCTCTCTGAAATTTGATGATATTACCGCAGTTAATGTACGAAATAAATGTCAGTCCTATCCAATCCGGATTCGGCTTAATTATTAGCGCGGTTGCCTACAGACCTTGAGGAGGAATGCGCAATCCTCAGAAAAACCATTTTTTTTAGTTTTGAAAGACATTTCAGAGAGTTACGAGCCAGTCCCTGGGAAGAAGGTTCAATCCTCACCCCATTAGCTAGTGTTGCTCAAGCTAAATATAGAAAGATACTCTCAGTATCGCCCGATGAGAGACCACCAATCAGAATCGTGACGTTGGCGTCACTTGAAATAGTTTCAGCTATGTTTTGTGATCATAATTTAAATAACCCGGTACTTTCCAATATCCATCGTCCATCTATTGCCTTTTTTGTCTTTTTCCAATTATCAATAGTATTACAAAAGCGACTTGCTTGCTTACTTGATAATGCAATTTACGAGAAAAAAAATATTATGTACAGTTGTGTCCATTTGATAGATTCTCCTATCTCAACAAACGGATTACATTATTTAGAGCACAGGCGTCGGGTGGGATCCTGTCCTTATTATAGCGGTATTTCAATAGAAGATGCTCCTGTAAACTAGCGTCATTGATTCCTTTGACACCAGTGAACACGAGAACGGTTCATTTCCACGAATCGTTCTTTGGTGGAACAGCTCGGCAGTGGAACGAGTTTTCCCCGTCCTACAACATGAGTCTCATTAAGATTTAGGTTCACTCCTTCCTTTCCACAAAAGGCCTTCCACACAGCAACCCCACAGATAACATAAATTATTTTCCTCAGGACCTTCTGAGTGAAGGTAATGTAAAAAAAAACATTTAAGAAGTGCTCAAGCTCGGTCGTGTAATATTTTTAAACTCTCTAAAAATTTATGCTCATATATTTTAATATTATCAGATATGTACATTGCACGTGAAAGTTTAAAGGTCCATTATAATAATAATGAGAAAACAAATTTCGTTCAAATAACAAAAGGCAGTACCTATTTACATTACACTAAGCTATATCTGACAAACAATAATTTTAACTACAAATTACACAAATTCATTTTAACTAATGCCTAAATTTGAGGCAGGCCCAACCAGGTACCGAAATACCTTTCGACCCCTTATCAAAACACCGGCATATCCTAAACATGACGGTATTTAATATGTATGTATTGTAGGAACCGTTTCACCGTGACCGGTACAATACGAATGCCTTACGGCATCGTCAGACCGCGACATACTCAGGGGCACCGCAGTACCCCAATCAATTATTTCGCCAATCAAACTGTGGTTGGGGGCTAAATTGTGCTGGGAAGGGTTGATGATTATAATCAAACGATATTTTGACAAAGACTTGAAGAATATTGTTATTTTAAGACATTATTGAAAGCTTTGTGATATAATTATTCAAAATTGGTGGTTTGTGTCAATCTTATTTTACACAAGTTGTAGTTTCCTTATTTGCATTGTTGTTGGAAGAAAGATCTTTGTTGCGAGAAATAGGTAAAAATAATATATATTTTTTAATGATAAACTAATGTTTATAAGACAAGGTTTTTTTATGCATAGCACAAAGGATAAAAAACATTATTAGCAATAATTAAAATATTTCCTGAGTAAAAATAAATGCCGCCGACGAGAATTGAATACCTTCTAATGTCCGGTCAGGTGCTCTGGACCACTGAGCTACGTCGGCTTATTTTCAACACGTCAAATAATTCAATATGTACTAGTACTTCTATCAATCGATCATAATAAGCTGTAATTGTTGATTGAACTACTTAAATTAATAATAAGCAGTAATTGTTTGTATGAAGATTTTCCTGAAATCCGTGCGGCGCATGGATAAATTGAAATTTTCTGAAAATCTCATAGAAAAAATGGAATTTTCTAAAAAACCAAAAAATCGTTTTCAGTTACAACAACATCAATAACGCTATTTTTGTATTGTTAGCACTCTAGTACACCCAAAAGTCACTGCTTCAGAGCCTGTATGAATGTATGTAGAAATATTACATATATAGTATTTGTTAATAAAAAACTAAAATGTAGCCAAAATTCATTATTATAAATTCTCAAAACAGCTATTTGCATATTTACCGCGTTACTATGACAACATATAGTTGAGGGCGGATCTTAATTATCAGGTTACTTAAAAATATGCTTCATTATCTAATATGGAATATGGGTTCCATTGCCGTTCAATGGTTTCTTACTTCCATGGTTATTACACATAGTTAATAATCATGTATAGTTATCATACATAACTGAATTGTCTCAGTAATAACATTTTGTATTTGTTCAGTGATAAATTGAATATTTCCACAAACTTGGTATAATAATTTCACTCCATTAGTTTGTTGAGCAGATAGGAATGGTAGTAAATATGTGTTTTTGTAAGAAACACTGTTATTATAAGAAATTGTTATTCTGTCATAAAACATTAATCTCGAAAAACATTACTGTTGCAGAAAACACTGTTTTCGCAAGAAACCATAATACATACATATTCCAAAAACACACGACTACAATTTTGCTGTACATGAAAAATTGCTCTTCACATTTCGCAAGGCCGTTAAATTCAAATGTCTTAAATACGGTGACCGGATAAATCATCGAATGATAATTTATCACATCTTTAAAAAGTTATAAAAAGTCATGGAAAGTGATTAAACAAAAACTTTATTAACTGGGTTAAGTAGGTTAAGTTAGGTTCAATTTTTTTTAATCATCGTTTTTAATGACTTTATATCACTTTTTAAAAGTGTGTTGAATAATAACATTGTTTAGTTAGCATGGAACCCTTAAATACTAACATCTAAACGATATATATATATATTAATTTATCACGAAATCAACCCTACTCACGTTTCCATTCGAATTTTTTTTAAAGCTGACACATAAAAGCTCCGATTAATCTCAAAAATGGAACCATTACAAAATGAATACATTGTGTTGCCTTCATAGATAATTACATGCAATGTTGCATTTCCCAGAAAAAAGGCTGAAATGTGAGGTCGGGTTCACACTATTTTACTGACTTTGAAAGGCAGAAAGGTAAAGTCTGGATTTTTCTGAAATAAGCCAGAATTTAAATATTTTTTTCATCCTTGAAATTTCGCAAGGTAGAATAGTGTTTTTAGCATTTAAGTAAATGTATCATAGCCATGTAGACTCCTAGGCTTCTAGACTAGCGATGAGTCGTACATTAATTGAGCTAGCTCTTTTTTGATGAGTCAAATTCGTACGACTCTCGGTTAACCGTACCACGGCTTAATTGCTAGGCTAATATTTTTATCAGGAGATATTTATGAAAAATAGCTCCATTTAAATTATCTACATGTAAATTTTTATTACAGTTTGACATCTGGACTTGGACACATGTTCATACACCTACTAACTACCTAGCATCTTATTTTTCTGATGGTTTGAGATGGTGTACCGGTACCAAGAATCGTACGATCGTTAATACTCTTTCGCTGGGAGCCGTATCATGAGAACCGTAGCGGGGGAGCCGTACCGGGGGAGCCGTATCGGGCAAGTGCAGTATTCTCATTGCTCATACGCTCTGAACTCACGGCTCCCGTTCAATTGAGCCGTCGTCCAATTGAGTTGACTCTTTGAGACGTTCGAAAATATTGAACTGGTACCGTGGATCCCGCTCTTGATAAAATGATTCATGACCCATCACTATTCTAGACAGGTCAGCCAACATGATTATCTGCTCTAGATAGATTTTTGTTTTATGAACTTGTTTGATTCATTTTATGAGCAGTAAGAACACAATGAACCAGTTAAGATTTTTTTTGTAATTATAAACTAAAGTTTAAAAGACAAGGTTTTTTATGCATAGCACCAAAGATATTGTTCTTCTAATATCTTTGCATAGCACAAAGGATAATAAATTATTATAAGCAATAATTTGTCTCTTGAAATATCCATACGAATTGAAAATGCCACAAACAAATTTACAAGTGAAAAAAAATAATAAGCAGTAATTGTTGTAAAAAGCACCAGACATCAGAAGGTGTGGGTTCAATTCCCGTCTGCGGCATTTATTTTTACTCTGGAGATATTTTTAATTTGTATGGATATTTCAGGAGACTAATTATTGCTTATAATAATTTGTGAACCAGTTAAGACATACGGATACTCACACGACACACTATCTTATATATTTGTATCTCCTCTAGTTATAATATAATCCTATTAAATGGTCTGTTTATACCTAACAAATAAATCAAATTAACGAAGCGCCTTTCACAATGCTAGCGTATTTTTTGGTTTGTTTGTCAAACGCCTTTCTCTTTCACAGCCGTTATATAAATATGTGGGTGACCAAAAAAAGATTTTCATAATGGTTTTCACGTTCTATTCCTTTTGTATTCAACCCTACTTTGTCCATTCAAGCCATCGCACATCGCAGGTCAAGGTTCGCCGTACGTAGCTGTCACGAATTACAATGCTGATATAATTTTTCATTGTGTTTACCTAGCTAAATGGTCATTGGAAATCTAAATTTATGACCCATTATGATATCTGTTGTTTTTTTGGAATTTTCGCCAGAGATAAGGGACAAACTCAGAATGCTTCACCGCCACAGAATTTGGATATGTATGGAAGGAAGTAGAAGCCAAATAGTATATTAAATAAGAATTCTAAATATGTTCAAATAAATACATAAATACAAACAACCTAAAAAAATAACTAACATACCACCACGCCATTTTCCCGCAGGAGCAAGCAGTGAGGATGGAACGCCAATGAACTCGATCTTTGCACACACTTCTAGCTTCATTCACAATCGTGCATCTTCTCATATATTATATATTCACTTCTTTTATTCTCATGACATAATTTACTGAATTACAATAAGGTTTTTTAGTATTCATGACATCGAAAATTAAAATATATGAGATTTCGAAAAACTACCTTCATCCGTTATCAGTATGGAAGGTGGTCACAATAAAGCCTTCCAAACTGTTGGCTAAATAAGGGAACACGGCGTAATAACCCAAAAAAATTCACGAAAATACTTTTGGCTGTGAACATCTCACATCACTTTTTCATTGTTTTTTTTTTAAATTTAACGATTTAAAAACATGGAAAAACAATGTGGTATTCAACTTAATTTTTGACAATTAAAGAAACAATTTATTAAAACGTGGAATTTATGTTGCGACAAAAAAATCGACGCGCTGATGTAATATAACTAAAAGTGAAAGTTTTGACTCCAAATGATTCAACTGGTGAAGATTTTCGTGCATTTCATTTTTTGCGAAAATTTACTTAGTAAAAAGATATTGAATTATTTATCGAAAGAAAAAGATATTTCCAGTGTAGTCCAGCTAAAACGTTCTAATGAATAAATAATCAAGGTCTGTTTTTATTCTCCGCCTCGTCTTGGGGTAAATAAATTGACCGGCGATGTTTTCAGGAGCCGGGAAATTGTTTTTCATGATCGGACTTCATTATTAAAATACGCTGATGACTGATAGATCTGATCTTTATTCAGGGTGCGGATAGAGAATAGAATAATCAGGGGATATGGTCCTGCTGCTGAGAGATCCATCGAAATATGTTTATTTTTATGAAGGAGAGGTTACTATGAATCTATCGGCGAATAACGCATAGAGTATTACAGGAAATTAGATTACATAGTACTACTGCTGAGAGCTCTCCTGTGGCATATATTTATATTATATTATGCGTGTTTCTGAAAGAGAGGAGGGGGAGAGAAAACATAATATATTGACGGTATAATTTTTTTTTCTTTTTATTTTGATGCAATCGAAAACGATGTTTTCATGAACTAACACTCGGAGACATTTTACTGGTTTAAAATAATGCTAATTTATTAAGAATTTCTTCAAATTATTCATTATCCGGTTAAAAATGAAATTGCAGGCCCTTAACGGGTATTGATAGTTTTCCTGTTAAACTTAAAAAAAAAAGAGTTTGTTATCACTATATCGGACCACATGTAAATAAAAAACATATTATTTTCGCACTTCTTCATAATATGGCTTGGTGCAGGTGCATGAACACCTGTTCTGGTATATTAGGAATGTACTAAGAGTTTATCAGGAAATGAACTTCAATCCGTTACTAACCGTATTTAACCGTTGATTAGCGTATTTAGCCGGCTATCATATCTGTTACAAAATAAAATTAAAAAGGTCTATATTATAGCATCGTACACTCACATTTAAACTACTTGATTGAAATCTAAGGAAACGGATATGATACATAAATAAATGAACTACAGGTAACACAAAACAAATAATTAAAAAGCTATTTCAATTCAAACCCAGAACATCCACAAATTAATTAAATATAGAAACCAATCTGTTAACATTAAGAAAATCATATTAATATAATACATGTCTCCTTATAAATAAAATAAATAATAAACTCATATATACAAATCCAGAACTCAATCGGTCCCAAGTACATACACACTTTACACGGCAACATGATAACATACATTTAAACACCATATATACTCACCATGATAAGCGATCCATCGGGGAAACATATATAATTGCCTTCCAGACAAAATTAAAAACGAAAAAAGTACAGGAACATTTAAAAAAAAATTATTCACTTTTGAGCTCAGTCAACAAAACAATAAATAAAACAATATTCTTATGTAATGTATGAGTTATTTCTAGTTAAATAAGTGTATAATATGTAATTTTCTTTTATCTAGAATAAAAAACTTTAAAAAAAACCGGAATACGAATAATTTAAAGAAATTTTGAAATAATCAGCAATACTCACTTTTCTCCTTGCAGTGTCATTGTAAAACTAAACTAATTACAGAGCTCTGGTATCATGCAAGTTCAGCTTTTACATTCTTTGAATTTTAAGTAGTTCACACCACTTTTTATACCAAGAACTGAGTTTTGAATCATTCATGTACCTATATATCTATAAATAATTATAAACAAAACGACGTATTGTAAAATGACTGAAGATTACCATCATTATCTGGGTATTTTATAACATTCGCGATGTTCTTTTTTATTATAAGCTATGAAACTTTAAGCAATCCATCCAACTTTAAAAAATATGTGAGGGCGCCATATTGGTCGTTTCATATCTTTCGTTTTTCAATAAAGAAAATCTTTCGAAAAAATATCACAAACATCCTGGCAAAGCCAGGAAACAAGTATTTAAACTTTTAACAATAATTGAATTTATTAGGGTTTAAGCTCTGGGTGTAGTTTTCTTAATAATTCAATTCGTTGAGCTTCAAAAAAAATTGATTATAGCTGTTATACTAAAGACGGGTTTATTCAGAGAATTTGAACATTTCTTCAAATTCCAAAGTTAATTTTCAAGTTCTGTGAAAGTTCTTTTTAGTTTCTATTATTATTTCAGTTCTTTTAAGTAACTGGCCTATAATGATATAATAACAGAAGTATAATAGGACTTTCATGGAACCCGAAAATGAACGTTGAAATTTGATGAATTGTTCAAATTCTATGAAACAACCAATACTTAGAAAAACAATGAATAACAATTTAACCTTACAATTTCCATCATTACTTACAGATTTTATTACCGTATTTCGTTCTATATAATATACCATGCATCAAAAACTGGGGAAATTTTTAAATTATATTCTATTTTTAAAAGCGTGGAATAATAAAAACAACGCATCTTTATGGCGGTTTTTAATTTGTGTTGCAGCAACACCTGCGTGTGTATGGATCTAAACACTGAAATAAACTACTGAAAGCTTAAAGACACCCTGCAAAAAGGTAGTAGCAATCGTTAAGAAGGTAGATTTTATTCTTTCTATTGATTCCATCTTTTTACACGGGTTCTTTATCTTCCTTTCTTAATTTGAAAACTAAAGTTCTCATTTTATATGTACGTCGGATTGCGGATGCGCAGTATACTTGCGTCAGTAGTCGCCCGGCATTTGATCAAGTCGGGTGTGTATTGTGAAGGGGGGAGCCGCCCTTTTATTTATCTTGACGTTTCGAATAATAATGATGAGCTTTTGAAATATAACGACATCTGTGAATGAGACTTGTCGGCGGCCAAACTTTTTTTATGGCAACGGTTCAAAACTTTGAAAAATGGACGACTATTAATTCACAAAATCATTTACGTTCTTTGTAAAAAGTTTTTTATAAGCAGTAAATTTAAAATTCAGCACTTATGTACAAAACTTTTCACAACACAAATAAGGCTTAATCTTTTTGCCAATTTGTATAAAAGTACAATAAATATATATTTACAAGACATTTCAAAACAATTATGAAAACATTTTAAGAATGAATGTTATTCTCAGCGAATGACTAGGATTTTGGTGTCTCTCCGTGAATTAATTAATGCTGTTTTAATTACTGGATCCATTAATGAATTCGAAATGAGACCGCAAATTTAAATGTTACCCCACTGACTAATATTGTGAAATATCGTGTTTGGTGAAGTGTTTCGCTATTGTAAATGATCCTGGATTAAGGGGGAATCCACGAGACAGTGAACGAATAACTTTACTGGAACAGCCGCAAAGAGGTAAATATTAAATTCTGATATTTTCTACAGTGGTTGAAGTGAAATTAAACTGTTAGTGGTATTTCTGTGTATTTTTCTTACGAGATATGAGCTTTTGATCATTGATTTCTTTGTTTGTTCATTATGTATCTCTATTGTTAAAAAATTCATTTATAGGTACCTACCAAATCTCCATATGATGTTTGTTTTAGTCTTGTTTGTCAAATAACTTTCCAATAATGATTTAATAACAGAACATGAATAGAACTTTGAAATTTGATTAAATTTTCAAATTCTGTGAAACTACCCATCCTTACAAATCTAAACACGACACAGATAATTAAAAGATCACAAGTAGGAAACGAACATAGGATCTCTTGTTTTACCGGGACAGCGATTTTAGCCACTCGACCATTGGCACCTAACTATTGAACATCATATTTGTCGATTTCATATTTCAAATTTAACAATATTTTCTTGCTACTAATTTTTTCCCATATTTTTGGCAGCGACCTTTTTGAATTGTCACGAATATAAAATGAATTGATTGGTAACATAGATAGTGTCTCGTATAAACACATCGGATTTTTATTTACATGGGTTACTTGTCGACTTTTTCTAGAAGTCTTAATTGATATTCAACTTTTATTGGAACAACATTGCTTTTACTTTTGAAGGTATCATTGAAGAAGATAATATGAACATATCTAAACGAAAGAGGAAATAGAACAAGACACAGAAAATGTGTTTAAAATTTAGAAAAATATTCAATACTTTTGGTTCATCTAGCACAAACAATTGGCTTTCAACAGTTGATAACAGTTAATAAATAACTAGTTAATAAATTAACAGTTTCCTTTTAATATCCACACAAATTTATTTATTCATTTTCAGGTTATCGACAGCTTACATTTATTTCAGTTTGTACATAAGTATTATATGGTATTATATTATGGATTTCTTCATTATGAGTTTACTTCTACTGAGACAGCATAGTAAGGAATAAGTAAATTAAATTTGTAAGAAAGGAATATGAATTCAAAAAATATGTACAAAACAAAAGTTTAAATAAAACCAAAAATTATAAAACAAAACATTTATAGAGAGGTTGTAGACATAAATAAAATCGTAATAGAAATATAAACAATAGAGACATAACATTATTCATAAACCATCAGAGAAATATTATTTTATGGACCTCTTGAATTTGGTAAGTTCTTATCAATAATCAATCATACATTTCGATCCTCCCATTCTATCATCGTTCAATTTACCATTTCTTTTTACATAAGCAATGCCTCCTTTTTAAAAGGCTTTTTTTTCAAAAACATGCATAAATTTTTACCTTATTCGTAGAGTTAAATTTTTTACAATTAGTTACAATTTTCTAACAACACCAAAAGCCATTTATCCAATATATGGACTAATAGAGGAATTTCTTCTTTCTTATTTTACTCACAACAAGTTTTTTTACGAAATAAAAGCATATAAGAAATAATAAGAATAACCTTATGATATTTAAAAAATCCAGACTACTCCTTACTTGTGTAATGGTAGGGGTTTTAGTTAAAATAAACATATATCGAACCCACGACATCTGAGTGCGAATCCAACATATTTGTGGAACTTAGATATTTAGTCAATATACCTATAGATTTGATAAAATATGATAACATTTTCCATTATTTTGGGTAGCTCCGCCCCAAGCATAGGTCACCCCTAGCGGTTCGCTGCGTTTGGTGACTTGGCGGGGGTGCCCGGGTACATGGGGTGAGGTTTGATAGGTCTTGGCGGCGGATGCGTTTTCCCACCTACTGTGTGGCGAGTCGGAGCGGCAGAGAATGGTCAAGGGAGACCCTTTGATCTATCCAGCTAGACTCTCTCTCTCAACCCATCGCCTCGAACCGCAGTGGGAGGGATGGATGCATACGTCCGTCACTCCTGGACACAAACCTCCAGATTTCTATCCACCTTTCACATCTTTTTCCTTCCCAAAACTTTCCCTCCTTATCTTTCCTAAAAAATATCCTCCACACAGCAACCTCAAAGATGACATAGACCCTTAGGGATTTTTTTTCCACCTGTGTGAAGCTAATTTAAAAAAAAATCTCGAAATACGGTGTCCGGAAACTCGTGGTACAAACCTGAAAATTATGAATTTATATCACATTTGGATTTGATTCTGGGGTAGGTACATTTTTTTTATTTGTTCTTTAATTTTTGAGTAATTCGAGCGGTAGTTGAAATGTTTTGTTTAAAATTTTGTGTTTTTTTTAGTTTGAAAAAAAAGGCGAAATGCTCAGAGTTGATAAAAAAATTTCGGGTTCTGATATAGATTAACCCGTTTCCAGTTTATGCTAAGAGTTTTCGGACACCGTGTGTATTGTGGACTTTATATTTTTTCTGAATACGGTCACATTTAGTTTCAAAACACAAACGCAGCAGGCATCTCATTTCTACTACATAATGTATACTTTAGTCCTATCTTTGCTAATATCACGCCTCACTGCCATTCACTAGGGTTGGTATACAAATCAGAATTCCAATTGTCAACTGCCAACTTCGCTCGCTTTTTCCTAAAACCAATATTTATACGAAAGCACCTAAATGCTTCTATTAACGTTTTGTAGACAACCCAGCTCTTAATCAAATGAGATTTCTAGATCAAATACTTGTGTATGCTAAAATGTGAAGTATGTGATGAACTTGAAAGGGTTGTAAGGAGAATGTATGACTTGAAAGTGAACGGTTAAAGAAATCAAGGACGCCGGAGGAAGACACTGGACAACTTTTTAAAATCTTTAAAATAATATTATCTCCACTTATCAATATGCATTGATGCTTGCATTGATTTTAGTGAAAAGATCATTCATAGAACAAAGATATAGAACCCATTATAGAATTATGTTCCTAGATTTCTGGGGTGTACCTACACATTGTAAAACCAGGTATGACCATTCCATAAAGGTGGAGATTCAAATAGTATAATATTAAGAACGAGACGCATAGATTGTATAAAAAAAGGAAAAAAAGCAAGAAATTAACTAAAGCTTTGATCAAATTGTTATTATTGTTACTAAAATGATTTTTGTTATATGAATGATAAAATTAAAATTCAGATGCATTGAATGTAGATAGTTTGGATAATATTCTAATCGAAATGTACAATGATATTACAGTAGATTCAAATAACTTAGACGTTATTTATAATCTTAGGGAAATCAACATTGCAAATTTAAACTTTGTTGATGAAAATATAGTAGAATTAGCTAACTTACTTCATAATAATATAAACAGATATATAGATGTAGAGCCAACAGTTAGACCAAAATTACCGAAATTGCATACGTCAAAGAAATTATCTAAATTAATTTTTGAATTAAATAACATAATTTTACCAAAAATCATATTTGACGAAATTAGTTTTTTAGATCTTCATTTTGTAGATTACTTTTGTTTAGATTACTGTTTGTAATAATTTAGGAATTAAATTATCATCCTCTGACGATAGATCATATAGTTATAGTAAACCAGAATGGCAGATCAGATTAGAAAATGATGTAGTATTTTTAAGAAGTAACATAAGTAATAAGATATAAAAATGGAAATAGAAGTAGGAAAATTTTGAGACATGTAGATGAAATTGGTAGAAAATTTGGTTATAACATTGATAGTCATAATAATGAAAATATAATCAATGATTTACTGGATTTATTAAAACAAAAATTAGGGGTAAAAGCTAGTAGATTAAAAAGATATAATTATACGTATAATAAAAAAAATAATAATAGATTATTCCAGAAAAATGAAAAAATATTTTATTCCAAACTTGACGATAAACAAAATATTATTTCGAATAATAATATTCCATTGCCATCTGAATCAGATATGCGCGATTTTTGGACTAAAATTTGGAGTAAAGATATAAAACATAACGAGTCAACTCCCTGGATAGAAAATGAAGAACTCAATTTTTCAGGCATTGAACAAATGAGTTTTTCTAATATATCGGTTGAATTGTTAACCAAAATTATTAAAAATACTCATAATTGGAAAGCCACGGGTTGCGATTGGATACATAATTTTTGGTACAAACGTCTGACTACTTTACATCCTCTTTTGGCAAAAAATCTTTCAAAATTTGTCAGTCAACCACAAAATTTTCCAAATTTTCTAACTAAGGGCATTACTTATATGTTACCCAAAAGCGAAAATATTAATAATCCCTCTCAGTACAGACCCATTACATGTTTACCGACAATATACAAAATTTTGACCTCTTGTTTAACAGATTTAATATATACTCATTTAGATGAAAAAAATATTTTATCTGAACAACAAAAAGGTTGTCGCAGAAAACATATGGGATGTAAAGAACAATTAGTTATTGATTCTGTAATTCTAAAACAGATTCAAACTCGAAAACGTAATTTACATACTTGCTATATAGACTACCAAAAGGCTTTCGATAGTGTCCCGCACTCGTGGCTGATCAAAGTATTAAATATATATAAAATTAACCCCATTATTATTAGCTTTTTGGAAAATATTATGTCCTTTTGGAATACCAATTTACTTATCAATTTAAAAGGTAAGAAAATAGTAATACCGGGCATTTCAATTAAAAGAGGAATTTTTCAAGGAGACTCATTGAGTCCTCTTTGGTTTTGTTTAGCATTGAATCGTCTATCTAAAATGTTAATTAAAAGCAAGTTTGGAATAAAAGTTAAGGGTAATACAAGGGAGAGTAGTACAATTTCGCATTTATTATATATGGATGATATAAAATTATTTTCGAATTCTGAAAAAAATTTAGAGAAAATGATCGAGGTAGTTAAAAACTTTTCAGATGATATCAAAATGACTTTTGGTTTAGATAAATGTAGAACGATCCATATAGAGAAAGGCAAAATTGTAGATGGGGACGAGAGTATATTTAGAAATTTCCAAATTACTAGTATGAAAAGGGATGAGGTTTATAAGTATTTAGGATACCAACAATCAAATAGATGACCATAGTAGTATTAAAAATGATATTAGGATTAAATTTCACAATAAGATCAGGAAAACTTTAAAATGCAATCTATCTGCTAAAAATTTAGTAAAAGCAATAAATACTTGGGCAATACCTCTATTAACGTACTCATTTGGCATAATTAAATGGTCTGATACAGATTTAGATAACTTAGAAAGATTAATTAGAACTACGCTAACAAAGTTTAATTGCCATCATCCAAATTCAGCTATAGAACGAGTTAATTTACCTAGAAATTTAGGAGGTAGAGGTATAGTCAAAATAACTTCTTTGAAACATAATCAGGTAGAAATGCTAAGAACTTTTTTCCATAGGAAAGCTCATAGCTCAGAAATGCACAAAATAATTTGCAAGGCAGATAGAAATATTACACCTTTAAATTTATACGATGAGAATGCCAACATTTTTATAAATCCCAACCAGGAATTATTAGATTCCTGGTCAAATAAAATTTTACACGCAAAACACTTCAATTATCTCAACCAAACGTATGTTGACAAAATTTCGTCAAACAAATGGTTGAGTATTGGAGAGTTGAGCGCAGAAATAGAAGGATTTATGCTTGCCATTCAGGATAGAGTCATTTATACTAAAAATTATAGAAAGCATATAATCAAAGATACAAATCAAATTGATGATTTGTGTAGAAAATGTTTGGCTTTTCCGGAAACTATAGAACATATTATATCTGGATGTTCTATATTAGCACCGTCCGAGTATACATTTAGGCACAATCAAGTTTTAAAAATAATTCACCAAAATTTGGTAATTTAAACATAACTTGATTGACTGCCGTAATATAGTACCATACTATGAATACGAACCAAATTCATTTTTAGAAAACGAATTTTATAAAATATATTATGATAAAACTATACTAACAGACCGAGCGATTAGTCATAATAGACCCGATATAGTTTTACATGACAAAATTAAAAAAATAACTTATATCATTGATGTCGCTATTCCAAATTCCTGTAGCATTCAAAAATCTGTTAATGAAAAAATTAGAAAATACACAGATTTAGGAAACGAAATAAAAAGAATTTGGCATTCTCAGACTATAAAAATATTACCATTCGTTATTTCGGCTACTGGCATTATACCTAGCTCTCTCATTAAAATTTAGGCGTATTAGATCTATCAAAAAATTTATATATAAAGATGCAAAAGTCGGTCATTTTGAATACATGTAGGATAACGAAAGATTTTTTAAATATTTATGTTGAGGGATCAGTAGGATTTATAGGCCCTGTTAGAAGTACTACCGAGCCGAACCCTATGATATGAAAATATCTGGAGACGGTGATTTTTTTTTTCCCATTTGATCTCTGGTGAGTTGACGTGTTGTTGTTCTTGTATTGTTTTGTATTTATTTTGCTTATATAATGCACTTACATAATGTTGATTGACTAGATGATCATTTGTGGAAAAGTGAGTGGAAGGGTTAAGTTTTTCCTTTGGGGAAGATTTAACCCGGACAACTAAATCGGAAGTTTAAAAAAAAAAAAAAAAAAAAATTAATTAATTGATTATAATGGGTTGGGTTTTCACATAATATAAACCAAGGTATTTTTTTTTTCTTAAATTATGTTTTATTTTATTAATACTACCTATTTTTTCAATAATTTTAAAATATTTTTTCTTTAGCTATTTTTTAAATATTTTTTTGTATATTCTTATATTTGTTAATTTGTATCCTGACGAACAAAACCTTATTTTGAGTTAATTATTTCATTGAAATTAAACTGACACCATAAAGTGAATTTTCAATTAATTAAGTAACTTTATTTTGTTAATTGTTCAAAAATTTAGTTCATTACCATATTTATTTTAACTTGACCTGAACCCAAATCGTTGATGACACTTTTTGAAAACCTAAAGAGATAGGTAGGTGTATATTGATTATCTTAGTATTATCTTTATATATGGCCGGTTGACAAGCTCAAGATAGACTTCGAATGTAATTCTACAGATTTATATCGCCCTTGGTTAGTCAGGAGATCCAATGCATAACTGCACCCAGTTCTCAGGTACACAATTCACACACTTAAAACAGTACTCAAAACCAATAATTACCCCGAGTCACTCCAGGTACACGTCAGGTAGTTTACAATATAGATCAACAATGATTACTTCATTACGAAATATCACCTATACTTTTATTTTCTTTATGTGACTACCATACTCTTAACGGAACAATTAGGATGGCCATATTTTTGGGAGGTTTAAAGGAAGAAGGAAGTGGTAGGAAAGTGGAAAAGAAAAAGGCTAATATGATATCACATGGTGTGGTGGTTCTTGACTTTATTTGTGATTCAGTACTAAAATATATACGCACCATTGATCTATTACACCAATAATACGCACGCGTAAAATATATGTAAGAGGAGTTTAGTTTTATGACAGTTAAGCATATATTATGTTTGAATATATTTATTTTTATACATAAGGGATGATGTCTACGGAAATTAAAAGAAAAATAAATTACAATCATGAGATACACGAATACGGGACGAGAAACAAATTATATTTCCCACAAGGAAGAAATCAAGAACCCAGAAATCTGATGTATCAGGACGTCCAAGCTTACAACAAAATCTCAAATGAAATTAATGAGATTGAAAATATGATACATTTTAAAAGGGAATCAAGATAGTGTGTCCATTTCAAATTATAATGTTTTATTTGTGTTTCAATATGTTTAAATTAAGCATATAAGAAGATATATTAGGTTTGCCAAATAATTTTATTTAATGTATATGTTTTTCTAAAATTATTAGCACACACAGCAAACTTAAGATCAATAAATAAAAGTACTGAGGACTCCGTTGTAATTCACCTTTTAGTCACATACCAACGATTTTTATGGAAATGAGAAAAATATTTACAGTAGTACGTTAAAAGTATATTATTTTCTAAATTTTCTAAAATACTTAAAACGATGATTTCTGGAGACTTGAAATTTGCGCATTTTTTGCCTGGAAGGTCTACGCTACTTTTAAAGCCTTACACGAATTTTCAACTTTCAAAATATCTATATCAATGGCTCAGCAAGAAAAAATATTGTAGAAACTAGACCTCAACTCGGGGGTTTAGTATGACAGGGGCCTATCTATAAAAACATGTTTTTTAGATAAACGCAAATAAAGATTGGAATTCTCATATGCCCAACTGTATCTCTTAAACGGATGTATGTACGAGATAGAGCGTCGTGTCACTAATAAATATGATAATGACATTTCCGAAACCAAGCAGAACTCAAAACACCTTTTGTGGTTAGGAACACTCAAACACTTTTTGTAGTTATACCCCTGTGATCCTAAGCCCCTGAACTGATAGTTTAACTATGTATCTACATATTTTCTCCTAAACACAAGCAGCTGCTTTATTAGGAGAGTGATTGAAATATTGGTGTTTATATTGTCATTAAATTGTAACCTTATTTATATGTTTCAATAAAAAAAATATATATATCTTATTATAAATATATTGGTAGAGAAATCTTAAACAAAATTGATGGGTTAAGATTTTCAAGAATTGCGCCATACATTTAAAAAAACTTTATCAATTTAATGTCTTATATTCGCCTAACACAATAATGGTTTTTTTAAACAGCCCCCGGTGTAAAAACCATCTTCCGACTCCGCATTAAAAGGACACGTGATGAAGTGGAAAACCTTTTACAATTTTATTAAAAACTTTGCTCTTGCTTCAAACTTGTAAATTATTTAATGTTCTTTGTGTTTATAATTTTATTATGAGGTATTTATTATCAGTGGAGAAAAAAGCCAAATCTCATAATCGACTTTCTTTATAGGCAAATTCGGCACAGGAAACATTTAATTGCAAGATGATTTTCATTGATTTGAAAGAAATGTGTACATTTTCATAATAACTTGTGCGTATGTATACAGGGTATCCGGGGGGTAAGTGCGCTAACTTTGAGGTATGATTCTACATGATTTTAGAAACAAAAAAGTTGAATAACTTCCTATGTTTTAATGTAGTTTTTTGGTTAAAAAGAAGAATTATTTGTATGGGACAATAAATATTCATCTATGGAAAAATATATTTTTAATGGGAAAATGAACCTTGGAATTTAGAAAAAGGTTTAACATTTTTTTCTTCTACCATTGTGTAGAATCACCTCGCTAAGTCAGCGCACTTTACTTCCGGTCATCCTGTATAATAAATTAAAGTTATCTCTTTTGTTATTGTGATTTATTTTTAGAGTATTGTGTGGTATTGCGTTACTTCCTTTCTTAGCCAACGTTTAGGACAGCATTACAGTGCAAATGTGTGATATCCATTGCACATATGCCCTGATGATGGACCCTTTAATGCTGTTCAAAAAGTTTACTAAATGGAGTAGCGCAACATGGCATTATACCCCAAAAATAAACAATCAATACTTTTGGCCACGAAAAAAAATTCAACCACGAATCATATCTTAGCTCTTTTAGTTCTGAAATTTAAGTAACTGAACACATCTGAAGAAATGAACTGATATACGAGGCGTATCCAGAAAGTAAGTGTACTGAATTTTTGTAGGTTACAAATCTTTTTATTGAAACAAAAAAATTACATGGTTACCGTAGTACATATGTAAGCTATTTTTCGACATAGTCGCCATTCCTCTCAATGCAGGTGGTGAAGCGGGGGATCAACTTTTTGATGCCTTCCTCGAAGTAGTTTCCCGCCAACACCTTCGTCCACTTTTCCACCTCCTCCTTTACCTCCTCGTCGGTTAAAAATTTTTTTCCACCCATGTACAGCTTCAGGGAGGTAAAGAGATAATAATCTGAAGGTGCTAGGTTAAGGGAATGCGCGGGGTGGTTCAGGATATCCCATTTAAACGAAGCAAGCAGTTCCTTCGTGGCGTTGGCCGTGTGTGGTCTGGCATTGTCGTGCAGCAGGCTGACTCCCTTTGTCAGCATTCCTCTCCTCTTGTTATGAATCACCTGCCGCAATTTTTTTAGGATCTCACAGTATCTTGCAGAGTTGATGGTCTCCACTTGAGGCAGATATTCAATCAAAATTATGCCTTGACAGTCCCAAAACACGGATGCCACGATTTTCTTGGCTGAAATTGTGGTTTTGAACTTTTTGGTGGATGGTGAAGACGTGAGAACCGTTTTTAAACTCGCGATACCACTTGTACACACTCGTACAATTCATAGTTTTATCACCATATGCAGTTTAACCTCATTATAAACCTCAAACGGAGGTTTTTCCTTCCAAACGAGATAGCGGATGAGCCTCAGTACACTTAATTTCTGGATATGCCTCGTACTATACTTAAGTGTTTTATGTCCGTGTTCCTGTGCCTCGATTATGCTCAATTTTTCACTTTAGTAAAATTTTCAAATGTACAAATTTAATATCGAAATTGTTTTTCTGTGCAGATTACCAAATTCAATGGCCATCCTGGGACCAGGGAGTCGATAGACTGTTTGTATTGACGACTTCAGTTTTATTTGCTTTCGGTATAGTTCACACTTATTGGGATTCATTTTCCATCTTAAGCGATCCCACACCATTTCCAAGAAAATTTTAGTAAAATCTAAGATACGAGTCGTAGATATATTCTCTCGGTAGGTATCTCCCTGATAAAAGACCACTATTCAGTATTGAAACGTTGCTTGAATATATTTTATAGTTGCTAGAACAGTTAAACTAATAGCCAGCTACTATTTTTTTTTTTTTTTTATTGGGTACAATATTTTTTACAATTCAGGTTTTCCAGTAATGTAGGCCTCACTGCGTGGCTTGCCCGTGCTGAGGCCTTAATTTTATAATATGAAATATAAACTACATAATACATTTAATGTGAAAAATTATACATTTAAAATTAAAAATACATAATAATATATTTAAAATTTTTAAAAAAATAGTACATTGAAAATAATCTTGTGTGTTTGTGAGTGATGTGTGTTTATATTGGTTTTGTGTGTTACGTCAAGGTTTTATTTGTATTTTATGCTATGAAATTTTGGTAATTTTGTCTTTTTTGTTCTTTAATCCATTTTGTTATTTTGTGTGTAAATTTATTTTTATTTTCCTCAATTTTAATTTCAAGTTTTAAACTGTTGAAAGCTTTTATTGCATGGTATTGGTAGTGTCTTTGTCCAAAGCTTGAATTTACTGTCGGAGTTTTTATGTTTTCTTTGTACGCGTGTCTAACTGGTCTGTTAGGGTTATTTTGTGTATGTTGAAATTATTTTTTTTTTGTCAAAAATGTTGTTTAGTAGTGTTTTAACGTAAGTGTGTTAAAAAAATGTCTTTCCAACCTTATCTTTCCTCTCCGATCTTTCTTCAGATTCTCATCTTTCTTCTTCAACATTCCCCGAGTTTGAGATAGCTAATAATCCTCTCGTCTTTGATAATTTTTTTAATGGCATTGGTAATACGAATTTTATTCGATTTTGGATTAAATTTCTTTCGGTTCTAAGTAAAGTTAATATCAAGGAGTAGTTTTTAAGCTTCTCTTGTCTATTTTTTTAAATTTCAAATGCGCTATATAACTGATCCTTTGAAATACGAATCAAGGCTATTTGTCAACTTAAGTAATGTACGAGTTACGTAATGTTTTCAAATTATGTTCTTTCCAAGCATACTCTGCAAGTTGAGAGCTTTTCTTCTAAGAAAACTGTTAAAATGATATTAGTGTGAAGTGTCAATTTTCTTTTGAAATACGACATAAATTGATTTGCTCCCTTTTGGTTCTGACGCCCTCTTGTGTTAGCTTTGTATTTTATAATAATCGTGAATTATTTCCAAGAATTTTCATAACATGCGTATTTTCTTGCGTGTATGTGAAATCCTTTTTAATATTGTCATTTTAGTCGTTGTTTGTCTTTTCTCTCTCCGACAATACTAAGGAGAACTGGCGCAAAGCAACAAGCTAGTCTAGTTGCGCCATTCGTAAAAGAAAGAGTAGGGAATAGAATTAATTCTGGGAGCAACTGAAAAAGCATGCTCTTCGTTTCTCTCCCCAGCCGTTCTGCGGCTTTTCTTTGCTACAACTCGGAGTTTCAAAATAATTAATGAATTCCTTTTGCAACACGAAATAATATTATATTACTGCGCGGGTCCTGATAGAGAATGTTAATATCTACCCGTTGCTCGTTGCAAAACCAGTATATTTATAAAAGCGGTTAATATTTCGAAACCCGAAATATCTACCTGTTGAAATTTCAATATTCAAACGTAAACGTACAAACATAATTTTTTTTTCAAAAAAATCGCATTTATTTAATTTATTAATTCATAAAAGTGGCTCAAAGAATCTAAATATTGATTATAATTTAAAAATATACAGGTTGTCTTTGGGTAAAGTGCACTAACTTTGGGTGGTGATTCTACACAATTTTAGAAGTAGAAAAAATTAACAACTTTTTTCTAAATTCCATTTACATTTTAAGGTAGTTTTTAGGTAAAAAAGGGTAAATAGTATTTGTGTTAAAATAAATATTCTTCTATGGAAAATTTAGTATGGGAAAAAAAGTTATTTATCTTTTTTATTCCTACAATCTTGTTGAATCAACTCCCAAAGTAAGTGCACTTTACCCCCGTACACCATGTATTTGTTTTCTTTACTTCATTAGAATATATTTTCGACCAAAAAAAAAATTTCAACATTCACAAAATATTACTAACAGACCAGTTAGACAAGCGTACAAAGAAAACATAAAAACTCCGACGGTAAATACAAGCTTTGGACAAAGACACTATCAATACCATGCTATAAATTCTTTCAACAGTCTAACACTTGAAAATAAAATTGAGGAAAACAAAAATAAATTCAGACACAATATTACAAAATGAATTAAAGAAAAAAAATACAATGCTACCAAAATTTCACAACATAAAATAATAAAACCTACACGTAACACACAAAACCAATATAAAACACACATCACTCACAAACACACAACATATAATATAAATATACCGATGTTTTACTCGATTTCATTTTAAATTTATAGATATATATTAAAAAAAAAATTATTTCATTTATTTAAATTTTATTTTACTTCAATTTAAAATCAATATTTTTAGTTTAAATTTATATCAATCTTAAGATTTTTTTTTTCTTGATTAACATTATATACTTGTATTTTCATTAAATGTATTATGAATATTTTTTGGGTTATAAAATGGACGCCTCAGCACGGGTAATCCACCCAGCGAGGCCAACGTTTCTAAATTGTACTAAGAAATTTAAAATATTGTACCAAAATAAAAATAAATGCGATTAACTATTATTTTACGAAAAATATTAAATTAATAAAAAACAAGATCTTGGAGTATTGCTTAATTTAATCATGTTTATGGATCAGGTGTATGTTATTCTTTATTTTCCAGTATTTTTTTTATTTCCAAAACCACTTTTATCATTCGGTAATACTGAAAAACTTTGCAGGTTGCTCACATAAATCTTCAAATAACTTCAAAAACTGCCTTTAAATAATCTTTGACTTATTTAAGGGACTTTTTTGAGTTATTAGATGTACCCAAAAACGTTTATTTCTCGACCGAAGCAAAGGGGCGATCACACAAGCAGTTCAAATTTAATGATTTATGGATCGCTGTGTCGGCCATTCTTACTTGATAAAATATGCCACCATTTGTTTTTTTCTTTTTTCTATTTCAGTACCTTTGATTATTTGACTTTATGTTTTTCTTTAATGTTTAGAATCAACCTAATAATAGCTTAACCATAAGCTATGCAGCCTGTCAACCATGTTAACCATTTCAGTACCGCACTTTTTTCTCAGATATAGACCATATTTTTGGCTTGATAACACCTTACATGATTATTTTAAAAATTATTATGGATAAATTATTTTTTACTTACTTTTTACTTATTATTTTTTTTTCTAATTATGTTTTTATAATTTTTAGGCGTCAATGGGTAATTTTTAATTAGTAAAAAAAAAATCTATCGCACAAACTATTGTTTGTGAGATAGATTTAATTATTTATCGTAGGTAATAAATAATTTAAAAAAAAAATTAAAAAGAATAAGTAAAAAGTAAGTTATCCAAAATAATTTTTCAAATAATCATGTAAGGTGTTATCAAGCCTAAAATATGGTCTATATGTAAGAACAAAAGTGCGGTACTGAAAGGGTTAACATGGTTGACAGGCTGCATAGCTTATGGTAATGCTATTATTATGTAGGTTGATTCTAAACAATAAAGAAAAACATAAAGTCAACTCATATATATATATATATGAGTTGACTAATATATATATATATATATATTAGTTGACTTTATGTTATGAGATATAAACTTTTTCTTCATTTTCCTTTGGTATGAAAGGGTTGACTGGGCTTTTTACACACACGCACTTCCAAATATTAATTTTATAATTATAATCGCGTTACTTTTATGTAAGTACTTCAAAACAGTTTATAAATATGTACATAACTATTCTTCGTATTTTCTATACGAATTGCAAACAATGTAATGAATATAAATTATTATCTATTGGCCGGTCGGTGGCCGAGTTGACATCGCGTTTGGGTCCTACCCAGGCGTAGTGTGTTCAATTCCTCGGCTGGCTAAGTCCTCCATCACAACACAAGCAACATTTTCAGCTTACTGTGGTGGTAGCAGGAGATTTTCAAATATTGTCCGGTTATTCGTAACCCGGGAATGTTTGTCTTTCTTTTAAAAATATATATATATATATATATATATATATATATATATATATATATATATATATATATATATCAAAAAAGTAGATGAAAGCATAAAATAATATCGTAAGATATTATATTTGTAAATCTGGGTCGCTTTCGACGCTCCTTTTTCCACTTCCACCACTGGAAAATAATCCTCAATAAAGTAATTTAAGTCTCTGCATTGTTAGTTCTGCCTAATGGCATGGAAATTGTAGACAATTTGTTGAATTTCGCGATAGACTGAGTTCCACAGCGCGCGGCTTAGTATATTAAATCACTACGAATATTACATGTCTTCCTGGGATGGAGTCTAAAGGAGAAAGAGGACGGATTTCCGGTTACTATCCGGTTTCCGGCTATCTGCCCCTTTTTTTATCATTTCTTAGAAATTTTATGAAGTTATTTGATATTCGGCCTAGCTCAAAAGCAGAACACCGATATTCTTATCTTTAAAGGAAGACGTGAGGTACCCAACAGAAAACAGCGACTCATAACCCCACACCAGAGGTCTTAAGGAGAATAATTCCCTTCAGGGCCTGTTGACGCAACTAGTAATCTTCCATTAACATTGTCTTTGCAATTTTTTATTGGTATCGACTCGGGGTAGAAGGCTGTGCAGTGAACATATTCGGTTCCCTCAGTGTTTTTCTTATCCAACCTGGATGTTATGGAAGCTTGGGTGTGAAATAAATTATATCTTCGGTGAGTGAAACCAACCATAAACATCTTTAAAGAACATCAAAGGGGTAAGTCGGATTCCTTCCTTATTCCATGTTCACCAACTCCAACCATAGTTATGTCAACTCCAAAGTTCACAATTATTTTTTACAGTCCACTCTTGATTCGCCTTTTGCGATTACAGCGCATATTTTATTGAGGATGCTGTGTGGTGAGGCAAAGTTTTGAGAATGAAATAGATGCGAGGGGTGGGTAGGAATCTAAAGGTCAGCGTATCCAGCATTGAGGGGACGTATTAATCCATCCCTCTCGCTGCGGTGCAAGACGATGAGTTAAAAAAGACCAGCTGGAGTGTTTAAATAGTCTCCCAAAACCAGCCTCTCCTGGTTTGGTGGGCAGGCGCATCCATGGCCAAGACCTGAACACAACTCACCCGATGAACGTCCCAATCAATGGGCATCCCTGCTAAGTCATCAAGCGCACTTGGGGAGACCTATGGCAGAGGTTTTAATTATCCAATAAAAGGTTCACAGAGCGGTGGAAACCACACCTAAAAGTCTATCTAGTAAGACCTGATACACTACGTGTATATGTTGCTTCTTTGGAAAAATAATGGGATTGAAGTGTTGAAAATATTTCTTTCAGAAGTTAAAATACATATATAATTAAATAAAATACTTTATTAAATAACCACTTCA
This sequence comes from Hesperophylax consimilis, assembly GCF_061612785.1. Lineage (NCBI taxonomy): Eukaryota > Metazoa > Arthropoda > Insecta > Trichoptera > Limnephilidae > Hesperophylax > Hesperophylax consimilis. Next base: position 11,666,459 of record NC_142856.1, on the reverse strand, counting down.
TTTTTTTATTAATTTTCACATCTACCGGTTTCGCTTCATCATGATGTTAATTAAAAACTAAAAACTAAGACAGAGAATGGGCTTATATATAGGAGAACAGAGGGAGGGAGGGAGGTTTTGGTTTTTTATTGAGGATTTTATCAATTAAGGCCGAATCATAACCATTATTTGATGCTATTTGTTTTATAAGGATTAATTAAATGATTTTTTTATAAGGACTAATGAAATGAATTACATAAAAATGGTATAAGTATTAAATTAGATAATTTAGAATCGTTAGAAATTAGGAAATCTTTGAATACTAATATGTCTGACCATTTATTAAATAACCAAATAAACCATTCTAACCAAAAAAACACACTTTATAGTCCCATATTTAATCTGTTTCCCACAATCCATTCCACTCCATAATATTATATGTTGGTTACATTGTGTTTTCTTATGCCCTTCAAATTTACTGTTATATGTTTTATTCTTGTAAAAATTATTATTTTCTGTAATTTGTTATTATGTGAACTACAGCGTTTTTTCATTACCAAACCCATTTATTGCTTTCTCCCTCACAAATATCAACTAACAATTTTGTCTTCTCTTTCATGTATTTTGTCTCTGTCTTTTATATACTCTTACTTTTTTATATTATATTCTGTCTCCCTCTGTCCTCCTATATATAAGCCCATTCTCTGTATTAGTTTTTTAGTTTTTAATTATCATCCTAATGAAGCTTAACTGAAGCGAAACCGGTAGATGTGAAAATTAATAAAAAATTAAGTGGTAATTAAACAAAGTGTTTTATTTAATTATAGAATGTCTAATCATAAAGTAATTGCTTCCTACGAAAAAATAAAATACATATATTTACTGCCTGATATACATACACAACTCATGTTGCATTTTTTAAATTTAAAAATGAGAAAATAAGTTTTAAATTGTCCTGTCACGTCTCGAAAAATGCTAAAAATTCGCTGAAAATTTTACAAACTTGACAAAAGAAAATGTAGTACAACAACATTTACACATTTTAAATCATTATTTGATATTGTGGGCCTCTCTGGGCGCATTACCAGTGCGGCGGTCCCCATTTTACATTTCAAACATGAAAATGTTATCAAAAAAACTTGCCGGGACATTTTGAATCTAAAGAATTTGATAATTAAAACATATACCTTTTGCATACGGAATTAGTAAGAAAACTTTCACATCACTTTTTATGCCGTTTACAAATAAAAATATATAAAAAAAAATGTTAACGTTCAACTGTCAATGAAAAAGTCATGCCAATTTGTAACCACACAATTTGACAATTTTTTTGATTTTATTCATGTAATCAACAATAATCATGTGTAAATATTTAAAACAAACTGAAAAGAATAATCATTTATATTTCCAAAGACAAACTGTCACATATCTACACATTATAGAAAAAAATATAACAATACTTTTTTAATATATCAACACCATGGTCAGATCTGTCCTTCAGAGCATATTATGATGTTTGTGGCTAATAATGTCCTCCCCAGGCTCGACGGGTTAAAGTTATCTATGAGGAATACGTTAAAATTTATTTTTTATATAAAATTAATAATTTTCTAAAGTTTCCTAGCAGTTTCCCCGATATTATCAGTATTTACATGAATCCATTTTTCGCCTTGTTAGAAAAGAGTTGGGCGGATACGTTAGTTTTGTGTCCAATATTTTCGAGCTTTCAAACAAATTACGCGTGGGAAGTTGAAAATTGTCAAGTAATGTCATTTTGGAAAGTTGCCCTCAGTGGGCGGCGGATTTAAAGTTTTAATAATTTGAGACGCATCAGATGTTTTAACTTAAAAGGTTTTATTAATTATATTAGCTACACGTAAAGCACCGTAAAATGATGGTTTTGAACATGGAAAAACTTTTGATCGGTGAGCTCTGGCTTGATCAAATTTACGTCGATTTTTCTGTCTGGTAATGTTTATTTACTACCCGTTCTACTGGTTTCAATGTGGTTTCATGTTGATAAAATATTCTTCCACATAAAAGACAAGAATTTGAAGATAAGGAAGACTTGGTTCACGTTTGGGACATCATAAACTATAAAAAAACTTACATTTTAGAAAATAAGGGTTTTGCGTATGGTTTTATTTTGTAAATACCACCTTCAACTAAATTTAACTAATTTGTGGCCTACATTGAAGATCAAGACTTAGATTGAGCTTTGTACATATATTTATTAATCCAGCACATTTCACAGACCAAAACAAATTTAATAAACTTAGTTCATTCTGGTTGAAGACGTTAACAAGTTGGTTCAAAGTTTGTGCACTCTGGCTCTTCATATTATGTGACTACTCTCTTGAATTTATAAAATGAACTAAGTACATTCTTCGAAACATTCATCATCTGAAGCAAGTTCTTTGCCGTCAACATCTTCGTCGCTTGCATTTCCTGTCGCTTCTTTTGTACGCTTCAAATGGGTGATAGATGGGTGGAATATACTTTAATAGTGACAATATGTCATTCTTATTTATTTGTGTGATTTGATTCCCTCTGGAGTACAGTTGGGTTAAAAATGCTAATATTTAATGGTTTGCCCCGGAGTTGCTTATTGAGGTTCACTCTATCGTCGACTGTATCGTTGAGTGTGTACTTGAACTTCAAAATGCCTGGTCTTGATTTATCTGTCTTCTTGACTGTCTTCTTAGGGACGTTGGTTCTTTTCTTATTAGTGAGCAATCAAAAAAACATTAGGGATCATTGTCGAGACTTCGTAAAGTGTTTTAAAAATAATTTGTCCAACCGTGTCCCCTTGTATCAGTACTTATATTAATTACCACGTATTTTTTCCTTGTTAGTTGTTCATTAAAAAAAAAATTTCATCATAAAAAATATGGATAAAAAAACGCCATTTTTATATAAAGCATCCTCACAACTGCAAATTGTAGAGGACGCACCACCACAATATAGTGTAAAACATGCCTTGGTCACGTGCAATCAGACGGATCACCTCATATGGTGATCAACGATTTAGAAGCGTAAGCGCTACCGCAAAAATCATGCCTATAAATGGAATGATTAACTTTGGATAAGAGGGAGATACATAACTGGAGGGAAAAGAGGACACAAAGAGCGGCAGACGGGGACTTGAGTTGGGAAACCTAGTGACTTCAGTTCCGAAAGCCGTGGACTTCAGTTGTGAGAGTCGGGAGATGACCCAATAATCACCCACATATAGCGGCGATGCTGAATGCAGATTTACTCTAAACGCTAGACAGTTGAACCACGTGAGGGACACAAGATAAGCTACCCAAACGTCTCTCATCAGTTCACAGCAGTAAGCGCTTTAAAATATATGGTACCTTTAACAAACGAAACATGAAACAGAGCCAGTAACTTCTAGCATACAATAAAATTGTTCCATGCAATTAGGTAGAGCGACGTGTTTGTGCCAGCCGGTGACAGCTTGTCTGACCGACGGGCTTATGTGGGATACAAAACGCAGTAAATCACCAGTTTGTCCACTGGACCCAGTTCAGTGCAACCACGCACGTTGTCTCAGTAACCTATTATCCGTTTTTATTTATCTAAGGTTCAAGGTAAGATTTATTACAAAATACTAGTAAATATTCAAATACCTTCGAAATCACTAGAAACATAAGTTTTAATCATTGTCATCTGACAAGTCGCTGAAATCTGAAGTGCAACACTCTGAAAGGCCATCATTTCTGCGATCGTGCGATCTGCCATGTGGGAAGCCATGTTGGATACTGAGTTAGCTCAGTGTAACTGGAGAAAAAATGTAAGAATGCTTGTCGATGATTGGTTCACGTTGCTGAAAAACTCTGATTGACCAAGAAATATGGTTCTCTCTGGCAAAGCTAGATTATTATTTGGAGCCGTAATTTCAAACTCTTACTCAGAAACATTAAAAAGTGAGTTAGTGCACTGTGGTTTAATAACATCCATTTTTAAATACATAAAGTTGGAACACTTACGAAGATTTTTTTTTTGTTTCTAATTATATTTATTCAATAAAAAAATTTACAATGTGTGATATACGTATATATATATTTCACTAGTAATAAGATAAAATATATTATGATATGATTAATATTTATTCTTTTTCAATGTTCTCATAATAAGCAATTGCTTGTGTGTATGGGATGAGGTATTATTTGTTTAGTTTCTTAGATTTTTATCTTATTTTTTAAATTTTTGTTTTTGTTTTTCTTTTATTTATTTACGTTTTTTTGTATTTAGTTTAGGTTTTCAGTATATTTTCTTTAAATTGTGTTAATTTAATTTTGAATTCTTTGAAACTATCATTTAGTGATCTTATATTTTCTGGCAATTTATTGAAGAAATTTGTTCCTAAGTATTTGTAGTTTTACTGACACAAAGTTTTTTTACAAATCGGAATTGGTAACATGTATTTTTACCTGAGATTTGCTGTGTAAATGCATTTATATTTATTTATTTATTAATTATTTACATAAAATATTCTTATAAAATTATAGGACAGCAAAGCCTTTTCCGCCATTCAAATTGGACCAGCGTAAAGGTAGAACTACCCTTCCCGCCGGAAGTGTTACGATACTGATAGCTTTTTTCTTGTTTTTTTAATTTCAAAATATTCGAAATATTGTTCCGTATTTTTCACTTTCAACCAAAACTTAGTGCTAGGTAATTACCTATATTTTTAGCATGGAAATTATCTTATCTCATGAATGATAAACCTTTTGAAATATATCGTTTTTTCTTTCGCTAGGTGGGAAATAATCTTTAAAGGGTAAATCATGTTTACTAAAACGTTCCTACGTATTTATGTTTAAAGTGTTGAATTTAGTCGTCCAGTGAAGTCAACGAATATTTGATAAAAATAATCGCTAACTTGACTTAGGTTAAAAGTAACGTACGTTATAATACTCATGTTCACAGGTTCGTTAATTTTATTATTTTATGAAAATACACTTTTTGGAAGTTGGTTTAAATAATGACGCAATATGAATATGGGGTGATTTTGCACAAAAACAGCGCTATACAAATCATCCAAATATTATAATTATAAATAGTTTCGTCTGTATAAAAACTCAATTCTTTCAAGAAAGGCATACAAATGCAATATTGGTTTGAATCACCGACGCAACATTTATAATTATATCGTTTTTTTCACTATTTCAAATACTTACTATGGAATTCCTCCAAAAATTAACAGCTTCAGAAATAGAAATTATAAATTTTACTACCATAATTCTTCTATAAACAAGGCCGTTTTATAATTTCCGATATAGTACTTTGGTATTGTGGTATATAAATTACGTGTGGGGAAGGCACATTGAGCCACCCTTTTCTAAGTGACTTTCCTTGATGATAAATAGTGGCCACTAAATTATAATTATCCTACTAAAACACCTTTTGATGTTTAATATTTTCAACCTTCTATAAAATTACTATAATGTGTTTTATTTCCAAGCCGTCAGAAATATTTCGAGGGCAAAAACAGGCTTTGAAAATGATTGAAAAATTATTTGAGGAAAGCCGGGTCGAAATCTTTGGATATTTTTATCTCATAGAAATTTGCTTATGTTGGAAATTAAATTTACCAACTACTTCATAAGAAAAATTTTCTAAGTCTGAATTTTATGTACGAATATTTCGACGAATAATAAATACAGAGCCGGGATGAAACCATTTGAAACTATTTTTATAGGCATATAATTTTTTTTACCAATTATCTCCTGAGATTATCTCGTTCATTTTTGGGAATAAACAGGACCCGTAGCGTCAATTTTTTCGCTTTTCAGAACAACTCGTATGGTCTAATTTAAATCTTTGTGAGTCTCTTACCGCCATAGTTAGAAATATGAACTAGACGGTGGTAGAAAGAGAATACACAAAGCTTTATATTATAAGTTGACCACAAAATAATTAAAATGTACACCTCTATGAAACCAAAATTTCCGACCACAATTTGAGAAAATTACGAAACTTTGTAAATTTTTTATTAATTATTTTTACATGAAACGTCATAAAAGTGAGGTGACCAATTTATAAAACATTTGTATAGTAAAATATTTTGTTTTTGTTATTTGTAATTTTGGTTTGGTGTTTACACGAAAAATATTAAAATGAGCCATTTTTAAAAATCTTCACCAAAATTCTATAATTTTTTTGTATAATTTTAAATTTTATTAAATAAATGTTTTTTCTAATAATAAAATTGGATTTCATCATTTTATTCCTTTTCAAAAACAGTTTTTAGTTTTCGGATATGTTTAAAAATATTCTATTTATTTGGATTTTATTGATAAGTGGAAATACACACAAATCCAAGGGTCAATAGAAACTTGAATAATACCCTTTACTTGAATATTGGACAGAAATAAATAGTATAATAGTATTGTGAATATAATACGTATAACGTTTATGAGAAACTTAGGAAACTATTAAAAAAAATTCTTAAAAAAACACTTAGTAGATAGGAACCTAACATTCATGGTTCGGTTTGTATACTACCATTATTGTATTTGCGACTTCCAAATAATGTCTTTATGTGCAAGTAAAAACAGGTTACCAAGTGCTTAATAACAGAAATTTCAAAGAAAAACATTTCGATGTCAGAAAAATTGAAATTACCAAAATACAATGCCAAACCTAATATTAACAACACATTACATTTTTTTGCGAAAGCCAATTTAAGGAAAATTTGTTTTCGGGTGATTTAATGGGGTTGAAAATAATTATTATAATACGAGCTTTGAAGGTTTTCTAAAGTAAGCTTACAACATTATATAAACAGTAAAAACAAGCTTTGGACAAAGACACTACCAATACCATGCTATAAAAGCATTCAACAGTATAACACTTGTTACACAAATTACAAAATGGATTAAAGAACAAAAAAGACAATATTATCAAAATTTCATAACATAAAATAAAAAAACCTACACGTAAAACACAAAACCAATATAAAACACATATCACTCACAAACACACAAAATTATATTTTAAATGTATTATGTAGATTATATTTTTTATATTATAAAATGAAGGCCTCAGCACGGGTTAGCCCAGTGAGGCCAAAATTACTGAATAACTCTGAAATGTAAAAAATATTGTACCAAATAAATAAAAAAATATATTTATATATGTTTATTTCAGCGATCAAAAATGCGATTTCTTAATACTATTAAGGCACTTACACACATGCCTATAAAAAATGCTTAAAATGAAATAACATTTTCTAACTGTACATATTTGCTAGTGTATGGTCTGCTTCTTTTAAGCATGCTCATGAATAAGCGTGCTCAAAGCAAACAATGAAACACGCATGCTATTTAAAAGCATTCTTTAATTTATGTAAGCATATTAATAGATATGCGTTTATCTTCTGGGATCATTGCTTTTTCATATACTTAATTCAATCAATTAAAAACCTGTATAAATAAACGTCCTACTAACATTCTTAACATACTCTTTGATGTTCCCCGACATTAATAATATTAGAACACAACAAATAGATAGATCGATTAACTTAACATTGCAGATAATTTGTATGTACGTTCGTTATTTCTTCATATTATTAACTTTGATCGCCTGCACATATACATGGAATTTCAATACGGAGAACATATGCAGCACTTGTCCGCAGCATCCTGGAATACAGCTCCATTATTTGGGCCCCTTCTGAACAAAACCATATCTTAGAAATAGAAAAAGTACAAGAAAGGTTTATGCGTTACCTGTATATGAGGGAATATACATACTATCCATTCCTGTATCCATCCTTGTTCTTAACAGGAATGCTCGATTTCAATACATTAGAAGCCCGCAGAAAAATATTTTTAGGCAAACACTTTTTTAAGTTAATCTATGGTACAATACACAATCCACCTATGTTGAAAGAGGTTAACTTTTATGTCCCTAACAATTATACTCGAGCGAGATCCCATGCACTCTTATATGCTCTGAAAGCGAGGACTTCTGCCTATTAGAACGCGCCAATAAACAGAGCGACTCAACTGCTTAACGATTCTGCATTAGCCATCGACATTTTCAATGTCACCTACAGACAATTCAGTAACTATCTTTTAACACATGTCACAAAATAGTAAAACTGCCTTTGTAAACTTTTTAATTTGTAATCTTCTCCATGATATATTGGTGTATAACCGTTTTATGGAGAACATGAAAAATAAATAAATATTATTTTATCAAGCCATTCACACCTACTTTGCTGTGTATAAATTAATTAATTAGATTCCCGGTGGGACCAGATTATCCGATTATTTTCATCGAAGACAGTTTCTACGATAACGTAAATTGTAAACACAAAAATTTGTTGAAATTCTTATAATAAATGATTTTTTTTTAATTTTTTTTCATTGTGTCTACCTTGCATCATGGAGTTAATTAGTTGTTAAGTTACGTACGTACTTGAACTAGAATATAAGTTCAAATGACTTTCGAAAATATTTGAGAATAGCATGCTAATAAGCAAGCCTGTTCAGATATGCTTAGACTGCATACCCTTCCACCCGCGAATCTAGAAGCATGCTCATAAATCAACCGGCTATTGATTTACAAGCATACGTGAATGAGCATGCGTATTTTGCAATGTCACTGACACACATGCCACTAAGTAGCAACTGTTCGGTAGTTGCTTTAGTCTTAAAACATCAACCAAAATTTTCAAGAGCCTGAAGTTAATTCTTTGCTTTAAAAGATCGCTTTGATATTTATACATATATATATGGATATATATTCATTATTAAATCTCCGCTTTGCGTCTTTTACAAATTCTGCCCTTAGTACATGATCAATCGCAAATCCGGCGCTGACCGAATACCAAAGGAAAGGGAATATATTTTATTTAAAAAGGGAAGAATTTTCAATTATTGCCTGGAATGCGATTTTATATTTGAGCAAATTCAATACTCCCGGTTTATGTAAATAGAAATACATTAAATGTCCCGACAACACAGCTGCTGACAGATAAATGTACCAAATTCGTAATTATTTGTTCCATAATTGTTTCATCCTTTCTCTACTAAACTTGGTACAAAGAGGTATTTAAAATTTGTGCTTGAAAAATATAAAGCTTTCAAAAATTGTTAATGTTTCGTCCAATTTTTTTTTTTAAACACACACAATCCTCACTATCTGGAGAAGGTGGGAATACGGCATCAAGATTGGGAATATTTCGTGAGAAGAAAAAAAATGGGGAAGTCAGTTGAAACTTGGAAATGTTATCTTATATTGACTCCACAAATGAAAATTATTTCCTTAAGGCCAATGTCATCTTTGGAAATGCCGTATGGTGGGTCGATTTAGTTACTACTAAATAGCGGAGCAGATATTCGGACACTGTTGAGCTTGATATAGTAGTCCCAGAAAGATGACGTGCGTGGCGTCATCTTAAATATCCTTTTAAAAATAAAATTTATTTATTTTAATGAATAAAATTTCTTTTTACTTATACATTATAATCACTTCATCTGTTCACAGTTACTGCTACGACTGTTTATTTTATTTAAGTTCATTTGCATTCTAACAGAATAGTTTTAATGTACCTGTTCAGCGATAATATATACGATTTTTCAAATGGTTTTATCTTTAATTTAAATAACTCAGGATCCTTAATGATTGACTTGATACAAATTTATTCTCGCCCACACGATATACTCATCACTGAATTTTTCTGGGGATTTTCGTTTTCCTGTTAAAAACGGGACTGGAGGCCTGTAACGAATGAATTGACAAATTCCATAACTATCAGGAACACGTGTTCTTCAAAATTATAATATTTTCGCATCTCGTCGTGAGTTTAAATATATTCTGAAATATTTTACTAAGAAATGATCGTGCAGACACATTTTTAACAGTATTTTGATTAAAATGCCGTGCTCATTTTTCTCAGTGCAACGTATTGAACCATAACGTACAAACAAATTTGATTACAGACGAAATGCAAAAAGATCGAATTAAAACAGGACGACCCTACGCTCAGTCAAAAGTCAACCTAGTTAAACATACACGTATTTCAGGTAGACCAACATGATAATTTGGAGAGCGGTCGGCGCGTTTAAAGTATCTAATAAATACAATTAATGCAATTTTTAGTTTGCGCTTCGTCGACTCAATTCATGTCCCGTTAAGGTTTCTACAGCTCTATAGGTCATCACTTGCCTGAAGGTTGATTATATCTCCACCTCTCCACGTCCCACTCCCGATTGAATCTATTTCCGAATCCTTCTCTCCGGGGCCTTAATTGAAATGTCGGTCAAACGGAAGAGACTCATACGTTAATTGCTTTCCCGGATTCGTTAATTCAGGATTCGGCAGCGTGCTAATGATACCTGGTTGTTTGTCACTCAAACCATTTTCCGACAACCTCTGATTAACTTTTAATTAAGAGAAAAATTACGATAATGAAGTTATTTCAATTTTATTTTTATGTTAACGAATAAACCTTGCAATTTTTGATTTGCCGCCAAAACTACATGTTCGATTTTATTCGTGAATTCGGCGAGTTGAAGTCACGCCGGACCAGACATTGGCGTTTTCTATGTCATTGTAGCCAGTTGGAATCGTTTCCAAATGTGCGTTTTTGAATGAAATTAAATTAAGAGACTTACTCTACGACCGCGGAGGCATAATACAAGAGTCGAGTACATTAGTTAATGCCAGAAGAATAATAATACAAATAATATTTGGATGATTTGAATAGCGCCGTTTTGGTGCAAAATAACCTCTAGTATACTATAAGCTTATAAGTAATATTAGTAATATGTAATATAAGTATACTACCAAAAAAATAGAGTGGGAGAAAATGAATCAACATAATGTACAGAAATAAATTTGGTTTTTGCTATCATATCAGAATTTCCAGGAAATCCCCATCCTCTTCACCATTTGCTTCGCTTCCTTCAACCTGTATTCCATAGTCACACTCTCCAGGAATTTAGGACACCTGTGAGGAGATTCGGGATCTTCTTAAGGGTAAGGAATTGTTCTAAAGGTGAATTAAGACGGCTTGCTGGACGCTAACATTTTAATTATTTCTGATGAACGTATTACTAAAACCTCAAATGTTTCTAAAGGGATCCCTACCAATGTAATCTATTTATATTTAAGATAAATTAAAACGGGACCTCACCATACAAATATTTACTTTAAAACGGTTTGAAAAATATATAAAACGTTTTTCAACACCAAAATTAGCGGTAAGCACCAGATTTAATTTTTAGACAATGCATTAGTTACTTCCCGAAGGATCCCTCTAGAAAAAATTGAGATTTTATTGATACATTCATCAGAAATAATTTAAAAAAATCCCATGGCCGAGCGTCTAATATTGTTTTTACATGACTGCATTATTTTTAGGGCAAATTCAACCGTAGGTCTGCCCAATACACAAGAGCCGCACGTCACATATTTTTGTGCACGGCTGCTTCACTTACATCTTTAAGATTCTGGCTTCATTTTAGGGTATTGTCTCGTCTTAAACCTTAAAATTAACTACTCTATCGCTGTCATCCGAGAATCACAGCAAAATTCGCTCAAGAACTGGAATCGCAGTTAACGAAAAGTTGCTATTTTTAAGGTTCAGGATAATTTTGCTGTCATCCGAGGGAATCCGAAGCTAAATTATTAACGTCTTTTACAAGTAAGGCAAAGGCCGTTGATAATCAGATCTGGTCACCAAATACGGCTAAAGCCATTTCACGCAACTTTTCAATTCTGAATTGCGGTCTTTCACCAGGGCGATACTGAGAGTTGCAAAAACTCTCTCTGATACCTACTATATACCCGTATACATATCGTCACCTTAAAGCAATAGTGGGATATCTTGAAAAATGCTGTTCTGAGATAATAGGACTTTTAGGTTTGCGTGAGCTCTAGCAGCATCAAATTAACTAATCTTGCAGATTAATGATTTAGTATAAGAGAGGTAAATTATTTAACATCAACACAAAATTATAATAATAGAAAAATAATTCATTTTTTCATACTAATTTTGACAAAGTATACGTAAATCTGGAAATATCTCACTGTTGCGTGGAGTGTTTGGTAATCATCTCAAATTATCTCAGTGTAGCATAGTAATAATATTACGAGTTTCGATGGATAAATGAATTAATAATTGTTCCTCGGGAGATTTTTTCAATGTGTACGACTGTTTCAGGCTAATAATTGCTTTAAATAATTAATAATTGCTGAAAATAATTAATAATTGGTTAAAATAATTAATAATTCTTATTTCTGCATGTTTTTCCATGATGTTTATAATCATAAATACATTTTCAACAGTACACACCCACTCACTCAAAAATAACAGAAAACCTTTAGAATAAAAAGTATGTAATTTTTTTTACAGAAAACTTTAAGAACAAAAAAATAAAACAAATATGTGTTGATTCCCTGGAAACCTACAATGAACCTTCATCGTTATTTTCTTCTTGTACATCGCAGTCTGTATTAGCAGTATTAATTAATTCAAAACAAATTATGAGGTTTTTTTGGTATAACACCACTTTGGCAAACAAATAAGAAATCACGATTTTTATTCGGTGGAATTGTAGGTGGAACTGTATAGTGTATAAGCTGGTCCTAGAATTATACTATTCTCATTCCGAACATTCTTTAGTCGCTCTCTCACATTAATGCTCTGATTAAATGGATCCTCGGTGTAGGTGCTTTTGTATTTGATAACTAACGATTCGTCTTTAGTGATCTGTAAAATCTTAACTTTATTCCAAATACATTTATTTTTGTCCATGTTTATTGAGAAATTTTTTCCAGTCTTCTCACATACCTTCTTCCAGTCAATGAAGTCCGTTGTTTCCATTACTGTTAACTTATAACGAGGTTCATTCTTCTTGGAACACTTTATGATCATCGCTAACTCCGTTGGAATAAATATTAGGCCTTTTTTTAAAACCCTGACCTTTTCTCTGTCGATGCAATAATTAATGGAGTCTCCTTTGTTCTCTGAGTGCCCAACAATTAGGTATATATGGGTAATGATTTGAATATCAAGTGTTCATAGTGCATGCATGTACATAGAAAATAAATAAATTGTTTTTATCCTGTGCCACACAGTTATCAGAATAAAAGATCACTTCCCATTTCCCTTGGCAAAGGTCTTTTAAAAATGTGTACACGCAGGTAGATATTTCAACTGCGCATCTTTTAGCTACACCCTCATGCCGCATGTAACAATGGCCCTGTCGTGTTTGGTATTGTAAATACAGAAGTTATAACGTTCAACTTGCTCTTATAAAAAAATAGATATATTGCCATTTGGCAACGGTATAACAGCTTGAAAGTCATAAATAGCAACTACAGTATCATCAGTGGTCTTGGTAATGTTTTTATCTTTTTCTTGTCGAGATAGCTTTACATTCTGAATGTGTTCAGAATATTATTATTTTTTCTAATATCTCATTTGCAGTACTATAGTTGTATTATACACAAAATCCACAAAGGTTTTTTTTTGGTTAAAAAAAATATATATTGAATTTGGTATTGAATTGTATGTAGAGTGTGTAACATAGAGATTACATACCGAGACACACTTCTATTTGTACAAATTGTACATCTTTTGGATATTTGGAGATCCGAGATGATCCTGCACGATAATAGTGCGATTCCACTCTACTAAAACTGTTGATGTGATTCATAACACCATCAACTAAATCATCCTTTTGCAGGAAGCTGTCTGTTTTATTTTTTAATGCAGTGCTTATGGTATTATTGCTTATATCTAAGGTTGCCATAAAAACAATCTTACACATACGTATGTTATGTCCATCTCTCTCAAAATAATAACCACTATTAGCTAGCATTCATGGAATCATAAATATTAAAATATTTTAATCGATCAACTTCCAAAACAGATTCAGAACATTTGTATTTACAATTAGTACACAGTACAGGCTTAATTTGTTTTGCTCTGCGTATTTTTCCTGACTTTGCTACATACTCTAGACCAGTATTCACCTTCAGATTATTTATGTTTCTCTTCCAAGATCACCCAACTTGTTGAAAACTATAGAGCTACAATGAGACAATAATTTTATTTCAGTATTTTAAACGACCTTTTGAAAGCAACAGTGGGACAACATCAATATCTCAGTGTTGCTCTGAGTGACCCAACATTTCAATACTGAGATTTAACTTGTAACACTGGCAATTTTTTTTTTACAAAATATCCAAGTAATGCATCATGTAGAGCTCAAAATTTTACATCGAACTGCATACTTATCTCAAAAGTGTATTTTTCAAAGATATCCCACTATTGCTTTAAGGTGACGATATTGTGTTAATGTGAAATAACATTTGATTAAATACTACGTTCCAACTCGCGACCTCCGGATTCGTAGTCGAGCACCTTATCCCTCGACTACGGAGGCCGTTGAATGACCGTGATTCGCAAAAGTGTCTCAAATGCCCAGAGTCAAGGAAACAACGAGTATAAATAGGTATTATCCATTTTATTTTTTGAATATTTAGGGACTGAAGTACGTGGGAAAACGAAGAGTATGGAATGAGAGGAGAAGGTTTAGATTTTGAATTTTGATGGATGAATTTTTTTCTTGAATTGCTCTGTTGCCTTTTAATAAACTAAAATGATGAATTTATTTATTAAATTACTAAACAGTGTATAGTATTATATTCAAAACATATCTATTTACCTTCTAATGCTGGAGAAATTAATAATTCATATCAGTCGATGTGATGCTTGATCTAAGAAGATTTGTTGATTAATTCATTGGAATTGTTTGCATGATGCTGGTAACTATTAATCTCGGTAAATAATCTATCTGCGCAAGTAATAGCTTGGTTAGCTTGATCGTAATGAAACATACAACATGAAATATTTTGCACTAGGTTGGTTGCAGTTTACAAATATCACCAGGCAATCTGGGCATTTGTAAGTACACATGAAATTATCTACAACTTCTTTGAATACACAAACAAAATATTTTACACATCTCTAATAAGAAAGTGCGGGAACGTATGATCTCTATGGTTAATTTATTTATTTATCGATGCTTTAAAATATAAAGATTTTAGTAATGTAAACATAATTTTTATTATATTTTAATTTAAATTTATTTATTACCAGATAATACATTACAAAATATTAACAAAGTTATAATGTATTATTCCCAGTGAGTTTACAAAACTCATTTCGGGAAAGACAACATTAGATTACAATTGCAATTAAAATTACGATTGACAAGACAACATAAATACAATAAAATAAATAAACGCAGATGTTATTATGGAGTTTCAAAGAAAAATGGTGTTAGTCATTAACAAAACTGCTGAGGAAATAGCTTTTAAGAGCTTTTGCCAATGTTTTTTGTTCGTTGCCGGAAGTTTTAGATTACTAGGTAATGCGTTGTATTGCTTATGTGCAATGTATTGTAAGGATTTAATTCCAAATTTATGCGTGTAAATAGATTACGACAAGTGTATTTGATCTTGTGATCGTGTTTTGTGTTGGAGTATGTCAGAATTAAAGACTGGTTTAGTGTTGGTGTGTGAGGAGTGTTGAATTATTTGTAGAATGGCAGTTGTGATGTTATACTTTGGCAGGATCGTAAAAGGAAGTATTTTCTTCTGAGAGTATATATCTTTTACATGTGTATCCCATGGCAGATTATATATATTCCGTATGGCTCTATTTTGAATGACTTGTATTTCAGAACTTTTTTTTTTGATAATGGTGCCTACTAGATAACTCAGGTGGGAGTGAATCATAGCATGATATGTGGCACCCAGTAGAGACGTGGGAAGCACACCTTGGAGTCGATAGAGTACAGTATAATAGTTTTATTTTTTTATTAGATTAACTTAATCAATAATATCTAATTAAGTGCCTTCTCCAAACGCTCATTCTTTTTATATTTCAGTCAACAGGTAATTATGCTGATTTGTTTATTCTGATGTCTTCATTTTCAGCATACTCTCTATTTTGACGAAATCTTTGGTTTTGATAAATGTTTATAATTTTAAATATTGGTGAAAGCTTGGCCTCCGTGGTCGAGGGGTAAGGCTCTCGACTAGCAAGCCGAAGGTCGCGGCTTCAAATCCCGGCGTGCGCAAGAAAAATGATATTTGATTAATTTGTGTTATTTTAAAATTTATTAATTTAAAATAATATATACTCGTTTATATATATATTATACTTGCTGCACACTCCAGAGTGGGAGATACTCTCAGTATCGCCCTGTGTACCACCATTCAGAATCGATACGTTGCTTGAAATAGCTTTAACCGTGTGTCGTAGCCAAACCTGAATAGCCAGGTACTCCCACACCTTCCTGTTCCCCATCTCCTTCTCCTCTCCACTACCTTCAGCCTCACAACCTACCCCAATTAGGGATGGCATAGTCTCTGTATGTTCACATCGCTAGTCAAAAAGTATTTATAAATTTCTACAGGCAATTACAAAAATTCACTGAGAATCTGAAGGTTTTTTTGTATATGCAATTATTGTAAATGCTTATCTTTATATTTATTATACAATTTACACGTATCGTTATGTTGTATTCGATTTGTTTTCAATAAAAAGGCACAAAATGCCCTGATTGTGAGGTGAAACAGTTAACACTGTCTTAAATAAGATTTTTTAAGTAGTGTCATAACGAATGAATAAATTAAAAACAGAATATTTGCAAGACCCTATTGGGAGATTCTCTTCGACTTACACAGAAAATTTTATTCCCATCATGAAATATTATATTATATACCTACGTTTATTGGAAAAGGCATATAAATATAAATTATTTTTCTCAATCTAATAACACATTCGTAAAGGAAGAGATCTTCATCGTGAATTTGTTCCGAAATGATTTTTTTTTAAATTGGAGGTACATCCCGTATACTTCATATACAGAGGAAACCACCTTCAAAGTTTCTCTTGTACACGCGTATTCCAGGAATCTGTTGTCATCTAGATACAAATCAATTAATTATCTTCGTTAGTGTTTCACGTGAAATATTTATAGCGTATTACAAATTCGAAAATTCATTGGCCAAAATAAGACAATAATATGTTTTCAGTTGTAATACATGAGGGGTGTGTAGTGATATAACACAGGTGTTCGTTGATGTCCTTGCAAGACTGACGACTACCTCTTATTTTGATGAATGTGTGTTATTTATTCTATTTACTAATTAAAAATAATATATAGTATACTTGCGGCACGTTCCAGAGTGGAAGACACAATTTTAGTATCTCCCTGGTGTAAAACCACCATTCAGAATTGAAACGTTACTTGAAATGGCTTTAGGCATTTTTGGCGACCAAATTTGAATAGCCAGGTATTCCCCCACTTTTCTATTTCCCATCTCCTTCCCCTCTTTACTACCTACGACCTCACAACATATGCCAATTGGGGATACCATAGTCTCACTGGCTCCAGACGGTTGGGAGCAGTTGGGACTCTTGTGCGGTATTCGCATTAAAAAAAAAAACAAAAAAATCGTAAATATTTTCAATTTCTGTGGAAGTTCTATTCAAGTTCTGTTATGACATCATTATGGGCCAGTCGCTTCACAGCACTGAAATAATAACAGAACTTGAATAGAGCTTTCACAGAGCTTGAATTTTACTTCGAAATTTGATAAATTGTTATAATTTTGCTAAACAATCTTTGTGTAATGTATAAAGCCACATTTAGTGTTTTTTTTGTGTTGCAGTCTTTATAAAAGTAAATTTACTTCATTATATCGGAATAACGTGATAATTCTTTCAAATTAACCTCTCAAACTTTCCCTATCGCAAAGAAAAATTTAAAAGGCTTAATAATAAAAAAGCCAAAACAATAATTTAAAAAAATAACAAAGGATAGCTAATAAGAAGTATTAAAATTCAACACCAACAGTTCTGTTTTAATTGGTTTAATTAACTCATTCCACATTCAGCGTGTATTTCCGTTTTATTTTTAATTACATTTCATCATAAAATACATCAACGTCGCAAATTGAAACGTGATAGCGAATTGCATGACGTTGCATGACGCCATATTTAATCACCCGAACATTTTGTTTTCGGGAAAAAGTTGAACATTTAACAACTCACCGTGCTGTGTTTGGGTTACCTCAAATAATTATAAGGGTTGGATTAATTCGGAAAGCTTTTCTTAGCTGAACATCCCTTCGTGACAGCAAACCTACGCACAGTAACTGACTAATCATCATGTAATTTGCTCGCAGAGGTAGGCAGGGATATTGGAAAGTTACACACTCCTGTCCTTCCACGTAAACCCAGCCTCATACAAAATTCGACATGATCCATTTTTTTAAAACGCACATGCGTCACTGCTTTCAACCTTCTGGAGAACGACTATGGCATCCGCATTTGGAGTATGTCGTGAGGCTGAAGGTAGTGGGGAGGTGAAGGAGATGGGGAGAAAGATGGTGAGGAAGTACCTTGCTATTCAGATCTGGTCACTAAGTACGGCCAAATACATTCCAATTCCAAATGGTGGTCTTACACAATGGCGATACTGAGAGTATCTTCCTTTCTGGAAAGTGCCGCAAATATAATATACTGTATATCATTTTTAATAGCTACGCTTCTTAAGTCGCCTGTAATTTAGTATGGGTTTGTACAGATTGGCATCAATGAAAAATAATTTACTATATTTCATTAATACGTCATTTTAACATTTTTTTCTCTTACCTTTTGTATTTTGTTAAACTTGGTAAAACTAAAACTAAACTAAACAACTTTAAACTAAAACTAAATAACTTTATACTTTTTAACTTTATTTTTTATGTTTATGGCGTATGTTTTTTTTGATTAAATAAACGAGTAAATTCTGAAAAAAAAAACAAAATTAATCAAATAAAATTTCCTCGACTTTTTCCTCCATTAGGCCCAGTTGTTTCGAAGAAATTCATGTGTGACAAAGACATTAAATGGCCACTTAGCGCCATTTCGTATTTTTTGGCATTTGAAAGGTCCCCGCTAAACGCAGATTCTTGGGATGTTTTAGCTTTCTACAGAATTGTAATAACCTGACATGATAGTTGTCTTCTTACGCTGCTCAAAATATCTTCAAAAGATAAAATTGGCATTTAACAAGAAATTTTCAATTGTTGAAAAAAAGGCGCTGAATTATCATTTGATGACAATGTTTCATTTGAATTTTTGTGAAATAACCTGTCCTAAGTGTCCAAAACTTATCTCCTTTTATTGTCTTAATGTGGCATTGTTCCATAAATAAGAAGCAAAAATATTACAAGTGTTTTTATTTTGAATCAAAAAATGTTATCGGAATAAAAGGGTCTTAGAATATCTTGCTGAATATGATTTTTAAAGAAAGCAGTTAACTCCTACGAACACTTTTGTAAATTACGTTTTTCTTTTCATTTTAAAAAGTGACATTGTAAAGATTTCAACATAAACGTCTTTCACAAAAGTATTCCTAATGTCTCTCTTTAAGACTCCCCATCCAGAATTTTTACCGATTCATAACATATTTTCCTTGGATATTTTAAGTTTTCAAGCTCTTAAAAAAATGTTATTTTTGAAGATAAAAATAAATTATATGAAATTTCCTTGACAGAAAAAGGCAACTTATTTATTTATTTAAAGAACATTAACAGTCTTCATATTAATATTATATTCAAAAGAGTATGAAAAAACGTACGAATTACAAATGAGATTGATTTAGAAATATAAAACCTAATACTTTGGACGGGATGTTTTACAGAATTTGAACAATTCGTCAAATTTCAAAGTTAATTTTCAAGTTCTGTGAAATTTCTATTCATATTCTGTTATGACATAACTTTGGGCCAGTCCTTTTAGAACACTGAAACAATAACAAAACTTAAATAGAACTTTCGCAAACCTTGAATTTTAACCTTGAAATTTGATAATGAATTCAAATTTTGTTTAATAATCCATCCTTAATGTTTGTAAACTAAGGATGAGTTGTTTAATTGAATTTAAACAATTAATCAAATTTCAACGTTTATTTGCGAGTTCTGTAAATGTCTTATTCAAGTTTGTTACTATAACATTATAGGCCAGTTGAACAAAACTTGAAAAAAACTTAACATTGACTTTTAAATTTGAAGAATTGTTCAAATTCTCTGAAACAACCCGTCTTAAAAGCAGAACTAAATAACGAATATAAAAATGGAAATGGATACAACAAATATAATAAACCAATACAAATTATGTAATGCATTATAAAACAATATATGTGATAATATAATATAAAATATATATACAGGTACAATTAATTTAATCATCTTGAAATTATGTTATTCGTACCTAGAATGAGAATTAACTTCTATAATATCTAGCGGTGAATAAGTCAGCATATACGAGTATTTCTATATTTTGCAAATTTATTGTTGTCGCCGTTACAGGTCCTTTTCGTGAATTAATTTTGATTGGAGAAATTTTGGTCAATGTAGAAAGACGTTTGTTCTGTCTGCTGTATCGAAGGTTGCGTGGAAATTATCTTTTTTAACAACCCTGGGCAATCAACTGTTTAGTTTAATAATTTTGTCAAAATTATAAAAAATACACTTGATTCTGTTATTTATCTTACTGTAATGTCTGAAAAAGTTCAGAGCGTTTCTTTAAATGCTACTTGAGATATCCGCTTTGAGATATTTGCTCTATTTTAAATAAATCATGCTTTGTTAAATATTTTCGCTTAGGGACGGTTCCCACTTCCGTTTTCAAATCGGAGGCGGGTCCCGTTTTAAAATCGGATGCCCTTTCTTATACCAGTGGGATTAAATTTTCTGGATTTATTTCCTTATTTATAGTTTTTATTTATTTACTTAACAAAATAACCAAATACAAGCACGCAGCGTGCCTGCTTCCTTGCGACTGGGAGCGGGCGGGGAGGGTTCGGGGTGTGGCGGGGACTCCGTACGCCGGAACGACTAGGCGACAAGTGTGAACAGCTCGATACAAAACTATGAACGAGCGAGTTCCGACACGATTTTAAAACGGACGCGCTGCGCTGGCGATCCATCCGACAAAAAATGCCGGATCCGTTTTAAAATCGTGTCGGACAAGTGTGAACAGCTCCATACATGCACTACAGCCGCTAGGGCATCCGATTTTTAAAACGGAAGTGGGAACGGACCTGAAGTGGGAACGGAAATTCACGCTTATTAAATACTACGGAGCCTTAAGGTTACCTTATTGTTCTAAAGAACATACATTTAGAAATAATATGTGTATAAAGTCGGAGATACTCTCAGAATCTCCGTGGCGAAAGACCTCCATTCAGAATCGAAACCTTGTTTGAAATAGCTTTAGCCTTGTTTGGTGTACATCTACCCCCCCCCCCCCTCTCCCTACCCACAGCCTTACAAGATACTCCAATTGGGAATGCGTTGGTCCCATTCGCTCCAGACTCTGCATAGTATGCACATAAAATTAAAGGATAAATGTCAATAATTCTCATAAACATGATATTTTTATATATTTTTTTTAACACGACGATGTAGTACATTTTCTTTTTACTATTACACTAGGCTAATGCCCGTGTTGTATGTATTGCATGTAATTTACGCGGGCTCGATTTCGTA
Organism: Hesperophylax consimilis; assembly: GCF_061612785.1. Taxonomy (NCBI): domain Eukaryota; kingdom Metazoa; phylum Arthropoda; class Insecta; order Trichoptera; family Limnephilidae; genus Hesperophylax; species Hesperophylax consimilis. Next base: position 11,644,892 of record NC_142856.1, on the reverse strand, counting down.
GCTTATTTTATATCGTTTTGCGACAGCCGAAAATATTTTTAAGGAACGTCTTTATAAAAATTATCGTGTTATTACTATATTATTAAGGTCCGTCCCAAAAGTTCCCTATCAAAAAGGGGCTGTATTATCGTTATCGACGATTATTTCTCAATATCGTGACCTGTCAGTGATAGATTGTGAAAATGCTTACAATGTCGAAGATACGATCTAACTAATGGATTCGATTATAACTTTATGAAATTTACATTATCTTTAGTGGTTGCCTACTTCCCTGAGCCCATGTAATCCATTATGATACATGTTTTTATGTGGACATGATAGCAAGGAAGAACAGCTAAATAACGTGTCATCGTTAAAAGATAAATCATTTAAAAAACAGTAAGTACACACCTACTACCACCTATTAAATACTTTTTGTTAAGGCGATGCACTACTTCGTGTTATATTTTAAATTGAGCCGCTATCAATAACAACCCATACGTAGATGGCGATAGGGTTTAAATTTCCGCTTAACACCATCCGCCTGTTTTGATTTATGCAAGAAAAAAACATGGCCAAAAACTGCCGTTTATTTTATTTTTAGGATGTTCAGGCATAAATATTTAATTTTTTTTCGATCATTTTATAAGTAACTTAGTTTTCCACATAATACAATAAAATCATAACCGAAAATGGGTTCGTAAGTAGGAGATTTTGAACTTTAAAGCAGTTTTCATAGGCTTTAAACATTATTTTTTTGGGGCTTATAAAAAGGATTATCTAAAAAATACTCAATTTTTTCAAAGGCCAAGATATATTCTACACGCAGTATTTAATTAAAGCATCAGAATCATTTCTAGACGACCAAATTTTCCAACCAAAAACACATGATTTTGCATTACTACGTATGGCATCGCCTTAAAATTTGATTTCAGGTGTGTCACTGTCGAGCATATTTCTAAGTGTTTTTTTTTTTCAATATTTTCAAAGTTTAAGTACGATCTGTACCTAAAGTAGAGCTGATAATGCACAGCAGATTATTTATTAATTTAAAGTTCGGGAAAGCCATATACGAAATCTTATCCAGCTTTATATCATATTTCAATAGATATACAGTAATGTGACCTACTTCAGAATAGTCAAATGACAGCATTAAGATACATAATCATCCTTAAGATACCAAACGAAACGTGTCGTCAGAATAACTATATTACTTCATTCAATTAGTTCTAAAGGTATTGAGAAAACTTTTGAATGTTAGAAATGATTTTGTTGTTTAGGAAAACATTCGACTTGTTCCTTAAAAAAATTGAAAAAAATATTTTGTGAAATGGTACGGTCTAGCGTGTGCGCAGGCCTGATATTTCTAATTAAGATGAGCCGCGGGCTTTTGTGATTGGTATTATTTGAAATTTGTTACATAATAATACTTAAGGGTAGGAATCTGGAGGACCAGGAGTGACGTATTAATCCACCCCTCCCAACACAGTGCAAGGTGTCGTATCGAGAGAGTCCGGCTAGGGATGACTCCTGTTTTACCTCAACCAGCCTTTATCGAACCGGCATTTCCCCATGCAGCCAACTCCAAGACCTGGATATGCCTTACTTTGTGAACCCGGGAACCCCTGCTAAGTTACCGAACTTAGCAAACTACTAGAGTGACTTATGGCAGAGGTGTTGGTTTTCAAATGAAGATACTTAAACCCGCCTCCCAAAATGACCTATGGCCCTAGACGCGGCTTTCGAAATTCTGCAAAGTTAAATTAAAATTGAGAAAGTCAATATGCAGAATGAAAATTTCTCTGAATATTATACTCGTAGATACCTAAGATACGAGAGGGTATAATTTTTTATATTTTTCTGTGCAACTTAACTCCCTCGACTGGAAAAGATTCATGAAATTTTCAAAACTAATCGAAATCCTATCGACGCCCACCTCATGAAGCCGTACTCTGGATGCAGCCCCTACCACCCCCGTCTGCAGGGGTGTTCAAGCCATAACACAAAGCCTTATTTTACGATGCATTCAGTATTTTTAGTACCCCATTATGCTTTAAAATATACGGCGTTTCAGATACTAACGACCGTACAAATAATGGACGGAATCGACTCTCTAAAAACTAACTAATAACATTTTATAATCTTTATGATGTTTCTGGCTTTTGTTATCGATGATTAAAAGTTTGTTTACTGGATTTCTAGTTTTAACCGCGTAATAAATGTACATCATAACATAATGTACATATAAATACTTTATTGTCAGTAAATATACCAAAACGATTCTAGTAAGGGCAACCTGACAAAATGAAGTGCTAGCTATAAATAATTTCATGATTATTTGTATCTACGTATTTATGGTTCACCGTCATCGATGATTAACTAATTTGAATAGTAAACGTTCCATGACTAAAGGGATGTCACCTGTAAACTTTCCATGAATGTCAATTGTAAGCTTACGATGACTATAGGGATGTAAAAATCTGATTGGCGGAGGTAGTATGATTATTGTATGTATATTGGTAATAATTGGACAGAAACTTTTTCGAAAGCAACTGAATGTATTTCACTTGTTTCAAAATGGTTAAAATACAACAAACTTGTCTTACTACAGCAAAACATTTTACTTACCTTTTTACAAAAACATAAAAAACAAACCAAAAGACAACCTTAAAATTAGAATCCATAATACAACTTGCAATCAAGAAATGTGCTACCTATGCAACGAACTCGCTAATGTCAAAAATATAAAATATTTAGGAGTAACAATAGATATTAATCTAAATTGGAAATCACATATTAATCAAACAACTTCTAAACTAAGATATCTTACCTACATATTTTATAGACTCAAGGAAATTTTAAACACTGAAAAATTGAAAATGATCTACTTCTCCCTGGTGCAATCTGCAATCACTTATAGCATAATAGGATGGTGTGGTGCACCTGATACATTTATTAAGCCCCTACAAATAATTCAAAAACACATAATTAAAGTCATATATAACAAAAATAAAACATTCTCGACCAACCTACTATACAAAGAATCTAAATTATTTAGCATTCGTAAATTATTTATATTACAAACAATGAAATATTTATTTAAAAACAAAAATAATTTCAAAATAAATGAAAACAGAATGAGCAAAAGAACAAATAATATATTTTACACCCCCCAAACAAATACTAAATTAATGCAGACACATAGCAGTTTCATCGGTCCTCGCACATTTAACCTTCTACCACTACAAACTCAAATGATAAATAAAAAAATAGAATATGTTAAGGAGGTAAAATTATGGCTGCATGACGCAGATATTGAAACGGTTTTTATATAAATTTATTGATCCTTTCTACAACTCACTTGCTGAAACTTTATAAACTATTGTACATAATGTTTTTTCTTTACTTTTATAATAACTATAAACAAAAAAAAAACTTTTTCTACTTATATATATTATACTTAGGTACTTGAAATATAGTAATGGTTTTTTATTACCCACACTCAGGCAGTGCCTTAGTGGGTTTTCATTTCTTATGTATACAATTTTGGTAATATATATTATTTTATTATTTACTGTCTATTATTATGTACAATATATGTAAAGAAATGAAAATAAATAAAGTAAAAAAAAAAAAAAAAAAATATTTGAAAAATTTCATCTTATTGGAGTTTTTCATGTTTTGTTAACTTTTTTTTAATAAAAAATTAAATTAAATTTAAACTTTTATTATTGTGATTACTGTTTCGGCTTTCTTGACCATTATCAAGCTATGAATCGTTACGCCTCATTAAAAGACTAATTGATATGATTTTGCTTAACCCAACCGTGTTTTTAATTGTACAATGTTTATAATAACAATATTTTGTTTATTTGAACAGCATCGTTTTCATAAAAATTATCTCAAGGGCGCTGTATTTTTTTGTTAAACATCTATAAGAATTTGACTTTTGTTTTCGATAATTCGTTATCGTAAATTAACTACTTATATATAATAAATCTGATGACATGTTGATGACAATTCAATCTCTCATCTTTTGTTTGCAATCACGTACACACACGAGGATATGTACGCATTTATCTAAAATCGGATGACATTACAGAATTCAATATGGAAATAAATATCGGTCCTACCCGATCTTCATTTAGGTTAGTGGAGTTGTCGACTCCAGTTCTTGGGTAGGAATGTTCAATTCTCAGTGAAACAAAAGTTTTTTGTTTTTTTAAGATTTAAAAGACATTTTAAAATAGATGCATAATTAACTTTGTTTTTTGCGGGTTGATTTTTCTCAATACTCTTAAAGGCTTTCTAAAGTGATTTATTAAAATTAATATTTTAGGTAAAAACCGATTTGATAAGAAAATCAATTGTTTGAGGCAATTACTGTTAACAAATTTTTCCCTCCAGCTTGATGGCAAGTTTATTTTAATTGTTTTTTTTAATGGCGTTAATAATATTTAAATCTCTAAAATTCTTATTTAATTTGATTTACTTTAAAACTGCTTTTTATTATGATCTCCTCTATCTTTGCCAAGTCTTGCCATTTCCGCCTATCACTTCTTTTTAAGACATTTATCCATCTGTACTCTCCTCTTCCTAGTGACTATTATTTCAAGCATAGCATTGCACCATCACTCAAATTTTCCTATTATACCAACTATCGATCATGTTTTCGTTCAATAATTATTATCTCTCTATCTTGCTATCTATTCCCATTTAAATCTATTGGATGACGCATTCAATAAAAAATAAATGACATCTTAACTGTAAAGCTGAAATCTTTTTTTCCAGAAAAATCCAATTAAAACTATCGATATTATTAATTCCAATTTTTTTAAGTCCGTAGATAAAACAATATTTCGTGAACAGAGTTTTGAAAAATTGACAAAGCCGGATTATACATAACTTAGTAGTAAAATTTAGTATCTACATTACAAATTGAAGACATGGCAGAGAATACATTTTTCTACCCTATCCAGGAAAGTAGAAAAGGGATTTCATAACAGATTCAATCTGGTGGGAATACGAGCACTTAAAGGGTATTGTCGAAAAACAAGCAAAACGAAAGGAGTTTGATGAAGTATGTTTCAAAGGGAATGTATAAAAAATGCAAGCTTGGAAAAATTAAAAGTCAAAGCAGAAGAAAATGTCAAGTTTTCCATCCAATTTTGATGAATTGATCAAATGAAATTGAAACAAGTATTTTTTATGGTTTAATTACAAATTTATATTTCTTATGCTGGAATTTTTCTGTTTTTCATTCTAAAACCGCTGACGTAGAGATATGAATTTAATATTATACATTCAACGGACTGAACCTAAGTACGTTGTTATGTCTCTTCTTCAACTAAGACCAGTGATAAAAAATTACTAGATTAGCCCTGTTTAATCTGAAATTAACAAGAAAACGGATTGTAAATAATTTAAACGAAACGGAATGAATTGGTGTTTGCTGGAATTAGGTGATAGTATGTGTGGGAATTAATTAGGTTTGGAAAGAAGGAAAACAGTATGAAAAATCACTTTCCACGGTATCTCTGCAAAGGATTACACAACATAATCACAATATAGTGAGTTCCACCGCTTTGCCTCGATGTAAACTCATTTCAAAACCAAAAAAGCCCTTTGTCTTAAAACGGGGGAGTGATTTATTATTTTAAAGATAATTTTGTAGAACTGTATTTAAAATGATTTATTTATTGAAGACAATGTTAGCAATTCTTAAACGAAAGTTGAAAAAAGAAAATCATAAAACGATACGGTCACATCTAGGACTCGAACTCAGGACCCTTGCCTTTCCGGGACACTGCTTACCAACTGAACTTATATCATATCATATTTCGAATAAAAACTACCAACATTATCATCATTTTCTCACCGCATATTTTTATTGACTGCTATCTTTATGTGTAATCACAAGATTCGACTCGTACTAAATGAAATCTAGACAGTGTCTTGAACAAATATATCCTATTTTGTTAATGTGTGACATCTATTGACTTTTTCTGCAAGTCTAGGATAAAATATTTTATTTTTATTTTTGGAATAACTTAATGAGTTAAACCTTAAATTGTAATATTTTATTATTGAGGATATGTATTCATTCTAGACTTGCAGAAAAGAAACGGTCGTTAAGAAAACTTATTCTGTGTATATAAAATTACATTAGATTTTGCGACAACTGTTGCCTTGCGAAGGCATGGTCAAATAGTTTGAGATGACGTTATACGTTATATATTTTATAGTTGAATAACTTTATGAGTCAAAGCCCAATTTGTAATATTTAGTCGCACCTAGAAAATTTTGAATACGTATAATCTTTTTTCTGGCTTTTCTGTTTCGCACATATTTCATTTGAGAGTCGTTAATATTGTCTTCAAAGACTTTTTATTTCCTTTTCTTCCTGGATAAGCAACAGAAAAACAATAATTTTATTTTTATTATGCTAGAAATCAGCAAAATGTAGGGAGTTTCGTGTTAATAGTGAATAAAAGTACCTAAAAGACATCATGTAAGACGGCCAAACTTAAGTTGTTCAAGATGAGGCAAATAACCCTATTCGAGGACAACAACAGGTGGGGGAGTGTGTACTTGAACAGGCCACAGAGACAAGGGAAGTCCGAGAAACAAAGACCCGTTGTTGGTTTGACCACATTTAAGCAAATAGTTAGTATGTATAAGTTGGACCAAGACATCCGGTGACAGGAATAAGTGGCATACCGAAGGGGAGACCAGTTACTCGTAGGTATGTATGTCCAATTTTGACATAGAATTTTTTGATTTGGAAGATATTTGATTCACCCTACTCTTTACAGAACTCGTTTTTCTTCTTGTATTTTTATTAAATTTAATAATATTGTTTCCGATATCGTTTGGATTGAAATTTAGGTTTTTCGACTAAGTTTTTTTTTTTTTTTATTCCTTTATTTATCCCAATTTTTACATTAATTACATACAATATTATATAAATCAATAAGAATAATGGGAACCCACTAAGGCGCAGCCTGTGCGTGGGTAATATATTTAAGTTATTATTTTATTGTACCTAGAAATAAACAAATTGTGGGCATATAAAATAAAAACAAGATTACATTTTGTATAAGCGTTTTGTATAAAAAGTGTTTATAATAGTGTATAGTGAAGTTATAAGTGTTTATTTTAATATATGTAATATATGGTGAATATTTTATGAGAAACATAAATTGATACAAATTAAATAAAAAAAGTTTCAACTGCTGTATCGAAAAGCCATAATTTTAATTCTTTTAAATATTGAGGAAGTTTAGTTATCACTTGAATATTTTTCGGTAAAAGATTGAAAGTAAGTTTCGGTAAGATTGAAAGTTTAACTATATCTTTAGGCACCTATATCTTTAGGTACCTTTCACCATCTTTAGGTTCATTTTTTTAATTCGTCCTACAATTTGTGGGTGTTTATATTTTTTAAATGACAAAAAAATACTTATGTTTTTTAAAGCTTAATTCCTGCAATGCATTGGATCTTGTAAAGCAATAAACATTTGATGATTATCATAATTCGGTTGTGGTTCTGTCTGTAAAACCGGTTCAATGAGCTCTAGAACTTTTGCTTTGAACATCAATTTAAAAATTTGAAGTGTTCGATTCAAAAATCGTAAAGAGTACCTGTCATATAATATTTACTATAATTGCCATTTTCCAAATTGGAAATGAATTGTTCAGAATTCAGACACTCTGAATTACGGGTCTGCGCTAGGTATGTTATTAATAAAAAAAACTTCAAAATTGAACCCGTCCTAAGGAACAAAATACCGGAGAGAACAGAAAAGTCAAATGGTAATTTGTGTAATGTAAGGAAAATGTTGGGTCGCCAAATGTAATGTATATTGTTGTAACATTCCAATGTTTACAAAAACGGTAGAGCAAAGATCTCATCTCAAGATTGTGGGATTAATTTCCTGTCAAGTAAGTTGGGTGATCATAAATAATAAGAATGAATTCTTAATAGAAAATATATTGAAACATCAAGAGTTACAACAAAGGAGTAAGATGATAAACATGTAACCATAGAAATAAATATAGGCACATACCCGATGGACTCCTGAATCAAACTAAACTAACTTAACGTGAAACGAAAGAACGACAACGGATGGCGAACGAAAACTTGCTCTCGGCAGCGGGGAACGGACCCGAGTCGAAAGCCAGGACATCCTTCCCTTGGTGGAAGCAGGAGGACGCAACTCCTTCAATGGACGCCTGCAGGGGCATCAGGCCTGCAGTACGTGGTAGTCGACCAGACTCTTCAACGGAGCCAAGACAGCAATCCGTATTCTTAGTGGCAGCGGGAGAACGCAGCTCCTTCAATGGACGCCTGCAGGGGCATCAGGCCTGCAGCACGTGGTAGTCGACCAGACTCTTCAACGGAGCCAAGACAGCAATCCGTTCTCTTGCGACACGGGGACACTCCGCCAAGAACAACCAGCCACAGCTAGGACCAAACCCATCTCGGTTTCAAGTCCGAAACACGAGCACTCCGACATGACCACCGGCCAACACTCAATAAAAGCGGGATTCCATATTCCCCCACTAAAATAATAACAAACACGAACTGTTCGTGAATGGATAAACACCCGCGCCTTTTTTAAAAGAAATAATAACTCCTATTCACATGATTAACTCAGATTCAAGCCCCTTTAAAGGAGAGTCACTGGATCCACCGATCAGCAGGCCTAGCTGACCGGGTAGGAAGTGACCATAAACAAAACTGTACTTCCTTCCTTCAAAATATTGCCAGAGTTTGAGAAAAAACACCATAGACAAAATAACCCCAATTAAGCAAGAACTAAACTTGTCACAAAATATTTATGTGACATTTGTGTTAATTTATGCAAGTAATGTCAAGTTACACATAATATTAATAAAAGTCATGACGTAAACCTGCCGAAAAGAACAAAATACCAGGAGCTTAAAAATTTGATTGGGTTTTTCAAATTGGTTTTTATTGTAAGCATTTATTGCCGAGTGATAGTAGTTGTTCAAAACCACGTGTTGAGGAAACCATTCAAATATATTTTTTTACTTTTCCCGTGATTTTACAAGGGTCTTAGCTCGTAGACAATTATTAACATGGATTTCAATATTCGCATTTCCTACCCATACATAGAACTAGTATTATATTTTTTGCGTCGTGGTAAATAGACAGATAAACATGTCTTATTGCACAAAAACAAAAAAAAAATACTTTGCGAATTCGCTATGCGAATCTTGACTTAGATGTGGTAGATCGATTTAATACGACCGGGTCGATCACGACCCGCGACGAAATGATCGGGTCAAAAATACAACCAACCTAAAGATATCCATTTACTTAAAAATATTTACATTTTGCACAATAATGTGTTATCTTGCCTTATTTATTTCAACGATTCGCAAGGTCGTCGACTTTATTATACCGAATACGGTGGTCAGCTATTTTCATAAAAGTTGTCGACGTAAATAGAAAATAATTGTCTTACTAATGTTTTCGCTTAGATTACGGGTATTATTACTCGGGGGGTTGTAAGGCTTCTCGGCCAGCAGTAAGCTAAGCACCACGCTCCAAATCCACGGAACTCGTTTACGTTCAACGATTTTTTTTAAATCCCTCTACCTGTATAATATTTTATAGAAATATATTTGTATAGAAATGAGATACCTGATTTGTCAGGTAATATCGTGTAAGTATCTACGACCTGTTACGAAAAAATGATAAGGTGATGTGAGCGAATAGCAAACCGAAGGTCGTGGGTTCCAAACTGGCGTGCGCAAGTAAATTTTATTTGAGTAATTTGCGTTATTCCATAATTTATTAAATAAAATAATATATAGTGGAAGATACTCTCAGTATCGACCTGATGTAAAACCACCATTTAGAATCGAAACGTTGGTTCAAATGGCTTCAGCCGTGTTTAGTGACCAGATCTGAATAGCCAGGTACTTTTCAACCTTTCTCTTCCCCATCTCTTTTCCCTCTTCCCTAATTTCAGCCTCACAACATGGGGATGCCATAGTCTCACTGGTTTCAGAAGGTTGGGAGCAGTTTGGACTTGGTGCGGTATTCACACATAAAAAGGGAGTTTGAAAAACATATGACGTTATAGCGAATGAAATTAAATCTGGCCGGGGAAGACATCAAGGAGGCACGATCAAATAATAATTAAATTAGATTTCGATGGTTATCAGAATAACAGAAAACTATATATATGAGACGTTTTTATAATTATGACATGAAAAGGCTAGTGCGATCCCACACATTCCAAAAAAGTATCTTAAATAATAATTCAATAATGGTACAATTATAACATCCCATAAAACATATTCAATAATTTACTTTTTTTATAAAAAAATAATGTAAATTAAATGTAATAATGTTATTATTAAGTTGTGTAAGTATTTTTATTATATTTAGTATTATTGTGACAGCTGTTTCGGCCTCAAAGGTGATTTTATGCATATTATACAAGGTGTGGTTATGCCACATTGAGACGACTTATACAGGGTGTATCGGCAAGTACCCGACAAACTTTAACCAGCTATTCCTCAGCACATTTGGAGTAAAAAATATTATAGGCGCTTTGCTGTCCGACAACATTTTTTTCCATTAAAAACAAAAAATAAATAAAAAATCCACACTCCGTCACTGTCATTTGCATTGTTTCTCGTGTTCAACAGCTGTTATTGGCAAGTGTGTCAAAAAGTGTCCTCGCTCTTTCGTACACACTAAATAATAATAGTTAAAAATGAGACGAATGGTGCCGTGCCATTTCGTTGTGATTGTAAAAGCGCGCCAACGTAGGTACGTACGTACATTATTCAACAAAACTCGAACAAAATATTACCAGATGGGTTTTCAAACTTTGACAAAGCATAAAACATTGGTGACATGTGGTGAAAATATGAATGGTAATTTTTTTATTAAAAAAAAATGTTACCGGACAGCAAAGTGCCAATAACATTTTTTACTCCAAATGTGCTAAGGAATATCTGGTTAAAGTTTGTCGGGTACGTGCCGATACACCCTGTATAGGGTTTTCCAATAAGAGGTGTTATTTTTATATTCAATCGTAAAAGATCAATGGTTTCGTTGCTTGTGTGGGACGTAGCGCCGCCCGTCTTGTCGAAAGTAAACGTTGTCCATATCAATACCATACAATTCCGGCTATAAAAAATTATTAATCATCTCTCGATAGCGCAATCCATTCACCGTAACTATTGCTCCAGCCTTATTTTCGAAAAAGTAAGGTCCAATGACTCCGCCGGACAATAAGCCGCACCAAACAGTCACACGTTGCGGAAAGAGAGGCTTTTCAACAAACTTAACTCTTGGGTTTTCCGAGCTCTAGATGCGACAATTTTGCTTGTTGACGAAGCCACTGAGGTGGAAATGAGCCTCATCACTCAAGATGATTTGCATTTGATTCACTCAAGTGAATTTTAATAATTTCAATGCGTTGTTGAAGCATGTATCGTTCCATTTTTATTAATGGCGTAGTTTCTAGTTGTCAAATGTTAAAAAATGACAGCTTCAAAAGTAACATCTACCGAAATAGCGGGCTATTCAAAATAACACCTCTTATTGGAAAACCCTGTATATAATGTATATATGGTTTGACTGTCCTAGAACGGGAGACCTTCCTAGTTGGACAGTCAAAATCTATGCTGTAATGTTTTTGTAACAAACAAATAAATAAATAAAAAATATGATTTCAATTTTAATGATGTTAAACCGATTTATGAAGAAGGTATTTTCGACAATAGATTTTCTATTCTGTGGGTATTTTGAAATCTATTTTCCCTTTTCCTTTTCAGACTACCCCTGAAGTAATAAAACCTAATGGTTAATAAAATTATATTATTAGATTTAGTAAGATTAAGCTGAATGTCAAACGTTTTCAGTAGATTCAATACAAAAAAAAAATCCTTTCACCGAACCTTGTCACAAACATTTTTATAATGGTACTAGAGCAAACCCGTGAAAAATTCTCTGAAAATAGTCCAATATAAATTAGTTCCAATTTTGAAAAATACAATAAGAATAATTTTCTGTAATCGTTTGTCGTTTGTTTGAAATTGTTCAAATAAACAATTTAAATTTAATGAATTTGTCATTTTATTTAAAAGTTCCAATTTTGAAATGGCGCTTAAATTCAAAGAAAATCCCAGTTCTAAAGTTCATAGAACCGGAGTTCTGAGACACGCAACCGAAATTAATAATTTTGATGACCACATTTTGCAAGGGAAAAAAAACGAAAAAAGTTGCATATTTCAATATTCATCTCGAGAGAAGTCTCTACGATAACTAGTGGCGCATGTCTGAAACGAAACGAAGCCGGAAAAGACAAACTAAACCGCGATAAGCCGCCGCGAGACGAGACGGTGCCGTAAGCGAAGATGAAATGAGAAGGAGATGAGATGAATAATATGGCTTTAGATGAAACGGGTGTTAACAGATGAGACCAAAATATTACAAAATTTATTGTTATTTTGAGAAATGCACCATTATGATCACTTTATTTTTTTAAATTATTAATATCAGCCTTGCAAAAGCCAGAAATTATTTATTTTATTAAATTTGAGTGGTTCATTCCCGATGTTGCCTACAAATCCAGAGGTCTCGGATTCGAATTCCGACGGGCGAAAATAAATTCCATTTAAGACGACCCAATACCCTAAAATAAAATGGGTATCTTAACGACCTAAGTGAAGAAGACGTGTACAAAAATATTGGATGCGTGACCCTGATATTTGGACAGACCTACGGTCGAATTTGCTCTAACAAATACTTGTAAATAAAGGAGGAATTTTAATGACACAAGTGTATAAGTCGGAAGTATTGGACGGAATTACGGTTAAATTTGCCCCAGCAGGCCTTGAAATTTAAGCTTTCCGTGGGGTTTGTTTTAATTAGTTCTTATCAACTTTATTCTGATAACTTGTTCCTAAACGAATACCTCGGGAAGTTGCAATTTTTAAATCTTGTAAATAGCGTTGAACCATTAAATCAATCAAACCCCGTTAAATCAATTAGGAATAAATAATTAATTAATAATTTAAATATAAAATATGTGTATACATGAATGTATATTTCAGAGCTGTAACGTAGAGTATTAGATTTGCTTTCATAAATAAATCCATACGAAAGAGTTCCATATATTTACATAATCATTGTGAGGCAAAAGGGAAGAAGTCCAAATAGTTCCCTTAATGTACCAATTAATTTTCTAATGGTTTTTATAAATCACATTCATAAAATATTTTTCTTCACCGAAATACAGAAGGACGTCAGCCGCATTCAATGCTTTCAAAATATTTATTTATGTAATATTCAGATTTTCTAAAACATGTCGTTGGACAATATTGTCAGGTTTTTGACCTCATCAGTGTAGAGCGGAACAGATTTATTATAGTCGTATAAAATCCCATGTATTAGTTTCATGTCTCTCTCTCTCACATCCCAGCTCGCAACTAGGAAGCACGCATCCGTAATCTCTGAACTCGGTTTAACATTCTTAACTCAGAGTATCATTATATGAATAATCCTAAAATGGAGGCATAGGAAATATAACGATTAATATAACATCTTTAAAAACAAATAATCACTTATTTAATCAACGATAATCAAATAATTATAAGCAAGAAACACTTATACAAATTGAAAATATCTTCCGAGAAAAAATTCATGCCGCCGACAGGAATTGAAATTTAATAAAATAATATTGTTTGAGAAGTCAAAATATTTCACGAAGATATAATATGTCTCGACGCAATATAGAAGGATATTTAGCATTAACAATGCCTTTTGCAGAAGCAGGCCCAACAGCTTGGAACAAACTCCCTTCACATTTGCGAAAGATCGACAGCTCATCTGAGTGCAGAGCAAAACTAAAGACTTACCTTTTCAACTTGTTGTATCCAGAATAATGACCTTTCTTTTATTTTCCTCTGTAGTATTTCATTGCTCGGTCCAGGGGATATTTCTAATTAACTTTTTTTTTCCACTTTAATATAATAACCGTATTGTTTAAGTCATTAGTCAAAAGCCTTAGTTATAAATCACTCGATATTAATCTTAGTTAAAAGCCACTAGTTATAAGTCTATTTCTATGAAACTTAGTTATAAGCCAAAAGTAATAAGTTATAAGTCTAAGTGATCAATGCATAAATTAAGTTGTTAAGCGCCCTTGAGGTGATTTTCTCACGAAAACGGCGCTATACAAATAATCCAATCATTATTATTATTTCCTATACAAATAATTATTGAATGAAAAATACTAGTACATTGAATTATTTGGCGGGTTTAGAATAAGCCGACGTAGCGTAATGGTGGAGCTGACCGGCAGTCAGAAAAGTACAGGTTTTTTTAAATTTGTATGGGTGTTTAGGGCTACTAATTATTGCTAATATTAATTTGTTTTCTTTTCTGTTATGCACTAAATACCTTGTCTTGTAAACATTAGTTTATCATTAAAAATAAAAATATATAACCTTTTAATTAAATATGCAGTCGTAAAAATTGCCATTAATCTGATACTATCGTAATAGAATTTAAACTAATTGCCTCATGTATTCTATATTAAATCTGCAGTAAAGGTAATAAATATTCCGTATCAAATAATACAGTGAATTTTCCATTAAAAATCACATAAATATGTTTTATCCATCACACGACCTTTCCGCTCGCTTTTACCAAATGACGTGTATGTCACAAATTATCGTGTTGTATTATGCAACCACTAAACGGCATACTAATTAATGTCAGTAAATGCCACTAATAATTACTTATTAGCTGCCTCTTTTTAGGAGTGGCATTATTTTTTACTTAAATTTACTGCTTATTTTATTTAATCGTTTAAAATTTACGACTAAAAGTACAAAAGTCGTAATTTTATGAACAATAGTATTGGCAAATTGTGTGTCTTGTCATTTTAATTAAATAAACATAAAACAATGCGCTTAAACTACTATGCCATGTTTTAAAACCAATGGTTTATTCATCAGGATTAAACAAAAACTGTAATATCTTCGCCTCCATGCTAAATTTGTGAATCTGCCATTTTCGCGAAAATGATATTTATGATTTTTTTTATCTATTTTATAATACCCGCTGTAGCACCTCTCTTTTTGTGGTTTCATGTAAAAATAATTAGTAAATATCATTGAAAAAGAAGATAATAGTAAGAAATCTAAATGAAACATTAAACAGAAAATTAAAAAGATAACGGTCACAACAAGGAATTGAACCCAGGATCTCTCGTCTTACCGGTATAGGCGTCTTAATTAATGAATAATCCACCAATTTCCAAATTTTTTTTTGAAATTGAGGTCAGAATCTTTGGTTTCATAGAGATGTACATTTTAATTCTTCTGTAGTGAACTTCTAGATTTGAATACAAAGCGTGGAATTTTATCTTTCTAACACCGTTTAGATCCTATTTCTAACCAAGACACTAAGGGAGATACAACGATTTCTGTGAGACAATATGATCTGTTCTACGAATTCTACGGATGTTTTTTTGCAAAACCGAACAAATAAACTTGAGGGGTTTAGTGTTGTTAATACTGCACACTAAAATTTCATCGCTAGTCTGAGGGACTATTAAGTCCACAGGCAACAACTGTTTAACGCACTAGCCTTAAATAGTTATTGTTTTGAACTTCTCTTTCTGTGAGATCTGCTCATACAACAATAAATTAACGAGTCCCACAATGTTTTTATTTTTTTTATTTAATACTAAAAAATACAATTACAGAATAGTGAAACTTAGACTGTCCAACTGGGAAGGTTTCACGTTCCAGGACAATCAAATTGATAGGTTTAGTTCATATTAAATAGGTAATGTAACACAAATACAAAACAATAAAATCATAACATTGTGGAAATTACTTTCATGTTTACAATATACGAGATAAATTGGGTAATCTTTATTTATTATTACTATTTCTTTGATGTGTATTATATTAAAGTACCAATTGTTGTTTATCTATAAGTTAGCATATTATGTTCTCTCTCGACTCTCCCTCAGTCCAGAACTCAGTCCATTTTCGATTTTCATGTATCGGGTGCGAGGTTTAATATAAAACACTGAATAGATAACATACACTAGAAATGTATTTTACGTAGATTTGCTTTGAAACCGATTTCACCACTCACCTAGCATCATTTGGTTCTTGCCCACTTAGCACGCGCTCTGTCTCTATTACACTGCCTGATATTGTAAATTACTATTCTATTTAATCAAAAGAAATTTGATAACGATATTTTTTGTGTTAATACCGCACAATAGTCGCAACTCCTCCAAACCGTCTAGAGCCAGTAATTATTTATTTTGATGCTTAAGATAGTGGGAAGGGGGAGGAGATGGGAAAGAGGAAGGTGAGGTGAGTACCTGCATATTCAGGCCTGGTGGCCAAACACGGCTAAAGCCATTTCAAACAAAGTTTCAATTCTGAATTACCGTCTTACGCCAGAGCGATACTGAGGATATCTTGCACTCCGGAACGCTATATTATGTTCGATATATGAATAAAAAAATATAACACAAAACTCAAATAAAATTTACTTTCTACTCGGGAAGCTTACCCCTTTTTTTTCTTCTAGAAACAAACAAAAGAACATCCCGCACTTACTTGAAAATAGAACATCCTGTATGACGTCATTATTATGACGGATGCGTTTTTTACTGCAACCATGAATCCAGTGCAACTCTCGAGTGAACTACTTGGGTAGGTACTTACTCACGACTTTTTTTAAACCAAACTGAACTTTTTTAAGCGCTGCAACCAACAAACAGATGTTGTTTATCTGAGGAAGTGGATTAATCATTCGTGAGCCGTGTGGGAATTGTTACTATTACAGAGTTTAAGTTGTTAAATGCACAAATGTACATGGGAGCTTTAAAAATCGTTTGTTAACTTAATCCCAGTATTATTTTTTTATATTGGCTGAAATAATTTTTGTAATTTGTTTTTGGGGTATTATGCCGTTTTACGCTAACTCCTTCTTTAGCCAACGTTTCGGACAGCATTGCAGTGTCCATCATCAATAACACATCTGCCCTGATGATGGACACTGCAATGCTGTCCGAAACATTGGCTAAAGAAGGAGTTAGCGTAAAACGGCATAATACCCCAAAAACAAATTACAAAAATACTTTTGGCCGTGAAAATCTTAAATCATACTTGGCTGAAATAAGGTCAAAAATACACGAGGCATGTACATTATATTGAGCTTGGAATATAATAAACCCTATGAAAATATCACACTGCTAGTGGATATATATTTACTATTGGTGGGATTTTTAAAAGTGTTTTTGGATATTTAAAGATTGATATTTTTCACATTTTTATTTATTTTTATAATTTATGGATTTTTTGGATATTTGCGTAATTTTTTTTTACACTGACCCCACATATGAGCCTTGAGGAAAATAATTTCCCTCAGGTCATAGGTCATCTTTATGGAGGGTATTTTTAAGGAAAGGAAGGAGAGGAAGTTCTGGGAAAAAGGTATGAGGGGTTGGTCGGAATCTAGGGATCAGTGTGTTCGGGAGTGATGGACGAATGATCTATCCGTCCCGCTTCGGCGCAAGGCGATGAGTCAAGAGACACCAGTTAGAAAGGTCAGAGTCTCCCCAAACCAGCCTCTCCCGATCTGGTACGCCAAACTTCTGGTGGACAGGGGCATCCTAAACACAACTCACCAGATGAACCCGGGTACCCCTACTGAATCACCAAACGTAGCGAACCACTTGATTCCCGGGGCGACAGTGCCCAAACCTGCCTAACAAATTGGACGCTTGTGGATATTTATGGGTGTTAATGGATATTTATATTTCATATTTTTAAATATTTTATTTTTTATGTTCATACCGCACAAGAGTTTTAAAAGCTCCCAACCATCTGGAGCCAGTGGGACTATGGCAGCACCAATTGGGATATGTGATTTTGTAGGTAGTGGAAAGTGTAAGGAGATGGGGTAGAGAAAGGTGGGGAAGTTCCTGGCTATTTAGATCTGGTCACCAAACACGGCTAAAGCCATTTTAAGCAACGTTTCGATTATGAATGGTTGTCTAACACCAGGGCGATACTGAAAGTATCTTCCACTCTGATATTATGAACTGATGACATAAATGAACTGCCGGCTTTGCATGGAAGAATACAGTTATATATAATTAAGCAATAGAGACAATAAAGTTAAGTGAAAACAAGAGTTTAGTGAAATTTATTAAAGTTCTAAGGGCTATCGCTAAATTTGTCCTGAATCTTGCTACATCAGTGGATGTTATAATATAGTTGACACATTCTCAAAAGAGGTTGGTAAAAGGTTAAGTAGGTTTTTTGGAAATAAATATTCATAAATATCCTTAAACTTCGATAAATATCTATTTATTCATTACTATCTATAAATATCCCAAAATATTAAAAATTATCTGTAAACATCTATAAATATCTTTACATATCCATAAATATCTAAAAACGATTATATAGATCGACGACGGCCTCTGTGGTCCAAGAGCAAGGCTTCCGAATAGTAATTAAATGTTCGCGGGTTCAAATCTTGACGTGCACAAGTAAATTCTATTTGATTTATTTATATTGGAAATGCCAAAATGTCGCACTGGTTCCAGACGGTTGGGAGTAGTTGGGAATCTTGTGTGGCTTCACATAAAAAAATAATTAATATAATTTTTTTGCGAATTCCTGTGGAGAAATATAATATTTTATTTGGTTAAAATGAGAAATATAATATTTTATTTGGTTAAAATTAGAAATATAATATTGTATTTGATTAGTTTTCTCGTTACGGCGATATCCTTGCTTGTCTTATCGTCAATCTGACTCGTTTACCATAAATAGACCACAAATATGTTCGACTACTCGTATGTAAGACAGATGCAGTCGACTGGAAATCTGAACTCGCCATGAATAGAGCATTCATTGCAAATAGCGCTAAAGGAGACGCATAGTTCGTATTTAATGAAACGATATGATATTTTTGGTCCTTTGAGCAATTGCTGAATGCTGAAACATCAAAAATATGGATGAATATTGAATTTTTTTTTGAATCTTTAAATAACGGCGTGCGCAAGTAAATTTTGTGGGATGGAATTGTGTTATTTCACAATTTTTGAATTAAAAATAATATATAGTATGGATAAGCAATCAACTTAAAATTGGTTTTAATCAAATTTTAAAATTAAAAATTGAAAATAATGGACGAAAGAGACATCTCTGGTCAGTTTTGGATAGATTTTGCTCTGCAGGTGAGTGATAGCGAATTACAGTCATCTTTGCATTGATCAAATGAATTCATCCGGATTGTATCGTTTGTCAAAAGAGGTCGATTTAAGACTAAAATGATTAATTTTTTTTGTCACAATAATTTGGCAGTACTTTTGGAATTACAATGTGCTAATTCATCATTATTAAAAGTTCTACTCTCTTGAGAGCTGGTTGACATATTATAATCTCATAGTGCGAATGCAAATATATTATTGTGCTGATTTGCCGTCTGCTGCCGAATCTGAAGATCATGAAGCGGAACTCAATTGCGAGTGATATTTCTTGTGAGTTTTCTGTTTATATGTGTGTGAGTTTTCTGTTTATATGTTGGCTGGTTTATAAGTTGTTGCTTCTCCTGCAAAGTGAATTCAATAATCAATCCATTTTTTTTTCATAGGGAATTAAAATATTCCCTGATGGTCTGTGTGATTACAAGCCAGATCATCACCATAGTATGCTTACGGCACGTCCCAAAGTGGGATATACTCTCAGTTTCCCCCTGGTGTAAGACCACCATTCAGAATTGAAACGGTTTTACAAACTGACCAAATCAAGTATTCTCCACCTTCCCCTTACTCTTCTTTCAGCACACACCACAATTATTGGGGATGCCATAGTCTCACTGGCTCAAGACTGTTGGGAGCAGTTGGGACTCTTGTGCGGTATTTACAAGTAATTCTAAAAAATATACTTTTGATTTTCAGAACATATAATTAATTTATGCCGCCGTTCTTACAATAGTTGGTAATGTAATCATCAGCATAGTTGCATACCAAACAGTTTATCAAGATTCGATTCTTGGCAATGACAATTTTTAATAATTAGGTACATCACATTTTTACTTTTAATTACATTTTTTTTAAATACTTATGACAATTTTCATATCGCCGACACGTGTACCAAGTCACAAAAATTCAACCCGCTAAAAATACAATCGGATTCTGTGTTTCCTCCCTCTTGCAACATAGGTCTCTTCAAGACCCATTTTCACTCATTCCTCTCATCAAAAAGACCTTCTTCACAGCATTCTCAAAGATGATAAAGGCCCCGAGGGAAATTCTTTTTATCAGGGCCTCCTGTATGTAGTTAAATAACATTTTTTGTTTGTATGAACATCGTGTCCCAAACGTCCAAAGACAGTGAGACTAAGGCATCCCCAACATAATGAGACTCAAAAAAGTGAAGAGGGGAATTAGATAGACAATTATAAAATTTGCAAAATAAATGGCTGTTCAGGTATGATTGGAGTCAAAAACACGGATAATGACAAATATTCATTAAATATTAGAATAGTTATTTCTCTTAATATATTATTAAATAAATAAAAAATATTTATCAAGTGAAACAACTATTTCAAGATTTTATGAATTGGAATGGTTATTTCTCTTGATATATTTGTTTACTTATAATAAGAGAAATATCCATTCCTTTCCACCATTTTAACCATTCATTATATTTGTTTACTTATATTAAGAGAAATAACCATTCCAATTAACAAAATATTATAATGTTTTTTTTCTTAATTGGAATGGTTATTTATCTTATTATAAGTAAACAAATATATTGAATGGTTAAAATGGTGGAAAGGAATGGATATTTATCTTAATATAAGTAAACAAATATGTATATCACTTAAAACTTATATTAAGAGAAATAAACATTCCATTAATAAAATATTTGAATTGTTATATCTCTAAATATATTATTTAATAAAAAATAATAATTAACCTAACAGTTCTATCACTCTTAGATTTATCTTATGATTAAGTTTAATTAAATTTTTAGATTTTTTTTTTCTTGGTGATACATAAATCATTTTTTACCGGAAATTAAAATAACGACATAAATTGAAATATCGCTTTTTACTGGTCTTTTTACTCCAAGCATGATAGACTTGATCAAAAGATATTTTTTTTACAATAATAATTTAGGCAGAATAATGAATGTACAAATGAACACAAAATAATATAATTTAACAGAGATCCTCCTGGAAATTAAATTCCATGAAAATTTTGCAAAACTTTCGCAGAAATTTATTTAAGTCGAGTTTACACGAAACTATGCGAAAACATCTGTGTAACGTTAATTAATCGTGTCGGGTTCCGTTGTTGATTTTATTGGTAAAGTAATTTATTTCGCGTGTTGTGTAAACTTACTTTATACTAACCGCAAATTATTTCATTATTTTATTATTTCTTTGTTCATTAAATTAATTAATTTTATATTAATTAATTGTTTATCAGACATGCTTTCAGTAAATAAAATTATATCGTTCCGCTTAATTTTCGAACCTTTGAAATTTCAACCGACTTGTGGCAAAACCACCTTAACCAAGGCCAGGACACTGAATCAAGTTGACCTGCAAATCTGAATTTAAGAGTATCTACTTGGCACATTAGGCATAAGCACCTATTTCAATGTTACACACAACCATCAAATTATGTAGCAAACTCGCTATTTCTTCGCGTATATAGTTTAGCAAATGAATATGCATTTTTATATAACAAATTAAATTTTCAAAAAATACTGTTTTTGACGTCGAGATATTATTTCTTATAATTTGAGTTGATAATTATTTTTTTTTAAATTTTATCTATGTAATTTTAAACCACTTTAATGTTAATTTTTGCAACCGTTTATAACCATTATATACAAAATTTAGTTTATTTTAATAAAGTTAATCTTAAAATCCCGAGGGCGTACAAAAAGTTTAAATTAAAATTCAAAATTTAATATAGACCCTCCAATAAAAATATGTTATTAGACATTATACCTTAAATAACTACTTCATTAAAACATTTCGCGGATCATAAATAAATAAAAGGCCATCTCTGTGTTTTGTGTCAATTCTGTGTCCTGGCCTAGATTGAAGTGGTTTTGTTTGTGACCGAATCGAAATGACGCCATTGGCTTTTATTCCAAACGTCACACTTTATTTCTGATTTTGTAAGCAGCCTATCGCTCAAAGTACGTACTCTCAACTTATTATGTACGTAGAATTTGCTGAAAAACCAAATTTCACACAAATTCAGTTTGTTATTTCACTAAACTGATTTTCGCTTTATTAAATCAAACAAGTTGAGCGCTAGGTATAAATTGGAGTCAAAAGCACAATTAATTTGTATGTCACCATCATCAGCAACAGGCCAACTTAATGGGTTTTTTTTACATTAACGCGGAAACCCTAAGATTTATAATTTCCCTCGGGGCTTACGTCATCTTTGAGAATGCTGTGTGGAGGGGTATTTTCAATAAAATTAAAGGGAGAATGCTTCTTTACACAATTTAACCTCACGTAAGCATTGAACTTGCTTTTGAAAATAAGCACTTTTTTTCATTTAAAAAAAAATCTATAGAAATTGCGAAGAAGTGAGCTAAATCTTCAATTAACACTAGAACTCAGGATCAAAAACATATCCAAAAAGCAACTAAAAACGTGTGTGAAAAAAACTTAGTTGGTAGAGCGGTGTCCCGGAAAGACAAGGGTCCTGGGTTCGAGTCCTAGATGTGACCGTATCCTTTTCTGATTTTTCTGTTTCAGATTTTCGTTTAGAAATCGCTAATATTGTCTTCAATAATTAAATATTACAATTTGAGGTTTTACTCAATAAAGTTATTCCGAAAAAATAAAAGCGCTATATTTTCGTGGCTTGGCCTATCGGCGAGCGATATTCTGAAATAGGACAAGCTATTATGCATGCAGCGTAATGTGTTGCCTACCTTAAACACTACAAATTAACCCACTATCATTCAAAACTCACAATATTATTCAATAAGATCAGAATTAGATAATTTACTGACATTAAATACAGGCCAAAACCAAAAGCACACAACCGAACAAAAAATACCATGTAGTAATAGATTTATAATTATTTTAGAAAAAAAAACTACCTAAGGTTACGTAATACTCTAATGAGAGGGGTTTGCTAGAAGCTCACGTTTTAATCATTTCTGATGAACGTATTACAAAAATCCCAAATGTTTCTAGAGGGATCCGTATGGACGTAAGTTATTTATATTTAAGATTAATAAAAACAAGACCATACCTTTAAAATATTTTATGTAAAACGGTTTAAAAATTTTACAAAATGTTTCTCAACTGTAAAATTAGCGGTAAGCACCAGATTTTATTTTTCTCGACCATGAATTAGTAACTTCTCCGGGGATCTCTCTAGAAACATTTTAGAATTAAGTGATACGTTCATCACAAATAATTAAAATAAACCCCATGGAAATATCAATTTTCTAGGCCTGCTCGACCTTATGTCCATCCATTACGCAGGGCCGCGCGTTGAATATTGTTTTTACACAATTTCATCGCTTATGTCGTTAAGATTCCCACTTTATTTTAGACTTTTTATAGGGCAAACTGAACCTCAAGTCTGTTCAACACACCAGGGCCACGCGTGGCTTATTTTTTGCACGGTTCTTCACTTACGATTCTCTTTCGTCGATATAATTCTGGCTTTATTCTAGATTATTGTTGCGTAATTGTATTATGTAAATGAAATCCTCAGCACGCAAGATCCCAGTGAGGATATGATTATCTTCATTTCTTACAAAAAAGTAAGATAATAAAACACCTATTAATATTAGATACTATTTACTTAGAGTTCACTTAGTTTTTTTTGTAAAAAGCACTACTTTGGCAGATTTTCGCCGAGTTCTTGTGTTGATCTTTGAATGATTATTTTAATATAGTTCTATTTATAATTGAGCAATGGGAAGATATTATTTCTGGATAAAGCTTTTAACTTTTTAATAAAACCAAGCTTTTTCTTTTCAAAATACCCGCAGTCTAAGTAATTATTGTGTTAAACCGACAGAGATCAAATATTATTTTTTAATTATTTATTTAAAGGGGTGATTATAAGTATTATCGTTATAATCACCCCTTTTGAATAAAGCTTTAAATCCTACAATAATATTTCACTGTGTATCAACGTAAAAAATGTTTGTTTACTTCGAGATCTTTCGTATAACAGGTTAATTAATGGTTAGTGAGTGACTTATTTGTTAATTTAATTTATTAATTACTTTAAATGTGTTATCATTGTAATCACCCTTTTTAATAGAGCTCTGAATCGTACTGTTAGATATATTACTGTGTACCAACTTAAAAAAATGTTTGTTTACTTTGAGATTGTTGATATAACAGGTTGATTAGTGACTTGTTTGTTTGTTATAGCCCGATGTATTTTGGTCTCTACATTGTTCCTAATAGCTATAGGTAGGTATCTACAAACGATCGTCCAAATGATTAATATTCCCAATATCATTACATTATTTTATTGGCGGATAAGAATCACAGGGGAATCACAGTTTTTAGATAAACGCAAATAAATATAGGCTTGCTCATATTTCCAACTGATACTTCCATCTGTTTCTCTGAAATGGCTGTACGTAAGAAATAGAGCTTTGTGTCACTTTTTTATGGTAAGAGTATTACCGAAATCAAGGTTAACTCAAAACACTGGTTTTTGTTGTTAGGTCCTAAGCCTTCGATATTATTCCGCACAAGATTATCACCAAGGCGATGCTGATAATGTTATAGTTTCCTCTAACCTACTAACCTTCGACAGGCATCTTACCAGTGAGAGATACGTTGTTACATCTCCCTCATTCTAATTTTAAGAGAAGCGCGTAATTATTTTAACGTGTTTGAATCAATTGTTCTGTATACGCAGGGCTTAAATTTTATTCGGTGTTATAAACCAACGAATATATTGGAACAGATCTCAATCACAGTTTGATGTAGTTTTAGTAACCACTTCTATACTGCAGCCTGTTAGGTCCGTCTGGTTTACGATCAAGAATGAAAAGGTGAATTTGATTTTAACCCCTCAAGCTAATTTATTGAGACCCGAAGAGTCAATTGTTTTGCTTTTGGGAGGAGCACATTATGGTATCAAATAAATTGTTGTGTCTCTCTTACTGCCATTGTGAGAAATATGCTTTAAACGGAGTTAGAAAAAGAGAACATCACACTTTATACTCAAATCTGAAATTTAACTACAAAATAATTAAAATTTGCATCATTATGAAATTAAACGTTTCAACAAAAAAAAATCAGAAAAAGAGTGTTTAGACGAAGATATGTAAGGGAGCAATTATTAAAACTTTTTTTGGTTTGCGTTCAAATTTAAATATTGAAAATATTTATTTCTAACAATAAAATTTAAAAGCTTATTTCATCACCTTTCAAAACAGTGTTTAGTTTTCGGATACGTTCAGAAATATTCCATTTATTTGGATTTTATTGCAAAGCGGGAATACACACAAATTCTCCGAACTTCCGACGGCGTAACATGTTAACAGATCGAAATCTACATCGAATTCATAAACGGATCGTAGGTTTTCTGTTCGCAGGGTAGTACGATGAAGTCTGCTCAAAGGAACTGCCAGCATTATTATTGATTGTTCGCTTGGCGGCCATCGTTATTAATGCGAAAGTTTAAAGATTAGTTTTTTCTCATCTTATTTAACCCAAACAATCATCCTAAGAACCTCAAATTTGTTCTTATTTTCTTACGTTGAGCTTCATAAAAAAGTCTATAATTAAAAACGTACTTTAATATTATCATGTCAAAACATAACGCGACGAAGTGGAGTCAAATTATCCGCATTTTAAACGAAACAGCTATTGAAAAGCATTATTTTTCACTTCTGGTTATTGAAACGTTTATTTCTCGTTGTTATCTAACCAATAATCGATTTGTTTTAATTGGCTTATTAATCTTGTCCCGTGTTTGAGTATTTACCATCAGAGTAAATTTAAATAATAGATAAACAACACGTCCAAAGCTGATGTCGACAGAAATAAAACTAATACATTTTCACGCGTTTTTTAGTATTTTTATTTTTATTTTCTACTACATTCTGTTACACAGAGTCATTAACAACTTATTTGACAGTCCTGCCATCGTTGCCACTATTAAATTCCATGCACCCACTAATAATACAAGACAAAATATGATATTCTTCTGCAATACATACACAACCAACTATCAGACACACTCGCTGACCAAAAGGATGCATGATCTGGGCAACAAGTAAGGGGGGTACTATTGATATATTTATTGACCCCATTTATAGAATTAAGCGTAATCTATACCAGCACTTTGTTGAATCCTACAAATTAGAATAGCGTTGGTAATATGATTTATCTTATTTGTTGTATTGTTCTAGTTTCCATAATATTTTGTGTTACTGTAACACGGTTTACTAATATTGTTTTATATTCATCAGCTTTAATATCTTTTTTCTATTATTATCGATAACTTACTAGATATAATAGATATAAAACCAAATAAAATAAAATATTACGTTTAACTCAAAATTCTAGCTCATCCCTCAGCTAGTTAATTGTTTATGATGAGTCACATTAAAAATAATTGAAAGCAAAAACTTTTAAAGGTCACATTTTTTTGGACTGTGTAACCAGATTCTGGAAAACTTTCTAGTTTTCCGGCTCGTTTTAATTGGGCTTACAAACACAAGTTAATTGAACAAGGGAAAATGTAAGAACCTTAAGTTATGGCTTTGTTTTGTCTGAAGCAACCCCCATTAAGACCGTACTACGGGAGATAAAGTACCTTTCTATAATAATATACTACTTTAAAAAATGGTACGTTTGTGCTGTACTCATGTTAGTTTATTGGATTCTAGGCTTATATCTAACAAATGAAATTACTGGGAAAATGTTGTTAGGTGACCCATATAAGTCAGTAAGAATATTAAAATATCTATCGAAATTTATGGATGATTTGAAAAAAAAAAGGAAAAAGTATACATTACTACACTCTACACTAGTACATTCATTACTACACTCTACACCAGTACATACATTACTATACTCTACACAAGTACATACATTACTACACTCTACAGTAGTACATATATTACTTCACTCTACATTATTACATACATTACTACACTCTACACTAGTACACACATTACTACACTCCACACAAGTACGTACATTACTACACTCTATCTTAGTACATACATTACTACACTCTACACTAGTACATATATTTCTTCACTCTACATTAGTACACACATTACTACGCTCCACACTAATACATTCATTAGTACACTTTACACTAGAACATATATTACTACACTCTACAATAGTATACATTACTACACTCTACACCAGTAAATACACGATGGCCTATGTGGTCAAAGTGAAGCTCTCGACTAGCAAGCTGGAGTTCGCGGGTTCGAATTCCGGCGCGCATAAGTAAATTTTTTTTAGTAAATTTGTGTTATAACAATCACAATTTACTAATTAAAAATAATATACAGAATATTTGCTGCACTAAATATACTCTAAGTATCGCCCTGGTTTAAAACCGCCATTCAGAATTAAAACGTTTGAATAACCAGTTATTTCCTCACCTGCTTTTTCCTACTTCCCTGCCCACTATTTTAAGCCTCACAATACACCCCAATTGGGGATGGCACTGGCTTGATGACGGTTGGGAGCAGTTGGGACACTTGTGCAGTTTCACATTAAAAATAAAAAAAATGTTGCCAAGATTCGATTCTCATTGGGTGTATTAACTTTTTCCACACTATAGAAATAAGCACAAAACAGTTATCTTCTATTCAACAGAGTTATCTCGATCTGGAATTATTGTTCTTTCCTGACTTGACATATTGCTCAGTTACCGTTAGAGAGTTATCATATGGGATGGGATTATCACATCTGTGATATATTTCTTACCCTTCCTTGCGTTTTTTTTTTGTCATCCTACGTAAAAGTTCCCGGATTTATTGGAAGAGCGTTTTTTTTTTTTTTTTTTTTTTTTTTTTCCCAATGAGTTGAGATAAAACCTCGAAGAAACTTAAAAGATCCTCGATGTTTCTATGTGTTCACTTCGTCCCTTCACGAGAACAAAGTTCTATCAGCCATTTGCATGAATCTGCGACATTGAGGTTTGAATCACGAGTAAAATAATAAATATTGACATATTTTAAAAATTTAATATGAATAACGTATAAGTATATTAATCGACCTTAACTATCTTAAATATATACAGAAAAAACTTTTTTATTTAAAAATCAGCTAATCTCATAGCAATGGGATTCTATCTGATGATTTTAACTATTTTCTGGCTATTGATTTTTGGGTACAATGTTTTTAAACTTAAAGACAATTGAATCACAAAAACAAAATGCACATATTTACTATTTCATAAATTCAGGGGCGTTGGTTATCCAATAAATGGTTCTCGGGGTGGCGGTACCCAATCTCGCCACCGATTTGTGAACAAAAATTAGAAGTAAGTTTCCCATAAATTAAACGTCGTTGTTCTAAATATTAATTTTTTTTAAGTATATCTAATATAATATGTATATGTCTTTGCTTTCATGTACATTTGTCTACTCCTGTATTTTTCATTTTACTTTATTCGTGTTATTATTTTGTAATTTGGACGATGTCCGTTAATAAATAAATAAATAAATAAATAGGTTTCTCCTTAGCAATTGCTTCTGAAGACTTGTTCGAATAAAGAAATATAAGTGTGTTTACTTGATATGTGTTGCATAGCAAATATCTCCGAACTTATATTGAAGTTGGACACATTTCGGTTAGGGTTTTAAAGAGACAATAAAACTTATGAATTTTGATAAAAAAATATCAATTTTTACCAAAATTCCAAAATATGGAACCTAGGTCTTTACATAATGATATCTAAAGCATTTCCTAGCGACGCGCGACGTTCAGATTCTGAATGTTTGTCACTCGCCAGAGCGCTGTACTACAAACGAAATACAAACATACCATCTTATAAAAGACGGTTAATAACTTTTTTCATCTCCTCCTGGAATTTGAATACACTAGTTTTAGATAAAATATAAAAGTCACGAACTCTCTACCACAGAAAACATCATCACTTAATTTTAAGTGAGAAGAATGGTGGGAGTCACAATTACGTTGGAACCAAGTATGACTTTACCCAAGTTGACAATTGTTTGATAAAGAATCTAACAGATTGTTATTTTTTACGCCAACAAGCTTTCAAGGTTTTAATTAAGTGAATTGCAAAATTGTTGTCGAAACGTTGAACTTTCTCCAGTAAATCAATGTCTCTAGAGTAAATAAATATACATTGGTACTGGATAGCAGATAACCCTGAATAAACAAACATATTTGCTTTGCTTAACCAGTCGTATGGCTTAAATAATTGTCAGATAGGAAATTGGCCACTGTCAAAGAACAATAGAGAACATGGTATGTTTCACTGCATACAAAGACAAGAAATTTGTAGGCTAAGCCAAAGAAAATGCAATAAAGTTTATGGTGTCGTTGCCGACAAATTATTCAGATTTTCTGCGAGACAATAATGACACGTAGGTACTTTATACCTTCATTTATTCTGCAAGGTGTACAATGTAAGGTTTTTGTTCGGTTGAAATCCAAGACAAGAGAGACACGATGGTCAACGTATGTACTATTTATACTGCCATTAATGCTGTGTCCCTCAGGCATGCGGTCTCTTTCATATCCACAAATACACGATCACCACATTTAGCATCTACAGTTTAAAGAAAATATCTGTGTAAACGCTGCACAAACTCTCAAAGAATGAT
Source organism: Hesperophylax consimilis (assembly GCF_061612785.1). Classification (NCBI taxonomy): domain Eukaryota; kingdom Metazoa; phylum Arthropoda; class Insecta; order Trichoptera; family Limnephilidae; genus Hesperophylax; species Hesperophylax consimilis. The sequence goes on along the minus strand of NC_142856.1, from coordinate 11,615,012 downwards.
TTTTGGCGTTATGAAATTTAAACTACTTTTCTCTCTAGGTACTAAACTTTTCTTTACCTTAATTGTCCAAAGAAGCGAAGTCAGCAGTCTACAATGGAATGGTTGTGAGGTAATGGAACTGGTAGAGTAAGGATGAAAGAAGACTGTAGGCTGTTGAAATAAGATCACTGAGGCATATGTGTGGTAAAACTAAAAATGATCGTGTAGGAAATGTGCAGATTTGCAAATAATGCAAAACTGATGTATGCGTAGTGAGTAAGATAAAGAAAGGGACGCGTATATGGTTTGATGTGGAGCGGGTGAAAGAATAAAGATGTAAGAAGAAATTTTTACTTTTTTATTGTAATATAAGGAATATAGATACATAAATATTTAACAATATTACATTTTAGATCATCATTGGTTATGTATAACTTATCAGAAAAGAGGAGTTCTTGTGAGCCACGATTCTTACATATGTTGTATATGGTTTTATGTTGTAATATTGTTTTGTATAGAATATAGATTTTTCATTGTAATGTTTAATTTAAGTTTTTTTAATTTCATTTATTTGTTCTGATTGGTTGACAATACAGCGCAGTTACATAAAAGAATATCTACATTTATTCTTAGGCGATGCACTACGTCGTGTAATATTTTAAATTGAGCCGCTATCAATAAAAACCCTTACGTAGATGGCGATAAGGTTTAAATTCCCGCTTAACACCACCCGCATGTTTTGATTTATGCAAGAAAAAAACATCGCCAAAAAGTTCCTTTTATTTTATTTTGTGGATGTTCAGGCATAAATATTTTTTTTTTTCGATCATTTTATAAATAAATTAATTTGCCACATTATACAATAAAATCATAACCGAAAATGGGTTCGTAAGTAGGAGATTTTGAACTTTAAAGCAGTTTTTATAGGCCTTTACATTATTTTTTTCTGGGCTTATAAAAAGATTTATCGAAAAAAATACTCGATTATTTCAAAGTCCAAGATGTATTCTACTTGCAGTATTTAATTAAAGCTTCTGAAATAGTTCTAGGTGACCAAATTTTCAAACCAAAAACACATGATTTTGCATTACTACGTATGGCATCGCCTTAAGCCATTCACTCTGTATTTTCTAACAATATTATAAATGTTTTCATGTATTATTTAAAAATAATTTAATGTGAAAATACTTTTTCGAAATAAAAAAAAACATAAATATAAAATATAAACATGAGAATGAGCCTGAGGAAGACATGGCACGATCAAGATGAAAAAATAAAAATCATGAGAAAGATGTTATGATTATATTCGTATGTATATAATCATTGAATTTTACTTTTTTTGTTAGCCAATTTAACAGCAATTTTTGAAATGAATCTTATTTTTGTAGTATTTTTATATTTTTTACTAGTATTTTATAAATTTTCCTACTAGATATATGATAAAAAAGCATACATCTAAATAAATATTCAAAAAAAAAACACAAGAGTGAGCCAAATACTCAAACAATTAAGTAATATCAAGAGTCAGTAAAACAGAAGTGTATGTAGGAATGTGAATGAAGCGAGGAGTGTGTGCCAATACCAACTTGTTTGGCGTACATTTTCTTTGCCTACCGTTGCAGGGAAAAGCTTGATAGTTAACTTTTTTTTAGTTCGCATTTCCCAAAAAAAAAAAAATTTGTACAGTCAAAACTCTAGCATAATCGTCAGCAAAAAACAAAAAAATTGAAAATCTCGAATGTTAACCTCCCTGAAAAAAGTTGATAATAATGTCATATGCAGTATACGAGGGATGCTGTTCATCCTTCTTGCCAATATTGCAGATATTTGATGAGGGTTTGATTTTTTTTTTTGATTGTTATTTATCGAAAAATTTAAAAATTTCACCAAAAATTCTTTTATCCGTTCTAATAATTATTACATCAATCCAATCGTCTTTTTAGCGTTTGAAGCATTCCCCATGTCGAGTTTTTGATCATATTTTAGCTGCGTCATCCACAGTTACCTAGTGGTCCTAGGACATGGGACGCCCGGGACAACTTTTGTGGACTTTTGGACAAAACAAACTTGGATTATTTTTGTGGAAACCTAATATCCGGGAGTTAGGTTCTGACAGGTCACCGTGTAGTGCTCCGTGACCAGACTTTGCAATAACCGGATGGTTTCTAATACCAGATTCTTGTTTGTAAACGTCCCGGAATTGTCAATAAATAATGAACACTGAGGAAATTGCCAAAATAATCAATTACAATGTTATTCGTGTTTTTGTAGAAGATAGTTTTGACAGTTCGAAAATATTATCTATCTATTTGGAATTGTACCTACTCCTAGGCACGAATAGCATCATGAAGATCGTAATATTGTAGAACAATATTCTTAAAGTTCTTTTCAAAAATTTAAATTAACAATGCAGAATCTTCCCTTTTAGCCACAAGCAAAATCAATATCTCACGATATATTAAGAAACCTCGAAACTTTTCATATTCCTTTCCATAAAACCAACTTAACCTTTTGCCAACCTCTTGTAAGAATGTGTCAACTACAGTATAATATCCACTGAAGTAGAAAGATTCCGGATATATTTAGCGATAGCCTCCAAAACTTTACTAAATTCACTAAACTCTTGTTTTCAATTGACTCAAACTTATATATTTATATATATTAATGTTTTCTTAGTTCTTGTTTTCATAATTCTTGCCAGATCTCTCCCATCTATACACCATTCAGAATTGAAACGTTGCTTAAAATAGCGTCAGCCGTGTTTAGTGATTAGCTCGGAATAGCCAGGTACTTTCCAACCTTCCTCTTTCCCATCTCCTTTCCCTCCCTGCTACATTCATCCTCTCAACCTACCCCAATTGGGGATGATATGGTCCCACTGGCTCTAGACGGTTAGAAGCAGTGCGGTTTCACATAAAAAACTAAAAAAATTATCTGTTGATTGTCTCACGTTTCAAAGTTATCGTTAATCACTAACAAACTTTCAGTTCAATGGGAAATGGTGGAACATCCATTTGTCAAATGTTTTGGCGCAAAGTTTAAACAAATTAAGATCATTGCCTTATAATCAGAGATATCATAAAAATTCCATCAGGTGGTAGCTACAGAAATTTGATAGTATTTTCTCAAAGTTCGAATGACATCGTTCTGAACCAATTAATTTGAAACACAATAATTTTGTATATTTCGAAAATTCAGATGATTTGATAATATTACACCCAAGATTAAAGAATTCATCAAATTTCAAAGTTGATTTTCACGTCCTGTGAAAGGTCCATTCAAGTTCTGTTATTATTATTATTAGCCAGTTTTTTTTCACAAAACTGAAATAGTCATGGACCTTGAATACAACCTTCACAGAACTAGAAAATCATCTTTGAAATTTGATGATTTATTTAAATTCTTTGAAATAACCCGTCCTTAGTATTTACTCAAATATGTAAACCAGCAAAAAATACATATAAATCTTTTTGAGTTAAGCCACTACTCTTGCTAGGGTCCGATATCTGTCGCATAACATCTTGAACGCGTTGTAAATCATTTACCCGAAAAATAGAGAAGGAAAAAGAAATCAAATTCTACATCTTCGTCGTATTTTTTTACTATTTATATTGGCATTGAAATTTAATGATGAGATGTTTCATATACCCTACGTTGGAAAACAGAACTAATTGTTCAAAGGGAAATCGTGATACTCAATTCAATCCAATCGATTAGATAGGTCATTCAATAATAAGGAGACGAAGAGAGGATAGTCTGAGAGAGGAGAGACTGGGGAGAGATGGAGAAACAGATAACAGATACTCTGTAACAGAAAAATATTGTAAAAAAGAGAGGGGGAGGGGTAGAAACAAAAATGAACGACAGACATAGTAAAAGTGAGACAGAAAGAGGTACAAAATAATATAGAGATAGGGAAAAAGAAATGTCCAGACTGGCAAACTAGTAAAAATGCATTGTTATCGTGTGAAGGTGCCGGCTTTTACATCATAAACGTTTCACACGTCGAACAAAACTTACGAATGGAAGTTTTGTAAACGCCTGTTTGATAGTAAATTAATCTCGATTAATATGAAATCTTTCATCATACTGTATCATAAATAATTGTTCAAATGCCAATCTTGAATACTCCAAGTCTATGGGTTTTAAATCTGGATGCTGTACAAGAACTGGGCTACCATCCCGATGGACTGAATGAACCCTTTCGTTCAATCTTATTTCCTCAGCCGTGCGTCAGCTTTATCTGTACGTCCGGAAGTGACATGCGTTACTTTTGACGTAAAAATAAAACCGGTTGTAAGCGAATCCGGACATCTACTGTTCGGGACGCGGAAGCAAATAGGAACGGAATTTGAACGTGTCCGAGTGGAAGCAATTAGAACTGGACACGTTGGGATTTTTTTAAATGACAAGTGGATATTTCGATTGAAGGTTTTCTGGAATTCGATTCCGCCCTACAAATACCTGCACGTCAAATTGCGAACTATTTATTTAGCTATTTTGTTTGGACGCGTTACTTTTTCTTTATTTTAATATCATTGAACAATTTTAAAACAGTAGGTTATCCGTCAAAATCTACTAGTTGTAAAACAATTTAAACTTAACTGCATATACACTAAGTAACTAGGCATTTATAAATTACACTAATAACAATAAAGATCGAGTTTTGTTTATTATTATCTTTACTACCCGGTTAACTACGAGTATATTAACGATTTTTTTTTTAAATTAAAATAAATTATGTGTACACAGGGTGTCCGGGGTAAAGTGCACAAACTTCGGGATGTGATTCTACGTGATTTCGAAATTCCGTTTTTTTCCACACATAAATATTTTTCCATAGAAAAATATATTTTCTTCACACAAACAATTCAAACCTTTGTACCAGAAAACTATCTTAAAACGTTGATATTTCGAAAAAAAAATTTAATCATTTTTACTTGTTCTATCATGTAGAATCACCTCTCGAAGATTGTGAACTTTATATTCATAAATTAAACAGGGGAATTATGTGGAGTTAATGTTTAAAAAAGACGTTTGAAAGTGTATAAAATTAATAATTTTGAGTCTTGTCTTATTTTCTGTCAAAATGACACGTGATAATGGCCGTATATTCACGAACGGACATCTCCGGCTGGGCACGACGTTACAGACCGCGCGACGAGCATTTCTGTGTGCATGTCTATCGGACAAATCCATCCACACATGCAGAAATGCACCTGTGGCGTCATACTCCCGGACAGGTCCGTATGTGAATACTGTGTGTGAATTAAAATCAGTATGTGAATACTGTGTGTGAATTAAAATCAGTATTCACATACGGACCTGTCCGGGAGTATGACGCCACAGGTGCATTTCTGCATGTGTGGATGGATTTGTCCGATAGACATGCACACAGAAATGCTCGTCGCGCGGTCTGTGACGTCGTGCCCAGCCGGAGATGTCCGTTCGTGAATACTCGTCCATTATCACGTGTCATTTTGACATAAAATATGACTAGACTCACAATTATTCATTACGAAGGAAATGAAGATGAGACTTGAAAATAATTATGCTAACCTTAAATTTTCAAACATAAAAAGTAAAAATTTAATGCGTGAAAATTCAAAAATCACCTCTAATTAGAGGCTAATAAAAGTGGAGATTTGAAACGGATATGGCGAAAATGAAGGTCGAGAAAAAGCACAGGCTTTTCATATTTCGTCACTAAACGAGGTAAAGCGTAGTTAATCACCAGGGGGATACTAAGAACGGTGACTGGATAAATCATCAAAATGATAATTCATCACATCTTTAAAAAGTTATGTAAAGTCATGGAAAGTGATGAAACAAAAACTTTATTAACTGGGTTAAGTAGGGTATGTTAGGTAAGGTTAGGTTAGGTTTAATTTTTTTTTTCATCATTCTAATGACTTTGTATCACTTTTTAAAGGTGTGTTGAATTGTCACTGTGTTGAATTTTCTACATAATTTAACAATTTATTAAAAAAAAAATTTTTCATTCAACTCAATAACAATAATTTAAAGTAGGTAATACTGGTTTTGTAATAAAAATATGGTCCATCAAATTTAAAGTTATCGAAGCAATATTAATAATACAAAACTAGTAGGTAGTGTTGGTCACACCCAAAACTTTACCTACCTATACGTTTTATTTGATAATTTTCTGTTGGAATATTTTTTCAATTATGAATATTCATAAAATTGACAAACCTGTTGCGTGACATTAAAGCGTCTAACTAGGTCATCAAAAGATCTACAATACAATCCACTCAGGGTATTAACTACTCAGAATAATTTGTTCGGTTTTTAGAACAAACAGCTAGTATTATTTTTTTAGTGATAAACTAATGTTTATAAGACAAGCATTTTTTATGTATAACACAAAGGATAACAAAGTTTTATAAGCAAAAATTAGTCGCCGGAAATACCCATTCGCCAAACGAAATGCCGCCGACGGGAATTGAACCGTATTTGACAAGTCAAAATATTTCACCACCAAATGTAGATATAATATGCCTTGACGCCATCTAGTAGGAAATTTAGCACTTACAAAGCCTTTTCTACAAAATAAAGTTGGTTGTTTATAGGTGAAAAAATATAATAAGCAGTAATTGTTAATTGAAGTACTAGTACATATTGAATTATTTGGCGTGTTGGAAATAAGCCGACGTAGCTTAGTGGTCCAGAGCACCTGACCGGACATCAGAAGATGCGGGTTCAATTCCCGTTATTTCTATTCGGGAGATATATTCAATGTTTATGGATATTTCATGGAACTAATTATTGCTTATAATAATTTGTTAAACAGCTAGTACCCGTAGAGTCAATTTAATAGCTTTTTTCTCCCTTCCTGTCATTGTTAAAAATATAAACTAAACGATTTAAAAATAAAATAAAAAAATCATTTTTTATTCAAATATAGAAGTTTGCCACAGAATAAATAAAATGTACACTTCCATCAAACCAAATGTTCCGACCTCAATTAGAGAAAAATTTATGATATTTTGTGAATTTTTAATTGATAAGTTTGTATGAAATGATAAAAAGTGTGGTGGCTACATTGATGTTTTATATTTAGATGAGATGTGAAGCGAAAAAATTTGTTCTGCTTTTTTCTACCTCCAACTGACCTCCAACTCTCTAACTAAAACTACCGAATCGTTTTTTTCGCGTTTTCATAGTGGAATATAGAGTTACAATTAGAGGCGCTACTGCGTACTAAAATCTCTTTGAAACTTTTTCCACTATAAGAACGCGATAAGCGGTGCGCGTAGACCGGATTCGATAGTTTTAGTTAGAGTGTTGGGAGAGTGGGTAGCTATAATATTAAGAATACATTTGAACATTAAAATATGTTTTTTTTGTTTTCATTTCCTATTCTGCAATTTTGGTTCAGTATTAAGACGAAAAAAGTAAAGCGAGTCATTTTTAAAACTTTGTTATGAATGCATTCAAAATGTTCATACTATGTTTAATTCTAAAAATAAAATTTATGAGTTTTAGTTTTCGGATACGTACAGAGATATTCCATTTAATTGAATTTGATTGAGAAGCTGCACATAAATGCTCTGACATTATTACAGCTTCTTTAATAAATACAGTGGTCAATATATCAAAGGCTTGAAAGGTTAAAACACCACAAAAATGACACCAATAAGATACGAGTACCTTCTCATCGGTAATTTCCTATTTCGGCCCGGTCCGTTCGATTCCGTTCAGTGAACCCCAAGCTTGTATTATAGGTACTCTTGTTTTTCTTATATCCACGCATTAAACCGACGTTTTATGCTTTCCATCTTGTTTTAATGGCCGCGTTTTGTAGAAATGGCTTTTATTGATTGTTCGAACTTTTATTGGCGTACTAATGGATTGATTATTTTTGATTATCCCATAAAGCGTGTTTGCGCCCTTTTTCTCCTAACGCTGAATTAATTTTCAAACATAAAATCACTTTTTACAAGGCTATAATAATTTGTCAATGAAAACAATTTGGTTTCTTTTTTTATTTTTTTCTGCACGAAGCCAGTAGGACAATTAGAGTATGATGTAAAGTGGAAAGGAGTGGGAAGAAGTAAGCAGAGAAAATGGGCAGACCATAACTGCATTAGAATACAAGGAGCATTTTCACAGAGAGAAATATGTACCCGAAACGTTACTTATTCATTATAAATGTGTCTACGAAATGACCAATTCGGATTTTCAAAAATTTATATATTTAACTACATTTTGTGAAATAGAAAATAATACATTTTCATATTGTGAAACAAGTACATAATGACATTAATATGAAAATTAAATAACTAGATATGTTAGGTAAGCGAGCCATTTTTATCTTATTTTAAAAAATATCAGTAATCCACCAGTTAAAAATAAACTCTATTTCTGAATCAGAAATTAGAGTGGCGGCTTGACTTTTGGGTGTACTGGAGTGCTAATATTATTAAAAATTACATTTCTGGTGTTTTTGTAGCTGAAAAGGATTTTTTGTTCTAAAAACCGATTTTCGTACCAAAATTATAATAGGAAATTTCAGTTTAGCCGTGCGCCGCACGGATTTCCTGAAAATCTTCATACAAAAAATTAATTTTTCGAAAAAAAATTAAAAATCGGTTCCAGCTACAACAACATCAATAACGCCATTTTTTGTAATATTAGCACTCCATTGACCCAAAAGCCACGAGAAGCCACATTCTGATTACTAATCATTTTTTCCTTGGTATTATGCATTATTTGTGTGTACTTATCAACGGTAGGTACGGTATTTAATATTTGTAATTAATAATTTATATTATTATTTTTTCGGTGTAATGAGGTCCGTTGAAAAATGAAGAAAACAAAAAAAAATTGTTAAAATGTTTCGACTTCTTTTAAAATAAAGATGGTTTTCACAGATGAATAGAGATTTCTTATTATGCATCACGTCTAACAGTTAATTGAATTTATATTCAGTGATTATCATCAAATATTTATCCCGACCGATTATTCACTTAAAACTGTCTCCCGAAAAAAAAGTTTTCGTAAATATTTCTCTCCAACGCTCCTTACAATATACTAGCTCCTCGTATTATTGACACTTATTCCTAGTACTTTTGACGTGATTGCCGCACAACAAGCGAGTCGAAACGGCCGTATTAAAAAACATATTTAATCATATAACTACTTATCATTTTTTTTAAATGTCGTCATTGTCAAAAAGTTCTTGTGTATAATTATTATTACGCATGACAGTTCAGTTTGTAGTGCCTTCGGTTGACGAAATAGCTGTCACGCGTACTAAGATTTACATAGCCAAACTTGTTTGTAAATAGACTGTTTTTATTAAAATAAAAAATAAAGAAATTTATTACAAAACATTTATTTAGACGATATGATGAAATACCGGCCCTAAAAGGATGTATGCGGGCAACACGGCATCACTTCATCACAATCTCAATGGTGATGCACACTGTAACGCTGTCCGAAACGTTTTCTAAAGAAGGAGGAAACTCAACACGGCATAATAACCTAACAATTTATCACGATGACTCTTAACCGTGAAACTCTCAATTCTTATGGTCGAATATATAAAGCGATGAAAGTTTTGTAATTTTTAGAGTACTATTTTTTTATAAAAAATATTTTATCTTACGTAGCTTTCGAATTACGTGGCTTATTCCAGGTAAAAGCTAATAAAAATATAAAGGTAAAAAATGTAAAATGTTTTGTCTTCCTATCTCAAGATATGTACAGCTTAAAATGTTGCCATATTCGCAAACAACCAATTTGCAACGAACACACCATTACGTAATGTCAACAATACGAAATGTAAAAATTCATTATTGTTTCATGTTAAAAAGGGTTCTTTTGTAAATAATTGACTTTTAACGTTATTGTTTTACTGTAGTAATAATTGTTGTTATACGGCTTAACCACATTGTTTTATAGACAAAAATTCTAGAAAGTTTCTTGACGTCCATAAATTAACTCTTATTCCAAATGTACATAAATAAAATCTGTCAATTAACAGAAACGGAAAAATCTTCTTACATGGAATTAACGCTGCAATATTTTATTTTGACAAAAACTTAGATTTAATAAATTAGAACAATCCCAAATGGATCTTAATATATTAAACAAGTGGCTAATCAAAAATATATGAACAATTAATATTTAATAAACCAGTTAAATGATCTTAAACTCATCTAAAAAATACACCTACACTTTTTAGATACCTGTAAAAAATACCTGGGCCTACATTTTAACAAATATCTGACCTTTAAACTTATAAAAACTGAAATAAAAAAATCATTCGACTAATTGGTGTATTGATAGAATAGCTCGCCTTCTACCAATATTAGTAAAGATTTACTAATACTTTAGCATCCAGTCCCATCGAAATTATCTGATATAAATATGGAAAAACACACATTACATACTTAAACGATTAACAGAATGAAGTAATCAAAAAACTTTTCAATTATAATCCACACTTTTTGTGTGGGGAATACACAAAAACTTTACCAAGAAATGAACTTGTTGATAATTAGAAAATTTTACCAATGTAACATACGTCTTTAAATCGACAAAATACAAAATGGACTTATACACACTAACACAACGTTTATAAAAACGTCACAAGTACACGAACACACTCGAGCGATTTCTGGCATATTATTCCAAGTTTACAAAACGTTTAGAGCGAATGCTTGCCATAACGAGTGGAAGATACTACCAGTATCGCCCTGGTGTAAGACCACCATTCAGAATCGAAACGTTGCTCCAAATGGCTTTAGCCGTGTTTAGTGACTAGATCTGAATAGCCAGGTACTTCCCCACCTTCCTCTTTCCCTTCCCCACTTACCTTCAGCCTCACAACATCCCCCAATTGGGGATGCCATAGTCTCACTAGCTCCAGACGGGAGCAGTTGGGACTCTTGTGAGGTATTCGCTATAAAAAAAAAATAAATAACGATTTTAACTGTGACATGTTATCGTTGTTTATGGTATATTTATACCGTTGATATTAAATAAATAATGTGCCAACTTTATAGAACCTAAAAATATGGGATTAACGGTAAAATATAGGTGGTTAGAAATGTATTATGGTGATTTGTTTTTTGGTACTATGCCGTGTTGCGCTAACTCCCTCTTTAGCCAACGTTTCGGACAGCATTGCAGTGTCCATCATCAGGGCAGATGTGTAATCTGCTGTGGTGAAATGTCTGCTTATGTGATACCGTGTTGCCAGCTCCAACCCTCTAAGTACTGACATTAATGTATAATTTTAAAGAGGTTTTCTGCATTTAATTCTGGTGAAGCCGTCAATTACCGGATACCAAGAACTACTGAGCTTAGCTCCATCGTCTCTATTAATGTTTAAGGTATTTTTGTGAATTTCAATTGCCTTCGTAATCAGCCGTGCTCTATAACCACGCAACACGGCATAATACCCCAAAAAAATCAATATAAATATAAATAAATGGATTAAAATATGGTAAATGTATATATAAAACACCATTCGCTCGAACATAATAAATCGTACACTAATATAGTAAAGACTGAAAGTGGTAAGAGAAGCAAAAAAGGCAATATACATATTTACAATCTCCTTGCCGATAGCCTTAAAACGGCAATATACATATTTACAATCTGCTTCCCGATAGCCTCAAAACGCATAATTGAATTTCAATTTACCAAATTTAAATGTTCTTTAATGTAGAATAGTTGTTAAGATTTTTTTTTTCTTCCAAGTCAATTATTAATTAATTAATGATTTATTTTTAATTTATTTACCTATTATTGATACGTTTATTAAATATTTTTTGTTTGTTTATTTATTTTTAATTTATTGACTTATAATTTATTTATTTTTAATTTATTTATTAAAAATGTATTTATTATTCATTTATTTATCATTATTATTTTTGTTTTTTTTTAATGCTTCCGATTTTGTTGTCCGGGTTAAATCTTCCCCATAGGAAAAACTAAACCCTTCCACACACTTTTCCACAATAGATCATCTAGTCAATCAACATTATGCAAGTGCATTATATAAGCAAAATAAATACAAGAACAACACGTCAACTCACCAGAGATCAAATGGAAAAATAATTCACCGACTCCAGATATTTTCATATCAGAGGGTACGGCTCGGTAGAACTCCCAACAGGGCATATAAATCCTACTGATGCCTCAGCATAAATGTTTAAAAATCTTTCGTAATCCTACATGTATTTGAAATGACTGATTTTTGCATTTTAATATAGAATTTTTTTGATTGATCTAATACGCCTAAATTTTTAATGAGAGAGCTAGGTATAACGCCAGTAGCCGTAATAACGAATGGAAATATTTTTATAGTCTGAGAATGCAAAATTCTTTTTATCTCATTTAATATTATTAAATATTTCTCATTTACTATTATTTTTATACTATGTACAATTATTATTGTTATATATGTGTTAATATATAACTTGAAGTATGTAGTTAGTTTAAAAGTTTTATTTTTATAGACTTTTAGTTTTACAAAATCTGTAAAAAATTTCAAAATTCCAAATGAATTTTTTATTAAGAATGAAGAATTTGACCTTTTTATGGGTCTGTTTACCTGGTGCTTTGGCAGTTAATTAAAAAGCAGTCAAAAGGTTTTGTTCTATGGTTTTAAACTATTAATACTATTAATCCTAGATGCCTTCCAAGAAAATTATCCACCGTTTCATTAAGTTTACGCGAACTTATGGTATTCAATCATTAAGGCGATGCCATACCTAGAAATGTTTCAGATGCTTTTATTACATACTGCGAGTAGAATACATCTTGACCTTTGAAATTATCGAGTATATTTTATATTAAGTCTTTTTATAAGCCCAGAAAAAATAATGTATAGGCCTATGAAAACTTTTCAAAATCTCCTACTTACGAACCCATTTTCGGTTATAATTTTATTGTTCAATATGGCAAATTAATTTATTTATAAAATTATTTATAAAAAAAATTTAATATTTATGCCTGAACATCCACAAAATAAAATAAAGGCACTTTTTGGCCATGTTTTTTTCTTGCATAAATCAAAACAGGCGGATTAAGCGGGAATTTGAACTTTATCGCCGTCTACGTAAGGGTTGTTATTGATAGCGGCTCAATTTAAAATACTAAACGACGTAGTGTATCGCCTTAAATAGAATAATAAAGCTGTTCTTAAATTGGTTGTAAAGTTACCACTAACCGATTCTGACCTGAATTATAAACAAACCCATGGACAAATTTCTTTATGCATTATACAGGATGTCCGGGGTGCATAGATTATTATATTAATGTGCGTAATCTTCGTGAGGTGACTAGATAATGGTAGAAGTAAAATGGAAAAATATTTTTTTTCGAAATCCTAATGTTTATTTTCCCATACAAAAATATTTTTTTCATAAGAGAATATCTATTTACAGCTCTATCATCTAGAATCATCTCCCCGAAGTAAGCACACTTTACCCCCGAACATCCTGTATTAAGATAAAAAAATTGTTGAGTTTAAATAAGGAACTTTTTTAATGATGTTGCGTAAAACTCGATTAAATTTATAGCATTTTTTGATGATTTGTTTGAATCACTGATCCAACGCGCTTGATTTTATTTTGTTTTGTGTGATGGTTCCGTTAATTTTTTAGGATTCGTTATTTTTGAAAAATGCATTAATATCGAGCGAAATAAAATCTAGTAGAAAAATTACTTTAATTGGACCGATTTTTCATATTTATGTTCTTGAAAGAACTGTTTTTCAATAATTCGTCGTAAACATTAATTAAACTTCTTGTTTGAATTGATTTGATTGCCGACTGCACACATTTCCTGTGATGTGACTCGTTTATTCAAAGACTGTTTAGAAATAAAAAAAATGTTGTCCAGTAAACAAAATATTCCACCTAATTGTTCTTTTGATACGTAACTATTGAAAGCCGAAATGATTCAATTTAGCCTGAAATGATTGTTAGTCGGTTAAAACGTACTGTATATATCAAATAGCTGGATTCCTTTTAGTATCGGCATGCATAATTACCGTACTGCACAAATCAGATAGCTAGATTCTTTTCAGTATCGGCATGCATAGGAAAATGTGTTTCATCGTTTCTATCACTTTATATCACTTTTTAAAAGTGTGTTGAATTGTCACTGTGTGGAATTATCATGGAACCCTGCCGAGTTTCAGGTCACTCGGGTGTCGAAAAGTGGGTTTATTTCCGCTTCCAAGATTTACATTCATTAATAACCGAAACTGTAAGTAAAATCAAAATAAAATTAATCAATATTTTTTTAAATAATTGAAAATTTGTGAAATGTAATTTTTGGATTTGTAAAGTTTTTTTTGTAATCTTGAATACTGCACTTAGCTGGAACTAATTTCTTTAACTGAATCTTTTTGTTAATTTAGTTATTTATATCATAAAATATTGTTTGTGCTCAGAAACCCAAAAAGATGTGGAAAGTACCTGGATATTCAGTCACTGAATACATTTCAAATATAACTTAATTATAGCTTAATAGATAGCCCATACCTCCTGGAATGCTATAAGTTATTCATTCCAAACAACTACAGCCAGGGACGGCACCATGATAAGCTATATATAATCCACATAGCAGTGCGGACGTACTAGCTCGGCATAGAATGACAAGAGACTGTTGACATGTTTAACAATTACCTTGAAGGATTGAAGGCATGTAAATGTCATTATATATATGTATTTTATGTTTCTTTTTTTTTCTTTACATATAAAGTTTATGTTACATGTTGTGTATTGTAAATAGACAAATGTCTGTTATGCACAAAAAAGTGGTCTATAACCAGGGTAATTTTGACAGTATATTTCAACCTAAAAAGAATTACAAATGATGTTTTACTTCGTCTTAACTATGAATAGTGATTACGTTATGTATAGGTACCACAATTTAATCCAAATGATCAACGTGAAACGTTGGCTTCGAAACGTGTTGATTATTTTCATTAAATGGATCAATATGTTTCGAAAACAATGATTTCTTCTTCAAGATGAACGTTGGTTTCGAAACGTGTTGTGATTATTTTGATTGAACAGTGGTGTATACAAAATTATTTATAATAACATTTTAAATAATTAATTACAAAATAATTATTTAAAATGTTGCCACGAAGTTAATTTGCGATTGTTGAAGAAGTATAAAAATCTTTTTTCCTCGACAAGAGGCCTGCACCTTCATGCAACTTAATGCAATATGCACATTGCACATCTCTGTTTAAGGTATCAAGGTCAACGCAACCGTTTTAAGCACGCCGCTTATTTTCCATCGTGAGCTTCAGAGCTTTGCTATATCTATGTTATTGAATTGATAAGGCGACAGCTTTAATAACGTGTTAAGAAATTAAACAAGACGCAAAATTGTATCTTCCCGACTTTTAAAATTGTCAATACGAAAAAAGATTTAGTAAAAACTATTGAATACTTGATTGTTTGGAAGTAACTAACTTTAAGTTAATTTGTTTCTCACCTTTTTTTTGCGTACGCAATAGTAATTTTGAAAAGAATAGCTTTAATAATAACGTTCAGAAACCAACGTTGAATCATTGTGACCCCTCGTCAGAATCTGTTTGTATAAAAATCCAGAATTCTTTTGAGAAATACCCACTCTTTTCTGTTTATTTCTGAATAACGTTTTATCACACAAGGGGTGATAAAAATAAATAACCTAAATTATTGCTCAATATATCCTTTGAAAATCAAATTGCTTTGATCGTGTAAAGTTGTTTGATACGAAAAAATAACGTTTGCTTTATTTTTAAATATGATATATTAAAATGTGAACAACATGTTCTTCTGGTTCCTGGATATAGAATAATTATAATATTCATCATCGATATCAACCACTATGCAGACCTAAACATCTCAATTGAATACACTCGTACTAGCAGACCGAAACATCTCAATTAAATACACTCTTACTAGCAGACAGAAACATCTCAATTGAATACACTCGTACTAGCATACCGAAACATCTCAATTGAATACACTCGTACTAGCAGACAGACATCTCAATTGAATACACTCGTACTGTACTAGTCCAATAATTTTGTCCCTTTTTCCACTTCCTTCAGCCTTCAGCAATCTTCCAAATTAGCAACGTGTTGGACTCATGTGCAATAACGTTGTATCCAACGATATATACCAGTCATGGATGAATTAGCATCGTGTCAGCTTGCACCCAGGCGTCGTGAGTTCAATTCCTCGACTGCTTAAGTCCTCCATCACGTTTTCTGCTTTCTGTGATGGTAGATTTTCATATTATGCTAGGTTATTCATTACCCGGGAATGTTAGTCTTTCTTTTAAAAAAATATTTTGTAGGGAGTATATTTTACACCATTTTGTCTTACACCAGGGTTCTGCTGAGAGTATCTTCCTCTTTGGAAGTGAACACAAACCTCATATTATTTTTACTGAATATATTTGGAAATAACATAAAACCTATCAAATAAAATCTACTTGCGAAGGCCGGGATTTGAACCAGCGACCTCCGGATTCCTAGTCAAGAGGCTTACCCTCTACCACGGAGGTACATTTTATATTTAATAAAATACAGTGGTGAAGAAATCCAATCAAATTAGAATTTATGCTAAATTAGTGGATAAACGTCGTATACGAAAATTTCATACCCAACATCGACATCGCTAAATGTTATTTTTTGCAATACTACTTACAATGGTGTCTTATAGAAAGCAACATGCTCATCTTACATAAATTCGAACATTCATGTCATTGAGTTATTTGAGCTTAGCAGGAAATTACAGTATGAATAATCAAACGATTGACATTCGAGATATTGTCACTATATCAACGTACAACATTATTCCACAAACCTATTTCGACGGGTTCATATATTTTGTTCTGAACAGGTCTGCACTTTCCTTCACACTTGGCTTTGATGTCTTTCCAGTGTAAAACAGTTCCGTTTTCTCTGTTAATTCCCATGAAGTAAACAACTCTGCGTGATTTTGACAAACAATATATACAATGTTCTTCCACAAACCGATACTTAAAAAAAGATGCGTAATAAGATCCCAACATTCTATCCATAATAACTCAGTGTGAGGAAACAAATTTTGTCACAAATAAATTTGAATTATAGACTTGTCTCACACTCTATAATGAGAGAATTAAAGGGTGTGTCGCGCAGTGTGCGCCCAAAATCAAAGAAAATGTTGAAAGACGTGACAGCGACAGGTCCTACGAGCTCAGGAAGGGAGAACAGTCAAGACGGAGACGGGAGAAAGAGTAGACCGAGACAGGAGTGGTGGTGAAGCACGCGTGTGATCCTGGACTGTGGTTGAAAAAGTTAAAGTTGAGTTCGAGGAGGAGTATTTGCAAGATATGTTTCCCTCCGCCCGGCAACGTAATTCTGGACGTGAGACAAAGAAAGTACGGTGACCAGACGCGGCCAGGAAGGCCTGAGCTGCTGAACTTCAGAAGCTGCCATTGAGGACTTCGGCCTTATTATGGCCAACACACAGAACTAACTCAGTAACAACGAGGTAGTTACAGTGAACAATGAAGAAGCAACCACGAACCATATGACAACTAACTCAGTTATAGATATAAGTAAATCTAAGTATAATTTAGATTTAGTATTAATACTTGACAAACCTAATTAAAATCCAGACACATAATTAATAGATGTTTATAATCAAATTTACCTCCCTTGTCCTCACCTAAGCGACCCGAATTGGTGAGAAGGCAGAATGGAGAGAGAATATACGACTGAAGAGGTAAGTATAAAACAGCAATTTATTTAAATATTATTCTGAGCCAGTTGCCGGAGATGTAAACGGATATTATGTTACATCAGCATTGATAGTTTGTAGAATACAACATTATTCCGGGCAAGGGCTCACTAGTTAGGATAACGAGTTGTTGGACATTATCCCCCTAAAGTGGCCTGATTTAAAGAGTCTATCTCGTATTTCATCAATCTTCCCATGGTTTATAAATTGACTGGCCGTATTTAGTATCCTTCACGACGAGATCACACGATTTACATTAACGATCCTATCCATCCGGGACATTTCCATATGTAGAAATTGATTTTATCTTCCGTGTAAATAATTGAGTGCTCTGGCTTCACCAATATACAAAATTATAATTTATGTACATGATTATTCCGATGCACGAAAAAGGGACACTAGATGCCAAATGAGATTACAAAAAGGTTTTTTTCCACACAGGAGGCCCTGAGGAAAATAATTTCCCTCAAGGCCCATGTCATCTTTGAGGATGCTGTGTGTGGGTCTTTTTAGGGAAATGAAGGGGAGGAATTTCTGGGAAGGTAAAAGGTATGAGGGATGGGTAGGAATCTAGGGATCAATTTATCCAGGAGTGACGGATGAATAATATAGGCGTAAGGTGATGGGTCGAGAGTCCAGTTAGAGAGGTCAAAGGGTCTCCCCAAATCAGTCTCACCCGATCTGGCACGCCACGCATTTGGAGAGCAGGCGCACTCTGAACACACCTCACCCAATGAACCCTTCCACCCCTGCTAAATCACCAAACGTAGCTAACCACTTGGGTTGACCTACGGCAGAGATGTTGGTTATCCAATAAATGGTTCCCGGGGCGACGGTACCTAAACCCGCCTCCAAATTATAAAAAAAAAATCTTTATCAACCATTTTAAAAATAACGTCAATAATAATTGTGTTTTAACGTAGTCGATTCAATGAAAATTGGAAATTTAGGTTTAAAAAAGTAGATGTTTTAATAAAATTATCATAAAAGCCAGAAGGAAATTTTCGTTTATGCTTTAATTAACCAACGTTGTTTATTTGAAAAAGCATTCGAATAAAAAAACACGCCTCAGTAAATCGTAAATCTTCCAAACAATCAATCTACCAAACCGAAACAATTCGATCGAGAGAATCGCTTCAAAATAAAGAGAAAATAAAGAAAATTAAGAAAATTCTCCGGGAGAACAGAAATAGAGCAACCTACTTAAAACGTTTCCAGGCGATTTCAGTTCCCGTTATTTTATCGGAACGGTTATAGGGATATTGTTTTTTATGTGTCAGTATAGACATCAGAATGGTATTCCTTTCAGGGACCCTATTCTCGAATGTCGAACGGATTGATTAGTATACGCTTATCGTGAATTTTGGTCATTGAATGCGTGCGGCTTAACCGGGATAGGCCACGTCGTTAAAGCTGTATCGATTTGTAGAGCAAGACCAACAATTACTCTTTACAGGGGTATGCAGAGAGAACGGAATGCCACACAACTCTATTCTGCCACACACCCAATGCTTAGTTCATATATTTATTATTTATTTATTTCTTGGCTAATTTGTATAGCGCCGCTTTTGTGAGTCATCACCTTAAGGGCGCTTTACAATTGATGCATGTATTACAAACAATATAAATATTACATAAATTAAGTGAAGTTTAGTAAAATGAAGTACAGGAACAGGTGATACGAAGATAGAAGATGGAGACTCTGAAGCAAGAATCCTGGGTGGTGAAGAAACTGAAACAGCTGCTGCAGCGAGAGAGTCCACCGCGGCCACCAACAGTGCCAGCATGATGTTCATCATCCGTTCAGGTATGTGTCTGCTTCTAATAAAGCGCTGACACAATATCCTCACACAGATAACATACCTTGGCAGCACCGCTGTGACGTTCGGCGAATCCATCATTCATCTCCATATAATCCTGTTCCTGGTGATTGTAGAAGCGGTGCATTGTGCCCACAATAAAAAGTGACGGTCGGGATAAAAAAATTACCCTGGGCATAGCGAAACACTTGCTCGGGCCTAGATCCGTAGAATTCCGTTGAAAACATCTGGCGTATAGTTACCGACCCTCGTCAATGTCGAATATTTTAGATTTTTATGTTTTATCACACTGCACTCAAATCACATTACTATACAGTACTAATAGGTTGTCAAGTATATTTAAAATGTTGAATTCATCGTCTCATACCCATAAACGCTCGTCTGTAATTGTGACTTTTGACATTACACGGATTTAGTGCATATTTTACCATGGCATGTCTTATTATAATTTCCTTGGCTTCTTCTTGCGTCCATTTGAATGTTTTATTTTGTCCTTGCACTAATTTCTCCGTCCATCCGCTCTACGTACAGATACTCTATATTTAATGTCAATTAGCACGAAACGATTTTAGCACATATACGCATCTGAAAAATCTCATTTCTATGGCATTCAGTTAATTTAATATTTTCTTTGCCAAACGTAAAAGTCATACATCAGGGTAAGTACCGCACGTACACTGTAAACCGATAGCCTCAATTCCTTCGACAACTTTTTACTAGCGACTTTTACAAGTACATAACGATAAATATATTATTCGTGATAAGAGATTCGCGAATCGTACCCCTGTATACGTTAACTAGAGTGCAACTCACTCGATACATTTACTGCTTGACCGGAGTTAAACTTTATCGGGATTGTTCCGAACTGTTCCGACTGCGATCCAAAGCGGATACGAATTGTTCTATGCACTTACTCGTAACGGAGTAAATCCCGACTTTATACTTCAAATAGATACGTAGTCATAGAATTTATAGAATATAGATAATCCATGAATAGATTTGGATATCGACAAAGGCTACTGTAAAGGAGAGAAATCGATTCAAATGATTTACTCTTATATAGGTTTCAGCAGTAAAATAAATTGATTTGTGTGATAGTAGTAGAATTTATAGAAAATAGATAATCCATAAATAGATTTGGATGTCGACAAAGGCTACTGTAATGGAGAAAAATCGATTCAAACGATTTACTCTTATATGTATAGGTTTCAGCAGTAAAATAAATTGATTTGTGTGATAGTCGTAGAATTTATAGAATATAGATAATCCATAAATAGATTTGGATGTCGACAAAGGCTACTATAATGGAGAGAAATCGATTTAAATGATTTACTCTTATGTAGGTTTCAGCAGTAAAATAAATTGTTTTGTTTTTGTGTGTATTGGGCTTAATGTTTATCTGAGAATTTTGTGTCATTATTTCAAATGGATTTTTTTAATAATATTAACTTTGAAAAGACTTTGCTCTCAACTAAGGTTATTCGTTGGCCTGATATCATTATAATGTACTCGTAATTAAAATTAAAGTATGAAAAAAACTTCTTTTTTTTCTTTGTCTATTAACGTTACATTTTTCATGGTTTGTAAAAACTTGAAATGTGCGTTATTTAGACGTTGTGTTGCTTTGGTCATTACAGTTTTTACACATTTTCAATATTTTTGTTTATACGTGCTTGGTTTCTGATAGAATTAAGTATTCATATGAGGAATAAAAGATCCTACAGCGCCTATGTAATTTTTGGGGGTGCTGTGTAGAGGGTCTTTTTAGGGAAAGAGAGAGGTCGGAGAGGTCAAGAGGTCTCCCTCAACCAATCTCTTCCCGCTCAGACCCGCCAGGCAGTAGGTGACCAGTCGCATCTCTCAAACCAAACGTCTTTCCAAGAACACGGGCATCCCTGCTAAATCACCAAACGTTAATGTCCCGGAGTGGCAGTACCCATACCCACCCAAATTAATATTCGGTTAGTAAAATAAAACTGCGACTAGTATGGAAAATTTTGTTTAAAAAAACAACCACAAAATAAAATCGGTAAAAAAAATGTAAAACTCATCAAAATGACTACCCAACATACTTTTAAAAAGTGATATAAAGTCATGAAAAGTGATTAAATAAAACTAGGTTAAATTAAAAACTAGGCATTACTTTGGATTTGTTCCTGAAGTCCTGGGGAGACCCAAAACTTATAGAGCACGGCTGATTACGGAGGCCATTGCAATCCATAAAAATCCCGTAAACATTAATAGAGACGATGGAGCTAAGCTCAATAGTTCCTGGTATCCGGTAATTGACGGCTACACCAGAGCTAAACGAAGAAAACCACTTTAAATAAAAAAATGATACGTTAATGTTAGCTCAGAGGGTTGGAGCTGGCAACACGGTATCACAACCTCATACATAAGCTCACATTTCACCACAACCTCAAATAACACATCTGCCCTGATGATGGACACTGCAATGCTGTCCGAAACGTTGGCTAAAGAAGGAGTTAGCGCAACACGGCATAACACCCCAAAAACAAATAACATTAATAGGTTAAGTGCGTAAAGTGTATATGTTAGTTTTTTTTTACATCGATTTTAATGATTTTATGTGTTGAATTGTCATTGTGCTGACCTTTTCATTTATATTTGCTGTAAAGGATAGATACGTAGCTCGTGGTTTTATTGACTTACCAAACTCAACATTTACAACATTGCAGTTGGTACGGGGTAAACAGATTTGTACTGGGATTGATGTTAACTGCTGACTCTGCACGGAATGCATAGTTTCAGTGAGGCCATCTTTACTCTGGCTTTGATGCAGTCACTTAAATTAACACCGAAATTAGAATTCACGATAAGTAACTACTCTCAATATTATGATCTGCCGAAGACATAGAATAAGTAAAGATTTCAACATAAAGCGCCAAAAGTGATGATGTTTTTTTGCATTAACTCCGCACAGGAGGCTCTGGGTAAAAAAAAATCCCTTAGAGCCTATGTCGCCTTCGATAATGCTGTGTGATGGCTGTTTTTTAAAGGGAGGAAGGAGTGAGTATGGTTCTCGAAGAGATCCGTTTTGTAGGAGGAAGAAAATACAGAGACCAAAACACAAATTCTGGAGAGAATGACTACGCTTTTAAACCAATTTCTTTCGGAGACGGGACAGTCAAAACTCAGTTAATTTAAGATTTGTAAAAGTTATTTTTATAAGCAATAATTGTTTGCCTGAAACACTCATCCACATTGAAAAAATCTCCTGATAAAAAATACATGACGCCAACGGGACTCGAACCCGTGTTCATTCGATTTCCGGTCGAAAGCTCTGACCACTGAGCTATGGAGGCTTATCTCTTACCTGCGAAATTATTCAATATATGCTAGTGTTTCATTCAACAATTACTGCTTGTTACATTTTTTTCACCTGAGAACAACCAACTTTATTTTATATGAGAAAGGCATTGTAAGTGCTAACTCTCTCACTAGATGGCGTTGAGACAAATTGTCTACATTTTTAGGTGAAATACTTGAACTTGTCAAATTAATTATTATTTATATAAAAGTGTATTTTCATCTTCATGTCAACTGATATAATAAATGTGTACAATTAAATAATGTACCCGTCGGTCTATTTTATATTGTAAATGTTTATTTATTTATTTATTGTAAGAAACAAACAGCAATTTTATAATTTTTTTAATTTTGTGCCTGTCGGAATCACCTATGTTATTACCAACCTTATTATTATTTTTATTACTTATTATGTATATTATTTCAAATATGGAATGTATTGCATTGCACTACCCCTGCATACATTCTGGAATAAATTCTTATTATTATTATTATTATTATACAGAATGAGTTGTACAAGAGGTTAAATATGAGGTAAGCCAAAATAGATTCTTATGCTAATGTTGGTTAATATGATATAATACGAAATTGTAATTTGTTATAACCATTAACTGAAAATTAAATGAACAAAAAAGAATAAAAAATCATATAAATATATTAGAAGGAAGAAGGAATAGGAAAGGGCAAGAGGCAGAGGAAGATGGGATGGGGACAGGAGATGCTCATGTTTTACCTTTTCTATAACTGTGCATTAATTTAATTAACATTTGTGGTCGTACGCTTGACTTCGTTTCGGTATTTCACAAGAGTATTATGAATATCGATATTGTTAAATTGCGTGTTGTATTGCGCGCATATACGGGGAATTGGAGAATTTTTTCTAAGGTTGGTTCTGCACGCGGGCAAATGAAAAAAATGGTTTTGTCTGGTTGGCCTTGTAGGTATGTGAATTCTTAAATAATTTACGAGTTCAGGAGAGTCCAGGCCGTTATTCAGAATTTTGTTTAAAAATATTTGATCAGATATTAATCTACGTGTTTGAAGTGGAGTAAAGTTGTGAAATTTTAAGGATTCGGTGTTATTTGCAAAGAGTAATTTGAATTTATAATTTATGTGTTTAAATAATTTTTTTTGCACACTTTCGATTCTTTCAATATGGCATTGGTAGAACGGTGCCCAAATTAGTGTGCAGTATTCTAAGTGGGGGCGGATATACGTGGTGTAAAGGGAATACATAGTTTTAATATTGCGAAAAGGTTGTGATATCTTATTGAAATATAGATATCCTATTGAAATCATTGTTTTTTTTTCACAAATAAACCTTAGTAAATATATCCACAGTCAAGCTGATTTGACTGGGTATTTAAAACATCAAATTAAAAGAAGTAATTCTTACCCCAAGAGAAAACCCATTTGAGAATAACGTCCATTCTCTGTTTCGAAGGCCTATGTTATTTCAACAATTAAATTGGTCTCTCCCTCTCTCAGCACCTTACAGTTCACCTACTTCCGCGTTTTCAAATACCCGCATTGTACGACAATATTAATGATAGCGATTTACAACATCGGTGACAAATTGGCGACACGATATTCACCATTGATGTTATCAAGTGGACACGAGAACATAATGAGAAAGTCAGGGCGCACCTTGATGAGATGTAAATATTGAAACAATATTTTTCTCTCACTCTTAATAAAAGTGAACAAAGCGATTTTTAAAGTTTCTGTTTCAATTTCCATGAGAATCTATCTATATATCTTATCATAATGTTTGACGTATTATCTACAAAACATTTTTTACCCTATAGTAGATTGGGCTATTTATTTTTTATTTTATTTTATATTATAGAAACAAACCGTGCATGATTTACAGAGATGAAACAATATACAGGAATTCCTAATATTGTCTTCAATAATTAAATATAACAATTTGAGGTTTTACTAATTTTTTAAAATTTTTATTTTATATGATAGAAACAAACATTGATTTACAGTGATGAAACAATATACAGGGATTAGATATTTCATGTTGGGTAAGAATGATATGTTTCCTTGTAATTTCTGCTAAGTGGTATGTTTATTCCTTAATTACCAAGTGACGTGTGTAGTGTATAGGTGTGTGTGTGTGTGACGTGTGTAATGTATGTGTGAGTTTTTGTTGGTTTGTGTCTTTATGTATGCGCATTTAATAGTTTAAATTATTGACATGATGCCACGTTTGAATATGGGCAGTGAATCCGACAAAATGTCAATGTTAGAGTTAAGACAAATATTATTTAGAGTATGAAGAGCTCGGTTAATTGGTATTACATGATTAGGTATTATAGTACCTATTAGCACAGACCGGTGGATATTATAATTTTTAAAGAATTTGTTAAGCTGAAAGTACACACAAATGTCAATGTTAGAGTTAAGACAAATATTATTTAGAGTATGAAGAGCTCGGTTAATTGGTATTACATAATTAGGTATTATAGTACCTATTAGCACAGACCGGTGGATATTATAATTTTTAAAGAATTTGTTAAGCTGAAAGTACACACCCTTATTTTCAAATAAATTGTGAAGTCAAAAAAGATACAATTAAAAAAATTACTACCGTATTTTGAAAAATAATAGTTACAATGGAAACGAAAAATATATTTTTTTAAATTGCCACGGCCGAGAATCAAACCCTGATCAACTTCTCGGAAGACAACTATGCTGACCTTAACACTATCAACTATTGTAAGAATGGTGGCATAAATTAATTGTAATACTTAATTGCAAGTACTGAAAATATAAGTATTATGTTACGTGCGAAATTATATTGTTTAATGATTTAAGTAATCATGTAATGTTAAAAGTAACCAGCTATGAAGGTTAACCAATTAACTAACAATTAACTTCCCAATACCCAATTAAAATTAAAATTAAACTAAGAATACCACTGACATAATGATACAGAGCATTAGAGTTTTTTGTAGAAAAAAATATAAATTTTATAAAACCATTAATTTTAAAACCGAAAACAAGTATTAGGTACCAACCAATAAATGTTATACAAAGTGATTACTTTGCAACAAAACTTCGTTACTTTGATTTTCCAGTAACCTGAAAACGTGTACTTTGAAAATATTACTTTCGTTTCAAAACTGCATTGGCATAAATGGCTTACATTTGCAAACCATTAATAAAAGTGGGACACGTCCCCACAAAGGACTTTACAATTTGTACTTTACAGAATTGTGTAGCCACGCAAATCTATGCTTCTGTAAGGAACTTCATAATAAGGAAAACGTTCACAAAATCGAGAATTTATTGACGATGACGATCGGAATTCGAGATTGCAAATTCTAAAAGATATATCTGCACTCGTGTCAAATTGAATGCGGTAGAAATGCAATAACGTTGACGAACTGCTGACTGAAGATTTACGACTAACATAAGTAAAGTAAAACTGTGAAAAGTTATTGATCTGGAAATTTTTAATGTTGTCCCGAATGAATTGGAAGAATTTTGTAATACAATCATTTTTTCTTATTTAATAAATCAAAAACCCAATTTTCCAATGTTGGTACTCACATACCTACCTACTTAATTATAAATAAGGAGGATGAAAGACATTTTCTATAAGCCTACCACACAAATACAGGACATTTTTCCCCTGTACCGCGAACATTAAGAAATTATAACATTATACATGGCTTTAATAATGAAATAGACATTTTTAACGACCAATTTAAACACTTCAAAAAAAAACCTTTTACCTTTATTCATATTAAGCTGATATTGTGATGAAGCCCTTTATTTAAAGAGAAGTAACATTGTACCTACCTAATAAGTGTCTCACCAGTACAGGTGTGACAATAACAAATCGTTTATGAACATATTTGTATTTACTTTTTACCCATTCTTATTTGTCATTTATTTCTCCATATTTAGCTTATTCATTTTGTTACTATCATTTTGTTATTATTATGAATTTAAACATCCATGTATGTAAATTTTTGGGCACCATGCCTGTTTTATGTACTATAAAAATAAATAAATAAATAAACCCTAAATTTTATGTAACTTTTTTTTCACATAATGAATTATACCTTGTCGAAAGAATCGTCACTATTTCAAAGACAATCATTTTATCAAACTTTCTTCCGGCAGGCAGGTAGGTGAGGTACCAAGTATTGAAAAAACGTGAATAAGAAAGTCCAAATAAACACGATGACATCACAATTGAAAAAAAAACTTTTCTGAATCGTTCAAATGACCACCATATTGAACTGGAAACAGACGAAATGCAAAACAATCGAGTTAAAACAGGATTTGATACGTTCAGTCAATTATTAGTAATTGATTTATTTTTAATTTATTTATTATTGATACGTTTATTAAATATTTTTTGTTTGTTTATTTTTTTTATTTATTTATTAATTATTAATTTATTTATTACTAATTTATTTATTGTAAATGTATTTATTATTCATTTATTTATCATTATTATTTTTTTTTAATCATTATTATTTTTTTTTAATCTAGTCAATCAACATTATGCAAGTCCATTATATAAGCAAAATAAATACAAAACAATACAAGAATAACACGTCAACTCACCAGAGATCAAATGGGAAAATAATTCACCGACTCCAGATATTTTCATATCAGAGGGTTCGGCTCGGTAGAACTTCTAACAGGGCCTATAAATCCTACTGATCCCTCGACATAAATATTTAAAAAATCTTTTGTTATCCTATATGTATTAAAAATGACCGACTTCTGCATCTTTATATATAAATTTTTTGATAGATCTAATACGCCTAAATTTTTTATGAGAAAGCTAGGTATAATGTCAGTAGCCGAAATAACAAATGGTAATATTTTTATAGTTTGAGAATGCCAAATTCTTTTTATCTCACTTTTTATTTATTTATTAGTAATTGATTTATTATTAATTTACTTATTATTGACATATTTATTTATTTTTTGTTTGTTTATTTATTATTAATTTACTGACTAATCGTTTATTTTTTATTAGTAATTTATTCATTACTTTAATGAAAATGAAACACTTTATATACACCACTATTTAAACAAAAAAATCGATATGCTAAACATATAATTTATTAACAAACATATAATTTATTGCGACGATGTTATTGTGTGTAAAACCAAGAAACTATGTTAAACCGGTAACTTAAAATTTCGCCCAGAATGATTTGGAAGAGTTATTATACAACATGACTAAATGAAAAGTTCTACTCTAATGATGATGGAAAAAACAGAATCCACAGTGACCTAAATATGTTATCATTTGCCTTTGAAGTATTTCTGGAAGAAAATATCTGTCTAGTGAAGGACCACCATGCAGATTGAAACATTGTTAGAAACGAATGCATTTATGTTATTTCCAGACATTGCTTTTTTCTAAACGATATCATTGTCTTAAATTGATGCACAATACATTTTGTTCTCTACTGGTATTCTATTTTTTAGTATTGTGGCTAGCTTTAAAAAACTTCAAATAATTCAGAATAGAGCAATGAGACAAGATTGTGGTAATATTAACACTGAAAACGCTTAAGAAATTAGTTAAAACCAGCTAACGTATACCCGGCGTTGCTGGTGGTTATCTTTACAAGATAGACTGTAATATATCGTATATATATCTTTACAAGATAGACTGTAATATATCGTATATATATCTTTACAAGATAGACTGTAATATATCGTATATATATCTTTACAAGATAGACTGTAATATATCGTATATATATCTTTACAAGATAGACTGTAATATATCGTATATATATCTTTACAAGATAGACTGTAATATATCGTATATATATCTTTACAAGATAGACTGTAATATATCGTATATATATCTTTACAAGATAGACTGTAATATATCGTATATATATCTTTACAAGTTAGACTGTAATATATCGTATATTATTTTTTAAATAGCCCGATAATATTTTTCCGAAAAAATCTACTTTTCTCTACTTTCTTTTAGTAAAACATACATGTATTATTATGTAAATAAACCTGGAGAATTTTCTCTAAGTGATAATGAAAACCCTATCAAATTATATAACGTATTATAGAAGAACTAATCGCACAAACAGACAGACCCGGATAGGGACTTTGTTTAATACTATTTAAATATTACATATGAGAGTTATCCGAAGAATTTGTAAACACAAAGTTTTTTGATATTTACTCACTATTTTAGAGATAAACTGCAATTCAACAAAGACTTCCATACATACCACACAACAAAGAAACCTTAAACGAAAAAGAACCAATCAAAAAACAGAATTGTTTAATGTGTGTAGACATCCAAATGTATATTTTTGTTATCAGTGAAATAAAAATAATATACCTATATTATACATTTACACAGAAAAATGTAAAAATTACGTATAAATTTATAATACATTCAATAATTATACATTTATAATACATAGAACTATTATAAATATTTTAATAATAATATGTAATACTTAAAGTAGATTATATTACTTGAAATTTTCAGGATCGTTCTAAAATTTTGAATGGTTTTTGCAGATTTTCCGGTTTACAGTTTAAATAACTTCAAACATCTTTATCGTCTACGGGGATGCTTTTTATGTATTCACAGCGCAAACTCGTGAAAAATTGCGAAATATTTATAATTGGAGGATTTGTGAAGCTGAAATTATTAAAAAAAATATTTGCCTCAGGATCGTAGCCTTTCAAAAGAATAAATTTACCATTTAAATGTTATTAAACTTCTCAAACTCTCATGCAAACGTGTCGACTGTAATATAGTATATAATAACCATTGTAGTGTCATGGCACCAGACGGGAGATTTCAATTTGAGAGGCGGGTTTGGGTACCTCTGCCCGGGCATCATTTATTGGTTAACCAACACATCTACCATAGATCACCCCAAGTGGTTCGCTACAAAGGATATTTAGCAGTTGTGCCCGGGTTTATAGGGTGAGGTGTGTTCATCACTAAACAGATCAATACCATCCAATTCCGGCCATAAAAAATCATTAATCATCTCTCGATAGCGCAATCCATTCACCGTAACTGTTGCTTCAGCCTCATTTTCGATAAAGTAAGGTCCAATGACTCCGCCGGACCATAAACCGCACCAAATAGTCACACGTTGAGGATATAGAAGCTTTTCGACAGTAACTCTTGGGTTTTCCGAGCCCCAGATGCGATAATTTTGCTTGTTGACGAAGCCACCGAGGTGGAAATGGGCCTCATCACTCAAGATGATTAGCATTTGATTCACTCAAGTGAATTTTAATAATTACAATTCGTTTTTGAAGCGTGTATCGTTCCATTTTTATTAATGGCTTAGTTTCTACTTGTCAAATGTTAAAAAAATGACAGCTTCAAAAGTAACATCTACCTAAATAGCGGGCTATTCAAATACCTATGACACCTCTTATTGAAAAAACCCTGTACATTCATACGTCACACTGATCCCTAGATTCTTACCCACCCATCATACTCTTTTCCTTCCCAGAACTTCCTCTCCTTCCTTTCCTTAAGAAGACATCCCACACATCATCCCCAAAGATGACATTTCTTCAGGGCCTCCTGTGTAGGGTTAATGTATTTTGCGATAGCCCCAAGAACTTTAATAATTTTCTCGAATCTCTTGTCATCACTTCACTTCACTAAACCCAAACTTTATTGTCTTTTGTTTTTTATTGTTATTATTGTTGTTTTACATAATTGTTGTGTTAGTGAACGGTAAGTACTTCATTAACATGATCGAACATTATTCTTTGTTGTTGTTTTATGTTAACGCTCTGTCTGTTTTGTATATTACAAATAAATAAAATTATATAAATATATATTGATAATTTGGGTTTTTTTTGTTAATTATGACAAAGGATAATTGTATTAACGGATATCCGTGGTCAAGGGGTAAGGCCCTCGACTAGCAATCTAGAGGTCGCGGGTTCAAACCCCGGCGTACACAAGTAAATTTCATTAGATTAGTGTGTTATTTCACAATTTACTCATTTAAAAAATATTATGTATATTTACGGCCTGTTCGATGGATGAAGATATTCTCGGTATCGACCTGGTTTAAGAACACCATTTGGAATTGAAATGGCTTTGGCCGTGTTTGGTGACCAGATCTGAGTATTTAGGTACTTCCCCACCTTCCTCTTCCCTGTCTCTTTTTGACGGTTGTTTGGTCTTCCCTGACGGTTGGGAACGGTCGGGACTTTTTTTGCGGTTTCACATAACATAAAAGTAGGAATACGCATCTGCTTGCGTTTTTTCTAACTTCATCGAAAATTTCCTAACATGCCATAAAATGATGTACATAACAAAAATCCGAGTGTCGTGTAATAATTTTCTACGATACGGTCAATAAAATTTAAGCGCACCTTCCACTCTCGCTCACGTCCTCGAAGTGTTAACTGTGTCCACAGCTTCCTTGGTTCGTCGTTCCACTGACTCGGGCTATTTCGGTCCACGGAGAAGATGGGAGTATGCGGAACTATGAAAACTGAATTGGTACGTATAAGTCTGGAAACACTTACATAATAATAAAAATAAGAAGTAGTACATAAAAAGTCAATAGGTATAGCATAAAAATAAAAATTGAATATGTTTATCCGAGACACGTTCTAGATTACAAACCAATTATTTAGAACTCTGGGACTATTTAAAAATGTAGTTGCCAAAAGTATGGGAAAAATTAGTTGCAAGATTCGATTGACCTGAGTTCTATTCCTAGTTTTGACCGATATCTTTTTTTTATTTTTTGTTATCTTTTATGCTACTTTAATAGATTTATTAGTATTATCTACTTCTTCAATAAACTAATAAAAGGTTGATTGTCAACAATAGTTGATTGTCAAAGTTTTATGTCCCCAGAAAATACATCGGGTACAATTCTTGACAATTTTTTTATTAGAGCCATGTATGTATGTTTGTTCACTTTTTTCTTTTATAAATTTTTATGTACTTTTACAACAAAATTGACGAAACAATAGGCAAATACAAATATACAAATAAAAACAACCTTTTAAATAAATAACTTCATACATTTACTGAAATATTAATTATTTTTTATTTATTTCATATGCAGGGTGTCCGGGGGTAAAGTGCACTAACTTAGGGAGGTGATTCTACATGATAGTACAAGTAAAAAATATGGATATTTTTTTTTCTAAATTCCAACTCTTGGGGGTGCTTTTTATGTAAAAAGGTAAAATTGGGTCAACGTGTGCGTCAGGTATTATTATCCAAACTAAGGCCTCAGCACGGGCAAGCCACCCAGTGAGGCCAACATTACTGGA
Organism: Hesperophylax consimilis; assembly: GCF_061612785.1. Lineage (NCBI taxonomy): Eukaryota > Metazoa > Arthropoda > Insecta > Trichoptera > Limnephilidae > Hesperophylax > Hesperophylax consimilis. The sequence continues at coordinate 11,582,800 of NC_142856.1, read as the reverse complement.
ATATTTTATAATGTAAAAAAATTTTACCAAATAAAAAAAAATAAATAAAAAAACGTCCTGCGCCGGTTGCCGGTTCCCTCAATCAGTCTTGAATTCAACGAATACCGTGCGTTATGTCAATAACTTGTATTTCATACGCAAAGGCATAGGCCGAAGACCTTAAAACAACTTTACTGCTAATTTACCACAAGCGGAAGAAAATTTCATATTGGCTACAATTGTGCATGACCCTACATTATCACTTTCTGAATTTCTGCAATCACTTGTGTTCCTAAAAGTTCTAGGTGGAATCTCTTCAAGAAGTACAATCTTCTCCCGTTCCATTATTGTATACAACTTAAGAACTTATTGAAAGCAGCCATTGAAAGCACGAGGCCCAGTTCTACAGCACTGGTGTGATAAATCTGCATGTGAAGTGAATAATATAAATAATTTTATCGTTAAAAGTGTTAATATATTTTGTTATTTTAGTGGAGTTAGGTTTACAACAAACAACGATTTTACTTATTGTAAATATCAAAATCTCGGTTTTATTTTATTGTTTACGAGCGGTTTCCATGGATACGGGTTAATCCCAAATATGCGACGTTGCCACGGTGAGCTCAGAGCGAATTTTTCGGGTAAGTTTGTACCTCACACTAAGAATTTTTAGTAGGTGTATAAAAAAAACGTTAGAATGTTGAAAAGAGTTATTTCTCTTTTTTACTCCCACCATCATGTAGAATCACTTCCTGAAGTTAGTGCACTTAACCTGTAAAAGTTATATAAATATAAATATTTTGTACCGGTGACGTAATGCCAATCTCACTAGGTGTGAAAAGCTGAGATGAAATAGATTTTCAATATTCGTTGTTCAGCTAGGTTTATCATCAAAATACTGATTTGCGTTATCTGTGTGTCCTGCGTAACTCTGGTTCAATGGACTTAAATTTGCTTTAAATGTGATTGTCATTTTGAAAATTTGAACTGTTTGTTGAAATATATACCTACCTCTTATATTATGTTTTAAACGTGATTTTTTCAATAACTCAGACTTTTCCGTCATTTTTACCTGGTTCATATAAAAAACAAGCGGATTACAGTATACAAATATTACAAACATAAAAGGTTGAAAGGATTTTTTAACCAGTTGTGTTTCCGTTAAAAAAAAGTGTGATTTCGTTAATAAATTGCAGGCGATACTGTGAGTATCTTCCGCGTTCTATTATGGAAGATACTCTTACTATAGACCTGGTGTAAGTCCACCATTCAGATACCCAGGTATTTTTCCACCTTCCTCTTTCCCATCTCTTTCCCCTCAACACTACCTTCAGCCTCACAACGTATCCGGATTGGCTCGCTCACTTAAGACGGTTGGGAGTGCAGTTTCACATAAAAAAAAAAAGTTTATACAGTTTCCAGACTAACGGACATCACTATAGGGAACCGTTCCTATTATTGGGTATTATTTGGTGTATTATTGGTAAGAGTCCCATTCATTGGGAATGGAGTCCAGGACAGTCGGGGATTTAGAGCCGCTAGATTTGAGTTAATTGCGTATTGTTGAATGCTTTGCCGGGGATTTCCTTCAGTATTTCGTGATCTATTCCTTCTAGTCGAGAGATCTATGTGTTTATTTATGCAGCTTCTAATTTGTCCAAATTAATTGGATGATTTATCTGGTATTTATAAAATCTCTGAAAATCTCATGATATTTTGTATAAATATTATATTATAATGAATTACCTACCCACACAAAATAGTTTTACAGTTTTTTGATAGTTTGTAAGACCCCGTAGTAAGCGTGCAAAGATGGTTTGAAAGAGAGAAATGTGAATACGAATGTTAGAGGGAATGCGCTAATATTAAAAAACGATAATAATTATGCTAAAATGGTAAAAATATTTAATAAAACAAGACTCGTTTTAAATAAAGCAAAATTCTCTGGCTAAATATTTTTTTATCGAAAGAATTTCATATAATTAACGTTCCGACATAACAAATGTATAGATATCATCTTCAAAAATAACTTCTTTTGGAACTTAAAAACTTAAAGAGTTCACGAGAAACTTGTTATAAATCGGTCGAAATTTGGTATACGGGGGCTTAAGGTTAAACGAAATACAATTTATAATCTTTGCGTTTAAATTTTAGAAAAGCACTTTTGCAAGTTTTGTTTTAATATACTGAGATGAATTGTTCGTTGGCGGGTATACATTCAGAATATGAATGTTTTTTTTTTTTTCCTTTATTCGTAAAATATATTTGAATACAGTTTTTAACATGCTTTTCGACTATAGACACATGTACGTGAGACTAATAATTTTGTCCATATTCAAATTAATTTTTTTCAAAAAACCCCTCATACCTTTTTCATTCCTAGAACTTTCTCTCAATCTGTGCCCTAAAAAGACCCCCCCGCACAGCATCTCCAAAAATGACATAAACCCTCAGGGGTTTTTTCCTCAGAGCCTCCAGTGTGGAGCTAATTTAAAAAAAAAGTTTGGCTTTCGATATTGTCATTTTGCCCAACAACATTATTTCTCTTATGGCAACAAGATCGGGGATGGGAAGAATAAAGGTATTCCGTACGAAAATAACCCTTTGTAAAAGTTTTCACCGCCAAACAAACAAGAAATCTAAAATGACGAGGAATCTACGTCGATAACGTAAAGTACCTAATCTATCATTTGATGCCTTAGAAATTGTGTAGGAGGATCGTAATGAAATGATGGATGCGTTTGGAACCTCAGATGCTCCGTTATAGTCCCCTTCCCCATTGGGATAATATGTCCCAATAAGGTTATTTATAATGGAGGGAACTGATTTTAATAACTCATTTAAATATAATACATCTTAATTAGTAAAGTCTTCAAGGAATTGAATATTTCTAATTCGTTGAAAACAAAATGTTTTATAACCCAGTGTCATTAGACCCTACTTGTGCGGAATAAATCTGTGGATGGCTTCTAGAAGTGCCAATGTCAGTTTTTTTAAATCCTCGAAAATTTTCTTGACTTCTGTTGTTGATGATTATTGTAATAGACCATAACGGAGGTCACAAAGGTCACAGATTCAAATCCCGGCGTGCGCAAATTAATTTAATTTTGATAATTTGTGTAGTTTAGCAAATAATTTATTTGACATATCATTATTTTGTAAAATTCGTTTGCGGCGCGTTCCGGAATGGAACTTCCCAGTGAAATACCTCAATTGAGTATTTAAATTTGACTAACCAGGTACTACCCCATCTTCATCTTCTTATTTCTTTCCCCTAACAAACTCTTGTGTGATATTCACATGTAACCCTTCATGCTAATTTGTTCGGTTTTGCGAACAAACACATATTATCCGTAGATTCAATTTGTTCGGTTTTGGGAACAGCTCACATGGCCTCTTAAGAATAGTTGTCTCCCTTACTGTCATATACTGTGAGAAATATGATCTAAATAGAGTTAGAAATAGAAAACACTACGCTTTATATTCAAATCTAAAAGTTAACTACGGAAGAATTGAAATGTGCACCTCTGTTAAACCTTATTGCGGTCGGAACAATTCGAGAAAAAATTGTGAAATGTTGTGAATTGTTTATCAAATATTTTGTCTAGTAAAAGGTGTATTTTCTTTCATTGTCAGTAATTTTATGGTAATCCAATTTTTATGTTTTCATTAAATATTATAATATTTTTAAAATTATATGTTTATTTCTTTAACACAATTTGAAAACTTATATCATCACCTTTAATAACAATTTTTATTTTTCGGAAACGTTTTGAAATATTCCATTTATTTGGATTTTAATGCTAAGCGGAAATTCACACAAATTCTACGACCTTCTGAAAACGTCTTTTAGAAATTTACCAGTCAATATGCCATGGACTTGAAGGGTTCAATAAAGTTTTGACTTAAAATAAAGATCTTATTTGTCTTCCAAAAAGAAAATGATTGTTTCCTAGTATACACAATATCAAATAGGAATTAAAAGAATAGGAAATTTTCGCATTTTGCCCAAAGCGTTATGTCAAAAATAATTCTCTCGCGTATTATTTATGCAGCGCTATCCAGCGATATTTCATCCTAAGTATTACATAAATATATTCACTTGTTTGTACAATACATTTGCTAGTAAGATGTATTGAAGGGTGCTCTGCTTACGTAAATATACTGACAAAAATATTTCATGTTTTAACAGAAAAACATTTAAATAATTTGTATTTTCATATTATCAGAAAATGCAACGTGAGTTTGCGACTAAATTTAATATAGATGACATGAATTTCAGTTTCTCAGAATCAAGATATATTGAACATTGCATCGCATATATGGCAGAGATGAGAGTTTTCGCATATATTCCGGCACAGTGCATGGCAGACACGGAACAGACGCGAGTATTCACATTATGTAAAGCCACCGTGCATCGCGTACACGGCAGAGATGAGAGTTTTCACATATATTACGGCTCCGTGCATGGTAGACATGGCACAGACGCGAGTATTCACATTATGTAAAGCCACCGTGCATCGCGTACACGGCAGAGATGAGAGTTTTCACATATATTACGGCTCCGTGCATGGTAGACATGGCACAGACGCGAGTATTCACATTATGTAAAGCCACCGTGCATCGCGTACACGGCAGAGATGAGAGTTTTCACATATATTACGGCTCCGTGCATGGTAGACATGGCACAGACGCGAGTATTCACATTATGTAAAGCCACCGTGCATCGCGTACACGGCAGAGATGAGAGTTTTCACATATATTACGGCTCCGTGCATGGTAGACATGGCACAGACGCGAGTATTCACATTATGTAAAGCCACCGTGCATCGCGTACACGGCAGATATGAGAGTTTTCACATATATTACGGCACCGTGCATGGTAGACACGGCACTGACGCGAGTATTCACATTATGTATAGCCACCATGCATCGCGTACACGGCAGAGATGAGATTTTTCACATATATTACGGCACCGTGCATGGTAGACACGGCACAGACGCGAGTATTCACATTATGTAAAACCACCGTGCATCGCGTACACGGCAGAGGTGAGAGTTTTCACATATATTACGGCACCGTGCATGGTAGACACGGCACAGACGCGAGTATTCACATTATGTAAAGCCACCGTGCTTTATCGCGTACACGGCAGAGATGAGAGTTTTCACATATATTACGGCACCGTGCATGGTAGACATGGCACAGACGCGAGTATTCACATTATTTAAAGCCTCCGTGCATCGCGTACACGGCAGAGATGAGAGTTTTCACATATATTACGGCACCGAGCATGGTAGACACGGCACAGACGCGAGTATTCACATTATGTAAAGCCACCGTGTTTTATCGCGTACACGGCAGAGATGAGAGTTTTCACATATATTACGGCACCGTGCATGGTAGACACGGCACGGACGCGAGTATTCACATTATGTAAAGCCACCGTGCATCGCGTACACGGCAGAGATGAGAGTTTTCACATATATTACGGCACCGTGCATGGTAGACACGGCACAAACGCGAGTATTCACATTATGTAAAGCCACTGTGCTTTATCGCGTACACGGCAGAGATGAGAGTTTTCACATATATTACGGCACCGTGCATGGTAGACATGGCACAGACGCGAGTATTCACATTATGTAAATCCACCATGCATCGCGTACACGTCATAGATTAGAGTTTTCACATATATTACGTCACCATGCATTGCGGACACGGCACAGACGCGAGTATTTACATTATATAAAGGCAGAGATGAGAGTTTTTACATACGAGTATATTCCGGCACCGTGCATGGCAGGCACGGCACAGACGCAAGCATTCACATATATACCGGCACCGTGCATGGCAGACCCGGAACAGGCGAGAGTACAAAATGGCGCCGCATACACAGCTGATTATGACACTGTTCACTGATTTCAATTCTAAAAATCAGTCGTTAAGTTAGGTTAGCTCGAACAGTGAAGTTCCAAACGTTTAAATACCTATGCCACCAAAAACCTTTTCCTTGTATGTTTCATAACATAATATTGTTTCAGTGTTTTAATAACATGATTTATCAAGAATTTAATTACGTAGAATAGTAGAAGAATAAAGACAGTTTATTATAATAATGAAATAATTTTGCGTAGGCAGTTATGGCATTTAAATGAGTATCGTTTAGTAAACATTTCTAGGAACAACGTTCATTATAAATGAAATTAAGGTTTATCATTATTGAAAAGTGATCCTTAATATAATTTTTTTTTGATGGAAGGAATGTTAAAACTATTTTTATTTTACAAGATTCATACCTATGTAAAATATATCCTACCTGTAAGTATACTGTCAAATTCTGCAAAATGAAATTATTATAATATTTAAAACGAATGACGATTTCGTTACGATATCTCATGGCCTCTGCTGCGGGTGTATAATTTTAAAATAGACAATAATCGTTCAAAAATCGGTGTTATTTAAAAAATATATATATGCCTCCTTGGAAGCATATATAGCAATAAAATTTTAATTAATGATTGAAATTGTGATTATTCATTGAATTAACGATTATTGATTAAAATTACTATTGTTGATTTATATCGAGATTGAAAATGGTTGAAATTATGTTTATTTATTGAAATTATGACTATTAATCGGATTGCCGATTATTGATTGAATTTATGAATATTGATTGAAATTACGACTATGAATTGAATTAGTGATTATTGATTGAGATTACGACAGTTTGTCGGAATTACGACTTTTGTTCTTAATTACGATTATTAATTGAAATTACGATTATAAATTTAAATTACGATTATTAATTGAAATTACGATTATTAATTGAAATTACGATTATTGATTGAAGTAACTATTTATTTTAGGAATTACGATTATTTCTTGAAATTGCAATTATTTGTTGAAATTAAGATTATTGATTGAAATTAAGATTACTCACTGAACAGCAACTGATACTAATAGATAAATGCCCGACAAAGCTGTTACCACTTTCCTCGCTTCTATTGCTGTCACGTGTTTCCGTCTATTGAATGTAATTATTTCGTGGATTCAGTCGGTTTTAGGGTCGCCTTACTTGTTTCAATGAATGGCAAGATTTGTCAATTGGTTGTTATATTGTACTGCCCTTTGCCATTTGCCATTTCCGTCCTATTCAATTATTTGTCGAATAGTTGTAATACAATTATTTGTGTTGATTAATTACAAACGATGTAAACTGTAAACTTTAAAGTTGGTGCCTATACATTCTGCTATAGTAAGACACTGTTTGGTATGTCAATAACAAATACTATCCATTTTCGTTCCTTTTATAATAATAAAACAGAAGAACGCTTCGGTCACCAGCTGTTGTTTATTGAGTTTGAAAATTCAAAGAGAAAAAATATATCATAAAACAAAAGAATAATAGTTATTATGTTAAAACAGGAATCTACTATATTAGTTCTATACGCCTTATTGATAAATAAAAGAAACTGCTTACTATGATAAAACAGGAATCTACAAATTTCGCTCTATTGACAAATAAAAGAAACTGCTTACTATGGTAAAACAGGAATCTACAAATGTCGCTCTATTGGCATATAAAAAAAACTGGATACTATGGAGCAAATCTTGATTTTGTAATTATTGTTTTCTGAAAACAATAATTACAAAATGAAACACATTCTAAGTTCATAATGATAAAGCAGAATTTCTGTGTACCGATGTGGCAACATATGTATAAAGGTGAGCACAAGCGCCATTAAATTTGCACACATCTTTCTATCAGTACAAAGTAGACATTACCTAGAGGAAAAAGAAACTGCTTTATCAAATTTTCATCGAGAGCCATGGAGCTTTGAAAAGGTATTTAAAAATTTATTTTAAGGTGATGCACTACGTCGTGTAATATTTTAAATTGAGCCACTATCAATAACAACCCTTACGTAAATGGCGATAAGATTTAAATTCCCGCTTAACATCATCCGCCTGTTTTGATTTATGCAAGAAAAAAACATGGCCAAAAAGTGCCTTTTATTTTATTTTGTGGATGTTCAGGCATAAATATTAATTTTTTTTCGATCATTTTATAAATTACTTAATTTTCCACATTATACAATAAAATTATTACCGAAAATGGGTTCGTAAGTAGGAGATTTTGAACATTAAAGCCGTTTTCATAGGCCTTGTACATTATTTTTTTCTGGGCTTATAAAAAGACTTATATAAAAAATACTCGATTTTTTCAAAGGTCAAGATGTATTCTACTCGCAGTATTTAATTAAAGTATTTGAAACATTTCTAGGCGATAAAATTTTCAAACTAAAAACACATGATTTTGCATTGCTACGTATGGCATCGCCTTAACATAAAATAACCACTTTACTAGAATGATACAAAACATATTATATTACTGTTATAATTTCATCATCTCTAATTACACTTTTTTGGTGAATATCGCACAAGAGTCTCGATCGATCCGAAGCGTCTGGAGCCAGTGAGACTATGGCATCCCCAGTTGGTGTAAGTTGTTAGGCTGGAGGTAGAGCGGATTGGAAAGTGCATAAGAATTTGGCTAGTCAGTTCTGGTCACGTTCAAGCAACGTTACAATTCGGAATGGTGGTCTTACACCAGGGCAATACTGAGAGTAGGTATCTTCCACTAAGGAACGTGCCGCATGTAAACTATATATATATATATATATAACTATAGTATACTATTTTAACCCGCCTCCGGATTTATATATACCTACATATTTATTAATATTCATGAACTTAAGCTTAATAAAAAAAAACGGGTCCATTTTTTTTTTTTTTTTAAATCCTAAAATCTATCATTGATAAATTTTGATTTACTTGCTTATCTTTTTGTTCCTATTTACAATATTTTATTATTACCTACATAATTTTATATAATTGAGCCATGTTTTATATTTCCGAATGTATAATTTATGTATGGAAAATTATAAATCTCTTGACAAATACAAAAGCCTTAATTCTTTGTGGTGACTTTTTTGAAACAAATAAACAATTGTAGAGTATTGGATATTTATAGTAAATAAGTTGTATAAATAATGTTTTTATTAAATATTATGGTACGAATAAGTTTTTTTTAAAGCTATCAAATAATTAGTCACCGTGGTTTAAATTTTTAACGTATACATATAACCAGTGGCGGCTCGTGACTTTTGGATGTATGTGTCTAATATTACAACGACATCAATAACGCAATTTTTTTAAATATTAGCATTCTATAACACCCAAAATTCGCGAGCCGCCACTGCATATACCAAAGAAGATTTATTGTAAGACTAAAACGACATAATTTGTTTCAACTTTTTCCTGTCTTGGAAAAACAATTTATTTCTACGAAATTTTTTCTTATATTTTTCCTGAAAACAATGAAATAAATTGTTATACGTGCAAACCCAAATCACACATTTAGTAAACTAATATTTCATTGAAAATTTTATTTTTTAATTTAGCTGTTTCGAAAGTGTTAACATTTTTATCTGATAGCCCTATGGTTCTAGCAGTTGTTGAGAATGTTTATAGCAAGTCTGGAGAAGAAAGAATGTTCGGTTTCATTGTTTTATTTCAGGATAAGTCTGCCAAGAAATGCCCGAAGCACAAATAGCCGTTAGATTAATCTGTTTCCTAATTTTCCAAACCAATTAATTTTGATAAAGTTAACATCCAAGCGTTTGTTATGGTTATAGAGCGAACGTCTGAAAGAGATATTTATTAGACTGTTAAAAGATTTCAGCTTTTTAATACGTTTATTCATGGATATAAGCTTTTGATTGTTTGATCTAATCTTAACTGTAAAGCTCGATACACACGCGTCGTTTTTCTTTGCAACAGTGCACAGTATACAAGTGGCACACTTAATCCAAGCCTGAGACCGACCCGGGAAAATTTAAGCTGGGATCATAACTAATTAAGCCTTACAACATGGGGATGCCATAGTCTCACTGGCTCCAGACGTTTGGGAGCAGTTGGGACTCAAATGCGGTTTCACATATAAAAATAAAAAATAAATCAGCCAATGTAGATAGTTTAATCTCATGACAATTTTACTAGTCTTGTTTCATAAAAATATTAATTTTAAATGCAATTATCTCTATGTAACGAACCTGGGACTAACGTATTGTATGAGAGAGACAGCAAGAAGAATTGAAAACGAGTATTGTAGGAATATAAGAGTGCGCAACGTTATCCAGGAGTCTTTACGTCATCACCTTTTATTTACAGTCTAACCGTTATTACGCCCATATCACAATATTCTGTATTCTTAATATCAAAGGACAGAATACAAAGGCAACTAATTAACACTGTATATTTTTAATTCTCATGTTTCAATTATTATTCAATTATGTTGCGAATAACAATGGGTAAAATCGAGTGAGTATACACACCAAAATTTGGGTGACAAATTCCTTCGCGACATATACAGGTTAAGTAAACACAAGTTGAGTATACACACCTAAAATTGCGTGACAAAATTCCTTAGCGACATATATAGGTTGAGTAAGCACACCTAAATTTGAGTGACAAATTCCTTAGCGACATATATAGGTTGAGTATATACACAAAAAATTTGCGTGACAAATTCGTTAGCGACATATATAGATTGAGTATACACACCAAAATTTGCGTGATAAATTCCTTAGCGACATATATAGGTTAAGTATACACACCAAAATTTGCGTGATAAATTCCTTAGCGACATATATAGGTTAAGTATACACACCAAAATTTACGTGACCTCAGCGAAATGAATACGTTGACACGTTGGAAAGTAGGTATACCGAGATTAAAGGTTTTCTGTCGATCTTCAGAAATTATAGTTTTAGAATTTCTCTAAAGAAAACCAAATTGGTACATAATATTAATTTTAAACCTGTTTTATGAAAAACTGAATGATAACTGTTTTATATGACTTTATCAATTCCGACTTTGACATTAGACATGTTTCAGAGATAGACCACAGATAATATCAATCATCGCTTCCTACAGTAATAGTGATGTAACACACATAACAATAGTGATGTGACACGTTTCATCACAAAAAACGTGATAGATATTTATGATTTAATTTAAAAATATTACATTATTATTTAATATTTAATTACGTTCGTGATCATCTGAACGTAGATACTCATGTATAAAAAATAACATTTTGTTTCTCTCTTTAAAGTCTAAGTATTTCCTAAAAATTAAAAGCTTTCGTGAAAATGTAAGAAAGAAATCGGTTTTGTGAATCAGAGAACCCGCCGGTATCAGTGTAAAAAGATACTTTGATCGATTAATTTCAATACATTAATTAATTTAAGTGTATAAACGAATGTAAATTGTTCTGCTTGAATTCATTTCCCGGTTACTACGATCGGAAACATGAAGTCTTGATAGCAAACCCGGATATTATACGAGTGGCAAACAATTTTTTGCAATCTCTAAAAGCTTTCAGCAGTCGATCTGTTTGAATAACTTAAATAGAATCATTTGAATCGGTGAGTTCGATTCATGTTGACTAAAACGAATACTAAAATAAAAACAAGTTGGTACACTCAGTTGAGATCGATTAAAAGAACGGTTTTTAGGACGGGTTGTTTCGGAGAATTTGAACAATTCTTCAAATTTCAAAGTTGATATTCAAGTTCTGTGAAAGATTTTTCCAACTTCTATAATTATTTCAGTTCTGCCAAGTAACTGGCCTATAATGATATAATATCAAAAATTGAATAGAACTTTGACAGAACCCGAAAATGAACGTCGAAATTTGATGAATTGTTCAAATTCTCCGAAACAACCCGTCCTAAATAAGGATTCGTTCAAGCTCGGATATTACTGCTTTCGTGCGTAAAATTATAATGAATAATTGCTGATATATGACAATGCATACAAGCGCAGACGCGTGAAACATCACGGGATATTTCCAATTTTAAATTAATATTAAAATAAAAAATTATATAAATTAAAAGAATGCAGATCTACTTTAATGCTTGGGTGTATTTTTCACACAATCAGTTTTTAAAATGTCACATCAATGCAAAGCAAATTTGTGTTCATTGAACCAAAATTAGACAGGACGCACAAAATTAGTATTTTGACTAGCGCAAACTTGTGAAAGATCACGGGATATTCTGAATTATTTTTATTTATTTATTTATAACAGTCGTACATTCAAGTAATACAAAACAATAATTATTTGTACGTTCTAGACAAATAAAATTCAATTAAATCAAATTTATTTGCGTTAATTGTATGTTTGATATTGAGGATTTCAAATGACTTAGGCAAACTCTTCAAACATAATTTCATTTTTGAAATATTTAAATTAATATTAAAGGTAGGTAATTGATCATTTGTTTGAGTTCTTCACCCAACTGATACACGATTTAACGCAGGACTGACTAACGCACAGCACAGACAGCTGGAATAGCCGTTTATTGGACGAAATTAACTAATCTATTAATAATAATAGTTGGTTACCACACCGAAAATTAAGGGAAAACATAAATTTTCGCGTCGGTCGTTGGAAATAAACCCACAACTTCCGTCTGTTCAGAGCGAAGCATCACTTAAAAAATTTCGCCTTTTGTATGTTTAGCTAATTAACGGTAATAGCATGTTCCACAAAGATGAAAGGAAATCATCTAATATTTTAACAATTCATGATAACCTTAAGACCGTCCTTGGGAGACCAGCATTCATATTGAAGACGTTTAGTAACTAGAACTTAAAAATTACCACCCACCACCCTCCCCTAATTATTTTCTAATCAAGAAGACCTAAGATTTGTTGGGCAAATTCAAACGCATGTCTGTTCAATACATAGGGAAACACTTCGCATATTTTCGTGCATGTCTGCTTCACTTACGTCTTTAAGATTCTGGGTTTATTTGAGGGTCTTAAATAGCACTTTATTCACGTGTCCGAGGATAGCCGCTCTCTTTTATAGTCATCAGAGTTTCCTATTTTCATTTAGATTATTTTTAGTGTATTTAATTAATGGTAATGACAACGGATTAAGTTCTAGTGAATCAAACTTGCCGAGACTTTCAAAAGGGCAACAAAAATATTTATATTATTTTTTAAATTTAAAAAAATAAATTCCAAGAGCAGCTCTCTTTAAAACTGGACACACATGGCTCTATCGTGTGTGTGAACTGTGCAATCCCCGAGCCAAAATCCGCTCAGTATGAATATTCAGACATCAAGTCGGAGAGGATGGCACACGGAGGAAAGATTCCTCCGTGGTATTGCGTCTTCAAGCGGACAAGTTTTGCTTCTGGATGGTAGAAAAATATATGCTTACTGTAATAACCTATAATATCTTTTACTTATTAATTTAAAATAAACCTCTAAATATTTTTAAAACATCTATTTTGTTTAGGTATATTATTTTTTTAACCATAAATTTTAAACAAATTTCCTAAGTTGAATATTTATAATTTTAAAAAACTCTTTTATTTACCGATGTAATTTTAAAAATCTATTTTCAATAAACCATTATTGAATACTTGTTAAAAAAATAACATATTTTATGAACCCAAATACGATTTTATTTCACAAGTGTTGTTCACTCGACGGTGATGTAGACAGTGATGCCTTTCTTAAAATATTCAGGTGATAGTTTTCTCTCTGAAGGAACAACTCATAGCCTCTTTAAATATTTAACAACCGATCGATTTTCATTTTCGCTGCATGGCATTACTGGACATTGATCAACTTTCTCGGCTCCTCAACTCGGTTGTGGGTGGCCCCTAATTTGAACCGTGTCAAAATAAATTCACCCAAATGATCTGAAGCCAAATGGCTCTGCCGTGTGTGTCCTGCTTAAACACTCGAGCGATTGGTGTCATATATACACATTTACCATATTATTTAATTTATACGTTTCCCCAAAATATTAATATGAAAATATATAAAACTGTTTGTGGTTTAATGCCAATGAATTCACATAGATTTCGCCGTTTATCCTTATGTTTAAGTTCTATAAATATGCAAAATTAATACATGCGATCTCTCAAAACGTTTTTGCAAAATGGATAAATATGTTAGAAAATCACTCGAGTGGAATAACGTTTTTGTTCAAATTACAATAATTTCAAAACTTCGTTTTGACTGTCCTTGTTTCACTTCTCAACTTGATTATTGTTGGGCGTCCAGTATCACTTCTATTTCTCATAGTCTTCCTTCAGTAAAACTGACTTCCACTGTATTCCATCGCTAGATGTTCGCCCTATAATCTCATTCTATTGGAACTGAATTTGAATTTAAAGTGAAATAGCCGCCAGTCCATTAGGTACCATTGATTAATTTAATCGATAAAGGTTCATACATTTGAAGCCTGCGTTATTTATTTATATATTGCCACAAAACAATCCAACAATTCCACTGGAGTCAGTGTATTTTTTTAAATCCGTTTGGAAATTTACATTGCTTTCGAATATCGTTTTAAAAAACATGTTTCGTGTTTGTATTTTTAGTTGGACTGGTAAATCATTCGGAATTTTTCTAAACAAAACAAACATATTCTGCCACTCGTTACAGGGGGATGCCTGAATCAACATTATTTACGGCCTCCTTGATTGAGTTGTTTACGATTCTTGGCTATAAATCCGGAGGTCTCGGGGTCAAATCCCGAGGTGGGCAAGTAATTTCAATCAATAATCGCAAATTCAATCAAAAATTGTAATTTCAATCAATAATCGTTAATTCAATCAACAATCGGAATTTCAATCAATAATCGTAATAGAAATTTCAACAAATTATCGTTAGTTCAATCAACAATCGGAATTTCAATCAATAATCGAAATTTCAACAAATAATCGTTAGTTCAATCAACAATTGGAATTTCAATCAATAATCTTTAGTTCAATCGACAATCAGAATTCAAATCAATAATCGTTAATCAATCAACCATCGAAATCGCTAGATCCGAATAGCCAAACACTTCTTCGCCTCAATTCCCCATTTTCTTCGCCAATTCGCCACTTTCTCACAACATACCCCAATTGGGGAATCCATAGTCTCTCAGGCTCCACACGGTTGTAAGCAGTTGGGACCCCTGTGCGGACATTGTGACATTAAATTATGACATTAAATAAATAAAATTCTCTGTCATTTAAAAAATTCATACAACAACCATGGTAAGATCCTTTACGTATAAGCCAACCTTTGTCACCTCTTCGACGCAACTTAATTGTAAAGTTATGATTACAAAAATTATGTTGAATATAAATTAATTTCATTTGATTATCGTATTGTCTATCGTGCTTTTAGTAATCTCCAAATAATGGCTCAGTATAAACGATATGCCCTACGTTAAACATTTACAAACTCAAATATAATTTAACAACCTCATTCTTCATGAATGATTTTCGTAGGCAACTGCGAATAGAATCAAGGCTTAGAGATATTTCTTTATAATGTTGTTTGCTCCGAACAAAACTTTTATCTTTGTAGCAGGCGTCAATCAATTTGATTTATACAGAATGTGTGTATCGTGTATCAACATCACAGGTCTCGTACAATGATTGAAGTAAAGAGATTAGTTTTCCCGTTGTGAATTGTTTGACGTAAATAGTAAAAGTCTCGAATTATGTCTACGTTAACATTTTCCAGTAGGAGCAAGTGTGCGATAACGTTTTTATCTAGAAGAAGGATCCATAAATAAAGTTGTTTTTGATGAAATAGTATGAAAATCAATCCTGGGATGAAGCGCTTTTGGACATTTAACTCCCAGAAATACCTTATATTGTATATAAAAATCAACTCGTTAAAAACGATGTTTTTTTACTATAATACATCTATTTTCATTTTTCGAACAAGTTGCGTCATCTCTTGGACCGGGTAGAAGCCAATTTCAAAGTTTTTATTTTTTTGGTTTTACTGACGATTTTCAATTCAATTCAGTTTATTCATTTTAAAAACATTTTTAATAAGAAATCCACCTTTGATCGAGAGGTTCCCTCAATATTCAGGGACAATATTTGCCGATATTTTTTGACTCCCCTTGGCCGGGAGACCTATCGGTCTTCGGCCCCTTAAATAGCGGCATAGTTTGTAGTTGGAGGCCCACTTATTAACATTATCTCTCACCCCAGAAGATAGGTGGAAACTTGAGTGGCAAACGGCCAACGTGGGAAATGCCCATCTCATACAGGACCCCACCGAGAGACAGCCTGGGTTCTCACTGCCTCGCAAAACCTGGTCCGCCATCAATAGGTTAAGGTGCTCCCATAGCCGCTGTGCCCACATGATGCACAGATGGGGCCTTAAAGAGTCGGCGATGTGTGAATGTGGTGCGGTGCAGACTACCGAACATGTGGTCAACGAATGCCCGCTCCATTCATTCCCCGGCGGGATTGATGAGGTCCACATGGCGACGCCTGAGGCCCTAAAATGGCTCGCAGATCTAGATGTCCCCCTCTGACCCCCCCACCATACGAAAGAAGAAGAAGATTTTAAAAACATTACAAAATTGTTCATTTTAATGCGTTTTTTTTAAATACATTTGGTAAACAGTGTGTATATCAACTATTCCAGTAATAAAAGAGCTTGCCTTTTAAAGGCAGCTTCATTGATGCCAAAAATGTCGAAATCCGAATTGATTCACTTCAACAGCAAGATTGCTCTCCCCACAGGCATGACCTTCGGCAAGTTAGTCCTGCAGACCAGGAGATAGTCTATGTTATCAGTGACGGAGATAATCATCGGAAATATAATATGAAAGCTCTACATGATGACCGAGTTTTCAAACCATCCTCGAATCAGTCTGAAGTGATGTGTAGTAATGCACACATCCCTCCTGACCCGTAAGTAGTTCATTCTGAGCATACCCAAAAGAAATTCGGTACGATAGAGCCACGGGTAGTAGCCATACTCCTTCATGTAGAGAAATCTCAAGAATTTCTTCTGAACTCTCTCCAACATGAGAGAATACTTTACTTCAATGGTGTGGACTCCAAATTTCCGACCCACTTTAAAATCTACTCCTTAGTAAGGAATTAAATAAAACTATAAGAACCCGGGTATCTCTAAAATATTGAACTTTCCTCCCTATACAGACTGGCACATAAACTGCTATGAACTTTTATAATATTCTTTTTAATTGGGTTTACTGAGGATTGAACCCTCCTCTCCAGGGACTGGAGTAAACTGCGCTAACAACCGCGCCAAATCGCATTTGGGTAGGAACGACATTAATTTATTTTATTGATTGCTGTAATTTCATCCAATTTCAAATAATTGTGTATATTTGCTACCAAAAGTTTATAGAATGAATTATCATCGACAACGAGCCTTTTTGTCGATTTTCAGCTCAATCGGATGACGAAAAGTGTGTTAATTTCCACCTCTACAATTTGCATTACTTTACCTTATTTCTTATTATGCCTGTCGGAATCACCTGTATTATTATTAATTTTCTTAGTCTAATTATATATATTATTTAAAATATGGAATGTATTGCATTGCACTTCTCCTGCGTACATTCTGGAATAAATTCTTATTATTATTATTTACGAAAAAACAAATTCGAATAGACCTATTTAAAAAATACTTGTTGTTAAGCAATACATGCTTAAAGTTCATTTCTTTGTCATAATCCTCAAAGGATTCCAGTTTTGATGATTACTTTTGGTTGTTCTCTTTCGGGCTCATAACAACTTCGATTGATCTTAGTTTCTCTTTCCTGACAAAGGAATTATCCAATGATATATTCAAGTATATATACAGTAGAGTATCCTATTTCAGTATGGAGATTGCCATGGACACCTTTGTCTTCTTATAGAAATTTTTGTCACTACGCTTTTACAGTCCATGTTATCGCTCTAATCAATAGTCATATTACTCAAAGATTTTTAGAAATAGACTAATGAATAAGCTAACAAACCATTGAATTCTACATTATTAAATACATCAAAGAAAGCAACAGATAATAGGAAGGATATTTCACTCAGGGGACTGACAACCATTGGACAAAAGTCTTGTCATTTAGTCCTGCCAAACCTAAAATTGTAATATTTTATTATCGAAAACAAAATTAGCGATTCTCAAACGAAAATTTGAAGCAGAAAAAAATAGCAACCATTAAAAATGCGATAAGAAAATGAAGATAATAATGGTAGTTCTTAATCGAAGTATGATACAGTTAAATATAACCGAAGGAAATAGGGACGGATTTTCTTTGAGAATCGCTAATATTGGCTTCAATAATTAAAAGATTTAAAACCAGAATACAAGATAGCCCTAAAATCAAACGAATCGATGAGACAATTGAGTTAAGCGGAAACACTTGTCAGAATAAAACATTCTGCCGTTAAGAATGGAATGAGCTTCGAGAGACCTTCATCTAGCAAAGGATGAACATTGCCTTATGAATACAAAATAAAATACTTCGAAATAAAGAGTGTTCGAACTACTTCGGCTAGTAATTGCTAGTGAGTTTATTAATTAGTTCAATGAAATAACTCATCACATATAAAAAATTACATCATATCACATTTGAGTGCTTTTTGCTATAAATAATATCATGGAATCAATTAATTGTCATTAAACAATATTGATGATATAATTACGGATTATCAGCACCAATGAAACGTTCTGGTCGGTAATTAAAATCGCATTAATTCATTAAAAGTTATCGTGTCAATAACTGTATTCTCAAGTGTAACTCAAATTGGTTTATCCTTTACTTTTATCAAATGAATGTTTTTATCATATCCAAATGCCTTAAATCATTAATTAACGTTATTATTTGTAGCAACGGCCAATAAATATGTTTATATACTCTTGTGCGAATTGAAGAATTTTGATTCAACTATCTCTTTAACCAATTTTAACGTTATAAGTTATAAGTTCTGAGAACGAAAAATTAAAGTTATATTAATGCTTGATTATGCTTAAAGGGATCGCGATAAGTTTAATGAAAGCGCAACTTAAAATTAAAGAGGGTACTCTAATTCCATCAGAAATGTGAAAATCAGAAAAGATCTAAACCTAAAATGAATCAGGCAACTACGGGGTAAAAACTCTCTGAGAAATCTGGTAGGACTATCACAGAACCTCAAGAAACACTATTAGGAAATATAAAGTGGATGAAGAAATACCAATTGATTTACTAAAGATATTGAAGGCAGATTAGAAATCTGAGTCAATTTGCACAACCAAGAAACATTGCCAAACAACCGATCTATCGTGCTAACTAAGTAAGCACAATTGGTAAGTGGTGTAACAGAAAGTCTAGTCCTTTTATCAGGAAATATTTATACAGTGGAACCAGAAAAAATCAATAAAAAACCAAAGTTGTGAACTCTATTAAACGAAATGAAGTGAAGAACGAAAGATATCCTAATGATCTCTTGACAGTAGATCAGTCTATTTAATAAAGGCTATTTTTGTAGATCCTGAGGGGCGATTCTGGTTCAACAAGGATAAGAAATTATCCTTGAACCATAAAATTAACAATTTTCTTGTTGACTGCAATTTCACTTTTCTCTGATGACAGTTAACCAGTCGTTAATTGTGAGGTTAAAGACAATTCATTATCATTAAGATTAACCGGAATTGCCCCTCAGTAGACTACGGGAAACACTTAATGACAAACATAGTGAACTCTCGTATAAAAGTAAATGTAATATTGTCACTGGAATAAGATAAAGAATGCAGGATAACGCAATCGACATTTGACCTATGTCAACCAACACGCTTAACTCAATAAACTATAAACACAATGCGGTGAAATCATAGACAATCCAAATTGATAGACTATCCCATCAGGGAAAGGGGAATAAAGCGAGTTGCGCGGAGCACAGAGAAAGCTTGACTGTAATTTACCCATCTCACTCATTTTTAGCGTCACTACGCAACGCAATTTGAAGGCGATTCGGTTTTCTAACGTTTTTTACAAACATTCCGATCCTGCGCAGAAAATTTTCATAATGGAGAGCGTTGCATTACTTTATTCTGTGGAGGGTCTGGTTATTTCAATGTGCGCTCTTCGGCATTCAACGTACGACTGATGTCGTAGATTATTCAAAGAGTTTTTGAACCCTCCTGGTGCCAAAAATATGTTCACGTGGTTTGCCTACATCTCGTCAAAATGATACCCGGATTTTATGTTAGGGCAAGTCCATCAATTTGGATGTCTATGGGTGAAACATTTGAATTAGCGCAACGCGGGCATACGGAAGACTCCACAGATGTTTCTTTGCTTGAAGACAGTAAGTTAATGAAACCGTTTTCTTCCACTGATAAACGTTCTAAAGTGGGTTTCGAAATACGATCTTACTTAAAATAGCCAACCTTCGAATCTGTCGGAAGGTGTTTGTGTGCGGAAGAAGCGACACGCGACGTTTGAGTGACGGGACAAACATCGGCGATGCTCCCTCTTGTTTTCTTTGCCTTATTGTGTCACGGCGTAGTAAAATAACCGACAGACTTCTCTAGCAAAAAATAATACAGTTTAAATAGAACGAAATAAGTCTAATTATTTTTTTACGTGAAATGAACTCGCAGAATAAAGTTAGACAAAATTGAAAATTGAAATTTCACCTGTTTTACATACGTAAATTATTTCTACGTTTTTCAAAATTATCTTTGAATTTCATCGAAATACATTATAAAACTTTCACTATTGTGTCTTTCAATAAAAAAATATTCCTCAAAATTTTTTTAGCATTCAACAAGTTAATATTTGCAAGACGATGATGAATTGAAGGTATTAAAATTTTGTTTTATAGTTTTTTTTTACCCACTGGCATTTCTTTTCTCCCGTTTGCAAATTATCAGCAACTATTGAAGAAATTCGGATTGTTCTCTTTTACCTATTAACGTGAATCCTGTACTTTAAGACCATCTGGGTTAACTCTTCAGGAATAGAATACCCAACAGTGCCTAAGTTTGCATCGAGTCTGGGTCCCACCCAGGCGTCGTGAGTTCAATTCCTCGGCTGGCTAATTCCCCCATCATGACATAAGCAATATTTTACACTTACTGTGGTGGTAGTAGGAGATTTTATCTTTCTTTAAATAAATAAAAATAATAATAATAGTTGAACCTAATCTGGTACATCTGTCGTAAAAAAGACTGTAGGTTTATAGAGAAAAATGAGTATTGCTACTATGTTAAGAATCACTTCAAATTATTGGTAATCCCGTTAAAAACAGCATTGCAGGCCGTTCCCTGATAAAGTTTCAGTAAATTCGTAATAATATCAAAACACGTGTTCATGCACCATTCATTTAAATAAACACGTATTCCGACATCGTGACAATAAATTGGTATTTTACTGAAAGTTTATCAGAAAACCTATCAATTCAATCGTTAATGGCATGCTATCCTGTTTAGGGTTTTTATTGGATTACGAAAGATTTGAGGAGATTCTTAATAAATTAATAAAAATTTTAAGAAAGAAAATCTTGGAGAAAACGTAAGTTTTCTCCAAGTAAAATATTAAAACTAATTTATTAATTTATTTTCTTATTTTCTTGACCTATGCATTTAATTTCGCTTTTTTCATTTTTCATTGTACATCTTCTGTTTAAGTTGTTCTTCTTATTAAGTGCTAGAAAAAGCTTTGTTTTCTTTAACATCTAAGTAATTCTTTAAGAACTCATTAAATTCCACTTGTACAGCGACTTACATCTTGTAGTGATTCTGATCATGGATATTATAAAAGCAAAAAGTTAATTATTATTAATTAGTTCCTTCTGTGTTTACATAGTAGATAACGTATATTAATTTTCAGTAGCATTGCGTTGGGATGAGTTTGAGTATGACGATTGAGTACAGCCACGTAATTGAGGAATAGTGTTGTTTGTAATTATTGTAATTGAAATTGGACAATCAACCGTTTCCGTACAACTCGGGAGAGAAATTAGCAGTAATTGAAACGGCTGCTTTTGTCACTGCTGTGCCATTGTATTTGTACAGTGAATTTTTTAATAAAAACTGAAAAGATACTGTTCCCACGGTTTAATTACTGTGTTGAATTGCGAATAAATATTATTTTTATTTTTTTAACAGTGATGCATAATATTTAGGTGGATGCATCGACCACAATAGGTGGATGACATCATTAAGCTATATTCAGTAAAACACCTAATAATAATAACATGGCATTTATATAGCGCAGTTTAGTGACATTTCACTTCAAGTGGGCTTAACTATAATAAACATAAAAACGGTAATTTAGTATTAGTGGTCATGTTCTCAAAATTATTCCTACAGTCTGCTCTACCCTACCCAATACAAATCTAATATTATAACACTAAATATACTCCCAGATGTGACCGTTTCCTTTTCTGATTTTTCTGTTTCAGATTTTCGTTTAGAAATCACTAATATTGTCTTCAATATTTAAATATTACAATTTGAGGTTTTACTCAATAAAGTTATTCCGAAAAATAAATAAAAAAAAACTAAATATACTGTTTATAGAAAGTGATGACAAAACGTAGAATAACAATAACAGCTGGACAGGACAAAACAAGAATATTAACATAATAAAATTTAAAAAAAAAATTTAAAAATGTAATAAACAAGCATACATTTTTTTTTGTTTTTTTGTTATTTGTTTTTGGGGTATTATGCCGTGTTGCGCTAACTCCTTCTTTAGCCAACGTTTCGGACAGCATTGCAGTGTCCATCATCAGGGCAGATCCGGTAGATCCGAAGATGTGTCACACATTTTGGCCGTGAAAATCTTAAATCATATTTAAGCATACATTTGTTAACATGTAATTGTTGGGTTATGCAATATAATTTGTATTTGTTGGGTTAGCTGGAAGAAATATGATGTAACCTATAAGCTATACCCTTTGTACTCTGTATTTTTGTGCAGTAAATGTTTTCTTTTCAATTTTTAATATAAAACAGGAGGCAGTATGTGCTCAGAAATGAAAATCTTCTGAACAGACGTTTTAAAAGGAACAGGAAGGCAACCGAAACCAAACAATTAATTACTGGAAGTTTTAAAATACGGCTTATTATAAAATATCGAAAAGAAGTTAAGATTTATAAATGGTAAGATTTTTAAATAATATTGTTTTTCAAATTATTAATCTAGAGTAATAACGGTTTGCTAAGTATAAACATGCTTTACAACAAATTGTTCATGTTCTTTTTCATTCATGTTTACAAAGTTGGTACAAATTTCTATTTAACTGCTTTCTTAGTACCATAAGTACTTATGTTATACTCCTGTTGCGTACAATTGTTGAATTCCTTTGTGCAGTAAAGCTCTTAGAGATAGTTTGTATTGTGCCTTCTTATATTGTTCATACTCGGCTTGGAATCGTACTTAAAAAAAATAAACCAAAACATTACGAACATATCAATCAACACAATATATTAATTCTGTTAACACGATATTAATTGGGTAGTACCCAAAGAATACAATATATTATTCGGCAATTTATACACTTAATAAATAAAGTAAGCCTGAAACTCCATTATAGTTTATTATAAACGGGGTCTTCTCCATTATTAGAAAATAACAGTTTTTAACACAAGTTAAATCTGGGAAGGTTCGTTAATAATTTTTATATTTTACTTAAGAGGAAGCTACAAGCCAAAAATGTGTATATTCTTAGTATCCTTATGTTGCAGGTAATAGGCATTAAAATCGCTTTACAAACGGAGTCTAGAAACCTTCGATTTCAAGCACAAAACTGGTTTTTATTTATTTTGTAAATAATTTTATAAGAAAGTTAATCAAGTGAAACTGTCACAGATAATCTTAGCTATAATGCTGTATTTTTTTTAAAGTTGTTTCCTTTACGCGTTCATACATTTCTATTGAAAAAATATTTATTTAGTAGTTTACATTTATATTTTTTATTGAGTAATTTATTTTTTTATTTGTATTCTACTCAAGCGAAACGATAGAAAAACCTTCAATTTATCTAAAGCATATTATTTGGTATTCATAATGTACACCAATTCGTTATAAAGCTTAATCAAAATAGTGATTTGGCATTAAGCTTCGCCTTAATGACAAAATAATAATGACAGTAAATTATGTTTTAAATCCTACATTATATAATAATTTTGTATATTTTTTTATTCTATTTGCAGTTTACAACTGTTCTCTTTTCTTTCTATATTTTGTTGTAGTTATATACATATTTAAACTTTTTAGATTGTTCTTTTTATGCAGTAAATCACGTAAACTGTAAAAGTATGTAAAACCCTCAAGGGCGTTGAAGATTAATAAAATAAGAATAGTATATTTATTTGAATGTCGCACATGAGTACCAACTGCAAGGAGCTAATAAAGACCATGACATTTTCAATACGGTTCAACATTGGGAACAGTATGGTTAATCAGATCTGGTTGCCATTTACGGCGGTAATAGATTATTTCCATTCTACCAATTCATTCATCTCTACATTCCCCAATATGGATTAACAATTGAACCCTTTATGGTACAAAATTTTATAAAAAATCATTTAAAAAACCATTAAAAAATATTACTTGATCGAAAAACAATTTTATATTTTCCCTGGACTGATGCCTGAACTAATCACAGTTAAGTGAGTTCTTTTTTTCTTCCACAAATGTGTACCAAGTACACATATTATACGAATGTTAAATTTTCGTATTATTTGTCTCTCTTCCAAACAAATAAGCTTACAAAGCTCTCACTTTAAAATCTACGAATGAGACGCGCTTGAGCCGAAACAAAGGCATGCCGATAAAAACAAATGACAATACAGAAACAGAACAAGATAAACAGACATAAATGCTTTTTTGTTAGGTGTATTGTTTCTTGTTCATTGTTTCTTTCAATTGTATGTTCAAAGACGGAATAGGGAAATTCAATCATCAATGATGGATGAAACATTTTATTCTTATTAGAGGAAATTAAATGTATCCCTTTAAAAATCGTGCGATAGTAAGTTATGTGTAAAACATAATTGATTAAAAGTTCGCATATATGTCCTGTTTTTAAATGATTCACGTTTCATGGGTGATCAATTCACATAATATTGAAGATTAATAATAAAATTAATTGTTAATACTGTTTTTCTTATTAAGGGGAATAATTGGGCAAAAACATAAAAGAAAATAAAAGACAGAATAAACAGAATAAAAAATACTTGACTACAACTCACTTGCATTCAATTCTAAGGAAACCTAAACTTGAAAATTCAAATGCTCCCTCACAATGGGCATTGTAATAACTATCCCTTATTGGAAAACGTTGGCGATTTCACTTATCTAGATGTAAAAATTGATCACCATTTAAAATGGTTAGAACACATAAACTTTTTGAATTATAACTTTAAAAACTATAAGTTATATTTTAAAACCTTGAAAATGTCCTCTTTAAAAAAGACTTAACCAAGATCTACATGGCTCTTTGGAATACGATATTATCGGATGAGGCAGGGGCAATATTTGCAAATGACAATATTCTAAAATAACTAATTAAAACCCTAGAATTATTCTGAAAGCCCCTGCAAGAACCGGCACTGGAGAAATCTTCAACAATCTTAACAACATATCAATTTAACATCTCTATTCCAATAGATTACTCCTCTATATTCGTAAAAGAGTTTTCAAAAAAAACATAACAAATAACAACTAACACGCATATTAAAAACACTACATCTCATCGTCAAAAACATATCCCACAAGCAACTAAAAATACAACATTTGGACAAAAAAGCTTCCTTTACTATGGTACTTAACTCGACAGCAAAATTACACTCTCATAAAAAATTACAACAATATTATAACATATAAATCTTAAACAAAATCTGGAAGGAAGATAGTAAAACGTTTATTATTTACATTATTTTTTAAATAAGGCGGGTTTATTTTATTTTCTGTTTAAGGTTAAACGCAACGCTCGTTGTATTCTACGTGTTTACAGATGGCGTTAATTAATTAATTTTGTTTAAATACGCTTTTGCAAGGTATTGCTTTACAGTATTAAGACAAATTATTTGTTTGCGCCCTCATATACGCAATATGAATATGAATAAATAGTTTTGTCCATATAAAAACTCAATTCTATCGAGAAAGGCATACAAATACAATATTGGATTGAATCATCGGTAAAATATTGTATTTGTGTGCCTTTCTCGAAAGAGTTAAGTCTTTATATGGACAAAACTATTGATTCATATTCATATTGCGTATATACGGGCGCAAACAAATGATTTGTCTTAATATTGTAAAGCAATACCTTGCAAAAGCGTATTTAAACAAAATTAATTAATTAACGCCATCTGTGAACACGTAGAATACAACGAGCGTTGCGTTTAACCTTAATATATCATTCTCAGAATCAGGGATGTCTTGGTCTCACTGGCATTAAAAATATATCATATGAACCTTTTGAACTTCATCTTATCTACACGTTACTTACAACAATAAGCAATTAATAAAATATATCACGTGAACCATTTTAACTTCATCTTATCTACATGTTACTTACAACAAGAAGCAATCAAAAAAAATCACACACAGTACAAGACTATTAAAGTCCAAAACTTTCTAACTGAGATTCATCTACACAAATTAAACATCTTGATTATGTAAACAGCATACGTTATCCTAAGTATCCTATAGTTGACAGGATTTCACAAAAAATTTACCGGAATGTAATTTCTTTTATTTACTTTTTTTTTTGATTAGTCAATTCTTAAAATTTTGTAACAAATAATATTACGCCCTAAGATAAAATTGCAGTGTTATGGGTTTTTAATTGTGGTTTAATCCAAATCCTGCCACTGCTTCATGAGATCATCAATTACTTCCAATTTACTATTGATCAAATGCGTATCAGCAAAATGAATCTTGGATTGAGGCCAACATTATTTTTTAAGCTTCCGACGAAAGTTGAAAAAAGCTTTTGTTCGGTCCAACAAACAGTCGGTAAAGTTCCAGCAAGTTTAATTCGTCCAGTCACTTTAATAGATGTCTCATCACTTTATGATGGATTATACAAGATGTTTTAATTTTGGCACTGATTTCTTGAATTACGTAAGCGTTTATTTTATATTTTATTTATGATCTATTCTGCTTTTATGATTTTGTTTACGAATCAACAAATGTTGAAGCCTTATTTTATTGGCGTGAAGAACTGCTCTGTAATATCAGTAAATAAATAAAGAAGAGTACAACTTTGTTTAGAAATGATCAGATTATTTGTTTTAAACTAGACGGAATTAAGATAAAAATGTGTAAAAAACCTATGGCTCAAATAATGACCAGAATGTTTGCAGGGGTAGAACAAAGCCATAATTGGAAAAAATTAAAATAAATCAGACATAAAAAAATAAAAATAAATAAGAGAATATAACAATACATAGATAGATACACAAAATAAAAATAGGAAACCAAAGAAAAAAATAATAATTTAAAAAATGCGGAAAAGAAGTGAACAATTTTAAACACAAAAATGTATACAAGCAGCCTGGTGCTACTCTATTAGTTTGCGTTGCTGAAATAAGCCCTACGCAACACACCCGAAGGACCATGTTAATTTCAAAATTATATGTATGTTATGGGAATCGTTAGTCATATGAATGTGATATTCACATCTATTCAAATTATTGATATACTGCCGGTATAAGGAAAAAATTTCTGTATAAAATACTGTACCCCTTGCAATAAATAAAATAGCAATACTAAATTTGTATCGTTTATTTAAAACGGCGGTAATGCTAAGCAATTTCATAAACAAAAATACAGTGAATTTAAGGCGTATACGCTGTTTTTGTTTATGATACTCGGCTTATTATTTCTTAAACGGCATAGGCATTGTTCTGCATCCTTGAAGAAGCAAGGGAGTATGTTTTAAGCCTTCCTTGAGACAAATCGTGAAGTAGTTATTTTTTTGTCGTGTGCTTTTTACAATAAATTTTTTAAGGTCATAATTTTTTTTTCCATCTTTTTTCATATCATATGTTATATTACGAAGCTTGATAATTGTTTATGACATAAAACCAAGTATAAAGGTTTAATCTTGGTTTTATGTTATAAAAAATGTAAGAAACAACAGCAGAAAATTTATTTATTGTTTTTTATAGATTTTTTTTAAAGATTGTGCTGACAAATTAGAAAAAGTCTCGTACCTCAGAATATGACTTCTGCAAATGAACGCCTTCATATGTTTAAGGTTGAATTTTCAAACTGAAGTGAAAGTAAATGAAACGATATCACTCTGTTTGAACCATTATATTTTTTTTATAATTTATAAACACTGGACGGTATCACAACAACAGTAATTTCCTCGGGGTAAAATATGTATTCCATAAATAAGGAGAAAGTAGGTCATACGTACAAAACAAGGTTAAGTGAAAATGAATGTATATCCATTCTAAAAATTACAAATAAATATGGGCGACGAATATTCTCTTATCTTGTAACTACCACATAGATTTTTTTTTAAATTGGTATTGTTTCTAAAACATTAGTTTCCATTGATAGTATGCATGTAATTTTATATACAAATATGCCTATGAGTGTGTGGATGTTGTGTGCCTTTGAGTGTGTATTGTAGTCACAAATGTTATTCTTCTGTAAATATTTTCTATATTGTGGCTTCTCGTTAAAAGAAAGATTTAGTGTTATAATTAATATTATGAAATTGACCTGCTAATGAAGAATATTAAATAAATTTAAAAAAACTTAAAATAACAAAGTTAAACATATAATGGGTGTAAAAGTGGGGGTTACGGCGTGACTGGGGACCAGTAAAGACCCCTCTTTAATTTTTAATTTTTAATTTAATTATGATGGATAATAAAAATTTGTGGATTGCTACATTTAATATTTTAAAGTAAAGGTGTTTCAAATTCGTACCCACAACCCATTCATTTGTTAGTCCGTTTCTCTTTTCCCGTTAAGCCCAACAAATGAATATCAAAAATTTCTCGATCAATACCAAATGTAGAAAATTTGTAATAGAAACGGTAAAGGTACATTGGATTCGTTTTTAAAACCATTATTTCTTACTTCCTGGAAGCGTCCCAGAATTTGTTTGTATAAATAATCAAAGTCAATTACGGCATTGGTTTCATGGTAATATTTTATACCTTCCTAGAATTTATCTACCTTACTCACGTTTAATAATACAGAATTGTTTTACTGAACGGAATATCTATATTTTTCTATTCATTTTTCCATTCTAAGAAGAAAATTTACAAAATACCAGTACAGGCAGACAAACAGGATACTATTTCCAAAATGCAAACCAAAAACTACATTATATTACCTACATAAGTATAATGACATAAGCTTTCGTCAGTATCCACAACACAATGCATCTACAAAATCGTTATTCATACATTTTTGGAACAATTTTGTGATGATTGGCTTGAACCAAAGATATTAGAAGAACGAGATGTGCTATGCGCAGTTCGTACTGAGTGGAATTGTTTTGCCGGAGTGTCGCCGGTTTTGTTCACCAATACTACTGCACACCTTCGCTTGCGCTAAGGTATCCGCACTAATACATAGAACAGATTTCTGTGCGTACACGTCCCGATACCGTTCAAAGTACCCTAATTAGGTAGTACTCCGGCTACGGTCCGGCGGCCAACATAGCATATCTCGTTCTTCTAATATCTTTGGCTTGAACCGTCTCTAGAAATGATTAAATTGTATTTTCCCTCATCAAATTAATTGCTGCTCCGGGCATAATTTAGCCAGATTATTTAACTCTTAACTCGTATACTGTTAATTTGTGCTTGGGGCCACATATTATTCGCGCTAATACTACGTACTAGTTATTGATTTTCCATGTTATCTCTATTTGGCCAATCAAACCAGACCTATTAAATAAAGTCTTAAGAAATTCGTAAAACTAACTAGGATAAAACCTTACGATGAGATTGGGCAAAGAAATAATATATTTTTTAATATTTTAAATGGATTACTTCCCAATTGACTGGACCCCTTAAAGACTCTGACGTACCAATCTAGTGAGGCAGAATTCAGTTAAGGAAAGCAAGGAGAAGTGAAAGATGAAATTCATTCAGTGCCTGTCAATTCAAATCTGGTAACTCAAAATTGTTAAAACGTTTAGTATTTTTTTAGATTTTAGCAGCATAAACACAAATCAATTCTCCGAATCGTTATTTTAAAGTAAGTGCGCGTGACATGTGAAACAAAGGATTCGGTTTCATCTTCCTCCCATTCTATAATTGAGACCTTTTCAGGATCTTTATTATTAAATACATATTTTGTTAAAAAATTACCTTAATCTCCCCAAAATTATGCCTAAACGGATTATAAAACAGGTCTCCTGACTATGCACGGTAGAGAGTTTATCTTTCGGACGTCTCAAACAAAAAAATATTATTCTAATTAATTTTTGGGTTATTATGCCGTGTTGCTTTTCCTTCTTCTTTGGGCAATGTTTTGGACAGCATTGCAGTGCCCATCATCAGGGAAGATGGACACATCGCATTAGTAACTAACTCATAGAAATTTAAAAAAAAACATTGTTAACAAACAATTAAAATGACGGTAAATGCCATTTCAACATACCCTTTTAAGATATTTCATCATCCAACGAAGAAAGTTCAATGGTAAAGCCTTTTTGGGGTACGATTTTATCGTGTTCCAATTCCGAGAAAAAGCATTGACATATACATATTATAAGCCAGGTACCTATATATAAAGAATACGCAAGAATGAACTTCCAGGCGTTAAATCCGAAGCCTTATCAGTCTACTACATAAATGGAAACTTTCTATATAACGCCGTAACCCTGGATGAAAATTTCAATGACCATTTCAAAAAATCTCTATTTTACTCGAATAAACCATCTTCTGCAAAAGTCACTAAATCTTGTAGCGCTGTATTACTGACAGTTTATTAACAACTGATATTTTTTTAATAATTGAGGAAAACCGGTACAGTAACACTAGAAAGAGGTTGTACACGAGATCATCACTGTAGTATCTTCTGTCTTTCTTATAAGACGTATGAGAATGAATATTTGTATGTAAGCAATCGTCGATGATGTCTCGTCTTCTCTCTATGACCTCTCTCAGGGACTTCGGGCGACATAAGACTAAGAACGGGGACATAAGACTAAAGCAAAGTGGACCGTAGTTCCATCCATTACGCCGGTCCGAGCGCTGAATATTGTTTTTACACTTATGTAAATAAGATTTCCAAATCATTTTAAAGATTTAATAGGGCAAATTCAACGCAGATCTGTCCAATACACCAAGGCCACTCATCACATATTTTTTTGCACGGCTGCTTCACTTACGTCATTAAGATTCTGGCTTTATTTTAGGGTATTGACCATTTCCTTTTGTTCCTTACTAAATAGAGTTGGAGTGGGAATATAGCACCAACTATAGAATAGAGAGAGGTGAGGAGGTAAAGAGATGGAAAATACGGAGTAAAAAAATACCTTCTATCACTTCACATATGTTCACCAAACACATCTGAAGCCATTTCGAACAACTCTTTTATTATGTATTGTGGTTTCCCCCCAGGTCGATAACAAGAGTTTCTACCTATATATAAATATATTAAAATCTTATCTTTTAACGGTAGGCCCATTTAATGTTCCGTATCAATGGCTTTAGGATTTAGTGTAAGGATAACGTTACAATCAAAGTAATTTAATAGCTGTACCTATATATATATATACTCGTATTTAGAAGAACTAACTTATAACAAGTTGTCGGAATAAGTCCGTAGTAATTATGATCACATTTAGATTAAATGGAACATAAATTAAAGTTTTCTGAGTTTGGGAGAAACTTGAATAAGATAATTAGGAAAAGGGACTTTTGTTTTTGGGCGGAAAATATGCTTGAAGGAAGTTTCCGTCTGAGAAACGGACGTAATAAAAAAACTTAATTAGCAGTGTTTTGTAGAATGTTTTCTAGAAAAAAAAAATTAAACAGTAATGTTTCACTATTCATATTCGTTTGAGTTCTTCATAATTTAGCGGATGAAATTTATTTATAAGATAAATATTCTCCTGAATTAGAAAAAAGTAGTCAAAGGGAGGACAATTTCATGAAACCAATATATTTTTTAATAGAAACAAATTAATGTATTACACGATGAAAATAATATTTTTTATAGCAATTCAACTTTTTTTAAATTTTCATTTTTTGATAATCAAATAGTAGTGTGCAAACATAATCTATCTGTCAGAGATGAAATGTATATTTTTTTTATGTTCTTTGGGTGATTTTTGTTTGATACCTAACGTTTTATAGTGAATAAATGTAGAAAATTGTAGAAAAATGCAAAACATTGACATTCTGCAGAAATGAAATTCCTGTTTTATTTGAGTATTCCATTAACAATAACAGCTTTAGAAAGAGTCACTGGGAGATCTTGGAATTATTTTGGATGAAAAACTAAGTTTTCCTTATCATATCCACCAAATTGTGAACAAAGGCATGACGACTTAGCTTTTTTATTCGAAATTCCAAACTCTAAATTCGACTGTTGCGAACTTCTGCAACTCATAAACTTAAGAATACCTAAAATAACAACCACACAAAATACACCGTTCCACTGCAACACACATAAGCGGAATTACATTGTGAACTCCCCAATGTAACGGTTTCACACTATGTGAAACCAACACTTAGATGATTTCGATATAAATAATATTAACTTTGCGAATTTTGTGGATCACGTAAAAGATTTATACCAGCAATATTCCTAACTAGAAGTTGTATTTTTGTAAACCAGTCAAATCGCTGTATTTTTTAATTTATTTTTGTTCGTTGAATGTATTTTGTAAAGCAATTTAAATTTTATTATTTCTTTCTTATGTTTCAAAATTGTCTGTCATCAAAATTGTACCACCTACATGTAAACGCCCTCTGGGCTTTAAATAAATAAATAAATAATTCATCACCCTACTAATGAGATCGGATTATATTTAACATTAGATAATATATATAAATATACAGGATGTCCGGGGTACCGAACGTGCGCTAACTTCAGTGAGTGATTTTATATGGTAGCATAGATTTGTCAAAAAGATAAATACCTTTTTTGAAATTATTTTTAATGGTATTTTTAGGTAAAAAATCTAATAGTTTGTTCGAGAAAATAAAAAATCTTCGATGGAAAAATATTTTAATTTCCAAAAAAGTTGTAAATCTTTTTTTCTTCTACCATCATATAGAATCACGTCTAGAAGTTAGCGCACTTAACCTCCGGACAACCTGTATGTATTAGATAATGTTACATGCACAGGGGGCTTAATTTAACTACAGATTTCTGACATTATTTGGAGTAAAAAATGATAATTAAATTTTGGTCTCTGGTGCCGCATTGGATTTTTTTTGTTTCCAACTTAAAACATGCAAAATCGGGTATTGAACATTTAGGGTCGGGATTGGGCGGTTACTGTGTGATTATGTGTTGAAGAAATTTTTGTTGCTGTTTTGTTTTGAAAAAAAAATAAAAAATGTCACCCGAGACCAAAATTTGGTTCACATTTTTTAATCCAAATAATATCAGGAATCACTGGTTAAAGTAAGTCAAGTACGTTTCCTTTAACACCTTGTACAGTACATACTTAAAAATACTAGTTGAAAATTCTGAAATTATTCATTTACAATATTCAAAAGCCAGATGTCTTAATTAATGTGGAAACACTTTAAAAAATACTTACTACACAATTTTGTTACGCCATTTCTTGGGTTTATTTTTGTAAAATATTATTAAATTATTTAAAACAAAAAAAAAAATCCAGAATTATTTACGCATTTGTATCTATATTTTAATCTCTTTTGACAATAAAGCATATTTGAGTATTTTTTCGTCTTTGGAGCATATTTTAATTATTTTATTCCTTTAGGCCAGATATTCCAAAATAGCCCTAAACATCATGTTGTCGACTGCTAACTTAAGGAGTGACAAATATTCTTAAGCTCTTATCTTTTGAATTGTTTGAAATACTGTTTGAAATTAGGTATATCAGCAGGTTATATTTCGAAAGTTTTACCTAAAAATTCAGAATGTATTTCGTGAAGAACTTAAAAGCTTACAGAAAAAGATTTTTTTTCACTGGAAAACTGAAACAATTTTCCACCTTCCCATTTTACTAACTACCTTAAAAAATTACAGAAATATCATTCGTATCTTGCGTTAGCAGACTATAAAGTGTGTGTTTTTGAAAATATTTTGCAGTCATAGGAACGCCTGAAATAAGCCGCTAGGTTGCGGAGAAGATGTACAGAAAATTCCAAAAAATATCTTCCTCTAAACTCAAAACTCTCATTCCTTGTCTCATCAAATACCAGAAAAATATTATAAACTGTTATAACTAACAATAAAAACACAAAAGTAAAATAATAATAGTTTATTGGGAACTGAGAAAGTACCTAAAAAATCAGGTACATTTTGCACCGCTTTGCATACAAATCAGTTCAAAAGTAGTCATGCAAGATGGCTGCCAGGCAATTTCTCCTAACCCTAGATTTGGCTTCAATGCTATTCATACAATTTTATACTAATGCTCTATCCCGAGCTTTTTAGGTCCATGTATTATATAAACCTTATTTAAAAAGGAAAAAAAAACTTGGTATTTGAGTACACATTTCCATTTAAACGTTATCGGGTGAATTCATTATGTGATTGAATTGCGACGTGTGTGTATTAAAAATGGAATGGCTCCAATCTTTTGAATGGAATCGTGCTATTGTTTATAAAAAGCATCGACTCTGGGCGGATTTTGATTGATGGATGGCTTTTTTACGTTTCAGTTGATGTAAAGCTTCGTCATCCTGCCATGTGCCGCCCCTGCCATGGATCACTACCCCACATTCAAGTTACGCCACTGGATAGGAAAACTCAATGGTATGCACGCTAAAATTTATATTTTTGTAAAAAAAAATCGAATATATTTATAATTTATAAATATAATAAACACACATAAAATTGTTAAATAAAACTCGTAATAAATAAAAGAAATTAAATTAAAATGTTATTTATGAAAGTGGTTGAAGCTAGGAGTCAATTTATCAATTTACGTGGCTAAAATATTTTTATTTGATATTACAATGATATTAAAAAATGCTTGTGAGGAGAGTAACTAACATCAGAAAAATTCCTAATTAGGGTTATAGTTGGGGTCATGTAGTATTCTAATATGTATTTTTTTATATTTCATATTAAATTATTTCTGTATTTTTAATTAGTGAGATACATAAATATAACACTTAATTACGATGAAAATATAATGGTTTAAATACATTTAATGTTTTTTATAATACTTATAAGAAGTTTTTCGAACTAGTAAGAAAGTGTCGAGAAACTCGGTGAGAAAGATTTTTTTAATACTCTAGCTAAGGTACACAATTCAATATGTAATATATCGAAAAATATATTTCATAAAACTTGTATTATATCCTTATTGCGTTTAAACTATTATGTAAAAAATATTTGCAGATTAAAGTACATACCCGATGCTCCAATATGCACGTTGTAAACATTCTGATTTGTAAATTAAGAAAATTGGACGGGAGTGAATCAGGCTAGTGAATAACTAAGCACTATTGCCCCAGCGAAAAATAACTCAAATTTGCGCGCAAGTGCATGCTATTGGATTGCGTTCACGGAATAAATTCTTACGGTTCATTTTGAACTGGTTCATATATAACGTTTCAAAGATATTTATGATTACTTTGAAGACAACGCTTTTACCTATTTTTGGCGCCGTAATTTACTCTGGCCGTGCTTATGTGCGGCGGTATGTTTTTTTCTTCGCTGCGGGGAAACAGCGTTATGATTAGTTAGTAACAAAATTATTACATGCACGCTCCAATTAACAACAAAACAGAAAAGTCAAGTAAGGGCCCGTTCCCACTTCCGTTTTCAAATCGGAGGCGGGTCCCGTTTTAAAAACGGATGGCCAATGGCCCTGTTCACACTACCGTTTTAAAAACGGACCATACTCTACGAAAAAAAATAATTGTCGATTCAACAAAAACATGTTATTTGCTCATTCTTCAGTAATGGTGTGCAATGGACGACGATGAAGCTCTTGTTGTCATGTTGTACTTATTAAAAAGAAGGAAAAAAGTGAAAAGAAAATTTTGGGTACACCCAATCATAGCCGAATGATTTTCTGTAGGAATTTTCCAAGTGTTAATTGGTGAGTTGAGAAGTGATGAACTAAAGTTCTTTAATTATTTTAGAATAATAATGATTGGATTATTTATATAGCGCCGTTTTCACCATGAAAAATCACCTCAAGGGCGCTTAATGGCTTAAGAGAATGTCTATCACTTCCTTTAACCATCTACTGGAATGAGTTTCAGAGAACTTAACATATCAAAATACAAAATTGAGAAAGTGCATTTGTCCTGAAGAAAGGCTATCGATATTTTAAAGTAAGAAAACAATAACAACTCAAATATTTTTTATTATGTGTTTATTAAAATAATAAGCTCTTCCGTGCATCTCATTAAAGCTTTAAAATTTAAAAAAATAAAAATAAAAATTTTGATGTACAAAAGTTGTGTACACCAAGTGTTTTGTTTTTATTTGGTTAAAGATAAAATATTACCATACTCTTTCTTCGACCAGTGGTATTAAATTTTCGGGATTTATTTCCTTATCCATTATTGTAGTTTTGATTTATTTACTTAACAAAATAACCAAATACAAGCACGCAGCGTGCCTGCTTCCTTGCGACAGGGAGCGGGCGGGGAGGGGTCGGGGTTTGGCGGGGACTCTGCCGGAACGACTGGACGACAAGTGTGAACAGCTCCATACAACACTATGAGCGAGCGTGTTCCGACACGATTTGAAAACGGACGCGCTGCGTAGGCGAGCCATCCGACAAAATATGTCGGATCCGTTTTCAAATCGTGTCGGACAAGTGTGAACAGCTCCATACATCCACTACAGCCACTAGGGCATCCGTTTTTAAAACGGGACCCGCCTCCGATTTGAAAACGGAAGTGGGAACGGGCCCTAACAAGTAATTTCCTTTGAATTATTTTTCTGTTTTATTGATTTGGGGTAAATTATTGATTTGATTTTAAAATTGGAATAAAGTAACAGGATTTTTTTTTAAATTTGATTAAAATCAAATTTAATAATACACGGTGTCCGGAAACTCGTAGTACAAGCGGGAAACTGGAGAATCTACACCACATGGGGAACCCAAAAAAAAATAAAGTTTTTTGATTTGAGCATTTTCAAAAAAAAAAAAAAAACAAAAAAAAATATTTTTCGGCTATTTTAGGGTTAAAGTTTTTTCTGGTGTTTAGGGTTGAATAAAAGATGTTTTAACCCTGCAGAGCAGAAATATTTTATGATCACACCGGGTTAAATGAAGGGTGATTTCAAAATAATGCTTCAAATCCGAGTTTCTTCATTTGTTTTACTTTCAAATAGTTTTAATTAGTTGTGTAATTTGATCTTCAGTAATAATTTATAAGAATTTGATTAAAAAAAAAAAAAAAAAAAAATCAACTTCAAACTCGATTTACTCGATAACGAAAGCTCAAATAAAAAAAAATATACTACTAAATCGACTCCAAATGTGATGTAGATTCACCAGTTTCCCGCTTGTACTACGAGTTTCCGGACACCCTGTATAATTACACAGATAATATAATTATGACAGACAGTTTGAAAATGGCTTTGAAAGCCGAAACAGCTGTAACGATAACAAAAACCAAAAAATACTTGCAGAACTTAATAATTATATTATTAAATTTGATTTTAATTGAATTTAATGATTATATTATTAAATTTGATTTTAATGATTTTTTAAAATTAAATAGAGTTCCACGAATTAAACATAAAAACAATAAATAAAGTAACAGGTACTACTTGCGTCTGAAAAAGTATAAATATTTTTATAAATGAATGCCTGAAAATTTAAAAAAATATTAATGTTACTTAACAAATTGGCGTAACAGTACCATTTCTGATGAAATAAATATTTTGCATTCAACCATTCAATAATCAGAACCTCTTAAAATAATATATGTATGATTATGAAAAACTTTTTCTTCTTAACTTATATTGAAGTAAAATATTATTGAAGAAGAAGGTAATACTAATAAGTCTAAAGGAAACATGAAACAGAAAAGACACAGAAAAATAAAAATAAAACGGTTACAACTAGGAATCGAACCCAAGATCCCTTGTCTTACCTGGACAGGCGTCTTTACCAACCAGCGTCAAGTTTCTAGGAAATTTGGTAGTATTTTTGGTACTAGTAAATTATTATTTTTTTAATATATTATACAGTATCTCTAAATATAATATTAAAATAACGTAATTTGATAATTTGGGCCCATAGGATGAAACTCGTGATGAGAACCCAGATTTATTTGGAAATAGTTTGTATTTATTTTTATTGAGTTTATTTTGAAAAATGTGTAAACAGTGTTTATTAAGTTTTCAGTAACATTTGAAAATGTGAAAGTTGGTAGGTAGGTACCCAATTGATCCTAATAGTTAGGGACAGTTGATAAAAAAGAAAAAATAAAATAAGAAATAATAAAATAAATATTGAGAAAAAAAAAATTCAAATGAGCCATTTTGAAAGTTAGGTCTTGAGTTGAGATTTTTACAGTCAAAAGTAGTAACGTGATTTTAGGTTATTATGCAGTGATGCGCTTCTTCCTTTTTTACATCTGGTCTTATGATGAGTGCTGTATTGCTGTCCGAAACTTTGGCTAGAGAAGAAAGAAGTGCAACACGACATAACAACCCAAAAATGAATTACGATGTTGCCGCTTAGAATTTAAAAGCAGGCAGTCTTCCGAGTTAAAAATGTTTAACAACCACATTGAATCGAATAACTAACCTACAAAAAAATTGTATTAAAATTTCCAACTTAAGAATATACCCAATATGTACATTGAACTCATAATCTTTTTTTTTCGTTCGATATTCAAATTTCAGAAAAACAGTTGCTACGGGAACGCGTCGATGTGCCAAAAGCTACTCGTTTCTAAAGCTGAGGATTTCACCAAAGATCAAATAACTAAAAAAAAAACTGTACACTTTATATTACAACGTGGGTAAATACATAGTCAAAAATATCCAAATCACATGTAAGGCAATAGTGAATTTTTCGTCTCCTCACATACATTTTTAAGGGGCGGTTTTTCAAAATAATTTACAGAAAACATTTTTTGTCACAATCTTCGATTTATATAAATATTAATTACCACAAACTTTTTTTTATAAAACTTCTAGTACATTTTCTTCTTCTATTTCGAAGAGGGTGAACATTAGGATGTATTATAGGATTATTAGAGTAATTAGATGTAATTCGAGTTGCAAATATTGAATGCTAGTCTTTTTTTGTGGACTGTAATCAACATTTGAAACTTCAAACTACTCAAAATTCTATTCTACACCACAATATTTGTGATTAACAGTTAGAATTGGAAATGATCTCTGACTGACACCTGGTCTTTTCGATAGATATTATGATGTTGAGGGACACTGCTGGTTATCACTGCACAAGCTTCACTAGACTTGAATTAAATTCTTTGAGAGAACTATTAACGTGTACAGTACATATTTTTTCTGAACAGATGTATAATAAATTGTTGCGATTAATCACTGATTTAGGAATGTGGGTATTCCACACTGTCAGAAAGGGACGGGTAATTGAGTGGAGGGATGCAGGAACATAATGTGTTAGACGGAGATGCATATTGTTGCGTCAACAGTGATCATTATTATTTTGTAGACAGTTTTTTTTTTAAATCATGCAATTAGGTAGGAAAGAAATTGGTTTTGAATCATGTATCAATTTAGTCACTCTTTTTTATTGAATTTGTCTTTTATTGCTTTTACTAAGCATTTTTTTTATTTCATTCTGATATTTTCCAGAAGCTGGTAAAATTTGTTGACGTGGATAGTATTATAAATTGAACAAATGAGATGTTGCATGTTTTTTTGTGATGGGTATACGTATTTAAGTGATGGGTATACGTATTTTTTGTGATCTGTATACGTATTTTTTGTGACGGGTGTGTAAACGTATTCTTTTTTATAGGTTTACGTATTTTACTGTTCACAGTTTCCATTTAGAATTTGAATTCCTAGAAACTCTTAAAATGGCTTTAGCCATGTTAATAAACATATCTAAATAGCAAGTAACTACCCGACCTTCATCCCCCTTTCATCAAGAAGAGGATTCCGCCCACTTGAGATCAAATACCTAATAAAACTTTTTTATTTAAACATAGCGTAGTCAAAAATATTTTAATACCATGTAACGCAATGGTGAGTTTTACGTTTTCTTTCATACATTTTTCTCGAAGGAGTGGATTTCTACTTTACTGCTTACTTTACGATTTTTTTCTTTTGAGGGAATTTCGTATATTTAACGTTTTGGCATAACAAAAGTATAGTTATTATCTTAAAAAATAACTTTTTTTTTGGAACTTGAAAACTTAAAGAGTTAACGAGAAACTAGTTATACATCTGTAGAAATTGGGTATGCGGGGCTTTAGGGGAATCAGTCACTGGAGTCACGTATTTATTAATATCACTAATGGACCAATTCATTATATTAAATTACTTTCAACCTTCGCTTTATCTAAAAGATAATCTTGTATTATGTTAAATAATCGTAAAACTATATATTTATTTCATGCTTTATCAGTCTCATTTTATTCTTTCTATTTCACGGAATAAAAAAAACATTTTGTTTGCTAATTCGTTTTAATAAACCTATCCTTAGAATTTGTGTCTCTCCGGCGTTTGGTAAACAAGTGTATTATTACAACGTTCTTGCTTTATCACAAAACGAAAGTATTTGTCTAGAGCTATTGAATCATATTTTCTTAAGCTGCCTTTAATTACAGACTAAACGTAATAAATATTATGAATTTCTTTGACTTTTGGCAGATATACATGTGAAAAAATACTAAATACTCGCTGTACTTGAAACAATAACAAGATTGTATAAAAAATGTGACT
Source organism: Hesperophylax consimilis (assembly GCF_061612785.1). NCBI lineage: Eukaryota > Metazoa > Arthropoda > Insecta > Trichoptera > Limnephilidae > Hesperophylax > Hesperophylax consimilis. The sequence continues at coordinate 11,541,899 of NC_142856.1, read as the reverse complement.
CACCAAAAAAATTCAAATATAATATAATTTTTTTATCAATGGTAATGGGGTCTTTAATGGAGTCTTACCGGGGCACTCACCCCAATTCTAAGTTACTGATTAAATGACTGATAACGAAAAAAAACACACTTTTAATTAGAAAAATGCAATTTAATGATTACTTCAACCTCTTTTTTGACTTATAGTGATTTGTTTTTGGGGTATTGTAATATTGTTCCAAAATTACACATCTGCCCTGATGAAGGACACTGCAATGCTGTCCGAAACGTTGGCCAGAAAAAAGAGGTAGCGCAACACGGCATAATACCCCAAAAACAAATCATTTTAATAATTTTGGCCATGAAAATCTCAAATCATTCCCTCTTTTTTGACGTTTGATATAAAAATACGCTCAGATGGAAGACTTTTTTTAACGACATGACTTTTATTTTAAAAATTGTAAATGGAATTTTAGACAGCCCTGATTTACTGAGCCTAATCACCTTCACTATTTCAACTATAACTACTCGGTCAGAAATTATTTTTAATTGCAATAACAATATCAGGAAGGAGACATTTAGATACTTGCTTGTACCCAGATTGCATGCAGTTGGCAATACTTTCTCAGTAATTGTAGATGTGTTCAATTGCAAGGAATATACTCGTATTACAAGAAGGCTATAATGACAAACCAATAATTTTAATAATTAAAGTTAGCATAATACTATTCTTCAGCATGGGTTCTATATAATTTACTTCTATATGATTACTGTACCACTAAATTATAATGTATGTTACATGCTTGTAAAAGCCCGTATGGGTATATAATACAAATAAATAAAAACATTAATAAATAAACAAAATAGACTTGAAGCTAGGCGTACACAAAATGCTCCTGACTTTCTCCTCCACATTGGGCGATATATTTTATCAAACTAACAGTGATTTGTTTTCCTTGTATCAATAGTCACTCCACAACCACTGTTGGAAGAAAATCACTCTAAGCTGCATCTACTCTTCCCTATTCCACGGATCATGAGTGTTTCATTTGAACATGATTATCTCACCGATTCAGAGAGATATCTTATAATGATGTGTTGTAGGTAGTACCAGGTAGAGTAGAGGCATATTTATCGTACCCAGTAAAAGTACCGGGTATTTTCTTGTGGTACTTTGTATTTGTGACAAATTTCCAAAATACCTGGTTCCAAAACATTATTATAAGTATTTTATACTGGGACAAAGTATTTATTACTTTTTGTCCCCAGTCCCCAGATAGGTATAAAATACTTGTGAGTATCAATATCATATCTCTAGCTTCCCCCCCATTTAAAAAATCACTGTGGGGAATCATACATCGGAAAATCATGAGAGGAATCAATTTTACGTTGAAAATTTGTGGGGAATCGTCGTTGGAAATTATCTGAGTACAGTTACAAAAAATACCTGAGTATTTATTTCTTTATGTCCCCAAATAATAAAATTCTTAAGTCGGTATAAAATACTTAGTATTTTGTAACCGGTATTTTTTGTACCTGTACTCATTTTACTCAGTAAAGAAAAATACGCACAGGACCCACCTCTAGTACCACGGCTGGCCCTGTGCCAAACAGCGCCTGGCGCTAGTAAATTTTTTGCGCCCCTTGTCAAAACCAGTATAGGTGATCACTGTTATCAATAATATTCGGATCATATGTATTTTTGTGAAGTGCCTTTTTAATAAAAAAATAATCATAAGGGCGATGTCTTTGGACTATTAGATGTAAGGTATGATCAGAGCCTTGGAAATTCGGCGCCCGGTGCCGACTGCTCCAATTCAATGGCGGCTTGTACTCACAAAAATTGGGTGGTGCGCTAAAAATATTGCCAGTCTATCCCTACCCTACACTATATACCTATTTGCTGGAATAATCTATATGCGAACCATTAACTAAAGTGGCGCTTACTCGCCGAAGAGTTTAAGAGGTATTGGCGAGCGTTGCTCATGTTTTGGAGAAATTTCAATACTGTGGTCAACATTCACGCTCTGCGCGTATAGATAATTGGTGTTCCCGGCTGATGTTTCTCAAAGAACGGTATGAAATTCGCTCGCACCACGTGAGTTATAATATGACACGTGATACAGAACGAAAATTCGAACAGTTTGATTCAACTTCACACTTTTATAAAGTATTACATGTACATGGTTTTCCAATAACAGGTGTTATTTTGAATAGCCCACTATTTCGGTAGATGTTACTTCTGAAACTATCATTTTTTGACATTTGACAAGTAGAAACTACGTCATTAATATAAACGGAACGATACACGCTTCGATCGAGTCTTTAAAATTTGTGAAAATGATTCGGAATTCCATCGAAAAATCATCTTGAGTGATGAGGCCCATTTCCACCTCGGTGGCTTCGTCAACAAGCAAAATTGTCGCATCTGGGGCTCGGAAAAATCAAGAGTTATTGTTGAAAAGCCTCTTCATTCTCAACGTGTGACTGTTTGGTGCGGTTTATGGTCCGGCGGAGTCATTGGACCTTACTTTTTCGAAAATGAGGCTGGAGCAACAGTTACGGTGAATGGATTGCGCTATCAAGAGATGATTAATGATTTTTTATGGCCGAAATTGGATCTTATTGATCTGGACAACGTTTACTTTCAACAAAACGACGCTAACAACGAAACCATTGATCTTTAACGATTGAATATCAAAATAACACCTCTTATTGGAAAACCCTGTATTACTGTTATTTTCTTTAATTTTCGGTGATATTATTATCGGTTGATAATTATTCTTTTTAGATTGACCGAAATATTGGGTATGCCTTGCTCCAACACCCCTTAGCGTTAGCTCAGAGGTCAGCTCCACTAGCGCCCCCATAGGGCCGGCCCTGCGTATTACTAGTACTACAACAATGCCTGATATCTACTGTTTACACCATAATATGATGAAAGAAGCCTCAAAGTGGAGTATATTATTTTATGACTCCGTAAATAAATTCACTTGTTAAAATCAAGTCGCGGTCACCATTTTAGGTAAACTTGAGGTATGCATTCTATTTATAGAGACATAATATATTGATGACACATCTGTTCAGGAACTATTGCATTTATTGACTGAAGTTGTTTATGGTGAATGGTTAGACAAACAATGTTTAGATGCGGGGGAGTAGTACGTGATGTTATTTCCACAGGTAATCTTGCTTTGGTTCTGCATTCGAAAAAAAACATTTTCATGGCTATATTGACATACTCACGATCTCATTGTGCATGCCCCTCTTAACTTTAACTAACCAATAATGTTATATACGTCGGGTTAGGTTAGGTTGGGTTAGTTGGTAGTTAGTTAAGTTAGGTTGGATTAAGGCACTAGGCGTAGTAACCAATATTCAAAATACACACGGAGAGAACATACTGATATAAAATATTTCTAATTTATTAAAAATCTGGTCGATGTATTCGTATTCTTGTTAAAAACGGGACTGCAGCCCTTCAATATGTTATTAGGATATCGGAATACGTGTTTATAAAAATTTAAATATTGTACAATTTCGTCGTTATATTTATTAGGAAAAGAACGCCTGCAAGAACACGTTTTCCGATATATTCTAAATTGACTAATATTTTATTAAGAAATGGTTTTTGATCACGTTTTTAACAGCATTTCAATAAATCAGCCACTTTCATTTTTCTCCGTGCACGAAAGCAAAATTGTAACCACCCACAATTTTTCATATTAAAGTAGGACAATGTTTTGTCATGAGTAGTCCCATATCACTATGGAACGTTTCACGTTACGTAGCACTCCCAACCCGGCGCGCGGTACAGGAACCCTTATATTATTCTCTCTCAGTCGATAGCATCTCAATACCATAATACCTCCGCCTTCTGCCTAACACTGTTTGTCTACGCGTACGTGTTTCCTAACGGTGATAGTATCTAGCCTTGGGAGCTTGGCTAAGGACACAACTAGACAAGCCTTTTAATCACCTAAATAGATTAACAACTTTAAAATTTTCTTTCAATTCAATTCAATTTTGACACATGTTGCATACGTTTAAGTAAATTTTACATAAAATTTAATCGGTATTGAGTTAGGTGCATAGTTCAGTGTTTGTGATTGCTACATAATGCTATTTTTAAGACACAAATTTAATCACAATTTATTCAATAAAATTGCTGGAACCGAGAATTCATAATTGTTTTCTTCGGAACTACATCGTATAGATCACCAGTTGCACGGGAAAGGGGCTTATGGTAGAAGAAATACGATATCTTTATCTCTTTTTGAAAATCGCCCGAGTGCAAGGAACTTCTGGTCAAGCTGATTATTTGGCCTTAATGAGTGACCACCGTTCATATTTGCTTTAAATGACTTAAATGATCAGAGCTGGATGTTTAGGTACTTTTCAACCTTCTTCTTTCCATCTTCCCCTGCCCACTTCCTTTTAGTATCAAAACATTCCTCAAATAAAGGAACATTTTTTCAAAGCTCGTGAAATGCTGTAATTCAATTTTTCCCGACATTTTTTGTTGACTTAAAAATGATGATGCCATAGTTACACCGGTTCTTGGCTTTCGTGACTTCTACACAGTAATCACATATAAATATACATCGGTATTCATTGTGCGACAGTATGAGACTCGGTGAACTAAAGCGAAATACTCATTTACCTATTGCAAACCACAACATGCAGATTTAGAACCACGATTCGATTGGGCAATAAACAAACAAACAAAAATTACCCGAAAAGGTGGAGAAACATTACAAATACAAATTTTTTTTAATAATTACGAGATAATTTGATTTGATGACGTTATCTTATACAGTCAATAAGCATTTGTAGTTAGGTCTTGTACCAGAAAATATTATCTTGTAAACCTCAAGTGGACAAGCGTACAAATATGTAGACATCAACCCCTTACACCCAAATATACCCAAGATAGTTCAGCAGTGTGATGTCAGTAACACGAGAAGGAATCTTTTCTCCTGTTCTTTCTTTTAAAAAACAGAATGCTTGGTTATCGAACCATTACCATTTATATTATTCATTCAGTCAATCAAAACAGCACAAACGAAGTTAGAAAAGATAAATATTTAAAAAATACGTACTGCTAAACTTGTTTTGGGAACATTTATTATACATTTCCAATATTGCTTATATAAAAGCACAGGGTTCAGGTTGAGGGCACATCTAGTTTATTCTATGTCATCTGTTATTAAAGCCTCTCTTTCCACAGTTCGCTTTTGAGGTTTTATTAAAATCGGAATTCTCATGGAACTTGTTTGTTAAAGGGATGATAGCGGAATAAATGCAATGGAAAACAAAAGACATGAAGAATATGAATTTTAATACGAGAGCCATTTATAAAAACGGAAATCCAGTAGAATGGGAACGGAAAGGGTCTCTAACGTTTTGTCATGGATAGTGGGTATGACGATTCAGAGCAAGAATTTATAATAATGTTCTTTTTGATTCTTTGGACCTTCCTTCTGTCTTGTCATCAGAATGCGAAATATGGCAATATGTTCATTTTTGCTAAACTAGATGGGAGGGAAAGCAATGCTGCCCGATTACAATTTTGATTTCATCTCATGCATAAAAAATCTTGTCTAATAAATGTCTTAAATTAGTTTTTTTCGTCATTTTCTTGAGTCTTTTGTTTTTTGCTGATTAATTAAAAAGACAAGGTGGGTGAAATTTATTATGTCTAACATTAAGATGAAAAAAATGCATGAAGATATGACGTGATCAAATACTTTAACCGTACAATGTCAATATTATGAAAAACAGAATAATATGTATTAATATGAAATAAACCAGGAGTGTGCGAAATTTGAGTTTTGTGGATGTTATCTCCTATGCCTACTCTCGAACCCTGCGGTTATGTGGGGTGATGATTAGTTATTGAAAGAATTATATAAGTCAATAAAAGTTCTATTAAATCCCTGTTTAATGTTTAAAAAAACTTTGTCTTTTTGTTAAATGTCGTAAAATAAAGTGTTTGCCTTGATGCTACTGTGGAACCTTTATTCCATCCTCATCAACCCGTTTTATCTTTTTCTTCTCTGCTGTCATTTTCGACAATGTGACATAGGTAGGCTCTGTTTAATTTAGGTTCAGAGTACGCCTACACAACGTCCCTTTTTAATCTGAGCAATGGAACCTCTCTTAACCTAAGGCCTTGTCACGCATTTATTTTTTATCACTAAATTAAATATCGCGCACACATAAACGCTGCCCCTTTAGGCCAGCAATACAAACGGAGATTTGGAATTCGAAGGCAAGGTGTTCATAAAAAACGTTCACAATCTTAACTACAAAGCAGACAATATTTGAGCCAAAGAACCAAAAAAATTATGGACATTCTCGCTTTATTTGAATATAAAATAATCTTTTTTAACAGTCAAAAACAAGATGCGACACGATGTCGTAAAGACGATGAATTTCCGAAAATTTGGCGTAGAAAAGCTAATGATTTTGTGAATAATTTGTTCGAGAATACAATGTTTCTGATTAAATCTAATCTTTAAATTTATTTTTCTGTCTGCAGGTTTGTACTATCTCTTCACTCTGACGTTGATGATTGGTGCGGCCGCCACTCCTGACTGGACTGACTGTGTCTCCCCCTGCCGCTGCAAATGGGTATCTGGGAAGAAGACAGCCATCTGCTCATCATCAGGCCTGACCAACCTACCGATCCTTAACTCTGACGTCCAAGTCCTGGACCTCCAAGGGAACTTCATCACCTACCTGGACAAAGATGCCTTCAGCGCTATCGACTTGCTCAACCTTCAAAAGATATTCATGAAAAACACCACAATAAAAGAGATACATCGCGACGCGTTCAGAGACTTGAAAATCTTGATTGAAGTCGATCTTTCTTATAATCAAATCTCTTCCGTACCGAGGGGAACGTTTGCAGGAAATGATCGACTGAAGATTCTTTCTCTTAGCGGCAACCCTTTAAGAATATTATCAAGTGAGCAGTTTCCTATTTTACCACATTTAAGGATTCTGGACTTAGAAAACTGCCAAATTGAAGAAATTCAGAATGGGGCTTTCGTACATCTAAGTCAGTTGGAGAATTTGAATCTCAAAACAAATTTATTACAAACATCATCAAAGTCTTTATTTAAACCAATCACTAATTTGAAGTCCTTGGATTTGATAGGAAACCCGTGGAGATGTGATTGCGATTTACGAGATTTTCGAAACTGGTACTTGTCAAGTAATCTGCATTCTGTTTCACTATCATGCAATGAACCTGCTCATCACCGGGGAGCATTTTGGGAGGACATTCCTTCCTTGGAGTTTGCGTGCTTAGCAGAAGTGATAGTGGGCAAAAGTGTATACGAAAGAAGACAACGAGATAATGTCACATTCTCTTGTTCAGTAAAAGGAGATCCAGAACCAGAAGTAACGTGGCTCTTCAATGAGCATTCGATAGGTAGTGTTAATACAACGAGAAATAATCCAGGTTTCTTAGTGGAAGTAGAACGCGGATTCTCTGAAAAGTGGATAAATCTTACATTGATCAATTTAACTGAAAGTGATGCTGGTGAATACGTTTGTCAAGCAAAAAGTTTCTATGGAACCATTAACAAAAATGTATCATTAGTGCTAACAGATTCTCGTTTTAGATTTAGTGAGGCTAACTACATATTTTTATTTGCTGGACTTCTTGTCACAGGATTACTGATTCTCGTGATGATTTTCACAGCAATAGCGTGTTCTTGCATGAGCTATAGCAGAACCAAGAGGAAAAGTAGACGACGAACGAATGGCACATTGAAAGGAAGCAAAAGTTATTACGATCAAGAAAAACATCTCCTTGATATGTCTACTTCAAATACAGAACAACAATCAAGAAAGAGCAGTTGTGAGATTTTGAACACACATCCAAGTGTCGAACTCTTGAAGCATAGTTTTTCAATGCCCATTGAAAGATACGAACCTGTCCATTACATCCACAGAAGACCTATACAAGAAGATAGTACGAAGATGATACAATTAACATGTCCCCTTCCAAATGCTTTGGGAGTTTACCCTCCTCCTCCAGAATTCTCCAACAACGTACAGCGAAGTGAGACGATGGGAAATATTTACATATCCGTTGCTTTAACTCCTGATCCAAGTGTCACCATTGAAACATATCCCGATTTATTGGACGTCCATCGTCCAAGCACCAGTAGCACAATAGCTCGCAATCTTGGTCAGCATAAGAGTTCCAGCTTTTGTGGACTTTCAGTAGTTCCCTATGCGACACTTCCACGCAAACAAATCACACAGAGAATTGTGGAACACCCACAGCCTTGCGTTTCGCAAGCCCGCCCCAACCCCTCTTATGATAATATGGGGAAGCGGGTGACTATAGGGGGAAGTTCTACGCTTTCTTTGCCAGATGAATATGACCTAATCCCCACTCCACCCCCTCCTCCCCTTTCATCTAATCCTGATTATGTTCCTTTGTAAGTATTTAACGTTTCAATGTAATAATAACACGCTCGGTTATTATTCTGTTTTCATTTATGACGGTAGTCAAAATTGCTACAGTTTAAAATTAATATGAATTATTTACTTATCAACAGATTATTTATCTTCTGTCTGCGAAAAATATGTATTTACAAATAATAAGACATTTAAGAAGAAAGGAGAAGAGGAACATTTGAAGAACTTGAAGAAGATTTGTATCTCTTATATCAAAACGGGTATCATAGTGAAACTATCTTCCAGTGTGTTATGAGATAAACTACCTACCTAATACTGCTCAACCTGATCCAGACATCAAAATCCCAGCTTGAATTTATATCAATCACGAAATCCTCTCATACCGTCTCTTAGAACTTAATTATTTTTTTCATGCATTTTTTACAATTCTTCCATATTTCTTTCTCTGCGCGGTCTCTGAAATCACACAGTACCGTGCCTAGAAATGTATACAGCAGTGACCTTTTTTTATGAGCTACTGCTTCTTTCGGTTTATATTGTAAATATGAATGCATATTCTCAAAATCAAATATTTCTAATCCAGAATTTGCAAAAAAAAATACCCGATAGATAATAATTCTTAACAGATACTACCATTTTACAAGTCTAAAGGTTGAAAAATATATTTGTGACATTGTGGGCGTGAATTCATTTTTATTTTAGATTGTTCATGTTCTTAACTCCCATGCAAGAGAAGTAGTAGAAATTTATGTGACAAATAATGATGACAAACGATACTTTTTTTTCAATACCTAGATAGAAATTCACTAGCACTTAACAATCATTGGGCATTTAAAACAAAATTACATATCAAACTCTTTTACATAAAGGGATAATAAAATTTTATTTATCTGTTGTGGTTCAACTTTTATTCGTGCCGCTGCACAATTTTGGGCTTTAGTTTGGGTAGTAACGTGACTTCCATTTTATTGTTTGCCTTCACTGATTTTTTGGCAGTTTTATTTTCCAAAGCACGACCAAAAGGTATTTTCAAAGATTGCTAAGCCCGTTGTTTACACATAATATATGGTACCACGTATAAAAAATTCAGCTGCAGCTATTTTCCAAAATACGAATCAACAAACCTTTTCATTGCAATTCCTTATAAATAGAACTAGCAAACTAATAATTGTGTTCAATATCAAATGTTCTAAAGGTTTTTCTTGCTTAGTATACATTTCGTATTGCAGGAATCTCGGGAACAAGCAATTTAAACTTGCATCTACAACTTGCAGTTAGGGAACATTATTTGCAGTGGAATACATCCGATGTAATGTAACTTCTTCTCTATGGAAATTTTCTATGATTGTTCCAAACAAGAAAGAAACTTTGAAAACATGCGGCACTTTCTATGGATTGTCGCCATTGTGAGAAACTTCCGCAAAACATAATATTATTTTTTTATTCAAATTTATGTTAGAGTCTTTGTCTCTCTATACACGAAAGATAAAATTTCAAAATCAATGACGAAACACTTAACGATGTTCGAAATTAAAAAAGTCAAGTGTTATTTTCTTTCTCCACTAAGTAAATTCTCATTCAAAATTCGTCCTTTTGTTTTAGAAGTACCAAAATGAAAAACCAAATATAGTTTCGTTAACACAATTTCTCAAGTAAATTGTAGTCTTAACGATGGATGTATTTACCGAACAAATCTTGCCCTTGATCTATCTAGTTAATTTTCTGTATAAACCAGTTAAAATATTTACATAGTATTTGATTAATTAAGTTATATTGTAAAAAAATATTAACGATTACTTTTTTTTATTTCTGGGGGCAAACAATATTCTTTAAAAAAACCGGTTTTCTAACTAAATCTGAAACTCAACTTTGTGTGAAACGTGATTTTCTAACGTAAAAGCTTATTTGTGGGAATTTTTTGAAACGAGAATTCTAATTTTCCAGAGAGTATTAATTTTATTGATATTGTTCTGGGTTCTGTGATTTCAAATAATACGAGTTAAATAAAAGATTTTGTTTTTTGTTAATGTTGACTTTTTTAATATATAATACCATTCAGAATCCAAACGCAGCTCAAAATACTTCTACTTCCTCTTATCTTCTTCTTATTATTTCCTTTCCCCATTTCCTATACACTCTCAAGCAGAATTACAACCGCAGATGATTCTACATGGTCTCAGAATTGTGCCAATAAATGCTTATACAACTCAACCAGAACAAAATTAGTTTGCTTGAAACATTATTCGGTTTCTGTTATGTTTGGTTTAGCGGTTTATGCTACACGCTCTTAACGCCGAATATTATAGTACGAATTATGAACGGTGGAGAATTTACTTTTGCGGTAGAGAAATTGGTAGAGAGAAAGATCAAATGAATACTCTATTTATTTGTAGTTCTAGTTGGGCATTACGTATTTATTTCTAAATCTTTTGAAATAAACATGATCCTTCACAATCAAATAGAATTATGTGATGACCGTTACATTAAGAAATTTTCAAATCACAAAAAATAAGTAGATACCTATTAATAACTCCAAACACGTGTAATAAATAAATGCACTACGTTTGGATCTCACTAAAAATATGGACTATCGACAAGAACATCATAACAACAACACGAAAAGAGTCGTGCTGATAATCTCCTTAAGAATGCAAAGGATAATGATTGCTGTAGGATAAACAAAATGTATCTGGCATTAAACACACGTCGGACCATGCAAAGAAACTAACAAGTAAGAAAATAGGTATCACCCTTAGTTGAGAAAAAGAAACGTACACTGAATATATATTTTTTTTGTAATCCATTCAATTGTTAACCTACAAATGTTCAACTAATTTATTAATTATAATTATGGGAAGTTTTATTTTAAAATCTGCCTCCCTTCACGTCCCTATCTCCCAGAGTGAGTGGTGACCTAGTCCACAAATGTTCTTCATCTAATCCTGACCGTTGTCCATCTTCATCAGTTCCCAAGACTTCCCATCCTGCTCCTGTCATCTTCCAAGCAATCAGTTGCGCCTCTTTTGTGGTTAGTTTTGCTCGGTCATAATTTGTCATCTGGCATTCATTCCATCGCAGTCTGTTGGACCTACAGAATCATAAAATGTTTACAGTTTTTGTAATCTCATTTTTTCTATTTTTTGTGTTCAAAGACTGCTAAATAAATTTTTAGTTTTTTTTAACAAACTGTTTTTAGTATCTGTACCGCAAGTTACCAATGATTGGTCTGATTTTTATTTTGTTTATATTAATGAAGTCTCTTACGGGCAAAAAAAGTATATTAATCGCAGCTTGTGGAGAAAATTTAAATTATTTCTTTGTAAAATAAATGTATTGACGTCTTATTACGAGTGCATGACTATTAAAATAAAATTCTAAATATTGTTACAAAACATTTATTATTTCAAACATATTCATGATATTTTATCATAAAACTAGAAATAATAAATATTATTTATATCATTAATATTATAACATTGAAGTGTTTTATCGAAATGTATAAAATGATTATTAATTTTGAGACAGTATTGAAAATAATCACACCATACCAAATAATGATAAATTTAGAATAATTTACTTTTGTAAAACCCAATAAATTAGAATATTTATGTTTAATAATATATCGAAATATGTCATTTTAAGAAAGTTTTAAGAAATTAAAATATGTAAGATGTAAAACAAGTGTGCTTTATTGAAACCATTCCCATTCATGGAGCTGTTTTTTTTTTAATTTGATTTATTTGTGTACTCTTTTTATGTGGGTCTTTTACATGGAAATTTTCATAGTGTTTTACCCACTCGAGCGCTTTTTGGCAAATTATGCCAAGTTTGCAAAAACGTTCGAGCAATCGCTTGCCATAATGTGCCAAATCTAAAAATATGAGATAAATGGTGAAATGTATGTGGATTCATATGTATCCATATAAATATTTAGAGGAATAGTATTAATAAAATAATATGGTCAATGTATGTTTATGACACGAATAACTCGAGTGAATATGGGCTATAAACAAAAATAGTTGCAAAAAATTATTTCTTGACTTACAGTGGTTTACAACTAGATGAAAATTAAAAAATACACAAATGAAAGAATATCTTTGTTTTAAACCACTTTATTACATTTATATACGTCGACCGGTTTCGGTTGAACTCAACCTTCATCAGGACAGTACAAATATAAACTAAAATATAATACAGAGGAAGATTATTAAGGAAACAATAAAGAAAGAGAAAGTATATAAATGTGAGGGAGAGAGCATCAGGGCAGCGGAGTAGGTAGTGGGGTCACATCTTTAAAATAGGGCTTTTAGTTAGTTCTATCTGTTTGTTTAAAATTGGGCAATTATTTTTATTTGCTTTTGAGATTTCCAATGATTCTAAATTATTGAGACGTATTACTATTTTATTTTTATGTAGTATTTGAACTCCTGTCGTTCTATTAAATGTATGATTAGTATTAATTAGGTGTTCGGCAAATTCTGAAAAACCGGTATTTGTTAAACACCTGACATGTTCTTTTACTCGAATATTTACATTACGCGCGGTTTTACCAATACATATATATTGCCGGGCAATCGTTGCAATTAAGTTTGTAGATCCCAGAGTGGCTAAACGTATCTTCTTTATCTTTACAATTATTTAAAAATTTGGCTAAGCTATTATTAGTATAGAAGGCCGGCCTAATTTCTGATGGAAGTTTAGATGTGCAAAGGGAAGAGAATTTACTTATGAACAAAATTCTACGCCATTGGGTAGTTAAATTATTATTATTAATAGTTGGTAGAGCATTATATAAAAATTTATTTGTTGCGATTCGGCGAAGTTTTTTTGAAAGGATTTTATCAATAAGATCAGAGTGATAACCGTTTTTATTATCTATTTGTTTTATTGTAAGGAGTTCGTTAGAAAAATTATTATTAGATAATGGGATGGTGACTAGCCGGTGGATCATGCTGTGAAAGGAAGAATGTTTATGTGATTGGAGGTATTATGGATTACGGTGTCAGTAAATGTAGGTTTTCTAAAAATGTTGAAGTTAATTCTATTTTTAACGATAGACAAGGATAGATCTAGAAAGTTTAAGCTGGAATTTATGCCCATCTCTAATGTGAACTGGATTTGTGAGTGGAAGGAATTAAGGAGTGTCAGGAAAGTGTTTAACCGAAACCGGTCGACATATATAAATATAATAAAGTGATTTAAAACAAAGATATTCTTTCATTTGTGTAATAATGTCAAGCCACAAAGTGTTTGCTTCCTTCGATAAATTAAAAAATAGTTATTATTATGAACTTAAATTATCAGAAATAATACCTTCAAACAAAAAAAATTGTTGAAGTATTTTTTAAACATTGAATTTGTTACATTAAAAATGTCGATGTCATTGGTATATTCATTTGCTAGACTATGTAGGCGAGGAATTTGCTACACAATTTGTTTTTGCATTATCACATTGACATAGGTTCTTGTGCCCAGTGTGTCGACTTGGTACTCTTAAATTGACCAGACTCAGAAGATAGAACAGATATTCATAACATTGAATTGAAAACTGAACTTAAAAAAATATATTTTTCATCGAACCGATTTTATCATGCCACGGACGTCTTCAAACTGGAATAAAATATGCGTTTTCAGTAAAGTTTTCTTTGAGTAAAACCTCAAATTTTGATATTTAATTATTGAAGATAATATTAGCGATTCCTTAACAAAAATTTTAAACCGAAAAATCAGAAAAAGGTACTGTCACATCTAGGACTCGAACCCAGGACCTTTGCCTTGCCGGGGCACTGAATTTTTTTATTTTTTTTATTTTTTATTATTATTTAATAAATTTTTACATGTTACATTTTTTTACATTGTTTTAACTACCATACTAGGCTAATGCCCGTGTTGTGGTAGTTATACATGAAATAATAATAAAAATAACATAAAAGAACTAAAAAATACTATTTTATAGAAACATAAGTATGCAAGTATGAATCATACATGAAATAATAATAAAAATAAATTAAAAGAACTAAAAAATACTAATTTATAGAAACATAAGTATGCAAGTATGAATCAGACATGAAATAATAATAAAAATAAATTAAAAGAACTAAAAAAAATTAGCTATTTTATAGAAACATAAGTATGCAAGTATGCATCAGACATGAAATAATAATAAAAATAACATAAAAAAACTAAAAAATACAATTTTTTAGAAACATAAGAAAGAAGTAAAGAAAAAAAAATAATTACAAATAAAACTAAAAACAAATATATTAAAATTAATAGTAAACTGAAAAATAAAGAAAAAGTATATGTGTATTTAAAAATATACAAATAAAAATTAAAAATATTAAACATTAAGACTAAAATTGATTGATTTTTCTGTTTCAAATTTTCGTTTAGGTATCGCTAATAATCTCTTCGATAATTAAAAAATGTGATTTTTCTTTAAGTACGTGGTATTTGTTTATATTTCAGCTTATTATTCCCATCGGGTGCAGTATCATATGTACATAATATATCTTCACATCGAAGAGAACAGTTTGATGGTAATGGGACGTTCTCCAAAATAATACTGAAATAAACAGCCCAAAGGAAATTAATATGGTTTAGAAATGCAAGGCGGATGAACAAAGAAAGGAGTCTCGGGAAAACATATGTGTGTATGTGGATGAAGAAGTCGGCAACGGTCAAGTCATAGAAGCAAAAAAATAGACGCGCTAGGGTCATTGTATGCATTTGAACATGCGAAGATCGAGTCGTGTTGGGTCATTGTATGCATTTGAACATGCGAAGATCGAGTCGTGTTGGGTCATTGTATGCATTTGAACATGCGAAGATCGAGTCGTGTTGGGTCATTGTATGCATTTGAACATGCAAAGATCGAGTCGTGTTGGGTCATTGTATGCATTTGAACATGCGAAGATCGAGTCGTGTTGGGTCATTGCATGCATTTGATCATGCGAAGATCGAGTCGTGTTGGGTCATTGTATGCATTTGAACATGCGAAGATCGAGTCGTGTTGGGTCATTGTATGCATTTGAACATGCGAAGATCGAGTCGTGTTGGGTCATTGTATGCATTTGAACATGCGAAGATCGAGTCGTGTTGGGTCATTGTATGCATTTGAACATGCGAAGATCGAGTCGTGTTGGGTCATTGTATGCATTTGAACATGCGAAGATCGAGTCGTGTTGGGTCATTGCATGCATTTGATCATGCGAAGATCGAGTCGTGTTGGGTCATTGTATGCATTTGAACATGCGAAGATCGAGTCGTGTTGGGTCATTGTATGCATTTGAACATGCGAAGATCGAGTCGTGTTGGGTCATTGTATGCATTTGAACATGCGAAGATCGAGTCGTGTTGGGTCATTGCATGCATTTGATCATGCGAAGATCGAGTCGTGTTGGGTCATTGCATGCATTTGATCATGCGAAGATCGAGTCGTGTTGGGTCATTGTATGCATTTGAACATGCGAAGATCGAGTCGTGTTGGGTCATTGTATGCATTTAAACATGCGAAAATCGAGTCGTGTTGGGTCATTATATGCATTTGAATATGTTCAAATGCATACAATGACCCAACACGACTAGCGCGTCTAATTATTATTATTAGACGCGCTAGGGTCCATTGTATGCATTTGAACATGCGAAGATCGAGTCGTGTTGGATTCCATTATATCTGTCGGAGGTGTACCTCAGGAAAAATCATAAAGTAGTTTATTAGTTAGGTCAGGAAGGCGAAACAGCTGTCTCATAATAATAATAATAATTTCACAGCAGAACATGTTAATGAATAAACTGTTTTTTTTTTCATTGATTAAATAATATGATATTCATAAAATTAAAAGTACACTCCTGCAGTCTTACTAATAAACGTGTTTTAAATTTTACACAGTACGTAATAGCCTTACTAATAAACGTTACATTGACTAAATTATGTTTAAAACCCATGGAACAATATACAAATCTTAAATAACTTGTCATCTTTCCTGAGCATGACTGCAGACCGCCAACGAACAAACAACAGTTCACAACGACTAAGAGTTCTCAATTTATTTCTACGTTAGCGATCTGCAATCGATATTTTCGATAAATCGTTTATAGATCGATCGTGCTATATACCTACACACGGAGATTAATTGTTTTTAATTTTAATTTCATTTTTACTTTTTTACTTCACTTTTATTTGTTGTGTAAGGTTTTGTAAAGCCTAATCTTTGGCTTACAGCCCTCTTTGATACATTTCAATTTGCGTATTTCCATACAAATTAATCAAAAACTCGCATCTGGCACAAGGCACAAGTGTGAACCAAGCGATAGGTTGACTTTTTTTAAACGCGGTATTTAGTTCTAGTACAAACCTCGTCGAGTAAACTGAAACTATCTCGCAAGTATTTTTTCCAGTGGAAGTGCCTGCTACCTAGTTATTCAGTTCTGGCCATTAATTAGCGAAATAGCACTACCCTTAAACAATGGTAATTAGGGCGTACATTAACTGGGGCAGGTAGACAAACCGCGCTAAAAGCCTTCGTTGCGTCACGGGCTTATGTTGTTAAACACAGACCCGCATTCAGAGCACATAGACATAATGAAGCTACGCTCTACTCTGACACTCTCTCAACTATAAATATCTACTCACTCTCTTTATCTCTCTCTCTCTCTCTCTCTCTCAGCAAGGCAAGGAGATAAAAATTAAATAATATCGTCTCAAATACAACGTTCCCCCTATTTTTTTATGGTATGTGTACGTAAAACTTATATGTGTAAGATATTAAGAATTATTGAAGGGCGCATGGGTTCACTGCTTTGATGCGCCACAGAATAGCCGGGACGAGTCAGCGCTACCAGAGATGTCAGATGCCTCTTGTCCAGGCCGTTGCCCAGTGGCAGGGAGCGCCTCTACACCAGAGATGGAGAATTTCACTCAAGCCACCATAAAGTCCTAATGAGTTCATTAATTTATTCATTTTTGATTTATTTATTTATATATTGATTTTTTATGTATTAACTTAAATGTAACTTTTTGGCAGGCAGAGTATTGCACACACCGCTCTGTCCAGCTGAAATAAACATTATTATTATTATTAAAGGAAAAAAGAAGCTAGTGAGAATACGCACATTTATGCGCAGATTTAATTAAGTAACAAGTTAAGGGGAATTGCGCGACTTCTTTCACACAATACTCTAAATATTTTATAATTTAAAACACAAATAAACAAAGTAGCACATATCTGTACTAGATATTTGCCATATATTTTTATTATTTATTTATCAACGCCCTACTGGGCGTTGACATAAGGATCACAAAATAAATTTAAAACAACAGTGCAAATGAAATTATGCTTAAATTATGATTACCTACTCATGTATAATCGTTATTTAAATGAACTAAAAAGTGCTGAACCAATTTGTATTTATATGTGTCTAGATTTAGAATGAAAATATCAGCGACATCCATAAACTCATTGCCCAGCCTATGTACCATTTCCATAACAGTATTAAATACGAAGTTATTACTATGAAACAAAATATTCTTCTAACTCAGCAAACTTATTTTGTGGCACCATTTTAATTAAAAATTAATAAAATACTTCGTTTTAACCACTTTTATTGTTTAATTACCAACATGTTTCATGAGCAACGCTCACTTCTTCAGGGTTTTTGATAAAACTAATTATAAATAATAGACATAAACAATGCAAAACAATTTGTTGGAAACTAGTCATACTTTTAACTTCAATACTGGAATAGAATTAATACATTGTAATGTCGATGGCATCCAGTTAGATAAACTAGAAATTTTAGAGATTAGAAAGAGTGTGAACGCAAAATTGAATATTATTAACAATCAAAAATTATTTTTAAATGACCCAATATTAAACCTATTCCCTTTGTAAATTGTTCCATATTGCCTCTCTTTCCCCTATCCGTTTTATCTTTTCATTGTTGTCATTGTTTTTTGTCTATTATTTTTTAATGACACCATTGTCTATGTCTATTATTTATCTATTGTCACCATTGTTTATGTCTATTATTTATAATTAATTTTATCAAAAACCCTGAAGAAGTGAGCGTTGCTCATGAAACATGTTGGTAATTAAACAATAAAAGTGGTTAAAACGAAGTATTTTATTAATTTTTAATCAAAATATTCTATTGGGATCTGGTGAGGAGGCACGAAATGAAAGACGTGTCGTGAAGGTCACAGTGATTTATTTGATGAGTCAGTTTGCCGTGATGTGAGTTGACATAGGACTGATGTTGTATTCTCCGGATGCTGGCTGTGATGGCTGGTCAAGCGCGGGTCAGTGAGTCGACGCCGGGCACCGGTGACCGGACTGGTTGACTGTCAGGCACTGGCGATCTTGGCAATCAATACTCCAGTACTGACAGGAAGGCCGAAGGTGCGAGAGGCGCTGGAACCAGGGCGCTGTAATCCGTTGTAGCGCTGGCCAGGGACGGTGGCCAAGGCGCTAGGATGATGTCCCTATGGAGTCCATAGTTGAAAACCGCGCGGAGCCGGGAATATTGTCCTTCGCGCAAAGGTGCGCGGCTTAACACTCGCGAGACTTGTAAACTGACGGCTGACTGATGACTGACTGACTGACTAGATGTTGATATCTAATGGATTTTTTTTTCCGAGGTGCCAATTTTCTTGTTAGGAGCTTTTTTTATCGTTGTCTGAAGTGCGCAGGTACCTAGAGGGGGGGTTTTTTGCCCTATGTGCGGGCTGCCTTTAGGCGACTGAGTGTTGTGAGATTTTTTTTTTCTTAAGGCGGGGGTACTATTTTTTTGTACAATACTAGTTGTTTTGTATTTTGGTATGTATGATTTATTTATTTATTTTTAAAAATATATTGTTTTAAGCCCGCACATTAAGGGGTGAGTAGAAAGGAGATGGGGTATGGGTATTTGGAGAGGGTGTCGCTTGGGTTGGGTTTACCCAGGCTAGAGATGCTGGGGTTGGGGTTTGATGCTAGGAACTGACTAGATCCTTCATGTTGTCGCTTTTATAAGGTGAAGAAACTTCTCGAACATTTTGGTTGCTATGTATATGTTGCCAAACTTAAATAAAAAAATAAAAGAACATCCAAGAAGCTTGTTTGGAAAAGCCGAAACTTCTAGAATGCCGTTCGAATCAAGTAGTGGCGTACCACTACAATTCCATCTTTTATTTTTGGGAGGTAAACTTATAGCGTCAGGACAGTCAAACATTTTATTAATAATTTCATGCATTAAAAGAAGATCATATTAACACCAATAAAACTATTATTTCTCAGCTATAAGATTTGTTTGACTTCATTTGTCAATGTGCAAAAGACCAATTGAGGCATTGAAAAATTAACGGAGTGAAAAGCGTGATTCTTTTTTAAACTGTATTTGTGACTATGTGAATGTGTCACTGGTTTTTGTTTTGTGCAAATACCTACCTAAACACAAAATTCACCGATATTTTATGATAGATTCTCAGGGATCGCACGATGTTACGTATTTTGAACAATCAATTTATTAATATCCCTTGTTTGAAGGTTTTGTGTGTTTAATGGGCCTTTTCTATATTCGTTTACTATGTAGATCTGAATATGTATTTTTTGTTTTATTTCCTTTGTTAAATCAACAGTATTTATTTATTTGTGTACTTAAATACGCCCATGGTGCTTACACAACAATTGTAGAGTACTCATACACGATGAACTAACAGTGTAAACACATATATAAGTAAAAACATAGTTAATAATATGAGGTAAGTGGAATAAAGAAAAAATGGACCAGCTAAAACATGTAAGAAATTTAGCATTTATTTTTAATTTCCTCTTTTAAAGGTATTTTTTTTTATATATATTACACACTTTACAAATATAAGGCAAAAAAAGTCCCGATAAACTGCTTTTTAACAGTTTGTCTAACGGGTTCTTTACATTATAAATATTATTATAGTGACTTTACAGTTACATTTTTACAATTACATGTATAAAACCAAAAATTAAAAATTTTACAGAAATATAGCAAAAGAAAATTATGAAAAACATAAATAACAATTTTAAAAGTCTTTAGAATAATATATCATTGTAAGCTAATACAAATAAATTCTTTCAGTAAGCCAAGTCGTCAGTAAGTTCACCAATTGTTTTTTTGGGGCACAGTTTTTAATTTCAGCAGGTAACAAATTAAAACAACTGGGAATCATATAGTTTAACCTTTTTTGTCTATATTTATTTGTATTCTTAGGTACAATAAGTCCTTCATTAAAGTTAAAACGAGTATTATGATTGTGTTCTAGCCTGTTTATATTTAATGGGTTATTTATGCGTTGAAATATAATTTTTTACCACAGAATTGCTCTCACTGAAAGAATTTTGAGACTCTGATAGAAGTATGGAATATTATGCCTTTCTTTGTATAAATAAAATATCAGCTCATAATTTAACCAATAAATTTTGCACGGATTGAACATGGTCAATATATATCGATACCTAATAATAATAATAATTTGATAATTTGTAGAGCGCCGTTTTTGTGAAAAATCACCTCAAGGGCGCTACTACCTACTTACATATTAGTATAAAAAGTGGGTGTGTCAAGCCTACGCAAGACAGAAGTGAAACTTCTAGTTTCAGCTGATGCTTGGCGTGGCGCAGTTCGCTGGTGTCTGAGAGAGAGGAAAGAAGAGAAGAGAGAGAACGTTCGTGAGCGGCTCCCCCACCTCAACAAGGTTTCACTTCAAAAATGCCACAGCCGAGAATCGAACCTCGCTTAACTGATTGAAAGCCAACCACGCTGAGCACCAACTGTAAGCAAAGCCGCATAAATTGATTATATTATGTAGGTTCTGAAAATATGAGAGCTTGTTATGTTTTATAATGTTACCTACATCACACCCAAAATATAATATATTTTTAAAAATAATGTACAATGTACAGAAATAGAATCCCACACAAGATCGCGTAGTGCGCTCTAGCGAACGGATATTTTATCAGAGGGAGATAGTTTTAATTTTTTTTTCTGTAAATTATTACATATTATCAAAATAAATAAATTAATTAAATAAATGTAATACAATTATCATAATATACGGATTAGATAATAATTTTAATCCAACACAATAACGCAAAGCGCGCTCTAGCGGAGTAATGTTTTATCACAGTGAGATAAGTGTTTTTATTATTTTGCAATATTATTTTCTTTTAAAAAATGTTCTGACCTACTAAAAAATAAGATATTGAATGAAAAAGGCGTTAAAAACAAAAAAATAATGTGCGATGGCCGAGAATCGAACTCGGATCAACTGCTTGGAAGGCAACTATGCTGACCATTACACCACCAACGCCAGTTGTCGGGATGAGCTAAGAAGCATTTATATGTTACTTCAAAACTTTGACTAGATCAAATGAACTTTAATCGGTGGTGGGGGTACCCGCATTTTCGTTTCGGTCATGAGTCGGTTTTACTCCGGTCCTAGAAATTGCATGACGCGCGTAAAGAAGTTTCACTTCAATATACGAAGTATATATGTCTCTATAATAATATGGTATATTTTATTGTTCACATAGTTACGAAATTTTCAGGCAAAACCTCTCATCGGTGACAATGCTTTGTGTATCATTACGTAGTCAGTCACACGGAAATGAATTATTATTATTTTATTGTAGGTGTAGAAACATTTTGGGAAAGTCTTATCTAGTATATTATGGTAATCCAGCGAGAATAATGCGCAAAAATCCATTGTTTATTTTGTTTTCAGCAGGTGTTAATTACCAATTAATCTAGAAAAAAAATCATTTTGCAATATACGGAAGGTAGAAATTACTTTGATTGAAAATGTAAATGATCCTTCGTTGATGTTTTTTTTATTGCTCAGCCAACGAATCCATTAATTCTTTTATCTACCAAAAATGATTTTCAGGCCCAACCATCAAAAGCCTCAAAATCATCGCGATATTATTCTCCCAGCTTACATCACAACACTGGCCACTGCGCGCGGTATTCCGCAATAACGCGGTATAACGGCGCATAACGGCGCGCCAGAGCCTTTTGTAACGCCGTTTAACGGCGAGAAGCCTCCACCGCGCGTGGAAGATTACAATGGCTGCGCTAAAACCCTCGAGCCCCCGGTTACGGGGTATAAAGGATAAACGGGGAACAACAACGGGAACAGGTTACAGTGACGCCATGACGGTGTGGAAACAACCCTTTTCTATTAGTTTAGCAGGTGTGCACTGTAGTAACATGACCATATTTCATTCATTCTACCTACAATAGTATGTAATTGCTATCAAAATGTGCTTGGTCATATTGGGTAAGAAATTTTGTATCTATCATATATTATATACCTGTATTTTATTTACAGGTAAAAGACACAAGGGGTGTGCAGCTATTTCAACTGAAAATATTTCCATATCCGTAAATACCCGTACAACTGCTAAATAATTTCTATTTTTTCATCTTAATTTTTTTTTATATACTGTATAACTTTTTTAATTATTATTTTCTCATTTTATACGCCCATGGGGCTTTGTGTATATTGAAATTTATACAATTTTATTCATCGGTTTTGAACAATGGTTGCAAAAAATAATTTATTACAATACATTGGTTAAAAATTAAAAAATATATTTGAAATAATAATGATAGTAAAATAAATTATCAGAAATAATGTCTGGATCTAAAAATTATTTTAAGTATGTTTTAAATCGAATTTTTTAAATCAAAAATTTTGATATTATTGATATACTCATTTGCTAAACTATGTAGACGAGGAATTAACGAGTTTGTTAGATAATTATTTTTTGTGATTGGTGACATTGAAATTGGTATTGACATCGAAATGTCTAGTGTGTCGAATAGGTCCTCTTAACAATTTAAGAGTACCTATTCAATACCAATAACAGTCAATACCCGACTCAATTTTGAAAAAGACACATTGGTCGGTTATCCTAGGCCAATCCTGAAGTGTGTGTAATTTTAAGGTATTTAATAAAAAAAGTATGAGTAAGGATGTAAAAGTAAGGATGTTTAACATAAAAGTTGAAATATTTTTTAATATTTATTTTTCAATGTGAACTTTATGGCGAGGTGCTAAATACCGGAGTTATACCCTTAATTGGCTACGAATAAATGAGACAAATACATTCCTTCGGGACAGGAAGTGAATTAAAAATGTGTATAGTGTGATTTTTAGGGTATAAAATTTAGTTTTTCATCACATGTTACTTCGAGGTCTCTAATTGTATTTTATTTTGTTTTACGCACGGTCGGGCTTTTAAATGGATTTTAAGAACAGAATATACCTAGTGAGTTATCGAATACTATACTAATACAATGTTTTTAAAGCATGAAATAACGTTAAAATGATAAACTTAATATGAAATAATATTAGTAAAACATGCAACAATATTTTTTTTTACGCATTCCACGGTTAAATTATTTACGAATCCTAAAATAATAGTGATTTAATTTTTAAATTTTATTGCTATGCCGATAAGGCCATTTTACACTTCGATAATCAAGTGATTAGGCTTAGTGTTAAGGTAAAACCAGGAGAGACGCCAATGTTAAAACAATATAGCATGTATGTATTGTATTTTCCATAGTTGGGTGTTATATGTATCTCCTAGTTTTACCCAAATACCAATCAATAATCTCCTGCTTCTAATCAAAGTGTAAATCGACCTTTATAAATAGATCTGTTATAATATACATCAACATTTTTACGATAATCAATTTCTTCTACTCATAACATAGGATGTATTTATTGTAAGCAAAGCATCATCACAATAAAATAACACAAGTTGAATAAAAATAAAACTGGCTCGATTATTAAAAAAACCTCTTTCCATGTATAATCTTTGGTTATGAAAATATTGTTAGTTAATACAATCAACGTTCCCTCTAATTTTTTCATTGTTTGTGCAGCCCTTCAACTTATCCGTACAATATTGAAACTAGAACAATTCTAGATATAAGAAAAATCAATAAAACTACCTTACCAATGCTAGTATAATTTGTAGGATTCAACAAAGTGTTGGTATATATTACGCTTAATTCTATAAATGATTACATCATTTTTACTACAACTCTTCAGAATCATGACCGTTTCTATGGTGGATATCGGATAGTTCATTAAAATGACAATTGAAAACACCATTAAAAAGTTATATAGAGTCATGAAACCTGATGAAACTAAAACTACGTTAAATAGGTTTTTTTTATTTTTATAGTGAATACCTCACAAGAGTCCCAGCTGCTCCCGTCTGGAGCCAGTGAGACTATGGCATCCCCAATTGGGGGATGTTGTGAGGCTGTAGGTAAGTGGGGAAGGGAAAGAGGAAGGTGGGGAAGTACTTGGCAATTCAGATCTAGTCACTAAACACGGCTAAAGCCATTTGGAGCAACGTTTCAATTCTGAATGGTGGTCTTACACCAGGGCGATACTGGTAGTATCTTCCACTCTGGAACGTGCCGCAAATATACTATATATTATTTTAATTAATTAATTGTGAAATAACACAAATTAATCAAATAAAAGTTATTTGCGCACACCGGGTTCGAACCCGCGACCTTCGGAATGGCAGTCCAATGCGTTACCACTGGACTATGCCGGCCGTCATGGTTACGTAGGTTAGGTATATATGTTTTTTTTCATCGCTTTTAATGACTATATATCGCTTTTAAAAGGTATGTTGATTTGTCATGGAAACTTAGACGACACAAATATGTATAATTTTTAGTAAAAAAATACTAAATTCTCCATAAGTCTCCACGCCGGTTAACCAAAAAATATTTAGGCCACCAAATTCCCTTTATCCTGCAAGTTTATCAAAAAGAACGCTATTATTCAAACCATGTACCCAATCCGATAGAAACTGTATGGATGTTAGGATGTGTCCTAGAATCTTTGTCAAAATTTCTAATAACCTAAAGAGCTAGCTATGCGTGTTCACGTAAAATTAGTGGTATTTTATTTCACATGGCCTCAAAGATTCGACTTAAGGCTTTTAACTTGAAAAAAGTTACCTATTCAAGTCTTCTTCAACTATACTTTCTATGCACGTGTCATTTGCTTTCTCGCTAAAACTAATTACAATTTGCAGAGATAATGGTATCGAGACAAAAGGTGTTTATCTGAGTGGCACTCCGAGGGTTGGTGCGAGCCTCTTTGTCTCAGGCGTACAAAGCCTGCAAAATGAGTGATTTATAGTCAGACCTCAGAGGGTGGTAAGCTGGGGGTTGTTCGACATTAATACACTGGCTCCTGGCACGTGGATTTCTTTCATATTTCTAGCTTTGGGTTTCGGTTACTGTCATTCTTCTCACTGCCGTCACTTTGTGCATTTCTTTTTTTCCTGATATGATAAATAATCTTAAACAATGTTCTAAATAACCAACCATCACGCCATTTCTCCAGAGGGGTAGGCAGAGAGGACGGACCGCCAAACAATTCAGTATTGGCGCACACTTCTCGCCCCTCATTCACATTGGTACATCGTCATATATTATCTTTTATTATTTTGACGCATGGTCAGACTCAAGTATCTGATTTACTTGATCGTGTCGTGTCTCATTTGGATCAAATATTCTCCTTACACTCCTTTCTTCGTTCATTTGCACTACATGCCCAAATCAACCAAGCGTTATTTTTCATAATATTAATTATTACGCTGACATCAGCCTTGCGTATATCAACATTTCTCACACGATCATACATGGTTTTACCGCACTTACGCCTTAGGGATCTCATTTCTACAGCATTCAATCTACTTTCAGTTCCATGCCTCACTGCCATACATCAGGTAAGATACCAGCACTCCATTGTGGACTACTAGCTTAGTTTCTTTGAATATTTTTTTCTGCTATCACCATCTGCGTTCAGTCCTCATGTTAGTCCTCAATTAATAGAAATGGCTGCATTTATCCTTCTTTCGTCAATCTTCCCATTTCAGATCTGCTTACCAAACACGGCCAAAGCCATTTCAAGCAACGTTTCAATTCTCAATGGCATTCTTACACCGGGGTGATACTGTGTTTATCTTCCACTCTGGTATCTTCAACGTTTCGCAAATATACTACATATTAATTAAAATTAGTAATTTGTGAAATAAACATGACATTTAATTGCCCACGCTGGGATTTAAACCCGCGACCTATAGATTGTCGAAAGCCTTACCCCTCTACCACGAAGACCATTTTTTAATTTATTTTTTTAGACAATCATTCCCGGATGACGAACAACCTGATAATATTATATAAAACGTTTCATGTGTCGTAATCGAGGACTTAGCCAGCCAAGGAATTGAAATACAAGCGAGATGCCGACTCAGCCACGGAAAAATTGCAAATTATATGAATCATAAAACTCGATCGCAAAATGTATATATGTTATCTTGGCAGAGCTGTGTTTTCGATGCATGACTGTTTATAATAGCTTAAATCTTTGATTGAATCGTAATTAATGTTTATCAAAGCTCGTATTTCAATTTGTTCGTATAATGTGGAGATACGTTAAAATCTACCACATTTGTCTACGATCAACTATAGATGATGCAAGTGAATCACAACTAATGACCAATATTGCTACTAATCATGTTATAAAATTGCAAATTGCAACAACACTCATTTTTATAAATTTTCTTGCTGTACGAGTATTTTTCTTGATTTTTACATAAAATTTTTTTTTTTTAGTATCGAAGACAATATAAGCGATTTTTAAACGAAAATTTGAGAAATAAAAAGATACGTTCGTATCCAGTACTTGATCCCAGGACCTTTGCCTTATCGGGGCGCTGCTCTACCAACTGAGCTAATGGGACCCTTTTTCCTTCGTCTATTCCCTTTATCTTTTTCTGATTTTTCCGTTTCTAGTTTACGTTTAAATATCGATGTCGATAATGTTGTCTTCAATAACTAAATTTTAGAAATAAAGGTTTAACTCATCTAATAATTGAAAATAAATTATTATTAAATATTACTCTTATCTCTGTTTGTATTTTGGTGCCTCCCAATTGTTAGTAGGTACCTACACAGCGAATATTATATTGAAGTAATAATAATATTTCGCTGATATTGTTTTAACCTCAAAAACTTTACCTCGCAACGTTTGAAAATTAGCATAAAACTTTAGTAGAATAACATAAAGTAATATTCTCATGTACCAACTACATTGTAAATTAAAACAAGTCAAAACATTATCAAATTAGCGAGGATCGTGAAAGTGTTGCGAAGAAGGCATTTTATTTAGCATGGTTACTTCCTAATTAGTACCAAAGAAAGGCATCGCGAATTGGCGAATATATACTCGTATATTATGTATATATATATATTTACATTAACCCCACACAGTGGCTCTGAAGAAAATAATTTCTCTCGGGACTTCATCTTTTGAGATGCTGTGTGGGTTGTCTTTTTTTAAGGAAAGGAAGGAGAGGTATTTCTGGGAAGGTAAAAAGTAAGAGAGTTGGGTAGGAATCTAGGGATTCATGTATCCAGCAGTGATGGACGTATGAATATATCCCTTCCACTGCGGCGCAAGGCGATAGGCCGAGAGACCAGTTGGAGAAGTCAAAGGGTCTCACCGAACCAGTCTCTCTCGATCATATCTCATCAAACTCACAAATCACTTCTGGTGACATATAGCAGATGTGTTTATTATCTAATAAATAGATTGGTGCCCAAACCCGCCACCCAAATTTAATGTGGAAGGAGTTAAACGTAAAAATAACTAAATAGCAGATATCTCAAATAACTATTTATTTTTCTCTTTGGCACCAGTGCACAGTTGGGAGTCATGCTAAACAAAACGACGATAGTACTAGACTATCAAGGCCAAATGGTTTTTTTGGTGGGAAATCGACAGTAAAATTATCTTTTTTCTTGGACTGAGAATATTTCAAGAAAAACATAGGTATGGAATACAAGTTATAATAAATTTAAAATCTTCTTAACAGACAGGTGATTACCACAACTGCTACACACAGTATACAGAATAAAACAATGCGTATGTAAAACAACATAAAAAAGAATAGACAATAAAATTTGGTCAAGTGAAAACATGAGATTCGAAAAATACGTAAATTTCCAGAATTTTATATATCACGGCTAAAATGATTTTTTTCTAGATTTTTTTTTGCCACAGTGGGAATAATTTAAATTAGTGAATTTACCACTACACGTTATTTCTATAAAGAGAAAGTAGTCTTTTGCGCCACAATTTTTTTAACTCATTTGGATGTTTAAAAATGTTTCCCAGCTCGTAAACTCTTATTGGTCTATTATAAGGTTGTCCAACAAGATCGAGGTCTTCATTTTGTATGAGTTGCTTTATAATTTTTTTTTCAATGTTTTTGGATTTATCTCTTTATACTGGATATGCGACATTTCCATCAATTTTTGTCCATTGTTGACATTGTAGCGTGGAAAGAGTCGTTTTTACTTGTTTTGCATTCTTGTACGCATTCTTTTAGACTGCGGATTTATCGGTTTTCATCGTTTTTACATACCTGCGACAAAGGTCATAAATTAGATAGGCTAGAGTCATTAGAGATAACCCGCCTAACTAACAAAGTAAACTCCAACAATGTTATGAACACAAAATTAGAATCAGTTGCTAAATCTCCGCTGCTATATCCATTATAATCAGTATGTCACCTATCCTAAATATGTATTTGAATTATATAAAATCCATTAAAATATTTTTTCCTTACCACACAATAGATTACCGATAACTTTATGTTGGGTAAATACTTAAATTGATAGTCCTAATAGGCATAATTATCATAGTTCTATAGATAAATTCATTTTAATAACAATACTTATTTGGGAAATATCATATTTCACGAAAAACCCCTCATAATTCAATCCAACGTATTATGTTAACCCCTCCCCTCAATGTCATTTGCCTATGTATATAAACCCTAGTTTAAGACAAAAATTGTACCAGTCTGAAGATGGCCCTAACAGGCTGAAACCGGTCACGGTCAAATAAAAACAAGTGGAAAAAAGTTTAAAATTTTGTTCTTTATATATAATTATATTAGCTATTAGGTTTTTCTCAATGTTTTCCCTGCTGGTTGTTAAGACTTTAAAAAAGATAATGAAAAGGTTATATTATATCAGTTTTCTACTGTAAATTCTCCTACAGATAAAACTTAAATTTAAGCTTTGTACAAAGGCATCAACTTTTCTATTAATTATAATTTGATAAAATTCTTAACGTGTGTATTTTTTCCAATAATTTCATTGGTAC
This sequence comes from Hesperophylax consimilis, assembly GCF_061612785.1. Taxonomy (NCBI): domain Eukaryota; kingdom Metazoa; phylum Arthropoda; class Insecta; order Trichoptera; family Limnephilidae; genus Hesperophylax; species Hesperophylax consimilis. The sequence continues at coordinate 11,512,244 of NC_142856.1, read as the reverse complement.
CGACAGGCAAATTACTTTAACAGGCTGCTGGATGTTTCCACTAGTAGTTTTTGCGGTCGCTTCTAACGTTAAACCATCCAAACCAACTTCTGTAAAATGAAATAACATGTAGAGTACATATTTTAGAGTAATACCTTTATTGGATATTGTACCTTAAAGTTCTGCTTGTTTGAAATTGATTTCGCAGTGTTGTAACCGGATTTGAATGGCTAGCTACTCCCCAACTTTACTCATGTCTAAGTCATTCCTCTCTCCTAGTTCCTTTGGCCTTACAACATTTTCCAGTGAGCATGGTTCCACATACACGTTACACAAGATTCCAATTTTCTTTTTATTAACTAAGGAAAACCATTAGAAGTAGAAGAGTTTTCTATTGGTTTTCAGAACTCTTAAAGGGTTGTGAATTCCAAAAGTAATACAATGATAGCCAATGATTCACAATACATGTTTACACTTTGCGTAGCTCTCAAAGTAGCAAACAAAAGATACGGTAACTATCGTACTTTCGATTCAGTACTTAAATGTCACGCGTAATGTGAGATCGCGTGCTATCTCTGAGAAAATTGCGTTAATGAGTGCCAATATCGTATGTTATGGGAAAACTTCCATTACACGGGAAACACTAGTAAAAGTCAAGAAATAACATTTCATTCGTGAATACATGCTAATTACTTAATTAAATTTCCACGGCGACGGCAACATCATTTGGCCATTTATGTCTTTAATTGGTACGTGTGAGGAGATGTAGGATAATTATTGCATTTCTCCTTTGAGAGAAATCTCATTTCAACACTTCATTCTTTCACACAATTATGTATTGTATTAGAATGAGCTTCAGCATTATTGTAATAAAGATCACACGTATTATGCTTTTTTGTACGGTTGTAGTACATTTATTTTCAGAAGATTTTAAGTACTATTATAAAAAATGGATAAGCAAACATAGCAACCCAAAGTTAAGGGCAACCTACTAACGGAACTTAATTTCATACAGCGATCCATATTCGTACTAGTGTAAGTGAATAAGGGTGCCTTGTCATCTCAATCACGCCCGTGATGTAAAATATAGTATTCCCCGCAACTTTTAATTGCATAAATATTGCCTTAGCTATTTCGTTCTTACACACGTATTTTTGAAAGTCTATCATTGTCATACATGAACAAACATTTGAATTAAGAATGTACTTGCCATAATTAATGTAAATTTTGTCAGACAATACCGTGTCTTGATTTATTATGATTTCATTAACGATAACATCACTGTATTTCAGGAATGAAATGCATACATTAAGGAGTATCTATTATGAATAGTTTTGCTTAGTTCCTCGTTCCACGAAAAGTCGTCCTGTTTATTCACAATACTGTAAAACTTTAAAGCTTGTTAAGTAATTCGCCGAATAAGTTCAAACCCAGTAGCGCAAAGCTTTGACAAATTTACATGGATATAGAAACATAGCTCAAAGGGGATAAATGTTAGTCATTTATAATATACACGTATTCAATTTTACATGTTACATCGAAAGTAAAATATTCTAGTTCTTGAAAATTATGAACACGTAAAATAGTTTTTGTTTTTAAGTTCATTTTATTTCTGGTGTATCTTATATCGGAGGTTGGCCATCATCGTGGCAATCTTAACCCTGTAGTTTAAAGCCCCTAACAATCCATCAAATCTACACTCGTACGAGTCATGAAGATAACGAGTCCTTAACTTTTGCTAATTGAAAGTTTAAAGTTGTCAGAAAATAGTTAGTTAATATTTAAAAAAAAATTTATTCATTTTATTTTAACCATTTGTACAGCCAAGTTTACAAATTATTAATTTATTATAACTTACATTTTAAGTATATGATACATTTTTTCATTAATATGTCTCCTACAAAACAGTTTAAATTTATCAATTGGTGCATCCTGTACAGTTTCCTTCAGCACATTACAATATTACTTTGTACAATTAACTGGTTTATGTATTGGATTCTTTTGTTATGTCTATGTAGCAGTATTTTGGTAATAGGTGGTTTATTATTTTATGTGTAAATATCATCACGTACAAGGTAAGCATTTGTGTTCCTTTAACATTTTAGTTACTTTTGAAAATCTATTTCGCCTAAGTATTATTCTCGTTGCTCTATTTTGGAGAATTAGCAAAATTTTTTTTTCTGTCATTACATAAGAAAAGAATCGTTAAGCAGTAGTTAAAATGTGAAGCAATAATGAAGTTGTATAAAGTGATTATAGTTTTCTGGAAATGTGTAAGCGTTAAGCCTTATTTTAGTGCATCCTATCAAATACTTCGTGTGAGTGTTTCAAGTCAACTCAAATATCCGAGCTTTATTGAAGCATGTAAATAGGCTTCAATAAGCTGGTCTTTCTGCATAGGTTCCTCAATAGTGACCAGATACTGATCCTACACAACTCTCAAGTATGTCAGATAAGTGAATTTGGTAGCCACCTCTGGTTAGTAGCCCACAAATACTTGATTGTCCTTGGAAAAATTAGGTTAGATTGTATTATTGGCAAACAATAGTTGTGAGTCGTTAGATATCCTTGGATAAAACTGACACCGATTCACAGGTTTAATTTCGGACAAGCTAATACTTTCTTCCACCCCAGTTATGTAAGGTCTCTCCTGGGTTTCTCAAGACCTGCGTTGACCTAGTTATGTAAGGTCTATCTTGGGTTTATCAAGAACTGCATTGACCGAGTTATGTAAGGTCTATCTTGGGTTTCTCAAGACCCGCATTGACTCAGTTATGTAAGGTCTATCCTGGATTTCTCAAGACCCGCATTGACCCAGTTATGTAAGGTCTCTCCTGGGTTTTTCAAGACCCGCATTGACCCAGCTATGTAAGGTCCCTCCTGGGTTTCTCAAGACCCGCATTAACAATTTCCTGCCGTAGTCCCTTTCCAGTTTGTATAGATGATTGGTGGATGTCCCTCAAACTTTTTTTTCATTTTTTTCTAAAATCACCATCCTATTTTTCATATACATCCTTTTCTCACTCTCGTCCATAAAATAAAGAAGAACATAAGAAATTACATATGGGCATGTTCTGTAAAAAAAAATTGGCCTAAGTAGTTTCTCATCACCGTTAATTTTTTGTCTAAAAACATCTTTTATTCATCACTGGGCATAATTTGTTGGGAAAATGAAGATCTTTGAATTTATTTCTTTCATTTTGACGAATCTTTCACTAAATTGAGCACGTGGTAGTGAAATAAAATTCAAATTATCTGAAACGTATAACGTGTTGTTAAATGTCACCCGGCATAATTTTTCACTTGACTACTTTGATATTTTTATTATCAGCATACTTTTTAGAGCACCACAAGATCTACACGACGATTCACGAAAAAATTATGTTACCCTTTCCGTTGCGGAGTTATGACTGATTCTTTGGTCGCGCAGAGTGAGTTTCTAAACTGTTATATGACCCCTCTCCCCGCTCGATAACGTATACGCACGATGACGTAAGCGCACTAACAAGCAACGGACAATGGTTTATTTTTAGAATATATACACTACTTGGCACCACAACCCTTGGGCCGTGATATTAATTGAAATATTTGTATTTATACCAAAAGCGTTTCATCGCTAATTTTGGCGGGACCTTCGTACAGAAGTTAAAGTTAAAAAGTTAACCTAAAGTTTCCTTGGTAAAAGATCTGGCAAAAAGATAAATAAATTTCAAATTAAAAACTGTGATTCATAATCATTATGACATTTAAATAGGATGGCAATATACTATGTCAGGTAAGTAGAAGAGAGACCGAGTGCGTGCTAAATAGGACATAACAAAAATGTAAAACTAAATTAGATATTGTATTAAAACTTATATTATGCGAAAGTTTATCACAGCACCACGTTAATCTAAAATATAATAACTATGTTACGCAATACTACACTTATTTAAAATATACTAAATATGTTTCGTTTACCATATGATAATTATAATGATTCCGATATAAATTATAACACAAATGTTATTTATGATCTAAATAATCTAAACAAATACGATTGGGGCTCATATAGTCTAAAAATCATTCATCAGAATATCAGAAGCATTTCAAAAATCGATGATTTTTTATTATTTCTTGATCAATTTAATTACTCATTCGATGTTATAATTTTGTCGGAATGTTGGATAAATAAAGAATACACCTCCAAAATTATACAAAATTACTCTGAATATCACACTAACATAAGTTTAAATAAATCAAGTGGAATCGTTGTTTACATCAGAGACGGAATACAAGCACAAGTAGATGAAATTTTATTATCACAAGCAAACTGTCTGAAAATTGTTTTGAACAACAACTTATGTATCTTTGCAATCTACAGATCACCCGCTTTCCAAAACATAGACACTTTTTTGAGCTCACTTCAAGCAATCATCAATAGTTCAAAAAAAATAGAACGTCAAATCATCATAGGCGATCTCAATATTAATACTATTCCCGAATACCATCGTCAATATAACGATTATTTATGCCTGCTTACTGAAAATGGATTCATTCAGACAATTAATAGCCCTACTCGAGAACAGGGCATGAGTAAATCTTGCCTAGACCATATCAATGTTAAAAATGTTAACCTAATCAACTCATTTGTTTTTCACACTACAATTTCAGACCACTACACCACAGCTCTCTGTCTTAAAAACAAACCTCTCACTGATGCTAAAATTAAATATGTCCCTCGAACAAATTACAATAACTTAGTCGAAGACTTGCGATCAGAAAACTGGCAAAACGTTCTAGACCAAATTGATACTGACTCAGCAATGAATGAATTTATCACAAAATTACATTCATATATATCTAAACACACTAGTCACATACACATAACAAATAATCAAGTAAAACTCACACCTTGGATCTCCCCTGGCCTTGTCAAATCTATTCACAGAAGGAATCAATTACACGAAAAGGCGAAAAGATGTCCTGAAAATATTTTAGTACAAGCTCATTATAAAAAGTATAGGAATTTATGTAAACATTTAATTAAATCGACCAAAGAAAATTATTATAAAAAAATTATTTACGAAAATAACTGTACGCCAAAACGTCTGTGGGAAACTTTTCGTAATATATCTAAAACAAAAATTAATAAATCTTCCGAAATTAAATCGTTGTACATTAATAATATAAACTGTTCAGACCCAAAAATTATGGCAAATTTTGCCAATATTTATTTCACTTCAGTGGGAGTCACTCTTGCGAAAAAAATTCTTGATAAACTTAATACTACTGAAATTGATCTCGCTAAGTTTACTACCTCTAATTTCGGTCATAAAATAGACAATGTACAAACAACGACAAACGAAGTCATGAAAATAATTGACGATCTTAAGTCATCAAATGCTTGTGGTCCTGATAAAGTCTCATCAAATCTGTTAAAACTTATTAAATCCTCAGTCGCAATACCGATCGCGTTCATTTCGAATCTAAGCTTTAAATCAGGAATATTCCCCAATCATTTAAAACATTCAGTAGTTATATTGCTTCACAAAAATGGTGACAAATCGCATGTACATAATTACCGGCCAGTTTCTTTGCTAAATTCGGTCTCGAAAATTATTGAAAAAATTGTAAAAAATCGCCTTAGCACATATCTGGAAGATAATAACATTCTTTCTAATAGACAATACGGCTTCCGACCAGGTTTAAGCACAGAAAACGCTATCGCTAACCTGACAAAAATAATCTCTAATAATATCGATGGAGGAATTAAATGTACTGCACTATTCCTGGATCTAGCCAAAGCGTTCGACACTATATCACATAAAATTCTGTTGAAAAAACTACAGTGCGTTGGAATACAGGGTCAACTATTAAAGTGGATGGTTAGTTATTTAGAAAACAGAAGCCAAAGAGTGAAACTTAATGATACTCTAAGCGATTCAGCAAATATTAAATTTGGTGTACCTCAGGGAAGTACTCTAGGGCCAATTTTGTTTAATATATATATTAATGAGCTATGTAACAGTTCCCTTGCCGACCACATTATTACCTTTGCAGACGATACGGTCTTGTTATTTGAAGGTAAAAACTGGAATGAAGTTCACAGTAAAGCAGAAGCTGGTATAAACAGTGTTAAACAATGGCTTGATAATAATCTACTCACACTCAACACGGAGAAAACAAAATTTATCCGCTTCAGTGCAACTCAAGCGGGACAACCGAAAGAAACACAAAACATTATTATACACCACTGCAATAACCTAACTACTTGTAATTGTAACACCCTAGAATGCGTAGATAGTATAAAATATCTAGGAATTATGATAGACAAATTTCTGAGATGGGACCTACATATAGACTCAATTTCCACAAAAGTCAGAAAACTTACTCATCTTTTCCTGGGCATTAGAAATATTCTCTGCATAAAAGATCTTAAATGTTTATATTATGCTCTGTGTAACTCATTACTTGAATATGCATCTTTGGGATGGGGCGGATGTACCAAAACAATACTGGATCCCTTAGCAAAAGCACAGAAATCACTGCTAAGGGTCATCCTAAAAAAACCATTTAGGTACCCCAGTGATGTATTATTCAAAGAGATACGAGTTCTTGATGTCAGGCAACTATACATAAAAAAAATTATATTACACACTCAAAAACAACGTCACCACTACCCTTCCATTGATCATTATCACGACACTAGACATTCAAGGAGGAATCCAGTTGTTCCACCTACTACTATGACATCCTTTGCCCAAAGACAATTCTATTACCTTGGTCCAAAATTATTCAACCTCTTACCCGATTTATGGAAATCGAAAAGCATAAGCATTCTGCGTAAATTAGTTTATTATTGGCTTCTAGACTTGGGAAGAGTCAAAAGCGAACTTATGATGACCAACAGATAAACAAAAATGTTCTGTACTCACATTTATTCATTGTTATTGGCAGTTAAATAAAAAATTCCTACCATGCATCTGATTTATACAATGCGATTGATAATTTTTGTGATTGATAATTTTTATACAATATGTTTTCATGTACCTTGTTTATATGTTTCTTGATTATGTATATTATATTATATGTACCTTGATTATGTAAATTAATACAAAGCACAGTAATAGCGATCAAATTAAGAAACCCACCTAATATTTTTCTTATATTGTAACTATAAATTGAATTAATCCAATATGTTATCATGTACCTTGATACAGTGTTCCTTAATTGCATATTATTACATGTACCTTGATAAAATTTATCAGGTGTTTTCATAAAAAAAACTAATATTCGGGTGTACAAATATGTCTGAAAAAGTTTTATTTTGATTACTTTGATAAATATATATGTATATAGACTATATTACTAGCGTAACTATTAATGTAAAGTATGGAAATATAATTCATAACAGCAGCGTGTACAAATGTTAACTAAACCAGGCAATTTGGCTGTCCTAAAACGGGAAAATTTCCTAGTTGGACAGCCAAAGCTTCCTTAATATGTATGTAATTATTTGTATCTAATAAATAAATAAATAAAATAAAAATCAATGGCGAGGTTGGTTTCCATTCAAATCTACATGGATACCATAATGTCACTGTCTTGGGACACTGTTCGAAGAACGAACAGGGGTTGGAATAGCCGCACTTTAAAGGGCTATTCCACACAGATAAAGTATAAATTAATTATATGGCTTGTGACAGGCGATGCAAAAACACAATACATAACGTTAATTCACAATCAACTTACCGGGAGGAGATGGTGAAATCTGCATAGTGAGCATCATCTGTCAGCACTGGGACGTTTAGCGTGGTTGTTAGCACTCGTTATTTTAGATTAAATTGCGATAAAAATACGTCTTATGATTATTCCGATTAGACAACCGGCGATCGAGAGTTGACAGGACGAACCGTTTTTGTGCAACTGGCTCGGCTCACGGCTATCCGTCGTTTTAGCTGACTTGTGTGAACTTAAACTATACAGTTTAAATTCTGACGATATGATTGGTTATTACGCAGCCTGTCAAAAGCAATCGGCGTTACGGAACAGACACTTAAGCAGTATTCTTATCTTTCAACCTTAATTGATGATCACATTTTCAATAAATAAATTTTAGAAACTTATCTTATAACCGTTCGTTTCAAATGTCATAACGAAAACTATTGTTATCGGTTAAAATATCTTCTCAATATGAGAGTAATTATATTTTTTTCATACTTCCACCATATCCTTACTTTTATATTGTCTAAATTTAGTACCAGCGTCCAGCATACATAATTTTAGGTAGACAGTGCACAGCACAGCGCGAGCATGATAAGGATTCACGAAGGACCCTAACGTGACGTATCTTTCACGTTTAGTACCTTATCAACAGAGTTCAATGTGCTCCAACTCCAACCCTAAGCCAGAAGGGTTGAAAATAGATGCATAAAGTGTGGCATAGGTCAAAGGACGAGTTTTGGTTTGGTGTAATATTTCATATTTGACGTTTTGTGTTTATACAGATTATTACGTGAGTATCATAAATTTATTGGTATGTTAGTTAAAAATCAACCTGTAAAAACAAAGATTTTTTGGTGTAATACATCTGTATTCAATTTGAGCTGCTCTGCTACCAATTTATTAATATTTATAATTTGCTACTAATTTATGTAGCCAATTTAAGAGAAATGCGTGGGTGTGCGTGAGTACCAACCAAAAGTTTATAGAATTTGACATTGACAACAAGTATATTTGCAAAGTTTCAGTTCGATCGGATATCGGTAAGTGGGTTAATTTCTACTTACAATATTTGCATTCATTCTATCATGAAAACAAAATCAAAATTCAAATAGATTTATAAGTAAAAGTGATTTGTACAAAAATTAAGATTAGGTTTGGAGTAATAATGTTCAAAACCAATTACATACAATTTACAACAATATTCCGCGATGCCAAAGGCTTGGTGCTATACTACAAGAATGGATATTTTGAATAAATTTTTAACCTTTTGTAATTTTTTTTTAATTTTAAGTCTTTGTTGTGAGAGCGACATTTATTTTTGTACAAAAAAAAATATCTTCGTTTTTGAACATGCAGTTCATACTCTGAGAAATCTCTGAGAATCTTGGTATAAGAAGTAATCAAAATAAAAATAAATATGAGCTTTCATTTATTTTATTTATTGCATCTCACTATACTCACGTTTTTTCTCATAAAAATTAACCTCACTAGGACTAAGCCTGTATCATTGGAATTTCTTTAACTAAGTTCAATTGAGTTCTTACCTACAGCGGATTCCTCCAATTTTTGTGTATTTATAAGAACTTTACTGTTATTGAAAAATTGTATATACACCCAGTGGTATGAACATTTTGGGAGCAGTATACAGGGTGTATCGGCACGTACCCGACAAAGTTTAACCAGCTATTCCTTAGCACATTTGGAGTAAAAAATGTTATGGGCACTTTGCTGTCCGGTAGCATTTTTTTTTTCAATTAAAAACAAAAAAAATAAAAATTTCCACACTGCATCACTGTCATTGGCATTGCTTTTCGTGTTCAACAGCTGTTATAAGCAAGTATGTCGAAGAGCGTCTTCGCTCTTTCGCACACACTAAATAATAATAGTTAAAAATGAGACGAATGGTGCCGTGCCATTTCGTTGTGATTGTAAAAGTGCGCCAATATAGGTACACACGTACATTATTCAACGGAATTCGAATAAAATATTGCCAGATGGGTTTTCAAACTTTGACAAAGGATAAAACAGTGGTGACATGTGGTGAAATTATGAATAGTTAATTTTTTATTGAAAAAAAAACGTTACCGGACAGCAAAGTGCACATAAGATTTTTTACTCCAAATATGCTAAGGAATAGCTGGTTAAAGTTTGTCGGGTACGTGCCGATACACCCTGTATAGAACTGTTGTTGGGCGAAAGTTGTTTCCGTCGAAGGAATTATGCATTTTAGGTGTGATGAGTATTGGATAACATTTTTATACTTTTTTATTTGTTTTATTCGTATTGTACGTATTTACAGTGGGTTGCCATATTAATAGGGACAGTTCCAATATTTCCTAATTTTTTATGTTTACGTTGTCTCTACTTCTAAATTACTTGCATTCTTTCGTTATTTTTGTTGCTGGTATCACCACTGACACTTTTAAGAAGTGGAAATACTTACAAAGTGCCACATCCCTCGAATTTTAAGGTTTTTTCCGCGTGGCCAGCTTTTTGTGAAAATACGTGATTGAAGTTCTGGTAAATAAATATACATAATAATTATATTTACGAGTTTTTACAGTTAAGCCGTACAAAAATGTAAGTAATTATTAATTATCTATTAATTTTGTAATTTTTTTGTCCATATCTTATTTCAACGAATAGTTTTGCCATATTGAGTCCAATGTTCTGTTTTTTTTGTATGGCTAGGTCTTCAGACACGTCCTCAAGAAAATTTCCGGAAGTGAAGACACTATTGTTAAACACTCAACATTCCCAAAGCAAAATAGCAGCCATTACAGGTATTTTAAAGTCTGTGGTTAACAGGATAAATTAGAAAATCAATCAAAACCTGCCCCTTGAAGTAGATCACAATGGGAAATGTGGCAGAAAACGAATCACTACACCTCGTACTGACCGCAAAATCAAAAACGTCTGTCTCCAAAACCACAAAAAGAGTATGGTTCGTCTGACCTTAATGATCAATGAAGAAGGTATCGAAGTCTCCCAAAGGACAGTCCAGAGGAGATTGGCTGAGGAGAACCTCATTGGTCATCGGCCAGCTGAAAAACCTCGCCTCACGGTAGATATGAGGAAAAAACTACTGGAATGGGCCAACGCACACCAAAACATGACTATAGAGGACTGTCATATGGTAATTAACATTTTTGTGGTTTTCAAGCTTCAAAAAATTCCATTCGTTTGATTATGGCATTTTTTTAGGTGTGCTTCTCTGACGAGTCCATATTCCAAATTTTGGTGGAAAAATGATCGTTCGTCCGACGACGCCCAGGAGAGAAATTCCATCCAGACATTCCATCATTCCATCCTTGTGGAGACAGTGAAACGCCCTGCCAGTATCATGGTGTGGTCAGTCATCTGTTCCAAAGGGATGGGGCACCTCCACTTCGTGCAACGGACTATGAGGCAGGATCAGTACAGACAAGTACTGTAAAATCGATTACTCCTCAAGTCGGAGAATGGTTCCCAGGTGGCCAGGAATACATCTTTATGCACACCTTCGAACCATACCATAAAGCCAGGATTGTAATTGTGGAAAGCATTCCTGGCTGAAAAAATGTGCAGGTTTTACCTTCAACGTGGAATTCCCCTAACATGAACCCTTTTGACTTCTATTATTCACATTCGCGTAATATATTATCCTTCACTCCGTTCTTCGTTCATTCGCTCTACGCAACTTTGGACTCTCATGTTCACAAAATAATTTCCACGCACTGACTTAAGACTGTTGACTAAGCGATGTTAATTTTCTCTGTCAGCATTAGATGGTGTTAGTATCAATTAATATCTAAATACAAACTACAGTTTATACATATGTCATATATTTATACTCTAAGTGCTCCAATCCTTAACATTTGATTAGTGACAGTTAAACGGATTGCTAATCCTTCGCTAATAGTAATTGTTTGCAAGTACAAATCACTACATAAATGTTATCTGATGATTAAGTCTTAAGCGTGAATAAACACTCTGGTTTGTAACTATTAATTAAAATCACTATTATCAGTAGGTTTTACTTGTTTGTAGCAAGTATACCATTTATACGTACGTAAATATTCCGCCTTAACTATTTACCAGCAGTAGGTAAGCAGGTTAAAGAAAAATATTATAATTATTAGATTATTTTCTTTGTGATTCATTATTATGTTATTTATTTTGAAATGTTTATCAAACATTTAGCAAAGAGATGTACATATATTTATCAGCACGTCATAACAAAACCATGTTTAAGAGTTTATACATAAACAAGAACGTTATTCACGTAAATTTTAACAGTTTACTCAAAACATTTCATTAAACTTCTAGTTATATTTCTCCGTTTAAATGGATATTTCAAGGTAACTAAATTTATTTCGGTTATTACAGATGTTATTTTAGTGGAGGTAAGTAAGTAGTTTGTAAACACTCCTAAACGGATGGTTCTTGCATCACAAAATTTGTTTAGCTCTATCTAGCTGAATTATTATAAGCAATGTTTTTCTACAAGCAATAATTATTCGCCTGAAACACTCATCCACTTTGAAAAATCTCCTCTGTTCAATTTAAATTAAATTAAAATTAAATTAAATTTGATTAAATTTTGTTCAAGTCCCGTTGGCGTCATGTATCTTTTATCAGGAGATTTTTCAATGTGGATGAGTGTTTCAGGCGAATAATTATTGCTTGTAAAATAATTGTTACCCTTTGTGCTATGCATAAAAAATCTTGTCTTAAACATTAGTTTACCAAAAAAATAATAATTAATATCTGACAAGTTCTAGCATTTCACCTAAAAATGTAGACAATTTGTCTCGACGTCATCTAGTGAGAGAGTTAGCACTTACAATGCCTTTCTCATATAAAATAAAGTTGGTTGTTTTCAGGTGAAAAAATGTAACAAGCAGTAATTGTTGAATGAAACACTAGTATATATTGAATTATTTCGCGGATAAGAGATAAGCCGCCATAGCTCAGTGGTCAGAGCAGTCGACCGGAAATCGAAAGGACACGGGTTCAAGTCCCGTTGGCGTCATGTATCTTTTATCAGGAGATTTTTCAATGTGGATGAGTGTTTCAGGCGAATAATTATTGCTTGTAAAATAATTGTTACCCTTTGTGCTATGCATAAAAAATCTTGTCTTAAACATTAGTTTACCAAAAAAATAATAATTAATATTTATTCGTCTGAAATACTCATATAAACATTACGTACGGATAATATCTCACAAGTAAAAATAAATGCGGCTGATGGGAATTGAACCCACAGCCTTCTGATTGGTTTAAGGCAGCTGACCGGCAATCAGAAGGCTGTGGGTTCAATTCTAGTCTACATTACCTTACATTTTAGTAGTTTGCAATTACTTTGACGTTTAATTACTATTTTGGATATATTTATTAGTACTACTGGTATAAAATTTTTAAAAAATTAAGCAAATCAATTTTTTTGGAATAATAATTTTGATTTATACCTTTGAAGATATCGTTGTAATATACCATTGAAGAAGAAAATAATACTAATACGAAACATGAAAAAGAACAAGACACAGAAAAATAAAAAGGTAACGGTCTCAACTGAGAAATAAACCCATGATCTTTGTCTTACCGGGACAACGCCTTTAACCACTTGACTTAAAAAAATACTCAACCTTAAACCAATCAGTTGAAACCGTTATTTTATTTTTCTTTGTTTTGTTCTGTTTCATGTTTTGTTAAGATTTATGAAAAATATTTTATTCTTGAATAAAATAAATGATTATTAAATTTTTAAAAAACATCTCTATATATTCAGTTTAAATATCATAAATTTAAAATGAAAAATCATTTTACATTAAACAGTAAACCCAGTCTAATTTACCCCAACTTACAACTATTTTATGACCTCCTATTTTCCATTAATGTAAGTGATGTAAATTCTAATACTGTCATTATTCTTAAGAGCTAGCCTGAAAATTATCCCACTTTCAGCACTATTTACTTCAACGTAACTTAATCTCTTTTAGTACAACCTAGTTTCATCACTAATTTCCCTACTTATCAAAGATCCTAACCTAATCTAAGTTAAGTTTAATCACTTATTTACTTCAACCAAACCTCAGCCCGCCAAATATAACCTACTTTCACCCCCTCTTGAATAGAAACATCTGTGGTAAGTTTTGTTATAAAGTATCAAATGTCTCATCGTTTATTTAACAGTAATGCACAACCTATGGTATGCGACCCATATAAAATTTGAACCATATTTAAAAAAATAATTCCTTTATTTATTGAAATCCTCGATATTTAACGTGTGTAATAAAATCAGGTGTGAACATTATGAATTTATAAATAATGCACCTAAGTGTAATAAACTACTATTGAAGCATATTATTTATTTAAAAAAATACTAAATGTTTTGGACGAGAAGACAACTAGACGGACTAACCTAACCTAACCTCAGCCCGCCAAATATAACCAACCGCCATATATTTCTATTCACCCCTTCTCGAATAGAAACAGTTGTGGTAAGTTTTGTTATAAAGTATCAAATTGCTCATCGTTTACTTAACAGTGATGCATAACCTATGGTATGCGACCCACATAAACATTGAACCATATTTAAAAAATAATTCCTTTATTTATTGAAATGATCAATATTTGGCGTGTGTCTAATTAAATCAGGTGTGAACATTTAGCATTCATAAATAATGCACCTACGCAAAATATTTTTTTTTTAAATTACTGAATCACATTATTTATTAAGACATTACTAAATGTATTGGACGAGAACTGCAACAAGACGGGAGGATAGATCAGGGGAGAATTTTTGATACTATCATTTAAAATTGTTTTTTATTACAGTTCATGATAAACCAATACATTGTTAAAGCTGTTAAAAAAGCAACAAAAAGTTCACTTACCGACATACGAGTAATAATGAAAATTAAAAATTAATGTGAGTTCACACATAATTTTGCAAGTCATCAAAAGTACACACACTTCCTTCGTGGCCGTGTTTAGTAACCAGATCTGAATAGCTAGGTTATCCAAACCTTATACATTTTCTTCCTCTCCCCTTTCCAATCAGCCTCAAAAATTCCTCAACTGAGGATGCCAAATTTGGAAGAGCTAGGACTTTTATGCGGCATTCACACGAAAATATTTATTTTAGCAAAAATATCTAGACTTTGCTTGGGATAAATCATGCTGTTTTTAGAAAACTTGATGAAAAAAATAGAATCTGAACAAAAAAGGACCACCTTGATTTGTTTTAATTTAAAGTGATAGCACACCACGCATTACCGTGCAGAATTTTATTTTACCAGTTTGTCGTCGCCTGCCGTTAGCCGAGTTTGTTCTAGAATCTATTTAGAAGCTGTGCTGTGTTTGGCTTTTGCCTTAAATTTTATAAAAAAAGAGAGAAAAAAATAAACTCACTAACTACTGGGTACATCCAGTTTACAGATCTCGACTCAAGAGTGGAGCATTTCATAACGCATAACCAAAAACAAGTCATTAATTAAGTACGGAATTATCGGATGGGAAGGTACAAATGAAAAAATTGTAAACCTTGTAAAGGTGGTAAAAATACTATTTTTTATAATAATTTTGAAAACAACAACCTACATTCCCTTCAGCAACATTGTTAAAAAAATTTCAAGTTACATAATACATAAAGGAATCAATATAATACATTTTCAAACATTTGAAACAAATAAAACTTGATTCATCATTACAACTTAAATTTAATATCCAAATTCCTCCATTTTCTACAAAAAAATGGAGTAAATATTATCGCTTTCAATCACATTTAAACAGAATAGTTGTGTGCCACTATTTTAAAGCAAACATTTTCAAATACGTGCGGATTATCGTTGATGGAATCATCGAATCAATTGTTGTTAAGTATCTAAGACTGTATTAATTTCTTATATCCGTTGTAATCCTGCAAGCCTTGATTGGTTCGCGGGAGGCGGCCCCCGAGAATGGAACACAGCCTCCCGTGACGGTGAAATTCTTGATTCGATTAAGATTTGGGTTCGGTCTCAGGAAAACCTCAATTATACATAATCCAAATCGGAAAACTTGGGAAATTAAGATTTATATGGGTCGGTGTCGATTTTAACCAATCGTTTCGAACTTGGAGAGAATTCAGGACAGAGATGAAAATATTAATTTACTACACATCTACGTTTGTTCATATGCTATTTTTTTGTTTTTTTTTTTTATATTCACTCCACACAAGAGGCCCTGAGGAAAATAATTTCCCTCGTGGAATATGTTATCTTTAAGGATGCTGTGTGGGGTTGTTTTAGGGGAAAGAAAGTAATAAACATGGGTTTTGAAGAGACCCATGTTGTAGGAAGCAGGAAACACCAGAGGGAAATTATTTTCCTCATGGCCTCCTGTGGGAGAAAAAAAAACTAAATGTGTGAGAAGAAAGATTTTTATGAAAGCATGTTAGGATAGTCGTCGATGGTGTGCGTTGTGAACCTAGATATATTTTACACTTGCGAGAGCCAATACAATATATCGACCCCAATTTTGGGGTAATATTTTAATGTTGTGAGAAATAGGGATGGAAGAAGAACAAGTTCGGGAGTAAGTAAGTAAGTAGTCTTCAAAAATGGCCAAAATCATTTCAAACAACGCACTGGTTTTGAATGGTGGTCTTTTCACTACGGTAACATTAAGAGTATTTACCACTGGTATAAATTTTAAAATTCAACATATTACTTTTCGAAAAAATTATTACGACATCTTGTCTGATTATAAATACGTGATCTCTGGATCTGGAAACAAGCAGCTTGCAGCTCTGCCAGGGAGATCGTCAGTAAAATCTATTCAACCAATTACATTGATATAATCTTTAAAAGTATAGTAAAAATTAACACAAAGTGCTCTCCTCTTTGGTTCTACCGTCATCGATTCAAACAGTATCAGCATCGTGGTCACCATTAACTATTCATCAGATAGGGGTGGTAGGACTGGGTGATGGGGGTGGTAAGAGGATAGTAGGAGGGTGGTAGGGGGGTCTATCCAATCAACCCTCCATGTTACCCACCTCCTCCTGAGATTGCGTCTATGTCTTAAGACATTCGAATTATAAATACGCTTAAACTTCTGCTTAGAAACTTTGAACTATAAAATTCAAAGGCAACCCGCTTTTTTCAATGTTCATTTTGCATTCCATTTTTTTGTTTTCTATATCTTTCTAAACGATTGCAAACGAAGCAGTCTATTGATGGAGTGGACTTACGTTTTGAATTCTACTTGGGTTCCAGAATTTTCAGTAAAAACCCCTACTTTTTCTACCTTCTTCTTGATCATTCTATTTCCCCTTTCTCCGCATATTCGATCTATACTCTCCTCATTTGATGACCTCTGTGGCACAATAGTCAACTATTTAGCTACGGCCCAGTGAGCACGGCTCCGGAAAACCCAGTGTGGGAAAAGAGCAGTTTGTTTCGGAAGGTTGACAGTTTATAAAATTAAATTTTAAAAACTTATAAACATTACGCAGTTCTTTCAAAAGTGTCAGTCTTTCCCTGGTTATAGACCACCAATCAGACTCAAATAATATTGCTTGAAATTACTTGTGCATTTGCAACTGAACAAAATTTGCAAACCGTTCCCCTTTCGTAATCTATGATCATCTTTCATCATTTATGTTTGATAAAATCTATGACAATTAATGTTCGTAAGTGAAGTAAGTAAAGCCACTTGGAGCAAGAGAGAAGAACTAAACTAATAACAAGTATGGTTATGTACTTTATTCTCAGTACCGAAGTTTGACGTCTGTTGTCGAACTATTTAAAACCATCGGAGACAGTTTGCGCATTAGTATAATGGAACCTTTAACTTTTGCATGCATCAGCTCTGAAAATTAATATTTTGATTTCGTTTTGTTTTGTCGTTTCAAGGAGAAACAGTGAGTGAGGTGGGGGACCCATCGATTTGATAAAATGCCTCAAGACAGGTGTAGTCTTTCTTTCCACAACATCTGCAATTTCTCTCCAAATTTTTTTCACTGGGGCGGCTATTTTAACGTATTTCTTCAAAAATAACCACCAATATCTTACGTTGGGTTCGTTCTACTGGCAACCTACCCACGTCTCTTGCCCAAGCTACATCATTTGAGACTTGTCTATGCAAAGTACAAAGGTTTGAAGCCAAACACTTCTCAGATCACTGAGTTCTTTTTCAACTTCATTGTGTGATGCTTCTAACTTCTTTCAACAATCTTGTTTTGGCAACATTGACCCTAGAATGCACTGTCCATCACCTTGACTTGACGTTCATCCAATGCTTTTATGCACATGTCAAATTAAGTATTACTCACCTATTTGGTCACCGCATTACAAGGTGAAAAAAATGAAGCACAAATGTTTGAAACATATAAATTATAAATATAATCCTGGCAAGATCGCCACATGTTATAAATTAGGGTCCTTTTAATTAAACTCCGTTATTGAGAGCAAACTTAATCACTTTATTTAACAATAAATATACACTATCACATCGTATGATTAGGCACTTTTTACAGTTAATACTCTAGATACAGGCTAGTTTCAGTGGTTCTTTAGGAAAGGTGAAACCTTTGGTTGTTTTTAAGCAAGAGGGAGTTTTTAAGAAAACTCAACCTTTTATATGTCAAAAGACTGTTGACAACCTTCAAATTCAAAAGGCCGCAAAACAGGAATCTTCTTTGCCGACACAATTTAATCACAAACAAATAGCAGAGGCGAGAACCTTTCTAAAACAATATAATCTAACCTTCATAGGTGTCACTAGTGGTACATAATTACTATGAAAATTATACATTGATATATTGAAAATGTTAACTTTTACTGTCTAATGGAAAATTTTAAACTAATAAAGCAGTCCGATAAAAGATTAGTAAGTATCTGATTGTCACTCCTTCCCTCAGTTGTCTGATTTTACCCTCGTTGACAGCCATGCATTATTGCAACTGATTGCATTTCATGTTCATAATATAATCTCGCCTACTAAAAATATCTTTGCCGGCAACAATAATGTCAAAACCAATCGTACAACGCATACATAGCTTATGCAACCAATGTCCAGAAGTAAGAGATATTTTTAAAAGCTAGGAAATCACTTGCAAAAAAAGCATTTCACGTAGTTTTTCAAAACATTTATTGGTTTAAATCACAACGTACTAATACGCTACTACGTACTAATATCCCATTGAAACTTGTTCCACTATTCGAATGCGATAAGCGGGGCGCGTAGACACGATTCGGTAGTTTTACTTATAGCGTTCGGAGAGTTGGAGGTAAAAAAGTGGAACCGTTTTTTCGCATCATGTCTCATCATTGTAAAATGTAGTTAATTTGGATTATATTATTAGATTGTGAATACTGTAAAATTTAAATGCTTTATTAATAGTCATTCAGGTCACTTCAATAATATGTTATTTATCAATTTATTAGCAACAGCATACAACCCTATATCTCAGAACCTTCGAAATTCGTGCTAAATGTACGCGTGATGGTGAAATTTATTATAAAAATTTTTGTAAACCTTTTAAATTTAAGGGAAACCCCAACTTTTTTAAGGATTCAACGCTTTCTTGATTTTTTAGCAAAGTGTCATAGAAAATTCAATTTTATTTTAAGTACGACTTAAATTGATAGTTTTCGTGCCTTCCAAGGAGGCTAGCTTTTATCAAACGCCTTCTTTATTGGAAACTTGGAAGGAAACTGATGAAAATAATATTATATTATAGTGATGTGATGATGTGTCAGTTTCTCAAACTGAAATTTGAAATGACTAGTGGTTCAGATATCGTTTTGAAGTTAGCCAATACCCTGTCATTAAAGCATCATTCAAATGAAGGAATTCAAATGAAGGAATTCAAAGGAAGGAATTCAAATGAAGGAATTCAAATGAAGGAATTCAAATGAAAGAATACAAATCATGGGATTCAAATGAAGGCATTCAAATAAAGGAATTTAAATAACGGAATTCAAAGGAAGTAATGCCGATGTTCGCATGTGTTGGGAATAGGGCTGCCACCTCTCCCGGTTTGACCCGGAGTCTACGGTTTTGCATGGTGCATGTCCGGGCTACGGGTTTAACATCGATATCTCCGGGTCAGACCGGGCGGTGGCAGCAAAGCGACAGACGACCATCACGGCGTGGAGCGCGTAACTGTCTGACTGAGTGAATGCGTGATGAATTTTACGGTGCCAAAATAATGAGAAACATTAAGTTTTTGAGGCTTTCTGATCAGGATAAATTAAAAAAAGAAGCCGATGAGGTTAACAGGAGAACTCTTGAATACATACAGAAATATTATGATTTTGAGGATTCTGTATTCAAAATATTTTCCAAATTCGATCTTACAAGTGCAGTAAGTTACGAAGATACTGTGGATTTGGTGTCCCCTTAGGTTCCTTCAATCTTTCGATAGCTGATGACATCATTGCTCTAAGACGCTAAGGGGCTCGGAAACCGGGACTCGGTTGTGGAAGCTGTCGAATCACTTGGTTTGAAAAATGTCGACGAAGATAAATAAACTTTATGACCAGACCCGAAACTTAAACCAAGTATTTCCTCAGTTCGTATAATCTAGTGATTCAACATTGCTTGTTGATTTATGATGGGTTCAGTTATTCAAAGTCACCTTAACCTTCACCGAACTGCCAATAATAATCCCTATAAGCAATGCTTCTGTTGAACGCGACTTTTCTTTAATGTGAAATTTGTGGACAGACGAGCGGAAACAGCTTGTCAGTGGACATGGTGAAGGTAAAGTTCATTGTGAAGATTAATTACCATATGAATTGTCAAGAATTTTTGAAGTTTTTGAAGAAACCTGAGCAAGAAAAGATGCTTAAACAATCCCTTCAGAATTAAAAATATAGTTTTAAGTGTAAGCTGGTCCAAGTCAGCTTAGCACTAGCTAGGTCATTTATATTTAAAAAAAACATTGCCGATGACATTTTTCCTTAATTAAATAATTCATACTAAAATAGTTTTATTTTAATAAAAAAAAAACTATATTTCTAAAATCTCCGGGTCTACTGTTTTTGAAAGGTGGCAGCCCTAGTTGGGAAGCAGAGATGTGCTTTATTTCAAATAAATCCATTTCAAATGGAAATGCAAAATGCAAATGGGTATTTTCCATTTTGCATTTTAAATGCTTTCCTCGATGCATTTTCCATTTTAAATGCTTTTTCGCAACATTCGAGTTTCCTACTTTCTCCACTCATCTTTTTTTCATAGGCCCCGAATATCAGTCGGTCCTCAACCTCGCTATGAGACAGACAGAGTAAAGTTGCTCCCCGGTAGGAGCTCTGGCAATTGAGTGATACCATTACAAAAAATACTAATTCAAATACTGAACACGGAGCCATGACGCTAAAATATTAAATGTTAGATAGCAGTTTCTATTTTTTTATGTTGGCAACATTAGTCCCGCGCTAATTTTTTGTGGTTTCATAATCTGTTACATTCTGTGGTCGTTGTATTTTTGGATTTACAATCATGTAAGTACTGTAATTAATATTATTATATCGAACTATCTACCAATGCACACTTCCTAAGGAAAACCAATATATTATGCTAGAATTGTAGAATGCTATGTTAGTATATTCAGTAGTTTAAAGAATTTAAATACAATCGCAGGCCGATGGTACAAGTGAAGACCGGTTCAGATGGATAATTTGTATGGCATTGCTTTTCTTATTTCATTATTTAAGTAAGAACTGCATTCGATAAATATTTACCTACGACTACCGTTTTTAATACGCATTAAAAAAAAACAATCATTTGATTCAACTAAATGACAATAAATAACAACTTTTTGCATTAACGATTTTGAAAAATATTGATATTTAATATTATTTACGTAAATAATAATTGACCAGAAAATTTTCCATACAATACGCCAATTTGACAGAACACAGACATGAACATCGCGCATAATTCGCGTTTATTTGTAGGCAGTGTAGAAAACATGAATGACATAATCGGCATAATAGACAATTCGAGATCGCTGGCCACGCACCCGTTAATTATTAGGCGAAATGCTTTATTATCATAAACAAACCTATAATAACCCAACCTAACCTAACCTATCTTATCTTAGGCGACCAAATTTGGTCGCCTAATAATTAACGGGTGCGTGGCCAGCGATCTCGAATTGTCTATTATGCCGATTATTTCTTTCATGTTTTCTACACTGCCACTACACAAACAAATGCAAATTATGTGCGATGTTCATATCGATTTTCTGTCAAAATGGTGTGTCGAATGGAAAATTTTCTCGTAAATTATTATTTACGTAAATAATATTAAATATCAATATTTTTCAAAATCGTAAATGCAAAAAGTTGTTGTTTATTGTCATTAAATTGAATCAAATGATTGTTTTTTTTAAATGCGTATTAAAAACGGTAGTCGTAGGTAAATAATTACTCTGCATTTTAACTAAATACTCCATATTTTTTCTTTCAGGGATGTGAAGGATGTCAATACATTACCACAAATATTAAGTATTTGCTTCAAAGATGTTACCACCATCGGCAGCGTTGAGAATGGAAATGTTTCCGCCATTTGCTTAACTTGTTCCAAGGTTTTAAAGGGCAGCATGGTCGCTACAACAAACTTTTTAAATCATTTAAAGGTATGTGAATTTTAAGGTTCTGTATATATAATATCTCAATTCCTTTCTCTTTCAATTAATTAATGAAACACTTGTGTTGCTTTGTATAAAACAGAAACGTCATTTATGATTATTAATTAAGTTTTTTTTAACGATCTATAATATCTTTTAGTTACATATGAAAATCGCCATCTTGGATTCTTTTTGTTTTATTCAAATTAGACATTTAAATTCTATCTGTAGAGCTCTGCTTTACCGGCAATGTGGCAACGTGGAAAGTTGCCATATTCAATATTTAAAGGTTATATAATATAGTTCCTTGTTATGTATTATATATCATTGTATTCATTATTCCATTAGCTATGTAACAAACTAACAAACAAATATAAAACGAGAGTAATTTAAAAAAATAAATTTATGTTTATAGCGCGAAAATATTTTGACATTTGACGTTTGTCTTTAAAAATATATGTTATGAATGGAATGCATTGTTAATTATAAGTATATTTTTACGTTTATTAACCTAATTCTAGACTCTATGTTATTCTCTTTTTTTTCATCAACTCCATATAATATATATCATCTTAGGGGATTTTGGTAGAAGGGTCTTTTTGGGGAGAGGAAGGAGTGAACATAGGTCTTGAAGATACCAATGTTGTAGGAGGGGGAAACACAGAGGCCAGCAAATCATTCCATAGCCGAGCTGTTGAATTCAAGAACGTGTCGTAGAAGCGACCCGTTCTCATGTGACAAATGTCAACTGTGTACATATGTTGGGCTATAGGTACACTTATAAGAATCACAGCTTTAGTGCGCCGCGCCAACATTAAAATGGTTTCTTTTTTTATTTCAGACCAAAGGACATGCTGAAGCGCTGAAGAATTACGAAGCTCGAAAAGTTTCTATGAAAAGAAGAAGAAATAATGAAACAGAAACTCAGACTTCAAAGTTAAAACAATTGAAACTGCAGATGCCAGGAGAAAATGACAACCTAGATACACTGATTTTAAAATTTGTCATCGAGACTATGTCTCCTCTTTCTATTGTGGAATATAGATCTTTTCAAAATTTAATACATGGAGCAAGTAAGGTGTCTAAACCGATAAAAATTTTAGGAAGACGTTCGCTAACACAAAAACTCGACTGTGAATATGAGAAAATAAAAATGAAAATAATTCAATCTCTTCATGTTGCTGACTATGTATGTACTACGGCAGATGTGTGGTCGTCATCGAAAAGGAGCTACCTGGGAATGACAGTTCACTGGATTGATAAAGTGAGTTTGGAAAGGAAGAGCGCTTCCTTGGCCTGCAAAAGATTTAAGTGGGTTCACACCTTTGACAGAGTTGCCGAAATGATGACAGAAATACATTCTGACTTTAACTTGAAACTTAGCAAAATCACCAAAACCATAACGGATAATGGCTCTAATATGGTAAAAGCTTTTAAAGTATTTGGGCAGGATGAAAATATAAATCAAAGCGGATCATCCACTTTCGAAGAAAATGATGATGACATTGATAATGACGATGACTTTTTTCCAAGAGAATTTCCTAACGTAGACGAAGATAACTATAGCTTGGATTATGAACTTCCTTCGCATGAGCGGTGCGCTACACACATACTACATTTAGTGGCTGCTGTGGATACAAAAAATATTGATATATCAACTTACAAGAAAATACGCAATGCTGCTTTGGGTAAATGCCAGGCATTTTGGAATAATTGTTCCCCAAAGTCCCCAAAATCTTGCGAATTATTCTTGGAAATTACGGGAAAATCGGTAACATCGCCGTGTACCACTAGATGGAATTCCTATTACAATGCAATTATGGATATTCTCGCAGTACAGGAAAAAATAAACGATGCCATGAAAGCTCTGAAACTCACTTTATTCAAAGATGCAGACTTAGCATTTCTAAAAGAATATACAATATGCCTTAAACCTTTTGCAGATGCCATTCAAAGTCTACAGGGTGAAAAACAAACATACTATGGGGTACTCCTCCCTGAATTGCAAAGAATTAAAACAATTTTAATTTCGTTAAGATCAGAAAACCTTATATACTGTAGAGCTCTTTGTGAAAAATTGGAAGAAAGCGTAACAAAACGATTTCAAAGGTTTTTTATTTTAGATTCCAGTGCAAATGATGCTATTTGCGCTACAGTGTCGCATCCATTTTTTAAAATGAAGTGGACACCTAAAGAACAGAAAGACAGAGTCCGTTCAGTGTTTTTACTACAAATAACGAAATTAAAAGAAAGTACCAAAAAATCTAATGTAAATCTACAAAGTGGAAGTAATACTCTTGTAAAGGATGAATCTTATTTTCTTTTTGAAGATAATGAAGATTTATCTAATTCTTCCGCAGCAACAGCAGGTACTCTGGATTTAGAAGCCTTGCAATACCTTCAAGACAAAAGAACCGATTTTGAAATGTTGCATGACTACCCTACTGTTAGGCACATGTTTATCAAATGCAATACTTGTCTTCCGAGTTCAGCACCAGTTGAACGTCTCTTTTCATATGAAGGTATGATCATGAGACCTCATAGAAAAAAGATGAGTGATGATGTTTTTGAGAAGATCATTCTTCTCAAATCTAATAATGGCTAAGGCTAATCTGACCAAGACCACTAACTAGGTAAACAAAGATAAGATAATACAAAAAAAAATTATGCTGTATACATACATAAAATATACCTACATAATAAAGACAATATGTTTGGTTTTCTCAAAATTGTATTTCATTATCTATGGGTTTTCTAGTGCGCCTGCTTGGAGTTTTCTGTGAAAATCTATTGTCAAATAATGGGTGCGCACTAGAAAACAACATTTTATATTGTCTGATTGTCTCACTGTCTTTTATTTCTCTATTGTTCACAGATGGATGTCCCCTCACTAGAGAGTTAATACACAAATGATGATGGCCCTAAGAAAAATTCATTAAAAAATTACAATATTTAGTTAATAATAGATACTATTATATTCCACTCAAATTCAATTGTTTTTTACCCAGTATATATCAGTATGTATGATTTGTTATTCCACAAGTTGTTTGTTCTACATTGATGTCCATTATTAAATGACAAAGTTATTTAAAAATTCAATAATTATTTTAATTGTTTGACCTGAGAAACCATTTTGTATTTTGAAAATATTTATTTTGCATTTTGCATTTGAAATGAATATTTAAAAAGCATTTTGCATTTTCAAATGGAAAAGTTTTGACCCATTAATTCGCGTTATTTCACAATTCACACATTCAAAGTAAAATATAGCATATTTTTGACACGTTCCAGAGTGGAAGATACTCTCAGTATTGCTCTGGTGTAAGACCATCATTCAGATTTGAAACGTTGATTGAAATGGCTTTGGCCGTGTATGGTGACTAGATCTAAATAGCACGGTACTTTCCCACCATCCGTATCTTTTTCTTCTTCTCCCCCCCCCCCCACTACCTTCAGCCTAAAAACATGCCACAATCGGGAATACCATAGTCTTACTAGCTCCAGACGGTTGGGATCAGTTGAGACTCTCATAAATAATAATAATCGTTTTTGGATGATTTTTAAAAATTACCTCAAAAGCGCTCTACAAATATATAATACATTTCTACAGTGATGAATGTCATTAATAACTATATATGGAGATAATATACAGTACCATACTTACCTGGCAGGCTTGATGCAATTTCACATCTTAAAAAAAAATTGTTTATTTTTTGGGGATCTGGTGAGGAGGCACGGAATGAAAGACGTGTCGTGAAGGTCAGAGTGTTTTATTTGATGAGTCAGGTAGCCGTGATGAGAGTGGACGTAGGACAGATGTAGTATTCTCCGGATGCGGGCGGTGATGGCAGGTCAAGTGCGGGTCTGTGAGTCGACGCCGGGCGCTGGTGACCGGACTCGTTGACTGTCAAGGCACTGGCGATCTTGGCAATCACTACTCCAGTGCTGACGAGAAGGCCGAAGGTGCGGTGGACCTTGTAGGCGGTTGAACGGGAGCTGAGTAGACCAGTGAGGATGCTGCGTGTCCTCGTGGTGGTCATGGTACGTGGATGAAGCGCTGGTCAGAGACGCAGGAACCAGGGCGCTGTAATCCATGTAGCGTCGGCCAGGGACGGCGATCTGAGCCAAAGCGCTATGATGTTATCCCGATGGAGTCCATGAGCAGAGCCGGGAAGAATGTCTTTCGCGCAAGTGAGGTGCGTGGATTATCACTCGTTGAGCACCTTGTTAACTGATGGCGGATTGATGACTGACTGATTAGATTCTTCATACTGTCGCTTTTTAAAAGGTGAAGAAGCTTCTGGAAAAATTTGGTTGCTATGTAGAATTTTCCAAACAAATAAATAAAAGAACATCCAAGAAGCTTGTTTGGAAAAATCGAGACTTCTAGAATTTCTTTCGAATGAAGTAGTTGCGTACCACTACAATTTTGTAAGAAGCTTAACAGATAGACCAAGAACGATACTCACAAAAAACACGAAGAAACCCACTCCCTTCTGTGTGTAATATTATTACTCACATATCAGTTATTCTTTATTTTCTCAAAATAATTTTACAAAAATAAACAAAAAAGTGAAAAGAACCCACCAAGGCACTACTTGTATGTGGGTTACATGGAAAAAATACTTATAAAATAACAATGGAAATATACCTTTTAAATTAAATAATTCATAGAAGAATTTTAACAGACTTGGTATTCCACATCTTAATTATCAATTTCTATGGTTTTCCTTTTCCTTTATCTTTATACATCCACTTAACTCACAATGTTACTGATGAATTCGAGCCCCCACCATACACAGACGCTTATAATGGACCCAAATAACCCTATCGATAACCTACTAAACATCACGGTTCAAACGACAAATGATATAAATGAATATAAAAAAACTATCTCCACACCTAAAGCACTAAAAATATTTGCCATGAATATCCGCAGCCTCAATAAAAACTTTGACAATTTACTTGTACTCCTAACTGAATTAGGGAATGAATTTGATATAATTGTGCTGTCAGAGTGCTGGATAAATGCAAATTATATCCCGAAAATAATCAACAACTACTCCGTGTTCAACACAACTCGGCACATGTCCCAATCCGATGGGGTCATAGTTTATGTCAAATCTTACTTAAACCCTTTAGTGTCTGAAATTTCAGTTAACTATGCAAATTGCCTCAAAGTTACTATTGACAACTTAAATGTCTTCGCCATATATCGCTCCCCTAAGCTCAATAATGTCTCCCCTTTTCTCTATTCACTCGAAAAAAAAATCGAAGACTCAACTAAAGATCTCATAATAATAGGTGATATCAACATAGACATACTAAACGAAGCCAGCCCTCATACAACAAAATACCTAAACCTAATGGGCCTACATGGCCTTATACCATACATCAACATACCTACCCGAGTCACACTCACTACTAAGACATGCATAGATCACATCATGGTTAGAACAAAGCGATCTGCTAAATCAATTGTATTCGAATCTACTGTAACAGACCACTACTCAACCATCCTAGAATTACATAATTCAAAATCTCCTCCCCCTAAGCCCAGTAATCCTACTCATAAAATTGTAAATATGGATCATCTGATAAAGGCAGTAGAACTAGAAAAATGGGAGTCTACCCTGCTTTCTGAAAATGTCAACACAGCTCTTGAAACGTTTTCTGCATCACTAACTGCCCACATTAATTACGCGTCTTTCCCCACCAAAACAGCCTCCAACAAAAACAAGAAGTTGAAACCTTGGATTACGAACGGCCTTATCTTCTGCATACGTAAAAGAGACAGACTCCATAAACAAGCACTAAATAACCCTGACCCCCAATTCTCACGATTCTATAAAAAGTATCGTAACATTTGCAATAACCTGATAATAATTACCAAACAAAAATATTATAAGAAAAAAATTGAAGAATCAGGATATGACAGCAAAGTAATTTGGAACGTAGTCAACGACATATCAGAAAATAAAAAAACCTCACTCAACATTCAATCACTAGTTATAAATGGGAAAAATATCCAAGTTCACGAAGACCCAGAAACTTTAGCTGATCACGCCAACCATTATTTTAGTAATATCGGCACAAACTTAGCCAACAAAATTTTGAAAGCCACAAATAAAACCCAAAATTTTCTAGCTTCAAGGGTAAGACAACAGAACTTTCTACATCCCACACTTATCCTAGCCCCCACATCCACCAAAGAAATTGTTGACACTATACTCTCTATAAAAACAAATAGTGCTGCAGGTAATGACAAAATTTCACCTTACATACTAAAACACATAGCTCACTTCATTACCACACCGTTAAAACACATTGTTAATCTAAGTTTCAAAAGTGGCACCTTCCCCAACCAACTAAAACATGCTACGGTTATCCCAATCTATAAGAGTGGCGACAAAACAAATATCGAAAACTACAGACCCATTTCTTTGCTAAGTTTCCTATCAAAAATCATCGAAAAAATTGTCAAAAGTAGACTTATCTCCCATTTGGAAACCCAGAAGATTCTCTCGCCCAATCAGTTTGGCTTCCAAAAAAAAATTAGTACAGAATCTGCAATCTTAGATTTGACTGAGAACATCTCTAATAGCCTGGATGAAGGCGATTCCTGTCTAGCCATATTCTTAGACTTAGCCAAAGCATTCGACACGGTTTCCCATCCCATACTCCTAGAAAGGCTATCTCAAATAGGCATCCGGGACTCAACTCTTAACTGGTTCTCCTCATACCTAACTGGTAGATCACAAACTGTAAAAATTAATAACACAGCTGAAAGTAACCCTCTACCAATTCAATTCGGAGTCCCACAAGGGAGTGTCCTAGGCCCTATTTTGTTCCTCATTTACATCAACAAACTCTGTAACCTACCCATAACCGGAAAACTAATATCCTTTGCAGATGACACTGTGCTCATAGCTCGTCATAAAAACTGGAAAGGAGCATTTGACATAGCTCAACACGACATAGGCCTTGTAAAGAATTGGTTAGATGACAATCTCCTGACACTCAACGCTGGTAAAACAAAATTCCTAACCTTCAGTCTATCTGTTGCAACCCAACCTACTAACAATAAGAAAATAACAATTCACTCTTGTCCAAGACCTTATTCTTCCTGTACTTGCCCAAACTTAGAAAAAGTATCCCATATAAAATACCTAGGGGTCCTAATTGATCATCATCTTCGTTGGGATCAGCACTTAGCCAGCCTAACTCCCCGAATTCGCAAGCTCTGTTATGTTTTTCGAACATTAAGAAATATCCTTACTCCTACAATAATGAAAACAGTCTACTATGCTCTCTGCCAATCCCAATTAGCATATGGCATCATAATTTGGGGCGGTTGTGCACATTATCTTATTGATCCATTACAAAAAGCCCAAAAAACGATAATACGTACTATCAACAAGCGACCGACAAGATACTCCTCCACTCGACTCTTCACTGAATACAATGTCTTAAACATACAGCAACTCCACATAAAATTTACTCTAATGCATTTTTTGTACAAATATAAGAAAAAAACCCTCGTACACCACAATTACACCACCAGAACAATAACCAACCGACACTACAACGTCCCTACACTACATACCACGTCAGCTCGAAGACATTTCATGTACCTAGCACCCAAAATATTTAACCTTCTCCCTGAAAACTTAAAAACCGAAACCCAACCCCATAAATTTAAAAAACTAATATCAAAATGGATAAGTTCACTTGGAGACCACAATATATAAAAATTGGTAGATAAATTAAATTATATTATAATTTTATCAACTAATTATCAATTATTATTAATATTTAATACCATTTTTATTACTATAAATACATTTAGAAACCATGATTTTAATATTTGTAATGCAATTAAATTTGTATAATTTAAAAACTTTTAATTTAATTTGTATATTTTTATTACTTACTTATTATTTAATTGTATAATCTAATTGTATAATCTAATTAACTTATATTTCAATCTAAATTGCATAACTTTATAACTTATAATTAACTTATTTTATAAATCCAATCTGTAAATATCACCCGCCATAACACAGGGACATCCCTAGCATGGCGGTTGAATTATCAAAAATATGTATAAATGTTCAACAAGTTCTTATAATAAATAAATAAATAAATAAATAAAATTCCTATATAAAATTTTAAATGATTTAGTAGATAGTCCGGTATTGCTAGAGCTGATGAGCTTCCGGTTTCCACAACGTAAAACTTGAAGTCAGGATTTATTTCAGTGCATAAATTCTGGGACTAACTACCATATGTATTCCTTTTTGTCCAGAATACCAATGGAGGGAAACAACTATACCAAGTCAGTGGACGTCTTCAATTTATCTTTAAACAAATACAAAATGTTGTTAATGACGCAATTTGTTGCAATGAATGGCAACAAATCAATTAAAATTCAAATATTAAATTGAAAATCGTCACCACATACACATGAGACGAGGAAATGAAATGAAAATAACTCCAATTTAGTAAAAAAAAAGAAAAAAAAGTATTATAGCATAAGTTGTTGATGTACGAAGCAGTGAAGGTATTTGGCGAATTACCAGGGGAAATAAAAAGAAAAGAAAATATAATTTAAACTTACGTTACGAAAATATGTATACTATTTATAAATATACTTTTAAATGTGATGTGTGCTAATAAGGTTGAATATTTAAGCTATAGATGGCGCTAGTCATAAAGCTTACTCCAGAGTCCGTCAGATGTCGCTAGATTGTAACAAGTACTTGTGAAATAATATTGACAGGGAACAAGCTTCTCGAATCAGAGAATGACCAACCCTCGGATAATGAACAGTATAACTAAACCCAGTCCTATTAATTGTAACGTAAACACAATTATAATAAAGAACCTTTTACTTTTTACAAAGAGTTCCCAACACCGAAATCTGCAAAGTAACGCAGATATATTATTAAATAATATATGAATGTATCTAAAAAAAACCATAAGTAAAAAATTATCGATTCGATATCTGCCAACCAAAAGTGAACAGATATAATGGCTTGAAATTGGCCTGGCATCAGAATTCTTATTTCTGCTTACATACTCAATAAACGAATAAAACTTTGATAAAATCTGTCTTCGTCCGTTTTGCTTTGTAATGCTCTTTGGCCAATTCCCAAAGCTCCTTAATGGAAAGCCAAATGTACTTTTTGGCTGGTCTAACAGATATTTTGAGTGTTATATTTAAATAAAAATTATTTAGGCTTACGAATGATAAATGATTTTATGAAATAATGGCATTTTGATAAAAAAAGTTCACGAAGTAAGAAATTTTTTTTTTTACAAAAAGTTAAATTAGTTCTAATGGTAGTTTCTTAATAAATCTCAACCTTCACTGCCTAAATTCCTAAAACTTATCGAACAGCAATGTGATATTCCAGAGTGGTATATTAATCTCAGTAATGGTGAAAGTCTACCATTCAAGATCAAATATTGCTAGAAATGGCTTAAGCTGTGTTTAGTGAAAATTTTCGATAACCAGGTACAGCCCAAACTTCCTCTTAACCGCTTCCAGCTTTAAAATCTACTTAAAATACAGCTCCCAATTTTGACGGCGCGGGTTCAAGGCAAAACGTGCGCCATAAATTGTGTTTAACTCGTATAATTCACGGGTAATGTAAAATATTCCTCCATTATGCAAAAATATATATATGTATATATTTTTTATTGTCAATTTTTTTGATAAATACAGGTACATATATAATTATACAAAACATAAGACAATAACAAAAATCAGGCGAAGCCTGTGCGTGGGCATTATAAGTTATGTATTTAAAACAGTGGTGATAACTGCTTATCATATATCAGACAAGCGTTATATAGGTACCCAATTTTTATTATAAATTAATAATCCTTTATTAGAAATGGGTAGGTATTTGCTTGTTCAAATGCTCGGTAGATGTTTACATGAATAGAGTTAACACGAACTAGGTACAGTGGAAATAATTTAACAGCCCGTTCGTAAACATATTTAAAAAAAAAAAAAAATTTATGTGACACCTCACAAGAGTGTCCCTGCCTGTGCAGTGTACAGACAGGAGAACTATGTCACCACCCGGTTGGGCGGCGTTGTGAGGCGGAATAAGGTAGGGGCTGTAGGAAGGGATTTGTTAATGCGGGCCTTGAAGAGGCTCGGATTATAGGAGGGAGGAAAAACAGATGCCGGTAGCTCGTTCCACATACGAGCCGACTTACACAAAAACGAGTCGTAAAAACGGCTCGTTCTCATGAAGCCAACGTCAACCGTGAACGGGTGTTCAGTTCGTGTCCGTCGAGTTTCGCGCACGTGCACCGGTGCATCAGGAAACAATGCTGCTAGCTCTTTGGAGCAGGCTCCATTGAAATACCTGTAGAACAGACATAGCATGCCTACATTGCGTCTATGCATTAGAGAAATTGAAACGCTATCCTTTTCATAAGCGGTGTTGTACATGTTTTGTTCGATTAGTGTGAATATAACGTGTCTTGTACTTTTATAAGGCAAATTTCTTCTTCTGGAAGGTAATGTCTGAGGAAAATATTTTTTTTATAAATACTTTTACATTCACAAATCCTACGATTATAATTTTCCGTGATTTTTCACAGAGTTAAATAATATATATATACACGGCATGTTCCAGAGTAAAAGATTCCTTGAGTATCGCTCTGGTGAAAAACCACCATTCAAAGAAGTAACGTTACTTAAAATAGCTTTAGCCATGTTTATTCACCAGTTCTAGACAGCCATCTACTTCTTATTCTTACTCTTCCCTCTTTCTCCAGCCTCACAACATACCTACCCTAAAAGATGGGGATGTCGTAGTCACTCCTGCGAAGAAGAAGAAGATGTTACCTATCAAAATGTTGTTAAACTTGAAAAATTACGACATCTGTCCAATGACATTATAAAAATACAAGACACGTTATATTTATACCAATTGAACAAAACATATACATAGATTTTAAAAACATTATAAACAATATACCTTATGAGCTATTGAATATTATACACAAAATTTTAGAATGAAATAACGTTAAACTGATAAACTGAATATGAAACAATATTAGTAAACTGTACTACATACAAGACAAATAATTAAAACTACATTAATTTGTAGGATTCAACAAAATGCAGGTATAGGTTAAGCTTAGTTCTATAAATGGAGTCAGTAAATATGCCAATATTACCTTCCCCCAAACTTATTGCCCAGATCATGCATACTATTGTTAAGTGTGTGTGTGTCTGATACAGGGTTTTCCAATAAGAGGTGTTATTTTGAATAGCCCGCTATTTCAGTAGATGTTATTTTGAAGCTGTCATTTTTTTACATTTGACAAATAGAAACTACGTTTTTAATAAAAATACACAATACACGCTTCAACAATGCATTGAAATTATTAAAATTTACTATTATTAATTACTAGAATTCCATCGAAAAATCATCTTGAGTGGTGAGGCCCATTTCCACCTCGGTGGCTAAGTCAACAAGCAAAATTTTCGTATCTGTGGCTCGGACATCCTAAGAGTTAATGTTGAAAAGCCTCTCTTTCTTCAACGTGTGACTGTTTAGTGCGGTTTATCGTCCGGCGGAGTCATTGGACCTTACTTTTTCGAAAATGAGGCTGAAGGAACAGTTACGGTGAATGGATTACGCTATTGAGAGATGATTAATGATTTTTTATGGCCAAAATTGGATGATATTGATCTGGACAACGTTTACTTTCAACAAGACGGCGCTACGAGCCACACAAGCAACGAAACTATTGATCTTTTACGATTGAATATCAAAATAACACCTCTTATTGGAAAATCCTGTAGTTGGTTGTATACATAAATGTAATAACCGATTAATATTTTATACGTAACATATACCACGAAAGTTTCTTATAGTAATGTGCCCACCTGTTACGTGTGTACGTGGCGTAAAACGCCAATAATTGTTCTTCAAATTCATTCAAACTTGGTTCGTGATTAAATCAAATTCTAATTCCGATCGCTCCGGCAAAGGCAACCGCCCTTAGTTTGGCTTGATTAGCCATGGAAGTGTGGGGTAAGTTGATTAGCCGCTGGCAGGCACGATTTGCTCCGTAAGCGGCAATCGAAGGTGGATATTTGATTGAACAAACGACTGTTGCCTTACCAACTGTTTATTATACGCACTTTTCCAAGATGGAATAAAGATTTGAGTTTTCAACTTACAATCTTTTATTATTTTTTACAGGATATGATGTCATTATCATACGGCCAATTACAATAGTTTAGATCGATAATATGGGGACCCGAAGATGCCCTTTACTCAAATGATGTAGAAAAGGTGCAAAAAAATTTTATGCGATACCTCTACATGCGAGTGTTCTGATAATACCCTTTATTGTATCACTCTGATTTTCTTGCCGGAATGCTGGGGATAGAACGTCTAGACGTTAGGAGAAATATTGCAATGGTGTTAGTGGCGCACAAGCTGCTAAATGGGCACATTAGCAATCCAGATATTCTGGAACGAATTTCTTTTTATGTCCCTTATAATTTCATCAGAGCTAGACAGCACAGATTATTTATTTTTCCAAGGGGCAGGACCAACCTACCAATGATCATGCCTTTGGGGAGAATAACTACTTTGTTAAATCACATTTCTTCTGTGATTGACATTTTCAATTTGAACCAAAGAGAATTTAAGACGGCAATAAGCATACTATTTAACAAATCTGGTTAATCAGATAGTATTGATGTACTTACCCATGCAAATAAATGTATGTACTTACTTATTATAAACTGTTATTTTTGAAATGTAAATGGATTATACTGTTTTTCACAATAAATCAATAAAATAAAATAAAAATAAATGATTCACGAAGAAAAATGAGTATTGCCGATTTATTCAAAATCTCTTCAATTCAAATCCGGTTAAAAACGGGATTGCAGGCCTTCTTGATAATATTTTAGTTTCTTTCATTCCTCATTTATCAAAATACCTTTTCAGTGCATGTACCTGCATTTACCTTGATAATATATAATGACAAAATGTTAAAATATTACGATCTTTATGAACACGTGTTCTGACGTCGCTGTCGTGATAATACAATACATACAATCCATTCGTTAAGGCCTGCAATCCCGTTTTTAACCGGATTACGTATAATTTTAACAGATTCTAAATAAATTATCTATTCTCATTTTTCTTCGTGTAGCAACCGTTTGGTTGAGTCTTACGGAGCTGAAGGGTTTTTCGCTGCCAGTAAATATCTGCAAAGCAATCAACAGTCCTTACCCCAACGTTACAAGGGTCTTCAAACCTATCTTCTAGTCTTCTTCTTTCGTGTGGAAGGGAGATGGTGGTCTGGGATTCCATGTAGGTCTACTAGCCAGTTTAGGGCTTTATGAGTCACCATGTGAACTTGTGTAGATCGGGCATTCGTTGACCACAAGCTCGGTGTACTGCATCGCGCCATATTCACACATCGTCGAATAACGCCTCACCTATGCACCATGAGGGCGCAGCCGCTATGGAAGCACTTTATCCTATTGAAGGAGTACCATAGGATAGATAATCCCGTAGTAGTGAAGTGTTCTATTCTCACACAAAAAATTTCTTTCGTCTACAAGTATTAGGCAAACTTTGGCGTGTATCTCTTAGCTGAAGGAATCAATGGAGCTTGTTCTTCGAAACTCTTTTCACTTAAATTCTGTTAGAATGAACCCAAGTACAGGACTGCGCTCAAAGCCAAAATTACGATAAACCTAGAAATACAGATAATGATAACGCAATATATGTAATCAAATGAAAAGTACAACGTACGTTGAGGATATGCTGCAATACAAGCGTGAATACTTTATGGCCTAGTGAGCATTGGTTTTTAACTTGGTAATGCCTGTTTTAAGAAACTAATCAGTGCATTAATTTGGAATGTTTTATTCATAATATCAAACAACAAACATATTAATTTAACATATCACTGTTACACTTGTGAACCCAATCGCAATACAGATTTCATTCATTTGTATTATTTTACAAATAATTTTTTTTTTTAAATTTACAGATTGCTAGAAAATTTCAGTAACGCCCTGTTGAAACCATGATTCATGAAATTGCTTTAGCAATATTTTGAGTTACCATATCTAAATAGCCAGGTGCTTC
This sequence comes from Hesperophylax consimilis, assembly GCF_061612785.1. Classification (NCBI taxonomy): domain Eukaryota; kingdom Metazoa; phylum Arthropoda; class Insecta; order Trichoptera; family Limnephilidae; genus Hesperophylax; species Hesperophylax consimilis. The sequence continues at coordinate 11,475,800 of NC_142856.1, read as the reverse complement.
CTACCTTCCTCTTCCCCATCTCCTTATCGTCAGCCTTACAACATGCCCTAATTAAGGATGCCACAGTCCCACTGGAATGATATATATACGTAACATATACCATTAATATATATATATTATATTTTTAATGATAAACCTATGTTTATAATACAATATTTTTATGCATAGCACAAATTATAAAAAATTATAATAAGCATTAATTACTCTCCTGAAATATCGGTACAAATTGAAAAAATTTCACGAGTAAAAATAAATGCCGCCGACGGGAATTGAACCCACACCTTCTGATGTCCGGTCAGGTGCTCTGGACTGGACCAATGAGCTAAGTCGGCTTATTCCCAACCCGGAAAATAATTCAATATGTACAAGTACTTCAATCGACAATTACTGCTTACTATATTTTTTCACCTGTAAATTTTTCCCTTTTCAATTTGTACTGATATTTCAGGCGAGTATTAAATGCTTATAATAATTTGTTATTCTTTGTGCTGTGCATTTTTATGCTTAAAAACCCCTATCTTATAAACATAGTTTATCATTTAAAAAAATAATAATGTTTGAAGTCACAATATTTTTTACCAACAAATGTAGATATAATATGTCTCGATGCCATCTAGTGGAAAATTTAGAACTAACAAAACCTTTCTTACAAAAATAAATTTGGTTGTTTACAGGTGAATATATGTATATGTTTACACAAGATTTCAAAAAACTACTCCAATCAATTTTGATAATTCTTGATGAATTTATGCGCATTTGATATACAGGGTTTTCCAATAAGAGGAGTTATTTTGAATTGCCCGCTTTTTCGGTAGATGTTACATTTGAAGCTGTCATTTTTTGACATTTGACAAGTAGAAACTAAGCCATTAATAAAAACGATACACGTTTCAACAACGCATTGAAATTATTAAAATTCACTTGAGTGAATCAAATGCAAATAATTTTGAGTGATGAGACCCATTTCCACCTCGGTGGCTTCGTCTACAAGCAAAATTGTCGCATCTGGGGCTCGGAAAACCCAAGAGTCATTATTGAAAAGCCTCTCTATCCTTAACGTGTGACTGTTTGGTGTGGTTTATGGTCCGGCGGAGTCATTGGACTTTACTTTTTCGAAAATGAGGCTGGAGCAACATTTACGGTGAATGTGATGTGATGTGATGATTAATATGTTTTTTTGGCCGGAATTGGATGGTATTGATCTGGACAACGTTCGTTTTCAACAAAACGGCGCTACGTGCCACACAAGCAACGAAACCATTGATCTTTTACGATTTAATATCAAAATAACACCTTTTATTGGAAAACCCTGTACAATTGCAAAAAATAACAGGAAAATTACTGTGTAGGTACATCTGTAGGTAGGATTTAGAAAAACTCTATGTAAAGCCAACTCCTAGGATTTCAGTCATTACACTATAAAAATTGTCCGACAATAAAATCTTATTATATTGTGTACCCATAAACAAACAAACTAGAGGCTTCCCATTCGTTAGTGTACAGAAATATAGTGTGAATATTAACTCGAAATTAGCATGCATTTAATTTGCATAAACGACGAGCGTCGTACTCACATTACTCAGTGAATTTATAATTCATGCACTGGAATCTCCAGTTAATAATATCTGCAGTGGACATACCAACACGATAAGCCAAATAAGCTTAACCCACACTATTTCCGCGCAAACACCTAAGTTTGTGAGATTGCAGTCGCTTCGCGCGTTAAATTTTTGATATGACGTCAAGCGCCGGACGCACAATGGTAGGAATTACATATTTCACTGGACACTTTTTTATAAAAAAAAATATATTAGCTCCATACAGAAGGCCCTTAGGAAAAAAAATCCCTCAGTTCTGAGGGTTGCTGTGTTGATAGTCTTTTTAGGAAAAGGAAGTAGAGGAAGTTCTGGGAAGAAAAAAGATGTGAGGGGTGGGTATGAATTTGGGGGTCAATGTGTCTAGAAGTGACGGAAGTATCAATCCACCCTTCCCACTGCAGCACAAGGTGATGGGTCGAGAGAGTCCGTCTGGTGAAGTCAAAAGGTCTCCCTCAACCAGTCTCTCCTGATCCGGCCCGCTCCGCAATGGGTGGGCAAATGCATTCGCCGCCAAGACCTAGACAAACTTCACCCCATGAACCCGAGTACCCCTGCTAAGTTTACCAAACGTATTAAACCACTCGGGATGACTTATGGCAAGGGTGTTCTAAGGGCGGTATCTGTACTGCCTTCCAAATTGAATGAAAATATTCCTCATTATATTTTTGGGCGCCTCGGTTTGCGATTCAAACGTCTGTGCGGCGAATGCGGGGTGGTTTCAGATTCACCCCTTCCTCCCCTGTTTCCGGTAGCCATGTGTTCCTTGTTCGGGCAGACCGCACAGGAAATATTTCCTACCGGCAGATCGCTGAACCGTAAGCTGGCTGTTTGAGACTCTGACGGCTCTGTGAGTTCTAGGCATTTCAGCGACTGAAACATTTAGCAGATCTATTCACCTACCTGTTTCTAGCTAATACTCCAATTCCCCGCTGTGTAAAGCCAAAAAGGGTGAAACGCCAGAATTATTTTGGAATCTAGCAAACACTCCTTGCTTTGTTCACATGCATTTTGATACACCATTTCTAGACAAAAACAAGTAAAAAATATATATGTGTTTAGTTATTACCATTGATAGATTTGTCACACTGTGCCGTTTTTACTACATGTGATAATTAAAGATGGTATTATAAGTCAGGAATCATAATTCTATAATATTCTCCGAAAATTATAAGAGAATGCTGTTTCATGTGATCTTTGGGTCTTTATTTCAAACACTTGTCACTGTTTAATTAGTTTATTTAGACTTGATATACAGGAGACACTTACATCGTTAATGCCATCACAATAGTGATGGCATTAACATAGTGATCTGACCATCAGAAAACTTTAAATACAATATATGAAACAAATAATTAACAACTATTCACTAGACCCAGTGGTATCAATATTTAGATGGTACTGCCGCAGTAACTAAAAACATAGTGTCTTCATTGAGATTCTCAAGGAAGACATTGTGTTTTTATTTTCCACGGCAATATAACAACCACTTTATGAAATAATTATAATTACTAAATCTCTCAGATAGAAGGTTTGTTTCCGTTTCAACTATTATTTTAAAAATTATCAATGGAATTAAAGACAGTCCTGATTTACTAAGCATAATCACTTTCAGCATTCGAACTAGAACTAATGAATCGAAAATTATTATTAATTGCAACAACAATATCAGAACTCATTTAGATATTTGCTTGTACCTAGATTGCACGCAGTTGGAAATATTTTTTCAGATATTGTAGTTGTGTTTTACTATACGACATTTTATTGCAAGAAGGCTATAATAACATACCTCTATAACAATAATTAAGGTTAGCACAATACTTTTCTTCTGCATGGGTTCTATATTATTCTAAATACCAATTTTACTTCGTGATTACTGTTTCACTAAATTATTATGTACATACTTAGATGAATTAAAAGAGAAGATGGGTACGTGGTTTCATCAAACTAGGTCCAGTGGACAAACCTGTGATTTACCTGTGAAATTAAAAGATAAAATAAACTAATTTTGGAGGATTGGTTATCATCGCCAATTTAAATGGGTTGTTACTTTCAGTGTGAAATAACGAGAATTTGGATAATTTTAATTTAGTTTTTTTTTAATTTTAACAAAACTCACTTATAAAAATTTTATGGAAAAATAAATCGCGAACGCTAGAAGAGGTTTAGGGTCGACCCGACGGCTAGACTGCTGGAGACTGAAAAACGCGCGTGGCCGCACTGATCTGGGTCTAGTGGACAAACTGGTGATTTACTGCATTTGGTATTTCACATAAACTCGTCGGATAAGTCACCGGCTGGCACAAACTTGTCGTTTTAGGCTCATTTTGAAAAAATACCTTCCACAAATCATTCTCGACCAAAAACAAAATCTGATGGAGTTTCATTCGATTCGCATGTATTCAAAAATCACTTACTTTTTTTAATAAATACAATTATTTAAAATAATTGCAGAAACAAATAGGAGTATGAACGACAGGCGTATTCTACTACTCTGCTCGCTCGTTTGTTCATTAAGACTGAGGGTAAAAGCGGAACACTGACGAGCGAAATGTGCGCGGTGAGCAGTCTGAGCATGAAGACGATATAAAAATGCTCGTCGCTCGCCAGTGACGTAATGCTTGCCCGTCATTTGGCCGCATCTGGTGTCGAGGAACTCGTACAGAAACGAAGGGCGTTCGTAATACTATGTTGTTCACCCGTACACATATTCGTTGAAAGGCTGTCTTTCTAATGCTTCCGTTTTATTTAGCTGTGAATGATGTTATTTGTTACCATTTTATTTGTTGTAGCTATTGAAGTGAAACTTCTTTACGCGCGTTATGTATTTTCGAGGACCGGAGTAAAACCGACTAATGACCGTCACGAAAAACCGTGATCATTTCGCTATAGGAGCCTAGCTAATATTATAAACCTAGTTTAGGTCACTCTCCGAACTCACCTTCGCGGTCTAGAGGCAGAGCGCCCGACTGTCGTCGTGAAGAACCGAGGTTCGATCCCCGCTTTAACTAATTTTTTTTTTCTTTTTGTGATTTTTTTTTGACGAGGAAAAGTGATAAAATGCTCTCGTGCTGCGACTTTTTCAGGCATACAAATAAGAAGATATCTACATGATTTGTAATAATGTAGTAAAAAATTACATAAATTTGTTAATTTTAACCGAGAGTCTCCCGAAATGTCTAAATCCATTTAGTGAGACTCTAGACCGGCAGGTGTTAACTCGAGTAATTGGTTAGAAGTAGCTGTCGGTACCTATATGATATTTTGGTCGAAATATAGCTTACAAATCGAGCCGGTAGAGTCGCTCGGTATTTTGATTAATTATTTTTATTTTGAATCATTAAAATTACTAATCAAGGCCGATAACGCGACTAATTACCCTCGCAGACGTGCGTGACAAGTTTTTTTTGCAAAAAACACAGCCGTAAGTGAGTTTTTCAAAATTTAGAAATGTTTTTCAAATTCAGACTCCATACGAGTATGAGACTGTTAAAACACGATAGATCTTTTCCAAAACGGACAAATTACGGAAATATTTTGAAAAACGACAGATATGACTTCACACTGCCGATATATCTTCGATTCGACCCTATATAAAGCGTTAACGAAACGAAGTCAATTGAGGAGTACACGTTGTACACGCGGTTCTCGTCGCGCGAGGTACTTCTCCTTGCGGTCTAGAGGCAGAGCGTTCGACACTCGTTATGCAGGACCCGGGTTCGATTCCCATATTTTTATAACTTTTAATTTTTTTTATCACATGCTACTTATAAATATTTCAATATTAGGAATCTAGTTAAACGTTCATTTGTTACCAACACGCCTATAAATAAATTTATGCTTTTTAAAACTATAATGTACAGCATTCTGAATAATAATTATATGAAATGAAAAGAGAGAGAGAAGAATACTAAAAGTTTAACTTCCGTCGTGCGTAGGCTTGCCACACACTGTATTTTTTTATTTTCTTACGCGTTTCGTTATTCGATTTCAATCTAGAAACAGGAACATGCAACATTTTTTCCTCGATTAGTACGAAACAAACATTTAAACATCATAGATGTACTATATGGCAAGCAATTCATTGACTACGGGTAGGGCAATTTGTATAACGAGATGAAATTAAATAAGAAAAACTAGTTTTATTTACAAAAAAATATTCCATCTGAAATTAAATTATGTGTTAAATATTGTGATGTAATTTTATTTAACCGAACCTTTTTAGTTAATGCGATACACCACATTATGTAACATTTGGAATCGAGTAGCTAACGATAAGGCGAAAAGGTTTAAATTCCCGCTTAAGGGGAACGACTGCGCAGCCTTTTTCATACAAAACTTTAATTTGAATATGAGGCCAAAATATCCAACTGAACTGAAAAATTATTTTTTTAATCAAAAGATAGTAAATATCTTGTAATGATTTGTACTATTTTATTTTTTAAGTTAATTTTAATTATTAAAAAAATAATCACCCCCTACCCACCGTTCAAATATAATGAAAAATTAATTTTAAAATAGTACATTGTTAGAAGGGCACTTTTTGGGAGGAAATTTTAATTCATATACGATAAATTTGTGTTCCAACGTAAATCGGTTTTCGCCCATCAAAATGGTTTTATATTTCAACATATTCGTTTAAAATAAATTTAAATAGAGCTAAATTATGTATTTTTTAAATTATCGTTAACTCACAAATAATTGCAAAACTTGCCACTAAAATCATTAAAAATTGGATTCTCTAATGGCCTATGTTTTATAATTTAAAACACAAATAAATAAATTTACACATATCCGTACAAAACGTTTGCTACACCTTTTGATTGAAAAAATGATTTTTCATTTTGGTTAAGTATTTTGGCCTCAAAATAAGTTTTTTTATGAAAAAAACCGCGTAATCGTTCCTCTTAACATCAGCCACCTGTTTCTTTTGTGTTTTTCCACCTGTTTTTCTCCGCAGCGGTGGTTAAAGATGATGACACGCGTATCTTTTTTTTTTTAATTTCTTTATTTAATTTTAAATTTACAATTACATGTTTTTACATTACATTAAGTTTGTTTTCTTTTTAATACATTACAGTACATCGTGATACACCTTTTTTAGAGCAAATGCTCGTGTTAAAAAGGCGGAAAAACGCGTGTAAATAATAATTTAACATAATTTTTCAGAGAGTGTAAAGATCATGAAAAGAATTTTTATTTTTTAATATTACAAAAAAAAATATGTATGTAAAATGATGTTAATATAATAATATATGGATGTAATATATGGATGTAAAAGAAGGAAAGAGATAAGAATAAGAAATAAGATAAAAGGATTTCAATATAATAATAATTGAGAGATTATATTGTATTTTTAAGTATAAACGATTTTAATATGCTATTGATATAGTGTTTTTATTGAGCTTTTGAATTTTTTATAATTCATTTCCAATCTTAAGTTAAGAGGTAATTGGTTAAACCATTTAACACCAAAATATTTATAAAATTGTTGGGCTGTGGTGGTGTTACAGCGCGGGATAGTTATAGAGCCAAGAATACTTTGTCTATCGCTGTTCGACAAAGTTATTAAGTTGTCATTGTTGAAACTATCTTTATGTATTTGAAAAAGAGTTTTTTTTATAATAAATATGAAGTGAAGGGACTTTAAATTCTTGAAATAATCTAATCTCTAGTACCTACACATATATTTTTTTAAATATTGGTTTTATCCCTTTACAATTTTTACGGTACATAAATACGAAATACATGCAACATACAATAATTTCGTAATCGTATCAAGTCATTAGAAGACATTTTTTATTATTAAATGAATACTTTTCTTGAAAAAACGCTGATTTCTTATAAATAATTACATTAACTGCTTCTTTTTGGATGCTGAAGTGAAAACAAGTTAAGTAATTTGTTTTGTTTTCATTTGAAAAAAAATGTGGGCAAACTCATTCCAGATTCAAAATAAACAACAACGTAAGAAAAAGCTCAACATCTTAAATAACATTAATTGGTTTCATTAAGTTCGCGCTGTGGAATTCATTTAAAAAACTCATTACGGTGACTTACGGGGAAACTGTGCAGGTTTTTCCTAACATTTAATACGTTTACTTGGCTGACAACTTTTATAACTCGTCTTTGCAGTGCTCCTTACTGAGATGAAAGAATTTTGATAGAATATCGTCAAATCACATTAATTGGTTTCCATGGCAGGTGAAGCTTTATGCCAATTTCTTTTAATGCTCTTGATTGGTTGATCATCCCGGTAAGTTCTTTGGCGCTAGATCAATTTTCTCAAGTTCGAAGCACTGAAAAATATTTTCGAAGAACATGGATCATTTTAAAAAGAACATTATAATTTCGATCAAAAGTAATAATAGGGCCTTTACCGGTGCCCTCGCCCAAATTCTTGATCTAACAGTGTAGATATATCCATATGTATTTAAAATGACTGCCTTAAAAAAGCTAGGTTATGAGAAACCTCAACTTTTTCTATTTTTTATCTACAATTGTTTTTATATATTATTATTTTCTGTTGTTAATTCTATTTACTACCTAATTTATAAACAAATATACACCATGGACACTTAACATGTATTCTTAGTTACAGTTGCAAAATTCTTAAATAAAGATATATAAGAATTACAATTCGGAGCCCCCGTTAGCCACCAATTATTGAATTGTGTAATTTTTTTTATCTACATGTTTATTTTATTATCCTGTTCATAGTTTATTTTTTTAATATCCACGGTATAAATGTACCAAAAACTATAATTGCATGTCACAGTATAAAAGCATAATCAAATACTAGAAAGATAATTTTTTAACAAATAATTAACTGTGGCATTTGAACGTAAAATGACAACGGAAAGTAAAACATTTATATAAGAAAAAACAGAATATAATATATAAGCATATGTAGACTGAGGTTGTAGCAGTTCACTTTTGCCCCGCTACCGTTTGAAGACAAAATTAAACAAACTTTAACAAACTCCATCCAAGACCGCCTTCGTCTATGGGACTCGTGCTCTATGGGCCTTTCCAGAAAGAAGCAGAAGACTTAATTTCCGAAAGCCAGTACGTGGTATATTTATGGCCAGTACCAGGGGGGTATAACTCCGAGAAAAAAGTGGGTCAGAAAAAAAGACACGGTAAATCTCTATGGCTGTGTATCTGTGACGTATATTTTCCACAAACCAGTGCGAACTTCATGCATGTTTAAAGGCCGCTGTCAAAACATGAAAATGTCAAAAAATGTTAAGTGCGATGTGAAAGGATGTACGGACAATACATCGATTCGACATCGGTTTCCGAGTTTTAAGGAGTACCCTAGTATTTTTCGCAAATGGTCAATACCGATTGATAGATTAGAATTTATTACGAAATACGAAAATATTCTGTGTTTTTCATTTTTCTGTTAAAAGCAGAGAATTATCAAAATTCGTTACTGTCGTAAAAAAACATTTCATATTTGATAATCTTATAAATGTTCTTCCTTTATTTAAAGGATTTTAAGTCATTTTAGTTTATTTTTACGACAGGTTGATTGTTCATCTCAGAACAAAATTTTAGGCTAGTGAATGGGATTGGCTCCGAATGAGAATTATATTGTCTATGGTTACGCCTTTTTTATAGTTTCTATCCTAGTCGATGGTGAGTATGTGTAGTAGTGACGTATATTTTTCAGTTACTGACTTTTATCTATGGCAAACATTAGGACCCATGGGCTCAGTACTAAAAACCCGAAGATATTGATCTAGTGAGTGGTTCATTTATGGCCAGTACCAATCGGACAGCCTTGCGGATAGGTTGCGCCAACTGATGTGATGCGAGCAACTCCTCCAGTCGACATATTTCACGGGGGACGCTGATGGCGGACATAGCTAGATATATTTAATCGCTAGTCATCATGTCAATCTGTCACTTATTTACAATTCTTTCCTTGAGAGTTTTATGGCGCCTATTACGGTGAATCAGGTCAGATATTTTATGTTATACACAATGTCACACTAGTAACTACTAGCAGTTACTAGTTAACATATACTAGGCCCTGCGGGCGGCCCTTCGTTGGGCTTCGCCCAGTTTAAGTGATACTAACAGTTACTTTTAATAGGTAGATATTAGATCAATGGGTAGATATATAATAGAAAGACATTCTGAACCATTAAACACCCCTCACCCCAACATAAATCTTGTCAATGAGAAAAATGTTTCCTCTTCCATAGCACCGAAATGATTTAATTTTTAAATCGAAATTAAATTGCAAAATATTTATATGTAATTCGAATATAAAAAAATATCAACATATTACAATATTACATATAACTTTGGTAAAATAATATACTCTTACCAAAAGACTGTCAAAGTAATTACATTTTTTTTTAAATATATTAAGAATTATTTTATTGGGATAAGTCCTAAAAATCTACATATTTGGGTGAAATAATATTACGCTCTTACCTAACGATTGTCAAAGTAAATACACCAAAACTCTCTTAATTCTTAGGCGGGAAAACCTTACAGGTGGGATAAATTGCATTTTCATTTCAAAGGACACAAAAAACAAAACTTTTTAAGCAAGTACAATTTATTATACTTTTATTTTTTACAATCTATAACATAATATTATACACTTTCATTAGGAAAAAATCTCTTTATAAACAATATTATCCGTATACCAATCAGTCAGAATTTGTATAAATAACGATGACTGCGCTCAAACTGTCCATGAGAAAATACTGGTTCAGGAAGTAACAGTACACCCCGTTCAAAAGTTTGTCCTTGAGATTTATTGATGGTCATTGCATAAGCTAATTTGACTAGAAACTGTTTCCTGCACATATTGAATTATATTGTAACATCCGACAAAGTGTTGTGAACTGGTTATTTTTGCAGCCGGCTTTATAATGGTGGATTTATAATTATAATATATTATATTTATTATTTATAATTATATATTTGTATATATATATCTCAATTTAAAAAATCACACTGACATTGTACATTGCTTGACACTAACTGGCTATAGAAGCTTTTTACATTGATTGGAAATCGATATACGCTGGCAACACTGAACAATGTGTCTTTCGCGTGAATAATGATAAACGTCAAATTTCAATACGTAATTGTGGATAATTTTTACTGTAATGTAATTAATCCAATGGATCGTGAACTTTCTAAAATATATATTCTTCGATATTATCCAAAAATTATATGATCAGAAAAGATGCTTTTGAAGAAATCTGGTGATCCTATTTTAGTATTTTTTTTTTTTTTTTACAGTATTACCGCACAAGAGTCCCAACTGCTCCCGTCTGGAGCCAGTGAGACTATGGCATCCCCAATTGGGGTATGTTGTGAGGCTGAGGGTATTGGGGAGGGGAGGGAGATGGGGAAGAGGAAGGTGGGGAAGTACCTGGCTATTCAGATCTGGTCACCAAACACGGCTAAAGCCATTTCAAGCAACGTTTCAATTCTGAATGGTGGTCTTACACCAGGGCGATACTGAGAGTATCTTCCACTCTGGAACGTGCCGCAAATATACTATATATTATTTTAAATTAATTAATTGTGAAATAACACAAATTAATCAAATAAAATTTATTTGCGCACGCCGGGTTCGAACCCGCGACCTTCGGATCTGTAGTCAAAAGCGTATACCACTAGACCACGCCGGCCGTCTGAATGAAAAGTATGAAATCGGGTCTTAATTTTTAAGTTAGCGGAATCTAACCGAAACAAACAATTTAAATTTGACCAATCAGAGGGATCATCGGGAGGGGAGGGACATCGTCCAGACGCAAGCGTATTAATACTATCAGATTACCTATTGCTACTTAAAAATTCCTTCCGTGTGATCAATTCTTCGAATTGTCGCACACCCCTTGAGATCATGCTAATCCTATTATTTGAGAGTCTTTAGCCCTAGTTTTAATTTGAATAAATATTATATTAATAGTGGTACATCTTTTATTCAATAATAAAGCAATTCCTCATTGTCTTTTACTAATCATGTTACAATGGCGCTAGAGTGGTTGAATTTGTGCGTGAGATTATTGCATTACACTGGCGACCAATGGTGTCTAAATTATTACTAGCCCATATTCAACGGTTATAAGGTTAAATTAATATTAAATGAATAGATATGAGAGTATAGCCTTCTTGTACCTAACTTCCATGCAGTCAAATAGATCCGCCACATCTAAATATTTATTACTAATTTAATGTAATCTAGGTATCTACCGATATCTAGGTATTAATCCTCTACAATACCGCGTATTCATCAAACTAGGTCAAATCACAATGACATAAAAAATATTACAGGTCATAAAACCACATTTTGATATAGTAATTATATTTATTTTGCGACTAAACTCTACAACATTATTCCTTCTGATATAAACTGAATAGAAAATTTGAATGATTACAAATCAAGAATAAAAATCTGGCTGAAAGAGATTAATAATTCATTATTTAATTAATTATTTTTTTATTTTTTTTATTAATTCATTATTTTTTTATTTTCTGTTATTTATTTTTATTTATTTGTTAACATGTAATTGTTGGGTTATGTGATATAATGTGTATTTGTTGGGTTAGCTGGAAGAAATAGGATGTAACCTATAAGTTATACCCTTTGTACCTACTCTTTTTGTGCAATAAATAATTTTGTGAATTTTGAATTTTGAATGAAAAATCCTTGAAAAAGAAGATGTGATATAATGTGTATTTGTTGGGTTAGCTGGAAGAAATAGGATGTAACCTATAGGTTATACCCTTTGTACCTACTCTTTTTGTGCAATAAATAATTTTGTGAATTTTGAATGAAAAATCCTTGAAAAAGATATTAAAAAGGACATTGAAAACTAATAAAATAGAAATGAATAGCTTTAGTTCGCCTCAGCACAGGTCACCCTAGTGAGGAGGACTAAGAAATACAATTTACCAAACATACATTTAATACCCATCATATTTTTTATGTACAATATTTAAACAGTCGCTTGGTAAAAAAATAAAAAAATCTACAAGCTAGTATTTAAAATTGTAACGTGTTCGATTACACGGAAATGAACTGTAAATCAAATCCACATAAAAACGAAAGTGTAAAGCTCATTCAATTGGTTTTGAAAATTCACGGGAAAAAGTGGAATGAAGGAACAGCCTACCTTGAATTCCCAAAATCCCGGCAATTGGGCTCTCGTCGAACTTGCACTGTTCACAGGGTGAAATTTCCTCCAAAACGAGACAATCTTTAATATGTTTTTGACATTTGCAAACAGAGCACAAAGCATGTGAATATACGACGAGGACACGACGATTGCACTTTCTTGCTACAATTTACAATGCAACAAAAAACTTCTCTTTCCAAATGTGGGTAAGGCTATTTTTAAGGAAGGAAATGGATAGTATATGATGGGAAAAATGGTATGTATTATTAAAAACTGTTTCAATACTAAACAGAAATCCTATAACTTAATTAAAACGTTAACCCCTCAGGATAATTTGTTCGCTCTTGGGAACAGCTCATTTGGTACGAGTATTATAGAAATAGTCGTCTTTTTTCTGTCATGGTGAGAAATGTGTTCAAAGAGAAAAACCATTCTTTATATTCAAATCTAGAAGTAATCACAGAATAATTATAATGTACACTTCTATGAATTCGAGAATAACGATGTTTTTTTTTTAAATTATTTTTATATTAAGCGACACAAAAGTGAGGTAAGAATAATATTTATAATACATTTTTGTAAAAAACTCTTTTTTTTGTTATCGTGTTGAAATTAGAGTCATTTAAAAAAAATAACAATAGTGGTCAACGTAATAACCTGCATTTTTTTTATAAATTAACAATTTTTTTAATAAACCGTTCTAAATTACCAGTGCCTTAATATTTTGCTGCATGGAAATTAGTGATACAAACGGAAAACTGAAGTCACACTTGAAGTCGATTTTGTTCTATAATTTATTATTCTTTTATTTTGACTTGAGCTTCGTTCTCAAGCAAATCGAGTCGGAATATGATATTTTTATGGTGACTTTTTTTTAATCTATCGCCTCGGTGTTACAATCCCATGTTTATTGTATTTTACAATGTGTCGAAGCTGAAATCCAGCTCCAAAAGATTTAATCTTTTAACAGCCGAAAAAAACAATTGAAAACAAAATAAAATAAAACCAAATTACTCAATTTAATTTCTCTGTGTGATGTAGATTCAACAGTTTCCCGTTTATGTCACTAGTTCCGGGACACCGTGGATTTATAAATTATTTAATTAAATAACTGATATTCATATTAAATATCTAGTTTATTTGCACCTCATTCCAAAGTGGTAGATACTCTCTATTGTCTTGGCATTTTCATTCAGAATCTAATTATTAGCGGTGTTTGAATTGGCGTTAGCCGTATTTAATGACCAGATCAGAATAGCCAAGCATTAGGGTGGCGGGTATAGGTCCATTTTTTGGATAACCAACACCCCTGCCATAGGTCATCCCAAGTTGTTCTTAACTTAGCAGGGGTGCCCGGGATCATTGGGTGAGGTTTGTCTAGGTCCAAAATTATTTTTCCCCACCCCCCTTCGCTTTGCACTTTCTTCGGGCTTATAACATCCCCGATTTGGAGATTTCATTATATTTCTGGCTCCTGAAATTTGGAACTCTTGCGCGGTAATCACATTAAAAAATGTTTTCCTTTCATTAAAGCTTTCATTTTTCTACTGCATCCTGTACGATTATAATAACACAATTGCCACCGCAAAGCCCAGCAACAGGAAATAATTTAAGAATTTGCATTCAAATCTTATTATTATGCAATTCACTATTTTGTTTTATATTTTCATGCTCTGAAATTATGGAATGAGCTTTCAACCAGTAGGCAAATTTTAAAGAAAAAATACATAGCTTTCCTGGATTATGTTTAGTGAAATTCAAAAAAGCTCCGATGACTCATAACTTGATTGATTCTAGACCCCGATCTTGAGATAGCAATCATATTTATCTGCGTATAATCCCTGCATTATCGACAGCTCTACTGTTACTAGTGTCATCGATAAATAACCTTTTAAACTAATGTCTAGGATACCACAGTAATATTCAAGCCTTAGATCAGTAACCCCATTAACTATCCGAAGGTTATAGGCACACCGACTTTAGGAGTAACAGTCACTAAAGCTTGGAATGGACTACCACGTGACCAAAGATGAATAAAACAAAAAATTTTAAATTTTAAGAATTTAACCCCTCTGGCTAATTGGTTAGGTTTTGGAAAAAACAGCTTTTACTCGTAGAGTCATTTTGTTCGCTTTTGGAAATATTTTATATGGTATCATAGAAACCGTTGTATCTCCCTTATTGTAATGATGAGAAATACACCACCCTTCGTATTCAAATCAAGTAGTTAACCACAGAAGCATTCAAATGTCTACCTTTGTCTTCTTTTTTTCGTATGGTGGGGGTATCAGAGGAGAACATCTAGGTTAGTGAGCCAGTTTAAGGCCTCAGGCGTCGCCTTGTGGATGGAATCCCGCTGGGGAATGAATGCAACGGGCATTTTTTGACCACGGCTATAAAAGCAAAAAAAAAATTATATGAAACTATAAGAATGTAAGGTGAACAATAATGTTTATAATAAATTTGTCTAATTTGTCTTTATAAAATATGTACCGGGTTTTCCGTTATCAGCAATTTTGATTCAGTCTATTGATTCCTTTTTATATGCGCATTCAAAAGTGTTATTTAAAATTATTTTTATTTGTAATAAAAATAAATAAAACGTATTACATCGCCTTTCAAAAATAGTGTTTAGTTTTCGAATATATTCAGAAATATTCCATTTAGTTGGATTTTATTGAGAAGCGGAAATTCGCACACAGCGAACTTCTGACAGCGTTTTTAAGAAATATTACGGTCAGTATGCTAGGGACGTGACGGGTTAAAGCAAACAGAGAAATACTCTTGATCTGTGTGTTAACGGTATTTTTATGCTATGTATGAGGAACAAAGGCTGTGATCACTTCAATACCGGTAAACGGTCGGATGATTATACGCTCCCAGCATCTGTATACTGTTGATTTTCACCTCTAAAATGACCTGCCAGAATTTGTGATTCTCATCTCTAAAATATTCACTTTCATTTTTCCACTTTCTAATAATACATACATCACATCACCCCCTCAGATGGCGCTGCAAAATCGATTAATTACCATATTTGCCGTATGAAATACATTTTTTATAAATCTATTTGAATTTTAATATTGTTTTCTTAAATGAATGATTGAATCAAATAATAAATTAATGAAGTGGGTTAATTAAGAAGTTAATCTCGTTGTCGATGACAATTCATTCTATCAATGTTTGGTGGCATAAGCGCACATTCACGCGCACACATATATTAGATATTATTTGTATAAAAAATTATATAAATGTATAGTAGTTAACATAGAAAATAAATGTCGGTACCATCCAATTAGGATTTGGTTATCTGATAGCGCGGTTCACTCATTTTATTCAATCTCTGTAATATAACATCAAAACGGTCAAAAGAACAAATGGGTCAAAACTTAAGACGAGACAATACCCTAAAACAAAGCCTCCTAACAACGTAAGTGAAGCAACCGTACACAAAATTAGGCGACGCGCGGAATTGGTGTATAGGACAGATCTGCGGTTGAATTTTCCCTATCAAATCTCTAAAATAAAGTGGAAAGCTTAACGACATCAGTGATGAAAATGTAGAAAAAACAATATTTGGTACGCGACCCGGCGTCATCGACATTTCCCTAGCAGGCCTAGAAAATAAATCTTTCTATGAGGTTTACTTAAATTATTTTTGATTAACTGTTATATCTGCCTTACTTTGCAGACTCAAGTGTTGGGAACTCTTTGTTAAAAAGTAAAAGGTTCTACTTATAATTGTATTTATTTACGTTAAATATAATAGGTCTGGATTAAGCTATACTGCTCATTACCCGAGGGTTGGTAATTCTCTGGTTCGAGAAGCTTGTTCCGTTTCAATCTCATCTCACAAGTAATTGTTACACTCTAGCGACATCTGTCGGATTCTGGAGTAAGTTTTATGACTAGCGCCATCTATGGCTTAAATACTCAACCTTATTACCATACATCACATTAACGTATTACGAGAATCTCAAATGATTTTAGAGGGATCCCTCGGGAAGTTACTAATGCATGGTCTAAACAAAGCAGATAAGATGGTGCTTACCGCTAAGTTTATAGTTGAAAAAAGTTTTCAACAATTTTCAAACCTTTTTCATAAAATATTTTTAAAGAAAAGTCTTGTTTTTATTAATTTTAAATATAAATAACTCACATCCGTGGGGATCAGTATAAAAACATTTGGGATTTTAGTAATACTTTCATCAGAAATAATTAAAATATGAGCATCGAGCAAACCCCCGTTATTAGTCTTAGTCTTATGTCGCCTTAATATATATATGCTTAAAATTTTCTGGGATTTTAATTTAAAAAGCGTTTAATCTAATGAAAATTTAATAGTCAGCAAAATAGTGCAGAATTCAATGTTTTAATTTCAAAGAAATATTATACAGCTAATATAATATATCTTTTTTTTCGCAAGTTTTTATATGTGCCGGATCTCTAGTAACAAAGTATATTCAAAAAATAATGCATCTTTACTGTCTTTAGTATTTTTATCTTGTAACAGAACGATTATTGTAATAATTGCTAATCTTGCTACTTACTATTCTTACTATATTTTATCTCCTTTGTTTGAAACTCGAGTTTTTTCAGTACCCTTTAAGGAAAAATTTGTTCATTCCGTAAATATTATTTTCCTTGCAAGTTTCTCTTTGTCTCGTATCACTCTTAACAATTTAAATACTCTAAATAATGTATTCTTACCTTCTTTAGTAGATTTCTCTTGTATGAACATAATTTTTGTAATCACTGCTAATATTGTTGTTAAACATTTTCACCATATTTTACTTCTTATCATCCAAACACATTATTTTTTAACATTATTCAAGAAAAAAATAGATCATTCTGTAAATATTTTTTTCCTAACATGTTTTTGTATGATCCATACAACTATTTTCCATTTATTAACCATTCAAATTAACATATTCGTACTTTCTTGTAACAGCATAACTATTGCAAAAATTGCTAATCTATCTTGTAATTACTCTTACCATAGTTTATTAATTTTGATAAAAACTAAAGACTCTTTAATATTCTATAAGAAAACAGTAGATCATTCCATACGTATTGTCCTACTCACATGTTTTTATATGATTTACACCATCATCAATAATGTATTTACCCAAAATAATGTGTTCATACCTTCCTTAACAGATTCCTCTAGTTTTGACATAACTACTGTCACAAATTCTAATGTTTTGCCCTATCTTTCGACATTCTCACCATATAAACAAATAATACCACTTTTATTAACACGAATATTTCTCACCAGTATTATAATTTGCGGTTGTTTCTTGACAACACTTAATACATTTACCTCAATACTATTTAAATCTTGGAAAGAAAGTTACTGGAAATGCTCTAACTCTGTTTTAATTACATCTTTGTTCACTAACCTTGTTCTTATCTATTCATCACACTTACCCATACTCTTCATACATGCTCGTGATACAATTAGCTGGTACTAGTCAAACGAAATGATTGATATTAATCTACAAATAGAAAACCACGGTAACGTGATTTCTCCTGAAACCAATGATGCCTCAAAGTGCATAAATATTCTAAAATCCTATAAACGATTAAAAATATTCTCAACAAACATTCGAAGCGTTGATAAGAACTATAATGACCTTCTTGTAACACTTGCCGATTTGAATAATATTTTTGACATAATAATTTTAACTGAATGTTGGATCAAATCAAATTACACTCACAAAAACATTACAGGATTTACAGTTTTCAATACACAAAATAATAAGACACAGTCAGATGGAGTAATTGTCTATGTAAAATCTGAGCTGGACCCGATTATCTCTGAATTAATCATTGATAATGCCAACTGCCTTAAAATAAAAACCATCCAAACCACAATTCTTGCACTATACAGGTCACCTAAACACCAAAATATTTCATCCTTCCTTAAATCCTTAGACTTGGCCTTATTTAACTGTACACCAAATGAAGAGCTAATGGTGATCGGTGACATTAACATAGATTTACTTAAACCAAAAGCATCACAAACTCTCGACTATAAAAATCTCATGACTCAACACGGGCTTATTTCTTATATTAATGCCCCTACTAGAGTAACTGATACTAGTAACTTATGTATTGATCACATATTTCTACGAACAAAAAAAAATGCAAAGGGAATTTTTTTTTTTTTTTTTTATTTGGTACATTATTTTGTTACAATTTATGTTTTCCAGTAATGTAGGCCTCACTGGGTGGCTTGCCCGTGCTGAGGCCTATTTATATATCAAATTATATATCAATCAACCATAACGGACCATTTCTCAATAGCAATTGGTCTTATGCATAATAAACCCACTACCGGAACGTCACGTAGTAATATAAAAAAGAAACACATTAATCTCGAGAAACTAACTTCTAAAATTATTTTAGAAAATTGGCTCTCCACTCTAAACTCCACAGACGTAGACATTGCTTTTAATACCTTCTCTGAAACTCTCTTGCAACATATTGAGGATGTCACTGAAGAATCCCATGTGAATAATTCAAAAAAAAAAAACTGAAACCATGGATAACAGATGGCCTAATTTTTTGTATTAAAAAACGGGACAAGCTTCACAAAAACTTACTCAATAATCCAGACATTCAAGCCCAAATATTTTATAAAAAGTACAGAAATATATGTAATAATATCATTAAAACCACAAAAGAAAACTACTACAAAGAAAAACTGTCCAGAGTCGGTAATAATAACAAACAAATTTGGAATATCGTCAAAGAAATATCTAACACTGATCACCCAGTACAACTAATCAATAAATTAAACATCAACGGCCAAGACACCTCCCTAAATGACCATCCAGACACTGTGACCAATCACATAAATGAATACTTTTGCAATATCGGTAAAAATCTAGCATCAAAGATTTTAAATAAGACATCAACCGATGAAAATGCCCTTGCCGACATTATCAATCAATGTGCCAGTGAAACAGATAATATACTCACCTTAAACCCGACCAACTACGATGAAATTTCTCAAACCATTAGACAGTTAAAGCCCTCTCATTCGTGCAATCATGACAAAATTTCCTCAACTATACTAAAAACAGTTGAACCCTTTATAATCCATCTATTAGTACATATCATAAACCTCAGTCTCACTAAAGGTGAATTCCCAAACAAACTCAAACTTGCCCTAGTCCAACCAATTTTTAAGTCCGGAAATCCTACTGACATAACAAACTACAGACCAATTTCTATATTATCATCACTATCAAAAATTATTGAAAAAATAGTAAAAAAAAGACTTATCGACCATCTTACAAAATATAACATACTCTCGTCAAACCAGTATGGCTTTAGAGAAGGACTCAATACAGATTCAGCTATTTTAGAACTAACATCACATATAACACAAGCCTTAGACAAAGGTGATAAATGTCTGGCAATATTTCTGGATTTAGCTAAGGCATTTGATACAGTATCTCATCCAATCCTTCTAGCCAAGCTCAAAAAAATCGGAATAAAGAATAAGGCATTTGATTGGTTCAAATCGTACCTCACAGACAGAAAGCAATGTGTTAAGCTACCATCGCATGAACCATCCCATTCAACTAGCATTAACTTTGGTGTGCCACAGGGCAGTGTACTCGGTCCCACACTTTTTCTCATTTATATCAATGACTTATGTAAACTATCTATTATTGATGGCAATATAATCACTTTCGCCGATGACACTGCCCTAGTACTAAAAAGTAAGACATGGGAAGAAACATTTCACAGAGCGGATCTAACATTGCAAATTATTAAACAGTGGTTGGATGATAATCTACTCACCTTAAACATAACTAAAACGAAATATATAACGTTTAGTCTTAATATTCCGAGTCAGTCTTCAATCAATCATACACTAAAAATACATTCTTGTAGAGATAACTCTAGTTGTCTGTGCAATCCACTAGAACGAGTAGATTCCATTAAATATTTGGGTGTAATAATTGACAATAAACTACGATGGGAAGATCACGTAATAAATGTTACAAACCGTACACGGAAACTGGCATATATCTTCAGGTCATTACGAAATATTCTTAATAAAAATACACTAAAAACGGTATACTTTTCTTTATGCCAATCAATTATATCTTACGGTATAATAGTCTGGGGAGGATGCTCTAACACGATATTAGATCCATTAATTAAAGCTCAAAAATTGATAATGCGGACTATTTACAAAGTACACTATATTCACCCCACGAAGGACTTATTTAACGACTTCAAAGTACTCAACATAAAATCCTTATACGTCAAAAACATATCCTCCTACTATAAATTCAAACATACGAAAAAAAATATTTTTGAATCGACCCATAATACAAGATATTCCAACAAATCGAATTATACTATTCCCCCAATAAAAACCTCAATGGCACAAAGACAATTTAACTTTCTTGCTCCAAAAATATTCAATAATTTAACGTTAGAAATAAAATCAATAGCCAAATACGACAGTTTCAGGAAAGCGCTCGGGGATTTTTTGATGTGTGATTGTTATAGTGTTAGTAGCCTATTCCAAGTACTCAGATAGAGGTGTATATATTGTTTATATGCGTGAGGATGCGTCATATGGGTGTTTGTATACATGTGCTGTTATATGTATATAGGTATGTCTGCTGCTATATACACATGTGTGCTTGCATGCACACATATTAAAAATTATATACATAATTATGTACATTTTTACAATCTAATGCTAATTTACTTCTTTCTCCTTTCTAATTTCTATCTTCTACTTTTTATTACAATTTTTCCAAAATTTTAGCTTCATCTATAGTTACTAATTTCATATGTTTACACTAGATTTCATATTTCATACAAATTAATTACACTCAATTGGTCACCATGAAACAGGCAGCCGCCTAGTATGGTGATTCATTATATCTACTCTATGTAAATTTCATAATAATTTAACATGTATTAAATAAATAAATAAATAAATAAAATATCTAGAAGCTATAAGCAATAAACTTCAAATTGTGTGTTCAGGATCACAGAGGCCTCTGACATTCGTATTTGTATGTCTCTCTTTTAAACCATCTTCTTCTTTTTGAACGCTTACTACTTACTTACTAATTATAAACGCTCCTCATCTGATGAATCAGCTTGGAAATCATAAACTGCCAAATAATGTTAATATATTTAAATGACATAATCTAAGATTAATTTATTTTCTATAAACTCTTTTTTTTCTGTGCAATAATTGGGTAGGTTTGAAAACCATTTACGTGGGATGTTTCTACACATTTAGTGTTCGTGTGAATTATATCTTTTTCAATGTGTAGTGAGTCATTTTGAAAAATTAAATAGCAAACCTCGAAAAGACTCTTGCTAGGCCTTGCTTGTTAATACCTGGCCTTGTCATCAAACTTCAGTTATTTATTCATGAATGGCATAGATTCGAAAAAGTTTGCCACATTCCCTGATGCACAGCACAATGTATTTATTAGGGTCATAATTGAAAGAACTTCATTGTTGTATGGAAGTGGTGCAATCTCGGTTGGTTTGGCCCCTTTATGTCACGGCCTTGTTAGACGTTGCTCCGGTTTCGTTATTGTCTTTGTACAGCTTTCCTAGTAGCAGCAGAGCGTGGTCTGACGTGGGCTGGGTATTTTCCTTTGTTCCAGTTCGTCTCTTGAGTGGCACGTAATGTTGAAAAATAAACGGATTTATGCCCACTTTTTACCAAATTGCAGGGCAAATTGTATGTTCAGTTTATAGGTTTTAATTAGATTGAAACTAGCTAATTGAAAATAAATCATCATTTAAGAGTAGCAATTCCAAAGATTGGGTGTTCACAAGGTTAGAGAGGTACAGGGAAATTTTAAGGCGCCTTGTCTAGTCGATGGGTCCTCGAATCAATTAAGACAAGGGAAAGAAGATAACACGAGTGAGATAAGCTTTTTTTACTTATTTCACATATTATTTACGTGGCAAGTATCCAATACTGATGCTATATAGTTGTATTTACAATGAATTGTCGCTATAAAAATAATAATAATAATAAATTTATGCATCCCTGTGGAAGAGGTTCCTAACTGTCTGATTTTGAGGTAAATGCGTATACTATACACTACCAATAATTTGGGAGATGGCTACAGATACCGCTACCCCGGAAACCATATATTAAATAACCAACACCTCTGCATAGGTCACCCCAAGTGGTTCTCTGCCTTTGGTGGTTTAGCAAGGGAGCCTTAAGGGAGAGGCTTGAGGGAGACCTTGTGACCTCTCCAACAGGACTCTTAGAACATCGCTTTACAAGGCAGTCGAAGGAATGGATTCATACATTCGTCACTATTGGTCACACTGACCTCCAGATTCCTACCTAACCCTCATCCTTTTTTCCTTCCCAAAACTTTCTCCCTTACATTTCCCAAAAAACCCTCAACACAGCATCCCCATAGGCCAAATAGGCCTCGAGGGGAATTATTGTTCTCAGGGCCTCTTGTGTGGAGCTAATGAAAAAAAACTACCACGACTAAAATTAATTTAATGTAAAAAATTTACATTTCGCTCCTTGTAAAAACGCCTGAATTTGACAAACTCAGCACGTTTCGAATTTGACTTTTATTGTTTCACTTATGGTCGTGGCTTTCTTCGCGTATACCTTTGCCTTCGTACAAACTGCGGCCTTTGATGTTAGAACACTGCTTGCCATTCTTTATAGGGCATAAAAGCACAGGTCTCGGGCTGTTTTGTCGGAACTAAAGCGCCTATGGCGATTTAGAAAATGGAAAACTCGGGATGTGGCAGGTTGTGAAGTGTTTTTGAAATTATTTCAAAATAGTTCCATGATAACTCAACACATAGACAATTCAACACACTTTTAAAAAGTGATATAAAGTCATTAGAAACGATGAAAAAAAATTTCAACCCAACCTAACCTAACCCACTTAACCCAGGTAATAAAGTTTTTGTTTCATCACTTTCCATGATTTTATATAACTTTTTAAAGATGTGATGAATTATCATTGTGATGATTTATCCGGTCACCTATAGAAATATCTGAACGATAAACAAAAATTATGGTGTGTTAATGTTTTAATAGAGCACATTTAGACACCGAGTATATACGTTATGTTTAATTGAATTGTAGGTTTATGAAAAAAAATATTTATATTTTAATACCTTGGTGACATCCTAAGGAGAGACAGAAAGTCACCCTACTGATAAAAAAAAATAAAAAATCTCAAAACTAACAAGGTTTTGATCAGAATTCATCTTCCTATTTGTGATTCGTCCCTCGGTATAAGACAGATTTCAAAATAATGTAAATCCAATCAGAAATGTGTTTTTTGAATGTATTATAGGCAAAACAATAATGCTACTCTCAGGGAGATATTTATTTATTAACGGACATCGTCGAAATTACAAAATAATAACACGAATACAGTAAAATGAAAAATACAGGAGTAGACAAAGGTACATGAAAGCAAAGACATAAGGCAGATATAATATAAGAAAATAAAGTGACAAGTCGATTCAAGTCAAGACTACGCCATGGGTCAGGACCACAGGACACATATAATATTCCGTCACTTGTTTAGCGACCGGCAAAAATCATTCAGACTTATCCCAAAAAAGTTAAGGTTTTGACTTGAGTTGACCAGTCTACACATTCTGGACAATGGTGAATAATATCCAAAATTTGTCGAATAATGGTTGAAGAAGAGCAGTTCATTATTTCTTTCTTTTGAGTCTTTGCGAGGGGATATTGAAGGGAATGAGTTGCAGTAGAGTAGGTGAATCAATAATACCATTTATAATTTTGAAGAAGCAAATGAGGTCATTTCTTTCCCGACGGACTTCCAAAGGAGAGAGGTTTAGAGTTAGTTCAATTTCATCATATGAGTATTTGCCTTTTTATAATCCTAGCCTCCTAGCAATCCCTCTTAAGAACCGATAAATTAGGGTATAATAGCTTCTTCAATCCCTTCAACCTCACAACATACCCATAGTTGGAGCCGTAGTCAAACTGTCGGCATTCTCATGCGGTAATCATGTTCATGTACGGTACAATGGCAAGTATATTTATTGAGGTCATCACTTCAGAATATCCTTCCGAATTGTAGAAACGTTTTTCATCAAAGGGGAAAGAAAACATTTGGATTTCCGGAGGCGTGTTTTGATTGGGTTTTATTTTTATTCAGAGAGACTCCCGATTCTGTGATTTCGTTCCGATAACGGTCCGATTTCTATCGTGGTAATCTCATTTGTCCCACCGAGCTTCCAATCGTACTGAATCGAGCACATTAAACGAATTGATTGATTCATTTGCCGTAAAACAGTGCGTAATTATATAAAAACCCTTTTGTTCACATCTCCTTTTATTTATTTTATCTTCGATGAATACTGACGACCTCGAGAATAAGTCGCTAAGCTTAAATTTCAGCGTGCACAAACACATATCATTTCATTAATACGTGCTATTTCAATTAAGATATCACAATATCCTAAAATAAAATCTAAATCTTAGCGGCCTAATAAAAGAAGGTGTAAACAAAATATGCGACTCGCGGCCCTGGTGAATTGGACGGACCTACGGTCGAATTTCCCTTAGCATATACATACTCAAAATAAAGTAGGAATTTGACGTTGTAAGTGAAAAAGGCGTATAAAAAAATATTAGTTACTGCATATTTGGACGAACCTAGGGTCGAATTTGTCCTAACAAGCCTTGAAAAATCTTTCATTCCGCAGGGTTTATTTTAATTAATTCTGATACACGTTTTACTTAAATCTCAGATGTTTCTAAGTGAACACCTCGAGAAGTTATTAATTCGTCGTTCAGAAAAATAAAATCTGGTGTTTAAAGCTAATTTTATAGTTGAAAAACGTTTTATAAAATGTTCAAACCGTTTTACATACAATATCTTAATAATCAGATAGTGTTTGTAATAATCTGTTGGGGATCTGGTAAGGAGACAGTGTAAAATGCAAGTTTTGCTGTGTCACAGCGTGTATTCGAGTCAGTTGAGTTTTGAGCGTTCTAGATAATTCTCGTAGCATCGCTACAATCTTAACACAATTAAAATAAATTACTTACATTCTTAGGTATCAGTCTGACAAAAATGATATTAATGTTACAAATTCGTCGGAATAAATTAAAATGTGAGCCGCGAGTAAACCTCCGTTATTAGAGTATTGTGTCGCCTTGACTGCTTGAAAATAATATATAACATCGTATTTGCAGAACGTTCAGAGTGCTAGATACTCAGTATCACTATTCAAGACGGCCGGCGTGGTCTAGTGGTATACGCTTTTGACTACAGATCCGAAGGTCGCGGGTTCGAACGCGGCGTGCGCAAATAAATTTTATTTGATTAATTTGTGTTATTTCACAATTAATTAATTAAAATAATATATAGTATATTTGCGGCACGTTCCAGAGTGGAAGATACTCTCAGTATCGCCCT
The DNA here is from genome assembly GCF_061612785.1 of Hesperophylax consimilis. NCBI lineage: Eukaryota > Metazoa > Arthropoda > Insecta > Trichoptera > Limnephilidae > Hesperophylax > Hesperophylax consimilis. The sequence goes on along the minus strand of NC_142856.1, from coordinate 11,449,589 downwards.
GGTGTAAGACCACCATTCAGAATTGAAACGTTGCTTGAAATGGCTTTAGCCGTGTTTGGTGACCAGATCTGAATAGCCAGGTACTTCCCCACCTTCCTCTTCCCCATCTCCCTCCCCTCCCCAATACCCTCAGCCTCACAACATACCCCAATTGGGGATGCCATAGTCTCACTGGCTCCAGACGGGAGCAGTTGGGACTCTTGTGCGGTAATACTGTAAAAAAAAAAAAAAAAATCAAAACCTTGCTTGAAATGGCTTTAACCGTATTTGGTGAAAAGATCGGGTTAGCCAGTTACATTCCAACCTTCCTCTACCTCAACTCTCTTAAGCTTCACAACATACCTACCTTTAAAAAGGGTTTCCATAGTCCTTTAATAGCTCCGGACAGTTGCGACTTTTGTAGGGTAATCACATAATTTTTTTTATATACATTTGAGTTCGGTCTGATATTGAGACGATATTTTTAATGCGACAACAATGATTAAAGAAAAAGACAATTTACCCTCCGTTTTTACTATGTGAAGGCTGACATTTTTAATTAAACAAAAGTTAGAAAGATTTTTCATGTCTTAAGAATCCGATATATTACTCTCGTCGTCCTCATATTAAAACCAATTAAGAAATATAAATGTTCTACTACGTACATTTGCATTATTTACTTGTGACAGCTGCTATGTCTTTCAAGGAAATTTTGACAAAGCATTTTCAAGGTGAACTCCACAAAACTGCTTCAAATGCAGAACAAAATTCTTTAATATATCGCCTGCATAGATTAAAAAATGAACACTTTGATATCAATGATGAAGGAAGTCTGTTATCATATAAAAGATGTAAAAAATTTTTTTTTTTCGAATGCAAGAATATAAAGATTAATTAAGCATACATTATTGTATCGTTACTTTGATAATTGATAATCATTTATGTTTGGCATAGTTGACAAATAATTCTTCTAAGTTAAGTTGTCAATATTTTTTTCTTACTTTTTGTACTTGTTTTTTATAATTTATATATAACTTTATATTTAACCTAACACTTTACACCGTAAATTATACTTAACTTTATACCGTATATTATATATTCTTTATTATACCTTGTACTTTTTAACTATAGTTTTATATGTTTGTTAAAGGCACATGTCATGCCGTTTGTATTTAAATAAATAAATTTGAAGTAAGTGTAAAAGCTACGTATAAATCTTATTTACACCGGTTTTGATAAAAACAGTTTTGTCTATTCATTCATCTGAGCTGTGGACACAATACCCAGCAGCGCAATGGGACAAGCTGAGGGTGTGCTACAATAATGCATACAGGCAGCTCATGCAACTACCGAGGTTCTGCAGTGCCTCCACAATGTTTACTGAAGGGAGGGTGCACTCATTCCCCGCCTTACTTCGCCACCGACTAGCCAGCTTCTGGGGTAGGACTCAACCAACATTATCTGAGCTGTGGACACAATACCCAGCAGCGCAATGGGACAAGCTGAGGGTGTGCTACAATAATGCATACAGGCAGCTCATGCAACTACCGAGGTTCTGCAGTGCCTCCACAATGTTTACTGAAGGGAGGGTGCACTCATTCCCCGCCTTACTTCGCCACCGACTAGCCAGCTTCTGGGGTAGGACTCAACCAACATTATCTGAGCTGTGGACACAATACCCAGCAGCGCAATGGGACAAGCTGAGGGTGTGCTACAATAATGCATACAGGCAGCTCATGCAACTACCGAGGTTCTGCAGTGCCTCCACAATGTTTACTGAAGGGAGGGTGCACTCATTCCCCGCCTTACTTCGCCACCGACTAGCCAGCTTCTGGGGTAGGACTCGGAAGTCAACCAACATCATCGTTGTGGCTGCATCCGAGTGGCTCAGTTCCTCACTCACTGAGCGATGGATGCAGATGATGCGGCGACCTCCCTGATGGACGGTTTCATTTAATTTAATCTAATTGTTTTTATTGTATTACCTATTTATATGACTATTTTATTTTAGATTTATATTTTAATTTTATGTTCAGGTACCTGCCTAATATTTTTTTTCTCTTTGTTTTATCTTATTTCTATTTTTATAATTTTTTACTTTATTTTATTGTTTCCCTGTTTTACTGTATTTCATGTAATATGGCAGACTGGGATTGCACTATCCTCCCAGTCCTGCTGGATTAAAACTTAAATAATATAAAATAAAATAATAAATAACGATGTTTTGTGTTTACTTGATGGACTTTTATATAAAATAAAGGTACAATGAACCTAGTTCTTCAAGATGTACAAATCTTCAGATATTTGTTCTCTTGTGAAAATTTCAGACTTGATTCGCCGTTGGATAAGCGTTTGTTATTTCTCTTGGCCAAACTACCATTTAAAAAAATACCGCTGAACCAGACCCAATAACCCATCGTGAGACGAATATGCTTATGTGAAATTAAAATAAAGCATTATGAAAACAATTTAGGGTGCTTAAAATGATAAAATTTAATATTTTTATCTGGACACCTAATATTTTTATGCTTTCAATAGCCAGAAAAAAATTTTTTCGTTAAAATAAATTTTAAGGGTCGCTACCATTTCAAAAATACCCGCCGTTTAGGCCAATGGATGTATTGTTTCAGACCAAACATGTCACGGAATGCAACATAATAAGCCGTGGATGGATTGAGCACACCCCTCTCCCAACCCTTCCGCAGTATTATTAACAACAACAATAGGAAAATAGTTTTAACGTGTAAGTATCGCAACTAGAGTTTTTGAGTAATAACATCATTTTTGCACTGAATTTTCGATCATGCCATATAAATGGCGTCTATCAGTGAAAGTGTTATTGAAACTCAAAAAATGATAGACATATATGGTTATTGGACAACTTACACAAATTTTATCTGAATCAAGATTACCGCTTGTTAAAGAAGTTATCAGTTTGTTTTTGTTATAAAACTATAGTGATAAAAAACAATAGTGAATCTGCAAATTCCACTGCGTTTGATGTTCTGCAAATATGAGAAAAGGTACTCCTTCTAAACTTAAGAAACAGCAAGAGCAAGAAGAAATACAAAAAAATATATTGTAAAATGATATTGTATTGGGTAAAATAAATTAAAGAAAAACAATGAAAATAAAGCAATACGTTATACTGTTATGAAAAATAACGAAGTAAGGTTTTTTTATATTGCTCTTGCAAATGCACTGGAGATAATTGCTATCGATAAAGACTTCCTATTTCGACTCACTCAGGGGGAAATAGGAGGACCAGGTCAGATAGGTGGTTTGAAGTTTAAGACAGAGAGAATGACAAGAAACAAGCTATGAAGTTACAAGAGTTGGCGATGTTAGAACGTAGAAAAAGGCAAGAATTAGAAAACAGAGAGTCCTACTAAAAAATGATCAAAAGATTTCAAAAACCAATCACAAAATAATAATAATAATAATAAAAAATGATCAAAAGATTTCAAAAATCAATCACATTGAAATTAAGAACAAAAGAAGCTAAAAACAGAATACTTTCCCAAAAAAAGAAAGTTGGGTATTTTACTGCAAAGGATATGAAATACTCTTCTTCTGAAACAAAGATTTACATAAATGAGAAACTTACGCCCGCCAACAACCAACTTCTTTGGCTAGCAAGATCTACAAAATCTATGGGTTACAAATTTGCTTGGACAAAAAACGGAAATGTATTACTACGAAAAAACCAGGATTCACCAATAATCTTCGTGAAGGACGCGAATGATATTCCACTACAATAATTCGGACCCCATGTAAAAAAAGACAAAATTAAATAAAAACTTCACACAAAATGGCTTACGCAGACAATATTGTTCCTAAAACCCAAGAATGCGATAACTTCATTGAAATAAATGCAATTTTCGAAGATACTAACTTCAACATGCTGAACATGAATATAAGAAGTATCCGGAAACACTATGACGAATTCTGTATCCTTTTAAATTCTCTATCTTTTCAGCTAGATATAATAATACTTACTGAAACCCAAATGCGAGAATGTGTCCCTTTCAGCTTACGTAACTTTAATACCTTGTCAATACCCTCTAGACATACCTCGCATGATAGCCTTACTTTATTTTATAATACTCTATCTTTATCCAACATAAATGTAAATATACTAAAATTCAATTACTCTAATGCTGTCCATGTAACATTTACTTTAAGGGGAAAAAAATATTCAGTATTGGCTATATATCGATCTCCCTCTTTATCCACAAATCTATTCATTCTAGAAATTGAATCATTCATAAATGAAGTTAATGTGAACCAATTCGATTTTTCCTTCATTGTAGGAGATATCAACATAAACATACAAAACGCAATATTAAATCCAACTGCAAATGAATACTTGAACTTACTGTATACCAAAGGTTATCTATCTTACGTGAACAGTACCACTAGACCTAATCATCCAAATGATTCATGTTTAGATCACATATTCCTCAAATCAAATAAAAGTTACCCACATAGATCTGCTACCTTCAAAATTGACATAACAGACCACTATCCGACCTTCTATGGTCATTGTACTGAAAAATTACCTAACTACACAGATCACATTAACGGTCAGCAAATCAAAACCAAAATTAATTACATATCTCTAGACATCTCACTAACAGCCGAAACATGGGTCTCAGTGCTTTCTAATGATGACACAAATATATCTCTAAATAACTTTTATGATATAATTCAAAACCATATTGAAAAATGTTATGAACCATTAGCAGCACCAAAAAGTAAACACAGACACATAAAACCATGGATTACACGTGGATTAATAATCTCAATTCAGCATAGAAATAAACTGTTCAAATCTTATAAAACTCATGAAAAGCATTGCCTATCCACAAATGAAGCACAAAATTACAACAAACGTAACCATTATATTATATATAGAAATTATCTAAATACTCTTATAAAAAAATGCAAACACCAGTATTACTCTGAACAACTACAAAAAGCACATAACGACTCACGAAAAACATGGAACATCATAAATGAGATCTCAAACAGGAATCAAAAAGAACACAAAATTCCTCAAAAAATTATAACTGAAAATAATATAATCCTTGATAATCCTAAAGATATTGCAAACAATTTCAACCACTTTTTTACAAACATCGCCTCTACCCTAATTGACAATAATCCTTCTCTTAGCTTGCACTCTGAGCATGTACCCCCAGACTTTCTGAAGACTAAAAATTCTACCTTCAAACTTTCCGAATTTCCCGAAATAACTGAACTTGAAATCACAAACCACATTGACAATCTAAACGCTAGGTCTGCAAATGGCCCAGACAACTTAAGTAACACTACAATTAAATCTATAAAAAAACATATAATCAAACCATTACACCATATAGTTAACGCATGCATCAGAGATAGTATTTTTCCGAATAAATTCAAACTAGCTAACATCATCCCAATACACAAATCAGGACCTAGATGTAAAACAGACAACTACAGACCAATCACATTAACTTCTCAATTGTCTAAGATATTAGAAAAATGCATTAAAAAACGTATCGTCGATTTTCTGGAATCAAACTCACTCCTTTCACCTAACCAATATGGCTTTAGAACTAAACTAGGTACTGATGATGCTATATTTAATTTAACCAAAAACATTTATTCTAACCTGGACTCAAACATCAAAACTTTAACCATTTTTTTAGATTTAAAGAAAGCCTTTGACACAGTCAACCATAGAACTCTCTTAAAGAAAATATCCAACATTGGAATTCAACACAAATGTCTCATGCTGTTACAAAATTATATATTGAATCGCCAACAATGCACAAAAATTGGAACATATTTGAGCAATTTTGATTTAGTAAAACATGGTGTACCACAAGGAACTGTATTGGGGCCGTTACTCTTTCTAATATATATAAATGCCTTATGTAATATTAAAATACCTGGTAAAATTTTCTCATTTGCTGACGATACTGCAATAACAGTCCAAGGAAAATCATGGGAAGATACTACTAATAAAGCTAACAAATGTATTACTATTGTCAAAGAGTGGCTAGATAGAAACCTACTTACCCTAAATTATGATAAAACTATTTGTATTCCTTTCTATAACACACAGAAGTCGGCTCCTAAAACCAATCTTAATTTGAAGTTTCATAACGTAAATTGTAACCCAAACACATTCTGTAACTGTGAGGAGATGAAATCTGGAAAACTTATTAAGTATTTAGGTGTAACTATAGATTGTCAACTTAAATGGACCAGCCATATTGAAAAAACTGTTAACAAATTGAGATACCTAAAATATATTTTTAAAAGAATGAGTAATGTAGTAAATATAAAAACCATGAAACTAGTTTATGACTCACTAGTTCATTCATCTCTTTCCTGTGGAATAATTGGCTGGGGCGGAACTTTCAACAATCATGTAAAACCACTAGAAATTGCACAAAAATCAATTATTAAGATAATGTACCAAAAGACTAAATCCTATCCCTCTAAACAATTGTTCCAAGAAACTGAAATGTTGGACCTTAAGCAGACTTATAGTGCTCAATGTCTTAAATTTATTTATACGCGACCAAACAACTTTATTAAAAATTCAAATCATGCCAGCCAACGACATGGCGCTTGTGAATATGCTGTGCCTCACTGCAAAACCAGGTTGGCCCAAAGGCATATTAGTTTTATTGCTCCAAAAATGTATAATTCTTTATGTACAACCTTTAAAAGGGACACGTGTGTAAACCTTCAATCTTTTAAAAAGTACATCAAATCTTGGCTAAAAAACACTGAACTAGATATTTTTTTCTTATAAGTTTTAGCAAAGCTATCTGTAACATTTATATCAATGTATACATTATTTTTTATTATTTCACATACATACAAAACAGCGGATATATTTTATTGTTTGTAATGCTTTGTCTGCTAATTCACTTTTTAAGATGTCTTCAAAAACTAGTATTTACCTTATTTTTTGTGTTATTTTAAAACTTTTACATGTTACATGATTTAGTTTCTTGTATTGTATCTCTACAGTAACTCTTTTAAAATAACTTAAATTTATATTTAATATTGTATCTTCACTTAAACCATAGAAATAAGATAAAAATACTTATAATACCCACACTCAGGCTTCGCCTTCGTGGGATTTTTTTTTTTAATTATGCACATTTATTTCAATATTTTTTATACATTTTTCAATATTTTATGTAACCATGTATGTATAAAAAAAAAAATCAATAAATAAAAAAAATAAATAAAAAATAGGCTACAAATAAACAAGAGGACCTTAAGGGGGTGGATTTTGACCCAGAGACGTTAATATATGTTGAAGATGTAACCACAACAGTGATTTATTTTGTTACACATCGGTTACAGCAGTTTGAACCACGAAACGATTAGAGTTACTGAACCTCATGTTTATTTTTTCGGAAGGATCATCTGAAAAGAGTATGTCCTAAGAGCCACGTGCTATAATACATCGAGCAAACGATTGCTATGTTTATGCTTTATAGGTGTATATATTTAGACAACAGCCAAAATTGACGAGGAGAGAACTAAGTGGTTTTAAAAATGGTAATAGTTTTACTGTTTGTATTTATGCAAATTTCTGGTTTTTGTCTCTTTGCACATTGCCTTCGTCAAAGAATGATTTTCAGCTTTTGAAGGACTTGGCTTATATATATATATATATATATATATCAATTACCTGCAAAATCAGCTACGAAAAAAATATCGGAAACCTTTTTTATATGCATGCAGAGCTAGTTACTTGCATTCTTCGATTATGAAGTTTCATTGGAAACTAAACAGAGGACCAGCCCTCGGAAGAAAAAAATTTTAGAAGATTCTCTGAATCGAGCAACCCATGTCTGTGCTCTCTTTCTGGTTAAAAACTTACAAGTTATTACAAATTAAACATTGAATTTTTTCCAATATATCCGTTTACTGTGATTTTTTGTCGAAAGATGTTAAGACCTGGAAGGATGGTGATGATTACAACAAATCTAAGATTTTTATAAATTCTATGAAAGTTGTTAATGACATAACAGAGAAAGGAGAAATTGTCTTTACACAATTGAAGAAGAGCAGAAGCAATATTATTTACTCTTTGCGATTAAAGATTATCGAAGAAAATTCCCGGCTCATAGAAGTCCGCGTTGACGTCATCTTGAATAATCATGTTTATTTTTAATGTTCCTTGTCATTTTTTTGTTGATTTAAGCTACATTTTATAATAAAAACAAAACAGCTTTAAAAAATTAGAAAAAAAAACTTAAGAATTTATAAATATATAGATTTAGCCTAAAAACGATAAGGCGTTAAATTTCCAAGCAAATTATTCGTCTGTAGTATTTTTATACAATGTTTTTTAATACTTCACAGAATTACCGTAATTTACATTTTTAATTATATATCTACTTAGGACGGGTTGTTTCGGAGAATCTGAACAATTCATCAAATTTCAACGTTCATTTTCAAGTTCTGTGAAAGATTTTTTCAAGTTCTGTTTTTATTTCAGTTTTGTCAAGCAACTAGCCTACAATGATATAAAAACAGAACTTGAATAAGTCTTTCACAGAACCCGAAAATGAGCGTTGAAATTTGATGAATTGTTCAAATTCTCCGAAACAACCCGTCCTTAGTTTTTACTGCATTTAAAAAAAGAAAACACACATTTCATTACGTTAAATTCAGATTGCTTCACGTCTTCACAATAATACTACTTTATTGATTATACCATAACTATAAAATTTATATCGTAATTTGCTTGTGTTTTAGTCATTTATTACACTGTTTATAACAGAGTACAAAGAATATAATATTATCTGAAAGACAATGGTAGGTACATAGCTACAAATTAGCTACAACCGAATAAAGCAAAAAAATATATACATCAATTAATTAATCATTATAATTTTTCAATCCAAAGCAACAATTTTTCAATTCCGTACACAATGCGTTTTATTTTATTTTAACTAAATGTGTACAAGTGTTATTATGTCTTATCAGATCGATATTAATTCCTAGCTAGGCAGATTGCCTGTTCTATGTAACAAAATGCTCGTGAAAATGCCAAATTAATTGCGCTGTACAAAAGCTATTGTTTTCACTTAAACTATCTGTTAGGTTTTTACTGGGTGTGTCATTAATGGGCAACTATGGATAATTTATGTGATATTAGTTTTTCAGACTCCCCCTTACCTAAGCCAATCAGCCATTGAAAATTATGTTTCATATTATTAGTATAAGTTTTTTGTATTACCCACACACAAGCAGTACCTTAGTGGGTTCCCTTTACTTGCCTCTATTTTAAATTTTATATTAAGGTTATGTATATTCTTTTAAAAATGTATATACGGGTATAAAATTTACAGGAAAAAATAAAGAATTAAAAACATGTTAGCTTAGGTAAGGTTTTAGTTTTTTTTAAATATTGAACAAATAATCCTCTGCCTAGTAAGTGATATCTGAACAACTCTTTCTTTACAAAAATAAGAAAAATCAAAATTATTAAAATAACAAAAGGAATTTTTCAAAGAAGGAAAGAAAATCGATTAAAATTCAATTGAATTTACATAACCTCATTTTACTTTTTTTCAATTTTGAATACATATTATCAAACCATCTATTATGGAAGAAAATCATCCCAGACCAAAATGCAATCTAAAAAGTTTCCATTAAAATTGTAATCAAATAACATTTTTTGCATTCGACCAGAATTGAATGGAAATTCCGTAATAATTATTTTTCTGATCGAATTTAAAATCGACTTGTCTACTGGCGGTAGACCAGGCAGCCATTTGAAAATAATTGGGTTCGTTTTATTTTAATCAAAATCATAATTAAGTGAAATGATGTGCAAACATTGGTTTAGAGAGAGCCTCGCGCTGTAAACACCGTTTCTAAGTATTTTAATTAAATTGTTATCACTGGCGAAATGGAAAGTTTGTGTTTTCTCTTCAGGATATGCGTAGATAGTATTACTTCTTCAAAAGAATTTTTCGTCATTATTAATTTATTAACGCCCTTTTTAGAAGCTTGTATATATGAATTGAAAAAATAATAATAATAATAATTGGACAATTTTTATAGCGCCGCTTTTGTGAGTTATCACCTCAGGGGCGCTTTACAGTTGATTCAGGTATTACAAAAAATATACATATTACCAAAATAAAGGGAAGTTAAGTAAGTAAAATGAAGAACAGGAACAGGTGACATGAAGATAGAAGATGGAGACTCTGCAGCAAGAATCCTAGGTGGTGAAGAAACTGGACCAGCTGCTGCAGCGAGAGAGTCCACCAACAGTGCCAACACGAGGTTCGACATCCATCCAGGTATGTGTCTGTATATATTTACTTTACAAATCTAAACTGTCTCAGTAGCAATCTTTTGTTTTTTTCAAGTGATAAATTAAAGATTTCCACTGACTCTGTATAATTATTTCCCTAGTTTCTGCACTGAAATAAATCCCGTCTTCCAGTCTTACGTAGTGGATTCAAAAGTTTATCAATGCAAGCAGTGCTATACTATCAAATGCATCATTTAAAATTTTATATAAAAATACTAAGTCAATGACACACTTTACCACGATCTTTATTCATTTGCCCTGATGATGGACAATCTAATTCTGTCCAAAAGAAGGAGGTAGCAAAACACTGTATAATACTTCAAAAACAATTCACTTTAACATTTACTCATTAATTTATTCAAAAAATATTAAAATATAATTGAAATAAGTACCTGAAAGTAAAACCTTGTTTCTGGCAGCTTTTACGGTGGGGTGCTGAAACACCCCTTGGGCAACAAATTACTCCACCCATCTCTAATAAAGCCGACTTCAGGCACACTGGAACTGTCCACAACTACTCTGTGGCACGTGCTCGAGTCCAGGATAGCCGCAAGTCTGGGGTGTCACCATGGGCATGTTTGAGAAGAGCAATTCATTAATAAAAGCGTGTTACTTGCGAATTGCACTGATCGAACTTTAGCCAATAATACAATTGTTGTTAAACTGTATTTTCACAATGTTGTCTGTTCACAGATCTTTAGTCAATTAGAGAAACAATATGTTGCATTCTCGTAGGTTAATGACCCATTTTCAAATACTGTTTGCCTCTGATCACATGAAATCTATAATTTAAAATCACAAATCACTTCGAGCACAAGCGTCACTTCTCGCACTGGCAATCAGAAGACAGTAGTAAGAGATCCGGCTAACTATCCGGCATGTTATTTTCAATTGTAAGTACTTGTGAAAATGTAATTATGGTTTACCACAAAGGAAATAGTTTTACGAATACACGAATAAACTTATTTTTAAAATTAGTAAAAAAGAACATAAATCAGTTTTTGAAGAAGCAAACTTATAGTAAAGGGCAGCAACAAATCAAATGTTTTTTATTCGAAACAGACATAAGTAGAACCTTCATCAGAATCACATATAAAATGCCTTCTTATTAAACAGCGTAGGTATACAGAACCACATCTCACTGGAAAACCAGGAAGATCATTGATCTTCATCACCTGCGACCAACATCATCATCGAGTCATCAGAAATATTTGCCTTCACGTCCACATCCCGCCGTGATGTGACCTACATGTTATGCATCCCATCGTGATACATATACACAACTACACTGTCTACATAATGACAATGATGCATCATAACATCTTTCATTTGTCTTTTACATTTCATTACAAATACACATTTCTAAAACTCAAAGTCAAATACATTGTAACTCTATAAAGGTCAAACTGTTATTGCATACCAACAAAATTGAACTAAACCCATAGAAAATAAACATATGAGGAGTATGTAAAAGTGACCCTTACTGTTTCCAGAGCACTTGACCGTTGCATTCCGAGGTTGGGGTAAGAAATAACGATCACCGTAGTGGTTTATCGGAAAACTGTTGGCCAAACTCCACTCACTGGAAATACTTGTCGGTCTCTCGAGAGGACATAGCAAATAGCAGCAAGGCTATGTACTTCAAAGTGTAAGTGCATGGATGTGCTTGGACATAATTCGAAGTGCATTGAAATTTAAATAACTTGCATCCTTCCATTTTACATATAAAAAATATTGTAATAATCTATCAAACATTAACAAGGGGAGAAGCACTGTAAAACATGTTATAAAAAAATAGAAATCACCAAACGGAAATAATCAAAGGAAAGTAATCAAAGGAAAACAGGAAATTTGACGCACTTGTCATAAAACGACTAAATGCGTAAGAAGTATTAAATCACACACACACAAATAAACTATACACAAATAAAGAGAAAAATTAGAACTATGTACTTACAACCCTCAATGAATACCACTTTTGAACAAAGGACACAGAAATACTTAGGACCAAAATGGTAGAATATTTATTCGGACAATAAACAATCTAACATTGAAAAACAAATGAAGAACTAGATCAAGTCGACAGGAAGAGATTTCATAAAAAAAAATAGAAGTTAAAGAATAACATATACTCGAACCATAAACACAACACAACTAACAGAAGCAAGACACTGAGATCTAGGTACTATTTTTTTTATATTAGGGGTTCAAATCAACATAGAATAATGTAAAACAATAATTGTAACATGTATACCTCAAAACAGGTATAATACCTGTGAGGTCTATATAACTCTCTTCCATATGTAAATAAAAACAGATATAATATTTCTTTTAAACATATACAGGGTGTCCGGAAACTCGTAGTACAAGCGGGAAACTGGTGAATCTACATCACATTTGGAGTCGATTTTGTAATATATTTTTTTTTTATTTGAGCTTTCGTTATCGAGTAAATCGAGTTTGAAGTTGATTTTTTTTAATTTTTTTAAATTTTTTTTTTAATCAAATTCTTATAAATTATTACTGAAGATCAAAGTACCCAACTAATTAAAACTATTTGAAAGTAAAACAAATGAAGAAACTCGGATTTGAAGCATTATTTTGAAATCACCCTTCATTTAACCCGGTGTAATCATAAAATATATCTGCTCTGCAGGGTTAAAACATCTGTTATTCAACCCTAAACACCAGAAAAAACTTTAACCCTAAAATAGCCGAAAAATATATTTTTTTGGTTTTTTTTTTTTTTTGAAAATGCTCAAATCAAAAAACTTTATGTTTTTTTGGGTTCCCCATGTGGTGTAGATTCTCCAGTTTCCCGCTTGTACTACGAGTTTCCGGACACCGTGTATATATATATACGAAAATACGTTATTCTTGTCGTCTTGTACTTTGTTTTGTTTCTGTCTCTCTCCTTTTCTGTCCCTTGTATTTGTAATTGAGCATAATCTACTTTTTCCAATGTATTGGTTGATAAGTAACTTCTTCTAAATTCCTACCTTGGCTCTGTGCTTTTTGAATATCCCTGTCTGTTTCCTTTTTTGTTTCTTCCTGTTTGTTCTACTTAGCCTACCTTTTTCTATTTGTGTACTATTTTGTATGTGAAACATATAATTTTGATATTAAAATACCAATGTTAAATTGTACCTATTAACTCCCACTTATGTATTGTAAGTTCCTCTCGTCCTACAATGAGCTTTGTAACTCATCGGGATTGCTCTGGAAAGTAATAAAAATAATAATTATTCGAAAAGTATCCCAATACTTTGATAAGGATTGAATATTTAAATTTAGGGCAGTACAGTGAATAGTAACAGCTGCAGATGGATTTGGATTGAGATGAAAGTGACTTGTATCACTTGATGTGGAAGACATACAAATACAATATTGTATCTGTGTTTCAATCCAATACTGTAATTGTAAACCTCTCTTGAAAGAATTGAGTTTATATACGCACAAAACTATTTATTCATATGCAATATGCATATATACGGGCGCAAATAAAAAAAACGTCTTAGTATTGTAAAGCATAACTTGAAACAAGCGTATTTTAATAAAATAATTAAATTAATGCCATCTTTGAACACGTAGATTATTACGAACGTCACGTTTAACCTTAATGTAAAATGTATTATCAAAGTAAAATTACACTTCTCTGGACGGAAATTTGAAAGTAAGCGAATATAACTTAGTATTAAAGTAGCAATTTACATCTTCCTAGAAATACGAATTAGAACTCGAATTAGAAATAGGAATTAGAATCGAATTAAAATGAGAAATTATCCTAGAAATATGAATTACGATGTCGTTAACAGTACTTTTACCAATAAAAATAATATAAAATGTTTCCCAGTTTTTTTGGATAATCTTAGATCTTTTTAAACAATTGATAAATTCGAATCAAGCAATAGAGTTTTACGGCCAAAATTATTATTTTGAACATTCACAGTGTTAAAATTCCTATCTGAAAAAAATTGCCTTAATTTTAAAGTATCAACATTTTTTTTTTAAATTCGATAACTTGCCATTCGATATTTTTTACTTCTCCAACATACAGATTTTTTATCTAATAAATGTATTTTTTGAGGCTATTTAACGTAGGTAACACAAATTATTTTGTTAATTAGAAATGAAGTTATATCAGTTATCAATCTTGACATCGTTGACAGGTTGGCTACATAATCAGTGGCGTAGCTACCTAGGGGCTACGCGGGGCAGTGCCCCGGGGCCCTCAAGCTCAGGGGGCCCTCGAATCCTTACCAGAAATCTCGATCGAACTGAACTTTTGGAAATTTCTCCCATTTTCAAAATAAATTTGACAGGTTGCAACTTGCAACCCCACTTTAATCATGACAACTCAGTTGAGGGAAATTCAAAAGTTATGCCTAGGGAATTCCTCTAAATTCTTTCTGTAGGTTGGCAGTGTTGTAATTTTAAAAAGAAGAAACCCAGTGGTGCATTTAAACGCAAACCACGCCAAGAAAGAGAAGATAGTAAACAAAAATTGCCCAAAATTGACAAGTTTTTTAGTCAGCCTTCTGCAAGTACATCTGGCCAAAATATTTCTATTGATAGTGACTCAAATAATGTGGTAACTGCAGTGTTGGTTGAGAAGCCTACTGAAGAAGATTCGACAATTATTGCAGTTGGAGATACCTCCGCCGCCGATCATGTGAACGTGGATGATGTTTGCATGACACACATAAGAGCGGAGGATTTAGAGGAACCACAGACCTCTACATTTTTCGAAAATGTGTAGGTACGACAAATCTTCTTATGACTTGGGAAACTTCACGAACAAAATATTAAGTGACAACGAAAAACGTCAAATTCTTGATATGGGGCCTTTACAGCCTTCAGGACCTTTTCCAACAGACATCAACCAGAAAAATAGGTGTTTTTCAAAATCGTACTACTTTTCGTGTTCTAAATATGGGCCAGTTAATCGTTTTTGGTTGTGTTATTCCAAAATACTAGACGCTGCCTGTTGTCAACCCTGCTGGTTATTTGCTCCACAAAGGAATAATGTTTGGTGTACGGGAATTCGAGATTGGAAGCATTTATCAGAAAGAATTAAACAACACAGTTGTTCGAGTGGCCATTCGGAAGCATGTGCTGTGTATGAATTTTGGAAAAAAAACGATACTAATACTATCAACAAGGAACTTGAAAATGAAATGAAAAAATCATTTTATAAACGAAGTCATTGATAATTTTGCGAAAACTAAAGCTAGGAAAAAATTGTAAAGATAATTGTTATTTAGTCAGTTGGTAGGCCCGACCTTCATATAATAAACCCTTGAATCTTCTCTATTTCGTTTTATTAGCCAAACCTACACCTAGTATTAATTGTAATTTATGTTGTTACTGTTTAATATTTTTATTACCTGCCCTGCAGTCTGCAGTGCACATAATAATAATAATAATAATAATGTTTATTTCAGCTGGACACAAAAAAGAGCTAAGTAGCTTAGCATTTTTAAAGTGTTTGTATATTTCATATTTTTATTTGATAAAACCTAATCAGTTTACATAGCAGTGGGGCCCCATTTTTTAATTTGCCCCAGGGCCCTTGGTTACCTAGCTACGCCACTGTACATAATCTCAAAATATAGCAAAACGTCTCGCTTCTCTTCATTTATTTATTCACGCCATGAAGGATTTTATACGAATACATTGTTAAAGGTAAGTTATTTAGTAGTTTAATAATAAATGTATTACCTTACTCAATAAGCCGATTATGAACAATATAAGCAGGTACAATACAAGATAAAAATAGAGAGTTCTATTGTACAAAGGAGTTCAATAGCCAGAGTTCATGATAAGTACTTATGGTACTTAAGAAAGTAGTTACAGAGCTATATGAAGTAGCTTAGTTGATATTAGAAAAAATAACATGAAGTGTTTGTTTTAAAGTAAGGTACAAATAATCAGTATTTGTAATTTTTAATTATTCAAATTTTTATTCCATTTTATTATGCCTTTTCAATACTTATAGTGATTCGTTTTAGGGGTATTATGCCGTGTTGCGCTACCTCCTTCTTAAGCCAACGTTTCGGACAGCATTGCAGTGTCCATCATCAGGGCAGATTTGTAATTTAAGTTATTTTTTTTTTATTTTCTAGATTCTTATATTCCATGAAGTGGTGAATCATTTAAATTTACTGAATTTAAAGTTAATGTTCTTTATACAAATAGAACGGCGTCATATGCGCCTCACAATTTTTACCTTATATGGGTTTATTCAAATATTACCTGGCTTTTATAGACTTAG
The DNA here is from genome assembly GCF_061612785.1 of Hesperophylax consimilis. NCBI lineage: Eukaryota > Metazoa > Arthropoda > Insecta > Trichoptera > Limnephilidae > Hesperophylax > Hesperophylax consimilis. Next base: position 11,432,985 of record NC_142856.1, on the reverse strand, counting down.
AGGCCTTGTATTTTCTCGGTAGGGAAAAAATTTGTTACCTAAAAACCCTACTAAAATTGCATGTATCATCATCCAGCATCAGCACCAGCGGCGACCTACAGCGGCCATATACTACATACGTGTCTGTTTGTGTTGTGTTGGGAATGGGGAGGAAATTTTGGCTGCGCCCTTTTGTTGGAGTCCTTCCGCATTTGCCGTTGGGAGTAGGGAAAATCGCAGAAAACCTTACCCAGGAAGGAGCGGCCGAACGTCAACTTGAAACGTTTGCGGCCTTCAGTAACATCGGTATATGATGTCCTGCATTTTTGAGATGTGTGTGTGTGTGTCTGTTTTTATGTTAATATATACTTATGGGAAGATAGAAAATAAACATACATATACATACAAATTATAAAATATTATATAAATATATAAATAGATATATAAACATTATATAATTGGGAAGAAGGTCGGGAGTTTAGGAAATACCTACTGCTCGCTATTCGTCCGCGTCTAGTTCTGGTATGTGCCATATGTGGTCATGGTCCATGAGGATGTGTTTTGGTAGTCTATGTGTGTATCTGAATGTCAGGTCGCTCGGAGCATTGTATTGTCCTATGTCTCGTATTAGTTGATTTTTACTAAGTGTGAGTGATTTGTAAAAGCGTTCAGTCAGTCTGTGTGTGAATTCGTATAGAGTTTGAATTTGTTCTCGTTCGTGTAATCTCTTCAAGTTTGTTCTGAGTCTCGTGTTGTATGTGATTTTAATGCAGAGATTTTGAAGTGTCTGTAGATTCTTGTGGTCTGAGTGTGAGATGCTGCTCCATACGGGAATCGCATACGAGAGTACTGGACGAATGAGCGAGTAGTAGGCGAGGAGTTTGGTTTTGGGAAGTAGCGGACTCCGTCTATTGAAAATTGGCTTCATCATGCCGATCGCTTGTCGCGTGCGCGTGTGCATCTTCGCTTGGTGAGATTTCCAGTTGAGGCGGGAGTCCATGGTCAGGCCCAGATATGTCACTTCATCTTTCCATTCTATGCTGTGTCCTCCCATTTCGATGTTAAAGTCAGGTGTTCTGTTTACACGTTTTCTCGTGAACATGATGGCTTCAGTTTTCGCCTCGTTCAGTTTCAGGCGCCATTTTTTGTAGTATTCTACGAGCGCGTCGAGCGCCCTCTGTAGGTAAATAGCGGCCATATTCGCTTTCAGCGAGGAAACGTATAGTTTGACGTCATCTGCGTAGATAGACAGATTGCATCTCTCGTCTCGGGGGATGTCGAAGGTAAACAGAATGAAGAGAAATGGTCCAAGTAAACTTCCTTGCGGCACGCCTTTTGGAATCTCACGCATTGAAGATAGCACGTTCCTTATGAACACTCTGAACGATCTATTCTTTAGGTATTCCTGTATCAGTCTCGTTAGGTATATGGGCGTGTTAGTGCGGTGCAGTTTATGCACGAGCCCGTCTATCCATACGGTGTCGAATGCCTTCTCTAGGTCGATGAGCGCAGCGGCGGTGAAGCGATGTTCGTTAAATTTTCTTGCGATGTATTCCGCTACTCTGGTGAGTTGATGGGTCGTGGAGTGCCTCTTTCTGAAGCCGAACTGCTCGTCTGGCAACGTTTTGTTGTCGTCGTGGTGTGGTACAAGCCTGTTGAGTATAATTTGTTCAAATACCTTGCTCAGCGTAGATAATAGGCTAATCGGCCGGTAACTTGTCGGCTGCGTTCTATCTTTATTCGGCTTTGCGAAAGGCAGCACGGTCGCCGATTTCCAAATCTGGGGGAAATGCCCGGTCATGAGGCAGGCATTGAACAATTTTGTTGTGTAGATGATGGCTTTTTGAGGGAGATGTTTGAGTAAAATGTTGTGAATTTGATCGCTTCCCGGCGCCTTGTTTGTTCTCAATCGCCTGATTGTGACAGCAATCTCGCTTGGCGTAGCAAAGTGAATATCTTCAGCGTTTGTCTGCTCCGCTTCCCTCAAGTCTCGTAGAGAGTCAGCTACGATCCGGTCCGTAGCCGGGTCGGAAAGGCCGTCTGTAGCGGCGTAGGCTCTCTCGAATCCGTCGGCGAGTGTTTCAGCTTTTTCTTGTAGCGAAAGCGCCGTCCCGGGGCCGTTCAATTTCTGTAGCGGGGGGATTGTGAAGTCTTTATGTCGCAGCGCGCTTGCCATTTTCCATAGGGAATTATCCTTCGGCGTGAGTGATTTTTTGTCCCAAAGTTCGCGCTTGAGTTCTGCGATTTCGGTCTTGATTTCCCTCTGCAGGCAGTTATACGCTGTCTTGAAATATTCGTCGCGTGTGCGGTGAAACATGCGTCGCAGGCGATTTTTCTCCTTGATGAGCGATAGAACGTACTCGGGAAGCTTGATCGTGTATGGGTGTATTTCTTTGAGAGGAATGTGTGTATCTTGTGCTGTTTGAAGAATCTCTGTGAGAGTGCTTGTAGCTGCGTCGATTTCTTGTGGCGAGCGCAGAGTTCCCGAAGTGAGATGAATTCGTTCGTTGACTTCTTTTTTGAATCCTTCCCAGTTCGCATCCTTGTAATTGCGCTGTTTTCTGGGGGTCCTTGAAGTTGTGCCGCCTATAGTAAAGCTCACGGGCAGGTGGTCCGAAGACAGTTCGTCTAATGTGCGCAGTGGAGATATTGTCTTAACATTTTTCTCGAGTACTATATCCAATGTACTCGGATATCTAGATAGTCGCGAGTTGTACGTAGGTCTGTCGGGCGCCATTATCGAATAGGTATTTGTCTGCATGTGTGTAAAGAGCGTATTTCCGTTCGCATTACCTCTGTAGTTATTCCAGTAGTTGTGTTTGGCGTTCAAATCGCCTCCCATCACAACAATTGGTCCCAGATTGAGCAATTTATTGAGATCTTCTCTCACTAGGTTACTATGGGTGCAGTATACGGAGATGATGGTATGCGCTCTACCCTCTATGGTGACTTCGATAATCGTGGCTTCAGCGTGCTTCAGCTTCGGAGTAGGTATTCTTGTGGACGTCATAGATTGTCGAACGAATATTGCGGTTCCTCCGCCTGATCTTCCTTGTCGATCGTCACGATAAATCTCGAAACCTTGCACTCTCAGCGGTACGCTTGGATTCAAATGAGATTCTGATAGGAGAATAATGTCGGTGTGTAATTCGTTTGCCAAAGCGAGCAGTTCGTCTGTCTTGTTGCGCACGCTAAATGCGTTCCATACGAGGACTTTCACCGTCTCGGTATTAGGCATCGAGGGTGTCTAGGAGCTCAATCAGGATGACGAGCTTGTCTGCTCTTGTTGCGCAGCGGGCGAGCTGTGATCGCATCCTCAGGAGGCCTTGGAGCAGGGCCATCAGGTCCAGGTTGTCATCTGAAGAGGTGGGCGCGCGCACGGGCTCCTGCTGTGGGCGTGGCTGTGGGGGCGGCGCGGTCTCGCGCTGCTCTTGGGCGGGGGCGGTGCCTCCGGCTACGTTGGCCCATGTGCGTCCATCCGTCCTCGGCTGAGGAGGTGGCCTGCTCGGGTTCTGTTCTGCCGGCGGGCGTTGGGCCCTTCTGGCAGGTCGCTGCTGTATTGAGGCGACGTACGCTACCCGCTTGGGGCAGCCTCGGTAATTGGCGGGATGCGGGCCTGAGCAGTTGCAGCATGCGGCGGGCTCATCTCTCGTCTTCTTGGGGCATTCTGCCGAAGCATGCTCCAGTAAGCATTTTACGCACCTTGCTGTGTGCGAGCAGTTTCGGGACCCATGCCCGAAGTCTTGACATCTGTAGCACTGAGTGCCGTGCTGAAGGTGGTTGCTCCTGTGCTTCTGGAGTCGAATTCGGCAGTGGCACAGGTATTTGACGGCCGCGCGCAGCTGTCCCATGTTGACTTCCTTATTGAAGTGCGCTAAGTATATGGGATATTCTATTGAGGCGGTCATCTTGACCACCTTCACTGCTGGGAATCCCTGCGATTCCAGGTCTGCCTTGATATCTTCCACTTCTACGAGCGGCAGGCCCTTGATGACGGCCTTTTTCATCTTTTCTGCTTCGGCCGTGAATGTGTGGAAGCCGCGAGCCTCCGCCCGCAGTCCATTGGTGAGGGCGCGATGGTCCTCCATCGTGCGCACGAAGATGTTGGCCGTGCCGCCCCTGTTATACCTGAAAGTAAAATGCTTACCAGCCCCCAGATGTCTTTGCACCGCAGCTGTGATCTGCGCGTGTGTCATGTTCCCCAGGGTCATCACGACCGGGGGAACGCGGTCTCTCCTGCCGGTACCTGCGGGAGAGAAATTATTATTAGTATTGGCACGCTTTATACGCGGCGCGCCGGCGCCTTCGCTTACCTCGGGCAACTCATCAAATCGGTTGCCACACTGGAGCGGTTGTGGTCCCCGTGGGGACATGGGCCTCTTCACGGGGTTGGACGGCCTCGTCCAGCCTCCATCCTGGGGGGCAGCCGTCTCCATCGGCTGCTGCGGTCTCGGGGGCGCCACGTAGGCCGACGCTGGGCCTATCGGGGGGCGCGTGGGGGCAGGACTGGGTCCTGCTGCCCAAGAGGGGCCTGCTGCGGGCTCCGTCATCTCCGTTTCATCGGGCGTGGTGGCAGTCGTGGTGGTGGATGGTCTCCGGGTCCTTGGGTCCTCGGGGCGGGGCTGTGGTGCGGGGACCGTATAGCGCACGGTCCCGGTCTTAGTGCGATGCGCAATTTGGCGAGCGCCGGGCGGTACCACGACCGGGGAGTCCTCGTGGTCAATGGGGAGCATCCGGGTCGGGAACATGGTCATCTGTGTCGAGCGGTGACTCCTCTTAAAAAGGGAGCACGTCTCAGGTGCTTGCGGGCGGTTTGTGGGGGCCAGCGTGGATCTTCGTAAGTTGAGTGTTTTGCGTGAAAAATTGCCTTGATAAAGGCAGTTGGGTGGGCGCGGGCGCCTGTTCAATGGGCCGGCGGGATTCCTCCGGCCGGCAAAAGTAGCGGGGCCTGGCTGAGTGCACAAGCCAGACAAAAACGCTTGTGTGGTTGTGTCACAAACCACAAAAACTCCTCCAAATATCTATCTCATCATCCCTCCATCTGTAATTTAAGTTTGTGGTGAAATGTGTGGTTATGTGTGAAGATGCGATACCGTGTTGCCAGCTCCAACCCTCTAAGAGCTGACAGATTAAATAAATAAATTATTAAATTTGCAGTTTAGCGGATGTTTATATTGAAGAATAAAAATAAATCATATAAATTAAAAATGAATGAAATTAATATTGGAAGTGGAAATTAACCCAATTCTCGGCATCCGTTCGAGCTGAAACTCGGCAGACAGGTTCGTTGTCGATGTTAGTGAAAATTGAAATTAGATGTATTTTAATTATCAAAATGCATTTAATTATCAAATTGATTTCTTCGATCAGTTTTACATGAGTATCCACCAGTCTGAAGATTCCTATAAGGTAAGACACGGTCCGGCCATAAATAAAAAAAGATGTCATTTACACAGGTGTATAATCCTTAAAAAAGTCAGAATAAAAATAATCAATTAAAAAAATCGCAGTATTTAAAGATATTTCTCACGTTTTCCATTTTACACGAATGCATAATTTAAGCACAACTCCAATGAAAACATCCAATTAATAACGAAAAGATAGTGAAAACACAATTATTATTATCAGAATATTGAATCCCCCATCTCTTCGCTTAGCATAAACCCCCCGGTTGTGGAATCTTGGAAGGCTTTGGAAATATCTCCTGATTATTTCCACTCTACTTCCCCTGCGCGCTGCCGGGCTATAAGGACTATGAAGGCTGTAGGCTGTGGGTTGAAGGCTGTATCCAGTGGACTATGTTTGGCTCCTTTGAGGTTTGGTTATACAATTATCTGTGCCACATATCAAAAATATAATGATTTACTTTATTAAATGTTTTTTTTTAGAAAGGAGTGGTTTTTGACGCTGTGCGATGTTTCAGGAATATTGATTTTTTAGAATGTGTTTCAATGACGATAGATTATTTAGTTTCGATTAAGGCGACACAAGGCTCTTGTAACGAGGATTTGCTCGAAGCCCACATTTTAATTAATTCCTACGAATTTCTAACCATGAAACCTTTTTTACACCGATACCCACTGATGTAAGTTATTGATATTTAAGATCAATAAAAACAGTACCTTACCATTAAAATATTCTACTTAAAACAAATTAAAAAATTAGCTTTAATCACCAGATTTTATTTTCCTATGCGATCAATAAATAACTTTCTGAGGTATTCATTTAGAAACAACTGAGATTTTAGTAATACGTTTATTAGAATTAATTAAAAGGTATCAACAAACTGAAATTATACTTGTCAGGAATAATTTACTAAATAATTGTCTGTTTTCCCTTTCTTAATATTTATTATCAGTCTATATTCATCTTTACTTTATTTACATGTTTCTAATTACTATCTTTATTGCTCAATATTTAGTATGTAACAAATTCCTATATATGTACACCTACACATAGATGATCCAGAAGTTTCAATTGTTCCCATTATGTATATATATATATATATATATATATAGTTACCTATTGCATAATGTTAATCTATTTTCCTAATAATTAGTGTAACTCGCTCACCAAGCACAAGAACCATTTTCTTCTTTGTTGAGATTACCATTATAAATATATTTTGTGCCGATGTAATTTATATAACACCACTGTACCCACTTATATCTATATTTAATTAAAGAAAAAACACAAAAAAAATATTGAAATAAACCCCGCGGAAATATCAATTTTGGGCGCACTCAAGATCAGGGTAGTAGAAGAGTATATATGGAACGGATCAAGAAGTGTGTGCCAAGACAAAGTTGTTTTGCAGTCTATTATCTCTGCTTATCCCTGTGGGATAGTTTAGTTTTTTTTTTTAAATGTGTACAGTGATCTTTTTCAGTGTTCTCTATGTTTATTATTATTTTTGTTAGCCATTCGGTATATGGATAGAAAATCGATTTACTCCGCAGAGACGGCCCTGGGGAAAATAATTTTTTGAGGGGGCCTTTTTCATCTTTGGCTATGCGGAATTGAGGGTCTTTAATTAGGTGTGACAAAATTTCAGTAGATAGGCACACAAATAGCGCAATTAATCGGGTAATTCGTATTTTAAAAAATCATATCTTGAAAATAAACAACTTATAAAAGTATAATGCCTTATACCGTATGCATACCTACAGACACACACACACACCTATATACACAACAAACACTCACACATACATTACACATACGCACACCAACACACACCTATATACACACGTCAGCGTCACCTGGTAATTAAGGAATAAACATACCACTTAGCAGACATTACAAGGAAACATATCATAGGTACACAAAATGAAGTATCTTATTCCTGTATATTGTTTCATCTCTGTAAATCATGTACTGTTTTTTTTCTATAATATTGTACGGGACGTGTTTGCCTGCACAAGAAAAGACTGTAAATATTAAGCACCGGCACACATCAGTCCTCAACCTGGGTAATGATTTAAGTAAAACACCGTGAAGTGTTTTATCCAAACCATTATAAAAGAAAGACGATTCAAATCAAAATTCACATTTTAATTACAAGTAGTGTTCTGGTATACAGAACGTACAAAAGGGTGTAGCTTATAGGTACTTCCTATTTTTTACAGCCAACCCAATTCACAAAAAATAGTTATATGTATTTCAATACAACTCCGATTTAAAACACATATCGAAAACTGAGACAATCGGAATTCTTTCAGCGATAATTTCAGATTGGAGCACATTGTGCATCATCGCGCCATACGATACAGCAAATGGCGTAGGCGACTGCTGGAGCAGTGGCTAGGTCAATTGGTAGCCAGCAGGAATCGACCAGCCTCTAAGCTTCAGCATCAATGGCTAATTCAGTCGGTAGCCAGGAAGAATTGGCATCAATGCAGCAGGGATTGGCCAGCCTCTAGGTTATCAGCGGCAGTGGGAAGTTCAGTTGGTAGTCAGCAGGTATTCAGCGGCGGCATGGTCATTTGATTATAAGAGCCTGCACACCGAGACACCCCATTATTGAAGTGAAACTTCTTTAGGCGCGTAATTCGGGGACGGAGTAAAACCGAGTCAGGATCGACACGAAAATGCGGGTACCCCCACCACCGCTCACCGTTCACTGTCCCTCTCTCACCATATGCGCTTGTTGAGGTGGGGGAGCCGCTCACGAACGTTCTCTCCCGACACGGGACAACAATCGATGCAGTTTTTGCACGATTCATTAAGGATTTAAGTGCTCATGTATATATCTCGCACTTTAGTTACCATAACCCAATTATCACGACATTAGGAAATGATATTCATGAAATTGACAATGAAAATGGCACATGATTGGTAAATTGTCATTGTAATTTCTTTGTAATTTTTAATTGTAATATTGTTATTTATGTAATATTGTATACTTGTGAATAAATTGAAAATTTTTGGAACTATACATTAATCGAACGTCATTCATCTATAAGAAAATATTAGAAAAAGCAAATCCATGCTTCGTCGTTGAATTATTTAACCTCTAATTTTCAAACTAACCTAAGAGAGAAAATAGAGATGATGAAATGAAAATAGAGAGAGAGGAATACTAGAAGTTTCACTTCTGTCTTGCGTAGGCTTGACACACCCACTTTTTGTAATGATGACAGATGCGTCTGGCTCAACTGATAGAGTGCCGGCCGTAAACAGCTCGGTGTAATCTTTAAAATTATTGTGCCGTGATGGAGGAACAGAAGCGACTACAGATTTCAGTTGACAGTCAGAAATTTATAATTATAATTAACAGATCGCGTTTTGACTGGAGGTGTTCCGTCCACTCGTGTTAATTTTTGAAATTCTACTGCCAATATTTAGTTTAAATGGCCTATTTATAATGTCTTTCTACCAGCGTTTGTGTGGCGTCAGCTTGCAAAAACATGTTTATGTTTTTCAAAATGCAGGTATTTTTAGGTGCCAATAATTATTTCGCTCAGCGACTGGTTTTGTCAATATTTTGATTTCGTTTCAGAAAATAGGGTTATCGAACTGTTTCATGTTAGATCCAGACTTTTTGCGGCCTGGTAACAGATTGATAGATATTTTTCAACTGGTAAATATTATGATTTGGAAAAGGGGTCATCAAACATGTTTTCATGTTCGATACAAATGTAAAATAAAATAAAATAAAATAAAAATAAATAACATATGTCTCCAAAAAATATTATTTCAAATTTTCTGGCTAAATACAGAGTGTTAAGAGACGTACTAGACTTACATTAACCTAACCAGTGATTCTTGACATTATTTGGAGTAAAAAATGTAATTTAAATTTTGGACTCCCGTGACTTTTTGGTGGACCTTTTTTATAAAAACCATATTTTAAAAATTCCATTACATGTCGTCACTAGTCACTCAGCCGAGTAACCGCCCGACCACTCACATTGATCCTAGGTGTCCAATTCCTGCTGATTTTCTATGTTTTTAGTTTTTAAAAAAAATCGTAGTGTCACCGGAGACGAAAATTTTTTTTTTTTTTTACTCGAAACAATGTCAATAATCACTGGTTAAAGTAAGTCAAATACGTCCCAACCTTTCCTTATCTGTGGTGTGTATTTACTACACATTGCTTCTAATAACTTGAATAACTCTATAAATGTAATAAATTTTGGGTTCAGATTTTAGGTATTTCTTCGTTATACATTTATGCACTGAATTAAAAAATAATATTTTACATAGTTCTCAAATTCAATTGAAAATCAGAGATTTTTGCCAAAAATCGGGAACAAATACACCAATACAATCAACCGTGTGATACTATCGAAGAGTGTGTGAGGAAATGACACGCTATTGATGTCCCGCTTTAATTCGCTATGCGGAAACATGAGACATCCACACGTCTGCAGTTGTATTTTGATTTAGACCATCGATACCTACGCGCGTGTTTGTGCCAGCCGCCAGTCGCTAGTCAGTTGGCCGCGAACTGTCCTTAGATGTGGATCCCTCGCACGTTTCTTTAGTTTTCCCGTGTTTTCAGCAATTATATTACAATTATTATCACTTTTGATATAAAATAAAATAAACATAATCGATTAGCTATGAATATTCATATTTTTCCGATATTAAATCGATTATTTTGAAATGTGTATTGACTACACAGCATCGGAACGCGTGGATTTTTTAGCATAGTAAGGGAAAAGTTACACCCTGTATATATATTGACGCGACATTTTAATAAGTTTTAAAATATTTGTAGAATAATATCTACCTGAATTTTACATGAATATGTTTTCCTTATGCGCATAATGTAATAATAAATACGGTTTCAAAAAAAATTATACCACATTGTTGGTGTTATGAAGCTTATCCTAAAATCTTTTAAAATTATTTTTGAAACCGAAAAAACATACGAGCAGAGAGAACTAAAATGATATGTAAATCCATTCAAGATATGAAAGCCTCTAGGCTTATTTAGCATCTTTCATAAATATTTCACCAACAAAATGTTTGGCAACTTTACTTAACGCGGTTTGGTTTGGTACAGTCCTACATGGGTGCGATAACTTATTCATATTCCAAGGTTTGTTGTATTTTAAATGTAAAACGAAAGTTAAGTTTCGGCTTATATATGTAAATTGACATCTTAGGCGCGCATTAAAACTTAAAAGATGATTGAAACGCGAAGGTGTTTTTAAATTTTTTAACCTCTAGAAAAGCAATAAGTTGAAGTTTTAATAATTAAGGCGAAGCACTAAGAAATGATGAAAAATCATTTGTCTTTGGTTTGTAAATTAGATCGCTCGGAAATATGTTTTTTAATCAATTGAAAATAACAAAATAATAACAAAAATATTTACCATACATTATTTCCAGTGAGTTTAGCAAAACTCATTTCCATAAAGAAAACATTATGCAATTAAAAGAACATTATTTTGAAATAAGTATTCGAATTTAAAAGGGAGTTTAATGCAGGATGCACATAAACGTTAAGCAGGCGACTTAACACATATAATTTAAAATATTTCATTGATATATTAATAAAAATATACAGAAGTTAGAGAGTTGAAAAATAACTATGGTGTCGATGATTAATAAAGCTGTTGAGAAAATTTCCTTTAACCTTTTCGGACGGTGTACTCACAATTGTGAGGGTAAGTTCAATACGTAATTTCAGATGGTGCAAATTCTTTTATAGGCTTGGGATCGGACTTGATCTGTTATAAGCATAATTAGCTACTTGAAAAATATTGTTTAGCTGGTTAAATTATATATGGCTAGAGGGGTGTTCAAAGTGATCTCGCACCCATGCATAAAATGTGATGTCTATCAAAAGGTATCAACTGTTTCTTGAAATTTCATCGCAAACAATCATTTTGGTTAACTTACTTATGAATATTTTGCTCTCCTGATACCTCTGTTGGTTTTGTTGAGCCTCAGTACTCACAATCGTGAGTATTGTTTTTCCCAAGAAATTAATTAATAAAAAAATTTTAAAAAATAATCCGCTTATTCTTATTACTACAATAAAAAAAGAAACTATTTGTAAATAAGGGTCTAAAAGAGCTTTTGCCTACGTGTTTTTTGTTTATTACTGGAAGTTTTAGGTTACTAGGTAATGCGTTGTATTGTGTATGTGTGACGTATTCTAAAAAAAAAATTAATTTTAAAATTATTTTTTTTTATATTATAGAAACAAACAGTACATGATTTACAGAGATGAAACTATATACAGGAATAATATACTTCATGTTGGGTACCTATGATATGTTTCCTTGTAATGTCTGCTAAGTGGTATGTTTATTCCTTAATTACCAGGTGACTTGTGTAGTTTATAGGTATGTGTGTGACGTGTGTAATGTATGTGAGTGTATGTGTGTGTATGTGTCTGTATGTATGTGCAGTGAATAGTATAAATTATTGACAAGATGCCACGTTTGAATTTGGGCAGTGAATCCGAAAAAATATCAATGTTAGAGTTAAGACAAATATTATTTAAATTATGAAGATCTCGGTTAATTGGCGAATTAGATGCTGCATTTGTTTTATAATTTAGCGTGTGGAATAGCACTATATGTCGTTAATTCACTTTATGACATCATCAAAATGCCTGGCAAAAAAAATGTTATATGAAATTTTTCATGAGTTTGTTTCAAAATCCAGTAACTTAAGCCGATAACAATCCTATCCAAGTTAGCAACCAAAGACGACACATGGAAGGCTGATGTATTACTTCGTATTTCCGCCACTTTTCTTTACCTTAACTCGTTACCAAATATCAAACGTGATATCAACAAAAGTAATAAACTATAAATAATGATACCCTTCCGGAATGTATGTAGGGTACAAGATACGTTAACGCTAGGGTGGACCCTCGTTTTTTTAAATTGTTTTTTTAGGGGTTTCAAAAATTGCAAGATCAATTTTTTTTTAAATGACGGCCTCCGTGGTCAAGGGGTAAAGCTCTCGACTAGCAAGCTGGTGGTCGGGAGTTCGAATCGTGACCAGATTTGAAAAGCTACGCACTTCCCCACGTTCCTCTTATCTACATCCTTCCCCTCCCCGCTACATTCAATCTTACAACATTCCTTAATTGATCTTAAAAATCTTCTCACTAAAAATTTAATACGATTACAATACAATGTGAATGTTGTTGTCCGAAGTTCACACAATGTTTCCAAAAATGAAATGATAAAATTTAAAAAAAAAACAAACAGTATATTATTACTTCAACATACAGGCAATTTTGTTTGCCTGATCTGTACTTCTAATAAATACTAGTATCGCTAAAAGTATTGTATTACGAGGCGTATCCAGAAAGTAAGTGTACTGAGGTTCTCACGACCGAATGAATTTTATTTTCGATATGTTGGCTACACTTACGTGTAGCCTGACTCTTCCCCTCCGCAACGAGACCTGTTCAAGGTCAGTACGTTGAGAAGTTTCAACGCGACAAAACGTTTCGTGAAAAATGTCAATCCAATCTCCCGCCAAGTACGAAATACGCGGCGTCATCCGTTATCTCGTTTGGAAGGAAAAACCTCTGTTTGAGGTTTATAATGAGGTTAAAACTGCATGCGGTGATAAAGTTATGAATTGTACGAGTACGTACAAGTGATATCGCGAGTTTAAAAACGGTTCTCACCTCTTCACCCTCCACCAAAATGATCAAAACCACAATTTCAGCGAAGAAAATCGTGGCATCCGTGTTTTGACTGTCAAGGCATAATTTTGATTAAATATCTACCTCAAGGGGAGACCATCAACTCTGCAAGATACTGTGAGACCCTAAAAAAATTGCGGAAGGCGATTCATAACAAGAGGAGAGGCATGCTGACAAAAGGAGTCAGCCTGCTGCACGACAATGCCAGACCACACACGGCCAACGCCACGAAGGAACTGCTTTCTTCGTTTAAATGTGATATCCTGAACCACCCCGCGCATTCCCTTAATCTAGTACCTTTAGATTATTATCTCTTTACCTTCCTGAAGCTGCACATGGGTGGAAAAAGGTTTTCAACCGACGAGGAGGTATAGGAGGAGGTGGAAAAGTGGACGAAGGGGTTGGCGGGAAACTACTTCGAGGAAGGCATCAAAAAGTTGATCCCCCGCTTCACCACCTGCATTGAGAGGAATGGCGACTATGTAGAAAAATAGCTTACATATGTACTACGGTAACCATGTATTTTTTTTTGTTTCAATAAAAAGATTTGTAACGTACAAAAATTCAGTACACTTACTTTCTGGATACGCCTCGTACTTTGAAAACTTTTTGAATAACCGTGCAAATATTTTTCAGTTCATCAGTATCCAAATGCGCAACTTTTCAAGTGGATTTAAAAGCCTTTGACGCCCCACCCTAATGTACACAGGTACAGCGTACACGAGCAGTGTTCACGTTCTTGTAACAAAACTAACTTGTTTGTGATTTATTATCAATATACGGTCTTTTTATTCTTATTTACGACGTAGCTGGCAGTTTGGGTAAAATGCGGCAAGACATTTAGACCGGGTGATATTTTAAGGACGACATCGTAAGAGGTTAGTGGAAACCTCGACGTCTTTTACTCACTGAAGACTTTTGCAAAGTAACTCTACGAAAATTACTACAAAATAACGCGGTTTTTCTAAATATTCTCCACTACAAGATGCTAAGGACGGGTTGCTTCACGGAATTGGAAAAATTCATCAACTTTCAAAGTTAATATTAAGAATAATAAGAGTCCTATTAATGTTTTGTTATTATAGAAGTACTTTGAAACAACCAGCTGATAATGAAATAATAACAGAGCTTGAATAGAACTTTATCTTTTTAGGTGTGATTTTTTATTTATTTTTATTTATTACAAAATGATACGTTATAATGTAATTATTTCCAGTGAGTTTACAAAACTCATTTCGGGAAAGACAACATTATATTAAAGACACGACAACACAGATAAATTATAATAAATAAATGCAGAAGTCATGTTGAAGTTTCAAAGAAAGAATATGCCACTCATTAATAAAACTGCTGAGGCAATAGCTTTTAAGAGCTTTTGCCATTGTTTTTTTGTTCGTTGCCGGAAGTTTTAGATTACTAGGTAATGCGTTGTATTGCTTATGTGCAATGTATTGTAAGGAGTTAATTCCAAATTTCACGATAATTCCAATGACGATAAGTGTATTTGATTTTTTGATCGTGTTTTGTATGTCAGAATTAAAGACTGATTTAGGGTTGGTGTGTGAGGAGTATTGAATTATTTATATAATTTATTGAATTATTGGCAGTTGTGATATTATACTTTGGCAGAATCGTAAAAGGAAGTATTTGTGTCAGTAAGTATGATTTGTTTCTATTGAGAAATTGTATTTTAATAAGGTGTTGATAAAATTTAAAGAAAAAGGTGTGTTTATGGAAGTGTCAATGTTGAAATCTGCAAGTATTGATGTATCTTGTCTGCTTTTGTCCAGTATTTTTTAAAAATGTAAATCGAAATCGTGCATGTTTGGGTTAGGTTTTCGATAAATGACTTAAGTTTTGACTGGTTTCCCATCACTGCTGCAAACAATTATACCTAAAAATGAATTTTCGTTGGAATTTTTTTCAATGATAGAACACTTCATAGAATCCAGAACATTTATGGCCACACCACCGTCTCCTTTATTTGAAAAAGCACTGTGAAAACCATTTTAGCAAAAGAATTTTTCTTCTCCAGCATCAAGCCACGTTTCAGTGATGTCAAGGACATGAACAATATCGCATAATCTTCTGACCTTTTCCTCAATTTCGTCGAACTTGTTTCTTATACTTCTAGCGTTCATATACATTATTCGCAGACAGTTTTTCATGGGAGTATAGTCATCGATAGTCAGGCACTTTTGTTCTTGTATATTACACTCAATAGTCGATTATAGCTAGGTCCTTCTTGAAAGCAGCTGTGTAAGCTGGGCAGTTATGATTTGATGACTTGTTAATTTTCTGTGAAAAACTTTGGATGGGTTGTTTCAAAGAATTTGAAGAATTTATCAAATTTCAAAGTTAATTGTAAAGCTCTGTGAAGGTTCTTCTCAAGTTTTATTACTAAATCATTTTTGGCCAGTTATTTCACAGAATTAGAATTGAGTTATGTTATCATTTCGGTTTTGTGAATCAACTGGCCAATAATCATGTAATAACATAAATTATGTAAATAAGCACTTGAAAATTATCCTTCAAATTTGATGAATTTTTGAAAAAATTCTTTATCTAAACTTAGGGTGTTTTTCAGAAATTTAAAGAAAGCATTTACTCTCGCTTTTAAGGCTTTTACATGTACACATCGCTATAGGTAAGTTGTTCAGGAGTAAAAAATGTTTACCTAGTAGACAACATAATATACTCAGTATGAACGATATAAGCAGGTACAATACAAGTTATTATAGAGAGTTCTGTTGTACAAAGGATTCAATAGTTGTATATTATAACAATACAAATGTATTATGAACATTTCTAACATCTCACTTTTTGTCGTTTCGTATAAAAATTATTATTAAAAAAATTTCATATTTTTTTCTCAAATTGCGGTCGGAACCTTTGGTTTTATGGAGGTGTTCATTTTTATTATTCTGTGGTTGACTTCTAATTTTATTTATTTATTTATTTATTTATTAGATGATTTTTATAGCGCCGCTTTTGCGAAATATCACCTCAGGGGCGCTGTACAGTTAATGCAGATATTACAAAAAAAATATATAAATATTACAAATTGAAATTGAAATTAAGTTAAATAAAATGAAGTACAGAAACAGGTGACACGGAGATGGAGAATCTGCTGCAAGAATCCTAGGTGGTGAGGAAACTGGACCAGCTGCTGCAGCGAGAGAGTCCACCGCGTCCACCAACAGTGCCAGCACGAGGTTCGTCATCCTTCCAGGTATGTGTCTGCTGCTAATAGAGCGCTGACACAATGTCCTCTCATGGATTCCAGACCTTGGCAGCACCGCTGTGACATTCGACGAAGGTAGAGGATGGAGACTCTGCAGCAAGAATCCCAGGTGGTGAGGAAACTGGACTAGCTACTGCAGCGAAAGAGTGCACCGCGCCACCAACAGTGCCAGCACGAGGTTCGTCTAAATATGAATGTAAAACTTGGTGTTTTTCTTTCTAGCGCAATTTAGTAGATATTTCTAACCATGATGCTAAGGGATATACAACAATTTTTATGAGACCATAATAGCTGAAAAGCGAACAATTTAATTATACGGGTAAAAGCTGTTTGTTCCCAAAACCGAATAAATAAGTCTGAGGAGTTAAAAATTATTAAACGCTGTGTTGTTTGCTTCACTCTTCTTGAATCCTTGTTTTCGACCTCGAGATCGTTATTTGAAGGTTGTGCAATAAGAAATCTTATAATAATAAACACATTACAAGAGAGCATATAGCGCAGTTTATTTTTTCCACGTGTATTAAATCGGGTTTCCAAGGCAAATTCTCAATTCTTATAAATAAAACTGTTTGTATATTTTTAATACTCCCTGTATTCTAAATTCTATGGCGTGGGAAAATCCGTACACCTGAGCTCCTTGCGAGGTGTTTTCCTCAATGTAGAATAAATATTTTCCATTCTTTAAGTATCAGACTTAAGCGGAGAAGTCTAAGCCTTCCTTTTGTAACTAAATCTTTTAAAGTGGCTGAAAGATTCAATTTTGCAGCACTGATAGTCTGTTTACCAACTGTTCTATACTTTATTGTACTGTTTTGCAATGTTCTGTTCCATTCTGTACTTTTTTTGAAGCGAACGTTCTCCTTCATGAAAGACTTTCAACGGGATGCAGCTTTTCAAAGATTTGCTAAGTGATTTAAAAATACTGTGCTTAAGAAGTGTAAATAAGGTAGAGTGAGGGATGGGGAGATGTTTACTTTGAGTGAATTGCTTTTCGTATCAAAGATGATTCTTTTCCTATTAAAATAATTTTATATTTTGCTCTTTAAAATGCTATGGTAATTCCGTACAAACTAAGATACGTATATGGACACTATGGAAATCGGAAGAATTTTAGTGAATCAATAAAAACTATTCCACTTTAAATGTTATGGAGGTACATAAATGGTACCAAAATAAATTGACCACTCTTTACAAGTATATATGAACCTTACTAACTGAAATCCATATTTCTAAATCATAATTCAAACGTGTTGGTATATTGGGATGGTATAGAGGTTATACGATTGGTGTCATATATATATGACATAATATAAATATGCAACTCACGGCCCCGGCGTTTTCGACGGACCTGCGGTCGAATTACCTTTATTACTTTGTGGTTATCCATTGTAAATATTACTTTGTATGAACCACTATATCCTACTTATAGGAGTGACTAATCACTAGTCCGGTTTCGGAACAACCATTCTTTCCTCAAGGCAAAATATACTAACTTGATTAGTTCGCTCTATCTCCTCCCCCCACTCTTCACTAATCCCTTGTCACGCCTCCACCCCCACTTCAAAATTTAGTAATATATTATGTTCACAATGTGAAGTTAATATATTTTGCCCTGAGGAAGGAACGCTTGTTCCTACCGGTCAGCGTATATAAAAAAAAACATAGTGATTCAAACAAAGTAATATTGAACCTTCAATAATTGCAAAATCACTTGGTGGCCTTATATTAATTATACGCAAATAAAAAACTTTGTTTGCATCACTCAACTTAATCAAAATGTTTTAATGGTTTATTCGTCAGGATAAACGTAAAATATTTTTGATTAAATAGTGTGGAAAGAAAATATTTTATTTCCATGTAAAGTCGCTTTAAATATGATTTAAGATTTTCACGGCCAAAAGTATTTTTTTTTATTTGTTTTTGGGGTGTTATGCCGTGTTGCGCTAACTTCTTCTTTAGCCAACGTTTCGGACAGCATTGCAGTGTCCATCATCAGGGCAGATGTGTTATTTGAGGTTGTGTTAAAATGTGAGCTTAAGTATGAGGTTGTGATACCGTGTTGCCAGCTCCAACCCTCTGAGCTAACATTAACGTATCATTTTTTTTATTTAAAGTGGTTTTCTGGAAGAAAAAAGGGTAGGGTAGCGCAACACGGCAAAACACCCCAATAACAAAAATAAAGTCGCTTTGTTTCAATTATTACAACAAAATCTATTTACCCTGCCAATAACAATCAATATCATAAGTTTGATGGACCAAATCAACAAAATAAACACAATTCAGAATCACTGTCCCAAAGCATTTAAATTTTATGTCTTTTGGGCTTACCATAATATTTTAAGTCTCTTTCCACTACGTCACAGGAGCTTTTCAAGATTGACCCTCGCTTATTTCCCTTACAACAATACGTTGCTCTAATTTGACATAGGTACTTAATCATGATAACTTAACCATATGTACATTATTTACAGTTTGATAGGCTTAAAACCTATTACGCACGACACGAAATATTGAGCCTTCCATTGTGTCACGGGGCGCGGCGTTGCTAGTTGGGTCGTATTTATGCTACTTCAATAATACTTTAATCTCCCGCTTCTGTTAGAGAAATGTCGCGCCCGAACATATTAGCTTCTAGTCGTGGGACATATTAATACGTTACACGCTTAGTAGCGGACTGGCACAGTAAGTTGTTGAAAAGATATTTACTATTTAAAAGATATTATTATTATTGAGACCACCAATACCCTAAAATAAAGACGGAAACTTAACGACGTAAGTAAGTAGGAATACACAAAAATATGCAACATGAATAAAACTTCTTTGAGAAGAAGTGAATATGAATAACGTTTAAAAATATTCTTTCCAAGAAAACAAATGGCATTTAACCGAAACAAAGGTAAAAAAAAATATTACATGTTAAGTTGTTGCATCGAAAATCAGCTAAACTATGAGCAACAAACTATCTGATGTTATGTTGTTGCATTGAAAATCAGCTAATCTCAGAGCAACAAACTATCTGATGTTACGTTGTTGCATTAAAAATCAGCTAATCTCAGAGCAACAAACTATCTAATGTTACGTTGTTGCATTGAAAATCAGCTAAACTCAGAGCAACAAACCATCTATTGTATAAAACATTACAATACGTTCTGCAAATTCACATTTTCATAAATGTCATTCTCGTTTATTTTCACGCAATTAACTGACGGAACATTGTTGACTCAAGGGGATGAACCTTTTAAATTATCAAATTGTTAAATAACAGAAATCAATCAAATATAATTTACTTTCGGATTCGAACCCGCGACCTACGGATTGCTTGTCCAGAGCCGTAACTCTCAACAACGGAGGCCGTCAATACGTGTTAAATACAACCTTTTTTCAATTATCTTCAAGCTTACATAAATTTTAGGAAGTATTTTGAAGAGATAAAAAAGTAATAATTTTGATGTTAACAAGTAAATTTTGGCCAAATTGTCGGATAGAACCTCGTTGTTCCTAGAGCACGATATTATCATCAACATCATGGCGTTACAGCCTAGGTAGGGATTTGGCCTCCTCTAATACACTCTAATGGCAGTGGTCCATCTCTATTCGTTTCCAGTCCTCAGACCTTCCGTCCTGCTCCAATCATCTTCCACGCAATCTCTCCTCCTCTTCCTCGGTCTGCCTCTGGTTTGCTTTCACTGGAGCACTACCATTTTTGATGCTCTGTCATATGGCAGTTTTCTAGCCCATCGTCTTTGGGACAGAATCAAAGACAAACACTCCCATACAACGAATAACCCTACATTGTTTCATTTCCTCTAACAACCATCATTAAAATCTTACGTTTTTCTTTTATATATTCAGTAATCTTTATTATTATTCAACTTTAAAAAACGTTTTTTTTTTTAAATTATGTTATGTAATTATTACTACAAATTACATTTGGGTACATTTACACAACATTGGGTCGCCCCAAGTGGTTTACCTTGGCAGCACCGCTGTGACGTTCGACGAAGATAGAAGATGGAGACTCTGCAGCAAGAATCCTAGGTGGTGAAGAAACTGGACCAGCTGCTGCAGCGAGAGAGACTACCGCGTCCACCAACAGTAATGGTTATTAATTATCCTTAAAAGTATTACTTTTAAGTACATTGTTGAAATTTAACTAAACGTTAAATTGGTACCTATTTCCAAATGAATGATTTGAGTGATATACAGATTTATTTTCCTGCATTATTATTTCACTTACTTGTATTTTTTGTGTTCTATAATAATTGAAATCGGCTCAAACATATCAAGGAGTGGCGCGCGAATTATATTTCTATTTGATAAATCAGTCGAGACGAGATCATTAATTAAAAATCTTTGCACCCATGGTCACATAAATTGTCTGCTTACCACTCAATAATGTGGGCTTACTAACATCCCCCTCGATAATAAAGCAAACGAGAAGGTACGATATACAATTTTAACGATCGCCAAAAATAACGGCTTCAAGGATAAAAATATAGAAAAACCAGATCATCACAAAACACGAAAATAACCGTAAACATAATTTATCCAGCGGTTAATAATTAAAAAATGTAATAAGTTTGAAATTTGTCGGACCAACTCCTAATAAAATATGCAAAAGTTCTCGAAAATTGTGACTTAGATATTGCCTACCCCACAAATAATAATTCAGAATCTTTTTATGTGAATACCGCAAAACAGTCCTAACAAGGCTCCCAACCGTCTGGAGCCAGTGAGACTATGGCATCCCCAAGGGGGTATGATGTGAGGCTAAAGATAGTGGGGCGGGGAAGAAGATAGGAAAGAGGAAGGTGGGAGAGTACCTGGCTATTCAAATCTGGTAACCAAACACGGATAAAGCCATTGTAAGCGACTTTTTAATTCTGAATTGAAATGATACATATTTATCAAATAAAAATTTACTTGCGCACGCCGCGATTTGAACCCGCGACCTTCAAATTGCTATTCGAGAGCCTTACTGCTTGATCATGGAGGCTTAAAAACTCAAAATGTTAAGTACCCGAATCAAAAAATAGCGGCATTTATTAGCTTGAGTTTGACGAATGCAACGCTGTATATGTTGGACAAACAAACCTTTAATACTAAACATATAAACATCTCCTAGATAAAAATCACTAACCCAATGATGATAATAATAATAAGCCAACTCCGTTGCACATAAAAAATAGGGGCCGTAAACACAATCTTTTAGAGCAGTTGGAAATTTAAAAAAAATTCTGATAATACTAAAGCTAATTAGATAAATAAACGTAAAAATATAATTCTCTCTACTTCTAGATATATTCAATATTTATTTAACCCAAAAATGCAAGTTAGTAAAATAACAATAGAGGAACGAGGAACGCCTGAGATATCCGAATTTATAATTTGGAAACACTTGAACGATCCTCATTTGACCTCAAATGATATATAATAATTACGCAGCAAGAATTGTTTGTTAATAAATAAATAAAATTGTAAATTCGATAAATATTATTATTGTATGAATTAAAGAAAAACTTAAAATTAAAATCGATTGCAAAAAGTAATTGTTGTTAGAGACGGATAATATTACCTTTACAGTGATTAAGGCCCCTCAAGCGTTTGAGGGTCATATATGACCGATATTCCATATTTTATAAAAGTATTTTTATCTTTTTTTCTATATAGCGCATGTGAAATAAACAAAAAATATTAAACATTGCAAACTAAACACAAGTACTGAAGGGTTACTAATAATAATAACATGGCATTTATATAGTGCAGTTTAGTGTAATTTCACTTCAAGTGCGTTTTCTATAACAAACTTAAAAACGGTAATTTAGTATTAGTGGTCATGTTCATAAAATTATTCCTACAGTGTGCCTTACCCAATAAAGATCTAATATTATGACACTAAATATACTGTTTATATAAAGTGATGACAAAACTTAAAATAACAATAACAGTAGGACAGGACAAAACAAGAACATGACCCCGCATTTCGAATTTCTATCGATTGATAGCATGTTTCCTTGGACACTTTAAGTTTTTAATATTTCTAAAAAATGATGTATTTTTTAATATAACCTCAAAGAAAAAATAAATAAATTAGACTAGGAAAATTATAAAAAATACCTAGGACATGTGAAATAAAAGAAAAAAATATTTTTTAATAATTTTTTTCTATCGACAAAAATTCATATAATTACCGTTTTGGCTCTAAAATACATAAATATTATCTTCAAAAACCACATGTTTTTAGGAACTGTTTATTTTCGATAGAAAATTGGAATGCGGTAAATTAATTATAATCGCGTTTTTTTTACAGGCGTGCTCACACTAACATTCGTATTTATGCATCTCCCTTTCAAATCCTTTTTTTCTTATTTTTGAATGCTTACCACAGCCGCAACGAGGGATTGATCCCATGTGTATGTGGGATCCCACCTAACCGATTTTTAAAACACTATAATATCATATTTTTGTCTAGATACTAATTTGCCTCTGCACATACGCAGTCTGCGCAAGTACGCACTTACGTTATAAATAACTGTATAAATACTATTCAACAGAACCTAATGTTTTTACAGTGTTAGCAGTTTTTTTTTATTTCGGTGGCAATTTAGTCAGTAAAGCTCACATACATTTTGTGTTCAAATATCTTTAGTTTTAACCCTTTAAGGCCGTTTTAAGTCATGATTTATAAGTATTAACTAAAATAAATAAATATTTAATAGGGCAGATGTGAATACACTCTAATTCTGTCAGAAACTTTTGGCTTAAGAAGGAGATAACGCAACACGGCAAAATATCTCGAAAATAAATCATTAAACACATTACTAGATTTATGTGAGTAAGTAGGCATCTAATTTTTGCCCTTCTTATAAGTACATCTACCTACATTATTATTATTTAAAAAAGATATTCTCCAATATACACTGTATACATATGTTAAAGCTTTTTATGGTGTATAAAATAATATTTAGAAATTGCTGGAACATCTCCGCTTACCTCATCGGAGATATTCAAGTTCTCTAAATAATCAGTCACGGAACTTAGCTTATAAATCATAACGCTGATTGTTTGGTAGAGTTATATTTTATTTAACACAAGAAGGTGAGATAATACAAGGATTCTATCCGCGACAATAATTTGCGTAATTAAAATAAATAGCTTACTGGCGAGAGGAACGTTCGAGACGGAATAAGTCTCGAAGTTTTTTCCACTCGCGAGCTCAGTTCTGCCGTCTGCGCATTTTGCTGCGCAGGCAAGTGTTGCTAGAGTCAAGGTGACATTTTGCTCAAAACATAATAATAATCGCGGTGCCTACAAATACATAGACAACCTTATAGAGACCCTACTCTGTGGTCAAGCACCATTTTAATAATGAAAGTTCTATATTATTACGTTAAATGTGTACTATAAACTGAATTAGATTTGTTATCATCGCATTACAATTTACTTTACAGGCAGACGAAAGAGAAACACCAGTACGTAATATCTTGCAGTCCGTAATAACTAAATATCTACGCTGGTAATACAAAGCAATCATACTCTAACATAGGCTTGATATCGGTTGGTACCTGCTGGTTATCACAGGAGCCGAAGGAATCTCTCTCAACCCTTCCTTTGTACGTAGGTCAGTTACAAAACTCTGGGAAAATCAATTTATTAATAAAAATATATTTTGTGCACCGACTACGATATTTTATGTAAATACCGTAAAACCTAGTATTTTTTTTAAATTTTGTAATTGTCGCACATTACATGCAAATAAATTTTCGTAGTGGACTGTTATTAATGTTTTCTTAAGCTGTCAAATTGACACAACTACTCGAGAAGCTGGTTGACATTTAGTTAGAATTGAGAACCGACTTACCCCTGGTCTTCTGAAGCACATTTTGTGAGAACACATTTTAACTTTCCTGGTACTCTTATCAGGCTAAATATTACACACTGAGTATTACTTAACGCGTACACTGCACAGGTTGCATAAATAGAGTGACGAGGTATCAAAGTATAATGTTACAGTTGTCATTTAGCTACGTAACCCAAACTGTCAGACAAGGACAGGTAATTGGATAAGAGAATGAGGGAATGCAGAAACATATGTTATTGGGAGATGCATTGGTTCGATGGCTCTTGGAAATATACGGGAAGTATTTCCGGACGGGAGTTTCTTCTAACAACCTGTTATCGGAGGCGGTACAGAAATTGTACTGGTGGTACTTCCCGTCTTCTGGTGACAAGTTAACAAGGACGGGAAGGTATGGAATAATTATTGGAAATAACAATTAGTTATATTCCCGAACATGCATAGTTGCGTCAATGCGTATATTTTTTTAAAGGAGGTTTGAAAATGATAGATGTATAATTATTTTGAAACAATGTTAGTTTTTTTTATTGATGTTGTAATAATGAATCGTGCTAATGACTTTCAAGACATTTTCAAAAGTTTTAAGTTTTTTTTTTTAACTTGGCATACATCTTTGGTTGAGGGGTAAGGCGCTCGACTAGCAATTCGAAGGTCGCTGGTTTAAGTGCCTGCATGCGCATTACATTTTATTTGAAGATTTTGAGTTTCACAATTTATCAATTTAAAATAATATATAGTATATTTGCGGCACGTTCCAGAGTGGAAGATACTGTCAGTATCGCACTTGTGTAAGACCACTATACAAAATTGAAACGTTGTTTGAAATGCCTTTAGCCGTGTTTGGTGACCAGATCTGAATAATCAGGTACCCCATCTTCCTCTTTCTCTTCTCTTCCCCCTCTCCATTACCTTCAACCTCACTACATACCCCCAATTGGGATTGCCACAGTCTCACTTGCTCCAGAAGGTTAGGAGCAGTTGGGACTCTTGTGCAGTATTCAGATAAAACATAAATAAAAATGAATAACTGAAAGTATACGTAATCGCAACATAAAACATTACAATCTTTCCGGCCTCTGTGTTTCCTCCCTCCTACAGCATGGATTTCAACAATGAGATTCATTCCTTTCCTTCCTCAAAAAAACTTCGCACATCATCCCAATAGATTCATACAAGAAATAATTTCCCTCTGGGCTACTTGTGTGTTAAAACTGAAAAAATCCACTCCTATTAAAAGTGTAATTCCCGGAACTTTATAACTGATTTAAGCAGATTCCAGGGGTCGGGACTAGAACCTCTTTCTGCAGCCCTTCGCTTTGCGGATATCGCAGATTCTCCCGAGATAAATACGCAAATAAGCCAAAAGGCTTTTGTTAAGCCTGGTTTAAGAGCCTAACGGTTGCAGGCTATAAGGCTGAACTCCGCAGGGTGTAAGGCTGTGTGCCGTCTAGACTTTCATCCCCTCGGGGTAGTTTATTCAGGGGTGCGATATTTATGAAATTACATCTGATTTTTACGTAGATTTTGCATAGTAAAGTTTCATGCTTTCTTCTTCATAGTTTTTGGTTAAGATTTGAGGGACATGATACTTGGATCTGGATTTTTAACACCAGTGTCAGTAAATTATCCTATTCTTGGTCGATTAAATTAAACAGTTTTTATAAGGCGATATTATAAATAGAAAGTTTACTAGTAAAATTGGGTATTTTATTGTCTTTATGCTTAATTATAAACAATATATTTTATGTATAATTTTTTCTTATATTTCAAATAAGAAATTAGACAATTCTTCAAAAAAATGTCACTATCTCAATGACAATTCCTTTTTCAATCTTTCTTCTGGAGGAAAGCTACCATAATATTTAAAACATGAGAATAATAAAGTACGAACAAGCACAAAGATTTCACATTTGATAAAAAAAATCTTTACTGAACCGCCAAAAAAGCCACCATTTAGAAACGGGGGCGGAACGTACAAACAATGAAAAACGATCGACTTAAAATGGGACTTTGACTGTTGTAAAATTTCACTACGAGTCAATTTTAAGGTACATTATCTCACAAAGATAAAGCCAGATGATATCATACATGATGCTCCTAGGATGGGTTGTATCACAGAATTTTAACAATTCATCAAATTCAAATGTTCATTTTCGGGTTCTGTGAAAGTCCTATTCAAGTTCTGTTATTATATCAGTATAGGCTAGTTGCTTGACAGAAGTGAAATAATAACAGAACTTGAAAAACTCTTTCACAGTATTTGAAAATTAACTTTAAAATTTGAAGAATTGTTCGAATTCTCTGCAACAACCCGCCCTTAGCAAGACTTCAAAGATTTGAGGTTCTTTCACAATAAACACTAACTTTTATTTAGATTTTAGACACCTATCTATTACAGGTTTGCTTTTAAATATCATTCCAATTCTATTATCTATGGCTTTCAGAAGAGATAAGTTTTAAGTTTTGCTTTAAGGTCCGTGAAAGTCCTACATCAAACTTAGATCATGTAGTTGTTTACTTTAAAGTTTGATACTCCGAAAGTGTAATCCCAAAACTAACCATCCGAAGCTCACTTTGGTTGCTTAATACTGCTGTTGACGAAATGCACAATTCGGATACTTAGTCAAATGAATCCATTTCATTAATTGCTTAATATATGAGCACCATTCAGCAAAGCTTAAACTTTATAATGCAATTATTACTTAAAATCAATTAACCTCGTTAAACCAAATGAAAGATCTATATTACATCAAATTATCTGTTCCAATCGCATTAAAGCGACTTAGAGAAATTTCACCAGAACCTCTTGTATTAATTATTATATTATTTAGCTGACGTGTACCCGGCGTAGCTCCCAGTTATGAATATTAGCTGACGTGTACCCGGCGTTACTCGGGGTTATTTATATTAGCTGACGTGTACCCGGCGTTACTCGGGGTTATGAATATTAGCTGACGTGTACCCGCCGTTACTCGGGGTTATGAATATTAGCTGACGTGTACCCGGCGTTACTCGGGGTTATGAATATTAGCTGACGTGTACCCGCCGTTACTCGGGGTTATGAATATTAGCTGACGTCTACCCGGCGTTACTCGGGGTTATGAATATTAGCTGACGTGTACCCGCCGTTACTCGGGGTTATGAATATTAGCTGACGTCTACCCGGCGTTACTCGGGGTTATGAATATTAGCTGACGTGTACCCGGCGTTGCTCCCAGTTATTTATTTATTATTAAACGCCCTAATGGACTTTTACACACTACAAATTTTAATAGTAGAGTATCACAGTTATTATAATTCTACAAAATTAAAAAAATAAAGGAAACATAATACAACGAAAAAAAATATATATTAAATATTACAACAAAAGCAAATAATAAAATAAGATACATTAGTAAAAATGATAAGAAGTCTCACATAAATAGATATTCAAAATAAAAATATATATATTGCGGAAATTATAGATGTCTATTTGTGTCTCGATATATAAAAGAATTGAAATAAACAATATTTACATTGATTATTTTTAAGATGAAATATATCTCCCAGATCAGAGTATTTATTTCCAAGACTGTGAAGTCTTGGAATCGGGGAATTTTGATAAGTCAGTGTCCTGGTGTTGTAAAAATAAAAGGGTAGTAAATTTCGGCAAGATCTTTTGGGTATGTGGATGCTGATTAATTGGAGTAACTCAGGACAGTCAATTTTGTAATGAAGTATTTTATGTAGTACTATTAAATCTGTGTTAATTCTTCTTTCTGAAAGTTTTAATAGGGACAATTTATCTAGTAAGTAGTTATAATCAATGAATATTATGAATACTAGCTGACGTGTACCCGGCGTTACTCGGGGTTATGAATATTAGCTGACGTGTACCCGGCGTTACTCGGGGTTATGAATATTAGCTGACGTGTACCCGGCGTTGCTCCCAGTTATGAATACTAGCTGACGTGTACCCGGCGTTACTCGGGGTTATGAATATTAGCTGACGTGTACCGGGCGTTACTCCAGGTTATGAATATTAGCTGACGTGTACCGGGCGTTACTCCAGGTTATGAATATTAGCTGACGTGTACCCGGCGTTACTCGGGGTTATGAATATTAGCTGACGTGTACCGGGCGTTACTCCAGGTTATGAATATTAGCTGACGTGTACCCGGCGTTACTCGGGGTTATGAATATTAGCTGACGTGTACCGGGCGTTACTCCAGGTTATGAATATTAGCTGACGTGTACCCGGCGTTACTCCTGGTTATGAATACTAGCTGACGTGTACCCGGCGTTACTCGAGGTTATGAATGGTTTGAAATAAAGTTTTGATGTTGTGAATTCTACTGTACCTGAAAACTGGGCGCATTTTTTGGGATGGAAATAATATTATTGTAAACACTTGAAAAATTAAACTTTTTTATAGTATTTGTTTCACTTGATCGTGCCATGTCTTTCTCGAGCTTCTTTAACTTATTCTACCTTTCTGATAAACATCATACATTCCTCTTACACATCTTTCTTCGTTCATCGCGTACTCCTAATTTCGCAAAAAATAATTAATTGATTCCTGTCTCCCTCTGACCACAGTTTGAAAATGGCATTGAAAGCCGAAACAGCTGTAATCATAATAAAAAACCAAAATACTTGAAGAACTTAATAATAATATTATTAAAATTCATGTACATTAAATGTTAAATAAAATTAAATGGAGTTCTACGAATTAAACACAAAAACAGTTTTTTTTAAAATAATTTTTATTTATGTTTATTATAGATTATCAGATCTAATACTATATGTATGCATCCAATTACATTGCTTTGATACCTTATCGATGTATACTTTATATAAATCAAGTCTGAAAGTAAACCGAAAATCTGTCATCAAGAAAATATTGCATCGATTCGCCGGTGTATAATTTGCAAGGATCTCCCTTAGCACAGAAAACAATCGGGTGAACTTAGGTCTCACCACAGACCGAAGACTTGTACTAGGATAAATCCTTTGTCTTATTATGCAAGGCTGATGGCAAATAAGTTGGTGTAGTTAGTTACAAATCTTGTTGTTGTCGAGGCATTTTGGTGGATTTAGAGGTAATAATTGTTGTGTCCTCAAAATGCCATCAATTTTGTGCTTTATATGTGAATATCGCTCAATAGTCTCAAATGATTTCAACTGTTCGGAACCATTAAGAATGTAGCATCCCCATTTGGGGTACGTTGTTAAGCTGAAAGGGTTGGGTAAGGTATGAAGATGAGGAAGAGAAAGATACACGGATATTCAGTTCTGATCACCAAACACGATCAAAGCGATTTCAATCAACATTTCGATTTCTTAAATTGTTCTCTCACCAGAGAGATAATGATAGGGCCTTACTATAATAACGTGTTTTAATTTTTAAATGACTGAATAATGTAGAATAAGTTATTGGGTGTTTATCAGTAAGTGTAAAGTTAGAAACACCATTATTAGTAAGGCGGAGAGTATATACTCTATTCGTCCATACTCTATTAAGATCCTCGGGGGATTCAAATTCACAAGGATCACCACGGATATCGTCGGAAGATGTTTGTATTGGTTAGATCAGGTTAGGAGTGTAGGATGTGCAGTTGTATAATGTAATGTGAAACATATAACATAACGTATATTTGATGTTATACAGGAAAATAATAATGTATATTATTTTGCAATGAAATATCCGTTTATAAAGAGTTCATAAATAATAAATATATTGGTTAAAAGTTTGTAACGCAAACACCATCCTTGGATAGTCCGTATCGGCAAAATATTCCCATTTGAAAAGTTGACTTTTTTCCATTGCCAAATGACTCAGGGGGGATGTAAGTAATCTAGCAGAGTGCACACATTCGACGCACATGCGCCACGGCAAATGAGAAAGATGTTTGCTTTTTCATTTGCGATCTCTGCTTGCATTTGGGAAAGTGGGATACCTACCATCCACTCGCACAAATGGCAACGTTTTCACTGTGGCAGAAAATATCCTTTCAAAGTGGTACAAATTTTATAGTTTTCTGATTGAAAACATTTTGTAGTCTCAATAAATATCAGTACAATTTGTTGGTGATAGAAAAATTGAGGAAAATCTGGAAAAAATTGGGCATGCTTATTTCCAAGCTGGTTGTCAGAAATAACTTGAAGCAGAAAGACCATATTTTATAAATTTAGAATACCGCGCAAGAGTCCGAACTACTCCCAAATGTCTGGAGCAAGACTATGACATCCTCAATTGGTGAATGTTGTAAGTCCGGGTCAGCGGTACCAATTTATATATTTTCAAATTGTTTTGTTTGATTTACATTTCATTACTTTCCAAAGTATTAAGCTTTTTTTAAATATTTGTGTGAATAAATAGCAAATTGTGGAAATGTTATGGTTTAAAATTTATATCGTGATTCTTCCTCTTTCTTTATCCAATGTTTCATGTAACAAGTTACAGTGTCCATTATTTGGCAAACAAACGTGTACGTTTGAATCTGCTTTGATGATGGACACTGTAACGCTGTCCGAAACTTTGATTAAAGAAGGAAGAAGCCTAACAAGGCATACTTACCTTAAACGAAATGTTTCTAAGGTAATTCACTCCACTATCTGTTTTCCGGTGACCGGATAACTCATCAAAATGACAATTCAACACACCTATAAAAAGTGTTATAAAGTTATGAAAAGTGATGAAATAAAAACTAGGTTAAATAGTTAAATATTATGTAACCTATTTAATCAAGTTTTTTTTTCATCTTTCTTTTTTCATGGAACCCTGTTTTCCACAAGTTTACAATTACAATTTCCATCAAATAGCGTAAGTGCAAAGTACATTATTAATTCGTACTCAGTTTAATGATTCACAGTAAAACTTGTATAAGTACATCAGTTCACAATAGCAACTGTTCGTCATCAATAAATACTGCCAATTATGGCAGTTTCACCAAGAATTATCTTGGTGAAACTTTAAGTTGTACACTAGTAAAACTTAATGCTTCTGCCGCATTATTCCCAACATGAATAATATTAATAGTATTCAATTGAACAAATAATTCATTTGCCAAAGTGGCGCATTGGTATGAAATATGCTAGGCAACCCTTGACCCATCGTCGGCGCACATATCAGTCAAATAAAATATTTATTTTTATCTTTGTGTTGGTTGGAAATGGAGATTTTTTTCGAGTACACTACAGAAGGTATATTGAGGATGGAAATGGATGACAGAAGCAACCTTTCTTGCGATAAAATGATGAATTTTGCCATAATATGTTGATGATATTGTTACGAGGCATGTAATATTTTGGCCAACTGAGTTTAGTGTGCGGTAACGGGTCGTTTATATCGAGATCTGTATTAAATTTAACCCCCGCCTAGTGTGACAATTCTATAGACCTGGAGAAGAATATTTGGGGAAATCTTCTTTTTTAAATTGCAAACACATTTTTAAATATGGTTGGTTAACTAACTTCCATCGATTGAGCATCAATACCCATACTGATTCTTAATCATTCACTAAAGTAGGTACTTTATTCATTAATTTCACGTTATGATAGAGAGAAATATAATTTGATATTCTCGTTTGCTCGTATGTGTCAGGTGGGGGATGTACAAGACTTGTAGGAAACAAGGAAATATTTAAGTTTATTTTTTTTCATCAAAAGAGAAGATAATACTAATACACCATAACGAAACATGAAACAAAAAGAGACAATATAACGGTCTCAACTGAGAACCGAACCCATGATCTTTGTCTAACTGGACAGTGACTCAATCAACTCCACCATCCCGACATAATTATTTAATCTCAAATTAAGAATTAACAATTTGATCTTCAATTATTTTTGCCTGCTATCTTTTTTAAATGAATTTATTTGTAACCTAGATAGCGTCTCGGATAAACATATTTGCTTTTTTATGAGATCTACAAAAATGACTTTATTTTGATACTCAACATAATACGTATATTATCAAAATAAAGTTTAAAATCCACCAATCTATTGCAATTCGATTCAATGCCATCAAAGAAACCATTATCTTTTGTACAATCACATCCCGTTATGAACTTTCCACCATCAAAGCAAACATAAATTCCAAAATTCAAAATAAGTTCCCCGTTTCTTGGTTTCTCGCTCTTTTTGGACTTGCCCGGACTTCCGGAAGTTGGCGAGCGGTCAGTGCCAACTAAACTCAATTACAAGTTGCGAACTTCCTGTCTGTGCTCGCGGCAAACTAGCGGAGCTTAGGAAGCTTTGCCCTAATTTTCAAAAGCTCAGTAAATGAGCCTTCTCAACTAAAACTCCGTGGAAAACAACATGTTCCTTATCGAATGTTGACAAAACCTAATCGAAATTGGAAATGTTGAACTTCAGACTTACTAAATCGATTCAGGAAGCTACTATTGGTTTTTTTTTTACACTTTTGTAGTAAAATTACGAAGAAATTAAAATTTTAGTTAATTATGGCTTGCTGTTTTACGAATATATTACGAATAAGGTCATCAAAAAACACTGGTATGAATTTGCGATATTAACAAGCTGAAGAAAGGGATTTGGATCGAGTAGTAGTAGCTTTTCTACATTTAATTTTAATTTATTTAGGAAACCAACAGCTTCGTTAAAAAAGTACATGTCACATGGTTGCAAAGTGAAGTTTCCGTATTAGAATCAAATTATATGCAAAGAAACGTTAAAATATGAGTGGAATTGAAAAAAATATTCTCAAAAAAATGAAAACGCGAATTAAAAGTACATAGATAGATGATGTAAAATTATCTAAATAAAAATAAAACGTTCATCATAAAATAAACTGAATAAAATGATCAAAGATAGATAAAATAAAGTAAGAAAAACGATTTAATGGAAATGAGAAAAATAACTAATAAAAAAAACTAATCTTACTGAAAACCGTACAAGACTTAAATATATTTTTCCATGCCCAAAATTAAACACTTCCTTTGCACAAAATTATTACACTTACCGGGCAAAAATTTTTTTCAATCGACTACCTGAAGAAATTAGAAACATTAATGATAACATCAAAATAATAAACACTGTAAAAAAATATTTTAAAGACAAACTCACAAAAAATAAAAATGTTTCCAATTGAATTAATCTTAAGAATAACTCACTTCATGAAAAATAACTCACTTCATGAAAAATAACTCACTTCATTTAAATGAGTTTAAAATCATTTTATTTTTAATTACATACTTATTGCAATAAAACAATGTACACTCCTCTTCCAGCCACAAGCTAATGCTTCTATGGAAGAGGAGTCCTGAAATATTTTATCTTATATTGTAACAAATAAACAAAAATGTACTTATATAATAAATGTAATAAATAAATAATAAAAAAAAAAAAAAAAAAAAAAAAAAATAAAAATAAAAAGAACTTTTAGTTTTGTGGATACAGTATATCCAGTTTACGATAATTTACATTAAAAAATGTTCTTAGAATGCGGAATTAAATATCCTACACATAGCAGGTGTAGATGGTTCGGAATTAACTTTGAGATTTTTAAAAATATTTTTCAAGTTAACCACAAGACCAATTGACATTTTTTTTTGTATTTTGTGCACGTCCTTCTGGAAAATAAATGTCATTTGTAGTTAGTTTCTGAGTGTGAGGATGTGGAATTTATCTCTTATAGTAAATTTTCAGTCATTTTCAAAACATTCATTAAAGAAATTCAATAAAATCTTCACAAAAAATCTCCCACTATCGACAACCTTGAGGAAATATATTACTTTTATATTGTTCTGCCTACTTTTGCCGACATCATGTATTTGAGTTTGTTGCACTTAATAAATTCCTCACGACTGCAGATTGTTTTTGCATTTTGATAAATAAACAAGTAGCATCTGCGTTAGATCTATCAGACCCATGAAATATCGCACTATATTTTCAATCCATTTACAAAATTGGTATCTTTCGTATGTGCAATCTTCCGTAGAATTGGTTTCGTTTCCCTTTTCCAATATTCAAGCGCTTCCTAGCAAACAATTGCCCGAAGGATTATTGGATTTAAATATAACCTGAGAAAACAATTTGATTTTTGTTTACCTTTCAGTAAAAATTGTGTTGCACGATCTAATAATCAACCACATCTTGAAAGATGAAATGTAACAAAAAAAGTATTTCAACTTTTTTTTCTAATCGGACCTTATTAAAATACGAACTGCAAAAAAAACTCACAGAATACGTTTTACGCACTAAAAAAATCCATTTCTATTCTAGTATTAGAAAGCGTTTGCAACTTTAAATAAAATCTGCAAACATTTGTACGCTCTCCGTTCAAATATAAATACTTCCGAACCATTCTTCTTGACACAATTATTTCAGTTATGATTAAAAGGAACGACTGTGTGGCTTTTTTCATTCGAAATTTAAATTTGAATTTACTGTCAATATACCGGAACAAACGGAGTAATATTTTTTTATCAAAAGGTGTAACGTAGTTGTAAAAATTTAGTGCGAATTTGTGTTTGAAATTATAAAATAAAGCAATGAAAGAAATCAATTTTTCACGGTTTTAGGGGCAATTTGGCAAATTATTTCTGACATAATGATAATTGTATTAAAAAATAGTTTTTCATTTCTAATAGTTAAATATAATGAAATATAAAACAAAAATATGAATTCCTAAAAGTTCATTTTTATGGGCTTAAGTTTAAATTACAAACATCAATTTATTTCGGAACCGATATTTGTCGAATATAAACTTAAAATTTTGACCAAAAAAAAAACTTTGTAGGGTGTTTTATTTTATATTTAGAAAGTTGGTTTGGCAAAGATACTTTTTTCAATAATTACTATTAAAAAGTTGTCTCTAAAATCACGAAAATTATAATTATTTTATAGCCTGTATTTTTAAATTTAAAACACAAATAAATAAAGTAGTACATTACCGCGCTAGATATTTGCTATACTTTTTTTATTAAAAAAAGAATTATTCAGTTTTTTCAAGTATTTTGGCCTCAAATTCAAATTTAAGTTATATTGGAAAATGACGCGCAGCCGTTCCTCTTAAGATTTGACGCAATTTCATTACTGAGCTTTCTGTACATGTCTCCATTTCGTCCAAGTACAAGCCTCAAGCACTATTAAACTGAGTAAACACATTAAATATATATTTCACCCAGTTTACACAAGGACTACACTGACAAGTCTCACACTTCAAGTTCAAGTCCCCGCCAACCAAAAAAAGGCTATAAATTAGGTCACTGATACAACCTTTTGACACTTCTTGAAAATTAATGTCCGTCTTCAATTTGAACCCGTATAAAAATGGTTTCTTAACCATCGTCGGGCTCATTGAAAAGGGGATAACTATTATTAATACAAGTGCTTTATCCTTTACTAGAAGGGTCGAGGCCTACCCCTCTTCAGATAAGGTGCTTCCCTTGATGTGGGTAAATGTACACAAATATCTGGTAAAGGCCTGACGATATTATTTTAATGCTTTAATTTTGTATCTGAATCTGATTGCGTGACGTTACTTTTCAAATCAACAGCTTTTTTAAGGTGGTATGTTAAAAATCGATTGTAATAATTATTGATGTTAGCCTAATGTCTTTCCTGCCAACACCTCTTTTGTATTAACTAGTTCATGTGTACCCGGGGTTGCTGGGAGTTATCCTTAGGAGATATATTATCGTGGACTGTTCTGTAGGATTTAGAGTAGATTTATTTATCAAACTAACTAACTATCACGCCGTTTCCACGCAGGGGTAGGTGGAGAGGACGGATTGACAAACAACTCAGTCTTGCCACCCTCCTTACATAATTCACATTAACTCTTCGTCTCGTGCATGTTCTTCTGTTATTCTGACTCTTGACGTGGCACGACCCAATTAGTTGGTTCGCTTGATCGAACCATGTCTTCCTCGGGCGTCCCGACTTCTTTACCATTCACACTAGCGTCATATATTATCCTTACACTTATTTCTTCGTTCATTCGCTCTACATGCTCAACCCATCGAAGCGTCCCTTTCATCTTACTCATTACGCTTACGCTCACATAGCCATTAATTACACAGGTCTGCAAATTGACATTTAAATTTCAGTATTCTGAATTCGAGAATTCCATCCATTTCGATCCATTACGTGGAAGGATTTTACGCATAGTGGAAATTAAAATATAGGCATAACCCGCCTTACACTACTTCTGTAGGGAATGTTCAAGAAAAAAAGTTATTAAATTATACAAATTTAATTAATTTTAAGTCATAAAATATTTTATTTACAGTATATACTATTATAAATTTGTTTTTTTTTAGTTTCGAATCTTCGTTTTGTGCTTTTTCTTTTCATTTAATTCAGCTTGAGAAAATTGTTGATGTCCACTAGTCGCCTACTTGAAACTCGTAACTAGAACATTATTCTGATTCACTTTCTAATGATGGCAAATCGTCTAGGTTTTGGAGTGAAAAATACACTTTTTTAACAAAATCATTAATATTTCTTTGTTGTTTTTTCACTACAAATTCACCACATATATAGCAAAAAGAATTTACACAACCTCTTGAAGTCATTTTTGAAACGCACGTTACGAAAGTTGGAACAGAAATAAATAAATGAAAGGGCATGGAAGGGAGTGGGCACCTTGGGAATTCTGGCATTCTCTCATCATACTTACTATGGAAAATCCCTATAAATGATTCAACGCATACAAATTTTATCGTCATGAGTTCCTAAATGTTTTGTTTCAGTCTATAATACATAACATTATCTTATAATAAGTTGGAATTAATAAAAATATATATTTCAGCAATAAATCCCATTTTGCGCCTTAATCCCACAGTATTTTGCGTTTTGCGGAAAAACTTTACGTGATGGAATTTTGATGATTTTCCCGAATTTAATAACTAAAAATACATGGGAATTACCTCTTATTTCAAAGAAGAAAAAAGTCGCAGACCTCTGTTATTTGTGAATCGAACAAGTGAAACAACGAAAACTAAACGAAATTTTCATAAATAATTTAGATACTCCATCGAGTGAAAGTAATGAGTAACTAATGAATTGAGAACAACGTATCCAACAAAGACTCTTATTGTATAGTAAGCTTGGCAGATCACCACATCCTTGGCGTAAGACGAAGGTTCCATTAATCTTTAGTCGTAAACAACTACATGGAGACAGTGAGAAACTGGAATAAGAGTGTTACCTAGATTCGTACAGATTAAGGTCGATTATGATTATTTATTTATATGCCATATTTAGTGGTAAAAATATCATTTTACATAAGACTAATAAAAATTGCACAATATTGTAGTAATATTTTGTATTAGTTTAGTGATAAATTGAAGATTACCACTGACACAGTATATTTTTTTCATCCAATTGTATTTTCTCAGCTATGAGGAATACATATGGTAGCCAGTCCCAAAATTTATACACTGAAATAAATCATGACTTTTAATATTACATAAAGGAATCCGAAAGCTTATGCAAGCAATTCTGGACTACCAAATGCATCACTTAGAATTGTATATAGAATTACCAATTTAGTGAAAATCCTTTATATAAAATAGTGTTTTAGTTCAAAAAAACTCCTGGAATACCCATTTTAAAACTTAATCATTTATTTTGTATTCTTTCAATAGCTTGTACATGAATATTCCAATATGGGTTTCAGACGAGAGAATTGTACTCATGTTGACACATAATAAAGGCAAAATAAAGCTGTTTAATACGCTTAATACTGTTGAAATAATTTCTAACAAACCTAGTTATAAAGGTCAAAATTTGTAAGCGATGGTGGTGATAATTTTGTCTAACTAATTAAGAAAAAAACATCAGACAACAGAAAGATAAACACGTATTTTGATATTCTAATACTTTATGAGAGATGAAACAGAAGGCGATTATAAGAAAAAAATTTTTTAGAAAGACAATTTACTATGCAGATGCATTTTTTGTGAAAAACCTTTTATTAATGTGGTTGCTAATGGACTCGTTAAATGAACATTAAGTACTTAAGCTGCCAAAGGACTTATTAAGATAAAACGAATACTATAAATGTTTGTTTAAATTTTCTTGTGCTTATTTTTGAATTAAATTATTTAACTTTTTTTAGTCATTTGTACATCTAATGTCTTATTTATTTAAACTAACAAATATACATTTTCTTTTAATTAACATGGTTCCTACAATCCAGCTTATATCTATCAATTGATACAGACTTTATAGTTTCCAGCACCGCATTATAATATTGCATTCCTTTGAATAATAAACGGTTTTGTGTATTGGCTTTGTTCTTTATCTATAGCCCAAATTCATCACATATTCTTGTGTTATAATACAAATAAATGGATGATTTGTAAAGCGCCGTTTTTGTGAAAAATTACCTTCATGTATATATATGTTTTTTTATGCATACATATCATCGCATTCAAGGTGAGCATAAGTTTCACTGTTAGCCAATTTAGTTCATTTTACATTTTAGTTATTTTTGAAAATCTATTTCACGATTATTATTATATCAGTGTTATTCTCTTTGCTCTATTTCGTAGAATTTTCGCTATGCAATTAATTGAAACACATACCTTTTTTTTAAATCACCTAATTATTTTAATTGATTCACTATTCGCTTGAGATTATACTCGATTAAGCTCAAACCAAGCGAAAGTGATTGTTGAATAAATATTAATAAATTATTAGTTAAAAACAAATTGTTTGTTTCATTTAATAATATGTCAATATGTCTTCTATGAAAATATTACTATGCAATGTTTGTTCATTATTACAGGACCATTACAGCGATTGCAGTAATGTTTGTCTACGACCATGAATTTAATTAATATTCACAGAATTACGTGCTTGTATATGAGGTTGCTTTGAAGTGTGGATTATTAATACCCAAATCCATTTTCCTTTATTGATTTTAATCAATTATTCTGCGTCTTAAGAGCTACTAAAAGCTCCGTGGTAACCATTTTTCGATACAATGGTAAACCCTTACTTACTTACCTACAGGTAAATTATTTTGAGCAGTCTCTTGCTTGCGTAGTGTTGTACTGGGTGAATATTTTTTTTTAATAAAAAACAAAATTTTATTTGTTTGGAAGCCAAAGAAAGAAACTAAAAAAAACATGAAGAAAACATTGTCGAATTTAACCTTGATTCTAAATTTAAACGGAGTTGATAAACATCTTTACGCATCCAGTATCTTTAGGAATTTTCGGCGAAGGAGGGGACTGCGCGCGGGTTAACCAAACTAGTTCGAAAAACGTTTTTTAAACCTGTTAAACCTTTACCTCCATAAAATGATTTGTCCGTACTTCCCCTAATGTGCCTAGTGATAGATTGGTGATGCTTCGAGTATCGCTTTTGTGAATGTACGTGTTGTAGTTGTAGATACTTTTAGTATCGCCCTAAAGAGAGATGATCATTCCAAATAGAAACGTGCTGCTTGAAATAACAGTAACCGTATTTAGTAGTGGCCAGATTTGAAAAGCCTGTAGGTACTTTCATCCTTTCTCTTTCCTGTCTCTTTCCTCTTCTTACTTCCTTCAGTCTCAATTTACACCGGGCAGTTGGAACTAATGTGCGGTAAAACTTAAAAAATATTCGAATAACGAATCCTTCTTTTTCAAAAAGGTTTTATCGCAATATATAATTAGCCCGATGCTTTTAACACTATTTTATTATCAAGATAAAGAGTTAATTTACCCGGAACAGTAGAATTAATTCAAATTTATATATCAACTACCAGATGACGTCTACCGGCTAATGAATGGTTTGGAGTAAAATTTTGAGGTTGTGAATTCTAGTGTAACTGAAAACAGGTTTTATTTTTAAGGCTGACATAATATTATTCTAAAGAATAGAAAATGTTTACCTTTTATACGTTTTTGTTTCACTTGATCGTGGCTTGTTTTCCTCGGGCATCCTCGATTCACTACTGTATACCACATTGTTACTGTTAGAAAAAAACTACATTATATGACGGCATCCGTGGTAGAGGAGCAAATCTCTCGACGAGCAAACTGGAGGGAGATAAATTATTTAAAATAATATGTACTATATTTGCGGCACGTTCCAGAGTGGAAGATACTTTCAGTATCGCCCTTGCGTAAGACCACCATTCTGTATTTAAACTTTGCTTGAAATGGCTTTGACAGTGTTTGGTGACCAGATATAATTATCCGGGTATTTCCCCACATTTCTTTACCCCATCTCCTTCCACTCTCTACTACCTACAGAATCACATACCCCAATTGCTACTGCTATAGTCTCACTGGCTCCAGACGGTTGGAAGCAGGGACTCGTGTGCGGTTTAACATTGAGTGTAGATTATTTGTACTTAAAAAAAACCTGTGACAAGGTTCAGTTTTTACACTTCTAATTTTTCTTTTAGCTTAAATATATAGGGTTTTCCAATAAGAGGTGTTATTTTGACATTCAATCGTAAAAGATCAATGATTTTGTTACTTGTGTGGCACGTAGCGCCGTTTTGTTGAAAGTAAACGTTGTCCAGATCAATACCATCCAATTTCGGCCATGAAAAATCATTAATCATCTCTCGATAGCGCAATCCATTCACCGTAACTGTTGCTCCAGCCTCATTTTCGAAAAAGTAAGGTCCAATAACTCCGCCGGACCATAAACCGCACCAAACAGTCACACGTTGAGGATAAAGAGGCTTTTCAACAATCACTCCTGGGTTTTCCGAGCCTCAGATGCGACAATTTTGCTTGTTGGCGAAGCCATCGAGGTGAAAATGGGCCTCATCACTCAAGATGATTTGCATTTGATTCACTCAAGTGAATTTTAATAATTTCAATGCGTTGTTGAAGCATGTATCGTTTCATTTTTATTAATGACATAGTTTCTACTTGTCAAATGTCAAAAATAACAGCTTTAAAAGTAACATCTACTGAAATGGCGAGCTATTAAAAATAACACTTATTGGTAAACCCTGTAGTAGTATTTAAATGAAATTAATGGAAAGACAAATAGAGTCAAATAAACAAAATATGTTAAAATAATAAAATAAATCTCAAAACAGCCATGAAGAAAAAGGTACACTTGCAATAATAATTTATCTGATAGGATCATTTATTTGTTTGATGTTGTGCGGAATTTCATTGTATACTTTTATTGCCATGTAATAGAGATCCATTATTTCAGATAGGCCCGGTTTATATGTTGATTTAAAGCTAGGCTTGGTCGGAATGTCGAGCTTAACGCGGCTTGAAACATAATCCGCATATAGTTTGGAAGCCTAGATAATATTACACGTTTTGTCTTTGATTTTAATAGAGAAATGTTCTTAATTTTTCCATGTAAAACCAAATTACTGTCTACGTGAGTTGTACATATGTGCTCTATACCGTCATCGGCTGGATTTTTTTGATTTTTGATAAAGTTCCCCACTTTAATCAGCATGATAGTATTTTTTGCTGGAGTCAATGCATTCACTATTTACGTATATATAACAAAACGCTGGAAAGATTCTCAGTTCGTTGAAAAATCTCTCTTATAATACCTTACCAGACTATTTATCAATTTAAGATTGATGATCAATTAATAACATCAACATCCCTCATCGCTTGATAAATATAATAGTCGATACTTATAAAATTATGAAATTTACGTGTATTTAGGTGTGGTTGAAGTACGTAATTAATCACGTAAACGTCATATTTGACATAAGCGCCTCGGTATCTAAAAAGGGAACTATTCTGATTAATTATTTCAATAAACGCCCGGGTTGCCGGCAATTAAAAAAATTCTGCGGCTTACCTAGGCTTAGCCCGCTTAAATTTGATCGAGGAATGTTGCACATGGCGAGGATACGGACTGACTGATATACCGGGCCATATTTCTCTTTGCTTTTGGTGAATTATATTTTGTTGTAAATATTGAATTGTGTTTACGTTGTGAAAATTCGAGATGAAATTTATTTATAGATTACCGTAATTTATGCAAATATTTCAGTGACAGTTGACAGAGTCAATAGAGCCCACATTTTTGGTTTTTGTAAAAAGTTTTCGCCAAATTTTACAAAAATATTTTTCGATCGAGTGTACAAATATTTTGTGCCATAATGCGGATTATGGCACAAAACTTGTTCTTTTTCGCTACCCAAATTTCTTAGTTGGAAAATAACAATTAAAAATATAACGTCTCTTCTTATTTTTCGGCAAATTCATTATATATTTCATGGCCAAATTGATGGTGCTAGCTAAAATAGTTTTAATTTTTTTACTATTTGAGTAAGCCCATAGTGATCTTTTACATTGGATACATTGAAATGTTTATAATTTTGTACATAAAGGCGATAAACAATGGTTGCAAAATATGATTTCTTACATAACAGTGGTTTAGAATTGGTAAAATAAATATAAAACAACATTTTGGTCTCAAATTATATTAAAAAAAATGTTTATGGACGTTTTAAACATTGAATTTGTAACATTAAAAATATCGATACCAATAGTATATTCATTTGCTAAACTATGTATGTAGGCGACAAATTGGCGAGTTTGCTATATAATTTGCTATTTATTAACAAGGAGGATGAAAGACATTTCCATATTAAAGCCTACCACACAAATACAAGATATTTTTCCCCTGTACCGCGAATATTAAGAAATTATAACATTATACATGGTTCTTATAATGAAATAGACATTTTTAATGACCAATTTAAACACTTCAAAAAAAACGTATTACCTTTAATCACATTAAGCTGATATTGTGATGAACCCCTTTATTTAAAGAGAAGTAATATTGTACCTACCTAATCAGTGTTTCACCAGTACAGGTGTGATAATAACAAATCGTTTATGAACATATTTGTATTTACCTTTTACCCATTCTTATT
This sequence comes from Hesperophylax consimilis, assembly GCF_061612785.1. Taxonomy (NCBI): domain Eukaryota; kingdom Metazoa; phylum Arthropoda; class Insecta; order Trichoptera; family Limnephilidae; genus Hesperophylax; species Hesperophylax consimilis. Next base: position 11,389,949 of record NC_142856.1, on the reverse strand, counting down.
TGTCATTTACTTCTGCATATTTATCATATTCATTTTGTTACTATTTTTGTTATTATTATGTATTTAAACATCCATGTTTGTAAATTTTTGGGCACCATTCCTGTTTTATGTACTTAAATAAAAATAAATTAATTAATTTGTTTGTGAATGGTGATATTGAAATAAGTCTTTAGGCCTAGTGTGTCGAGTGGGTACTCTTAAATTGATCAGACTCAGAAGTTCGCCACGTCCGAACTCTGAATTTATAACATAATATTGTTTGCTTCGAATTAATGAAGAATTATTGTCAGCGACTTTAATGAAAATATTTTTGTATTTCTTTGCTTTCTCTTGTTTTATATACTTACAATTTGAGATTTTCCGTTGAAGGGTCCTTGCGTTAATCGCCGTTCTTTCCAGAAATTATGAAAGTAAACCAATCCTAGTTCAAGCTTCACCATGGTGAAAGACCATCATAATCGAAACGGTACTTGACCAGATCTGATTATCCTGGTACCAATACCCCAACTAACCTTTTCCATCTCTTTCTTCTCCCCACTCCGTTCAGCTTCACAAAATGTAAGAACATAATTAATTTTATTTTAACAGCAAAAACTTATAAATCAAGGATCAAGTCTAAGCTTGATCCCGCTAGTTCATTGGTACATAATGACACTTAAAATAATAAAAACACTAAACTTTATTGTCTTATAAATACTTGGTATATTTCCAATCAGAAAAGTTTTTTTTGTTTTTTGAAATTTCTCTATTCGAGGACTTAGGCATCACTTTTCAATCAAATCTTTAATTTGTTAACCACATAATAGCAATCTCTAATAAGGGCTTAAAAATGTTGGAATTTATAACTAGGCCAGTTAACAATATAAAGTGTATCAAATTGTTATATTTGGCCTATGTAAGAAGTTAACTTGAGTAAAATTATTCTGTCTAAACCCACATTACAATATACATGTTGTTGAAAGAATACAAAACAAATTCTTACGTTTTATAAATTTTAAAATGGGTATTCCAGCAATTATGTTGAACTACAACACTGTTAAATTATATGAATATGCTCACATTGTCAGAGAGAAGAATTTTCACTGACTTGGTATTTGTATATAAAATTCTAAATGATTTAATTATTAGTCCGGTATTCCTGATTTCACAACGTAATATTAGAAGTCAGGATTTATTTCAGTGCAGAAATTCTGGGACTTACTACCATATGTATTCCTTTTTGCCCAGATACTAATGGAGGGAAATAATTATACCAAATCAGTGGACATCTTCAATTTATCTTCATACAATACATAATATATATTTCTTAATATTCATGTGCCCCGAAAAGGGTCGTTAATTATTTAATAAATAAATACGAAAGGGTTCATCCCAAAAGTCTCCAGAGTGCTTTTAAAGGTTCTGAAATACACCCTGAACAATTTCCGAGCCTTCGATCAGATCAGATGGAAATATTTGAACGTATTTTTTTACGAAATTTTACGACGTGGCGCAATTTATTATTTTTTGTAAACATGCTCTCAACGCTAACAATATGCTTCATAGGAAAATGTATCGAAAACACTGCTGGTGCTATAATAAGAGATGGAATAAATGTAAAAAAAATCTAAATTATAATATTGTAACCTTTGAAAAATTTAGAAATTTTTAAGGTTATGACAAAAATTTTCAATGCATCTAGACCAGGGGTGCTCAAACATGAACTGCTGGCGATCTACCTCTATATTATTAGATTCCGATCGATCGACTCTGAGAGGCTGCAAGTATGTGTGATGCAGGATTTTGGTCTATGTGGGTAGGGTGTATCGTGGCGCAGGTATAAGTGCATATATAGGGACGTTGCACAATTGCATGGCCACAAATCCACATAGAATTTGGAGGAACGACAGATATTAATTCGCAATATGCAATTTTTTTAGTCAAGGTAGGTGGAGGTCTGCACTAAAAAGTCAATAAAAAAACTTATATTTATTCAAAATTGCAAGTTTATTGGTTCTTACATAAAACAAACGAGTTCTAGTTTCTAAACTTAACTAAATAATGACTTTGGATGTTGAAGCGTGGCACTGCATGTCCTCAGTATAATTTTCATACGATGGTACGTAATTACCGAGTGCTAATCGCAAGCACGATGACATATGTTCGTCAGTTAGTCGATTGCGATATTTTGACTGAATTATCATCATTTCAGAAAATGCAGACTCGCACAAGTAAGTTGACATAAACATTGTCGTCAACTGAAGGGCGATTTGCCTTAGATTCGGATATAAATTTTATAGATATATATTTTATCTTCAGATATAAAATACCAGAATTTTGTGTCAGATGCTGTGGCTGTGAAATGTATATCTGATATTATCTGCAATGTTTCAGAGTTCAGTTATCTGCAATGTTTCAGAGTTCAGTTATCTGCAATGTTTCAGAGTTCAGTAACTCAGTCCGCTACAAGCTACAAATAAATAATAAAAAAGAAGGCATGAAAAATGGGAAATTTTTCTCGAGATCGACTCAAAAATCACTCGCGATCGACCGGTCGATCGCGATCGACCGTTTGAGCACCCCTGATCTAGACTTTCTATTGTCTCACAAACTCAAGTGGCAAGTAAGAAACAATCTTATATTTCCAGTATTTTTTTAAAATTTAAACGTTTGTTCATGTATAGCAAACTTACTCTAAGGTCAGCAGATCTAGATATTAGTGATGTAGCTGGCCCACTCATCTGGAATAGACTTCCCTCAGCTCTTACTAATCTCTAGAATTTGGCTGAATTTAAACGGGCTTTAAAAACAAAATTATTTAAAAAATCTTACCATTTATAAATTTTAACTTCTTTTCAATACTTTATAATGAGCCATATTCTAAAACTTTCAGTAATCGTTTGGTTTTGGTTGTCTCCTTATTGTACCTTTTTAAAGTGTCACAAACTACCTCCTGTTTTATATTATGTTTTAGCTTTAATATTCGTGTTTTGTCCTTCCTGCTGTTATTGTTATTTTAAGTTTTGTCATCACTTTCTATAAACAGTATATTTAGTGTTATAATATTAGATCTGTATTGGGTAAGGCACACTGTATTTTATTATCTTTATCTTTATTTTATTGTAATAATTTTAAGAACCACTAATACTGAATTACCATTTTTTTAAGTTTTTTATACGAGTAGTTAAGCGCACTTGAAGTAAAATTACACTAAACTGCGCTATATAAATGCCATGTTATTATTATTATAGATATTCAAAGAATATGTGTGTATGAACAAAATAAGCGATAATGGGCGACGTTTTCGGATTTTCGTCGAATACTACATTCTACGTAACGGGTGTGACTGAGATAACTAGATACGCTTACTCACTTACACTATAACACGTACACGGAATACTGTATGAGACGACCTACTTCTATTAAGCAGTGGCGGCTCTTGACTTTTAAGTGCTAAGAGTGCTAAGTTTGAAAAATTCGACATTTTTGATATTGTTTAGTCAAAAACGTTCTTTTTGACTTTCAGGTAATTTCAGTTTGGCCGAACGCAGCACGAATTTCCTGAAAATCCTCATACCAAAAACCGAATTTTCGAAAACAAAATAAGACAAGTTCGCGTCTACAACAACATCAATAATACCATATTTTGTAGTATTAGCACTCGTTGTTAGCCGCCTCTGCTGTTAGGTTGTCCTTATGCTTATGTGTGAATGTTAATAATGGCAATCGAAAATTTTCAGGAAACATTCGAAATAATTGTTTTTTTTTTAATAATGAAATAATTCATGTCTTATTTCTTGGCTTTGATGAAAAACATTTTTTCATCACACCGAGGGCATTTTGACAATTTTTTAAGCAATTTAGTTAGAGGTAGCGCACGACCTTATGCGATGCGTGGCATTTTAGAACTAAAATTAAGTAATCGAAAGCATTAAAATTGACTTACTTTTGGCATGCCACTTTGAGATTTCTACAGCGCGTCTATATAAAGGTTTTCCAATAAGAGGTGTTATTTTGAATAGCCCGCTATTTCGGTAGATGTTACTTTTGAAGCTGTCATTTTTTAACATTTGACAAGTAGAAACTACGCCATTAATAAAAATGGAACGATACATGCTTCAACAACGCATTGATATTATTAAAATTCACTTGATTGAATCAAATGCAAATCATCTTGAGTGATGAGGCCCATTTCCACCTCGGTGGCTTCGTCAACAAGCAAAATTGTCGCATCTGGGGCTCGGAAAACCCAAGAGTTATCGTTGAAAAGCCTCTCTATTCTCAACGTTTGACTGTTCGGTGACGGTTTATGGTCCGGCGGAGTCATTGGATCTTACTTTTTCGAAAATGAGGCTGGAGCAACAGTTACGGTGAATGGATTGCGCTATCGAGAGATGATTAATGATTTTTTATGACCGGATTTGGATGGTATTGATCTGGACAACGTTTCTTTCAACAAGACGGCGCTGATCTTTTACGATTGAATATCAAAATAACAAATCTTATTGGAAAACCCTGTATATTGTAACGTCATCGAGACATGCTTTTAAAACAATTATCATCATATATCCCGCTTGTAAGACAAACGACCATTTATTAATGCAAGTTGTCATTATTTTATCCAATGAATCAGCGATACCATTATGCTACAAAAATATCAATAAATAAGTGCTTAATTAAAAGGAGTTATTGCACTTTGATTTATCACTTACACACAAAAACGATTTTGGAAAATTTCTAAAACGACTCAAGTGTAAAATATGAAACTTTAACCAGGTAATTCAGGTCATTGGTTGTTTTAATATCAGAAATAAACCCGCAGCGCCTTCACCGTCCGATCCCACCACCCCTACTGCATTAAGGCTGTATAGCGAAAGCAGTAGAGATTGCAATCTGAATAATCCGATTTTGTACTAATCCGGACATTCGAATTATTCACAGTGGAACCATGGTATGGAATGCAATGACTGCGGCCAACAAACTAACAGGCATACAATTTTGAGTATTTTTATACATTTGTAAATTGTTGCTAAATTTAATAATCATAAATAACCAAGCGCTAATCCAATTTTACAAAAATGTAAAATAGATATTTATCTAATCGAAGAGTGCTTACTTGATGGCCAATGCAAGTCGACGACTCAATTAATCTTTTTCGAAATTTCTACTAAAAAAAATCCTTGTACTATCATGTAGAATCACCTCCCGAAATGTGTGTACTTTTTTTTATTTTTTTTTATTTGGTACAATATTTTGCTAAGCTTGAATTTACTGTCGGAGTTTTTATGTTTCCTTTGTGCGCTTGTCTAACTGGTCTTTTTGTGTTATTTTGTGTATGTTGAATTTTTTTTTGTCAAAAATGTTTTAACGTATAATTGGCGTATATCTAGTACGTCACAGCTGTTGAATATTTGGTCTGTATCATTCAGTCTATGTTTTTTTAGTATTACCTTTAAGATAGTTTTCTGTGCGGTTTCTATGTAATTGATAGCCGAGTTTGTTGCTCCTCCCCAATCAATAATTTCATATTCTATTATTGATTGGCAAAGTGCAAAATATATTGTTTTCAATTGTTTTATTTTATATATGTTTAGGAAAATGTGTATGTTTTTCATAAGTTTATTTGTGATTTGTTTGATGTGACGTATCCATCTAAGGTTATGGTCAATTACGATTCCTAGATGCTTTATTTGTTCTCTTTTTTCTAGAGGAGGGCAATCGCAGATGTTGGTGTTTAAACATTCGTGTATTTTTATGGTGTTTGTGTTGTTTTTTGGCTGTCCCGTGCTATTTATACTGTATGTTGTGAATTTCGTCTTTAATATGTTAAGTGTAAGTATGTTTGAGTCTAGCCATGTTTTCACTTGCGACATTACCAAATATGTTATATACATTATTCCAATCCTTAGATTTGAAAAGTAAAACTGTGTCATCAGCATAGCTAACTATTTCACCGTCTATTTTCATGCTGCAAAGTTCATTTATGTAAATAGTAAAAAGAACGGGCCCTAGTATGCTTCCTTGTGGAACTCCATATGTAATCGGCGGTGGTTTACTATTATGGTTGTTAATTTTGACTTGTTGTGTTCTGTTACTCATATAACTTTTTAATAGTTAAAGTTCCTAATATAACAATAAATAAGTGCTTCATTAAAAGGGGTTATTGCACTTTTATTTATCACTTACACACAAAAACGATTTTAAGAAAAATTTCTAAAACGACTCATGTGTAAAATATGAATCTTTAACCAGGTGATTCAGGTCATTGGTTGTTGTAATATCAGATGTAAACTCGCAGCTTATACTTCATACTCAACCCCCCGACACCTTGTATACGTCTTTTACACTGTGCCAAATATGTTAATTAAAAAAAATCAATCTACTTAATCATTTTTAATAATCCGGGTGTCCGGATTTTGAGGCCAACAAATCCAACAATCCGAATATTCTAAAACAGCTCCCGAATTTCAATCCCTTGTACGAAATAGTCTCTAGGTTGTAATCTAGGGAGTGGGTTCTAACGGGTTAGCAGCACGCAAGCTTTAGCCATCATTACTTCATTATTTCTGATGGAATTCGATATGGCTGTACTTAAAGAAAAATGTTCCGTGGCGATACTGTGACAAGCGCCCTTTAATTCTCTTTCGCTTCGCTTTGATTGCGCCAAAATCGAGATTTTAGGGGTGGAAGGATATTAATTTGTACTGCGAGTATGAAATCACTTTGTTAATGAGTTAGGGTAGGCATTTAGGCTTATCCGAATCATTGGGTTTGCAAAGCTCGATGGAATTCTAATTAAATCAATTTGGTTCTTTTCTAAGAATTGTTTTTTTTATTTCATATTATGTATTGAAGTTTTTCAAAAAAAACATAACGAATTTTTTTTACAAGTTTATTTTGGCCACTACGTTTATTAGCCAGTTTGAAATCTTGCTGTAAAATGAGTAATTTCCACACTGCTGATCTGGAAATTACTTGTTTTGGTGAAATAATTTGTTTAATAACATAATAAGCTCTAGTATAAACAGTTTATTTTGTATCCTGATGAAGAAACCTTTAGTTTTAAAACTTGTTGATAATTTTTATTAAATAGTGGTTCGTAAGTTTGTTATTTTATTTTATTTAAATTATGCCCCACGGAGATTTTACTATTTTTGAAGAAGAAATAATTTGTTTTTTACTAAGAAATTTAACACAAAAGTAAAACACGTACATTAATTTGATTTTATTATTTGTTGGTCAGCTGAGATATATTATAAAAATTAATAATATTGTTTTATTTGTGTGGGATAATAAATTCAAGTGCTTGACTCTGTCAATGTAGAGCAAGACAAGTGTATCATAGTTTTATAAAAGACCATGTTTTAGTTTTATCTCCCTCTCACATCTCAACTTGCATCTCGTAACCACGTAACCACGTATCCGTAATCTTTGTAGGTACTCGGTTAACGATAAACGAAGTAATTAATCCTGGAGTATCATAGGGAAATTATAGGCCTATTAGTATACTACCTGCGTTAGAAAAAATTCTCGAAAAATTTTTATCAAATAAATTAAATAATTACATAGAAAAATTCGCTATCATAGATCCAAATCAATATGGCTTTCAAAGAAAAAAAAATACTGAAAAATTACTGCAAGATTTTTCCAATTACATAAATAATCAATTAAATAATAAATTACATGTTATTGTGTTATTTATCGATAACTCTAAAGCTTTTGACACAATTAACTCTAAAAAACTGCTAGAAACCTTAGAAAAAATTGGAATAAGAGGAAATGTGTTAAATTTATTTAAAGATTATCTTAGAAATAGAAAAATATGTACCAAAATAAATAATACTTTTAGTAAAACAAAGAATGTATCTGCAGGAGTTCCACAAGGTTCCATATTGGGACCTACACTATATATAATTTATGTAACTATAATGAAAAAACTTTTCTCTTTTGTTAAACATTTTGTATTTGCAGATGATACGGCATTGGTCATATCACATAAAGATCTAAAAATTGCAATTGAACTCATGCAAATTGACTTTAATCAACTTTGTAAATGGTCACATGATGCAGGACTATTAATAAATGCTAACAAAACCAAAGTTATGCATATAAGATCACCTAATGCCAGATTTCAATTCAATCCTAATATTATTTCTCATAGTTTTAATTGCATCCATAAAAATATCCCGACTAATTGTAAATGTGAAAGCTTAAAATTAGTTACAGAATATGTCTATCTTGGTGTTACAGTAGATTGCTTTTTCAAATGGGACAAACATATTAAAAAAACCTGTAAAAGACTCAGATCAATTGCTGGCAGAATGTACACATTAAATTTTTTCCTATCAATTGAAACACTTAAAATAATTTATATGTCAATGGCAGAATCTATTATAAGATATGGATTAACCATATGGGGAAATACTAGTACAACCAATCTGAAACAAGTCCAAGTTGTACAAAACGCAATTGTAAAATTACTAGTCGTCCCTAATATTTTTAAACAGAGACATAATACACCGTTGCTGTTTCAGAGTGCCAAAATTTTACCTGTTAAGGCTATACTATGGCAAAAAATCATAATTCAGTATATATTTACCCCGCAGCATAAAGAAAAATTAGAACATAAATACAGTACTAGATTCACGCGCAATGACGGGTTAATAGTTCCGAAATTTAATAATAAATACGGACAGAGAACGTTTGAATACAACATACCGAAGATATTTAATTTATTACCTGACACTATAAAGCAATGTAAATCTATGAATAAGGTTAAATATATGGTGAAAAATTGGCTATCGGAAAAAAAATATTTATTTTAATATGTATGAAATATTGTATGAAAAAATTGTTAATTCTGTAGATATAAGATGTAAATTATAACTTTAAAAAATGTATTTGAAACTAACTTTAAGCACCTGTTGACAAGCCAATTCAATCGGCTTAGCAGGACTTGTTTTTTGATATTATGTATTAACTATTTATTCAATAAAAAAAAAAAAAAAAAAAAAAAAAAAAATTGAAATTAATAATCCCTGACTCTTATACTAGTTGTGGAATAACCTACAGCCATATATTAACTGGCTGTGTTTGTGTAAAATCGGCGTCAAATATCATTGTTTTGACATTTATGTTGTAGACAGATAGTGAATTAGTTGACAACAAGTAATGAAGCGATGTATACGTGAAGAAAGCGGAATTATTGTTACTGCTTATTTGACCAATTTCCGGTCTGATGTTTTGACGCAGCGTGAATTTCGTCGTCATGGTCCTCCTCGTCCTACACCACATGCGCGAACAATAGCGTTTTGCTGAGCGTCTCGTGCAAACCTTCAAATAAACTTTCCGTGAAAACAGAGCACATTTTTTTAATTTCTAACAAAACGGCAGCCAATGCACATTATGACATTACTTTTGGCCCACCTGCGTTGGAATCTGCCTATATCTGTCTTCTACACAAATCTAAAAGCACAATGACATTTGAGGCCATTTGCAAAAATTATGGTACATTCACATTATGACATTACTTTTGCCTCACCTTGTATTTGTTCCAAAAATCTGTCCCATATTCACTTTAGATAATCTCTTATATGGGTCATTCCGCCGTTTCGTTCAAATTTGCCTGTTTCCGCGGATTTTTTTTTTTTTGCCTTTTTACTATATATTTTTATAGAAATGGGTTCCCGTACCTATCAGATGTATAAAAGTGAAAAGGGCACCTTTGTGTGACACTTGGATTCGAAGAAAATTGATGGAAGGTAATGAAGGTGTGGATGGTAATGAAAAACTGTTGGATGGTAATTTAAAAATTTGGATGGTAATGAAGTTTGGTAATGAAATATTAATAGATGGTAGTGAACATGTTTAAGGTTCTTAAAATGTCTGTGAATAATGAAATTTGAATAGAAATTGAATAATAAAATAGATTTCAAATCATGCTAAGTATCATTTGACGTGGTGAGCGGATTAGGAAAAAGAAGAAAAACCTATTATAGTGAAAAACTAAATGCTTTATTCAGACTTTTGAACATTGGAGACAATAAATACATTTTTTCATACGTAATCAGTTCTGCTTACTTATGCTTTTGCAATATCTGTATGAATTGTTAAAAAATAATGGAAAAATAATTCCTATATTGACTAGATGGCGAATCAGATAAGAAGTGAATCGTTGCAAGCGATGGAACCAAATCCTGCGCCATATTCAGAACAGGTACTAGATGTGCCCATATAGCTGAAGCATCATGATTGAGGCACCGACTCATCGTGCAAAATGATTTGGTTGAAGGAAGACCCGTCTGGCTGTCTACATAGTAAAGTACTCCTGTATGAAGAGAGACTTGTCCTCGGCTGCCACCAAAATGAAAGGACTGAATTTCTTCATGGTATTTCAACCAATAGTTCTCGCTAAAATCAAAATGTATGAGAACCTCCGTGTCTGTCAGATTATCTTTCAATTCTCTGATAGCGGAGTACTGCATTACGATGTTTCGTGTGTGTTTTAAGAAAACATCCATGGTGGCATCTAACTTTTCGATTATTTTACGAGGGTTGTCCTCGAGCTTCTTTTTAGTTGTTATGGTTTTCATTTTCTGGATTCCATCCTTTCCCCTGTAGGTTTGTTTTTCTATTGTCCACTCATAGTAGTTAATGTTTGTGCTGTTATTAAATTCTCCGTAATTCAATGTTTTATTTTTGCATGAACTACATGATCTTTCTAGACATTCTTTATTATTAGTATCGCAACACAGGCTTTTCAATACTTCTGTCGCTGATCCTTCTACAATTATCTTTGCTTTCTTCAGAGCTTTAATGAGAAGATCAACGTTACAGTGAAGTTTGCATTGGCAAGTGTCTCGTTCTTTTTTGGGGAAAACAGTCCAGTAGGGTCTATATTTACAAAAAGTCGAATAGCTGATTTTTTGTTGTTCTTTGCAGAATTTGTCGTGGAGGTTTTTGAAGTTATCTGTAATATATCTTTTCTGTTTTTTAAACCTTTGCGTTTCACAAATTCTTTTTTTCCGGGAGCTACCCGGCTATTTACATCTTCTTCAAAAAAATCTTGTATCTTCCGTTTTATTTCATTTGTTTTGTTATTCTTGTTTTCAGCTAAAGTCTTTCTGATTTGAAAGGGAACTTTACTGAGTACTTTATATTTCTTTAGCTTGTTCTTGTCTCTCAGTATTTCATTCGCAAACTGTCTTTTCTCTGTTTTTTTTAAAGCCTTGTATTTTTCATTTAATCCTCGAGACAGCGATTCACTGAACAACAATTTCTTTTTTACATCTTCGACTTTATTCATTGGGATGTATTTAACTATGTCGTTTACTTTTTTCTCTACTGTATCTTCGATTGGTCTATTTACGTTTTGTAGCTGCAACGCCTTCAATTTCTTTTGTTCGTTTCTTTTCTCGTTCCTGAGTTTGCTTATCTGGTCCTGTAACGTCTTAATGATTTTCAATGATCTATACCTCAATTTTCTAACATTTGTTAGACCACGCACATTTTTTTAATGATTTGTTGTTCATTCTCGACTGCGAGAGGGTCAGGATCTAGAGTATTTTGCACATTATTGGGTACTTCCTTGACATTTTCATGAATTGGAGGCATATTTTCTACTGTAATCGTTTCTATTTTACGCTGCTCCTCTTTTTTCTTCCAATAATTTACAGAGTTCTTTCGCCATCTTCGTCTTTGCTCTCTCTGGGCTCTTTCACTCATATCTTCAATGCTGCAAATCTTTTTTTGCGCTTTTCGCATTAAGTATCTTTTTTTTTCTTTCGCTTTCTGAAGACTGTACAGTTCCGGATTGTTTTTAATCTCAGCATATTTTTGTTGCTTACGCAGCCTGTCCTTGGATAACTTTTCTTCTTTTTTCAGTTTTTTATTTAACTTTGCCATTGTGGATTATGGTGTTTAGCCTGTAACAAATAATAAAGAAAAATTATCATAAGTATCGGATCAAGTGAGAAGTTGAATAACAAATATGGATAATTTCAATTTCGTTACTTTTACAGGAGAGCCCAAAAATTGTTACACTACTTTTATATCTTTGTTTAATATTTTTTTCCCTAAATGATTTAAAATCTAACAGTAATGATATGGTTTTTTAATCAAGAAATTTGCGTTGGACTCTTAATAATGCCCTTTATATAGATTTTTGTTCAAATCTGGATTTGTTTAGAAACTTGAAATTTTGTAAAAATTCATCTGTTTTAATAGACAACTGAAGTAATGAAGATAAGTAATGAAAATAATTGTGACTGTAGGGGAATAGTTAAACCATTTGTTTAATATATTATTCGTTTACATTTGAATAATTATAATTATATCATTGAATAAAAAAATCGATTTTCAAATAAAAATTCGCAGGGTAAATTTTAACAGATTGTTTTTCCATATCAGTAAATAGATAAAACGAAAATATGTATTTCACCAAAACTGAAATTATCCGACGCTAGAACGCAAGAAACTGCTTTTATTGATAATATTAACTTTTATGAACCCCCAAACATGGTCCCAGATGCACGTAAAAATAACCCTTACAAATTTATCATTACCCTCCACACCTCTAAATTACCATCCGGCAAAAAATTTTACGATACGGAAGGTAATGAGACGGAGGGTAATGAGGTTTTGACAATCTTTCCTTAATAACTCGCTTAATAATGAAATTACAAATCTTTATGTTTCAATAAAAAATAGTCCGACTAATTATAGTTTATAGGTTCATGATTCGAATTTTTAAAACATGTACTTACTTTAAAAAATGCTGGAAGGTAATGATGCCTGGTCGGTGACAAAGTCGTTTTCGAGCACGGAGATCGCAAATATTTCTTTATTCAGCGACGCACGTCCTCCCCCGTCCAGATATAGCGGTACACTGATTAGTAACGGAGGCGCGGGGTGGGGTACAGCTGACGAACAGTGACAAACACGGTCACAATTTTAATTACCGCTTTGGCGGAAGACGACAGCGATTTTTTCTGGACAAAAACAAAATCTCAATTCTTTCTATGATACAGTAACTTTAAAAATAAATTAAACACCAATAAATATGCAAAATTAGTTGTACATTCAGGTCGATTAATGAATGTAGTGATTTTACTAGTGTAAAATGTTCTTATTTATTGATCAATTTACCGGTCCCTCATTTACACGGGGAAGGTAATGAGATTTTAGCATGTTTTTTGTATACCATAAAGTTATTAAGTAACAAATGCCTAATCCGGTAAATACTACTTTTTCCTTTTTTAAATAACTACATTTTCCAATAAAATTTTCTTGAAAAACATTATTTTTCATATGACTTTTTTGCAAGAACATGCGATTTGAACGAAACGGCGGAATGACCCATAACCTATAGTACTCAATGATCCAAATATAAAGGCAGCGATTGAAAACAATTTGGTTCAAATATATTTTTTTTCAAATATAGCAAACGACTACTAATAACTACTTTTTTTTATGTGACACCTCACAAGAGCGTCCCTGCCTGTGCAAGTATACAGACAGGGGAACTATGTCACCACCCGGTTGGGCGGCGTTGTGAGGCGGAATAAGGTAGGGGCTGTAGGAAGGGATTTGTTAATGCGGGCCTTGAAGAGGCTCGGATTATAGGAGAGAGGAAAAACAGATGCCGGTAGCTCTACTAATAAACGACTATATATAAATACTTCATCGGGAAATGAACTGATATCAAGCAAATCAATTAAATATCTACAAAATGAGTTAATCCACCCACTGACGTATCTTATAAATTTGTCAATATCAAATGGTATTTTTCCTGCTTGTCTTAAAATTGCTACGATCATTCCAATATATAAAAACGGTCCCAAAAATGATGTATCAAATTATCGACCAATTAGTATTTTAACTACACTATCAAAAATATTAGAAAAAGTTATAAAAAACAAATGCTTACATTTTTGGATTCTAATAAAATATTATCATCTACGCAGTATGGTTTTAGGGAAAACCTGGGTACTGGTGACGCTATAGTTAATGTAACAAATACAATTATCAGAAAATTGGATGAAGGCAAAAAATGCCTAGCAGTTTTCATTGATCTTCAAAAAGCTTTCGATACCATTGACCACGAAATACTGTATTTAAAACTAAAAAAAATGGAATAACCGAAACAACCCTAAACCTACTTAGAAGTTACTTAACGGGAAGAGAACAATTTGCACAAATTGGTAAAAGAAGGAGCAAAACTCTACCAATTAAGTACGGTGTCCCCCAGGGAAGCGTATTAGGACATATACTATTTCTAATTTACATAAATGACCTTGTGAATCTTCCCATCAAAGGAAACATAATGAGCTTTGCAGATGACACTGTAATTATATTCCATGAACATGATTGGACAAGCACATATAAGGAGGCTGAACATGGCCTAACTGTTCTTCAAAACTGGCTTAAAGCAAACTCCCTTACATTAAATGTGAATAAAACCAAATATTTAATTTTCTCCAAAAACAAAAGAGGACAACCAATGAATGAGCATATACTCAAACTACATGAATGTCAAAAAAAATTTCCTCAATGTTCCTGCTCGATTATAACTCAAACCAAAAGCATAAAATATCTTGGTATTGAAATTGACGATAAACTACACTGGGATTCACACATTGATCGAACTTCAAAAAAGTTAACTAAACTCATCTACTTCTTCAAAAAATTACGGAACATTTTGTCAGCTAGGGATTTAAAGAGAGTTTACTATGCTTTATGCCACTCCAAATTGGAATATGGAATAATAGGATGGGGCTCAGCAGTATCAAAACATATAAAACAGCTGAAGGTAACTCAGAATTGCATCATAAAGACCATACTAAAGGTTCCCATAAGGACGTCAACAACAGAAATTTTTAAACAATTTGACGTTCCAAGCATACAGAAAATCTATGCCAAAAACATTTTGGTACAACACCTCAAAAATAATTCTCAGGAAAACACCTCACATACTCATAAAAAGAGAGCCAAACAAACAGAGATACTAACTATACCAAAGTGTAACTCTACCTTTGGACAAAGAAGCTCTGAATTTTTAGCAGTAAAGGTATATAACAAACTCCCACTTAGTATCAAACAAATCAAAACAAAAAACAACTGCATTAAGAACATTAAATCTTGGCTTAAGGAATTACCGGAAAAAGAACTTACTAGCATATTTAAAACATCGTCGTAGAAGTTTCTGGAAACCCTTACCCAAAACATGGAGTCATACCATAGAAGTCGCTGAATAACTTATCCAAAACCTAGTACCCCTCAGCACAGGATCTCCTAGTGAGGAGGACTATGAATATAATCAACATCTATTTTTTATATATATATTCTTATAAAAATTTTAAAAAAATGTATAATATAGCTACTAAATAAAAAAAAATAAAATAAAAAAAAAATTATGGCTTAATATAATTTCATTGTATTTTCATTAACTTCGTTTAAATTTAAAATTGTAATTGGAAGTGAAATGCCATTGACTTTTGTTTATTATACAATATTAAACACCAATTAAAACATTTGTTATTAATATTTTTAGTCAGAAGCGAATTTCCGCCTGTGACAGTTGTATTGCCTCCCAGGAGCATTAGCCCCGAGCAATTTGTTTGAGTTCGATACCTATTTAAATGTTAAATATGACGGTGAAATTTTATTAGATTTTTTTGATAGTTTGATCGTTTTATAGTTTGATGACTCGTCATTTATTTTTTATTAAAAAAAATATTAATATTCTTAAAGCTTCGAGTCTAGACACCAAAATATTTTAAAATCTATTAATATTGTTTGCGCAATTACAATTTTTACTTTTGTTTATCAGTCTCACTTGACACCTTTGGTGGATTAAGTTTATTAAACGCACAGTAATTGATTAGTTTAGGTAGCTATTATAACAGAAGAAAATTACTCTCAATTTTTTGATTGCGTGTTATAGATGTTTGATAGGATGCAATCAATTTGTTGCAGTCTATTTTCTGGTTATGACATTTTTGATTTATCTTTATCCGTTACAATAAACATTTATTTATTTACATTAAGGCGATACAAGACTCCAATAAGGAGGGTTCGAGGATCACATTTGAATTAATTCTAACAAATTCTTTACGAATATATTTATTTTTTAGTGCGATCCCTACGGATGTAAGTTTTTTATATGTAAGATTGATAAAAACATTACCTTACCATTAAAATATTTTTTATAAAACGATTTGAAATTTTTTTTAAAACCCATTTCTACTACAAAATTAGCGGTAAGCACAAGATTTAATTTTTCTAGACTATTGTCTAAAAAATATAATTATCTATTTTTTTTTTTTGTGTTTAATTCGTAGAACTCCATTTAATTTTTAATTTAATTTTATTTAAAATCAAATTCAATAATATAATTATTAAGTTCTGCAAGTATTTTTTGGTTTTTATTTTTGTTACAGCTGTTTCGGATTTCAAGGCCATTTTCAAACTGTCCTTGAAAATGGTTGCAGAACTTAATAATTATATTAATAAATTTTATTTTAATTAAATTTAAAAAATAAATAATTATCTAAGTTACGAATTTATTGATTAGTAATTTCCCGAGGGATCCCTCTAGAAACATGTGAGATTCTAGTAATGCATTCATAAGAAACAATTTAACTAAACTCCAAGGAAAGATACATTTTCTAGGCCTGCTAGGGCAAATTCGACCATAGGTCCGACCTTTACGCCAAGAAGCGCGCCGAATATTGTTTTTACATGACTTCATTAGTTATGTCGTTAAGATTCCCACTTTATTTTAGCGACTTGTGAGGGCAAATTCAACTGCAGGTCTATCCAATACATCCGCGCCGCGCTTTGCATATTTCTGTGCATCGCTTATTCGCTTACGCCGTTAAGGTTCCGACGTTATTTTGGGTATTTTTTTCTTAAATGCTTACAGAATAAACCATCTAATTTGCTAACCATTCCTGAGTTTCTTTAACCTGATAAAATGTGTATTTCTTTTACGTTTTTTATATACGAACCATGGTCCCAAATGCTCCCAACTATCCGGAGGCAGAGAAACTATGGCACCTCAGATCTGGTCACTAAACACGGCTAAAGCGTTTCAATTATGAATTGTGATGTTATATAAAGGAGTTTATAACTAGTGTGTAGATCTATTTATTTGTCTTTTTGTCTATGGTTTCTATGTGTGACACTTCCATCATTGAAGCATTTGAGTACTGGTCATTTTGCCAACCCTTCATTTTGGGGTGCGATCGAACCACCGAACCTTAAAGTTCAAATTTTGCTCAATAACCCAGAGTAAAGGAGCACCCAATTGGCTGAAGATCGACTAGTCTTCTCGCTTAAATCATTTTTTTTAACCGGAGAATTCATCCTTGGATTTGGAAATCACAAGACATCTGTTCATTTTGTGTCCGGACTGGCATATCTTATGAAAAGAGCTGATGACAAAGCTTCCCGCTCTCTTGGGGAAGGATGTTTATTTGTTTGTTATTTTCCGCAGCCGAATTCTGCGTGCCACGGAGTTAACCTTAAACATCGCCCGAAATTGCACGGTATCGCACAATAATTAACCCTATGATACAAGCCTTATTTTTGCCAGGCAGAATTCAATATTAAAATGTCTGTGTTTTTTAATATAAATCTAGAATGTTTAAATTGTTTTCATTCTGATTGTACATACCCAATCCCTTTACAAATGCAGTTGCAATCCAGTTCTCATGGCTATTAAATTTAAGAATATTGAAATTAATTGCTTATTATTTCAATTGTAATTTATTTAAATTGTTATCACATACTCCTACAATAACAGTGGTCTTTCATCAAGGCGATACTGAGAGTATCTACTACTCAGAAACGTTATATTTTACTCCGCAAATATGCCGTAGGTTAATATAAATATTATCTGAATTAATAATTTTATTTACCAATAACACAAAACACAGCAATTTCAACCCAACATAAAATTATTGAGTTTATTTTTCCGACATTAAAACGTGCAACAAATTTCCAATATAATAAAAATCTTCACAATATAATATTGTTCATTGAAATTTCATTCTGTGCACGAGGCTGCATCGATCCAAACGTACGATATGTCCTATATACTCTATCTACATGCAATTTACTTGTGCAGCAGAATAGCACTTCAGATGCAATACAGCCATAGCTTCGGGGGATTGAAATCATTTATGTCTGGTCTCCGTACCCAGAGGGAACAAGGAAAATCGTTTGTTTTTTTGTGGCTTTGTGGTTATTTTTAGACCATTCATAATATTTTACGAAGTGCTTGGCTCTTTCATACAATTCTACAATCTGTTTATATATAAGAACTTATGAAAGCTCCATCGTCAGCTTTATTCGGTTAACGCCTCTCACCAATAGCAATCCATAATTAATTATAATAACAATCCCTCTTGAGACGGGCAAAGTATATGTAAGCCTTTCTTATACAGGGTGTCTGGGTGTAAATTGCGCTAACTTCGGGAGGTGATTCTACATGATGGTAGAAGTTAAAAAGACAACTATCTTATTTCGGAACTCAATTTTTTTTTTCCCATACATACAATTTAACTTTCATGTCAACAAACTACCTGAAAACGTTGGAATTTCACAAGTCACATTTCTTTTTTACTTGCACTGTCATGTAGAATCACCCCCGAAGTTGGCGCACTTTTTTCCCAGACACCCTGTTTAGATGTACCTTGAAAAAAGAAAAAAATTGTTTTAAATTGTGTATTTTGTTTATTGTGTATTATGTTTTGTATTAAATTAATACATTTTGAAATAACATAAATTCGTCAAATAAAATGTATTGCGTTGCCGGGAATAGAACCCATGACATACGAATTGTAGCCAAGGATTGATGCCGTCAATTAATTAATTTTGCTTTCAATTTCCATATTTTAGTTTCTAATTTACATTCTATCAATTTATTTCTTTTCCGATTTTATGTTCGGGTTAAATCTTCCCCATAGGAAAAACTAAACCCTTCCACACACTTTTCCACAAATGATCATCTAGACAATCAATATTATGCAAGTGCATTATTTAAGCAAAATAAATACAAAACAATACAAGAACAACACGTCAACTCACCAGAGATCAAATGGGAAAATAATTCACCGACTACAGATATTTTCATATCAGAGGGTTCAGCTCGGTAGAACTCCTAACAGGGCCTATAAATCATACTGATCCCTCAACATAAATATTTAAAAAATCTTTCTTATCCTACATGTATTCAAAATGACCGACTTTTGTATCTTTATATATATATTTTTTTTCATTAACATTATTATTTAGTAGTCCATTATTCCATTATTATGAGATTTAGTTTTAAAAAATATAAATTTATTTTAAATGTGGACCGATAAATAAATGTATATTTATCATTTGGGAGCTGCATTTTTGCTTATTTTGTTATTTACCTACCTAATATAATATATTTACTACCTTATATAATACCTTTACTACCCCTTATATAATATGTTTACTACCTAATATAATATCTTTACTACCTTATATAATATCTTTACTACCTAATATAATATCTTTATTACCTAATATTATATCTTTAGTACCTTATATAAAATCTATACTACCTAATATAATATATTTACCTCCTTATAAAATATCTTTACTACCTTATATAATGTCTTCACTACCTAATATATTATCTGTACTACCTTATATAACATCTTTACTAACTTATATAATATCTTTACTACATTATATAATATCTTTACTACCTTATATAATATCTTTATTGCCTTATATAATATCTTTATTGTCTTATATAATATCTTTACTACCTTATACAATATCTTTACTACCTAATAAAGAATTTTTTACGGTACCTCTACATGTGAGAGTTCAGTTTTTACCCATGGCTGTTTTGAACAGTATTTATCTCGGGAATGCCGGGTATCTGCTGCCTTAAGGCCAAATAACAGCTGCCGAGTGCTCGGCCAAGTCACTCGCTCTGTTTGCTCGACCGAGCGTCTTATCGGAGAATATAGGTGATCATCATGACCGGTCGGTGGCTGAGTTGACATCGCGTTTGGGTCCCACCAAGGCATAGTCTGTTCAATTCAATTCCTCGGCTGGCTAAGTACTCCATCACAACATAAGCAAAATTTTCCATTTACTGTAATAGTAATACGAGAGATTCAAAATTCAAACATTTTTGTCAGGTTATTCGTAACCCGGGAATGTTTATTTTTCTTTAAAAAAAAATTATCAATTTGATGGAAGAAAAATAGAAAATTTGAGAGAGTTTTAAAACAACAAGCGTTACGAACTCCTACAAAATTATAATTTATATAAATTTTGATATTCTTTAAATGACTGACTCGGCTGATCAGTACTGACTGAGGTGGAGGAGTTATATGACCGAGTAATTGTGCCTTGCATCTTTCCCGCCGAGCACTCGGCATTTGTAATTCAGGCATTAGTTCTAAGAGGGATGTCGCATTACTAATAGCTTTTAAGCTTATGAACGGTTTATTATCAATACGAGACATTCTGGATACAATAGGATTCTATGTCCTGAATAATTTCACACGAAGCCGCCAACACACCTTTCGGATACTTCCCACTCGCAGAACTAACTCATCATACTTACGCGGAGAAAACTTATTTTTAATTTAATAAAAATCTGGTCAAATTATTCCTTTTCCTGTTATAAACGGTACTGCAGGCCTTCAACAAATGAATTGATAGAGTTCCTAACAATTTATCAGTTACAAGCGAATGTTTTATGAGAACGGTGGAACACGTGATCATACAAATACTGATATGTCATATGTTTGTCATTATATTAATTAGGAAAATATCACGTGTCCTCGATATATTCTGAATGACTAAAATTTGATCAGGAAATTGGTATGCTATCACTTTTTAACAGGATCATTTTTCTCCGTGTACCAGGTCAATTAACTGCCTCGCAGGAAATGTGGATATTTTTCACGTGTCCTTCAACAACTTTTACTTATAATGTCCCTACATTTAAACTTTTTTTCATACACCTTCTTTCATTAATTCGTTCTTAGATTAAATCTCACTGATTGTCATACTACATTTAAAAATTATTTTTATGATTTGGAAGGCCATTAAATGTATAAAGTATAAACCGCGCTGAAAACACAGTGACCGGTCGTAAATGAATCTCTTACAAAATAATTTTATTTCACTAAGTAAAGTGTACAAGACGGGTTTTTCATTTCCGACGAGTTTTTGATTGAAAACATTCGACATTCTAGTGTTTTCTGTCTTTTTCGTTTTCTTGAAAGTCGTGTGAGATGAGTGAAAATTATGAAAGAATTGAGGCATGAAAAACATTATCTGTTGATGAATTACAACAGCCTTCCACTGGAATCGGTGATATTCCCATGAAATTAATAAGCGATTAATATAAAATGAAACAAATAAATATTTTAAATTCTTAAGAGTATTCATTAATTGTAATTACTCATTATTTACATTTACTAAAAAGTGCTGAAATAATTTGGCTTTGAATGTGTCAAAATTTAAATCGAATGTATCAGCGACAACTATTAATTGATTGCACAATGCATTCATTCTCTCCATGACAGAAATTAACACGAAGTTATTGGTGAGATATAATATATTCCTTCAATTATGATTCTATTTATAAGGACAGAAAATTTATAGCGTCAGGGCAGTCCAATCTTAAGTAAACAATTTTACACTTTAAAAGGAGATCAAATATTTCATTGATATGTAAGCAATGCGAGTTGGAATGAGGAGACCAAACGCATGAACTATATTCTACCCGACTTCTAACCAGAG
Source organism: Hesperophylax consimilis (assembly GCF_061612785.1). Classification (NCBI taxonomy): domain Eukaryota; kingdom Metazoa; phylum Arthropoda; class Insecta; order Trichoptera; family Limnephilidae; genus Hesperophylax; species Hesperophylax consimilis. The sequence goes on along the minus strand of NC_142856.1, from coordinate 11,368,163 downwards.
ATTTGTATAGTTATTTTAAGTAATTTTAATAATAAAAAGAATTAAGGCTACAGTTTAATGAATAACTTAGTAATGTTAACTATAAATAAATGAAAAATAATTTGCGAAATTAAATTGAAATGATTTGCTATAATTTTGAGAAAATTGTTATAATTTAATTGAAACTTTCCTGAAGTTAATTTAACAGGAACATGTTATATAAAATGCTAAGGGAATTAGCGTAGCCTAGAGGTAATACGGTTGACTTTACTTCCGGACGCTTTGCATAGCAAGTTTAGTGGCAGAACGAAAAAATCTTCGCAATGAGTCCGCGGATTTAAACCACAGTAAAGTGAAATAATTATTATTATTCTTGATTTATTCACTAGTGGCGTTGCTCGGGATAGTTTGGAGTGAGGTTTTGAAGTGTTGTCTAGTACTGGAAAACTGGGTGCATTTGTGAGGAGGAAATAATATTATTGTAAAGAATTTTAAAAAGTTATACTTCCACTTCATCTACTCTTATTTTCTTTATACCCCTTTCTTCATTCATTGCATACGCTACATTTTATTTATTTATTTATTAATTATCGGGAAATTGGTAGTTTACATTCATTTCAGTTTGTCCATAAGTATTATGTAGCCAATATAAAACCAATTATGGATATCCTCCTTGTAACTTTACCTCCACTGAGACAGCATAATAGGGAATAAGTAAATTAAATTTGAAAGAAAGTAATATGAAATAAAAAAATTATACAAAACAAAATATTATGTAAAACAAAAAATTCACAAAACTAAACATTTATAGCCATGGAGAGAGGTTGCAGATATAAATCAAATCATAATAGAAATATTAACAATAGAGACATAACATTATTCACAAACCATCAGAGAAATATTCTTAAATGAACCTCTTGTGTTTGGTAAGTTCGCAACTGAAAGTATCCACCTTGGATAATATGCTATTGTTATTATTGCATAGTCTGTTCAGGCAAGAATTCTGCTATATAGTTCGTTTTGCATCGATCCACCCTGAACAGGGCAGAAGAGCGTGTTGAACGTGCAGGTACATTGAATTGAATCTTATTTAGCAACTCTGGGCATTGAATATTATTGTTAACTACTTTATACAGCAATAGTGCATCTTTCTTATGCCTCCGTACACTCAGTGAATCAATGTTAAAGTATGAAGCTGTCTCTGCATAATTATTAAATCTTACAAATGACCTATAACAAAAATATTTTAGGAATTGATATTTTACTACACAAAGATATTTCACTACACGTGCCGTACCGTATCTTCCTCGTGTGTCCCCGAATTTTTCTACCATTCGCATCATGTAGTATTGTGAAATCCACATCTTTTCGTCTTTAATTCGATTCCGTACCACATTCCAGTTCAGAAATAATGCTTAAAGTCTTCCTCGGTCGTACCCGACTGTTTCTACGATTCAAACCGGTCTTTATACACTCCTGGCACTATAAGAACAAACTTTGATATTTCCATTTGTGAAATTTGTGAAATTTATTCTGTAGTCTTTGGGGGAAAAATAAAGAAACAGTAATTTTATATACACAGGATGTTAAGAGACGTCCTAGACTTACATTAACTAGTTATTCCTGTGACACTAAAATGTAATTTTTCTTTTTTACACCAAATAATGTCAGGAATCAAAATACGTCTCTTAACTAAGATATATATTTTTTTTAAATTAACGTTTGCGTCTCATTTCAAAGCAGTAGACTAAGTATTGCTCTGTTTAATAAGATTCCACAATTGAAATAATACTTGAAAAATAATTTCTGGCGATACGTCAGTCGCTTATATGAAGATAGCTTATAAGTTTTTAATGGCTGATGGTTCATAATATTTTTTCTAGGTTATTTTTTAATTAATATTGGAAAAAGAATTTTCCTCGATGTGTTTGCCCGCATGTTACCCAAACTTAAAGCATTAAATATCTTGGGATCGTAATTGACAACAAACTCCACTGGCATCATACATTAATGGAACCTCAAAAAGCTGATAAAACTTATTTATTAAAAAAATGAAATATCTTGTCAACTAGGTATCTAAAGAGGGAAAATATAAATTATGCTTTATGCCACTCTCATTTTAAATATGGAATAGTAGGGTGTAATAATTGCGTCAACAACAGATTTTTTTAATAGCTTGACATTCCAAGTATACTGAAAATCTATGCCAGAAATATTCTGATTCATTCATCATCTCAAAAAGACAAAACGGCAAACACCTCACATAATCACAAAACAAGAGCAAAGCAAATAGACATATTAAATATATCTTCTGAAAAACTACCTTTGGACGTAAACTCGATTATTTGACTCACTCAAACAAAATAAAACAAAAAATTACTTTATTAATGCTCATCAATCGGATGAAGAACTGACTAGTATTAACAAAAAAAATAATTTGGGAGGCGAGTTTGGTTATCGCCGCTCCCGGAACCATTTATTGGATAACCAACACCTCTGCCATAGGAGACCCTTTGACCTCTCCAACTGTTCTCTCTTGACGCATTGCTGGAGCAGGATGGATAGATCATTCGTCCGTCACTCCTGGACTCACTGATCCCTAGATTCCTACCCACCCTAATAAGAAGTCACCGAAAACGCTCGTTCCACTCAGTAAAGGATCTACTAGAAAGGAGGACTAACAAAATTTTTATATCTATTCTACATCTCATAAATTTTTCATTTGTTTTATAAATCAACAGTCATCTGTATTTATACTTACATCTGTTGTGCAATGCCATACATACAAGCATAACTTTGTTATTTGTTTTTGACTGCACGTTGTTTATACAGTTTTATAAAACTTATATATTCGACGTAAGTGAAGCAGCCACACAAAAACACGCGACGCGCGGCCCTGGTGTATTGGACAGACCTGCATTAAATTTCCCTATCAAATCTCTAAAATAAATTGGGATTCTTAAACAACATAATTGATGAAGTCCGGACCTACGGTCGACTTTGCCCTAGCAGGCCTAGAAAATCGATCTCTCGGTGGGGTTTATTTAATTTATTTCTGATGAACGTATTACTAATATCTCAAATATTTCCAGGGGAATCCCGGGGAAGTTACCAATTCATTGTCTAGAAAAATAAAATCTAGTGCTAACAGCTAATTTTCAAACCGTTGTACATAAAATATTTTAATGGTAAGTTCCTGTTTTTATTATTCTTAAATATAAATAACTTACATCGTAAGGGATCCCTCTAGAAACATTAGAGATTTTAGTCATACGTTAATAAGAAATCATTAAAATGTGAGCGTCGTGCAAATCCCCGTTATCAGAGTCTTATGTCGCCCAACTACATTACATGGACTAGTATTTCAATCCGTGTCTCATTTCGTTGCAGAGATATTGCGTTAAGTATTTCTCGGGCGTCTTCGACTTAGGGGGTATTTCACTATCTCTGATTATGTTCTGACCAAGCACTAATCCGCGGAATAGTCATTTTTTCGTTTTCACTATATCTGAATAACGCTAACGCTCGGGTTAAAGTTAGATTTGACTAATCAGTGCTCGAACTTCACGTTAGGCGCTATTCCTCGAATCAAAGATGGCGTCAAAACATTCCGAGTTTAACAGCTGAGAAGTGAGTCGAATTTTGTAGAATGAATTTGAATGCTTGTATGATCCATCCTGAATTATTTGATTGTGTTCAAAATAAGAAACAATGTATTAATTCGAAACGAATCTATCTAAAATGACCTGATAATCAACATAACATAACCAAACAAATGCACACTTCGCGGTGTACGGACTGTGACGCATGACAGCCGTGGCAGAAGATGGAATAACTGCAAACATTTTGCGATGTTGCCAGACTATTTCGAGTGTTATCTATCCGGAAGCTAGAAACAATGGTGAAACGGTCGCCGTTGAATAACGAAGTTATTCTGATCTTTAAATCCAGCCAACGGATAGCTAGTCAGATATTTAGCCCGACATAGTGAAATACCCCCTTATTCTACCATTTAAACCACTCTCTAAACACTCCTAGAAGAAAGAAAAGAATGAAACTTTAGTACAAAACCTTCGAACGAAACTGCGATATCGGTCGACTACATTTTGAGTCTTGCGAGCGCAATCATACCCAGACTGATTTTTTACGTATCAAGATTTTTTGATAAATTAATTTTATAAATTTTATCTTCAAATTAAATGTACAGTTATTACGCTTTATACTCAAACCATAGAAGTGTTATTATAAACACAGTAACACCCACGCACAGGCTTTGCCTTTGTGGAATTTTTTTTACGTGCTATATTGTATTTTTATTTGTATAACTGTTCCAATGTTATACCTATCAAAACTTACGATAAAAAAATGATTTTCACTTAAATTTTTTTAATTATATGTCATATGTAACTACTTAAGGCGATGCACTACGTCGTGTTATATTTTAAATTGAGCCGCTATCAATAACAACCCTTACGTAGATGGCGTTAAGGTTTAAATTCCCGCTTAACACCATCCGCCTGTTTTGATTTATGCAAGAAAAAAACATGGCCAAATAGTGCCTTTTATTTTATTTTGTGGATGTTCAGGAATAAACATTTTTTTTTTCATTTTATAAATAACTTAATTTGCCACAATATACAATAACACCTTAACCAAAAATGGGTTCGTAAGTAGGAGATTTTGAACTTTAATGCAGTTTTCATAGGCCTTTACATTATTTTTTTTCTGGGTTTATAAAAAGACTTATCTAAAAAATACTCGATTATTTCAAAGACCAAGATGTATTTTACTCGCAGTATTTAATTAAAGCATCTGAAACATTTCTAGGCGACCAAATTTTCAAACCAAAAACACATGATTTAGCATTACTACGTATGGAATCGCCTTAAGATTTCAAAAATTTAAATATAGTAATTAAAGGTTAGAAAAATATATAATTATTTATTTGTTAATACGCCCAAAAGGCTTTTACGTAAAAGTGATACGTGATGCAGTGTACATAGGAGAATATCTGAATTATATAGGAAATAATAACAGCATTTAGATGCAATTCATTGTAAGTCGATACAAAATAGATCTTTGAATACACAAATATAAAACTGTGAAAACAAGTATAATGAGAATATAACGAAAATTGTAAAGTTTTAATTTTAAAAAAATAAATACAGGGTTTTCCAAAAAGAGGTGTTATTGGTTAATGGATTGCGCTATCGAGAGATGATTTATGATTTTTTATGGCCGGAATTGGATGGTATTGATCTGGACGACGTTTACTTTCAACAAGACGGCGCTACGTGCCACACAAGCAACGAAACCATTGATCTTTTACGGGAAAAGTTTCCGGACCGTGTTATCTCTCGAAGAAGTGATCACAATTGGCCACCGAGATCTTGTGATTTAACACCTTGCGACTTCTTCCTTTAGGCAACGTAAAAGATAAGGTCTACGCCAACAACCCAGCGTCGATTCAAGACCTCAAAGATGGAATTCGTGAGGCTATCGAAGACATAAGGCAGCCACTTTGCGATTTGGTTAAGAAAAATTTCATGAAGAGGATATGGTCCTGTAGGCGTGGTCGTGGTGGTCATTTGACTGATCCTATTTTTCACTATTAACGGCATACCTTCTTCTTTATAATGAAATAAATTTTTGATCATTTATATTAAAAAATGGCACTTTTCTTTGAATAACAAAATAACACCTCTTATTGGAAAATCCTGTATTAAACAATATTAGTTAAACGTAACAGTAACATAAAATAAAATAGAAACTAGAGCAATACTAAATATGAGACAAATTACTAAAACTATATTACCGACGCTACTATAACTTGAAGGGTTCAACAAAGTTCTGTTATAGATTTCGCTTAATTCTACAAATGGTGTCATTAAAAATATCAATAATACCCCCAAACTTGTCGCCTAGATCATGAATTCTATTCATTAATGAGTGTGTCTGATAGTTGGTTATGTTTGTATTACAGAAGAATGTTACATTTTGTCTGTTCCTGTGTTCCTAGTCGGTTAATGGAGTTTTATAGTGGTGGCGATAGCAGGGCTGTCTATTAAATTATTACTGACTGTAATACAACCAGGTCTGTCTCCTGTCAGACAGTATTATGAGGTGCAATTGATTAATTAATTATAAATGCGTTTTAATAGGTAAGTTTATCAAACAATGCACCATTTAGGTGATCGTAAATTGGAAATTTACTTTAGTAAAATATATTCTTATTGAATATAAATTATGTAGGTACACAAGTATAAATATAAAAATATAAATACAATAATTTTAAAATTACGAGGAAATGGTTACTTTCACGATTAAAATAATAAAAATATTTATACAAATTCTTTGATGTTTATTTGCGCAAACAAATAGTAAGAGTGTGAATTCTGTGATGTTTATTTGCGCAAACGAATGGTAAGAGTGTGAATTTTGATTGGAGGCTGTGATTTGGAAAGCCTGAATAAACAAAATTTACCACCGCATAAATAATTAACGTCAAAAGTGTGTGAATCCAAGAATAAATAATTCAACCAATGACATATAAAACATCAGATGAGGCCTCCAATAGTTATAAGCATTACATGATTACTGAGTGATATTTTTTTACGCGTTACCCGATCCTTTAAATCATTTTATTTGATTAATGTGAAAGTAAATACGAAATACCAGTGAATAGATAATACACACTAAAAATAACTTACATTAAGATTTGAAAAAAAAATTAATTCCTTAAGGTTCTAGCCCATTTAGCACGCACTCTTTCACTCGTATACTATCCTGACATTGTAAATCGCGATCACATTTGATTTTCATAATGTTGATGAAAAACAGTTTTGTATTGGAATTGAAGGTCCGATTTGCAACGTATTTTTCTGAAGATGCGTCTTTTTATTTATAAATTGACGGTAAAATGCGGAGATACCGCATTTTTTAAAGTCATTATTTCTCAAAAGCCATAAAAATATATCACCTTTAGATTTGTTTTAAAATGGATATAACTAATTTTTCGAAAAATTGGAGATGCCGCTTTCTTCACAATGATGGAATTACACTGATCTGCGCATGTCATATTTGGAACTAGAGCTAGATCAATCGATCATTTTACAAGACTCACTAGCGAAGTGATCGGGTCGAAAATGTCTAACCTATTCATCTTACCACATTCATTTTCGCTACCGCATTATTCTATCTCATAATTTCCATACCTTTGGATTAAACAAAAACAGAAAACTCATTTCCATAATGTACTCTACCCGGGGGTCAATCGTTTGATCATTTTGGTTATTTTGAAACAATTCAGGGTGTTTTCGAATATTTCGGGATGACGGCCTCCTTTGTACAGTCGAAAGGAGCCTTAAAACAAAATGATATAGCAATGGCCGGCGGAAATGTTGACTACAACTCCTCCACTCCTCCGCTTCCGGGAGGGTAACTTCAGAAACCTTCGGGCGACATTGACGCATTAATCCATGAAATATTCCGCACCTATCCTTGATTAAGGGTAGATATTACCCCTCCCAAGAATCTTATTACACTGTTGCCATGGTTACTCCCTGATAGTGTGATCAGCACTGATGCAAAAGAAAACTGATGTGACATATCGACTCCAATGCCACAGACTGGCCGAACAAATTGGTTTTGGGTTCAAGAAGAACTTTGATATTTAAAAAAAACTATTCATTTCCACAGAAGTGAGGAAAATTTATCTCACTCTGGCCACACGCACATGCCCTTTAAAACTTCTACAGGTTTATCTCTTCAATCAATATATACATAGAGCATTCTATATATAGTTACATGCATATATAGTTACATAAAAACAGTAATTTCGTAGGAACTTTAAATATACAAAATGGTAGCGTCTAAATCTCATAACAATAACATATCAAAAAATAGTTTAAACAACAGTATTAGGTATTGATAAACTAGGCATGCGTAAAACATAAGCAGTTTTAATAAGAAAGAGTAAATCCCTATAAATGTAAATAACACAATAAGTATGTAAATAAGGAATGAGAATTGGACAAAGAAGGGATTGCTAGAAACTTGCTGATGCATGACCTTTTTTTGTGTAGTAACCATGTGTTGAAATGTTTAAGTAAACTGTTTGGGTGTTTATGAGTGTTGCAGTAAGTGGTTTCTTTTAGGAAGTTGTTGAAGATGTAGGGTGCTAGGAAGGATTCATGCTTTTTGGCAAAGGTTGAATTAATTTTTGGCACTTGAAGTTGATTCTGTGATTTTGCCCTTGTGTTATGTGGGTGAGCTACGTGGCATGGTGAGGATTTTATGCAGTTTATTTGAATGATCTTTTAATGAATAGTTTCCTAATATCTAGTATATTATTTGTAATTAGGAGATTTTCCGTTGGATTCATATATGGTTTTTTGGATTTAGGCCTGTTTTCCGTCCCCCGCCTTCTTCATTTCCATGTCCTTTCACTCTCCACTACCTTCAACCTCCCAACATACCCCAATCGGGGATGTTAAGTGGGTCTCACTGTCTCACTGTCTCTAAACAGAAAAATCATCGTTGGATAAAAGTAGTCGCTAACATTATTTATCGATCTAAGCATTGTCAAAATAACTGCTGCTAATTTTTTCGATGCCTGAAATGCAGGTAGAGACTAAGGACTATCGGCTGACAATTACATTTCACCAATACAATTCAGTTGTTTTATTTCTATTATTTTCATTTTATTTTACGTTAAAAAATAAGATGTTAAAAAATATTGTATGATATGATACAAGCGCCTGATTTATTTCTTATGTTTACAAATTTAAATTTTTATTACAAATTTAAATTTTTATTTTTATTTTATTTTAATTTTATTTTCTTTTATTTTTATTTTATTTCTTTTATTTTCATATTATTTTACTGTTTATTTTATTATGTATTAAAATATAGTAATATAAAGGCTACACGTATCCTCGCTTTCACTCTTGTAATCTCTCAAAATAAATTGTATCGGTGATTTCACCATTAAGTATATTCACTGTCAATTTGACTGTCCTAGAACGGGAAACCTTCCTAGTTGGACAGTCAAAATCTATGCTGTAATATTTTTGTAACAAACAAATAAATAAATAAAACTCTTTAAATTCTTTCGTCAAAGTCCTGCAGTCCTGTTTTTAGCAAGAAAATTAATAATGATAGTATTTTATGTCAGTAAGTTTTCTCCGCGTATGGGAAAGGAACCAAGCAACAGTTTGCAAACAATGACGTTTCGCGCCACTGTTTCTTTACCGTAATTCATGATTAGGCTAACGGTTTTTTTTCTTTTGTTCATACGCAGCCTTAAATTTCCTACAATGCCTATAAATACCTTTATTCTTAATTCTGACATCCGTGGCGTTGCCGGATGTATGCGCACGAATACCGATTATCTCTTCATCATATTCTAAATAAAACACATGAGAACCATTTATCATATCGGATGTTATAACAGAATATGACATATAAACGCTTGGCAGAAAAGCAAAGCACATACGTTACTAGCTAAAGAGCTTTGAAATATTCAAATAACTGTAAAAACATATAACTAGCCATATCATATTCACCGTATATCTTATTCCAAATAACCGAGGAGGACAGATAGCAAGACATGTAGTTAGGTAGGAATATGAGGAAGGCAATGCTTTCCGAAATGATAACTCGCCCCAGCTTCTGACGATATGGGTATTTAAGGCGAAGCTTAGTGCTAAATCACTATTTTGATTAATCTTTATAACGAATTGACGTACATTATGAATACCAAAAAATATGCTTTAGATAAATTGAAGGTTTTCCTATCGTTCCGCTTGAGCAGAATACAAATAAAAAAAAATTACTCAATAAAAAATATAAATGTGAACTACAAAAAAAAATGTTTTTTCAAAAGAAATGTATGAACGCGTAAAGGAAAATACAGTATAATAGCTAAGATTATCTGTGACAGTTTCAGTTGATTATTTTTTTTGCTTTCTTATAAAATTATTTACAAAATAAATAAAAACCAGTTTTGTGCTTGAACTCGAACGCTAGACTCCGTTTGTCAAGCGATTTTAATGCCTATTACCTACAATATAAGGTTTACCAAGAATATACACATTTTTGGCTTGTCGCTTCCTTTTTATATATTTTATGTAGAGTAAAAATTTCAATGAATTCGAATTAGTCTAATCGAAAAAGTGTTTATTATATTCTTGGAAAGTTTGCGTTTAATTAATTTTTGTACTGTTTGCCAATGATGATAAGAAATAATTACATATGTACCTATTTATATATATTTACCTTCATTAAAAAAATGTTTTTTCCATATTATTATTGCCGAGTGATTTTTTTTTGCATTTTTTTAAAATGTATCTGGTTTTCACCCTTCGAGGTCATAGTTTCAAATAATGGAAAGAGGGAAGGTAAATTTATATTTATATTTTTTTTAATTTGTGAATTTCCATTTTATGTGGAAGATTGGAGTCGAATTCAGACTTAGAAGATATGAGATGTTTAATGGAGGGGAGGCAGTTTTAGATAAGGCTTAATAGAAGAGAGGATATTTGTTTAGAGAGGGACAACCAAAAAATATGTGATCTAAAGTTCCCACTTCCAGACTACAGAATGCACAACCAGAAGAGTCATTTTTTGTTGTTTTATATAATCATGTATTGAACTTAATTAGTATTATATCCAGTCTTATTTTTATGATATTATATCTCATTTTAACATCTTCAATTGTCACCAGAAAATGCTGTTTTAAATAAATTTTAATCTTGTGATGAGCATTTTTTTTGTTTGTATGTGGGTATTCATATCTGACCATTAAACACTTATAAACCAATTTCATAAACCATAAACTGTGTAAATTTCAGCCAATTTCCCCAACGAAGTTATCTAACCCTTAATAAGCATGCAGCCGTGAAACTAACTCCACAACCTCGCCAAAATTGTAATGGATATTTGAGCACCTATTCGGCGAACGCCATCATTGGCCGAATCCATCAAATCTTATTATGTACAGCAAGTTCAGCGCCGTGGCGGGCTTGTAATACGAGCGGGCGGGGATTTGATAAGTGTGTTTTTAGGGTAGAATTACACAATCTCACAACTGTCCTCCGAAGTATCATTAAAGTTTTATAGTATTTTGATTGATATTAATTTCATGATGTTAGCGCGCGTTTTTGACGCCTATGCTCTAAAGATTGCAAACTGTTAAGATAGGGGACTAATCGGCCTCCTGTTGCTGCATAGAGTCAATCGTCAAGTTGCATCAGTTTGGAAGGCGGGTTTATGTACCGCCGCCCCGGGAACCATTTATTGGATAACCAACACCACTGCTTTAGGTCACGTTTGGTGGTTTAGCAGGGGTGCCCAGGTTCATCAGGTAGGGTGTATTCGGGATGCGCCTGCCCACCAGCTGCGTGGCGTGCCAGATCGGGAGAGTCCAGTTTGAGGAGACCCTTTGACCTCTCCAACTGGTGGTCGGGATATATTTATACGTGACTCCTGGACACACTGATACCTAGATTCACCCATCAAACCTTTTCCTTTTTTGAAACTTCCTCTCCTTAAAAATACCCTCCACACAGCATTTTCAAAGATGACAGGCTCTAACACAGTGAAATCGATAACTTTGCATTTTCGAATCGATAGCCGTAACTACCGACAATTTATACCGATTTTCAGAGCACAATCATACAGTTGATACCCAGATAAATATTGATACTACAAATTGACATACGCTGGCAACACTCGCGCATCTGTCTATGAATTTACATTTCTAAACATCAGATGGCTACGTAAACGTTAAAAATACTAATAAATTGACAATGTCGAATTGAAATATTAACATATGTTTACATTGGCAGTCCGCATGTATTAATTGAGAATGTCGAAATTTAATATTAACTTATGTATGCTTTGGCAGTCCACATGTATCAATTGACAATGTCGAATTGAAATATTAACTCTTCCTGTCCGCATATACTAAAAAGGGATTTAATTAGTTCATGAGATCATTAGTCGTAACGAACTTCTTTTTTTCCTCATGCTGGAACAGGATCAATTTATCGGATATTAGATGATTTTTAGTGTATGGATCGTGAGTACGATTTCTTTTAGTTCTAAGAGTTTATTTAGTCCGCCACCATTCATTAATAACCCAGATAATTTGCATAACAAACGACTTTATCCAAAAAGTTATGCTGGCAAATATCGGTAACTGACCATAGATAACGGATTCAGTCAATATTGTATTGATATAAGGCTTTATAGATTATCCGTGCTAGACCTCTAACAATCTAACATATATATTTATTTATGAGGTATGTTATTATAGCCTTCTGATAACTAAATTCCGTGCAGTTGAATACTGTATTTCTGAGAAAGCCTACGGCATGCAATCTAGGTACAAGCGAGTATCTAAGTGACTCAATCTTTAGATGCAATTAAAAAGAATTTTTGATTTGAGGTTTAGTAAATCAGGGCTGTTTATAATAAAATAAAAGTCAATTTGGAAACAAGTGCGTATACTAGTAATACATGTACATATACTAGTAATACACGTACATAATAAACTAGTATTACAAGGTGGGTAGTACAGAGAGGATATTACGTATGACCAAGTAGGGGTGTTTTGCCGCCACGGGCCATATTTATGCGCGGTGGTACGAATTTAATTAAAAGCGGGTTCGGTCGGGCAGCGGGCGGTTGTGCCAGGAGGGGTAGCGCTACTGCCTCTTGCTAGTGCCTACCTCGTAGGTAGCTGGCAACTACCCTATCACCTAATGTTGAACCCGGAGGCACGGAATTGTTACTATGTAGAACGTACCTAATATTAGGTGCTACGAAATCTCACCTCTCGAGTTGGGCGGTGCATGGGAACTGTACGATGCGATACTGGCTCCGTGGCAAAGCGGATTGCACACAGAGTAAAGTTTAAAATAATAGTTCGATCATTTGTAGAGCAACGTTTTTGTGCAAGATTAATAATTTAATTTAATTTAATTTTATGGATTATGGATATATTATGGATTCAAAATAAATATCAAGTTATTATCTTATTTTTAATAAAATTTCAAAATTAATATTAAAATCCTCTGAATGTTTTATTCAAGTTCTGTGAAACAACGACCCACAATTGAATACTAACAGAACTTGAATATTAACTTTGAAATTTGATGACTTGTTCAAGTTCTGTAAAATAACTGGCCTTAAGTAAATCAATGGTCAATGTCGCCAAAGCTCGCCTTCCAATAGGTTTTAATGCGTCGCTGAAAAGATTTTATGAACTTGCAAGGTCACCAATTATTCTGCAAACTTTATGAATGATTTTTTTCGATTATAAAACCTTTGGCTTTATCATTCATAATCAATTTTAATAAGAATATTGCCTTAAAAAACTGAATTGTTAGTTACTTTCCAACTTTCTCATTCTTACTTCTCTTGTCATTTCCTTTCGCAGTATCTTTATGCCATAAAACATTCAATTGATGCTGCCATTGACCTACAAGCTCTGCGCAGTTGTTCTCTTGTGTTGTATTCATAAATTAATTAACCATGCTATACGTAGACCGTGGTGACGGAGTACCTTAAAAGTATTACTGACAGTAAGAATCCATTTACTTTAAGCAATTTCATTGGACGTATTTCATCCCCATTTGCAGGTTACTTTAAACTTTCCGATACTATAAATACGACTACATTATTTAGTTTGTTGCTCTTTTCAGGGAAGTTTTTCAACAATATATTATAACCAACCAAACAAGGCTTTTTTATTACTCTTAATAGTAATGAAAAAGTTGAAATTATTTTTAATGTGAAATGTTTAAGAAAAGCTGTTAAGATTAAATATGTAAAGGTTACGATTTACATTTCAATTACTTTGCGCCTCTATTGGGAAATAAAATATCTCTTTAATCTCTTCTACAAAGGCAAAGGTACATAATTGGATATAAAGAAAAGCTCTGCTTTTTTAAACGCTTTCTTTTTAGGAAAATTTCAAGAGGAAATATTACGTTAAAACGGAAGGATACATTACTTACTCGTATATTGGAGCGAATAATTGCGAATTTCCTTACAAAAAAGATTTTTTTAAGGTGGTTGTTTCAGGTGTGTAATAGACAACATCTTATATTACAGATACTAAATTTCGTTTCAAGTTTTAGAGACAAAAACAAAAGGTGCAAAACTGAAAAAAACATGTTAATTAAACAGAAAACTTTTCTTCCGATTTTATGTCCGGGTTAAATCTTTCCCACAGGAAAAAATAAACCCTTCCACACACTTTTCCACAAATGATCATCTAGTCAATCAACATTGTGCATTATATAAGCAAAATAAATACAAAACAATACAAGAAACACACGTCAAATCACCAGAGAGATCTAATGGGAAAATGATTCACCGACTCCAGATATTTTCATATCAGAGGGTTCGGCTCGGTAGAACTTCTAACTGGATCTATAAATCCTATTGATCCCTAAATATAAATATTAAAAAAAATCTTTTGTAATCCTTCGTTTATTTAAAATGACTGAATATTGCATTTTTATATATAAATTCTTCGAAAGATCTAATACGCCTACATTTTTAATGAGAGAGCTAGGTATAATGCCATTAGCCGAAATAACAAAAACAAATTACCACCTCTATTATTGTTTTTTTTTTTATTATTATTATTTCATGTTATTTTTTTATTAAATATTATTAAATTGTAAAATGGAGGCCTCAGCACGGTTAAAGAAAGCACCCAGTGAGGCCAACATTATATAAAGTATGTTAAGTTATTGTTTTAAATAATAATGGACATACTGAAAAAGAAAAGTGTACTCAAAACGAATTTACTACTGGCGTGATGTTTATTTCTATCTTTCATTCCATGCAAGCTTTTTCCAAGAACTTCCGTGAAATATAATCCCTATTATTAAAACATGCAATTTTTTTACCTGCATGAAATCATTTTTAGCGACAGTTTATTACTTTTTCAGACATATGCATGGCAAAATAATAAATCAGATTGAACCACGTATTTAATCTTCCTTCACATGTTATGCAATACGTCACGCAATATACCATGTTTTTATTTACATATTTATGAGATTACCGCGCAAGTCTCAATTTCTCTCCATAGTAGGACTATAGTCTAGGCATATCTATTTGGGTATTGGCTATTAATACCTGTTCACCAAACATGGATAAAGCCATTTCAAGCGAGGAATGTCCATGGTAAAGTTGTGTATATTCTTAGTGTGCCTTATATCACCACGAAAATAGGTATTAGGCAACGGTTGATTTTAGCGAAAAGTGGATTTTATTTATTTTAAGAATAATTTTAAAAGACAGGATAAAGGTTATTCAAGTTAAACTTCATTTACAATCTTTGCCATAAAATTGTATATTTTAAGTTGTTTCTTATATGCGTCCATACATTTTGAATGAAAGGCCACATGTGTTAATTCTTCTTTTGTATGGTGGGGGGTCAGAGGGAGACATCTAGGTCTGAGAGCCAGTCTAAGGCCTCAGGCGTCGCCATTTGGACCTCATCAATCCCGCCGGGGAATGAATGGAGCGGGCATTCGTTGACCACATGTTCGGTGGTCTACACCGCACCACATTCACACATCGCCGACTCTTTATGCCCACATCTGTGCATCATGTGGGCACAGTGGCTATGGGAGCGCCTTAACCTATTGATGGCGGACCAGGTTTTGCGAGGCAATGAGAACCCAGGCTGTCTCTCGGTGGGGTCCTGTATGAGATGGGCATTTCCCACGTGTTTTAATAGTCTATGCTTATGTTTTTAACACAGTAATTAACAATTATATTTTAATTCTACTAAAGCGTAACGATATGAAAAGCTTAAATTTATCCAAATTGTATTCATAATGTAAAGTAATTCGTGGTAAAGATTAATCGAATATAGATTTTTCCCATTAAGCGCCGTTTTTATGGTGGTCTATTGAAATCCTTAGACAAGAACTTTTGGTTTTTTTAAGTCACGTTTTTTCTCAGAAAAACTCTCACTCGATCACCCCTGTACTAACAAGTCTTAATCAAAAGTTGAAAATCTTAGAACTAGTTGGGATCTAGTTAATAAATACCCCTCGCTGTTTCATCGACTCGGGTGACGACAATAACGTTATATTGAATATTGTATTGACTTATCTTCGTTTCACTATACTTATTTTTTAATTAAATAAATTCACCTACCTACTTTATCTCTGTCATTTGACATACGTACGAATGAAATAGAAAATGTTTTTTAGAATCCAAGGTGAAGAAATTAGATATTCGAGTGGAATAGCAGTGGCATGATATTTGCTTTCAAATACGTGTGTAAATTTATTTATTTTTTTTAAAGACGTTTCAATCATCTGTTAACCTCTCTGCGTCTAGAGTTAAAAAAACTCTCCCTGTAGTTTTGCTTTTTTTATCTTAATATCACACAAGATCGAAATCTTCAAATACTCCCGACTGTTCGGAGCCAGCGGGACTATATCATCTCCAATTGGGATATGCTTTCAGCATTAATGTGGTTGTGAAGAAGAGTAGATTGGAAAGAAGAAGATTGGATAGTACGTGACTATTCAGATCAGGTTACCCAATCACGGCTAAAACAATTTCAATACTTAATGCAATTGTCAGTCGTTTTTAGTTCGATTCCCTTCATTCAAGAATATCTTCAAATTATTCGTAATCCTGTTTAAAAAGGGATTGCAGGCCCTTAACGAATGATTTGATAGGTTTCCTGATAAACTTTTAGTACAATTCGAATGTACTAAAAGTTGTATAAGATGTCGTAACATAAAAAATATTCATAAAAATCCTAATCTTTTCACATTTCATCATTATACATTATCAAGGCATGAACACGTATTCCGACATATTTGGAATTTACTAAAAGTTTGTCAGGAGATGGCATGAAATCTGGTTTTTAACCGGATTACCAATAATTTGAAGATAAATAAGCAATACTCATTCTCTGTGTCTGTGCGTTAGTCCTTCGTTAAATTTGGTTCAATGAACATTTTATAAATTGTAACTAATTTTGTGAAGAATCCAGACAAGCGTCAAAGTAGGTATCTATCTATAACACAATATATTTAACACATCTTCAAAATTGGGACCGATATGGCAAGATTTCAAACAATTCCGTGATTTTTTCACGGGTGTATGTATCTACAAAGCACGTTTCAGTTTTCAAATCAAGATTAAACACGATTTAATTTTCATTTTTGCATTTGATTTTTACCGCTCGCTTTCACTGATATCTGATCAGATTTGTTGCCAGAAATCAATTGCGCGTTATGCGATGCGTTTTTATCGAAAATATGTGCATTTAACGCACCATTATTTTTCACTCCCCAATTCACTGACTGTACTTTTATCACGTAGGTACCATTCGATTCGAACATGTTTTACATAAAAACAAAAACACATTGTTTGTATGCATAGAGCGAGAGAGAATGTTACTACGACCTACGTTGTTTTTACTTTACCATGCACAATGGATTTACAGACAGCCCTGATTTACTGAGCTTAATCACCTTTAACATACCTACTAGAACCAATCGATCAAAAATTATTTTTAATTGCAACAACAATATCAGGACAAAGTCATTTAGATAATCGCTTGTACATAGATTGCAGGCAGTTGGCAATACTTTCGCAGAAATTTAAGATTTGTTCGACAACATGGAATAAAGTTACAAGAAGGTTATAATAACATACTTCAATAATAATTATAATTATGGCTAGCCAATAACACTATTCTTCTGCAGTTGTTCTACATCACTTTAAAAGCAAATTTTACTACATGATTATCTGTTCCATGTTTGTAAAAGCCCATATAGATAATATAAATACATAATCTTCTAGAATTCTTGTCTCCTATCTGGGTTAAGACTATATTAATCATAAAAGAACATTGTTTAGAAATAATTTTTTCGTTGGGTTTCTGAGCTTTGAAAAAATCCAACATCTCGTAAAGTTAAAATGTTATTTAGAAAAACCTAACTATTCTATTGGATTCTTTATAATTATACAATATACCAGCCTTACTAATAAAAACCCTGTATCACTGATTCGAACCAATAATGTATTTGTATGCCTTTATTGAAATAATTCAGTTTTTATACGGACAAAACTAATAATTCATATTCATATTGCGTATGTACGGACACGAACAAATAATATGTCTTAATATTTTAAAGTGCAACTAGCAAAATTTGTATTTTCATAAATAATTCAATTAAGGCCATTTATGATCGCGTAGATTACAACATACGTTACGTTTAGCTTTCATCTACTTTCGTTGATGATGGGAAGTAAGAGCTTCATAGATGCACGCACAGATGGCAGTGCATAGAGCTTGCGTGGAAGTCCGCAAGATGGAGCCAGTGGCCAGTAGTCGCCAGGGCCAGTGGTAAGGCTCTCAGAGAAACTTACTGTTTCAGATTCCAATTAGCCAGCTTCTAGTTAGGTCGACTATCGAGTCACCTTTATAATACGCGGAGTATTAATAAATCCATGATTAATCTAAAAGAACCATTTATTTATAAACTCCTTCCAAGACGAGTTGGAGACTTGTTTGTATGAACACAACAGTTGAGAAGTTCCATCTCGTAAAACCTGGCAATTAGCTGATACTAAAGCTTTTAAAATCGAAATTACAAAAATTTGTTGTGTTTCTTTATTGGTCGCGTAAAATTGAAACCGCGGACAGACGAAACCGCAGATACGCAAAATCACAAACTGTGAGAGATTTCTGTTTGTAAATCGTTATGATTTTATATGACAACTTACAAAAAGTAGTAAAGCACGCTGTCCCCATACAAAACAACAAAATAAATAACATTCTCCTAGCGCATAGTGAAATTCGTATTAATACGATTTTCGAAAAGCCATTTGGCAAGACCCCAAAACCGTTGGCATTTTCCTCAGCGCGGCTCCTAGCAAATCGAAAATTTAACGCAAAATATGGCGAATTTCGCTTTGTTTTGGCGTTTTTTTACTCGTTCGCTTCTGTCATTCATATAAATCATTTGTATTCGGTACAAAAATGAATATTCATTAAAATACATTGGGGAAAAAACATCGCGATAAATCCCCCTTTTCTCGTATGGTCGGTTGGAGGGCTTTTTCAGCCTAATGTACGATAAATTATTATTTTTATTATTACCCTCAGATTCGTGGGGCGTTTAAGAATACAAATGGTGTTGGTATTTCGTGATATTAATTAGTAATTTATTGTCAAATTGTATCTGAACGCTACGGTTTTGTTAGTATAAGAGTTATTAAGATTTATATTGTGTTGAAACAAATTACTCGTAGTTTAGTAAAGTTAAATTATGGAACGTTTTCATTTATGTTCTTTACTGAAAATTTTGATATGCGAGAAAAATTCATCCATAAATTTAGTCGTCTTTTGAAAACTAAGGTCTTTTTGTATTGTTGATGGCCGAAAGGGTTGTAGAACGTAGGAACTTTTCGTGGCCATGAACATCCATCATTAAACCAGTGGTGGCTCGTTACTTTTGGGTGAACTAGAGTGCTAATATTACAAAGAATTTTAGTTTGGCTGTGCGCCGCACGGATTTCCTGAAAATCTTCATACAAGAATTCGAATTTTCGAAAAAAAAAATTAAGAAATCGTTTTCAGCTACAACAACATCAATAACCCAATTTTTTGTAATATTAGCACTCTAGTACACCCAAAAGTCACGAGCTGCTACTGCATTGAACAGGTGTTCAAAGTATGGGAGTTATTGTTGTTCTAGTTGGTTAGTGAGAAAGAGAATTTGGTAGGATAAACGCTGACATTCGTTGCATACTTCTTCTGGTATCTTCTCGTATCAAAAGCTTACTATCTTCAAAGCAATCAATCTATTTGCATTTTCCATGACTGTTTTTTTTTATTATTTTTATCCTATCGGAAGATGGTCTCATTTTTACCCTTACTTCATCACAACTTTGACATTTGTAAGGTTAACAGTTCACAAATCATCATTATCTACTTGTGAGAGTGTCTGTGGCAGGCGGGCGGCTGCGTGGATTAAATCGGGAGGGCGGCCTTTATTTTGATACAAATCTATAGTTTCATTCCGAGATTGATTAAATTTTGCACAGTTGACCTTCAAAACAAGAAGATGGTCACTGTCTACGTGAGATTGCGTAAAGCCCGGAAAACGCCGGGGACTTCAACTAATTATATTATAATAATAATTAAAACCTCAAATTGTAATATTTAATCAGTGAAAACAATCATAACCTCTCTCAAATGAAAAATGTGAAACAAAAACGACAGAAAAAAGTTCCACCGTATCTTGGAATTGAACACAGGACCTCTGCCTTGACGGGCTAGTGCTCTAACCAGAATGATCACTTGGTAACTTCGACCATATCAACTTCCGTAATTTTTTTACTTTTTACATCGACTGAGAGCTAAAAACGTCGCATATTTTTTTACTGTTGTCTTTATTTTAAGTTTCTAATCATCATAATGACAATTCAACACTCTTATAAAAAATCCAAAAAAGTTATGAAAAGTGATGTTTAACTTAGTTTTTGTTTCATCACTTTTCATGACTTTATAGCACTTTTTATAGGTGTCTTGAATTGTCATTTTGATGAGTTATCCGGTCACCGTTTAATTTGATCCATAATAATCACTTGAGCATGGGATTATAAATACTTTTTATTTACAAACAAAGTTACTAAGTTAGGAAACCTAGTGGACGATCATTGAAGTGAAGTTTCAAGAAAAAGATTCAGAATACACAAATTATTACGAGCTGAAACTCAGCAAATAGACTTGTTGTCGATCACAATTCATTCTATCAACTTTTGGTGGCATTCACGCACACATACACGCGAACCCATACGCGTTTCTCTAAAATTCGATAATATTACAGCAGATAATATACGAAATAAATGTCGGTCTTATCCAATAGAGAATTGGCTCGGTTGGAAGTAGAGATGTCGTCTCCAGTTTTCTGGGTAGGAAAGTTCAATATATATATATTTTATTGTACAAAAGAACATGCATTCCAGTTACAGTACAATTTTAAATCACATCAGCATTTGGGTAAGTGACTCTTCAATAATTGTTTTAGGTCATTTAGAGAACAGTCACCTACATCTAAATTCTGTGCTAGTTCGTTCAATATCACCACTCTCCTCGTCATGCTATGCTTTGCCAGGACGTCGGTTTGGCCTTTTGGTACTCTGAATAAGTCATGGTATAGACTTCGGCTGTAGTGGTCTGGTACATATAAATCATGGAATGGGCTTTCGATAAAATTGTTCCAAATTTTGAAAGACATAATAGCTAGACTATTATATTCATTGATACCATTAAAAAATATGTATGTTTTAAAAGTCATTCAAAATTAATGTATAATTGTAAAAAACTTTATTTCTTACTTGTTGATTTTTCCTAGTTACAAAATTAATTCTGAATTCCTTATAGAGCACTCTTACTTTCCACACAGAATACGTTAGTATCGTCAAAAAAATAAATTTTATGTAATGGACCAATCAATCTCTTTTTAAAAGTCCCCGATGCATAACCTCGTAAGCGAAATTCAATCCAACTTAGCATGATGTGTGCCATTTTATTAACGACCATACTAAAGTACAGGGTGGTTGGGAGATTGTACTAGCTACATCATTCCCTCTCCGCTTTATTGTCGTCACATCAATGGCACTTTAGCGGTGTGGCATTAGTGGGCACGGCACTCTGAGGAACAATAAGGGAGAGTGAACCATCTTGTAGGTGAGGTTGGTAATGTGTAGAAGACACAGCTTTATGATTGATAATCGAAAGTAGGGTTCTTAGATATCACAATTCTTTTTACAGAAAAAAGACACAATTGTTTCTATTGGCAACATGTTGACAACATGAATTATAAAATGATTTACATTACACTAATTAACTAAAAACAATAATTTCGTTTAATAGAAATACAATCAAATGTTTGTGTTTGTTTTACATTAGCTTCACACAGGAGACATTTTCAGACAGGAAGAAAATTTTCCCCCGGGGCCTATGTCATATTTGGGGATGAATAAAGTTCTGAAAATGAAAAAGGTATATGAGGGTTGGGGTCAATGTGTCTAAGAGCAACGGACGTATCAATCCATCCCTCCCACTGTAGTGCAAGGCGATGGTTTGAGACAGTTCGGCTAGAGAGATCAAAAGGTCTCCATTAACTAATATATCCCGATTCGGTCCGCCACGCAGTAGGAGGGCAAAATCATTCGCTGCCAAGACCTACACAAACCTCACCCCATGAACCCAGGCACCCGTGCTAAGTTACCAAACGTAGCAAACCACTTGGGGTGACCTACGGCAGGGGTGTTGGTTGTCCAATAAAATGTTACCGGGGCGGCGGCACTCATACCCGCCTCCCAAATTGATGCGTTTAGAAGAGAGGTGAACATCATTATTTATAATTTTTTAACAATAAACTAATATTTATAAGACAAGGTT
Source organism: Hesperophylax consimilis (assembly GCF_061612785.1). Taxonomy (NCBI): domain Eukaryota; kingdom Metazoa; phylum Arthropoda; class Insecta; order Trichoptera; family Limnephilidae; genus Hesperophylax; species Hesperophylax consimilis. The sequence continues at coordinate 11,345,710 of NC_142856.1, read as the reverse complement.
TTTATGCATAGCACAAAGGATAAGCATTAATTACTCGCCTGAAATATGTATACAAATTGAGTAAGTACTTATACATAATTGAATTATTTTGCGGGTTGAGAATAAGTCGACGTGGCTCAGTGGTCCAGAGCACCTGACTGGACATCAGAAGGTGTGGGTTCAATTCCCGTCGGCGGCATTTATTTTTACTCGGGAGATATTTTCAATTTGTATATCGGATCATGTAAATAACGAGTAGCTAATCATATTTTAAGCATAACATGCTTTATTAAATATACAGTTATAAGAGGTGTTATTTTGAATAGCCCGCTATTTCAGTAGATGTTACTTTTGAAGCTGTCATTTTTTGACATTAGACAAGTAGAAACTACTTCATTAATAAAAATGGAACGATACACGCTTCAACAACACATTGAAATTATTAAAATTCACTTGAGTGAATCAAATACAAATCATCTTGAGTGATGAGGCCCATTTCCACCTCGATGGCTTCGTCAACTTCGTCAACAAGCCTCTTTATCCTCAACGTGTGTCTGTTTGGTGCGGTTTATGGTCCAGCGGAGTCATTGGACCTTACTTTTTCGAAAATGAGGCTGGAGCAACAGTTACGGTGAATGGATTGGGCTATCGAGAGATGATTAATGATTTTTTTATGATCGGAATTAAATGGCATTGATTGGGACAATATTTACTTTCAACAAGACGACGCTACATGCCACACAAGCAACGTAACCATTGATCTTTTACCATTAAATATCAAAATAACACCTCTTATTGGAAAACCATGTACATAATATCTTTTATAATTTATTTTTATTTTGTATTACGCGTATATAAATTTAAAGAGTTTATTTTTAAGTTAATTGTGATAATAAGTAATAACTTAATTTAAGTTTCTTTATTTTATAACTTTTATATGTTAATAATTAATTACGTGTTTATTACCCACCTGAGAACAGACTTTGTTTAGTGAGGCGGGTAAACAACAACTTTTAATTAAAAAATTATATAATAATTAGAATCAAATAACTTGGTTTTTAAAAACCTGAACCTTCATTATTCCTATCCGAGCCTATCTATTATTAATAATAAATTCAATTTCAATATTTATAGAAAACCTACCTTTACTGATATAGATAAGCATAGAACTTCAAACCATCCCATTTGCAATAAACATTCTGCTTTCGGTTATATGGTCCACAGACTTGTCACTATCTAACACTAACTATAATGAAGAACTATAATCAAATAGTATAAAATCTATTGCAATAAATAATGGATATGCTCATACTTGAATTGATGGAAACCTTGCAAAAAAACTAGGATTCATTATTCAGGCCTTCCTAGCCGAGTTTCCATCAAAGTCTCCTCCTACAAGCACCGTTGTCTTCGCGCTTTGGCACTAGGCATATTCTTCATCCACCGTCCAGCATCACGCCGTTGGACGAGGAACTCGTGCTTGGTGTTCTACCACCACACTTGTCTCGATCTCCACTTGACTGTCCGTATTCTATGTACTTCGGACATCTCCCTTCTTCCTTTTTACTCCTTGTAACCCATTATTGTCAACGCTTCTTTGCCTTTGGACGCACAATGCGAGTTATACTCATCACACTACTTCTTATTAATTGAAATTTACTTGTAATGAAATTTGATTCGTAACATCAGGCAACAGGAATTCTATACATTTATATAAAGAAGATTTTCTGTGGCGGCCGACGAGCCACATTTGTTTGATTTTTATACAAATCTACAGTTGTTTTCCAAGATTGATGTATTTTTTCCCATTCAACCTTAAAAACAAGAGGAGACCACTGTCTACGTCTGATTTCGAACAGGGACTCCAGCAATTAACTCTAGTTGCATCGTTTGTGAAAATAGCGCCGTTCACACCTTGTATGGTAATACTTTAAACATTTTTTTGTTTGTTATTCGCGTTTTTACCCGCAATAACAGTTTTTAATCTGAATAGCATTATTCTATTCATATTTTGTTTCCAAGAACATCGATAATTTCTTAATAATAATCTAAACTGTTACATCGCTTTTACGAAGAAAAATACTGTTTCAAAAAACGTTATTATACCATAGATAATTATGTTCAGTGTGATTGTTTTAAGGTTATGATTACCCACATATATATTTTCATTGTTTCAGGAATTATTTTGTGAATTAAGACCATGCTTCAATGTATCCATGTGACTCCATGCCGCTGCTACATATTGACTTCCTCATAATCTTATCTTTCCTGCTCTGAACGAAACTGTAACGCGTTTCGAAAATGCAAGGATGGTATCTTCTTTAGTTTTTTCACCATCGCCCTATAGATTTTAGTAGTGTAAACTAGCGATGTGTAGGTTCAGCCGGATTGAGTCCTTGAGCCCGAGTCCTTTGCGGGAAGCGGGTCCTACTCCCACTCCTTTTCGTAATCAACCACTCCCAGAGAACTCGGTCTGGGACTCGGACCCGAATGCCTCCAATCAACGACTCCCAGAGAACCCGGACCCGAGAATGCCTCTAAGGACTTGGACTCGGACCCGAATGCCTCTAATCAACAACTCCCAGAAAACTCGGACTCGGGGTCTCGAACCCGAATGCCTCCCTCCACCACCGGCCTCGCGAGTCCTGCAGTGAGTGGTAAGTTCTGGTGGTGAAGACATCTTCTGTTTACCTGCTTTACTTTGAATATTTAAAATGTGTTGTATTGTTTACTAAATATTTGTATAACTATATATATGTATAACTATATGGGACGTGTGGGATTGCACTATCCTCCCCACATCCTGGAATAAATTATTATTATTATTATTAATGTTATTCTTGTTTTACAAAAAGATACCTCTGTATTATAACTGTGTTGTATTATAACTCTATGGTTTATACCTGATTGTAAAATTTTATTTTCCGTTTCGGAATGAATGAAAAAAAATCTTACTGATTTTATTTTTCAATGCTTTTTATGTCTTATGAATAATACGGGGGGATTTTGCGATATTGCTGATTCTTTTAACTGTTTGTAACAATTTGTATAATTTAATTTTTCAATTCGCAATTTAAAAAAAAAAATTACATTTTTTTATGTTCATTTTTTTATGTTTTATCTTGATTTAAAAAATTCAATACGAAGATATTTTGAGTTTATTTATGATTCTTTTGACTGTTATGCCTATTTGTACATTTTTTTTTTCGGATTCAGAATTTTAAAAAAAACTTACTGATTTATTATTTTTATGTTCAATTCTTATGTTTCTTTTGTTTCATGATCTTGTTTTAAAAATCAACACGTTGGCATTTTGAGATATTGCCGATTAGTTTAACGGTTTTTATGTAAAATCTCAATGATTTATCGCAATTCTTTGATGTTTTATATTTTTATTTTAGCCCCTCATATTTGTAGGCGCTAGGTACCTACTGTAAGTAAAAATTATTGTTTTATTTTAAAGTTTTATTTTAATTATCGTTCACTATTTTTATTTTTTGTGTTATTAAAAATACAAATTTCAGTGGTGTCTGTCTGTGTATCCGTAACTCTGGTTCAATGAACTCTAGAATATGGATTTGCTTTGATTTAAAAAATTGGAACTGATTGTCAACTGGTATTGGAAAGATTCAGACAAGCGATAAATTAGGTACCAAGATTATTTTATTCAATAATTGTTTATTTAAAATGGCTATCTTTTGTTAAAATTTTTTAGCTATGTCGTAATAGTGTTCATTCGAAAGGCAAATTTCTGGCAAATGTTTATTTTTAATGATCCTGAGACATATATATGTATATATTTGTGAAACCAAAAGGAAAAATATACAAATCAAGTATATAATATACACAAATCCTACAATAATATATTGAACAAAGTGTGTATGTATTGTAAAAGTAAAAAAAAAATGGACTGGAATAAATAGATATTAAAACATGTTGTTAATTGTTAAAATTTTAATAGTTCAATGCTGTACCTAACTACTTCCTGACTTTGTTTTTAAAACATCTCGCCTTTACTGAGTTTCATTTGATAGAGGCTTCGACCAAGTACCTTTATCTATATCGATGGACAGAGATTATGAAAACGACAAATTCTCAACGACAACCGAAATTTATGTTACTACATTTGATTTATTACTGCTTACGCGTGTGCTAAAATTATCATCTGGAACTTGGAACCTAATACTACATCCGTTACGGCCTCGCATTAGCCGTAGCCCAATCAGCTGGAACACGACAAGACACGAATGGATTTCGTTGAACTTCGCCAAAATGTAAACTGCACAACTCGCGACTCGGGTGCGATGGGTGACGGGATTGACTCCGTGTTCTCGTGTGGGTCCGAGTTCTTGTGCGGGTCCTTGTCCTGCTACGGGTCCGAGTTCTTTCGCGGGTTCTATCCGAGTCCGAGTGCCGAGTCCTTGGCCGGACCCGTGCGTCCCGGTAGTCGCCCAGTACCCAGTCCGCACCCAAGAACTCGGACCCGGGACCCACTCCAAGAACTCGAGTTCTTTTAAAAGGAAGCAGTCCTCGGATGCCTCCGGAAAAATGCAGAACTCACCCACCTCTAGTGTAAACTGGCAAATTGATGCGAGAATTATAATAAAAAGTCCATGCATTAGCCATCTGATCTGGAGCACCGCGAGTCGTTTGTATCGAGTAATCTCCGATAAAGGTTTACTCACAATGTCATGACCCATGATGAATACATGTTTATCTCTTTTTGTTTATGTGACTGCCCTGTGACTGACTTAAGTCTAGAAGCTGACACGTGTTCTTGTCATTCGTGTATATGTTATCATCATCAACAAGAGGAATTTTACATTTAGTAGTGGAAGATGACTTTGCAAAGAGTAGATAGACCGCCACTCCTTTTGTATGAAATTAGGCCTCATGTCAAAAAACTAAATTACTTCTTAAAGTAATTCTTCTTCTATTTAACCCGATCCTATTGTAGGTTGTACAACATCATGGAGACCGGGATCCTTGACACTTCGTTCCAAAAACAGCTGATGTTGCAACCGAACCATTTATTTTACATTATCCCCGCACGTCATGTTTGGAGTTACTGTGTGGAGGGTATTTTTAGGAAAGAAATGAGAGGAGTTTAGGAAAGGAGAGGGCATGAGGGCTGGGTAGGAATCTGGGGGTAAATGTGTTTAGGAGTGGCGGATATATTAATCCACCGCTCCCTCTTCTGGATGTTAAGAGGAAGACCTGCTGGAGAGGTCAAAAGGTCTCAGTGTGCCAAGCAGTTGGTGGGTAGACGCATACGCCACCAAGACCCGGACAAACCTCTCCACATGAACCCAGGCAACCCTGCCAAGTCACCAAACGTGGCGAACCACTCGGGGTGATCCATGTCAGAGGTGATTAAATAAATGCTTCCGGGGCGGCGTTACCCATACCCGCCTCCCTAATTGAGCCATTTCATTCTCCTAATTATCTGGGAATTATTGGAGAATTCAGTTACTGTCCGTACTTTTTTACGTCTCACGCTAAGTAATGAAGCTTGCATTGTTTTGCGTTCATTGTTGGGAGCTTTTGGAATTATTGTAACTACCTATTACCTCTTCATCCAACATTATTCTTCTTACGTTTAAATAAAGCATAATAATGATATGAAATATTTTTATTTTCTAGTACTGTTGCCATCTGACGGCCAGTGGCAAAACTTTTAACAAAAACTAAATTATTACAAAAGATTTCAAAGCTGGAGTAAAATGACAATTTCATTTTTCAAAATTTATAATTTCTCTTGGCAAAAAAAATATGAAACAAGTTTTTTCAGCTTCTAAAATCATTCTTTCATTTGTCTGTTTTGCAGATTCCTGTCGGATAATTATAAAAGCTATTTTATAGCTAAGACGCAACCCGTGTTTGCTACATGAACTAAAAACCTGATCTTTTTAGGTCAATGGTTTGCTACTGTAACTGGGAAACGAAATACACAAAGCTCTCATAGATGCCTCTTTTTTATTCTGTATGTACTTGTATAAATATACGTAGATACCTGTATAAGTGTTCTAATGTATAAGGTCTGACATTTATATATTTTAATACATACGACACAACATGTGCCATTAACACAAGTATAAAGTTATAAGTTACTATAACTATAAAGTGTAAAAAGTGTAAAGTATAGAATAACCTAATAACATCAGGCGAGAAATTGCAACACTGAGGGAATACAAGAAGGCGCTGCAAAAGCCCTTCTGGGCGGAAGGAGAGAGGCTCTTCCGATTACCTCTCACCCCAGAAGATAGGTGGAAACTTGAGTGGCTAACAGCCAACGTGGGAAATGCCCATCTCATACAGGACATCACCGAGAGACAGCCTGGGTTCTCATTGACTCGCAAAACCTGGTCGCTATCAATAGGTTAAGGTGCTTCCATAGTCGCTGTGCCCACATGATGCACAGATGGGGCCTTAAAGAGTCGGCGATGTGTGAATGTGGTGCGTTGCAGACCACCGAACATGTGGTCAACGAATGCCCACTCCATTAATTCCCTGGCAGGATCCAAGACTGGCTCGCAGACCCAGATGTCCCCCTCTGACCCCACCACCATATGAAAGAAGAATAGAATAACTAAAAAAAGTATAAGTTAGTACAAAAGTATTATATAATAAGTAGAAATAAATACATATACTTATATATAAAGTAAGGAATAAACAGTATTAACATTATAGTAGACTAAAATTGAGAGTGCGCTGCCATCTTTTGATTTTAAATTGCAACACCAAGACGGCTCATATGAAAATGAATGTAAGTTTAAAAAAGCACAAGGTCCAAGGGTATCAAATCTTTTAATTTAATCAAACGATCAAATTTTATATATATTTCTTTATGATTTAACTCTCTGCAATGAAGACAATTACATGGATAGCCTATTTAAAGGTGAAATATTACATTTGAATAAATTTCTGGAATATTATGAAAATCCTAAGAACCAATCAATATCACATCAAATATTTTATGTACGAGTACTAACATAAGTTGTGCAAAAATCTCTAAAAGTGTAAAACGGCTATAAAAATAAGGGAGGTTATAATTCATTTATTTTTTAGACTTAGGTAAATGAAACACCTTTTAAAAAAATAACTCATTTATTATATTTAAGGCCTCGTATTTAAAAAACAAGGAAGACATTGTTTTTAATATAAATTAAGTTTAACAATAACATGATATGTTTGACGCAAACAAATTATTCATATCCAAATTTTCTCACTTTGTTGTTGATTACTCTCTGCTAGCATTTTTTAGACATTTAAGTATTTTATCTTTTAGATAAAATCTCTTGCCTTTTATGATAACATCTTTTATTTACAATAATCTTCGATCAGTTTAACAAATTTACATTTTATGTATCAAAAACTTGTAAAAATGTAGACTAAATTTGATAAACTTCATTATGTGATAATGTATTATTATCTTATATCCTAATTTATTATAACATGGGCATTCGGTCTATAGTTGTATGTTACTTATGAGCAGCCTAATAAGGTAATAAAATCAGCAAAAATACAACTATTTTTTTTGGTAAAAAATTATTCCAATCCCTTGATGGTCAATGCCAACTCCAATAAGATGTATTTTCCCATTCCCGACTAGGAAAATATTAATCCTATTAATATTGCACTATTTTCAAGCAGAATACTCTCCGAATTTACCACTTCTTACATTTATACATATAACTTTTTATTCATCAAGAATATTCATCACATCAACATTCATACGTAGGTATTTAGTTGCTTATATTGTTATAAAATAATAATATTTTACAGTGCCCTGTGTGTGCCACACATTTGTGTTCCATTAACTTTTTTGTGGACAAAAAATATGTCCATAGTATTATGAATTTTATCTTAACTTAACCTAATCTTATCATAACTATTCTCGGTCAGTCAGTTTAAATTTCAAGGGTCCGTTGGGCATGTACATGGGGCTCATCACATAGTCCAATTTCTGGTGTTTGTACTCCACCTTGAAGTTCTGGATCATCTGCAAAAGACAACGTAACCAGTTATAATGTAACCAGAATAATGCCGAGAGAATCATTCGCTCTGTAACGAGGTACACATACATTACTTTCAATTTATTTATGTTCGTCTTCTCTAAGGAAGTGAGTAAAGTCACACCATTTATGCAAGTTTTTACACTAGAAAATGGATAGTAGATGAAAAAGATGATTCATGAACTCGAATATCTTATGGACCATTGTAAGATTCTATAAGATAAAGACTTCAGTGGGCTAGACATGTGGAAAGAATACCAGATGATAGGATTATGGACCATTGTAAGATACTGTACGACAAAGACTGCAATGAGCTTGACTCTAGAAATAATGCCAAATGTTGGAATGTCGAAAAGTAAGACCAAGTTGGTTCCCAGGTGGAAGCGACCCAGAGGTAGACTAAGGAAGAGGAATACACTGTGTTGAAGAGGGTTGGAACAGGACGGGAAGGACTGAGGACTGGGAAATGCATGTACCAAGGAACCTCCTCTGTCCTCAATGGAAATCATCTGATCGTCATCAGCAACTTACCTTGCAAATCACCGTCTGCATCTCAAGATCTGCAAACCGTTTTCCCAGACACATTCTCTTTCCATAACCGAAAGGCAACGAAGAGAAGGCATGATGATGAGGACATCCACTCTCCTTGTTCTGCCTACTCTCTGGGGAATGTTCAATAGATGATGACGACTTCATCCACCTTTCTGGAGAGAACTTGGAACTATTGGCAAAGTGCTTATCTAGATTGGACGCCACGTAGTTCTGGAAAATGATCACGGTCTGGAAACAAAAAGAAATTCATGACTTTGTATATATTTGTTACGAGAAGTAAATTATTTTATTATAGAATCTCATATTTAGTAGTATTCGTATTGGATGTCCCATTAGAAGCGACCCAGAGGAAGAGGTATAAGACATGGATAGACTAGGTTGAAGAGAATGTAAGTAAAACGACTGAAAGGTTGGAGGTGATTGGCGAGGCACCGACACCAGTGGAGAGCTTTTATGGAATAATACCACCCTGGGATTCTATAATGGAATATTTACTCACCCCCTTGGGTATTTGGTATCCATGAATAACTGTATCCTTGGATAAGTGTCGGCCATTCCACAAGACTGTTGGGAACATTCTGAAAATTAGATCGTTCGAAAACATTTAGTTCCATTAAGAAATCAGATGGCTTAATTCATTATTTATCACATGTATTTAGTGAATGTAAATTAGAAAGTAGGTACATCATGGAAACCAATATATTATTTATAAATTTACCTGAAGTTTTCTTTGATACAAGACTTGAGGTAGTGCATGCTTTCTAGGCGGGCAGCTGTGATAGGTGTGTCTTTAGTTGGCAGGATTGTTGAAATCTCTTTGTATAGCTTGTCTTGTACATCTTGATGCTGTGATAGTTGGTACATTGTGGATGCCACTGCCGTTGAAACCTATAATGCAACAAATTTTATTACAGTTGTCTGCTTAAGGTCCCCATGTGGACATTTTTGGTTTTTCTCTGTAACCCGGGAAACTATATAAATATTATTTATAATTTTAATTAATAGATTTTTTTAGTTTATGTTGGTGGTGAAGATATCTGCATTAAATGGGGGAAGATGGATGATTACCAGTAACTTGCTTCACATGGGTTTTTCATCTGTCGTTTTATGTAAGAACAAGTGAGAGTAAAGATCATTTTCTTATTCTGCCGTGATGGATTTATTGTTGACGACGAATTTGCAATCAGAATAACTACCCTCATTCGGTCATAATTTGTTTTTTTAATTACCTTTGGAACAAAGGCACTGATGAATTCTTCTGATGATGTCGTGTATCACAAAGAGTGGTAATTGTAATGTTGGTTTGACGCTCAAATGAGTTGCACTAAGCATGGTGCATATCCATATATGTTACATATTTCTTCACTGATGTCTTCTCTATAAATGTGAAATAAGAACTCACAGTATCAATGCCAACAATGAACATCTCGAGAGCCATTACGACAGCCACGTGGGGGTCATTGGTGTTGGCAGCCAAAAGCCTCTGCAGTACGGACACATCCCTCTGGCTGTATGGGTTGTCTTTCGTTCTCTGTATCGCGGCTTCGATGTGATGGAGGGATACTCTGAAACATTAAATTTACACCACTGTCACAATACAAATGTTTACCTATTACAATATTCATAGGAATATTCGCATTTAAAGGTGCTGTATACTAATATAATATTATTATTTATCTATCGAAGTTATTTTCCAATCTCTTGAGGTGACATTGTTTTCAGCATTACTGCCATCTACCGGCAATCACTTCAATCAATGCTGTCAGTAGCCACGATAGATTCAGATAAAATGATCTATATGTTATCACAGAGATGTCGCTCCTGTCAACCAAATTCTCTTCCTGTTTGTTTGAATTTTATTCGATTATATTCAGAATCGTAATTATTGTTCCAATATATTTTAGTCAGACATTCAAAATCTTTCGAATTTTGAAATGACGTATATTTACTAGCTCCTCAGGCCTCTGTCATATTTTGACAGAAGGTCGGAGTATTTCGGCTTTGCAATAAAATCCAAATAATTGGAATATTTCTAAATATATGCGAAATCTAATTACTGCTTTTGAAAGGTGATAAAATATGCTTTCTAATTGTATTATTATAAATAAGAAATATAGTTGTTGATAAATTAAAAAAAAAAAATACTCTCACTTTACGTTTTTTGCAAATAAAGTTACTGATAAACAAAATTATAGACAAACATATAAAAGTAAATTGATGAATATATTTTTCCTAATTTGCGTTCTATAACTGCGCACATTTTAATTCTGCTGGTCAATTACTAGATTTGAATACAAAACGTGGTGTTTTCTCTTTCTAACACCGTTTAGATCATATTTTTCACCATGACAATAAGGGAGATGGAACGATTTCTATTATAGTACGAGAGCCCACGACCAAAACCATGTCTCATAGCAATACGGCAAAAACCCTATAAAATCGTTAGATTGTATGATTCTGAACCCGACTAGGTGTGTAGTTCGAAAGTGTAGCAACTGCGTGGGAGGCCATTTCTGCTGTGTCAAAAAAAAGACAGTCGGTATTATAGCAATACGTCTGATAGTGAAAATGTACATAGATTTTTTTTTTTTTTTTTTTTTTCTTTATTCATGAAATATTAATGTGTACAGTTTTTACATGCTTTTCGACTACCACACTAGACACACGCCCGTATTATGGTAGTCGAAATTTATATACATAGGTTTATATAATTATATAAATGTAATATTTGATAACTTGTTAATCTAAGTATTTTTTTTCTTACATGCAATGTATGTGTATAATAGGTGACACTTTTACTGGTTCCCAGTTCAGTAGATTGCTCAAGTGTACATCAACCGTATTTTAAACTGTTGATATTAATGAGATAAAATGAACACAATCAGCAAATAAATAGGTTACTTTACTTGTTAAAATAATGAAAATAAAGTAGAAATTATGAAAATGAACTTGTTGAAATAATGAAAATAAAGATTAATTAATTAATTATTAAACTTTTTTCTTTACAGAATTGAATGAAAAACAAAAATGACTAATAAAGAAAATGAGCTTAATTTAATGATGGCAGGCATTCCTTGAAAAAGTTCCTTCCCTTTATAAATAACCAATTTTGAACACTTATGACATACAAATTGTGAGTTTTTGATTTTCTGATATCAATACTCAGCGAGTTGAATATTTTGGGAGCAATATAAGAAAACTGCCGCTGGGCGAAAGCTGTTTTCGTTTGGGGAATTTTACATTTTAGGTGTGACGAGTAACGGGTGTTAATTTTTTGTTGTGTTTTATTCACCAAGTCATTTTTCCGTATGTATATGAGAATGGTCTTAACATATAATTGTCGAATATCTAATATTCTGAGTTTTCTAAAAAGTGGTTCTGATGGGTTTGTTGGCTTACATTTGAATATTATCCTTAGTAACAGTTTTTTAATTAAAACCATGGGATGAAGAATCGTTTTGGCACAACCTCCTCATCCCACTATACCATATGTAGTAATTGATTGAAAAAGTGCAAAGTATACACATCTTAGTGTTTGTAGGTTAAGGATAGATCTGAGAGAGTAGAAAATGTAGCATAATTTGCGAAGCCTTTTTGTTGTAGAATTTATATGGGCCTCCCATCGCAGTTGATTGTCTATAATGACCCCCAAGTACTTAATTTCGTTTGATATTATAAGGTTATCGCATGAACAATTTTTGTGAGGTGATGTAGCCATGTTGAAGTTCTGTGAACATGAATGTATGGTAAGTTTATGATAGTTTTGAGGGAGATTAGGTTTGCGTATGGAAAAAAGTAAGTATTTAGTTTTCTCAATATTTAGAGTGAGGAGGTTGGAATCTAACCAGTGTTTTATTTCATTTATACCATGATTTGCTTTTTCAAATGTTGAATTCAAATTTTCATCTGCAAATATGATAACCGTATCATCGGCAAAAGATATTATAGTGCCACCAGTATCCAAATTGCATAACGAGTTAATGTATATTAGAAACAGAAGTGGGCCCAACACACTGCCTTGGGGCACGCCATATGTGATTGGCAAACTTGTACTTCTATACTCTTTAGCGGAGTTAATAATAGTTGACTGGGACCTATTTGTTAGATAGCTCTCAAACCATTTAAGAGGAACACCTTTTATTCCTATCTGTGAGAGTTTTTTCAAAAGTATGCGGTGAGATACAGTGTCAAAGGCTTTAGCCAGATCCAAGAATACAGCGAGGGGCTTGCGACTTTTATCGAGGTTATCAGAAATTAATTTAGTAAAAGCTGCAATTGCATCTGATGCACTAAGACCTTTGCGGAAGCCGTATTGGTTTTTTGACAGGATTTTATTTTCTTCGAGAAACTTGTAGAGCCTTTGTTTTACTGTTTTTTCGATTATTTTAGAGATTGGACTCAGTAGAGATATTGGTCTATAGTTATTGACGATTGATCTGTCCCCTGATTTAAAGATAGGAATAATTGTTGAATGTTTTAGAGTGTTTGGGAAAAGGCCAGTTCGAAAACTTAGATTTGTGATGTATACAAGGGGCTTAGCAATGATTGGTTTAAGGTGTTTAATTAGTTTAGTGGATATATTGTCAACTCCCGTGGAGTGTGTATTTTTGAGTGAATTGATGATTTCAGTGATTTCTTGTTCTGTTGTTAGTGTGAGATTGAAAGGGTCATAACTCAGATTATCGAGAAAGATAGTATTTGCAAGATTATTTTCAGACTTGCTATTTCTTTTTAAAATATTATTTGCTAGATCCGATCCGATTGTAGAGAAGAATTGGTTGAAGTGATTTGCGATTGTTTCTGAATTTTCGGTTGCATTTAGTGTTTTATTTGTGATGGTTATTTTATTTATGGGTGTGGTAATTTTGTCGGTGTAGCATATTTCTTTGACAATGTTCCAGATTTTTTTATTATCATTCGCAGCTTCCTCTATCTGTTTCCTATAATAATCTTCTCTGGCCGTACAGGTTATTTTTTTACAGGCATTTCTGTATCTTTTATAAAATAAGAGAGATTCGTAATCAGTGGGGTTATTTTTACAATATTTATGAAGTTTATCACGTTTGCGGATACAGTGTAAAATACCAGTAGTTATCCAAGGTTTTAGTTTAATTGTACGACTACTTTGATTGTTGTGTGTGTGGGATGTGGCATTTTTCAGATGCTTATGTAGGATGTTGATGAGAGATTCACACGCTAAGTTTGGATCGCTAATTTTGTATAAATTTGACCAGTTTTCATTGGAAACCAGTTTGAAGAGAGTGTCATAAGAAATTTTCTTTAGTTGTATAGTGGATGCTGGTAATTTTTGAATTTTATGAGAAATGGAGGTGATAGTAGCGTAGTGATCTGTCACAGTGCACTGATATATGAGAGATTTGATATTTAGCTTACATTTGACAAAGACGTGGTCTATGCAACTGGCGGATAACTCTGAGACACGAGTAGGGGCTGTAATAGCTGGGATAAATCCTTGAAGAGTTAATAAATTTATGTAGTCGTTTGCTTGGGGATGCATTGTATTTATAATATTAATATTTAGGTCACCAATAATTAGAACATTTTCATGATCTCTAATACATGCCAGAAACTGATTAAGCGAGTTTAAAAATGGTGTTATATTGGAAGTGCTCGGTGATCGGTATATAGTTAGAACAGTAACGCTATTTTCTATTTCAAGTTTAAGACAATTTGAGTGAGTTATTGTGATTTCCTTTATAGAGTATTGTATATGATTTTTTATGTATATAATAACGCCATCATTTTGTAATTGGTTATTCTGAGTACTGTATTGATTATAGTTTTTTATGTTTTTAGGAATATAGTTATCTCTGATCCAGCATTCGCTCAGAATAATCAAGTCAAAGTCTGAGTCAAGTTCTGTAAGTAGTATCATTAGTTCATTGAAATTTTTGTTCATGCTTCTGATATTCATGGAAAATATTTTTAGGTTGGATTTATTTAGGGTTTTTTGAACTTCTACAGAACTACTTGTTTCGATACATGGAATCTGCGACAAATTGTCTAAAACAAGGCTGCCCAACCTTTTTAGCAGTTGGACGAAATTGACGATTTTGAATCACTGGCGGGCCACTGAATACCTGACGGATCCTATTTCCATGGGGGGGGGGGGTTGTTAGAGAATTTCTATAAAACAAAATTCCCCACGAAAAAAAAATTCTAAATGAGTGCTCCCCACAAAATATTTGAAATCCGTGGGGGGGGGGTTGTTACGGAACTTCGCTGAAAAAAAATTCCGCACACCCAAACATCATATGTGATACCCCACAGCAATTTTTCGAATTCCATGGGGGGGGGGGTGGCTACAGGATTCCATTTCGACGCGAAAAATATTATGGCGAAAACCGGTGTATTTTTGATTCAAAAGTAAGCCTAAATAGCGATAAATCGCCGTCGGCAACACTGGTAACCGCGCGCAGGCCCGCGACACTTTTTCAAATTGGCGGGATTTTTGAAAATGTTTACGCGGGCCACTTGTAATTCGTTCGCGGGCCACATTGTGGCCCGCGGGCCTGGGGTTGGGCAGCCTTGGTCTAAAATATTATTTATATTATCTTCCATTTTTTAAATTGGTGTAGGGTGTTGGTAGCTAAACTTTGGATGAAGACTAGAAGCTGAACAAAACTTGGCGAGCAATTTAGAAAACAAGTTGTATGTAGAGTTTTTACTGTTGGCAATGTTGGAAAATAATGTTGATGTTTCAAAGCAATAGAAATAGGAATAGTATCTTTTACCGGATTCTTGATTCTGACACTAGTACAATATATGTGATACCTCAAAACAAGTACAATAAAAAAATAATAATACGATACAATAAAAGTTTTACACATGATAATTTTAGAACTATAATTGTGATGAATTTGGTGAGAGTAGTGCCAGTGTCTCCGCATTAGAAACAAGAATTGCAGGTGTTCCGATATCTCTACGTACGTAGATCTGCCCTGATTTGATCCACGAATACTTAAAAAAAATTTCCTTTGTAGCTTTGCGGGCCAGGTACCACAAGTGGTTAGCACGAAATGTCAGGTGTTCCGCAACGTAGACTGGTGAGCTTGGTCCGGCAATCCCTAAGTTCAGAGTGTTGAGCTTCTCCTCGGGACTGGATGCTTGTTTGTGGAAGGCTTTTATATCCGATAGTAATTGTTCTCGATCGCGATTCGAGGTCAGTTTAAAAACAATAGGTCCATTTTTGTGTTTTTGTGTCCTGTAGGACGCTTCAATGTTTGAAGTATTTACTTTTGATTGAATGGTTTGGCATATATTGTGGAATATATTTTTCAAACTTTCTCCCTTTATTTCGGGTATTCCCCTCACCTCTATATTTTTGGCTCTTGCCGACCTTTCGACATTTTCAAGCTGGCCTTCTAGTAGGTCAATTCGGGATTCTAAAGAGGAATTTTGTTTTGTTAACACCATATTTTTATCTTCTAACTCCCGCACGCGGAGGAGAATATCTTCATACTGCTTGCTCATGAAGGTTATTGTATCCAGTATTTTATTATTTTGTAAGATGATTGCATTGATGATTATAATTGTATTACGAAAAAGTTTGTTTTCAGACATTTTGCGCGTAGCATATAGCATGAGCGCATTTTTGAAAATGTCAACAAATTTAGCCGACCTGTATCATAGCAATACGGATAATTTTTTTTTTCAACTTTTCGTATTGCTGCCATGATTACTAAAAACCTGTTTTCAGACACTTTAAGTGTAGCATATACTCCCAAAAACGAAAATAACGTTTCGGAGTCGCCTGGCCGACGCCTCTGTTAAATGTTTTTTTTTAATTTACAGCCTTCATAGATATTCAAGAATCTCCTTTGTCTATTATATGTACTTTGACAGATGACAGATGTCATCACTTATTTCTTTTGTAAAACTTACTCAAGTGTGCTTTAAATAAAACCGCTTTGCTTTAAAAAAAAAAAAAATTTAAAAGAGTGATTTCGAAGACGACGATTCCGAATCCGACAGCGATTGAATACGAGAATATTTTGTAACTTTGAATAAACCGTTTTTTTTCAACTTCATCCCAGTTTCCTTTTGTGCGATTTATTTTAGTCCTTCAACTTCAATGTTACGGTTTCGGGTAAATTCTTTGTTAATTATCATCTAATAAATTCAGGGTCGCAACGTATTCATTGGTTTGTAACAGAAAATTCAAGATGCCTCAATACGATTTTTAAATGATATCTGAGTATCGAAAAGTTGTCTGATAAAGAAGGTGCTACACTTAATTTGTCTGATATAAATTTTTTGCACATGTGGACAACTTATTTTATCATGTCCAACAATTTTCAGACATATTGCTATGATACCGATCGGTAAAATTTGTTAACATTTTCAAAACGGTCTCAAAATTTAATGCGTTCACATTTCCGTCTGAAAATTGTTTTGTTCGCATCAAATAACCAAAATTTACTAATAAAAAAGATTTTCAGACGTATTGCTATGAGACATTTTTTTTGTCTCATTTTTCATTTTTTTAAGTGTTTTTACGGGTTTGCGCTACACCACTAACGTCTGAAAAATATGTTTACGGTATCTCAGAACTATCATTCAACTACAGTCTGCAAATCAGACATATTGCTATGATGCAGTTCGGTAAAATTCTTTGACAATTTTTAAAATTCGGTCAGATCAAACGCTACGCGGAAAATGTCTGATATTGGTATTTTCGAGTTCAGGATAATCGTATCTATCGATTTGATGCGGTTTTGGCCGTATTGCTATGAGACAAAAATTTTGGTCGTGGGCTCTCGTACTATTAGACCATATGAGTTGTTCCCAAAAGCGAATAAAAAATTGCATGAAGGGCCAGTAGTTCTAAGTAAAGACCTCGCGTAGTATTAATTATTCTGATTTGACAGCTCGTCACGCTCGTGCGTACTCTGGTGGAATAAAAAGGTAGTATCCAACACGGCCACCAACTTGAACCCGAAATGGAAAACGCAAACGAAGTTACAGACTATCCAGTTATGTTGACAATCAAGTGAACATTTAAGACATGTCGTCAATTAGTTCAACAGTGAGGAGAATGATCTGGTCAATAATCAGTTCAAAAGTCGGATCAACAGGCAAGTCAACTGTCAGGTCAGTGGTCAAATCAAGAGTTAAGTCATTACTTAGGTCAACATTCGGGCAAACCGTCAAATAAAAAGTCACCAGTTATAATCAGTTAGTAAAGTCAACAAAGGTAAAAAGTTGGATTAGCGGTGGATTCAATGCTCAGATAAATTCTCAGGTCAACACTCAGTCAGGACAGCGGTGAGGTCAACAGTGAGGTCAACAGTGAGGTCAATAAGTATATAAGGTCAATAAATGTAATAAGTGAATAAATATATTAGGTCAATAAATATATTAAGTCAATAAATATATTAGGTCAATAAATATATTAGTTCAATACATATATTAGGTCAATGAATATTAGTTCAATAAATATATTATGTCAATAAATAGTCAAGTCAACAATCAGGACAACGGTGATATCTACAATGCGGTTAACAGTGAGGTCAATATTAGGTCTATAATTATATTAGGTCAATAAGTATATAAGGTCTATAAGTATATTAGGTCAATAAGTATAATAAGTGAATAAATATAATAATTCAATAAATATATTAGGTCAATGAATATATGAGGTCAATGAATATATTCGGTCAATGAATATATTAGTTCAATAAATATTTTGGGTCAATGAATATATTAGGTCAATTAATAGTCAAGTCAACAATCAGGTCAACGGTGAGGTGAAGGCCATGTCAATATTTAGGTCAACTAGTAGTGAGATATGTACCTCCAGATGGTATCCAGCGCACTGATGTAACTCCTCCAGGTGGGCGTGCTGAAAAACTTCCAGAAGGGGAACTTGACCTCAAGGGTGCGCACGTTGGTGAAGAACTTGGTGACAGCGTTGATGAGTTGTTGCGTGTCCTCGGGGCACCTGTCGTCCAGGCAGCCCAGTCGGGAGTCCAGGGCGATACTGGCAATGGCTGCGACAAAACGGTCCCATGACAAAACAAGGCAGTGACAAAAGTTAGAAATGGGGATGGGGAATAGGAAGGTTGAGAGGTACCTACCTAGATATTCAGATTTAGTCACTAAACACGGCTAAAGTCATTTCAAGCAACCAATCAGCGTTCCGATTCTGACCGGTGGTTTTTTTCACGTTAAACGATATAAGAGTATCGAACGTATAAAAACGAAGTACAAATGTCATCAAACATACTAATTTCGGTTGTGGGTTTGTATGTGATTTTAACTCTTTAAAACTCGGATTAGTTCAGAATTTAAGTATAATTTTTAAAATTGGAACTGATGTGTCAAATTCAGACTATTCTATGATTGTTTACGGGTTGTTATAATTGTTATTTATGTCCATAAAAAAGACCCGATTTAAAACAACAAACAGCGTGAGGGGGGAAAATACTTTTCTTTTTTTTTAAATAGTTTTTCACTAGATGAGTTAAGAATTATTTGTTATGTGAAAATAATCATAAATGTGTGCTATGCCCTTTTTCGTTCTATGCTTATCTACGGCATTATAGGACATAAACTATTTTCAGTACCAATTGGGTAAGAAAAAAATATCAAAGAATATCAGGAATATTACAAACTAATGCGAAAAGGAAATCAATTTATTATTCCACCTAATTTTAAAATGACCCAACGGCAAAACTTTATATTTACCACGCCATTAAAAACTACAAAAATCTTCATTCTGATTTGCGCTGTATTATCAACCAATCAGAACAAATAAAATAAAAACTTATGCTTAAAGTACATAAAAAAAAAATATATATATTTTACACAAAACATATTATGATACTAGCTGTGCCATGCCACGCGTTTTTGGCTCAGTCTGTCTGTGCCGATAGATAAACAATAACACGTGTTGCTTTTACGTCCAACAGATGGCGCTGTTTTTCATAAAAGCATGTTTTACCTGTCACTAGTGACATTTCTATAGTATAGGTTATAAAAACAAACGAGTATTCGAATTCAACGTTGTGTCAAAATTTCAAAGCAGAGATTTAAGATTTTGAACGAACTTTTAAATTTTTATTTATATAGATAGATACAACCAAAGTAAGAACTGTAAGTTCAAATCTCTTTATCTAATGAGTGATATGTGTTAAAATTTGTTGCTTTACCCTAGAAATTCTAAACAGATAAAGTTACTAAAATTTCATGAAGCTTTTGCTCGACTTTTGATATATCTGTACCGTTGCTTTATAAAGAAGAATTTCTGCTTTAGGATGTAAATTTTACTAATAACTAACTTGTAATAAAATCGTAGGTAGAATAACATTAATTATGTTTATAAGCAATAGTTTTTAGTGGGACTCCCAAACAGATTTCTTCTTTACAGTTATGAATGTAATCGAGAATATGTTATTGCACATTTTCATTGTAATTTATACTCGCAATTTTTATTCCCACCGTAAAAGTGAAAACCGGCGTAAATCTTTCAAATTACAACGAAACAATACCAATCGAAACACTAACAACTAAGACCTTGGGAAAGAAATCATGGTCTGTGAAATTAAATATCAAAACGATTATACGTATTACTACTATACAGTTAGTGAATGCAGGAAACTAAAAAGGTCGTAAAACGCCATTAAAATTTTTTAAACATTTTCTGGTAAATTATTTGAACTATCAATTTCATGCATAAAACACGTTTTCCTTTTTTCTGGCACTTACTTGCACTTATATAAGTATAATATCGTAAGTGCCAGGTATAATTAGAGATGTCAATTTCTAGTGACCATTTCAGGAATATTTTTTCTGGTACTTACCTTTTAAGTTTCTGGGATTCAATTAACTTCATTTTACTTGGTACTTACATTCAAGTGACCATTTGTTTAATTCGTTCATGAAGTCTGCCGGCATTTCCTGGTTCTCATCCTTAATGCTGCGCGCTCTGTAAATGCCATTAAAATCAGTTTTGTTAATTAATCGTATATAAAGAGTTGGTTTAAATGCATTAGATAATTAATTCCTAAACAAAATACCATCAACGGTAAAATTTCCGGGTTGTTACAATTTTTTTTAAAGCACCTACTCGAATCTCTGCTGACAATTTATTTTAATTGTCTTAGGACGGGTAGTTTCACGCAATTTGAACAATTCATAAAATTTACAAAGTCAAAATTCAAGTTCGGTGAAATTTTCAATCCAGATATATTAGTATTTCAGTTCTGTGAAATAACTGGCCCTTTGCGATATAATAACAGTACCTGAATAAAACTCTCAGAGAACATAGAAATTTATTCATTATTTTTTTTTATTATTGAAGTCAGTATTTGCGATTCCTAAACGAAAATCTGAAACAGAAAAATCAGAAAAAGATATAATCTGTTTCAGATTTTCGTTTAGGAATCGCTAATATTTTCTTCAATAATTAAATAATAGAAATTGTGGTTTTACTCATCACCAAGTCTTATTTTAATGAATTGTTCAAATTCTGTGAAATAACTAACCCTTAGGCTAACTATGGAAATGAACACGATAAAAGTCATCCATATTTTAGTCCGTTTAAATCCAAAATAGCGGGAAGATGCCAATGAATTTTTCCAACTGGTAAACGTAAAATTTAAGGAAGGAACTATTTTGTCAAACGCCAAATAAATAATGAATATCTGGCACTTTTTTCGTTGTAGTGAAAAAACATTAGCTGTAGCATCGGTTAGCTGGAATGTGGGGTTTTTTGGAATAAAATAAGTTTTTTGTTGTTGTAAAATATCTACGTGTATATATGTATATCTATGTATCTATGAATTACAGAATGAGCCGATGTAGAGATAAACAAAACTTCATTATTATTCTTTTTTGTTTATCAGAAAAACGCAATAGAGTCCCAATTAACCCCCTGTTAACTGGATCTAGAGAGTTGGAAGGGCATAAGGAGGAAAAGGAGATGGAAAGAGTACGGTTCGGAGTGTCCTTTCTATTCAGATCTGGTCACCAAACTTGGCTAAAACCATTTCAAGCAACGTTTCAATTCTGAACCATTCTCTCTCACCAGGGCTGAAAGCAACTACCGAAAAGTGGAACACTGAAAGTGCCGCAAGTATAGGTACTATATATTATAATTTTCAATGAAATAACATGCTTTAATCAAATAAAATGTGCTGGGTCATAAAAAGTCTGGGAAAGGTAGCAGTTCTAGTATGTATCACTTGTATTTTTGTAAACTTAAATAATATTTTGTTCTCATGATTTCGTCTATTTCCACCATACGTAATTATTAAATTTTACTTAAGCCATATGTGCAAGCAAGTTTATAAATGTGAAATTTATTATTAATTAACTACGTGCATTATTACATTTTCATTATTTATTGCATTTTCTTTTGAATATTGCCTCCAGAATCCAGCTTGAATCTATCAATTTGTGCCAACTTTATGTTTACCGGTAGCGCATTATAATATTGTATTCCTTTGTTAGGCCAGTGCAATTAGCGCCAAAAAGGGGGTCGCGAACGAAGTAATTCCGGTAGTCCCAATTTTTTTATATGTTATATAAACTGATCCCCTGATGTAAAATCTGATTTTCCGACCTTGGCGCACCAGTGCTCGCGCCGCCATTTTGAAAAAACTGGCCGAAATCGGGCCAAAATCTAGTTTTTCCCAAATATCTCATTTTCAATGCAAATTTAGGCTAAAGTATTTTAACAAGTATAATAGAACATAAAATAACCTACAATTTTGGTTTACAAAAATTTCTTCTATCTCTAATAGGTACCGAGGTAGAAAGTCGTAAAGGTGCGTATATTTTTGAAAAAACAGGTTTTTTGCGCGACTAACGGTTTTTTATAAATACCTCGTTTCCAGTGGAATTTCATGAAAATTTTATTGATACCAATTATGTAGAACATAAAATTTCAAAGAAAGCTGTGCCGTTTTTATGTTTATATAGTTTTTTACCGATATAAAGAATAAACAAATCCAAGTAGGTACGCACAGAAAATCTATCACGGTTTATTATCACGTTATTAGATTTTTTTTGCATTTTTAAATACAAACATCTATAAATTTACTAGAGGGCACTTCGGTATGGGGAGGGCTACCCCCCACCCTTCTACTCCTCCCCTCCGGTTCCCTTCAGTTGCCGCGTATCACGTCTTGAGCCTGGAGCGGAGCTTGACAGCGTCAGTGTCACAGCAGCGTTCAGTTCGAAATGATTCAGTGCAATCGAGTATGAAAGATTTACAAAAGAGGGCTACTTTACGATCCGACGGTCTCATAAATTTTGGTCAGGGATTTGGTCTGACATGACCATCGAACAAACTCTGATGAGATCGATGAAACATCTGGAGGTTTGACCCAAGGACGGGGAATCACAGACAGTTCCATCCTTCGTTGGACTGCTGGATTCGTTTATCTGCATAACATTTGTGAGGGTATCGAGTCATTTTGTGGGATTGAATCGGGAACGTCAGAGCAACATGCAGAGATGAGGCCTGCAAGAATTAAGAGGGATGATCGAGACGTTCAAACTCTCATTGATTGGTTTGCTTGCCATGAACCATTTCCTAAAACAAACGTGATTGTCACTTGTCACATGGCTGAAAATATGGGGAAATTAGCTACGTCTAAAGTTATCAACAAGAACTTTGGAAACCTACACTTAAAACGTATGATGCAATAGTTTCTCTTGCGGCGGTGACCAGCAGTGTCAAAAATCAGGGTGTGACTATGTCAATAGATCCATTAATGCTATTCCATCGTATGTGTATTGCCAAAAAATCTGAAAGTGAACTTAAATAATATTTTCAATATGAACTCTCTCCTGTACCATTGTCTCTTTTCTCAGAAGAAGGCATGCGCAAAAGAACGAAGTCTATATTTTATTCATCATTAAACCCTCTACCAAATAATACAGAACTGGGAAGCAGTAAAATACAGGTAATTGATGGAGGATATTTACTGCACAAAGTTGTATGGGGCTCGTGCTCATCCTTTTTCAGTAATTTCCCAGCAATATGTCAGATATGTGCAAAATCACTATGGATACCCAGATTCTATGGAAAAGAAAAGCACTAAAGGGGTGGAAAGAGCACGGCGTGCCAGAGTTACAACTTCTGCTGAAGTTTTGTTTTTTGAAAGCATGCACCCACAAGTGCCACAGGAAAAGTTTCTGGGAAACGAGAAGAACAAGTCTCGTTTTATTTCCCTACTCAGAACCTCATTTGCACGATCCTACATAACGACAGTACAAGCTGAAGAGCATCCTGACGTTCTCTTAGTGAACACAGCAAATTCGTTGTCATCTCAACATGATGTAGTCATAATCGTTGGTCAGGATATTGATCTGCTGGTACTCCTCACAGCTCTCTCACCTCTCAACGTATATTACCAAAAAGTTCTAACGCGTTGTACTCGAAAAAATGTTTTAAACACATCGAAATAGTTGAAAACATTTTATTACTTCATGCCATAAGTGGTAGCGATACAACTGGAGCTCCGTTCGGTAAAGGCAAACACAAATTTTGTAATATTCTTCTCAAGAACCACTCAGTGAATGAACTTGTTCGTGTATTTCAAGACCCAAAAGCAAAGACAGAAACAATCACTTTGGCTGCCGAACAACTATTTGCACTTTTGTATGGCGGCAACGAGAAATCAAATTTGGAAAATTTAAGGTACATCATTTTCGTCAAAGGAGTAAAAAAGAACAAATTCAATTTATCCAGGCTACCACCCACCAAAGATGCAGTCCAGCAACACGCTTCAAGAACATACTTGCAAGTGCAGACTTGGCTTGATCACGATAAAGATCCGACTGAATGGGGGTGGAAAAAGGATGCTGTTGGGTTACTTACTCCAGTAACAATGTTGAAGAAAGCTGCACCTCAGGCCTTGCTGAACTTCATATCATGTCAATGTAAAAAAGGTTGCGCTGGAAAGTGCACCTGCAGAAAGTCGGGTTTGAAATGTTCCCTACTCTGCATTCATTGCAATGGCAACTCCTGCGAGAATGCTGTAGAAGCCTTCGTTGATGACGATGACAGGAATATGATGACCCAGTCGCCACAAATTTGGGTGATAAGACAGATGAAGAAGCTATTCAGGGCCAGAAGTAAGAAACTATAGTCAAGGGCTCGTACTTCTGTCTAAACTGATCTACCATTAATTTTATTTTTTGTTATGCTGACAACTTAACTAATAAAGAAAAGAATGTCAATAAATGTTAATTTTACGAAAATACCAATTTTTTATCTTTTTTATGTACCTTATCATCTTAATTGTATTAATAATCTTAAATGTATGTTGTGATTACGTTGATAGGCATGTCAAACCAAGCTGCGAGCACAAATGTAGTGGCTTGGCCTATTTTAGTGGTCTTCCCATTGGGAATGTATGGCGACCGATATGCTGAAATAGTCTATCTACTATATTTATAGCTAGGCATGACGATTGTTGTCAACGTATATGTTCTTAGAACAATAATTGTTAAAGAAAAATAAAATCAAGGAATGCCAAGTTTAAAACACCTAACCTCAGTTTCAATTTTTGGCCTGGTTTTGGTGGATTAGAGTTTGGATACGTAATAGAGATAAAAAATATAAATTATATACCTATTTCTTTAACGAAATTTTATTTTCTACAAAATTATTATCAATAAATTTTTCACAAAATTGTACTGGAAACGAGGTATTTATAAAAAACCAAACCTAGTCGCGCAAAAAACTTGTTTTTTCAAAAATATACGCACCTTTACGACTTTCTACCTCGGTACCTATTAGAGATAGAAGAAATTTTTGTTAACCAAAGTTGTAGGTTATTTTATGTTCTATTATACTTGTTAAGATACTTTAGCCGAAATTTGCATTGGAAATGAGATATTTGGGAAAAACTAGATTTTGGCCCGATTTCGGCCAGTTTTTTCAAAATGGCGGCGCGAGCACAGGTGCGCCAAGGTCGGAAAATCAGATTTTACATCAGGGGATCAGTTTATATAACATATAAAAAAATTGGGACTACCGGAATTACTTCGATCGCGAATCGCTAATTGCACTGGCCTATGTATAGTAAAATATGTTGTGTATTGTCTTTTTTGGTAGCATAATTTTATTCTGTAAATTATGTACTTTTTGTACATAATTTTCTCTAAAAAGGATTTTGGTAATAGGTTTGTTATTATAAATATCATCGTATTCAAGGTCAGCATCTGTTATACTGTTAGCCAATTTAGTTCCTTTTGATAATCTACAGGGTTTTCCAATAAGAGGTGTTATTTTGAATAGCTAGCTATTTCGGTAGATGTTACTTTTGAAGCTGTCATTTTTTGACATTTGACAAGTAGAAACTACTCTATTAATAAAATTGTCGCATCTGGGGCTCGGAAAACCCAAGAGTTATTGTTGAAAAGCCTCTCTATTCTCAACGTGGGACTGTTTAGTGCGGTTTATGGTCTGGCGGAATCATTGGACCTTACTTTTTCGAAAATGAGGCTGGAGCAACAGTTACGGTGAATGAATCGCTATTGAGAGATGATTAATGATTTTTTATGACCGGAATTGGATGGTATTAATCTGGACAACGTTTTTTTCTTTCAATAAGACGGCGCTATGTGCCACACAAGCAACGAAACCATTGATATTTTACGATTGAATATAAAAATAACACCTCTATTTGGAAAACCCTGTATTTAACGCCTGTATTATTCTCATTACTTTATTTTGAAAATTTTACAAACTTATTTGGTTCTCTGTCATTACATAAGAAAATAATCGTTGAGCAGTAGTTAAAATGTGGAGCAATAATTGAGTTGTATGTAGTGCGGTTTTTTCTTTAAAATTTTTATCTATGATCAAAGAGATATTACCTTTCAACCAAAGCAGTGGCAGCTTCTTCTATGGCTCCAATGTAGAGTTTGGCAGTCCGGGGCTGCAGCATGGCTTGTTGAACTTTGGTACGGAAAGAACTCCATTTCTCTCCTTGTCTAAATACAATACTTTGATTAACATCGGACATTTTTCACTTCTATTCACATTTCGGATAGCTTCACGAACGACAAGGTTAATTAGTTAGCCTTTGATGAGTGATATTTAAATATAATATGTTGGGTATATAACTTACACGCTCAGAACGCCAGCATATTTGCCAAAGAAGTCTTTTCGCATGACAGTCTTGTAATATACGAGAGACGGCATCGATGGCCTGAAAATAAAAGCAAGGTAAGAGTAGAATCATCAAGGGCGTATATGAAGGGCAACCCCATATCCCTCCATACGCCTTTTGCGTAGGAAAAAAGATAATGGTGCCCGTAATTACTTTCCTGGGCAATACAACAATATTATTTGAACCATCTCTTTCATCAGTGTGGAGTAAATAATAATTCCTCTTATTTTGAACTTCAAGTGTACAAAATTGCGGTGACAAGATAACTCATCAAAATTACAATTCAACACACCTTTAAAAAGTCATGAAAAGTAATGAACCAAAAACTAGATT
The DNA here is from genome assembly GCF_061612785.1 of Hesperophylax consimilis. NCBI lineage: Eukaryota > Metazoa > Arthropoda > Insecta > Trichoptera > Limnephilidae > Hesperophylax > Hesperophylax consimilis. The sequence continues at coordinate 11,318,676 of NC_142856.1, read as the reverse complement.
AAATAGTTACGTACGTTAGGTTAGGTTAGGTTAGGTTACGTTAGGTTTATATGCTAGTTTTTTTTTCATCGGTTTTAATGACTTAATATCATTTTTAAAGGTGTGATCAGTTATCATGGAACCCAAAATTTCATCAAAAGTGATAAAATTATGTTTTAAGGGGTGATAAAGGGGAGTGGGAATGGTTTTTCAAAATCTCACGTAGACCTGTTCCTCTTGTCTTGGAGATAAAGTGTGCCAAATTTCATCAATCTCGAAAAAAACTGTAGATTTGTATAAAAAAGAAATCCGTGCAGTCGCGAAAGAAAGAAGGTAGATAGAAGAAGAAGAAATAAAGATAAATATTTAGAAGTACGGCTTTAAATATCTACAACATAAGTTATTAGAATAATGATGACAGCACTCACTGGTGTAATGCATTTAATACGTTTGAATCGTCCCTTCTTGAGTTTGATTAGGTATCAGAGATTCAAATAGACTCATGAACTATCTGACGAGTCGAACGAGCGCAAATTACCTGTGAGGGTACTGGTCTTCATTCCTGAACACCTTCTCGATGTCGTCAGGGTCCGCGATGAATACAATGTCCGGCCTGCCCATGATGCCCGCCAGCTTCACGCACGATCCATAGTTGTCGTATAGGTAGCGGGATATCTTGTCCAACTGCTCTATGCGGAAGTGGCCTGTAACAAAAAATTACCAAACATCAGTCAAGGTTGAGATACTCATCTCTGCAAGTGGGCAAAAAAGGAACTGACAACGTAAAACTGTTCTAAACAACTTGCTTGGGATCGTTGTGGCCAGGCCGCTTGCCACGCTCATTTTTGCCGGGACTGCCCCGTGACAGTGGGGTAAACTGCCCTCGATACGCGGCTTGTATATTTTTATGTTTCAATCATACTTCCACTTGTAAATATTCTTCTCCTTATTTATTATTTAATTTTAGATGCCAAACCACCAGGCGAACACATTTCAGATGTGTTCTTATTTTGTGTTACCATTAATGTAAGTATGCATACATTATTTCGTACTAAAAATCATGCATGCAGGGACATTGGAGGGTCTAGAATCGTTTTAAAATAAATTTAGCTTTTTTTTACAAAAAAAATAGAGTCCTGACGTGTGCGGCTAAGGAGGTTAAACAATCAGTTTCCTCACACAGCCGTCGAGAAAGGGTGGGTCCCCTCCAATGTCCTAAACAACATCTTTTCGTTTATTGTATGCCAGTTCGGTGAGTTCGTATCAATCTTTCCCTTTACTCAAAATATTTTTTCGGGTTAATTTGACAGTGTAAGTTATTCCTGAACGTCAACCCCATTTTATATGATCATTATTATTTTTTGTTGCTGATATTGATACTATAGCGGTATTTTTTTATAAAACATTATTTGGTGATGTGAGCCACACAGAGTGCTTATCAGAGAGCACCTTAGGGCAGAGAGGACGGACCTCCAACAACTCAGTCTTGGCACACACTCCTTGCCTCATTCACATTCATACATCTTTTCATGCATACTCTTCTATTATTCTGACTCTTGGCATGGCCCGACTCAAGTATCTGATTCACTTGATCGTGCTATATCTTCCTCGGGCGTCCCCGACTTCTGCTACCATTCACATTAGTATCATATATTCTCATTACACTCCTTTCTTCTCTCATTCGCTCTACATGCCCAAACCATCTAAGCCTCCCTTTCTTGATCTAACTCATTACGCTTACATCAGCCTTGCACTCTTTGCGGATCTCCACATTTCTCACATGATCATACATGGTTTTATCGCATACGCCCCAGGGATCTCATTTCTACAGCGTTCAGTCTATTTTCATCCTTTCTAAATTAGTACTTCTATACATAAGGGTAGGTTGTCTTCTTTGGACATTTTTTGTTAGCGCCAACTGCGTTAAAATAAATAAAATCAAGTAATAAAAAAATAATGAAGGCTGTAGGTATTTTGTTATACATGACAAAATTTAAAAAGTAACGTATATCATTGATGTCGCTATTCCAAATTAATAATATTCAAAAATCTATTTATAAAAATAAGAAAATACACAGATATGAAATGAAATAAAAAGAATTTGACATTCTCAGACTATAAAAATATTACCATTTGTTATTTCGGCTACTGGCATTATACCTATTTTTTAGTTATTTATTAAGTTAAAAGAAATACATACATATTTCGCTTTGTTAACTTAAGTGTACATTGATTAAAACAAAAATAATATATATATTAATAATTATGGTTTACTACCTAAGTAACATATTTTTCTTAAGTAAGAGCATTTTTGTTTTGCTCATTGATCTTGAGGGCAAACAGTTTTTTCTTAAATATATTTATTCTATTTACGGTTGTCAGGCTCTCAGGAAGGAGATAATATATGTGTACACCCTCATGGCCAATGTTTCTTTTACCACACTCTGTCTTTGCTGAATTTGTGTATAATTTATTATGTTGTCTTGTGTGGTGGTCATGTACTTGTGATGTTTTCATTAATTAAGTATTTGTGTGTATGAGGCCATTTTGGATTTTGTGAATTAATAGGCATATGTTGTATTCGTACAGTTTTCTAATTTTAAGTAAGTTAGTTTCTTGGTACACTCTTTTGGTGGGGGTATCTGGTCTATAGTTAAATAGTATTTTTATAATTTTATTTTGTATTATTTGAACTTCGTACCTAGCTCTCTCATTCAAAATGTAGGCGTATTAGATCTTCTGTCAAAGAATTTATACATAAAAATGCAAATCAATCATTTTAAATACATGTATTACGAAAGATTTTTTAAAATATTTATATTGGGGGATCAGTGGGATTTAAAGGTCTAATTAGAAGTTCTACTGAGCCGAACCCTCTGATTTGAAAATATCTGGAGTCGGTGAATTATTTTCCCATTTGATCTATTTATATATTTTGTATTTATTATGTTTATATAATGCCCTTACATAATGTGGATTGATTAGATGATCATTTGTGGAAAAGTGTGTGGAAGGGTTTAGTTTTTCCTGTGTAGAAGATTTAACCCGGACATAAAGTCGGAAAAAAAAGCGGTATTAAAAAATTAAGCGATAAGTATGTAATTATTGATACGGTTGTGTGTAATATCTCTATTATTTATATTTTTTATTCCTTTAAGATAACACTTTTTTCTTATTTAATCCATATCTTAAATTTGTTTGTAAAATGTTCTTCGTTTCCCTCATTTTTTTGTACCGAGTATAAGATTGTTGAATGATTTTATTGGCTGGTATTTGTGGTGTCCAAAGATTGTGCTGATCGACGGAGTTTTTGATGTTTTGATGTTTTCAAAATTAACTTTAGTAGTGTTTTCCTGTATATTTCGCGTAGGTATATCTAGTACGTCAATCATGTTAAATATTTGGTCAGTGTCAGCCAATCTAAGTTACGGCCTGATAATATTTTTACTAATAATAATGTAGCCGTTTGCCAGGTTAATTTGCTCACATTCGGCGATAACATGCCGCATTATGAAACTGGATCAACGCAAGCGCTTGGTCGCCGTTTTAGGCCAACGACTGTCGTAACACGTAACGATCAGGTTTTTAATGCAAACGGTAAGTTCCAAATATTACAATGAGGCAGGTAGGTACTTTCTCCAAATCACAGATCATTCCTCACGTAGGTGTGGCACCAACTCAATCATACTATCCATTAATTTTTCCTGTGGGCAGTGAACTTCTTCGAAGACTACTTGCTTAATCTTCAGAACAGCATCGCTAATTTGTAACACCTTCTTTATTATCTGTTAGAACCATGGAGGCAAGAAATATAATTACATTATATTTTGCCGGTGGACCGCTAGATGGATGGGCGTGACAATTTTAAATCCACCCTCAGGCCCCGCGTACTTTATACTTCCTTACCGCAAGATGGCGACAAAAGTGATGTAGAAAATGTTGATATTGCTATCTCCTATCCTTTCTCATCTTCGTGGTTAGAAATTTCTTCGGTTTCACGTTGGCGTAGTCCCAAAAGGGTTGGAACTGCTGAAGATATTCTGTTAGGATTTGTATTAGACGAAAATAATTATGTATAGATTTCAATTGTGATTGATCAATCTTGTCGTTACGAACAAGTCTTAGACGTGTATAATATGTGTTCCGAACACGAATTGGTTATTACGTTATAAGGTGGCAATGATAGATATTTTTTAAAACCCTTCAAGCCACAAATAGAAAACTTTACAGGATACGACTAAAAAGAATCTTTATTGATTCGTAAAACTAAATATCTGATATAATATTTTCCATGCACATAAATATCTAGATAATATTAATAAAATTGACCATAAACATATCACAAGAAGCCACACCAGAAATGACCTTATGATCCCAACGAGCAATACGGCAAAGTATCAAAAGACACACACATACTTGGGACCTAAACTGTACAACAAAATTCCCTATGAATTAAACATAAAATCTTGTAATATTTCCTACATAGGCCCAATAATGACTAAATGGTTGATTGGACTGGGTAGAAGAGAATCTGAAAAAATGTTGAAAAACGTCACATAATAAATAGACATAGTATAGACATAAACTAATCACACACTATATGTATCTTCCACTATTCTAATTATTGCTCATACACAACTGAAACATACACAACACCTCAAGTTCGATTCTATCATAAGATTGTAACGATTAAACATCACAAATTAAAACATTAATGAGATATATTATACACATAGACAAATCACACGCTTACTTTCACATATTTTGGTTCCTTGGAACGGGCAATTTGCCTAGTTAGAAACCAATAATTTCGACCTGATAAGGTACAATAATAATCTATAATCACTAAAAATATTGTAATTATATCTTGTATCATATTGTACTGTGTGTAAATCTATAGGAATAAATAAATAAAATAAAAATATAAAACTAAATAACCGAAAATCTTGAAGTTAATGTGAAACTGGTTATTTGTTTTTTATAAGTTTGATGTAAAATATTGCAATGATATTTGTAATTATGAGAGATTGGATTAATTTCATAATAGGTTTCTCGAAATAGCCTAAAAAATTGTATTGTATGTAATGTAATTTTCGTATTTGAAATTCCTCACTTACTTCCCCACATTCCTCTTCCCCATCACCTTTCTCTACCTATCTTTCCCTTCCTTCAGCCTCACAATATACCTCAATTGAGGAAGCTATAGTCTTACTGGCTCCAGACGGTAGAAACCAGTTGGGACTCTTGTGCGGTATTCACATAAAAAATAATCTTTTTATTTAATGCGTCTTTTTTTGCGACTTTCTTTACTTAAGTCAACCACATGTGGTGGTTACAGCCTATAGTCCGAACCTCCCAACCAACGGTCTGAAGTCAACGTGACTATGGCATCCCTCATTAAAATAAGCATAAATATGCGATATTCACGTAGATTATCGACACATGGGTTAGATTATAATGGTTATAATCTAGGCAGGTACGTGCCTATGTAAATTAACGCTCTGTTCGCTGAACCATAAAGATAGGTATTCGCAAATGTGACTTACGGAAGAGTTGGTTGTGATGTTCGATGATATGGTTATTTTAATAGTGCTTCTATGGTGGAGGAATTTACAGGCACTCGTATAAGTTTGAGCTAATTATAACTCCGGCTAAAATTCGAATTAGTGGGGAGAAGAAGGAGACGAGGAAAAGAAGGCTGGAGAGTTTACGATGAGACAATGAATTAGTAATATTCCTACGCCATAGACAAGATCCGCAAACTTTGATGGCTTTCGAGATCTAAAACACAACCAAATAAAATTCTATTGTTAGTTTTTTTTATTTCTTATTGTTAGTAACTCAATAACAATAAGTCGTTATAAACTAAGTATCACATAGTTGATCGTTTCATTTGAAAGTGTTTCAGGCTGACCACTCTGTTCAATGCGTCTTTTTTAATGGTTTTTGAATGTCCCCACAAGTAAAATAACTTTAGAAATGATATTAATTTCTAACTTTGTAAAACCATTTGAAACTTTTAATGGTCCCTGTAAAATTAAAAATCATAAGTTCAGCTGGCTTTTTTGCTTTGGTAAACCTTTTTTGTATAAGAAACTATCCCGCAATGCTTTGCTATTGCTAATGTCTTTTTTGGGCGTCTCCGATTTCTTCCATCTATCATCACTACGCAATTTTGCAGTTAGAAAAGTGCATTAATTCGTCTCATTCCGGTGCAGATATATTGCATTAAGTATTCTTCTGGCATCCCCGACTTCTTCTTCAAACCACTCTTTAAACACTGCTGGCACTAATAAGAACAAACTTTGAAATTTTCAGCGATATCGGTCGACTACTTTTAGAGTTTGGCGAGCGTAAACATACGCAAGCTAATTTGTAAATATTAAATACATAAGATAGTTAGAAAAACTTATTAAAACGTCGTGTTGACAACTTGAAAATGAAAAATGAACTTGAAAATCTAAATGAGCATGAATCCATTTTAAAATTATGTGGGTAGCAAAGACTGCGAAACGCGGGAAATATTTAAGAAAGGTCAGAGAAATCATGAAAAAGTGGGTATCCCAGTGGAGTCGACCAAAAGGTAGATTGGGGAAAATATTGCTGTAGGACGGGAAGGACTGATGTGAAGACTGAAGGCGATGACGACGAACCGCAGCCACAAGAGATCAATTGTGGTAGTTTTGGGTAGGACACGATTTCAGAATGAGTTTGTGCGGGGTATTAAATACTGATTTAAGGTGTTAAGGTGTTCCACCTCAAATGAAGTGAAGTGTGAAATTTGAAAGAGCCAAAAGAAGCTAAAATATTGCAGAGGGGGGCGGTTTGAAAATTTCTCGAGAATATCTTCGTATCCTGGAGACGGGGGTGGCATAAATTGTGTGTATCAAAACGTAGTACAAATACACAAACATCCGAAACATTTGTAGTATTTAAAATATTTGCATTAATACAAAACCTTTTGTAGTCATAAAAATAAAAAGAGTTACTAACAATTTTGACAAATATGTTTGGTAAGGTGACGGAACATTTAATGTTTTTGTACGGGACATTTGTTGTGCATCTTGCATGAGGTACTCGACATTAATTCGTGGAAGGGCCAAATTTCACCCTGGGGTGTAGCCTCACGATGATGACACTAATCACAAATGATCATTTTTGTACTTGTCATATTATCTTGATCATATTTTTTTGGTCGTTAGTTTACAAACAGCATAATATTGCATGTTTCTGCAGAACGAATTTGAGGAAGCCGTATTTTCGTCCATAAAGAAAATCAATGTTCTGCTCCAAATTATTCTAAAGACAGTAGTATACAATCACAATGATTCATCACAAATCTCCCATTCCACATTCTTTAGTTATTATTTATGGCTTACTTGTGTATTTACTTTATTATTATTATTTAACCAGTAGTTACTTATTATCGGGCTTCGTTTGTCACCTTTAAACAATTTTAAGGTACGCAAGAAACAGTATCACGTCTCGAATTTTTTGAGTTAAACAAGCATTTTAAAGCCCCGTGGCTCGTGACGGAAATAACGTTTCCACCTGAAAATTCTTGACAGAGAATTTTGTGCAAATTTCATGACCCTTGAGCCCACACTTTTAGTGAGACACTTTATTGTTAAGAAATCAATCAAGTTCTGCAAGCTTTTTTACGCATGCCAGTGTAGACCACAGTTTAGCATTATTCGAAAAGTAAAAGTTGTCAGCTTTTTTTCCAGAAACTCGTCCTTTTTAGCGTTTAGCGAGTATTGGGGTCAGTCGTTAAATTATTGTGAATTCCACATAGATCTATTGGAATCTGGTAATAATTAAAGATTAATTAATTTAGTGCAGATACACGGAGACAAATGAGTATTGCTTATTTATTGAAAAATAATTGAAAATTCGGTTAAAAATGGGATTGCAAGCCGTTTCCTGATAAACTTTTACTAAATTCCAAACAGATCGAAACACCTGTATTTTACTTGATAGTATACAATGACGAAAAGTGGAAATATTAAGATTTTTTTGAACAAGTGTTCCTACAGCATGATAAAACATTCGTATTTTACTAGGAAACCTATCAATTCATTCGTTAAGGGCCTGCAATCCCGTTTTAACCGGATTACGAATAATTTTAAGAGATTCTTAATTAATTAGTAAAAAATCAATATTTGTGTTTGTAACGCATTACAGTTATAGTTACCGACAAGACAAGACGAAGAAGTTGCACGAATTACAACTCGGAGGGCCTCCGGTGAACAAAGAAATAAACAAACTTATTGGTGGTGAGGGCACTGGTGCTCCCATGGGCTCTCTCTGAATCGGACGAATGGACCGGTCGGTTGATAAAACTATTGTTCGGATCAACCAGTTGATACATCTAGCAAATTGATATTGATGCTTATCAACCTTTTTTATAAATATTTCATCATTGAAGTAGATAAAATTAACAAAACATTAATGAAGCATGAAAGAGAAAAAGACACAGAAAATAACCTGGGTTATCATGTTGATGAATGTGAAAAACGAGTCGGGCCAATCGGCAAGATGAAATCGCAAATGAATTTCGAACCCCTTTTAAAGTGATACTGAATCGGATATTATTTCTGACTATTTCTAAATCACGGGATAGTCATAATTCTTGAAAATCAGTTCCAATTTAAAATTACAATTAAAATAATTTTTGGTAAAAATATTATATAATAGGTAGATACTTTATCACTTGTCTTTTCTTTTCAATCAGTTTCAATAATTATGAAAATGACACGTAAATTCAAAAGCAAATTTGAGTTGATTGAATCAGAGTTATGCCAGATACAATGACAACCGAAATTAGAATTTTTGATTTTCTTATAAAATAATTAATTTTTTAATAATTGAAAGTTTTAAAAGTTAGCATCACATTCTAGGAAAATAATTGTGGTTTGTGTATACCGTATACCTACTTGTGCGATTTTCATAAATTTTACAATTCGTATCTTTTTCGTCATTATGAATAGTCGATACACGTGGTATGTGTAACTTTTTCTCACAAAATTTCTTTAAAAGTAACATTTTTGTAGGTACAGATGACCGTAAATAAAATCCTACTAAGTGCCTCACGTCAACTAATTCAATTTTGTTTCTTGTAGAATCGTCGGAATCTAGTTTATCGTTGATTATATTGCACCACCAAAGTTTTTACAACAAAAAAGTTGTTTATTATAGGCAAAAACTGAGGCAGATAACTCTTTCAGTTTTTACGTGTCCTAAAAATACCACGCGATTTTTTTTGCACAAATAGTGGCACCTTCCGGTGTAGGTAGTCAAATGAACAAAATGTTTTATTATTGGGTTGATATACAAACTCTTATACTTATTCTTTGTTGAAACAAGTATCACAACTTATGTTCTATTATTGGGTTTGATGTCTACAAAATCTAAAACTTATTCTTTGTTGAAACCATTATCACAACTTATGTTTTAGTATTAGGTTTAATGTCTACAAAATCTAATACTTATTCTTTGTTATACAAATATCACAAATAATGTTTTATTATTGGGTTTAATGTCTACAAATGTAGTATTTATTCTTTAATTTTTTAGAATAAAATTTCTTCTGAACGCTTATCACTTTGTGATGTCATTATTTATAATATTGAAATACAAATAACTTTGTTTACATCACTTTAATATATATAAGCTCTACATGTTTCATGAACAAAGTTCACATCATCAGGTGCAAGTATACAGGAGCAAGTATATACTTGCTCCTGATTGCACGATGCGAACTTTGTTCATGAAATATGTCTCGTGGCTCATGAAACATGCGTCGTGCAATCAGGAGCAAGTATATCAGGAGCAAGTATATACTTGCTCCTGTATACTTGCACCTGATGATGTGAACTTTGTTCATTAAACATGTAGAGGTTAAATGTATTAAAGTGATGTAAACAAACTTATTTATGTTTTAATATAATTTATTCTTTGTTGAAACAAGTATCACAATTAATGTTTTATCATTGGGTTTAATGTCTACAAAATCTACTACTTATTCTTTGTTAAAACTAGAATCACAACTATTGCAGTATTGAGGTGTACCGTTATATTCGTATAAACGAAAATGTACAAAAGAAAAGTTTTCCGTTCATTCGATAAAATTGATCTTCAATTCCATGATTTGAAAAAATAGATTAAAATTAGCTTTCGAGGAGAATTCACAAAGCAACTGACAGATCCTCAAAACTGTTCGCATTTCAGTATAAAAATCATAGTATTACATAACTTCGTTGAAAAAAAATCAGATTTAAAACAATATGCAACAAAGTAATCGCTATTTATTTTATTATTCATTACAAGCCCCCGCCAACCTTAATTATAACACGAAAGCACACATATAATGAGAAGCCACAATATAGAAAATAGATAAAGCGGAATATCATTTCAAATAAATACAATACAAAGGCATAAAATACATAGACAGGTACAATAGATATAATATAATCAACATTCTCATACGCATACACACACTCAAAGGTATACAGTGTATACACCATACTGCTCATAGGCATATTTATACAATTACATGCATGCCATCAATTGATACTAACGTTTATAAACAATATAAATAAGGAAAAAATCTTGATCCATTAAGACGAAATAAGATCCTAAAAAAATATCAGTTATGGGCGTGAACGCGATTTAAGTGGGCGAAGCAAATTAGTTTCACACGCGCTCCGCTCGAATTAAATATTATAATATTTCGGGGTGCAGGGGAATGAAGTACGTTGCAATGGGGAACACCCGACACAACGAACAGTTCGAAGTCAGAGCAGCGATGAAATCCACTAGATGGTACCCATGAGTAAGGTTTGAACATGAAATGCTTAATAATGGGCGTCTTTCAAACTATGTGAATAGTAATATTAAGTTGAATGTGCATGTTTTAGGCAAATTTCGATAGAAACGTTACCTATTGCAGAAGGAGCTCATGATTTTATGATTCTTATCAGATTTCTGTAACCATACTGCTAGACGGTAGGCAGTAACTTATGACTCGTAACCGACGTGTTCTTCATTGACAGATGTCAAAGCAATACGGTATTCAATCACGAATCATTTTCATAATATCTGATCATAATTATATCTGAATATATTGACAAGATAAATAAAATATCAGTCATTTTCAATATTTATTATTATCGTTTACAAAAAGTTACATAAAACAAATAATTATGTAATGTAAAAAGCATAAGATGCAACTTTTTTTTGTATAAAGGCCATCATTTATTATAATATAAGTTAGAAATAGTAAAAATAATTTTATATAAAAAACGAAAATAATTATTCAATAAATAGCATTTCGTCGAAATCTAAACGACGATTTCCAAATTGACGTTCTTTACATACAATATCTAAGATATGTGGAGGATCACGAACATTCATAGACCTTGTGACTCCAGGATCGATAAGCTCGACAAGAATGCAATCCATTTAAAAATTAGTTAATTTAATAAGCATTTTTTCTTCCCAGAACTTGTCATCTCGAAGTATACGCTCAACTATCTCTAAGTTAGATAATTACAATCATAAAAAGAGTCGTGCTGCGAAATTCTATTTAATACAGTTAAAGAAAAAATATGTCTTCTATTCTCCTTCCTTCCAGAATAACGGGTTTCTTCTCGTCCTGTGTAAACAAAACTTTTACTTTATTTACGTCAATTTTTTTTTTTTTTAATTTTTTTTTATTAAAAGTATACAATACAGAATATAGTATATTATATAAAGCATTGTACTCCCAGGAGTTAATAAACTCATTGCGGGAATGATACGCATTACATGAAACATATAGCTGTATGTATTAAATGGACACATGATGGGACATACACAACATTATTATTTCAGATAGTCATTAATAAGATGAAGTTTGAGCATGTTACTTTGGGTCTTTTTACATTGACTTGCACATTTGATCTCGTTGGGTAGTTGATTATATTTTGTGTGAGCTATGTATTCCAGGGATCTTAGTCCATATTTTGTTGATTTGATTTTTGGTATATGTAGTTTGTTGTGATTTCTTGTGTTGTGTTGGTGTACGTCGTAATTGTAATAGAGTGTAGTGTTGGAATGTGCCGAGTGTTGAATTACTTTTAATATAGTTTTCGTTATTTCAAAAGTGGGAATGGTATTAAAATGAAGTATTTGGGTGTTTCTGTAGATGTCTTTGACATGTGTGTCCCAAGGTAAACTGAAAATATTTCGCAGGGCTCTATTTTGGACGACTTGGACTTCTGAAATCATTTTTTTTGTAGCAAATCCCCAGATTCCGGCGAGATATATTAGATGTGAGTGAATCATAGCATGGTAAATCGATTTTAATAGAGAGGGAGGAAGTAACCCGCGAAGTCTATATAAAACACCAGTTATATGAGTAATTTTGGATAGAACATGTTTAAATTGGTGATTCCATGTGAGTTGTGAATCAATGAAAAGGCCAAGATATTTTGTAACATCAGCCCTTTCAAGGCGGTTATTATCAAGACTTATATTAAGACATACATTTTTTTATTTGCAAACAGTATGTAATGTGTTTTTTTTATGTTTAGGCTAAGTTTGTTTAATCGCAGCCAGTTTGCCAGGCAAGCTACATCACTTTCCATTTCCTTTTCAAGTTCGTTTAAATCATTATTGTGATAAAGAATCACTGTATCATCTGCATAGAGTTGTATTGTACCCTTAAGTCCCCATTTAGCAATATCATTTATATATATTAAAAATAGTAATGGTCCAAGTACGGAGCCCTGAGGCACGCCACATTTCATCGTTCCCATGCTGCTTGTCCCCTTTCCAACAAAGGTCTGACAGTGTCGGTTAGAGAGGTAGCTACACAGTAACTTCAGGGGAGTGCCTACTATGCCTAGGTGTTCTAGCTTCTTTAGTAGTATCCCATGGTCAACCGTATCGAAAGCCTTTTTTAAATCTATAAATAAGCCTGCAGCATGCTTACCCTGGTCTATATGCTTTTGGAGGGCGTATACAAAATCGAAGGCAGCACATTTTGTGTTAGATTGGTTTCTGAATCCATACTGTTGGGATGCGAGTAAATTGTTTGATAGGAGATATTTAGTGAGCCTAAGCTTAATAACCTTTTCAAAAACTTTAGAGACGACAAAGAGGATGGATATAGGACGGTAATTAGAAGGATTTTTTTTGCAATCATCTTTGTAAATCGGAATTATTTTTGCTATCTTTAGTTGATCTGGGAAGATTCCACTATTCAGGGATTGATTAATAAGAAAAACAAGGTGGTCAGCTAATATATCTTTGCAAAAGTTCAGGTACACTGGTGTAATTCCATCTAAACCTGGAGATGCATTAGACTTTAGTTGAGAGATGATACTGAGAACTTCTGTTTTATTTGTTTTGGCCATGTATAAGGACTGGATTGCTTTTTGATCCGTGTTTATAGTGATAGAATCATCTGGATATGATGCAATTGTAGCTGCTAAGTTTTCCCCAACTGATATAAAGAAGTTGTTAAAAGTTGAAGCTATCTGTGTTGGGCATGTTATTTCTTCATTCTTAATGAGAAGACATTCAATTTCATCTTTCTGGGGTGTCGAGCTATTTGTTAGAATTGCATTTATTATTTTCCATGTCTGTCGCGGATAACGCAGGTTTTCTTTAAATATAGTCGTGTAGTATTTGGTTTTAGCATATCTTCTATAGTTGGTAACTTGATTTCTTGTTTTATTTCTCAGTGCTGTGAATATATCACTTTGCTGATTTTTTTTCCAGATTTTAAACGCATTGTTGCGCTGTTTGATAAGTGCATTTAATTTTGCATCAAATCATGGAGTATTACCCCTCCGTTGGTCTCCTATGCGTAACTCAGATTTATGTTGGGATGATTTTATTGCTGTTTTGATGTATTCATTAAAATTATTATAGATTTCATTGGCATTACTGGTGGTTTCGTGTGGAAAGTTGTGGGATTCTACATATGTTTTTAACATGTTTTTATCGGTTTTGGTGTTGTTTGAAAAAGAATGTATTCTATTATTAGTGTGATGTTTCAAGCTGTTTTGGTAATCTAATATCAAAATGTTATGATCACTTAGGTAGGCATCTATATTTGCAGTAGTTGAGGAAATATTTTGTCTGTTTGAGATGATATGGTCTATTAGAGAAGTAGAGGTATCTGTTACTCGTGTAGGATAGGATGTGTTACATATGAAACAGTTGTATGAGTGTTGATGTATTTAAGAGATGTATTATTTTTTTGAAGAATGTCAATGTTGAAATCACCAAAGATAAGGGTATCATCTATACAGTTATTTAAAATAGATTCATGATACATTAAGAATTCGTTAATGTTTGAGGTAGGCTTTCTGTTTATAACATAAATATTTAACGGTTTAAAATTTCTATTACGGATATATAATTGAAAACAATATGTATGGGAAATATGTATTTGAAAATTTTTTACGACTTCAATACGTTCATAATAAAATTATATGTTTAAATCAGAATTTTTCTCCGGTGAAATCGGTCCTTTCGGCATCGGATTATTGATATATTAAGTATTTTCGTGATTAAATAAAAACAATATTAGAAACATTATGTTAATTCACTTTTCAATCAAATTTTGGAATTATACACACGAGCGTATAAGTACGTATAGACGGGTATATACAAGTGTATAAATTACCTGCTGTAATATAGATAGAGGTGGTATATTGCTGAGTCTAGAAGCAAGCATTAATTGCACATTTTTTCTGTGTTCTTTATTCTGCCTTTGATTTTTTTCACCCTGCTTACTAGCGGATACCTGTTCTTTTTTTCTTTGTTGCCATATGCCTTTGCCTTTGTTGTTATATGATATTGGTCGGTTTTTGTATTGATTTGTTGATTATAAACGTACCTACATGTTATCTGGGTTATAAATGTGAGAATGTTGTCGATATATTTGGGGATTCCGTATTATAGGCCAGTACACATAGCGCCAAAAAGGGGGTTGCGATCGTAATTATTCCGGTAGTCCCAATTTTTTTATATGTTTTATAAACTGATCCCATGATGTATAATCTGAATTTCCGACCATGGCGCACCTGTGCTCGCGCCACCATTTAAAAAAAAACCGGCTGTAATCGCGCCAAAATCTAGTTTTTCCAAAATATCTCATTCTCAATGCAAATTTTGGCTAAATTAGCTAGATAATTAAAGTAAAACATAAAATTACCTACAACTTTTGTGAAAACAATTTTCTTCAATCTCTAATAGGTACCGAGGTAGAAAGTCGTAAAGGTGCGTATATTTTTGAAAAAAACAAGTTTTTTGCGCGACTAGCTTTGATTTTTTGTAAATATCTCGTTTCCAGTACAATTTTGTGTAAAAATTATTGATACTAATTTTGTAGAAAATAAAATTTCATAAAATAAATAGGTATATAATTTATGTGTTTTAATTCTAATACGTATCCAAGCTCTAATCCACCAAAACCAGGCCAAAAATTGAAACAGAGGTAAAGTGTTTTAAATTTCATTCCTTAATTTTATTTTTCTTCAACAATTATTGTTGTGAGAACATATCAGTTGACAACAATCGTCATGCCTGCGTCAGACCTAGCTATAAGGGGCTGGAAACGGCATGCACGTTAGTGTCATAAGAACTAGAGCCAGCAAATAGTGAAAACTTTTCAGGTTCATTCATCTCTGGTCCGTGCTGAAAAATAATGTCAGTTTTTGTTAATTTTTTTAGATCGCTTATTTAATCATATAAAATTAATATTATTTACTTTATATTTACAGAAATTGTGAAAAAATTACCATGTTGAGTGTCGGTATAGTGTTTAACACAATACTCGTATTTTCTTTATTATTTGCAATATTATCTGGATGAAGTTTTGCGGAATTTTTCCTAAAATGAGAAATATTGTTAATTATTTATACTGTCTCTATTCCCTAATTATTTAGAGATGTATTAAGACATGCCCGACAAACTTTCACCAACAATTCCTGAGCTTATTTGGTGTAAAAAATGCATTTCGGTAAAAATAAAAATATGTCACCGGAAATCAAAATTAATTTACTTCTTATATTCCAAATTCAATATGCTCAGAAGTTTATCGACTGCGTATATATGTATATATCTACATATATAAAATTATTTAAGCTGACATTGTACAATTATGTTCTGTAAAAAACGTATCCCAAAGATCTATTTTTATGTGTGTATTTAAGTAGTACCT
The DNA here is from genome assembly GCF_061612785.1 of Hesperophylax consimilis. Taxonomy (NCBI): domain Eukaryota; kingdom Metazoa; phylum Arthropoda; class Insecta; order Trichoptera; family Limnephilidae; genus Hesperophylax; species Hesperophylax consimilis. The sequence goes on along the minus strand of NC_142856.1, from coordinate 11,302,478 downwards.
TCTCCATTCCGTTAAACATTTTCCTTGGTGCCGTAATTTTGTTCGGGATAAAACTCCTTTTGTCTTCTGTTTTCCCATATTTAACTGAAACGTAAGTATATATTAGCCAAGAGATTTATTATAAATTGGTTCAATTTTACCTTAAATTTGAAAATCATTTCAACGTAAGTAAGTGCAGTAACTTGGGGAGATAATTGCACAATTCTATCTACAACAAATGATCTAACAATCTAAACTTAAAATATTAATGACTCTTTTTAATATTCGAATGACTTTAGGTACTTTATAGGTGACATATGTCTAATTGTCTGTATGGAGAAAAACTTTCGATGTAGAGTTTTTGTTTTATGGAAAAAAACTTTCGAATTTCAAAAATTTGTTGTTGGGTAATTTAACTGGTTTTGGTGGATAAGAGCTTGGATACATATTAGAGTTAAAACACATAAATTAAATACCTATTTATTTTATGAAATTTTATTTTCTACAAAATTAGTATCAATAATTTTTTCACAAAATTGTACTGGAAACGAGATATTTACAAAAAACAAAAGCTAGTCGCGCAAAAAACTTGTTTTTTTCAAAAATATACGCACCTTTACGACTTTCTACCTCGGTACCTATTAGAGATTGAAGAAAATTGTTTACACAAAAGTAGTAAGTAATTTTATGTTCTACTTTAATTGTTTAGCTAATTTAGCCGAAATTTGCATTGGGAATGAGATATTTTGGAAAAACTAGATTTTGGAGCGATTTCGGCCGGTTTTTTTCAAAATGGCGGCGCGAGCACAGGTGTGCCAAGGTCGGAAACTCAGATTTTACATCAGGGGACCAGTTTATAAACATATAAAAAAATTGGGACTACCGGAATAATTACGATCGCGAATCGGTAATTGCCCTGGAGTATTAGTAATGAAACGAACTCTTCACAAACACTTTATTGAAATATAAGAGAATACCACTCCTTAGTAAAAAAACTCCTTTTATTTTACCATAATTTATTAGATATTCCATTGTTACAACTAACATGACTGTATAATTAGAAATTAATGTAAAAAGCCCAGTAGGGCGTAAATAAATAAAACTAGGAAAACGATTCTAGTGAAGGGGCACTCTATAACATTCTGTGCCGCTGGTTGTGACAACCGGACAGACAGCCGCGTCGCGTGAAAAAAAAGATTAATAGTAAAAAAGTCTACTTGGGCTAGAAATGATATATAATAACATAACGACAATACTTTAGTGTCACCTTTTTTCTCAAGTGCCTACACATTTACGCATTTAACAATGTATTCTTTTGTATTGGTTATTATTCATATTTATATTTATTATTTATATAAAAAAAACCTTTACTCACTTGAGGAAGAAGTTAAATTATAAAAAACAGAAAATTTCACTAATAGATTTCAAAGTATCGTTTGATTAAATAAAAAAATACGTAAAAGAAATGACCGGAGCGACCGGCCGGGTGACACAACCTTACAGGCCGGAACTTTCGCGGCGTCTGAATCAATACGTAGTAACTCCTTGTCAACCCGCACACAAATATACTACGCACAATAGAGAGTTTTGAAGTACTGGCCGTCGTTTTTCGTGTATCTGGCCAGAAATTGGATTTTCGCGAGTGTTTTTATTTTAATTAATTCTTATGAATACATTAATAAAATCTCTAATCTTTTGTGAGGGAGTCGTCGGGAAGTTACTAATTCATCGTCTAGAAAAATAAAATCTGGTACTTGCCGCTTATCTTACAACATTTTACATTTAATAAAATGTACTTATCGTTTTACATAATATATTTAATTGTAAGGTCCTGTTTTTATTAATCTTAAATATAAATAACTTGCATCCCTTCGAATCCCTCTAGAAACATTTAAGATTTTAGTAATAAGCTCATCAGAAATAATTAAAATGTGAGCGTCGGGGCAAATCCCCGTTATCAGGGTATTGTGTCGCCTTAACCAATTTTCTCTTAGCTTTTTTAGTTCAGTTGTGAAGGTTGATTCGCTTTTTACATCCATTGGCATCTTATCACATATAAAAGGTACAAGATAATAATTATGTTCGTTGGCTGTGTTTATTAGTAATTTTTGGAATGGCTTCATTTTGACAAAATATTGTGTTGTGTGTGATCTACTTTTTTATTCAAATATGGAATCCGACAATTTTGGCATTCAATTATAACCATAATATCCCTCAATATGACTAATAATAAATTTAACTCATATAATAATTTTATATCTCTTTTTTGTCCATAAATACTGTTGCTTACCAAAAGCTTTGTCACATTATAATATCGATATTTCTTTTACGCTTACCGAGAATTTCTATTTTTTTCAAACACTCATTTTACCGACTGAACTTATATCATCTCTGCCTCCTCGTTCGGAAAAAAACACTGAGATTTTTATTTACTTTTCCCATGGTAAAATATACCTTCAGTATCATCATTATGAGAAACCGTCATATAGAATAGATATTTCACTAAAATTTCTTTAACCATGTTTAGTGATTTTTCTCAAATGCGTGCTCATACAATTAACGTTAAATATTGCACAGCAAAGTAATAGAATTAGTAGATTTTTGATTTATAAAAACTACTCAGGCGAACCATGTTGATGGTTTGCCACGACGAAAGCAGGCACTGAATAGATTATAATACACACTAGACATGCCTTCCATGTGGATTTGAATGGAAACCAATATCGCCACTGTCTCTTTCACACTTGGATGTCATCGCGTATCGTCATCCGATTTGAATTTCATAATGACGATAAAACATTGTTTTTGAATTGAAAATTTAAATCCCGATTCGCTAGACTTGTATATCACGAAACACGGCAACGTCGCGATTATTGTTATCTTCTTCATTCTATTAGACAGTTTATAGAACGGTTGCAAAAACGTATTAAGTAAGTACACACTATAATTACCTGCAATGGAAATCATTTCCCAGTAAAAACCATAATATTACGTTGCCTGTCACAGACAATTTCCACACTATACACTGCAATTTCTAGTTTCCATTTACTTATGGTATGTAGGTAAGTCCCTGTACACTGTACAGGCTAGTAGTTAGAGTAAGTATGTAAATAGCGCGTTGGATGCAACCACCAGTGCGTGTCCAAAGAAAAGTCTCGGATGATCGCCATTAAATTACATGATTCGTTGTGAGGCTCTAATGCCTGAGGAATACCATTGCCTTCACGTGAAGCACGCGATGTTTAAACACTTGTCACTTTCTCGAACCAGACAATGAACTACGTTGGAGATCTCCTTTATAAGGCTGGAATTTATTTTGCCGAGTTGGAAAGATCCTGAAATTGCTCAATCTTAATCTGTAGACAATACCTGTAATCGCCAGAACTTGGCATTTTCCGACAATTTTTTTGTTAAATCTTTTCTCCAAACTCCACCTAGAAGAGGTGTTGTCATTGATCCACATTGATTTCAACCAATATAGATTAAAAACACGCTGTGCATGAGAGGAATGCGACTGGGATGAGGGTTGAAGCTATGGATAGAGAAAAGTGCTGAGTTCAAATGCGAAACAACATTTTAGTTGTGTATTTTCAAATGCGTATTATTTATATTAGATTTGCACTCTTTGCACTCTTTGCACTCTTTTGCCGTTCCGACAGTGAAACAGACCGGCTGGGCAGGGCTTGTTGTACGGTTCCCCGCGAGCACTTAGGCCATAGGCCCATTGTACTATCTCCCATTTTACCTCATTCCCTTGCCAGTAACCCGGTCCCTTTTATGAAGTTCACCAGGGCTGTCATTGGATATATGGCGATGTCTTCTGGTTCCACACTGTGTCTTCCCAGGTATCTGAGCCTTATTCCCAGCAGAGCGGGACATTGGCACCATAGGTGAATTGGAGTCTCTTCCTCCTCTTCACATTTCCTACAGATGTTGGTGTTTTCCACTCCCAACAGTTGCATGTGTCTCCTGAGATGGCAGTGTCACGTTAATAGTCCTACCAGTTCCCTCAGTGAGTTTCTGTCCATATTGAGTAGTTGCCTGGTTCGGTTAGGGTCCGGTCCGTTTATGAGTACTTTAGATTGCCTCATTCCGGGTGCCTTCTTCCATTCCTTCCAGTTTTGGGATTTGACCCACCTCTTGATATGTAGTTTGTATATTAGATTTAGTATTGTTTAATTTTTTATCCCTTACCCTACTATTTAAATTAACACAGTGATATTGTGCGCCTCGTCCAAGAGAGATTCTCTCATAACACCCAGGTCGGAGATCATAGATCACCATTCAGAATCGAATTATTACCATCGAGCTTTACATTAGAGGCGCAATTGCGTGCTAATATTTCGCCGAAATATGTTCTACTATTAAAACACGATAAGCGGTGCGCGTAGACCGTATTTGATAGTTTAAGTTAGAGCGTTGGAAGCGTTGGAGGTCAATTGGAGGTAATAACCTATTTTTCGCTGCATGTCTCATGTAAATATGATACATAAATGATTATCACTCGAAAATGCATTAGCCGTGATTAGGGATCAAATCCAAATAGCCAATAGCCAGTAACTTCTACCCTTTTTAAACATAAACACTAGCTTTTATTATTTTTTTTTTAAATATTTATTAATACCCTTTTTAGAATCTTTTACATATGAATTATAAAATTATACCGTATATATTTATTAAACATAATTAAACTGCCTCAATAAAAATATTTTCTATTTGCTAAGTGATAAGTTAAAGATGTCCAATGACTCTGTATAATTATTTCCCTCCATAAGTAAACACGTAGAAATGCACATGGTAGTTAGTCCCAGAATTTGTGCACTGAAATAAATCCCGAATTCTAGGATTGCGTATTGGAATCTGAAAGCTTATCAATGCAAGCAATGAATGATTGTATTACCATTAGTCAGTTGAAACTCTAGTTCAGACATCTCAATAAAACAACAGTTTTCTATGCTTCAATAATACTAGTATGTCCTTGGGAGTCGGCCTATTTTAGGTTTTGCAAATAAAACCCGCCGACAATCATGAAAATATTTACTTATCGGATTTCGAAAGTGGGTGCTAATTTATCACATGCATTTTCAATAATCTAAAAGGCCTAACATTGAAACAGTACACTTTCGATGAGTGTAGGTTGTACTACATGCGCTAAATTTTAAACCTGCTAATTAGTAAGTACACCTACAAAGTAATTAGTTAGGTATCTTCCAAGTTAGGTGCAAAACGGTTTGTTTAAACAGGGTAAGCTAATATTATGTATGTTCACAATTTAGTACATGTTCATGGAAAAAAATAACAAAATCATGTATTACCCAGTTAGGAATGACGCGATTTGACTGGAATGCAAGATGTAAGCGTAGTGAACAAGATAAATAAAGGAGTGCACGGACGATGTTAGCGTAATGAACAAGATAAATAAAGGAATTCAAGGCCGATGTAAGCGTAATGAACAAGATAAATAACGAAATGCAAGGCAGATGTAACCGTAATGAACAAGACAAATAAAGGAATGCAAGGCCGATGTAAATGTAATGAACAAGATAAAGGAATGTAAGGCCAATGTAAGCGTAATGAACGGGATTAATAAAGGGATATTTTGATATTTGTTAAATGCTTCTATTTGAATTTCGATTTTGTTTTCTTGAATTATTGAATTAATGAATGAAATGGAATCTTCGAAGTGTATATTAGCCCACTTCTGGCATCTGATCGAGCTTAAACTTGGCAGATAGACTCGTTGTCGATGACAACGCATTCTATCAACTTTTGGTGGCACCTACGCACACATACCTGCACAAACGCGCATTTCTCTGAAATTACGGCCAAAAAACGCCGTTCTTACAATATTTTTTTTATTTATTAATCATTATATTAACTATGTTAGTAGTGTAAGATTATTTTTTTAATAATTACAACTAACTCGCAAAAAAATCCAAATTTTTTCCTAAAATCACCCAAAATTGATTTTAATAATGGCCCATATTTAAATATTTAAAAAATGAAACGGGATAGTTCCGTAGTTGCAAATTGCTAATACTTCGGATTAAAAAATTTTTGTTTGGGTATTTTGTCCTCAAATCCAAATTTAAGTTTTGTATGAAAAAGGCCGCGCTGCCGTTCCCCTTAAGTGGAAACGAGGTTTAATAATTGTACTGGAATTTATATGATTCTTTTATAGATTTTTTATAACAATAAACTTTATTAGTGGTTGCAATGATGTCAATATGTAGATCTACCAAGTGGGTCTACCGTATAAACTTAATGAAAAAAATTGCTCGAACAAACTTTCACAATATGGCCAAAATTCTCGAATTGTAGCTTATTACATACCAGTTTACCAATCATTAAATAGTTTTAATTTACAACAACAAAAGGACTGATACAAAGACTGTTCATAACGTAAATAAATAAAATTAAATTTTAAAAATGATAATTTGGAACCATGGACTTATCGAGCGTATTCAAGTTTTTTGCAAAGTATTTTTTGTGATTAATGCACCGGACGGGCCGAGTTTTGGTTGGGTCAAACCGGTGATCTTCGGGATCAAACTTGGAGAACCGTATGTTTCTTATGTATAAAATATAAAAACTTTCTGTTTGTCAAAAAAAACTTCCGAACACTTTCCTATCGCACCAGTTTTAACATACGCTTTTTTTTCAATTGTTCAACGAGAAAAAAAGATTTCGTAAAAAGGGCGTGTAAAGTCGGGCAAAACCGTGTAATATTTGGAATCGGGTCACTATCAATAAAACTCCTTATGTTGGCTATACGGTCTAAATTCCCGCTTAACAAAAGCCGCCTATTTTGATTAAAGTAAGAAAAAAACATCGAAAAAAATGTGTTTTATTTGATTTGCAAAGTTCAAGCACAAATATTTTATTTTTTCCCATCATTTTCTAATAACTTAATTTGTCACGTTATACAATACTTTTTAAGGTTGGGAGCTACTTTAACCTTAATTTTCATGGTGATCGACTTCCAACAAGAATTTTTCATGTAAGTTTTTTGAACTTCTACAAAACCAAAAAGGGGTTCGCAAATAGGAGATTTTTAACTTTAAAGCAGTTTTTATAGGCCCGATCCTTTATATTTTCCTATAAAAAGAGTTATCAAAAAGGTACTTGATTATTTCAAAGTGCGTGTATTCTACTCGGAGTGCTTAATTAAAACATAAAAAGCGATCAAATTTTCAATCCAAAAGCACATGTATTTGCATTTCTTCGTAGTACTACGCCTTAAATAAAAGAATCAGGATAACATATTAAAAGCCGCATGTACAATAAACATACATTCCCAGTGTTCAATACGCCATAACAATGGAGCCATAAAAACTTTCTCAATCTACATACCTACTCAATTAATTAATTAAAATGGTTGCTCTACATGAAATTGAATTGCATTTTTTATTGAAATACTGCTATATAATAAGCTAATAATCAATATGCGAATGGAGTGAGAAAATTATTTCCTTGTGGAAGCAATATAAAAATAAATTAGTTTGTACTGAAGAGCCCTGAAGCAATCCTGTCATGGTTTGGTTCACAAGGCATGGACAAAGTCTCTTTGCCGCGTTTTACGTCCAACAGATGGCGATTTTTTTTAAAAAGCATATTTTTACCTGTCAGGTGACATCTATATAATATAGGTATATAAAAACACACGAGTATACGAATGCAACGTATTGTCAAAATTTTCAAAGTAATCGGTGAAGAATTTTCGGAGATTTAAGATTGTGAACAAACGAACAGTTACATTTTTATTCATATAGATAGATGGAAGATTAGCGTCCATTATTAGGTAAACTGTGTTTATAGCAGGAAGTTTGCACACCGGTTCGTTTCTTAAATAAATATAAAGTATGTCTATATCTGTATATTCAATTCTATTATCTGTATTTCATACTAGAAGGCCCATTAACTAATGAGAAAACAAAAATGATGGTACTACAAAAATAGCAAATATTCAATTGGTGCGTTACTCAAAGAGACGTAGCGCGCACATCTCTATGGAATTTAGCAAATTCGGAGATTACTTGAACGTATTTTTTTATTTATTGAACCAATATAATGATTTACAAACGTGTCACACGAGACAGATTTACTCGCCATACAATCCCATATGATATGTTATATAAGTGTAGGCGTGGCCTAGATGATGTGCCATGATCTGCTAGCCGGGCAGTGTTTAAAAATGATGCGATCCACTCTCACTCTTACTACAGGAGAGGAGTTCAGATCAATTAGGGAGCTGCCGTTGTGACGCGACTGTTAGTTTATTAAGGTAAAAAGAAATGGTATTCCGTCCTCTCCTACTCCCCTCTACCACATCCTAAGGAGGGGAAGATGGTTATATATATAAAGCTTCTTGTGACACCACAACATCATATAATCTTTATGGGCCGCGACCAAAAAACGCTTGATGCGTATAGCACAGGCATATATATGCGTCTGACAAAGGCATAAATATGTTTACGGATTACAAAACCTACACAAAACGTGAGTATAGAACAAAGGCATCCAACCTTTTTGAGGTTGGGAGCTACTTAAACCTTAATTTTCATGGTGATCGACTTCCAACAAGAATTTTTCCTGTAACTTTTTTGAACTTCTACAAAACTATGACCATTAAATAGCATACGTATAAGTACGAATCCAGTACAGTTAATTTGCGGTAGGACCAGGATTTTTCTTCATCCATGGTTGCTAATTTTAACAAGAAACTTATCATTTATCAAAATTCGTCATCTTAATTATTAAATGACGGCCGGGAACTTTTGGCATAGATCGTCCTTTATAGGAATTATAAATTTATTAAGTTTATAAATGGAAAGTACGAATTTAAAGAGTCACGACTTTTCTTCTACACTCAAATGACATTCAACCCGACGGAAGGACAGGCAAATAAAATTATACAGTATTAAATGAATTAATTATTAATTATACTGTATCTGTCAAGATGAAACCACTCTTCTTAACACTAAGTAGGTCACCTTTGGATTGTTCATAAAAAATGTTGGTTTTTGTTTCAACATAGAACATATATAGCAATTTGAATAAACGGATTATAAAAGGTCATAATAAATTTACTATCGAGGCCGTCAATTAAAAAATTAATGGGTTTTGGTTGCATTTTACTTTTATTAAAATTAAAATACAACTACATGGTTATTTCTAAAAATGTAGCATATAATACCTTTTGCCTACTCTATTACATTAACTCAACACAGAAGGCCTTAAGAACAATCATTTCTCTCACGGAACTCGAAGAGATTCATGTTGTAGGATGAAGAAACACAGAAGCTGGCGAATCGTTCCCCAGCCGAGCTATTATACTCAAAAATACGTCGTAGAAACGACCCGTTCTCGTGTGACGAAAGTGATCGATGTACAAATTTGGGCACGTGTTTGGTGTGTTTTCCGAAATGCACTGATGCTGAAGAGATCAAAGACGCTAGTTCTTCATAGCATCTTCCATAGAAATACCGGTAAGTCAAGGAAAGCATTGCCTGTACCTTAAAGATTGCAATCCGTTTCTTTAGATCCTTACCTAGGTAACCGACCGTTAGGGGATATTGCAGCATTCCTTACAAGCGTTAAGATAATCAAATGATCCCAAGTAAATAACAACAACAAAAATTTACTACGTGTAAATTACCTTTATTTTATTATGTGAATTCCACACAAGAGTTCCAACTCTTCAATGCCAGTGGAAGTCCCTTCAATGGGTATGTTTTAAGGCTGTAGGGAGTGGAAGGAGATGGAGTTACGTCTATTTCCATTTCAATAACGTTTCAATTCTGAAATGTAGTTTTTCACAAGGGTGAGATACTTGTATCAATCACTCTGAAATCTGCCGCAAATATACTACAAATAATTATTTTTGATGTTAATTTAAGTAGCTAACAGAAATCAAAATAAATTCATTGTGTTACAAGGTCGCCCGGCGAGAAAATAATAATTTTTGATGTATCGTTAATGCTTAGCTAATCGATTTAACAAGTGTTTACGACAGTTATTTGGCTTTCGTTCCGTTTTCGAAAAATGCTTGTTCATTGCTCTCCTTCCTGGAAACTTTCGCTTTATCAATCGTTTTTATTTATTTATTAACGGACATCGTCCAAATTTAAAAAAAAAATTAAATTTGAATTTTTTTTTAGCGGCTTCTTAATTGCCCTGTACCGTATTGTATCAAAACCTCCTAGATCACTAGGCCGGGACACTTATTCAAAGCAGCCTCCCAACTTTTAAGGGATTTTACAAAAAATTTGGTTCAATTTTTTTTTAAATTTATTCTCTTTATTAAAACATCTTACAATGTTTTAGTTCATTAAAAAAAAAAAAAAAAAAAAACATTTTTGAAGGTTCACATACACGTAAGGAGGCTGATTTGATTCAGTGTTCCGGCCTTGTATTCTAGGAGGTTTTAATTGTATACGTTTAATTTAAACTCATCGGCATTCAAATCACCCAATGCAGTCATTCATCCTCACATCAAGGAAAATTTAAAAGAAATTTTATATAATTTTTGAAGATTTTTACATAATGATTAATCTTTGAAACAAAGTACACATCATATGCGGACATTACAAAAAATCTAAAAAAACACGATTATAGGTGCGTCTACATTATACACCACTGTTAATTTATACAATTTTAGATGGCCATATTTTTTACGACACGATCGTCACCAAAAATCTTAAAATTATACTATAAATCAATCCATCTTATGGTAACCAGATATATCGTTTCATTATAACTTTCGATATTAACTTTCATTTCATTGGCCTAAAAGCTATCAAGCACCTCAATTTTTTTGTAATATCGAATATAAATAACATTTTACATGATTGGAAAACGTTTTTATTACGATATTACTTAAATATCTAATGGCAGGCAGCCTTGCGCACGTGTGTTTGATATGCGACGGTCAGAACTGTAGACGTCTATAATTTTAATAAATGGGGCATTATCCAACCAACTAAAATGCTGTAATGTAATCTTTGATAATTTAATGATAATTTGTTAAGTGATGATAAGAAATGTTTTCAAGAAATGTGTACATTTTAAAATATTGCATTCCTTTATTTAGATCCATTCCAATTAAAGAATCCATTCCATGTGCCGTCCTATCGAAATGCAAGATCGACTTGCCCCATTGAAGTCCGGCGAAACAACCACGGTCCGAAAGTTCGCAAAAAAATACTTCAACGCGTGGTACACTTGCAGGAACGAAACCCGTTCTGAATAAAATGTCTCTCTTGATATTACAGTATACATCATCGTAAGTGTAACGCTGATATTTGTATGTTTGAATAAATAAAGTAAATATACTCGAACAATGATCTCTGGTGTCATTAAAGTATTTTATAATTACTAAAAGAAATTAAAGTCACCTCAAGGGCGCTGTACGCAACTATTATGAAGTAAGAAGCTATACAAATGAGTATCATTAAGTAAGAAGCTTGGAGTGATAAAAATATTAAGGCCATACGAAGAAAATTGAAAATTCATCAAAAATCTCTTCAAATTATTGGTAACCGGTTAAAAATTGTTTGCAGGCCGTTTTTTGATAAACTATTAGTAATTTTCAGTGACGAAATGCAGAAACATTGGGATTTTTATGAACACGTGTTCCGTCATCGTGATAATACGCTAATATTTTACCAAATTTATTAGGAAACCTATAAATTCTTTTTTTAGGGTCCTGCAATCCCGTTTTTAATCGAATCACGAATAATTTGAAGAGATTCTTATTAAAAAGTTGACAATATTTTATATCAGTAAATTTTCTGCATGAGGGCATGCGCCAAAATTTTGATACCATTATTTTCATATCATCGCCAAGTTGCAAAATAATAAAGCTGAGAAAACGGCGTGAATAGATTTTTGGTGACAGACATGTAACTGTAAATGTATTTGTTATAACTTTTTTTGTTTTTAAAGGGAGAACAGTAAAACTTTGAACAAAGATCATAATATTTTAATATATATAGAAATTAATAGTACTCAAATCAGGTCGTTGTGTGAGTTCGGGTATTTGTATAAAGAACAGCAAAAGACATTTTAGGATTCAGCTTTTTTATTTATTTTAACCATCGATGGTAAGGTTTGTTTACTCAAGTTGCTTACATTTCTAAAAATGGAATTTCGTCTTCAGTGCGTAACGCAACACCATGGATTTATAGAGATGGGTATCTTAAACATGACCTCCTTTCCCTCACAGAGGCATTAGACTAATATTTCAAAATGAAAATGTTGAATTGGTCACGCAGTGGTCAGTGCTGGTCCTCCATTGTTTACTCTTTAAGTCGTGCGTACGGAGAAAGTAAATAGTACCATTAATTTTTAGGTTAAAAAAAATATCTAGCAGAAGAATTATTTGTACTTGAATATCATTATTGCCGTCAGCATCGTGGTACAGGAGGTCTAGAGATAACGATCGACAAAGCTCTATGTCAATATGTTATTGATAAAATCCGTCATCTATGATCAGTAGCGATATTTGCGAGCACGGTCAGAATATGATTCCGACAGTCGGTAGACAAAAGTCAAAAGCAGCGGCTTCAAGGTGTCGGATAAGCTACCAATATGCACGACTAGCACATTGGTGAACTAAATAAACTCATAGAATTGAAAGAAATCATACACGTTCCATTTACTTAATGAATTCATCTAATAATCAATTGATTCCGTTCCAGCCTGGAAAAGACCTCATAAACCAATTAAATCCCTTTTTAGTGTAAAAAAGTACATGCGAAGTGCCAGTGTGCATAAAACTTATTATTCAAATTCGCATTTTTCAATTTTTTACTATTTTAACTTAGTCGTCTGACATTTCGGAATGTCAATTTATAGAAAATACCTTTAGTGTTATCAGCGTTTCTATTCCTAATTTATTGCAATATCGGTCTGGCTAGCAACAGCGCGACCGTGCACGGGAAATCTGTATAAAATCATCGAGAGTTACACCTATTGATTCGATATTGTAAAATTATCGATTTCACCGTGCTAAACCCCCAGAGCCCGTTGAATAGTAGTCCGTGAATAATTCTTATTCTATGTGTCATAATGAGCCGAGCCCATGAACTTTTTAAGGTACAACCACAACGTCCACAACCCAAACCAGGTTTCGTTATTGTATCCCCATTAACTGGCAAAAAGTTGAGGTACTCAATACAGTGTGCTACAGTTATGTCGGCGTAAAAAAAAAGAAAGTAGATTATATTCGGTGAAGGATTCGAATCAGTAAGATGAACAACTACTCTGCCTGATATCATCTTTCCGGATACGATACGAAAAGAGGTCACTTGTTTGCGAACACGTTTTATTACGAACCGCGAAAATAAAACACGCCCCATAAGATAGGCGTAATATGAATCGATTTATGTGACAAGAAACGATATTCAATAAAAGTGAAATTCCAATTTGACGTGTAAATTAATTTTTTTATTTGTCATCTTGTGCGTAAACGCGTCTGTAATGAGAATTTTCGTGTAATTGAGAACGAATTGATTTCTTTTGAAATATTTTTGTGGGAAAGTTGATATTCTGTTTGTGCCACGGTTAGTTAACTATGCGGTGGAAAGTTTTTTTTATTAAAATTATGTACGCCAAGGTTATTAAACGATTTTTTTATCTACCGTTTAACCAATCATTGTATTGTAAATTACAATGTAAGGCGTGTAGACATATCGTTACGTGCAGATTTTTGTTATTTAACGAAACGGAAAAATATTAAACAATGTGTTTTATTGTGTAGAATTTAAAAAATTGTTACATTTTTCACTTGACCCGACATGAGGCTGTGATGAAAATATTTTTCTTCGGGGTCTATTCCATCTTTGGGGATGCTGTGTGGAGGAAGTTCTGAGAAGGAAAAGGGTGTGAGGGGTGGATAGGAATCCAGGTATCAGCGCGTCTAGGAGTTGCAGACGAACAAATATATCCCCTCTAGTCCGGCGTAAGACGATAGATCGAGTGACCAGTTGGAGAAGTCAAAGGGTCTCCCCAAACCAGCCTCTCCCGATCTGGCACGCCACGCACCTGGTGGGCAGGTGCATTCTGAATACACCTCACCCGATAAGCCCGGGCATCACTTCTAAATCACCGATTGGGGTGACTTATGGCAGAGGTATTGGTTATCCAATAAATGGTTCCCGGGGCGGCGGTACCCAAAACCGCCTTCCAAATCAAATATCTTGTTGTGGGCATCTTTAGACGGGCTAAATTTCAACTTACGATCGCCTATTTAAAACTTACCCAACAACGGTTAGGGTGAAAAGCTAAGACATCTGGGCAATTATTACAATGCTTTAGAAATACTCTCGTCACATCCAACACAATTCTACGCTCCCATATTCAAAAAATGTTTTTCTTCATCTATTTTATGGCTGTATTCATTTTTCAGCCATGACCTGAGAAACAAAATTTCAAACACGTGCCTTTTTATTTGGAGAGTTCGTGTATCACAAATATTCAAATAGTGAGCCAGATCTAACATTTAATAGCCCTGTTTTGCAAATCGAAATACGTGATAGGATAATACATTTTTTTTCAAACTTAAGTGCACCGCTAATGGTAGATAGTTTTGGTGTCGAAACGAGTTTTAAACCCCGCTTCTCAATCAGAAAGTCTAACCTCAGTTTATTATTAATTAATTACAAATAACGTCTTTTTTATTTGTGCACTAAAAACCTTTAAAATATTTAAATCCGGAATGTTGTGTTTTTAAACTGGGTCGTTGTGTTAAGTTTTTGGCAGAGTGCCTTAGACCGTTTACATGTATACAGCATGTTTTGCACTTATCGAGGCGGGTAATAGACGTGCGGATATAAAATTAAACTTCGAAGGCGGGTAACGTACGTGTAAGTATCAAATTAAACTTTGAAGCATGTATGGAGACGGGTAACCGACGTGCAGGTATCAGATCAAACTACTTCAACGCACATGGAGGCGGGTAACGTACGTGTAAGTATCAAATAAAACGTTAAAGCATTCACTGAGACGTTTAACGCAAGTGTACGTATCAAATTACTGTAAAGCATGTATAGAGGCGGGTAACAGACGTGCAAGTATCAGGTTAAACTTTAAAGCATGTATGGAGACGGGTAACAGTCGTGCAGGTATCAGATTAAACATCAAAGCATATGGAGTCGGGTAACGTACGTGTAGGTATCAAATAAAACGTTAAAGCATGTATGGAGGCGTGTATCAGACGTGGAAGTATCAAATTAAACTTTAAAGCATGTATATTGGCAGTTAACAGACGTGCAGGTGCAGGTATCAAATCAAACTTTAAAGCATGTATGGAGACGGGTAGCAGTCGTGATCAGGAAACTTCAAAACATATGGAGTCGGGTAACTTACGTGTAGGTATCAAATAAAACGTTAAAGCATGTATGGAGGCGTGTAGCAGACGTGGAGGTATCAAATTAAACTGTAAAGCATGGATATAGGTGGATAACAGACGGGCAGGTATCAAATTAAATTTCAATGCATATGGCGGGCGGTAACGTACGTGGTAGTATCAAATTAAACTTTTAAAAATGTCTTTAGTAGTATTTTTGGTGCATATTCTACACAAGTGGCCCTAAGTTTTTACTTAAGTAATTTACTTCAACGTTATAATATTTGCACAAAACTTTTCGCCACATTTTGTTTTAATTTAAATAATGTGTCGTTATTTAAGAGTTTTATCACAGTTTCTTTAATTATCACCAACAGCTTTGTAGAATTTTATGATAAAATTAGCTTCGTGTTAATATATTGATTCCAAATGAAAGTTCTTCATATTTTTGAAATCCAAGGAAATATATATATTTTTATGCCGTTTGAAGCTCAAACATTTAGATGCATTTCTATTAGGGTCGATGCGATTTTGTAACAGTGCTGGCGTTGTGTCATTTTCTCTATGCCCATGTCATACTAGCTTGCCGCCATGTCATTGAGGAAGGGTTGAACCTCATCTTTCACCTTATGATCATTTCTAAAATGCTTTTGGGGTCTTGTGGTCTCCATGGAAGGTGTAAGGGGGTAAGGCTTTCGACTAGCAATCCGAAGGACGCGGATTCAAATTTCGGCGCGCGCAAGTAATTTTCACAATTTATCAATTAAAAATAATATAATATAGTTTACTTGCGGCACGTCCCAGAGTGGAAGATACTCTCAGTATCGCCCTGTAAATGTTGCTTAAAAATGGCTTTATCCGTGTTTGGTGACCAGATCTGAAAATCCAGGTACTCCCACACCTTTCTCTTTCCATCTCCTTCCCCTTCCTACTACATTCAGCCTTACAACATACCCCAACTGATAATGACGTAGTCTCACTTGCTCCAGACGGTTGGGAGCGATTAAGACTCTCTTGCGATATTCACATTTCAAATAAACATATTCGAGAGACCCATCTTGAGCACACCTTACGATTTTTTTGACATTATCATGATCTGACTTACTATTGTTTGCTAATACCTATGGATAAATTTATTGCATATCCTATTCAAGTAGCTCGTAAATAAACTATTTTTAATTATTGTTTTATTGATTCTAATGTAATTTATTGAGATTTGTTTTGTGTAAAAGTCTTAAGGGCGTAAATAAATAAATAAGAAAATTTTAACAATTTAAATAATCGGAACAAAAACGAGATACACAAGCAAAAGAAAACAAAGATCAAAAAAGGTTAATACAAAAAACATACCAATATATGGCAAGAATCTCCAGTTATTCCCTAAAAGCGGCAAAGGCGTTGGGCCAGGCACTTCAGAATATGGTATCGATCTCCGCCACTCCATATCCTCAAGACTTCTGGTCTCCGGGAACTCCTCCAGCATGAAGTTGGCCTGAGGAGCAGCACTTGACTTCCATCTCCTGGCGCAAGCAACTCCTGGAGAAGCACCATCACAGACAAGGCGGAGTTGCGCCAATCTATTCGTCAGTTTTGTAGCTGATGGCATTGTGTGACTTGTTGATGTGATCAGAGAAGAATTTATCTGAAAAATAACGAATTTAAGATAGTATATTTAATAATAGAAGTTATTTAGCACTCCCACTTCTAAACTGCCACAAGTCACAATGGGATAATGGATAAATATTTCTAGACCAACTTTTTAGATTCCTATAAATCTACTAATATATGTATTTATACGCGAAAAATCAAATCTAAATAATTATACAGTGTAAAAGTAAACATATTAATGTAGAGAAACAGAAATACTTAATATAAAATATTTAAAATCATGTCTTTTATTGTGGAATTTAGAATGTAAAATCGTGTTAAAGTGAAATATTTAAAATCTTATTTATTTGTTTGTATAGCATCACTTGTAACAATTATCTATTGTAATTTTTGTAGCCTAGGGTTTTAGAATAGGGCGGGGAGGGTGTGATGTATGGTAATAAGTTGGGTATTCAAGCGATAGATGGCACCAGCCATAAAGCTTATTCCAGAGTCCGACAGATGTCGCTAAAGTGTAGCAATTGCCTGTGGGGTATCCTTGTGCGACTTGAAGCTTCTAGAAACAGAGAATTACCAACCTTCGGGTAATTAACAGTGTAGTTAAATCCAGACTTATATTTATTGTAACGTAAATACACGAAATTATAGTAAAGAACCTTTAACTTAATCAAGGGTTCCCAACACACAGAAATCTGCTAGTAAGCAGAGATATAACAATTAATATCTTTTTTCAATACGTGAAATGCTTTTTTTAAAGTTCTTTCGGTGCTATTAAAATATCTACTACTTCTGCATACTGGTTATGCTGCAAATGCGTGGTATGAGAAAGTTTATAAACGGATATATATTGACTTTTTTGGTACCGTGAAATGCGTTTTTAGTTCGCGTGACTCTATCAGGAACATTATATGAAATCAGTTGCAACAATGCAAGGCTGTCAACAAATCAATTTAGGATTTTAAAAATAAAAGTGACATCAGTCAAATACAGTTATCTCAAGCCTTACACTAGAAAATATTACTAGCCATAATTTCAATTTATAATAAACACATGAAAATCTTAATTGATTTTTATCAACATTAAATATACAAATAGCATAAATGCCTTTATTTGTTGTGAACAACTGAATAAATGTTTGTACAAATTCCTTACTAAATTCAATTTATTTATTTTATTTATACATAAATTACAAAGAAAATGAACCTTTGTCTGTCCAACTGGGAAGGATTCCCGTTTCTGGACAGCCAAATTGTGTATTATTTAGTACATAATATTCTTACAATGGAATAGCGATGCTGTCAAAACAAATTTTGAGAACATTGTTGATTGCATTCGAAGTGACAGTATGGTTTCTTTATCCATGAAGGAATCGCAAAGATGTAATTTATTACCAGGGTCAATTTGGATAACATTAGTAATTGCATTTAGAACAGATGAATGGTTTCTTTCGGGACATCACAAGTCTGAGATTCTTTCCAGGGCATTTTGGAGAACATTTACAATTGTATAGTTAGAATTTCCACATTTATAAATCAGCAAATCAATTATTGTTTATTTTTATCGTATTTTAGTTTATTTGTATGGTTCGTCTTTCGAACAGCTTTTCGGTCTTTATGAATTGTACGCCACTGCTATTCGGGATTAAGATGCAAAACTTTAAAACTCGTTATTGCAATAATTGTTCTTATTTATGTGCGGTCCATGGAAATTTTATAGGTCGTCAATACGGCCCGTGGTGGGATTTGGGTTGTCCAGGCCTGATCTAATTCATCTTAAGGCTACATAATTCAACCGCAGGTAAGTCCAATACACCACGAACGCGGGTCGCATATTTTTGTTCACGGGCGCTTCACTTGCGTAGGGCTTTATTTTGGGGTAATGTCTCGTCATTATCAAATTTGTGCTTGGCACGTATATCTATCAAGTGGATAATAGTGATAATGGATATTTCTTGATGCTCTGCGTAGTATAACTATATGCATGAATTTATTACACGCGCTCATGTGCTTTCACATAGTATTTTACAAGTTGTTTGTTGCACCAAACGTAGTAAATACATAATGATAAAAACAATTTAAGAAAATATATACATAAATTAAAAAAGTACTTAACCAAAATATAAAATAATTGATAAAAATGTGAACAGAAACCAAGTATAAAAATGTGAACAGAAACCAAGGATAAAAATATGAACAGAAACCAAAGATAAAAATGTGAACAGAAATTAAGGATAAAAATAAAACCGAAGAGATTACGCTGACGTATACCACCCCTCACATCGGCACACCGAATTTGATTTACTCTATAACTCATTCGGTTCTGATGTCCAATATAACAAAAATAATAGAAGGTATAAACGTAGGTTTTTGTGTAGAAAAATAATAGTCAGGCAATAAACAACATTTATATATTCTTCAATAATTGCAAAATCATTTTAATTAAATAAAACAAATAACTTTGCATACAACACTATATAATAAAAAAGGATCGACATGTTTCGAAACCAATGATTTTTTCATTAGGTTATAACTTACTATACGTTTATCCTGACGAAGAAACCATTGGTTTTGAAACATATCAATCCTTTTTTGATTAAATAGTGGTGTGTACAAAGTTATTTATTTTTTGAAACAATTATATTGATTAGTTTTAAGGTGAAATGTATCTTATAAGTAAAAATATTTATTTCCGAGGCTGTGAAGTTTCGGAATCGGAGAATTTTTATAAGCCAGTGTCCTTGTGTTGTTGTAGTAAAAGGGTAATACATGTCGGTAAGATCGTTTCGGAACATGGATGTAAATTAATTACTAATTAAGAGTATTAAATCTGTGCTTTTTCTTCTTTCTGAAGGTTTCAATTCCAATACATTAAGGAATATAAGAAAGAAAGAAAATAATATACATATTTGAATTTACTAAAAGGTCGACAGTTCACATTTAAGTTAAGAAAAATCGTGTTTCATCTGAAAAATTGTGTAAGATATTCTACTTAACTGAAATATTTATTAGCAAAGGTTAACCGGTTATAATTTTTTTTATAAAGTGATAAAATCTGTATTTCGCAACATCTTAAAACGGTAATTGTAAATTCTAAGTGCGTAGGTACTACCCATAAAATTTTGTAAGGTGAAGGCCTTAGGGCCCGTTCCCACTTCCGTTTTCAAATCGGAGGCGGGTCCCGTTTTAAAAACGGATGGCCAATGGCCCTGTACACACTACCGTTTTAAAAACGGATCCGTTTTAAAAACGGAACATACTCTACGAAAAAAAATAATTGTAGATTCAACAAAAACATGTTATTTGCTCATTCTTCAGTAATGGTGCGCAATGGACGACGATGAAGCTCTTGTTGTCATGTTGTACTTATTAAAAAGAAGGAAAAAAGTGAAAAGAAAATTTTGGGTACACCCAATCATAGCCAAATGATTTTCTGTAGGAATTTTCCAAGTGTTAATTGGTGAGTTGAGAAGTGATGAACTAAAGTTCTTTAATTATTTTAGAATAATAATGGTTGGATTATTTATATAGCGCCGTTTTCACCATGAAAAATCACCTCAAGGGCGCTTAATGGCTTAAGAAAATGTCTATCACTTCCTTTAACCATCTACTGGAATGAGTTTCAGAGAGCTTAACATATCAAAATACAAAATTGAGAAAGTGCATTTGTCCTGAAGAAAGGCTATCGATATTTTAAAGTAAGAAAACAATAACAACTCAAATATTTTTTTATCATGTGTTTATTAAACTAATACGCTCTTCCGTGCATCTCATTAAAGCTTTTAAATTTAAAAAAAGTAAACTTAAAAAATAAAAATTTTGATGTACAAAACTTGTGTACACCAAGTGTTTTGTTTTTATTTAGTTAAAGATAAAATATTACCATACTCTTTCTTCGACCAGTGGTATTAAATTTTCGGGATTTATTTCCTTATCCATTATTGTAGTTTTGATTTATTTACTTAACAAAATAACCAAATACAAGCACCCAGCGTGCCTGCTTCCTTGCGACAGGGAGCGGGCGGGGAGGGGTCGGGGTTTGGCGGGGACTCTGCCGGAACGACTGGACGACAAGTGTGAACAGTTCCATACAACACTATGAGCGAGCGTGTTCCGACACGATTTGAAAACGGACGCACTGCGTAGGCGAGCCGTCCGACAAAAAATGTCGGATCCGTTTTCAAATCGTGTCGGACAAGTGTGAACAGCTCCATACATCCACTACAGCCACTAGGGCATCCGTTTTTAAAACGGGACCCGCCTCCGATTTGAAAACGGAAGTGGGAACGGGCCCTTACTAAACATTACCAAGCCCTACCTACGACGTACCAAGGTCTTACCAAAATATATATATAATTTTAAACATAAATAAATCTATAAAATGTTCATGTACAATGTGTACATACAAAAAAATCCCACATAAGCAAGGCCAATGCTTGGGTATATGTGCAGATTTAGTTAAAGGCGGTTACAATTTACTTTTCGTGGAATTGTACATATTTATTATTAATACATGTACTATTTTCACAAGTGTTTTGACAGTAGGTTATTTATAACAATAATATTATAAGAAGAAAAATAAAATATTTTTTAAAAAATCTATGTTTTTATTAAAAATTATATAGGTAAGATAAAGTAATTATAATCATCCGAAAAATTAAATATTTATAATGTTAAATCCAAAAATATGGTGCCAGGCAATAATGTTTTATAAGGAGTAAATTATGACCACATTCTTTGAATCTTGATAACTGGTAAAATTGAAAACCTCTTCGAGAAGGTAACTTCTCGAAGAGGTCGTAGCACTCCAGTTGAAGGCTCATTTTATGTTTCCCCTTGTAATGTGAGAATTTGTAAATATCAACACAAACACAGATAATATGGTCACATCTCCAAATGTACATCGTGCCGATGAGATGTTAACAAAAATCTGTATTCAAAATAACGAAGTGTTTGTGGCTTGAATTAAATTTTATAATAGCCTCTTCGAATCGTGTTGAAAACCAACAAACAAACATCACAAAAATAATGCTTTTTACAGGTTTTATTGCTAAGGTCCTTGAACGTCGGGTTGGGCATGACGTCAATTTGAAAGGCTAAATAAATTAGAAGACTGGTTTTTAAACACATGGCTCCTTTGCCAGGTGCAAGGAAACGTGGTGAATAAAATGATGTTATTAATTGATTTTAACTGTGAAGAAATGTTTGTACACGCATATTGTAAAAAGCTTAAACCCAGAGGCGTGGTGACAAGTCAACTAGAATGACCTTTGACCTCCTAAATTGGATAAGTTCTAGGACAAGATCCTCACAGAATGTCAAAATATAACAGATATCGATGTTTTAATATAAAACCATAGAAATAGACATAGATTAAAATTAATAGACGAGCCAATCAGGGAAATGGGAACAAACCAACTGACGTGGAAAACGTGTAAAAACGATTCTGACAGTACACAGACAACTCGCATTGTAATATCCACCATTCGGTCCTCGAAAATTCTTACGAATTACTAGTGATTTTTACAATGAGGCGCAAATTGCTGGCTGCGGAAAAAATTTCACTAAGTATCCCAAATCGGGCTTGTGTTCAAAATGTAATATTTTATCACACTATTTAGTTAGACACTTTTACAAATGTATTATAATTTACCCACCTAATTCAATTTTAGCGTACGTCGTTACGCCATGCGATTCGTTTAAGAACGAACATTCAGATCCTGCGCAGAAAAGTCCCACAATGGACAGTGCTGCAAACCTTTGCCTTACTTTTGCGAACTTTAATTTTCTGCGCGTGGTCTGGTTATTTCAATGTGCGCTCTTCAGTAGTCGATGTACGACTGATGTCATAGTTTACAACAATATGGTCACGTGATTTGACTCCAGCTGGTAGAAATAATACCCACATTTCATGTTAGGGCAGGTCTATGCATAAAACATAATTCTTCATTGAATTAAAAAACTAATGATGACCGATGGACGGCTTTTTTTATGACTTTAACTTTGGGACTTTGTTCCAGTTGTTGATTTCAAAAAGTGATAAATGTATTTTAATCAAGTAAAAAGACAAAATCATCAGTTTATTGTTTTCCAATCGGTGGCGTGATAAAAATGTGATATCCAAATCCAATGTACACTCGAATATACTATTTTGATCTAGCCCATTTAGCAAGCGCTCTGTACACATCGTGTATCGCCATACCGTTTAATCGAAACGAAAATTTCATAATAATGATGAAATGGTTTTTAATATTAGATTTTTAAGCAAAGAATGGTTAGACTTTTAGATCACGAAACACGCCCACATCGCATTATTTCTTGCATTTTTTTATTCTACAAATATTTCCATCTGGCGTGTACCCGGCGTTGCACGGAATTATGAATGTTTTGTTAGTAAAGTTTTGCGGTTGTGAATTCTGGTGTAGCTGAAAACTGGGTGCAGTTTTACGTTGTAAATAATATTATTGTAAAGAATTGTCTTCCTCGGGCGACCCCGACTAATTCAATCTTTCACTTCTTTGTCATACATTCTGCTTACAGCCCTTTCTTCGTTAATCCAATACCACACATTCTACCACACATATTATTTTTTTTACGTTTTAAAAATAATAATCTTACACAATTTAACAGAAAATGTATTGATATAATATAGAAATCATTTCACATAAGATGTTCCACAATATTATAGTAGGCTTGTGTGTATCGGGGATGTGATATTTTGTTAGTTATTAATTATTATTTTTTTAATGATAAACTAATTTTTATAAGACGAGGTTTTTTATTCATAGCACAAAAGATAACAAATTATCATAAGCAACACATCAGAAAGTGCGGGCGATTATTAGTTTTAGAAGTGAGAAAAAGAGAGAGAGAGAATTACTTCATTCCTTCCAAACATCTGATCCGCCCACAAAGTAGTCATCACGAGGGAGTTCCTCATAAATTATGAAGGGCGTCCACAGGTACCTAGGTTCTCCGTCCAGCATAAAACTCTGATATTCTGGGCTCAGGAAAACTCCAGCGTGGGGAGGAAAACTGCGCGATCCTAATGATCCCTAGCCATCAATTCCAGCACCTTTAGAGGTCTTTGACAGGACCTCCGGCGCGATACGAATAATCCTTCGCAATCAATTCAAAGCGCTTCTCAAGATCACAGATCTTGTCTTCTGATCACCGACACGTTATCCAAAAGTTCATAAATTCGCCGCACAGCATCGCGAACAAAAAGCAAACAAAATCGGGCTCACAGGCCAACTACGAATTTACATGAATCCAAGGAAACTTCACTGGCAAGAGGCTCTTCTCAAGAACTCCAGAAAAAACCCTCAAAACTCTGGCCATCAGGCCGACAAATTTACCTCAGCCATCTTGCCTTTCCCGCGTTCTCTACTGCGCCGGCACTACCAACCAAACAAATATTGGCAGAGAAGAAAGAGTTCTTAATAGGCACTGAATATTTAGTTAAAAACGTGAATATTTATACGTTACAAATATAGACAGTGTTCACTTTCAAACTCCATTAAAATCTTTAATACTGCTTTATTCCATGACCCCCGTTATTAAAAATATACATTTACACAATAATTAGTACCAGTATTATGTAAACTATTATTTTGTGTATGCTGTTCTTTGATAATAATATCGTTCTCTACTTTATGAAAAGTATTGCGTAGATGCGTATGGATAATGCCGTTTATGGTCTGTGTTCTATACAATACATTCAATTTGTCAACAACAAACATCCGTGACTGTGAGATGATTACATGTCTGACATCAATATCCAAATCTCCTGCCACGTGAGACTGGTGTCTCACAAAAAACAACAGCTAGCCCATTAGTTGGCCCCTCAACACCATAATGAGAAACATAAAATTCAGCTTTGAATAATAATTTACATAATTTTCCAATAATTTTTCGTGTCGAAATTTATTTTCGTGTGCAATCTTAAATTTTTAACAAAAAGTTAAATTGTAGTATCATTTTGTCCTTGACACTGCGTAATGGGGTATTTCCACAAATTAATAAAACCGTTAAAAAGGTGTGGAAGATTTAAATTTTATTTTTCTGGCTCTGGTCACTGAACTCAAAATGTGTCATTTTAATATTTTCATTCATAACTATTTTTTCAGAAACGGTTCAAACTGGCCACAACGTAATTACAACATAGAAAACGCCAATGTTTGGTAAGACGGCTGTCACCAACGTCGCTCAGCGAAACGTCAACGCCGCCGAATTCACGAATGAAAACCAACATTTTCATTTTGGCAGAAAATTGAAAATTACATATGACACAAAAAACCTTCATATCGTATTTTTCTTAATTACGTTAGAATAATAAAAAAACAGTGAAAATTCGATATTTCAGCGATTATAGAATTTTATTATATCCGCTGAATATAAAGCCTTAAAATGTGTTGTGGGCGTGACTAGAAGTCAAAATGTCTTTTGATAAATTGGCTCAGTTTTCTGTGAAATTGGTATAAATAACAATTCCAGGAAGAATGTATTCAGTGGCTCTATCAAATAGTTTACTGAGTGAATAAACAGTGCGCCTTTTGAAAAATCCACCAGTCCGAATGATACTTGTATTTCCCAAGAGCGAGTCCAAAATGAATCCCAAATCTCATAGGTGCGTACGAATATCAGCACCTATGGGATCTTCCGCAATATTTCTTAGGTTTATAAACATACTAGTGGCTCCAGAGCGGTAGACCTGCAAACTACTAGCTGCCTCAGTGCGCAGCACTCAAGAGATTTGTTAACACCAAATTTGTACTGAATATTATGCAAGAATCAACAGTTTTTTTTCGGCGATTGTCATGCTTGAGGTTGCTTTAAATTACGTTACTTGTCATGGGACATTAGTACAATAATTTACGAATAGTTTATCGTTTCATTGGTCTTACGTACTTTGGAGCAATATCCTTCGTAACAATATTTATACAAGCACGGCTAGATATTTTACAAAAAAATTATGATGAATATGTAGTTTCATCCCCACCCCTTTCATCGTATTTATTGAAAGATGGGGCAAAATGGCGTTATATTGTAAAATGTGGATTAAAAATTATTTATTGAAAAGATCATATAAATAAACTCTAAAATTTGGTAGGTGGGTTTGGGTACCGCCGCTCCGTCTGCCATAAGGTCACCCCAAGTTGTTCGCTACGTTTGGTGATATAGCAGGGGTGCCCTGGTTCATCGGGTAAGGTGTGTTCAGAATGCGCTTGCCCACCAGCTGGTTTGGAGAGACCCTTTGACCACTCAAATAGTCTCTCGACCAATCGCCTTGCGCGGCAGTGAGAGTGATATATTCATATGTCCGTCACTCCTGGACACACTTATCCCTAGATTCCTACTCAATCTTCATACCTTCCCAGAACTTCCTCTACTTCCTTTCCTCTTAAAAGACCCTCAACACAGCCACCCAAGGTGATATTGTTTTTACATTAACCTCCTGTACGGGAGTTAATGTAAAAAACATAATTCTAATACGTAGATACATAGATGTAGGTACTGAGGAAATATATGTCAACATTAGCATTTAGGAAATGTTGGTACGTACAGTACTTACAAAGGTGATTTCCGTACTAATAACATAGCAGCATTTCTAAAAGCTATGACAAATTTATTACCTGTATTCATCACGGTTATGACAAATTACCTCAACGCAGTCCCTTTAGGCCACAGATTCCCAAACTTGTACTGGTCGCCACACATTTATACAGGATGTTAAGGGACGTACTTGAATTACTTTAACCAGTGATTCCTGGCATTATTTGGAGTAAAAAAAATTAAAATCTGATTTATTTTGTGAATGCACCACAAGAGTCCCAACAGCTCCCAAACGTCTGGAGCCAGTCATACTCCATTCACCTCACAATATCCACAATTAATCTGGGTATGTTGTGAAGCTGAAGTTAGTGGGGAGGGGAAAGAGATGTGGTAGATAAAGAAGGGGATCAGATCTGGTCGCCAAACATACATAAAGCCATTTCAAGCAACTGTTCAATATTCTTAATCTTGGTATTACACCAGGGCGATATTAAGATAATCTTACACTCTAGAACATGCCGCAAATAAACTAAATGTAATTTTAAATTTATAAATTGTGAAATAACACAAATTAATCGAATAAAATTTACTACCACACGCAGGAGTTTGAACCCGCGACCTCCGGATTGCTAGTCGAGAGTCTAAACCCCCGACCATGGAGGCAGTCAATCTTTTATCTCGGTTACCAGCAATTTTTTTTTATTATTCTTGGCGTTTAGTCTAAGTCTTCACAGTTTCCTCTTCCCCGTCTCTTTCCCTCCCCGCTACAATCAGCATCACAACATACACCAATTGGGCATGCCATAGTCCCACTGGCGCTGGCTCCAGATGGTTGGAAGAAGTTGGTACTCTTGTGCGGTATTCACGCAAAAAAAAAATTGCAAATGAAGAAAGACGGGTTTAAACTGCACAATTGCAGAAATAATGTGGAAAAATTTGGCATTACAACTAAAATGGCGAGCAAGGTGATATTTTTCTACAGTATCGACTAAAAAGATTATCCAATAAAAACCTAATTGGCTTTTTACAATGTACGTTTAGCAGCTGTCGACATAAGAACATTTTGTTGGACCCACAGGTTTAGAGTCCCAAGCAAATCAAATATTACGAAAGACATTTCACATTGCGTAGGGAATAATGTCACTGAAATTATGCAACGAAATTTCTACCAAAATTGACATGTAGGTAGATACCTTAAATAGCGCAACATTTAGAAAAATTGGAATAAACTTTTCATCGTGTGGAAACAAGATAATGTAACAAGTCGTTTCGTCAATATTAGTTATTTGAACAAGAATATTTTTCAAAAAGGACCACACTACATGGCCATTAAAGTATATAACATCCTTCCACGTAGCATCAAACAAATAACCGACATACTTAAATTTAAATCAACACTAAAAACATTTCCTTTAAACAAATGTCACTACACCTTAAATGAATACCTTACATCAATTAAATACCTCTGTTTTTTATGGACTGTTATTTATTTGTTAACATGTAATTGTTGGGTTATGTAATATAATGTGTATTTGTTGAGTTAGCTGGAAGAAATAGGATGTAACCTATAAGCTATACCCTTTGTACTCTTTTTGTGCAATAAATATTTTTTTGAATTTTGAATTTTGAATAAGAAACTAGAAATGGAACAAGAAACGAAACAAGGAATTAATCAAAAACGAAACAAGAAAGATAACGAGAAATGTACCGACAATCAGAACAAAATACGCAATTAGAAACAGAACAAAATGATATCGAGAAACAAAACAAGAAACAAAACGGAAAGAGAAGCAGAACAAGAAAAGGAACAAGAAACATAACAATATAAAGATAATCATCATTTCATATTTCTGTAAAAATACTGGATACGCCACTAGTTTATTAAATCAAGTAAACTTTGCACTTGGAGCCACGTAGAGCGTTTCAGATACATTCGGATAATGCTATGTATTACTTTTTGCCCATATTTGCGAATATATAACCGAAGAATAGGTGATGTTTACGGAATTAGCATAATAACAAAAAACCCGTTCACTCGCGCAAAAGGGACCTCGAAGGTTGTAAATTAAAAAGCTGCCATAGAATTTCGGCAAAACTGGTTTTAAGAAACGTTTGGCAGAACTGGTTTTTTACAAATTGGCATCGTGAGATCAAACCCGATGTTGTATAATTTATTTGGTTTTAAACTTCTTGTGGGTCGTTACCTACTATGTCATACTTAGGGTCTATCACAGTAAAATCGATAACTCTACCATATCGCATCGATTATACCGATTTCACAAGCACGGTCGCGCTGTTGAGAGCCATACCGATTTTGATATCGTAATAAATCATAAATCGATATACGATGGCAACACCGGCGCAACTCTCTATAAATTGACGTTCCTAAACATCAAACGGCTACAAGTAAAACATACTAATCAATTGACGATATCGAATTTAAATATTAACTCAAATATTCATTGGCAGTCCGTGTGTATTTTTGACATTAAAAAGGGAGTTCATTAATTCATAAAGTCATTCGTCATAACTCAAAACTTTTGTTTCTCGAAGCTGGAACGAAATCAATTGATGGCGTCTTAGATGAATTAATAAAGTCTATGCATCGTGTATATGATTTCTATCAGTTCTAAGAGGTAAGTTAGTTCACCTCCATTCATTAATAAGCCAGTTATTTTGCATAACGAACGACATCATCCAAAAAGTAGTGTATATTGACAGGTTATCTGAAACCCTGAAGGCCGCGCTAAAAGCAAATCTTGTATCGTGTGCACTAACACGTCATTTTAAAAGCCAACAAAAAATATAGTACTAGACTTATAAAAAATACTTTCAAATGCGAAATCTCCTACTTCTGAATCCCTCTTCGAATGTGATTTTATTGTATAATGTAGCAAATTAAGTTTTTTGCAAGAATTAAAACAGGCGGCATACAACGAATTTGTAACTGCTAATTGCATCCTTATGCCATCTGCCGAAGGACTTAGAGCAGGGGTCACCAAATGGCGGAGCGCGGTCCGGATCCGGACCGCCGACCTATTTTGTGCGGACCTTGTGTTAACAGGTCCGCACAAAATAGATTCACAGATTTTAAGAAAATTGATAATGTTGTCTAAATCCTCAGTAACATTTACTCACTGCATCCCGGTGACGTATGGAGCAATGAAGCTGCAAATATTTACGGGAGTAATAAAGCTGCTCTCCAGATGGAAATGATAGATTTCCAAGAAAATGCAGTTTTAAAACACCAAAAACAGGAATTTTCTTGTCAAGAGTTTTGGATAAAATTTGTTTGTGGTAATAAATACCCAGAATTAAAAGAAATAGCCTTGAAACTTCTCACATTGTTTGGGTCAACGTATGTTTGTGAAGCAGCATTTTCCAAGATAAACTTCATTAAAAATTAATTCCGGAGCAGACTTACCGATGAACATCTCCAAGATTAAATGACAATAGCCTGCACAAACTTTAGTCCAAACTTCAGACGGATAGTCCAAAGCAAAAAATGTCATTATTCTCATTATACTTCTTTTTATTCATAACACTTGTTTATTATTTAATAAAATAATGTTCCGGAACCCATTCGTTTTATTCGTTTATTGATATTGTATCCACACATATTTAAATAGTACACTGTACACTTTATTATTTCGATTGTTAAGCCGCGGGGGGAGAGGTTGTTAGCCTTTTTCTCTTCCGGATCGCGACGGTCATGTATGTAAAAAAACGGACCCCTAATGAAAGTAATTGGTGACCCCCGACTTAAAGCTTCCATGTAATAAAGGTTCCATGTATGGTTAAATCTGTAAATATTAAAAGTCAGCTCGCAATCATCGAAAAGTAATCGAACGATATCGCTGAAAATTTCAAAGTTTGATCTAATTAGTACAAGGAGTATTTAAAGAGATGGTTTGAATGTTAAAAGAAGTCGGGGAAGACCGCGGCTGCGGTGCCTGTTTCATATAAAATTTAAATTTGGATTTACGGCTAAAATACTAGAGTAAAATGTTGTTTTTTTTTTTAATTAAAAGACTTGGTATATATAAAGTATGGATGTGGATCAGATTTTCGTTTTTTGCCTTAAATTATAGAATATAGGCCCCAGAAGATGACGATTTTACATGATTTTACGAGGCATCTTTGGCAATTTTTTTGTGACCAAATGAAAGATATTTTTGATAAAATCTCACACATCCTGTCTCAGGCATATAATGAACTATACAATAAAATTTGAATCTTCACTGAAAAAAGTTTTATTTGCTTCAAAAGCCGAATTTGGTGGCAACAAATTCAACGTATATTTAACTAGCTTTTTTGTTATTGTCTCATTCGCACTTTCTCTGAGCCGGAATAAGATACGGAGTCCAATTAGTTTTTTAATAGTAACTTTGTGATACACAGTAGTGAATGACGGAAGAAGTCAGAGACAGAGAGAAACTATTAGAATATAATATATCGAATTTCTCACGATGATGAAGGAAGCACAACACGCCTTAATATCCTACAAGTCAAATAACAAAATACTATTGGCCATGAGAATCTTGAATTCATTGTTTGATACGTGTGGGTGATTCGTCAAAATCTTCCACGCTGAGTTTAAAGGTACCATGACGTCAGGTTTAGTGAAACGTGATTTCTTTGTCGGGCAAAACGCCTATTGAGATCTTTAATCTGAATGTGTCTTAGTGAGAGGAGTGTCTTCAAATCTGACTCGAGACAAATTATTATTAACGTTCTTACGGTCTAGTGGCGCGAACCATTATATTATTTTATTATAGGCATTGTGTCGAGTTACGCCCTTGAAAAATTAAACGTATAGAATATTAACATTTTTTGATACTGTCAATTCGTGGTGGAATTCTAATGATAAACATTTTTTTACGCTTACCGATTAGATCAGACAGGTACAATTTGACAGGTAAATAAGTAATTTTGTGAAATAACTCAAATTAGTCAAATAAAATTACTTCCGGGATTTGAACCCGCAATCTCAAGTTTGCTAGTCGGGAGCCTTTCCCCTCGTCCACGAAGGCCGTCAATGTGCTGCAAATAAAAATTTTACTTCACTTTAATCAAATAAAATTTATTTGTACACGCGGGTTTTCGAACCCGTGACCTCTAGATTCGTAGTTGAAGCTGAAATTAGTTGTGTGACCTAGAAACATCGAACTGAAAAATCAGGCAAAAATTTTATAACGATAGAAGTTACCGATTGATGTTTTGCTGCTTCAAATAAAATTATACCAACATAAATTTCCAGAGACATTCCAGCGAAATCAAATGAGTCTAATTTTCAAGACATGCTTCATAATAATGCTTAGTTTAATGACTCATATATGGTACATTATGTTAATCTCTTGAGAATTTAACACGCATTTAGAATAAGAAGAAAATATCATAAAATTAATAGTACGATGTGTAGGTAACCAAACTAGCAATAAAGCTATGCGTGTTTTTATCGCTATACTTATTTTAGTAGAATTTTTAAAGCCGGTTTTGCATGGCTTAATGCGAATGACATACTTTAAGCATTTATTTACTGTAGAAATCAATTTAATGTAAAATATAATGCTATTGCATTAATAATACGCCTGTGCATTGATTCATTAATATTTTTATTGATTTTAGGGAAAGGTTAACTGATTTGATCTGTTAAAATGAGACGTTTTGTTTACGGTGATTGATTTTTGTATTATTATTTATTATTATTTTTTTTATTATTAATGAGACGTTTTGTTTACGGTGATTGATTTTTGTATTATTATGCCGTGATGAGCTTCCTCCCCCTTTAGCAAACTTTACAGTATCTATCACCAGGGCAGATGTGGTGAAGTGAGTGCTTATGTATGTGCAGATGATTACGCACGTTAATCCTCTTAGGTCCAGTATTTCGGTGTAAAAATTGATAGTTAAATTAATGTAGTTTTCGGCTTTTAGTTTGGGTGTAGCCGTCAATTACCGGATACCAAGAACTATTAATCCTAACCCCGTCGTCTCTATTAATACTGCATAATAACCCAAACAAATTATCACCATTATACTTTGGCCGTAAAATCTCTATTTATATTAGACACTTTTTTGTTTTATAATGTTTTATCGTTAATCTACAGTTCATTGAATTGGCTTGATCTACGAGTATATTTACTTGCTAGATCTGAAATCCAGGTGCCCTATCTTCCTATTTATTTTATCTTTCAAAACTTCATTCAATGCTCCTCAAATGGAAACGCCATTGTTCCACTCTTGTAACTCTTATTCGGTAAAACATAACTTCCTAAATAATGCATAAATTTTCTGAACGGCAGTAGGTATGGGTGTCTTCGATTATTTTGTCAACATACCAGATAAGAACTACACTATCACTATAGTCCATCGACAAAAACACACTCACTGTTTAATTTACGTTCACAAATCTGCATTCATATACAGACAGAACCCCTTTTGCCGAAACTCAAACGACCACCCGCCTCACCCTACTTTTAAAACAAGTTTTGAAGCAGTCCTTTTTTTAGCTTCACGGTTCGTAAAAGTTGAAGTAAAGGCACCATGGTCGGCAAACTGCCAGTTTATGGGCTGCCCGCATTCCCCTGTACATGGATTGTCATTTTTTAGGAAGAAATCAATTAAAACGGTGGCTAGCGGTTTTACCTTTCCTCGTATTTAATAAATGCTGGCGTCCCACAGGGATTTGTTCTGTCTCCAACTTTATTTGTATTTCTCAATGATTATCTTGTATCGTGTGCACTAACACGCACGTTATTAAGCAGATAATATAAAAGTCCATGATAATCTCCAAAGGATAAAAAAAGCTCAAATGGTTCATAGGATTTTGAAGAAGAAACTTGGTGGTTACCTCGAGAGAGTTTTCTCTTGGGGTACGAATAACCTTATCTAATTTAATGTTTCAAAGACCTGATCACGTCGGAATACGATTAAAGGGTATTGAAATAATCTAGTCTAGGCAACGGGTTAAATCTCACGAATACCTTTGTCGTGATTGTTATGATCTGTTATATCTCGGGTGGAGAATAAAATGTATGAAAGTTATACATTTGGAGGTAGAGGTATTATTACACACACTGAATATAGAAACTATTATTTTTTTCCTAGTAGACAACTGGTACTACATTCAACCATCTAATCAGGCAAAATAGAGTTTAACGGATTGTCCATTCCAATAATATTATATAAACCTGCTCATCAATTTTATGATCAATCGATATGAGGACAAAAAGCGGGTTTTTGAATTCATTAAAAAATGCCAGTTAAATTCTGCAGAATCAACAAAAATTTAAATGCAAATCCATTTTTACCGTTATTGCGGTACATATACTTAACTGAAAAGAAAAACGATGCGATTCGCTGTCCTAAAGAATTTCTGAAAGCAGATTGAAGCGGTTGATAATAATGTAAAAAATATTTACACATTGCTAGTATGTCGGATAAATCGTTAACTTATCGTTAAATATTGATGTGGATTTACCGTAAATTGTAGTAAACAAAATAGTTCAGCTATCACTTGCCAACAAACGTGTTTCATTATACAGTGTGTTAGGGGACGTACTTGACTTACTTTAGCCAGTGATTCCTGCCATTATTTCGAGTAAAAAAAAAGTTGTCTCCAATGACATTTTTTAGGTTTTTTTTCCACATTTTTGAACAATTTTATATTATAACTTTTTTTTCCTTCTTCCATATTTCGTCACTGTTTTCTCAACCGAGGATCCCCTCACATGAATTGTAGCTATCCAATTTCGATACCGATTTTCCATGATTTTGTTGAAAAAAATATAATTGAAAAAAAAAACATGAAAAATGTTACCGGAGACCAAAATTTAATTTTCTTTTTTACTCCAAATACTGTCAAGAATCACCGGTTAAAGTAAGTCAAGTACGTCCTTAACACCGTGTATATTTATGGTTTTTTCACCTGTAAATCATATTTTGTACGGGCGTTATAATTAGTGAGATACAATACAATAATGTTTTTATTAAAATGTCAGGAATTCACGAGCAAGATATGGCACGATCAATAGAACCAAAAACTTGAGTGTATTCATGTCAAGAATTGATAGATATGTATGAATGTGAGTTTTGTGGTGGCTCGTAATGTCTGCCTGCTCATTTTTTTAATACCAACAGTTTAAATATACCACAAACAATAATAACATGTCACAATTAAATACGAGCATAATAAATCGTCATAGAAATATATTTTTTATAAAAAATAAGTGTGGCATTAGATCGTACAATCAGATCATACAGTGTAAAATTAATTCAAGCCTTTGACGTATTATTAGTCAAGCTCTAAAAGGATTGAAAAGATACGCTAGTATGGCCTTCTTGTACCTACCTTCCGTGCAATTAAATAGATCCGCCACAACACGCAGGGATAGAGTATGATGATTATGAGTAGAACCTCTCTGATTGAGTAACTTCCTCATCAGAAGCTCTCTTCCCTACGTAACGTATTTATTTTAAAGATACTTTGTTGTTTTTGCAGCCCTATTGATGAAGAACGGTGTGCCTATATAATAATTTCGTACAATTATATTCAGTGTTTCCGTGTCTTGAGGTTTTGTTGACAGTAGAAATATAATAATGAATATCCCGGCGCGGTGTCTGTCTGACAAACCACAGTCGTGTAAAATATACAACAGCTTATTTAATTATATAATTATTATAAGGACTAATTAACTAACCATCACGCCATTGCCGCGAACACGTAAGCAGAGAAGATGGAACGTCTTTGCACACACTCCTTACATTATTACATGATTTTGGTAGAGAGGATATACGCTATACAGCTGGTTCAAATTCAAACATTCTATTATTTTTTTATGTGAAACATCTTTTGGAGCGCCTAGGAGAGTAAAACCAACTCCTGCGTAGCAAGCGTGGCAAAACGGGACGATGCTCTTGCACGGAACGATCCTTCTTTCGGCCAGCCTCGTGATTCGTCAGATCTTTCCGCCCGGCCGCCAAAACTCTGTGCGGGGGAACTCATCTAAGAGTAAGCTTTGTGGGATGTTTTGTTGCTCAGAAGCTAAACTCATTTTTTTCAGACAAAAGTAAACCTTTTTACTGTGCAGTAAGGCTTTCTTACATATCAATACTTCCTCGAGTAATCTGTAGTATTTCTTTGTTGATAAATGATTCGTTTACTATATAACTGACGGTAAATTTAACCGAATTTTATTGTCTTTCTTTTTTATATTTTAACGAAAATAAAATAATTGTTTTACTATCAAAAATATAAAGACTTAGTTTAGTTTCACATCTGCCAGACATCCCGTGACGACAAATTTTGTATCTTATTTATTTATACGGGGTTCTTACAGATATAAAAACTCAGTTAATTTACAAATAGGTAGAAAAAAATACAAAAACCTACGCAAACAAGAAATTAAATTAAAATTTCATAAAAATTCACTCAAATGACAAATAATACGAGAGACTCAAGAGACACAAAGTGAGACACAAGTATGACATAATATAATTAGCTCAACAATTGTTGCATATTTTTGAGCAGAACATTTTTTCTGAATCCGTATAAATTATCGACGAAGATGTGTACTTCGGCACACTATTTCTTACTATTATATATAGTCGACACATTTGGCTCAGAGCGCTAAAATAGTCGATTGGGAACATTTATCTAAATATTGCTAAGACATAATGTAGTACTTATCAAGAATTATAGCATTGTAAAGGATTAGAATTGATTGAGGGTCTTTGAATATTTTACATATGTATTCTGTGAATAAATCCCATTTGCATATCTTGACTCTTGACGTCATCCGACTCCTTCTGTCATTCACCTGTTTTTACATTATAAAATTTCGTATTTCTTCCATCCCATCCATAACCTCAAAGCACCCCTCTCTCAATCTTATTCAAAATACTAACAGTAGTCTTGCATTTCTTTCAAATCATCTCATTCATAATTCAGATAAGGTTCTATCACACATACACCTCAGGGATCTTGTTTGTAGTTAATTAAGACGAGACAATACCCTAAAATAAAGCCAAGATCTTAAAGACATAAGTGAAGCAGCAGTGCACAAAGCATCTTTAAAATAATGTAGGAATCTTAACGACATAAGTGATGAAGTCGTGTAAAAACAATATTCGGCGCGCGGCCCGGCGTAATGGACGGTCCTACGGTCGACTTTTCCCTAGCAGGCCTAGAAAATCGATCTAACCGTGAAGTTTATTTTATTTTTTCTGATGAACGTATTACTAAAATCTCCAATGTTTCTATAGGGAAAATACTAATTCATCGACTAGAAAAATAAAATTTTATAGTTGAAAAACGTTTTATAAAATTTTCAAACCGTTTTACATAAAACGTTTTAATAGTAAGATCCTGTTTTTATTAATCTTAAATATAAATATCTTCAGAAACAATTAAAATGTGAGCTTGGAGCAAACCCCCCTTATTAGAGTCTTATAAAATACAATATATTTTGCACTTTGCCAATCAATAATAGAATATGGAATTATTGCTTGGGGAGGAGCAACAAACTCGGCTATCAATTACATAGAAACCGCACAGAAAACGATCTTAAAGGTAATACTAAAAAAACATAGACTGACTGATACAGACCAAATATTCAACAGCTGTGACGTACTAGATATACGCCAATTATACGTTAAAACACTACTAAATTACATTTTTTACAAAAAAAAAAAATTTCAACATACACAAAATAACACTAACAGACCAGTTAGACAAGCGTACAAAGAAAACATAAAAACTCCGACAGTAAATTCAAGCTTTGGACAAAGACACTACCAATACCATGCAATAAAAGCTTTCAACAGTTTAAAACTTGAAATTAAAATTGAGGAAAGTAAAAATAAATTCACACACAAAATTACAAAATGGATTAAAGAACAAAAAAGACAATATTACCAAAATTTCATAGCATAAAATAAAAATAAAACCTACACGTAACACACAAAACCAATAAAAAACACACATCACTCACAAACACACAAGATTATTTTCAATGTACTATTTTTTAATTTTAAATATATTATTATGTATTTTTAATTTTAAATGTATAATTTTTCTCTTTAAATGTATTATGTAGTTTATATTTTCATATTATAAAATGAAGGCCTCAGCACGGGCAAGCCACCCAGTGAGGCCTACATTACTAAAAAACTTGAATTGTAAAAAATTTTGTACCTAATAAAAAAAAATAAAAAATAAAAATATTGCCTTACGCCTGCTGTCGTTCTCAATAGATTCTACATTGAATACCTTTAAGGTTAAACGCAACGCTCGTTGTATTCTACGTGTTCACAGATGGCGTTAATTAATTAATTTTGTTTAAATACGCTTTTGCAAGGTATTGCTTTACAATATTAAGACAAATCATTTGTTTGCGCCCGTATATACGCAATATGAATATGAATCAATAGTTTTGTTCGTTTAAAGACTTAATTCTTTCGAGAAAGGCACACAAATACAATATTTTACCGATGATTCAATCCAATATTGTATTTGTATTCCTTTCTCGATAGAATTGAGTTTTTATATGGACAAAACTATTGATTCATATTCATATTACGTATATACGGGCGCAAACAAATGATTTGTCTTAATATTGTAAAGCAATACCTTGCAAAAGCGTATTTAAACAAAATTAATTAATTAACGCCATCTGTGAACACGTAGAATACAACGAGCGTTGCGTTTAACCTTAAACAAACTAAACTTCACCTTAAAATCTCACCATTGGCTCTAAGTTGCAAATCATCTCATCCTAATAAAAGGCGCACCCGGATGTAAGCAATGGGGTAATTAGAATTAACGACTTATTCTAAAGAGTATACACCTATTAAGTGTCCATAATTTTGATTTTGTCCGCTGGTACATCAGTGAGAACCAGGAACAATGCATCTTAAAATCATTTGCCAGTAAGAAACTATTTCATTTCCTCCTACTACCATCGATGTAAGCGGAAAACACTGCTTGTAAAAAATTCTAAATTAGCACTGTGTCAAAATGAAACGTAAGAACTTTTTTATCAAATAACCGAACAAGCTATGAAGGAGAAAAGGGGAGCAAACAAAAGAAAGTATTGACAAGTATTCAATGTAAAATACTAGATGTTAAAAAAAAACACAGTTAAACTTTATTTTTTCAACCTTTGTAAGAGAAAATATGTGTTTACTACCTGGCTCAGCCCATATTTCAACATCTTATTTCTTACTAAATGATCGAATAATACGGATTTTCATATTAATTAATTGAATTCACGTTTTATAATTTAAGTGAACATAATTTTTTTATGTGAAAAATATGTATTATATATTAATTTCAAATATACAACGTTCATCCACCATCGTAGGTAAGTGTGCCTTATTTTGTAATTAACAAAAAATATGTGCTTTAAAACATTAATGCCGTTTCACATAGAAAAATTATCGGTAAGAAAAATATTACAAACCTTATTCTGATTAATAATCCAATAAAGTTATTTCCACACTAAAATATTCACAAATCCCTAAAACTTAATTACATCACTTAAAAAACGTATTTTTTGCACGGCCTATATGGAGCCAATTAAATGTTCTATTGTTGTGAACGCGAGCGAATTCTGTTGTTCTTGGAATTGACACTGATACTGAACCGACAAGTACTGCGAACAGTAAACCGACTGAACAACGTTGGCTATGAGACTGTGGGACTGTGAGACGTGAGGCTGTGGCTACTCGGGTAGGTACTGAAGACTGCAGCGACGCGTAACGGGCGTCGCGACGCCCCACCCCGCGATGGCGTCTTATTTAACACCAACTTAAAACTCTCAGAGTTTAGTACAAAAAAAAACAATAACAATATAACAGAATTATTGACGTTACAGTTTGTATGTTTATGCACTCTAAGGACGGGATGTTTCGCAGAATTTGAAGAGTCAAAAAATTTCTGGTTGCTAAAATTTTTTGTTTTTATTCAAGTTCTGTTTATATTTCAGTTTTTTAAAACGACTGGTCCATAATGATATAATCACAGAACTTGAATAGAACCTTCACAACTTTGAAATTTGAGCAATTATTCAAATTTTGTGAAACAATCCGTCCTTAATTGTAGTTAAGTGAAACATAAAAATTTACGTAGAATTTATTGAAATTGTGTGTCAACATCTAAATCATTCAGCCATAGTTTTAATTATTTTACAGTATTCCCAGCCAGCCGTCGCGTTCAATTCATTTGCTAGCTAAGTCCTCCATCATTGCATAAGCAACATTCACCGCTTGTCCCGATCATTTTCACATTGTGATCAATCGATTTTACCGACAATATTTTACACTTGACTGCTATTGTTGGAAGAACTCAATAATATTTTACTAACTTAAGATTCATTTCCGCTATATAATTGACGTAATATTCATTTCGGCTATAGAATTAACTTAATATTCATTTCTGCTATAAAATTAACTTAATATTCATTTAGATTATAGAATTAACTTACTATTAATTTCGGCTATAAAATTAACTTAATATTCATTTCGGCTATGGAATTAACTTAATATTCATTTCGGCTATTGAATTAACTTAATATTAATCTCGGCTATGGAATTGACTTAATATTCATTTCGGCTATGAAATTAACTTAATATTAATTTCAGATTAATACGAGAGAAGGGAGATGGAAAGGCTGATAGGAATATTGAAAGAAGGGTAAATGCAGGAAACTTCATTAATGGAGGACAGAACGCAGTTGGCGCTGACAAAAAAATTTTCAAATGTTCCCAAAAAGCGAATCTAGAAGTCCATAATGGTGTGCTGGTACCTAGAACTTAAAGTGATATATGACAATGAGTCATGTAAGTGGCAGAGCAAAATCTAAAGTACACTGAATGCTGTAGAAATGAGATTTTTGAGGCATATGTGTGGTAAAACCATGTATTATCGTGTGAGAAATGTGGAGATTCGCAAATAATGCAAGGCTACATATTAAATAAAGATACGGATTAAAGAATGAAAAACAAAAAAAATCGTACATAGTACACATATTATAGACAACCGGATCAATAATTACATACAAATTGCTTAATTAACTGACTTCGTTATTTTATTTTTATCACTTTTCTTTTTTTTATTTCTTAACTAGCTGACGTGTACCAGGCGTCTCTGGGTGATATCCTTACGAGATAGACATATACCAGAACGGAATTTTCTGTACGCCTTTTTGAGATATACAATTCCCTAGTACATCAGGGCAGATCCGGTAGATCCGAAGATGTGATCACATCTCACATCTTCGGATCTACCGGATCTGCCCTGATGATGGACACTGCAACGCTGTCCGAAACGTCGGCTAAAGAAGGAGTTAGCGCAACACGGCATAACACCCCAAAAACAAACAACAAAAACTTCCGGAAGAAATTCTCTAAATAATAGTGAAAACCCTATCAAAATCCGTTAAGCAGTTTAGAAGAACTAAGCGCACAAACATACAGACGCGGATAGCGACTTTATTTTATACTATTTAATTATTATTAATAAATACATTTTATTTACATTTGTTTGTTTAACTTCAGGCGAAGCTTAATGCTAAATCACTATTTTGATTAATCTTTATAACGAATTGGTGTACATTATGAATAACAAAAAATATGCTTTAGATAAAATGAAGGTTTTCCTATCGTTTCGCTTGAGTAGAAAATTTCGTAACAAACATTTAAAGATAATTAACATTTTTGCTACAAGTTGTGACTAGAATTTTTTTAGAGAAACAAATAAGGAACCTCGTGACTTCGGTTTGCAATTTAATTAGTCAAATTTATGTTGTCATTATTTACAAACCAGTTTAACCGGGTCGTTCGCCCAAGAACCACTACCTTTGATACCCCATCTCGAAGAACTTAAATAGGCAACCATTTTTGTAGTAGGACCTTTTTACGCTTTGCACAAAAACATATCCTATTCTATTTTTGGTAAATCGGCCCCTTCAGGTCCCATATTTGTAGATTTTATAACAATTTGTGCTATGTCTATCATAATAATAGGATGTTATAATAAACTTTTACGTAATATTTACAATTTATAACTGGCAGGGTTCTCTGAAGTTCTCTCTCACTCAGAAGATACATGATATATTACGTTGATATGAACCTAAAAAGCCCTGAGCCCAAGTTATTCGAAAACAATTTGAAGCTGAGAGGAAAGATGTATGAAAAATGACAAACCATTCTTAATTTTTTTAATTATGTGTCTTATTCCTTGTCTCGTCAAATTCCCAAAAAAATCATAAGCCGTTATAACTGCATTAACAACCAAAAATAAAATTAGAATAGTTAATTTTAAAATTTAGTCATACAAGATGGCTGTCAGGCAATTTTTCCAAGATTTGACTTCAATGCCATTCATACAAAATCGTACTAAGGCTTTATAGGTCACAATTATCTATTGTGAGGGGAAATTGCCTGACAGCCATCTTGTATGACTAACTTTTGGACTGACAGGCTGGAAACTGCTTATTTCGTTACATTATTTAGTTAGATACTTTTATAAATGTATTATTATTTACCTACGTCACTCATTTTTAGCGTCGCTAAATTCGTCCGATTTGAAGTTGGTTCGGTTTTTTACGAACATTTCAAGCCTGCGCAGAAAAGTCCCCCACAAACCGTTACCTTACTTTAGCAATCTTTACTTTTCTGCGCAGGGTCCGGTTATTTCAATGTGCGCTCTTCGGTGTTCTTTGACTGATTGTACAAAACATTATCGAACCCTCCTGTTGCCAAAAATATGGTTACGTGGTTTGCCTCCAACTCGTGGAAATAATTCCCGGATTTCATGTTAGGGCAAATCTCTCAATTTGGATGTCTATGGTCTTGACACTAACTCCTGGCTTCATTCACAAACATCACATTATTTAATTTTTGTAATCCTTGACTGAGGTATTTGACTATATTTTTAAGAGATAGTGACGTTTCTTTAGCAATTGTATGATTCCTTATTTGAAATTTTAAAATGTTACATTAAATATGTGGTTTATAATTAAGTAATCACCGCAAGCCTCCCGCTCAGGAAGTTGCACGTACCCTTCAGTTCTGCTGCGATCCTTCCGACCAGGAAACTGCCCCCTCAGTTGTACCGCGAGCCTTCCGACTAGGAAGCTGCCCCTCAGTTGTGCCGCGAGCCTTCCTACAAGGAAGCGGCCCTCCTCAGTTCTGCCGCGATCCTTCCGACCAGGAAGCTGCCCACGGGAGCTACCGCGAGTCTTCCAACCAGGAAGCTCCTGATCTCCACTCCCACGAGGAAGCTGCCATGTCCGACCCGCGAGCCTGTACATCTCTGGACTTTGTGCATTTTGCGTCACCGACTCATAACATGAATAACTAGTTAGTGAGTGTGAACGTGCGGACTCACAGACGACAGCATCACAAAGGGAAATGCTTAAACATTTTAAGCACTAAGCACAAAGACTATATACTTTTAAAAATAAATTAAGTATCTAGTTAAGATAAACCCCATTAAAATCAAATATTAATCCTACTACTTTGTATTGTTAGAATTAGAACAGGCAATCTGCCGAGCTAGGAACTAAATTCGACCTAACAAAACGTAATAAGTGTAATAACACTTGTACCTACTCATTTTAAATATATGCTCTCATTGTGCTATATTATTACTGTTATGTCTGCTTTAAATGTATCTAATGTAAAAAATAAATAAATGGTTTCTTTTTATCAATTACTTGGCTTCTCTTTTTGACGTTGTTCATACGTTATGCATTCATAAACAATGTATTAGAACTCCCTAACTAGAGTTATCAAACTTTTTGAAGTATTCGAATACGTATTCATTATGTTCAATAGTACCCCATATTGTTTATTTTACTCCCAGTCGTGCACGTTGAACAGTCTACGTCTACGAATAAAAAAATCGCAGCAAACCGCGCACTATATCTAGGTTTATTCATGATATCTATGAACCAGGGGCATTTAACTAAGCTTTGGCCTTGAAACTCATTTGAAACCGCCACGCCCACCTCAAAATTCTTATAGAAAACGAATAATATGGCTAAAAGCTCAGATCTCATTGGTGAGAACAGAAGGATTGGTTTGATCTCTCGCTCTCTACCATAATGACTCGTGTAACAGAAAGAGATGACGAAATTTTCCCGTTTGACAGTTTCAAATCATTCAAACAAAATGAGAGTGGTTTATTTATACACGCGGGTTGTCATTTGCTGCCGAAATACTATCATTTCCGTCGAAAATATTGCGTGTTAAAGTTGTTCGTGATAAAAATACAATATAAGCCAGTATAGTGTCAGCGAGTTACAAACATATTATATTCAACCTACCTACGTAAGTTCAAGTTTAAAGTGAATTAACAGTTTTAGGTTATTCGTTCGGTCTTTTGAACAATGCTTCATACTTGACATATGTCTTCCTCCACAACGTATAAATGTTATTTATTATATCGATAAACTTATTCATGTTATTGATTAGTGTTATCCTGTATTATCTTATTGTTTTGGTGAAATTAAAGA
The DNA here is from genome assembly GCF_061612785.1 of Hesperophylax consimilis. NCBI lineage: Eukaryota > Metazoa > Arthropoda > Insecta > Trichoptera > Limnephilidae > Hesperophylax > Hesperophylax consimilis. Next base: position 11,258,469 of record NC_142856.1, on the reverse strand, counting down.
TTTTTAAACATATGTAACCATGAGTTCATGAGGCTGAAAAATGTCGGAATTTTTCGTCGTACTGTCGGACAATCATGTTTTGGAAATTTTCTTCAGTGTTTTTGCAAATTTCTTGTCATTTTGGGTTTCTTCTTCTCAGATTAACAAGTTTCATCTTAAGGAAATGCACTGTAAAAGTTTATTTTCTTAGTCAGATGAACCTTGCCCTTGGAAAACATTTCGACATTTTTCTGCTTCAAGGACATTTTTATTTTTATAATAGTTTTTTTGGGCTAGTGAATGAATAGAGTAGGCTGAGAGCAATTATGTTGTCTATGTTCGCATCTTTTTTTAAATGGCCTTGAGTTTCCTCTACCTTGTCTACTGCTCTGCTCCGCACGGTAGGTACTGCTTGTATATCTGTGGTTAAGTACTGTATAATTCTGTTGGATACAAAAAGCCGGAAGATATCGATCTAGAGAGTGGTATATTTATGCTATGAACTATGAATCCGCGCAAATCCGCGGATGACAGTGACAGGAGCAATCACTCGTGATTTGATAGGAATATTATTTCGGAGTTATTAAATTTATTTTGAAGTCGAGTTTCGTCATAATAATTAAGAATTACCTGTTAATGTTTAGTTGAGAATGCCGTCATGGAAAACTGTTTGCAATTGGACAGGTATCATATTCCTGTTATTCTTGGGTATTCCGATCAGGATAAAGAACCCTGACGCCGATATTCAAAAAGAATTTGATGATTATATTCACACCTTTAATAAAACGTATCTTCCCGATTCTGAAGAATATACGAATAGATTTAATAATTTTAAGGTAAGAATAAATTTCCACAATATCTCGTAATATTAACCTTAAGAAGTTTCTATTACGCACAAAAATATCGCGATTTAGTGCAAAAATGTCAACAAAATTATTAATGATCTAAATGCTACACTGTTTTTTGGGTAATTGTTTCCCTAACTGCCGCACTTTTAGGCACAAATTGTGGAATACACTTTGCTTCAAACATTCCTACAAGAAACAACTATTTACAAGTACAAAATAGGTTATTAATTTGTTATTTTGGGTTAATTAAATCATTTATGCATGTTTAAATTGAAACGAAACTTTTGCAAGTGTGATTTCATACAGAAAAAGTCCAAAATGGCAGCCAAGTGATCAAATTTGTTTCTTGTAGTAATTAAGTTGAAAGGAAGTGTAATTTCCATAATCTGTGCCTATTAAAAGTGCAGCGGTTAGGGAAATATTATCCCTCTACTGCAATGTTTAGGTTAGGTTCTAAGGTTTAGATTAATGTTTAATAAACGCCGAGTGGTAGATTGGGTGGGTAAGGAGCGAGACTAAAGAGGGTGACATTACCAACACAATCTCCCACTTCAAATGGAACTGTTCTGAAGCTATGCCAGATGTCTGTTGGAATCAAAGTATCACTGGATGACATCCTTGGTTTTGAAAGAGAAGCCATTGAAGAAGACATTGTCCACAGATGTATGGGTTGGGGGTTTGAAGAGAGCTGCCAGCTTTAAAACGTTATGTTCAAAACTAGACGCCAAAAGATTCATGAAGAATCACCCTTATTCTGTTCTTTATCCAACCCCCTTCAACCTTTAGGCTGCATTCAAATGTATGGGTGATTTCAACTCCATGCGGCACATTTTTTCATCTCGTCTCGCCAACCAATAATACTTTTTAAAACTGTATTTAAATATATTTCACAAGATCATTCTTTGTGTAAACCTCGCTCAAATTAACGATCCATATCTTGAATAACTCAAAATAATTGGATCGGGCGATGTTTATATAAACAAAATTAAATATTACCGAGCAGATAAAACATTACTGAATATTTACGCTAACTGGGCCTTACCGACTGATACTTACGTCTGTTTAAGTTTGAATTTTTATATCACATTATTTGATCTATGCGCCGATATCACTGGTGTTTTTATTAAATAAATATTTGTGTATGAACATTTTTGCACGGTATGCAATCTTACATAAGTATTTTTTTTAGCTTCGAGAATAAAGATAAAAATTTTCCCTTACAACGAAAGAACAATCATATTTTTTTAAATATTAATCAAATTAAAATTCTGTTTTCTGGGCACTACGTTAGTTAAAATATTATATTTAAATTACGAAACAATATTCTAGCATACGCTGGTTGCAAAAGTGACACACAGTTCCACTGATATCTCACTATTCTATTGCGCATGCATCACTAACAAAACCGTTTGAACCGACGCTGCAAATTTGAAACGAGCTGAAAGAGAAAACTTATCTCGGGCCCTTTATATCCTTACCCAAGATAAACAAATAAATTTACTGAACATATTTGTAGGGATGTTGCTAGAGATATGAGAAGGTAATTTTTAGAAATGAATTTGACTTCTGTATCATGCTTGTACACAATACAGCGAGGATTCAAACCTAGAAATGAGTTAAGACAGCTCCCGCCTGAGAGGCAATTGGGATGAAATGATTTTAGATGCTTCCCTCTGGCTGATGGTTAAAATGAATCTCTTAGAGAAAGTATAAGAGAACACTACTTTATTGTCGAGCAATCGACTTTGTCAAAATTATTACAAGATGATAATATATTGCGGTACAGGAATTTCCTTTTCCTAACGGTTAAATAAAAATATTTTTTAACCATACACCTGAACCTCTCAAATTTATTTAGAATAATACATTAAGGCGATTCCATACGTAGTAATGTAAAATCATGTGTTTTTGGTTTGAAAATTTGGTCGCCTAGAAATGTTTCAGATGCTTTATTTAAATACTGCGAGTAGAATACATCTTGGCCTTTGAAATAATCAAGTATTTTTTAGATAAGTCTTTTTATAAGCCCAGAAAAAAATAATGTAAAGGCCTATGAAAACTGTTTTAAAGTTCAAATCTCCTACTTACGAACCCATTTTCGGTTATGATTTTATTGTTTAATGTGGCAAATTAAGTTATTTATAAAATGATTGAAAAAAAACTAAATATTTATGCCTGAACATCCACAAAATAAAATAAAAGGCACTTTTTAGCCATATTTTTTTCTTGCATAAATCAAAACAGGCGGATGGTGTTAAGCGGGAATTTAAACCTTATCGCCATCTACGTAAGAGTTGTTATTGATAGCGGCTCATTTTAAAATATTACACGACGTATTGCATCGCCTTAACTTTTGATGTTTAGTGTGTGTGCAAATCTCAATTGGTATTGGCTTTGATTGATTGTATTATAAATAATAATATGACACACATTGATTTGTGTTCCAAAACAAAACAAGGTCTCAGTCGGACTTAGTTATCAGTATTGTTTATTAATTTATTGCACTTAATGAATCATATCAGTGTATTGTATATGCATGCAAATACAGCTAAACAGTTAATGTGAATTGGCTGATATAAATTTATAATAATAATACCTAAGAAAGTCATTTTTATATTAGTGTATTACACATCAATTTTTTTATCACGGCACTTGCAAGTTGCAGATTGAACAATTAAAATATTCACAAAACATGCTTTGTATGTTTTGTTCACTTTACAATATATATTTCTTGCAATCTTTCTGTAACTAAATGAGTACCTACTTGCATTTTAAAGTTGTCTGGCATTTATTTTATGTTGTGTTTACTGTCTTTTTTCTAATTTATTAATGTATTAAAATGGTTTCTTCATTTAATATACGGAATTATTGATTATGTATTAAAATGGTTTCTTCATTTAATATACGGAATTATTGATTATGTATTAAAATGGTTTCTTCATTTAATATACGGAATTATTGAATATGTATTAAAATGGTCTCTTCATTTAATATATGGTCGATGCCAAATCTGAGTGTTGTAATGGTAATTTTTGATTTATCTTATAAAAATAGCTCTTCAAATATTGATAAAAATAATGCATTGTCCCGCAGTAAGCTCTATGTGGATATTTATGTCTGAATTATGACGCAAATGTGAATGGTAGCAGAATTTGGGGATGCCCGAGGAAGACATGGCATGATCAAGTGAATCAGATACTTAAGTAGGGCCATGTCAATAGTCAGAATAATAGAAGAGTATTTATGATAAACAATTATTTTTACATATTTTTAGGTTATATAGGAATTGGCGATCGAACAGATGAAGTGAAAGCAAATTAATAAATTAGATGGTTAGTTAGTTAGTTAGAATTGTAAATGGTAAATTTCAAGTTTATTTGGTACTAATTATGTACAGCTAATTTTTTTAAAGGCTTTTATGGCCTCTGGCATATTGACCGTTATATTTCTTGAAGACGCTGTCAGAAGGTCGAAGAATTTTTGTGTATTTTCGCTTTGCAATTAAACCCAAATATATGGAATTTTTTCTGGATGTATCTGAAAACTAAAAACTCATAGACATATGAATATTAGTAGACCTGCCCTAAGTGATTAAAAGCGTATTATCCCCACTCCCCATACCGGTTCCACTGGAGCCGGCTGGGCTCGCGTACGGCCTCAAGTGATATTTGAAAACGTGACGTCATCATTCTTGTGCGAACTATGGTCCAGGCATCATCGGTTCATTTTACGAAATAACACGGCAAAATGTTTACTTGTACTATGAAAACTGGTAAAAATAGATGCGAAAAAAGAGAATAAACCCAATTGTCGTATTACATTCCATATATAAGCATTATTTTATTTTATTTTAAGCATATTCACATCGTATAATATGAATCAGTTGTTACTATCACATCGAGAAACGTCTGGACGCGAAACACAAAGCTGGTTGGTTGCTGGGAAGTAAATTATGAACATTTATAAAAGTGTCTTAACTAAATACTCTGAACTAACTATGACTCTGAATATAGAAGCTGCCTTACTTTGCCGAATTTGGACTTCGCAAATTTGTTCATAACGTGGCGAGTAATTTGCGCTCCCATGTAAAAATGTCTATTCATTCAAAGCAGATTTTACTTTTAAGAAGTAAATGGTGATATTATAATGCGAGATGCCTATTTACTGTCAGATTGATTTATTGACGAATCACAGTCATCTTCACTCCCTTCGTTCTTCAACAGTTGATTTTACCCCTCGCCTTTATCTTCTCGTCTATTAATTCCTATGTCTGTGTAAAAACTATATTTTAAAGGTGATGAAATACGCTTTCAGATTTTACTATTGGATATAAACATATAATTTTTGAAATATTATTATTTTGAAAGTGAACAAGTTTTAAAAATGACTCACCTTACGTTTTTTCAACCAAAAACTGAACTGAAATTACTGAAAACAATTTTTTTTTTAATTATTTGACAAATTAATGTACTATAAACATTATTGTTACCTCACTTTTTTGTCATCAGGGTGTACATTTTAATTTTTCTATATTTCATCAGGGTGTACATTTTAATTTTTCTATATTTCATCAGGGTGTACATTTTAATTTTTCTATATTTCATCAGGGTGTACATTTTAATTTTTCTATATTTCATCAGGGTGTACATTTTAATTTTTCTCCGTGGTCAACCTCTATATTTGAATATAAATCGTGGTGTTTTCTCTTTCTAACACCGTTAAGATCACATTTCTAATATTACAGAAACAACGATTTCTATGGGAACATATGAGCTGTACTGGACAGCAGGTGGATGTACATAATAATAATAATAATATTTTTTATTCCAGGATGTGGGGAGGTTAGTGCAATCCCACACGTCCCATATATATATACATATTTTTTGTACAATAGGTGAAAAATATATGAAGAAGAATAAATTAACAACAGAGTACAACTATGCAGGGCGTGGTCTCGGGTGAGCTTGGGCCCAGCGGTCACTCAGGAGTGACGTTCGGTGCTGGTAGGCTGCGGTCACCAACGTGTTGGCAGAGGCCATTAGCCGCATCCTGGCTCCAGTGACCCGGTGACTCATCAGGCCGGCAAATCCATTTAGTTTTAATTCCGTGAACATTGTCAATGCGCTGCTGTATCTTCGGTATCCAAATATGATTCTACATGTGTCATTATATTGAATTCGGAGTCGTTCCATCGAACAAGTTCGATAGTGACACCATGTCTCACACGTATACAGGCCAGTATAGAATGCGTTGAACAGTATTTTCTTAACGGTATTGCTGCATTTGCAAAATCTGCAGGCAATCATATTAGACACTATGTTTAGGCTTCTCCTTTGTCGTTCAATATCGCCATCGTTCGATAGGTCTTGATTAATAATGTGCCCCAAGTATTTTACGTTCGAACATGTATTTATTCTTGCCTCGTTAAGGTATATGGGGAGCATCTTACTTGTATCTGGATTTTTTCCGTGGTGGAACGCTATCAATTCCGTCTTCTTCGGGTTATACATCATATTATGCTGTTTTCCATATTCTTCACAAATGTTTAGAAGTAATCTTAATCCCTTGATCGACGGAGCTAGGAGGATCATGTCGTCTGCATAGCTTATATGGTTTATACATACATTGTTAACACGACAGCCCGCTCTGATGTCCAGGCGACTTGACAACTCGTCCATGTATACATTAAATAGGATGGGGGACATACACCCTCCTTGCCTTACTCCCGCAAATATATCGGCTGGGAGTAAATATGTAATTATTGAAATAATTAAGGAAATTAATATTTTCTGAAATCACACATTTAACAACGCCGAACCCTTTATGTCACTGGACACGTATTATGTGTCAAATGGGATTTAACCGTAGTAATTAAATTTCGGTTATTTTTCTTGGTTCCTTAAAGTTTTCGTGCTTCCTGTTTAGAGATAAGAATAATTGCTCCACATTAACACATGTAGAAACTGTTGAATTTTAAACCAATAAATACGAAAACAACTGACCCAAACAGTCAGTTGTCCGACGACATTCGCAAAGTTGTGTTTCAATTGCAAATCCTTCCTTAAGGTACCCCCGAGAGGAAACCGGCATTTTACAGTCTATGTCATTGGCGTAATTGTCCAGTACATGAACTGTTCTCAAAAGTGAACAAATTGACTCTGCGGGTAACCGCTATTTGTTCGCAAAACTGAACAAATTAGCTTGAAGCACAGACATATGAATATATAGACTAGAAATTAAAGGTGAGGGGTAAGATCAACTGTTGAAGAACGAAGGGGGTAAAGCTGACTGTGATTCGTCAATAAATCAATCTGACAGTATATAGGCATCTCGCATTATAATATCAACATTTAGTTCTTAAAAGTAAAATCTGCTTTTGAATGAATAGACATTTTTACATGGGAGCGCAAATTACTCGCCACGTTATGTTTACGTATTTAGTTAAGACACTTTTATAAGTGTTCATAATTTACTTCCCAGTAACAACGATGCGCACACTTGAGAATCGCTACATTCGACCAATGTTGGCTCGATGTGATAGTATATGTTTCTACAACTGATTCATATTATACGACGTGAATAAGCTTAAAATGATGCTTACATATGGAATGTAATACGACAATTAGGTTTATTCTCTTTTACACATCTATTTTTACAAGTTTTCACATCACAAGCCACTATTTTGCCGTGTTATTTCATAAAATGCCTCGACCATAGCTCGACGCTAGTTCGAACATGAATGATGACGTCACATTCTCAAGATTCACGGGAAGCCATACGCGAGCCCAGCCGGCTCCAATGGAACCGGTATGGGGAGTGGGGAATAATACGCTTTTAATCACTTAGGGCAGGTCTACTAATATTCATATGTCCATGGCTTGAAGGGTTAAATAAATTATGTTTTCTAAAAATCATGTATTATTTTGGTTACCGTTCAACTGGAGAACTGGAGGATTATTTCACATTTCGTATTATACAAGGTGTCGGGGGATAAAATACACAAACTTTGGGAGATGATTGATTCTACATGATAGTGCGATTAAAAAAATTTATAACTATTTCTAAATTTAAACGTTTTTCAGGTACAAAAGTTGAATTGTTTGTATCGAAAATGCCCCGGAACACCTTGTATTTCATACACTAATACACTTTAAAATAGGGTTTTTTCACACATTAGAATATGTTTAATTCCTAAACATTTAACAAGTAAACAATTATTTGCTGCTATGTATTCATAACAACTTCAACCTTCTTTTCTAGGGAACCCTCACACGTATCCAAGAATTAAACTCTGGAAAACTGAACAGTAACCTGGGGGCAAACTATGGGCTGACCAAGTTCTCAGACCTGACAGAAGATGAGTTCCTGGCGTTGCATCTGGACCGAGTCAAGATGCTGTCGCGGAAGCACCAGCTCAAGAACAAGGCGCAGGTCTCTGAGAAGGGGGTGCCGGAGAGGTGGAACCTGGGGGAAGATGAAGGCCATAGAACGCGAAGGGCAGCAAAGGCTAGTGGGTTGCCTCTGAAGTTTGATTGGTAAGTTTCTTGAAATTTCACAGTGCAGTATTTTATAATTTGGATCATACAGTGATCTAATGCGTCGAAGGTGTCATTTCCCCGCCGTAATGGGAAAAAGGCTCAAATCAGAATCAGGGGACATCACCAAATACCCAATGACAACCCGTTGCGATCCTTAATTGGGGGGTTTAGAATAACAGGGGTTTATCTACAAAAACATTGTTTTGAGATAAACAAAAATAAAGATTGGAATGCTAATATGTATGCCCAACTGCATGCCCAACTGATATGCCCAATTATATATCTTAAGCAGTTGTTTGCATGAGATAGAGCTTTGTGTCACTAATAAATATGATTATGTCTTTACCGAAACAAAGCTTAACTCAAAACACCAGTTTTTGGAGCTAGGCCCCTGTGATCCTAAGCCCCCCTAATTATTGTTGATTTACCCAACACTGATTTCTAAATAGTTAATTAATGAAGATTATTGTCGTTCTCAATTTGAGATACAATTCGTATTAAAAGTTATTTTAGAAATTGCTTTGTGTAATATCGAGCTAGACTTAAGAGAGACAGGAGTTGGCGGAAGAAATGTGTCTAGACATACTAAACATAGGACCGGAAAGGGTTAAAGTTACTTGGTTAACCTCTTATTCGCCAGCGTATCCTTAAGGATACTTTTATATATATGTAATGAAATAAAATATTCGGGGCATTTTGCACTGATGACCTAAATGATAAAAATGACTTTTTTTTTTTTTTTTTTTTAAAAGAAAGACAAACATTCCCGTGTTACGAATAACCTGACAATATTTGAAAATCTCCTACTACCACCACAGAAAGCGGAAAATGTTGCTTGTGTTGTGATGGAGGACTTAGCCAGCCGAGGAATTGAACACGCTACGCCTGGGTGGGACCAAAGCGCGATGTCAACTCGGCCACCGACCGGACATACAACGCCAAAGAAGAGTACTGAGCGTGTGAGCGAATATGCTTGACAGGAGATTCAACAGGTGCAGTCCTCCGGTGAAGCAACTATTCCAAACATGATGCATGAGTTTTACACTAGCGAACTATGGACAAGGTACACACATGGCATCATGAACGCACTCCGAGTACAGTATAACCACGCATACAGGGCGGTGTTCGGTCTCCCTTAGCGATGAAGTGCCTCACAAATGTTCACAGAGGGAAGGGTGCATGGGTTTGCTGCCCTGATGCGCCAAGAGTCAGCGCTACCGGATATCGGAAAACACTCTTATCCAGGCTGTTACCCAGTGGCAGGGCGCACCCCTACACCGTATATGGAGAATTTCCCTCAAGCCACCGTAGTCATAGTACAAGTGATAAATATGTTTCTTTTTTTTTTGAACCTAATATCATGTAATTTATTTATTTATTTAGACATACTCTTTTATATGGCAGACAGAGTATTGCACTCTCAGCTCTGTTCAAATAAAATAAAGAAACATTATTATTATTATTAAAAAATCATTTCTTGGACTATAACTAGCTACTCTGGAGAAAATTCTTAAGGCAATGCCATACGTAGCAATGCAAAATCATGTGTTTTTGGTTTGAAAATTTGATCACCTAGAAATGTTTCAGATGCTTTAATTAAATACTGCGAGTAGAATACATCTTGGCCTTTGAAATAAGCGAGTATTTTTTTAATAAGTCTTTTTATAAGCCCAGAAAAAAATTATGTACAAGGCCTATGAAAACTGCTTTAAAGTTCAAATTCTCCTACTTACGAACCCATTTTCGGTTATGATTTTATTGTATAATGTGGCATGTTAAGTTATTTATAAAATGATCGGAAAAAAATTAAATATTTATGCCTGAACATCCACAAAATAAAATAAAAGGCACTTTTTGGCCATGTTTTTTTCTTGCATAAATCAAAACAGGCGGATGGTGTTAAGTAGGAATTTAAACCTTATCGCCATCTACTTAGGGTTGTTATTGATAGCGGCTCAATTTAAAATGTTACACGACGTAGTGCATCGCCTTAAGGTAGATTACATACTAATAAGATGGTACAATTTACGAAAACATCATTTTGCAAAAAAACAAGTAAGTTATCATGAAAATAGAATCATAATAAATTCTGACCACAATCAGTTGTCCACGGGAATTTTATGCACATTTATGCAAAACCCATTTGTCAGTTTTTTGCATGGACATTTTCGCCAAAGTTTGTACACATTTTAATCCTTTTTTACACGTTTCTTTCCTTTACTTTTACATTTTATTTTTAAATTTTCACCAATACCAGATTTCTAGAAGTCAGGATTTTTTTTTCAGTGCAGCAATTTTGGGACTAACTACCATAACATGTACTTCTCATTGTTGAATACTAATGGAGAGTTATAAAGTGGCTTCTTGAATATTTTTAAATTATCACGAAAAGTGAAATGAAAGCGACAATTCACATACAATTCGAAACTGTGTCTCTCGATAGCTCTTAAATAATCTCTACCACAAAGAATTAAGTCTTCACGCTTCGACAACGAACTGCCCCTTTTTAGATAGCAATATTAATAACCCAATTCATTGATTACCATATGGAAAGAACTACGCTTAAATTGGCAAGGAATCTCGTTATTGACAGCCTTCAAAACTTTATTTATTGTGGGATATGGTTTTGAGAAGTAAAAAGTGTGATCTGATTGCGTTTTTATCGAAGTCGTCGATTTTCGAAAAAAAGGTGAGTCGCTGTCTCTTTTTATTTGGCGATTCAACTTCACCGGTTCTTGTATACCGTAAAATTGTATAATTTACAGAGTATAGCCCAATACCCGCCTGCTCAGAAATAGTATGAATGGCACATGTTTATGAGATATTAGGGTTCCAGATATAATTTTTTTATACATATTGATTATCATTGTGTGTTCAGGTTTGTTCACCACCTATAAAGATAAATTAAACTGATCAACACTAACATTAGATTTATAAAAATACATTGTTGCAATTCGAATAGCTATACATATAAGACATGATTAATTAATGCTTACCTGTCATTTTTTGTTCTTCGTAATTGGTGATAATGAATTTAGACGTATCGGCTGAACATCCATTTTATCGCCTGGTCTGAATTGGTTAATATCTCGGAGTGCGGGCACACAACATGACAGTCAACGACATAATGAATTGGGGGTGGAGTGATTTGCCGCGGCTGAGTGGTGGTGAAAGGACCGTAGCGGGAGGGGTGGTATGTGCAACACATCGTCGCATTAATTCGTAGAATGCGTAACTCCCAAATGTAAAATTTTACAGGAGGCACAAAAAACCTCGTAGTGAAAAAAAATGAAAGACGGCTTATTCTTTTTATTTATGTTTCGAACATATAATATATTTGGAAATTTATTTTCAATCATTAAACTTTTGTAAGTTAAGGCTTTCTATTTCAAATCGGAGTTAGGAAGTTTACGTAAAAACCGAGAATGGAGATACGCATTTTACAAAAGATACATACTTTTCTGCGAACAGTTTTATGAACAACCTAGCGGAAAATTTGGGAGATAGGAATTTTACATTTACAAAATAAAACACAACAATGTTGTGTTTTATTAACGCATTTTAATGATGCGGAAGGTTATCGTTAAAGGAGTGGTAATCCTTTTCTAATGTCTGTTTTAAGTCTTGTAAATGCTGGTACTTTTCCTTCCTTAAGGGATTAAATCTGACTCTCAAGTGAAATCTTCAAACTCTGGAGATCATTACAGATTCGGCGACGGTTTTGTGCTGGGTGAAATCTACACTGACCGGGAGTAGTCGTGTCAGAGATGATCGTTAAGTGACGCTTGGAGTTGATGAAGGAGATTGTAGAAGAATTTGATCTGACATTGTCGATCACCCTTGTTGTCCTGTAGAAATAAAACTGATGTACTTACTAGGGTTTGCAAGACCCGGGCAAAGAGTAGCCATGACAGGAAACGTTGTGAAAGAGACTCCTCAGAGTGTGAAGATAGGTGGGAGAGACTTGAAAGTGGAACTGGTGAGCAAACATGTGCTTTAAGCGTAGAAACTCTTCATGCTCAGCATCACTTTGAAGTAAAGTGAACGCTTCATCTTGCCCGGCTGGTCGATCCCGAGGCGAGAAGAAAGGACGTCGATAGATGCGTGCGTTCCTGCGTACAATGCAGGACAATTGACCCTCCACCATCATCCCATGAAGCGGGTAATCTTAATGTTGTGACAACCTGGAGTCACTTGGCAGTTGATGTTACTCATTTCGGTAGGAAATTTACTCACATTTATCGATTGCGGTCCAAGTAGATTTGCCGTGTGGCAGGAAATCGAGTCAGATAATGCAGCTTCGATTATCAGACATTTGGAAGAAGTGTTTCGGGAAAGAGGCCCGCCCAAAGTAGTTCTCATGGACAATGGTACTGCATTTTGTTCCTACAGTGTTACAGATAAGTGTAAGAGATGGAATGTTCGTCAAAGATTTTGCGCGGCATACCGACCAGCTGGAAACGGTATAGTTGAACGACATCATCAAACAATAAAGAGAACTGCAGCCAGAAGTGGAAGCGATCCCCTGCAGGCAGTGTTTCGGTACAATCTTTGGCTGCAAAAAGTCAGGATGATCGAGGTATTGCGCTGTCTAGTATAGTTCACACTTCACACTCGTGGAGACACCCTTCTGCGCAAGTGAATATAGAAGAGGAAGTATTGACTGAGCTCTAAGTGGGCGATCTTCTTGCGGTTAAACCAGTAGATGGGAGATGCACATCGTGCATGGAAGGGTGACAGGACTTACTTCAGTCAACAACATCGAAGTAGATGGCATACCAAGACATGTGCTTGACCCGCAGAAGATGCCTGACAGAGAACGGACTGTGTCTGAGGAGAGACGAGATGGAATTGCCGCACATTCCACCGTAAATATTTTGGGTTTGTTTGAATAGGACAGTGAAGAACCGGATCCGGATATGCATCAGGAGGAGATCCACTTGCAAAGAGATGGTGACCTTGAAGAAGAGATAATCACAGAACAAGGACCTATTAGGTATTTACGAAACCGCAGAGGCACATAAAACAAGAGAGCTACGGCAGATCGTCACACGGTGCAGAAGACGTCAGTTTAGACTACAGATACAAAACACTATTCGTGACTTCACAATTAAAATTAAGGTTATAAAATGTTCAAAATTGATTAATCAACTTATCTCAGTTAATTTCACGGTAAAACTATTACACCGTAAATAAATTTCCTCAGTCAAAAACACAACAAGCGTGCACGGCTCACTGGCCAATACTGAATTAAGGAGTTACGAAGTATTCGCGAGTAAAAATGGCACCGTAATTTTACGCAGTTTCCTAATTTGTGTTTATCTAAAAGGTTAATTTTTTTTTTAATTTTCGAGTTTTACTAGTCGATGCGGGTCTAATTTTAACACCAGATGGCATTAAAAACGTATTTTCGAAAAATTTGGAGTTATGCAGTCTACGAATTAATGCGACGACATACCTAATTTCGTACTACAGCAGGTTGTTCTTAACTTGGACAGAATGTAGTTCTGGGACTTGTTATTCGGCTGTGTTGCATAGGACCTCCAGCAGAACCTTCTAACCCCAACTAATACAGTGCAGTCACAGTTTCGCTACACCAGTAACTACAAAAAAGCGGTCGGAACTGACAAAAATGCAATTTACAAACTTTGGCAAAAATGCCCTTAGTCCGTAATATGTCTACACATAATTTAAGTTTAGTTAACAATGTATCTTGATGAAGGGACCATCGGTCCTGAAGTACGTTAATTATATCCAAAAACAGTGTTTTATTTTTAATTAAACGTATATGTAACATAAATTATATTTTGTTCGCAATTTTGAATACCTTTTCTGAAAAATGTGATTATTTTCTTTCCAGGCGAGACCTTGGTGTGATCAGTCCAGTAGCGGACCAGGGCCTTTGTGGGGCGTGCTGGGCCTACAGCACGGTGCAGGCCGCTGAAGCAATGGCCGCTCGCAGGGCAGGGAACCTCACCGCCCTTAGCGTGCAAGTGCGTTTAACCATTGTGACTTTTACCTTTAAAAGTGTTCCCATAAATATACGAGCATGCTCTAAATTGTTGCCGCAACTAAACTATTTAATCGTTCTATGTTTTGCTCCATGATTTCAACTGGACGCAACAGTTAAATCTTGGAGATAAATTGATATACACACTCACGAGTTCTCCCATTATGTCCCTTTTATAGTATTTGTAACATTTGTAAACAGTGTCAGGGAACATTTCTCCCTGTTCTTGTGTCAACTGTGGATAGAGGTGCATAAATGAGGAGATAATCTTTTCACCCGGTGAGCGGGCTACTATTGCTGTATGGCTTTAATCCTGTTTAAATTGGAAGTTAAAAATTCTCCGTCTTTTTCTAGCTAATGACAACTGCCTTAGCAACATTGGCGAACATTTCAACTATTTTTTTAGACTATTATTGGCCTATTATATTGAGCCTATTATATAAAAACACCCAGATTTTTTTTTTCTCCCGCTAGGGCATTATAAATTTAATTTAAGAATCTATCTGTTAAAATGATTTATCTGCAGCAAATCATCGACTGCGCCACCAATGGCAACTTTGGCTGCAAGGGCGGTGACATCTGCAGCCTGCTGGTCTGGCTGACGAAGAATGACATCAGCATGGGCTCCGCACTTGACTACCCCACCACAGGCAAGAGTAGCGTCTGCCGGGCCCCCAAGGGGACTGCCGGGGGAGTTAGGATCAAGGATTTCACTTGTGGGATGTAAGTTGTACTGCAGTTTCATTTTGCAATAATTGCAATAAAAAAATATAACAGATTTCAACACGATCAATATTGGGTATTGTTTAATTGTTCTTCGTTTTGTCCGGAGTTCACCAAGGATCTGTCTTGGTACTGCTCCTGTTTTTAATTTTTTTATATACAATATTGACTTGATTACCACTGATTTCTAATGTTTGTTTGTTGATGTCATCATTTTCTATTTTATAACATAACTTGCACACATCTGTACTTGAATTCACCCATGCGGAGAGCTACCAATTAAAAGACAATTATTATGAAAAAAAACATTGCTTTAAATGGCTTTACCTATGTTAGGTGATTCCATTCTGAAAAGTTCAACTACCCAGAGCCAATGGAACTATGTCTTCCACATTTGAGAGACATTTTTAAATTGAAACAAATAAGAAAAATGGGAGGAAAGAGAAAGGTTAAGAATATTAGAAGTGCCTGTCTACTCAGATCTGGTCACTAAACACGGCTAAAGACATTTCAAACAGTACTTCGATTCCGATTCATGGTCTTTCACGAGGACGATACTGGCAGTATCTTCTTACCCTCCCCACTTTCTTCAGACTTACGACATCTTCGATTTTAGTTAGATGTGCTCATCACAGATGGTAGTTGTAACGAAATGCAGAATTGTCGATAATGCAGAGATTTAGAGGTTTAGAAATACCATTGCTATTGAAGGTCTCGAGCTCAGAATTATTCCTACTGCCTGCTAATTTAGGATATTGGCCTGCAGGCTAACCAAGCTCGATTACAATTATCCATCAAATAACAGTCTCCAATGTTTTGTTGATCCCGGAGTTTTTTCAGAGTTACAACACATACCATATTCACACCCTCTTCATGCAATTGGAATACTTGTGCAAAATCATATGTAAATGTATATTTTTAAACCTGTGTACATTTGATATAACTTTTACACTTAATCTCATAACATCTAGGGTCGTTGGCAGGGAGATGGACATAGTGCGCTGGGTGGCCGAAACGGGTCCAGCTGCCGTGGCGGTGAACGCCCTCTCTTGGCAGAACTACCTCGGTGGTGTGGTGCAACACCACTGTCCCGGTGCACAGACCGCCCTCAACCACGCCGTGCAGATTATCGGCTATGACCTCACTGCCGAGGTCCCCTTCTTCATAGCCAAGAACTCCTGGGGACCTACCTTTGGGCTAGATGGATATATTCATCTTGCGATTGGAGGAAATATGTGCGGACTTGCTAATGAGGTGTCCATGATTAATATTGTTTAAGTCTGATTACGTATGTTCTGAAACAGAGCAATGAGACTTACATTGGATTTTTTCAAACTCACCCTTTTTTGATGAACATTACATCTAAAATCGGCGCCTCTTTCAAATTTTTTAATAGTCTCAGTTAAATACCGATTTTAGATCTGTTTCAGCTTTTGTACAAATTGTGATGAGCTGTCAAGCATAAGGTCATATTTGTATGCTAATTCAAAACTGATTCAAATTTGTTCAAATGCTGAAACAGACTGTTTAAGGAGGAGCGTTCAAATGTTAAAAATTCGTAATGGCATTAATCTTTGATTTAATAGTCATCGTATTGTAGGGAGTTTCAAAGCCCCCAATCTAAGACCTCTTAGAGGCCTCTCAGAGTTAGTTATGAGATATTTCACAGACCTTGCAGACTTATTGATGGATTAGTCCACGTATAAGTTGGTAATGAGACTTCTCAGAGACCTTGTAGAGTTGATGACAGGTTAGTCCACAAAGTCAGATTGTGACTTCTTGGAGACCTCTCTAATGCTAAATTAGTCCATAATGTCAGACTGTTACATCTCGGAGATCTTCCAGAGTTAGACAGACTGTGCCAGTTGCAATTTCTGAGATCTCCGGTTGAAATGATAAATATTTAAAATGTGGAGGAATCACTAATATTCAATAACTTTGCATAATTATTATAGTCTCATCCTTTTTGAGGTCTGCGATACGTAAATGTGGTTCCATGACAAATCAGAAGTGACAAAGCAATTTTTTTTATGACCATATCACTTCAAAACTGAAATGATTTGTCACCGTTCTGATTTGTCCATTTACCCTAAATGTATGTATATTATTATGTAGGAAGTGTGTGTTTAAGCAATAAATAAAAGACTGTTTCTTTTTTTAATATTTAGAATAAATTACTATGTAATGTGAAATGGCCATAATTTGTAAACTGCTCATTCTGTACAGGGTATGTTATGCTATGTATACATACACGAGCCAAACTTCCGAACTGAACCTCAACTCACTACAAGTGGTGTTTCCCTTCATTTGCTGTTGCTTCCTTTCCCATAATTCATGGCTCAGTTCGCGTTTCGGTTTGCCAATGTATACGTATCATTATATGTATTGGTGTAGGTATCATATATTATGTTTTAATCTGTTTATATGTAGTAGTTCTGTATATTACTGGGGACATAACCTTTATGTTTATGATATTCATTAAAATATTATATACTTTTGAATGTGGTTATCCATTGTAAATAAATGAAACAATATTACTTTATATATATATTTTGCCGTGAGGAAGAAATGGTTGTTTCAAAATCGGTCGACGTTAAAAACAAATAATATTGTATCGATTATTAAAATATTTTATTATTATAATCGCGTCTTTGAGAATGAATTGAAACATAAAAAAATTGATTGTCCTTCTGTTCCTACTACTTCTGATATATTGGAAGACCTACAAAAAATATTTCTAATTAACCCTTCAGTACTTTCATCACATTTGTTCAGTTTGCAATGTTTTCTGTGTATTTCAAATGCGCTATATATGTACATCTTATTTTAAAAGTTAAATCAAATACTGTCTTTGAAACTAGATAAAATTATCTTTCTGGTGTGTATGTGTTTAAAATCAACATTGCTATTTCTAAATAATAAAATTTTTATTATAAGCAATAATTAGTCGCCTGTAATATCAATACAAATTGAAAATATCTCCCGAGTAAAAATAAATGACGCCGACGGGAATTGAACCTGCGCCTTCTGACAATTATTTATTATCCTGTCTTATAATAATTTATTATCCTAAAAAAACCTTGTCTTATAAACATTAGTTTATCATTAAAAAAATAATAATATTTGACAAGTCAAAATATTTCACCAACAAATGTAGATATAATATGTCTCAACGCCATCTAGTGGGAAATTTAACACTAACAAAGCCTTTCCTACAAAAATAAAGTTGGTTGTTTACAGGTAGTAAAAATATAATAAGCAGTAATTGTTGATGGAAGTACTAGTACATATTGAATTATTTGGTGAGTTGGAAATCATCTGATGTATTACAGTGGACTAATTATTGCTTATAATAATTTATTATCCTTTGTGCTATCAATAATTAGTTTTGTCCGTATACAAACTCAATTCTTTCAAAAAAGGCATACAAATACAATATTGAATTGAATCACCGATACAACATTGTTTTTGTGTGCTTTTCTTGAAAGAATTGAATTTTTATACGGATAAAACTATTTCATCATATTCTTATTATGTAAGTACGGGCACAAACAAATAATTCCTTTTAATATTAAAGCATAACTTGCAAAAAGTGTATTTTCGTAAAATAATTAAATTAACGCCATCTATGAACGCGTGGATTATATTGTTTGTTATGTTTAACCTTAAGGATATCTATCACCTGGAGGCCGTATAGAATCATTTTAAAGCAACTAGGCAGCAGCAAGCATCAGACGAGCAAGAATCATATATATAATTAGTCATTAGGTAACTGCAATCGTCATCCGACACCCAATATGGATGTTTACCTCTCTGCTTCCCCGGCCGATTTCATCGACATTGGATGATCATCCATTAACGATCACAGCCCTGCTGCTGTAACTGTTCCTTATGTTGCTTACCACTTGCGTCCAAGAATTTCCATCCATAAAACTTACCCCTTGTATGCGGAGCAGTTGAGTTGCGAACACATCATTTAAATGTCATGCGTAAAGAGTTAATGAGATTGGAGATGATCGATATATCTGTCCCGGTTACTTGGAAGCAGTTCTAATTGCTGTCACCGGAACGGTCGATGTTTTATTTCTCTGAGGTACCTGTTATTTATGGAACCAGTTCCTTTTGGAATATTTAAAAAAAATTATAAACTACTAGATAAATAATATTATATATGTAACATAAACCTTTTTGCTATAGCATGTGCTCCAGCTGTGATCATATTGCCTTGTAATTAACCCCTGTGAACTTGAGAATTTCCATTCATTTAAATATACACGTCTTGCCCTTGTGAATCTGATAATTCTCAAAATAAAATTTATTAGATTTCTAATCACAAACTCTAGTTGTGCCTCGAGTTGCCTTATGTGATAGAACAATGCCTTATTTTGTAAAATAATTTTTCGTTTTGTATATATGTAACTAGATCAACATATTTTTATTTTTATTATTGAACAAAATATTTTAATCAAATATTGTTCAAAATCACAAATCAATGAAAAGTCTTGTTATAATAATATATAAGCTTATCATTAGATTAATAATTCTTTATTTTTACTTTCCTTTAATTTTTCTATAATGTAATATGTATGTATATCATAAAAAAATAAAGACTAGAATGAAGTGGCCCCTGTAAATGTGATAATTTTTTCCTTCTAGAAGTGCTTTTATTTTAGATTATTTCAGAAGGAAAGTTGCTCGGGAATCTTATTATACATAATATGAAATATTGTGAAATTAAAATTAGATAATTATTTTTTATATTATGTAGTATATTTGTGAATTTATTAATTATTTATTGTATTTGAATATGTAAGGATTTCTTTATGTATAAAAAAATCATTATAATTATAATTTTTGACCTTCGTAATATGAAAATATAATTAATTGATTAAAATTATTGGTATGTTTACATTTTATTTATTACTTATTTATGAACAAAATAAAATACAGTTTTTTATTATTATTCTTATAATAGTGCATTAGAAATCAAATATATTATATTGCTTATGTTTATTAAAGTACCTTGGATAATAACTAATAACTTACAGCTAAATCAATTCAACAATCCGAACTATGGTTGATGTTATTTGTGAATTCATTTTTAACCCCTAGAGCCTATGACATTTTGCGATGTCAGAAAGCAGATAAAAAATTCACATTAAATTCAATTTCAGATAAATTTGCTCTTTTTTAACGTATTTCAAAATAAAATACTCTTCTTAACACATTGTCGTCGGGATACGGCATTTGCCATTTTTCGCGGACTGTCGGTCAACTGCGGGACACGGCAAATGCCGTTTTTGTCGACTGTCGGTTTTTGGCGGGAAACGACATTATACAGTTTTGTTATCAGCGTGAAATACTATGATTCATAAGTGGAATGGGCTCTTCAATTAGGCGAGACAACCGCAAAAGACTCTTTTTTGACAAGAAGCAATTAAACATATGAGTTATTGAGTGTGCGCCTTCGACCTTAGGCGACACTGTTCAATTTACGCGATCAGATTTCACACATCCAGCGATTGTAAAATTGCGGGCATGGCAAATATATATTATTATTTATTATATAACTATATGGTATGAATAAACATGTTATCTTTTACTTGGAATTTTCAAATATTGAATATTGAATTCTATTTACTGAATTAATATCAGGTTTTTATATTCGGCTTTGAAATGTGGTGAAATTATGATGTAATCAAAGCAATTAAGTATAATTTATTTTTGATGATCAAATGTCATATATGATTTCTTTGAAAATTTCAATTGAAAATATTATTTGGTTTAGAAATTGTGTCAATTTTAGGAAAGCGATATATTTATGCGCTAATCGCGAAAAACACCCGCTATGGGCTAGAGTCTATTGTTTGAAGCGCCCGACTACAATGTGTTAATAGCAAATAAAAGACTCGTTCAGATTTTAGCAATACATATCAAACGAATGCAATTAAAAATGTTCAAATTTTGAACGCAATCAAAGGTTTTTAAACAAGTTTTTATAGTTGCTTATCAATGATTTAATTATGTAAACTGTAATTACTGCTTTGCACGAAATTAAAAAACATTTAATTAGATAAAAATATTATAAAAGTTATTGTCACTTCATTTTTTTTCGCTTATGTAATATAAAAATATTTACTAAGAATTTTGCAAACTTTGACAAACATTTTTCAAATGCTACATGTTGTTTCATGGAATTATTTTTAATTTTTCGGGAACATTTATATTAAATTTATAGTGCAAACTGAAAGCACTGTGTTCTCTCTTTCTAACATTGCTTAAATCATATTACGAAATAAGATAGCATAACTTTATAGAGATATTTCTCCCAATAAGTCTCTACAGTTGTTTCTTGTCTGTGAAGAATATCTCCCAAAATTGCCCAAGGGGTTAAGTATGTTAATTAATGAGTACCTCAGACGTTCATTTATAATATAGATGTAATGCCAAAGTAATTCAACAATATAAATTTATTTAATGTATTTATATTTGTTAGCATGAATAAGAATGCAGTTTAACGTAGATAATAAAAACAAGGAAGATGGGCAATGAACCATTATTAGTATGAAACCGCGCACACGAAGTCTCGCAAACATTGTTTACCCATACTACTACAAATCGCATTTACGCACGGCAGTGCGGCACCTTGTCAGCCTGTGACAGTTAGCTCGGCGACAGTTGGTACGCTTGCGTATATGTTTCGATTGTCTATGATCAGAATAAAGATCAATGCAAGATAATATTATAGTAAATATTCATAATGTGAATTATGACATTACTTTTTCCCCACCTGTTATGAACCCAAATTAACTTTAGTATTTAATCATTAAACATTACTGTTTTTCGGATCTCACTTCACATATAAAACAACAAACAAACGATGAGTCCACACTGTCCAAAGTGGAACGATTGTATTTATGGCAATTGAACATTGATTTCTTAAATAATATTATGACACCTTGTCTCGTATGTAACCTGAGGAAAAAAAATCTATAATCAAACTGATGTATGTATAACTCGACAGGCCCATGTCGTATTTTGATAGGAGTATTTCCGCTTTGCAATAAAATCCAAATTAATGGAATATTTCTATGTGTATCCGAAGAATAAAAACTGATTTTGAAAGGTGATATAATACACTTTAAAATTTTATTATTATAAATTAAAATATAATTTTCTCTATATTAAAATTTTGAATGCGAACATAAAACAAAAATGGGTCACCTTACGTTTTTTTTATCCAAAATTACTGATTATGAGAAAATGTTTAAAAACACGCGCATTTTATTAGACAAATGTATTACAAAAGTTACTATCACCTCGCTTTTTGTCATTTCATATATATATAATTAATAAAAAATTCACAAAGTTTCATACATTTTTTTTTCATATTGCTTTTGGAACCTTTGGTTTCATAAAGGTGCACATTTTATTTCTTCTGTGGTTAACTTCTGTATTTGAATTTAGGTAGATTCAATAGATCATATTTCTCACCATGACAGTAATGGAGATATGACGGTTTCTATGAGACCCTGTGAGTTGTTCCCAAAAGCGAAAAAATTAGCATGAAGATTTAAGTTAGGTTAATAGTTAAGTGTATAATGCAACATTTTCACCTTATAATGACAGTAGTTGAGTTTTTCAAATATTGTCATGTTAATTATTCCTAACCTCGTAATGATGTCTCTAAAAAATCTAAATTTTTAACATTTTTTGCTCTGCCAAAATTATGTCAAAGAATGAAGTAATCCTTACGTTTTCTGATAGTGGTACATTTTTGCTAAGCTTAGTGTTCGCCAATGGCGTGCAGTTCATCAATGCTGAAAGACTGCGCTTACCTTAAGAAAATCAAGGAACTGTAGATAGAAAGTAAAAGTTAATAAAATAAATGCAACCAACTTCTAAGAAATTAGTAAAAATTGTACACTCACTTATTTAGTTGTCCACAACAATCAGTGACCATTTCCAAATGTTCATTGCACAATTATTCATACCCGAACTTGAAAAACTGCGCACAACCTACCTTTGGTCATAGAGTAATGCACGCCACTGGCGTTTGCTCAGTTTTCATTGGCGAAAGCGGATACATTGGTTCTATTTCTAGTAATGGGAACTTACAATGACTAAACCTACAAAATGCTATGTTATTTAAATTGACACAAATTTCTTAATAATTAACGTTGAACACATAATAAAGAACATAATATTGTATTACTAAGTTTGTACAATATTAGACAATTACCATTTCTATTGTTGAGCTATTTCCTTTAAAACAACGGACACATGACTAAAATCATAAACCAAATTCTATTACAAGTTAGATATTAAATATTTTAATCTCTTGGCTTTTCGTTGGAAACAAAAAAGTAGATAGGTAATTAAAAATTTGTTGTAAATATAGTAAGACAAGCTAACTTCACTAATTTGTATTTATATTAGGTAATAGTTACTGCCAATCTTTGTTCACGTTTTAAGACCACACAATACCCTATAAAGTCGGAATCTTAATGCAAGTGAAGAAGCTGTGTACACAAATATGCGACGGGCATCTCTGGTGTATTGGACAGACCTACGGTCGAATTTGCCCTGGCAAATACTCCAAAATAAAGTGGGAATATTAACGACAAAAATGAAGAAATCATGAAAAAAATTGGCATATTGGACGGACCTACAGTCGAATTTGCTCCAGCAGTCCTAAAAAATTAAACTTTTCATGGGGTTTATTTTAATTCATTCTGATAAACGTATTACTAAAATCTTTGATGTTTCTAAACCAATACCTCGGAATGTTACTAATTCATCGTCTGGAAAAATAAAATCTGGTGCCTACTGATAATTTTATGGTTGAAAAACGTTTTGTAAAATTTTCAAAATGTAAGCCTAGAGCAAACCTTAAGCCAAAACACCGCTAGTATAAAAATCGCTTTTCGTCTCTTTTTTTATAGTTAAATGGATATTTCACAACTTTTTGTGGAAATGACATTGAAAGCTAAAAATTATTGAATTGACTTAGGAATTCAGCACAGAAAATTTATAAAGTTTCTTCACACCACAGGATTTTGCTGTTTCAGACAATCAGATTTCTGCTTTATAGTTAAGATATCGGTTTTTAAGTAGTTAAGATTGTATCTGTAATTCAGTCTTATCTAGTAAATATGTTTTTCTTCTGAATCGATTAATTTTTAGAGATTTCAAGAATAATTATTAGTGATGGAAAGAAAATTTATAATACTTTGTACTGTTCCAAAGATGAATTGTTTTTTTTTCATATGAAATGCAGTAAGATTGAAAATTACAAGGAAAATAACCTAAATAAATATGGAAATTTCTCTTCATATTATAAAGTTTTAAAATAAATACATAACAAAAAAATTCTTGCGTCTATTCTTTTAATTTTGTAAAAGAAACGCACTTTCATATGTGTGTAATCAAAACTAATAATTTCGTCGGTGTGTCTCTGAGTAACTCCAGTTCAAAACGTCTAGAACTGGGATTTGCTTTGTTTTTTTTTAAATAATTGGAAATGATTGTGTGTATCAAAATTAACTTATAAATTCTATTTTAGAAATGAGTATTTCTTTTGTTTAAATGTTTGACAGATGTCGAATAAAATTTTTCAAATTTACTAACATTTGGAAGACAAATTTCTGATTGTCTTTTAAAAAGGCAAATATTTTTTTTATATATACTTTCAGCAACGCAAATCCTAGAATTATAATATCTTGTGAATTTTCACGGGTCTGCGCTAGTTCATAGTGTGAATTGAAGATAAGGACATATACCATTGATGGATCTTACCTTTCTGTTACATGTGTCATTTATAAGAAAGAGAGAAAGGTTACAAGTTACAACAGAGCTCTCGTCGCAGGAGCATAAAGCTCAGTTTCTGTTGGTCAAGTCCATCACATTAAAGGTTCCTAAGTAACTGTCATCATCACTCATTATAAATTGTAATCTTTCCTTCTTTCTCATAATGCTACGTATACATCCGCGAGCCGAACTGAACCTCAACATATGGGAAAGAAACGAAGCAACGCCGCTTGCAGTTGATTCGTTCCTTTCCTGTAATTCGTGGTACGGTTCGCGTTTTGGTTCACAAATGTATACATACCCTAACGCATCTAACCTGGTATAATAGAGGTTACAAGGGAGCACTAGCTAAATGCAGTCATTACTTAACATTAACATTGTTTATGAAATAGAGGGAGACATTTCAATGGAGCTCTCAATGGCAAGATAATAAGGATTGGTTTCGGTTGAAGTCTATCATATTGATTGTTCTTCGGTGTGACCGTTGCCGTTCCCGATGTGATTGGAGAATCCGTTGGTCTGGTCGGCGGTGCGTGAGGTGCGCTCGGCGCGGGAGCCCCATGCCAGACTGAGGCAGTGTCGCATGGCGGGGTCCAGTGGGGGGATGAGATGGCGCGGGATCAAAAACGTCGACAGGTTGAACAGGTCGATAAACACCTTGTAACGATCGCTGCAAGATAAACCCACAATCTTATTATGATATCATACGCTCAATTGGGTAGGTACTCATTTGAGGTATTTCATAAAAATTCATATCTTACATTGTCATCAAATGACTACTCAGCGTCATTTTGTTTTTTTTTTTTTTTTCCATTTGAAAGGTCTTCTTTAAACACTGATTCTATGGCCGCTTCAGCAGACAAGCATGATAGTTGTGCTTTTCTGTTAATTACAATTTGTTCAAAAGCTGTAATGGACTGTAATCGGCGTTTAAAGGGGATCTTTTAAATAATGTCAAAAACAAAATGGCGCTGATTGGCCATTTGATGACAATGTTTCTGGAATTCTTTGATACAACGTACCTAAAGTTGCATCAAATATATCAATAATATTTAACAGATTGTTATTTTGTATTGACATTTGTGCATAATTTGAATGGAATAAGACATTTTTATTGTTACAACCATTATTTTGGGAAACACTCAAAGGAAGTGGTCACTTTA
Source organism: Hesperophylax consimilis (assembly GCF_061612785.1). Lineage (NCBI taxonomy): Eukaryota > Metazoa > Arthropoda > Insecta > Trichoptera > Limnephilidae > Hesperophylax > Hesperophylax consimilis. The sequence goes on along the minus strand of NC_142856.1, from coordinate 11,232,398 downwards.
GCCCACATTAACAAGGACTGATTCGGTGTATTTCATGTTCTACCGTCTTCAATATTTGAATTAAGTATATAAGTACGAGCACCTACTGAGTAATCTCCTGGAGAGCTTACCTCAAGGTAGATCGGAGATACTGGTAACCTGATGACCCACCAGTTCCCAGTTGTTGGGAGCCAATCATCCTCTGTACCATGATGACGTGATTGTCTGCAAACAGTTTTATAGGTTATTAATTATATCTCTCAATAATATGTAGGCAGTGATTGTCTGCAAACAGTTTTATACATTTTCATTATATCTTTCTATAATATGTAGGCAGTGATTGTCTGCAAACAGTTTTATACATTTTCACTATATCTCTCTATAATATATAGGCAGTGATTGTTTGCAAACAGTTCAATGCTTTATTTATGGGACAATGAAATCTCTCTCAAAATATAATATACTATTATCATGAGACTGAATTATTTTAAACTTACATCTCCACTTAGTTATCAAGGAGTCTATATCCATGAGCAGCATCAGTATTTGATGCGGCTGTGAAAACCTCGGTTCGTCTCTGTAGAAGGTGATCATAATGGCTCCTTGCAGAGCTTGGTGGGTGAATCTGAAAACCAACATAATGAATTCTTATTGCCTAGTTCAGTGATGCGCGCGTGGTAATTTGAGTGGCATTTGGTTAAATATTATATTGTATTTAAATATTATTACAAACCTCCTTTCTCCGCGAGATACAAGAGCTTCGTGAGCTTCCGTTTCAAAAATAGATCGGTACACTTCTTTCCGGTTCTCGACATCCGCCATCTTGCTTTTTTGTCTTTCTGTTGAATCATCCTGAAAAAAGAACATTTTTTTATAATAAAGATCTATTAACATTTTAACATCTTCTTTCGTCCAATTATCCTTCGAACTATCAAAGGAGAAGAACTCAAACAAAAAGGAACAACCAACTTAAAACTGTATAATAAATTTGTTTTTCATTCTGGAAGCAAGATGTGAAAATACTACAATATTCTACATAGTCCTGCGTTTCAAAGCCAACCAAATGAATAAGGTGTTCAAGACAATTTGTGCAGAAAATGAATAGAATAGTCCCCAGAGCGGGTCCGTGGGGAACTCCAAAACTCTAGGATGAAACGCATGTTTTAAAGTTACTGGGCCCACAGGTCCAAACAGTAAAAGAAAACAAAGTTGGGTCTGCTAGTTTACTATTCATTGAAGTAGGTAAGTACAACATTTCGAACACCAAATTCGGTACAGTGCAATAATACTTATTAGGTATTTCAAATACCGCACCTATGTAAAGAATAGGTTTCCAGAACGTCGGTCTCCGCGGTTCCGGACTCTGGTTGAGCGGGGCAATTGGAGTGGGGGTCACGATCCTCTGCAGTGAGGCAACGACTCAAGAAGAAAGTCAAGAATAGAATAGCAGAAAACCCAATCTACTTGCTTTCGTGTCAATAATTAGATCTGAAAATATAATATGTCCGTTTACCTGAGCATCGTTCAACTGGTCGCCTATCATCTTGTCAACCGCCGCCTTGAACTTGCCCCAGAAGTCGAAGCCCTCGTCTTCTAAGCCCGGGGTCCTCTCAAGCCACTTCTCCACCAGCGCCAGGAGCGAAGGTTCAACTTCCGAGCGGCCGATGGCTCCTGTGGCCGCGGGGTCGCTGCCGAATACTGCAGAATAGCGCTGGTTGTACTTGGAGCGGTTCTCACGTTTCACTCCGAGCTGGAAGCAAGCAAATCTTTTTTAATTTACGCCAAACTGGACTTTTGCATAGATTATAAGAACAGATTAATTTTAGAGTTCCGAGCGTTAGAACTAGAGAAAAATCACTTTTTCATCTCCATAAATGTTCTACTAATATAAGACAAAATGCGTTTATATTCAGAGCCTGTAGTATATTTAATAAGAATTTTAATGATATGGACATATTCTCAAGTAATTTAGGAACCTTTAAAAGATATGTAATAACTAACATTAAATAATTTTAAATATTCTACTTGAAGTTATCATGTTATTGCTTTGAATCCTTTCCAGTTACTTACCTTCCAATTTATACTCATGTGTTCAATTTAGTTGTAGGTATACATTTATTATATTGTTATTATTTTTATTTATTTATTGAAGTGAAACTTCTTTAGGCGCGTAATGGATTTTCGGGGACGGAGTAAAACCGAGTCAGGATCGACACGAAAATGCGGGTACCCCCACCACCGCTCACCGTTCACTGTCCCTCTCTCACCATATGCGCTTGTTGAGGTGGGGGAGCCGCTCACGAACGTTCTCTCTCTTCTCTTCTTTCCTCTCTCTCAGACACCAGCGAACTGCGCCACGCCAAGCATCAGCTGCTTGGTTAGTATACTGCGTCGTGAGTGTAATACGAGTGAAATACGTAATTGATTGTGGTTCATACGGTTTGGTACAGAATTTCAGTGTTAAAAATGAGTAGTGACGAGATAGAGGTGATGAACACATCAGTGGCACAAGAGGAAATATCCCCTGAGAATCACCAAAGAAGAGGAGAGTCTGATTCACACAGTGATGACATTAACATAAGGTAAATATAACCTATAAGAGTTGATAAATATTTCACAATATAGTAGTATTGTTGGAATAGGATTGTTTAATATATTGGCGAGATTATATTAACAGTGAAATATGATGTAGGAATGTCGTTACAATCAAAGCAATTTCGGGAGATTTTAATGTTAATTTTGCGAGGGAAGAATCTGTAGAGTTATTGAACTTTTTCAAAAACACCCTCAATTTGGATATTGTTAATGATAGGAACACTAGCACGACTAGACACGGGACAACAATCGATGCAGTTTTTGCACGATTCATTAAGGATTTAAGTGCTCATGTATATATCTCGCACTTTAGTTACCATAACCCAATTATCACGACATTAGGAAATGATATTCATGAAATTGACAATGAAAATGGCACATGATTGGTAAATTGTCATTGTAATTTCTTTGTAATTTTTAATTGTAATATTGTTATTTATGTAATATTGTATACTTGTGAATAAATTGAAAATTTTTGGAACTATACATTAATCGAACGTCATTCATCTATAAGAAAATATTAGAAAAAGCAAATCCATGCTTCGTCGTTGAATTATTTAACCTCTAATTTTCAAACTAACCTAAGAGAGAAAATAGAGATGATGAAATGAAAATAGAGAGAGAGGAATACTAGAAGTTTCACTTCTGTCTTGCGTAGGCTTGACACACCCACTTTTTTTTTTATAGTGAATACCTCACAAGAGTCCCAACTGTTCCCGTCTGGAGCCAGTGAGACTATGGCATCCCCAATTGGGGGATGTTGTGAGGCTGAAGGTAAGTGGGGAAGGGAAAGAGGAAGGTGGGGAAGTACCTGGCTATTCAGATCTAGTCACTAAACACGGCTAAAGCCATTTGGAGCAACGTTTCAATTCTGAATGGTGGTCTTACACCAGGGCGATACTGGTAGTATCTTCCACTCTGGAACGTGCCGCAAATATACTATATATTATTTTAATTAATTAATTGTGAAATAACACAAATTAATCAAATAAAATTTATTTGCGCACGCCGGGTTCGAACCCGCGACCTTCGGAATGGCAGTCCAATGCGTTACCACTGGACTATGCCGGCCGTCATTATTATTGCTATTGTGTAGTGTTATTGATTGCTGCTGTGTTGAAATTTTACAATACATTTTGTTTTGAATTTTAGTTGGTTATTAGTGTATCAGTTAAATTAAAATTTTTGAAATTTAGCTGGTTATTAGTATATTATTTGTGTTCCTAGATCTGTTATTATTTTTTATTTATTATTTACAATTTTGTATTTTTTGTAAATTTCTCAGGCCACGGGTACAGAACCCTTAGTTTCTTGTTTTAATATTTTTTATTATTATTATAATTTTAAGTGAAAATCTGTTATTGGATTTTATCTTTATTATTTAGTTTATTCTTATATATGTAAATAATCTGTTGATTTTCCCAAATAAATAAAATAAATAAAAATAAAATAAAACAGAATATACCTAATGAGCTATCGAAAATTGTAGGTACAAACAGTTTGTAAAGCATGCTGTGACGCAAAACTGGTAAACTAAATTGTTAAAACAATGAAATAAAATAGAAACTTAAACGTACTGTTAGACAAATCACTAAAACTACATTACCAACGCTACTAGAATTTGTAGGATTCGGCAAAGTGCTGCTGCACTACCCGTGGCTCTATCCCATTGACTTTCTTTTGGGTATGCTCGGAATGAACTACTTACGGGTCAGGAGAGATGTGCGCATTGCTACACATTTCTTTAGACTGATTCGTGGATGGTTTGAAAACTCGGTCATCATGGAGAGCATTCATTTCTATGTTCCCGATGGCTATCTACGTCACCGACAACATATACTATTTTATCTCCCGGTCTGTAGAACTAACTTGCCAATGGTCATATTGGTCATGCCTGTGGGGAGAGCAATCTTGCTGTTGAACAGAATCAATTCGGATATCGACATGTTTTGCATCAATGAAGCTTCTTTTAAAAGGCAAGCTCTATCACTGGTATAGTTGATATACACACTGTTAATATTAATCTAAGAATTCTTATTATAAAAATATTTTAAAAACGCATTGAAATCAACAATTTTGTAATGTTTTTGAAATGAATAAAATAAAATATTACACTTAATTTTATAAAAATAATCAGTAAATATATCAAAAGTACCCTCAACATTTCGCGTAGATCATGCATCATACAGGTTAGTAAGTGTGTCTGATAGTTGGTTGTGTACGTGTTGCAGAAAAATGTTACATTTTGTCTTGTATTTCTATTGGGTGCATGGAATTTAATAGTGGCGACGATGGGAGACTTGTCAATTAAGTTGTTACATATTATTCTAATAGTTAAGTAATACAACCAGGTAGTACAGCCCATGGCTATCCTACGAGAAGTTTGCATTTTACGATTTTAGCCTTTCTTAGACAAATTTATCGGCAACACAAAACAATATTTACTATAAATGTTTCAAAATGTTCAACGAACTCAAATATGGACCAGAATAATGATCTCTTATCGCGGCTTGCGTAATCACCGATTAAATTAAACAGTAGTTACAATCTCACAATAAAGTCACACTAGACATCAGCTGTTGTACAATACTATATCATAATATTTAATGATAAACTACAAATTTAATATTATCACTAACGCCAAATGGCCTAATCTGTTGAAGCATAGTCATTGTCTGGGCAAGTCAAAACAGAAGAAAGGCTCGATAGAGGACTACACCAGGAACAAATTTCATTTGCACCCATGCAGGACTAAACTGGTCAAAAGTTAAAATTCTTTTTAAAACTTAAAAAAATGATTGATAGCAAAAAGGATTGAACCTTTCTCCCCAGGGAATAGAGTCAACACCGCTAACATCTAAGCCAATTCCTAACTGGATAGTACTAACATTTATTTCGTATACTGCCGTAAATTTTTAAATATAATGTCATTTAATTTAAGAAAAATGCGTGTGTGCATGAGTGCCACCACAAGTTTATGGAATGTATTGTCATCGGCAGCAAGTCTGTCTGCCGAATTTCAGCTCGATCGGATGTCGGAAAGCGGGTTGATCTTCACATACAGTAAAACTTATGTTAGCACAATGCCTACAACAGTAGTGGTATTTTGACTTTATATTTAATTTTCAGCAATTGTTTTAAATAGTAGTTTCCTGCACTATTTTCATGTATAATTTCGTAAATATTTTTTATATATATGTGTGTAAAAGCCTTAATAGGCGTGAAATAAATAAATAAATTTGGGTTTTCCGGGCCTACTTTGTTCTCTATGAGCCGGAACTGCAAGCTCTGGAAACCGGAAGCGGGGCACAGGTACTCTCGGAAGTCCATGAAGTCCAGGGGAGTCATGGTCTCCAAGATCATCACCTGGTCCACCAGCAACTGAAATCAAACAATTATGTTAACACTGTCATACATGATTCTGGTAGGCTTTGCATTAATTTGCATACCTCTGGTACCTTCCTACGCACAATCTTTGTGGGTATAATCTATATTTCAGAGTAGAAGATACTCTCAGCATCATCTTGGTGAACTAGTTTTGTTTTGTGACCAGATACACCTAGGTACTTCTCCCATCTTGCTCTTTTCCATCTCCCTCCTCTCCCCACCACCCTCAGTCACACAACGTACCCCAATTGGAGACGCCACGGTCCCACTCGCTCCAAAAGGTTTGGAGCAGTTGGGACTCTTGTGCAGTTTTCGCATATTCTTTTTTAAATTACCCATAAAAGATTCCATTTAAGTTAATTGTTTTTAAAGAAATACCTATTTACATCATGTATCCTGTTTGATGTTTTTTGTACCCACAGTGGCAGCAAATATCGCTTATAGCCCCTATTCACAATCCGATTTGCAGAACAACATACAGGACAGCATACTGAGTTCTGCAAATTCGATGGTGCGTATGTAGGCAACACCGCCAGCCGAATTATTATTATTTCTTTGTCGGGCCGACGGAATAATAATAAATCGGCTGGCTGTTTTTCCTACGCAGCACAGGACAGTATGCTGGGGTGCTGCAAATTGGATGGTGCAAATTGGATGGCTCGTGGGTAGGCAAAACCGCCAGCCGAATTATTAATATTCCCTTTGTCGTTCCAACGGAATAATTCTGCTGGCGATTTTGCCTACGCACCATCCAATTAGAATCCATCCAGAACCTCAGCATGCTGTCCTGCAAGTTGTCCTGCAAATCGGATGGTGAGTAGGGGCTTTTATATTTGGATAGGCCTTATTAGAAAAAAAAATTCCTTACACAGGGAGACAAAGTAGGTTGCAAAGTAGGGACAGGCAAATCATTTTAAAAGTTTGAATATATTGGAAACAGTCGCCCGCAGTCCCCTCTTACCCCGCAGTAGTCCTACGATACACCACTATACAAGCAGAATCTCTTTAAAATGATTCTACTGAATGTCTAATGTACATTATTAGTACATTTGTATACTGTACTTTACAATTTGGGAGGTGGGTGTGGGTACCGTCGCCACGGAAACCATTTAATGGATAACCAACACATCTGCCATAGGTGATTTAGCCAGCTGCGTGGCGTGCCAGATCGGGAGAGGCTAGTTTGGGGAGACCCTTTGACCTCTCCAACTGGTCTCTCGACACATCGCCTTGCGCCGCAGTGAGAGTGATATATTCATATGTCCGTCATTCCTGGACACACTGATCCATAAATTCCTACCCAACCCTCATACCTTTAGTTTCCCAGAATTTCCTCTTCTTCCTTTCCTTAAAAAATACCTTCCACACAGCATCCTAAAAGATGACATACTGATTCGTAAATAGTTCGTTGATAACCCACCTTAATTTACAAAGTTAGAAATTCGTTTTAAAAACATTTTTTTTAAATTCCAATAATCATATTTTAAAAATACCTACATGTAAATGCGTAAAGTATACAGGTGTATCGGCACGTACCCGACAAACTTTAACCAGCTATTCCTTGGCATATTTGGAGTAAAAAATCTTATTTGCACTTTGCTGTCCGGTAACGTTTTTTTTTAATAAAAAATTTACCATTCATATTTTCACCACATGTCATCACTGTTTTATCCTTTTAAGTTTGAAAACCCGTCTGGCAATATTTTATTCGAATTCCGTTGAATAATGTACGTGTGTACCTATATTGGCGCGCTTTTACAATCACAACGAAATGGCACGGCACCATTTGTCTCATTTTTAACTATTATTATTTAGTGTGTGCGAAGGAGCGAAGACGCTTTTCGACATACTTGCTTATAACAGCTGTTGAACACGAAAAGCAATGCCAATGACAGTGATTGAGTGTGGAAATTTTTATTTTTTTTGTTTTTAATTGAAAAAAAAATGCTACCGGACAGCAAAGTGCCCATAACATTTTTTACTCCAAATGTGCTAAGGAATAGCTGGTTAAAGTTTGTCGGGTTAGTGCCGATACACCCTGTATAGGTACAGGTGTGACGTACACATATCTTCTGATTAGTAAGTACATTGTTCGTTCCGAACCCACCAAATTTTTTTTAAATTCAAATTTTAATATATTTTGAAATGCCTACAAGTAAATGCGTTAATCAAGTTAAATCAGTTAATTAATTATGTAAATAAGGAATAATGAATCCTACACCAGGTAACACATACCACAATCCGATATTACCGGTATGTTATGTAACGTTAACATCAACTGAATTAGTATGTAAGAATTAACCCCACTATAGGCCTCTTCTTTCAATATACGATGTCAAAGGCGAATGCCATGGAACACAATTTATATAACAAACTCTAAAATGTCTAACTAAATCTCAAACTCCTGTGTGTAAACGCCACGCCAACAATTTGTGCGAGCTGCGGGCGCGGGGCAGCCGATATTTACAGGTAATTATTAGCTGAAATAACGAAACGAATGTGACAATAGCTGGCTAACACACAGGTAAGCAAGATAGATAGACAGTAAAGTTGTCAATGTAATTTGATACTTAGTAGGTGCGTTGTACAGCAACACATATAAAAAATAAACTGCCATTCCCGCGTTAACTTAGTTCATGTATTTTACCCTTCGAATGTCTTGTGAAATTGTATAATTTATTAGCAAAACGTATCTATTAATAGTTAGTAGCCAGATTTTATACTTGAAGGTAATCTTAAGGCGATGCACTACATCGTGTAATATTTTGAATCGAGCCGCTATCAATAACACACCTTACGTACATGGCGATAAGGTTTAAATTCCCCCTTAACACCATCCATCTGTTTTGATTTATGCAAGAAAAAACATGGCCAAAAAGTGCCTTTTATTTTATTTTGTGGATGTTCAGGCACAAATATTTAAAGGTTTTTGATCACTTTATAAATAACTTAATTCGCCACATTATACAATAAAATCATAACCGAAAATGGGTTCGTAAGAAGAGATTTTGGATTTTAAAGCAGTTTTCATAGGCCTTAACATTATTTTTTTCTGGGCTTATAAAAAGACTTATCTAAAAAATACTCGATTATTTCAAAGGCCAAGATGTATTCTACTCGCAGTATTTAATTAAAGCATCTGTAACATTTATAGGCGACCAAATTTTCAAACCGAAAAACATGATTTTGCATTACTACGTATTGCATCGCCTTAACAAATGTTGTTCCTCTAAAACCTCCCCTCAAACGAACTATTTTAAAAAATACATTTTTTGAATTTTGATTTTTTTTGTTTTCTTGATTGAATGAGTAAATGAATAAATGAATGAAATGGAATCTTTAAAGTGGAAATTAACCTACTTTCCGACATCCGATTGAGCTAAAACTCAGCAGATAGACTCGTTGTCGATGACGATGCATTCTATCAACTTTTGGTGGCAATCACGCATACACACGCGAAGATATACGCAGTTCACTGAAATTTGTTAAAATATGTACGTAATCTTGATTTAAAAATATTTTCAGGCCTTACATTTTCGGTTGTCACCATTTTTAATTAACTCCACTCAATAAGAAGTAAATCAATTCGCTTTAAAACGCCCACCAGATTAGTGTTAAGCTGTGAGTCAAAGATCTATCACGAAAAACAGTCAAACGGAATTGAATATTTTTGAGAATAATATCTTAAGATGAAATTATGATCATTTCTGTCTTTCAGACCAGGTAAAACACCAGTTAATTATTTGTATGGAATCGTCAATGGCAAGTTTTTAAAATGGACAGACCAACCAAAAACAGCATTTGCCCAGCGACAATTTTCCTATATTGCTCCCAAGATATTTAATTCCACCAGAAAATCGGAAACTGAACATCTTTATATAAAAAATATTCAGAATTGGCTATTGGTAAAGGGAGGGAAATATTGCAAAGAATGTATCGTGTCATTAAATTAAATTAACTGCTCTTTTATTCCATTATATTCATATGTTTTCTTCTTATTTTTATATCTTTTTTTCTCTCTTTTATTTCTGTATATCCTAACATCTTAACATTGTAATCTAAATAAATATGGCAACCATAATACGGGCATGTGGCTAGTATAGTGGCTGTAGAAAACAAAAAACTGTAATCATTTAAATTTTTATGAATAAAGAAACAAAAAAAAACTATCGGCCACTCAGAAAACATTTTGGTTCATCAAAACGGGTTAGCAAACTAGGGGCTAAATGGGCTGTAGCTTCTCCTTCCCCAAACAAACACAGTTGAGGACAGACTGCGGTAGCAATGAATAAGCTGTTGAATAAAGGGTATCAATGATTGAAAAATTAAAGTCACTTTTTTACGTCGGGTCATTGACTTTATGTTCCATTTTAATATTGCTTCCGCAGCACAAGGTAAAGGCCAATAATTGTCGAAATTCCGTAATAATTCGAAGGCCGGCGTGAAATGTACACCATTTGGATACAACATCGCAGAGGCCATACTCGGCGGCTTAAAATATACGCCTCATCGACTTCATTATCACTCGTCTCTACACTCCTATATTCCGCACCACGAGGAAGTTCTCTGTGTCTCGTATGGGGCGAGCTCCATTCAATGTCACATTATATCACAGTGCGTGCATTGTAATAGCATTATACGCGTGACGCCACTTTGAGAATGTGTATATTATAGAAATAATAATTTAAAAAAATGATAACATTTCAGAATTTATAAGAAAAACGAACCGAAGTATCGCGTCCGATTATAATTTTATACATTAGTACAGGACCACATTTACGCGCAGGCTACCAAAGCTGCAGCCTACGGGACCCGCACTACAAAGGGGTCCGCGTTGTGAAGATACTATAAATTAATGAGAGTTAATTAATTAATACTATAAATTAAAGAGAGAAATAAAACACGAAGATGACCTCAATAGAATATAGAAGTTGAATGGTAAAAGGCACCGACAATATTTAATGTATTAAAAATGTATATCGATTTAGGAAAAAACATTGATTTGGATGACAATACAGAACATAATTTAACAATTAAAGATTCACTTACTTGCAACAATTTTTTGAAACATTCAAACTTTTCTTTACTTTGTTTGAACATTAGAAGTTTAAGTAAAAACTTTGACGAAACCATAACTATGCTTGATGGCATAGAACATCGTCCTGAGGTATTAGTTTTTACAGAAGCTTGGCTAAAAAATTTGACCAGTATACCTAGCATCCCCGGATACACAGTTTACAACACAAATAATAACTATTTGCAAAACGATGGTGTAGTTGCCTACGTGAAACAAAATGTTCAGGCGACTGTTGAGGAAATTGTTTTCCCTGGAGCAAATTGTTTAAGGCGATGCACTACGTCATGTAATATTTTAAATTGAGCCGCTATCAATAACAACCCTTACGTAGATGGCGATAAGGTTTAAATTCCGGCTTAACACCATCCGCCAGTTTTGATTTATGCAAGAAAAAAACATGGCCAAAAAGTGCCTTTTATTTTATTTTGTATATGTTCAGGCATAAATATTTAATTTTTTCTCGATCATTTTATAAATAATTTAATTTGCCACGTTATACAATAAAATTATAACAGAAAATGGGTTTGTCAGTAGGAGATTTTGAACTTTAAAGCAGTTTTCATGGGCCTTATACATTATTTTTTTCTGGGCTTATAAAAAGACTAATCCAAAAAGTACTCGATTATTTCAAAGGCCAAGATGTATTCTACTCGCAGTATTTAATTAAAGTATCTGAAACATTTCTAGGCGATCAAATTTTCAAACCAAAAACACATGATTTTGCATTACTATGTATGGCATTGCCTTAAGCGCACAGTGCGTGCATTGTAATAGCATTAGACGCGTGACGCCACTTTGAGAATGTGTATATCATAGGAATAATAATTTTAAAAAATGACAACATTTCAGAATTTATAAGAAAAACGAACCGAAGTAACGCGTAGGTACGATTATAATTTAATGCATAAGTATAGGACCGTATTTACGCGCAGGCTACCAAAGCTGCAGCCCACGGGGCCCGCACTACAAAGGGCCCGCTTTGTGAAGATACTATAAATTAATGTAGTTATGCAGAAAGCAGCCAGCCACAAGATGATAAAGGCAATTTTCTCTAAAGATTGAATAATCAAATATACAAAATACAGAATATTTTCTTACTTCAAAAAGTTATTTATAATATGTAGATACCAATTCCTTATGAATTTAAAGTGGATTTGTGTAGATTTTTTGAGATAATGGTGTTTTTTCTGGTCTTATTATTTTCCGTAGAATACATGTTAGTGAATGTAAGCTCCGCAATCAACTGTCTGACCTATGTGAAATATGCGTTCTGCAAAAAACAGCCAGAGCCACCAAAAATACTAAATATATGACCGGTCGGTGGCTGAGTTGATATCGCGTCTGGATCCAACCCAGGCGTAGTATGTTCAATTCCTCGGCTGGCTAAGTCCTCCATAACAACACAAGCAACATTTTCCTCTTACTGTGGTGATAGTAGGAGATTTTCAAATATTATCAGGTTATTCGTAACCGTAATTCGTATGTTTCTAATGTTCTCATCTTTCAAAATGAAAACCAAAAATTTTACAATTTTTTTTTCAGACGTTATTCAGAAAGGTAGACACGGTAATATTGAAAAGCCCAGTCAAAGTTAGTCACCTAGTTAAAGTTATCCATCTATTATACGTTAAAGTAAAGCTTACTTGACTTCGCTCAGAAAAATATTAGACAATATAAAGCGGTAATAATTTAGAACACAACTAATACCATTGATGTATTATATTTAGATGAGACATGAAGCGAAAAAATGGGTTCCGTTTTTTTACCTAGAACTGATCTCCAACTCTCCGAAGGCTCTAACTAAAACCACCGAATCCGGTCGGTAATAGTGAAACATTGTAGCTCTATGGCTAATACTTATTATATAGCTTAAGGATCCCCTTCAAAGCATCCCCTTAGATGACATAGATACTAATTTTCCTCAGGCCTCCCGTAGTAGAAAATAGTGTTACTAAAAGAAAAAAAAATACAGTGTGTGACAAGCCTACGCACGACGGAAGTGAAACTTTTAGTATTCTTCTCTCTCTCTTTTCATTTCATTCTCTCTTTTTTTCTGTCTATTGACATATTTATAAGTAGCATGTGATAAAAAAAATTAAAAGTTATAAAAATATGGGATTCGAACCCGGGTCCTGCATAACGAGTGTCGAACGCTCTGCCTCTAGACCGCGGTTATTACGTATTCGACCAAAATATCATATAGTCAAAATATCTAAAAGTCGTAGCACGAGAGCATTTTATCACTTTAAAAAAAATTATTATTAAAAAAATCACAAAAAGAAAAAAAAATAGTTTAAGCGAGGATCGAACCTCGGTTCTTCACGACGAGAGTCGCGCGCTCTGCCTCTAGACCGCGAAGCTGAGTTTGGAGAGTGACCTAAAAAAGGTATATAATATTGGCTAGGCTCCTATAGCGAAATGATCACGGTTTTTCATGACGGTCATGAGTTGGTTTTACTCCTGTCCTCGAAATTGCATAACGCGCGTAAAGAAGTTTCACTTCAAAAAATATTTTTAATATTTGGTCATCTGGGAACTGAATTACTACGGTGGTATGTGGTCTGTAGTAGGTATGTGGATTGCGGTCTTTCGCCTGTGGTCTTGTGTCTTGTGACCAGCTCACTAAGTTGGCTGGCCATCACAAAGGCAATATCCTAAGCATATCTGACAGTTGACTAGCTCTACTTATAGACTATCCGTCAGAATAATGACTGGAAACGTCAGTCACTCGAGCGACAAAATATCGATGAGAATTTTCGCACTTGCATAGAAAAGCTCTTAGTGGATATGGTTCTAAAAAACGCTAAATCATTTGAAAAGTCTTAAGTCTCTCTTCTAGACTCTTGATAGAATTTCGTCGATGTTTGTTTAATCTGCCTTGAAATATCATTGTTAATAATTTCTGACGGATGGAAAAATCTGAAAGTACAGCGTGCGTTTGGTGTTCCAGATCGATGTTTTTTTAAATTACACCCGAATGAAATACAATTTAATATTTTTTTTTTATTGATTGATTATATGGTCTAACATTATGAAGTATATTGTTGTCGGTCAAGTGGCCGCCTCTGGCCATGGCGCAAAGGCGAGCTCTTTTAAACAAATTGTTCATAATATTTTCGCAGACTTCTGGCTTATTTCATCATTTTCGTTTCGAATTTTGTCATTAGTATCGAGTTTGTGGTTGGTTAATTGGTGTACACCTTTTCCTTCAAGTACCCCATAGGAAGAAATCGGGAGGGGTAAAATTTTAAAATTATTCATTACACGCTGAATTATTAACCTTCTCCGCACATGATTTTATTTATTTACATTAAATTTGTAAGATATCTTTATATTGGAACGCATGGTGAATACCCACGATTTATGCATCACATATATTTGCTCTTCGAAACGCACTACGAAAGTCTCCAATCTAGGAGAAATAGGACCCTTCAAGTAACAGCTTTTAAAATCATGAACTATTACATTGACAGCCTCTTGGAATGCTATAAATTGTTTGTACCGAACAACTACCGTCAGGGCGACGCCACGACTTGCTCTGTATTCCACACGGAAGAACGAACGTTATAGCCCAGCATAGCATGACAAGAGGTATGGTGCTGCTAAATGATATCTCTAGGTCTCTTGACATTTTCAACATTGGCCTTAAAGATTTCAAAAGTCAATTTAGGCAAGAATTCTAAAGTGTCGGTTATTGTAAAATGTTTCATTTAAAGCTTCGTATATTTCATGTGTATTGTAATAGGATTGAATCAATCTGTGATGCACAAAAAAAATGATTAAAATTTTCTAGGCGTATTCACAATTATTTAAATAAATTGTTTACTGACTGTCAAATGCAAACAAACAAATATCAACCAAACCAAAATGGCGGCCCAACAAAATCGACCCGGAACATAAAACGCATCCCGTACCTACATTTAATGTAAAATCAAATCACTTCATAATGTTTTTGTAAGTTTTATTATTGCACTAGAATAAGAACTTGTTCAAAGAAGTCAGAAGCTCTTCGCCTTTAAGGCGGATGCGGTCAGGAAATAGTCAATACTGGCAGTACAGTATAGTGTACAATGTACAGTACTAGGCCATCTCAGGTTACATAGAATACTTCACTTTTCACCGCACGATTGAGGTGAACTCTCACACGCGGGTCCCTCCAACAGTAATGATAATAATAATCAATCCATTGTAGCCTCTCTTTCTGTTACACGCATCGTTTGTGAGAAAGAACGAGAGATTATAATTGAGCTATCAACGGTTCGCCTATACCTATTATAGCACATTGCAGTCGTTAGGCCTTGGTAAGGTCGGCATGCCGCCACCGGCCTGGCGACTATTCTGTTCTGCTCTTCCAATAAGGTCGTGTCAGTCATTATTTGTTAAGCAAAAAGGATAAACCAAACAAAAGAGCGACAACAACCGCTGCAAAATTTTATGGGGAAAATATGAGGTCACTCAACTGTTATAGTCGGTACAAGGGTAATGACAAGATTCATCTTATCATTCATTTTATCTATGAGGACCCCTCCACCCCGATTAGTATAACCGTTTGACAAAAGTTTCAATCAAAGCAAGAATATGGTATCGCTTGAGCTCGCATAGAAACAACGATAAGACGAAGCTTAATATTTCGCTCTCTGAGGGTATGTATACATTTGCGAATCGAAACTCGAACCGTAATCAACTGCTACGTATGTATACATTTGCGGTTGCTTATTTTCTTTCCCATAAGTTGAGGTTCAGTTCGGCAGTTCGGCTCGCTGATGTATAAGTAGCATAAGGGCGAGCGAAAGTTATACTTTGGACATCGCAATAATATTTTTAATTAAATCCACGTTGAAATAAAAACGGCAAATTACGCCTGTTGAAAGTGACAGCTTACATAGTCTCACGTCTCGATTACAGCAACGGCATTTATGCCAGCCTTCCAAAATATCAAATTGACAAACTTCAATTAGTGTTTAATGCAGCAGCACGGCTCATAATCTTCGAGAATAGAGAACAACTTCGTAACCTTCACTGGCTCAAGTGCCCTGAAAGAATCCAGTACAAATTGTGCTGGATGGTGTTTAAATCGATCAATGAATTGGCCCCACCCTACATCTCTGAACTATGCGTCCCGGAAAACACTGGTCTGAGGCAGTCAACTCTTAGATCAGCAACATCAGCAGCTGTAGGCAGACTGATGGAACCTAAGCGCAAGCCAAATACTAAGTTTGGTGATCACGCTTTCGGAGTATCTGGGCCGAAGGCTTGGAATAAACTTCCTCAGGAACTAAGATCCATAACAAGTCCAACAGAATTCAGGTCTAAACTAAAATCTTACCTTCTTAAGCTGTCATACCCTTAAATTAAATATACCATTCTTAAGAGAAAGTCCAATTATATCCAATTTTCCAACTATGTCCTAAATCCTGTATCTAAATTTCGCTAATAAACAATTAGTTAATGTTAATTAAGCGTTAATCTCTAGTGACCCACCAGGTAAGTATTGTACTGTATATTATCTCCATATATAGTTAGTAATTACATAGATCATTGTAGAAATGTATTATATATTTGCACAGCGCCCTTGAGGTGATTTTGCACAAAAACGGCGCTATACAAATCATCCAAATATTATTATTACTATAGATAAATGAAATGATACAAAGAATGCAATGCAATCGCAAAATTTTATGCAGCCGGCCATCACCAAACCCTTTCTCTCCTATGGATAGTATAAATAGTTGTAATGTGTCATGTCAGTCGCAGCCAACACTTTTATGTAGGTAACAACTAGTAACCTGATATCCGATACATTCCTCCTAAACCTTTTTAGTGCTATTGCCGCTGGTTTTTCAGGAGCAATGAACCGAGCTACCGGCTTAGTGACAGCACTATTAAATTATGCGTGAAAAGTGTGTTAATGCTACTACTCGTAGATGCCAATAGAAAAACACTTACATTAAGCTGAGGCAAATTTTAAATTACGTCCTTACGCTGTTCGCTATACGGTTGAAATTACCGGATCACGACAACCGCCTTACTATAATTAGGCAAAAAACTCGACAATCTTGCTATGTGTTGACATTTGGTACCAAATGAAGTAATTATTTAAAGCAACAGCAACGTCTTTTTTATCATTGATGACGATAAAAAAGACGACAGTTCTACGGATGTGTGTATTATCTACATATTTTAAATGAAAAAAATATGGCGACAAGACTCTAATAATGGGGGCTTGCTCGACGCTTACATTTTGATTATTTCTGGTGAACCTATTACTAAAATCTCAAATGTTTCTATATAGAGGGATCCCCACGGACGTAAGTTATTTATATTTAAGTTTAATAAAAACAGGACCTTATGATTAAAATATTTTATGTAGATGGTTTAAAAATTTTATAGAACGTTTTTCATTTATAAAATTGCGGTAAGCACCGGATTCTATTTTTTATGTGATGACTTTGTAAATTCCTGCGGGATCCCTCTAGAAAAATTTGAGATTTTAGTAAAACGTTCATCAGAAATAATTAAAATAAAAACCCCACGGAAAGATTAATTTTCTAGACCTGCTAAGGCAAAGTCGACCGTAGATCTGTCCATTACGCCGTGACGCGCGTCTTATATTGTTTTTAGATGGGTTCGTAGTAAACCATCTGAAAAAATAAATCGTAATTAGAAAATCCGACAATTTTATGTAAAACTATACGTATATAAAAAAATATCCCTGAAATTAGGCAATGATGTGTTCTACTCGAATATTTTATAAATTTATCTTAATATTATTAATTTATCAAGAATCTCTTCAAATTATTCGTATTCGAATTGACAGGTTTCCTAATAAACTTTCAGTCAAACACGAGCGTGTCCGTGTACAAATTCTTCGCATTTCTTCATTGTGTATTATCAGTACAAACGCAGGTGCATTAACAAGCGTTTAGATATATTATAAACGCACTAAAAAATATTAGGAAACGGCACGTTATCCCGTTTTTCACAGGATTTTAGTAAATCGGCAATACTAATTTTTATCCCTGCGTAAGCGAGAATATCTTCTGCACAAACGCAGTAAGTATAAATAAATATATTTTTTAAAAAGCAAATACGTCAATCACTTTAATTAATTTGATATTTGAGGAAAATTTAAAAACATTTCTTATCTTCCCACAAAACAGTTCACGGTTCACGCGCAATGACCACATAAACATTGGTTATGTTCATCGATATATTGAACTACTATGGTTATCTTATTTTCATTTGGATTAATTGTCTATAACGCAACATGTGTTTTAAATTAGTGTTGCGTGCTAATCATTAAGCGAAATAATACATGATTTAAGATTTTCACGGCCAAAAGTATTTTTGTTATTTGTTTTCAGGGTGTATCGGCAAGTACCCGACAAACTTTAACCAGCTATTCCTCAGCACATTTGGAGTAAAAAATGTTAATGGCGCTTTGCTGTCCGGTAACATTTTTTTCCATTAAAAACAAAAAATAAATAAAAAAATCCACACTCCGTCACTGTCATTTGCATTGTTTCTCGTGTTCAACAGCTGTTATTAGCAAGTGTGTCAAAAAGTGTCCTCGCTCTTTCGTACACACTAAATAATAATAGTTAAAAATGAGACGAATGGTGCCGTGCCATTTCGTTGTGATTGTAAAAGCGCGCCAACGTAGGTACGTACGTACATTATTCAACGAAACTCGAACAAAATATTGCCAGACGGGTTTTCAAACTTTGACAAAGAATAAAACATTGGTGACATGTGGTGAAAATATGAATAATAAATTTTTTATTAAAAAAAACGTTACCGCACAGCAAAGTGCGCATAACATTTTTTACTCTAAATGTGCTAAGGAATAGCTGGTTAAAGTTTGTCGGGTACGTGCCGATACACCCTGTATACACAAGAAATGAGATCTCTGGGGCGTACAACCTCTACGAATTAGAGAAGGAATTCAACACAAGCTGGAATGGACATGTAGAACAAATGGGTGGAGTTTCGGGAAAATATCGAGGCCGAATAGAGTACAGTCCTGGGCGCGTGACTGCCAAATTACAAAGTCAGTGCTTTCGCTAAGCAAACTTCACTGTTTAAAATAATCTAATCACTCTGTTTATATAATAATTAACCGTAAGCATGATGAAACAATACGTAAATCAGTAGTAACAACTTTTTCAAAATCTAAATAAATTTCGATTCGACTGGTCAGTGGATGAGTTGGTATCGCGTCTGGGTCCCACCCAGGCGTTGTAAGTTCAATTCGTTGTTTAATTTCATCCATCATAAGAGATTTTTTTTAAATATTGGCAGGTAATTCGTAACCCGGGAACGTTAGTCTTACTTCGAAAAAAAAAATTATAATCGCCGTCATTTTCAAACTGTCATTGATAGATGGCACTGATTTAATCACGTGACACTTCAAAATCAGGCGCCCAGACCTGTACTCTAGTCGGTCTTGGAAAATATAATGATGAAAATATAGTGACATAAATACAATGTGATGTATAAAACATATAAATAATGATGAAAATATAGTGACATAAATACAATGTGATGTATAAAGCACATAAATAATGATGAAAATATAGTGACATAAGTACAATGTGATATATAAAGCACATAAATAATAATGCAAATATAGTGACATAAAGGAATATAATAAACATACAATGCTATGTATAAAACACATAAATAATGATGAAAATATAGTGACATAAATACAATGTGATGTATAAAACATATAAATAATGATGAAAATATAGTGACATAAATACAATGTGATGTATAAAACACATAAATAATAATGAAAATATAGTGACATAAATACAATGTGATGTATAAAACACATAAATAATGATGAAAATATAGTGACATAAATACAATGCGATGTATAAAACACATAAATAATGATGAAAATATAGTGACATAAATACAATGTGATGTATAAAACACATAAATAATGATGAAAATATAGTGACATAAATACAATGTGATGTATAAAACACATAAATAATGATGAAAATACAGTGACATAAATACAATGTGATGTATAAAACACATAAATAATGATGAAAATATAGTGACATAAATACAATGTGATGTATAAAAAAGAAAAATAATTTTGAAAATATAGTAACGCGCATAGTGAGTGTGAAACGTCTCAGGCGCCAATCAACGATCGAGTGCATCTAGTATTTGAGTCGGGTCATCTCAAGAGTCGAGTCATATACAAGTCGGATCATATACAAGTGTGTATGAATGTAAATTAACTGATAATAATGTGTTTACGAATAAATGGTTGTCAATCACTTCCCTCTCCCCTTTCACTGGCCGAGTGTTGTCAACTGATCCCTTCTAGTTTAGTGGGACTTAGCGACAGAAGATCCTTCGCTTCCCCGACTTTGCGCCAATATTAATAAATATCAACATCGTAACTTACGTGGGGTTCTACGAAAATCATATTATTACTTCAGATACTTGCACATTGCATTGCACTATTCTTAGGGGGCCTTTACAGCAAAGTGCCTAAGGCAAGTGTGAATGAATAAATATTTTTTTAATAATGAAGCAATGTGAGAAGCAATCTTGATTCATTCTCAGTAAAATGCAATTGCTAACTGTCACGAAATTACAAGCAACTGGCTGAAGTCCCTGACATTCCTCGCTCAAATTTAAGCTCATCAATCCCGCCGGGGAATTAATGACTAAGGGCTATTATATTCATCGAGCGATGAGGATTGTCGATATTATTCATTGACGATCAATCTAAAATAGTCTGGAAGGTAAAAGATTTTTAAAATGTCATTCAATTAATGTCAGACAGTTTTTTTTCAACGGTTAGTTCGATTAATTTCTATTCATTAATTTCATGAAGAGTCCAGCAAAACAGATGCTATTTAAAATATGTATCCTCGAATATGGCGCCATTCTGATTGAAGTGGGGAACTTTATCAAAAGTCAACACGTAAATGACATTTTGAAAGCTCTCGGTCTCCCGATGACAGTAGAGAGCCTAGATATACCACTCACGTAGACAGTAGTTTTGTTGTACAAAGAAAAAAGAAACACATTCCTCTATTAAAATCATAGACAGTACCTAATTGGGATATTGGTGATATCTAGACTTACGACCCGAATACGGATTATGTTCCAAGCCGCTCTAAACTCGACATTCCAACCAAGTTGGGCTTAAAATAGTACTGATTTACCCTGCCATAAGTTTGGGTACGCACTACGTTATTTATTCATTTTACTTTGCATTTCGGTGGTTTAGGATCACAGAGGCCTATCTACGAAAACATTGAGATAAATGCAATTAAAGATTGGAGTGCTTATATGCCCTCATGTATGCCCAACTGTATATTTTAAACGACTGTATGTACGAGATAGAGCCTCGTGTTACTAATAAATATGATTATGGGATTACCGAAACCAAGCTTAACTGAAAACACCAGTTTTTGTAATTAGGCCGCTGTGATTCTAAGCCCCTGATTTGTTTCATCTCGGTAGTGTAGGCACTTGGTTGGTCATTGGTTTACACAATTTCATAAGGTTATCTTTGAAATAAGAAAATCGAAAGTAAGCTAAAATCTTTGTTTACGACTTATTTGCTGATCTGGAATAAATGTATTTATAATTTTAAAATATGCATTGTCTGTTTTTACGAGACACTTAATAATAATAATAATACTTGGATGACTTGTATAGCGCCGTTTTTGTGCAAAAACACCTCAAGGGCGCTGTACAAACTTATAATACATTTCTACAGTGATCTATGTTATTACTTAACTATTTATGGAGAAAATATATAGTACAATACTTACCTGGTAGGTCACTTGAGATTTGACACTTCTCCTATAATTTCCTAATGCTTATAATTAAATGTTTATTTAATACTAGCTGTACCCCGCCACGCGTTTCTGTGGCTCAGTCTGTCTGTGCAGATAGAGAAATAATAGCGCGTGTTGCTTTTACGTCCAACAGATGGCGCTATTTAAAAAAAGCATGTTTGTCCAATAGATGGCGTAGTTTTAAAAACTACCTGTCATAGGTTACATCTATATAATATATGTATATAAAAACACACGCGTATTCGAAATCGGATCGAAATAGAATCGTAAAGAAATCTTTGAAAAACTTTCGGAGATTTAAGATTTTGAACAAACGAACACTTAGGACGGGTTGTTTCGGAGAATTTGAACAATTCATCAAATTTCATCGTTCATTTTAGGGTTCTGTGAAAGTCCTATTCAAGTTCAGTTTTTATATCATTATAGGCTAGTTGCTTGATAGAACTGAAATAAAAACAGAACTCGAAAAAATCTTCCACAGAACTTGAAAATGAACGTTGAAATTTGATGAATTGTTCAAATTTCAAAGTTCATTTTCGGGTTCTATGAAAGTCTTATTCACGTTCTGTTGTTGTATCATCATAGGCTAGTTGCTTGACAGAACTGAAATAATAACAAAACTTGTTAAAAACTTTCACAGAACTTGAAAATTAACTTTGAAAACAATTTTGTCCTAACAATTTTATTTATACGTATAGATTATCGTGTTGCATTAGAAAATCTGGTCCTATGACGTATTAACATGAATAATAAATTCATATAAAAATAAACATATTTTAAAGAATACCTAATTAATAATGAATCATTAGCTTGTCATATTCATTTTGGACGGTTTTCCAGAAAGCTGCTTATGCTAACTAGTATTTAATTTGCTTTGGAAAGGGGAAAGACGAGGGAAACAAAATGAAAGTTGATTTCTGTTCTTACCTTTAGAATGAGTACAATTCTGTTGAGTCTCTTGAGGACTTCCATGGTGTGACTTTCATCCAGGACTTCAACGTCAAATAGCACCCTGATTGAGTCCAATTCGAAGATGATTTGCTTGAACCATAACTCGTAGGCTGAAATGTAATTTTTTCATGGTTTATTGATGCGTCCAGGAAGAGCTTTAAAAATATTGGTACTGCAGAACTTCAACAATATAATCAAGGCAAAAACTATCTTAATATCTTAGGGTTAGGCGCAGAATTACGCTAATAACTTTGGTAACTTCCCACAAGAGGCACTGAAGACAATCATTTCACTGATTAGCATTTCATCTTCGGAAATGCTGTGTGTTGGTGCACATGGGTGTGTAGGCATATTTTAGTGAAAACTTGGGTAGAGGAACAGAAACACTTTTAACATACATGTCTACATTTTTTTAAATTTCTAATCCAGTTTTTTCTTATGCGCATAATAAATAAAAGTCCACAACTGTCGGAGTGATTGCGAATATGATACCTTAATTAAGGTATATTGAGAGATGAGGAAGAGTAAGGTTGGTAAGAATGAAATAAATATATAATACTGCGCGCTCCACACGCTCTTCTGTTCTATTCAAAGTGGATCAATGCGAAACAAACTGTAAACGAAATTCTTGCTTGAATAGACCATTAATCACGATAACGTGATAATATTGATACTATAAATGTGGACATTTTCAATTGCGTGCTGAGTAATAATAATGATTTGTGAGAGTGTTTTTCTGACATGTTATGAGTAAATTTTCTGTTGTTGTTTATAAACGGTGTCCGCAAACTCGTAATTCAAGCCGGAAACTGTTGAATCTATATCATGTAGAACCCAAAAAAACTTTCTTTTAAACTTATTTTTTGGCAACTAACGGTTTACGAATTTTAAAAGACATAAACCTCCTAGCCATTTAAAAAATTACAATTTATTCGAAAACGAAGCTCAAATTATACCATAAAATCGACTCCAAATGTAATATAGATTCACCAGTTTTCCGCTTGTACTTCGAGTTCCCGAAAACCGTCTATAATTCTGTTATGAATTTTATTTGTCTTCTTATTATATTATAATATAATGGTTTCTGTTCTTTATACTTCCGTTCTGATCATTCTATTCATTTCTAGTAGAAATTTCTAGTAGAACACAAGGAGGAAATCTATAATTCCAGTACTTTTTTGTCACAAAACGATCAAAATCTGAGGGGGTACGCGTGACGAAACGGCGTAAGTTCTTTCAGAACCCGCCGACCAACCACAGAGCGTTTAAGTCACTTACGGTTTTAATCATTTTTAAATGATTTATTAATTCTACGCATAATTATATAAAATAAAACTTATGTATATATTTTTAATGATATATGTATTACATTATTAACCCTTCAGTACTTGCGATGTTTTCTGTGTATTTCATCTGCTATACTTATATATTTAATTTTCCGTATAAGCAAATGCTGTTTTAGAAACTAATAAGTAAACAAATATTACTATTTCTAAATAATAAAATTTTAATATCAAACATGAAAAATGTTTTATCCCATAATTGAAAGAACTCGATATTTCGAAAACACGTTCGTTTTGTTTGGGGAATTCGTAAGAAAAATGTACCTTAACTTTAATCTTATTATTAAAAAATTAGAATTCTTTTTAAAGTTAAGCCGATAGATGATAGCGGCGCGAAATACGGATTATTCATTTTGGCTATTTTTAAGATTTTTTTAATGGATTCCAGTATAAAATCATAAAAATAGCCAAAATGGTTTTATACTGGAATCCATTAATAATCCATTTTGGCTATTTTTATGATTTTAATATAAATATATATGATAATATTAGAGGCAAACTGGAAATAATTATTATTTCTCTTTCTAACTTTAAAAAATTTGTTATTTAGGCTAGGGTTTAGTGATTCTTGTGAATGAATGATCAAGTTGATAGATCAAGTTGAGTGATCGAGTTGAGTGATCAAGTTGAGTGATCAAGTTGAGTGATCGAGTTGAGTGATCAAGTTGAGTAATCAAGTTGGGTGATCAAGTTGGGTGATCAATTTGAGTGATCAAGTTGAGTGATTATGTTTCTTCTTGGTTATATTTTCGGTTTGATGTAAAAATGATAAAATTGAAGTGTTGATTTATTACATGAATGAGTAAATAATAACGATATTGGTTGTTAACCTTGATGTGTGATGATGAAGAGGTGCTCGTCGTGCACAGGACGGTCCGAAAGCGCCGAGAGCATCCTCTGCGCGTCCAGCACGCGGTCCAGCTGCAGGTACTCTGCGTACAGCATCCCACCCTCCTCCCCCTCACAGCCGTTGTCCCTGAAAATAACAAACAAACACTTTAACACAACTGTGTCAACCTTAAACTCGACCATTTGGCATTTCATCTGACTGTAAATTAGTTTGTACGTTCCGTTACCGGTTCAAAATGGCGGCCTTGTTGGGTACTACTTTTGTATTCTGCCGGAGTTCGCACGGTCGTGGTTCCAACTACGAGCTGTCAAATCGGAATAGTTAATATTGTGGTACCTAACGGCCTAACTTTCTTCAAGCTTGAATAAAGGATTGTCATTTAGATGACTTTCTTACATAAACTGTTTAATATATTTTTATTTAAAAAAAATACAATAAACATATTGTTAATAATTAAGTAGGTACTTAGACAGGTATTTAAGTATTATTTTTTGTTTAGTGATAATGTTTATAATACAAGGTTTTTATGTATTGCACAAAGGATAACAAATTATTATAAACATCAATTACTCGCCTGAAATATCCATACAAATTGAAAATATCTGCGGGGTAAAAATAAATGCCGCAGACGGGATTGAACCCGCACCTTCTGATGTTACTGATTATTATTATTATATATAATTATATATATATATATTTTTTTTTTTTTTTTAAAGAAAGACAAACATTCCCGGGTTACGAATAACCCAACAATGTTTGAAAATCTCCTACTACCACCACAGAAAGCCGAAAATGTATGTATATATATATATATTTTATTGAATTATTTGGTGGGTTGAGAATAAGCCGACGTAGCTTAGTAGACCAGAGCACCTGACCGGACATCAGAGGGAATTTCATATAATTAACGTTTTGACATTCAAAAATAACAAATATTTTATTTGGAATTCAAAAACTAGAGTTAACGAGAAACTTGTTAAAAATCTTTCAAAATTATTTTTTTATTATATGAACGAGATAAAAGTGAAACTACATTTTTCTTAGGACTTCCTCAAACACAACGAATGTGTTTTCGACATATCGGTTCTACTATTTTTTCTACGATTGTAATGAAAAATCAAATAAAAATGTGACAAAATTTTTCACGTTTGAAATTAAAATTTTATTATTTATAAATAGTAATGTTTATTTTAAAGCAATATTTTTTCTGGAAAATTTTGTGTAGCGAATTTTAAATACACAGAAAACATTGCAAACTAAACAAAAGTGTTGAAAGTACTGAGGGGTTAAATAAGTCGTTTATTACTAAATATTTTCACAACTATAATAATGTATTGACATTATACAATTTTTTTGTTAAATTTCTACATCTACCATTCGTATTTACACATCTTCCTTTCAAAACTCATGTGTATGTTTTTACCCCCTCAAGGCCTGTGTTTTAGATTTTGTGCAGCTGAGAAACAATCATTACTCTACAATATGAGTTGGTTATCAATTGTGTAGGGTTTGAGACACGTTTATTAATAAGGCCCAAAATCTTAGATTATATTGTTTACACTTCATACAAAATACTATAATAAATTGGTCACCGTGAAACAGGTTGTTGCCTAGTTTGCTGATTCAATGTATAAATGTCTTGTAAATGTCAATTAAATACCCTGTATTTTATAAATAAATAAATCATTTCCAGTAATCTTCTACTTTTTGAAGGCTTACTATGGAGCATTTAAATAAAAATTTTGTAGTTGTAGCGCAGTAGAAAAAATATTTTGACGTAAAAAGAGGTACAAGCGCCCCTTGAAATGTCCGCCCTAGAATGTTGCTTAGGTTGCCAAGGCCTAAATACGACCCTGGTTCATTCTGACCACTAATATCCGTACGTGTTACGTGATGATAGCTCATTCATCGGACTCACTACTAACTTGTAGCATACTCGTTTTTACGTATTTAAATTCCAACACGTTAGCATTTAAGTAAATAAGTTATTATACAACTCATGGAGGTCCATTCACGAGGACAAGCATAGGCAGATGTCCATGAGACATTAAGATATACAAGCGATAGTATTTTGAATGCGTAATACGTAATAACTGCCTCAAGGTGTCTGACACTACCAAACACGTGCATTCAATCATTTCCTTCTACCAGGCTCAGTGGTAGTTTTCTCTAAAGTGCTTCTGTGCCATGAACTACAATGAAAAATATAATTAAATACAGTGAAACCTCTATCTACCGTTTTTGAAGCGACCAATTGACAAAAAAAACGACGAACAATGTTTTATGCCCATCGCTGCGTCAAATTTCCTTAAAAACAAATTAAAATGATTTAGCTAAACCTTATTTTTTACTGGGAGGATTTTAAATTAATTCAAACTTTGTATTTGTCTTGTTTCACCGGGAAGGTAATTTGTATAGTTTAGAAGCAAAACACTGAACTTTCTTTGTTCAAATGTAGTCCAAATTTGTTTGAACTTCGGTAGATATTTTTTGTTTTTAGTTGCGTGTTTCGAGTTTTTGAGTATTTTCGGAATATTTACTCAAATTTGTTTTTAAAGAGGCGAATTAAGATTGTCTTGGCGTACATTTATTAAGAATCTGAATCCTCGACGCGGGTATAGGCTTTTTACTTCTAAGGTTTTTTTCGGAAAACATTTCCCTAGCTTTTGTTGGAAATTAAACTGGCTCTACTGTCTATGTTTGTTTTGATTCCTTGATGTTTGATTGTTTACTCCGAAACATGCAGAGTGAACACTCAAGACGCATAGATGACAAGGATTTAATGCCATCACTTTTAATGACGAATCATTGGTTGGTTATGTATTTTCCGCTCATAATGTGATTTTAACACAGTTTTATGTTAAATTTCGCTAATAGAATTACGACTAGATTGCGATACGATCACGGCCGGCCCTAATCCAAACAGAGTCTGGTTTTGGCGCCCCTTGTCCAAACCAGTTGACTGTAGGCTTAGGTGGGTTATCATCATGTAGATCACATCCTGAATTTTGTGCATTTTGCCCCCGATATAGGTATGAGAAAAAAAATTCCATTCATATAAATCTCATATAACCAAAATGCGGAGAAAAAAAGCCTAGTTTTACCCCATATGGTTGTTCTGTGAACAGGATACTTTGCTATTTCATCTTGTTTAATAAAACGAAACCACAATTTCCTCTCACGTCATAAGATGTATAAGTAGATACTTAAATACATATCCACTTAATTTGTTTTTCACTTAGGGAATTATACAATTTGTCCTGAGATATCTTTCCATCCAATGCTTTTTTCTAACTTTCTTTAGGCCAGTACCATAATATTGATTATTCCGATTGGACGGCTCGTGCGTAAACTCTGGTGGGATATAAAGGGAATATCCAACAAGTTTGCCTACTTAAAACGAAACAGGAACGTAACAAATAAATTTACAGACAAATGAAATGCCAAATGGTCGAGTTAAAACGGGACTTTGCTCCGCTAAAATAATGTCAGGCGAGCTTTTCGCACTGCTTTGCGTATTGCAATTTACTACTGTAAAAGGAAGCTATGTCCTTTATCACAAATTAAAACGATTGAGATATTACAATATAAATTTATATCTTGGGTTAGTGGTAAAAATTAAAAATATCGGGAGGATTAGCTTTTTTTTTGTTTCAGAAGTCCCAACTGCTCCCAACCGTCTACAGCGAGTGAGACTATGGCATCACCATGTTGAGTATGTTGTGAGGCCGAAAGTATTGAGGAGGGAAGGAGATAGGAAAGAGGAAGTTTGGAAGAATCTGTTCACCAAACACGGCGAAAGGCATTTCTATTAAGGCGATGCCATACGTAGTAATGCAAAATCATGTGTTTTTGGTTTGAAATGTTTCAGATGCTTTAATTAAATACTGCGAGTAGAATACATCCTTGGCCTTTGAAACAATCGAGTGTTTTTTAGATAAGTCTTTTTATAAGCCCAGAAAAAAAAATGTAAAGGCCTATGAAAACTGCTTTAAAGTTCAAAATCTCCTACTTACGAACCCATTTGCGGTTATAATTTTATTGTATAATGTGGAAAAGTAAGTTATTTATAAAATGATCGAAAAAAAATTAAATATTTATGCCAGAATATCCACAAAATAAAATAAAAGGCACTTTTTGGTCATGTTTTTTTCTTGCATAAATCAAAACAGCTGGATGGTGTTAAGTGGGAATTTAAACCTTATCGCCATCTACGTAAGGGTTGTTATTGATAGCGGCTCAATTTAAAATATTACACCACCTAGTGCATCGCCTTAACGTTTCATTTCTGAATTGTGGTCAGGGCGATACTGAGAGAATCTTCCACAAGAAGAAAAATGATCATGTTAAGAAAGTGACAGCATGCGAACTTCCTGATAAAATATTCGTTACTCAGAATAATATCAAGAACACGTGTTTTTTTCCTAATATATATCTTGACGGAATGCTACAATATAGGTATGTCAGTATTTGTATGAACACTTGTTACGTCCTCATAAAACTTTCGCGTTTGACTGATACTTTGTTAAGAACTCTTACAATTCATTCGTTATAGGCCCACAGTCATAATTTGATAGATTTTTAATAAGTTAACAGCATTTCATATCAGAAAGCTTTCTCCATGCACTCTGCAACGTTCTGCAAGTATACTGAATGTTATTTACTATGAGTGATTTGTAAACTAAAATAAATTAATCAAATAAAATTTACTTGCGCACGCCGGGAATGATAGTATGAAGCAATTATTTGAACGCGGTAAAGTAGCAAATCAATTGATGTTTTTTAACAAAAATATAAATTTAAATTAGCATACCTATATTATATAAAATATATTATCATATTTATATAATTATATATTTAATAAAATGTTTATATATTTCATACCTTCATCTGTTATTATATCAAATGAATATTAATACATAGCGTTATGCAATCCTTATTATTTTCTGCGCAGCCTATTGGAAAAAAGCTCGCGCGATTACAGAGTCGAATCAGAAATAATTACATAATCTACATTTTAACCTCTCGGGCCTCTAATAAATTCTGGTCGGAATATTCCCGCTTCGCAATAATATATATATATATATATAGAATTTCTATACAATGAATCAGAAAACTAAAAACTGTTTTTAAAAGGTGATAAAATATGCTATCTAATTTTATTGTTAGAAATAAACATATTATTTTTAAAATACAAAAATTCTGAATACAAAAATAAAAAGGTTTAAAAATGGTTCACTTTACATTTGTTTATTTAAAATTAGGTACTTATAATGAAAAAAAAATGCACACACATTTTATTAGACAAATGTATTACAAACGTTAAAGTTTCATATATCTTTCCAAATTGCGATCGAAATCTTTGGTTTCATGGAGGTGTATATTTTAATTCTTCTGTGTTCAACTTTTAGATTTGAATATAAAGCGTGGTGTTTTCTCTTTAAACACAGTATAGATTATATTTATGACAGCAAGGGAGACAACGATTTCTATGGGACCCATATGAGCTGTTCCCCAATGCGAACAAATTAGCCTGAGAGGCTAAAAATCTGTATCAGTATTTTGATCGTTTGTGCAATGGATACTTAAAGCTTCTAGAAGTATCTTTTATGGAAAGCCATTACTCTGTTTATGAATATTTTTTCTTATCTTAACAATAAAATAGATGGTCGTTTGTTTGAAATCATAAAAAAAAACTCTCGGGCTTTGAACTTTTAGGTCATGAAGTTATCAAGATGTTTCGGCCGGAATTAAGCCAAAAAAAGTATTGTCAGATTACAATGGCGTTTCCATAATTATCTGTCAAATAAATGAAATATATTTATCCGTTTAATACATAAATAAAAATGCAAAATCATTAAAGTAACGTCTTTGAATACCTAACAATAATTCAACGAAATCAACTCCAAAACAAAAAAACTGCACAAAGCAACAAAAATTCTCTATGCGTACCTACCGGTGTCACGAAATATATATAATATAGTACTGCAATTCCTTTCAATTGATTACTTAATAAAATATTTTTGTTGCTCTGTAAAAAACAATGTTTTATTTTATCAGCTTTACAAAACAAACTAAACTAACACACTTTTTACCAACACTCCTACTTGTAAATCCAAAGAAACGACATTAAGTTTATTAGGTCAATCTCCTTTATGATTTATTCCAACAATCTATATTCTTTTGGTTACTTCGGCCATGTAAAAATCTGACACATTATCACCATCTTGGTTTGCGTTCTGTTTTATATCCACGTTGTACATCATCTACAGGGTTTTCCAATAAGAGGTGTTATTTTGATGGTCAATCGTAAAAGATCATTGGTTTCGTTGCTTGTGTGGCACGTATTGCCGTCTTGTTGAAATTAAACGTTGTCCAGATCAATACCATCCAATTCCGGCCATAAAAAATCATTAATCATTTCTCGATAGCGCAATCCATTCACCGTAACTGTTGCTCCAGCCTCATTTTCGAAAAAGTAAGGTCCAATGACTCCGCCGGGCCATAAACCGCACCAAACAGTCACACGTTCAAAATAGAGAGGCTTTTTAACAATAACTCTTGGGTAATTCCGAGCCCCAATGCGATAATTTTGACGAAGCCACCGAGGTGGAAATGGGCCTCATCACTCAAAATGATTTGCATTTTATTCACTCAAGTGAATTTTAATAATTTCAATGCATTATTAAAGCGTGTATCGTTCCATTTTTATTAATGGCGTAGTTTCTACTTGTCAAATGTCAAAAAATGACAGCTTCAAAAGTAACATCTACCGAAATAGCGGGCTATTCAAAATAACACCTCTTATTGGAAAACGCTGTACTAGTTTTGATGTTGTTTATATCAGGCGACCAGTGTTTAGCGGGAATTCAATCTTCTTGATTTCGCCCGACATAGAGATGGGTCGCCTTAAGATTTCTCTAAAGATGTATTTGACTGAATGTTTGCTGCCACAGTTTGCCCCTGTGGCAGTGCGCCAATGTGTGTAAGCGATCCCCAAGCCTCGGTTCACTGCCTAACGAGTGGTATCACCCACTCGACACCCCCCACACCTCCCGACACCCGACACCCAGCACCCGGAACCCGGCAACGACCCGTCCTACGAGACTTCCATCACGTAGGACACTACTGAGTAGCTTTAGTAATCTCATTGGGCGAAGTTGTGAGGTGGATTAACAAGGGATTTAATTGTGTAGGAGGAAGGGAAATGTCATTTATATTGAGTAGGTATGTCATTTCATTTATATTGAGTAGGTATTTTCAGTGTGTTTAGGGTCTTGATGAAAACGTAACATTTTTTTTATATAGAAGACGGTTGACGTAAAGTTCCCATAAACACTTGGGCCATATACCCATTGTGTTATCTTCCATTTTACCTCATTATTTTAACAGTAATCCGGTCCGTTTTATAAACTTCACTAGGGTTGTCACTGTATATGTGGCTATGTCTTCTGATTCTACAGTGTGTCTTCCCAGGTATCTGAGCTTTGTTCCCAACAGAGCGGGACATTGGCACCAAAGGTGAATTGGAGTCTCTTCATCCTCTTCACATTTCCTGCCTCTGTTGGTGTTTTCCACCCTCAACAACTGCATGTGTAACACATTTGAAAAAAATAAATATATGCATTATTTATACCAACTACACTAGTAATGAGAATGTTTGCCTTTTAAAGGTAGCTTCATTGTTCTAAAAATGTCGATATCCGAATTGATTCTGTTCAACAGCAAGATAGCTCTCGTCACAGGCATTACCATTGGCAAGTTAGTTCTACATGCTGGGAGAACAGTCTATCCTGTCGGCGATATACCAAAATCATAATCATCCACAAATCAGACTGAAGAAATGTGTAGCAATGTGTACATCCCTCCTGACCCGTAGATAGTTCATTCTGAGCATACCCAAAAGAAAGTCGGTAGGGTAGAGCCACGAGTAGTAACTCACTTATAAAACTTCCAAAAACTAGCGCAAGCCGAAAACTGGTGAATCTACATCACATTTGGAATCGATTGTCAAAATTGGTTGGTATCTATTTGAGATTTTGTTTTCGAGTAAATCGAGTCATAAGATGCATTTTTTTTAATAGAGGTTAATATCAGCTGTTTAATGTCTTTTAAAATGTTTTGAAGCGTAGACCCAGCTCAGACCCGCAGAAGGAAAATGGAAAAAAATGTATCGAAAAAATGTTTTTTGGGTGTTTTTATTTTACTTTAACCCCACACAGGAGACCCTGAGGTAAATAATTTACGGAGCCTATGTCATCTTGGGGATGCTTTGTAGAGGGTCTTTTAATGGAGAGAAGGAGAGGAAGTTCTGGGAAGGAAAAAGGTATGAGGGGTGGGTAGGATTCTAGAGATCAGTGTGTCCAGGAGTGACGGACGAATGAATATACCCCTCTCGCTCCGGCGTAAGAGCAGTTGGAGAGGTCAAAGGGTCTCCCTAAACCACCCTTTCCCGATCTGGTACGCCACGCCTCATATCTCAACCGATGAACCCGGGCATCCCTGCTAAATCACCAAACGTAACGAACCACTCGGTGTGACCTATGACATATGTGTTGGTTATCCAATTTAATGGTTCCCGGGTGCAGCGGTACCCAAAACCACCTCCCAAATTACGATGTGGTGAAAACTGGTGAATCTACATGTGATGATAGATTGATCAGTTTCCCGCTTTCACTACGAGTTTCCGGACACCGTGTATAGGTATGTACTATATTTGCAAAACATAAACGCAACATAAATTTGTTTTTAATGTTGTGTAAACAAACTTGAGAGTATTATAATAAAATACATGTGTTTTTTTTTATTCGCTGACACGGAACAACAAATTTAAAAAAAAAAATAATAATTCGCCCCAGTAAATCACGTATGTTGCGGACCCCGCTGTTTTATAGTTATACGCCAATAGAAATTAGCCAATAAATAAAACTTGTAGATTAAAAGGAGATTGTTTTAAGCAGTAAATACTAACTTATTTACACACGAGATTATAAATTAAACCACATAATTATGTGTGATTGAACTTAAGATAAATAAAAATTTTTAAATAATCGATTGATATTTGTATAGTGGAAGCGCTCCACAAATAATTTCCATTTCTAATAGATTCGATTGAAGTAATGTATTATTTAACGATTAGAAATGTTTGAATTATTCAAATAATCGACCGGTTTGTGATAAATAACTCAATTATAACCCATCACAAGAAAACAAGAAAAAATATTCACTTCATTTGCATATTGCGTAAGAGATGTTTTTTGGTAAAATCTCGATGCGAGCAACATTTTCAATCATCATTCTTTCTGGACATAAAGCAGGCTCTTAAAGACATATTTTTTTTGTTTTTTACTAACGCACATGAACTAACCGTAGCCAGTAGAACTATGGTATCCCCAATTAAATTATTCAGCACTTCGGAACTCTAAATGGTTCTCTATTGTAAAAGCATGTTTAACCATAATGTTGCATCATTTGACATAAATGATTTATTTATTTTTCGTCACAAATTTTATTTGACCGTATGGTTTGATTACCATCATTTGGGTTTTGGGAACATCGTTTCAGGTTTAGGTTTTCAGGTAATCAAAAATAATATTTTTCTTCGTCAAAACTTAAAATTCACATGCCGCCACTTCCAGAGCTCTTAGTTTTATACAATTATTGTGTAGGTACTGTTATTTCATTATAAAAATTACCACATTTTAGTTGAATCTTTTTCAATTGATCTATGAAGAAATAAAATATTATTGAAGAAGAATAGAATACTTATAAATGAAAAATAACAATACACAGAAAAATAAAAATTTAATGGTCACAGTTAGGAATCGAACCCAAAAAAATCATACAAATAAAAATCGGATACGTTTATCCGAGACACTGTCTAGGTTATAAACCACTTTTATTAGAAACTTTGTAACCATATATAAGAGGTGCTGCAAAAATATGGGAATTAGTTGCAAGATGATATTGT
Source organism: Hesperophylax consimilis (assembly GCF_061612785.1). Taxonomy (NCBI): domain Eukaryota; kingdom Metazoa; phylum Arthropoda; class Insecta; order Trichoptera; family Limnephilidae; genus Hesperophylax; species Hesperophylax consimilis. Next base: position 11,197,405 of record NC_142856.1, on the reverse strand, counting down.
TTATTCTGAATTTGAAATATTATATCGACAAATATGACGCTTAAAAAATAGGTCCCAATGATTGAGTAGCTAAGGCCCCGTAGTAAGCGTTCAAAGATGGTTTGAAAGGGAGATATGGAAATACGAATGTTAGAGGGAGCGGGGTAATATTAAAAAAATGATAATATTTAAGCGAAAATGGTGAAAATATGTAATAAAATACAACTCGTTTGAAATAGAGCAAAAATCTCTACACAAATTCTTTAGTAGCATTTTAAGATACACTGTGATTTTTTTAATGCCTATACCATATTAAATAACAGAAAAAAACGTGTTATAAATAATTTTCGGACCTTAATTTGCGATGTTTTTCTATCGAGGCAATTTCATATAATTAATGTTTCGGCAAAACAATTTTTTTTTTCTTTATTCGTAAAATATATTTGTAAAAGAGTTTTTTACATGCTTTTCGACTACCACACTAGACACATGTCCGTATTACGGTAGTCAAATGTATAGATATTATCTTCAAAAGTAACATATATTTTTTGTAAAACTTAAAAACAAAAAGAGTTACTTCGAGAAACTTCTTTTAAATCTGTAGAAATTGGGTATGCGGGTTCTCAAGACGCCTGTGCAAGACAAGAGATCTTGGGTTCGATTCCTAGTTGTGACCGTTCTCTTTTATTTTTCTGTGTCTTGTTCTTTTTCATGTTTCGTTTAAATTTATTAGTATTAGCATCTTCTTCAATGATATATTACATTAAATTGATGGGTAAATCTTCAAAATGAAAAATTTGTCACCAAATATTTTTTAAGCTGGTCTACTTTAAATACAGGTTGAGCGAAATGGGTTACCTAATAAGTTTCCAACAACCATCAAACATAATAATTGTGGCTGTATATGCGTTAATGGTTATTTTCAAAATTTGAATTAATTGTGTGAAGAATTCAAACAAGTTCATGTCTATAACATAGTGTTTTTCCCAAAAAATGATTTAAAAAAATTATTCTATATCTGAAATGCGTATTTCTTTTTTTTTAATTTGAATGATTTTTCAAGGGTCTGCACTTTTCAATTTTCAATAAAGCGTTATTTACTAGATTTTATGAAGGTGTTAATTCAAAAGATAAATTTCTGACCGTCTCTCTAATTATTCGACAAAAAAATTATAATTATAATTATAAACAAAATGGAAGATATTTGTTTCTGAAAGGCAATGGTTCTTAAGGCAAATTGTTTATACCTAAATACTTTCAGTTTCACAAATCGTACAATAATTATGGAATGCATCCTGTGATTTCAGTTAATTAATAAAAAGATGTGTATTTCCGTTGTAACCTTTCCCACATTCTCATAAAGGGCGCATAACGAAAAGGCGAGGTAAAATGTAGCTCTAAGTAACAAGACCACATTTTAAATTAAAATAATTTTATATCAAGCGTTGAACTCACCTCATTGGACACGCCATTTTATCGAAATCCCGACTCTTTATCAAAATTCGCGAATCTCCTCGCGCCGAGTCGATTAAATCTCGAGTGAAATCGAACTATTCGCACGCATGCGCTATTCAGCAGTGAAAGATCGACCGAAACTATTCACTCAAACTTTACTACTTTGTGACTGAAGCCTTATTCGAGCGGACGGGCGAACGATAGGCGATCCTAGGTCTTACTGAAAGAAGATACCTCGTCACTGTTGGCATTAGCGGGTTCTCCATTTCCTAATCGACAGCTCAGGGGTGACAAACAAACGATAATGTTAACATCGATGGTAACTAGAAGTTATTACGATTAGGGTTTGCAATCCCGCAATCCCGCATCCCGCAAACTCGCGGGATTACAGCAATATTCGATCTCGTGGATTTGCAAGATTGAAAAAGCTGATTTCTCACCAAAACATGCTGTTTTGATTTACACGTGCTTACGATTAACAATAATAGCAGTGTATATAATAGTGCTAGGAAAAAGAGCATGGAATGTATTTTGAAGAAAGAGTTGGCCATTTTGAGAATGGAGCTATCAGTGGGAGATATCTCACAGCTTTTTGTCTGCTCTGCCTCTGATCTTTGACGGTCTCCGAGGTCAAGGGGTAAGGCTCTTGAAGGTTAAAATCCCGGCGGGCGCAAGTAAATTTTATTTGATTAATTTGTGTTATTTCATTTTTATACTTGATTTCTTTACATATACATCGCAAACCAACATCGGGGCATTATCTACCGTTCTATTGTGACAACTCCAACAAAGAATCACAATTCTATACCCCCGTTCACCGTATACAAAATTTGGGTAGTGACTATAATAAGATGTTGTTGATATATTCAACACACCATTCACCAAATATAAAAAAGTTATTACTCAATTTATTTCAGAACGAAGAACATCAAATTTAATATAATTTAACTATAGAAACTACGTAGCTCTGTTTATCTTACCAATGTTTTGTAATTTTCCTAGTATTATATTTTTCCATCTTGTGTGGTGGATTGTTGTTATAGAGGTTGTATTTTATTTTGTCTTCTATTTTCTTTTAGATTTTGTTTTTTTGATTTTGCTTTGATTTTGTTGTGCTTATTTAGATGTTCTTTGTAATAAATAAAAAAATAACATGTAAAAGTTCAGCCGGGCGTGAAATTAGAAATAAATAAGTAAATTACTAATTTAATAAAATAATATGTAGTATACTTGTGGCAAGTTCCAGAGTGAAAGATACTCTCAGTATCTCGCTGGTGTTAGACCACCATTCAGAATTGAAACGTGGCTTGAAATGGCTTTGGCCGTGTTTGGTGACCAGATCTGAATAGCCAGGCACTTCCCCATCTTCTTCCCCTACCACATCACAACATTCCCCAATTGGGGATGCCACAGTCTCCTGGCTCCAGACGATTGGAAGCTGTTGGGACTCTTATGCGGTTTCACATAAAAAAGTCCCACCAGCTTTTGAAGCGTTTTGCAGTACTAGGCTTTTTGAACAAATTTGGTGGCAAGACTCTCCATAGTGTATGGTATTTATTATCTTTTTTTAATCTAATTCATCTTATTTACCCCTTCAATGTTTTTTAATAATTTTACTGGTACCAAACAAAGATGATTGATACAGAATAATAAAAAAAAAACTGATAAAAATTCCCTCAGAACCTATGTCATCTTTGGGGATGGTGTATGGAGGTTTTTTTAGGGAAAGGAAGGAGAATATGTTTAAAGAAGAAGAAAGGTATGAGGGTGGTAGGATTCTGGGGTCGATGTCTTCAGGTGTGACGGACGTATGAATCCATCCCTCTTACTGCAGTGCTAGGTGATGGGTCCGGCTGGGGAGGTCAAAAGGTCTCCCTCAACCAGTCTCTTCCCATCCGGCCCACCACGCAGTAGGTGGGCAAACCCAAAAGTAGTAAACCAGTTAGAGTGACCTATGGCAGGGGTGCTAGTTATCCAATAAATGGTTCTCGGGGTGGCGACACCAATACCCGCCTCCTAAATTGTAAGAATTATTTTATAATTTAACACACTCAAATCCCGCGAGACTTCTAAATTACATCCCGAAATCCCGCGAGATTTGAAAAGGGTGCGGGATTTACAAACACTATTAACAATTTACCCGGTGTCGGCTGTTGTTCTGCCAAGCGAGCGACTTAACTTTGGCGTTTCGTTAGTTAGTAATTATGACTAGTACATATATATTATACCAGTATATAAATTATGAGCTTGTTTTATAAGGTCAAATGGCTTAATATAACATAATTAAATAGGAGAATCTTATATAACTAGAAGACCAACTTAAATGGTGTCCTGGCTTGGGTTGAGATGGTTTTGACTAAGCTCGCATCTATAGGTACCTACTTTCCATAAAAGCTTTTCTGCGACGTAATAAAAATAGTTTGGTTCATACAAACATGAATTTATGCAACCATTTCCAAATTCTACATTTTTGTTTTCATTTTAAAAATTCAAATGTTTCTGTAAAAAAAATTGTGAACGCTTATTTTATAATATAACAAGTAGTTATGTGAACAGTAAACCTTGTGTTTTCAATTTTCTCTTATTTAAGAAATCGAAACAAAAATTTCCTGTGAAATCTTTGTAAGTAGGTACTTAAACACCCACCTACTTAATTATAATCCATATATTTTATGTTACACGTTTTATTTTAAATAAGAAATTATGTATCAATTTGTCCGAAGTGAGGTCACACGGAGGTCACTATCTATCGTCATGTTTTATTAATACAGACATGATATAAGATGTGCTGTAGAAAATGAACTGACAGTTAAGAGACCTGTTTTCTGACTTTTGCACTGGGTTAGTAAATATAGTCAGTATAGGTAGGGATTAGTAAACTGCTAAACCCAGTGCAAAAGTCCGAAATAGGTCTCTAACTGTCAGTTCATTTTCTGCAGCACGGTCTGTATAAATAAAGATGGCGGTGCAGTATTAGTCCAGTAACCATGTACATCAGACCTTGCGTATCCGCCAGTTTCGATTTTTTGGTGAGTTATTTATGATATTGGCCCAATGTATAATCCAAGTTTTCGACTTAGAGCGCCCAAAGCAACATTATCAAAAATCAAAAAAACCACAAATATTTCTACCTTTCTTAAGTGTTTGGCCATTTTAACCCTGAAGGACGAGTTTTCGAATAAGAAAGTCCAAATACACACGAAGATTTCAAATTTGAAAAAAGAATCTTTTCTAAACACAGAATTCAGGTCTAAACTAAAAACTTACCTTTTTAAGCTGTAGTATCCTTAAATTAAATATACCATTCTTAAGAGAGAGTCCAGTTTTATTCAATTTTCCAATTATGTCCTAAATCCTGTATCTAAATTTCGCTAATAAACAATTAGATAATGTTAATTAAGTGTTAATCTCAAGTGACCTACCAGGTAAGTATTGTAATGTATATTATCTCCATAAATAGTTAGTAAATCATTGTAGAAGTGCATTATATATTTGTACAGCGCCTTTGGGGTGATTTTGCACAAAAACACCGTTTGCAAATCATCCAAATATTAATATATATATAAAGAATGCAATGCTATCGCAAAAATTTATGCATTCGGCCATCACCGAACCCTTTCTCTCCTATGGATAGTATAAATAGTTGTAATGTGTCATGTCAGTCGCAGCCAAATCGTTATAACATAGATGACTGTATAAATGTATTATAAGTTTGTACAGCGCCCTTGAGGTGATTTTGTACAAAAACGGCGCTATACAAGTCATCCAATTATTATTATTATTAAAACAGCCACCATCTTGACAGGGAAATGGAACGCACTAGCAAATTTATAGACAGACGAAATGCAAAACAGTCGAGTTAGCACGGGACTTTGCTACGCACAGAAAATAATTTCAATATACTTTAAAAATTATCTGCTTCTAATTTTATTCATAATTTTCATATTTATATATATATTTTTTTTTAATATTATCACAAAGTAATAAAATAATGTTTAAATGTGAATATTTGTTTTATTAACGGTTTATACATTTTTTTATCTAGAAAAATAATTAAAAATATCTAGTCGAGAAAAATGTTCTCCACAACTCCTCGCGTAGAGAAAATTATTATCTACTCTTTTGTAAATTAACACGTGCATCATATAATAATAAATAAATATTGTTATATCTCTGAATGAAAAGTGATATATGTATGAAGTTTCTACATACATATCAACGACCTTGCAACATCGGTCCTACGATAAAAGAGACCGTATCTTTTTTGTATGTGTGAAACCGCTCAAGAGTCCCAACTGCTCCCAAACGTCTGGAGCCAGTGAGACTATCATTGGCGTCCCCAACTGGGGTATGTTGTGAGGCTGAGAGATGTGAGTAAGGACAGGAGATGGGAAAGAGGAAGGTGCGCTGACCTGACTATTCAGATCTGGTCGCCAAACACGTCCAAAGCCATTTCAAACAACGTTTCGATTTCGAATGGTGGTCTTACACCAGGGCGATACTGAGAGTATCTTCCACTCTGGAACGTGCCATAAATATATTACATATTATTTTAAATGAGATAAAACAAATCAATCAAATTAAATTGTCCGGTCTGTGGCTGATTTGACATCGCGTTTGGCTCCCACCCAGGCGTAGTGAGTTCAATTCCTCGGCTGGCTAAATCTTCCATCAAAACACAAGCAAAATTTTACGCTTACTGTGGTGGTAATAGGAGATTATAATTTATATATATTTAATTGCGCACGCCGGGACTTGAACCCGCGACCTACAGATTGCTAGTTAGAGGCCGTCATTCTACGTGTATGAAGAATTACCGTATCGGACGAGTTCATACTCGATATCGTATTGATAGTAAAAATACATTTATATATCATTGACGGCCGGCATAGTCCAGTGGTAAAGCATTGGACTGCCATTCCGAAGGTCGCGGGTTCGAACCCGGCGTGCGCAAATAAATTTTATTTGATTAATTTGTGTTATTTCACAATTAATTATTTAAAATAATATATAGTATATTTGCGGCACGTTCCAGAGTGGAAGATACTACCAGTATCGCCCTGGTGTAAGACCACCATTCAGAATTGAAACGTTGCTCCAAATGGCTTTAGCCGTGTTTAGTGACTAGATCTGAATAGCCAGGTACTTCCCCACCTTCCTCTTTCCCTTCCCCACTTACCTTCAGCCTCACAACATCCCCCAATTGGGGATGCCATAGTCTCACTGGCTCCAGACGGGAGCAGTTGGGGCTCTTGTGAGGTATACACTATAAAAAATAAAAAATAAATAAAATAACATATTTCGTCATTTTTAAGTACATACCAACTATACTTTATTTTGACTCATAAATCCGGAACAAACCAATTCCTTGGAAACAAGCGTACTGTTCTTTCATCATGCGTATAGGTACGTTATTAGTTATTAGGCATATTATCATGTCATCAAAAGTATTTATTAATACGGGGTCAAATCCAGTGGCGTGGCGACCTCTCGGACGTCAGGGGAAATTATTATTTTTTTTAAATTTAACACCATACCTACACTGTTTTAAATACCATTAGGACTGTGTTATCTTTGGGTGTGTCATGCGAAGGGTGTGGTTAAAAACGGGATTGCAGGCCTTTAAGGAATGAATTGATGGGTTTCCTAATAATTTTTTTGTAAAATACGAATATTTTATCGTGATGTCGGAACACGTGTTCATAAAAATTATATTTCTTTCGCATTGCTACATTGCATATTATCAGCGTTAATGCAGACGCGTGAACACGTGTTGACATTTATTAGGAATGCACTAAAAAAAATAATAGGAAACGGCGTGCAATCCCGTTTTTAATCGGATTTTAATCAATCAAATTTTAATAATAAATATATATAAATATATTCTAATATTTTCGCACATCGTAAATCATCATAGTATCCCGTGCAATCCCGTTTTCAACAATTCTTATGTTTCTCCGTGTGTTACAAAAAATATTTTTTTTCATGTTTTAAAAAATTCCACAGTTTTCAATTTTAAAATGACATCTATCTTTGCTCACTATCTTTGGAGCCGTGGTCGTAAGTGAAGGAATTTTCTCTGTCTTTTTTATATTAATCTCCAATAGTAATGCTATCAAATATTCATTAAAAAATAAAGAAATACATTAATGCGTTACTGCTGTGGTTTTTTATGAAGGTTTGGGAGGCCAATTGTAACGGCAAAAAAAACACGTTTAATAGATATTCTAAAATGATCAGATTATTACTATGATTCTGGATAAAATCCTGTCAGAATCAAATCAATCAAAAGGTATTACAGACTCACCTGCTTTGTTGCAACTTATCCAATTCAACATCCCTTCCCGTAGACTTCGAAATAATGAATTGCTGTTCGTCAATCAACATTCTACCAATTATGGATACCATTCTCCTTTGTCCAGAATGTCGAGACTTGTCAACTCACTGTCAAGTCAAAGCATTGAATTTTGTGGTATATGCCTAAATGACTTTCGACAGTCAATACGCAATGTCTAATTTCTAATGCCCTTTGAACCATCTTCATGCTTTGACTTATTATTATCTCCCATTCTTACTTTTATATTATTATTGTCATTGTTATTGTCTTCGCTCCTCATTTATATATGCTCTCCTTTCACTGTCATCTCTGTTTATAAAACTTATTCGTGTAATTAATATGTTGTTAATGGACTATTTGTCCGTAAATAAATAAATAAATAAATAAATAAATAAATAAATAAATAAATACATCCATTCCATGTCACACGCATGTAAACGGGAGTGGTGATACTGTCAGCATGAACTACGTCCATTCCATGTCACACGCACGTATACCGGAGTGGTGATACTATCAGAATCAACTACATCCATTCCATGTCACACGTATGTAAACGGGAGTGGTGATACTGTCAGAATCAACTACATCCATTCCATGTCACACGCATATAAACCGGAGTGGTGATACTGTCAGAATCAAATAAATCCATTCCATGTCACACGCATGTAAACCGGAGTGATGATACGATCAGAATCAACTGCATCCATTCCATGTCACACGCATGTAAACCGGAGTGGTGATACTGTCAGAATCAACTACATCCATTTCATGTCACACGCATATAAACCGGAGTGGTGATACTTTCAGAATCAAATATATCCATTCCATGTCACACGCATGTAAACCGGAGTGGTGATACTGTCAGAATCAAATAAATCCATTCCATGTCACACGCATGTAAACCTGAGTGGTGATACGATCAGAATCAACTACATCCATTTCATGTGACACGTAATTAAACGGGAATGGTGATACTGTCAGAATCACCACTTATCTGTCAGAAAGAACACCATTCAGAATCTAAATGTTTTAGGCGTGTTTGGTGACCAGATCTGAATATCCGGGTACTTGCCCGCCTACCACTTCCCCTTTCCCATAACCTACAACCATACAACATACCCTAACTAGGGATGCCATCATCTCACCGACTCCAGTTATCAGGGAACTGTTGGGACTCTTGTTCGTTATTCACATATCCGTTTCATTACCATTTTCCTTTCTTTGTATTCCCGTTCAAGAATATTGCTATGCGCGACTCTTAAGAGATTAAAAAAATATATTTCTGGTTTGTTACGAAACCAAAGAATGCCGCTTGACCTCAGAGCTACAATGTGTGTGTTTTTTTTAAATTATAAGTATCTATTTTATGCGGAAGATTAATTTTTTATACTTATAGAAATCAGATATTCGTGAAAATTTGTAAGTTACATTATGGCTTTGCAATTTACAATTTGAGCCTTACGAAAATAACGTACGTTACGTACGCACGTTGTTGTAAGTGTAATATAATAAGTTTGAGAAAGGGATGCTTAGATGGTTTGGACATGTAGAGGAGATGGACGGAGAATGTAGTATCTGGGGTATATAACAATAAACATATCCAAGGAACACATAATACGATCAAATTAATCATAATTGAGTTAGACTTCAAGAGTTAGTACACGGAGAAAAATGAGTAATGCTAATTTATTAAAAATCTCTTCAAATTATTGGTAATCCGGTTACGAATTAACGAATGAATTAATAAATTATCAAAGAAAGCAAACATTTTGTGCCTTAACATTATATAAAATTTAAAGAAAAAAACTTTGTTTTAAACCACTTTATTTGAGTTATATAGGTCGACCGGTTTCGGTTGCACTCAACCTTCATCAGGACAATGGAAATATAAACTGAAAAATTGGAATGTAAACTATTTATATTTCCATTGTCCTGAAGAAGGTTGAGTGCAACCGAAACCGGTCGACCTATATGTATCACTTTATATTAATAAATTGGTTTAAAACAAAATCATTTCATCAATTCATTGATTTACTGATACTTTTAGTAAAATACGACTCATTTTTCTCCGTGTTTTTTTTTAATATTAACTCCACACAGGAGGCCCTGAAGAAAATAATTTCCCTCAGGGCCTATGTCATCTTTGGAGATGCTCTGTGGAGGGTCTTTTTGTGGAGAGGAAGGAGTGAACATGGGTCTTGAAGAGTCCCAAGTTGTAGGAGGGAGGAAACACAGAGGCCGGCAGTTCGTTCCACAGCCGAGCTGTTGAACCTAAGAACGAATCGTAGAAGCGACCCGTTCTCATGTTTCTCACCCGACTACGCACCGGTGCCGAAGGGATCAATGACGCTAGTTCCTCAAAGCATCTTCCATTGTAATACCGATAGAACAAGGACAGCGTACCTACCTGACGCCTGTGCTCTAAAGATTGCAGTCCGATTGTTAAGATTGGGGAATCTATCAAACGGACCGCCCGTTTCTGCACAGAGTCAAGGGTTTTTTCAGGTATTTAGGGGCTCCGGACCAGAGATGGCTGCCAAATTCGACAGTAGGGCGCACTTGCGATTTGTACAGGGTCAGCAGTTGTGTATTAAAGTATCTGCGGGCCCTGTACAGTACGCCCAGCTTCTGAGAGGCCAACTTTACTCTGGCTTCGATGGAGCCCCCGTACCTGAGCTGGTCACTTATATTTACACCAAGCATATCAATGGAAGGCCTGTTCGGAAGATTGCTTCCGTTGAAGGAGACTAGATTATCATTTGGATCCCTTTTAGACGTAATCAGACAGGATTGGGTCTTTGAAACATTAAATTCGACGAGATTATTTTTACCCCAGGAGGAAATACTCTCGAGATAACCGTCCATTCTCTGCTTCAAAGCCCTCCGAGACGTTGGAGTTTGTGTGCCCTTTGGGGGCTTGTCAAACAAAAAGCTATCATGAACTGTACTGTCATCCGCGTAACAATGAATCGGTGCACATGTCAAAAGGTCATTGATGTGCAACAAAAACAAAGTCGGAGACAGAACCGATCCCTGTATAACGTGAGTTTTTATATGTATGAGTGTGAATGATGCAAGGTGTTGTCCCACTGTAAATTCAGATACATTTGTTGCCTCATGCTAGAAGCTCTATCAGTTTTCGGTCATAATATTATGTTTAAAATATTATTTTTTTTAAAACATCAGTGATATTATTTATGATACGTCACATGGTAAGTATTTTTTTCGTCACAATTCATAATTAATAACTCATTGATAACAGCCCCAAGTTGCCTGATAATGTCAATAATTATTCAATTTGTAAAAAAAAAAAACAGCGTCCCGTAAACTATATTTGCTGCATATTATCAAAATGGTCACATGACATAAAATTTTCCGAATAGTAAGACAATTTTTCTAAAAAAATAAAGCATTTTATAGATAATATCTATATTGGTAAAGCAGCTGAACGGCAATCAAAAGGCTGCGGGTTCAATTACCCTCAGCGGCAATTATTTTTTCTCGGGAGATTTTTTTCAAATTGTATGTTTTTTCAGGCTGATTATTATTGCTTATAATAATTTGTTGTCCTTTGTGCTATGAATAAAACCTCGTCTTATAAACTTAAAACATTATTATTATAAAACAATTAGTTTATCATTAAAAATTAAATATATTTATAGGTTTATTGATAAGTATTTATAGTTGAATTTAAATTAAGTTATTGTTTCAAATAAATATAAATAAATAACACTGTAACCAATATTTATTCAAAAAGGACCCATACGTTTGAAAACCAATGGTTTCTTTGTTAATTATAATGAAAATCACCAAATTTTTATTATATATTAATATACACGAAGAAAGTAATTGTTTTGAAGCATGTCGATCTCTTTTGATTAAATAGTATGGCGTTTACATTTTTTTAATTTCTTGTTAGAGCAATCCCGATGAGTTACAAAATTTATTGTAGGACGAGAGGAACTTACAATACATAGATGGGAGTTAATAGGTACAATGTTACATTGGTATTTTGATATGAATATTAAAAGCTTCACATACGAAACAGTACGAAAATTGAAAATAATCAAAATTATAAGTTTCACATACAAAAGAGTACAAAATTATAAGTTTCACATACAAATCAATACAAAATTAAGTTATTTATTTTCTTTCAATTAAAATGACGCAATAAAGTGATTTTGCAATTATTGAATGCTAGTTGACGTGTACCCGGCCTTGCTAGGGGTTATCCTTAGGAAATATACATATACTATGACCGACTTTTTTGTAGTTCTTTTAAAGATATTTAATTCCACAGTGCATTATATTGTTCTATCTCGTAAGGTTTAGCCAGCTTTAGCAATGTAAGCACTCGATAATTTTTTACGACTTGATTACAAAATATCAACTTTTCTCTAATTTCTATAAATATAATTTACATGTATTATATATATAAACCTTCCGGAATAAATTCTCTAAATAAAAGTCAAAACTATATCAAAATCCGATGATGTGTGCGAAAATTTGAAAATATATTATAAAATATTCTTATGGGGTGAGATAAGTACAAAATAGAAAAAAATGTTGCAGCCGTGACATAACCAAAACATTAAAATTTATTCAATAACGTTATTTTGTATGGATACCTTTTCAATTGGAATGCTGCACCAGTTTCTTGAAAAATGAAAACAGTTAAAAAATATTTTTTCGCGGTTATGAGATGCTCAAAACTTGTGAGTAGGTATGAACAAGTAGGTATAAAGGGGGGGTTTATGGGTTTAAAACCCCACACCCCTCATCAGCCTCAGTAAATTTATTAGTTTCAAATTCTTGGATGATTTCATTATTTTGTTCACAAAATGATTTAGAGTTTTTTTTAAATATATCTTCATAACACGTTTTAATTAGACATATAATCTTTTTAAGCCGCTTGAAACTGCTTACCACCCACCGGGGACCTCTGCAATAGTTTAAAGCTGTCAGTGTCTGAAACGCCCAAATGTAGGCAATTTTTATCGCGGTTAAATATCGGCTCCCAAGAAACATATAACCTCTATTATACTAAAATAAAGTAGCTTTCAGCGTCTGTCTGTTTGTGTGCTTATTTCTTCTAAACTACGCAACGCATATTTCTCTACTTTCTATAACTATAAACTATAATATAGAACCTCTACTAAAAGCCCATAAAATGGTAATACGTGTCATTAACCAGCGACCGACAAGATACCCCTCCACTCGACTCCTCATAGAGTATAAGGTCTTAAACATACGACTACTCCACCTAAAATTTTCGCTAATACATTTCCTGTTCAAATATAAAAACAAAACTCTCTTACAACACAACTACACCACCAGAACAATAACCAACGGTCACTGCAAAGTAAATTCACTACATACCACGTCAGCTCAAAGACAATTTTTCTTCCTAGCTCCTAAAATCAGCTCCTAACCTTATCCCTGAAAACCTAAAAACCGTGAGTCAACCCCATTCCTTTAAAAAACAAATTACGAAATCGAAAACGATCCTTACACACGGAATACATTACAACTACAATACCCATTAATTCTACACTCTACCAATTTAATCACCTTTCAGACAAAACATAATATATCCTTATTCCCTAACTTAGCGGTATGGTATGTACATAATTAATTAGTGTGATCTATTTACTAATAATTTCTCAAATTTTTCATCTTCTTATAATTCTCTAACTTCCATCCTCTTCTTGCAACCCAAAATAGCTATACATCATTTTTCTTATTTATATTATAGTAATGTATAGATTCTGTTCAAACTGTAAAATTCACCCGCCATAACACAGGGTCATCCCTAGCATGGAGGGTGAAATATCACAAAAAACCACATGTACCAATAAAAATAAAAATAAAAAATCTTTTATATATTTGGGGAACTGGTTAGAAGGCACGAAATGAAAGATGATGTGAAGATCACAGTGTTTTATTTGAGTCAGGTTGCCGTATGTGAGATGACTTGAGGACTGATGATGAAAACTCCGGATGCAGGCGGTGAAGTGCTGGTCAAGCGCGGGTCAGTGAGTGGACGCCGCTGCTGGTGACCAGACTCGTTGACTGTCAGGAACTGGTGAAGAGCGTGGGTCTTCCGGGTGCTCCAGTGCTGAACAGGGTAGCCGAAAGGTGCGGTGGACCTGGTCGGCGGTTGTACGGGAGATGGTATATACCGGCGAGGATGCCGGGTGAGTGGATGTAGCGCTGGTCAGATGTGCTGGCACCAGGGCGCTACGATCCGGTGTAGCGCTAGCCAGGGACGATGGCCGGGGCCAGGGCGCTGTGTTGATTATCTCGATGAAGTCCATGATTGAAAAGCCGGGTGTTATCGCCCCGCGCACGGCGGAGGGGCGCGGGTTGTCACTCGCGAAGTCTTGCTAATTGTTAAACGACTGATGGCAGACTGACTGTCGAGTTGATATCTAATGGATTTTTTTTTTCCGAGGTGCAAAGTCTCTTGTTAGGAGCTTTTTTTCTCGTTGTCTGAAGTGCGCAGGTACCTGGAGGGAGGGTTTTGTGCCCTATGTGCGGGCTGCCTTTAGGCGACTGAGTGATGTGAGATTGTTTTTTTTATTTTAATTTTAAGGCGGGTTACTATTTTTTTTTGTACAATACTAGTTGTTTTGTATTTTGGTATGTATGATTTATTTATTTATTTTTAAAAATATATTGTTTTAAGCCCGCACATTAGGGGGGGAGTAGAATGGAGATGGGGTATGGGTATTTGGAGAGGGTGTCGCTTGGGTTGGGTTTACCCAGGCTAGAGATGCTGGGGTTGGGGTTTGATGCTAGGTTGCTGAAGAAAGTTTTGGCCAGATCGACTATGTGTTTCCTAAGTGGGGGGATTTTCGTGCCTGAATTTATTATCGAGTTTCTGACAAACCATGGACTTTTGGTGTATCGTCTGAGCGTTGCATTTTGGAATTGTTCCAGACGTTTGGTGTTCCCCGTGGCCCAGATGGGGGAGGTGATGATAGGTCTGATTTTAGCGCGGTAGATGGTGAGTTTATTGTAAAGAGAGGTTTTTGAGTTTGCATGAAGGAGGGGGTAGAGGGCACTAGAGGTTTTCCTGGCCTTGTTAAGCGTTTCTGAAATGTGGGCGGTCCAGGAAAGTTTTTTGTCAAGGGTCACTCCAAGATATTTGGCGGTGTTGTGCCATGGTATGACTTGGCCGTGAAGAGTTACAACCCTCCAAGGGGTGCACCGGTTCTTTCTATGGGAGAAAAAAACCGCTACACTTTTGGAGGGGTTCACATCGATGCGCCACTTGTCATACCAGTCTTGGAGTTTGTTGATGTCTTGTTGGAGTCGGTAAGTTATCATCCTGGGAGAGCCGTATTTCGCCAGAAGGGCCGTGTCGTCGGCATAAATGGCTTTTTTGGAGTGGGGGGTTGAATTTTCTGGAAGGGGAATATCGTGTGTGTAGATATTGAAGAGGGTGGGGGACAGCAGGGATCCTTGGGGGACGCCTGCTGTCATGAAGCGAGTGGTGGAGAGGGCGCTGCCGTACTTCACTTGGAAGGTGCGGCGATGTAGGAAAGATTTTAGGGTCCCGAGTTGCTGGGGATAGGTCCCTGTGTCGTGGAGTTTGAAAAGTAGGCCGTTGAGCCATACTTTGTCGAAAGCTTTGGCTATGTCCAGGAATATGGTGCCAGTTGACCGCTGGGAGTTGAAGCCGCTGAGAATGAGTTCGGTGACTTTTAGGAGTTGATGAAGGGTGGAATGTTCAGCTCTGAAGCCGTGTTGCTCGTCGGGAAGTATAGAGACTTCGTGTATATGCTTGAGGAGCCTGGTGAGGAGGATTTGTTCGAAGATTTTTTCAATGTTGGAGAGGAGGCTGATTGGACGGTGGTTTTCGCACTGGAGCCGGTCTTTGCCGGGTTTGGCTAGAACGATGACGTGGGCGTGCTTCCAGCTTTTGGGGAAGTGGCGCAGTCGAAGGGCGGTGTTGAAGAGGTTTACTAGGGCCAGAATTGTTTTGCGCGGGAGAGCTTTTAGTGCGAAATTTGTGATGCCGTCGGGACCTGGAGCTTTTTTGTTCTTCCGACTATTTATAGTTCGGCGAACTTCTGCGGGTGTGGTGAAATGAATGTTGGTGGAGGGGAGGGTGTTGAAGATTGAGTTTACTTTGCGGTTGACGTTAGTAATGTGTATGGGGTCGGCGCGTTTGAGGCTGGGGCTAAATTGTTTTTCTAGGCTGTCTGCGAACGCCTCAGCTTTGTCCGGGTCATCGAAGACGAGCCCGGATGAGGTTTGGATGGGGTGGTTTGGTGTGGGGGTGGTTTGAAGGGCTTTTGCAAGTTTCCATAAGGAGCCATCTTGTAGGTTGATGCTTTGTAGCTTGTCGTTCCAGGTTGAATTGGAGTGGTCTGTTAGTGCTTTTTTAATTTGGGCTTGAAGGCGGTTGATGACCGTTTTGATTCTGGGGTTTTGATATTTGTGCCATTGGCAACGAAGGGAGTTTTTTGTTTGGATGAGTGATTTTATTGGAGAGGGGAGAGAATCTTGGAGTGGGGGGGGGGCTTTTCATGAGGTGAGATTTTGAAGCTTCGGATATTGCTGAAGAGATGGTTTCGGTGAGTTCGTCAACCGCGAGGTCCAGGTCCGCGGTGTTTTGGATGGATGAATTTATTTGGGTTTTTTCGCCGACTCTGTGCGAAAAGTATGTCCAATCAGTTTTGGTTTTCATTGTAGGTGGTGGCGTGGGGGCGAAGCGTTGGAGGGTTAACAACACGGGGTTGTGGTCAGAGCTGAGGTCGGTGATGGATTCAATACAGTAATTCCAGGATAATTTTTAGAATAGAGCTATGTCGAGTACGTCGGGGGTGTAGCCTAGGTCGGAGAAATGGGTGGGGTCCACGGGGGCAACGGCTATGGTGTCTGGATGGGTATCGAGAAATTTGTGTAAAAAGAGGCCGTTAGGGTTGGTGACTCTACTATTCCAGGCGGGGTGCTTTGCGTTAAAGTCTCCCGCTAGGATAGTAGGTGCGTCACCGCCAAGAAGTAGCTCGAGATCCGACTCCCGTAGCCGCTGCTGGGGGGGTTGTATATCGAGCTAAGTCTCAGCGGGCCGGAGTGTTTCGTGTATATGGTTATGGTGGTGCATTCGAGAGTTGTTAATGTGGGTGTGGGGTTGTGTAAGTGTGCGAGTTTAGTTCTCACGTAGATGGCGGTGCCGCCTCCGCGAGAGTGTGTGCGGGTCATTCCGGTACATCGTGTAGTTTGCGATTTTGCGAGGTGAGTTTCGTTGATTAATAAAATGTCCAATTTGTGAGTGTTGGTGAACAGACGGAGCTCTAGGAGTTTGTTTCCGATACCGTTTGAATTCCAGAATGCAATGCGTAGCGCGGAGGGCAGGGTAGTCGAGCTAGCCATTTTAGTTGGAAAAAAGACCAAAGATTTGGGGGACTGCTGCTAGAAGGATGGTGTTGTAGTCGGACGGTGAGCCCGCCGACATGAACTTTGGGAGGAGATCGAAGAAGAGTGCTCCGATCTGGGAGAAATTTATTTTGGCGATAAAATTGAAAAAACTGAAGGGGGGGGGGGCTGTAGAGAGGGGGCGGTAGAGAGGGGGCGGTATAGAGGGGGGCGGTAGGGGGGCGATAAGGGGGTCGGTGGTAGTGAGGGGGCGGTATGGGGGGCGTTAATGTTGAGGGGGGCGATAAGGGTTGGGGGGGCGCTCGGGTTTGAGGCCCTGGCGTAGAAGATGGTTGGGTCAGATGGGCGGGAGGAGAAGGTGGTTTGGGAGGGTACCTGCGCACGTGAGTTTGTTCGGAGGGCGGATGGTGCTGGTCGCTTTGGGCAGAGAGAGTAGTTGGCGGTGTGGGGTCCGGAGCAGTTGGCGCATTTGCCGGGGCCGTCTTCCCTCTGCTTCAGGCATTCAGTGGTGAAGTGAGGCCCCGCGCATTTGACGCAGCGGGGGGGGAGGTGGCAGCCCTTCGAGGAGTGTCCGAAGAACTGGCATCGGTGGCATTGGGAGGGGGCAGATTTCTGATCGAGGAATTCCACCTTTATGATAAGGTGGAATATGGAGGTAAGTTGGAAGATCTGCCTCCCTGTTTCTCCGTGGGTGAGCTGGACGAGCACCATTGGTACGTCGGTGCGGTCGGGTCCAGCTCGCATTCTTGTTACTGAAATCACCGGGAGGTGTTGGTTTTCCAGCTCCACTCTGATTTCTTCGGTGGTGATTGATGTAGGGATGCCACGGAGAACTGCCTTTGTCGTTTTGTCTTCGGACAACTCGAAAGTGTGGAAGGGGGTCAGCTGCTCATCAAGCATCTTTGTAGCAAGACGGAAACTGGAAGAGTTGGAGGTGGTGAGTGCGATGCCGTGGGGGATGACCTTTGCGTGGGTGATGTTTACCCCCGCCGCCATCAGTTTTGTACGGAGGGCGTTCCAGTTTGTTGCAGATTTGATTATAATTATAATATAAGATCTTTCTAAACATTGCTACAAAATGTACATAACTACCATCGAGAATAATGTTTTTAAATCCAAAAATCATCATAATCATAAAAAAAATAAACAATGAAAACACGGATTACCCACCAATAATGCAAATGAATGGAATCAGTGCAAACAATACACAAGATATTGTAAACCTTTTTTCAGATTTCTTCAAAAACGTATACGATGACGAAACCCCCGATGATAAAATACCCGAATACAAATTTAGTAATACTACACACTTAACAAATTGCCATATCACACAAAAATCTTGCGAACAGAAATTACTTTCCTTAGACACTGAAAAATCTGCTGGCCCAGACAACATTCCACCAATATTCCTTAAAAAATGCTCCAATGCATTATCTAAACCGCTTACAGTACTATTCAACCGCCTCTTGTTCCTTGGATATTTTCCAAGCCGCTGGAAATCGAGCTTCATTACACCTATCCTCAAAAAAGGAGACGACACTGACATAACCAATTATCGCCCCATTTGTATACAGTCAGTACTTTCTAAGCTTTTTGAATCAATGGTCCTTGATGAAATCTATCCCAAATTAATAAAACTAATCGACCAAAAACAACACGGTTTTATCAAAGGTAGATCAACCGCAACTAACGTAACAATATTTCAAAACTTTATATTAGAATCTTTTGCAAAAAATAAACAAGTCGACTGCATATATACAGACTTTTCAAAAGCATTCGACAAAGTATCCCATAAACTACTAACCCGAAAACTATTTGCCCTAGGAGTAAGAGACAACATGCTAAAATGGTTCACTAGCTATTTAACTAATCGTAAACTATTTGTTAAAATAAAATCTTTGCTATCGAAAGCTTTCTGTGCGACCAGTGGCCTACCGCAAGGTAGTCACCTTGGTCCCGTTTTGTTTCTCATTTTCATTAACGATATAACAAATTGCTTCGACGATATCGAGGTATTGCTCTTTGCTGATGACATCAAGCTATACAAAAAAATAACTGATGTAAATCATTGCCAAATACTACAATCAAATATTGATAAGTTTAAAGATTGGTGCGTACAAAATAATCTGTTTTTAAATGTAGACAAATGCAAAACCCTGACTTTCTGCAGAAATAAAAATCCTGTTTTATTTGAATATTCCATTAACAATACAGCTTTAGAAAGAGTCACGGAAATGAGAGATCTCGGAATTATTTTGGATGAAAAACTAAGTTTCGCCAATCATATCCACCAAATTGTAAACAAAGGCATGAAAACACTAGGCTTCGTATTAAGAACAACTAAAAACTTTAACTCCATACAAGCCATTAAACTGTTATACATATTTCTAGTTAGAAGCATAATTGAATACAACTCAGTAGTTTGGTCTCCCTCTTACAAAATTCACATTAATAACATTGAGCGAATACAAAAAAAATTTCTGCGTTTTATAAATTTTAAATTAAATATCCCACTAGAAGACTTACAATATCATTTCTTATTAAACACTCTAAAAATACACACACTGGAAGACAGGCGTAAAATAAACGATTTAACTTTTTTATTCAAGATTCTAAACTCTAAATTCGACTGTTGCGAACTTCTGCAACTCATAAACTTACGAATACCTACAATAACAACACGACAAAATACACTATTCTACTGCAACACACATAAGCGAAATTACATTGCGAACTCCCCAATACAACGGTTTCACACTATGGGAAACCAATACTTAGGTGATGTCGATATATTTAACATTAACTTTGCGAATTTTGTGGATTATGTAAAAGACCTATTTCAATACTATTCCTAAATGGAAGTTATATTTTTGTAAACCAGTCAAATCGCTGTATTTTTTAATTTATGTTCTTGATATTTTTAATTTTGTTTCTCGCATATACTTATGTAATTTTATTTTTATTATTTCTTTCTTTTCTTTCTTATGTTTCAATACTGTCATTAAATTTGTACCACCCACATGTAAAAGCCCTCTGGGCGTTAAATAAATAAATAAATAAATAAAATAAATAAATAATGGGCGGGATTTTCGCCATGCGGTGAGAGTGTGCGGTGGGGGGTGGTGAAGGGGCCAGCGGTAGCGGGTACGTCGGTGATGATGGTTTCAGTTGGGTCGGAGTCCGGGGTGGTCAGGATGGTGAAGCTGTTATGGGTTGGTATCGGTGAAGAGGGGCGGGGGGAGGAGGCGGGGGCCCTCCTTTTCTTCCGGGCAGGGGCACTCCATTCACCGTTCAGCGGGGGGAAATCTTCCGTGGGCTGGGGGGCGTGGATTTGTGCGGTGGTGGTCGGTTGGAGTATGGTGGTGAGGTTTAGCTGGATCTTGGAAGCAAGCTTGGTTTGCGGCGGGGCGGGGGCCTTTACGGGCGACATTATAGGAGACAGGAGCTGAGGAGTGTAGTTTGTAGTCGGGAGCCTGGGTGATGGTGTGGTGGTCGAAAGCGAGGTCGTGGCTGTGGTGGCTGGTGGGAGAGTGGTAATAAAAGCTTGAATGACTGCCAGAGGTGGGTTTTTGGTGAGGAGGTCATACAGTAGCGACTCTAAGTCGAGGTTTTGTGTCAGGTTCATGACTCCGACTGACTCGGCTGGCCTGAATTCCTTCCCGTTGTTGCTTATATCGACTGACTGGTTTTTTTTACACTGAAGTTCGACTGTGGCTCGTTAGTTCCTTCACGCTCGACTCTGACTGTCAGGACTGACTGATGATTCACTGGCGAGTTCCTTCACACTGACTCGACTGTCGAGTTCCTTCACGCTGTCGCTTTTATAAGGTGAAGAAGCTTCTCGAACATTTTGGTTGCTATGTAGACATTGACTAACTAAAATTTAAAAATAAAAGAACATCCAAGAAGCTTGTTTGGAAAAAGCCGAAACTTCTAGAATGCCGTTCGAATCAAGTAGTGACGTACCATTACATATACAGGGTGTATCGGCACGTACCCGACAAACTTTAACCAGCTATTCCTTAGCACATTTGGAGTAAAAAATGTTATGGGCACTTTGCTGTCCGGTAACATTTGTTTTTTCTGACGCCCAATATTAATCCAAATGAACATAGAAAAATTTATTAAAAAAAAAAAAAAAAAATGCCAAAAATTTTCAAATAATTTTCTGAGGTATTATCAAGCATTACATATTTTATATGTGTGGAAACAATAATGCGGATGTGAAAGGGTTAAGAGTAATCACAAACACAAAGTAATTCTACATACAAACACAAAATATTTAGTATTAGATGTGTTAGCAGATGGGTAATTTGACAGTATATTGTAACAATATTTGACCCATAACTAATCATTAATCATTATTCAAAAGAAGAAGCAAAATAGATTAAAAAAAAGACAGATTGTTTTGTATTTTTCTTTTTTTTTCTGTCTCAATTTGTAATATCGTTATTTTATTGATCAATGATATAATCTATTCCTAATACTGTAAAATATGAATGTATAAAAACTGGTTAAAACGAAAATAACTAATAAATAAAGTATAAAAATGATAACAACATGTACAAATTTTGGCGAAACTTAGTAAAAAAAAACTTGCCAGCTCAATTGTCTGGGAAAAAAAGGTTTTTATATTTATATGTATAATTCATAATTTCAACAGACATATTTAGTACAGTAACATCTTTGAAATCGCGCAGTAAGTTGATTCGTTGATTGTTAACATCTTTATTTTTAATAAATTTATATTATTATTTTCCTTAGCGACATCTAACGAAAATATTCCATAGGTATTTCCACGTAACGAACGTAGAATATAGATTGCAGTTTGCGGTACGTGGATCGACGCTGCAATATAGTTTAGGTATTTGACAGTCTTCTGGTATTGTTGGAACATGTCCAAGCCACCTAATTTAATATTTTTTTAACAATTATTATATGTACTTACTTCCTACAACATTATATATACTGTATTATCATTTTACCTAGGTACTTAGTAACAACATTTAAAAATTTAAAGTAAATCAAATCTTAGATAAATAAAAATGTTAAGGCGATGCCATACGTAGTAATGCAAAATCATATGTTTTTGGTTTGAAAATTTGGTCGCCTAGAAATGTTTCAGATGCTTTAATTAAATACTGCGAGTAGAATACATCTTGGCCTTTGAATTAATCGAGAATTGTTTAGATAAGTCTTTTATAAGCCCAGAAAAAAATAATGTATAAGGCCTATAAAAAAATCCTTTAAAGTTCAAAATCTCATACTTATGAACCCATTTTCGCTTATGATTTTATTGTATAATGTGGCAAATTAAGTTATTTATAAAATGATCGAAAAAAAATTAAATATTTATGCCTCAACATGCACAAAATAAAATAAAAGCCTTTTTGGCCATGTTTTTTTCTTGCATAAATCAAAACAAGCGGATGGTGTTAAGCGGGAATTTAAACCTTATCGCCATCTACGTAAGGTTTGTTATTGATAGCGGCTCAATTTAAAAGATTACACGACGTAGTGCATCGCCTTAATGTTCGTTTGTTCAAAATCTTAGGTCTCCGAAAGTGCTTCACCGATTGCTTTGAAATTTTGATTGAAATTTTGATAACAGCGCCATCTGTTGGACGTAAAAGCAACACGCATTATTGTTCCTCTATCTGCACAGACTGAGAAACAGCAAGCATTTTTGTATTTATTAATGTGACAGCTGTTTCGGCGTTCAAATCCAATATCAAACAATTGTAATGCCACACTAAGACGACGCATGATTTTATTTACCCTACCCTAATTTTATTTGCAAGATGTTTGTATTGATTTATTCATATTTTCGGTGAACCTGTTTTAACCAAAAATACTAATAAATCACTTCAAACATCATACAAATAAAAATAGAGTATTAGAAGTAAAAAAAATGTAAACAAGTCGTCTCAATGTGGCATAACCACAATTTGATAATGGCATTGAACGCCAACAGTTGCTGAAATAATAAAGACTAGAATACTACCAGTCCCAGTGAGAGGTCGTATGTGACGTCATCGTTCTAGTATCTTGTGTCTTTTTCGTTCACATACAAGACGTATGAGAAGGAAGAGGGTGAACGTCGATGTCGTCGTAAGAGCTCTCGCTGGTATTTTTTGATTTAGCAGGGGTTCCCGGATTCATCGGATGAGGTGTGTTCAGGATGCGCCTGCCCACCAACTGCGTGGCGTGCCAGATCGGGAGAGGGTGGCTTGAGGAGACCCTTCGACCTCTCCAACTGGTCTCTCGCCCCATCGGCTTGTGCCGCAGCGGGAGGGATATATTCATATCGTCGCTCTAGTTCGTTTTTTTGTTCAACAGACCATTTTTGGCGAAATTGAGTTAAGGCGATGCACTACGTCGTGTGATATTTTAAATTGAGCCGCTATCAATAACAACCCTTACGTAGATAGCGATAAGGTTTAAATTCCCACATAACACTATCCGCCTGTTTTCATTTATGCAAGAAAAAAACATGGCCAAAAAGTGCCTTTTATTTTATTTTTTGGATGTTCAGGCATAAATATTTAATTTTTCCGATCATTTTATAAATAACTTAATTTGCCACATTATACAATAAAATCATAACCGAAAATGGGTTCGTAAGTAGGAGATTTTGAACTTTAAAGCAGTTTTCATAGGCCTATACATTATTTTTTTCTGGGCTTATAAAAAGACTTATATAAAAAATACTCGATTATTTCAAAGGCCAAGATGTATTCTTCTAGCAGTATTTAATTAAACCATCTGAAATATTTCAAGGCGACCAAATTTTCAAACCAAAAACACATGATTTTGCATTACTACGTATGGCATCGCCTTAAGTATGCAGTTGTTCTTCGAAAGCATTTATTTATACGATTCAAGTGAAAAAAAGCCCTTTTTCTCCCGATTTACGTTTTGGTCTGTTGGACATAAACGAACTAAAGCGACGATATGTCTATCACTCTTGGATACACTGAGCACTAGATTCCTACCCAGCCCTCAAACCTTTCACCTTTTCAGAACTTTTTCTCCTTCCTTTCCTTAAAAATGCCCTCCACACACGATTAACGGAAATAATTTTTCTCAGGGCCTCCTGTGTGGAGTTAATTTTTTTTATAATTTAAAAACTTACATACGTACTTTATACCTAGTACCTACCTCTCTCTTGAAATAATTTAATTGTTCCCCTTTTCAGGAAAAAACAGTAGATGTTAGCATAACATAAAAATATTTATGTTTATATAGTTAATAAACCACAAAGCTTACTAGTTTATGTATACTTTTTTATATTTGTGTACACTCAGTTTTAATACTCATGGCTCAACCGTGGTTTACCGTATCCACTGTATTGTGCGTATATCGCTATTACATCCGATATTAATAGGTACCCCAGAGAGAAAAAATGGTAGAGAAAGAGAAGCAGAAATCGCCCACATATGACGGGCTGACGAACGACGCATTGAAGAAAATTCCATGCTTCGTATGGGGGAGTGCAGCCAAGAATTAGTAAAACTGGAAAAAATGTACAAAGCTGGAGCTTGCAGAGGAGGAACTTTGTTTGGTACTGCATAATAAGGAAGTTGAGTGAAAAATATTTTGACTTATAAAAAATATGTTCATGTAGATCAAAAAATATCGATTCTAAATATATAAATATATTTCTATATTATTATTCTTAGAATTAGTTAAACGTTCTTGAAAAAGCATTCAATAGCAATAGACTGTATACGCTCCACGATTGGTCGAAAGAATTCTGACGTCACATGTGTCGTGACTTGTACGTACAACGGATCACCTATGGTGCATCTCTTTCTATTACATGAGAGATGGTCGGTTTAGATGAGAGAGGTTTATAGGCCAAAGGTTTATTTGGGTTTGTCAAATATATGTACGTATTTGTTGTTATTATTATATGAAATGGATTTCTAAAGATACATATTCGTATAGTGCTTTATAATAATATGTTGTTTATTGCATAACTTAGAAGTTTTTATTATTATACATGTCACATAGCATGTGATACACTTCAGGCCGCCGGCCGCCCAGAAAAGTCTCACAGTGAACTGGGCTGTAAACCGTTATTTTGCTTTTGGTCTTTACTTTTCTGCGCGGTGGTCCTGAATTCGCGCGGGGAACGTCAACAAGTAGCGACGGCAATACCGTAGAAGTACCGTACCGGACGGGAAAAGCAAATATTCTAACTTAAAATATTAATTTAACTATGAAATCTTAATCAATTTTCTTTTTTTTTTAATAACATCAATTCTAATAGACGGTTAACATTGGTAAAAAAATTACTGGAATTCCTTGTTGAAGAATTAAAAAATTTTCCATACAAAATGCTTAAGCGACGTGGTTTTCACAGTTCGAAAGACGTCACACCACACCCCGCCTCTTACCGCTCGGATTCCGCTCGTTTTGGCGGGCTTAATAAAATTTAAACTTTGAGAATTAATTTAATTATGAAAACAAACTTTAAAAAAAAAAAAATACCAGTATTGAAGTTTGAATGCGAACATTGATAAAAAAAATAAAAAAAAATGGACTCAACTTCCTTATTTGAAATGCATTGGCATGAAAATTTCGGCCGTAGTCATCACACGACCTGTTATTGATACCACATTGAAGAACAGATTTTCATGATAAGATGCACATTTAAACACTTTAGATAACCCCTTTTAATAATAATAATAATGATTTATTGTCTTTTTTTCTTAGTAACATTTAGAGATAATGATATCCTAACTGGGATCTCCCGTGCTGAGGATGTCATTAACATATTATAATTTAATTATAAGAAATTAATATTACAACAAAGTAACGTATGACTTTAATTATAAACATATATCATGTAGTATAATTTTATATTTTTTTAATAATTTTAAAATAAGTTTATATATATTTATATATTTATTTATTTCTATATAATATTTACAGTGTTCACATAATTATTTATATTTGTACATGATATATTTCAAACTTATAACTATAATATGTTGTGTGTAAGGTAAGTTTGAGAAGGTGAAACTGTATGTGATTAATATTGTATGTTTCGTGAACACCTCACTAGGATAACCTGTGCTGAGGTGTTTACGTGGTTATGTATAGGTGTGACAAGTATTTATGTGTTGTAAGATAGTGTTTTTTGTATAGTTCAGTTTAGTAGATTCGGTTTTAGTCTCTGTTTGATATCAGTATATTTTCTATTTCAGATCTCCCTATATTAAGTACCCAGCTTTTTATTTGAGATTTAAATGTTATAATGTTGAGGTTTTTGAGTGAGAGTGGTATTTTACTGTAGAGTTTAATACTATGATATAAGAAGCTTTTTTGCCCAAAAGTTGTATTAGTAGTTATTTGTTGGATAAGTTTTTGACCATGAGATCTAGTGTTTCTATTGTACGTGTTTGTTGTTATTTAATATCTTCCCAATGTTAAGAACGTTAAAGTAAGAAATCTCGTACTATAAACGAATGATTAATCAGTCGTAAAATAAAAATTTTGTAAGAAAAAATATAAAATTATATTTGTTTTACCTACTTCCCTGATGAAGGCACAGCTGTACGACTAGTTGGCTTAACTCAAATAAAGTGGTACACAAAACTGCATCTCAATGAATAGAGAATTGAATGCAGTCAATTCAGTAGTCGCTATATAAAAGTTGTTAAATGATGCAAGGTCAAAAGATTGCATAATATAGAAAGCGTGAAATTTAGATTCTTGAGGTATGTTTGTAAAACATAATTTACAAGATTAGGAAAGGGACACATATATGTGTAATAAGTGTATAATATTATAATAGATCCGGCTTATATTAACCAAAATGAAGGAAAAAAGCAACTTAGAGGATATAGGATATGTTGTGAATTCTTCAAACCAAATCAAAACCGAAATACCTACATTTCCTTGTCGGTGCGTACTCCAGATAATAAATAAATTATGTAGACACTTTGTTTAATTATTATCACTAAAAACATTTGTTTTAAACAAATGTCACTACACCTTAAATTAATACCTCACATACATTAAATACCTCTGTTTTTTTTTTTTTACATACATTTGTTAACAAGTGGGTTAACATATTAACATGTTGGGTTATGTAATATAATGTATATTTCTTGAGTTAGCTGGAAGAAATAGGATATAACCTATAAGCTATACCCTTTGTACTCTGTATGTTTGTTCAATAAATATTTTTTACCTTACAATAATATATAATACCTTACACACATTAAATACCTCTGTTTTTTTTTATTTACATACATTTGTTAACATGTGGGTTAACATGTTAACATGTTGGGTTATGTAATATAATGTGTATTTCTTGAGTTATCTGGAAGAAATAGGATGTAACCTATAAGCTATACCCTTTGTACTCTGTATTTTTGTGCAATAAATATTCTTTTGAATTTTGAATTTTTAAGTTTTTTTTTTAATTTGACTCACTGTGACGCGTAACGAATTACGGTGTATTACCGTGATCACAGTTCACGGACTTCCCACAAAAGTTGATAATATTTACGTACCTATTTATTTATTGTGGTATCTAGGACTTCCGTTACATACAACGTTAAGTTCGTCAAGAATCAACAGGTATTATTGTTTTTACCTATTGTTTATTTTATGAAACTCCCTTTGCCAATGTCGAACTGTGGTATAGCCACTGAAAACAAAAACAGTAATTGGAAATCTATTTCTATCATAGACACTTACCCATTTAATAGAACATTTGTCTCTGACTCGACCACTATTTGACTTAGAAAGGTGAAATTTACAAATAAATATTTATAACTTAGCAGACTGGACGGGTCAACACAAAAATTATAAATTTAATAATCCGTTTGTGTTTTTAAATTACGTATCTCTGTTAACTGGAATGTGGTAGCCATATATAGCCATCTTCTTTTATAATTTGAAAATCTGGTCCTAAAAATTAAAATATATACATATATTTTCGGTTAAATGTAGGTGAAAATTAATCTTCTATCAACAAATGTCATCACACATAATAATTATCATTATTTTAAACGGAGGTTTTTTTTTTGTAGGTGCAATGGCAGTATTTAAAAAAAATGGTCATGTGGGACTTACCGCGTAAATATGTTAATAAATAAAAGTTAATAAATATATATTAATAAATAAAATAATGTTTTAAAAATTAAATAATAAATGCGGTATAAAAAATAGGCAATACGTATGTAATTATTGATACTGCTATGCATAATATATGTAAAATATGTGCACTACTATATAATATATGTACTATTTTTTGTGCACTACTATATTATGTATATATGTACTATATGTGTATTACTATATAATATATGTTTATTATATGCGTACTACTACGTAAAATATGTACTATTATATGCGTACTACTATACATATAATGTGAACTACTGTACTATTCATATTTTTCACTCTTATGATATTTAATGTTAATTTGGCGAATTTTGTGGATCACATAAAATATGTATTCCAACACTACTCTTAAACCTTCTGTTGTATTTCTGTAAATCTATTTGATAACACTGTATTTTTATTTTTTAAATATTGTCATTTTATTTCTATACTTTCTCCTTAGTTTTAATAATTTTCTGTCATCTTAAAGCTGTATTACCTACATTTAATAGCCCTCTGGGCGTTAAATTAATAAAGAAATTTTGTAATATTGCCTTTTTTCTAACTTTGTTTGCGTAATGTATTTTGTTTCCTCATGTTTTGTATCTAGTTTACACGATGACACTAGTTGCACGAAACCAGTGTTACCAAAATTTCGGGTGGAAGGCTAAACTAATTAGATTTCGATAAACTAATGCACGAACGATGAAACTATACGTATAAATATGTATATATTTTTATATTGAAACCGCACAAGAGTTCCAATGCTCCCAAGTGTCTGGAGCCAGTGGAAATATGGCATCCCCAATTGGGTTATGTTGTCAGGCTGAGAATAGTGGGAAACGAAAGGAGGTGGGGAAAAGGAAGGTGGGCATGTATCTGGTTATTCAGATCTGGTCACCAAACACGGCCAAAACCATTTCAAGCAACTTTTCAATTCTGAATGGTAGTCTTGCACCAGGGCGATACCGAGAGTATCTTCCTCTCTGCCGTAAGTATACTATACAGGGTGTATCGGCACTAACCCGACAAACTTTAACCAGCTATTCCTCAGCACATTTGGAGTACAAAATGTTATGGGCACTTTGCTGTCCGGTAGCATTTTTTTTCAATTAAAAACAAAAAAATTAAAAATTTCCACTCTACATCACTGTCATTGGCTTTGCTTTTCGTGTTCAACAGCTGTTATAAGCAAGTATGTCGAAAAACGTCTTCGCTCTTTCGCACACACTAAATAATAATAGTTAAAAATGAGACGAATGGTGCCGTGCCATTTCGTTGTGATTGTAAAAGTGCGCCAATATAGGTACACACACAGACATAGGAATGAATAGACGAGAAGATAATGGCGAGGGGTAAAATCAACTGTTGAAGAACGAAGGGAGTGAAGCTGACTGTGATTCGTCAATAAATCAATCTGACAGTAAATAGGCATCTCGCATTATAATATCACCATTTACTTCTTAAAAGTAAAATCTGCTTTTGAATGAATAGACATTTTTACATGGGAGCGCAAATTACTCGCCACGTTATGAACAAATTTGCGAAGTCCAAATTCGGCAAAAAAATTCGGTTCTATTTTCAGAGTCGAATATTTCGTTTAAGTATTTAGTTAAGACACTTTTATAAATGTTCATAATTTACTTCCCAGCAACCAACCAGCTTTGTGTTTCGCGTCCAGACGTTTCTCGATGTGATAGTAACAACTGATTCATATTATACGATGTGAATATGCTTAAAATAAAGTAAAATAATGCTTATATATGGAATGTAATACGACAATTGGGTTTATTCTCTTTTTCACATCTATTTTTACAAGTTTTCATAGTACAAGTCAACATTTTGCCGTGTTATTTCGTAAAATGAACCGATGATGCCTCGACCATAGTTCGCACAAGAATGATAACGTCACGTTTTCAAATTTCACTTGAGGCCATACGCGAGCACAGCCGGCTCCAATGGAACCGGTATGGGGAGTGGGGATAATACGCTTTTAATCACTAAAGCATCGATGACACGGGGCTAGTTTACAAGCTACAAGCCAGCGAGTTCGCTAGCAGCTTGTAAACTAGCCCCGTGTCATCGGCTTTTTTACAATCTGCTAGTTGACTATCCGATTGTAAAAAAGCAGCGAGTAAAATAGAAAGACGGGCTAATTTACTCGCCATTCGCTGGCGTGTTGGCTTATAAGCTAGTTAACTAGCCGTGTGTCATCATCGCTGCTAGTAACTAGTTGCGAGTATCTTTGCGTTTTGGCAGTCATCTATCTTTTATTTTCTAGATTCTTATATTCCATGAAGTGGTGATCATTTAAATTTACTGAATTTAAAGTTAATGTTCTTTATACAAATAGAACGGCGTCATTTGCGCCTCACAATTTTTACCTCATATGGGTTTATTCAAATATTACCTGGCTTTTATAGACTTAGAAGCCTTGTATTTTCTCGGTAGGGAAAAAATTTGTTACCAAAAAACCCTACTAAAATTGCATGAATTATCCAGCATCAACATCGCCAGCGACCAACGGCGGCCATATACTACATACGTGTCTGTTTGTGTTGTGTTGGGATCGGGGGGGAAATTCGGCTGCGTTCTTTTGTGGGAATCCTTCCGAATTTGCCTGATGGAGTAAGGGAAACCGCAGAAAACCTTACCCAGGAAGGAGCGGCCGATAGTCAACTTGAAACATATGCGGCCTTCAGTAACATCGGTATAATTATATGATGTCCTGCATTTTGTGGTGTGTGTGTGTGTCTGTTTTTTTGTTAATATATACTTATGAGAAGATAGAGAATATATCACGCGTGTTCCACATCATTTTTCAACTTAAAAAAATAAAAGATAGAACGCAAACAACACGTCACGCAAAATAACACGTGATTCCAACTCGCTAGCTAGTTCGCTACTGAGCGAGTGGAAAGTTTTGTGTGTCATCGACACTCGCTAACTCGCTTACTCGCTAGCTTGTAGACTCGTCGACTTCTTCTTCTTCTTCGATGGCGCTACAGCCCATATCGAGCTTTGGCCTCCTGCAACAGTCGCCTCCAACTCCTCCTGTCCTCAGCGGCTGACTTCCAGTTTGTCACCTGGAGAAACTGTGCTGCATCCCCTCTTACCTCATCTTCCCACCTCAGTCTGGGTCTTCCCACTTTTCTCTTTCCACCTGGGTGACCAGTCAGAATTCTTTTTGGGACGCGTGTATCCGGCATTCTCTGTACATGCCCGGCCCATCTCAGCCTGAGGAGTCTCATGTGTGCAGAGATGCTAGGGGCCTTATATATATCGTACAATTCTATATTGTGCCGGATACGCCACTGTTCGCCCTCTTTCACGGGTCCACATATTCTTCTCAGCACCTTTCTTTCAAAAGTATCCAGCATTTCAGCCATCTTTACCGTCAGTGTCAGCGCCTCACATCCATATGCCAATACAGTTCTTACAATGGTCTTATATATGGTTATTTTAGTTTTTCTGTGGACACTACGTGACTTAAACACTGGCAGCAAAGAGAAGTATGTTTTGTTGGCTGCTGTGATTCTCCTTCTGATTTCTGCTGGATCCTCATTGTTCTCTGTCAGGCTGGAGCCCAGGTAGGTGAATTGATCGACCACTTCATATGAGTAGTTGTCTTTAAATAGTGCCCCAGGTAGGTGAATTGATCGACCACTTCATATGAGTAGTTGTCTTTAAATAGTGCCCCAGGTAGGTGAATTGATCGACCACTTCATATGAGTAGTTGTCTTTAAATAGTGCCCCAGGTAGGTGAATTGATCGACCACTTCATATGAGTAGTTGTCTTTAAATAGTGCCCCAGGTAGGTGAATTGATCGACCACTTCATATGAGTAGTTGTCTTTAAATAGTGCTAGCTCGTCGACTAGCAGCTCGTAAACTAGCTCCGTGTCATCGATGCTTTAGGGCAGGTCTACTAATATTCATATGTCTATGGGTACACACGTGCATTATTCAACGGAATTCGAATAAAATATTGCGAGATGGGTTTTCAAACTTTGACAAAGGATAAAACAGTGGTGACATGTGGTGAAAATATGAATAATATTTTTTTATTAAAAAAAAACGTTACCGGACAGCAAAGTGCACATAAGATTTTTTACTCCAAATATGCTAAGGAATAGCTGGTTAAAGTTTGTCGGGTACGTGCCGATACACCCTGTATATTATTTTGAATGAGTAAATTGTGTTCAAAATACTGTTCAAAATGTGACTGCATGCCCATTTCCTAATAAAATATTAGTCATTCAGAATATATCTGAACACGTGTTCACGTAGGTGTCCATGTCCTAATAAATATCCTCTACGAAAAGCGAAAAAATTATATTTTTTAAGAACACGTGTTCCGACTTCCTCATAACAAATTCATGCTTTACTGAGAGTTTGTTATGAAATCTGTCAATTCATTCATTCGTTAAAGGCCTGCAGTCCCGTTTTTAACAGGAAAACGAATAGTTTGACCAGATTATTAATAAATTAAAAATACATATTTTATATCAGTATTTTTTCCTAGAAACCGTATATGTAAGTAGGTGGGCACTATTATTTAATGAATTTTCCTTGTAATTATAGTGTTTTCATTAACCTTTTTGAGGAAAGGAGACTATTTTTCTACTGACTTAAGACTCTACGTGTAGGTAGGTACTTACTTACATTATTTATTGTATTTTAATTGTGTTTGTTTTTAGTTGATTGGGAGAAATTGCCACCTGTCAATACACGAAAAAGCCCAAATACACATGGATATATTTTTTTAAACTTGTGCGCTTCTTAGAACATGTCTCTTGTGACCTAGATAGGTTATATACAAATCGACTAATCCGAAAAGCAGACAAAACGAGTCGCCGCTCCGAGAACACTACGAGGAAATCGGAGAACACATGGAGAAAAATGATTATAGAAATCCTGTTAAAAACGTGAAAGCAATCCATTTCCTAATAAAATATTCAGAATATATCGGAACACGTGTTCATGCAGATGTCCTTTTCTTAAAAATTGACGAAATGTTACAACATTAGAATTTTTATGAACACTGTTCCGACATCCTAATAACGCATTCGTTTCTTACCGAAAGTTTGTTAGTAAAACCTGTCAATTCAATCGTTGAAGGCCAGCAGTCCCGTTTTTAACAGGAATATTTTACCAAATTTTTAATAAATTAGATATATTTTATACCAAAAAGTTATCACTCTCGCCCAGGCAGTCCAGTAGTGCAGCGCACCACTTCGTCATAATAATAATTGGATGACTTGTATATCGCCATTTTTGTGCAAAATCACCTCAAGGGCGCTGTACAAACTTATAATACATTTTGTACAGTGATCTATGTTATTACTTAACTATTTATGGAGATAATAAACAGTTCAATACTTACCTGGTAGGTCACTTGAGATTAACACAATTGACATTATCTAATTGTTTATTAGCGAAATTTAGATACAGGATTTAGGAGTAATTGGAAAATTGAATATAACTGGACTTTTTCTTAGGAATGTTATATATTTAATTTATGAAGAGTTTCCCTCCAAACAATACTCATAATAACAAGTGCTAAATTAACCTGTATTATATGCTATTTACTTCTTTGTTTTGTTATGTATGTCATATTAATCTCATAATGTATTCATTTTCTTTATATGGCACTCAGTGCGTTTAATACTCCTTTATAAATTAAAATATAAATAATAATAATACGCCTTGTAGTGGTTTTTAACAAGAATAGCGCTTTTTTTCTTTCTTTTTTTCAAAGAATATACATTTGTTTGTCTAAATCTGCAAAACCCTCAAACTGCGAAAATGAATTAACTAGCTCAACAACTCAATCCAAAAAAAATATTTTAATTTTATCGCAAGCTTTGGTGCTGTGAAATATCTATCTAAATTTTTTTAAAACGACAAGAAGTCAAATTATTTTTCTTTCCGTACTTTTCAATGAGAAAAAATATTTCAGAAAAGGATCGAAATATATCAAGAAAATAATAAATTGTTTTGTTTATTCAACTTTTTCTTTCTTTCAACCATATTTTTATGGGATAAATAGAAAATAACATGAAAATGATCATCATAAAACATACTTATTTAGGCTGTACGTGCTGTGCGTTAGTTAGTCCTGCGTGAAACCAGGTTCAATGAACTCAAATTTTTAATTTAAGAGGAAGCTACAAGCCAAAAATGTGCATATTCTTGGTATACCTTATATTGTAGGTAATAGGCATTAAATGGCTTGACAAACGGAGTCTAGAAACGTTCGATTTCAAGCTCAAAACTGGTTTATATTTATCTATTAAATAATTTTATAAGAAAGCAAAAAAGTTAATCAAGTAAAACTGTCACAGATAATCTTAGCCATAATACTGTATTTTTTTAAAGTTGTTTCGTTTATGAGTTCATACATTTCTATTGAAAAAATAGTTTACATTTATATTTTTTATTTGGTAATTTATTTTTTATTTGTATTTTACTCAAGCGAAACGATAGGAAAACCTTCAATTTATCTAAAGGGTTTATCTAAAGGGTATCAATTATCTAAAGGGTATTTGGTATTGATAATGTAAACCAATTCATTATAAAGATTAATCAAAATAGTGATTTGGCATTAAGCTTCGCCTTAAGAGTCATTTTCAAAATTGTAACTAATTATTTGAAGAATTCATACAAGACTTACCTATAATACAATGTAATATTTTTAATGGAAAATTATTTTAATTTGAAAGATTTTCAAAATTGGAACTGATTTGTCGATAATTCACACTATCCAGTGATTTTACACGGGTCTGCGCTAGTTACATTTTATCATTCAATATATCCAAAAGGAGGAAGCCGAGTAGCCGTAATAAAACTAGTTTGTCTATAAATAAACATTATAACAACCCACTTTATGATTCATTTATGTTCAGTAAAAAAATCTAGCCACGGGTTAATTCGGTTTATTTTTAATACTGGAACCTTCCTTCAAACTTCTCTGGTGTTATTAATAATAATAAATATTACAATTACTTATCTGGTAATGGAGGAATTCCCACTCTTAATTAATTGCGCTACAGGTTATAAAAAGCTTGGAGATTCAGGCAGGAATTCTCAGTATTGCTTTCAAAATAGCAATACTGAGATTTTACACAGAATTAATATCGAAATCGCTTACAGATCAACTTTATGATAAAATGTATGTCTTGATTGGCCGGCCAGGGGTGGCAAATGGAAAATGGAAATCTGAACACAGGTAACCTGCATTAAATATAGATGCTAATTGCTTTCTGCCCAAGGGTGCTTGTTTACGATAGTAACTACTGGCACATGATGTATGGAAAAAATCTTTTTTTAATAAAAGTTTGTCTCTGCGGACACATAGATACCAACGTTTAGGTTATTTATGTAGATATTAAGTGTTTTTTTACAAGTTGAAAACTTTAACCAATAGGGAGTGAAATAAAAGTACATAAAAATCAGCAATCTTAGCCTAAAAATCTAATGCAAGGTTTGGGTCTCCCGCACTTGGCCTAAAAATCTAGTGCATGGTTTGGTCCTCCCGCACTTGGCCTAAAAATCTAATGCAAGGTTTGGGTCTCCCGCACTTAGCTTAAAAATCTAATGCAAGGTTTGGTTCTCCCGCACTTGGCCTAAAAATCTAATGCGTGGTTTGAATCCCCCGCACTTGGCCTAAAAAATCTAATGCAAGTTTTGGATCCCCCTCACTTGGCCTAAAAAATCTAATGCTAGGTTTCGGTCGCCCGCACTTGGATTAAAATTGAGTAATTTTAACAATTCAATATTTTTGGAATAGCTATAACTCTGTATATCCATTATATATATAAATGAAACAAGATAACTTGTTTTGAACCACCATCCATTTATTTTTTAATAAACTCCGACCGGTTTCGGAAAAACCGTTCCTTCCTCCGGGAAAAATACATACTATTTTGCCCTAAGAAAAAGCAAAAGAAACGGTTGCTCCGAAACCGGTCGGCATTTATTAAAAACTAAATATATAGTGGTTCAAACACAGTTATCTTGTTTCATTTATTAACAAATTTAGCTTATTTTAATAAATTGAGGAGCGTTTTCGCACAGAGAAATATGTACCCCAAACGATTTTCTCATTCTTATTCTTTATGTAGGTGTCTCCGAAATGGCTATTTAGAATTTTAAAATATCAATATATTTATGTGTTTTAAGTGTAATAGAAAAGGATTATTTTTCACAGCGTGAATGAACTAGTTGAGTGTACACACAATAATGTAAAAGAGTCATTATTATCTTATTTTAATGTTTCTGAATAAGCCACCAGTTATGTAAAAAAAAATATATTTTTGATTCCCTAGCAAAATTTTTGCCTGGGTAATTACTACTTAAGCGTATCAACTTTATATTTATTTCTTCGGTCGATGTAGGTACTTTGATAGATTGAGCAAAAATCAATTTTTATTTTTACTAAAAACAATCATTTTACTGTAGAACTTTTTTTTTTAAAGAAAGACACACATTCCCGGGTTACGAATAACCTGACAATATTTGAAAATCTCCTACTACCACCACTGTAAGCTGAAAATGTTGCTTGTGTTGTGATGGAGGACTTAGCCAGCCGAGGAATTGAACACACTACGCCCGAGTGGGACCCAAGCGCGATGTCAACTCGGATACCGACCGGTCTAATAACTAAAATATATTGGTGTTTTGCTTAGTGAAAACTTTTTTAAGTAAAGGTGGTTCTTCACAAATGAATTGATCTTTCTTATTATTCTTCGTGTCTAACACATAAATTTGACCACGACAGAACGAAAAAAAAAGTTTATGTAGTATTTAATTTGTGAAAACGCTCCTCGATACTAGTCTAGTGTCAGTGGAGCTGGGAACCACAAATCTAATAGAATTTAACAACGGTTTTTTTTAAACAAACTATACTATTTTTTATTTTTGTAATGACAAAAAATATATGAAAAATATATATATTTAAGAAATTTATACTTTGGCCTCCCCTTGCGGGAGACTTAAATATTTTTCAATTGGGCCATGATTTGTGGTAAGTATATGTGAGTCCATAACTCCATAGAGACAACGTTTATCAACTTGAAATTTTGAATTTTCAAAAAAATATATATTTCGATACACCCTACTGGCCAAAGATGGAATATTTATTTGTTCATTTTATTTATTTACAAAAAATATTTATTTATTAATTTTATTTTAGTAATTTCTACATTTAAGTTTACAAACTACTAATTAATTTGTTACATATACATATACTATATTTTTTCTTGCTTGATGTGGCTCCTACACAACATCTTGAACTTTCCAATTGGGGTAGACTTTAGGTTTTCCGGCAGCGCGTTATAGTATTTCATCCCTTTATATAGTATACTATTCTGAGTATTCGCCTTGTCCTTTTTTGGTAGCCTAATTTCATTGCACGTCCTTCTTTTATGTTTGTGTATGTTCTTGTTGTTTACAATTTTAATGTTTGTATCGACTTAAATCGATTTGTGTCAGTGTCAAATCTGATGAACATGTATTTTCACTGTTATTTTGGAATAATGTTTCCTGGAATTTTCCTTTTAAAATCAGATCACGGTTCAGCCGCAGTGAATGAATTCACTTTTATATTGGTACATGGTTCTCAACAAATAATTTTCTCCATCTTAGGTTAAGTTCATAAGTTCATAAAAATAATATTTGTTATTTTTTAAGCTAATCTCTATACAGGGTGTATCGGCACGTACTCTACAAACTTTAACCAGCTATTCCTTAGTATATTTGGAGTAAAAAATCTTATGTGCACTTTGCTGTCCGGTAACGTTTTTTTTTAATAAAAAAATTACTATTCATATTTTCACCACATGTCACCACTGTATTATCCTTTGTCAAAGTTTGAAAACCCATCTGGCAATATTTTATTCGAATTCCGTTGAATAATGTACGTGTGTACCTATATTGGCGCACTTTTACAATAACAACGAAATGGCACGGCACCATTCGTCTCATTTTTAACTACTATTATTTAGTGTGTGCGAAAGAGCGAAGACGCTTTTCGACATACTTTGCTTATAACAGCTGTTGAACACGAAAAGCAATGCCAATGACAGTGATGTAGTGTGGAAATTTTTATTTTTTTTTGTTTTTAATTGAAAAAAAAATGCTACCGGACAGCAAAATGCCCATAACATTTTTTACTCCAAATGTGCTAAGGAATAGCTGGTTAAAGTTTGTCGGGTTAGTGCCGATACACCCTGTATAGTTGAAAAATAAATTATTTGAAATTCCCTTGATAACAAAAAAAAATAGCAAAGTATGCTACAAAAATTATAACTAACACAGCTGGTTGTGTTATTTAAAATGCCACAGGCATGAAAAAAAATCAAGTGTTTCTTTAAATACTACTTAACAGTCAACAGTCGCTTACGCATATTAATAGGTGACCGGATAAATCATTAAAAATGATAATTCATCACATCTTTAAAAAGTTATATAAAGTCATGGAATGTGATGAAACAAAAACTTTATTAACTGGGTTAAGTAGGTTAGGTTAGGTTAGGTTAAAAAAAAAAATTTTCATCGTTTCTAATGACTTTATATCACTTTTTAAAAATGTGTTGAATCGTCACTGTGTTGAGTTATCATGGAACCAAAATAAATAAATATTAGCCCGCTCCCTCTAAAATTTTTATTTGCGTATCTCCTTCCATCTTCCAAACCATCTTTTCAAACATTCTTCTTCTTTTTAAACGCTTATAACGGTTCATTAACAAGAAAGAGGAAGAGGTTCCAATATAGTTATCAAATCGAATATAGTTATGAGAATCGTACTCTTACCTCTGAGGCACCTCTGCAGAACCGTTTTATATTCTTTTCTCCTTATCAGCGCACTCCGACCTGTATTACCGATCCCTGCATTCATACACAATATGCTAATACGCCCATAATCAACATGATCGGCTTGTTGACAAGCGGTCAATTGGCGTTCAGGTTCACTATTCAGTATTAAGCCAAGCGTCGGTCAGTTGGCATCTCAGTCGGTCACTTTCTTTAGTGTAGTGAAACGCGACTAGTGCAGAAACACTGGTACATTACCATAATATAATTTATGAAAGTGGATGATAGTTCACCTAGTGATTAGTGAAATTATTCATTAGCTTACTTATTGAGCAATCAATCTAATTATTAAATAGTTTTAAAGTGGTTCTAATTTGAAAGGTATCTAACTAATAACACGCCAAATTTTCCGCAACTTAATAAATATAATAATATCTAGCACTGGATATAAAATTTTAAATTGAAAATTGCAAAATGTTCATAATTTTAATGTAAAGAAAATATTTTTGATTTGTTCTTGGTGGTGTATAAAACTTACTTATGAAACTGCTACTATTTACAGTGATTAAAGTTATCAATTTTTTTTTAAATTACTCAATTCTTTTTAAACCACCAAGAATATACCAAAAACATTTTGCAAAATTTTTCAAAGCATAGACACACATAACAACAAAATATGTTGACAAATTTGAAACAATTGCAATTCGCATGTTCTTGATAGTTACAATGACAAGTGAATTTCAATAATGATCTTGATTCTTCTTCTTGAGAGGTAGTCAACATTATCTATCTTGTTTTCTAAATCATTAAGAGCAAGCCAAAAACACTTTTTTACATTAACATAAATAAATTTTGGCACTTAATGTGGTTTTACTCTCAGTGTGCTATATTTAGATAGTAATA
Source organism: Hesperophylax consimilis (assembly GCF_061612785.1). Taxonomy (NCBI): domain Eukaryota; kingdom Metazoa; phylum Arthropoda; class Insecta; order Trichoptera; family Limnephilidae; genus Hesperophylax; species Hesperophylax consimilis. The sequence goes on along the minus strand of NC_142856.1, from coordinate 11,157,406 downwards.
TTATGTATCCAGATCAAGTTTAATGTCATTCTTTCTGCTTGTCCATTCTGCTATGGGTATGTAACTACTATTGAACGTATCTGTGATCTTTGCAGAAATCTTCACATATGTTACATCTTCTAAATGCGTATATTTTCTGAACATTTCTCGTCAATGTATTAGCATTGAAATGTTCCTCTGTTGAGGAAAACTCTTAACCGAATTGCGAAATGAAGGAAATATCTCGCACGTTCGCGAATAAAACACTAACTGTTAATTTGTTGTGTCAACTTATAATAATGGCAGTCAGCGTGTGTAAGTTAGCTAGGGTGTTCCTGTTTTAATATTATTTGACCGAATTTAAAATGGTCCAAACCAAGGATAGCTAGCTTGTCACATTCCTTCCGTGGTCAAGGGGTAAGCTCGGGGGGTCCAATTCCCGGAGTGCGCTAATAAATTTTAATTCTTGTTATGTTCAATTTGTTAATTTAAAATTATTCGTAGTATATTTTTCGCACGTTCCACGCTTCCCCACTTGATCTTACCCATCTCCCACCCCTCCTCACTACCTTCATCTTCACAGCGTACCTACCCCAATTGGGGTTACCGTAGGCTCACTGGCTCCAGACGGTTAGGAACAGTTGACTCTGGACGTGCGTATTCACATTTAAAATTATACATAGTATATTTGCGGCACGTTCTACACTTCATCTTACCAATCTCCTACCCCTCTTCATTACCTTCAGCCTCACAGCATACTCCAATTGGAGATGCCATAGTCTCACAGGCTCCAGACGATTAGGAACAGTTGAGACTGTGCGTTCGTATTCACATTTAAAATTATACATAGTATATTTGCGGCACGTTCTACACTTCATCTTACCAATCTCCTACCTCTCTTCATTACCTTCAGCCTCACAGCATACTCCAATTGGAGATGCCATAGTCTCACAGGCTCCAGACGATTAGGAACAGTTGAGACTGTGCATTCGTATTCACATTTAAAATTATACATAGTATATTTGCGGCACGTTCTACACTTCATCTTACCAATCTCCTACCCCTCTTCATTACCTTCAGCCTCACAGCATACTCCAATTGGAGATGCCATAGTCTCACAGGCTCCAGACGATTAGGAACAGTTGAGACTGTGCGTTCGTATTCACATTTAAAATTATACATAGTATATTTGCGGCACGTTCTACACTTCATCTTACCAATCTCCTACCCCTCTTCATTACCTTCAGCCTCACAGCATACTCCAATTGGAGATGCCATAGTCTCACAGGCTCCAGACGATTAGGAACAGTTGAGACTGTGCGTTCGTATTCACATTTAAAATTATACATAGTATATTTGCGGCACGTTTCACACTTCCTTACTTCATCTTACACATATTCTTCCCCTCCTCACTACCTTCAGCCTCACAGCATACCCCAATTCACTAGCTCCAGACGGTTAGGAACATTTGAGACTGTGCGCGTATTAACATTTAAAAAAGCTTATGCATCAAAATCATATCGGCTGCAAATTGGTGAAAAGTTTTAGAGGAGTTGAGATAAAAGAATGTCGGCTTGTCAACCAAAATTAACAAAATTATGTTTTATTTTCAAAATAAATTAGTGAATCACAAACCGTTCGAAGTGTGTTGTGGGGGCGTGTTTATTCAAATATTTCATCGATGCTTCGAATGCTTTAAAAATAACATATTCCGCTATTTCTTAGCTTAAATTCGTTTGCTCATACGCCTATAGGTACTTGTATCCATGTTTAGGTGCATCTGTATATCTGTCATGTTGTGTTTAAATTCTGTAAAATGTGTTTATGTCAATTTTCACGAATCTTGGCTCCAATTATTACTGACCACGGACATGCAGGCACGCGATAATTGGGTATTTAAATATTGATAAAAAAAACCATCTCAGAGCGTGCCATGAGGAAATGATAATAATATAATTTACTTTAACGATGTGTTCTGCTAATAAATTCTGCTACACGCGGAGTAGAGTTGATGGTGACTTCACTGGATGTCACTTCTTCCACCTAATGACTCTAGTTTTGCAGTATTGGAACAATTTGGCATCGTCCACAAATTCTGCGGTCTTTCGCCATTCGCCCCAGCTTTCAGTCCTTCCCGTTACCCGTCCTGCTCCAATCCTCTCCAAATCTATCCATCACTTCACCGATCTGTCTCTCCATCGCTTTTAGTTTTACGGTGTCTCAATAGAAAAGGGGAATTAATTTCAGAAAAACTGTCAGTCAATAGATATCATTTATCTGTGGTTCCTGTATGTTTTCTTGGTAATATGGAGCATTTTACATGACCACAACATTCATTTCCACTCTTAATCAGAAACACGTTTATTTTCATATTTTTGAAGGTCGACCAGCACTTGTCAACATCAGGTTGGTGTGCTATTTCGAGGTCTTGTAGTGGATTCTAGTCCAATAACACGCCATATCTCCAATATATGTATGAAAATAAAATATTTTTCAAACAGTTTTGTCTCATCAGCTGCGATATGTGTGGTATTTTCACCACATCTGACAACAAACCTTTGGACTTAATACTTTAGCTCATTATCTTACTTAGTAAATACAGTGTTTAAAATAGGTAAGCCATGATTCTACGGATGAACCAGTATTGGCAGGTGAATTGTTGTTTGCAAGCCTTTGATGAATAGGCTATAGCATCTAGCATTCTGCAACTACAGTAAACAATCTTTGAAGATGTTTTGTTGTTGTTTATAAATATTCCTGGATTTGGTGTTATTCACATAATGATTTAGGTATATAGCAGTATTTTATGTCAAAAATCTGTACGTGCCTTCACAATCAAGTTCATTAAAAAAACTTTCATTATAATGCTCACTTAGAAAATATATTTCGTAAAACTATTTTATCCGATTTTCTAATTTGTCTTACATCATATTTTTTTGCACAGCTAGTTAGTAAGTCTAATACTTAAATACATATGTATTCTAGCAAAGAGAAATGCTTGAATACAAAAATATTTTTCCATTGAATAAGATTTCTAACAAATAATGAAAATTTTCACCTGAAAGGTACCTTAAAATGCTTTCGAAAAATCTATTTTTTTTTACTTATATAGAATGACATCCCGCAGTTAGAGTGATATTTTGGAATATATATCAAAATATATTGTTATAACAACCGAGCCCCGAATAGTTTAAGTTCATAAGATAAGGAAAATTTTCTAACCAGAGCCCTAATAAAGCATAGAAAAAAACAACGTGCTCTTTTAAAATTGCAACTCTCACACAATTCCGTTACGTTGGATACCGGTTTTCGTTTAGAAATTTCCATTAAATATTTGAAAAAACCACCAATTTGCAAATTGTACAAAAATATATTTATATTATGAACTCTCAATAAAATTGCTAGCAGAATTTCGAATATTAATTCCCATATTGACCTTTTGAGACACTAACGAAATTTTAATAATTTTCGCATCTATGTATAACTTTCCAAAATTTCTCTCTGTGCGTGACACACACAGCTACTTCCCCACCTTCCTCTTTCCCATCTCCTTCCCCTCCCCGCTACCTTCAGCCTCACAACATACCCAAATTGTGGATGCCATAGTCTCACTGGCTTCATACGGTTGGGAGAAGTTGGGAATCTTGTACAGTTTCACATAAAAAAATTTAAACCTGTATTATACTAAAATAACATGTGGTTATGTTTATCGATGAGTTCTAAGAAAATATGTCCATTAAAAGCATTTTAAATTATTTCCTAGAATCTCCAAGACATCGCTGGTGTAAAAATATCTGTGTTTGTATAAATTACAAATCCACAAGATGTCGAAGATCTGCATGATACTGATGATGGTTCTGCCCTTGGTGGCAGCAGTTGGGAATGGCCCAAGGAAAGCCCAAAGAGCCAGGATAAACAATATGAGGAATCCAGACCCTGATTCCGTGATCTTCCCCGACCACCAGATGAAGTCAATGGAAGCAGAAAATCAGGTAAGACCATTGTACTGATTTGAATTGTGCAAGACAAGCAAGACACGTGCGGGAAATTTCTAAAAATGGTGCTGCAAAATGTTGACTAACTAACTAACCAACTCACTAACCATCAGGCCGTTTCCCCGCAGGGGTAGGCAGAGAGGACGGACCGCCTAACAACTCGGTCTTGGCACACACTCCTTCCCTCATTCACACTCATACATACTCTTCTATTATTCTGACTCTTGACATGGCCCGACTCGAGTATCTGATTAACTTGGTCGCGCCATATCTTCCTCGGGCGTCCCCGACTTCTGCTACCATTCACATTTGCAACATATATTCTCCTTACACTCCTTTCTTCCGTCATTCGCTTTACATGCCCAAACCATCTAAGCGTCCCTTTCTTGATCTTACTCATTACGCTTACATCAGCCTTGCACTTTTTGCCGATCTCCACATTTCTCGCATGATCCATACGTGGTTTTAGCACACATACGACTCATAAAAGTTTTGTAAAACTTGTATAAAGTTGAAGCTAATAATACTATAAGACAGAATTCTTAAAATACGTCATACCTTAATACCTGGAAGGACTATAAAGCTATAAAATTTTAAGGTAAGTACCTTGATACCTACATACTTATGTAGTTATTAAGATAGGTATTGTATATTAAGATAGGTTAAACATTCAGGTTTTGGCATGTAATATTTTAATACTGCTCTTCCATATGTCTAGAGCAGGGGTTCCCAACCTTTTTGTACTCTAGAGCACATTCTAAAATATCGGTAGGGTGGCGGGCACCACCTATTTTTAATCGGCAAACTCGGGGCAGCAATCGCAATCAAAATGACAACAACGCGGTTCCAGGCGGGGAATGCCATTTGCACATCACTCCTTGTACACGATGAAAACCCGAAGTGAGCCGATGATCGCCGAACCCATCTGTCCGGTTCGAGCCCGTGACTCCTGTCAGTTTGGGTGTCGGGGCCATGCTTATTGCTTTCACTGACAGACAGAGCTGGCAGAGTCATGAGCCATGTGTTTTGGCGCCTTCGGCGTTCTTCGGCTCAGTTCGTGGCGTTCGTTCACTTCGGGTTTTCTGCGTGTACAAGGAGTGATGTGCAAATAGAACTCTCCGTTCCAGGCTAGTGTGAAGAGTGCAGTCTGGCTCGCCGCTAGACAGGTTGCGACAAGTACTGTCAGCAAAGGAACCACTCATACATACAATATCGCAAACATACGAACGTATTTAATAAACCTAGGTACTCAAAAAAATTAAAACTCTAACAAATAAATAAAAATTATTCACATTTTTAATTAATGTTTATGAAAAGATTATTTCACTGTCAAATAGTGGCGGGAACATACGAATCGTTCCGCGGGCACGGGGTTGGATCCACTGGTCTAGAGTATTCATCTATCTATATACATATATATAAATAAAAATGTAAATGTTCGTTTGTTCAGAGTCATAAATCCTCGAAATTTCTTCACCGATTGCTTTGAAATTTTGACACAACTTCGCATTCGAATAGGCGTGTGTTTTTATATACCTATTATATAGATGGGTAAAACCATGCTTTTTGAAAAACAGCGCCATCTCTTGGACAAACATGTTCTTTTTTAAAACGTCGCCATCTGATGGACGTAAAAGAAATACGCGGGATTGTTTCTTTATCTGCCTAGGCAGACCTAGCAACAGTAACGCGTGGCGGGGTACAGCTAGTTAATATGATAAGAGTAGGTATTCATAAAAATAATAATATATTCGGCCTTTGTGGTCGAGGGATACGGCTTTCGACTACGAATCAGGAGGACGATGGTTTTAATCCCTCCGTGCGCGAGTAAATTTTCATTAATTTATTTGTTTAAAATAATATACTAGGCATATTATAATATAGAGAGGAGGAAGCGGTTGATCCGCATGCCTTCATAACAAAGGCGAAACAAAACATAAGTGACTTACATACAATCATCGAAGAAAATAAACTTACCAAAGAAACCAAATCAAAAATGATGAAAGAAATAAATAACATCATGGAAATGATATCACACATGGCAATAGAATTAGCTAAATTACAAGAAAAGTGTGATATTCAAGAAAAAAACCAAGCACAAAAATACCCTTTTTCTAATCTGCAGTAAAAAACTTAATATCACAAACGCAAGAAAAACGATTTCCTATAATAATTAAAAGCTTAAAAGAAGAAGACACTGAAAAAATAAAAGAGAAAATACAAAAGATTAAAATATCGCAGTTGGGAATTCGAGTATGCGAAATTAAAAAAACAAAAAAAAACCTTATAATAACATGCCCAGAAAAAGAAGACGCAAAAAAATTAAAAGATAAGATAAATGAAGTCGACAAAACCATAATAGCGGAGGTACTTCTGAAAACGGATCCATGCGTAATATTCAAAGGTCTTGACAAAGACTATACCGAAAAAGAATTCTTAGAAGACATCATTGAACAAAACAACGACATCAAAATGATATGTGAAAAATACCAAGATAAAGAAATATTACAAGTTAAGGCCATCATTACAAACAAAAAAACTAACAGCAAAAACTTAATACTACAAACAAATCCCGAAATGAGACTACATCTTATTAATAATAAAAAAATTCATCTAGGATTCATGAGAATCTATGTAGAAGACTGCAATCCTCTTACCCAATGTTTCCACTGTCAAAGATTTGGACACACAGCACAAAAATGCTACAATAGAATGAATAAACCAACATGCAAGCACTGTTCAGAAGATCATCCCATCTCCGAGTGTAAATCCCTGGAACTGCCACCCAAATGCGCTAACTGCAACTCAGCTAACAAGAAGAAAGAAATAAACTCCTTGAACAGTAAAATGAATGAAGTAGACCACCGAACAAACAGCGAAACATGTAAGTTCCGATCTTACATGCTTAAATTAGCCAAAGAAAGAATTAACTACGACATTGAATAAAAATCTTTTAAATAATTTTGTAAAATACAACCGAAAATGCATTAAATGGATGATTTCTTAAGTAACGAATTAGATTTAAATATTAAAATTCAAGAATATGAATGTATATGTACCGATTCGTGTAACAAAATTATTTCTAAAAACATCAATGATATAATTATTATGCACATAAACATCCGTTCAATTCAAAAAAATTTAGATGAATTAATTCTAAAAATAAATAATTTAATTAAAAAACCGGACTTTATAGTGTTATCCGAAACATTTACGAACGCTGAGTCACCGCCTTATCACTTACCTGAGTACAACTATATTTCTACCAAAGTAGACATCAATAAAAATTCGGGAATAATAATATTTGCAAGCAATAAATTTAGTATTGTTAACATAATAGAACATCCAATACACTTAGTAAACTGCATCGAAGTACATTTCAAACTCGGCAAATCCATATACCATCTAATAGCTATCTATAGAACGCATGGCTCGAGTATTATTACATTTATTAATGACCTCAAATACATATTATTAAAATTAAAAAATAAACTTTGTTTTGTCGTAGGAGATTTTAACGTTAATATTAATGAAAAAATAGAAAATAATAACAAAAATGAATACATCAATTGTATGACTGAACAAAATTTTATATCTTGCATAAATAAAAATACTAGGGAAATAAAAGAACATACTCCATCTTGTTTAGACCACATTTGGACAAATGTAAACATTAAAGATCTTCACAAAATAAAATCAATTGTTTGGAAAACTAACATAACTGATCATCACTCATGCTTACTTCTGTATAATAATAATATTAAACATAAAAAACATAATTTAATAACCAAAAAATCAACAATAGATATGACTATTCTCTCTGAAAAATTAAAAAAGGAAGATTGGAATAATGTTTTAAACAGTGATGATACTGAAATTTGTTCGACTAACTTCGAAAATATTATGTCACAACACATTAAAAATTCGACAACTGAGATAACAACATACATAAAATCAAAATTAAGATGTTTAAAACCTTGGATTACCAAAGGACTTATTATATCTATCAGAAATAAAGAAAAACTTTACAAAATAACTTTAAAAAATCCCCGAGATGAAAAAGCATATATTTTCTATAAAAAATATAAAAATAAATTAACATCTTATATTAAAAAAAGTAAAGAAGAGTATTTTAAAAATAAAATATTATCTTCAGAAAATAACCATAAACAAATGTGGAAAACTGTTAATTTCGCCATAGAAAATACAAAAAAAACAGAAAACATTAAGTACATTGAACACGATAAAAAAATTATAGATGCCAATATACAGCCTAAACAATGTGCAAACATATTTAATTCCTTCTTTGCAAATGTTGGGAAAAATCTTGCGAAAAATATTCATAAGCCTTCAAACCAAGAAAACCATAAAAATAAAAATATACAGAAACGTAATATACTTTCAATGTTTGAAACAACAACAGAATGTGAAATCTCGAAAATAATAGAAAATATGAAAGGAGGTTCGTCCCCCGGTTTTGATTCTATTACGACACACATGTTAAAAACTATGAAACCTCACTTAATAAAACCTATCACTCATTTAATAAACTTAAGTTTAACAAATGGAATTTTTCCAATGAACTACAAAACCACAATAATCTCACCTATTTACAAATCTGGAGATCCACATCAAGCAACGAATTATCGCCCAATATGTCTAATTTCTAATATAGGAAAGATCTTTGAAAAAATAGTAAAAAAACAATTGGTAAATTTTCTAGATAATAATAAAATATTACACAAAAACCAGTTTGGCTTTATAAAATCACTCAGCACACAAGATGCTATTGCTAACGTAACTTCATACATTTACGAATCATTAGATAAAGGTAAAAAATGTGCGGGTATATTTATTGACCTTAGAAAGGCATTCGATAGCATATCCCATGAGATGTTATTAAAAAAATTGAATAATATTGGCATAAAAGGCAACGCAATTAAATGGATCACCGACTACTTAAAAAACCGTCCTCAAGTAGTAAAAATCAATCGTGTTAATAGTGATCAAGAGATTACAAGCTTTGGAATCCCCCAAGGTACAGTGCTTGGACCAATTCTATTTACTATATATGTAAACGATATTTTTTTTCAACCCTTACATGGTCAAATTACGTCATACGCCGATGATACAGTATTAATAATAAGTGATACGAATTGGGAAAATGTAGAATTAAAGGCCACAGAAGACATCAACACGCTCAAGAATTTTTTCGACACTAATTTACTGTCACTTAATAAAGAAAAGACATTTGTAATTCCATTTGCAATCCATACAAATGATACTCCTAAAAATTTTAACATTGTCATACATAATAATACTAAAATTCACAGCCAAAACTATTGCAAATCAAACTGTACAGTACTAAAAACAACAAATAAAATTAAATACCTAGGAGTAATTATTGATAAAAATCTGAAATGGAAGGAACAAATATGTCAAGTAGTAAACAAAATTAGAAAATTAATATATATATTTTTAAGAATTAGAAACTTTCTGTCGATAAAAAATCTATATTTAATTTACTATGCCTTAGTTCAATCCACTTTACAATACGCTATTATTAGTTGGGGATCCGCGTATAAATGTAACCTTCTTCCAATTGAAATTATACAAAGAACAATTATTAAAATTATATTAAAAAAATCCTTTGACTACCCAACAGAACGCCTGTTTGAAGAATTTCAAGTACCTACATTTAAAGACCTTTATATTAAAAACTCATTAATCCAAATTATAAAAGAAAAAGATAAATATCAATTTTTAAATGAAAACAGAACGCGACTTAGACATGTTTTTCTATGCCCAAAACTAAATACGTCTTTTGCACAACATCATTATACTTACCAGGGAAGAACTTTTTTCAATCGTCTACCAGAAGAAATCAGAAGCATTAATGATAAAACCCGAATACTGCTCTCTGTCAAGAGACATTTTAAAAATATTCTGAAAAAAAAACTACTGTCACTTAATTAATCTCACAAATATCCTTAGTTTTCCATAACTTCCTTTCTTTTTTAAATTTAATAAATTAATATATTATCCTTCACTACTATCAAAAAAAATACTACAGCAAACATACATTTATGTAAAAAGAATTATTTAAGTACCAACTAACAACAACATTTTTGTACACTCCCCTTCCATACACAAGCAAATGCTTTCAATGGAAGAGTAGTAAAAAAATACAAGATGTAAAATGAAACATAGCACCATGTAAACATATTATTAAAAATAAAAAATAATTACAAAAAAAAAAAAAAAAAAAAAATATTTGTGGCACGTTCCACAGCGGAAGATGCTCTCAGTGTCGCCCTGGTTAAAGACAAAAAAACTGAATTGAAACGTTGTTTGAAATGGCTTTAGCCGTATTTGTTGACCAGATCTCAATACCCCTTCCTGCTACCAGTGCTACCTTCAGCCTCACAACTTAACCCAATCACCAATTTTGGAAACCTATTATCTAGCATTATTTTAACATGTCCAACCCATCGCAGACTTTGGAACCTACAGCGTCTTAAGATGGTCTCATGCTCTAATAGATTTTCGAATTCATGGTTCATTTTAATTGTGTATGATTCTCTATTCATTTAGAGCAGATCCAAAGTTGTATTAGTGTTTTGCTTTCAAAGACTGCCAATCAATTGCACTATGTTTCTCTTGCATGGAAATTTACCATCATAACATGACCTTGTCAACAGCTACCTCTGGAGCTGGCTCGAAGGTTCAACGAGGATCTGGAGGATCTGGATACCTTCATGGAGAACTTTGTGGAAAACAAGGAACTCTTCCGCTCCGAAAACCGTGAAGACCTCATTTTACCGAGGGGTGAGTTAACCCGTAACCTTGCTATTTTATCTGCTTTCATGAATTTTATCTTTGAAACACTCTACAAACAATATACAAAACAACCGGAAAATATAACATTACAAAAACATTTCAAAGCTTATAAAAAAAAACTTACATATCTAATAAAAAACACAAAGGATGACTACTACAAACAAAAACTTGAATTATCTGGAAATGACAGTAAAAGGATTTGGTCCATCATAAATGAAATTGTCGATAAAAAACATTTAAAAAATAAAACAATCAACAGTGTAAACCATAATGATTCAAAAATCTGCTGTAAAGATAAACCTCTAGAAGCCGCAAATGTATTTAACAATTTTTTTGCTAATGTAGGAAAAAACCTCGCTAAAAAAATCCAACAAGGCCTTACCCCAAATGACCCAAATACTACAGTAAATAATGAGCATAAATTTGAATTATTTCAACCGACAACACCAGAAGAAATTGAACAAATTATTTCAGGTATGAAAGGAGGTTCTGCCCCTGGTTTTGATGGGGTCACAATACAAACACTGAAATGTATAAAATCACAAGTATCAAAACCATTAACTCATATAATCAATACAAGTTTTCAAAGCGGAGTTTTTCCATCCATGTACAAACAATCTGTAATTATACCAATATTTAAAACCGGCAATCCGGAAGAACCAACCAATTACCGCCCTATTTCTTTACTATCAAACATTGCAAAAATATTTGAAAAAATTGCCAAAAAAAGAATAACTCAGTTCATAAAGATTAATAATATAATTCACGAAAACCAGTTTGGATTCATGGAAAACAAAAGCACAAAAGACGCCATTGCTAAATTATCTAGTACCATACAAGACGCTTTAGACAAATCTTTAAAATGTGTTGGTATTTTTGTTGATCTCCAAAAAGCCTTCGACAGCATATCTCATGTCAAACTAATACAAAAATTAAAGATCGTGGGTTTTAATGACACAGCATTAAGTTGGCTAAAAAGTTATCTTCACCAAAGAACACAAGTAGTAAAAATTAATCACGCATCTAGTCTACCACTCACAAGTGATTTTGGGATACCACAAGGTACTGTTTTGGGTCCATTACTTTTCATCATGTACGTAAACGACATTTTTAAACAAAACCTCAGTGGAACAGTTATATCTTACGCAGATGATACAATTATCATAATTAAGGGTAATGACTGGAAAATTGTAAATGAAAATGCAAATAATGACATCCAAATCCTAAAAAACTGGTTCGATACAAACCTACTTACAATTAACGCAAAAAAACAGTTTATATACCATTCACAATAAATAAATTCAAAACTTACCCCAACATTCATATAATAATACACAACAAAAAATGTAACAAAGATGTTTGTAATAAATCATGTACCATACTAAACCAAACAACTGAAGTAAAGTACCTCGGTGTAATTGTAGACCAACATATGAAATGGAACAGACACATATGTGAACTTGTCAAGCGCATTAGAAAATGTATCTATATATTCATTAGATTAAGAAATGTTCTCAAGCTAAACAACCTGAAAAAAGTCTATTACGCACTAGTCCAATCATTACTTCAGTATGGAATCATTGGGTGGGGAGGTGCATATGAAAAAATTTTAAGCTCTGTAAAAGTGGTACAAAAACTAATTATAAAAGTAATTTTGAAAAAAAAACCAACATTCTCTTCAGCATCACTGTTCAAAATTTTCGAAGTACCAACAATTGAAGACCTCTATAAAAAAGATGCAATATTACAAATATATAAAGAAACTGTAATAAAAAAACTTAAATTTAACTCATCCTTAAGGCATAATTTTAACATCCAAATTCCTCTATTTTCAACACAACAAATGCACAATAATTACATTTACAAAGGCATAAGATATTTTAATAGTCTTCCCGAAGAAGTGAAAAAAATACCAGATTTTATTTTATTCAAAAAGAAGGTCAAATTTATCTTTAAAAAAATTAATATCACCTATCAAATGTTATAACTTCAATTCATGTTACGACCAAAATTAACGTCACAATCCTCTTTTAAGTTTATATTTATTGTATCGTATTTATGTTAATTAGTGATATAAACATGAAATAATTGTCAAATAACTCCTACGCCAAGCTCAAGAGCTAGCACTCTTCATTGGAGTAGAAATTCAATAACTTATGTTTTTCACTATTACCTATGATCATCTAATTTTATGTAAAATGTAACAATGTTATAAGTTAAACAATAAAAAATAAAAATAAATAAAATATGTACTTAATGAAAGTTAGGTATTAGATCTTACTCCCCAATGGGTAATCTATTACTTTATAGATAATATTCTTTACGTATTCAGAATGTGGAAATATATATGTATTCTAGTATTCATTATTGCACCGTTTCTTATTATTAAGTTTACGGGTCTCTTCAATAAAAACACTTTGAAATCTAAGTTATATTTTACGGTGAAACAATTACATGACGATTTTAAATATCTGTACTAAAAGGCCCATAGTAGTCGGAAGGACCCATCTTGCTCGCCGGTTAGTAATGGAAGAAGGAAGATTCAAACAAACATATCTGCTGTATTAAAAAAGATGACTTGATAGTTTCAAATAAACACAAAACGATTTTATCTTGTGAGCCTTGAGTAGAACTCTAACTTATAATCAACTGAAAAATGACATGATTTGGTTAAGTTCAAAACCTTAGAGCCGTATTTTTTAAAAATTACGTTATAATCGAGAAGTTTAACGCTTACTTTATACGTTTAAAATACATCACATAAACTAACAATCACTCGATGAACAATATATTCACTTCAAAAAACTGTTATAAATATTTAATGATGATCCAAGGACAGTGCCTTGTGGAATACCGGAATCCGATGTTTGTTGATCGCATAATTAAGTCAATTTTATTCAAAAATTGTGAGTGGTTAGTCAGATAAATTTTACCTTCTGCACAGTTTTTTTCTTTGTTGTTTGTTTTCAGAATACTTTCAATTAGTTTGTAACGTGTGATTGCATTTCTAAGATCCTTAAATATCACCGTGCATTTATTGCAAGACCTACAAATAATACCTACAGGAAAAATACACAGACTAATTTAATCGCTAAAACACGTAACTTATGGAACAATAAAACGTCACTAATTCACTTAATTATATGATAATTTGATTTACTTGGATATGTTAATCTTTGACTATTGTTTTTTTTAATAGATGGACTTTCATCAAGATTTGGAGGTGATCTAACCATAAAAAAATACGGTAAGTACCTCTACATTTTTCAAAATTAGTTTATAACAAACAATTAACTTAGCTTAGAGAAAACAACACTTTTATGAAATATCACAAGAACCATAGAATGAAGAAGAAAACTATTAGTGCCTTCTATACAAATTTGAATGGAAACAAATGTGTCGCTGACTTAGTACGTTTTGGTTGTAGACCATTTAGCACGCGATCTGCCTCTCTTACACTTCCATGAAATTTCATATCCAACATTTGAATTTCGTAATCATGGTGAAATACAGTTTTGTGTGGAATTATGGGTCTCGATTAGGCTTATATTTGGATAACGAAAAGGCACTTTTTTGTTTTTCTTTATTCTATGACAAGAACGAACCTGGATTCAATTCAAATATGATTTAAGATTTTCACGGCCAAAAGTATTTATGTTATTTGTTTTTGGAGTGTTATGCCGTGTTGCGCTAACTCCTTCTTTAGCCAACGTTTCGGACAGCATTGCAGTGTCCATTATCAGGGCAGATGTGTTATTTGAGGTTGTGGTGAAATGTGAGCTTAAGTATGAGGTTATGATATACATAAGCTCACATTTCACCACAACCTCAAATAACACATCTGCCTTGATGATGGACACTGCAATGCTGTCCGAAACGTTGGCTAAAGAAGGAGTTAGCGCAACACGGCATAACACTGGATTCAATTGTTTGTGATTTCATTTTGATTTTTATGCCGTTTCGGGAAACAAATTTGCTTTAAAAAAATATTTTTATTTGAGCTCTTTCATTTAATCTCATTTAAAACATACAATTATGCTAAACTGGTACATGGGGCGGTCATCTTGGAGGCTTCCCCCGCAATCAATTGAATGTAATTAATGACTCTATTCGATAAATAATATAATAAATGTTCGATGTAAAAGAAAAATATCTGAATAAAATCAAAAAGTTCCGTGCAAATTCGTGGAGTGTTGGTGTGATTTTATACATAATTTTGTTATTTCCTCACTCCGGCTCTGTGCTTTGACCAACACGTTTTTTGATGTTCATTGCTTTCATTTTACAGTGATTTACTTTGCTATCTTTTCAAAGGAATAAGGAATGGGAAGGCGAATCTATCTTTTTAAACTATTCAAATTAGTATTTTGAAATGTCGAAAGACGGGATTTCTATATATGGTTTGATTGAAAAATAATGTTTGTTTAGAGCACAGGTTCTCAAACTTATTTCGACCACCGCCCACTTAGAGATTTAAAAAAAAGCTAGTGCTTCCCATATTACATGCGCATCTTAAAAACAGTTATTGTAAATATAATTTTTAAACATGCCTTATTCCTTGGATAGGATAGATATATAGATTGGAAATGTATGTATGTGTATGAATGAATGTGTATATATTGATTAATAGGTATATACGGATGGTAACCGGATAAATCATCACAATGATAATTCATCACATCTTCAAAAAGTTATATAAAGTCATGGAAAGTGATGAAAACTTTATTAACTGGGTTATGTAGGTTAGGTTAGGTTAAGTTAGGTTAGGTTAAAAAAATCCATCGTTTCTAATGACTTTATATCACTTTTTAAAAGTGTGTTGAATTGTCACTGTGTTGAGTTATCATGGAACCATACGGATATATAAATATATGCGTACGTATGTATGTAAGCATATATATATATATATATATGTACCCGCCTCAGAACAGGAATCTTCTAGTGAGGCGGGTTACTTGCTTGTTTGTATATGATAATGTTATTTTAATAAACGCCCGGGTTGCTGGCAATTTAAAAAAAAAATAAGCACCGACAGGAACATGATAAACCTGCGACCGCTTTTTACCTCACGTGAGTAACCGAATTCATACTGAGCAAGTTAGAACAAGTAAGATAATCGTGTCAATTCATGCAGGGTTGTAACAATCGCGTTATTTAACAAGAACTTGATTGCCGCAAACGCGATACGAACTGAGGGTGGAAAGTCCGATACAGTTTTCCATACAAACTTTGAGGAAACAATGACGGGGGTAGAAAATATATAATTCCAGTATAAGTGTTTTACTTAATTTAAAAACTAACCAACACATAGTGGCCAGTAAAATACCCAGTTTTGTTATTAGGAAGCAAAACAAACTGTTATTATATAATTCAGCTAGATTCCGTCGGGATTTTTATAGGTAGAATTTGTCTGCCGTCTCTCCTCTAGATTTCCTTAACTCCCCTAATTTTATTTGAGCCTTCTACTGCCCCCTAAACGCCTCCAACGCCCATAAGGGGGCGTTATCGCGCACTTTGAGAAAGCCTGGTTTAGAATATTCTAGAGATTTATTTTTGGGGTGTTGCACTACTTCCTTCTCTAGCCAACGTTTCGGACAGCATTTCATGTCCATCATCATAGCAGAAGTATAATGCTGTAATGCTGCCTGAAACGTTGGCTAAAGAAGCAAGTGGCGCAACACGGCATAATACCCCAAAAAAATCACTATAATGCATTTGGCCGTGAAAATCTCAAATCATATCCCTTTGTTTAGAGTGGTTCAACCAAAAAGTAGATGATCTGTATCTATACACAGGACCGGTCCTGAGCCAAACGGTGCCTGGCGCGAGTAAAATTTGAACGCACCTTGTCAAAACCAGTAGACTCCTAGGCATTGTAATGGGACTGTGTAATAACACTATTGGTATAATTTATGATCTATAGTTCCCACAAGTACGTTTTTTTATTACCAACTTTGTATAGGTACCCAAGTGTAACCAAGATGCAAATGAGTATTTTTTTCGGTACAGATATTATTAATACGCTTATGACACAGGGGCGGTAAAGCAGTCACAGAAAGGGTCCGTGGTGATTGCCAAGCCCGCTGGCTGCGTGCCCGACCCCACCGTGGTGTCGCTGCAGACCTCGACCACTGACCCCGGCGCGACCCTCTTGCCCTCCTGCACGCGTGTACCCCGCTGCGGGGGTTGCTGCTACCACCACCTGCTCACCTGCCAACCCACGCAGATCAAGATGAAAACTCTGGGGGTATGCATGATCATCATTTTTACCCTCGTCACCATCACCACTGTCACTGTCGTTGTCTTCGTCGTTGTTACCGTCGTTGTCTTTTTTATTGTTATTCATTGAGTTAGTTTATATCACATTTTACGTGTGTAAACTAATACGTACTTGGTTACATTTAATTGTTTCCACAATAAAATTTCAAAAGACTGGCTAACCCAATCAAACCTAACTCGCTGCATTTAACCTCCGACTGCGATTGACAGACACCTTTTTGAGGATTTTTTCATCAATTACATGTTATCTTCTTCCTTCATTTATTTCCAACTACTTTACAAACTGATTGCAGATTACCAAACTCCTGTCCATCTCTGTATGTATTGATTTTATAGATTTTTTCAGGTTTACGAGATTTCCGGCCGGCAATACAAAAAATTCGTGAATGTTACTCTTGAAGAGCACATTCAATGCAAATGCGACTGCGCCAAGAAAGCAACCGTGAGTTTCTAACAGTATATTACATTGGTTATGATTTATGATTAACTTAACTTCATGTTTTCTCCAGTTGTCTCACTCATTTTATTTGGTCATATGTCTCACTTGACATTTTGAAGGTTCCTTTTCTTGGGACAAGGCCCCCTCAAGCGTGAAAACACAAAAGCCATAATTCCACAGGCGAGGCAAGGAAAAGAATCGTATACACGACCATGCGGCAAGAGACGTGATGCCGAAAGTGATTAAATGAAGGTGATGTTTGATAGCAATGTCGGAACTCGGAACTCGAATCAGCCAAACGTGGAGGCGCCGAATCGAGTACGCAGCAAAATGGATCTTGTGATTTGCCAACCCTAATCGAGGGGCGCCCAAAGTCAACTTTGCACCGCTCAAATTCACAAGCCGAATTCGTCACTCCCCCCCGTCAACTTGACGTAAGAATCCGTCGAATGGCCTGTTTTTGAGATTGTTACGATTGTTTCCAGGATTGCCGGGAGAACCAGGTCTACAACACGGCAGGCTGCACGTGCGAATGCCTGAACGCGCGCACCGACGAATTGGACTGCATCATGAACGGGCGTTACTGGAACCCCACCGAATGCCGCTGCGAGTGCGGCTCCGAGCCCAGCGAGTGCTCCACGGGAGCCTACTTTGATCTGGAGTCTTGCCGCTGTAAAAGGAGATGATAATCCTAACTCCTTACTGTATCGTTCCCCTGTTATGGTGTATGGTCCTGCCGCTGATAGATCTGTTATAACCTCACTTTCTGACTTATGATTTGATGTTTATGAAAATGGGGAAGAGATTACAACTGAATTATTATCGGAATGCCTTTAATAGACTGTTTCCTTATTTTGCATTGATAATGTATATATTATGTTATAGGAACTCGCATTGTATATTGAGTACCTATGCTAGATAGTGTAATTATTTTCCTACTCATAACATGTGAGTAATTACCTAGTGCCTTCAGTTCAAGCTATCATATCATGATGAAATACAAATCGCATAAGTCAGGTAGGTACCTATTGCAAATTGCAAACATAACCCTAAAAACGCCTGTTTTAAATGTCAATAATGGACTCTTGCATTTTGTTCATCTGCTCTGTCTCTTGGTACCCACCCAGTTCCATCTTTACCATATGGGCATGCGGGGCTTTCGTATTTTTGCTGTTTTCCTGTATGTTTTTGGCTTTCAAAAAGGGCCCCCAAACTTAGTGCAAGGCCCCCAAAATCGGTGCAGGACCGCCATTATAGATTTGCCACGCCGCCAACTTGCCAATATTGGCCAGGAAATAGCAATTTATATTCCTACCAGATGAATTCTTGATGTGCGTGCTATAAATACTTCTTAGATCAGTTCTAAAATACAATAATTAATAAATTCAATTTGCTACATAAACATACAATTTTCAAATGTGTAGGTGGGTTCTGGTGGGTTCTTATTACCTCTTGGCAATTTCTTTCAGTATTTTTTTTTATTATTATAACAAATATATTTTATTATCTTCAAGTAGCAAAGCGTGGGTCTAGAAAAGGTGGGGAATTAAGGCGCGTGAAAGCAGGAATAAAAAATGCCTATTTAATTTTGCCCTGTAAGAGGTTTTGAGGGTAAGTACTATCCCATATAATAGTAGAGGGTAACACCTTCCAAAAACGCGATGATGCCCTTAGGGGGAGTATTAACGATTTAGAGTGGTGGTTAAGGATTTCAAGGGTTCTCTCATCACTAGAGGGAAGAGGGAACTCATAATCATATGGATATTTGATTTGATATTTTTAAGGGTAAATCTACTGGCAATATTTACCTTCTGCAGAGGCACTTCATTATCTTCTATTATATTTATTATTCTACTGTAAGGTAAAATTGTAACCTATTGCTACTATCTATTTGTGTGTATTATGTAGGGATTACATAGGGTTAAGTTTGTATTTTTGGATCTGTATTATTTGTTTATGTTGTGAAATGAAATATGTTTTGACAATAAAGGTATCAGTCGATAATTTTCGATTAGATGACATAAAATGCGTTTGTTATTATTTAAATCTATAGTTCGTATGGCAGATTTTTTTCTTAAATCTTTGTAAGGACGGTCATAATGTACAAGACAGTGAGGAGACTGAGGACACAGTATATCTCTTTCTCAAGGGGTGAGTATTAAAAAGAGCATTTCTTACAAATTCAGGTCCTTTTTTAATATTATGAGACGTCCTCGCTTACCCACATAGAGCTTAAAACTGAAGATGTTGAGGGATTTTTACGGATTGTACTAATCTCCCCACGTTCCGGAATAGCGAAATTATTATTAATATTGATTTAGAGCACATAGTCCACGAATGTCCACTTCACCTTTCAACTGTAGAACTGATGTAATCTCCATAATGATCATCCCTTGTGTCATAAATAATATCCCATTTTAAATGGAACTCAAGATCTCCTAAATAAATCTTGATGTTCAATATATTTATGAACTTTCACTGAAATTAAAAAAAAAAACTATTAATGAGGTGTTTTTATTGGATTCTTTTTACATTTTGAAGTATCTACCCTCGCACCCCGTGATTCATATTTAAATTATTTGCGTTTTAATAAAATTTTAGTCGGACATATTATTCAAGTAAATACGACAAAATTCCAAATAGTAGGTGCTGCATTTCTATAATAACAAAATAACGTTACTTGTATTAAGAAAACAATAAAATATAAACAAATAATACCCGCATTCTCAAAAAGGGGAAAAGTTCCTACTTCGAAAATAAGCCCATCACAACACTACAGCTGATGCTGTCTAGTGCCACGGTCTGAAAAATTTCGCGCCACTTTTTCTCGGGCAATGACATCTGATCTGACGTTTGAAAAATGCCTATCGGAATTTCTAGCGGCCGGTGGGCCGTGACGTGATATAAACTTTTATTTCAATTAAACCACTATAACTTGAGCCCGCCGTAATTTTAACTAGGTTTATAATTCTGTCGATTGAGTGGTTGTACTCTATACATAGTTTTAAATGCATTTATTTTCCAATTTATACCTGAGTAACGAGGATAACAACTTGGTTCGTGGCGAACATCTGATCCGGGTCAACAACATTCTCCGTGGGTGAGTTTTCATTTTTTGTTTATAGTTATATTGTGGAAAGTATCATTTTATTGTCCTTTAATGCGTGTAGTTTGAAAAAAATGTTCCAAAAATATTTAATTCATCAATTTAAATTATAGGTGTAGTTTAGTGTAAGTAGTTAGATATCTATTTTTGTATTGCTCTTTGTTAGGTCAACTTTATGAATTGCACGAAAATGCATTTTTAATCATTTTTTAGGTTAATTAACTAGCTGACCATCACGCCGTGTCCCTAGAGGGGTAAGCAGAGAGGATAGACCGCCACACAACTTTCTTTCGTCACACGCTCCTTGCTTAATTCACATTCATACATCTCATATTTAAAAGTACCCTGCTGTTATTCTGACTCTTATCATGACCCGGCTCAAGTATTTGATTAACTTGATCGTGCCATGTCTTCCTCAGGCGTCACCGACTTCTACCATTCACTTCTGTCGAATTTATATTCTCCTTACACTCCTTTTTTCATTCATCCGCTCTACATACCCAAACCATATAAATGTCCCTTTCTTAATCTTATACATTACGCTTACATTAGCCTTGCATTCATTGCAAATCTTATTTCATGTGTTTCTCACACAATCATACAGAGTTTTTCCACATGTATGCCTCGGGGATTTCATTCTACAGCATCAGTATACTTTCACCTTTCGTCTGCCTGTTCCATTCACTTCTTTGGACATTGTTTTATTGGTGCCAACCACATTCAGTTCTCCATTAATGGAATTTCCTTCTTTTACTCTTTTTTAAATATCCATCAACCTTTCCATCTCTCCTAAACATATTTTCCTTGTAGGAAATATTATTCCTCCAGGATACTTCCCGAATTCACAAACCCATCCACTTGCCCCAAGCATTCTTCATTCATAGCTGTATTGTACACTGTTTCCAAGGAGACATTAAGACCGTGTTGTTTAGCAAAAATTCAAATGTAACATTGTCATCAAATGGCCATTCAGCGCCATTATGTTTTTTTTTACAAGGTTTTGAAAGGTCCCTGTTAAATGCCGATTCTAGGTGCGTTTCGGCTTTTTATCAAATTGTAATAAGCTGATAAGCTTAACAACGTGGTAGTTTTCCTCTTCTGCTGATCACGATTTGTTCAAAAGCTGAAACGGACTTAGGACGGGTTGTTTCGGAGAATCAACAATTCTTCCAAATTCAAAGTTAATTTTCAACTTCTGAGAAAGATTTTTCAAGTTCTGTTACTGTTTCAGTTCTGTCAAGCAACTAGCTTATAGTGATATAATAATAGAATTTGGATAGGACTTTCACAGAACCCGAATGAATGCTGAAATTTGATGAATTGTTAAAATTCCACGAAACAACCCGTCCTTAGAAACAGCAATTGAAGGGAACCTTTGGGGGTTGGTAAGGCGAGATACGTAAACAAAAGAGGTTGTAGGTATTGCAGTGTTAATTGAATGTCAGTGAAGTTGATGCGATGGACTCGAGGATGATGCTCAACGCATTTGGGGGACATTATCGGTGACAAAATTCCCAGGCCGATGGTCAACACTGTAGTGTCGGAGATAGACAGTGGTGGAGTGGTTGTGGCAATGAAGTTTGTGACTCGACAGCGTGTTGGTGGAGACCAGACTTATTGGTGACTATAGATGTTGTATAGTGACTAAGACCATGAGTCTTCCGGGTGCTACAGTGAGGAAAGAGCCGGCGGTGCGGTGGACCTAGTTGGCTGATGCGGAAGCGGGGCGCAGACGGTAGAAAGGCCAACCTTTGTCAGTTGCAGCTGGATGTTTTACTGAGTATTAACCTTTTGAACGCGTTAATTTGCTCCGTTTTATCTATACCCGTATGCGGTACATATTTTCAAATACCTATGCACGCAATTAAATGTCAAATTATAGCATTCTGGCATGATTTATTGGACTATATAGACAGAACAGATTATTCTCCACAATATGAAAACAAATCCTCGTGTGTCAACACTCTTAGATGTATATAAAAACAAAAACATAAAATTTCACACAAAGACGTACCGTATCTTTTGAATGTGGTCCCGCCATTCACTCGGCGTCATAAATAAACCACTCTCGGCGTGTTTGTACTTAGGGCACTGCGTTGATAGATACAAGTGGGACACCATGTTCACTTATCATTTTTAGTTATGAAAAGTTGTGAATGTCATGCTAGTACTAACGCCATCCGTTGACAAAAATGTAAACTAAAGGACTAAAAGGCGCAAAGAGGCGCACTTGATTATCGATCTTTTTTTATGAAATACAATTTTATTTTTGAGAAATTCTTGTAGATGTCAGCATCGTGATAGTTCTACGAATGTCCAAGTGAGCAAGAAATACATTTATGATGTAAGAGCGCTGGAATATCAGCCGTCAAAGTTTCCGTATCAACTGTTGATACAGCCGCGTGTGAGTATAGACTTTTTGCCGTAACAACAGTTGATACGGCCGCGTGCAAAGAGTTAAAGACTGATTTGGTACCTCAACATAGCCGCTTTATATAAGGTACACTTACATCTGGTAGAGTCTAGAATCTACCTGGCTTTGTAGGTCGGCGCATATTTCAAAGCTATATACGAACAGAAGATCTCATACATTCTATTAACTCAGGGATACGCCACAAACCTTTAAACTGCAAAAAAAACAAATTGGCTCTGAACGGCTATTTGATGACTTTATCACACGTGAATTTCTGCAAAACAACTGTGCCTAAATAAATATCAGTTAAGTGTCGGAAATATGTAGGTACACCTACTAGGAAAAATAATTTATCTAATTATGATGATTCATTAGTTTTTAAAGTATTTCACAATGACATGCATGAATATGTGGTTTCAGCAAGATGGCGATACACCTCACTTTGGGCGGCAAGTTCTAAAGTACCTGGATGAGAAAATCCAAGGATCGGACGTTTTGGACATATCGCAAACTCAGCAGGGTCACCAGATCATGTAAACTGAAAATCTTCAGTACGGTACGGTCCTGAAGTTGATACTTTAGGATTGCGTATTATCGATGCCTTCCACGAATTTAAACTTAAGAAGTTAATAAGATTCGATGAGATAAAGAATCCATCATCAGACAAACCCAACCGTGCTTAGAATGTTACTACTTAATGTGAGTACCTGTTCAAATATAGTATTTTTTTAAATACATCATAGCTTAGACCCGGCTACAATAATTTCTCTACCTAATATATCTAACCCTAAAGTAGCTGGTTTTTAGTTTTTCTTTTTTTCTTTTTTGTTTAGGCGCGATATATAATTTTAATATTTAAAAAATTTTATTCAAAAACTTTCACAGTGTGATCTTGTCATCATATTACTCACGGAAGAGTCAAAAAGGCGCTATTGTGTACTAATACATCGTCGAAATATTTTCCATTATTATCAATCATGTAGCAGTGCGTGGGGTAGTTTCCGGTCATTCGGCGTTAGAGCATTGGAGGTCAAATTGGACTAATCAGAGGTAAAAAAATGGAAACTATTTTTTCACTTCGTGTCTCATTTAAATGGGATAGTCTAAGTTCTCAGCAATTTTCTGTTAAAAATATAATATTATAGATATATTCTTTATTGAATTCTCCAAACAAACACATCCAATTTTGAAAATGAAACTCCAATTTCAAGCCAAATTTTCTACAGTTCATTGGCCACAGTTACAGACAGGCACAACCGAAGATAATATTTATAGTTTAATTTCGCTGTAAAATTCTCTTCTGCATTCGTAAAATAAATTTTAAACATGCTGTATACAAGCAATGTATCTTTGTTAATATTGTGTTCATGACAACTCTGGCTGCAATACCTATGCATTGCTTATTGGGAATGTTCTAGTTTAAAGCAACCACAAATGCTTATGTAAGACGGACTTCCTGCTTGTGGTTTTGACATTGAATTTGCCAGCATTCCTGTTGTTTCCCCGTACATTTCACATTTTTTTCTATTGACAGACAAGTGTGCTTGTCAACATAATGATGTCAGTAACGAAAACACCGAGCTTGTTTTCCGGTGCGCCATGACGTTAGTCGGAAACTAAACAGTATTCCCAAGGTTCTTGATTCTTTGAAAGAATTGACTAATTTATTTATTTTTTGACTGAAAATTTGTTTGTTACTTTCCTGTTCAAGATGGTGGCCTTATTGGATACTATATTTTTACTACGCCAGAGTTTGCATGATCATGGTTCCTACTACGAACTATCTAATCAGAATAATCAGTATTATGGTACCAACAAGCTGGAAGATAGTTTTAAAAAAGAATTTATTGTATATTTCCTTATTTTCCATATAAATAAAAATGTAAAAGTTTGTTTGTTCAAAATCTTGAATCTCGGAAAGTTCTTCACAGATTGCTTTGTAATTTTGACACAACTTTGTATTTGAATGCGCATGTGTTTTTTTATACTTATATTATATAGATGTCACCTGTGACAGGTAAAAATATCATATATTTTTTTAAACACCGCTATCTATTGGACGTAAAAGCAACTCGCGCTAATGTATCTCTATCTGCAGACAGACTGAGCCATGGCAACGCATGGTGGGGTACAGCTAGTTTAAAATTTAAAAAATATTTATGGTTTATAATTGTAGGTAGGTATTTAAGTATTGACTTACAAATCCTTTGATTTCAGGTTATATATATATATAAAATATGTTCCTGTAGAATTAATACACGTGTATATTAATTTTACAGGAACCCATAGACATATGAATATTAGTAGACCTGCCCTAAGTGATTAAAAGCGTATTATCCCCACTCCCCATACCGGTTCCATTGGAGCCGGCTGTGCTTGCGTATGGCCTCAAGTGAAATTTGAAAACGTGACGTCATCATTCTTGTGCGAACTATGGTCGAGGCATCATCGGTTCATTTTACGAAATAACACGGCAAAATGTTGACTTGTACTATGAAAACTTGTAAAAATAGATGTGAAAAAGAGAATAAACACAATTGTCGTATTACATTCCATATATAAGCATTATTTTACTTTATTTTAAGCATATTCACATCGTATAATATGAATCAGTTGTTACTATCACATCGAGAAACGTCTGGACGCGAAACACAAAGCTGGTTGGTTGCTGGGAAGTAAATTATGAACATTTATAAAAGTGTCTTAACTAAATACTTAAACGAAATATTCGACTCTGAAAATAGAACCGAATTTTTTTGCCGAATTTGGACTTCGCAAATTAGTTCATAACGTGGCGAGTAATTTGCGCTCCCATGTAAAAATGTCTATTCATTCAAAAGCAGATTTTACTTTTAAGAAGTAAATGGTGATATTATAATGCGAGATGCCTATTTACTGTCAGATTGATTTATTGACGAATCACAGTCAGCTTCACTCCCTTCGTTCTTCAACAGTTGATTTTACCCCTCGCCATTATCTTCTCGTCTATTAATTCCTATGTCTGTGCAGGAACCTCTTGTTGATAAGGATATATTGATATATGTTTGCAAAGATCCCACAAGCAACCAGGAAATGCAGCTCTCTATCTGAATACACTTCCGGCGGGAGGGGTAATTCTACCTTTTACGCCGCTCCTACTTGAATGGCTAGAAAGGCATTGCTGTCCGATAACTCTATATGAATATAACTAACTATTAATATGCACATGTTAAACCCTTTGTACCCCGTTGTCGCTGCCACGCGACATAGGAAACAAATAATTGTTTAAAAAATAAAAGTTTCCTTTTACAGCTATACACATGATTCTATTCAGTTGTATACAGTACCCACTTACGATTGGTTGTGCTTTTTGCTGTCTTTTTCATACCTAACAATAACTACGCATTCATTTTATTTGAATATTTTTTACTGGGCAATAAATATTCTCGCTCCATCAGAGACCAGGCTCATTGGAAAACTTCATATTTTAAGAAAAGGTCCCAATTTTTCTAATTTTCTAGAAATATTGTAATTTTTCCTAAAATTTTTACATTAGGTAGTTTGGAGTAGCTGGTATATACAGGGTGTATCGGCACGTACTCGACAAACTTTAACCAGCTATTCCTTAGCACATTTGGAGTAAAAAATGTTATGGGCACTTTGCTGTCCGGTAACATTTTTTTTTAATAAAAAATTTATTATTCATATTTTCACGTTGGCGCGCTTTTACAATCACAACGAAATGGCACGGCACCATTCGTCTCATTTTTAACTATTATTATTTAGTGTGTACGAAAGAGCGAGAACACTTTTTGACACACTTGCTAATAACAGCTGTTGAACACGAGATTCAATGCAAATGACAGTGACGGAGTGTGGATTTTTTTTATTTATTTTTTCTTTTTAATGGAAAAAAAATGTTACCGGACAGCAATGCGCCCATAACATTTTTTACTCCAAATGTGCTGAGGAATAACTGGTTAAAGTTTGTCGGGTACTTGCCGATACACCCTGTATATAAAAAATAATTTGGAGTACAAAGGGTTAAACAATGTGATACAAGTCTCCCATTTTTTAATCTTCTTGTATATTGTGTAGAAGAATATAAACCTGTAGAATGGGTACTAAATTCTTGCATTTATGGCACTGCAGATGTGTAAATCCTTCTTTTTTTGTAATGATTTGTGCGAAAGTGAAAACAAATTTTTTTGTAATGTAATGTGTACATTTTTTTCCAAAAAAAAAATTATAAATGTACCAAAAGTATTAATTTCAACTTCAGATTATGGAGTTGTATTACAAAGTAGGCTTTGATTTCAGACAGTATTATATAGTTGGGATGTGGTGACCACTATGTAAAAAAAAAGATCATTCATATTAATATACAGGGTGTCCCGGAGTAAAGTGCACTAACCTGGGGGGATTCATGATAGTACAAAAAAAAACTATTAAGGCGATGCCATACAAAATTGCAAAATCATGTGTTTTTGGTTTGAAAATTTGGTCGCCTAGAAATACTGCGAGTAGAATACATCTTGGCCTTTGAAATAATCGAGTATTTTTTAGATAAGTCTTTTTATAAGCCCAGAAAAAAAAAATGTAAAGGCCTATGAAAACTGCTTTAAAGTACAAAATCTCCTACTTACGAACCCATTTTTGGTTATGATTTTATTGTAAAATGTGGCAAATTAAGTTATTTATAAAATGATCGAAAAAAAATTAAATATTTATGCCTGAACATCCACAAAATAAAATAAAAGGCACTTTTTGGCCATGTTTTTTTCTTGCATAAATCAAAAGAGGCGGATGGTGTTAAGCGGGAATTTAAACCTTATCGCCATCTACGTAAGGGTTGTTATTGATAGCGGCTCAATTTAAAATATCACCTTAATAATTTTTTTTTAAATTCAAATGTTGTAAGGTAGTTTTCAGGTTAAAAAGTTGAATTGTTTGTATGGGATAATAAATATTATAGTGATTTGTTTATGGGGTATTATGTCATGTTGCACTACCTCCTTCTTGATTACACATCTGCCCTGATAATGGACACTGCAATGCTGTCCGAAACGTTGGCTAAAGAAGAAGGTAGAACAGCACGGCATAATACCCCAAAAACAAATCTCTATAATACTTTTGGCTGTGAAAATCTCAAATCATCCGGGGAAAATAAATATTCTTCTTTGGGAAACAAAAGTTATTTATCATTTTTACTTCTACCATCTTGTAGAATCACCTCCCGAAGTTAGAGCACTTTACCCCTGTGGACACCCTGTATGTATTATTTTCAAAGTTAAAGCGGTTTAACGAAAAATTTATTTTCTCAATTGGGCCCCTTTTTTTCGCCCGCTTGAAGTGTGTTAACACGAATATTGAATATCAAATGATACCGTTTGGATAAAAGTTTGGGAGGTGTGAAAATTATATTATGTATAAATAAATAAACTTGTTTATATTTTATAAAATAACAATTTTATTATTTAAAATTTTGTTGATTCTAAATTTGAGACAATTCTTTATTCAAGAAAATAATGTATTTATTCATATGTTTAAAATTATATGTTTTACAATGCAAGTACAATAATAAATTATTGTACGCCGTTATAACAAAAAAAAACTGAACTTAAAATACAATGAATTTTGATTGAATAAAATTAATACTTGTTTACTATGGATTCAACACTCGTAAAATGGTATATTAAATTATTTATTTATATTGTTTGAGCCTCCAAAAAATATTACAGTAGAACCCTGTTAATTTGAAATGTAATAGAATTTACAATAATGTGTTATTTTATATTTATTTTTAGTTTATTATGCTGGTCAGGAGATACAAGCAGAAATGGAGAAAGCTTTGGCGAATTAATAATTCCATTTATCAAGAGAAAATCGAAGGAACTATTGGTGAGTGACAATTTTATAACAACTTCAAATTGTAATATTTAAAAAATTAAGGCAATATTAGTGACTGTCAAACGAAAATTTTAAACAGCAAAATCATAAATAGATTCGGTCGCATCTAGGAATTGAACCCAAGACCTCAACCTTGCCGGTGCTTTGCTCTACTAATAAGCTAATTCGACCCTATCTCCTTCAGTCATGGGTTCTTTTTCAGATTTTCGTTTGAGAGTTGCTATTATTGTTTTCAGTGACAGTTTATCGATAATACTGAGAAAAATGGTTCTGTACTGTTAATAATATCTCCATCAGTCATGATTTCAATGCATCGTCGTGTTATAAATGCGAATACAAGACTTGAGGGCAAATATTTATAGTATGATGCACAAATTTGTGTGCAAAAAAGTGTCAAGTGAAAACTCAAAATTAAACGTTTACATAGGAATAAAAGCAACATAATTAGTATTTAACATTGATGCTAAATCAAATTTAAAGCTAGTACAAAAATCTAAGACTAAATTAATATGGAACGTATCTCTAGTTCACCCAGAGTTCAAAGTCTCATAGGATGGACCCTTTTGGCACTCTTTCTCGCATTTGATTAAAGAAAATAAAAACTATTTTGATGTCTTGTTCTGCGTATAGACACAAGAAAAACGCATGAGCCGATCCACGAATTATGGGAAAGGAATGAAGCAACTGCAAGCTGCCTTTTGCGCCATTTGCGGTGTTTCGCTCCTTTCCCGCAAGTCGTGATTCAGCTCGGCAGTTTGGCTCGCATGTTTATACGCACCCTTAGATAGAAAAGTAAAGAAGTAGTCTGCAATGGATGCGCATTAAAATTGACAAATCTTCGCTAAATCCTAAAATAAACAGGTTTACTAACATCATTAGATAAAAATACAAAAAATTATTTCAGTTTCTTCTGAAGGTTTCATAAATTGATATTGTCATGGCATCCTTATTCCACGGTGTTTCTTTGGATGAGTAAAATATGCCTAGTCATTTCTTGATAATTCTCACCCGTTTTGGGATTGCACCAAACTCATTGCATCAAAATCTGTGCATATTTCTAATTAAAAGGCGCATTGTTTACAGTCAAATTAGTGATTGTAAATAAAGAGGAAATAATTCCAAACAACTCCGTACTGCATCCATATTCATATACGTACATCATTCCATGCATACTCTCCTATTGTTCTGACGTGACATGACCCGACATAAATATTTGATTCACTTGATCGAACCATGTCTTCCTGGGGTCCCCAACTACTCTATTCACTTGTTTCATTTCCATCTGTTCTACTTGTCCAAACCATCTTAGTGTCCCTTTCTTTATATTGTTCACTACGCTACATCGATCATGCATTCTTTTCAGATCTCATAATTCGTAATTAATGTATTCATCACACATATTCCTCAGGGATCTCATTTATTTCAGTCTACTTTTATCCTTCATTATAAAAACACACTTTGTAGGTACACTTCTGAATTGAGCATTGTTTGTAATATCATAAACATGTAGTTAATTGGTTGACAAAACTATTCAAAGAAAATAAGTTGCCAAAATTATAAACTATGCTTCACATTAAATTTAAGACAAACAAACAATTAAATGAAACCGGGGCGTCTTCATTATAAATAAAACTGAATGCAAATATGTACAACATAAAGCAATTTAAATATAAAAGCTATGAAAAAATTCTGGTAATGTGAAACGAACATCAAATGCTGTGCGATTTTTATTAAACTAAAATAATTGAATCGTCGCTGTTCAGGCAAAAGTCACCAACCCAAGCACAAGTTTTGAGATATCTAAATAATCTAATATTAAAGAAATAATAATCTATATTGAATGCTTTTAATCTTGTTCTGTTTTTATGCGGGTAGATAAAAGGTACATTTTGATTTCATAACCTTAAATCCGTATTTTACAGTTTATGTAACATATTTTAGCATTCAATTTTGCAATATCTCAAAAATGTGTGTTGTCTTTTGGTGGCTTTTACCTGATCGGGTGACGAAATAATACTGTAGTAAAAATTATCTTATAAAATTGGCACTTTTGTTCAATGCATTCGAGGACCTCTCGTAAAACTTGTTCAACGACTTCTCATAAAATTTCAAATCGATTAATGACTTGTTCACATAAAACATATTCTGCCTCATCATTCCAAGCCAATTTCGTAATGGAAGACAACTGGAAACTTTTTTGTTGTTTGTTTTTGGGGTGTTATGCCGTGTTGCGCTAACTCCTTCTTTAGCCGACGTTTCGGACAGCGTTGCAGTGTCCATCATGAGGGCAGATCCGGTAGATCCGAAGATGTGTAATGGATCTACCGGATCTGCCCTGATGATGGACACTGCAACGCTGTCCGAAACGTCGGCTAAAGAAGGAGTTAGCGCAACACGGCATAACACCCCAAAAACAAACAACAAAAATGCTTTTGGCCGTGAGAATCTAAAAACTTACCTAACTGGAAACTTATTTTTTATAAAATGAAACAATTGCAATTATTGTTGACAAGCAACAAAATATTGTTTTCATGAGGGCCTCTATATTACAATTTGTCCAAATTTTATTATTTTGCATGATTTATATTTGTACTAAGCTGTCTGCTATTTTTATGATAAATATGTCCGTCATTGTTACACCTCCAGTTTTATATTTCATAAATATACAACAAGACATGGCCATATTCACCATAATATTTTTTAAACTTCGATGGATCTCCCATTTTGCAAAATGCCTTTTTTTAATTCTGATTTGATTTCTAATCGACATCCAAATTGACAGAGTTGCCCTAACATAAAATCTGGGTATCATCTCGTAGACGATGGAGGCAAACCTCGTGACCATATTTTCGGCACCAGTAGGGTTCGAGAGTGCTTTGAATAACCCACGACATCAGTCGTAAGTTGACCGTCAAAGAGCACACATTCTGCGCAGAAAAGTAAGGCAACGGTTCGCAGCGCAGTTTATAGTGGAACTTTACTGCGCAGGATCTGAAAGTTTGTTTTTATGCAAACCGCCTGCTAAAAATGAATGAAGTTAGTAAATTATAACACATTTGTAAAAATGTAACAAAATATTCAATTTTGGAAACAAACCTGAACTTTTGTTTAAGTTTTTTACGCGGCCAGCAATTTGCGTGCCATTGTAAAAAATTTGTAAGCAGATTTTATTTTCGAGGACTAAATTCATAGTGATTATTGAAATGCGAGTTGACTGTATACTGTCAGATTCATTTATTAACAAATCGCGGAAAGAGAGACAGTCACGCCTCCTCCCCTTTCCCTGATTGGCTGGTCGATCAATTTGAATGTCTATAGTTCTGATGCAAATAAAAAAGCAACTGATTTTGTATTGAAACCGTGCTGGGCCTGTTTAAATCTGATTTTACAAAGAAAAAAAAACACCTATTTTAATTATGGAATTTGTTAAAAACCTAAATTGCCTTCAGATTATCTAACCCCATATTTAACTCATTTTGGAAATTGACTTGAGTTTTTGACATTGTAGTATTTATTTCTATACAGCTCATGTTGAACAGCCATTTTTTATGTACATGTAAATCTAGTGGAACTATAAATTTCAGGTTTTCAAATCTGAAACTATCCTATTTTAATAATATAACATTATACATATTGTCAAATTAAAAATAAATGCTGTGTCAACTTTAAAAATACAACACATTTATTATTTCGAGGTATGCATTTGATTATCACATTTAAAACTCACTTTCTAATGTCTAAAAATTATAAAACTATAATATGTTGTTATAAATCTATTCATTTTAATATAAAAACTATGTACGTAATTAAGAGGTTCGAGAAAGTACATTTTTCAATTCTTTTTGTACAATAAATGCACTGACTGAGTAGTTGAGATATTCTTTGATTAATAAAAGAAATATACTTTCTTTTTAAATGTTTTTACATAAAACAACGTAATTTTAACACAAGTGCATATTTCCACCAGTACATCAAATGTACATGTGTTTCAAATTAGTAATAATTTGAAATCACCAACGATTCATAAAAATTTTATAATGATAACTTGAAGTAAAAAAAAAGTAATAACTGTGAGATTTGCGCACTTGCTGCACTACAAAAAGTTAAGGGTTCTGTTCGCTGACGGCGTCAAAGGCGGCCAGCAAATTCCTTCGGCACTTGTTATTATCACTGTAAACTATGGTCCAGATGATGTATTCACCGAAGTAGAGGGGGTCCTCAGTGTACGCCACCTGCAGCTTGCACTGGCGCTCCCATTTGAGGATGTTTGCTCCTCTCTTGTCTCTGCTCTTGGTAAATTCTATGATGCAGCGAGCTTCCACAAAGCTATGTGGCAATTGTGAGAAGAAATCGTCGTTCGATTCTTTGTTGCGTTTCCAACGAGGCTCGGAGCCGCTCGTAGACGGCAAACAATCACCTTGGCCTTCCTCTAAAACAGTGGTAGTTTCATCTGATTTCTCCACATTTCCGTTTGTTTTCAAAACTTGTTTCTTGCAGGTGAGCGTGCTGGCGTTTACCTCCATGGAGACTACTGAAGTAGGACTCGATTGAGAGACTCTGGACTTCTTGGCGCCGCAGCCGGTGTTAGTGGGGCTCTCGGGACTGGAGGAGATGGCGCGGGATCTCTTCACTGAGACGCCGGGGATGGAGCAGCGTTGCAGACGGGCGTTGAGGATGCCGGTCGGAGTTTCGCTGTTCAGTGGAGTGGCCAGAATCTCATGCTTTTCCTCTTCCACAACAGGGTTTCTGTAAAAGTACATTGGTAATTATGTACTTACTATTTTGATACCATTTTTAAGATTCATTTAAGGAAATAAAATGTGAATCTGAGAAACTAGAACTACATATTGTGCATAAATATGAAAATGGTTGGAATACAGTGCCCTCGGGGTGATTTTTCACAAAAATGGCAGTATAAAAGTTATGCCATTATTATGGGGAAAACGGTATACCACTTCTACCCTGTACTTCATCCCCAGGGACTGGGAATATGTGACCTTATCAATTAGTAGAATTGATTATTGAATTTTTCTCTACTGACTATGAACAGTAAACGTAAAATATCCTATTATAGAACTGTTTTGTGAAAAATCACCTCATGGCTGCTTTACTACATAGGGCGCTTTATTATTTACAATATATTGAAAACCTATAAAAAAAAATTAAAAAATTTATTGCAAGTAAATTATTTAACATTATAATGATAACAATATGCAGACTTATATATTTTTTTTCGTTATTATTCTACTACTCCATAAATTGAGCTCCAGGAGCTCGTGTTAATGGGAGGAGTATTTACCTTTAGAGTAAAATAATGTTCTAATGATTTTTTTTAAACAATAATCAAAAACTTATGAAATAAATTCAAACATTGTAATAACATAGGTACACAAATTAGAAAAATTATTTTTATAAAGACAATTAAAATAATATATCTTTTTACAGATTAAGTAAGCGTAAGAAAATTAAGGGTGCAATATATCATTATCCAACTTTAGGGACTTAAGTTTCGGTTACACTAATCTTATTTTTGGACAAAAATATATTGTAGAATCTCACACCTAAATACAAATAGTGGTGCTGAGCAGTGGTTGTTCTAAGCATGGGGATTAATTAGTTTTGAATCTATTGCTTATGCTATCTGACGGGTGAATTTTATGCATAAAATATTCTTTATAAATTTGATATAAGGCGATTCTCTTTTACAATTCTATAATAGATGGTACATTAAATTCCCGAAATATCTCTAAAGTAGGAAAGTTGTATGATTTCCTAAGGATGATTTTTATAATTATTCTTTGAATTGTAATTATGGGCTGTAAGGAAGCCTTAAGACGACATAAGACTTGAAAATAATATCAGTTATGGGCGTTTCTAGTGGGCGCGGCTATAGCCCAAAACATTTCGTTTACACCCCGCGTTGGTCAAAATTTCGCACAGTGTCACATGGTTTGATTTCACACGGACAAGTTTTATAATTATAAATTTAAAATGATAATAATAATTTTCATTATTGTTGGCATTAGTTAATGAATTGCATAATTTGCATGGTGTTTTGAAAATCGTGGTATCTACATACAGTATTATAATCATCTGCAGTATGTAAGGCATCTCAAATAATCATAAATCACAAATCCTTTTTTGGTTACTATTTTTTTTCTTGATAGAATAATCCCGAAGAGTTAAAAAACTCATTGTAGGACGGGAGGAACTTACAATACATAGGTGGGAGTTAAAAGGTACAATTTTATATTGGTATTTTGATATCAAAATTATAAGTTTCACGTACGAAACAGTACAAAAATAGAAAATTATAGAAATTTTATACCAGCTACTTTGTGTAATATCTTATACTGGTGCAGACCCTGCGAATTCTTGAAAAATCTGTTTGCATTTTAAACTAAAGCAATTTTATGTTAAAATCTTATATTAGGTATAGAAAGGTATTTATGGCATGTCTGAAATCTTTACATTCATTTTAAATTTTTCTGTGCCCGAAAATTGGCATGACTGAAAGCCAAATAAATATAATTTAAATGTAAAAAGAAAAAAAGGACATTATTTATAATTATTATATTTGAAATACTTTTTACATGAAAAAAAAGTTCTACTATATTATCATTTTTAGGCGCTCCAATTACAAAAAAACAATCACACATAACAGCAGAATTTTTGAATTTTGAATTGAAAAAAATATTTAACGTAATATTTAACTATTAAAATAAAGAAACTTAAGAATTTTAAAAAAATCTACAAAATAAACTGTTTTCATATTTTTTTTACTATGTCCAAATTTTTTCTGAAACTTAACCACCGTGCACTTTTTAAGTTCAAATTATGACGAAAATATAATCTTTTGTTTTTTATTGGTGAAACACACAAAAAACCTTTACTGACTTGTGGAAGAGGTCACATTATAAAAAACAGAAAATTTCACTAATAACTTTAAAAGTAATCGTTTGATTAAATAAAAAAATACGTAATAGAAATTACTGGACATACCGGCCGGGAGTCAGACGACCTTTCCGGCTTAAGCTCTGGCCGTTACTGAGGAATAACGCTGTAAGTGCCTGGGGACCTGCACACGAATACAGTTACGCGCGCCTCAGCGTGTTGGAGTAACGTACGGCGAGTTTACTTTATCGGGACAGAAGTTTGATGTTTCCGAGTGTTATATTTTAATTAATTCTTATGAATAAATTAATAAAATCACAATTTTTTTCTAGAGAGATTCCTCGGGAAGTTACTAATTCATCGTTTACAAAAATAAAATCTAGTGCTTCCCGCTCATCTTATAGTTGAAAAACGTTTTATAAAATTGGCAAACCGTTTTACATAAGATATTTAATGGTAAGGTCCTATTTTTATTAATCTTATATATAAATAACTTGCATCTCTGGGAATCCCTCGAGAAACATTTAAGATTTTAGTAATACGTACATCACAAATAATTAAAATGTGAGCGTCGGGGCAAATCCCCGTTATCAGGGTATTGTGTCACCTTAAAAGCCCCTCCCCACCCAATAATCCCATACTGCAATATGGACTGAATTAATGCATAATACACAATTTTGATAGTTTTCTTATTTAAAATGTTTCGTATATTATAGAAAACATAGATAAGTTTTCTTATTCTTTCCGCAGTGAGATTGATATGGTCTTTCCATTTAACATTTTTATCTATCAAGATTCCAAGATATTTTATATTAGATTTATGATTCAGTTTCGCGCAGTCCGTATTGCATGTACCGTCATTTACACAATTTTTAGAATGAATTTTTATGTTAATTAGGTTATTTGGCACATCTTTTTGTAGAGTGAAAGGAATACAATATGTTTTTTCTATGTTAAGTGATAATAAATTGCCATCAAACAAATTTTTTATAACCATCATGTCTTGATTGGCTGCATTGGTAATTAATACTCTAATTACTAATTGATTGTGTATCAATTTTAAAGCAACACTTAAAAATAATAATATGTAAATAAGTAACCTTTGTAAGACGATTTGTTCTTTCTCTCCCCTCACAGGAAAAGTGGAGCAGACCTCCACAGAAGTGAAGCGATGACTGGTGCAATGCATGTCATACTTCAGGAACCCGGAGATCTTCTTCTTCATCTTTATGGTACGCCCAAACCACTGGAGGATGGCATCATCGGCCAGGTAGAGACTGAGACTGCTGCGGTCAGAGTCAACCAGTGTGCGGAACCACTCGGCGAAAAGGCAAGCCTGGCGACGGGGGGTCACTCGCAGCACATTATTATTGATGGCATTCATGCGCGCCTCCTTGCTCTCTTTGCTCTCCTCGCACGACTTCTCCGCTGACCTGATGCCTTTTGGCGAGTGCGACGCCATCATCTGCAATGAATAAGCGGCTATGACAATGGGCTCTTAACTTGGACTTAATCGGGGCACGATTAATAGGCACACTTTGTTATCAGTTAGATAGTGATGAGAAACAACTATTTTAGTAACTGGAAATGGAAAAAAGGTATTTTAATACTTATTTCGTTAAAATTAAAAACGATTGTGCACTTGGTGGCCATTATTATTGATGTGAAACTTTTTAAGGATAGTTCTTTTCTTCTCTTATTTAACCGAAACCATAAACCTAAAAATATGATCCCATATCAGATTTAATTAAAAAAAAAACCTATTTTAATATTATTATGTCAAAACAAACATGGTATGAAGAAATGGCGTCAAATTATCCGTTTTTTTTATTTTTAAATAGCTATTAAAATGCATTTAATTGCCATATCCGGTTACCAAAATAGTTGTTTATCGTTGTTATCAGAGATGTGCAAAATGGGTACCCAAAACCATTTGAAATGGAAATGGGTAAAAACTTTTCCATTTGAAAATGCAAAATGGTTTTTAGAAAAGCATTTCAAATGCAAAATGCAAAATGGTTTTTAGAAAAGCATTTCAAATGCAAAATGCAAAATACCTATTTTCAAAATGCATTGAAAATGCAAAATGGTTTCTCAGGTCAAACAATAAAAATAATTATGGAATTTTTGAACAATTTTGTCATTTAATAATGGACATCAATGTAGAAAAAACATATTACATGATGGTAAATCCAAAAACACAACGACCACAGATTATGAAATCACAAAAAAATTGCGCAGGACTAATGTTGCCAACGTAAAAACATAGAAACTGCTATCTAAAATTTAATATTACAGCGTCATGGCCCCATGTTCAGTATTTGAATCAGTATTTTTTGTAATGGTATCACTCAATTGCCAGGGCTCCTACCAGGGAGCAACTTGACAAATGTAAATTATCTCTCATAGTGAGGTTGAGGACCGACTGATATTTGGGGCTTATGAAAAAAAGATGAGTGGAGAGAGTAGGAAGAATGTTGCAAAAAAGCATTTAAAATGCAAAATGGTTTTTAGAAAAGCATTTAAAATGCAAAATGGAAAATACCCATTTTGCATTTCCATTAAATGGATTTATTTCAAATAAAGCACATCTCTGGTTGTTATTTAACTGATACAAAGTGTTTTTAAAATAAAATGTGTCTTTTATCTGTTATAATTGTTGGTGGCACGGCGTGCAAAGGTGTGATGTGAAAATTCAACTTATTTACTCATATGTAATTTAATATAAGGTCAAATTTACATTTATAACCCGTACACCACTCAACAAATCGAGTAAGGTTTCCACACTATGCGGCTCAATTTTGGCATATAAAATTGATTGTGACTTTTTTTTACGTATTTCAACAGATCTGATGTCAATAATATGAAGAATATGCTATATTTAAGGCCAGGTTTCAATACCATTTGGTAACTTTGGTCGATTGCACCTATGTACCAGCCAGGGCCGGCCCTGAGCCAAACGGTGCATGGTGCTATTAAAAACCTCAAGGGCGTTGTATGTATTATCTTCACTCCTTGGTGGTTTTTTGGCAAGTCGGCGCTCGGAGCTGACTGCTTCAATTGCGCGTGCACAAGGCCGGCCCTGGCGACAGCTGCAGTTAAATGGTTAATATCAATGTTAATTTATGCTTGTTGAACTGTGTAAAGTAAATTTTACATAAAGTATTATTTACTCATTAAAACATCTTAAGATGCATTACGATTATGAGGTAATTGTAGTTACATAAAATTGTGCTTTACCATCAATGTTATAAATCATAAGTCTGATCTCCCATTAAATAGACATATTTTGTATTGTGTTTTTTTTAAAGCCGTTTCTCTAAAATAAATAAATTAGTATTTTCTTTTATTGCAAACAATGTGACAGGAATAAATATCTGATAGAATCTTAAGTAATTGTCTATGAACAGGCAGAATGGTATATGTATTCAATTTAATGTATTGTTGTATGTGTTTAAAGTATTTAGACAAACTGTATTTTTTTTTTAAAGCCAATTGTTTGCC
This sequence comes from Hesperophylax consimilis, assembly GCF_061612785.1. Taxonomy (NCBI): domain Eukaryota; kingdom Metazoa; phylum Arthropoda; class Insecta; order Trichoptera; family Limnephilidae; genus Hesperophylax; species Hesperophylax consimilis. The sequence continues at coordinate 11,118,068 of NC_142856.1, read as the reverse complement.
CCATTTTTTCAAACAGTTGGCGGTTTAAAAAAAAAGTTTGTTATTAAAAAGGAAAAAAAAACGCATCTATCTATAGTTCAATTTTTATTTGTGAACTTTAAAAATCTGTTTTCATTTTATAAACAAAGATAATTATTAATTTAAACGCTGTGTCCTGTAATATTATTTATAACATGTTTTGGAAAGTAACCACAAAGAGCAATAAAAACAATCTTGATCCTAATTAAGCAGGTGACGTAATGTCATTAAAAACTGGGAAATCTACTTATGGTAGATTACATACATTTTTATCAATATGTAAACACATTATCTGGTAAGACAGTAAAATTTACAAAAACATGATTTTGCATAAAACAAATAAGTTATTACGAAAATAGAAATAGCTGGCAGACGGCGAAAATTTTCGAAAAATCAGCAGACTAAGGACGGGTTGTTTCGGAGAATTTGAACAATTCATCAAATTTCAACGTTCATTTCCGGGTTCTGTGAAAGTCCTATTCAAGTTCTGTTAATATATCATTATAGGCTATTTGCTTGACAGAACTGAAATAAAAACAGAACTTGAAAAAATCTTTCGCATAACTGGAAAATGAACGTAGAAATTAGATGAATTGTTCAAATTCTTCGAAACAACCCGTCCTAAGGATGGGTTTCAGAGAATTTGAAAAATTCATCAAATTTCAAAGTTGATTTTCAAGTTCTGTTATTATTTCAGTTTTGTGAAACAACTGGCCAATAATGACATAAGAACAGAACTTGAAAATCAACTTCGAAATTTGATGAATTTTTTAAATTTTCTGAAACAACCCATCCTAAGAATTAATTCTTCCAAAATGCAAAAGCCAAACGACCATTACTAATTCTACTAGACTAATTTCTACAGCGATATTTGTGTGAAATATTACCTCAGCTTTGGTGTTGCCAGATACAAATATATTATTTCACTAACTAGTAAACAACTGTTGGCGGAAATGGACAGAAATCCAGGGGCATTCGAGTAACTTTAGTTACAGGCAACAATTACATTATAAATAGTTACCAACTGTCGCTGAAACCAAAGTTGCTTGTGTGCAGAGGTCCTAGATAGACAAATATTATTCAGCCAAAAAAAAGGAATCTTCAATGATTGAGCTACGCTATGGTAGTTGGCGTCATACCAACACCCCTAATTACAGACAGTTGAATGCCATTTTTTGTTACTCACCTCAAGGGAAAAGCTAGGAAGTACTTACCATGGTCTTTCTCGTTAGGTTACCTAGTATAATTAAATTCCTGGCCTTGTTATAAGACGTAGTTCGAGCAAAGCTATGATAAACTTATGGAATTCTACTGCATGCTTTATATGCCAAAAAATTATAAACAGCACTTAGCTTTAACTTAATTTCTACTAGAAATAACTATTTATATTGTGGGAGATGGTAAAAGATGCATTTTCTCAAAGTTAAGTTTGAAGGTTAGGAAATACGCATAAATTATTAAAATTACCCAAACTAACACTTAAAAAAAACCTATTTTGTGCATGTTTACTTAACTTACTCCATTAAATATTCATGTTGAAATGAAAGTGTTGTTTTTTAAAGAGCCTTTCATGCAGCCGAATTCGACAAGTTTACCAAAGCTGCTATATCCAATGTGTTTATTTCTATTAGGATACTGCCATAACGTTTTACTAAAATATTTACCGATATTCGTTTGTTTCGGGTGACTTGGTAATTTTACAAATGAAAATCAAATTACTTGTTTTTTGTTTATTTCAAATGTTTGCACTTATAAAACTTCGTGTATTCTAATAAATTACAAACTCACCAATGATAATTGTTTCTTTATTGTAAAATCTGACGAACTTCTGAGGGATGCTTCTTTGTCATGGCAATTGAAATTTTCAGGTCAGCAATCATCTTGCGACTTTCATTTACGTATGTGGTCAATGTCATGTTGGATTGAAGGAGATCTTTGTGTAATTCCATCAATTTTCCACAGTTACTCGATAGCGTTACTAAAACAGAAAATCATTTCAGTAAAATTAACACTGGATATTATAAAAAACCAAAACGTATTAATCCCCATGACTACAAAACAAAAACATACAGATTCCTTGACCAGTGTCAGTTGCCAAATCTTCTCGTGTAACTTTCACTCGCGCGGATGCAAAACTCATTGTGGAATTAACAGAACAGTTATAAGAATTGGTCACTTTTTATTAATAATTAATTAATAAGTATCGATCACTTTCAACTTTTACCGGTCACTCAAAATCAAAATTACAAAAATATACGAATTTGACTTTTGCACAGATTTCATCTAATTCGGCGTCACCGCGTGGCGTCTATTTTTCCAGCAATTTAAGAGTTAAGTAATAGGCAGCGACGAAATTACACCCGGTACCTGATTATAATACTCGTATATTAAAACTTTTCAATATTACTTTTAGCTAAATTTTAGGTCATTAATTTATTTATTTACTATACTGTGTCATTAAGTACCGACTCGTTTCCATTATTTTAATTTTTGATAACTTCAGATGCGTTGAGCATCTCCCGAATATCGTCTATAAATAATAAACTTTTTTAACTCGTATGGAGGATTAATAATTATTTCCCTATTTTAGCCAGCCTAAATAAATATCAAAATCTGAGAGAAGAAATTGCTTTATGTATTTAATTAAATTGACAATATATTACAAAAAATATAATATGAAATTTGTAACATATCATTCCCAATGAGGAAAAAAAACTCATTCCAGGAAGGATGACACTATCAATTGGAGAATTTAAATTTCTTATTATTACAGAGGCATACAAAGTTGAAACAGAAGATACGGAAGTAGCATACAAAAGAAAAAAATGTTAGTTAATACGCAAGAAATTTAAAAGCAAATAGAGAGTATGATACAAATACTGTTAATACTAATATAAGTACAGGCCAAATATATTTTTTGTATAAAAAAACAGTAACATTAATATAAATGCACAGCATTCCCCGATCACACCAAATCATAAAAAAAATAGCGTACTATGAATCTGGGAGTCCTTCCAATAACCTATTTAAGGCGATGCACGACGTAGTAATTCAAAATCATGTGTTTTTGCTTTGAAAAATTAGTGTCCTAGAAATGTTTCAGATTCTTTAATTAAATACTGCGAGTAGAATACATCTTGGCCTTTGAAATAATCGAGTATTTTTTAGATAAGTCTTTTTATAAGCCCAGAAAAAAATAATGCATAAGGCCTATGAAAAGTGTTTAAAGTTCAAAATCTCCTACTTACGACCCATTTACGGTTATGGTTTTATTGTATAATATGGCAAATTAAGTTGTTTATAAAATGATCGAAAAACATTTAAATATTTGTGTCTGAACATCCACAAAATAAAATAAAAGACACTTTTTGGTCATGTTTTTTTCTTGCATAAATCAAAAAAGGTGGATTGTGTTAAGCGGGAATTTAAGCCTTATCACCATCTACGTAAGTTGTGTTATTGATAGCGGCTCGATTCAAACATTACACGACGTAGTGCTTCGCCTTAACAAACTAATTGTTTTTTTGTTTTTCTTATACTTAATTCATCATGGCTATGATTAATTAAGTTTCTTAAATGCTCTAAGTTTATAATTTTTTCATAATATTATGTGTTTTACGTACTTGAAAACACCAAATAATTTTATCTCCACAATAATTCCTATTATTTCTCTTCTCTTCCTTTAATATTTTATCCGAAATAAAAATATGAACTGTTAAATGGTGACGTATACATTCATTGTATTGTCAAAGTAGGTATAATTATTATGGTCGCTGACTATAATTATTATTGTTCGAGATGTCATAATAAAATAAATACTAAACATCCTTGCCTTGTACTTTATCGATAGCTGTCCGGGGAGTGGTAGCCGACAGCACCAATCTTCAACTTGCTCTCGGTTCACAAAAGGCGACTATTGGTCTACAGTTCGTCGACCAATCATTGGAAATCCAGCAGACGAGAAATACCCAATGTAAGTTCATCCTTTGATTTACCGAATTCATTATGTCAATGGCTCAAATGAGCGGGCAAATGAATCCGATTGAATTCGCTGACAAGTTTTTTCCTCGAACCTTAACTCTCCCGAACGCAAGAAGCCATCTTGATATGTGATGCGCATCTGACGTCGAGATGTTTCCATACTTCATTATTTTTATATGTATTATTTGCGATAACTATAATTACGTTTTACGCAAATTACATCAATAATAAACATACATTGTTGGTAAAACTAATTAGTAGCTTTAGGTGGTAATAGATTATGCGTACCTCAGCGCACTTATAATATTCAAGGCTTCAAGGAAAACAATTTAAATAAAACAAAAATAGAATCTTTTTTCCTTTTTTAAATTCGATTTTCTGTCTTTACATACTGCAGTTAGCAAATTTCGGTTTTGATACATTGCCCAGCTGTCATTTTGACATAAGACCAGAAAACATGATGCGTGTCAGCAAGTAACCTTAAATTAAAATTAAAAGTTTAGTAAAATTAATTGCAGTCGAATTTTTGTTATGAAAAGTAGGATTAGATCAACATAACGTTATAACCACTACCCATTGTATTTGTGAAAGGTTTAACTTTTTTTACCTTCCTTAGGCTGCCTTTACACTTGTAAGTTTTTTTCCTGTAAGTTGCTCACGTAAGCGACTTACGACAAATTTACCAATGTAAACGACACCATAAGTCACTTACCGTAATTTATACCAAGTTACAGAAGTTTTTTTTACGTAAGTTTTTGACAGGTCTAATCGCTCATGCGGGAATTTACGGCTCTCTCACAGCTTATCAAAACAGATTGATAAGTTGAGACGCTTACCGTAAGTTTTGACGTCACTGTCGGGATGGTAAAACAGAAATCTGCAACACTGACAGTAAGATGCGGTCTTTCCGCCGTTGCTCCTCGGGACTTGTTTACTTGTCGCCATGAACAGCTTTATGAAATAATACACTGCAATAATATATGGAGACTAACATAACATTATTTATCATTAACACAATGTCATGTTTAAAAAATGCCTGTGTAAATGTGTGATAATGATTCTAGTATTCGACTTCACGAACTGATGGATCAGCTATCAAATTCACAACAAATTAATATCTCCAATGAATGCATACAAAAATGCAATATAAGAATACATAGAAAACATTACCTGACGCCAAAAATCGAATAGTCACCATTAATTTTTCTAACTAACTAACTAACCATCACACCGTTTCCCACAGGGGTAGGCTGAGAGGACGGACCGCCAAACAACTCGGTCTTGGCACACACTTCTTGCCTCATTCACATTCATACATCGTCTAATACATACTCTTCTATTATTCTGACTCTTGACATGGCCCGACTCAAGTATCTGATTCACTTGGTCGTGCCATGTCTTCCTCGGGCGTCCCCGACTTCTGCTACCATTCACATTTGCATTGTATATTCTTCTTAAACTCCTTTCTTCGCTCATTCGCTCTACATGCCCAAACCATCTAAGCGTCCCTTTCTTGATCTTACTCATTACGCTTACATCAGCCTTGTACTCTTTGCGGATCTCCGCATTTCTTACACGATCGTACATGGTGTTACAAACATACGCCTCAGGAATCTCATTAATTTTTCAGCTGGTGAAATAGCATTCCGAAAACGAGTATCATTCTTTTTTAATTAGCGGTCCAATCATTTCCAATATGTATTATAAGTCAGTTGCTATAATTTGGATAAAATTAAAGAATTTTTATTGATCTTCAATTCTTAATTCTGCCGTTAAACGAACGAAAGCCCCATCAGTACTTCTTCTTTGAAGCCAACTCCTAATCCAACACTCTGCGGGCCCTTGCGTTTTTGTTTGACAAAATTGTGCATATTATCGCAGCGGCAATCCGTTGTGTGCGGAAATGGGTATTATATGGGGATCCATGATCTAACGGTAAATAAACAAATCCCTGTTATCAAATATTACTAACTGACAGCTGTCAAAGTCGGCGGCAACGTGTTGTTGTCAGGAAGCCATCTTACCAAAAATAGAATTACTGGTGTAGCGGTCTCTGTGAGAAGTTCGTAAATTAAACTTCCAAACAACTTTCGTGAGCATTATTTACGATAAGTTGGAAGCATATGTAAGCGCTCCTGTGAGTAACTTTTCAAAAATTTACGAAAGTCGTAAATTTTACTTACAAGTGTAAACCCAGCCTTATAATATATTGTAAACTTGTCTAATTCCGCTGCATGCTTTTAAAAAAAAACAATACTTTCAACTTAAATATCTAATGGAGACAACTATTTATGTTGGGGGTTTAAGCAAACATGCACAAAATAGTATATTTGGGTTAGGTTAGGGTTATTTTTTACAACGCTCTTACATGCAGAAGTGAGGGTCTTCTTGGTAACCCCTTCCTACGCCTTGTCAATCATGTTGAGGCAAGTAACGATGTGAAAGTGATCTTTTTTCTAAAACTCTCTGAGAGTGAGACTTGGCCCTTCATCACCTCAAAACAACGCTCAAAGAGTGTTTTAGTGGAGAGTTTCTTAAAGTTAGAAATAACCTGCTGGTCCCTAGGCTGGAGTAACGGAGTGATGTTGCGTCTATCATAGCATCTACTTTCTTAATTTTATCCTTGTTCCCTTAATCCCGGCTCACAAGTAAGTGACATGAAAATGGGACTTGCCCTTTCTGCGTCACTCTTTATCCGAAATGTCGTTCGTTAAGGGAGCATTTTTTCATCATCTGTTCTGCTTGTTAAGAGTGGTTCCAATGTATATACATATATATTTATATTAACTGCACACAGGAGGCCCTGATCGAAATAATTTATCTTTGGGAAATCTGGTATTTTTGAGGAAAGAATGAAGTTAATCTGTGTCTACAAGAGACCTATATTGTATGAGGGATAAAACACAGGCTGACAAATCATCCCACAGCTGAGCCCAAGTGAATGAATGCAAGTCATGGATGCGACCCGTTCTCATGTGACAATTATCAATGAATATGGATGAAGCAAGGAGGGTGTGTGTGGGGCAGTCTGCATAAAACTCGGGGGGTAATGGCGTTATGGTTAGTTAATTACATTACCCAGTATTCTCAAACCCGTGACCACCCATACAATTTGACATTTTAAACAAAAGTGTTAACATTTCGGTGGCTTAGGGATAATATATTGTATCTCCAATTTTGATAAAAATGAGTTAAGTATTGAACAACAATTAATAAAATAGACAAAATATTTCATCTCCTAAACCTACCTTCCGAAAGATATGAACTTTATATTTAAAATATATTATAAATCCTCCAAGCAGTGTTTTTATGAGCACAGATATTATGAATCTATTTTATCTTTATGCTAAACGAAAGTCCATTACAAAATATTGAATTACATCAGATACGGAACTAAAAACTTATTTTTATATCACAAAATGTAATTTTCGAAGGTTTGCAAACTTTCAATTTCAGCTTTCGCAATATTATGATTTATGGAGATACAATATTTTAACTCTAAGCCATCTTTTGCAAATGGTTGCTAACCCCTGAGATGTAGGCAGACCTCACAACTCTGTCATCGTCTCATACATTTCTTATTGAAAATAAAATTCGGTAATTAATATTACAATGAGTGTAAAAGCTTCAATAAGTTAATTCAAATTTTAAATAAACCTATTTTAAATTTCTTTTTAAGCGGTACGATGGAGCACACCAGCATGGGCAGTGACGGGCAGCAGCAGATTGTGCTGTCCCCACAGCAGCTGCAGATGCTGCAGATGAACCAGCCCACACACATGCTACAGGGCTCCAATGGCCAGCAGATTATGGTGCATGCCGTGCCTCAGTCGCAGCCCACCATCCAGGTTAATACCACTTGTCAAAGTTTCTTTTATACGGTACTCTCACAGCGCTACATCCTCTGGTGGAATTTGGTTGGGAACTCTTCAGTCCTTTCTGTCCTGCTCCAATCTTCTTCCACTCAGTCTATCATCTATCCACCTCTTCCTCGATCTTCCTCTGGTTCCACTTGTCTCTTTACTGTGATTGGCACTGAGTTTTTTTTTAATCTAAATAATCTTTTCTTTTTCTACACGCTCTCAGGTTGGAACACAGGCTATCCAGGTAGTTGTACTTATTTCTATTTTTATAGCAATAGTATACAAATTAATTGAAACATATTTATTTATTTATTAATGAACCATGACCAATTGCAACAAATTACATATTACATGAAGTTTGTACAAGGAGAAATGATACAATACAGGATAATTTAAAAAAATTACAACTACAACAAAAATACGGTACAAAAAACAAAGATAATGTCAAGTCAAGACAGGAACAAGGTTTTGATAGACTTCACGACAAAGGACAAATATACGACAAACTCCGTAGCATGGCGGACTGCGCATTTGTTTTTTTAATTGGGAGGTCGCTGCTACTATTCTCCATACACTACGAAACTTTGTGAATATAAATAATATGTTACATAAAAAGTTTTAAAATGAATAATTACTTATGTATTCAAATTGTGTTTGGTTCGTCTAAGCTTTATACAGATAGTAGAAAATTAAAGTTATTATAATTTGCAGATGCAGTCTCCCAACGGACAGACACTCCAGCAAATACAAGTCGTTCCTGTGTCAGCCTTGCAAGGTAATTATTATTATGGCAATGCACCGCGGCGTGGAATTTTCGGAATCAGATGAAATCACACAGTCCTTATGTAGATGATGGCGATTAGGTTTAAGGTACCACTTATACCAGCTGTCTGTTTTGATTTATGCAAAAAAAAACATAACCATAAAGCATATTTTATTTTATTTTGTGAGGTTTAGGCACAAATATCAAAATATTTTCTGATCATTTTCTAAAGAACTTGTAATTCATAAGTAGTAGATTTTGCACTTTGGCAGTTTTTATAGGCGTGATACATTTTTCTTTTCAGGGCTTATGAAAAAAATTCGTGATTATTTCAAAAGCCAAGTTATGTTCTACTTGCGGTATTTAATTAAAGCATATTATATAATATTTCTAAGTGATCAATTTTCAAACCAAAAACACATGATTTTGCATTACTTCATATTGCTTCACGATGACTACATTGTACTATTTTCCATGTTTTAACTTTTTGTTTTGACAGTAGTCCAGTGTATTTCATAAAATTCACCAAGCAATGTCTCCTGGTTCCACAAGTTATAGATGATATAATTTGTTGAATGTTTGTTGTGTTCCAGGCAGCGTGGGCACGGCGGGCAGTCCAACAGTGATGGCGGGCGGGCAACAAGCACAGCTGGTGCAGGGGGCAGATGGACAAACCTACCTCTACCAGCCAGTGCAGATGGACAGCCAGCACCTGACCGGGAATGCCTGTAAGCAAACAATCACTCAGTTCTTGGTCACCCTGAAACTGCGATGTTAGCATTTTAGATTCAGAAACACCTCGCATCGCAGAAAAGAAATAAGTCACCAAAATAATTCGTGTAGTAATGTAATATGTAATTTCTTTGTTGTAGATGTGAATATCAACGGATCCCTGGTGCAGGTGAGCGGGGCACAGACCACACAGCAGCCCATGATCAATGGGGGAAATATTGTTATGGTAATTCACTATTCTAACTTTTAACCACGTCTTTGGAAAGTTATACCAATAGGTTCAAGTTTGACAAGTTTTAAAAAAAAAATTCTCGAAAAAAATTACGATAATGTGGGTATTTTTATTTGAGTTGGTGACAGCCGTCTTACTAGACATTGGCGTTTTCTATGTCGTAATGATATTGTTGCCAGTTGAAACCGTTTAGGAATACGCTCGTATTCCGAATTATTACATTTTTAAAATTAATAATTATGAATGAAAATATAAAAATTTCATATTTATAGTAATTAGAAAATGAGAATGAGAAAAATTAACTTATCTTCCACACATTTTTAATAGTTTTCATAGTTAGTGAAAATACCCCATTCTTCCAGGAGACTGCATTGGGGTGATTTTATAATGATAATCACACTTGGCATATTTTTAAAGTGAAATACAATGATATACTTACCTCAATTCTTAAGATTCTTCTAGGGACCGGAAAAATAACTTATTATTCACTCAAGCGATAGCTACCCAAATTTGGGTAACTGTTAGGTAGGTCATTTTATGAATTAAAGTGATTTTATTACAAACTTCTCGCAATCAGCTAGTATGTTTAGTCGCTAGCTCGATTAAGCTTCTATCGAATACTAAAAGATGTCGCTAATGTTCCTGTCATTGAATATTCTAGATAATGTTTTGTGTACAAATATGGCTATCACTGTAGTACCCAAAGGGCGCTTTGCAAAGCTAGTCTGTTCGACGTATCAGACTTGGCCGGCCCGAGCGTGAAGCGTACTTCAGAATAACTAACAATTATTGTCCCTGTAGCAATTGACATTTGTTTGTTTTGTTACATCACAAACGAAGAAAAATTTTTGACATACTTTTTCTGTATAAGATCATGAAGTGCCTTATTGATTCACCTGCTCTATTAGATAAGATAGCATTTCGTTGCCGTGAAAGCAATACCAGATGGAATACCTTATTTTATACACAACATTTCAAATCGAAATATGCCCAAAACTCTTTAATCGGACATATCTACAAAACTTACAAAACATATCCTAAGAGATATTGATGTTTTTCACTGTACCCTTTAATTTTTCAAAATCGAATTACCTTATACAATGTACTTAACCTGTGGAACGCTGACGGGTCTCTGGAGAACATACGAGCATTGTAATATGATTCTTTTAGATGCGATGCGATGCGATTTTGACCTTAATGCCTCGAAACATGTATGAAAACAAATTAAGCATCATTTGGGCTAATAAAACGTTAGGTTCCACTTATATTTTTCTGTTTTATGTTCCGGCCTTCGACAAGATAAACCAAAATAATTCTTTTTTGTTGTTCGTCTATTCTTTTCATTCATTTATTACTAATAACTTTAAACATCTTTTTTTTCCAATCCTGTAACATAAAAAAGATTGTGAATGGAAATTAACTGATTTATTTTATATTCAACATCTTAAATGTTAAATTAATTCACATATACAACTGTATGTTTCCTAAATAAACTCTAATATATTTTTTTTAAATAACAGATGCTGAGTAATTCTGGGGGCACGACCAGCAACGTAGCAACAGCCGCCTCCACAGTTAACTGCGAGACTACGGATGAGGAGCCGCTACTGTACGTCAACGCGCGCCAGTACCGCCGCATACTGCGCCGGAGACAGGCACGCGCACGCCTCGTGGACCTCGGCAAAATTCCAAAGGAGAGACCTGTGAGTGGTGAAACTATCTGTTCTACTTGTAGACCTTTACCTTTGGATCCCGGCAAGCTCAATGAGATGCATTTACATTATATTGATTACTTTTATATAAAATTTTCTCATAGGTTTTTACATGACATTGGAGTAATTAACCGCTTAAGGACTACGCCTTACTATACTCGGGCGGCTAATGATTACTGAAGGGGTTAAATGAATAAGACTGGTGAATCTACATCACATTATTTAAAATTGATTATATAGTATGCATAAATGCGAAAATGTTTGACCTTTTATTTTCGAGTAAATCATGTCCGAAGTTGCATTTTTTCACTTAAATTAAAAATAATCAGTCACTACGGGGCGCCTATCAGCTAACAAATAATTACAAGCGATAATTAGTCAAGATACAAATTGAAAATATCTCCCGAGTAAAAATAAATGCCGCCAACGGAAATTGAACCCGTACCTTCTGATATCCGGTCAGGTGCTCTGAACCACTGCGCTATGCCGGCTTATTTCCAACCCGCCAAATAATTCAATATGTACTAGTACCTCAATCAACAATTACTGCTTATTATATTTTTTTCACCTGTAAACAACCAACTTTTTACAGGTGAAAAAAATATAAACTTAAATATATACACTTATTACCTTACGATTAATAATATATCATTCTCCTTACAGAAATACCTGCACGAATCCCGCCACCGGCACGCCATGAACCGAGTGCGTGGTGAAGGGGGACGCTTCCACTCTAACCCAGATGACAAATCTAAGTACGTGAACTTACAATACAGTAATGCCTTACGCTGTAAACACACGCCAATATTGCCGGTGTGATTTATTTATTTCCAAACCATCTTTGTAAGATGATGATTAGTATTTCCTCGCTTCTTTTTTATTTTGTTTATTTTTTTTCAAATAATATTTCATCTTTTCAGGGATAGAAAACCGGATAAATCAGAAGAGAAACGCATTGAGGTGAGATTCACTTATTAATACTGCACTCTTAACTCTTTTTAACCTTTTCAAAGTCACAAAACATGTGTACATATTTGTATAAACCACAATTGAGTTCTGATACCGACCCTGATATATGGCAGTGAGGCATGGAAGTGGCCGAGGAAAGATGAAAGTAGACTGAATGCTGTAGAAACTAAATCCCCGAGACCTGTGTACATATATGTACCTACAACCGTATTTTCAATTAGAAGATCTGAAAAAACTCTGTCACACCTACACATGGTGTCCGGAAACTAGTAGTACGAGTAGGAAACTGGTGAATCTGCATCACATTTAAAGTCAATTTTGCACTATAACTTTTTTTGAATTGAACTTTCGTTTTCGAGTAAATTGAGTCTGAAACTGGACATTTTCAGGTCGAAATTGAAAAAAAACAGTCGCTAGGAGGGAGAATGTGAACCCGTAAAGTTTTTTAACAGAGTAACAAAGAAATTAAATGCTCAGAATGGACTTTTTTTTGTCTGTGAAGTAAATTAAATAGATTTCCACTTGTACTATGAGTTACCGGAAACACTGTGTAGATAGGTTTTGAAATGCTGATCAGATGAACAGAGATAGGGGTTTCAATAGAATAAAATACAATGTGCAAGTGGATGGAACAAGAAGTCAGGAAGGCCCTAAGAAGTCTAGGTGTGATCACGAAATAACAAAGGAGTATGCATTTACTGCCTTTGAAAACATGGCATGTTGGTTAATATTAGGTTGATAATAACACTATACATAGTACTATTTGATTACAGGTTGCTGAGCACACACGAAACCTGATTCGCATCCAGCCTCTCCTGCCATAGGAATACCTGACTGTGGTCTACGACCCAGAAAGCGGAAGGGAAGATTGAAGACTTCTGGCTCCCAAGTCCAAATTATCAGCGCCGCAAATCTGTAGCGCGTAAGCAATAGTTACCCAGTGACAAGTGATCCGCCTTTACAGGAGAAACAAACTATTAATTAGTAAATGTAAACCTCACCAGATAAACGTTTTCTCCGGTTCAACTATCTACTTATGTATAAAGAGACACGGTTTTTAAATTGGATTGTCTAAATGGAAAAGTTGAATAAAGTGCGTCATTTTCTTAGTCGTAGGATCCCTTCATATTGAAGGATAACTTAAGGTTTTTTTTTGTTCAATGTTTCTGCCTTTCACCACCATGGGCCATTATTTTAATTTATGGAGAAAGGGAAGGAATTTATATATTAATTTTATTTAGCTCAAGGTTAAATTATGAAATTAATAATAGTGTTGAGGATCAATGTCGGTTTTTTGTTATTATTTTTTGTTTTCTGAGATATTTTGTGCAGTTTTATTTTATTTGGAAAGTAATTATAACTCTTGCGTTTTTGAGAGGATTTGTAAATGCAAGGGTTTTATTAACACATTTCTGGCAGGTATTTTTTGCGCTGGCGCTATGCTGTCTCCCGACGAAAATAAAGGTCCCGCGCGAATTTATTTAATTTGTTGTAAATATATATAACTATATCTTTGAAAATAATTAAAATATTTTAATAAAAATTTCTAAGTATAAACTAAACGAAAAAAGAATATTATTTGTAATGCTGAAATTAACCTTGTATTATGTTTATTACGGTCTGCCTATTGGTATTTGCCCGTACCTGCTTTCTTTAAATACTCCCGACATCTCTCGGTGGCTCGCACATAGGTGTTGTGTGGGGCGGAACAGAGATAGAGATTCGAATCGAGTTTCACGGTCATAAAAACCCTCATTCCAGAGTATTTGCATTACATATTACAATAACAAATAATATACTATCCTTTTTTTGAAATACCGATGTAAACGAAGGGCACGAAGATAAATATAAAAAGAAGACTTGCATTGCGATTCTTAATTATGTACATATAGTTTGGACCTTTACAAAGAGATTGGTATATAATATTCATATAAAAAACATTGAATAATTCGTCTTTTCTGCAATTGAAATGAGGCCGGCGCAAAAGGTAGAACTACACTTCCCGGCGTTAAGCATCAATCGACCGAACAGGTAGAACAAATCGACCGAACCTTTCCTGGCTGAAGTGTGTTAATATCGATAACCAATGTATGTTTGAGTTTTTATTCTTCTGATTTCTATAGAACTGAATTCATATTATTATTATTATTTTTATAATATCTTTTTTTTATATACTAATTTCAGGTTGTCCCTGATGAAAATTCATATCTGTCCACATATCTTATGAATTTTATAAATTTTGATTTCTCCTTTTCATTATAATAGCATTTGTATACTCCCGCCAACGTGGTTTGTGACAAGTGAAATCTGTTTTTTTTTCAAATGTACCTATACATTTAAAAATTTCATGTGTGGCTGGGCTATATGCGGATAATTCTATATTTGCCAAAGAAAATTGGCTATCGCCATTGATTTAATTAATTTTAATAGCATATTGCATAATTAGGATAATTATAAAGAGAAGCAAAGCCAACAGGATTCACTGAATATAAAGTTTAAAAATAATGAACTTAATAAATATGAAGTAAGTGTAGTGGTAACACCTTTCTACATAAATGTCTAGACACTGATAGTACTCCAAGCGGCAGATGCATGGACATCTTATTCACATTAATAAATTTGGCATTTTATATTTACATAATTTATATATTTTTTTAATTTCATATTATTTGGCTGTTGTTTTATAAAATATAAAAAATAAAGCATTTAAAAAAATTATGTGTGTACAGATTTAATGACCAACTTGGCTGCCAGTTTCTAGATATTTTTATAGGATAGTGTTGGTAGAGTGAAGTGTTTATAACAAGTAATACATAATATGCCTAAAATTGTACAACTAACTAAGTGAGTTTATTTTTCTACTATTCTGCACTATGGCAACTCGCTTTTAGCGTTAATATTGTTTTCTTATTTGCACTTTATTGATTTATGTATGAGCAAGCAGATAGCATGTGATAATATTGTAGGGAACGTGTCTCTCAGGTGTCTTGCCTTGGAAAGTGACTTGCCTCACCGAGGACTTGCCTCGGAAGGTGAATTCTTTTACCGGATGCCTTGCCTTGGATGGTGACTTGCCTCGCCTGGTGACTTGCCTCGCCTGGTGACTTGCCTCGCCGGGTGACTTACCTCGAAAGGTGACTTGGCTTCCAAGATGCCTTGTCTCGGAAGGTGACTTACGTCCTCAGATAAATTGCCTCTGTAGGTAGACAAGGGATTTGACGCTTACTGCCAAATCCTCCTAGATGAGACAAACTGCTATATTAAGTGGCAAAGACATTGGCACCGTGCTGTACAATTCTAGAATATGTATAGATTCAGAAACCACATTATAAAACATGCACCTTTATAATATGTTCAGTGGATTTTTTATGACCAGAAGTGCCGTCATAGTGTCATATTTTTGTATATACATAAAATAATGTAATATAATTATTTAACTCATTGATTTTTTCAAATAAATCGCATAAAAAGTTTTTATCTATGTTATCCTACTGTCCACCTCCTTCTCCTCATGTTGACCTCACAATGTCCAACGCTTTTGTCCAACAGGCAAAATTAGTAAGATACATAGCTCATTGTACCTCATAAAAAGGGGATGACTTACAATCTACTTTATTAATACCCTTTCGGAGTCTGCCTCAGTCCACAGTATGCTGAACCCACCCAAAAAGGATGCATACAGAAGTTAAAGTAAAATAAAATAATGTTTATAATTCTTGTGTTTTGTATGGGTTGTCAGCAGTAAAACAATAACAACTTACTGTGAAACCTTAACCTCTCAGGTGCCGACCTTTCCTTAACCGTATGTTCTAAAATGATTTCTCAGAATGTAACTAGCTATTCTGGGGAAACTAATTATGGTAGATTAATTACTATTTTTACAATATATAACACATTATCTGATAACGGTAAAATTTACAATAACAATTTTGCAATAAAACAAACAAGTTATTACAAAAATAGAATCAGATGGTGAAAATTTACTCTCAGCACACCAAGAGTTATGCCTGTGTCAGACCACGCTATACTCTCATGGCTTGGCATATTTCAGTATATAGTTCACCGACTGTTGAAATAGGCCAAGCCGTGAGAGTATAGTGCAAGTGTGTCAGCACCATAAAACATTGTTGATAGAGTAAGACTGACAAGTTGTCAGGAAGGTTGCCTTATTCGTAGGATAAAAAGAGTATTAAATAACTAACAAAATATATCTCGTGTTAGTAAAAAAAATCTACATAAACAGGGTGACGTAAGAAGGCACGACACTGAAAGAGGTCTGTTTCATATTTATTTCTACTGGCGCCCGTACATTGATAAATTTAGAATGGTGTAGCATATTTGAGTTTCCCCCATTCTTGCTAAATACGGGCGATGTGGATTTCATATCGACCCGTGAGGAAGCGGGCTTCAAGTACTACTTTAAGGAATGTGACAAAAAAATTATAAAATAGAGGAGGTAAGTTTCCCTGTGGTAACACTATCATTTTTAAAACATTTTTGACATTGAAAAAAGAAAATGTTCTGTCTGCGGTGCTTCTCAATACTGCTGCAAACAAAATGTTTTCAGGGCAAACGGACAGCTAAATTTATTTTGCTGTTATATCAATATTGCCATGCTAGGCCCCCAGGTAGATTATATAATTATTTTTTAATGAAAAACTAACCTATAAAAGATAACAAATAATTATAAGCAATAATTAGTCGCCCGAAATATCAATACAAATTGAAAATATCTCCCGGGAGATATTTTCAAAAACCTTGTCTTATAAACATTAGTTTATTATTAAAAAATAATAAGATTTGACATGTTAAAAATATTTCACCAACAAATGAAGATATAATATGTCTCGACGCCATCTAGTGAGAAATTTAGCACTAACAAAGTCTTTCCTACAAAAATAAAGTTGGTTGTTTACAGGTGGAAAAAATATAATAAGCAGTAATTGTTGATTGAGGTACTAGTACATTTTGAATTATTTGGCGGGTTGGAAATAAGCCGACATAGTTCAGTGGTTTCAGAGCACCTGACCGGACATCAGAAGGCACGCATTCAATTCCCGTTGGCGGCATTTATTTGTACTCTGGAGATATTTTCAATTTTTATTGATATTTCAGGCAACTAATTATTTAATATTAATCATTTGTTGATTATATTAATCTGAAGGTAAAAATCTGAGATTTGTTCAATAAATAATATTAGCATCTTGGAAATAATTTAATGTTTTTAAAATTATAATTAAAATATTGCCTACTTCTAGTGACGCCATATAGTGTTCGGATAGCCGATAAAGAGCTTTGCTTACAAATACAAAGATGGATACCGATATCGTAAAAACTAATAATATTATCTTGATAACTGTCCCGACACTGCCGCCATCTAGCGACAGAATTTGAAAATGTTTCGGTAGCACAGTTGGAGATAAAGACCCTGAGTTCGAATCTCGTGGCAACCTATTTTGTTTTCTATTTCATATTCTTTGAACATTACTGATGTTCTTACTGTTAATAAACTACTTACCTCACGTGAACTGCCGCTACAATCGATACGTTAAATTCAGAGATGTGCAAAATGGGTACCCAAAACCATTTGAAATGCAAAATGGAAATGGGTCAAAACTTTTCCATTTGAAAATGCAAAATGCAAAATGGTTTTTAGAAAAGCATTTAAAATGCAAAATGCAAAATACCTATTTTCAAAATGCATTGAAAATGCAAAATGGTTTCTCAGGTCAAACAATCAAATTAATTATAGAATTTTTAAACAATTTCGTCATTTAATAATGGACATCAATGTAGAACAAACATAATATTACATGATGGTAAATCCAAAAACACCACGACTACGGATTATGAAACCACAAAAAATTTGCGCGGGACTAATGTTACCAACGTAAAAACATAGAAACTGCCATCTAACATTTAATATTACAGCGTCATGGCCCCATGTTCAGTATTTGAATCAGTATTTTTTATAACAATTATTTTATAAGCAATAATTATTAGCCTGAAACACTCATCCACATTGAAAAATCTCCTGATAAAAGATACATGACGCCAACGGGACTTGAACCCGTGTCCTTTCGATTTCCGGTCGACAGCTCTGACCACTGAGCTATGGCGGCTTATCTCTTGTCCGCGAAATAATTCAATATATACTAGTGTTTCATTTAA
The DNA here is from genome assembly GCF_061612785.1 of Hesperophylax consimilis. NCBI lineage: Eukaryota > Metazoa > Arthropoda > Insecta > Trichoptera > Limnephilidae > Hesperophylax > Hesperophylax consimilis. The sequence continues at coordinate 11,099,627 of NC_142856.1, read as the reverse complement.
CAAATACTGCTTGTTACATTTTTTCACCTGAAACAACCAATTTTATTTATTGTTTTGGTGTTTAATTCGTAGAACTCCATTTATTTTTTTAAATAAATTTAAAATAAATCAAATTTAATAATGTTATAATAATTATTAAGTTCTGCAAGTATTTCTGTTATTTTTACAGTTTTTAATGTGACAGCTGTTTCGGCTTTTGAGGCCATTATCAAACTGTCACTATCAAACAGTTTGATAATGGCCTCAAAAGCCGAAACAGCTGTCACATTAAAAACTGTAAAAATAACAGAAATACTCGCAGAACTTAATAATTATTATAACATTATTAAATTGGATTTATTTTAAATTTAAAAAAAAAAAAAAAAAATGAAACAACCAACTTTATTTAGGTTTGGCTTTATTATAGTTGGCGTCATGTATCTTTTATCAGAAGATTTTGCAATGTGGATGAGTGTTTCAGGCTAATAATTATTGCTTATAAAATAATTGTTACCCTTTGTGCTATGCATAAAAAATCTTGTCTTAAACATTAGTTTACTAAAAAAATAATAATTAAGTAGTATTTTTTGTAATGGTATCACTCAATTGCCAGGGCTCCTACCAGGGAGCAACTTGACAAATGTAAATTATCTCTCATAGCGAGGTTGAGGACCGACTGATATTTGGGGCTTATGAAAAAAATATGAGTGGAGATAGTAGGAAGAATGTTGCAAAAAAGCATTTAAAATGGAAAATGCATTGAGAAAAGCATTTAAAATGCAAAATGCAAAATGGTTTTTAGAAAAGCATTTAAAATGCAAAATGGAAAATACCTATTTTGCTTTTTGCATTTCCATTTGAAATGGATTTATTTGAAATAAAGCACATCTCTGGTTAAATTGAATGGTATCTCCGTACCTAAGTCAAATACATGACCTATTGTAGATAAGGGGGCTACAAACGATATGGTTCAAATAAAAAGTTTGGAAAAAACCGGCATGCGCTATAATCACAGTGCAGGGTTGATGGGACAAACAGATTGATTATTAGGCGGAATTACTAGTAGGTACCTACCTACTTACCGCAAAATTGCGTTTCTTTGCCCCTCAAGTGGTAACATTAAGCAAATTGATTTTTTTACGTCCAACAGTCAGTGTTTTCAAAAAAAGTTTTAAGATTTTGAACAAACGAACATTGACATTTTTATTTATATAGATTTTTTATCATACGCAAATTTATATCTTTTAAATTAACTCCACACAAGAGGCCCTGAGGAAAATATTTTCCTTCAGGGCCTATGTCATCTTTGGGGATGTTGTGTGGGGGGTGTTTTTGAGGAGAGGCAGGAATAAACATGGGTTTTGCTGTAGCAGGGAGGAAACACAGAGGCCAACAAATCGTTCGACATTTGAGGGTCTCTTTAAGAAGAGGAAGTTATTTTAAAAGGGAATAAAAAGGTATGAGGGATCCATCCCTCCCGCTGCGAAAGATACTGCCTTTATCGTCCTGGTGGAGTCCAGAATCCAGAATCGAACCACAGTGGTAAGTAGGTACCTACTATAAGCATCGCCTTTGTGAAAGACCACAATAATGAATCGAAATGTTGCTTGAAATGGCTTTAGTCGTATTTGGTGACCATGTCTGAATACCCAGGTAGGTATTTCAGAAACGCCTCCTCTCCCTCCACACTCCCTTCAGTCTCACATCATACCCTTATTGGGAATGTCGTAGTCCCACTGACTCCAGAAGTTATTGTATGTAGTTTTTTCATACTTTTCGACTACCACACTAAGCTCATGCCCTTATTGCAGTAGTCGACATTTGTGTTTGTAATTATCTATAATGTAATTCATTTTAATTGTTAAATATACTGTTTTATTAAGGCGATACACTACGTAGTAATGCAAAATCATGTGTTTTTGATTTGAAAATTTGGTCGCCTAGAAATGTTTCAGATGCTTTAATTAAATACTGCGAGTAGAATACATCTTGGCCTTTGAAATAATCGAGTATTTTTTAGATAAGTCTTTTTATAAGCACAGAAAAAAATAATGTAAAGGCCTATGAAAACTGCTTTAAAGTTTAAAATCTCCTACTTACGAACCCATTTTCGGTTATGATTTTATTATATAATGTGGCAAATTAAGTTATTTATAAAATGATCGGAAAAAAATTAAATATTTATGCCTGAACATCCACAAAATAAAATAAAAGGCACTTTTTGGCCAGGTTTTTTTCTTGCGTATCAAAACAGGCGGATGGTGTTAAGCGGGAATTTGAACCTTATCGCCATCTACGTAAGGGGTGTTAATGATAGTGGCTCGATTTAAAATATTACACGACGTAGTGCATCTCCTTAAATACAATGTATTGGTATAACGAGGAGATCTATAATCTCGGTCAAGCAAACTGCAAATGTATAAACCAACCTTATTTTATATAAACTGTTGTTTTCCCTAAATCAAAATAAATAAATAAGTTTATTTGTTGGAAGATTTTTTTTTTAAATCGGAAATCTTGTGCGGTATTCACATAAAAAAACATTTATATTGGCCTATCTGGGGCGTAGGAGTCAAAGGCGTTATGTTAAAATAAATAGATCACACTTCTAGAGTTTTTTGTTCAGTGGTGATGAGAGTATGGAGTATGCTACCAGAAAGTCTAAATCCGTCCCTGCCAGTGGATTCACAATCTCATAGTTCATAGTCATGGATGCATTCACATTATCAATTTAAAAAGTAGATAGGTACTAATTAGGGGAATTGCTAAATAGCGAAATTCCTATCCTGATTGTCGTTCCGGCGGTTGGCGCAAAGGCAGGATTGGGTTATGTTAGGTTAGGTTGGGTTGGGTTATAAGGAGAATTGCCGCCATTTCCTGAGAGCACTCAACCACCATAAAGCACTCTTCATCACCTGCGACCTGCGCATGCCCGCAAGTTCCGGCCCGCCAGCGCGCAAGGGCGGCGAGTGGTTAACATCCAGAGATGTGCTTTATTTCAAATAAATCCATTTCAAATGGAAATGCAAAATGCAAAATGGGTATTTTCCATTTTGCATTTTAAATGTTTTTCTAAAAACCATTTTGAATTTTGCATTTTAAATGCTTTTCTCAATGCATTTTCCATTTTAAATGCTTTTTTGCAACATACTTCCTACTATCTCCACTCATCTTTTATTCATAAGCCCCAAATATCAGTCGGTCCTCAACCTCGCTATGAGAGATAATTTACATTTTTTGTCAAGTTGCTCCTTGGTAGGAGCCCTGGCAATTGAGTGATAACCATTACAAAAAATACTGAACATGGGGCCATGACGCTGTAATATTAAATGTTAGATAGCAGTTTCTATGTTTTTACGTTGGCAACATAAGTCCCGCGCAAATTTTTTGTGGTTTCATAATCTGTAGTCGTGGTGTTTTTGGATTTACCATCATGTTATATGTTTGTTCTACATTGATGTCCATTATTAAATGACAAAATTGTTTAAAAATTCTATAATTATTTTAATTGTTTGACCTGAGAAACCATTTTGCATTTTCAATGCATTTTGAAAATAGGTATTTTGCATTTTGCATTTTAAATGCTTTTCTAAAAACCATTTTGCATTTTCAAATGGAAAAATTTTGACCCATTTCCATTTTGCATTTCAAATGGTTTTGGGTACCCATTTTGCACATCTCTGTAACATCGTTTGAAAAATGTTACGATCAGCTGTCTTCAATGTAAGTCAAGTACGTCCCTTAATACCCTGTATATATGATGTAACCTATCATTACACTGTTTCGCAAATTGACCATTACACTTCTTTGTATTGCCACACCTTCCTTGATTCATTCTCATTAATGCATCGTCTAATACATCAAACTCATTTTCACAGATTTTGGAAACTGTTTTGTTTTATTTTTCTTCGTTTTCTGCAGTTTTCTGATTCTTTTTGAGGTTCGGCTCTTGTCCGTCCGTCGATATTTTTGAGTACTTCAGAAAGAAATTCAATGCGTCACTGAAAAAAATTTATAAATAACGATGTTATAGGTGTCTAACAACCTTACTAAAAAACGTTTTGTAAATATTATGCGGCGCGTAAGGTCAGTGAAACAGTGATTATCATGGCGTTTGTTTGGTTAAAACGGTCTTAAACGAGGCTCGAGGTCGGCTTTACCATTCTAACGTTGAACGGGTGTGTAAGAATTATTTTCTTTTTTTTCAGTATTAACATTATTCTTTTTTTTTAATATCCTTTGTTAATTTTTTTCTTTGAGTTTCTTACAATATTTTTATTTTTACTTTCATATGTACTATATGGAACGTATATAATTATGTTTTATGTATTATATGGAACTCGTGGGATTGAACTGTTCTTCCCGAGATCTGGAATAAACAGGACAAAAATTTACTCTTCCACAATATTATTATTGTTCACATCGACTTTACTGATTACAGTGATTGATGACTATACATCATTTTGTTTCAAATTAATTTCACTTTTCCGCCACCAGTAGATATGAACATACATAAATGAACATTGAGTGTATTGTTATTATAGTCATATTCATTTACGCGATAACTTTTCGTAGTTATTACTAGAATATTTAAATGGTAAGTAATTAAAAATTCTTTCACGAACCACCCTTGGAAATAACCGTCACACCCACACGGCGTGACAGCCGAATAATAATACAAACCCAGTTCCCATAGCTCACTCACTCCACCGCACTGCACTAAACAGTAAACACCGAGCTAGCAACACCCCTTGTTACAAGGCCAGCCACAAGCAGCGCCCCTAGCGGCAGATTCACAGGCTGCTGTTTCGTTTCAAATTACCTACAAATCTAACCCTAACCTAACCTAACCACCAAAATGTCCATATAATTTTCCATGTAGCACCGAAATGTGAGGGTCTGACTCACAAATTTGTCGTTGATTTTCTTTAACTATTATTTACCTACAACTCTATAACAAGTAAAATAACAGAACCGTCAGTAGTTGTGCTTGTTATAATTTTCGGAGCATACTCTGCAATTTTTTTATATCGAGGGAATTTCATATCATTACTTTTTCCACTCTGCATCTGAACGGAGATTATCTCCAGAAATAACGTATACTTATTTTTTAAGAGCTTGGTCAGGGGAAGTGTGTTATAATGTTGAAAATTGAAACTCTTGAATGTGTTAAATTTATTAAGTATCTTGGAATTATAATTGATAATAACCTGAAATGGAAATACCAAATAGAAAATTTAGCTAAAAGAGTGCGTTCACTGATTCACATATTCATTTCATTGCGGGAAATTTTAAAAACACACCACTTAAGAAATATATATTACGGACTATGTAATTCGATAATAACCTACGGCTGTATTGGATGGGGAGATTCAGGAATAACAATATTAAACCCGCTATTAAAAGCACAGAAATCTATCTTACGAGTTATTATGAAGAAACCTTTCAGATATCCGAGCGACGCTCTCTACAGGGAATTTAATGTACTCGATGTTCGACAGAGTTACATAAAGAAGACAATAATCTATGCTCATAAAAATAAACATAAAATGAAAACAATCGAACACCAACATCAAACCAGAAGCAAAGGCAGAAATGTCCTTTATATTCCAACAAGTACCACAGCGGCTTATCAAAAAATATTTTCATACCTGGGACCAAAATTATATAACAAAATTCCTTCGCAACTAAAACTGTGTGAAATGCCATCCTTTGGCCCAAAAATAACAAAATGGTTACTAGACTTAGGCAGGTTGGAGTCAGAAATACTGTTAAAAAATATTGTATGATAATTATGTGTTACAAGCGCCTGATTTATTTCTTAAGTCTTATAGTCTTATTTCGATGTTAAAAAATATTGTATGATAATTATGTGATACAAGCGCCTGATTTATTTCTTCTGTTTACAAATTTAAATTTTATTTAAATTTTATTTCTTTTATTTTAATTTTATTTCTATTATTTTCATTTTATTTTACGTTAAAAAATAAAATGTTAAAAAATATTGTATGATAATTATGTGATACAAGCGCCTGATTTATTTCTTCTGTTTACAAATTTAAATTTTTATTACAAATTAAAATTTTTATTTTTATTTTATTTTCTTTTATTTTAATTTTATTTCTATTATTTTCATATTATTTTACTGTTTATTTTATTATGTATTAAAATATAGTAATATAAAGGCTACATGTATCCTCGCTTTCACTCTTGTAATCTCTCAAAATAAATTGTATCGGTGATTTCACCATTAAGTATATTCACTGTCAATTTGACTGTCCTAGAACGGGAGACCTTCCTAGTTGGACAGACAAAATCTATGCTGTAATATTTTTGTAACAAACAAATAAATAAATAAAAAATTTAAAAAAATGTCTGTATAAATTCACTGAATGTGGGTACTGCATAAATCTGGTCGCATGGAGCCAAAGATAATAATGGAGCTATGATGGGGTACCTATTATTATGCACGCTTTCTGTTATCTAAATTTGATTTACAGGAATGAAAATTAACTATGTTGTATGTTGTATGCCTTTTTTGCTGTTTTTAGTACGCTCCAGAGTGGTTACTCTCAGCATCACCCTGGTGAAATACCACCATTCCCAGTACTTCTGAATATTCAGGTACCTACCAACGTTCCTTTTTCACATCTCTTTCCCCTCCCACTTCTTTCAGTCTCACAATATATACCAATTGGGGATGCCGTAGTCGGTATTCACGTTTTAAAAATCTAAAAAGGATAAGAAGTAAATTGGGATCGATCAAGATCGGCAGCCATCTTGTCAGCTGTTAGTGTGTGGCCTTTTTCTGCAGGCGGCATTGGTGGTACACTTCCTGCGTCGCTGGCCAACATGCGGGACAGGTGTGACGTGAAGCCAGCACAGCTTCTCATCACTGTTGAATGGATAATACGCTTCCTACTACCTCTACCCTACTGTCTAAAAGTCTAAACTACCCTCACTTTATCAATGGCCACCGAGATCTCGCAAAGAGCGCATTCGATTATTCAGTTTTGCAATAAGCCCGCATACTTCCGTTCTTCTTACTCCCTTTCAATGTAGAATTTTAACAAAGTGATTGTGTAAATTTGCAGGTACCCCAAGTGCCCACATTTTGTTGTTATATTATATTGTAAAATTATGATACCTAGTATCACTTTATTATTGTCCCCAGCTGTTTCTGAAGTGAGCCACAATATCTATCATGACTTGGTGCAATCCTGTCAAGGCTGTATTGGCTAGATTCTGTATTAATAATTTAACCCATCAGAACTCTGGCATATTTTTATTATTATTATTTAATTTAATTTTTAATTTATTAATTTCAACGCCCTGGTGGGCTTTTACATAACAAGTTTTTTACATAACAAGCTTTTGCATAACATAACATACAGAAACATTTTTAAATGGAAAAAGATAGACTATAAAAATAAAAATAAAAGTAAACATAATATGAAAGGTAGGTAGGTGAATAGATGAGTTAAGGTAGAGTTAATTCATTGCAATAAAAGAGAAATAAACTAGTAGGTATGTTAACAATTACAAAATTACATGTGAATTGCTAAATGTGATACATGTCAAAATTTATTTATTTGTTTGTTCTGAAGGTCAGAGTATTTTTTACCAAAAGCCAGTTTTTACCAAAAGGCACTAATTCTCTACGAATTTGGTCTTCACATATATATTTTTTTATAACTGTCTACTTCCTATTGAATACAACAATGTGATAATGATTTTTTTCCATAGTGCACTAATTCCTCGGACATTTTTTCGCAAAACTGTCTAATTCCTTCTTTTTGAAATGTTTGACTAACTACAACATGTCTCTAACGTACCTATTTTTGGGTTTTTAGAAACATGTTCATATTTTTCAGTTTAATTTTTTTTTAAATTTTTGTTTTACTTTCTTATTTATTTACCTTAAGTTATAAAAAAATGTTTTAGTTTTTTACAAACTGACTATTTCCGGAAAATAATCTGTTTTAAGAAAAAAAATTGTTTTCATCATAATTCTTTTTATATGAATGAACCTACCTAATTTTTACGAAAACTATGAACATGTGTAATTTCTTGTTAATTGTATGATTATTTAGGGAGATTTGAAATTCAAAGTTACCCCAATAGAAATTTGTGTTTCATGAACTGATTGTCTGAAGAATTCAGACAAGCAACAAAGTAACTACGTATAATATATCTATTATTTTTAACTGCAAATAATTTTTGTAATTTTCAGAATTGCAAATGATTTGTTCTAGAATTCAGTTTATCCCGTGATTTATGACGGATCTGCGCTAGTAAGCATCATGTAATACGCATAATAATATTATGTCTAACGGTTAATACCAAACAACGCAATTCCAGCTAGGTACAGTACTTACCTACCTACCTACCCCTATTTCATACTCTGTATATATGCAGGTACCTACTTATGTAATAGGTTTCGAATATTATTTTTTTAAGTAAGTACCCGCAGTAAAACCAACCGTTTATTGGTAAATCTTTGTTTGATATACATTTATTCGAATTAGTCCCGCGGAACCACAGATATTTAAATTGATAGACGAGCCTGTAAGAGAAAGGGGAACAAACTTTAAGTGGAAAACCAAAAGGCGGCGTGACTGTCCCACTTTCAGTGATTTGTCAATAAATGAATCTGACAAATCAAAAATACAGGCAACGCACATAGCAATATCAAAATTCAGTCCTCGAAAATACTTACTAATTAATAGTCTTTTTTACAATGGCGCGCAAATTGCTGGCTGCGTAAAAACATTACATATCCCAAGTCGGGTGTACAAAAATTCGGGCTTGTTTCCAAAATTTCATATTTGGTTACACTATTTAGTTAGGTACTTTTATGAATGTGCTATAATTTACCCACCTCACTCAATTTTACTCATAGTGAATTGTAATATTATGATATCATAGTTTAATTAAAGCATTCTCGAACCCCCTTGGTGCCCAAAATTTAGTCACGTGGTTTGCCTCCAGCTAGTCGAAATGTATACGTAATTAATAATAATATTATAATTCACTAAGAGTAGCAATCTCCTGTTTTAACTCAACCATTTTGGAATTTCATTTGCCTGTAAATTTGTTTGTTATGTTCCGTTACCGGTTCAAGATGGTGGCTATTTTAATCTGTCGTGCGCCGCATTACCCCGGTAGGCACGATCATAAAATCTAAAAATTTCTCTAAATATTAGTAGCTCTGCTGAAAAAAATACTTATGATAGACTATTCACATGTACGTTTTTTTTATTTAAAAAAATACACATTATATGGTAAGAGGGTACCATTTACAAAAAACAAGAAAGTTATTACGAAAATAGAATCAGCGTTAAAAAATTAGCGTTTGGCACACGACGGGTTAATTGTTCGGTAAAGTTTATTTATTTTATATTATTTATACAGTATATTGGTTACAGTAATGAAACAATTTACAGATATTAAATATTTCAAGGTACCAACTATATGTTTCCTTGCAATGTCTCATAATATGTGGTATGTATAATCAGTAATTACCGGTTGACTTGTGTAGTGTTTAGGTGTGTGTGTATGTGTAAATGTGTGTGTGTATGTATGTATGCGCATTAAATATTTTAAAATATTATTGACGTGACGCCACTTTTAAATTTGGGCAGTGAATCCGAAAAAATGTCGAAGTTAGAATTTAGACAAATATTATCTTCCAATGTGAAACCCTCGTTTATTAATTAAGTAGGTAGGGATATGTAAGTACCTACTTGCATATCTTGCCATTTAAAGCAACTTTTCAATTGGTCTTCTCGACTTATTATTGGATTGTTGGCGACTTGCGACTCTCACTGATCGTCACTGTGTTGTCAGGGCATCTCATATGTGGGCGATCTCTGCTTTTTTCCTCCGCCAAGTTACCAAGAATCGTACTCAATTACGTTGTTAACCATACTTTAGATAAACGCCACATAGTTTCCCATTCCCACCAAAGAAATCAAAAGACCAACAATTAAACTTCAATCTATCATTGAGCCATCCACTGAATAGACATTACCTAGAAGGGTGATTTAAAAAATACTGACATTGCCAATTTGCGAACGACTCCCAGAGAAGCCAATGAATTTGATTATTTAAAAAAAAAACGATATTTGAAAATTTTGGATAAATAATTCGTTTTCTGTTAAAAACGGGACTGCAGGCCTATAATTAATTAATTGACAGAGTTCCTAACAATGTATCAGTTAAAAATGAAAGTTTTATGAGGACGGCGGAACACATGTTCATAAAAATATAGAATATTGATATTTACATACTGATATTTATTAGAAAAAGAAAGTTTTCTCGATATTTTATTTTATTTTTATTTTATTTGGAAATTAACAGTTATAATTATTACAAGGTATGGTGTATTAAGTGTTAATTATTTAACCAATAATAGGTTTTCACTTAGGTATTTTAATTATTTAGTGAATATATATAATATTTATGTAAGAAATAAAGTCTATAGGGATGGGATGGCGGAAGGGAGGGGTATGGGATGGATCTAGTCTGTGTAATGTGTAGCATGTACGAATGTGTATTAATAAAAAATAATAATGATAATATAATTATTTATTGATTTTAGGTTTGAAATTGTGGGGTGCTGAGTTAAATAAGTCTAATTCACTGTATGAAGTATTAAAATTGTATGAAGCACGGTGAATAAAAGCATTTTGTTTTGAGTTCGTGTTACATTGAGGGATATTAAAGGAATATATCCTGAATGACTAATATTTTGTCAGGAAATTAGCATGCTATCACTTTTTAACAGGATTATTTTTCAACACGCTTCTATTGGTGTATCTCTTCAGTGGAGCCATCAGTCCGTGGTAAAGTCGTGCAGGTTTCGTACATTTGCTCGGGTTTAAGTTGTTAATTAAAATCACATTACCTACCAAAGCCAAGCTGAAACAACTCGAGGTTACAACCTACAACACCTGCGAACTGATCGATTATTAATCGATTGTCACACGTGGGCTATTATATCATTGGCATACGTTGTACCATTGTTTGTTTCCTGGTCGTGGGCAGTGGAACGTGTTCCGAGAGGTTGATAGTTGGTGAAAGAATATTGGGTAGGTACCAGCTAAACAAAACCCTCCGTATGTTATTCGTGAGAACTTGTAAACTAGTCTCCCATATTCATTACCAAATTCCATTTACCTACATTTTCTTTGAATTGAGTCATGTGTCAGATGTCATCGGTTCGAAAACCGTCATGCGCACATAATAATAATGGTACTTTATGTAACTTTTCTTTTTAAAATCATTAATTACCTTATTGAAGAACCTGCATTATTGCAATTTATTTAATTTCATATTTCTAATAGAGCAATAATACAACAATGGTGTCAATACCAACGTCCTTACATCACGAATACGCAGCTATGTAATCGATGTGAAGAAGTAACAAATATTTTTAATAGCACTGAAAAACTTACAATAACGCATTTCACATATTTTTTGACAACACTTACGTTCTTACTAAAACTTTATTATAAAATTTTTATTCAATTGATAAACGACCGCGTATGTGAAAACCTTACTAATGAAAAGATACATAAGATTTGCTTATCCATTCAAAGGGGGTTGTTTATCTGTTGTATAAACTTGAAATAATAATTTCTTATCGAATTTCGGATATAAAAAAATCATCTATTTGATTTTTGTATTTGAAATATACTTTCTTATTTAAAAAGTGCAATATTTGTATTTCAAACAAGAAAAATGAAAAAAACAGTATTGATCAAAACTTTGAAAAAATTCAATCTTTTTATTAAAGAATTTGCAAGAAAATTGTCACCTCACTTTTATCTCGTTCATACAATTAAAAAATATGAAAAAAGATTATTCCCAGAGGATAACCCAAAAATCAGACATTTTATCTCAAATAAACGTTTTTTTTAAATTTATGTTTACATACTTAAGCAGAAGGCATTTACGTTATTAAAATATATTACCTTCTTGCAAGTTTTATTAAATTCAGGCGGTAAAAGTCATATCTCTTTTCCGGTAACATGAAACTATGTTCACGGTGTGACATTATTAGTAAATTAAAAAAGACGAAATTTAGCACAAATAGTATTAAATATATTGAATTATACTAATATAATACTGAATCGGTCATTTCAATAGAAATCATTAACGAATTAAATCACACATTACAAAACACAAATCAGGGCTGTCATTTTCCCGTAAAAAATGCGGATAGCGCATCAAGCACATGCGAGAGTCTGCTAAAGGGCTTTGATGTCAGATATTAAGCAGCCAGTTGAAGATATTTTTAATTAGTAATAATTTGAATTAGAAATTGTACAGTCTTTGTACAATGTGTAACAAAAACACCGTTTGACGGTTGTGAAGTAATTTTTGTATTAGTAAGACTGTTAGGACGGTTTGTTTCGGAGAATATGAACAATTCATCAAATTTCAACGTCCATTTTCGGGTTCTGTGAAAGTCCTATTCAAGTTCTGTTATTATATCATTATAGGCTAGTTGCTTGACAAAACTGAAATAAAAACAGAACTTGAATAAATCTTTCACAGAACTTGTAAATGAACGTTGAAATTTGATGAATTGTTCAAATTCTCCGAAACAACCCGTCCTTAGTGGTTTACATTTTGTTTCCTATATTCTGATTGAAAATTTTAGTTATTTTGAATCATATTAATATGTTTACTTATTGACTTATGAAATTAATAGCTCGGATGTCGTCAGTTTGCTGGCTTCGTGTTAAAAAATCATTGCACTTTTGACCATAGTGTGCAACAAAATAAATGCCAATGATGACATCATGAAATTACGTCATTCAGTCATGTCTATTTTTACATGAACCCGGGAGACTGTTATAAGACAAACCTTATCAATTGAAATAAGAGTAGGTGTGTTTTATGTTGTACCAGTTGGGGGTGACTCATACCCATACCAGTAGTTATTTATAGCTAACGCAGCGAGAGTTGGGTGCAATGAAAAATTTTAGCAGCGGTGTACACATCCACCGATGAGCAAACAGCCCTTAGTCTTGTTTATGCCTACTTATTGTTACTAGCGGAAGAGGGACAGCAAGTGTATATAATGTGTGTTGTAAAAGAATACAGATAGGAGGCTTACAGGGTGTCCTATTCATATCGGATCCAGATCGCGATTGGAATAATCTCAGATTACATTATTTTAAATCTGCATCGTTATTGATTAAATTTATCTGTATTGGTTTTTCCCCTACAATTTGTTTATTTTACTTTTCGTCTCATTTATTGATTGGGCTACGCATACTACAACAAATTTAGGATGCAGACAATGGCTGATGCTGATAATATATTTATTTATTTATTTTATTTATTCATTTTTTGGGAAATCAACAGTTTATATTTTTACAGATTGTACATAAGTGAAATAGCCAAAATAAAACCAATTACGGATTTCCTCCTTGTGACTTTACGTAAGACAGCATTAGAAGAAATAATTAAATTTATGAGAAATGTGAAGTTATAATTATATAAAATAAAAGAATTGTATAAAATAATAGAACAAAATAATACAACAAAAATAAAGGGGGAAAAAAAAAACTAAAAGTTATAAAATAAAGGATTATCGATACATTGGTAACCATAAGAATACAAACAATATTGTGCATATAAATCATATCATAACCATAACCATAAGAAGACAATGTTGTGTATATAAATCATACCATAACAGGATTATAAATATATAAATACTAGAAACATAAACATCAGAAACATCAATTCAAGAAACATCAGTGAAATACTCTTTTAAGGTCATTTTATATTTAGTAAATTCGCAATTGAAGATGTCGATATTGAAAGTTAGTTGATGGAAATATTGTATGTTTTTAGTTTTTCTAGATCATTATAATTATTTATGCAATGGTGATTTGTGTTTTCATTAAGTCTTACATAAATTTTACAATTTTTGATCCAACAGAATTTGAATTTATTAATTTTGGTAAACTCTCTGACCTTTTTGTAGAGTAGGTACTTTGTTTTTATGAGTTAAATGTTCATTTATATAGATCCGTTGTTTTCCATTAAAGTTAATATCCTCTGCTGTTAGGCCCCTTCTTGTCCGGATTGCTGCTATGATTTCGTCTTTCTGATTCCTGCCCTTTAGTTTTACTATAATATTCCGCGGTCTTCCTTCGATCTTCTCCTTGGGGGTGACTCGGGTGGCGTATTCAATGTCGTCGCTTACTATATTTAATTCTGAATAGATCCTTTTGATAATCTCCGTCAGGTTCTCTTGTTTTTTTTCTGGTATCCCAATGATCTGCGTGCGTGTTGTTCGTTAGCATCCAATTGTTTTTGTAATTCTTTAAATTCACTATGTATTACGGCGTTTTGTTCCAGAGTTTTTTCAAGGTTGTTGTTTTTTTTCGTATCAATTTTTTTTTCTAGAGTTAATATTTTATTTTTTAATTCCTCGATTTCTTCTTTATACTCGTTTCTGATGATTTCCAGAAATTGTACCTTAAATTCTTCAAACTTTTTGTCAAGAAGTTGGAGGAGTTGGGTGTCCGTAGTATTTAGTGTTTTTGCAGTTGCTCGTGTAGTCATTTTGGCACGAAATATTAATTAGTATAACTTCACTTCACTATTAAAGCTATTAAAATATAGATATTTAGATTTTAGCTAGAATTTTTTATTTTATTTTGAGATATTTCAAGAGTGAAATAAAAACACGACAGCTGTCATTGAATGTTATTGTTGTATATAATATATGCATATATCTATAGATATATTTTTGTTTTTATTAACCTAATGAATCAACAATAAAAATAAATATAAATATAAAGCTGTGAGGGGGTAGTTATTCAGAGTGGTCTTAACAAAATGGCTCCAAAAAAGTGTATATAATGTGGCTATATATATATAGTAGTAAGTTTGTATGTTCACTGTGTTAATATCCTAACAGTGTTTATTACGCATTTGAATTCAGTCCTGCACAATCAGATAAACTATTTTAATAACCTTCAGTATTTTTGCAGAACTCTGAATTGTTAAATAATCATTAATTGTTTTTATTTTTATTAAAGTCTAAATGAAACAAGCTGTATTTAAGTTAAGTTATGCATATGTTTGAGTACGGTGATGAAGTCGGAGGTTGATAGACCTATAACAGTACTAGACCTATATGTAGCCTCGTCTGGTATGACAAATGTTTTCGAAAAAGATAAACCAAATCCTTCGGAAGGATTAGTTCCCTGTGGCTATTTCCAGTATGTTATAAAAACAAGAGTGGAAGATACTCTCAGTATCGCCCTGGCGAAAACTTTGCTTATAATGGCATTAGCTGTGCTTGGTGACAAAATTTGTGACAACATTCATCTGCACCATCTCCTTCATCTGCCAATTCCTTTTAGCCTCACGACATACCCGAATTGGGGATGTCGTTGTCTCATGGACAGTCGGGAGCAGTTGGGACTCTTGTGTTGTATTCACATTCACCAGAAATCAATCATCTATAATAAGTACCTGATTCACCATTTTGAAAAGAAGCGCCCAGTATAATTCTGGATGTCATACAAATAAATAATATTTACGAATTTTACACTCGTAGGCCAAGACAAGCCAATGAAATAGATTATCTGCTAAATTAAAAATATCAATTTTTTGAAAATGTTTGATCGATGTTACCTAGAAGTAAGGAAAAATTGAGCTTACTTCGGTTCACAACCGACTTCTATCAGTCGGTACTTTACAGTGTTTATCTTTCAGGCAGATGGTCAGCAAAAATACAAAAATAAAACATTAAAAGTGATTTCCCCCCAAAATGCCAAAAAAACTATACGAAATGCATAAAAACAAGATGGCCGACGCGTGACAGCTGATCCCGCCCATTGTTTGACTCTAATTAATTCTATTTTTTAATTGACCGCAGAAATGGGTTTCCAATAATATCAACATCATGATCACGGCCAATTACACAGTAATTTCGCTATAACGTCGGGTTACGATAGAATAGAATCAATACACAATACAGGATACGGCACGGAACGAAAAGTGGTCATTGTTATTATCGCTGGATTGTTTCCGTCGGATCAGAGTGTGACTCGTGACTTCACCTCAAGGGCAGAGGGTTAAATTTTATCTTTTTTCAAACTTTTCAACAAAGACAAACATACTCGGGTTACGGACAACCTGGCTATATTTTAAATGCTCCTACTTCCATCATCATAAGCTGAACAATTTTAGATATTATAATGTACGTATAAGTAACTATGTATAAAAATATTTCAATGTTTCATTTCATTCTTGGCAAGTTTAAATCTAAATTATTTATATTAAAATAAAATACTTTGTATACATCACTATTTAATCAAAATGATAGACATTATTTCGAAACCAATGGTTTTTAAATTATTTATCTAAATAATATGGAACTTCAGTAAAAAATATTATGGCTTAAAAACATCTCGTCATATATATCAACACACGCAGATTCTGAATATATAACTTATTATTATAGAATTACTTAAGATACTTAAACGCCCTGTGATTGGTCGGTGGGATCTGACAGTACTTAAATTCATGAAAATTATGAATCAACATGAAAAAAAAAATTGACTGGAATTCCTTATTGTGTTATTTGTATTATTACTAAGATACTAGCGCAGATTCGTGAAAAATCACGGAATATTTTAATTGTGAAGCTGAAAGTGTTTTTTAAAAATATATTTGCTATCAGAAATTTACCTTTCGAATGAACACCGTTAGTAAACTTGAAAAATAAATACGACATGTGTTAAAAAATTAAACAAAAGAAATAGGTACTCGTTTCAAATATGGAATTACATACATATTAATTAATTAAATTAAAACAATTAATTTTGGTGCCTACTTTATCGCTTGCCTGAATTGTTCCTACAATAATGTAAATTTTGAAAATGACACTTATATTCAAAGCAAAACCAAGTTGTAGAGTTCATTGAACCGGAGTTACAGACAGAGTCAAAATTCATTAATTCATTAATTCATTAATTAAATTAATTGAATTATTCGTATTCCTGTTAAAAACGGGACTGCGGGCCTTTAATGAATAAATCGACAAAGTTCCTAAAAATGTATCAGTTAAAAGCATTCATACAAATATTGATATTGACATTGACATACTGATATTGTCGCATTCCGTCATGATATTTATTAGGAAAAGAACACGTGTTCTCGATATATTCTGAATGACTAATCACTTCTTTAACAAGATAATTTTATTATGTGTAATCTCTTTTCATACTCCAAGCAGGTCGGTTACAAGACAGTACCTACCATATTATTGTAGCAATTCTATATCAACGTCCCAATATCACACTTCTATGCAGCGGATTCAACAGCTAGGAAACAAATACTACGATGTTGTTGATATATTTAATTTCAATATATAAACATACCCTATTGAAGTTTTTTTAATCAAGTAGTGGAATATTTTAATAAAGGTATTTAATTTGACTAACTTTTGAACTAAAATATTTTGGATTTTTTATGTTTTGTTCCTGCAGTTCAGTGATATTTTGACTTTATATTTATTTTTCTGCAATTGTTTTAAATGGTCGTTTCCTGCACTATTTTCGTGTATAATTTCGTAAATATTTTATTATATATAGATATGTATGCAAAAGCCTTAATAGGCGTGAAATAAATAAATAAATAATTTTTCTCCCTGTAGTATGTTTAATAATGTAGGTATTTTTATGTTGTCATACTATTACACCCCTGTTGACAAGTTGAAATAGCCGGCAGCAGTCTAATGCAATAATGAACTAAACACACGTTGCAAGTTGAAATTTAATTTAATAACTGTGTCTATAACACAAAACTCAACTGATTTTCAGTAATAATTGCTAATTACCTACGCACGTCCATAGAGTACACGAACCGTACAGGGGTGGAGTCACGCGTCACGCTCACACTCCACGCTCAAACTAATTTCCGGCTACACCCTGCACCTTTACTTATTTAGTCATAGTCATGCGTTTGTGCATGCTTATTATCATTCGGTAGATTTCTTGATTTAACTAAAAAAGGCGGTTAGGATCCTGGGCTACGAATCCAGAGTTCGCGAGTTCGAATATTTATTTTTTACATTAGATACATTTAAAGCAGACATAACAGTAATAATATAGCACAGTGAGAGCATATATTTAAAATGAGTAGGTACAAGTTTTGTGTTATTACGTTTTGTTAGGTCGAATTTAGTTCCTAGCTAGGCAGATTGCCTGTTCTAAGGAACCAAATGTTTGTGAAATGCCAGATGTAATTTAATTTTTACTCCATTTTTTAAAAATTAAGTACCTATACTAATATTAAGTTTTTACTAAATGTGACATTAATAGGTAGACATGTATAGTTTTAAGTGACATTATATATTAGTTTTTCAGTCTTATATTAAGTTTTTACTAAATGTGGCATTAATAGGTAAACATGTATAGTTTTAAGTGACATTATATAATAGTTTTTCAGTCTTATATTAAGTTTTTACTAAATGTGGCATTAATAGGTAAACATGTATAGTTTTAAGTGACATTATATAATAGTTTTTCAGTCTTATATTGAGTTTTTACTAAATGTGGCATTAATAGGTAAACATGTATAGTTTTAAGTGACATTATATAATAGTTTTTCAGTCTTATATTAAGTTTTTACTAAATGTGGCATTAATAGGTAAACATGTATAGTTTTAAGTGACATTATATAATAGTTTTTCAGTCTTATATTAAGTTTTTACTAAATGTGGCATTAATAGGTAAACATGTATAGTTTTAAGTGACATTATATAATAGTTTTTCAGTCTTATATTAAGTTTTTACTAAATGTGGCATTAATAGGTAAACATGGATAGTTTTAAGTGACATTATATAATAGTTTTTCAGTCTTATATTAAGTTTTTACTAAATGTGGCATTAATAGGTAAACATGTATAGTTTTAAGTGACATTATATAATAGTTTTTCAGTCTTATATTAAGTTTTTACTAAATGTGGCATTAATAGGTAAACATGTATAGTTTTAAGTGACATTATATAATAGTTTTTCAGTCTTATATTAAGTTTTTACTAAATGTGGCATTAATAGGTAAACATGTATAGTTTTAAGTGACATTATATAATAGTTTTTCAGTCTTATATTAAGTTTTTACTAAATGTGGCATTAATAGGTAAACATGTATAGTTTTAAGTGACATTATATAATAGTTTTTCAGTCTTATATTGAGTTTTTACTAAATGTGGCATTAATAGGTAAACATGTATAGTTTTAAGTGACATTATATAATAGTTTTTCAGTCTTATATTAAGTTTTTACTAAATGTGGCATTAATAGGTAAACATGTATAGTTTTAAGTGACATTATATAATAGTTTTTCAGTCTTATATTAAGTTTTTACTAAATGTGGCATTAATAGGTAAACATGTATAGTTTTAAGTGACATTATATAATAGTTTTTCAGTCTTATATTAAGTTTTTACTAAATGTGGCATTAATAGGTAAACATGTATAGTTTTAAGTGACATTATATAATAGTTTTTCAGTCTTATATTAAGTTTTTACTAAATGTGGCATTAATAGGTAAACATGTATAGTTTTAAGTGACATTATATAATAGTTTTTCAGTCTTATATTGAGTTTTTACTAAATGTGGCATTAATAGGTAAACATGTATAGTTTTAAGTGACATTATATAATAGTTTTTCAGTCTTATATTAAGTTTTTACTAAAAGTGACTTTAATAGTTAAACATGTATAGTTTTAAGTGACATTATATGATAGTTTTTCAGACTCCTCCCTACCTAAGCCAATCAACCATTTGGTTATTATTGAACCGATGTAGGACATTTTGCATTTTTTTATATTTAAATCTGGGGGGATTTTATTATAATATAATCTCGGTCCCAGATATGTATATGTCTTTTGATATTTTGCCGTATTGCTCCCTGGGACCACGAGATCTTTTCTGGTGTGACTTCTTGTACTATATTTATGATCATACATATATAATTTAATTTATTTGCATAGAATTTTTTCTAGAATGGTAGATACTCTAAGGGCCGGTTGTTTCAGAGAACTTTAGAAATTAATCAAATTTCAAAGTTTTTTAATTGAATACCACACAAGAGTCCCAACTGCTACCAACCGTCTGAAGCTAGTCATACTATGACATCCCCAATTGGAGTATGTCGTGAGGCTGAAGCTAGTGGGGAGGGAAGGAGATGTGGTAGAGAAAAGTTAGCAAGTACCTGGCTATTCAGATCTGGCTGCCAAACATGGTCAAAGCCATTTCAAGCAACGTTTCAATTCTGAATGATGGTCTAACAGCAGTATGATACAGTAGAGTTCTTTGTGAGCCGAGTCTCGAATTGTGAAAAGGGAAAAGAACGAAGGAACAGCAAATGATGCAAAACGCCGCATGCCGTTGCTTCGTTCCTTTCCCATAAATGTAGGCTCGGCTCGCAAATGTATACGCAGCATAAGGATAGACACATCTTTTCGGCCTTTATGCTCTGTACGTGTGATATCCACATAAAATAAATATTAAAACGTTTTTTGTTTCTGTTTATCACAATTTTTTTAATATTGTTTGGCATCGAGCGAATCGAAATAATACCTTTGCTAAATTACCTACGTTAACCTTGTCTTAATATTTAACAAAATCAACTTGAGTTTATTAGATCTCGAAACAAAACAATGTATAATACTCTTTAAAAATAACAATTTAAATTCTATATAGTACAATTATACCTAATGTCGTCACGTTTCACGAATAAAGAATAATAAGCGAGAGTTTTTGCAGTAAATTATTCGCTATTCTGGTTTCAGGTAGGTACCGGGTATTTACCTGCACGCGAGGTGCCCCGAAAGGGTGGGCAGTGACCAACCCGACATGAAGCAATAGTTTGTAGTTCGCGTATCAATCCTTATCTATAATAAATGTCTTATCTCTTTACTGCAACCGGGACTAAATAAATCTTTGTTGGTGTATTTATGTAGGCTGTTTTTAAAAACTCAAAATCATATGTCCGTGAATAGCCAGGAAATTTCCAGTTGAGGACTTAAGCTGAAAAACTGTGCCTACCAAAGATAATAGAATCTACCGTAAGAAAAACGTACCATTAAAAGATATTAAAAAACGACTCATATCTGATAAAAAAATTCTATGAATTTTTTAAGGAACTTGTACGTTCATTTATTCAGAGAAAAATTACTGACAAAAATATTGTTAATTTATTTAGAATCTCTTCAAATTATTGCAGGCCCTTGAATTAATAAAGTCTCACGATAAACTTTTAAGGAAATATTAATGTATTGTCACGATGTCGGAACACGTGTCCATAAAAATCCTAACATTTTCGCATTTCGTAATACTATATGTATATTATGAAGAGAAACGCAGGTGGATGAACACGTGTTCCCTTATTATTATGAATTTACTAAATGTTTATCAGGAAACGGCATGCAATCCCTTTTTTAACCGGATTACCAATAATTTGAAGAGATTTTTAATAAATTAGCAATACTCATTTTTCTCGTTGTCAAACGACTATTACCAAATAAGTACCTATCCAATACATAATACGTTCTTACCCGAACTTGAACACTAAATACAACCTACCTTTGGTCATAGAGCAATGCACGGCTCTCTCGGGGATGCCATTGCTCTATTGGCTGCGGGCAGTTGGTACTTTTGTGCAGTATTATCAAAAAACAAAGTTTTACATTAAATAATATCAGAAGTAACAATAAAGAAGTTCAGCAGCACATGGTGTTGTATGTAGGTAGGTGATACAGATGGAAACGAATAATTATATTACCTACGTAATACCCTTTGTACCTACGTGTTTTTTTTTAAATTACCAGTAGGTTTACCATAATGTGGGTAACTTAAGCATTGAACATTGGATAAATTCGGTAGGTATGTTTTTATCAGTTGGACAGGAAGAAATATCTCAAAAAATTGATTTCGTTAAAATATTTGTTTCCAAGTAAAACACTCATATATGGTTAGATTAGTTAGAAGAAGTTTAGTTAGAAGCACTCTTTCGTGCTTACCTATCTAACTATACTATCGTAAGAATCTGTGCATTCTGTAGGTCCCAAAGACTGCGGTGGACTGGACATGTTGAAGGAATGACAAATGACAGGATCCCAAAAATTATGACCAAATGGATTCCCCAGTGGTAGGGACTTAAAGGCAGACCGAAGAGAAGGTGAATAGACTCGTGGAAGAGAATGTTAATAGACTCGAGGAAGAGAAGGTGAATAGACTCGTGGAAGAGAAGGTGAATAGACTCGTGGAAGAGAAGGTGAATAGACTCGTGGAAGAGAAGGTAAATAGACTCGTTGAAGAGAAGGTGAATAGAATGGTGGAAGAGAATGTGAATAGACTCGTGGAAGAGAATGTGAATAGACTCGTTGAAGAGAAGGTGAATAGACTCGTGGAAGAGAATGTGAATAGACTCGTTGAAGAGAAGGTGAATAGACTCGTGGAAGAGAAGGTGATTAAACTCGTGAAAGAGAATGTGAATCGACACGTGGAAGAGAGTGTGAATAGACTCATGGAAGAGAAGGTGAATAGACTCGTGGAAGAGAAGGTGAATAGACTCGTGGAAGAGAAGGTGAATAGACTCGTTGAAGAGAAGGTGAATAGAATGGTGGAAAAGAATGTGAATAGACTCGTTGAAGAGAAGGTGAATAGAATGGTGGAAGAGAATGTGAATAGACTCGTGGAAGAGAAGGTGAATAGACTCGTGGAAGAGAATGTGAATAGACTCGTTGAAGAGAAGGTGAATAGACTCGTGGAAGAGAAGGTGATTAAACTCGTGAAAGAGAATGTGAATCGACACGTGGAAGAGAGTGTGAATTGACTCGTGGAAAAAAAGGTGGATAGACTCGTGGAAGAGAGTGTGAATAGACTCGTTGAAGAGAAGGTGAATAGAATGGTGGAAGAGAATTTGAATAGACTCGTGGAAGAGAATGTGAATAGACTCGTGGAAGAGAAGGTGAATAGACTCGTGGAAGAGAAGGTGAATAGACTCGTGGAAGAGAAGGTGAATAGACTCGTTGAAGAGAAGGTGAATAGAATGGTGGAAGATAATGTGAATAGACTCGTGGAAGAGAAGGTGAATAGACTCGTGGAAGAGAATGTGAATAGACTCGTTGAAGAGAAGGTGAATAGAATGGTGGAAGAGAATGTGAATAGACTCGTGGAAGAGAATGTGAATAGACTCGTGGAAGAGAAGGTGAATAGACTCGTGGAAGAGAAGGTGAATAGACTCGTGGAAGAGAAGGTGAATAGACTCGTGGAAGAGAATGTGAATAGACTCGTTGAAGAGAAGGTGAATATAATGGTGGAAGAGAATGCGAATAGACTCGTGGAAGAGAATGTGAATAGACTCGTGGAAGAGTAGGTGAATAGACTCGTGGAAGAGAAGGTGAATAGACTCGTTGAAGAGAAGGTGAATAGAATGGTGGAAGAGAATGTGAATAGACTCGTGGAAGAGAATGTGAATAGACTCGTTGAAGAGAAGGTGAATAGACTCGTGGAAGAGAAGGTGATTAGACTCGTGAAAGAGAATGTGAATCGACACGTGGAAGAGAGTGTGAATTGACTCGTGGAAGAAAAGGTGGATAGACTCGTGGAAGAGAAGGTGAATAGAATGGTGGAAGAGAATGTGAATAGACTCGTGGAAGAGAATGTGAATAGACTCGTTGAAGAGAAGGTGAATAGACTCGTGGAAGAGAAGGTGATTAGACTCGTGAAAGAGAATGTGAATAGACTCGTGGAAGAGAGTGTGAATAGACTCGTGGAAGATAAATGGAGCAGGACGGGAAGGACCGAATGGTGGGGGACCGTAGCAAATGAACAGCAGCACTTTTAACCTCACTTTTTCAACTTCACTCACTTCACCATGAGATATCCATAGCGACGATATTATGAAAAACGTGTAGGCTCTGTAAAGGAGAAACAAATACTAATGTTTAAAGTAATACTGGAAAAACAATCTACATAGATCAGCAACATTATTCAAAATTTTCCAAGTACCAAAAATTGAAGGCACTCGGAGTAAAATGAGTACTGCTGATTTATTAAAATCCTGTTAAGAATGTGACAGCGTACCATTTTCCAATAAACTATCAGT
Organism: Hesperophylax consimilis; assembly: GCF_061612785.1. NCBI lineage: Eukaryota > Metazoa > Arthropoda > Insecta > Trichoptera > Limnephilidae > Hesperophylax > Hesperophylax consimilis. The sequence goes on along the minus strand of NC_142856.1, from coordinate 11,075,485 downwards.
GCTTTCATAATATATCGGAACACGTGTTTACACAGCTGCGCTTATCGTGTTATTATGTAATGATGAAATGCGAAAATATTTGTATTTTTAAGAACACGTTTTCCGATGTCGCCAAAACACATTCGTGTTTTACTGATATTTTATAAGAATTCTATCAATTCATTACAGTGGGAATGCGAATAAAAAGATTTTCAATAAATTAGCAAAATTTTATATCAGTTTTGTGGACTGGTCAGTGGATGAGTTGGCATCGTGTTTGGGTCCCACCCAGGCTAACTCCATCACGATACAAGGAACATTTTCCGCTTACTGTGGTGGTAGTAGGAGATTTTCAAATATTGTCAGGTTATTCGTAACCTGGGAATGTTTGTCTTTTCTTTTTAATATTAACAGTAAAATATTTTTAACCCCTACACCAAACTCAAGATCTAGTTCTCTTCATTGACGTAGAAAAACTACAATATTTAGTTTTGTTATATTTACATTGTTATATCAATTTTGTAATAAAAATAAGACTTTTAAAGAGTTAATCATATTGCTTAAGACGATGCCATACGTAGTAATGCAAAATCATGTGTTTTTGGTTTGAAAATTTGGTCGCCTAGAAATGTTTCAGATGCTTTAATTAAATACTGCGAATAGAATACATCTTGGCCTTTGAAATAATCGAGTATTTTTTAGATAAGTTTTTTTATAAGCCCAGAACAAAATAATGTATAAGGCCTATAAAAACTGCTTTAAAGTTCAAAATCTCCTACTTACGAACCCATTTTCGGTTATGATTTTATTGTATAATGTGGAAAATTAAGTTATTTATAAAATGATCGAAAAAAAAATATTTATGCCTGAACATCAAAAAAAAAGGCACTTTTTGGCCATGTTTTTTTCATGCATAAATCAAAACAGGCGAATGGTGTTAAGCGGGAATTTAAACCTTATCGCCATCTAAGTAAGGGTTATTATTGATAGCGGTTCAATTTAAAATATTACACGACGTAGCGCATCGCCTTAACAAGAGAAAAAGTAATTTTAGAGATAAATAAATGACTAGTTAATATCCCAGCATCCTCGGGTTCTCGTGTATTGAACCGCGTCGCCTAACCGCGAGACCACAGGCGCCCAATATTCAATACATCATTTGTGGAGTAAAACCATTCGCACGTCCTCACACCGCAGTGAACTAATATGAAATATTGACACATTGGCAGCGTCCGGCACCATTGGTGCACCAAGGAGGTATTGAGGCATTGAGGTATTGAGGTATTGAAGTATTGATGGACCGGTGACCGCAAATACAGTCCTCGGGAAGCCACCGCAGACGGAGATGTGATGAAAATGTGTCTTCTGAAAAACTCTTGTTTTAGTTTTAAAAATCCATTATTATACACATCTCTGGATAGAAGTGGCTAAGAATAAAGTATATAATAATAATACTGGACAATTTGTATAGCGCCGCTTTTGTGATATATCACCTCAGGAGCGCTTTACAGTTGATGCAGATATTACAAAAAATATAAATATTACAAAAATAAAGTGAAGTTAAGTAAAGTAAAATGAAGAATAGGAACAGGTGACATGAAGATAGAAGATGGAGACTCTGCAGCAAGAATCTTAGGTGGTGAAGAAACTAGACTAGCTGCTGCAGCGAGAGAGTCCACCGAGTCCACCAACAGTGCCAGCAAGAGGTTCGTCATCCGTCCAGGTATGTGTCTGCAGCTAATAAATCGCTGACACAGTATCCTCATATAGATAACAGACCTTGGCAGCACCGCTGTGACGTTCGACGAAGATAGAAGATGGAAACTCTGCAGCATTATGCATTTGGTCTCCTCATTGCTTCAATCTATATAAATAAAAATAAAAGTATATGTTCGTTTGTTCAAAATCTTAAATTTCTGAAAGTTCTTTACCTATTGCTTTGAAATGTTGACATAACGTTGCATTACATCTAGTCTATAATGAATAAAAATATTTGTTTGTTCAAAATCCGAAAATTCCCATTGCTTTGAAATGTTAACACAACGTTGCATTGGAATACGCGTGCGTTTTTATATACCTATATTGTCTGTCATCTGTGACAGGTAAAAGCGTGTTAAAAATGGGGCCATCTTTGACACATTCAGAGCCAAATTAGTTCAGCCCTTTTTAGTTAATCTAAATAACGAGTAATCATAATTTATGCATAGGTATGCTTAAATATTCACAATATCCTTTTATTGATTATTTTTTTATTAAACATATATAAATTTCAAGAGTTCGTTAAAGTTAGTATATTTTATTCTTTATTATATATTTTTATTTATAATATACTGGATACGTTAATAAATTAATAAATTTTGTTCTTGTTCATGTATTTCGTCTACTTCTTCTTATATATGATTTCTTCTTCTAGTGCGAGTCCTATCAGAGGTTAGCTATCATCATCCTTTAGGCTACAGCCGGAACATTTTTGGTGTGTATGCGTGAGTGCCACCAAAAGATGATATAATGCATTGTCATTGACAACGAGTCAATCTGCCGAGTTCATGTTTATGTTAAATTTATCAGATAGTTATACATTATATAATAATATGTAAGTACCTACCCACTAAATAATACTGACATTACGTATTTGTTTTACTTTGTTTTCCTCGTTTATAGAAGCAATCTCTCGTATTTAGAAAAGGAGTAAGCATCTTAATGATAAGTATAATTTGATTTTAATTAGAAATGTTTTTAATTAGGTTATTAAGATAATTTAAATTTTAAATCAAAATTTGGAAGATAATTCAACCATTAGGTAGGAAAGTAATTTGTTTTTGATGAAGTTACCGCAGTTAAGTTTTTTTTTACATTGGAATTGCACCAGACAGATAAATTTTGTAGCTAAGAAATTTAAGATTCCTGTAAATAACACCGCCCACAATTTTAAGAATTTAAAAAAAAATGTTATTACCGTACTGGACTTGCAACTGTCCTATCCGGAGCAAGAGTTGGGTGTTACTGTGAAGTTCCTTTTTTAGGCTGAAAGAAGTGGAGAGATGAAGAGAAATATTTGAAGTACCCGACTATTCAGATACGGTCATTAAGGCGATGCACTACGTCGTGTAATATTTTAAATTCAGCCGCTATCAATAACAACCCCTACGTAGATGGCGATAAGTTTTAAATTTCCGCTTAACACCATCCGCCTGTTTTGATTTATGCAAGAAAAAAACATGGCCAAAAAGTGCCTTTTATTTTACTTTGTGGATGTTCAGGCATAAATATTTATTTTTTTTCCGATCATTTTATAAATAACTTAATTTGCCAGATTATACAATAAAATTATAACCGAAAATGGGTTTGTAAATAGGAGATTTTGAACTATCAGTTTTCATAGGCCTTATACATTATTTTTTTCTGGGCTTATAAAAAGACTTATCTAAAAAATATTCGATTATTTCAAAGGCCAAGATGTATTCTACTTGCAGTATTTAATTGAAGCATCTGAAACATTTCTAGGCGACCAAATTTTCAAACCAAAAACACATGATTTTGCATTACTGCGTATGGCATCGCCTTAAACGCCTTTGGTTCGGAACTAAAGAATTTACAGCTCTGTAACGGACGTTATCACGATTTTTACATTTTATGGATTGCCAAAACTCAATTCTTAGTCTTGAATTAATGTAAAGATGACTTTTCAATGCACCCTAAGTAATAAAAGAACGTAATTCTGAACACAATAACATTCCTATTTAGAAATTGGCTAAGGCAATTTTGAAAAGTCAATCTTCAATTTAAACAACAACAAAAATATCATGTTTTTTACTATAATACCTATTTTAACTATTAACTATTTTAAAAGGTCTTTTCAAACTTAAAACAAACAAAAAATGGTTTGGTTTAGGATTGAACCCTCCTTCCCAGGGACCGGAGTCGACCGCGCTACCGACCTTGCCAGATGCTGATCGCGTAGGACCGATATTTATTTCTTATCTACTGCATTTCAAAGAAATGAGTTGCCACTTCGAAGATTGGAATTCATTCGTTCACGAAAACAATCGAATTTTAAGCAGTAGATGTATTATTACATCTCATAAACTACGAAGGGGATTTTTTTAGCAAATCAGTTCACTGCACCCCAAGTTCTTGCGTGAACAAGACTCCGGACCTCCGAGATGCTGGCTTCATCATCCGATCTTTCTTTAGGCTATATGTCATCACTTCATCCAACTGGTCAAGTCTCCTCTTGATGACACTCACTTAACTTCTTGTAGGAACCTGCGAGATTTTTTATATAGAAATGACTCGATTCAGACGATGATGATATGATGACCGTTCCCGCCTCACCGCATGACGCACATGTACCGGACCACAAACCCAGGAGGCCTCTTGTATCTTAACTATAAAACAGAAAATCTGTTTGCATTTTTCAGGAAAATTCTTTGTGAACAATTTTTTTCTTTATTCGCTAGCTAACTTTACTGTAAAGCAGGAAATTTTTGTATATGAAGCATGAAAATTTCTTAAACGGTGAGTTCTGCCGTAATATTTTTTTTACAAACGTTCAGTCTGGTATTTATAGATAGAACGCTGTCATTTTCATGTCACCATGTCATTTCAGTCGTGGATCATTGAAATTACCCTTTAACTGTAAAAACAAAAAAGTAAAATATTATTGAACTTTTTAAAAATACATTCAATAATATTATTATTAAATTGACAATAAACAGTTTATTTATAAACAAGTTCTGCTTTGTAATTAATGATAATGGCTTCAGAGGGCGAAACAGCTATCACGCATGGTAATATTACACAGCAGAAATTGTTTATAAAATAAATTAAAATATGTTAATTTAATAATAATATTATTAAAAAAAAATTATTATTATTAAAATATTATGTCCTTTTGGAATACCAATTTACTTATCAATTTAGAAGGTAAGAAAATAGTAATACCGGTCATTTCAATTAAAAGAGGATTTTTTCAAGGAGACTCATTGAGTCCTCTTTGGTTTTGCTTAACATTGAATCCTCTATCTAAAATGTTAGTTAAAAGCAAGTTTGTAATAAAAGTTAAGGGTAATACAAGGGAGAGTAGTACAATTTCACATTTATTATACATGGATGATATAAAATTATTTTCGAATTCTGAACAAAATTTAGAGAAAATGATCGAGGTAGTTAAAAACTTTTCAGATGATATCAAAATGACTTTTGGTTTAGATAAATGTAGAACGATCCATATAGAGAAAGGCAAAATTGTAGATGGGGACGAGAGTATATTTAGAAATTTCCAAATTACTAGTATGAAAAGGGATGAGGTTTATAAGTATTTAGGATACCCACAATCAAATAGATTAGACCATACTAGTATTAAAAATGATATTAGGATTAAATTTCAAACTAGGATCAGGAAAATTTTAAAATGCAATCTATCTGCTAAAAATTTAGTAAAAGCAATAAATACTTGGGCAATACCTCTATTAACGTACTCGTTTGGCATAATTAAATGGTCTAATACAGATTTAGAAAACTTAGAAAGATTAATTAGAACTACGCTAACAAAGTTTAATTGCCATCATCCAAATTCCGCTATAGAACGAGTTAATTTACCTAGAAATTTAGGAGGTAGAGGTATAGTCAAAATAATTTCTTTGAAACATAATCATATAGAAATGCTAAGAACTTTTTTCCATAGAAAAGCTCATAGCTTAGAAATGCAAAAAATAATTTGCAAGGCAGATAGAAATATTACACCTTTAAATTTATACGATGAGAATGCCAACATTTTTATAAATCCCAACCAGGAATTATTAGATTCCTGGTCAAATAAAATTTCACATTCAAAACACTTCAATTATCTCAACCAAACGTATGTTGACAAATTTTCGTCAAACAAATGGTTGAGTATTGGAAAGTAGAAATAGAAGGATTTATGCTTGCCATTCAGGATAGAGTCATTAATACTAAAAATTATAGAAAGCATATAATCAAAGATACAAATCAAATTGATGATTTGTGTAGAAAATGTTTGGCTTTTCCGGAAACTATAGAACATATTATATCGGCATGTTCTATATTAGCACCGTCCGAGTATACATTTATGCACAATCAAGTTTTAAAAATAATTCACCAAAATTTGGTAATTAAACATAACTTGATTGACTGCCGTAATATATATAGTACCATATTATGAATACGAACCAAATTCATTTTTAGAAAACGAATTTTATAAAATATATTATGATAAAACTATACTAACAGACCGAGCGATTAGTCACAATAGACCCGATATAGTTTTACATGACAAAATTAAAAAAATAACTTATATAATTGATGTCGCTATACCAAATTCCTGTAATATTCAAAAATCTGTTATTAGTCGAAAAAATAAGAAAATACACAGATTAAGGAAAAGAAATAAAAAGAATTTGGCATTCTCAGACTATAAAAATATTAAGTACCATTCGTTATTTCGGCTACTGGCATTATACCTAGCTCTCTAATCAAAAATTTAGGCGAATTAGATCTATCAAAAAATTTATATATAAATATGCAAAAGTCGCTCATTTTGAATACATGTAGGATAACGAAAGATTTTTTAAATATATATGTTGAGGGATCAGCAGGATTTATAGACCCTGTTAGAAGTTCTACCGAGCCGAACCCTCTGATATGAAAATATCTGGAGTCGGTGAATTATTTTCCCATTTGATCTCTGGTGAGTTGACGTGTTGTTCTTGTATTGTTTTGTATTTATTTTGCTTATATAATGCACTTGCATAGTGTTGATTGACTAGCTGATCATTTGTGGAAAAGTGAGTGGAAGGGTTTAGTTTTTCCTATGGGGAAGATTTAACCCGAACAACAAAATCGGAAGCAAAAAAAATATAAAAGAATGTACTACAAATTAAACTGAATAACAATAAATAATTATTGTACTTGTTGAGTATGGAAAAAATGTATTGATGTCTCGGGCAAAGTCGGGTAGTAACTATTGGTTACATTTTAATGAGTATAATTGGTAAATATTCTCACTCGTGTTTTGATCAAAATGTTTCACTATAATAAAAATAAAAATCACTATGGCCCGGTATATCAGTCGGGACGTATCCTCGCTGTATATGATAATCCTCGCGCAAATGTAATCGGGCTAACCAATCCTTGATAAGCCGCACAATAGTTCCTTTAGACGCCGGGGCACTAGAAGTAACACATGTCATATTGTTGTCTGCGTAAATAATGCCATACTTCAATGACACCGAAATGTATGTAAATGTATTAATTTTATCAATATAGATAAAGATTATATCATATTTGTTGAACTACAACGAATGTTGATGTTGTTCTCCTGTCCATGGAAGCCATCTTACCTTGAAACACAGTGTAATGTGTTCCTAGAAGTATACTAAGTTCCCTCTTGGAACCCTCTAAACAGACTCCGGCCCCTGTTCCCTCCTGTATTATATAAAGCATTTATTTTATGAAAAAAAAGAAGAGAAAAAATGTAAATTAGTTCCCACAATTGAAAGCAGTATTCACTAGTAAAAAGTTGTCAAATATACTAGCAGTCAACAATGGAGTTCTAATACCAACCCTGTTGAAAAACAGTGAGATATGGAACTGGTTATAGAGGAGGTAGAAAGTAGATAAAATAAAGCAGAAATGAGATCAGCATTCAGTATGTGCAAAAAATCATCCAACTTGAAAGCATCTACGAACTAAAACCAAAAAAAGTAATGGTTTTGATGTGAACATATCGACGGATAGGAAAGCCTACAAGGGAAATATGTGACGTGCGAAAGAAGTCAAGGGTGGTCCAGGGTATCGATTCTCCAATCCAGGCCGCTCGCAATTGTCGTTGAAAGTACATACATTGGTTGACATTCTTATTCTTGAGTCTAGTCGACGGTACATGCTTACATACGCCAAACGTCAAAAGTCATTCCGCTCGAACTACGAGTGGGTCGAACCACTCGTTGTTCGAGTGGAATGATTTCGTCGAGAATCGAGATACTGTAGTCACTATTCTGATTATTCATAGATTAGAGCACTAAATAGTAAATTGGGACTTTAAAATAGTTAATTACCGCCGCTCCGGGAACTATTCATTGGATAATTATTCCCTGATTAATTCATTCCTGATCTGAAATATTCTAATAGACTGAATTTTAGAGAGTGGTGATGGTAAACAACGATTGAACTACACTTATTACCAAGTCTGTCTAACTTTTGAATAGGCGAATTTTCGAAATATTTAATATTACACTTTGGAACATTATACCAGTCGTTTCTCACGCGTAAACACGAATAATGACGAAAATAGTTAAAATATGCATAATTCGTCAAGTGATTGGGAATAAAATTTTATATATTTTTCTGTTTGTATTATTATTATCAGATCCTATCATATTGCTTGATTACGTGTATAAATGTAACCTTCTTCCAATTGAAATTATACAAAGAACAATTATTAAAATTATATTAAAAAAAATCCTTTGACTACCCAACAGAACGCCTGTTTGAAGAATTTCAAGTACCAACATTTAAAGACCTATATATTAAAAACTCATTAATCCAAATTATAAAAGAAAAAGATAAATATCAATTTTTAAATGAAATTACGACTTAGACATGTTTTTCTATGCCCAAAACTAAATACGTCTCTTGCACAACATCATTAAACTTACCAGGGTAGAACTTTTTTCAATCGTCTACCAGAAGAAATCAGAAGCATTAATGATAAAACCCGAATACTGCTCTCTGTCAAGAGACACTTTAAAAATATTCTGAAAAAAAAACTACTGTCACTTAATTAATCTCACAAATATCCTTAGTTTTCCATAACTTCCTTTCTTTTTTTAAATTTATTATATTAATATAATATCCTTCACTACTATCAAAAAAAAACATACATTTGTGTACAATGAATTATTTAAGTACTAACTAACAACAACATTTATGTACACTCCCCTTCCATACACAAGCAAATGCTTTCAATGGAAGAGTAGTAAAAAGACCCAAGATGTAAAATGAATTATGTACCATGTAAACATATTGTTAAAAATAAAAAATAATTACTAAAAAAAAAAAAAATTACCTGATATCTCATCCAGCATCCGGATGGATTAGAAAAATTAATGAATTTAAAAAAATCCGCTCCACACTTCAGTTGCACATCAAAAAAATCGTCTGAAAGGCACATTTCCATGAATGCACGGAGAAAACTTACTGTTATTAAAATATAGCTAATTTATTCAAGATTAATTCAATCTGGTCAAATTATTCATATTCCCGGTAAAAACGGGGCTGTAGGCCTTTAACGAATGAATTAACAGATTTCCTGACAAACTATCAGTGAAATACGAATGCGTTATACTAAAGTCGGGACACGTCTTCTAAAAATTCTAATATTTTCGCATTTCGTCATTATATTTATCAGGATGTACTAATATATTATTAGGAAATTGCCTGCCATCACGTTTTTAACAGGATTTTAAGAAATCAGCTATACTAATTTTTCTCCGTGTGCAGTATTTATTTTGCTTTGGCGAATCTTAAATTGAAGTTAGTACAAGGAAGTGAAATATTAATCATTTATCTGAAACTGGTCATTTTATAACATTTTGTAAACTGTCACCCTGCACAATATTTCACTCGACAACATTAATATCAAGCACCTCAATATCTATACGACGACGCACAAATAACCCAGTTGGGACTCTTCTGACTGATTCTTTGGTAGTGAAGATTGAATTTTGAGGCTCTTATCTAACCCCCTTCGCACTGACAAGCAACATAGAGTGTTCTATTTGAAGAATACATACCCCACTTGGCACCACAACCCTTGGGCGACGAGATACGTTTAAATATTTTGCGAAAACAGAAGGTTTTCCTCGATAACACTAAGCGGGATCCTTATTTATGGGAGCCTTTTCAGATAATAGCAACAACGGACAGCTCTCAACTCCGTTCCGCCATCATAATTGAATAATAATCGATGGAAATTTAAATGTGGTATGTGTAAGGTGGGTTTTTAAACAAGGTGAAATCACCAACAGTCAAGTGTGATTCAACTTTGGCTTCCCTGGCGAACCCCCATCAGTGAGTCATGGCTACTTCATTACATATTTAAATAAATCTTTTAAAGGCTTTATTTGCTAGTGATCAAATACGCATTGATTGTCTAAATACATACCTGACGATTTTAGAGTTCAAGCTAATTCTGTCATCACTTGACGTCCGGTTAAGAATCTGATATGTGGATTGTGGCAGTATATTGTGAGCGGTGAAATTTGCTAGGCGGGTTTGCGTACCGCCGCCCCAGGAACCATTTATTGGATAACCAATACCTCTGCCACAGATCACCTCACGGTGAGCTACGTTTGGTGATTTAGCAGTGGTGCCCGGGTTCATCGGTTGCCTTTAACGTTACGACAATTTAAGGAAACTAATAGAAACGAATTTGAAAACGTTCGTAGCTCTTTTACAACTATACTCCAGCGGTCGGGGAACTTTTTTAACCATTACCCCAAAATATTTTTGCGTAAGTCGATATTACCCCTTTTCCCCATTTTGAAAAGAAGACAATCAATGAATATTTAAATAAACATTATTTATTGAATTAATTTACACGGGAAAAAATTACATGAAAATAGTATGTATGTAACAAACAAAATAAAATTCTCAAATGGGATCAAACAAAAATTCAGATTTTCAGGTTTCCTTTTCAGTTTTTGGATAATAGATTTTGCTTCATGTTTGATACAATTACTTAAAAAATTGGAACTTTTGTTCACAAAGATAGGTTGTTGCAAATGGCAGCAACTTTTTTACCGCCTCCTCATGTGCAATTTTGAAAGTCTTCGTAGCTTTTGACATCCAAAAAGACGATAGATTGGCTTTGCTCTCAAATTGAATACGTGCTTCAGTATTAGATCGAATTTCAAGTATTGTTTCTGCCAAACCCGGAGGTTCTTCTGGTATGTTAGCAATTTCACATTTAAAGGGATCTACAACCCAATTGAAAGTATGTATATCAAAATCTGGAAAATAGTCAGAGAACCGCTCTCTGAGTTTGGTAAGATGTTTTATAACTGTATCCTTGATGTCATCAAAAGTAATATTTTCACAGTCTTCCAAAAACAAAGCTAACTTTGAAAAAGAAGCTATCTTGTTCTGTTCTGCTTTCTGTCTCCAATATTGAAGCTTTAATCCAAACGCTGACAGTATTTCACTGGCTGAAATGATATTAATATTTTTTTCCTTGCAATCCTTTTTTCTCAAATATGTTAGTTAAATATGCAAGATGTGCAACCCACGAGGGGTTTTTAAACTTATCTGCGAGAATATTCTTTTGAACATAAAAATTTCGAGTTCGCTTTTGAGAGCCCATTTTCGATTGAGAACATTTCCGCGAGAGAGCCACCTTACTTCTGTATAATAAAGTAGTTCCGTATATTTAGTTTCACCGTCCTGACATAATTCACGAAATAGCCGCGTCTCTTACTTCTCACGCACACACCTGAATTGATTAAGTTTGTAAAAATACTAACACGTTTATGAAATAATGAAATAGCAAACTAGAAAAATTTCCTTATTTTTTTTTTTTTATTTGGTACATAATTTTTTTACATTTCAAAGTTTTCCAGTAATGTTGGCCTCACTGGGTGGCTTGCCCGTACTGAGGCCTTCATTTTATAATATGAAAATATAATCTAAATACAATCTACAATATAAGATAAAATAATACATTTAATATATAATCTTGTGTGTTTGTGAGTGATGTGTGTTTATATTGGTTTTGTGTGTTACGTGTAGGTTTTATTTTTATTTTATGCTATGATATTTTGGTAATATTGTCTTTTTTGTTGTTTAATCCATTTTGTAATTTTGTGTGTGAATTTATTTTTATTTTCTTCATTTTTAATTTCAATTTTTAGACTGTTGAAAGCTTTTATAGCATGGTATTGGTAGTGTCTTTGTCCAAAGCTTGAATTTACTGTTGGAGTTTTTATGTTTTCTTTGTACGCTTGTCTAACTGGTCTGTTAGTGTTATTTTGTGTATGTTGAAATTTATTTTTTTTGTCAAATATGTAGTTTAGTAGTGTTTTAACGTATAATTGGCGTATATCTATATTTGGTCTGTATCAGTCAGTCTATGTTTTTTTAGTATTACCTTTAAGATCGTTTTCTGTGCGGTTTCTATGTAATTGATAGCCGAGTTTGTTGCTCCTCCCCAAGCAATAATTCCATATTCTATTATTGATTGGCAGAGTGCAAAATATATTGTTTTCAATTGTTTTATTTTATATATGTTTCTTATGTTTAGGAAAATGTGTATTGTTTTGAGGAGTTTATTTGTGATTTGTTTGATGTGAGGTATCCATCTAAGGTTATGGTCAATTACGATTCCTAGATACTTTATTTGTTCTGTTTTTTCTAGAGGAGGGCAATCGCAGATGTTGGTGTTTAAACATTTGTGTATTTTATGGTGTTTGTGTTGTTTTTTGGCTGTCCCGTGCTATTTTTACTGTATGTTGTGAATTTTGTCTTTGATATGTTAAGTGTAAGTATGTTTGAGTCTAGCCATGTTTTCACTTGCGAGATTCCCAAATTCTCTATGTTATATATTTATTTAAAAAAACATTTTTACCCCATTTGGGGTAATTTACCCCGGTTCCCCGACCGCTGCTCTACTCGATTGCGCTTAGCAATCCTATCCAAATTTATTTGTGCGTTCGTTCCGTTTTTTAAAATCTGCAAGCAATCCTTACTTTGGATTAATTTATTAAAGATTATTTTTAAACACATCTATTTCAATATCATTTTTATTTTCAGTGATGAACGAATGCAAATCTTGGAAGCGGAAATTAACCCACTTTCCGACATCCGATCGAGCTGAAACTCGGCAGACAGGCTCCTTATTGTCGATGACAATTCACTTTTGGTTTCAATCACGAACACGCAAGCGGACATATACGCATTTCTCTGAAATCGAATCACATTACAGCAGTTAATATACGAAATAAATGTCGTTCCAAAACAATAGGCACTCAGTCAAAAAAAAAAAAAAAAAATTTGTTTTCAAAGGAATTTAAAAATAATTTTACGAGATGATTTTTCAAAAGTGAAAAAGTCTTTTTATTTGTACTTTTTTATTCGCATTTGTAGATTAAAGAATAACACTAGAAGTGCCTTCCGTACAATTATGTTTTGTTAGTAGAGTAAAGAATAACACTAGAAGTGCCTTCCGTACAAATTTTAATGAAAACAAAAAATGTTTCATTTAGTCCTCTAGTCCAGCGCTCTGTCTCACTTACACTTGCCGACTTCGTAAATCTCCATTTCATTTGAATTTCGTAAAAACAGTTTTGTTTTGGAACATAAAATATTTGGATCCCGAAACACGCACATAAGGCACTTCTGGTGTTATTACTTATCTATGGTGAGCACTTAGCACGTATACATATTTACACTCAATAACAAATATACGGTACATAAAATAAAATTAAAACAATTCTTTTCCTTATAAGCGAGCCGAAGGTCGCGGGTTCATATCCCGGCATGCGCAATTTAATTTAATTTGATTAATTTGTGTTTTTTTCCAATTTACTCAATTAAAATAATATATAGTATATTTGTGGAAGATACTCTCGGGATTGCCTTGGTGTAAGACCATCATTCAAAATTGAAACGTGGCTTGAAATGGCTCTGGCCGTGTTTGGTGACCCGATCTGAATAGTCAGGCCTATTCCCCACTACCTTCAACCTCACTACATACCCCAATTGGGGATGCTATACTTTCACTGGCTCCATACGGTTGGGAGAAGTTGGGACTCTTGTGCGGTTTTAATATAGATCTTAAGAGAAAACATTATGGCAGTACCAATCTGCCTGAATAAAATTTTAAAAAAGATTTCTAATTTAGATACATAGTTTCTTTGGACAAATTGTAAAATTCCTTATTTGATTTTTTGAATGTTACATAGTTAAAATGAATGGTTTATAGTTCAGTAGGTTTGTATTTTGAAATTTTGGTTTTGATTTATTTAATAAAACCAAATTAAAAACATACTTTTTAGACGGTATATGAACGTTAATTTATATCAGAAAGTGTGCTGGAATCAAATTAGCATGAACTTGAATTTGACGTAATCTATATCGAGTGGTAGAAAATCCTTGTCGAAAAACTGACATCTTATTCTGAATGTACCTCTACATATGATATAGATACCTACGCTCCGACATTAAACTTGTTTCAAATGTCATGATGTCTAGTTTACTGACATTTAATCTATGGCAAGTGGATTTCTTCAGCACTTCAGACGCGATTAATTATGCTCGCTGATGACAGATGTGTATAATACGCATAGAATTAACAATAAACCAAAGTAGAGTGAAGTGGGGTAACCGTACTCATTTTTAAAATTAGGATAACATGATTGATTAATAAGGTATCTTAAACAAACACAAAATCTTAATACGGTTCATAAGTCAGAAAGATGTATTACAAAGTTCACATGCACGTCGTCTGCGTACACTTGGCCCGTAGGCGGGGTAAGCATACGCATACCGTGGTGTAAATGTTCGCACTTTGCTTTTAATCTGCTTTTGGGTGTAAAGTTGAAAATAACCTATCCTATTTCTTACTCGAAGAATATTTTATTGTATGAATTTAACATGAGATGAGATACGTATCTGTTAAACATTATTTAACTGCGTACACTTACCCTATCACACAAAAATAAAATTAATTTACAGAACCAGATGAATGACTATCTGTATGAGATATGCCTATTTGCACCTGTTAAACACACCGCTCTAATATAATTGGTTTTACAATAGCACCCATCGCGAACGGAAGTGAATAAAATAAGAAAATAAGTTAATTTTAATTTTCTTCTTAGTGCTCAATGTACACACGACCGGATTTAAAACGACTAAAGCACCACAGAATAATATTATGGCTTTAAAAATGTAAACATATAGTTCAACAAACGCTGATTCTGAATATATAAGTTTTATTATGTATACAAAACACTGGTCGGTACGGCTGAACCTGCAGTTTCATCACAACCAGTCAACTTGAGTAATATGTTTATGGTTAACAACATCGACATCAGGGTTGCCAATTTGTGAAAAATCCCCAAATTGTAGGAATTTCACAGATTTTCGAGAAGGGAAAATGGGGGATTCTGTACATTTATTGACTATCCAACCTTATTGAAAATAACATTTACGATAATTGTGAAAACACTATATATTTCATTTTCGTTCGCAGCAAATTTCCAAAAAAAGTCTGAAAAAAATAAAAAAACCAAAAACGACTAGATAATACAAAAAAAAATGCTAATTTCAATAGAATTTCGTTTCATTTTGGTGGTAAAGGAACTTGTTGGGATTTTGTGGACAATTTGATTCAATATGATAAGATTATTTATGAGATGCTAACATTTTAGCGTTCTTCGATGTTAAAAACGTTTAATCAGAAATGCTTATGAGGAAGAGTACCTGAGAAGACCTTTGACAAAAATACCTAATTTGGATTAGTTGGGGTCAGGTGCTTGTAGTATCCTAATTTTATGTTTAAATATTTCATATTAAATTATTTCTGTATTTTGAATTAGTGAAATAAATAAATATAACATATAATTACGATTAAACTTGAAAATGACGAAAACTTGTAAAACTGTTCAATTTTAACATTATAAATAGTAGGTATGTAGTTCTCACTTAAGCTTACTGCGGGGTCTTAATCTTCATTTACTTTAGAGCGGGGACGCCAAGACTTTTTTTTTCAACTTGTAAGAAAATTTCGTGGAAATTTTTTTTAAATCAAAAGTAAACATTCAATATATTTTTTAAACAAAAATAGTGTTACATAACATATATATTACATCCATATTGGTCGCCTAGAAATGTTTCAGATACTTTAAATAAATACCGCGAGTATAATACATCTTGGCCTTTGAAATAATCGAGTGTTTTTTACATAAGTCTTTTTATAAGCCCAGAAAAAAATAATTTATAACGCCTATGAAAACTGCTTTAAAGTTCAAAATTTCCTACTTACGAACCCATTTTCGGTTATGGTTTTATTATATAATGTGGCAAATTAAGTTATTTTTAAAACGATTTGAAAACATTTAAATATTTATGCCTGGACATCCACAAAATAAAATAAAAGGCACTTTTTGGCCATGTTTTTTTCTTGCCTAAATCAAAACAGCTGGATGATTTTAAGCGGGAATTTAAGCCTTATCGCCATCTACGTAAGGAGTGTTATTGATGGCGGCTTGATCCAAAATATTACACGACGTAGTGCATCGCCTTAAGTTAAAACTGTTATGTTAAAATTATGTAATTGCAGATTAAAGCACATATCCGATGTTTCTCTACCCATGTTGAAAACTTTCTGATTTTAAAGTAGGGAAAACAGGACGAGCTTAGCTACCCCGCCAATGAATCAGGCGCAACCAAGAATTATTGGCAACAGGAAAAATAATTCAACTTTTAGCGCATGTGCCTATTGGGTTGCGTTCACAGAATAAATTGTTGCGGTTCATTTTGAACTGGTAGAGAACGTTTGAAATGTATTTGTGATTAGTTTGAAGACAATCATAGACATATGAATATTAGTAGACCTGCCCTAAGTGATTAAAAGCGTATTATCCCCACTCCCCATACTGGTTCCATTGGAACCGGCTGTGCTCGCGTATGGCCTCAAGTGAAATTTGAAAACGTGACGTCATCATTCTTGTGCGAACTATGGTCGAGGCATCATCGGTTCATTTTACGAAATAACACGGCAAAATGTTGACTTGTACTATGAAAACTTGTAAAAATAGATGTGAAAAAGAGAATAAACCCAATTGTCGTATTACATTCCATATATAAGCATTATTTTACTTTATTTTAAGCATGTTCACATCGTATAATATGAATCAGTTGTTACTATCACATCGAGAAACGTCTGGACGCGAAACACAAAGCTGGTTGGTTGCTGGGAAGTAAATTATGAACATTTATAAAAGTGTCTTAACTAAATACTTAAACGAAATATTCGACTCTGAAAATAGAACCGAATTTTTTTGCCGAATTTGGACTTCGCAAATTTGTTCATAACGTGGCGAGTAATTTGCGCTCCCATGTAAAAATGTCTATTCATTCAAAAGCAGATTTTACTTTTAAGAAGTAAATGGTGATATTATAATGCCAGATGCCTATTTACTGTCAGATTGATTTATTGACGAATCACAGTCAGCCTTACGCCCTTCGTTCTTCAACAGTTGATTTTACCCCTCGCCATTATCTTCTCGTCTATTAATTCCTATGTCTGTGAAGACAATGCTTTTATATATTTTTGGCGCTGTCTTTGGCCGTTAGAAAAAAAAACGTACCTTTTGAGAACGGTAATCGGTGACGTCACGGTCACGGGTCACGTCCATAGATTTGATGCGATTTTTGGAGACCCGAAAAATTATAGGGGTATTTCAGATAGAAGGTCATTAGTCATTATTGATAATAAAAAAATAAAAAGGTAATCATGCGCGAATTTGTCGCAAACATCACTGCATCCATTTGCCCACCGCGTACGGTTACCCCACGTGACTCTAGGTATAATATATATATTATGTATATTATAATGAGACACGATACACGGTACGAGTAATGTGACACTTACCAAGATATCACACGTAGTGTCGAGTGTCTAATTTCTAGGTACCTACTTACTACTCTTTTGTAAGACTTTAAAGCAGTGATGGGAAACCTTATCGCCGTCGGGGAACATTTGGATTGATTGGAACACACCTGACAAGAATCATTTTAATAAAAAAAAAACGAAAATGCGTAACCAAATGCCATGTTTGCATATGAGTCCATTAATAGAAATTTAAAACTGTATTTGTAAAGAGAATGGTTTCCCTTGAGTTGCATCAACAGATGTGTCCGCAAATCGCATTTTATATTGCGTTCAAAACACAAGACTGGTTTAATCTTAACAGTAATTCTGCATTCAAGTCCACATGTTTAAGTAATCATTACACGCGGAACAAGCATATGGTTTTCCTCGGAATTTTGCAGCAGATAGTGTAAAACTAGAATTTTACTTTGAAATGCGTCAGCAGATGAATCCGTAACTAGATTTTAACACACCATTCTGAAAACCAAACACATTTTAACTTAAGATTGAAATTCTCTGTGAGTCCACAGCTTTAATTAAAACTACACCCATCGCATTAAAATGGTTTCCTCCAATGTTTGCAGTACATAAGTCTGCATCTTGGATTTATGATTCCACAACTGAAATTCTGAAACTCAAGAGTTATTCCTTGTGAGAGTTCCCAACTTAAATTACACCCAGAACACAAAAATGGTTTCTTCCAACTTTTACAGCACATAGTCTGCAACTAGAATTTTATAACTGTACCTCAAAGACGAGAATGGTTTCTTTCGAAATGCGTCTACTAAAATACAAGTTTAAAACATTTTTTAATTTAAAAGTGAAACTTTGTGCAAGTTCCCAACTTTAGTCAAAACTACACCCAGAACAGGAAAATAGTTTCCTCAGATATTTCCAGCACATAGTCTGCAACAACAATTTAAAAACAAATTCAAACACGTGAATGGTTTCCTTCTTAAATGCGTTTGCAAATTTTTATTTATTTATTTTTTATTTATTTATCTATATAAAGTTTTTTACAAGTGGTTTTTCGATGCCTGTCTCACTAGGGTAAACCTGTGTCGAGACAGACATAGAGTACATCGATGTATATACATGTAGTTAAGTGAATATCAATAAGGGTAAATACAAAATATAAAAATAATACAAAATAATTTCAATACAATCAAAAGAACGGTTGGGTTAATCCTGTTAAGATTGTGTTCATTACAAATGTGGGAAAATATAAATAGATCATTTTAATTAAGTTTGAATTTGGTCGTGTGTAAATAGTACTTGTTGTCTATGTGCAATTTGGTTTACATATGCTTGCAATAGTGGGACGCCCTGTGATTGCAATCCATTTCTTTATTTCGTGTTTAAATTTTGTCATTGTTTCTAATTGTCTGATCGTAGTTGGTAGTATATTGTATAGTTTGCAAGCTATGTTTTTAAAATGTCTTTGTCCGAATGAGGTTTTAGCAAAAGGAGTTTGAAGAAGTTCTTTGTTTTTGGCTCGGGTATTGTGAATAGTTTGTGTTGGTTTGTATAGTGATTTATTGTTCTGGTGTAAGTTGACCAAGATGGATCTTGCATACAGCTGTTTTATGTCCATAACATTGATAGTATTGCCGATCGTATCAGTGCTGGTAGAAAGAGGAACCTTAAGGATTATTTTAATTGTAAAAAGCATTCACTTTGTGGCTCATCATAATTTATAATAAAAACACATAAATTTGTTTTTGACCACGATAGTTTTATTTTCACTCTACCGGTTTCGGAAGATCCCTTCCTTCGTCAGGAGAATATTTAAAACTGATCTACTACACAAAATATTGACACATAAATACAAAAATGTTAAGTGTTTGAGGGAGATGTGGACAAAGTGGAAGGGGTAATTACGGGAATTCCAGGAAGAACAGAGCGGTTAACTGGAAATATGTCAAGAATAGGACTATAAGACAGATTTATTTGGTTATTTATTATACTGGAGTTATTATTGAGGGATTTTCTGATTTCAAGTGCTTCTAAATTATCTAATTTTTTGCCTTTATTACTACGGTGAAGAATTTTAACCCCTGTATCTTTACTAAAAGTATGATCGGTGGAAATGAGATGGTTGGCAAACTCCGAAAAATTATTGTTATTTAAACATCTAAAATGTTCCGTGATTCTAATATTTATATTTCTAGTTGTCTTACCTATGTAGAACGATGGACAATCGTTGCAACATAGTTGGTAAATGCCTGAGTGGCTAAATTTGTGATCTTTATCTTTAGTATTTTTAAGTAATTTTCCCAAGTTGTTATCAGTATAGAACGCGGGTTTAATGTGGGTAGGCAAATTTTTTGTACTAAGTGAAGAAAAATTGGATATGTATAAGATTTTACGCCATTGAAAGGGATTTATGATTTTATTATTAGTTTTAGGTGTACCAGATAAAAATGTATTCGTCGAAATGAGTTTAAGTTTCTTATTCAGGATTTTATCAATTAAGTGTGTCGAGTAACCATTACTTAGAACAATTTGTTTTATTTTTGACAGTTCAATTTCGAAATTAACAGCTGATAGTGGGATTTTTACTAAGCGGTGTACCATTGAATGATAGGCAGAATGTTTGTGTGATATCGGGTGGTTTGACGTGTTATGTATAGTTATATCCGTGAATGTCGGTTTACGATAGATGTTAAATTCAATTGTATTATTTATTGAAGTTAGTGTTAAATCCATAAAATTAATCGATGCATTACTGCCTACCTCTACAGTGAATTGAATGTTTTTATGAAATGAATTTATAAGAAGAAGGAATTTAGTTAGTTGCCGCTCTGTTCCCGTCCAGATACAAAAAATATCGTCTACATATCGTTTCCAAGTGAGAACATTATTTAAGAGTGATGACTTACAATTAAAAATCTTATTTTCTAAGTTATTCATAAAAATATCTGCCAACAGTGGGCTAGTAGGAGCTCCCATAGGTAGCCCTTGGCTCTGTTGGAAGACGCAGTTGTTATACTGGAAATAATTTTGATTAAGGCACATATTGAATAAACGAGACAGGTCATCAATCATATCGTTTGACCTGTCTCGTTTATTCAATATGTGCCTTAATCAAAATTATTTCCAGTATAACAACTGCGTCTTCCAACAGAGCCAAGGGCTACCTATGGGAGCTCCTACTAGCCCACTGTTGGCAGATATTTTTATGAATAACTTAGAAAATAAGATTTTTAATTGTAAGTCATCACTCTTAAATAATGTTCTCACTTGGAAACGATATGTAGACGATATTTTTTGTATCTGGACGGGAACAGAGCGGCAACTAACTAAATTCCTTCTTCTTATAAATTCATTTCATAAAAACATTCAATTCACTGTAGAGGTAGGCAGTAATGCATCGATTAATTTTATGGATTTAACACTAACTTCAATAAATAATACAATTGAATTTAACATCTATCGTAAACCGACATTCACGGATATAACTATACATAACACGTCAAACCACCCGATATCACACAAACATTCTGCCTATCATTCAATGGTACACCGCTTAGTAAAAATCCCACTATCAGCTGTTAATTTCGAAATTGAACTGTCAAAAATAAAACAAATTGCTCTAAATAATGGTTACTCGACACACTTAATTGATAAAATCCTGAATAAGAAACTTAAACTCATTTCGACGAATACATTTTTATTTGGTACACCTGAAACTAATAATAAAATCATAAATCCCTTTCAATGGCGTAAAATCTTATACATATCCAATTTTTCTTCACTTAGTACAAAAAATTTGCCTACCCACATTAAACCCGCGTTCTATACTGATAACAACTTGGGAAAATTACTTAAAAATACTAAAGATAAAGATCACAAATTTAGCCACTCAGGCATTTACCAACTATGTTGCAACGATTGTCCATCATTCTACATAGGTAAGACAACTAGAAATATAAATATTAGAATCACGGAACATTTAAGATGTTTAAATAACAATAATTTTTCGGAGTTTGCCAATCATCTCATTTCCACCGATCATACTTTTAGTAAAGATACAGGGGTTAAAATTCTTCACCGTAGTAATAAAGGCAAAAAATTAGATAATTTAGAAGCACTTGAAATTAGAAAAGCCCTCAATAATAACTCCATTATAATAAATAACCAAATTAATCTGTCTTATAGTCCTATTCTTGACATATTTCCAGTTAACCGCTCTGTTCTTCCTGGAATTACCGTAATTACCCCTTCCACTTTGTCCACATCTCCCTCAAACACTTAACATTTTTGTATTTATGTGTCAATATTTTGTGTAGTAGATCAGTTTTAAATATTCTCCTGACGAAGGAAGGGATCTTCCGAAACCGGTAGAGTGAAAATAAAACTATCGTGGTCAAAAACAAATTTATGTGTTTTTATTATAGATTATTTTAATGATTAATTTTTGTGCTTTTATAATGGGGTCGAGGGCACTAGAAGAAGCATTACCCCAAGCTAGAATTCCGTATTCTATGTGTGATTGGCATAGTGAGTAATAGACTGATTTTAAAAGTTTAAGGTCAATAAAATTGCGTGTTTGTTTGAAAAAGTATATAGATTTGCGGATTTTATTCGTGGTGTTATGAATATGTTGTTTCCAATTAAGGTTTGTGTCAAAATTTATACCTAAATATTTAATATTGTTTACTTGTTCTAAGCATGGGCAGTAACAATTCCGGTTAAGAGATGAATTTTTGCATTTGTGTATTTTCAAAGTTAGACTTAGGTTTGACTTTGGGATATTTATGAGACTGAATAGTGTGTATTTTGTTTTAGGTATATTAAGAGTTAGTGAATTAGAGTCGAGCCAATGTTTTACCTCTTGAATTCCTTCTTCCGCTTTGGCGTATACGGTAGGCCAGTCTTTTAATTGAAATAGAAGGACTGTGTCATCGGCGAAACTGACAATAGTGGCATCGATATCTAGGTTACACAACTCATTTATATATATTAGGAAGAGCGTTGGACCTATACACTGCCTTGTGGGACACCATAACTAATTGGCAAAAATTGACTCTTTGTTGTTCCGAGTTTAACGCATTGGGATCTGCCAGATAAGAAGCTGGAGATAAGGTCTAGTTCTTTATTTCTAATACCCATATTGAACATTTTGCGTTCCAATTTGATATGTGATATTGTATCAAACGCTTTACAGGGGTCGAGAAATACCGATAGACATTTCGAGCCCTTATCTAGGTGGCCAGAAATATGGTCAGTTACTGTGGCTATGGCATCGTTAGTGCTTTTATGTCTTCTGAAGCCAAATTGACGAGGCGATAGAAGGTTGTTGGCTTCAAGGTATTCCATCAGACTATTATTCACGATCTTTTCAAATACTTTTGAAAGGGAATTGAGCAACGTAATTGGACGGTAATTGCTGATGTCAAGTTTAGAACCTGTTTTAAAAATTGGGATAATAAGACCTTGTTTTAGAATAGTGGGAAAAAGGCCTTGGCGGAAGCTAATACTAAGAAGATGAGTTATTGGTTGAATTATATCAGGGGCAATTTTTTTAAGTACAGTGTTTGGTATTTCATCTATGCCGGCAGATGAAGTGTTTTTGAGAGAGTTTATTGCTACAGAAACATCTTTCTCTGTAACCTTTTTAAGAACAAAACGTGTTGGGACTTCATCATTGGTAGAGGGGTCTCTAGTGTTAGGTGTATTGTTATCTGTTGTGATTTTTTTTGCTAATTCTGACCCTATATTTGCAAAATAATGGTTTACATGATTGACAATTGTGTTAGGGTTCGATGTAACGTGTACAGTGTTATCATTGATGTTGAGAGAGTTTAAGACGTCGGTAGCTTTGGGTGAATTGGTTGCTTCCTTGATGATTCTCCATATTTTTTTAGGGTCATTGTTGCATTCGGAATTTTTTTTACTATAGTATAAATTTTTGGCTTTCCTAATTACTCGTGTGCAAATATTTCTGTATCTTTTGTAGAAATTATGGAGTGTGATATCATATGGATTCGTGGCACATTTTTTATGTAAGGAGTTGCGTTTCCTAATGCAGTTAATGATTGTATGGTTTATCCATGGTTTAAGGGGTTTGATAGTTTTAGGAATGTTTTTGGTGGTGATTTTGGTGTTTTGGTTAAGGGTGTCTTGTAGGTAGTTAGAGAAGTAATTCCAGGCATCCTCTGTGTTTGTTATATTATGTACTATGTCTTAGGATTTGGATTTAATCATTTTGTTGAGATTGTCATAGTCAATTGTTTTCTTAGTTGTTGTAGTTGAAGCTTTATTGTGTACATTGTGTTTGGAACCCATTGTGAAGGAGGTGGCATAGTGATCTGTAATTGATGGCGTATGAATTTCAGAGGTGTATAGATTGGAAGATTTTACCATAATATGGTCGATGCAGGAAGAGGAGTATTGCGTACATCGAGTTGGTGAATTTATAGTGCTTACCATTCCATGAAACATTACTGTATTTAAATAGTCTTGACACTGAGGATGTTCATTGTTTTTTAGAATGTTGATGTTGAGGTCTCCAATTAAAACTAAGTTCTTTATTTTGTTTAGCTCAGTAAGACAGTTATTTAAGTCAAACAAAAATGGAGAGATATTTGGTTTAGAAGGAGAGCGGTAAAGTGCGATGATACATGTCTTGACGTTGTATGTTATTTGGAGACAGTTTGAATTTGTAATGGTAATTTCTTTGACGTTATACGCGTTACGAGTATTGTTTAGTGTGTATACTACTATACCGTCGTTTTGTCTGTAGTGATTTATGGTTTGGTGGTGAGTGTAATCAAGAATAATTTTGGGAGTATAAGAAGGTGTTAGCCAACATTCTGTCAGGATAATTATATCATATTTGATTTTAGTAAGTTCGAGTTGGATGAGAAATTGGTCAAAGTTTTTGTTTATTGATCTAATGTTTTGATGGTATATTGATAGGTTCGAATTGTTAGATGTCATTTTAGTAGTTACAGGATCCATTTTTATAGGGCACTTATATTAACATTTTTGCTCTTAAGGATATAGCAATAAGGAAGTTGAGTCCATTTTTTTTATTTTTTTTATCAATGTTTGCATTCAAACTTAAATACTGGTATTTGTTTTTTTTTTTAAAGTTTGTTTTCATAATTAAATTAATTCTCAAAGTTTAAATTTTATTAAGCCCGCCAAAACGAGCGGAATCCGAGTGGTAAGAGGCGGGGTGTGGTGTGACGTCATTCGAACTGTGAAAACCACGTCGCATAAGCATTTTGTATGGAAAAATTTGTAATTCTTCAACGAGGAATTCCAGTAATTTTTTTACCAATGTTAACCGTCTATTAGAATTGATGTTATTAAAAAAAAAAGAAAATTGATTTAGATTTCATAGTTAAATTAATATTTTAAGTTAGAATATTTGCTTTTCTCGTCCGGTACGGTACTTGTACGGTATTGCCGTCGCTACTTGTTGACGTTCCCCGCGCGAATTCAGGACCACCGCGCAGAAAAGTAAAGACCAATAGTAAAATAACGGTTTACAGCCCAGTTCACTGTGAGACTTTTCTGGGCGGCCGGCGGCCTGAAGTGTATCACATGCTATGTGACATGTATAATAATAAAAACTTCTAAGTTATGCAATAAACAACATATTATTATAAAGCACTATACGAATATGTATCTTTAGAAATCCATTTCATATAATAATAACAACAAATACGTACATATATTTGACAAACCCAAATAAACCTTTGGCCTATACACCTCTCTCATCTAAACCGACCATCTCTCATGTAATAGAAAGAGATGCACCATAGGTGATCCGTTGTACGTACAAGTCACGACACATGTGACGTCAGAATTCTTTCGACCAATCGTGGAGCGTATACAGTCTATTGCTATTGAATGCTTTTTCAAGAACGTTTAACTAATTCTAAGAATAATAATATAGAAATATATTTATATATTTAGAATCGATATTTTTTGATCTACATGAACATATTTTTTATAAGTCAAAATATTTTTTACTCAACTTCCTTATTGCTTCAGCAATAGTTTTGTGTGTTGAAATAATTTTCATAAAGTTAGCGTTATTTGTGTATGCATCTATGATTGTACGAGAATCTTGAATAAAATCAAGAGATATCACTAATCACTCTTATACCATCTAATATAACTTCAATAAATAAGAGAATTAAGAATAATAAAATATCAAAAGCAAAACCAATCAGGGGAATAAGAAGAATAAAAAAATAATAATAATTTGCGACAAATAAGTTAATAAAATGCACAAAAATATCCAATATGGACAGACAGAATGTATGTTTTATGACAAACAAGATAGTCATATAAAATATAAGAATAAATAGAAATGTAGAGATTGGAAACTTTAACCGGAATGCTTAATTATAGTGATTTGAGTAATTATAATAAACATGGAAATTTTAAGAATGAAATGGATTAATATAAATGAAGGTATTGAATATATTAGAAGAGGTAGAGAAAGAATGTAAACAGAATTAAAATCATTTGTATGGTAAAAACATTTAAAACAAGTAGTGTACATAAAATAATTTAAAAAAACATGAACAGACAGATTATAGGTTTTGTAACAAGTAAAATAATGATATAAAATATAAGAATAAATAGAAATGTAGGGATTGGAAATTTAAGAAAAATTGCATTATTATAGTGATTTGAAGAATTATAATAATACATTAAAATTTTAAGCATGAAATGGATTAACATAAATGAAGGTATTGAATGGATTAGAAAAGGTACATGAAGAATGTAATCATAATTAAAGTAATTTGGATAATAACCTTTAGAATCAATGAAGAGTGTAAAAAAATAGGTAAAAAATATGAACAGATAGATTATATTATGAGTTATAACAAGTAAAATAATCATATAAAAATTTAGGAATAAATAAAAATGTGGAATTTGGAAATTTTAAAAGAATTTCATATGTATAGTGAATTGAAGAAATATAATAAAACATTAAAATTTTAAGAATGAAATGGATTAACATAAATGAAGGTATTGCAAGGATTAGAAAGGATACACAAAGAATGTACACATAATTAAAGTAATTTGAATAATAAAAACCTCTCGAACCAATAGTGTAATCAATATAGTTAAAAAAGATGAACAGACAGATAATATATTTTTGAAATAGTTAAATAATCATATAAAATGTAAGAATAAATTGAAATTTAGAAATTAGAAATTTTAACAGAATTGTAAAATTATAAATATTTGAAGAATTAAAATAAGACACTAAAATTTTAAGAATTAAATGGATTAATATAAATGAAGGTATTGAATGGATTAGAAAATTTATACAAAGAATGTAAACATAATTAAAATAATTTGGATAGCAAAAATATTTAGAACAGATAGCGTAAATAAAATATTTAAAAATAATTAAAGAAATGAGGATTTTGATGGAATTACATAATTGCAATAGTATAAGTATTAATAAAATAAAAATTAAGTTAAGTAAATGAATATATATATATACGTTTTGCTACGTTGTGTAGTTGCTATGGTTACTTGCTACGTGCAGCCTACAATACTCACCAGACATTTTAGGTTATAATAATGAATGTGGAATCACAAACTTTATCCAGTACTGGAAGCGCCAATTCTTGAGGGTTAGATACCTACAAGAATGTTTGTGATCCCAGGGTTCTCAGGGGGTTGGGTTCGAAACCAGAAATGTGTCAGGTTACAATGTGTACTTTAGAGTCAAGGAAAGAAGATTTAGAGTAACATTAATGTATATTATTTCGAATACAATATAAGTCTATACACTCTACCGTGTGAGTTATAACGAAACCAATATAATAAAAGTTAGATATAAGCTTACCCCCAAGGTTCCGACCACGCTTTATCTATCTAGCTAATTAAGTAACATCCACTCGAGCTGGAGCAGCACCTCCTCAGGCTGAGCTCCTAGGGACTCCAGCCGGAGCAAGAGGAAGATTCAGTTCCGCCTCCTGGCGACTGTCCGTTGCAGGAACTGTGTAATCTGGCGACTGAGGAAGAGGTATCCGGTGCCCGCGGTCGCATCCGTGTATCCTGGCGAGGATTCCCTTTATGTAAGGAAAAATAGGCCTCCACACGGCCCTGGTGAAAATGCGGTCGGCGTAGTGCCAAACCGCGAGAAAGAATACTATCCTTCTGTTTCCGGGAACCGGGCACAATATTTTACGCCACTGGCTTCTTCATCCCATAAAGGATGGGTCGGATTCAAGCAGATCACACCCGATAACACTTCTGACTCCGTTTGCGATTCATGATGTCTCGTGGTTACAATATTCGAACGAGCCACCGAACTAATTCCACTATGGAACTTCGTATTTTACACCATTTATACGATTTTATTATTCAATCTCCGCGTATAAAATTAGACTTCGCCACTCCGATTAAAGGGAAACCATTCCCAAACAATTTCACTCCGGAAAACTGTGACTGTCGTCTGCCGAGAGCTCAGGCCCACTCCTTGATTTCTCTGCAGGCAAGGAAGTGTTTTGTTTCTTTCTGTTTCCGCCCGGTACAGATTTTAAATTTAAAATTATGATTCGAAATTTTACCAAAACCAATACCAGCGACAATCGCCCAGTTCCCAACTAGGTTAGAGAATCGGCGAGGATAAATGTGATGATGCAGAATAAATTAATGAATAAAATATTAAAACAAAAGGAGTCTAGCCCTGCATCATAACAGTTTGGAGAATATAAGTAAGAGATCAGTGCGATTAGAAATTTTGATAAAATTTGGTATGTAAATTGAATAAGCTGTGCTAATTAAAATCATAAAAATTATTGTAATGAATAAAATTAATACGCTGATTGGAGAAATTACATGATTTGTAACAATTTGACGAAGTGAAATAAAGAGCACAGTTAGAATAATAAGAATTAATACATGAGTTATAAGAGTTATATAATGAAATAATTCTATTGCTTGATTAATTTGAATGAGATTCATCAAAATTGAGAATGTTAAAATCATTAAAAAAGTACTGTACTTGGATGAATAATCGTGCGTTACTAAAAAATGTAAAAAGATTAGGAGCGTTGACTGGAATAAGGAAATAAGGATTAGAAAAGCCATAAAAAATATTAAAATGGTAAAAAAAAATGAAATAGTAGGATTATTAAAATGTATAAAACAATTATCATGATTACAATAAGAATAAGTAATTAAATAGTAAAATTTTTCCATAATAATAAGATTGTGATTAATTTTGTGTGAATAGTTTACACCTTTTTAAGTAAGTTTTTTTAAGTCATCTACGTGTCTAATATATATTATTTTTTCGTTGGTGTTACGCCTTACCATTATTCTACCCTCCTTATACCAGACATAGATATAGTTTTTTTCTTTGGCGCATTTTTGGTTTGCCATAACAGTTCTTTATGGTAATGGGCGAGTTCTTCTCCAATATATATCTTCGCTTGTGAAAGATGATTTAGGGACGCGTAGTTAATGTTTTCTTACCGCAATGAGGTTGTCCCTCAAGCTTTTGTTTCTGAAATGTACGAGCAGTTTAGGGGGGGCATCGGTACGTCTGTCAGGTATTCTTTTTACATCTGTTAAGTCGTTTTTTGTTATCTCCAATCCAGCCGCTGCTGCCACATTTATGACTATTTCTGTCGCCTGTTCTCCATTTAATTGTTTTATTCCGGCTATCTCTAGATAGTTCAATCGGGATTTGAATTCAAGTTCAGACAGTTTGATTTCGAGGTGTTTTACTATTGCATTTTTATCTTGATGTTCCTTTTTGATTATTTCCATTTCAGTTTCAATTTTTTTATTTTGTAAGAAAGTTTGATCTATTTTTTTACAGTAGTTCGTCATATTGGTTACTTATGAATTCAATGCTTTTCTGAGTTTCTGCAGTGATCTTTTCCATTTTAGTGATTATTTCTTTTTTAATGTTTTCCATTTTTTTATCAATGTGAAGGATAATTTTTTCCATATTTTTAGCGTCAAATTCCAGTGCACCTTTTCCTCTTGTAGTTGCCATGCTTGATGTGCTGGGTGATGTTAAATTTGATTAAATTTTTTGTGTTAATTTACTTCAATTTTATACCAGAGATTTTGATTATTTATTTTTGTCGTTAATTTAATAGTTCCAGAGATGTCACTTTAGTTCAGGTTTGTAATTAATACCTTAAAATTATTTAAAATTTAACACTATCAGTTTTAGTTGTCGGCACGAGATGGAGTTATACTTAATTATATTAAATAAATATGGGAAGTAAAATAAAATATAATTTTGGTTTGACTGAGGATCGAACACTGCTTCTCGAGATTTTGTTATTTCAAATGAACTACGCTAACCACTTGGCTATGTACCGGATATCGGGTAAAGAGATTTTTTGCGTGTATAGAGTTCCAATGTGCACTTATTTATGATAAAATAGTGTTTTTTTTTTCAACGGATTTTTTTACTGATTTTTGGTATCAGCACTTACACTAGATAGATTTGGGTTTTAAAATGCTTTTTCTCCGCATGCAGATTACTTTATTAAAGTCTTATTGTTACTATATTGCTTGCTGTGACACTTTTTAACTTTAACTTGTTGTAGGTTATTGTAAAGTATTAGATTCGGTTTTAGCGTGATATTTTTTCCGTATACATATTACTTGATTAATGTCTAATTAACACTATATTCCTGTGATATTATATTCGCTGGTTTCACTTTTATTTTCAAGGTATAGTCGTTGACTTACAGTTGACCGCTCAACTTTTAGGTTAAGTATATTGTACCAGGTTTTTATGCTGTTAAAGTGACTTTATTTGTTTTAGGAATTCACTGATTCACTCCACTGATTCTATCTTTTGTTTAATATGTTGGTTTAAATGTTATTCTTTAGATTTTACAGGATTTTTGTTGTTAAACTGTGGAGGTATTTTATTAATGAATCCACAACGGTAATTTTATCTGTAAGCGAGTCCCCAGTTTAATTAGCAATTCACTCATAAATATTAAATTAAAAGGGGATGTAGAATCGCCCATTTATTTATGTCAAAACTGCTTTCAAGTGACATAGATAAGATAACACAAGTACCTACCTTTCAGCTATGTTATAACTTTCTGTGGTTTTTGTAACAATGTCTTAAAAATTTATCTGAAACACCGTGAAAGAAAACCGTTCTCGGGTTCTGAAACTAATATTTTATACTATGTTTGTGATCAGCAGGCCGCACCAAAATTGCTCGCGTGCCGCACCAAAAAGCCTCGCGGGCCGCAGGTTCCCCACATCTGCTTTAAAGTGATACATTTTTTTAATTCTTCATTTAAACACTTGCTAAGCTGCCAAATCATTTTGTCAGCAGTAATAACTGTAAGGAAACAAGTTATTAATTAAACATTAGGAGTTCAATGCGCTACAGAGAGGATGTATATTTACATTTCTTAAATGAATAATAATTATATTTGGATTTAGCGCTCTTGAGGTGAGTTTTCACAAAAAAGGCGCTTTACAAATTAAACAATTATTATTTCTATTGAATGATTTGTATAGCGCCGTTTTTCGAGAAAAATCATTTCGAGAGCGTTGTACAAATATATAATAAATATTTCTACAGTGCTCTATCTTATTACTATCCACTATATAAACTTATTTATTAATCTAAAATCGAAGAGATAACGATTTATCAGTAATATCCAAAAAATATTTAATTAACTATTTCTGTAAAATTTTAAGACAAAACAAAGCATTACAATATTAGCCTACTCTCAAAGTGTTAATGTTTGTAAAATATTATTTATACAAAACAAAATTAATATACTACATAGTATGTATCATCTTTATAATATTATCATTAGTAATATAATGCTAAGTTGTTCAATATTGTCACCAAAAGTATTTCAAGTCAACCTTGATATTATCCGTGTACATATGCTGGTAATTTATAGTTTGTCATCAAAATCAAATTCAGTTTTGACAATTAGTTATAACAATGGCTTGTACCGACATGAGATACAAATACTTGTGAAAAAAAATATTTTAGTTATTAAGTACTTTCTTCACAAACATTATGTCTTTTAGTTACATAGATGATGAAAATGATATTAATTTTTGTAAGGTAAATAACCTGCATGAATGGTTTCAAAAACAAGATACAATAAAATGTAAAACGAGTAAACTTAATTTTGTGGAACTAAACATTAGATCAATTTGTAAGTATTGGTACCTATTTCATGTTTATTTTAAAGACTGTTTAAATCAAATTGATATACTCATGCTTTGCGAAATTGCAATTTTTTCGGAACTTGTTAATCTTTATGATATTCCCGGACACAATTCGTATCACTATTGTAGAAGCCATAAATCCGGTGGAGGCATTTTATTATATGTAAAGAACAACCTCTCCTTCTCGCAAATAGTACTGGACACAAAATAATCTGAGAATGTTTTTGGAATATTGTCACTTCCAAATAACAGCACTTTAAATGTCTTAGCAATATACCGACCACCGAATTTAAATAAGCAAGCATTCTTGTCATTCTATGAGTTAATTGTATTTCATATACTTTGTCCTTATTTCTTTAAAAATGAATTATTTCTTAATTGTAAAAAGCATTCACTTTGTGGCTCATCATAATTTACAATAAAAAAAACATTAATTTGTTTTTTACCACTATTGTTTTATTTTCACTCTACCGGTTTCGGAAGAATCCTTCCTTCGTCAGGAGAATATTAAAAACTGATCTACTAGACAAAATATTGACATATATATACAAAAATGTTAAGTGTTTGAGGGAGGGGTGGACAAAGTGTAAGGGGTAATTACAGGAATTCCAGGAAGAACAGAGCGGTTAACTGGAAATATGTCTAGAATAGGACTATAAGACAGATTAATTTGGTTATTTATTATACTGGAGTTATTATTGAGGGATTTTCTGATTTCAAGTGCTTCTAAATTATCTAATTTTTTGCCTTTGTTACTACGGTGAAGAATTTTAACCCCTGTATCTTTACTAAAAGTATGATCGGTGGAAATGAGATGATTGGCAAACTCTGAAAAATTATTGTTATTTAAACATCTTAAATGTTCCGTGATTCTAATATTTATATTTCTAGTTGTCTTACCTATGTAGAACGATGGACAATCATTGCAACATAGTTGGTAAATGCCTGAGTGGCTAAATTTGTGATCTTTATCTTTAGTATTTTTAAGTAATTTTCCCAAGGGTTTATCAGTATAGAACGCGGGTTTAATGTGGGTAGGCAAATTTTTTGTACTAAGTGAAGAAAAATTGGATATGTATAAGATTTTGGCCAGTGAAAGGTGCCATTGAGTGAAAATAAAACAATAGTGGTCAAAAACAAATGTATGTGTTTTTATTGTGAATAATTTCTTCACTGAGGAATTAGACAAAACCTAATATTCATATGTCTATGGACAAAACCCTTAATATTTCGGAATATATTTGTCATACTTTAAAAGATTGTAATAAAATCGTGGATAAAATAACAAATTCATTCTCTGTACTCCATTTAAATATCAGATCAATGAAACAAAATTTCAAAGAATTTTTACTCTCAATTAATTTACTAAATCATAAACAGGACGTTATAGTTTTAACTGAAGCATTCACCAACGTATACAATAAATTTTGCATACCAGAATATACCTACTTGGCAACATCTTGTGCTATTAATAGAAATAGTGGTATTGCGTGAAACTAAATCATAAATCCAATATAAAATATCTTGGTATCTTAATAGATTAAAATGTTAAATGAAAAGACCATATTAATCTCACTGTTGAAAGAATAAGAAAACTTATCTATATTTTCTATAATATACGAAATATTTTAAATAAGAAAACTATCAAAATTGTCTATTATGCATTAATTCAGTCCTTATTGCAGTACGGGATTATTGTGTGGGGAGGGGCTTTTAAGGCTTCTTTACAGCCCATAATTACAATTCAAAGAATAATTATAAAAATCATCCTTAGAAAACCATATGACTCCCCTACTTTAGAGATATTTCAGGAATTTAATGTACCATCTATCACAGAATTGTATAAGAAAATCGCCTTATATCAAATTTATAAAGAATATTTTATTTATAAAATTCACCCCTCAGATAGCATAAGCAATAGATTCAAAACTAATGGCTTAATAGCCATTTCTATGCTTAGAACGACCACGGTTCAGCACCACTATTCGTATTTAGGTGTGAGATGGTACAATATATTATTGTCCAAAAATAAAATTAGTGTTACCGAAACTGTGAATTATGAACAATTCAAAAAGTTAATTAAGTCCCTCAAATTGGATAATGATATATTGTACCCCTAATTTTCTTACACTTACTCAATCTGTAAAATATATATATATTAATTTGATTGTCTTTAAAAAAACTATTTTTCTAAATTTTTCTTGATATATTGTACCATTTATTTCCTCACGCTTACTTAATCTGTAAAAAGATGTATTATTTTAATTATCTTTAAAAACACAATTTTCTAATTTGTGTACCTATGTTAATATTATGTTTGTAGTTATTTCAAAAGTTTTTGATTATTGTTTAAAAAATCATTAGAACTAAATGTAAATACTCCTCCCATAAACACGAGCTCCTGGAGCTCAACTTATGGAGAAATAAAATAATAACGAAAAAATTATATATATAAGTCTGAAAAAAAAAAAAAAAACTATTATCAACCTATGGCTAACATATTGCATTCATCGGTTCGTCAAAACGTAACACAGAACGATACTTATCGGGAAGATCACTAAAGATTAACACTGTTCATATATTTATATAACGCCCGTAAGGCAATTTAATTTTAATCTACCCACAAATTTGTGAACAAGCAGAAATTTCGCTCCTACAAAAATCTAGTAAACTATATGTAAAGTGTGATATTTGTGAAACTCGAATTAAAATATTAAATTCAACAATATACATTATCCCGATACAGTGAACAAAAGTGATAAAACTAAAATAAAAAAAACTTTGTGCTAATCGCCTACACTCTGTTATATTTTTCGAGGTTATGTTAGTTGTCAATCCAAGAGCAATAATAATAACAACAGCAACAAAAGTTAACTGTAATTAAAACAATTTAAATTTAAACTAAACCATAATAAACCATAACAATTATTAAATCACGCCGTACCATTGCGACATTTTGTGAGATTAAGTGATCATAACATAAAAAAAAAATTAAAAAAAAAAACACCAAATGAACTGAATGTGAACTGTAATCAAGAAAAAATAAAAACTCTAATTATATAACAAAAATTTGCTAAATTACTACAATTAAAACGAACAATTTATTTAAATTCTAAATTAATAAAATTCAATAACTCTTTTAAAAACAGTTCTACAGTGACACCTCTTAGCACAAACACAAAGCTAATAATAATAATATTTTTAGCTCCATCTTTCAATAATTCTTAGAGGTATAACAATAATATTTCCATATAATTATAATAAATTTAATATAAACTTGACATTCCAAAATGAAGAATACGAGGGCAAACAAAAGCGCTGAAGAGCCTTCACAATTAAATGAAATCGTAAACCAACTTACAAAAACCATCGATGAAAAATTTAAGGAGTTAGAAAAAAACATTATGTGTAGACTTGACACAAAATTAAAGGAATTTACGGAACAATTAGAACCCATTATAAAATCAGTGGAATTCTTATCTACGCAAGTTGAAACATTAAACGGCAAAGTACTAACTTTAACCAGTAAAATCGCTAAAATTGACCCTCTCGAATGTGAAATTATTAATTTAAAGGAGATTATTAAGGAAATAAATACCAAAAATAATCAACGAGAACAATTTGATAGACTGAGTAATATTGAGATTCACGGAGTGCCAACTTCTAAAAGTGAAAACCTTCTTAATATTGTGGAAAATATATCCCAGAAGATTGGATTCCAAATACAAAAAGATGACATTGATTTTATCCAAAGAGTGCGACCATGGCCAACTACAACTCCAAAAGTTGTACCAACATCCACAACTACTTCCAATATTATCGTACGTCTTCTTCGGCGGGATTGCAAGGATGCTTTGTTGACAGCTGCCCGTCGCCA
Organism: Hesperophylax consimilis; assembly: GCF_061612785.1. Classification (NCBI taxonomy): domain Eukaryota; kingdom Metazoa; phylum Arthropoda; class Insecta; order Trichoptera; family Limnephilidae; genus Hesperophylax; species Hesperophylax consimilis. The sequence goes on along the minus strand of NC_142856.1, from coordinate 11,039,780 downwards.
CCGGACCCTGACCACAGCAGACATCGGCCTTCCAGGAGTGGCAAGCCGCATTTTCCTCAATGACCACCTCACACCTTCTAATAAACTTCTACTGAAGAAATCAAGAGATCTGAAGACTCAAAACCACTTCCAATATTTATGGACAAAAAACTGCAACATATTTTTAAGAAAAAATGATGGTTCCCCCGTGATACGGATTTCTTCCGAGGCAGATCTCAAAAAAATCTCTTGACATATTCTTTTTAAAATTGTTTCTCAATACTTCTTACTATTTTATTATCATTACTACTTTCATTATCACCTTTTACTATATTTTTACATTTTTTTCTCTAAACTTATATACTATTATATTTATCAAAATTTAAAGGTACTATACATATTATATAAAATTACGATATTCACAATACATCCATCTCAGATTTTATTACATCACATTTATCAATATTTAAAGGTACTATACTACATACTTTATAAAATTACTATTTTCATAATACATCCCACCCCCTACCAAGAAATGTCATTTCTTAGTTCTGAAATGTATTGTTTTTGCTATTTGAAATGGTTATTAGGGGTCGATCTAGTATTGCGTTCACCTTATATTGATATTAGTATATATTATTTAATTATCACTTATTAATGGCGTCCCTAAATATATACTACCAGAATGTGAGAGGTTTGCGAACAAAGACACATGATTTTCTAAGATCCGTTATAAATAATGACTTTGATATTGTATGCATTACAGAAACATGGCTCCTTGATAATATAAGTAACCAGGAAATTTTCGATGACAGATATAATGTTTTTAGACGGGATAGAAATTATAGTCTCACAGGCCAAACACTTGGAGGGGGAGTTCTTATTGCCGTTCAATCCAAATATAATGTCATTCACCAGACAACTTGGTCAACCCAAGAAACTGAAGAGATATGGGTAAGCATTATCTTAACTACCCCTAACAAAAGACTAAATATTTGTTGTTCTTACCACCCCCATGGCACCACACATACTAGCAGTCTCATAAACCATTTTGAAACCACTAGTCATCTCCGGCTAAATAATCCCGATGATGACTTCATACTTATAGGAGACTATAATATTTCAAAACTTGTCTGGATTCCAAATGTTAATTTAAAACAAATGACTCCACAACCAGCCACCGACGAAGCGAGTACGTATGCGATAGATTTTCTCTCACTATGTGACTTCCATCAATATAACAACGTATTAAACATAAACAAACGTATTCTTGATCTAGTAATAAGTAATTTGAACTGTGCATTACTGCCCTGCTTTCCTCCTTTTATTACCGAAGATTCACATCACAAATCATTACAAATCGAAATAAAACTTCAAAAGGACCCCAGTTTAAAACCTTTATCACGGCAAGTGTTATTGTTTAACTCGGCTGATTATACTAAGATTAATAAATTTCTAGAAGAATTTAACTGGTCACATATTCTCAGTAATATGTGCATGGAAGAAGCTACTAACAAATTCTATGAGATTATCTACGAAGCTATCGACCGTTACGTTCCGTCGCGAAACCTTAAGCTGTCTCCAAAATATCCCATTTGGTATACCTCTTGCTTAATAAAAATCATTAAAGAAAAATTAAAGTTTCACCGTAAATTTAAAAAATACTCACAACCATCTGATTACCACACATTCTCTTTACTTAGAACTCGCCAAAAGAAACTTGAAAAAGAATGTTATACAAACTATATAAATAATGCTGAGTTCAATATAAAGAATAATGTGAAATATTTCTGGACTTTCGTGAAATCCAAACAAATCTCCTCTGATATACCTAATAACGTGTTCCACGGAAACCTTTCTTCAAGTGACGGGCAACAAATTTGCAATCTTTTTAACAATTATTTTCAATCTGTTTTTATCCCCTCGCAATCAAAAAACATTTCCACGAATAAGGTAGATAGAACCAATAATAATAATGCAAATTCAATACATTTGAATTCGATTAATATTAATACAACTTTAGTATTAAGATATCTAAAAAATATCAACACAAAAAAAAGCGCTGGATGCGATAAATTACACCCAATTTTCATTTTTAATTGTGCTGAACAACTTGTTACTCCTGTGACATTACTGTTCACACTTTCTATCAAAGAAGGCGTATTTCCCACTATTTGGAAAAAAGCTTTTGTGACACCTGTTTTTAAAAAGGGGGATAAACACAATATTGAAAATTATAGACCTATATCAAAGTTATGCATTTTAAGTAAAATCATGGAAAAAATCGTTTATGACCAACTATTTAATTTATGTAAAAACACTATTATCAACCCCCAACAACACGGTTTTTTTCAAGGTAGATCTGTTGACTCAAACTTGGGACAGTTCACCGATTTTGTTCTTAATTCAATGGACAAAAAAAAGCAGGTTGATTCTATCTATACTGATTTTTCCAAGGCTTTCGACAAGGTGAATCATGACACACTCTTAAATAAACTAGAAAAAATTGGTATAAGCGGGAATCTTCTCAGATGGTTCTCATCTTACATTAAAAATAGAAGTCAAGCTGTTGCGCTAAAAGGTTACATGTCACAAATAATATTTATTCCCTCAGGAGTGCCTCAAGGTTCTCATTTAGGGCCCCTACTCTTTATTTTGTATATTAATGACATCAAACATGTCATCAGATATTCTGATTTCATTCTTTACGCTGACGATATGAAAATATACAAATGCATAAGCTCAACAGATGATTGCAATAAATTGCAAGAAGATATGAATGGAATTAATGAATATTGCAAAGAAAACCAATTATTCCTAAACATAGATAAATGTAATTCAATAATATTTTCACGTAAATGTCACCCAATCATCCATACTTACCATCTAAACCATGACCCTCTCCAACGAGTAGAAAAAATCAGAGACCTTGGAGTATTACTTGACTCTAAATTACTTTTTAAGCATCATATTGAAAACATTTTAGAAAAAGCCTACAAACAAATGGGCTTCATTCTGCGAATCACAAAACCATTCAATAAACCTTTTACACTTGAACTACTTTATATGGCATACGTAAGATCTCATCTCGAATTTGCATCTGTCATTTGGAATCCACAATACCAAACGTATATTAACCGAATTGAAAATATTCAAAAAAAATTCCTGAAACACCTGTCGTATCGTTTTGAAAATCATCAATGTAATCCTATTACTCTTTACAAACGAAGAAAAACATTTGACGTACTGTTTCTGTACAAAATTGTGAACGGCCTTATTGACTCCCCAGCCCTGTTAGAAAGGATTGCATTTCATTGTCCTGAACGCAATACCAGATCAAATACCTTATTTTATATACAACATTTCAAATCGAAATACGCACAAAACTCCTTGCTCGGGCGTATCTGCAAATCTTATAACGCCTTAAGCGATATTGACATTTTCCACAGTACCCTTAAATCGTTTAAAATCAAATTAACCTTACTATGTACCTAAGTTAAAAATATTACTTCTGTATTGTTTAGTATTCTCTTTTTAATCATTTTTCACACACACTATGTACTTTATTACTTGCTTTATTATATGTACTTAATTTCTAGCTTTATTATAAATGGAACTTAACTGGTTTAAATCATGTTCTATATTTTATGTTCAATTATTTTTTTTTGTAAAACTGTATGTTTCCTAAATAAACTAAAATAAAAAAATAAAAAAAAGGCTTTAACAGACATAATACATGACAAATATGTACAAACATCACACAGAAATAACATATCAGTACACATATAAAATACATATCAGTACAATAAATACTTGTCATTTTACAAATATAATACAGACACATGTCAGCTATATTTTGCGAACATAATACGGAAACATATCAATTCATTTTTTATTAGAGAAATTTAGATACAGTAAGCACGTTGAGGACTTAATTAGAAAGCATATATTTGGAAATGCCATTATTAATTCTGGTATTTCTTTAAATAATATATATTTATGTTCTTAAATGAGCGTGTTTAGGAGAGGAAAAGCAAATTTTATGTTGAGCTGTACAGCAGTACAATTTTGTGTTGAGCTGTACAGCAGTACAATTTTATGTTGAGCTGTACAGCAGAACAATTTTATGTTGAGCTGTACAGCAGTACAATTTTATGTTGAGCTGTACAGCAGTACAATTTTATGTTGAGCTGTACAGCAGTACAATTTTGTGTTGAGCTGTACAGCAGTACAAGTTTATGTTGAGCTGTTCAGCAGCACAAGTTTATGTTGATCTGTACAGCAGTACAAGTTTATGTTTAGCTGTACAGCAGTACAAGTTTATGTTGAGCTGTACAGCGGTACAAGTTTATGTTGGGCTGTACTATTTTGTGATAAGAATTTATCTTCCTAAGTGTTACTCGTCCCTCAGTAAGAGACAGATTGAGGAGTAAGGCTTTCAATAAGAAATGTGACAAAGGGATATGCCAGAGAAGAGGCAGAATTGAACTATAAGTAAAACACTCGTATCTTCTGTCCTAATTCTAATTTAAAGGTCCTATTTTCTAGAGTACTACCTACGCTCATCAGCGCCCTTGAGGTGATTTTTACCAAAAACGGCGCTATAAAAATTATCTAAATATTACTTACTTACCTAAATCGTGTTATATTCTTTATTCGAAATCTTATTGTTTAAATATATCTTGCGTTTACGGACTTGAAAAATAGGTTCTCAAACATATGCACAATGACAAAATTTCAGATACTGCCAAAAGTATTATCCTGAAATATTTCGGTTGATTTGTGCCATGTTGTGCTTCGTCCTTTAGCCAAAGTTTCGGGCAGTGTTACGGAGTCCATCATCAGGGCAGATGTGCACAATATATGCACAATGTTCATCCAGAAAACAAACATTGGGTAATTAATACGAATGTGTTGAAATATAGATAATTTTTTTAACCTTTTTCAATAAAGCTGACCCAGAACTAAATAAAGTTGTTTGAAAGCGATAGCTGTGTTTATTCCAAAGATCAAAATAATACATTTTGCTCTTGATTGAGGTACAACTACATCCCATTACCACAATTCTACAGAAACACGAATTTCCGTTTATCGCTTTAATGTCGTCTGATTACACCACTCCCATCTCTCTCATTCCCGTACTCTTAGAGGGAGAACGAGAAACAACAGAGCGTCACTTTTCCAAATATATATTACCTCATTCTATAGGACTGTAAACTCGAGTCCAGGGGTTGTCAACTGAACAGAATAAATAAATTATCTTGTCCCTCATTCAGACTCTCATTGTGTTTCTCCTTTTCGAAACATGGGATCCTTATTCCATTCACGTTATACAGAGCTAGAGTTATCATTAAGGCCCCGTAGTAAGCGTTCAAAGATGGTTTGAAAGGGAAATATATAAATACGAATGTTAGAGGGAGCGCGCTAATATTAAAAAAAAAGAAAAAAAAAGCGAAAATTGTGAAAATATTTGATAAAACACGACACGTTTGAAATAGAGAAAAAAACTCTCGATAAATGCTTTAGTTGCATTTAAAAATACACTGTGGTTTTTTTCATGCCTATAACATATCTTTGATGGGCGGACATAACAGTATAACTGCATTTTTGACCATTTAACGATTCATATGAGAAAATGTGTCTTGTGCATGCCGGCATCAATGGTATTAACAGTATAGTTACACCAGTACTCAAAAAATATTATGTTTTGAGTACTGGTGTAACTATAAATGTGTAAATATTATGTTTTGAGTACTGGTGTAACTATACTGTTAATACCATTGAAGCCGGCATACACAAGACACATTTTCTCATATAAATCGTTAAACGGTCAAAAATGCAGTTATACTGTTATGTCCGCCCATCAAAGATATTAAATAACAGAAAAAAACGTATTTTTAATAATTTTCAGAGCTTACTTTGCGATTTTTTTCTATCGAGGGAATTACATATTATTAACGTTTCGGCATAACAAATGTATAGATATTATAATACACGGTGTCCGGAAACTCGTAGTACAAGCGGGAAACTGGAGAATCTACACCACATGGGGAACCCAAATAAACATAAAGTTTTTTTATTTGAGCATTTTCAAAAAAAAAAAAAAAACAAAAAAAAAATATTTTTCGGCTATTTTAGGGTTAAAGTTTTTTCTGGTGTTTAGGGTTGAATAACAGATGTTTTAACCCTGCAGAGCAGAAATATTTTATGATTACACCGGGTTAAATGAAGGGTGATTTCAAAATAATGCTTCAAATCCGAGTTTCTTCATTTGTTTTACTTTCAAATAGTTTTAATTAGATGGGTACTTTGATCTTCAGTAATAATTTATAAGAATTTGATTAAAAAAAAAAAAAAAAAAATCAACTTCAAACTCGATTTACTCGATAACGAAAGCTCAAATAAAAAAAAAATACTACAAAATCGACTCCAAATGTGATGTAGATTCACCAGTTTCCCGCTTGTACTACGAGTTTCCGGACACCCTGTATAATTAATAAAAACAATTTTTTTTTTTGGAACTTAAAGAGTTAAAGAGAAACTTGTTATAAATCGATAGAAATTGGGAATGCGAGGGCTCAGCATGTTATAAGCACGTAATTAGGGCATCAAGGGAAGTTGGGAACCTCCGTATTTTCCCATGTTGGGCTTATCATTGTCCAAATATGGAATATGGTAATGAATATGGGTATATATTAACCTAGCTCAGTGGTCCAGAGCACCTGATCGAACATCAGAAGATGCGGGTTCAATTCCCGTCGACGGCATTTATTTTCACTCGGAAGATATTTTCAATTTGTATGGATATTTCGGGCGACTAATTATTGCTTTTAATAATTTGTTATCCTTTGTGCTGTGCATAAAAAAACCTTGTCTTATGAACATTAGTTTATCATAAATAAATAAAAATAATATTGTTCTTCTTTATATTTACCAGCACCGTCAGTAGAGTGCACGAAGAAAAATAAGTATTGCTGATTTAATATCTTGTTAAAAACGTTTCCTGAGAAACTGTCGGTACATACGGAACACGTATTTATGCAGCTGCGTTTATCCTAAGATAATATAATGACGAAATGCAAAAATATAAGAATTTTTATGAACACCAATTTTTATGTGTTTTATCAAAACTTCCCAGATTACATGTGATCTAGGAGGGTTTTACCCGAAGTTTTTTAGAAAACCAGTCAATTCATTCGCTAAAGGCCTGCAGGAAAAGGAAAAAACCGGAAAACGGATAATTTGATCAGTAAGTTTTCTCCGTGTGCAAATGACGTCAAACCCGTACCCGGCCTTACGGTTTCAAAAAAGTATCTTTCAAGCGTCTTTTATGATATTAGCCCTTGTCATCTTTAGTACACATCACTGAAGTTACTACACTTCAACATTTAATATTATCTTGCAAGGTTTTAGAAAAAAGTTCTAATGCCAAATGTGGGTTTACTAATGATAGTACATTGTCCGAGCTTTCTGAATGAAGTAAATTATTTAAAGTGAGACAGTATAATAAGTATATGGCTATTTACTTACGAATATAAACGTAGCATCGGGTCCGTCGGAGTATTCTAAAATTAAACACAAAATTTACTTTTAAAATGATTACAGTCTGCACCCAATATTGTTTTTGGCTGTTACTAAACTCTCATTACTCGCCTCTTATTAAAAAGGTTGACTACTCCTGTTAGACCTAGACTGCAGGCTATATTATAGTAGGAGGTAAGGAGCATTATTATTAGCCAAGTCAATTGAGGCACTGCAAGGGGCGAGGAAACCTCCTGAAGCTAACATAACATTACTAAACTCTCATTACAAGGCTCTTACTAAAAAGATTGACTACTCCTGTTAGATCTAGACTGCAGGCTATATTATAGCAAGAGGTAATGAGCATCATTATTAGCAAATCACTTGAGGCCCTGCAAGGGGCGAGGAAATCTCCTGAAACATAACATTACTGGAAAAAGATCTCTCTCCATCAAATACCTAGTCTAATATAAAAACCTTGGAAATTGGAACAAAGGAAACGTAAAATGCACTGCAAGGGATAAGGTAATCTCCTGAAGCTAGTAGGCGATACATTACGCTATACGCATCATGGCTTGGTCTATTTCAGCATACCTCTCGCCATACACTACCAATTTATTTATTTATTATTTATTTATCGGGCTTTTACAGATGAAATTTTAGACAATATATGTATGAAAGTGTATAAAAATCAAATGCTAATACTAAGATTAACATCAAATCCAAATAATAACACCTGATATTGTAAATAAATGAAAGTTTCAAATATAAAGTAAGTATGTACATTGTACATTCGCATGTGCATACAATTATTTATGTTTGTTGCAAACCAGTGAGACTGAAAACAGGAAAATAATTTACCGTAAGGTATTTGAAAAATAAATATACATATATTTAATATACTGATAGGTATTTTAAAACAGAAGCTCAAATAATAGATGAAAAATAATGTCTTGTATCAATAGAAAAAAAGTAATAAGTAATGGCAAAATATCAACGCTGTAATTAATATCGAATTTGAATAATATTTATTGAAATGGTAAATAAATCAAAGTATAATATACATATCAAATATGTCCGTACATGCATATATTTCATTAATATGCGTGTAAAAAACAAATGAAGTAAGGAGTAGGTGATTTAAAAGTTGGAAGATATAGAGACAAGACTTTTTTTACCAATTATAATGTATGATGAGCGATACACTGAAATAGGCAAAGACACGAAAATATAGCGCGCTTATAGCGTTGTCTGTCACAGGCTTTACTGAATACTCAAAATCAAATGCCTAGTCTAATATAAAAAACCTTGGAAATTGGAAGAGGGGAAAGGTAGAAGAAAAATTACATGGGGTCAGTTCTTAAATATTGGCAGTTGAGCTTTGTGAAGAAATATTAGGTCATGAAATATTAGCATCTGCCTCTCAAAATTGAATTGCTTTTGTGCTGGACACTATAGAACTTGAAAACGGAAAATTAAAGCTTCTGTTTTGGAAAATAGTTATGGAGGTAAACAAGTTACTGATTTCATATTTAGGTTAATTTCCAGCTATTTCAACCGTTCTTAAAACCTGCAACTAGATTTAGAAAAACAAACGAGGACTCAAAAAATTACATTGGACAATATTGCCAACAGTTCCCACGCGTATTTTTTTTATTTATTTAGGCATTAGATTTGATTAGATTAACGGCACAAGCCCCATTTTCATACATGGTAGTACAATATAGATAAACAAGTGAAGAGAGCCTTCGAAAAATTGAATACAAATGAACCAATTATGTTCAAATTGTACGTATTTGTTATGGATTATTTCAAATGAAATTATTCGCCATTATGCCGCCAATAGGGAAACTACTCCAGCGGGCCCCTAAAGGAGGGATTGACATTTTCAAGGAACCAATGCGTGATATTTTTCTATAGGGGCTATGCGGAATTTACCCGAAACATAAGATTTGAATTCGACCTATCAGAGTGCCGAAACCGTCCAGACGCTGGCGTAATAATACAATCAGATTAAAATAATAAAAATTGCCTTATCCCCACACAAGAGGCCACGAGAAAAATAATTTTCCTCGGGACCTATGTCATCTTTGGGGAGGTTGTTCGGAGGGTCTTTTTAAGGAAAGGAAGGAAAGGAGGTTTAGGGAAGGAAAAAAATATGAGGGGTGGGAATCTAGGGATCAGTGTGTCCAGAACTGGCGGACGAATAATATTTCCCTCCAGCTGCGATGCAAGGCGATGGGTCAATAGAAACCAGTTGGAGAGGTCAAAGGGTCTCTCCAAAACAGCCTCTCCCGATCTGGCACGCCACACAGCTGGTGGGCAGGCGCATCCTGAACACACCTCACCCGTTGAGCACCCCTGCTGAATCACGTAGCGATCTACTTGGGGGACCTATGGCAGAGGTGATGGTTACCAATAAATGGGTCCCGGGGCGGCGGTAACCAAACCCGCCTCTCAAATTACATTGGTTCAACTATGATGATGGTTATAATGAATTATTTAATTTTTATTAATCCATGATCTATATATTTTATGTAGATAAAATGTCAAAAAAGAGCATTTCCACTCTCTAATTAATTATGTGCATTTTGATTGTAACGGAGATGCAATAAGTATGTATCTATTATGGGTATAGATAGATAGATAATTCTTGTATATACAGTGACTATATTGCGATCATTGGTGTTATATGTATTTTTTCCATTAGAAAATAATAGGACATATTTGTGATACAACTGTATGTACAAAATCGCAAAAAAAATTTTAACAATATTTTAAAAGGTTCATTTCTACGAATAAGAATTTTTGGCAATTAATTATTGACAATTCTGCCAACTGATAAAGTAATAATACATATTTCGCTTTCTTGTACATATTCGCAAGATGGCCGTGGATAATTCATAAGAATTACATAATGAACTGAATTACTATATTTAAAGCAATTTTTACTAGCCGGTGAAATAATTCAATTTTATCTAAAAATTAGAATTATTAGGAATGTAGTGTGTAGTTATAAATTTTCTGTGAGATATGCATGAATCAATCATACACATTTATGATGTGTAGCGAACAGTTCGTTACTGTGGCAGGTATCAATTTATTGAGAAATCAAATTACTGACGTTTCGTCATCGTCGAATAACTCTTCGAATCGGTGGCGATAAAAATTCAATCATCATTAACATTTAATTTGACCATTCGTCGAGAATTGGCTCTATCATTAGAATAAATAATTACTGGTGTCGGTGGTAGGTGGTAGGTAATGCGTCCACTGTTGAATTTGCAGACACCTCTGGTCTGGACTGTCTGGAGTCTGAAGAAAAGCATGACTCATTTTTGCAGAAACGGGCGGTCCGGTCAGACATGGCATACTGTCGTACGGGTATTTTACTGTAAGATGCTCAGAGGAAATGGCATAATTGTTCCCCTCGACACCGGTTCAAGACCCTGAAGATAAGCCAGTGGTGCAGGCCCTACCGATTGTAATCGACACGGAGAAAACCTGCTTATATTAAATACTGTTAATTTATTAAAAATCTGGTCAAATTATTCGTTTTTTGGATAAAAATATGACTGCAGGCCTACAACGAATGAATTGAAAGACTTCCCAACAAAGTATCATTCAAAAGAGATGTTTTATGAGCGCGGTGGAACATGTGTTCATACAAATACTGTTATTGATATTGACATGCTGATATTTACGAATACCGTCATGATATCTATTAGGAAAAGAACACGTGTTCTAGATGTATTCTTAATGACTAATACTTTATCTGTCACTTTTTAACATCATCATTTTTCCATGTGAATAATCCCCAGTCAAACGGGGAGTCCACAACCCGGAAATTTTTGATAATTTAAATTTTCAAATAATGTAGAAAATTTGACTATACCGTATTTAGAAGTTGATCAAATGAAGAGATAAATTGAAAAGAATTAAAAAATAATTAAGATATTCAACCCGCTTTTTAACATTGCTATGAATAACTTGTACATTATTTGTTTACAACACGGCGGACAGGACGACAGTTGCGTGTAATGTAAAATTATGAGTTGTCGAAGTTAGCATTGATTTTACTGACTTCACTATGAAACGTTTATCTAGTACAGTGCTTATTTGATTTGTTATATATATATGCACAAATATTGATTACCTGATTAGGTTACTAGATTACCTGATTACAAATATTGATTACCTGATTAGATTACTAATGTAAGATTTAATCCATCTAAACAGTGAAAGCCTTAGAGAAGTCTGTGTACATAGTATTATGGTGCTGCCACACGCAAAGCTCACATCAACAGATAATATAAAGCACAATAGCGCTCGCCATACAATCCCATACAGACCCGACACACGTAAAAAGATAACGCGCTATATGTGTGGTTCTGAACTTCGCTAACCGAATTTATTTTACGTAACCGCTCCCGACGCGATATTTGAAAAGTTATGCGTCCCCCTCTCCGCCGTAAAAAGGAGAGGGGGTCATTTTAATTGCGGAGCTACCGACTAAGTTCCGTGTTCCCTTTGACAGCCATGACATAAGCAGCCTAATAATGCATTTCTTATTTATTATGTTAGCTCATATCGTCATGTGTGCTAGTAAATTTAGAAACATAAAAAAAAAACTTTATTTGGCAAACATACTTAACATATATTTAAAATATAAATATAATCAATATTTGAATTTGAAGTAAACAAATTTTCGCCCTTTGACTTTGACTTGAGCTTATTTTACAATAATTTATTATATGTCGCTTTCGTCGATAGGCGTGCGAACTGCGAATTTCCTGATTCGACGGAGAGGTTATGTGAAAATGCGCTATTTACGCGCAGATTGTTTAAAATCTAAAAAGTTTATAAATAGCATTTATAATTATATAGTTGGCGGCATCATCATCTGAGGATGAGCTGTCCAACAGATCCAGCAATAGGCGACAAGTATCATCCATTTCGAAAACGTGCTCAAGCTGTCAGTAAGTAAAGTTGTCACTTTGACAGATGAAATTATGTTCCTCGGCCGCTCTCGAATTCAACTGACCCCCTCTCCTACCATAGGAAGAAATATTTGATAACGTCGTGTGTCGGTAGAAAAGATGATGCGCTGTACATTAACTTTTGATGTGAGCTTTGCGTCTGGCAGCACCATAAACTTGCTCTGTGTCGTCCATCTTGCTATGCAAGAAGTTAGTGATAAGGGCCAGGTTGGATGTCGTAGATCGACCTCTCATGAACACGTGCTGATTAGGTGTAATGCATAAATGAACCACTCACTAGATCAATATCTTCGGGTTTTTCGCACTGAGCCCATGGGTCCTAAAGTTTGCCATAGATAAAAATCTGTTCCTGAAAAATATACGTCACTACACGACATACTCACCATCGACTAGGATAGAAACTATAAAAAAGGCGTAACCATAGACAATATAATTCTCATTCGGAGCCAATCCCATTCGCTAGCCTAAAATCGGCAAATGACAGCGGCCTATAAACATGCATGAAGTGCGCGCTGGTTTGTGGAAAATATACGTCACACGTTAGCCATAGAGATTACCGTGTCTTTTTTTCTGACCCACTTTTTTCTCGGAGTTATACCCCCCTGGTGTAATGATTATGGAAATAGCCGAGTTTTTTTTTTTTTTTTATATTTACTCCACACAGGAGGCCCTGAAGAAAATAATTTCCCTCAGGGCCTATGTCATCTTTGGGGATGCTGTGTGGAGGGTCTTTTTGTGGAGAGGAAGGAGTGAACATGGGTCTTGAAGAGTCCCATGTTGTAGGAGGGAGGAAACACAGAGGCCGGCAGTTCGTTCCACAGCCGAGCTGTTGAACTTAAGAACGAATCGTAGAAGCGACCCGTTCTCATGTGACAAGTGTCAACTGTGTACAAATGTTGGGCGCGCGTTTGGCGTGTATCCCGACTACGCACCGGTGCCGAAGGGATCAATGACGCTAGTTCTTCAGAGCATCTTCCATTGTAATACCGATAGAACAAGGACAGCATACCTACCTGACGCCTGTGCTCTAAAGATTGCAGTCCGTTTGTTAAGATTGGGGAATCTATCAAACGGACCGCCCGTTTCTGCACAGAGTCAAGGGTTTTTTTCAGGTATTTTGGGGCTCCAGACCAGAGATGGCTGCCAAATTCGACAGTAGGGCGCACTTGCGATTTGTACAGGGTGAGCAGTTGTGTACTATTAAAGTATCTGCGGGCCCTGTACAGTACGCCCAGCTTCTGAGAGGCCAACTTTACTCTAGCTTCGATGGAGCCCCCGTACCTGAGCTGGTCACTTATAGTTACACCAAGCATATCAATGGAAGGCCTGTTCGGAAGATTGCTTCCGTTGAAGGAGACTAGATTATCATTTGGATCCCTTTTAGACGTAATCAGACAGGATTGGGTCTTTGAAACATTAAATTCGACGAGATTATTTTTACCCCAGGAGGAAATACTCTCGAGATAACCGTCCATTCTCTGCTTCAAAGCCCTCCGAGCCGTTGGAGTTTGTGTGCCCTTTGGGGGCTTGTCAAACAAAAAGCTATCATGAACTGTACTGTCATCCGCGTAACAATGAATCGGTGCACATGTCAAAAGGTCATTGATGTGCAACAAAAACAAAGTTGGAGACAGAACCGATCCCTGTGGGACGCCAGCATTTATGGAGTGCGAGGAAGAGGTGAAACCGTCAGCAACCGCCTGAATCGACCTATCCCTTAAAAAGTCAGCAATCCACGTACACAGGGATGCGGGAAGTCCGTAAGAATGCAATTTGTTGACAAGTCCTCGGTGCCAGACCCGGTCAAAGGCCTTGGATATGTCTAGTGCGACCGTTTGGGTCTCACCGTGACGTTCCAGGCACCGCCCCCAAACATGCGTCACATACGCGAGAAGATCACCGCACGAGCGGTTCCGCCGGAATCCGTATTGACGGTCGTTGATAATTTTGTTCTTCTCGAGGTATGTGAGCAGTTTGTCGTTGATCACACGTTCCATCACTTTGGACAGAACTGATGTGATCGCTATGGGGCGGTAATTGGCCGGGTTGGAGCGGTCACCTTTCTTGGGAATAGGGTGAATTACCGCTTTTTTCCAACCAGAGGGCACAGTGCCACACTTCAGGGACATTTTGAAGAGCTTTGTCAAAACTGGAACTATTTCCGCAGCACACCTCTGCAATACCAGGGCAGGTATTCCATCAGGTCCACTAGCTTTGTTAACATCGAGCCCCCGTATGACGTGGAGTACATCCCGATGCCGGATCCTCAGCTTTTTCATATAGAAGCCGCAGTGAGGAACCGACGGCGGAACAGCACCCCCGTCGTCGAGGGTCGAGTTTTCCGCAAACATTTTCCCTAAAAGGTTTGCCTTTTCGGTGGCGGTGTTTGCTAGTGAGCCGTCAGGTCTGGTAAGAGGTGGCAAACTGGGTTTGCAAAAATTTCGACCTATTGAGCCCGCAAGCGACCAGAATGCTCTGCTGCCATGCGGGCAGGCAGCCAGCTTTTTGCTGATCTGCAGGTCGTGTTCGAATTTTGACCTATTGATGATTCTCTTGCATTCCTTTGCCGATTTGTTGTATGCTGATCTGCTTTCGGGCGTTCGAGATGTGTTGTAGGCTCGGTAAGCCGCGTTTTTTCGTCGAACTGCTTTGGAGCATTGTCGACTGAACCACGGCTTTGAGCCCACACCAGTTTCTTTAGTAGTCGATTGTATGAAGCCATCCATCGCCGAATTGATGACTTCACCAATCTCCTGGGCACATCTTGAAGGGTCCGAAGTCCGAAAACAAACAGCTGACCACGGAAAAGCATTGAAATGGGCCCGCATACCGAACCAATCTGCTGACCTATAGTGCCACACTTTTCTCCTCAGCCTCTCATTGGTTGGTCTGAGGCTAACGGGGATTGATGTCGTCACTAGGCAGTGGTCAGATGATCCCAGAGGCGCTGTGACGTCAATCTTATAACCGTGTGGCACAGTAGTTAAGAATAGGTCTAACAGATTGGAGCGGTGAGTCTGGACATCAGGAACCCTTGTAGGCTCCTGAACCAATTGCTCTAATCCGTAGCAAATGGCAAAGGATTCCGCCTGTCGGCCAGCCGAGTCCGTTGGGCCTGAGAACTTCAACCATGGTTCGTTATGAACGTTGAAGTCCCCCAGAACAACAGACTCGGCCGAAGGGTAGCGGGGCAAGAGATCATCAATAGTATCGCTCAAATGTTTGAAGAGCTCGGAAGTGTCTGATTCGCTATGGTTCGGTGAGCGGTATAGACATGCGTAGAATCTTGCCGTACTGGCAAGATTGACGCGCACCCACATTACGTCGAATCTGGAGTTTTCCAGACTCAACAGTCGCACACAGTTGACGTCAGCTCGACTATAGAGGCAGACTCCTCCTTTCAGTCGGAATTTGCTTGCGAGGGTAAAGCCCGGGCAGCCCAGATAGGAGGAGTCTGGCGGCTCGGCTATCTGAGTTTCGGATAGGAAAAGAAGGTTGGGACGTTGGGACAAAAGATGGTGATGGACGGAATTTAAATTTGTGTGCAGGCCGCGAATGTTGGCAAAATTTACCAACAGTTTTGGCCCGCACCGGGGACGCCTGCTACTCGCCGCTGTAAAGATGTTAAGTTTGTTTTTATGTATATTCATGATTTTAATTTTTTTTTTTGTTTTTTTTTGTTTTTAAGGGTATGAAGTGAAAGGAAGGTCTGGAATGGAAAGGTATGAGGGGTGGGTAGGAATATGGGGTTCAGGCTGTCCAGGAGTGATGAGCGTTTGGTTCCAGCCCACCCACTGCGGTGCTAGGCGATAGGCTGGGAGAGTCCGGCTGGAGAGGGCATCCAATGCGCCCCAAACGCTGCTGCTGGGTCCCCTCCGGTCACGAACCGGCACAACAGCAGTGGCGGGGTTTTTTCACTCGCTGATGGGGCAGCCCACCCTTAGTCGTGAGCCTGAGGGTCGGGCCCCTGTACTATCGAGCGGCCCGGACAGCGGTAACCGGTTGTAAAGGGTCTCCCTCAACCAGCATCTCCCAACCGGCCCGCCACGCAGAAGGTGGGCCGACGCACCCGCCACCAAGACCTGGGCAAACCTTAACCCATGAACCCGGGCACCCCTGCTAAGTCACCAAACGTAGCGAACCACTTGGGGTGACCTGTGGCAGAGGTGTTGGTCATCCAATAAATGGTTCCCAGGGCGGCGGTACCCATTCCCGCCTACCAAATGGAGTATAATAATTAACAAATAATAATACGTAAATAACAGTAAGTAAGAAAATAATAAGTAGATAATAAAAGAATATAGATATTGTTCATGAAGTATTGAGTTAGCGGCGTTTTATATAGAATATAAATGTGTTTTTGTTATTTGTTTTTGGGGTGTTATGCCGTGTTGCGCTAACTCCTTCTTTAGCCAACGTTTCGGACAACTTTACAGTGTTCATCATCAGGGCAGATGTGTGATGTATGTGTGATGTGTGATGTGATGAGGGACACTGTAAAGTTGTCCGAAACATTGACTAAAGAAGGATTTAGCTAAACACGGCATAACACCACAAAAACAAATAACAAAAATACTTTTGGCCCTGAAAATCTTAAATCATATTTAATATAAATGTGGTTGGGAATTACTAGGCTATTCAGATCTGGTCACCAAACACGGTTAAAGCCATTACATTTTGAATGGCAGATTTTCACCAGGGCGACACTGAAAGTATGTACCTTTCTGGGACGTCCCGCAAATATACTACATATTATTTTTAATTAATAAATTGATAAACAGCACAAATTTATCAAATATGCCGTTATTGAATTACTTGCACACAGCGTGTTTCAAATTTGTTATTGGATTTCAGAAAAGAAAATTCCGGTAAAATTGAAAATACTTATTTTTTATAATATATTGCAGAAATTTTCTCTAATACACAATAAACAGTGTTAATCTCAGGTGACCTACCAGGTAAGTATGGTACTGTATATTATCTGCCTGTACAAAATATAAATAAATAAGAATAATAACATATGTTCATTCTAGCATCACGTTCATTAATCAAATGCTTGTACATGTAGCTTTGTATTAGTGATCGACGAACCGATGGATGCAATCTGTTGATAATAATTTGACTAGTCTATAGTTAGTAATAACATAGATCATTGTATAAATGTATTATATATTTGTACAGCGCCCTTGAGGTGATTTTGCACAAAAACGGCGCTACAAATCATCCAAATATTATTATTATTATATACATGCAGTTTTTGTTTATTTTTAATCACCAAAATACACCAAATAATTAATGTTCTCCTGCATTGTTTACGATTGCCTCTCAACCATTTGGCAGTTTTATGAGTCTACGCCGGTGGTTTGGGGTGGAGAAGCCGTCAAGCCAATTTGGAAGAGTAGCCTCGTAATTGAAGAGAATTGTGGAGAATCTGATGGAGCAAGATCTAAAGAACATGCTATATTTGGAATCACCTCAAAAGCGAGTTACCGAACAACATTTTTGTACAAAATTTAGAGGTTATGCCAAAAAAGTAATTATAATAATAAAAATTGGAAAATTTATATAGCGCTGTTTTTGTGATGCTGTTCAATGTTGTAAGTGGCAAATAACTTTTGATTTAGTAGTTGGTCGAGTGGTCCAAAGCCTCGGGAGTTGTGAGCTCAATCGTATTTATGGTATAAGGGGGAATTCAAATATTGGCATGTCCTTCATTACCTGGGAACGTATTTCTTTAACTCTTAAACCCTACCTGGGGTACTGGAGTACCCCCCTGGTGTTTAAAATATCAACAATTTTGACAAGCTAATCGCTCTAGCTAATCTACTCTCGATAATTGGCGCTCAAGTACGTCAGTAAGCCGTGACCGCCCGGCAAGTGCAGTCGCGTCCACAGGTGTTCCGGGGTACCCCAGTACCCCGTGGTAGGAATAGTGCTAGTTCTTCCTTCCAGTTATACTTGAATTACTGAAGTTGTTTTTCGACATCTCTCTGGTAAGTTTACACATTATTCATGATTTACTTTATTTTGTGAAAATGGTTAGGTAACAGTGTTGATAGGGAGGGCCTGCGCCCAATAACGAGACATTCATGGACTAATAATGTGTTATGAATGTAATGACAGTGTATGCAGTGTAATGAGATATGACAATTAACAATTGGTTCACGTCTATACCCACAGCCAAGAAATTATTGGAAAAAGGGATAACATTAGTTGGAACTGTAATGAAAAATAAACGAGAAATTCCTCCGGTTTTCTTGGACACTAAAAATCGACAGAGATGCACATCAATATTTGCCTACGACGGACCTCTCACACTTGTGGCGTATTGTCCTCTAAAATCAGCCAAAAAAAAGTTGTAATCATGCTGTCCACCATGCATGACATCCCTGACAAGGATAATGAAGTGTACCTTCCAGAAATAATACATTTCTATAATAAAACCAAATGCGGAGTGGATGTGTTCAACCAACTTTGTAAGAAGTACTCGACGTCCAGGAAGACCAAAAGGTGGCCCATGTGTCTCTTCTACGGGTTGCTAAATGCTGTTGATGTCAACTCTTGGGTTTTATTCAAGCTGTCAACTAATATTGATAAAGAGAAAATCATCAAGCGGCGTGAATTTCTAAGAGTTTATCAATGGCCCTCATAAAGCCTAATATGAGAGCAAAATTACAAAGGCCAAGTTTACCCCGGGATTTCAGAGAAACTATACGTGCAGTCTTGAATATTTATATTGAAGATCATAGGCCGGTCCCTGATAATCCCAAATCTGGTCGCTGCTGTTTTTGTCCGCGCACAAAGGACATAAAATCTTGATCTGTCTGTAACACTTGTCGCCGCCATATTTGTGCTGACCATCTTTACAAAATCAGTCCTTCATGTAAAGGCAAATGTGTCTATTAGTTTTTATTAATAAATTTTATTGTCTTTTCATATTACTTTGCCATAATAAAAATAACATTTAAAGAAATATCATAAACTTCTATTTTATTAATATTTTTTGCGCGGGGTACTTCAGTACCCCGTGGTAGGAATAATTACATTCCCAGAGTGGTAGGGTTTAAGAGTTAAACAAAAACTCGAACTCGGTTTGTGTCGAAAATGTTCGTTTTTTCAATTTCCAGTTGGCAGTTGAGGGGAACTACCCGCTTTCCCGACTTGTTATAAGTAACAAATGGTCAGTCCTTCAATGTCTCCATTTTTTGTAATTAAAAGATACTTATGTAAACACGACTCTAGACCATCAAGCGTTAATTAGTACATGTGTTTGTGGATGATGGATTAGTATTTTTACACTAATGAACACAAATGAAAATTCAGCAGAAAACAAACAATAACTTCGAACAAAATCACATTAATACGAATAATATTACGGTACAAAAAAAAATCATTAAAATTCTGTAAATTACAACATAACGATGATCAAAAATCGCCCTTGTTGGAACAGGGATGAGGAACTAACCATCCCTTCAAGGGGGAGGTGATAAAACAAAAAAAATAGTTTATCGAGTAAACTGTCAAAAAGCCTTACAAAAGAAAACCTATTATTTTCATTCTAAAGCAATATAACGATATCCTAATAAGAAACAAAAGTCTGAACAAAAGCATTTTTTTCTAATGTACAGGACAGTGGCAGTAGGTACTGCAACGTTGGAAACCAAAAACTCGGCCCAATTGTTTCGTAGAATTTCAAATGAAACATTGTCATTAAATGGTCATCCAGCAATTGATATTTGATATTTAGATGAGACATGAAGCGAAAAAACAGATTCCGCTTTTTGTCCTCCAACTCTGCCAACGCTCTAACTAAAACTACCGATTCCGGTCTACGCGCACCGCTTACCGCGCTATAATAGTGGAACAAGTTTCGATGAGTAGCAACTCTAATTGTAACTCTATACATTCAGCGCCATTTTATTTTTTTTGACAGTTGAAAGATTCACGTTAAACACCGTTTCGGCTTTTGAACAAATCGTGATCAGCAAAAGAGGACAACGGTAATGTTGTTAAGCTTATCAGCTTATTTGATTTGAAAGTTGAAACGTACCTAGAATCAGCGTGTAACGGGAACGGGGACCTTTCAAATGTAAAACAAAAATGGACATTTGATGAAAATGGATTGAAACAAAGATAACAGAAGCAAGGGGAGATATGACATGAAATCGCGCTATCAAAGCTATCAAAGCGGCGGAGCCGATTAAAGGTATGCGTTTATAATTTATTTATATGGCTTTAACACTGTGATTTGCAGTAGTACAGTTGAAAGATGTTGGCGACAATTGCGGTGCGAGTGCTTTCGAATACTAATAGAATGGTTCATGGCCCATCTCACCTGTTTCTATTATTTTAGGTACTGACCATGACCATGTACTAACCACTATACTTAATGGAACTTATCCTATAGATGCTGTGATTTTGAGAGGTTTTCTGACGAGACTCCTATACTCTACCTACTCCTGTGAGAGGTCACTGTGGTCGTGATATAGAACAGATTGGCGTTTTTAGACCTTCGTGATTTCATACCCAGCATTAGGTATTACATGAATCATTCCAATATTTGTAAATTATAGTCTGCATCTAACAAAGGTATAAAATCACGTGATAATAATGCGTATTTTATAGACGCAATTAAAAGCAATAAATAAATTCCCGTTTCCAGCCAGCGAAATACTTTTTATAAACTTCCTATACTAAAAACTAGTATTTATGTGAACAGTACGTACCTCGCGTCCAAAAAAGTATGTTTATGATTTCTCTTATTTAATAAATCAAAACCAAAATTTCCTCTGAAATCATAAGATTTGTGAGTAAGTACTTAAATACCTACCTATTTAATTATAAATCATTGTGATAAAAACTTTTTTTTCAACTTTCTTTAAGCAGGTGGTAGGTACCATAATAACTCAAAGTTAGGTCCAATTTGATTGTACAAAATCATCAACAAACAAATTAAAGATGCCAAACGGTCGAGTTAAAACAGAAAGCCATTTCAATTAATGGAAAAAGAAAAGGCAAATTTTTATATTCATTTTATTTTAATGGACAAATTTAGAGATTGGAGTCGACTTGTAACTTAAAAGAGATGAGATGTTGAACCGAGGGGAGGGAATTTAAGATAAGGCTTGATAGAAGAGGGTATATTTGTTTTTGAGAGGGACAACCAAAAAGTGTGTTCCACTTCTATTTATTATTTATTCTTGACAGTATGGGTCGGGAGATCGGAGGGGCTTTTAAGGATATAACGTGACTATATTCTAATGTGTGTAAGGAGACTGACATTTTACAGAAGGTTTTGTTCAGGCTGTGATTGGAGTGGATACGTGGATGTGTTGATTCGTAGAGAAACGAGACTTTTGGGACCATGTTGGTTGGTGGACCATATCAGCAAATAGTTGACGCCTTAAATAAAGAGTGGGGTCAGAGCGTTCTACTTGGAAGGAATTGATAGGCGACTTGCCGAAGATCGCTCCAGTTGCAAAGATTTAGATTGCATCTTGTCTAATTTAGACTCATCTAGAGTAACGAGACTTTGGGGACCACGTTGGTTACATTTAGAATTTAAACATTTAGGAACACGCATTTATCAGCAAATAGTTGACGCCTTAAATAAAGAAGGAGATCAGAGCATTCTACTAGGAGGGAATTGATTGGCGACTTGGCGAAGATCTCTCCAGTTGCAAAGATTTAGATTATATCTTGTCTAATTTACCCAGTAGGTACCTACATTATTTGATACAGTGCTGAAAAGTGGGCTGGCATAGTGAGATGGGTTCGTAATAGCAACACGATGTTTAGTAACTTTATTATGAATATGGGAGAATCATTTAAGTTTTGTATCGAATGCTACTCTAATTTTAACTTCAGAGGCGTTGGGGATTGGAGAGTTTTTAAATAAAATTATAAGATAGGGTGGAGCATTTTATGACGGTTTGAGAAGGTGACACACTGACCCTTCTGGAATGAAAGTTCTAGACCATTTAAGATGAGTGCTCAGGGCATCCATGGCTTCATTAATATACTTGACAGCCGGTGCAATGTTTTTGTGTGATAAGAAGAAAGCCATGTCATCTGCAAACTCAATAACTTATGGGTGAGGGGAACTGTAACATGCATATATATTATATAGAAATGGTGGTGGGGTTCTACTTTCCAAAAAGATCTATTTTGAGAACTTATGTCCGTAAATAACACAAAAATAATCTATCAAAAATCGATTGGAAATAGATGAGGATAGACAAAGGCCTAAACGTTTTATTTTTAAGAATTGAGATAACACTTTGTTGAAGACGATTCTATGTACTCGTATATAAAGACTGTAAGACACACTGGTTTGAAATTGCTAAATTGATGTCAGTAGTAATGATGGTTAGGTTATCTTGAGTAGATTTTTTCCTAAATCCAAATTGAGATGTAGAGAAAAAGCTGTCTACTCTCAACAAAAAATTCTAACCGGTTTTTAATTAATTTTCACGAATATAATTGAGGGTGGATGTAAGAGCTATTGGCCTGGAGTTGGATCCAGAATTGGGTGATTTGTTCGTTTTTAGGGTGGGGATGATTGTTTGAGAACTCCAATTGAGGAGAGTTATGATTTCAAGTTAGTTACAGAAGGGGGGGAACAATTTTGTACAAGAATTCGTCAATCCATGAGAATGAGATGAACTAAAGGAGAATCTACATCTTCGAATCATACACGGAGATAAATGAGTATTGCTGCTTTATTAAAAGGATAGGAGGCTGTTTCCTAATAAATTTTAGTACATTCATAATATGTGGGAAAGCGTTTGCCAGATAATATACAATGATGAAATGCAAAAATTTTCGAATTTTTATGAACAGGTGTTCAAAAGTTTATTTATTTTATTTATTTATTCATAATGTATTACAAAAAACATGGTAAGTAACACATTATTCCCAATGAGTTGAGATAAAACTCATTACGGGAGTTGAGTTTATTCCCAATGAGTTGAGATAAAACTCATTATTTTATTATAATTAACTTTAAAAACGTAATTGTAAAAAGCATTCACTTTGTGGCTCATCATAATTTATAATAAAAACACATAAATTTGTTTTTGACCACGATAGTTTTATTTTCACTCTACCGGTTTCGGAATATCCCTTCCTTCGTCAGGAGAATATTTAAAACTGATCTACTACACAAAATATTGACACATAAATATAAAAATGTTAAGTGTTTGAGGGAGATGTGGACAAAGTGGAAGGGGTAATTACGGGAATTCCAGGAAGAACAGAGCGGTTAACTGGAAATATGTCAAGAATAGGACTATAAGACAGATTAATTTGGTTATTTATTATACTGGAGTTATTATTGAGGGCTTTTCTGATTTCAAGTGCTTCTAAATTATCTAATTTTTTGCCTTTATTACTACGGTGAAGAATTTATTCAGGATTTTATCAATTAAGTGTGTCGAGTAACCATTATTTAGAGCAATTTGTTTTATTTTTGACAGTTCAATTTCGAAATTAACAGCTGATAGTGGGATTTTTACTAAGCGGTGTACCATTGAATGATAGGCAGAATGTTTGTGTGATATCGGGTGGTTTGACGTGTTATGTATGCCACTCTTTTTTCTCTGTGTGTGATGGTGGTAGGGGATTTTCAAACATTTTCAGATTATTCATAACCCGGATAAGTTCGTATTTATTTAAAAAATATAATATTAAAATATATTTTTTTAAATGTAAAAATTATGAGTTGTATTATTTTTAACTTCCAAGAAACCAGAATAACTAGGTAATAATTAACTGGAGGTTATCGCCCTAATCCTTCCTAGAGATTGCATAAATTGGAGTCAGGACCGAACTAAAGCGCCCTGGAGGCTGGCAACATTATAAAATGTCAATGAGGCTCATTTTTGCAACGAATGGGTCGTTTTTTTATATTCTTTAAAAAATTACCCTTTTTGCCATTTTCTAAGCTAATAATTATCTATTATTGATGGCAATATAATCACTTTCGCCCATGACACTGCCCTAGTACTAAAAAGTAAAACATGTGAAGAAACATTTCATAGAGCGGATCTAACATTGCAAATTATTAAACAGTGGTTGGATAATAATCTACTCACCTTAAACATAACTAAAACGAAATATATAACGTTTAGTCTTAATATTCCGAGTCAGCCTTCAATCAATCATACACTAAAAATACATTCTTGTAGAGATAACTCTAGTTGTCTGTGCAATCCACTAGAACGAGTAGATTCCATTAAATATTTGGGTGTAATAATTGACAATAAACTACGATGGGAAGATCACGTAATAAATGTTACAAACCGTATAAGGAAACTGGCATATATCTTCAGGTCACTACGAAATATTCTAAATAAAAATACACTAAAAACGGCATACTTTTCTTTATGCCAATCAATTATATCTTACGGTATAGTAGTCTGGGGAGGATGCTCTAACACGATATTAGAGCCATTAATTAAAGCTCAAAAATTGATAATGCGGACTATTTACAAAGTACACTATATTCACCCCACGAAGGACGTATTTAACGACTTCATAAAAGTACTCAACATAAAATCCTTATACGTCAAAAACATATCCTCCTACTATAAATTCAAACATACGATCAAAAATATTTTTGAATCGACCCATAATACAAGATATTCCAACAAATCCAATTATACTATTCCCCCAATAAAAACCTCAATGGCACAAAGACAATTTAACTTTCTTGCTCCAAAAATATTCAATAATTTAACGTCAGAAATAAAATCAATAGCCAAATACGACAGTTTCAGGAAAGCGATCGGGGATTTTTTGATGTGTGATTGTTTTAGTGTTAGTAGCCTATTCCAAGTACTCAGATAGAGATGTATAATATATTGTTTATATGCGTGAGGATGCGTCATATGGGTGTATGCATACATGTGTTGTTATATGTATATAGGTATGTCTGCTGCTATATACACATGTGTGCTTGCATGCACACATATTAAAAATTATATATATAATTGTGTACATTTTTAAAATCTAATGCTAATTTACTTCTTTCTCCTTTCTAATTTCTATCTTCTACTTTTTATAACAATTTTTCCAAAATTTTAGCTTCATCTATAGTTACTAATTTCATATGTTTACACTAGATTTCATATTTCATACAAAGTAATTACAATCAATTGGTCACCATGAAACAGGCAGCCGCCTAGTATGGTGATTCATTATATCTACTTTATGTAAATTTCAAAATAATGTAACATGTATTAAATAAATAAATAAATAAATTTTAAAAAAAAAATTCAAACTTAAAGTAAAATTTTAGTTGATTGTCTATTATAATGCCCAAGTATTTGATTTTCTCTATTTTCTTCGTTGTTTACGATAATTTTTCCGTAGAATTTTTTACCTATTACCGTATATTTACTTTTAATTTGTTTATCTTTAACCACATAGATATTTGATCCAGCTCGTATTGTATTTTAATTTTTTTATCCTTTTACCACATATATATTTGGTCGTACTGTATTTTGAGCATAACTTCTTCAGAACTATTTCCTGTTAAATATAAAAGAGTATCATCTCCAAACAGTATTTTTTTGTGCTTTCGTTTTCGAGTAATTCGAGTCAGAAGTTTCAAAATATTCATAGCATCTGCTTTTTATTGTCTTTTTCGCTTTTCGACTGTGTGCCAAATTCATTAAATGGCTATTCAGCGCAATTTTGTTTTTTTTCATTTGAAAGGACCTCGTTAAACGAAGATTCTGGTTGCGTTTCAACTTTCCATCAAATTTTATTAATTGTATTAACAACATGATACTTTCCCTCTTCTAGTGATCACATTTTGTTTAAAAGCAGAAACGGACTTAGAATCGGTATTTCACGGGAACCTTTCAACTGTTAAAACAACTTCTACCGAGATTGTATGCAGTTGCCAATAGATTCGCAGAAATTGTAGATTTGTTCAACTGTATGGGATATAGTTACAAGAAGGCTATAATAACAATAATAATAACTAAGGTTAGCATAATACTATTCTTCTGCATGGGTTATATATAATTTTAATAGCAAATCTTACTTCATTACTGTTCTACTAAATTATTATGTTTATCATGAGTTTGTTATAATTTTATAATTGATGACAATGTTACATCTGAATTTCTGTAAAACGACCCGTCCTATCGCTCTTCACGAAATTGTGCCCAGTTAAAACGTTGTTTCTGTGACGGTTCTGCCCACAGTCATAGCTACGAATGAGAAGGAATTAACAAGTCTAGCGAAGGGAATGAAGGAAACAATCGAAACCGGAAAAGAGATTGTAGAGTGATTAGAATAGGTGAAACATTTGACCTCGGGAGCACTAGCAACAGTACCTATTAATAGAACCAGCGCAACGCAGAGAATCTAACAAGAAGATTATGAAATATGCATTAAAAGGGTAAGAAGGTTAAAATTCTGCATCATATATGCCATGAACACACATTGTAATAAATATTAAATATTTGTTGGCAAATAGTTGATTTAGTGTAGATCGAGATAAGTGGTAAATAAAGATAGTCTTTATTGTCACACAGTGGATTTAGGGGGGCTAAAAAGATAAGTATAAAAAAACATTATATTTATTCGCACATAGTGGATTTATTGTATGTATATGAAGATAAGTGGTAAATTGTTTGATTGAGATTACTGTTGAATTGTTGTGTAAACTTTACAATTTGTCTTATGTTCAAATGTCAGAAATAATTGATAGTGGTCGTTTCATCTTACTTACGTAAAAACACGTGCAGTTAATTTATTGAAATATTGTGGATTACATTTATACAAATATAGGTATTTTACAAAATATTATATTTAGGGACTTTATTGGTCATGCATACCTTAACAGGAAATGGGAACTCTTGTGCCTGATAAGGGAGCCAAGATTCTTAATTAAGTAGTATAATATAATATTTATGTTTTGCATAAAAATTTTATATTTTTAATCTAAGTATTTTTTTTAATTTTATTTATTTGTTCTGGTTTTTTGATAATACAGTGCAATTCAGAAGAGAGATTATTGTAGTTGTCTATGGCCCGGAAAATACAATGGTTTTACAGTTGAGTAGTTTTAAAATTAGGTGTCATAAATTGATTTCCATTTCTCATAAGTTTGTAGTTCCTATTCCTGATTTCTGATTCTGATTCTGATTCCTAATTCCTGATTTTCTTAGATTTTTTTTCGTTACACATTTTTTAACAAGAATGTTGCTTAAATATGGCTTCGACATTTAGCACTAGAAACCGTTTAAAAAGTGATTTTTAAAAAATAAAAATTAGAAAGTTAAATAAAAAAAATTAAAACTCTAATCAGTAAAATTTGGCATAATGCAGTCCAGCAATATGAAGTCAAAAAAAAAGTTTAAAAATTGATTAGAATCTTTCAACACGTATCCATAACTGGATATTCCAACTGACTGCCTTCAATCTATTTCTTATCTGTCTTTTTTGTCATTTGAGAAACACGTACCTTATTATTGCATGTGCCTAGACTGCATAGCGGTTACTGGTTACTGGTCACATTTAATACATATACGCTGCACGTTCGTTGATTGTTGCGGTCGGTGACATTTAACTCCAGCAAATAGATGCAGCTATGTTGTCGACAAAATGTTGTAGATAATTAAAATGTTGTAGATCTTCGTGATCAATTATCTTTTTATCAGCTTTTTTTTCTCTGGTTCGATTCTAGTTTAACAGCAGTTTGATGGAAGTTGATCACTGAAAAAACTATATTTTGTTAATGTGGTAAGATATTATCATGTGTTAAAATGTTATGCCGCGCCGAGGGTTTTCAAACTTTTGAATGCATTTTTATATTTGATGGCTTAATATATAATATGATGATAGCTAATGAAATGCAGACCCCATATTTTAAAAACTATACTTTGTTATTTATTGTTATCAAGTTTAATTTGTAGAACTCCATTTTATTTTTTAATTTTTTATATACATATTCAATAATATTGTTATTGGGTTTATAAAAACAGTTTTTAAACATTTTCTGCTGTGTAATTGTTATTACGCGTGACAGCTGTTTCGCCCTCTAAAGGCATTATCAAACTGTATACTTTGTTAATGTGATAAGATATCTGTTTTAATGTTATGCCGCGCCTAGGGTTTTCATACTTTTGAATGCACTTTTATATTTGATGCCTTAATATATAATATGATGATGCCTTGACTAATGCAGAAATGCAGACCATATATTTAAAAAACTATATTTTGTTAATGTGGAAAGATATTTGTTTAAATGTTATGCCGCGCCGAGGGTTTTTAAACTTTTTAATGCACTTTTATATTTGATGCCTTAATATACAATATGATGAAATGCAGTCCCCATATTTAAAAAAAATAATTAATTACATAAATAATTAACGATTGATATTTAAGGAAATCTTGAAAAAACCACCTTCATTTGTAAGTGAAACCCTTTTTACAATATTCATTAATTCAGATTTTTAAATAAAAACCACAGACATATGAATATATAGACTAGAAATTAAAGGTGAGGGGTAAAATCAACTGTTGAAGAACGAAGGGGGTATAGCTGACTGTAATTCGTCAATAAATCCACCTGACAGTATATAGGCATCTCGCATTTTAATATCACCATTTAGTTCTTAAAAGTAAAATCTGCTTTTGAATGAATAGACATTTTTACATGGGAGCGCAAATTCCTCGCCACGTTATGAACAAATTTGCGAAGTCCAAATTCGGCAAAAAAAATTCTTCTATTTTCAGAGTCGAATATTTTGTTTACGTATTTAGTTAAGACACTTTTATAAGTGTTCATAATTTACTTCCCAGTAACAACGATGCGCACACTTGGGAATCGCTACATTCGACCAATGTTGGAGGGTTGTCACAACTGCTATGTTCCTATTAATAATAAAATATTGAAATCTTTAAGAAAGAAAAGTAAAACAACTAAAAAAACAAATGAAATTATATACACACAGTTTTTACCAGCGATTCCTAAGGGTATTTGGAGTAAAAATTTGGACATCATTTTGCCTTCCGATGACACTTTTTCAATTAAAAACAAAAAACATGATTTTCTATCACACATCGCTACTCGGTATAACCTAGCACATTACGTGATATGCACTCCTTCTCGTTCCAGCAGTACCGTACATACGAAACAAGCGCGTACCTAACACGTGGTACCTAAAGCGCAAAAGGCGAAGGCACATCCCTGATTCTTATGCTAACGGCTTTGTATTTTGCCTCCAGATGTATCTAGATGTGATAGTATATGTTTCTACAACTGATCCATGAGCTTAAAATAATGCTTACATATGGAATGTAATACGACAATTGGGTTTATTCTCTTTTTCACATCTAATTTTACAAGTTTTCATAGCAAAAGCCACCATTTTGCCGTGTTATTTCGTAAAATGCCTCGACCATAACTCGACGCTAGTTCGAACAAGAATGATGACGTCACATTCTCAAGATTCACGGGAAGCCATACGCGAGCCCAGCCGGCTCCAATGGAACCGGTATGGGGAGTGGGGAATAATACGCTTTTAATCACTTAGGGCAGGTCTACTAATATTCATATGTCTATGATAAAAACAGTTTAGTAACTTACGATTATATCAGCAAGGTATCGGAATAACATTATAGTTTCAAAATTTAACACCAAGCGTATTCAAAATACCTCTCCCTATCTAGGAATAACTTATTTTAACAACCTTCCTATGAATCTTAAAACGATCGAATATATTTATGACTTTAATCCTCAATTTAAAAAATTACCCAATTTTTTATGTTAGATAATTTACAATTTAATATATGAGTGAGGTACCAGAAAAAAATTAAATTTACAAAATTGAATATCAAGCATATTCAAAATACCTACCTCTATCTAGGAATAACTTATTTCAAAAACCTTTTAATTCTGAAAATTATCGAAAATATTCGTGAATTTAAACTTATTTTTGAAAAATTACAAAAAAGACTGTCAGACTTCAAATATGTTATTATTATTTTTTAATTCTTCTTTTCCTATTATCGAAAAATATTTTATTGTTTTTCTTATTTATTTTCTTGCTATTGCATTATTATTATTCACAATATTTTTTTTACTCACATGAATTTTATTTATAAAATTATTTATGGAATTATAGACTATTTATTGAGAATAATCACCTTCAACATACCAACTAGAACTACTCGATAGAAAATTATTTTTAATTGCCACAATAATATGAAGACTGAGTCATTTGGATACTCACATGTACCTAGATTGCATACAGTTGGCAACACTTTCGCAGAAATCGTAGATGTGTTCAACTGCACGGAATTTAGTTACAAGAAGGCTGTAATAACATATCCCAGTAATAATTGCCTACAATAAAGGTTAGATTCTAAATAATTTTAAAAGAATATTTTAGTTTTGATTACTGTTCCAGAAGTACATGTTTGTAAAATATATAAATAAATTTCAGCATGAATTCCCTCACCAAACACAAGAACGTGTAACTCGTAAAAGTTATTTGTATATATATTTAAAAAAAATAGATTATTGACTAATTTTTAAAAATAAAATCCAAATTTTTCATTTTGATACGTAACTGATATAAATTTTCACTAAAATTCAATATTTAAAAAAATATAGTAAGCTATGTTAGGAAGCTTTACCAAAAAGTAAAATCTAATAAACCTATGTGCAGAATGTCATCCTTATATTTGTGTTTACTGTTTACGTGCCAATACCAACAATGTTTTTAATTTGTTTTCTGAAATTGATACTTCAAAAACTTTAACACCACACAGATTGAGAATCTATGTCGAGAGTATAAATTATTCATAGATCAATCTATCAAGCCTCGTTAGACATTTGTTCTGTATTTAAACTGCATTCGATTTTCGAAAATCTAATTACATTAATTAACAACATTACAAATAAAGTGGGTACGTAATGAGAATGAGTAATGACTTGTAATGAGTTTGAATAATCACTTTAATGAGTTTCCAGAAGCCATAGCTTTTTTATATACTCGCACCTAATCAAGCGCAAGTTTGACTAATCATCTTGGAAAATAATATAAGGATATATTCAAATTAAAATTGCAACCGATGTTTCATTGGCTATCTTATGCAAACATGTTATTGTTAATGTTTATTGCAATATAAAAGGATTGAATAAAATTGCGATGAATTTGAAATCAGCTAGTTTGTTTTTAGTTTTGTGATTCAATGAGCCCAT
Source organism: Hesperophylax consimilis (assembly GCF_061612785.1). NCBI lineage: Eukaryota > Metazoa > Arthropoda > Insecta > Trichoptera > Limnephilidae > Hesperophylax > Hesperophylax consimilis. The sequence continues at coordinate 11,008,052 of NC_142856.1, read as the reverse complement.
TTTTGTACAGTTTTAAACATAATGAGCTGATTTTTGTATAGTTTTAAACACAATGAGCTGATTTTTGTATAGTTCTTAAACACAATGAGTTGATTTTTGTACAGTTTTCAAACAATACCTATATATATTTTTTTATAAGCAATAATTATTAGCCTGAAACACTCATCCACATTGAAAAATCTCCTGATAAAAGATACATGACGCCAACGGGACTTGAACCCGTGTCCTTTCGATTTCCGGTCGACAGCTCTGACCACTGAGCTATGGCGGCTTATCTCTTATCAGCGAAATAATTCAATATATACTAGTGTTTCATTCAACAATTACTGCATGTTTCATTTTTTCACCTGAAACAACCAACTTTATTTTATATGGTCGAATCGAAAGGACACGGGTTCAAGTCCCGTTGGCGTCATGTATCTTTTATCAGGAGATATTTCAATGTGGATGAGTGCTTCAGGCTAATAATTATTGCTTATAAAAAAATTGTTACCCTTTGTGCTATGCATAAAAAATCTTGTCTTAAACATTAGTTTAGTAAAAAAAAAAAAAAATTACCTATATATATGACTACCACAACACGGGCATGCCTAGTGTGATAGTCAAAAGAAAATGTACAGCATCATCGTGTAAATATTTATTAAAAAAAATATTCAAAACAACAATGTGCTGATTTTTGTACAGTTTTTTAACCACAATTAACAGGTTTTTGACCTTCTTACACTTTCTTCTCCTTTCATTTACGTAGCAATGAAATCGTTTATGTTAGTTATACTATTTCTGAGCAGTTTTTAGGTAGAACCAATTGTCATTTAGATATGATTTGAGATTCCACGGCTAAAAGTACTATAGTGATTAATTTTATGGTATTATATTATTATCTTGATGCACCACCTCCTTAAATGTTAATATTTTATTTGAATTTTTTTCAGTAAGGAATTGTACAATTTGTCCAAAAAACGTGACTTTCTCAATAAAAAAATTACACAAAACTTCAAACAGGCAGGTAAGCAAAATAATGATTATTCTGATTTGACGATGCGAAGTCTGGCGGGATAAAAAATTGTATCTAACACGACTACTATCTTGAAGTGGAAACGGATGAAAAGCCAACCGGTCGAATTAAAACAGGACTTCGCTATGCTCTGTCAAACATAATATCTAAGCCTAAATTAGGTATACGATAATAACAAGAATGTTGTCTTTTGTAACTGGCTTCTATGGAAATTCTTGTTTTTATGGAGGGGGGGGAAACTGTTTTTTTGTATAACAAAAGAACAGGTTTCTTCAAAAATGTTTAATTCCTCTTTTTTTGATTAAAATATTTCCCGTTCGCAAAAGCCACTTTCTATGAAAATACATAAATATCGATCATTTTTAATTTAAACAGCTCATGTTTTGAAGAATAAAATCAAATTTTCGTACACAAACATGTTATGCAAATGTAAATAATCCGATGTCTAAATCTTATCCTTTTACTTCTTATCTTATGGAACAGAGATTCCTTAACTTTATTTCACCGCCCGCTTTCCAAGTATATTTTTCTTCACAATTAAAAATATTATTAAAGAAAAGATGATAAAAGCGCCGCAGGCGACAAAATTAGAAAAAAAGGTCAAAATTTGAAGGTCACCATATGTTGTGCAATATCATGACTAACTATAGCAATCCATTGGTTACGAGGGGGGCATATATAATTGCTATCCAGACAAAATAAAAGAAGTATAGGTACCTACAAAAAATTGTTCACTTTTATGCTCAATCAACAAAACAATGAAAGTGAATAATATTGTTAAGTAAAGTATTTATGTGTAATGTATTGGTTATTTCTAGTTAACTAAGTAAAAATGTAATTTTCTTTTATCTAGAATGAAAAACTGGTTAGTAGAGATTTTTTTAATTATCTTTTTTTTAACCCGGTCATTGCGAGTTTGATCTTCTACTAGTCCTCCATCACTGCAAAATGCAAATTTTCCGCTTATAATGATGGAATTGGGCGGATTTTAAATACCTATACTGAAATTATTTATAACTCGGGAATGCTGTATTTTTTAAGTTTAATGGCTATTTATAAATTATTTTAGGATTTTTGAAAAAATGTACTGTTAATGCATCAAAATCTGACATCACACTGAACGGTTAATCTGAAAGATTCTTTTCATTATTTATTTATTTATTTATTATTGGATAATTTGTATAGCGCCGCTTTTGTGAGATATCACCTCAGGGGCGCTTTACAGTTGATGCAGGTATTACAGAAAATATAAATATTACAAAAATAGAGTGAAGTTAAGTTAAGTAAAATGAAGTAAAGGAACAGGTGACACGAAGATAGAAGATGGAGACTCTGCAGCAAGAATCCCAGGTGGTGAAGAAACTGGTCCAGCTGCTGCAGCGAAAGAGTCCACCGCGTCCGCCAACAGTGCCAGCACGAGGTTCGTCATCCGTCCAGGTATGTGTCTGCTGCTAATAAAGCGCTGACACACTATCCTCTCACAGATACCAGACCTTGGCAGCACCGCTGTGACGTTCTACGAAGATAGAAGATGGAGACTCTGCAGCAAGAATCCTAAGTGGTGAAGGAACTGGACCAGCTGCTGCAGTAAGAGAGTCCACCGCGTCCAACAACAGCGTCCAGGTATGTATCTGCTGCTAATAAAGCGCTGACACCTCACATAGATAAGAGACCCTGGCAGCACCGCTGTGACGTTTGGCAAGTCCATCATTTATCTCCATGTAATCCTGTTCCTGGTAATTGTTGAAGTGGTGCATTCTGTCCGCAATAAAAAGCGACGGTTGGGTAATAAATTGCCCTTGGCTTAGTAAAAAAACTTGCCAGTGTCCAAGCTTGCCCAGTTTCCGAGAATTTTATTGATAACATCTGGAGTGCATTTACCGGTCGCCGTTCGTTTCGAAAGTCCGATATTTTTGAGCAAATTTCAGAATATTCACTTTAAAACACTGCACTCAAATCACATATTATAAAGTTCTAATAATTATTAAGTTTATTTTTATTTAAGTTCAAATGTTGATGGATTGATTTTAAAAATAATTTCAAAGGGATGTTGCCTCATTTCCCTTGAAAATACTAAAAAAACACAAAGCGGTTGGAGGAAGCGTTAGGACGCGTCCTGCTGCCACGAAGGGCGCTACTACATTATCAATTATGTACTTACGACTTAGGGGGTATTTCACTATGTCGGGCTAAATATCTGACTAGCTATCCGTTGGCTGGATTTAAAGATCAGAATAACTTCGTTATTCAACGGCGACCGTTTCACCATTGTTTCGAGCTTCCGGATAGATAACACTCGAAATAGTCTGGCAACATCGCAAAATAATTGCAGTTACTCCATCTACTGCCACGGCTGTCATGCGTCACAGTCCGCACACCGCGAAGTGTGCATTTTTTTGGTTATGTTATGTTGATTATCAGGTCATTTTAGATAGATTCGTGTCGAATTAATACATTGTTTCTTATTTTGAACACAATCAAATAATTCAGGATGGATCATACAAGCATTCAAATTCATTCAACAAAATTCGACTCACTTCTCAGCTGTCAAACTCGGAATGTTTTGACGCCATCTTTGATTCGAGGAATAGCGCCTAACGTGAAGTTCGAGCACTGATTAGTCAAATCGAACTTTAACCCGAGCGTTAGCGTTATTCAGATATAGTGAAAACGAAAAAATGACTAATCCGCGGATTAGTGCTTGGTCAGAACATAAACAGAGATAGTGAAATACCCCCTAAGTTGATTTCATTCGGATTTACTTAAACTTTCACCTCCCTGGATCCCTACCGTTCTCGTTCTTTACCCATATCTGTTTAAATGCTTATAATAATAATAATAATAAAAAAGATGCAAAAGTCGGTCATTTTGAATACATGTAGGATAACGAAAGATTTTTTAAATATTTATGTTGAGGGATCAGTAGGATTTATAGGCCCTGTTAGAAGTTCTACCGAGCCGAACCCTCTGATATGAAAATATCTGGAGTCGGTGAATTATTTTCCCATTTGATCTCTGGTGAGTTGGCGTGTTGTTGTTCTTGTATTATTTTGTATTTATTTTACTTATATAATGCACTTGCATAGTGTTGATTGACTAGATGATCATTTGTGGAAAAGTGAGTGGAAGGGTTTAGTTTTTCCTATGGGGAAGATTTAACCCGGACAACAAAATCGGAAGCATAAAAAAATATTCGGCTGATTTATATATCGCCGTTTTCGTGAGAAATCACCTCAAGGGCGCTGTACGAATATATTTCTTAAGTACAATTAGTCCTTAATTTGACGTAAAATGAACGTGGTTATTTCTTCTTATGTTGATGTAAAAAATTGCAATTCTGTTTATAATTACGAGAGAATTGGGAATTGAGTAATTGAGTAATTTCATCTACGTTTTTATGGAAATAACCTAAAAAAAATAACATAAAATTTGTTTTCATTATTGATAATGTCTTATTTTCCCAAGATGTGCTTTGAAGACTATTTTCCCAAGATGTGCTTTGAAGACTATTTTCTAAACGAAATCACTGAAAAGTAACCTTTAGCTTATTGATATTAAATATTGCTAATTTATTAACAATCTCTTCAAATTATTCGTAAGGCGGTTAAAAACGGGACTGCAGGCGCCTAACTATTGAATTGATAGGTTTCCTGTTAAACTTTTAGTAAAAGAGCAATGTGTTATCGGGATGTCGGAACACGTGTTCATAAAAATTAAAATATTTTCGCGCATTTCATCATTATATATTATCAAGGCATCATCAGGTGCATGAACACGTGTTCCAATATATTACGAATGTACTAAAAGTTTAACAGGAAACGCTCTGCAATCCAGCTTTAACCGGACTATGAATAATTTTTAATAAATCAGCAATACTCAGGTTGATGTAAGCGTAATATGTAAGATTAGATGGTTTAGACACGTACAGCGAATGGGCGAAGAAAGGAGTGTAAGGAGAATATATGACGCAAATGTGAAAAGTAACAGAAGACGGGGACGCCCGAGGAAGACATGGCACGATCAAGTGAATCAGATACTTGAGTCGGGCCATGTTTAGAGTCAGAATAATGTGTGAGACGTTGTATGAATGTGAATAAAGCCAGGAGTGTATGTCAAGACCGAATTGTTTTGCAGTCCGTCCTCTCTGCCTACCCTGAGAGAAACGGCGCGGGCGTGTTGGTTAATTAGTTAATTACTCATTTTTCTCCGTGTGATCAAAAATTTGTAAAATTAAATAATATATCGAAAACATGCATTTTTCTGTTTTTACCTACCTATGGTGAACGATTTGAAGTGCCTGTGGGAAGTAAAAAAAACAGTATAATGTTTCTACTTCACAACCAATGTTCAATGTGTGTCGAGTACAATTGTGATAAGTATAAAACCAGTCTTTGAAATTATACTGTATTTTTATGCAAACGACTAGGAAACTTTTTTTTTTATGAGTTTTTATTATTCACAATGTACATTTGTTACGTATAATTTTTTTTATAAAATTAGCGACCGGTTTCGACACGTCCGTGTCATCAACTAGCTATTTTAAAATTGTTTTAAAATAGTTTTAAAATAGCTAGTTTATGACACGGACGTGTCGAAACCGGTTGCTAATTTTATAAAAAAGTTTATACGTAACAAATGTACATTGTGAATAATAAAAACTCATTAAAAACAAAAAATGTCTAGAAATTGTTACATAGTGAATGCCAAAGAAATACAAAAAAGACTATGAAAACGATGGCCTCCGTGCCCGAGTGGTTGTGATCATGGGGTTACGAATTCAAATGGATATTCAGGTTATAGATATATCTAACAATTTTTTTTTCTCTATTGAATTTTCATTGCCTAACACCTAAAATATTACTATATAAGCCAGCAACGTCAATTTCATAATAAGCCATTAAGATAAATATCAATTTTACAATAAAAAATAAAACTAGACGCCATTATTATTTGTGGATAGTGAGAAAACAGATTTCGAAAATGAGTTGAAAGTCTAATAGCAAAACTAGTTTTACTAGAGATTTCAGAAGCCAGTCTTTTTTTACAAAATCAACTGCAGGTGTAGATAGTGTTCGTCTTCATAGAAATCGATTCCTATTCAAATAAAGTGCAACAGATGGTTGATTCTGTACACAATTAATAATGATGTTTAGATAGGTACATACATCTAGAAATACATTCTGAACGTAGCGTGTATAACTCGACCGCTTTGCATTTAGTTTGCCTATAAATTTGTTCTGTTTCCGTTTCAATATGGTTGCCGTTTTACAGATTCGATTTCGAAATTCATTTTTCAAATATGAAATCGTCGTGTATATTTGGACTTTCTTAATAATAATAATAATATTTGGCTAATTTATATAACACCGTTTTCGTGCAAAATCACCTCAAGGGGGCTGTACATATATATTTATTAAATAATTGATACTAGAACTACTGACGTAAAACTAGTGACTTACCTCTAAGACTTAAATCGAGTGACTTACGACTAAGGCCTATAACGACTACTATTCTTAATGACAATTTACATATGTAAAACCTTACAACTAACATTGACAATCTAATTTTACTAGCGCCAGAAGAAGAATGAAGTTCTATAATATTAGGGTGTTTTTGTAATTAATTTTAGAACACGGGTGCAAAATGCGCCCAATGGGTTAGCTGGATATATATCTTAAATAAATGAAGTGAATAAATAATATTAATCATCGATCTTTACCGCATTTAGATGATTAATCATCGATCTTTACCGCATTTAGATGATTAATCATCGATCTTTACCGCATTTAGATGATTAATCATCGATCTTTACCGCATTTAGATGATTCATCTGCCAACAATTAAATCATCAATTGACGTGTTCTGTTCCCACTGATATTGTCTATTGTCCACTGGTAAGCAAGTCAAGACCATTTTATCTTATTCACATTTTTTAAAGAAAGTTTGAAAAAGAATTGTCATTGAAATGGTGATATTTCTTTGAAAAAATTTTAATTCATTATTTGAAATAAAGATAAAAAATATTACATTAGGTAGGTGTTTAAGTACCTACTTACAAAATTAAATTAAAAACATACTTTTTTGGACGCGAGGTTCTGATGTTCACAGCACTACTAGTATACATTATATTTCTAGAAATACATTTAATAATAATATCTAATAATACGTACATTATTAGTTACTTTGTATAGCACCGTTTTTGTGAAAAATCTCCTCACTGCACGTGGAAAAATAAGTACGGCTGATTTACTAAAATACTGTTAAAAATGTGACCGCATGCTATTTCCTGAAAAAAATTTAGTCATTCAGAATATATCGGATCACGTGTTCACGCAGCTGCGCTTGTCCTAATAAATATTATGGAATAAAAATTACATTTTTATGAACACGTGTTCCGACATAATCATAACATATTCATGCTTTATTGATATTTTGTTATGAAATCTGACAATTCATTCGTTAAAGACCTTTAGGACCAGATTTTTAATAAATTAACAATATTAAATAATATTTATTAGTAAGTTTTCTCCGTACGAGTATGTCCTAATATTACTTACAAAGATCAAAAACATACCGATCAACAATAATTTTTTATTTATTTTCGTTTGCATATTTAGTTATCTAGTTTCAGTCTTTTTGTACGAGTATACCCGTATATCAACGTATTTGCGCACTAGTGCATAAAATAACATATCATGAAAATGACTTAGTAGATAAGATATTAACCGGCTAGCTTTGCTATGTAAATTAGATTTACAACTTACTGGAATGGAACGTATACATTTGCGAACTGAAACACGAACCGAGCTACTAATTACGGGAAAGGAACGAAGCAACGGTAAGCGGCGTTTCGCGCCATCTGCGGTTGCTTCGTTCCTTTCCCATAAGTTGAGGTTCAGTTCGGCAGTTCGGCGCGCTTATGTGTACGTAGCATTACATATGGATAGATACGATTTTTTTAAGAGATGAGTTAATCTTCGCTCTTAATTCTGTCTGCTCTTTAATTATTCTTAAGCCATTTAGCAATTTATTCCAGGGATTAGATCCTGACACTTTCAAAGCACGCTTACGGTTCCTTCAACCTTCCGATAGTTTTTTTACAGACGTGTGCAGACTACATATTATTAGACTCCAACACACATTCGCATGTTTTCATCTTGGCACACTTAAGACGAAGCTACAAGCCAAAAATGTGTATATTCTTGGTATGCCTTCTATAGTCACGAATATACCTATAATTTAGATTCAGACTTTTCGTTTAAAAGTCAAATAAATAGGACTGTAATCACCGGTTTTTTTCACCTAAGACAACTCAAGTCTGTCCGAAGAAACCTTCCTTCAGAAGCAACAAAACTACTTATCAACTCTTACGTAGTCTCACGTCTCGATTACTGCAACGGCATTTATGCCAGCCTTCCAAAATATCAAATTGACAAACTTCAATCAGTGTTTAATGCAGCAGCACGGCTCATAACCGGGGTTTCAAAATATTCGCACATTTCAGAACACCTTCGTAACCTTCACTGGCTCAAGTGCCCTGAAAGAATCCAGTACAAACTGTGCTGGATGGTGTTTAAATCCATCAATGAAATGGCCCCACCCTACATCTCTGAACTATGCTTCCCGGAAAACACTGGTCTGAGGCAGTCAACGCTTAGATCAGCAACATCAGCAGCTGTAGGCAGACTGATAGAACCTATGCGCAAGCCAAATACTAAGTTTGGTGACCGCGCTTTCGGAGTATCTGGGCCGAAGGCTTGGAATAAACTCCCTCCGGAACTAAGATCCATAACAAGTCCAACAGAATTCAGGTCTAAACTAAAAACTTACCTTTTTAAGCTGTCGTACCCTTAAATTAAATATACCAATCCTAAGAGAAAGTCCAGTAATATTCAATTTTTCAATTAAGTCCTAAATCCTGTATCTAAATTTCACCAATAAACAATTAGATAATGTTAATTAAGTGTTAATCTCAAGTGACCTACCAGGTAAGTATTGTACTGTATATTTTCTCCATAAATAGTTAAGTAATAACACTGTAGAAATGTATTATAAGTTTGTACAGCGCCCTTGAGGTGTTTTTGCACAAAAACGGCGCTATAAAAGTCATCCAAGTATTATTATTATTATATAATAGGCATTAAAATCGCTTGACGAACGGAGTCTAGAAAAGTCGTTTTCAAGCAAATTTGTTTTTTATTTATTTTGTAAACAATTTTATAAGGAAGCAAAGAAGATAATCAATGTAAACTATCACAGATAATCTAAGCCATTATATTGTATTTTTTAAAGTTATTTCTTTTATGTGTTCATACATTTTAATTGAAAAAAAAATATTTCTTAGTGGTTTACATATTTGTTATTGAGTAGGTAATCAAAAAAATATTTCTATTCTACTCAAGGGAAACGAAAGGAAGAGCTTCAATTTATCTAAAGCATATTTTTTGGTATTCATAATGTAAGCCGATTCGTTATAAAGATTAATCGAATATAGTGATTTAGAACTAGGCTTCGTCTTAAGGCGAAGCTTAATGCCAAATCACTATTTTCATTAATCTTTATAACGAATTGGTGTACATTATGAATACCAAAAAATATGCTTTGGATAAAATGAAGGTTTTCATATCGCTTCGCTTGAGTAGAATACATATAAAAAATAAAAACACTAAAATTGTTTTTTTTCAATTGAAATGTATGAACGCAAAAACGAAACAACTTTTAAAAAATACAGTATTATACCTAAGATTATCTGTAACAGTTTCACTTGATTAACTTTTTTGATTTCTTATAAAATTATTTAAAAATAAATAAAAACCAGTTTTTTGCTTGAAATATAACATTTCTAGACTCCGTTTGTCAAGCGATTGTTGAATGCTTATTACCTACAATATAAGGTATACCAAGAATATACACATTTTTGCCTTGTAGCTTCCTCTTAATGCGGACGAAAACAAGGGTCCCATTTGAGAAAATGGATTAAAATAATACATTTATTTTAATTTTGAAAAATTACGTAGTACTCACGACACAATAACTATACAATTATTGTCCTAAACCTTGAGGCAATGCACTACGTCGTGTAATAATTTAAATCGAGCCGCTATCAATAACACCCCTTATGTAGATAGCGATAAGGTTTAAATTCCCGCTTAACACAATCCGCCTGTTTTGATTTATGCCAAAAAAAACATGGCCAAAAAGTGCCTTTTATTTTATTTTGTGGATGTTCAGGCATAAATATTTAATTTTTTTTTCGATCATTTTATAGATAACTTAATTTGCCACATTATACAATAAAATCATGACCGAAAATGGGTTCGTAAGTAGGAGATTTTGAACTTTAAATCAGTTTTCATAGGCCTTATACATTATTTTTTTCTGGTGCTTATTAAAAGACTTATCTAAAAAAACTCTAAAAGGCCAAGATGTATTCTATTCGCAGTATTTAATTAAAGCATCTGAAACATTTCTAGGCGACCAAATTTTCAAACCAAAAACACATGATTTTTCATTACTACGTAGCGCATCGCCTTAAAGCCTACTTTTGTAATACGGCTCTATAAACTGAAGTTAAAGTCGATGTTGGGCCATTTTGTGATGTTCGTTTGTAAAAAAATGTACGTGCAAATCATTACATATTATATAAATAAAAATGTAAATGTTCGTTTGTTCAAAATCTTAAATCTCCGAAATTTCTTCACCAATTGCTTTGAAATTCTGACAAAACGTTGCATTTGAATACGCGTGTCACCAGTGACAGAAAAACATGTTTTATTTTACAACGGCACCATCTGTTGGACGTAAAAGCAACACACTATTGTTACTATCTGTGACAGACTGTGCCACAGCAACACGTGGCGGGGTATAGCTAGTTACAAATAAATAATAAAACAAATTAAAAAAAAACTTCTGCATCTTTGGTGCGATAAGTGTAAGGACGTATTTCCCTGCTCTTCGTGTTTAAATTTAGTTTCCTTTTAAAGATGGGGAAAAATTCACATTTTAAAATATACATACCTACATATATAGGGTTTTCCAATAGGGTTTTCCAATATTTCCTAATTTAATTTATATACATAAACACACACTTGCCACAAACTACACATCACTCTTATTACTTATCACTTTCTTATCACTTCTTTTATTTTATTATGTATATAAATTTAAAATGACAGCTTCAAAAGTAACATCTACCGAAATAGCGGGCTATTCAAAATAACACTTCTTATTGGAAAACCCTTTAGTTGGGATTCTTACAAAGAAATTGATATTAAATATTTATATAAAATTATCGGACAGCAATGCCGCCATTCAGGTAGGACCGATATAAACGGTAGAATTGCCCTTCCCGCCGGAAGTATGTTAGGAGGTCATTTTTACATCTGTTTTATAATTTATTCATCTCATTGATGACGTTGTTGTAAAATAAAGTTGAAATTAAAGTATTTATGAAATAATTTATCTTATCATCAATAACAACATGTTAAATAATAATAACCAACTTTGTTTAAACCACTATTTTTAATACAAAATATTGACAAAGGTTTCTTCAATAGAAATCAGGATACAAATTGTATTTAGAAAAATAATTACTGGTTGACAACATATTACAATAAGCAGTGAATATGTTGATATTCCAAAGAATATAGATCATTAGCCAAATAACCCCTCAGGCCTCTGGCGCATTCTGTGAGAAGGTTTGAGTATTTCAGCTTTCCAATAAAATCCAAATAAATGGAACGTTTCTGAACGAATCCAAAAAAAAACAGTTTTTGAAATGTGATGAAATACGCTTTCAAATTATATTATAAGAAAAAAATAAATATAATTTTTGAAATATTAAAATTTTTAATGCAAACATAAACAATTTTCAAAAATGGCTCACGTTACGTTATTTGTAACTAAAATTACTGAACGAAAAAATACTAAAAAATATATTTTATTAGACAATTAGACAAATGTATTGTCAAATGTTACTGTCACCCCACTTTTGCCGTTTTCTATAAAAATAATGAATAAAAATTTGCGAAGTTAACAAATATATTTTTTAAATTGCAATCGTAACCTTTGGTTTCACAGGGCTGTACGTTTTAAATATTGTGTGGTTAACTTCTTAATTTGAATATAAAGAGTTAGGTGTTCTCTTTCTAACGCGATTTAGATCATATTTCTCACATGAAAGTAAGCGAGATACAACGATTTGTATGAGACCATATGAGCTGTACCTAAAAGCGAACAAATTAGCCTGGGAGGTTAAATTTAAGTAAATTAAATAAAATAAAATTATTTAAATCAAATAACAATATGTTTCGTACAACGCCTTTCTTAAAGCCTTTTTTAGTATCAAGCGGATCATTATTATTAACGAAAAATAAGGTTTCCAATATATATTATATTCCGTAAATAAATTATTATAAGGTGTTCCTCGTCATTTAATCTGTATTTTCCAATCTATCCAAGTATGTCGAAACTCTGCATACATATTTACCCAGAAGATAACATCGCAACCAAGCCCCAATATAAATAAAAATAACACTTACAACATTATTGAAGAAATCACGATCCACAGGTATTCCTGTAATCCGGGCATATTCTGCTGGAATCAGCGCGCACCAATACCTGCGCAATGTTCACCCACCTACAATACACCAACACACGGACACGTTGCATAGATACGCCCACTGAATAGATAGTACACACTAGATATGCTTTCCGTGTAGATTTTAATGGAAACCGATGCCGCCACTGACTTATTATTTACACTGCCTTTCTATTCCAGCCCATTTAGCACTCTCTTACCTGACATCGTATATCTCGATATATTGAAAAATCTGCAAATTTTATCCAATATTTATTCTTGACAGTTATCTATTTTAGTCTATCACGGATCATTAATAATATTTGGATGATTTGTATAGCGCCATATATAATATATAACTAATCTACATTGATCTATGTTCTTACTAACTATAGACTAGTCAAACTATTATCAACAAATTGCATCCACCGGTTCGTCGATCACTGATACAAAGCTACATGTACAAGCATTTGATTAATGAACGTGATGCTAGAATGTACATATGTTATTATGCTTATTTATTTATAATTTGTACGGGCAGAAAATATACAGTGCCATTCTTACCTGGAGGTCCCTTGAGATTAACACTGTTTATTGTGTATTAGAGAAAATTTCTGCAATATATTATAAAAAATAAGTATTTTCTATTTTACCGGAATTTTCTTTTCTGAAATCCAATAACCAATTTGAAACACGCTATCTGCAAGTAATGCAATAACGGCATATTTGATAATGAACATTATGTTATTATTCTTATTTATTTATATTTTGTACCGGTAGATAATATACAGTACCATACTTACCTTGTAGGTCACTTGAGATTAACAGTGTTTATTGTTTATAGGAGAAATTTAGGTACGGTTCGCACGTACGTGTTACGTTAACGAATAAATTTTTCTATAACGATATTAAATATGCCATTTTCGATTTGCGCCAAAACGTCATGTTTTCATTCGTGAATTCGTCGGCGTTAACGTCACGCCAGGCAAAGTTGGTGACAGCCGTCTTGCCAGCCAGTGCCGGTTTCTATGTCATAATGACGTTGTAGGCAGTTGGAAACATTTAGGAATATTAAAAATACACATTTTTAGCACGATAATCATAGTCAGAAAAATAAAATTAAATCGTCTACACATTTTTAACGGTATTAATTATTTGTGAAAACCCCTCCAAAAACTGTATACATATTTTGAGGATATTTTGTACCAGTCTGAAGATGGCCGCGATAGGCTGAAACCGGTGGCGGTCTAAAATAAGAAAGTGGATAAAAGTTTAAAATTATTTCACCATCCCATTTAATCGAAGTGAAAATTTCATTACGACGATGAATGATGAAACACAGTTGTATATTTGAAATTTAAGCAAAGAATGGTCAGCCTTTTGGATCACTAAACACGCCCACATTGCATTTCTTGTATTCTGCTTTATTCTATGGATCCGGCATTCACAGTTATGTCGCTAGCGGCTAGATGGCAGCTAGTTGCGGCCGGCAGCGGCGGTCAACCAGCGGAAATAATTTCATACTAAAATTTAATTAAATATTTTTTTTAAAGATGGCGACGTAAACACATCTGCAAGGGCGCTTACCTTAAAACTTTAAATTAACATCTAAGCCCATTAAATTAGAAAAAAAAATATTTGTCGACGGTGTGGGATATACAGGTTAATCTGACTAATGCTGGGCCCTGCAGGCAGCTTTTGTTAAGCTTCGGCCAATTTAGTAATGGACCCTGTTATACTAGTCCCAGCGAGAGATCGTACGTGACGTCAGCGTTCTAGGATCTTCTTTCTTTTACGTTTTCAAACAAGACGCATGAGAAGGAAGGGGTCAAACGTCGATGCCATCCGTACGCCGTACGAGCTCTAGCTGGGATTAGTTTAGTGGAGTTTTGTCCCTTTCTACAAAGAAAAAAATTACCTATCGTTTACCTACTATTTTTCCATCAAACAAAAACCTATACCAATGTCATCGTTCATTTGAAATTCAAGGAACGTAATATGAAATCTAGTTTTGATGATTTCATGAGAAATTTACTTCCAAGCAGAATTGTAAAATTTCAAGATGCCCTCCGATAAGTTGAATTTTTACTTTAAATTCGTATTTATTTACCACCTAACTTCCTCTGTACCGATTTTGAACTAAATCGGTTGAGAACTCTAGACTTTCAAGATGGTGGCCGAAGTATTATTTTTTTTTACTTTAGATTCAAGTTCTTCACCTAACCTTATCTGTACCAATTTTGAACCAAATCGGTTGTGAACTCTAAAATTTCAATATGGCCAACGAAATTTGCATTTTTACTTTAGATTCGACTTCATCTCCGACCTAACCTTACTTATAAATTTTGAACCAAATCAAAAATAATAATATCAAAAAAGAAAACTATTTCTACGTGGAACATTCAACAGTCCTCTTTGAAAATTATTATAGATGTCACTACTTCTGTTGGCGTGTGGATCAAGTATTCACAGAAAACATTAAAGGTATATTAAAAATAATTATTACTCGGTTCTTTCATAGATGGCGCTAATTTAATAATTTCGAGAAAAAACGCTTTTTGCAAGTTATGCTTCAAAATATTAAGCTGAATTATTTCTTTGCCTCTACATTGGTATATGAATAAAAAGTTTTGTCCGTAAACAAACTCAATTCTTTCAAGAAAGGCATACAATATTAAATATTGTATTTTCAATTCATCCGACTTAAAAAGTGTTTTTCTAAAACAATTAAATTAGCGCCATCTATATCGCAAAAAGAAATGTGTGACTCGCAATAAATAATTAAATTAGTTTTGCTTCGAGAGTCACCAAGTCATTTATGGTAACCCATCTCACTTTTGTTTTGTTTTATTTACATTCCTGAGAATTCGACACACCTGCTGTGATTGGTACATATGTACTAATTGCATTTAATTAATGTTATGTAGAAAGTTAACTAACCGAATTTTTTGTTGTTGTTTTGAATACGATTGGTAAATTGATTGATAAAGCCATCCTATTTTAACTATTGAATATTTCGAGTTTAGTGAACCAATGTTTAGATAAACATAAGTCAAGATAGGATGATGAATAATATTATTACAATTTTGTTCAAATGGTTAAGAAGAAGAATTATACTAAAAATACAGTGTTGCTGCTAGTGTGAATGAAGCCTTTTAGTAAATCTATTTATATACGATGTAGTCCTGCAGGTAGGTAAATGTTGCATTGTATTAAACTTGATAAATAATAAATAAATAAATATTGGACAATTTTTATAGCGCCGCTTTTGTGAGTTATATATAATAATATTATGTTCTTGCAAGTTCCTAATAATTAATAATGATAATAAACAATAATTATCTCATATTGCACTTGGCTGAAAAAATGCTGAAACTGAACACGGTAAAAATCTCAATTTAAAAATAAAAGGTTCCAATTTCCGTGCTCTCAGAAGAACTATCATCAGCCTTCTCCCTTTTGCGCATTGTCGAAGCCCGGCCGGCGATAGGCTTCCCCCTCGCACTTACGGCATTATTGTATTCCCAGCGATTAGTCGTAGAGTTCCTCACAATTTTCAAATTTTGTTTCAGTACGATTTTAGTCGCAAGGGGGGATACACGTTCTTCGGGGTCTGAGCTCGATCAAAAAGGCGGGAACCATAACCAGGTGTATCAGCTTAGTATAAAAAACGTCACTTCATCTGCAGCGTGCAATACCCAACCAATGTGTTAATATACCGTTCTCAAATATTCATCAATACTCCGTTACTCGTGGCCAGTTTACAATAATAATATGCAGAGTTTGTAATATTATTCTAAAAATAAGTGAAATTGTCGCAAAAGTAACCGTGAAATTTAACAATTATATTTTTATTTTCTTTGACTTATAAAAGTGTGTTAGCTGTGCGTTGTTACATATTATTTCCACAAAGTGAACTAGTTGTTTAATATTTACAACACAGCATTCAATTTGAGCAATTAGGTTAAATTGTGACAATCATAGGGGCATTTCGTGATATGATAGTGGGAGAAATGCCGGAAGACAGGAATTTCCTTTCACCAGCCACCATGTCGGTTCTTCGCTCTATGGAGAACATGCCCAGATACCCCATCAGCAGGGTCTGTCTCTTTGGGAAACCAGACCCCACCGTAACTTGCAAAATAATCTCTGAACAATTCGATTGCGATAGACAAAGGATGATTGAACGATGGGGCTTCGACATCTTATCTGAATCGTTCTGCAGCAACACCAGCAATGCTGCCTCTCCTGAAGATACCAACTTGAGGAAAGCTTTATCTGAAGATAAGGAGAACATTGATGTAAAGGTCCTGGTTAAGAATGGAGGGAAGACGAGTGCCCCCGGGTCCCCTGGTTTAAGTGAATGCAGCAATAAGCAAAGCCACAAGAATAAATTGGACACTCCAAGTCCAAGAAGGAAGAAGTCGCTGAAGATGACGTGCGAGAGGTCCCATTTGAGGAAAGCTAGGCAGTCTCATGTAACAGGTATGTTTTTATATTCAATCACTCAAATAATGCTTTAGTTAGAATTTTTATCGATTTTGTGCAATTATAGACTTTATTTCGTTATATTTTTGCCCGAGTTTCAAGTTTTCTTCTTTTTCTTATTGAATTTTAATTAAACTCAAATTGAGAAGTTTGGTTAAATAAAACAAGGTAATAAATCTAACCTTAAAACTTTCACTCCGAAAATAATGGCCGCTAAGTGAACAATCAATTTTAATTTTAACGAAATAACTATTAAAAGGCATTATTTTTTTCCGGTGACTGAAATGAAAAACTTGTTTCGCCTTTTTATTTATATTTCTTAATATAATTATTTGTTTCTGGATATAATATATCGACTTTTTTCATATTTTCGGTATAAAATTTACACTGTTATAAAATAAGACAAATTTGTTTTTTTTTTAAATACCTAGGTAAGTATTATTTGAATATAAATATTTTGTATTAGGCAATTCACCCTAAAAAGAGTGCTTTGTGTTATTTATAAATAGAACATTGAATTTGAAGCGGCATGGCATCTAGAATGGTGTTCTGTATTCTCTAGGTGTGGGCTTGATTTTATAAGGCGGGTCAAATGTCGGGCAATTGTCCGAATTCTATCACATGTCACCAACACAAATAAACACCGATACCAAATACCAGCGCTAACACACTGTTACTGTACTTTCGACTCCATTATAGTTCATTGATTTTAGTTACCGGAAACTCCCGACATCGACATTTGAATTAAAATTTGAATGCATGTCTCAGGACAATTTTTATGCTTGCTGAAGATAAAAAACTGACAATTCTTCATACTGACAAACTCATCGTTTCACGAGATTTCTCTGCGTCTTTGTTTTTCTTCAGGAAGATAGTATTAAGTACCTACATACTGACTACCCGACTTCGCCCATTTAATAATTGAAATTCATATAACATATTTCGAAAAAAACAAAATGGTGTCTCTATTTTTTTAATAGCTTGTTGGCTATTTCAAAGCTTCCATAGCTCTTGATTTAAATTAAGTTGCAAGCTGAAAATAAAGGAGCTAACCTTGAATTTACCTACAACTTTAATGACGCCAAAGCTCACCTGTCGCGAATTTTCCGTGAACCAAACACACAGGTGTTCTGCTTTATATTTAAGATTTATTTATAAAATAAAAGCAAATAAAAATAAACACTCGTTTTACAATATGCAATATAATCAATAATCATAGTGGACATAATACAAAACAAAGGTACAGGAGGGGGTATAAATAAGGTACAAGGGTATAAATAGTGAATCAATGGCCATTGTCTTGTCTGTCTTTTGTACGTTTTTATGACAGGACTATGTATACCCTCAACGGCTTCCTTCATTTGAGATAAAAAACAAAATGTAGAAATGACCGCAACAGAAACTATTCGTTGCTAACTTCCGTTTCATAAATAATATTATTATTTTTTAATGATCAACTAATGTTTATAAGACAAGGTTTTTATGCACAACAAATTATTATTATAAGCATTAATTACTCGCTTGAAATATCCATACAAATTATAATAATATCTCCCGAGTAAAAATTTCCGTCGGCAGCATTTATTTTTACTCGGGAGATACTTTTAATTTGTATTTATATTTCAGGCGAGTAATTTGTTTTAAATATTATTACCTGTTGGTTATGATATACGGGTGTTAACGGACGTACTTACCTTACTCCTGACATTATTTGGAGTAAAAAAAGTAAATGATATTTTGGAATCCGGTGACATTTTTATGTTTTTTTGAAAAAGGTATTGGACAGCTAGGGTCGATGTGAATTTTTAGAAAATTATTTTCAGTAGCCTATTTATATTACCTTTAAAATATTTGATAGATACGCGACTGCACGGTGCACACGTACATGAAGAATAAGAGCTGTTATGGTTCTACCGCTGAGAGCTCCGTTCTAACCCCGTTTTTTATGAAAACCATAGACATATGAATATTAGTAGACCTGCCCTAAGTGATTAAAAGCGTATTATCCCCACTCCCCATACCGGTTCCATTGGAGCCGGCTGTGCTCGCGTATGGCCTCAAGTGAAATTTGAAAACGTGACGTCATCATTCTTGTGCGAACTATGGTCGAGGCATCATCGGTTCATTTTACGAAATAACACGGCAAAATGTTGACTTGTACTATGAAAACTTGTAAAAATAGATGTGAAAAAGAGAATAAACCCAATTGTCGTATTACATTCCATATATAAGCATTATTTTACTTTATTTTAAGCATATTCACATCGTATAATATAGATCAGTTTTAGAAACATATACTATCACATCGAGAAACGTCTGGATGCGAAACACAAAGCTGGTTGGTTGCTGGGAAGTAAATTATGAACATTTATAAAAGTGTCTTAACTAAATACTTAAACGAAATATTCGACTCTGAAAATAGAACCGAATTTTTTTGCCGAATTTGGACTTCGCAAATTTGTTCATAACGTGGCGAGTAATTTGCGCTCCCATGTAAAAATGTCTATTCATTCAAAAGCAGATTTTACTTTTAAGAAGTAAATGGTGATATTATAATGCGAGATGCCTATTAACTGTCAGATTGATTTATTGACGAATCACAGTCAGCCTTACGCCCTTCGTTCTTCAACAGTTGATTTTATCCCTCACCATTATCTTCTCGTCTATTAATTCCTATGTCTGTGATGAAAACGAATTTTGGTTCTGAAGACTTACTAACAAGTTTATCAGTTAATTTGTCGTTTTAATTTTCTGAAGAGATAAGTTTTGAGTTTAAAATGTTTATTATGCCGTTAACTTAGGTTATTATATTATTTTATTTTGACCGGTCGGTGGCCGAGTTGACATCGCGTTTGGGTCCCACCCAGGCGTAGTGTGTTCAATTGCTCGGCTGGCTGAGTCCTCCATCACAACACAAGCAACATTTTCAGCATACTGTGGTGGTAGTAGGAGATTTTCAAATATTGTCAGGTTATTCGTAACCCGGGAATATTTGTCTTTCTTCTTTAAAAAAATAATAATAAATTTGTGTCACGTAATTAATGTGATTTATAAAATAATTACATTTCGGGGAAGACTAAATGAAACGGTTGAAAGGTTATTATTATTTTTTTTTAATAATCGAAGTGAACCTGGTCAGTGTTAGGCATTAAGTTAATTTAATAAATATGCCTTACTGAAACATTCTTCCATTAAAACTTACGTCTCATATATTCTCTCGAGAAAACAATAAACACACTTTTTTCGGGATTTAATAATATTATAAAGTACCTCCATAAATTGCATATAATTTTTTTTTTGTGTAATCTAGTCTTTACGTTTTCATATGAGTGGACCGCGAATAATAACTAATAACGATTCTCGCAAATAATGGAGTTACCGCATAATTCAATTATTCATATTTTTTATTATTTATAATGCTCGCTTTCAGTGAATATTTAATGACATGTTTGCAGTGTGGATAAAAAGCGTTTCGAATGCGTTTCATCTCTCGTGCTTAGGTTTTTCCTGGAGTCGGCCCGTACACGTCCCGACCAACCGGGCAACCTGGCTAGCTACTAGGTACTGGCCAGTCAGTAGTCATGCTCGGCTGCACAGTGGCGCATACCGGAACTACATAAGCTACCACAATGCCTCTTGAAAGTCCTGATCTTAAAAACCAAGAAGTGGTTCTTCAACTTGAAATCATGAAACACTTTTGAATACTATTTTCCTCAAAGTATTCTGTAAAGTATTGTTGTCGAGTTAATGAAAAAAAAGCTTGTAACGAAAATATGTAGAGTAGGGAAGGTTTGGAAGTAGCTGGAGTTTTCCGACAGCGACATCCTTGAGAAAAGTCACTGAGAAACAGTATTTTATCTTGGTTACGCCTACTAAATAACGTTTTTTAGCGAAAAGGGCACAGCAAGCGAATAAGTCGATCGTATTTTAAATTCGAAAAGTTTTATTTTTGTATAAAATAAAATAAAATACTTTTTGTTTTAAAACCACGAGTTTTTAATAATTTTTAGAACCGACCGGTTTCGCTTTACTCAAGCATCTTCAGGGTACAAATTATTACTTAATATTATTAAGTAATACTTATATTATTACAGTAATAATTTGTACCCTGAAGATGCTTGAGTAAAGCGAAACCGGTCGGTTCTAAAAATTATTAAAAACTCGTGGTTTTAAAATAAAAAGTATTTTATTAAATACATATGTCAAACCACAAAGTGATTGCTTTCTACGATAATATTTTATTTTTGTGTTATTCTCTTTTTGAATTTCACTTTTGTTTTCGATAATGAATTAATACAATTCTTGGAAGCGGAAATTAACCCACGTCCCGACGTCCGATGGAGCTGAAACTCTGCAGACAGGCTCCTTGTTGATTACAATGCATTCTTACAACTTTGTGTATCACGTACACATACACCGACATATTCGCATTTCTCTGAAATCGAACAATATTACAGCAATTATTTTTTTAAATAAATCTCGGTTCTATACGGTCGGCAGCCAAACATAAACAATAAGTTAAGACTTAAATAGATGTATTATAGTAAAAAAAATAGGTTAATTTTTTATTGTAAATAAACTTTTTTCATTTGCACTGGAATTTGAAAAAGTCGGATCAACATTCGCTGTGATTCTTTCCGGAACAGGCTTGTGCGTAGAGATCACTCGGGTGTCTTCCAAGTTTAGGGGGAAGTATCTCCTTGTAATTCGACCCTTATCTCTTTGAACTATCTTCATACAAATCCATCGGAGCGAATCGTGAAGCCGAGCATTAATAATTCACAATTTTGAGCTTTTGCTCCTTGTGTGTAAGGGTTGTTTTCCCGCGTGGCTTTTGATCGGCATGTTTGCGTACCATGACGAAGCGAGACTTGATGAGGTTTTGCTTCCAATCATATTCCCAGATTCGAATTTCCTTTAATTATTATTACGATCCTTTATGCAAACTTCGTTGTGGATACTTTTAATTTGCATCGCGGGAATTACCAGCATGCATTTTAATTTCGATTCGCACCATTTTACCTTTTTTGT
Organism: Hesperophylax consimilis; assembly: GCF_061612785.1. Classification (NCBI taxonomy): domain Eukaryota; kingdom Metazoa; phylum Arthropoda; class Insecta; order Trichoptera; family Limnephilidae; genus Hesperophylax; species Hesperophylax consimilis. Next base: position 10,985,940 of record NC_142856.1, on the reverse strand, counting down.
AGTGTGTTTATCGATTTTATTTACAGGTACAATGTACATAATATAATCATCTTACGATGGTATTGAGTTTACCAACTGTATCTGTGGTTATAGGTTTAAGTTTAGCATATTTACAATGTTTGTATCTAGATAATATACAAGTATAAAAATTCAAGTATTTGATGAGTGAATGGGACGAAAAATTTAAAAAATCGAAAAAAAACCAGATCAAAAAAATCTGTAAAAGCTATTATTTTACAATTTTATTAGCCCGGAAAATTGAAAGTTTCAAAATTTTCTTTTGATGAGAAATGTTGTTTTAATTCTTGTCTTGTACCCCAGAATTCAGAATGTTGTTTCAATTCTTGTCTTATAACCAAAACTTCAGAATGTTGTCTTATAACACAAGACTTCAGAATGTTGTTTTAATTCTTGTCTTATAACCCAAGACTTCAGAATTTTGAACTATTTACGTAAATGTGCGAAAGGCACAAGAAGTGATTTGTGGGCGTGTTTTGTTTTCCAAATATAAGCCCGATTCGGGCCTATATTTCCACATAAAACTGTGATTACGAAATTCAAATGGGATGGTGATATACAATTTCAGGCAAGTGTAAGACAGACAGACCGCGTGTTAATTGTCTAGAACCAAAAGGTAATAAGTCAGTGGCACATTTGTTTCCGTTCAAATTCGTATGGAAGGAACTTCTAGTTTTCATATTTATTCTAAGCTGAGGTACGATGAAAGTAGAAAGAACGTATTAGAAATGAGATCTCTTAGGCATGTGTGTGTCAAAACGAAGCACATGTTTATATTACTAGTGAGGAGATTTGAAAGAAACCTCCACATGTGTAATGCAGTCATACATGATTGCATCACACGTAGGCCTCGAGGATCTCATTTATAGAGCATTCAATCTAATTGAATACTTCATCTGCCAGTTCTATGCTTCACTGCCGAACATCAGCTTTGATGTCAGCACTCCACTATGGATGGCTAGTCTCGATTATTTTGTCCACTAATTACTAGCGACTATTGTAAAGATTATGAACCTAAGAATATATTGTATCTTAACAAAAGTTTTATAAGAAATTATCATTCCAATAATTAGATTAAGAATAAAAAAATAACAAAGTACAAACAGAATATATAATAGGTTCTCTGAAATATCTATCAGCTGAGTGGTGGGATAAAGTTTCAAGCAAGCGACTTCCTGGGCACATTGCTATAATTCTATTCACTTTTTACGCAAGAAGGTTCCCACGGAGAAAGGGGGACATTGTTTCAACATACCGATCGTATTACCCTAAGAAAAACACGCAGTCGTGTAATTACGTATCTTAAATGCACAGGTGAGCAAGCTTGCACTCAACCGAACAGAAAATGACCATTTAAATAATGAGTTACCTACTTATTTAGTTTAAATTATTATTTTTAAATGAGACTCATATAATATTGAATAACACAAGAAGTGCCTTGTGGACGTGTTTCGTGATATAAATACATATAAGTCTAATTTGGGCCTCTTTTTTCCATAAGAAACTGTGTTTCATCGTGCTTACGAAATTCAAATGGGATGGCGATATACAATTTCAGGCAAGCTTAAGAGAGACAGACCGCGTGCTAAATGGTCTAGTTCCAAAAGGTGCTAAGTCAGTGGCACATTTTTTCCGTTCAAATTTGTATTAAAGGCACTTCTAATTGTATTCTTTATTCTATGCTGAGGCATTAGTCACTTAGCCAAGTTTCAACACCGTGTTATTTTGTTGATGGTTCGTATCGTGAAATGCTGTTGCGACTTGAATGAAGTTACGTTGATCTCGAAATTGCTCTGCCAGTTTAATGATGCTAGAGCTCATTTTACCACATTTTTTCAAATATACAACACAAGAGATGATTTTTGAGTTTATCCTTGAATTCTGTTAAGTTTTTAATCCGTCTTACTTCACGTGGGAGTTTATTCTCGTCTCGGGGCCTGATACTCAAATGTGTCTGGCTTGACCCACCTTCATACACGTCTCATTCTTGCTCGAATGTCATTTACAGAGATCCTTGACTCTGCGAGGTTAGGATTTAGCAGCGAATTCACGCAAAATCCAAACAAACTAAGTATTTTGTTTGGGCCCATGGCTAGGACCAGCTCCCATATAAGGCCGGGACTAAGGCTTGAATTTGTCTTCTGAAACAGCGTAGGAAGACGCGAAGGGGGGAGAATGCAGGCGTGGGATTGATCAAGCCAACACAGACCACAATGTGAACATTATGAGCAAGTCACAACAGCAGACCTTACAGCAGACAGTAGAGTCTCGGTGTTTGCTGTAATTAGTTCCGCTTGGTAACATAATGCACCCGCCTAGATATTCCTGCTGTAGAAGGGAGAAGCGAGGGTGCATATGACTCGGGCTTCGTGCCGAGTACTAAATTGCTACAGGGCCGAATGTACCGTAAAATAGGCCCATATTGGGTGCACATCGGCATGTTCCACACCAATATAATCGATTTCTGTTACAAGTTTGAACTCAACAAAAAATATGCTCAATACGTCTTTAATTCAATAGCCATTAAATAATATTTTGTCAAAAATAAAATGCACTATAATATGATACTAGTATTTTTTATCAACATTAGACGATGTTGTTCCTAATTTTCTCTTATTTTGTAAATTATATATTTATTCAGAGTGGAAGATACTCTCAGTATCGCCCTGGTGTAAGACCACCATTCAGTATTGAAACGTTGCTTGAAATGGATTTGGCCGTGTTTGGTGGCCAGGTAATTCCCCACCTTCCTCTCCCTCATCTCCTTCCGAACCCATTACCTTCAGCCTCACAATATACCCCAATTGGGGATGCCATAGTCTCATAGTCTGGCTTCAGATGGTTGGGAGCAGTTGGGTCTGTTTAGCTGTTTCACATTAAAAAAAAGTTCAAAATCAAAATTTCCTATGAAATTATAAGTTTTGTAAGTAGGTACTTAAATACCTTCCTACTTCATTATAAATCATTCATATTTTGCTTAACATTTTTTTTAAATTTCAAAAGAAATGTAACTTTCTAAAAGACAATTATTTTATCAAACTTTCTTCAGGTATATATTATTGATTATTCCGATTTGACATCTCGATATCTCATTTGATATTTTTTTTTTTTTTTTTTACAGTAATACCGCACAAGAGTCCCAACTGCTCCCGTCTGGAGCCAGTGAGACTATGGCATCCCCAATTGGGGTATGTTGTGAGGCTGAGGGTATTGGGGAGGGGAGGGAGATGGGGAAGAGGAAGGTGGGGAAGTACCTGGCTATTCAGATCTGGTCACCAAACACGGCTAAAGCCATTTCAAGCAACGTTTCAATTCTGAATGGTGGTCTTACACCAGGGCGATACTGAGAGTATCTTCCACTCTGGAACGTGCCGCAAATATACTATATATTATTTTAAATTAATTAATTGTGAAATAACACAAATTAATCAAATAAAATTTATTTGCGCACGCCGGGTTCGAACCCGCGACCTTCGGATCTGTAGTCAAAAGCGTATACCACTAGACCACGCCGGCCGTCAAAGCTTAAAATGTAGTATCCAGCAAGATCACCTTCTAAAATTACAGACAATAAAATAAATTTACAGACTGATGAAATGCCAAATGGTCAAGTTAAAACGAGACTTCGCTACGCTGTCAATTAAAATATACACAATGAAATTACACTTTTATAGAAAAAAAATCAACTCAACAAAAGATTAGAAATAAAAACAGCAGTTAAATCCACATCAATCTTTTAGTATCACATAAACCAAAGATTCAGCTTGACACACTTATCTTTGTAGGCGGTTAAATGAGGAATGAACAAGCGAACTTTTTTGTGTTCGCAAAATCTATACTTACAGTCTGCTAAGTACCTACCTAAATGCTGACATGATTAAAGATAATGGAAATATTATATTATATAGGTCCCGATGAAGACACAGTTGTGGCTAAACCGGTTGTTAAAAACAGAAATTGCATTCACAATTTTTGACTTCTGTTTTTTACAGTAACAATTTACCGATGAAAAAGTGTGTTTAGTAATGACTTTCTAGCTGTTTTTTCGACGCTGTGCTGTAGCCCTTTTGACGCTGTGGTAAATGCGGCCCTGATAACTTCCACCAGTCCATAGGTTGGTGAACCCTATTATGATCTGAATCGTGTACCACTCGAATAGCTCTAATTGCCTACTACAATAGTGTAACTATGTCAGCGTATCCACCATTTTCAATCCTTGGTTTCTGACAAATTATATCTGTAGTAAGATCTTGCTCAATATTAGGCATATATATATATAATGCTATTGTTGAGCGTAAAAAATATCTACGTAACTCAAATAATGTCACACGTTCCCATTGTCATTTATGGGAACAATTTTACTTTATTTATCACACAAAAGCACTGAGCTTTTGGGCCAAGATTCTCAGGCTCCATTGAAATTGAAAAAAAAGCGTCTTAGGAACCTATGTAAAGATTTTTTTCTAGTTCAAGTCTATGAAAATTGTGCATTAACCCGTAGTGTGCTACGAAATCCACAGTGGATTTGTTAGTAGCTCATCGCGCTTGCCTCGATGTAATGGTGTATTGAACCTTAAAAAATGCTCCTAACATACAAATAATTCTTAATTCGCTTGGCAGGGAAATAATGTATCGTAGTATTATTCTAGCTTGTCGTTTCGTCACTTGCAAATTTGTTTATTTTATCTCTGAAAGAGCGCGTCGCAAAATTCATGTTCAATGCCATAATTCCGATATTCAAAAGTTATTAATTTATTTATAGGAAACTTACATTTTTTTATTTGTTAGTTTTATTTTAACATATTATTTCATTAATCTCTTTCCAGCATTAATACTTATAAAATTATAACGTTCATCTATTCTCTTTATAAATGCTAATCATTTTTTGAGCATTGTAATCCAAAAAAGGTAACACATAATTTTTTATTTCTTTATTTAGTAGATAATATTGAACTCCTTTAATTTTGGACAAAGACGTTTTTATGAAGAAATTACAACGTTAATTCAAAACGACATCTATTCCCAATGTTTTTATTTTTACAATAGAAACTACCATTTTATCTACATTAAGGTTTGGTTATCACGTTATCAGTTATCAAAAACTTATTTTATATTGTTCAAAATAACTATAATAAATCGGTCACCATGAAACAAGCATTTGCCTAATATGGTGATGCAATGTAAATGTCAAATAAAAACCATGTATTTTATAAATAAATATTAATAATAAGTTATTACGAAAATAGTGTCAGCCGTATGACGCGAGATTGGCATTTTACTCCTAATATTCATGTGTTGAGGTCTCGCGTTCGCGTAATTGATTCCCAACTCTACGAAGTGTGATTATATAAAGATTTGAAAGGAAAGTGATTTACGTAACAAAGTTCAACTCCTGTGATAGTAATCACACGTTCAAGAATTTTATTTCGAATTGAAGCATCGCTTAAAATGACTTTAGTCATGTTTGTTGACCAGATCTATATATGCAGGTGCTTCCCAACTTTCCTCTTTGCATCAGCTTAGTAACAGTTGGGATACCTGTGCGGTATTATCATTAAAAAAATATGTAAGAAAATATTATGTCGTAGTAGTTCGTAGATGCATATTTCAAAGTTTCGCAACGAATGTCTGGCGACATCGGTAGATACACGTACTACTTATTTGTGTGTGTGTAAGTCTCGCCGAGTCAGCTGTTTGCAGTGAAATAGTATCAGGTGAACAGAACGAACAGGTGGGAACTGCCTTCTGTCTCGCATAGCCGTGTGAGCGCTCAACGTTCCCGTGTCTTGGCCTGACGTGACGTTTTCAGTTCTCACGATAGTCAAGAAGCAGTAGGTAGTAGAGTTTCCATAAGACAGAACAGTGATAAAATAAGAAACAAAGAACATGCGACACAAGACTCTAATAAGATTCTAATTTTTTTTTTTTTTTTAAAGAAAGACAAACATTCCCAGGTTACGAATAACCCAACAATGTTTGAAAATCTCTACCACCACAGAAAGCCGAAAATGTTGCTTGTGTTGTGATGGAGGACTTAGCCATCCGAGGAATCGAACACGCGACGCTCGGGTGAGACCCAAGCGCTATGCCCACTCAACCACTGACCGGTCCTGATATAATAATATTATGTATTACTTGCGTCTCTTACTTTTCTGTAATATTTGTATTTCATATATATTTTTTATTTTGAATTTTTATTTTTTTTATATTTTAATCTTTATTTAGGTATGTGAAAATTAATGTGTCTTTGTATGTTAACTGAGTTTTTATAACTGGATTTTTCTCACGTAAGTGAGATCGTCTGTAAAAACCCAATATAAATAAATAAATAAGGCTCACATTTTAATTAATTACGACAAATTCGTAAGGAAAATATATGTATATTTTTAGAGCGATCCACATGGATGAAAGTTACTTATATTTAAGATTAATTTAAACTGTACGTTACCATTACAATATTTTATGTAAAACGATTTGAAAATTTTAAAAATGTATTACAACTATAATATTAGCGGTAAATACCAGATTTTATTGTCTAGACGATGAAATACGTTCATCAGAAAAAATTTAAATTAAATCCCACGGAAAGATCAATTATCTAGGCCTGCTAACGCAAATTCGCCCATAGGTCCGTCCATTACGCCGGCCCGCGCGCCGAATATTGTTTTACACGACTTCATCACTTATATCGTTAAGATTACCACTTTAGAAATGTGCAAGAGCAAATTCAACCGTAGATCTGTATAATATACAGGGCCGAGCGTCGCATATTTGTGTGTATTTCTCCTTCACTTACTTCGTTAAGCTTTCAAAGTTATTTTAGGGTATTATCTCATCTAACCTAACCCTACCTCACCTAACCTAAACTAACTTAAACTAAACTAACCTCATATTCTGTTTTGTCACTGTTCTGTGTTATCCGATTACCGACAGTAGGTATATGGTGGTAAGGTGGTACTATGGTATAGATAGGTAGTGACAGTGACATCACACGCTGTAATGCTCGACTTCGTGACGACGCTAATAGGAATATGATGTCAATCGGAATAATGAGGAAAAAGTAACAAAAGCCAATATTAACGAACATTGCGCTAAAGGCAGAGGTAAGAAACCTAATAATGCTGATAAATTCCTGCTCCTTTTTTCGTAAACGGTGCATTCATTAGATAGATACATTGATTAAAGTATAATACATCAATAGATAGAGAGGTTACAACGGAGCTCTCATTGGCATGTCATGATGATGGTTTTAAAAATTGAAATATTTGACCACTGTATTTATTTCGGTGCTCGTTTAAAAACACAAACCTTTACAAAAAGCTCTTCAAACCTAAAGCTTTTACTTACTGACTAAATTAAAACTGTTAATAATAATCGCTAGCGGAAACGCGGAGACGTGCCCCGTCCCAATATCCGAAACGTCGGCCCAGAATAATAAATAAGGCGATAAATTTTTTGCTGCATCCTTCTTTATATTGCAACCATTCCTACCCGAGTAGAGAGTAGACTACCCATATCTGTATTGTCTTTTATCTTTCCTAAATCTTGTTATGCCGAAAGAGGTTCAGATCGTTAAAATAATAATATTATCTTAGATGCATTAATTTTGTGTTTCTATCTCGTCAAATCAGAAAACCTTTTAGCTACGATAATATGGTCCTCTCACTAAGAGCTCGATTGTAACCTCTATTTAGGCTTCACATAGATGCATTGCTTGTATACAACATGTTTCCGACTTGTTGTTCGATGAAAAGAAAATTCAAGTAAAAAAAATAGTTTTTAATCAAAAATACTAATTTCGATTGTTACTCCGTCTGTCTGTAATCCGGTTCAATGAATTCTAGATCTTTTGCTTTGAATTTAAGTATCATTTTCAAAATTTGAAGATTCAGGCAGGCGCTAAAGTACCTACCTTCCTATGATATAATACTTTTAACAGAAATTATTTTAATTGTTTTTTTTGTTGTTTTTTTCAAAAGTGTACTGATTTGTAGAGAATTAGAACTATTCGTTATATTTCACTAGTCTACGCGCTTGTATTAAATATATAACAAAAATAACACTGTAGATATTTTTTTTATATTCACCTTACAACAATGTATATTGCATAAGTGTACTTACTATCCCTTTTTGCTAAAAACGATAAGTAGACGTAAGCAAGACAAAATGCTTTTTCTCAGTGACGTTTCACAGTGGCATCACGTCGAAAGCCTAAATACATTTTACGCACCAATCCTAAATGTGTGTTGGTCTTCTATAGGTAATTTGCACCACCCATACACTATTATACCCACATATAAGGGCGAGGAAAAGGCTGCAGTTGATCTATCAGCGGTAGATCTTTATGGACACTTGTCTTACAAAGTGAATCGGAGAGTTACAATTGAATTTAGATTATTTATTTCTGTTTGAGATAATAGCATCCGTTTCGCGTTGCCATGGCAATCAGCAACACAGATCACAGAGTAGATTATGTTTTATTAAATTAAACAAACAAATTGGAACACGACTCGTTCTTTTGACCTCTGATGAAGACAAGATAATTTTTTTTATAAATAAAATGGGGCATCGCACGGTATGCAGGTAATAATATAGGGGTGATGCACACCTCAAAATTAATTTAATAAATGTTAACTTCTTCAATAAAACATTGTTTACGACTGACTCCCAACGTTCTGGTAGTTTTACGATTTCAAGCCTGGAAATTATTTTCCAAAAGCTTTCATTCGATAATTGAAAAAATATATAAATGATAAAAGATCAATTCAATAATCAACCTGTGAAAACATTTTTTTACTCCAATACATCTATTAATATGTGTCCCTTATCAGGCAAGAGTTACTATTTTCTGATAAGGTATACAATTAGGTACCAATAAATGACCTAATAATATTTTGTAAAATTTGTAAATGTACAATGAAAGTCATATTTATCATATGGCAATATATATATTTTTTTAATTTAAAACCTTTTCTCTTTTTTTGGTTGACTGAGGATTAAGCCTTCCTCCCCAGGGACTGGAGTCAACCGCGCTAATTACTTAGCCAAATCCCACTTGGCTGAGACCGACATTTATTTCGGTCATGCCGTCCAATTACAGAGAAATGAGTATACAATCGAAAGTTGAAATAATGAATTTTCATCGACACCGAGTGTATCTGCCGAGTTTCATCTCGATCGGATGTCGGGAAGTGGGTTAATTTCCACTTTGATGATTTGCATACATTCAGTCACGAAAACAAAAACGAAATTCAAATATGTATTTATAATCCTATTAAAAGGGGCTCAAATTTTAATTATTTCGGGTGAACGTATTACTAAAATCTCAAATTTTTCTAGAGGGATCCATGCGGATGTAAGTTATTTATATTTAAGATTAATAAAAAAGGACCGTACTATTATAAAACGTTTTTGAACTATAAAATTATCGGTAAGCACCAGACTATGAATTAGTAACTTCCCGAGGGATCTATCTAGAAATATTTGAGATTTTAGTTGATAATTTAAAATAAACCCCACGGAAAGATAGATTTTCTAGATCTGCTCAGGCAAAGTCAACCGTAGGTCCGTCCACTACGCCAGGCCGAGCGCCGAATATTGTTTTTCTTGACTACATCACTTGTGTCGTTAAGATTTCCAATTTATTTTAGAGATTTCATAGGGAAAATTCAACCGCAGGTCTGTCCAATACTCCATGCTCTGTTGCTTCTCTTACATCTCGTCTTAAGGCGATGCCATACGTAGTGATGCAAAATCATGTGTTTTTGGTTTGAAAATTTGGTCGCCTACAAATGTTTCAGATGCTTTAATTAAATACTGCGAGTAGAATACATCTTGACCTTTAAAATAATCGAGTATTTTTTATATAAGTCTTTTTATAAGTCCAGAAAAAAATAATGTATAGGCCCATGAAAACTGCTTTAAAGTTCAAAAGATCCTACTTACGAACCCATTTTCGGTTATGATTTTATTGTATAATGTGGCAAATTAAGTTATTTATAAAATGATCTGAAAAAAATTAAATATTTATGCCTGAACATCCACAAAATAAAATAAAAGGCACTTTTTGGCCATGTTTTTTTCTTGCATAAATCAAAACAGACGGATGGTGTTAAGCGGGAATTTAAACCTTATCGCCATCTACGTAAGGGTTGTTATTGATAGCGGCTCCATTGAAAATATTTGCATTGCCTTAAAAGCCTAATATCAAACCGCAATACGGACATTTTATCATTATTTATGATTTGTAAGTAAAGAATAACACACCTTATTAGATACCTACCTAGAAGTACCTAATATCATATTTTCTTCAAAACGTGGGAACTTTATTAAGTACTAGCTTATAATGTATTATTGACTTTTGTATTTATTGAGTATCGTTCAAATATTTTTAATGCATCTTATCTCCAGTCTTATTAGGTAGGTAGTCAGAATTTCGCTTGTACGCACAGTGTATTTCAGGGTCATCTGTAAATGAAGGCCTCATCATAGTCTGTGACAAGCATAAGGCCCTCGACTACGAATCCGCAGGTCCCGGGTTCAAATCCCGTCGTGCGCAATTAATTTTTTTCATCTGTGTATAAAACAATGTCACTCTTCGCATCTGTCTGTTTGTGCGCTTAGTTCTCCTAAACTACGCAACGGATTTTGATATGGTTTCCTTTTTCATTTAGAGAATAGCTTCTGGGAGATTTATTTATCCATATATAATACAAGCATATTATATTTGTAGAAAGTAGCGAAAAATCAAACAATGCCAGGTACACGTCAACTAATACAGGGTTTTCCAATAAGAGGCGTTATTTTGATATTCAATCGTAAAAGATCAATGGTTTCGTTGCTTTTGTGGCACGTAGCACCGTCTTGTTGAAAGTAAACGTTGTCCAGATCAATACCATCCGATTCCGGTTAATATAAAAATAAATTATAACGATAAAAATTATTAATCATCTCTCGATAGCGAAATCCATTCACCGTAACTGTTGCTCCAGCCTCATTTTCGAAAAAGTAAGGTCCAATGACTCCGCCAGACCATAAACCGCACCAAACAGTCACACGTTGAGGATAAGGAGGCTTTTCAACAATAACTCTTGGGTTTTCCGAGCCCCAGATCACTCCAGGCCTCATCACTCAAGATGATTTGAATTTGATTCACTCAAGTGAATTTTAATAATTTCAATGTATTGTCGAAGCGTGTATCGTTCCATTTTTATTAATGGCGTAGTTTCTACTTGTCAAATGTCAAAAACGGACAGCTTCAAAAGTAACATTTACCGAAACAGCGGGTTATTCAAAATAACACCTCTTATTGGAAAACCCTAGATATATATATATATTTTTAAATCAATGCCCCTAACACTAACATTGTGGTGTTCGGTAGTAAATGGTGGAAAAAGTCAGAGACGCCCGAAATAGCGAAGCATTGCGGGATCCACTAGTTTAAAATAAAATCAAAAATCTACGCGGCTGCTTGTCATTTTCCGTCACTGGTAAACTTAACTTACCTGACACTCCTGGCTTTATCTACATTCATCACTGATTTTCTTAATTAAACCTCAATTATTTTTCACGTGGTCGTCCATTGAATTCAACCTAAGGCCTTAACCGACTTCTTCCTTCCACCTTATAATAATATATTATTCTCGCGACAATCACTTCATTTGAGTTATTTTACTAGTAAATACAGGTAAAATAGTGTTTTACTAGTAATAGTTATTTTACTAGTAAATACTAGTAAATACAAGTAAACTAAAATAAAATAGAACTTTAATAGTAACTTCGGGCACTTGGGACTCTGGCAGAAAGCAATCACATAAAAACATGATTTTTTTAATTGATTGTATTACATAGAATTTAATGAAACTCCCGCGCAAATGATGATACCACGTGACATCACCAGTCACCGTGCTACGTGACTCAGAGCGTTCCATTTCTCCCGCGTCACCATCATTCTCCGATGGGCACAAAAGAATAATGCGGAAGATTCCCGCGCAGTGAATCACAGGTGTTGGGTACAAAAAAACGCACCTTTTTTTCGTTTCTGCTACCCGGGGGCTGGCGGGAGATAGGTTACACGCTGAGCTGTGAAAGGAGTCGGTATGATGCCGAAGGGCTCGTAAAATACGCGGATGAAATTTGTCAAATACGCGAGAAGCAATCATTCTTTGCAACTTACATTTTTAAAAATACTATTTTTTTCTGATTTTGAATCTGCAAGGTTGGGTCGTATCAAACCTTCGTCACATTTAATTGACTAATGTCGGCGACATTTTGAATTTTTGATCATTGGATGGTTTCGACGTTTGTCGAACCTTTTCAGCTTTTGATCAAATTGTAATTATTTTTCAATGTTGTTATGCTTTTCAGCTAATCATAGTATAATTTGAAGTATTAATATCATAGTGCTCTGGTGACATGAAATTAGCACTCCTTTTCTTGCCGAGAGCTCGATCATTTCCACGAATAAGCTAAGAAGCGGTGGGACGCCATATTGTTTCTTGTACATTTTTCAATAAGATAAAAACGCCCTGTAGTATGAAAAAGCCGGTATATCATGAATTTATTGAATTTCAACAAAATGTTACCAGTAATGTATTAATCCATGCATAATTAATAAGATAATAATAATAAGTATACATGTTGTGTTCTACTTGAAAGCAACACCTGTGCTACTGTTACTGTGTCCACCTGTGACGTCGCTGGGCCGATCAGCTGGCCGCTTCCCGCGCTTTCTCAGCCATCTTTTAGTTCTTACCGAGACGTTTTGGCGGGATTTTAAAGGCGTGCCGCTTATCGCGCCATTGCACACCATCCCTCTTTCTCATAAACGACGCATGTAACAGAAAGAGAGGTTAGAATGGAACTCTCAACAGCAGGGTCATGCCACGATTTTTAGCGGGAAGTTGATGAGTTGGACATTTTTCCTCCTTTGAATTCCGCAATGTGATTTTGGGCTTGGTTCCAATTTTAAGTTTGGCAGTTTTTCTGTTTGTATACTTGTGAAATTAGACACTAAATCGTAGGTAGGTAGTTACAGACACGATATGAAAGCCCGACGAAGACATAAAACGAATCAAACTTGTGCTAGGTCATATCAAGAATCGATATATAACAGAAATGAAGGAAAGTATATCAAGATGGAGAAGTTCGGAATTTCAACCTTTGGGGATATGTTTTTTTTATATATTTTTTTTTATTGGCACAATATTTTTTACATTTCAAAGTTTTCCAGTAATGTTGGCCTCACTGGGTGGCTTGCCCATGCTGAGGCCTTCATTTTATAATATGAGAATATAATCTACATAATACATTTAAAGAGAAAATAATACATTTAAAATATAATCTTGTGTGTTTGTGAGTGATGTGTGTTTACATTGGTTTTGTGTGTTACGTGTAGGTTTTATTTTATGCTATGACATTTTGGTAATATTGTCTTTAATCCATTTTGTAATTTTGTGTGTGAATTTATTTTTATTTTCCTCAATTTTAATTTCAAGTTTTACACTGTTGAAAGCTATTATAGCATGGTATTGGTAGTGTCTTTGTCCAAAACTTGAATTTACTGTTGGAGTTTTTATGTTTTCTTTATACGCTTGTCTAACTGGTCTGTTAGTGTTATTTTGTGTATGTTGAAAATTTTTTTGTCAAAAATTTAGTTTAGTAGTGTTTAACGTATAATTGGCGTATATCTAGTACGTCACAGAAAATTAGTTAGTTAGTTTTTTTTAGAAAATCGAGAATAATTATTCTTTTTCGATTATATAATATATAATGTCGCGTTATCGTGAATGCGATAATTTCAGGTTATGTACTCATTATTTAGAGTTATGTCCGTCGTAAAATTTTATTCAGTTTCTGTCTGTACAGCAGAAGACTAGGTATGTTAGTAATTATTTTGAATAATATCATAACATTTCATGTTTCTGTTTGAATATTTAATATCTTTGGCATTAGGTATAAGTAATGACACGACGACACGTTTTGATTTTGTTTGTAATGTAATGCAAAAATTAAAAAAAATCGCAATGTGCAACTCGCTTGCATTTTGAAAAGTCTTGAATAATAATAATATTGTTGTACGTATTCAAAGGTTGCCAGGTCTACGATATCGATACCAAAGGGTTGATCCATCCCTTTGTTCGGGTGCTTCCCCTTTTTACCTCCTACACCCCGCACCCTACCCATCCACCTGGAGCCTGCTGCATTTTGCAACAACATTCTGGAATATTGTGGGTGCCTCAACGCTGCACTAGCCACGAAGAATGGATCGATAATATTGCTGATTCTTATCTTTGATTTGTAAAGCCAACGACCGCGACCGTTACACTGTACACTGCAAATGAATATCAGCAAAATGTGCAATATTATACGAAGTGCTCTCATAAAACCTTCATGTATTATAAATCCAGCAATTCTAGCATCAGATAGATACGTAAAATACATATAATCTTAATTTGGTTTGTGGGATTAAAGCACAATATTCCCGACTGCCCGCAACCATCGGGACTATGACATTCCCAATTCGGGGTATTTTGTGAAGCTTGGGAGGTTTACTAAAAAAAATCTAATTTTACACAGATACTCAATACCTAAGGTCCGGTGCCAAACATATGGCTTGTCAGCAGATGCAAAATGAATATTGCAAATTTATTAAAAAATCTCTTTAAATTATGGGTAATCCGGTTAAAAGCGGGATTGTAGGCCGTTTCCTGATATGTTGGAACACGTGAAGGAGGTAGCGCCACATGGCATAATAACACAAAAATAAATAACTAAAACACTTTTTGCAGTGAAAATCTCAAATTAAATAATACCCTTTTTACTTTATTTATAAGTGGAATAAGATTTTATACATTTAAATACATTTATTTCACAAATAAATTTATTTAAATTAACAAAATGATCTCTAGGTGGTCAGATCTTGTATAAATAATCGTTCGTCGTCAAAATAGTGATGAGATCTCAAAACGTTGTCACAACGCAATAAATTCAAATAAAATAGTGAAGAGATCTCAAAACGTTGTCACAACGCAATAAATTCAAATAAAATAGTGGAGAGATCTCAAAACGTTGTCACAACGCAATAAATTCAAATAAAATAGTGAAGAGATCTCAAAACGTTGTCACAACGCAATAAATTCAAATAAAATAGTGGAGAGATCTCAAAACGTTGTCACAACGCAATAAATTCAAATAAAATAGTGAAGAGATCTCAAAACGTTGTCACAACGCAATAAATTCAAATAAAATAGTGAAGAGATCTCAAAACGTTGTCACAACGCAATAAATTCAAATAAAATAGTGAAGAGATCTCAAAACGTTGTCACAACGCAATAAATTCAAATAAAATAGTGAAGAGATCTCAAAACGTTGTCACAACGCAATAAATTCAAATAAAATAGTGAAGAGATCTCAAAACGTTGTCACAACGCAATAAATTCAAATTAAATAGTGAAGAGATCTCAAAACGTTGTCACAACGCAATAAATTCAAATAAAATTAAGCCGTTTAACATTATGACGCCTCAATTTCTCGCAAATAATAATAAGTGGGGTCCATTTCATTCTGGGCAGGTGTTTGGGGGTTTTTGTTGTTGCGAACAACCTAGTTCTTAGATGTAGGTATGCAATTCCTGGCACTCATGGCCATTTGGAGCTACTTTGTAACCCATAAATAATAATATATTTTAAAGCAGGAGTTGAAAATACTATCAGTATCGCCCTGTTAAGAGACCTCCATACGGAAAAGTATGGAAAATTCATTAAAAGCGATGAAAAAACTAACATATAAACCTAACCTACGTAACCTATTTAACCTAGTTATTGTTTCATCACTTTTCATGACTTTTTTAAGGTGTGTTGAATTGTCATTTTCAATTTTCATCCGGTCACCGTTTTTTTGGTTTGTATGGACCTACAGAAGCACCAAACAGTGAGGTCTAGCATCAGCTAATGGCGTAATTTCCATCGCCCTGAAATGTTTATTAATTTGCCAAACAATAACTCATTTTGTTTGTTAGTTGGTACACATATTGTTAATATTTCGGTAAACTGTTTTAAAAACTATAATAAATTGGTTTTGTGAAACCGAGTAATAAAATTACGTAGTGAAATTATAATTTTACTCTAAACACCCTATAGTTATATTTAGGGTACGTGCCCTATGAAAGGGTAAACGTATCAAGGACAGTCGTGTTTATTGTGAAGATATATTTGTTTACATGTGACACCTTGCGCTAACCATGGAGCATTACTATAAAGGGAGAAAAATATGTGACACACATAATAGGACGGTGCTTCGTAAAACTTCTCTTGATTTGGAAACCGATCGACAGATGTGCGAAATGACAGCATCAGCTGCTTGAATTGAACTGTCGGTTATTTAAATTTAGAGTATTTATTATAATAACTAGCTCAGACCCGTGAAATAGCATGGTTTAGTCTTAGAGGCGCTACCATTGAAGTAAAAAGTTTCTTAATTCCATGGGCGCTACACGGTGAAATGATCATGTTAAAAAAGTGATAGCATGATACTTTGCTAGTAAAATATTATTCATTCAGAAAATATCGAAAACCCGTGTTCTTTTCTTAAAAAAATGTCATGCCGGAATGCGACAATATCAGTATTTCAAAATCAATATTCGCTTTTGACTGATACTTTGTTACGAACTCTTATCAATTCATTCGTTGAAGGCCTGCAGTCCCGGTTTTAATTGTAAAACAAATAATAATTTGACGACATTTTTAATAATTTAACAGTATTTCATATCAGTAAGTTTTCTCCGTGTACACGGACGTATTTCATTACACCTGGATTATCAATTAGGTCATCTTGTATCGTCGCT
Source organism: Hesperophylax consimilis (assembly GCF_061612785.1). Lineage (NCBI taxonomy): Eukaryota > Metazoa > Arthropoda > Insecta > Trichoptera > Limnephilidae > Hesperophylax > Hesperophylax consimilis. Next base: position 10,969,079 of record NC_142856.1, on the reverse strand, counting down.
CGTCATGATTTGTCCAAAATGTTGGAGTTTTCTTGTGATATATTATATAATGATTAGGTACCCAAAATTGATTAGTTATCCAAAAATATCCAAGGTATTTTTATGATGCTCCTATATAATCATATCCGCAATTCAAATGCTTGGACCTTCCGTGTTATTGCTTGATATCCCGGTAGTATCAGCATGGCGAAAAAACGAGTACGGCTTTTAGTATCAATATACTTTTAAAAATGTGACTGCATGATCATTTCCCAATAAAATATTAGTCATTCAGAAAATATCTTAACACAAAATATCAGATGCTAAACTATTATTATTTTGAAGAACACTTGTTCCGATTTCTTCTTAAAATATTCGTGCTTTCCTGATGATTTCCTGTTTATTATGAAATTTGTCGTATCTTTTGCTATAGGCCTCCAGTCCCATTTTTAACAGAAAAACGAATAATTTTAACGAATAAATTGACAATATATACCATTAAGTTTTCTCCGTGCGGGTAGGTATTCCATTTCCATACCGACGTATAGAAAGAACTACAAATTTCTCCGATTTTTAAATTTGTTTCTTAGGTCACAATTACAGTAATGCTCTTGGTCATTTCTTCTAAAACGTTCAATAAACGTACATCCAAGTGATATAAATAGCTTTCTATCGTATTTTTCAACCTTTCATAGATTCCCCACACGTCCGCAATAAAATAATTCATTTAGGTTCGGCGTTTCGGACATGGGAAACGGCACGTCTTCGTGTTTCCGTTCGCCGGGGACGAATTTGACTTCATCTCTCTGCGGGAGTTAGGTGGACTGAATGCTGCTTTCTTCAAACCTCATCAAGATGCGTGACGAAGTAGGGGCAGGAGAACCTCTCATCTCTCCGCGGGTGCCCGCTGAATGCCAATGCCCATCGCTGGGAGGTTAATAGACTTTGTAGAAGGTATCCGGAACATGTATATTGGTCATGATAGAGTCATAAATAACGTGTAATTATAACTGAAATCGAATAGGTAGTTGCAGAATGGTTGGTGGTTGACCTTTACTGTCGTATAAAAAAGAACATGGGGTTGAAAAGAACTTGACTATAACATACTCAAGTTTTAATTTGAAATATTTTGGTGTGAGTACATTTATTTTTTGTGTTTTAATTCAGGGTCTACAGCACGTAAAAGATAATTATAAATTTCCTCTCGTTTGGTGTTCATTGAGTGGGTTTTTTATGTATTGAAATTAGTTTTGCTTGTAAATTGAACGCTTATCGAACCAAACGCTGTCATTCGCGTAAAGCCCTGTTTAAAATTAACAGTGATTAAAAAACTATTAATTAATTAACAATTAAAATTATTAATGTGCAATAAAACAATGTTGGACCCAAAGTCGATCCTTGTGGGACGCCACCATTGTAAGGAAGACACCAAACAGTCAGCGACCGTTTGAATCGACATCTTCCTTAAAATGTGAAGGAAGTTAGCTTCCGTTAAGAGAAACCTTTTAACCGTATTCACGTTCTTCTTTTCGTTTTTTTATTACCTATAATTGCAACCGGATTATACATGCAATGAGATGAGATCGTTGTAGGATACTAGATCATCATTTTACTTGTCGTCATAATCAGACAAAATTCTCATTCTATTCTAACAACCTGCACTTGCAATAAGAGTCAATCAAATACCTAAAAAATCAAAATGGCTTAATTAAATTTTCCCGCCATTGCTTTGGTTCCCTGGGACCTAGGTTCTGCCCAGAGTGCCTGCGTGTAGTTAATTAGGGCCGGGATGGAGGTAGACCCTTGCAACATCTTGCAGACACCACCTGTCAGTTGGTGTGAGTGTGCTCTACTGTCACAGAAGGAGGAAGAATGCACTGCAGCCTGCAGTATTTTAACTAGATAGTGCACTTATGCAACTTAATTATTTGATGTACAAAAATTTACAAATTTTGTAACGAACCAAAAATGTCAAATAGTTAATACCAATTAAATTTTAACATTTTCTTGAATTCAGCTCAAACGCCAACTATACAATGTTTTCTTATTTTTGCTAATTAAATTTATAGCTTCTATACCTACTCCCCATAGATTCTGAAACGTAAGAATTGAACGCGCTGAAAAGCAAGCGAGCTGAGAAGTATTGTGTTGACCTAGAAACCCCAGACGGAAACCTCTATGCAAATTTAAATGCGATTGTTTTTGTGGCTTCAGATAAACAGATCTGCTTTTATTCTAACTATCCAGCATGCTATTTATTCTGCTTTAAATGGCGAGAAAAGGCGATTGGGATGGTTTTTTTAAAGTTAATGTAAACAATGACCCTTCTCTTGCTTTGAAGGTCAAGAGTGCAAAATTTCATAATCATGAAATAAAACCATATTAATATTAAAAAAACCGACCTACAGACACTCTTCTCTTATATTACTAACTGAAGTTTTTCGAAATCAGATATAGACAGTGACACTGACTTTCCTCTTGTTTTGAAGGTCAAGTTGCAAAATTTAGTCAATCTCTGAATAAAACTGTAGATTAGTATAAAAATCAAATCTACGCCACCTGCTGTAGTAGGTACATAGTATGTATCTACATAGATAAACATATATGGAATAGATGGATATACGTACATGTGGTGAATTTTTCGATAAATTGTTGGTTTCAGTTCTGTCTGTCAGTAATTCAAAATATTAATTGTCTAATGTGCGTAAGGCTACCCTAACTCGATATGTTTTCGCAACAGGTATGAGTCCACTGGGTCGTGCGCACAGCTGATACTTGTTTACCTGGACCGACCCAATGAAACACATGTTCCAACGGCCAAATCTATAAAGGCGCATTTCTTCACCTTGCCGCTGTACCACTATACCAGCCCCACCCCCTTTCCTCTCCATCCCTCGTCAGTCTGCCGGTGGGGGAGGGTTCCAATGGTGTATTGATAATTCAAATCAATGTGCAGATTGATATACTTCTGCTTTGTACCGCGCCATACTGTACTGTACTGCTATATAGGGTGAATGTCCCAAAGGTCAGCCTCTTAAGATTTTTACTTGATTTATTACAGTTTAAAAAGTTGTAAATAGCGTTTAAGTTTCTAACAATTACACCTTATTATAGTTCAAAGAACAGACTATTCACTTATCATTATTGGAAATGTATTTGTTTCAATGAAAATGATTTAAAGGCCTTTCAAAAATTAAATGCCAAAATCACCCAAAGTCAGCCACCATGTGCCTATCTCCAGCCTTTCGAGTTCCTAAAGTCAGCCTAGTCGACGGCTGAGGGTTTTAAATTATTACATAAGACGTGAAATTAAAAAAAAAATAGGTATTCAATAGTAGCAATTTTATTTATATCTACATAGTAAGCAGACAAATATGGCAAGTAAATTCTTTAGAAGCAACTTCCGCATAAGGTATACCCCGTTTTTGGGTACACTTGAGGTGATACCATCTTGGACAGATGTCACAACCAACATTTTTCAGATCATCGTCTTCTACATCACTGATTAATTCTTCTTCACATCCAGTGCATGAAATTTTAGATTTTTTCAGATCATCATCTACTACATCACTGTGTAATTCTTCTTCACATCCAGTGCTTGAAATTTTAGATTGAGTAGATGTTACATTTAATTTCTTATTGGTTTCTCCAGTCTTTCGTCCTAGGTTCTTGTATTTGTCAGTGTTTGCTTTTCGTTTCATTTGTTCTTCCCTTCTTTTCGTTCGTTCTTCTATTTTTGTAGCCTGTTCTTCTTTTCTTTTTTTTATTGCTTCTTGCCTTTCAATCCTCTTTTTTACTAGTGCCTGTTTTATATCTTCTTTTTTGGCCATGTAATTCTTCCAAGCATCAGACGAAATTGCCATCGGCATCGGTTCTCCTGGTTTCAATTTTCTTTTTCCAAATTGCAAACATTTTGGAGTGAACAAGTGATTGCTGAAGGAGGGAGATATTCCGCTTTTAATTTTGTTGGTTACGCACGACAAAGGTGTTGTTGCAGGCACCGGCGGTGGTGTATTTACAGACTTAGTAATAATTGAGGTAGGGCTTGAGTGGAGAGAGAAATTGGAATGATTTGTCATGTCCAGTGATTCAAAATCATCATCAGGAATAGACAAAAATAAATTATTTTGAGCATCTTCTTGGTCGCAATTTACTATGCAATCACTAATTTGTAATTCATTTGCTTCATAGCCTGAAGTTGAGGGTTGAGGGTCAGCATCTGGTTCCAGAACACATTTGGAATTTAAAACGTAGTTTCCAATAGTGACAACACGATTGTCTGCTTCAATAAAAGAAGCTTCGATAATTTCGATAACACGGAGTGTATCTATGTTCTCATCCTCTAATTGTTTTTTTATGCGTTTGATGACGTTTTGTGCTGTTATTATTTCTTGTCTGTTAAAAGTAACCGCATCTTTTGGAGTGGTTAATTGTTCAATTCTGTTGGTATTTTCTGCACGCTCTAATGTATTTTGAATACACTTAGTGTAGTCAACGGCATCCGGGTTAAAAGGGAACAGCCCACATTTTCTAAACCCATTCTTAATAATATCTGTCATATCTTTTTGTAGCACTTTGTTCAGTAATGGACAAAAGGTGCTCTTAGACAAGACTGAATTATAATTTTCCGAATTCCCTTGCCATTCTCTAATAGTTTTTCGCCATTCGACTTTAAGAGGCCGGAAAACGCTGACGTCAGCTGGTTGCATCAAGTGAGTCGTGTTTGGGGGTAATGAATAGAGAATTATTTGATTATCATTGCAGAATTTGCTCAGCTCAAGAGTAAGGTGGGATTTATGCCCATCTACTAACAAGAGTACTGGTTTTGGAACAGAGTTTTTCTCCAACCAAGAATTCACTGCATTGGCTACGTATTCAAAGAATATTTCACTCCTCATCCAACCAGTCTCCGAACGACCAAGAAACCACTCATCGGGCATACTTTGTATTACATCTCGCGGTGGTCGAACATATGGAAAGACGACCATCGGTTGTAAGGTGTCACCTGCAGCTGTGAAAACTAACAATACCGTTATAGTTTCTTTTTCATTCCCGGCTTGAATTTCGTATACATTTTTCCAGCCTTTTGGTGCGATAACTTTTCCAGTTTTAGGGCAAACACTAAAACTGGTTTCATCGCCATTAAGTATTCTTCTCGGGTCTTCCAAAAGATCTATAGCATTGATGTCACTTAAATACTTTTTGAGATCATTAAACCATTTGCGTATGTACTCTTCAGTAACAACCGATCTACCCTTACTTATACCTTCCGGGACACGCTCATTCAAGATTGGATGTCTCTTAATAAATAGGTCGTACCATTTTCTTCCCGGTCTATCATTTGTGAAGGGGTTTGGGCGTTTGTCATCCTTCATAATTTTTTGAACTGTGTTTAAAAGATCATCCTTCTTTCTTGAAAATCCACATTTGGCCAATTCGGATAACCATTGCACCAAAGACTCTTCTTCCTCTTTAGTTAATGTGGTATCTCTACCCATATTTGTTTTATCAGGAACTCTGCCGTGGAGACGATCTTGTAGAGTTCCCCTGGGAACTCCATATTTTCTGCTGGCTTCTCTGATGCTAATTTGATCTCCCCTTATTGCTCGGAGAGCATCTTCAATTTTGCTTCGGTCGTATTGTAGAAGGGGTTTTTTATATCCCTTTGGTTTGACGATCTTCTCTTTCGGCATGTTGAATTTCGTTTTTATGAATACCTACCTAGAATTCAAATACAACATTAAATCATTCACCATGCCATAAAGTGTATTAGCACGTTGATGGCTGACATTTGGATCATTAAGTTCCTAAAGTCAGCCACGTCTACCCCAAAACAAAATGAGGCGGCTGACCTTTGGTGTTTTTATTTTAATGCATTTATTTGTGTATGTAAGATCACATTGTAAAGATAGAGAACACTACTGCACACTTAGATTCCATATTTGAAATAACCTACACATGGCCTAAGGACAGCCCCCCCGGCTGACTTTAGGATGCTCTAACAAAATTTGTTCCTAAAGTCAACCACCACAACATTGCAAAAATCAAACATCATAAACATAATTTGAATGCTTGAAAACAAGGCAAAATAATCACAGAAACATAAAATAACACTTAACTCAACAATATTAGTAAAATTCAGGGTTTTTTTTCTTACTTTGAAACCGTGGTCAACTGCAAATTTATTATGGCGCGCGGGAGAATGTCTGACAGGTCTTCACTTGTTTGAAAGCAACGGTCGAATATAGGGACAGAAAATAAGTTAGAGCCGCCATTTTGAAACCATGTTTGGTTCATTAGTTACTAGTGCGTGAACATTCTCATAGATGGTGATAGAGTGCACATTTTTCTTATTATTTCACGAAATTATGAAAGAGGCTGACAATAGGCACAGGCTGACTATAGGAGCGTTCACCCTATTGCTCTGTGCAGGTAGCCAAATATTAGTCCTATAATATTAATAATAATAAAAATATTTGGATGATTTGTTTTGTGCAAAATCACCTCAAGTGCGCTGTACAAATATATAATAATAATAATAATATTGGACAATTTTTATAGCGCCGCTTTTGTGATATATCACCTCAATATAATACATTTCTACAATGATCTATGTTATTACTAACTATATATGGAGAGAATATACAGTACAATACTTATCTGGTAGGTCTCTTGAGATTAACACTTAATTCACATTAACTAATCGTTTATTATCGAAATTTAAAGGTATGACAGTTTAAAAAGGTAAGTTTTTAGTTAAGACCTGAATTCTGTTGGACTTGTTATCTATCTTATTTCCGGAGGGAGTTTATAATTTACTAAATAAGAGAAAATTAATAACAAGGTCATAAAAAATACAACAAGGTTCATAAAAGATATTTCTGGCAAATGCCCAAAAACTTCAGCCGTAGTCGTCGTCACGACTCAAGATACCACACGTCAGAACAGATGTTCTAGCACAAACACGAGGAATGGCGATGTTGAATGAAATTTCTGAAACCTTGGATGTATTTAATTTCTTTTTAAATAGCCTTGAGACTTCTTTGAATAATTATTTTCTCAGATATGAAGAGTGTCAGAATGAGAAGATTTTACTGTAATTGGATGAATTATCTATCGTACAAACATATGTACGCAATCGTGAATATGAATATAATGATCTTGAAAAGCAAATTTGCTTTAACTCCGTTATTGCCAAAGGCACTCTCACAAACCTATCATACGTTTAAAAATAATTGTTCACGAATTATTCGGTTTTACCTTTCATTTCAGATCAGCTTAAGAGCACATCAATCTCTTAATAATATATACTCTCAGTATTGCCCTGGTAAAAGACCGCCACTCAGAATCGAAACCTCGCTTGAAATATCATTAGCACAAACAAATCAATAGAAATTTTATCTATTGAATAACTGACATTATCGATAATTTTTTTGTCAATTAAATAACCGACTTTGTCGATAAAACTTTTATCGAGTAAATAACCAACATTATCGATAAAACTTTACAATGCCACCCCCTCCTCACTTCCTTCGCTCTCATAACATACCCCTAATAATTGGGATGGCCATTGTATAGCTATTACTGGGAATTCGGGACTCTTGTGCGTTATTCACATAAAAAATAAGATTTATGCTTAATTTCTGAGGCGTCAAAGAGAGAACTTCTCGGCAGGTACTCAACGATTTAAAAAATATCGACAGCCCTGAAGTAATAATTGCATTGCGGTCGCTACCTTGATCCTGGCTAAACCACACTCAACATGCTTGAAAAATAAAAAAAGGTTAATATTTGAACGACAGACTACTTCACTGCACAGAACTTGTGTTGAAAATTAAATAAGTGGATCCATCCAATTTAGCGGATTTTAAACAAGTAGTTCTGTGAATAGTAGACCTCGCGTCCATAAAACGTGTTTCTAATATAAATTTAATTTTCTCCCAAATCTTAAAATTTTCCTTTTTTATGAGAAGGTACTTTAATACTTGTCTACTTAATTATAAACCTTGTATTTTATGTAAAAATATATCAAATACAGAATTATACACTTTGTCCAAAGAAACTTCACTGTCGCAATGACATTTTTACGTTTCTTCATGCAGGTAAGTACTATAATATTAAAAATACAAATAAGTCTAAATAAACGCGACGATTTTACTTTTGAAAAATGAATATTTGATGAACCATTAAAACGGCCACCATCTTGAAACGCAATGGAACTTCAAACAAATTGATAGATAAACGAAATGCAAATCCAAAATGGTCGAGTTAAAAGCTACGCTCAGTCAAAATGATAAATAAAGAAAATATGGATTATTGACGCAAGAAGACCTAAAATTGAAGCCATACTAAAACCATACAGAGATTAATGTATTAACTTCCTTACGGCTAAAAATCTACCATACCTTTTATGATCTTTAATATATTGATGTTATTTTCAATCATTTTTGTATTTTCTTACTTCACAGTTGATATTTTTACCTACATACTATGGAAATTGATGTTGACTTTATAACAACAGCATGTACAACGTGGCTTTAGAACGGGGTACCCTAGTAAGATTATAACTTATAATTTGGAACAACTTATACCCAATAGATAATACTGATAAATCTAAACGAGACATGAACCGGAACAAGACACAGAAAATAAAAAGGTAACGCTCTCAACTGGGAATTGAGAATTTTAACGAATATCTGAATCATAGCGAATAACGTTGATAACTAATTCAATAACCATTTCAACATAGATAATAATAATAATAATAAATTTATTTCACATAAAAATCATACAATAAAACATGCGGAAACTTTGACTAGCCAACTAGGAATGGATCCTGTTTTGGGCCAGTCAAATTGACAAGTTTAGTTCATATTATAATTTAGCACTTAATATTATACAAAACCGGTAAAGTAAATAACAGCCAGATAGTAGTAATAAAAAGACAGATCACCAGAGGAGTTGTAAGGTAGAAAAAATGGGAAGGGTAGTTTATAAGTTTATAATATAGTTGAATGATTAGAAAATAATCGATAGCATTGATAAATAAAGTACAGATTAATACAGAATTGACAATTGTGTTCAGAGGTGATAAATATGTGTTTTTGTATTGTATGGACTTAAAAAAAATATGTATCAGTGTTTTGACAATAATGTACATATTATATATTTTTTATAATTTTTTATAATGAGATTATCTATTGATCAACATATCTTCACTTTTTACCCTCCCTAAATCAAGATATAGGATTAGTTCAATATCCATGTGGAAATGATATGATAATAATGGTAATGATAATAGCAATGACATTTGATAATATCGGCTGTTAAAAACAATCGACCAATCCCAGAGCCCGAATGCCGCTCTCGACTCTACGGGGTGCGGTTTCCCAACGATCGTATGATGTGCTACCGGAGTTACGCAAAGCGGGCCGACTCCATTAAAATAATATTTAAAGGAAAAATTTAAATGTTTTATTTGTAAGTTGGTTTCGTGCTTTGAAGCCGTGATTGTTTTTCATATAATAAACATTACATTTTTTATCTAATTGATTTGTAGCCGAGTGCTCTTATGCGTCGGGTTCGTTGAATCCTCTGCAAACATAAAATTCACATAACTCTCCGGGTAGTTGGGACTCTTGTGCGATATTCACATAAAAAAAACGCCTGTAAGTAGGTTGATAAATTTTTAAGCTGATGCTAACTTTCCTAACCTAGCCTGACGAAATAAATAAGCTGCAACAATTGATGTATTATACATTAGTCTATGGCTGCAACCTTTTTTTTAATTGCCAGGAGTCGGTGGGTCTGTGTCATCCTTAATTTGGGTATGTTGTGAGACTGAAGGAGTGATGTGAATGTGAAGAAGGGGTAGCTGAAGGTTGCGAAAATGCGTTCAAATAATAATATTGCGAAGCGTATAAATAATCATTTTCATGCAACATGCACCTTGTTTTGACATCTTATACCTGGAGCATGTAGAATTTTGGTATCCTCTTTTTGAATAATGGTCTTTTACCAGAGCGATACTGAGAGTATCTACCATTTCATTAAATTTTCGACCAATTGCGCCATCTCTTGGGCCGGTTAGTGGCCAATTTCAAAGATTTGACTGACGATTTAACCATCCTCTGTATTTAACGGTTCCATGATAACTCAACACGGTGATAATTCAAGACACTTTTTAAAAGTGATATAAAGTCATTAGAAACGATGAATATTTTTTTTTAAACATAACCTAACCTAACCTACTTAACCCAGTTAATAAAGTTTTTGTTTCATCACTTTCATGACTTTATATAACTTTTTAAAGATGTGATGAATTATCATTGTGATGATTTATCCGGTCATCGTATTTAACTCCTATGCCAGATCTTAATTGTAAAGTAGCGATATTTATTTCGTATATTAACTGCTGTAATTTTTAATAGGTATAATATAATGTCATTCAATTTCAGAATATTGTGTATGTGCGCGCGTGTGAGTACACGAGTGTCACCTAATAATAATAATAATACCTGGATGACTTTTATAGCGCCGTTTTTGTGCAAAAACACCTCAAGGGCGCTGTACAAACTTATAATACATTTCTACAGTGTTATTACTTATCTATTTATGGAGAAAATATACAGTACAATACTTACCTGGTAGGTCACTTGAGATTAACACTTAATTAACATTATCTAATTGTTTATTGGCGAAATTTAGATACAGGATTTAGGACTTAATTGAAAAATTGAATATAACTGGACTTTCTCTTAGAATTGGTATATTTAATTTAAGGGTACGACAGCTTAAAAAGGTAAGTTTTTAGTTTTGGTTATAATGCATTGTCATCGACAACTAGTATATCTTCCAAGTGTCAGCTCAATCGGATATTGGGAAGTGGGTTTGTTTCCAATTCCAAGATTCCATTTCCAAGAAAACAAAATCAAAATTCAAATTAGATGTCTGTAAACTGTATTTTATTTTTCTTTGTTTAAAATATGTTAAAATAAAAATTAATTACGTTTCCCCACCTTTTTAACACGAGCGTTTGCTCAAAGAAAAGGTGTGTTACTTTACTCTTTCTGATATTTAAAAAAAAAAACAACTTTGTAATATGTATACATTATAACTGTACCTATTAAACCAATAAACCAAAAAGAAATGTACTTGAAAATACTGACCGCCTTTCATGCTCGAAAAATTACGCGGCGCCTACTGTCGGAATTATGAAAAACTTGACATGTACCACGGGGTAGGTATGGTTAAGACGGCCTTAAGCTGGGCTTAAGACAGGCTTAACTCTACCAACGCTGAACTGGCACGTAATAATCTAATAATTAACTGTGATTGTTTCTATGCTTTATTCACCAATCCTTCTTCTGTAATTTGAAAATAAATGCTCCATTTATGAAATTCCGCTTACCGCAGTCGTTTAATATTCCCATTCGAAAAGAATTAGAAATTTTAAATTTAGAATAAACTCTAGTTCCCGCCATTATATTCTGGCAAACGGCCAATAAAATCGCCCAAGACTCGAGATGTAAACAGATTGTTGGCCGCGCGGGTTGTTCTTATTGAGATTAGCTACTTAGTAAGCAGTAATATCAAGAAGGTTTAACTGAGGTTGAAGGTCAACGCCCTGATGAAGATGGAATTCATTGGACCAATATCAAGTTCTCACACAAAATTATATAATTTATTTAGGTACCTTTTTTGAAGTTATAGATCACTAGTTCCTAGTACGATTCGTCCGAGTTTCAATTGGTGTAATTTTTCCGATCTCTCCTTTCTTAAATTGTCTTTTTTATTATGTCATAAGATAAGTAATAATAATAATATATTATATATATATATATATATAGATTTCGACTTAGCATTTTTCAGTTACTGACAGATTTTAGGTTTAATGGATTGGCTTAGAACCCCAACTGAACTGAACACAACCCAACAGCCGTAGAATGTTTTGTGGTTTAGCTACACTCACAAGTAATAAAATTACCTATGGCACCATGCCAAGCCATAAACTGGGAGAGATTCAAATTGTGTATACATTGACGTGATGAATAACTTGAATCCATTCAACTCCAGATGACGCTGAAAAAATTGAGAGTTTTCCCTCCCATTTTCTGATCAGACGTCATTATTATTATTATTTTTGTCTGACGCATGCGCAGTTCTTTCAGTTCTAATTCGTAATTTCCCCGCATGGCGCTGGTTGTGTTTTTTTCACGTGGCATCTCAACTTCCCGCGTTTTTGCTTGACAACCATTATTATTTTTAAAATAATGCGAGTTTTATATAAAAATCTTATAAAATAGATTCGGTTTCGATATTTAGTTCAACTAGTATATAAAAAGTATTAGAATCTATTCAACTCCCACATGTTGCTAGAAAAATAGAGAATTCTCCCGCTCTTTTCTGATCGGACGCCATTATTATTTCACTTCTAGTTCGCATTTTCTCCGCATAGTGCTGGTGTCTCGCCCCACATGTCACATTATACAAATTCCCGCCTTTCTGCTTGGCAACTATTTCAATCTTCCTCCAAAATTTTGGTATCACCTATGTAAAATTATGCAACTTTTGAAGGGTTTATTTTAGAGTTCTGTCATCGAGAGCTCCGTATTTATTTCTTTAATATGCATGGTTTATGAGAAATATAAGATCAGCGGTATACCTAAATGTATAGATTTAGTAAAGATACATATATATTGGAGTGTCCATAATTTTACCCGATTTTTGCGTAGAGCGGCTATCGCTATTATTTTAGTTTTGATTTTCTCCGCTTCGCGCTCTATAAGGACTGAACGCGAGATTCCCGCGTTTTTGCATTGCTTTTACTTCTTATTTCGGATTATTTTTAAGACGTAAGACGTTTATGTAGATAGTTATTACATATTATGATCATAGAAATAAAGATATACCAACTTACACAGTGCTTAAAATTTAGCAATATTCAAAAGAAAAATGAAAATTTCATCATTATTTTGAAATTCAAATTAGTACTGATTAGTACTGTATTTTGAAACCATATAAATTATTAAACCACTAACACAATAATGGTCTAACCCAAATTGCCCCATAGTGTAACGTTTTCTTACTTTTTTTAGTTCCATCTTCATTTATAGAATTTTATTTTATTTTATTTGGTTTTACGCTCAGCCGGGCTCTTATTTTGGTTAAAAAATCTAGTGAGATATCAAAAATCATACAAAAAAATTAATACATGAATAATCTGCAAATAAAACAATATTAGTAAAACATGTAACAGTAACATAAAATAATATAGAAACTAGAACAATACTACATATAAGACAAATCACTAAAACTACATTACCAACGCTACTCTAATTTGTAGGATTCAACAAAGTGCTGGTATACTCGTAGATAATATAAATGGAGTCAATACATAGGTATATCAATAGTACCCCCAAATTTGTTACCCATATCATGCATCCGAATGGTTAGTGAGTGTAGAATACTATTTTTAGGATTTAAAAATATCAAAATGAATCTTGTTTTATTTGTTGGTTTTACCACATTGCAAAAGATTGTCGCTATCTTGATTTTCACTGTCAAAATGAAGGTTATAGATATTTTTTTTTTTTTTATTATTTTAATATAGATCATAGTTACATTAATACATACATTTTTTTGCAAATATAATATTTAGGTACATAATTGGTCATGTATACCTTATCAGAAAAGAGTAGCTCTTGTGCCTGATAAGGGAGCCACGATTCTTACTTCAGTGATTCAATGTTATGTGTAAAATATAAATATAATATATCCATATATTTTTTTAATATAAGTTTTTTTTGAAAAAAAGTTTGATTTTATTGATTTGTTCTTGTTGGTTCGTAATACATAGATAACAAATAAGCGTCGATTATTCCAATAACTACCTTATCGATTTTTTGAAACGTTACGTATTTGACTTACTTAACTCATGTCATCACTGGTTAAAAAATGTAAAGTACATTTAAAGTACCCTTTATACCAAAGTGCTTTCGTAAATTTGTCAGAAATATAAAAGATACATTTCGCGTGTTCGATTCCTCGGCTGGCTAAGTCCTCCATCACAACACAAGCAACATTTTCGGCTTTCTGTGGTGGTAGTAGGAGATTTTCAAACATTGTTGGGTTATTCGTAACCTGGGAATGTTTGTCTTTCTTTTTAAAAAAAAAAAATTTAAATTTTTTTTTTTTTATTTATTTTGTTACCGATGCGATCATCAACAAGTTATTGGTCATTAATAAATGATTGTCTGCTGGAAGACGATGGGCGATGTCCAGTTAAAATTGTAGGTAATAAGTAATAACATTCAGTCATCAGTCCCACGTATAAATGGAACAAAATTTGTGCGAGTCTAACCACGAATTATGGAAAGGAATGAAGCAACCGCAAATGACGCGAAACGCCGCTAAACAACCGTAATTCGTGGTTCGGTTCGCGCAAATTTTGTCCTGTTTATTTATACGCACCCTTAGAAAGCTCTTTTACGTCTGTCAGTATAGCAACTTTTATGTGCCCCAGCAGATTGCAGATTTATTTTATAGCTCAAACTATTGGTAACCGGATAACTCAACAGAATGACAATTCAACATACCTTTAAAAAGTGACGAAACAAAAACTAGGTTAAATAGGTTAGGTTTACAAGTTATTTTTTCGTCGCTTTTAATGACTTTTTTCATTTAAAAAAAAATTGTTGAATCATCAGTCATTTCATTACCCATACAATTATACCCGCAGAAATATGAACTTATGGACAGTATAAATATCCTCCTTTCGGGTGATTATTTAGAATCGTAAGAGATAATTCGAGTTGTTACGGAATTTCAAGAACTGGAAAACGACTGCGAATACGAGTAGTAATTGTAATTCTACCTACATGTAGGTAATATTTATTTAATATCACCAATAAATTGTTTCGTATAAGTAATTAGGATATTTATTTGATTTCTGACAAAACTAAGTTGTCAATTTTCACTATTAAATAACTTACCCACTCCCTTGAAAAATCACGGGACACTATAATTATAGATTATAGGATTTGTTAAGCTGAAAGTATTTATAAAATAATTCCCTCATGATATTATTGCAAATCAAATACTTAATATTGTCAATTTTCTTGATACTGCTACATATAATTCAAATAATAATTGGAATGACGACCAGAATTATCTTTCGAATGAACACTGTTATCAGATTTAGATCTGTCGATTTTTGACAGATTTAGATCTGCCAAAAGAAATACATATTTCAAATATAGAATCCTTACTAAAATAATTAAAAATTATAAATAAACAGAACAGAAATTGGTCAAATAAGCAGTAACAATAATTCCGCGTTCTTCATGTGCGTACCGCTCCATTGCTTGTTGTTAATTCTGAACCCGTCTACAACATAAATTGTCAAAGCACAATGACATTTGACGCCATTTTCAAAACTTATGACGTATTCACATTACAACATTACTTTTGCCCCACTTTGTATTATCACGATGTCGGAACACGTGTTCATAAAATACCTAATATTTTCGTATTTCGTCATTATATATTATCAAGGCAAATTAATGTGCATGAACACGTGTTCCGATATGTTAAAAGTTTATCAACCTTCAATCTCGTTTTAGATATAAGAAGAGATTCTTAATAAATTAGCGATACTCCTTTTTCCTCCGTGCATTTCTATACGAACCAAGGAATAGTGATAGAGGCATTGACTAAATTAGGGATAGAGGGGATAATATGCATATATTGCATGATAAGTTATTTAAACTCCTCTTTTGATACGCCATCTGTCCGGCTTATTAGCAAACCACCGGTAATGTACAATAAATGTTAATAAAACCTTTTGGGTAAGGGATTCACCCCATACATCGAGCATTACTCATCTAATATAATTTATATGCAGCAATTTGAGGCATTTCCGGCTTTGTTCCACTATCTAATTGCGATCAGGGGTTATGCCTTGTGACTACTGTCTACAGGGGAATGCAGAGAGGACTATTTCCTCTGCAGGACATCCACGATCGCCAATTAAAACTGAGCGAACGCTAAGTTGATAAAAAGTTGCCCTCGGACTGAGCGAAGCATACCTATCTTCTCCATTATATAGATCTATAGATTTTTTTGCGGCATCTTGTAAAATCATAAATATTCTTATATTTTTCATTTTTCGTCGCCTGCCGAAGATTTTTTTAATATTAATGTGAATACTGCACAAGAGACCCAACCGCCCGACTATGCCTTCCTCAACTGTGGTATGTTGTGAGGCTGTAGGAAGTGGGGCAGTGAAATGTGATGGGAAGTAACTAGCCATTCACATCTGGTCACCAAACACGGTTAAAGCCATTTCAAGCGCTTGTGAATGGTGGTCTTTCATCAGGGCCATACTGAGTAGGTACCTACCTGTCTACTGGTGACCGCATAAATTATCAAAATGATAATTCATCACATCTTTAAAAGTTATATAGTCATGGAAAGTGATGAAACAAAAACTTTATTAACCGGGTTAAGTAGGTTAGGTTAGGTTTAATTTTTTTTCATCGTTTTTTAATGACTTTATATCACTTTTTAAAGGTGTGTTGAATTGTCGATGTGTTGATTTATCATGGAACCCTGTCTACTAGGTACTAGCCCCCCGATTACTGTAATTTCGGACTTGCGCTTACAAGGGTCTATTAAATTAAAGCCCCATAATTCCACTTCTTATTAAATCGATTGCATACAATTATCAACACCTTTAGGCAGATGCACACAGAATTCCCCCACCTGGTGAAAACACCAATAAGAGATAGCTGTAACTAAACATTATGTAAACAAAGACATTAATTATTCATGACATAGTCATAGTGGAGTGTCGTATCGACAGTGTGTAGTCATTTGCATATTGGTGTACAGCGACTAGCGGTTTATGGTTTGTGTTGGTGGTGACATCTTGTGTTTAAATACTTATTGGAGCTAAACCATGTCGCGCTTGCTTTATTTTTAATTTTTTCTTTATTTTGTGTTATTTTTGCTATTACAATTATTGTGTATGTTAAGACCACCAAGCTAGGCACAGGCCCGTGTTGTGGTGGTTGATTTTATTTATTATTCATAAAAATAAATGCAAATAATATTTTTGTTTTGTATCTACCATTTACAACTAAGTATAGGTACAGTATTAAGAACCATCCTAACGACATTTAGATACATTTCCAGACTTCTCTTCTATTCTCTTCGTGGTATGATTTGTCATTAAGGCGAAGCACTACGAAGTAATGCTAAATCATGTGCTGTGAGTTTGAATTTTGTATCGCTTAGATATATTTAAGATGCTTTAATTAAATACTACGAGTAGAACTCACCTTCGCTTTTGAAATAATCGAGCAATTTTTTTGATAAGTTTTTGATAAATTTAGACAAACCCAGAAAAAATAAAGGATCAGGCTTATAAAAGCCTGAATTAAAAGTCAAAAATCTCTTACTCACGAACCCATTTTCGGTTATGGTTTTATTGTATTAAGTGGCAGTGAGTTATTTAGAAAATTATCGTAAAACATCCAAAATATATTTGTACCCGAACTTAAGCAAGAATTTAAACGTTCGTAAAATAAAATAAAACAGTTTTTTTTTTGCAAAAAATCGAAATAGGATGTTAAGCGGAAATTTAAACCTCACCGCCATCTGCACAAGGAGTGTTATTGTTAGCGGTCGGATTTCAACACTACACAACAGTACACGACATTTTCCATCGCCTTAATTTTTTTAAATATTGACCGCACACAGGAGGCCCTTAGACAAATTATTTTCTACAGGGCCTATATCATCTTTTGGGATTCTGTGTGGAAAGTCTTTTTTAATGAAAGTAAGTTCTGGGAAGGTAAAAAAAATTAGGGTTGGGTAGGAATCCCTCCCAGGATAGAGCAGTTGGAGAGGTCATAGTGTCTCCCCAAACCAGCCTCTCCCGATCTGGCACGCCACGCAGTTGGTGGGCAGGCACATCATGAACACGCTTCACCCGATGAACCCGGGCATCCTTGCTAAATCACCAAACTTAGCGAACCACTCACTGACGTGACCTATGGCAGAGGTGTTCGTTATCCAATAAATAGTTCCCCTGGTCGGCAGTACCCGAACCTGCCTCCTATATTGTAATTACATCGTGTGATATCGAAATAATTACTATTTTAAATGATTTTTTTCATGTGAGAATTGGTTCATAGTATTATGTTTTGTCAGATCGATCTTAGTTCCTACCATAATAATATTGTCGTAGCGAGTATTATGTATATGTTTACCTGATAAATACTAATTAATTATTATAGGCAATGATTAATTATTCGCCTGAAATACCCATCCAAATTGAAAACATATCCCAAGCAAAAATAAATTGAACTCTCTAGAAAACTACGTAGGAAGATGTTAAGCTCTTATATAAAATCTGAGCCCTTTTCTAGCTAATGACAACTTCCATAGCATCAATTATGTCTATTATAGATACTTTTCAGGCTTCCATTGGCAAGAAAAAGACGCCGGGAGCTTTTGAACTCCTATATAATTAGGTGATAAAGCTTCCATCGTCTTTCATAGACAACCATGATTTTCATTGCGACAATAAAGTTTATTTTAGAGTTTCATTGGCTATAAAAAGACACTGGTCGCTTTTTAACACTGATCGGATCAAGCAGAATAAAATATCCTTCGGTCCAGACTTGAATTTAGTTTGTAATTTAACCAATATTTTTCTTTTAATTTCAGATTACTGGAGGTCCCGAAAATTCTCAGAGTCGTCATCCTGCAGCGACAAGGAGAACTGAAGAAATCGTCAGCAAGGCCTGGCCCGGAGTTCCTTAACATTATCCAATTATATCTCAACTTCTCAGCGAGTGTCTTGTAGTGCCCTTCACTCACCGTAGATACTATAATAATAATTTATTGTTTAATTTCTTTGGTTGTTTTATCCACAAGTATGATTGGAGTTTATTATTTAATCAGGCTCGAGCAGGACGAAGGGTTTATTATTATTATTATTTCTCAGTTATGGTCCTACCGCTAATAGCTCCGTTGTAATCTCTCAAAAATAGGAGAGGTTTCAAAGAAGGTGTTTGAGGCATTCCGCTCTGAGTAAATGTCAGATTTTTGTTTATTTTTTTCGTAATGCCTGATCTACCCGAATGGGGTCGCGTCGGCACTCCGCCTCGTGTTGGTATTTGTTCCGTGTTACAGATGCGAAACGAACCATCACCGTGGAGGGGACACTGATAAGGGTCGCACTCAACCATAAAAATCCATGCAACCACTGCGCGATAATGAAGAGAAGATAGTCTCGCTCAGAGGGTAGAGAATGCATTATCGATCCATTGTAAGGGATGCAGACCGATTTCTCAAGATAATTGACGTCTGAAGTTAAGTGAAAAAGTGAAAGGTTGAATGTGCAATGGTGTGATTGTAATGATCAATGTATTGATTTTTTAAATCATTATTTTTTTTATATTTGTATTGTTATTGTGTTGCAGCAAAACGCTTAGACTTATTTCATTTTATTTTAGTCATTTTCACAAACTTGTAAATGTAAAAAACAAATAAGAAAAGTTTGTGAAGACGACGGCCCTTGATAACAACTGTTTGATATTAGTTTTCAAACTTGGATAAACGGACGCAAAATAAAATCGAAAATAAATTAGGAAGTTTTTACGATTCTTGTTGAAAATTTTATTTTTGGTTTTATTTTGTGTCTGTTTAACAGAAGTATCCAAAATGTTTTATATTTGAAACCAAAACACGATATTTTTTAGGTTAATAAATGTTTTTTATTAGAGTTAAGGTGGTAGCTAAATTAAAAATAACAAAACGCTTGTCCATGGTAAGGGAAATTATTTATTTTAAAATCTATCAGAAACCATGTATTTCCAAAGATTGGTTTACTGTATTTAAATAAATTTGTATTTAAAAATGGGGTAATTGGTAAATTATAAATCAATCCTAATTATTCGATATTATGAATTTAATATTATAGGTGTGAAATTATTGGCAGTCAGAAGTTTTTTAACCAATGTGAAAAGAAAACTTTGCAAAATTTTTGTTTGAAACAAATAATTACATAGTCCTGCTGCTGAGAGCTCCGTTGTAACCTATCTTTCTGATACCCGCTTCGTTTATCAAAAATTGGGAAATGTTTACAACTGATCTATCAGCGGTAGGCCTAAAGAGTATTAAGAATCAAACGACACTGTTAAAACAAAATATGGAAGTTGAAGATTCGAATAAAGTCGATTAATATTATAATCTGGCAACATTTTTATGGACCAACCAAAACGCGCGAAATCTCTTTCTTCAAGATGGCGGCTACGTTTAAATTTCATTTTTATAAGTTCCAAAATAAACATACATAAAAAAATTCATGCACATTTATTACATTTGAACGAGAATAGCTACTAATATGTTTAACAGTTTTGCGTTTGTTTCTATACGTCTCAAATTATTATCGTAGTTCCTACCCACTTAATACTACTTTACCTTAAACCTTAAACCGTCATTCAATGAAATACGATTCAAGATAGACTGGCTTTGAAAATATGATATTGTAAACAATTTCTATTTCGTTAGATCCGGTCTCACGAAGCTAGGGTAAGAGAAATCCGAGTTGGTGAAACCGGCCCTAATTATTTGCAGATATTGTCACCTACCTACCCGCACTATTATTTTGCATATTTCTTGATTTTGTATTGTGAAAGACTGTGCATTAGGACTTAAGTATGATTAGAAATGAGATAATATTATTGTAACACAAAGAAAATATATTATACTTGGTTAATAAATTCTAGTCTATATATAAAATATCAAAATTTTCATTTTATTTATAATGTGAACAACAGAGTGTTAACATAAAAAAAAAAACAAAAAAAAAAAACAAATAATAAATTAATACCAACCGTCCAATATCCAATATGTAAGAATAAAATAATGGTGAGTAAAACAACAAAAATAAGAGACAATTCTACGGCCTAGCGCACACACGTGTTGAGTGCAATTTCATTATTTTTATAATTTGACCGGTTGGTGGCTGAGTTGACATCGCGCTTGGGTCTCGGCCAGGCGTAGTGTGTTATATAGTAATTCCTCGGCTGGCTAAGTCCTCCATCATAACACAAACAATATTTTCCGGTTACTGTGGTGGTAGTAGGAGATTTTCAAATGTTGTCAGGTTATTCGTAACCCGTGAATGTTTGTCTTTCTTTAGAAAAAAAAACAATTAAAAAAAAGGATACTCCAGGTTAGTTATAAGATGTAAATCAATGTAACAATTCGCTTTTTATCCATTCTATGTGAAATAAGTCACGTAATTTTCCCCCAAAACATCTAAACGAAGAAATTCATCTTGATAAATGCTATACAAAACACGTAATTGATTTTACTTAAATGTGCGCCAGGCCATCGATAGTTTGGTCAAAAGTAAAAAAAAAAGAGATTTCGAGAATTTTTGTAAAGGTCTGGTGGTTATCGCTAACGTGTCCGGAAATTTGCCACTACAGTGGAAGTTATAAATTTAGTCGACAAATTCACACAAGAAGTTGGGAGAAAGGTAAATTGGTTCTTTGGAAAGGAATATGGAAAGTTTCGGGGTTTCTTAGATATAGACTTGCTGTCAATGATTATGTACTCTCAACGCATGATCGCTATAACACACACACACACGCGGACATATAAGTATTTCTATGAAATTGTATAACATTACAGCAGTTCATATGCGAAATAGAGTTCATAACTTTACAGGTTGCAGTTGGCCAAAAGATGAACTAACAAACGAACTGTTTTTTCAATCCGTATTTTTATCAACAACCAACTTCAAAGCAACTTGCGGCGACAGACTATCGTGATCTGAAAAATTATCACATTAAAAAAAAATGAAAGTTGAATTGAAACAAATTCAAATAGTCTCTAATTATTCGGGTTTTTTTAGGATGATGCACGGCCCAATATGATGGTAGAAATAAGTTTGGAGGGTTAAATCATTTAATGTCTTTGTGAAGAGTAAGTTGTCCCCAAATTGAATTGAATGGTCCCGTATGATCGATGACCTAGGTAAGTACTATAAATATGATAAGTATTAGTTTCGGGGTTGTTGTAAACCGTTGAAATACGTTTTTTATTATAGGGGTCTATGGTTTTTCTAAATCAAAAGGTTAATTCAGGGTTATTTGCTAGGCCTCTTCTAGATTGATATCAGCTGAGGACGTATTTGATTATTTTGTTTCATGTTTTTTGTGACGGTTTTTTTTTAATTTTTACATTTTATTTAAGCATAAAGGGTTTTTTACAAACTATACAGTTACATAGTTTATACAATATACCTACTCATAAACAGTGAAATAGATAAGACAAAATAATTGTACAAGGAACAAATTAAAGATACATAGTATCAAAAAAAAATTGACACCCTTAGCCATCGAACCAACGCTCTTTTGCACGGACAACAGTAGGTATCACTAAATAAAATAACTCCACTACATGAAAGAAAACTATTTCTACCGATTTATAACAAGTTTCTCGTGAATTCCTTAATTTTTTAAGTTCTAAAAAAAGTTTTTTTTTGTATAATATATCTATACATTTTTATGCCGAAAGGTTATTATATGAAATTCCCTCTATAGAAAAAAATCGCAAAGTAAGTTTGTTCTGTTATTTAATATGTTATAGGTATTAAAAAAATCACAGTGTATATTTAAATGCAACTAAAGCATTTGTCGGGAGATTTTTGATCTATTTCAAGCGAGTCGTGTTTTATTAAATATTTTCACCATTTTCACTTAATTACTATCGTTTTTTAATATTAGTGCACTCTCTCTAGCATTTGCACTTACATATCTCCCTTTCAAAGCATCTTTGAAGGCTTACTACGGGGCCTTAAAGTCAGATAAATATTAATGAACTAGATAGATGTAATATCAACAGCATCGGAGTATATTCCTGAATAATAATTGTTACAATGATATGGTAGGTAGGCACTGTCTTGTAACTGTCCTGCCAGTAACATAAATATGTCAATTTATTTAAAGGTAGTATTCAACATCGAATTTTATTTATAATTTTAAACAAACACATTGAAATCACCAATTTCCTTTCCGATAATTTTAATAAATTAAATACCTACTATAAAATGACGCTATTCATTACTAATCATAGTAATAATTTGATAATTTGTACAGCGCCATTTTTGTAAAAAAAATCACTTCAAGGGCGCTGTTCAATTTATTATGAGTTCCTAGGCTCTATCTAATTTTATAATTTACAAACAGTTACAGAAAAACATACTCCAGATAAACACTTTTATTAAAAAGTTTACGACTGTAAATATACTGAACATTTTTTTTATATTTGCTATTTCACCTTCCATTACCATTGTTATTACATTTATCAGAAGATTAGTGGCAAAAATATTTATTTTGAAAGACTGGCGATTCTAGGACTCTTTAGGACTGAATTTTTAAGAAATGACCTTAAAAGCTAACAAATTCATATTTATTTATATGCTTTTTTTAATTACTAGTGGTTAAAATATAATCAGTCGCAATTCTTTGATCAAATGTTTCATTGTTGATCTAAATAGTACTGAAATGTTAATTAAATTTCTTGTCCATTGATTGACATCGAAGCAAGTTCTGTAAAACATCGTACTTAAACAATAATATTATTTTTTTTTACATACCCACACAATATAATATTTACCACATCAGTTAAATGATTAATTTTTATAATTTGTTTTTGGAAACTGCATTATCATGGAAATTGCTTGACACCACTAGTCACAAATTAATAGTCAAACCAAGAAGTAAGTAGGTTAGGTACTTAACTACATATTGGACAACATGATACCTACAGATCGGCACGGATAGCTTTGTATAAGTGAAGATTTTTTGATTGTATAAACAGAAAGTACTTTAGCTGATAAGTTCCTTCTTTGACCGCCTGCAAAATTATGTTTATGAAACTTTTTTTTCAGGAAAACTTCGAACATTTTAATATTCCTCCAGAAATTTGGTTTTTCCTTTATTCAAGTACTTACATACCCCTACTTAATTTCCCTATAGTACCTACCTAGGTATATTGGAGGACTGATGTTGCCATATTGTATAATAGACACTTAATAGGGTAATATGAATTTAAGAAGTAGGTAGGTACCTTTAACCTCTAAAAATAAATACAAACACATTCCCTAGAAGAGAAGCGACGATGACAAATGATAGCTATCCATCATGACACAATGGCTGATGGTTTGAGAATTAGGCATTACTTGTTGAATCAAACATCTGTCTGATCCTTACCGGAATAAAAATAGGTTTGTATCTTCACCCTACTGCTTTAAATTGATACAGATATACATAGTTAGACAAATATGAGCAAACTACCAAAAGAAGAAGGCTAGAAAATGAATAAATCGATGTAAGTATAGACATTGTAGAAGTAATAAAATCTTTACAAAAAAAACAAAAACTCTGTGCGCTGAAGCAGTAGCGAATGGTATGACACATTGAAATTTGCAAAGCTTTTCAGTCAGTTAAATTTCTCATTTCGATCAATATCTCTCAAAATGTAACACAATACATGGCATATGGTTTTTCTTTCGTTCTTATGATTCATTATTTATTTAGGCTTTTGCATCTAATAAGCACGATTTGTAGGCAATTTTAAAAAACAAACCAGGTTTCTCATTGTAGTGGAGAATTTTTTTAGATACCTATTATGAAATTAATTATTATGCAGATTACCTATGACAACTTGTTAGAACGAAACTAATATGATAATAACCACAATTTCATCAACTAAAGAATTGCTTGGTGTAAGTATTGATAAGACTATAAGAAGTTGAAGTTCAATCACAAATTTGTTGCGTAATATTCAATTTTCCCTCCATTTTCAAGCCGGGAAAGCGTCAAGCAACAAGCAACAAGTTAGTAAAATCAAACGCAGCCAAACTTGCATTAATCGGCTTTGGTGAGGATTTTCACAGAGTAACGGAGACCACGATATAAAACTTATCTTTATATCCTAAACAATAGTGTGCTAGAGGAGAGCCGATATAGTTTTGAACGTCTGTCAATTTCGTTATAACAACTAGACGGAGTAAAAAACGCATACAAAAACTAGAAAAAACGCCAAAATGTGACTTCATTTTAGACTTGTGAATCATTATTTAAGAACATATATTACGAACTTTTTACTTGTTGGCCTTTTCTACCGGTGTCGAGAGATTCGTAGAATTACCACCGATGGCAGCACTTGCCGGGCGAGTACCAGTGACACCTCGTGGCCAACATTGAGAATTGTTGAGTCATGCGGGTGCTTATATTATTATCATTTTACGCTTTCAATTTGTTCATCCAGAGGGCTAGTTTGCTTAATAATTATGCATTATCAATCTCTATATTTTGTTAAATTTCTTTCAAAGTATCTCTTTTAGAAATGCTAATTATAAGGTAAATTTGTCAGTGATGATTTAGTTAAAAATTATCATTTTTTTATTAAGTACGTATTTCATGTTATGAAATTATTGCCGCGTATTAAGAATTTTTTCAAAATGTGTTTCATGTTTTGAAATATTTTTTCCATGTAGATAAATTTAAGGGAAAATGGTTTAATTTTTTCGAATGTAACGTACAGCACCAAATTAATCAAACGTAAAAAGCTTTGGCAATGAATACTGCAAATTTTTCATTCAAATATTAAAGATAATAATAAATTGACTCATTCGTATGATGCCGATTTTGCCAAACGTCACCTAGAGGGCGCTTTATTTAATAAAATAGAAATATAATAAATCACGTAGGAAAGTGCCCTTGAGGTGAATTTGCACACAAACGGCGCTATACAAATCATCCAAGTATTATTTTATTATTATTAAATATTTAACTTGTAAACTTAAAGTGATATAACCTGATGATTTTTCTCGAAAATACCGTTTTTGCAAATAATTTAGGGTGACGTCAATGTTTTTCTTTACTTATTTTACACATTTTATATTAAAAATCTTCGTATTTAAATTTCACTTACTGTGAACATTATGATATAAATTAAAATGTTAAAAGATGTTTTACTTTTTAAAAAGTAACCAACTATAAACATTTTATATGTTGTCAATATTCGTACGCAGGTTTTTTTCTATCTAGATCAATGACGTTGTCTCTATTTTGTTGTTTTTATTTTGATGAAAATGTATTGTATTTGAAGTTTGAAATTGTTATTATTGTATTTAACGACAAGTGGAATTAGTTTCTGATATCTCAAAAAATCACGAATTATATGCTTCCAAAGTGAACTTGGGAAATACGACCACTTAAAATACATATGACGTCACGAGATACAATTCAGTACATTTCACAATTCGAATGACAATACCCATCGATATAAGATATTGTTGGTTTATGGCGGTACCGAATACTACCGCGCCAGTCATTTTACGTATTGTGATGTCACACGCTTATCGGCCGGCGGGCGGGAGAATGTCTTCTAAAATATCAACATTTTGACGGCTTGTATCTTCGGTACTATTAGTTATTTTCCAAAAATTCTAAAAGCTCAGTTGTCAGCATCCTGTGATTTAAATTTGAAACATTTGTAAGTAATATAAAATTTCGTTGTAGGAGACAACCTCATTGTTTCATTTCGAGTCGATGAGTAGGTATGTCATCCTCTTTGCTGTCTCTGAGACTTCGACGGAGACGTATTATTATAATAAATTACGTGTAGAGTTAAGTGAATGAAATTTTTCCACAGTTTTGAAAACTCACCAACATTTTAGAGTTCTCTATTAAAACTTCATAATACATATGTGGAGGACTCGAAGCCAAAAGCTTAATCATTATATCTAAATTTTTCAACCTCCCAGCAAAAAATATTTGTTTTCTTTCGAATTGTGTTACGTGGATTTTAAATCTTTTTAGACGAATTCCACTATGTATTTATAATTAATTACTAATAACAGGAATGAAACTTGTGTAGCTTCTAAATCGCAAGCGTGCTAATATATAAATAACTAACAGCTACAGAATAATATTAATTTATTTACGCTCATGGTATTAATATTTTCATCATTTTATAATAACAATGTTGGTACATTTAGAGCAAATTTAAATACATCAAAATAAAGTATTTATAATGGAAATAATTAAAATAACATTATTCCTAAATATTGTATAATATTATATACTAGTATTTAAAAAAAATTAGTACCGACATGAAAGCTATAAATAATTTTAAAAAAATAGCTGTTTTTCTAATTCAGTTTTTGAAAGTAATAAGTGAACAGTAGTAAAAAAAATATTTTATAAAATACGAGTCTGCACTGATATTTCTGAGATCGTTCACGTCGCTAGCGTGTTGCTGCCGTCGCTAGTGGCCATTTCGATTTTAGTGGCTCCCGAGAATCGTTGCGCGCCGGACGTGTCGCGCGCTCCGTCAGTTATATCTTGGGCGAATCCATTTTAAAATTTGTGCTCATCAACAAATACAAAAACCAAAGACCGCGAAATATATTTACATTGTCAGAATTGAAATATCGCAAATATTTCTAATATATGGTGTCGTTACTTAATCTGTACTTCGTTATTCAGTGTATAAATAAACCTGTGTGATTTTTATTTAAGTTTTTGCTGGTGTTGAAAAATATTGCCTTGTGGACTTGTCAGTTTGTACAAAACTCTAGAAGAACCAAATATTGGATCGTTATTATCGTGCATTTTTTGTAAACATTTGTTTTAAATATGTAAGACTAGGACATTTATGTCTGATTTTTGTTATAAAGTGACGCGAGCCAAACACGGCGCAAATCTGGTAGACACATACAACTACAACACGTCTGTAGAAGCGACTCGTACTCTTATAGTGTGCGTTACTATCGCATCAGAAATACTATCATCGAAATAGTGCGAATATCGTGATAGTTTTGTAAGTTTAATATAACTTTAAATATGTCTACAATGAGTGTGAGTGTTTTGAGTCCCGCGTTGTTGAGGAGGATCAGGGGTCCGAAGGGCGCGAATGGCAGGGCGGCTGCTGTCGCTGGGGTCAGGAGGAATCTGTTCGGCAGCCCCGGCGCGCCGGCCAAAGCTCTGGCTGATCTAGAGCTGAACAAGGCGACAGACGAGGGCTGCAGGAGATGGGGATTCGACTTCAGGGCCGAGTGTCCGCTGGCGGGCAAGAACAGGTTCGATTGGAAGAAGATGGAACCGAGGCAGACGATTCTTCGCCCCGCCGTTATCAGCAGCACTCCGGCCATTATCACGCCGCTGGTCACACCTATGGAAGTCGAGCTGCAGCCTACGCAGAAGATCGAAGAGAAAAAGAAACCAGATCCATCGAAGATTCAGACAAGAATTACAGGTAGGAAACCTCTCCATTATTTGTTG
The DNA here is from genome assembly GCF_061612785.1 of Hesperophylax consimilis. Lineage (NCBI taxonomy): Eukaryota > Metazoa > Arthropoda > Insecta > Trichoptera > Limnephilidae > Hesperophylax > Hesperophylax consimilis. The sequence goes on along the minus strand of NC_142856.1, from coordinate 10,940,721 downwards.
TGCAATAAATCTTGTGTCAATTTTCACGCCTTTTTTGTAGTAGTAATATTTTGTTTATGAGAGCGAAATTAAGTTGATTCGAAAGGATAACAATAGTGAATTTAATATTATACATATATGATTCGGTAAATATTTACCTAACCGCCGCACTTGTTTCTAATCCGTGCCTAATAAAAGTGCGGCAGTTAGGTAAATATATACCACTACCCCTATCTATTCCTTGATTTGCAATAATATTCTCAGCTCTGCCAAGTCTACGTAATATTCTCCTGCAACTCGCGTTGAGATGATCCAACACTAATCCAAGGCTATTAACACAATTATTATTAATAATTTGAATTCAATCAGTAAAACTCAATCCGTACAGCCGATAAACCAGTGAAAGTTGCCTACGAATATCTCATTAATTTTATTTGTAAATTTGCTTTTACGATGAAAGTTTCGTTTCCCGCCACAAAAAGTAGAGGGAAATTCATTCGCAATTCTGATTTAAAATTAGATTTTTTTCAATTGAGTAGTTCTTGTTTCGCCTACGCCATAAAATAATTGCGTAGGTACCTACTCGGATGATTTTATTATTCAATAGTGCAGTGAAAAAACGCAAATGGCATTTAGTTCTTTGCACCAAAATATTGGGCTCAAATCCACCAGTTTGCCGAATTTGCAATTTCCATCTGATTTCTGCTCTCCGGTGAAAATTGTAAAAAAATATCCTGATTTAAAAAAAATCAAGGTTACGAAATCGAACTTATCACTAAATAGTAAAAGATGTTTTAGCTACACAAAATATTATAATACAATACATCCATTATTATGTGGTGAATTATAAATTTAAAATGCATTTAATGATAAAACGTAATTTAAATCCTATTTTTTCAATTATGTATACACATAAAAAAATAAAACCTAATTCAGATTTTTATTGCTAGTACAAAGATTAATTTTCTCAGTAGGATAAATATGTATATTTATACCTACCTAGTGGACAAGGATGGATTCACGAATAAAATATATTTCCTATATGCCATATATATATATGTGTGTGTAATTTCCCCAGATCTAAGGGTATTTCCCTAAAAATTCTAACATTAATTTTTACCCAAATCTAGGGAAATTTTATATTTTCCCAATTCTTCCACCTTCTTTTCAGATAATAGAATATAAAACATGAAAAAACTTTATATTTTCTATCATATATCTTGGGTTTGTTTACAGCAGCGACAGCAACTCATTTTTTTATTTTATTAAAAATAAATATATATATGTATATATTATACAAAAATTTTAAAAAATGCCGCTGCTGAGAATAAGCTACCATAAGAACGGCGATATAAATTCAAAATTATAATGAAGTTAAATATCATGTAATAATATTAATATTTGAATGATTTGTATAGCATCGTTTTTAAATTATCTCAAGGGCGCTGTGCAAATATATATAACTATAAACTAGTATTATCAAGACTATTATCAACTTATTGAAAACAGATTGCATTCACCGGTTCGTCGATCACTAATACAAAACAATATGTAGGTACAATGCATTTGACCAATGAACGTAATGCTGCGTGAGAATGAACATATAATTTTTTTAATATTCTGTACAGACAGACCATTCTTACCTGGGAGGTCACTTGAGATTAACATTGTTTATATTGTTTGTTCGCATTCACACTCGAAACAACATTGTTGAATAATTAATAGCTAGGTACATAATAATTTTATGATTTTTTTTTACCGACATCAAGATAAATTTTCTCATTTTCTCAATTCTTCACTGCCATTGTAGTCTAGCCATCTCCGACCATGATGCGTTTAGAACTTGACTTTTCAGATACACAATTATTATCAAAGTAATCTCTAGGTTCGTGAAGAATCGCCCCGGCCGCAAATGATGGTACCTACCTACCCAAGTTGTAACGGTACCGCGGCGGCCATAGCACATGATTTGGCAAGTCGGCCGTAGTAAAAATTCGTTGAGGCAATTCACGTCCGTTAGTCGCAGCTTACTACTATTTAATTTACAACCAGAGAAGACGGCGACATTCCTCTGCCACTACTACGCTACCTCGTTCTACTTTCACGACATTTTGTTTACCAACAAAATGATATAAATACTGTATTGTGTTTTTATAAGATGATTGTGGAGATGCCGCGGAGAGTTCGTTTTACCTCGCTTTCTGTTACGTGTGTCGTTTTTGAAAAAGACGAAAAGGTTATAACGGAGTTATCAGCCGTAGTATATAGTAGCATTTGAAAAAACATGGCGTCCTGCGTGGGGTTAGTGTAAAAAACAAAAAATCTATCGATTGAGCTCTCGCAATGGCAAGACGGTGTAAGAAAATTAATGCAATTTTTGTGTATTTTGTATATCCAAGCACTCGTAACTGTGACGTGGATTTCTTAGCTATCGGTAAAGGAAAAAGGACAGATTTTGAAAAATTGCACCATTATACCTTGTTTCTATCTGTTCTTCATTGTAATAATATTATCAGCATTTCCTAAGCGATGTGCCCTCACCCCAATACTTTATAAAACCCTAATAATAAAGCAATTATGTAACAGCTCAAGTTCATTTCCTTCCCCTATAAAAGTAAATATTCCCCTAATGAATGTAAAAATCTTACCTTTATTAGGGCACTTTTCTGGTGGGATCATACTTTTACGCTTAGATGCGCAGACCCTTACCGAATCGGGGTCGTTAGAGCGTGCCGTGCGCATCTGCCACAAATGCCAGATGCGAAATAATGAATCAAACAATTAAATTGTTTTGGTACCATGTTAGTTTCGTCATTGTTGATGGGCCATATTCATTGCCGATGAAACCTTCGGGTTCTTAATAGAACGTAAGGTGTATAAAACTTTCTATTGTTGTTCGACAATATGAATCTTAGATCACCTGTGAATTGCACCTTTTGTAAAAGTACCTTATTTTTCTTTTGGTGCAAGGGAAAAGGTCTATGAACTTGTTATATTTCGCTGGGTGTATTATTATTATTTGTGAAGGGATCTTTACTGTATACTAGATTTATTTTATTTTATTTTTATTTTTGTTTATTGCAGAAACAAACAGTACATAATTACATAGATGACAATAGTTACAAAGTTATAAAAGTTAGTATAATAATTGGTACCAATGACATGTCGCTGACATATACAGGGTGTCCGGAAACTCGTAGTACAAGCGGGAAACTGGTGAATCTACATCACATTTGGAGTCGATTTTGTAGTATATTTTTTTTTTATTTGAGCTTCCGTTATCGAGTAAATCGAGTTTGAAGTTGATTTTTTTTTTTTTTTTTTTTTTTTTTTAATCAAATTCTTATAAATTATTACTGAAGATCAAAGTACCCAACTAATTAAAACTATTTGAAAGTAAAACAAATGAAGAAACTCGGATTTGAAGCATTATTTTGAAATCACCCTTCATTTAACCCGGTGTAATCATAAAATATTTCTGCTCTGCAGGGTTAAAACATCTGTTATTCAACCCTAAACACCAGAAAAAACTTTAACCCTTAAATAGCCGAAAATTTTTTTTTTTTGTTTTTTTTTTTTTTTTTTTGAAAATGCTCAAATCAAAAAACTTTATGTTTTTTTGGGTTCCCCATGTGGTGTAGATTCTCCAGTTTCCCGCTTGTACTACGAGTTTCCGGACACCGTGTATACATAGGAGGTATATTATACATTTACGGTTAAGTTACATTTTTAAGTTAAGTTAATTAGTGTGCTGGGGAAGGAGAGAGGTGTGTGTGAGTGTTTGTGTGTGTGTACGTGTGCGTCTGTGTGTGGTTGTATGTGTTATGTTGGCGAATTTAGTGTGCTAAAAAAGTTTTTCTTAAATAGAGGGAGAGAATCAAAAAATATATCGGTACTTGTGCTTGTTTGAATTTGCTACCCGGTTTCGTCCTGTAGTAGATTTCGACAACCAACACTGTTTCTTATTTATCAATATGAAAAATATAATCATAAATTTCGTGTTTTATATCTCAATAGCTCATTATGGAAATTAAGTTGTAATTTGAGAGTAGTAGCGTTGGCTGATAAGTTTCAGTCAGAAATGAAAAATTAACCTATGAACCTAACCTGTTTTTGTTTCTTCACTTTTCATGACTTTATATCACTTTTAAAGGTGTGTTGACTTGCCATTTTGATGAGTTATCTGGTCACCATAAAACATACTTTAATTCAAAGTTTTTATAAATTATCTAAATCGATTTGCTTGCTTTACGGGCAACCTTCAGGTTACTTGCGTTTTCAATAGTTTTTCATCGTCAATTTATAACACTTAGACGGGTTGTTTCACAAAATTAAAAGTTTTTATTCAAGTTCTGTTATTTATCATTATTGGCCAGTTGCTTCACACAACTGAAATAATTATAGAACCTTTACAGAACTTTAAAAATTATCTTTGAAATTTGATGAAATGTTCAAATTCTGTAAGCAATCGTATAAAGACGCGAAGCCACATTCGGCTGATACTGGAAATGAATGAGGAAAAGAAAGAGACACATAAGTCTCGTAGCAGTCGTTGACAATGTGTCAAATCAAAGTCAATCACAACGTACATACAGAAGTCGGTTCATAGATAGATTAAAGTATTTATTTTTATTATAGAATGAAGGCTATTATCAACGTGTTAGGATGTACTTACCTACCACCTCTGAAAGATATACAACCACTCCTTTCTCTTCAAAAGTAACTCGAAAAAACCTCGGTGATTGAGAAATGTAGAAATATTATTTTTTTAAATAATGACAAAAATGCGTCGGTTCATTTTTGCTGCGTTTTTCATGTGCATCGCGTAAGACCGGCAGCTTCGCTTGCGCGCAAGAGAAGATCCTCCTTATTGTGAATTTATTGTAATAATAATGCCGATCTGTTTGCGTTATCTCTGTTTGCGCCGCCGACTCCCGCGAGCATACGTGGTCGAGACGAAAATAATATCATACGCGCGCCATTACGCGCTCTTTGCCCGAAAGAAATCACATTCACGGATATTGTATTGTACCTACCTATACGATAATATCACGAGACCTGCCGCGCTGTCATGCCAAACTACGCACACGCCGACAAGCGCAAATTCCCACAAAAGACAAATAAATTCCAAAATACAAATTGCTGCGTTCTTTTTACTCGTACGATTTCGTGATGTTTCACATGCACGCACGTACGTTCATCTATTGTTTCATTCATCGCAAATGGGATAACTGCGTGTTAGAAAGAGATAGGTAAATTCACGCCGGACGTTCGTTTTTGTCTGTGCGATCCGTGCATGTTGGAAAGGGACAAGGTATACGCGCCGCCGTGCTTGCTTGATTTCTTGTTTGTACGTACAGAAATACACGCTGCGCTGTGCGTGGAATGGATTCGTTTAAAATTTGAATTTTCCTCAACGGACCTCCGATCGATTGCGGAGACATCTGGCGGCAAGACTGCGAAGCAATAATGGCGGGAGTTTTGAAAATACTATTTCTACGCTAGTGTTATTGTTTTTTTCGACGAATTGCCAACGCGTTGACATTTTTTTACAGTGACATTATTTACGATAACAGTGCACTATTGGTATTGAGATTGACGCTTCTGCGGAAGGTTAAAATAAATAATATAATGTCTATTATAAACATTGAGGACTACATTTGATTCGTTTCAAAATAAACAATTTGATAAATTTAACTTTGTACCTATTTAGTGATTTTATTTTTATTAATTGTATTTACTACCTAGTTTCGCCCAAGATTTCAGCACAATTTTTGTCATTGAAAGATTGAAGAATATGAATTAAACAATATTACAATATCTTGTTTTATACTTTTTTACGGTTTCGCGATGAAATTAGCTTGCGTTCGGACAACATAGCGGACTTGTGCAAATTTCGCGACTACAGACTCACTGTTTGAGGGTTTTAACTATGCGGGTACTTCATATAATCAGATTTATTCTTTAGTACCAGGTACAGGTACATCGGTATTTGTACAGCGCCCTGATGGTTTTTCACAAAAAATTGTATATTAATTATCCAATCATTATTATGGAAAATATCAATCAGATATTATTATAAAATACAATAACAATGCTCCGCGTCATCTCTCCGCAGGGGTAAGTGGAGGAGGTCGTACAGATTTCAGATGAAACAATTCCACAATAATGGTAGCATCGGTAACCGGTTGGCTACTAGGTACAGTAACTGTGGCCAGCTGTTATACCCCCGGCCTCTGAATGCGGGGGTTGTTTTCCAAACTGGTTTAGCCGAAAATAGGGGTGGATATTATTGGATTCAACACGACGTCAAACTCAGCATTGCCTGGTCTCTATGGTGTTGCTGCTGAGAACTCCGTTGTGACATCTATTTCTTGTGAGAAACGTGGAAACGAACGATGCTAAAAACGAAATACAATATTTTTCTGATCTGCAAAAAATATCTAACGATGAAATTTGAATCGCTTTTTATTTCTATACCAATTAAACTATTTTTTAGTTAGTAACGTTACGTGAGTTCCACCATTAGCTGTTTAGTTTTAAAGACCAAAGTCATTATTACGTAGTTTTTCAATTATTTTTTAAACTTATAAAAAAATAGCGTTAGAAGCTCGGGCAAAGCCGGGCAGTATAACTAGTTACATATTTTATGAATGATATGAAACGTTATTGACATATATATAACGAGTTATGGTGTCTGGATTGCATTGTAAATTTATCTAGGTGTAGAAATATTGTATTTTTTTACATTTTTTGTATCTATGCAAATTTCTCAAGGACTTATAGTTCAATACTCCAATTTGATATGACCCCTTTAAAATGCGTTTGACCCCGTTCTTATCGGCTTTTCAAAGGAACCAATTTCTTTCAAGACGTGTTTGTAAACTGAATTCAATAGGTCGCACCAGTTACTCACACAACTACATAATGAAGACTACGTAGTTTTATTATTATTACTATTTGCGAGGATTTACTACCATCGCACTTATCCCTCTAGCGGAAGTAGTATAATCGGCACTCATACATAAGTAACTTTTCTTTGTGTAGTATCATTACTCGTTCCATTATAAATTTACTGTAAGGTTGCTTCAATGCGATCGTGTAATAGTGTTTGAATATCTGCCCTGATAAAGGACGGGTTTGACTGCTTTACTCAAAGAGATGTCGGAAGTTTTGGTGGCCTTGTATCCTCTGATGCAACGTGATGTAATAATCTTTATTTTTCTTTTTTATGTGAATAGAAAAAGGTGAGGTATGTATATATCATCTGCTCTCGGCTGTCCGAAGCTAGTCTCACTAACTATGACATCCCAGAATTGGGGTAAGTTTGAGGCTGCAGGGAGTGAAGAAAGGAAGAAGAAAGTTGGGAAGAATCTGGCTATTCTGATCTGGTCACCAAACACGTTTAAAACAGATGCAAACAACATTTTCGGGAATATTGTGGGGAGTCGAATTGGGTTGTCAGTATTCTTTTTTTTATATTAACCCTAAACTTGAGGTCCTGAGGACATTAATTTTCCTAATGGTCTATGTCATATTTTTGGATGCTGTATGTAGGGTAAGGAGAGGAAGTTCTGGGAAGGTAAAATATATGAGGGTTGGGTAGGAATCTGGGAATCAGTGGGTCCAAGAGTGGCGGACATATGCGGCGCAGTAGAGAGATCAGTTGGAGAGATCAACGGGTCTCCCCAAACCAGCCTATCCCGATCTGGCACGCCACGTAGTTGGTGGACAGGCGCATACTGAACACACCTCACCAGATGAATCCGGGTACCTCCGCTAAATCACTGAACGTAGCGAACCACTTGGATTGACCAATGGCTGAGATGCTGGTTATCCAATTAATGGTTCCCGGGGCGGCGGTATCCAAAACCGCCTCTCAAATAGCAACTTGACGAACGCGAATATCTTTGAGCCAACTTTAAAAAGCTACTGAAATATCGGCCCTTACAACATATAACATTCTAAAAATCTCATTTGTAAGTTTATTCCAAGCCTGATACTCAAAATCTATACTGCGCTTTGTTTCCTTCAACCTTCCGATAGTATAGGGTTTTCCAATAAGAGGTGTTATTTTGAATAGCCCGCTATTTCGGTAGATGTTACTTTTGAAGCTGAAGCGATACACGCTTCAACAACGCATTGAAATTATTAAAATTCACATGGTGAAAATTTGGCAGAGACGGTTCGTAAAACATTTTTGGGTCGTCATGAAGCACCTTGTCGGACCGCAATACAGAAATTGGTGGAAAAATTCGAGCTGTTGGGACAATTTAGTGATGTGAAGAATAAAACCCGTGTACGTCGCTCAAGATCAGCCGAGAATATTGCTGCTGTAGCCGAAAGTGTTGAAGAAAACCCAGGTTTGTCCATTCCTCGTCGTTCTTTGAAATTAGGCATTCCACAAACGTCATTACACCGTATTTTGCATGAAGATTTGTGTCTTAAGGCTTATAAAGTTCAGTTAACATAAGAACTCAAGGCGGCCGATCATCAACAACACCTCTAAAATAAAATAACACCTCTTATTGGAAAACCCTTTATTACTTGCTGATAAATATCGTTTATTTATTCAGTTAGATAGATGTTCCGACACGCTTTTTTACTATCATTCCGATCTGCACGCATATATCTGACATCTCACGTCTGTTGCGAACAATTAACGCACCCGTTCGACATATTTCAGTTGTACAAATTTAGGTAATCTCTTGTTCCATCTCTGTGCGGCGCACAGGGGCGCGGGCGACTAGGGGTGAACGCGGGTCGATAGCGCACCTCGCTACTAAGCACATCTGCCTATCGGGGGCGCCCGTCAGACCCAATCATATAGCACTGTTCCGATGCAGAACCCGGGGAGGGTGGCGAAAACCGTTACTGTTTGGTATTTTGTATGATGTCCTCCCCGCGCGGCCGTTGACTCGCGCGTGTGCGTGCATCCGTCACCCCTATTGTTTTAGCCGGGGCGGGGTGGATTATATTATCATATTGTGCATTAAGATGACGGAATTATCATGTGTTAAGAACTTATGCAGTCATGATGAGGCCATTTTATTGTGGAAACACCTTTAGGAGTAATTTATTATTCAAAGCTTTGTAAGAATTGGCTATGATCATCGTTTGATGGTTTTGACTATAAATTACCGAGTGTATTCCAATTCCTGGTATTCTAATTTCCTCAGTTAATTACTTTGGTCTTATACTTAACATTCCCCAAAAGGGGGGTAAGTCAAAGCCAAAGTAACCAAAACAACGAAATAAGCTGAATAATCGTTTAGTAGTTGCAGTTACGTTTAGAAAGTTTATACCGTGAAAAACCTAAATATTATAAATCCTATTTAAAAAATATTGTTTTCTTAAAATATTATATTAAGAAGTATATACTTAATCGCTTGTCTGAATTCATCACAGAATCAGTTCCAATTTTGAAAATGACACTCACATCCAAAGCAAAATCGAGTTAGTACTTTTACTACCGGAGTTAGTACTTTTTAAAATGTCCTTACGTCTTTGTTATTATTAGATTATCTTTACAGTTGTTATTATGTGGTTAATATTTAAGGATAGGCTAAGTTAGTTTTTAAGTTTCCTTGTGTTTTGGCCTAACTGAAAAACGTCCTAAGGCTGAATTCTCACACAAAGAGTTATAAATAATGTACATTTTTATCATATATATAAATAACTAATGCATACTTCAATAATTAAACATCAGGAATGTTTACAGAAAAAAAAACGTCACGTGCATAATTATGAAAATACGTTCGTGCATAATTCGCGAATAGATTCCTTTCTCTTCGATTCTTTGCGCACAAGTGACCAGCTGGCATTCCTATTTCCTATAGCATTCATCATATATATCCTATACTCTTGCCACCATCAATCAATAACAATTCCATGAGAATCGCACTATCGATTAACAAGCCCTTTCGCTCTGCGTTACCGTCGCCATCTATAAACGGCAGTTATCGCTGCACCCCTGTTACCGTGTGAAACGTTTTCGATGATATGCTAGCGTTACCGCCTCCTACACAGGAGCGTTCTAACTATCATGATATCGTAACGCCAATAAACCGTTAACTACCCCATGCACCTGATAATCACCATGGGAATCATATTAGCCCTTCAATGCAGTATCGATCGTTAATGGCATTCGTGGGAATAACTTGTCGATTGGACTGCTGCTCTCCAGTCCAAGTTCCGTAGCCCATAATGGAATCGACATTGCGAGCTAAAAATAGTTGCGTTGTCATAGAGTTGTCAGACGGCAAAATCTGTGCTAATTTCATGATCTCGTGATTCTTATATGAGAGAACACAAAATAAGTTCTCGAAAATTCTCATAGCAAATTAGAATAGCGAAAAAGAGTTTCAAAAGTAACTAAAATGTTATAGGAACTGAATTGACTTAATAGTGAAACAGATGCTGACCTTGAACGCGATGATATTTATACATAAAATAATAAACAAACTATTACCATTTTTTTTCAAACAAATTTATATACCAGAACATTCACAGATATTACAAAAGAACGTGATATGAAATAACGTTATAAAAAAAGGACAAAGCCAATACACAAAACAGTACTATTCAAAGGAATGCAGCTCTACGATAAAGTTTGCACCGATTAATAAATTCGACATTTCAGACTTGGATATACAAATGGAAAAAAATTAAAATAAAATTGGTATTTACAGATGTCACGGCCTGTGAAAAGATTTACATTTCTGAATAAACTGAAGTGTGAACAAAATTCAATTATATTTCTGTTCTCTTTAACCCACAAGAAGACATTAATTTGGTGCGATGTTCACTTTTCATGCCAGCTTTCCAGGCATTATAATGAAACCCCTAATTAAATCACAAACATCTGTCTACGATACATTCCTTTCCTAGCTGTTATTATTATTAATACTAGTAAACTAATTTAACTATGATTTATCGATCGATAATCCAATCCCCCTACAACACAACAACGGTATAATATTAAACTTAATATAACCATCTGCTGCCAGGTTCTTGACATGCAGATGTATCGGGATCACAGCATACCCCGGCGGGTTATTCGTGCCAATTACCACTTCATTCGGCCGTCATCATTGTGCATGTTCCCCGCTCTTAATTAAATAGCATCATCACATCATTGTGTCCCCTGTCCCCTGCACATCAATGAAAAACTGAGCATCAAATTAATGATCTAATCAAAAATTCTTTACTTTATCAAATTTTACCAATGTATACGAAGAACAATGTTTACAAAGGGGTTACAAGTTTGATAATTTCTTACATTTTACCTATATTTATCATAGGTATTGCATAAATTACTGTATCTGTGCACCAATTGCCCTGGTGGAAGATTATAATTCAAATGGAATTATTGCTTGGGGAGGAGCAACAAACTCGGCTATCAATTACATAGAAACCGCACAGAAAACGATCTTAAAGGTAATACTAAAAAAACATAGACTGACTGATACAGACCAAATATTCAACAGCTGTGACGTACTAGATATACGCCAATTATACGTTAAAACACTACTAAACTACATATTTGACAAAAAAAAATTTCAACATACACAAAATAACACTAACAGACCAGTTAGACAAGCGTACAAAGAAAACATAAAAACTCCGACAGTAAATTCAAGCTTTGGATAAAGACACTACCAATACCATGCTATAAAAGCTTTCAACCGTGTAAAACTTGAAATTAAAATTGAGGAAAGTGAAAATAAATTCACACACAAAATTACAAAATGGATTAAAGAACAAAAAAGACAATATTACCAAAATTTCATAGCATAAAATAAAAATAAAACCCACACGTAACACACAAAACCAATATAAACACACATCACTCACAAACACACAAGATTATATTTTAAATATATTAATTGTGTATGTAGATTATATTTTCATATTATAAAATGAAGGCCTCAGCACGGGCAAGCATTACTGGAAAACCTTAAAATGTAAAAAATATTGTACCAAATAAAAAAAAATAAAAAAAATCAAAGCGTTGCTGGATATGGATAAAGAGGTCTTCGCGGTAACCAGATGTAAATAGCCACGTACTTCCCTACCTTCCTTTTCCTTGTATCCTTTCCCTCCCCGCTCTGATTGCCTTACTCCTTCAGGGATGCCATAGTCCCACTGGTAGACGGACAGTTGGGACTCTTGTGTGGACTCTCCAACCTTTATAATAGTTTGACAACACTAAATTTACAATCTTTATGGACAGGTTAACGTAGTGTAAAGTATTTAGTTCTGCTTAAAGCTCCAGTGTCCCTTTTCAATTCTTCGTCAATTCTGATTGCTTTTCCAAAATTTACGCTTGCAATCCATTTGCTTTGAATGCCGACTAAAAGTATTTCACAATGCCAGGTCCCGGAGCCTGGTATGGACTCGACGGAATTTAGAGCAAAACTCACCTTTTCAGAGAGTCGTATCCATAAAGTCTGAAACCTTTTGCCTTCACAGTCCATGCTCCAGTCTTTAAAAATAAACTTAGCCAAATTATCCAATTATTATTACTCGTTGACCGCGGATAATCGAAACCGTGGTTAAAAAAAACCCGGATAGTGAGGAATTTCTTTACTACCTCTGAATAATTCGTACACGCCGAATAGTAAAACGATGATTGCACAGGAAGTCGTGTCCATACGGAAATTGACATCATGATATAACAGTTGGGTTTTTTTTGGTTTGGCGATCGCTTTTTGAAATCGTTTGACAAATAATGTAGAAGTGTATTCCGTTTATCACACGAGCGTGATTATGCGGATTATGATTACGTTCGTGATTATGCCTTCATTAGCGCTGTCACAAAAGTGTTAAAAGTTATCAGGTAAAACCTATTAATCAATGATAATGAGTTGATACATTTACGTAAGTCGTGTAAAGATTAAAATGCATTAAAAACGTTGATAAACTTCCATAAAAATTGAAATAAAATACTACAAGAATGATAATTTTCAGTTTTTGTTCGTATTAATGATTTTGAAATGAGATTCACAGTAAGGAACTATAACTTTTACTCGTAACATTAGGTGAAGGCGAACTTTTCCGGTTTACATATAACTTGACAATATTTTGTGCATTCTCCTACTCCCACCCATCTTTGAAAGTGGATATTGTTGCTTATGTAATGGTGGAGGACTCAGCTAGCCGAAGATCAAACCCGCGAACCCTGAGTGGGAAACCAACGCTTTGGACCACTCAGCAGTTAATATTTGATGGGACTATTTTTTAACAAAGGCGCATGTGTTAGTAAAAAGTCGTCTGGTAAATTACTGATTGAACCATTCAAGTACGTGGCGGTTTCTTCAAAGTATTTTATTTGTAGGTCGGATGCGATAATTTTTTCCCACTTGACGTTTGTGTAAAATATAAATACGCTCTCTCAAACACATGACGAGAAAATGGTTCCGAAGTATATATGCACTTTAAAATTAGCCGAATTGCCGGCATATCCAGTTTGACTTTGTAACACCTCGCATCTGGAATAAGTCCTCAAGTGCCTATAGATGCACTCTTAGATCTTAAGTGGTTAGTTAAAGCGATTCCTTACTTACTTTACTTAGCAATATATTATAGTCTTTAAAAATTCCGCTAAAGCTCTTCAAAACGTCTATCCAAGAATGTAAAACAAAAGACATTCTATGTAAAGTTTTGTGTGGTATGTTGAAAATACAAGCCTAAAACGAGAGTTAATGAACATTGTTTTGTAAAGCTTATGTGGAGTTTATTTCAGGTTTCAATGTTATGATTTGCATGCGAATAATTTCTGCGTACGGGATTAGAGTTATTACAAATTCTACTTTCTATTTGAGGCCCAAGGTGTCCGCTAACCTCGCTCTATTGGCGGTGCAATGTACCTACCTGTACACATTAGTTGGAGGAGAATGGCACGGCACAGATTGTACAGTTTTATTACACAACATAAAATAGCTTGGTAATATTTACGCTGTTTCTCTACAGGGAAAGGCAGATAACACAACGTCACACATCTCTGTCCTGGAAAACACTCCTAGCTTCATCAACGTTCATACATATTCATTCTTCTGCTTTCCGATTCAACCATTTGATTTGATGTACCAATATATTTCCCTGCGACTCTCGATTTCTTCCGTCCTCTTGCTGTATACTGTATACCTAATTACCTAACATTTCTTGTTGGAAAATTTTTATATGTTGGAACTCAACAATTCGATTTGATATGGCCACCACGTTCATATTGCAACAACTATTTTTTAACGGTCATAACTAACTAACCATCACGTTGTTTCCTCGCAGGGGAAGGCAGAGAGGACGGACCGCCAAACAATCGGTCTTGGCACACACTTCTTGCCTCATTAACATTCATACATCGTCTCATACATACTCTGTTATTCCAACTCTTGAAATGGCCAGACTTGAGTATCTGGTTCACTTGGATCGTGCCATGTCTTCCTTGGGCGTTCCCGACTCCTTACACTCATTTATTTGCTCTAAACGCGCAAATCATCTAAGCGATCGTTTCTTAATCTTATTCATTACCCTTACATCAGCTTTGCATTATTTGCGAATCTTCACATTTGTCACACAATCATACATGGTTTTACCACACACACGCCTCAGGGAGCTCATTACAACAGCATCTTAATAGTATAAAATAAAGTCGCTATCGGCGTCTTTTTGTGGACTTCGTTCTTCTAAACTGCGCAACGGATTTTGATAAGGTTTTCACTATCAATTAGAGAATTTATTCCTGAATGTTTATATATATACCTATAATACATGTATATTATATTTATAAAAGTAGAGAAAAGTCAATGTTTATCCTTAAAATTCACAACCTCAGAACGTTATTCCGAATCATTCATAACGCCGGGAACACGTCAGCTAGTCTATATAATTAATTCATTGTGAAAAGGAGGATGTATTGATTTTCTAGTGATAGCTCGATCAGATGAGCTTGCTAAATTTTCAATTATTTTTCTAATACTGGTACCGTAGTCTGTACTGTACCGAACGTCCATTACTTATTGTCCGTTGTGCAAGCTTCTGTCGGCAATTAAACATTCGGAAATTTAAATATAAACGGTAATGTTCCGGTGGGTGGTCATGTGTCCCCTCTTTTATATCCCTCCACCATTTATTCCTCCAATACCAGACCCGCTTCAAACCTATCTAGCCCTTACGATGTAATGAAATGGGGTGCAATATCGCTGACGCTACCTCTCATCCTTTGAATAATATCCCTTCACCATATGAAATTTACTTCAAGCCAAACCGATCCTTATGATTCCTATGACTACTGCGATAGGGTGCAATATTGCTTGCGTTAGCCCCATGGATGGCTCGTGCCCTATTGTTTCCGACAGCTGCTGGAATCTGGTCGGCTGAAGTCTGTTCGGAGAAAGTAAAGCATACAATAATGTTGCTTCAGTTGTTACCAAATCATAGTTTATTTGTTTTGTCGCCTTGCTTTCGTTTGTTTGTGCTGTTTCAACGTTTTTTTATACTACCGTTGAACTGCCTCACTGAAATTCTATACCCTATTCACACAAAAAACGGTTAAGATAGTACTACAAGGATAATAGTAATAATTTAGTGGTGATCGTAGAAACATATCTTGGATTCTTATGAAACGAATATTTTTTATCTGTGATATTTCTTATTTCCTACAGGTCACTTATGAATTGCAATAAAACACAAACAATAACCTCCAGAGAAAGGGCAGAAGTCTACAACATTAGCTTGCATAATTTGTGTTAATTTTTAGTTTTCATCGGAGACGGAGTGTCAGGAGAATAATATTATGTGCAAGTGGATGGAAGGAGATATCGGACACGCCCTAGGAAGACGCAGCTAGATCAAGTGCTTTGAATAATATAATAATATCTTTATTTAGGAAAGTTTACACATTACAACTATACATACATATTATGGTGTACATTGATTTGTAACTTTTATATTTAAGGTTATAAAATTGAAAGAACTATTAATACAAACATAATATTGTGAAGGAAGAAAGAAAATAAAAGTACAGTTGAGGTTTCTCAAATACCGCCTCACTAGGCTAGCCTGTGTTGAGGCAGAATTTTTCGTGTTAGTTCCTAGTACCTTTGAACATACCTATACTTGTAGAAGTATTCGCTCAATAATGTGGTGACTTCAATAACTGCGAATTTGGGTGAATGCACCGGTGAAGGCCCTATTCTTATTTTTGATCCAATTTTTTACATTATCTATTATGTAGATACTTATGTTAGGTTGTGTTAAGATTTGGAATAACAGAACGTTCGTATAATTATGAAAGAAGCCACGTAATGAGGTACATTTTAGAAGATAATCATTTTTGTTTTAGCTGGTTTCGCGCAAATCTCGTTCTATGTTTACGTCGCTCACTTTGCTGTTTTTTTAGCTCGGAAATTTCCGCGTCATATTCCGTTAGGCGTTTGCTCGGTTTGCAGTACTATGAGCCCGCAAAGTGGGTCGGTTCGGCCAGCGCCGCTGTGGCTGGCCGCGCGAGACCAACCAACCAACCAACGGTCGGGGGAATGGCATCATTCACAAGCGAACAAACCTAAACACCAAACAATGCGTAAGGCCGAGCCATTGCCAAATAATCGTTCACTAGCCAATCATCTACTCTTGTGGCTTTGGTGATGTGTCGCTTTGCGATAGCGCTTCAGAACCGAGTCTTGGCTTTCTTCTCGTTTATCGTTACTTCTGGCTCATAACATAACCCTAATCTTATCTTACCCTAATCTAACATTCCAGCAATAACGGCCGTTGTCACCATCAAAACTGAGCAGCCACTGAGTTCAAATTTGTCAACGCTAACCTATCTATTACCTATCTTCGATCTATATAATGTCGAGTTTCCGTGACCTGTGAAGGGCGGGCGGCGTGAATTTGATTTTTGTACAAATCTATATTTTATTCCGAGATTGATGAAATTTAGCACACTTGGCATTTAAAACGAGAGGAATGTCATTGTCTACATTAGATTTCTAAAAACTTTGTGTTAAAGCCATCGTACATAATTGTGTGTTTGAAGAAAGTGTAATAATCGACTGGCTGGCGAAAGCATTCAGATAATAATGGAGTGTAAAATAACTATGTATTACAATCCACCAAATTCTATAAATGCGAAAGTCATTTAAATATGAAATCAACGTTAATCTGAGACCGATAAAATTGTGAACAATGTTCCTCTATCGTATATTGTATAGATACTATTGTACAATATCCCTAAATCTGAACAATGGCTATCTTTGTATTGTGTGGCGATGTTGTGCACGCACATCTCCTAGTCCTTCCTTCTTTCCATTACTATAAGTAAACAAGTAATATAATAGACTGGGAGGAAACTGTGGATACCCTTCCAAGAATCGCCTTTCTTTCTGCCCCGTATGGTGTTACGTTGATGGATATGTCTCGTCATGATGTGATCTGCTACTGATTCTGGATAATATTGTCTTTGGGCCACAAGGCGAGACGAATGTAAATGCTACAACGTTTTTAAATAATGCCACCTGAATCAAAGGCCCATAAGATGGCCGCCAATCCTGTTAAAACAATACGCAGACAAATAATGTGTAGTTCCGTTGTAACCTCATCCTAAGGAACGACGCATGCAACAGTAGAAGTTACGGCGGAGCTTTCAGCAGCAGGACCACTTTTTTTTCATAAAGTGTGTATTTTTGTAGCTCTAATAATGTAGCAGCTAAACAATGATAGAAATTCAAAATTGCGGAACTTTGTTCCTTTGATTTATTTCTGTCTCAATTTGGCAAACAACACTTAGGACGCGTTATTTCACAGAATTGAATTATCAAATTTCAACGTTAATTTTGCAGTTCTGTGAATGTCATATTCAAATTTCGTTATTCTATCATTATTGGCCAGTTGCAACAATGAAATAATAACAACGTGACTAGAGCTTTCACAGAACTTGAAAAATAACTTTGAAATTTGATGGATTGTTCAAATTCTGTGAAACAACCCATCCTTACCCTGGGTATTACTCTGAAAATATTCGAAAACTATTACAATGATTTGAGATTTATAGTACTGTAGAAAAGTTGTCGTGGGACTTAGAACTCCACAAGAAGCTAATACATACATTTTAATGTTGTTTGCCAAGAAATTATCTGCCAAGTATGTATGGACAAATTTTGTCATTCATCAAACCCTATTTTACCTGTACAAAGTATGCTGGCCTTTTATACAAGCGGCACTTGTTTAAACCTCAAACTGTGTTCTAATCTCTACAAAATCTCCTATTCCGTTTAATATAAGTTTAGTCATCCCCCGTAATGAAATTCGGTTCCGAGAACTTCAGTGTTTTTTTTTCATGTGGAACCATTTTTTTCCTCAAAAATCTCGTGCCTTCTGTGTGTATTTACAAAACCTCGCCATAATTATTATATTGATCTTGGCATTTAACATGCCACACCCTCGTATTTTTTATTACTATAAATGGCCCTACATTTCATTCGGGTAGTATTTAAATTGCCCACGGTAAATATTTATGATTGATGTATATAAATATTAATGATATATGGATCATTGCGGTTTTTTTGTGAAAAATCACAATTATCGGTAGAAACCTACTTTATTAATATAAATTTTGCACAAACATACTACAGTATTATCTTATCTCAATTTTCAACTATTCATTATTTAAATAACCAGATAAATTTGTAATATAGTTCATTAGTGAACACCATATAAAACAATATGTATAAAATGAAAAACGCGCTTTGTAATAGGGACACCACTTTTATTTAATCAATACACGACACCAACCAGGTTTCACTTAACTCAAGCTTCGTCAGGGCTTATGTATCAACTAATTATAATTAAATACAGACAATTATATGAAAATAATACAATGACGGAAAGAGATACAACTAGAAACGAGGGCGAAAAATAATTATTGGAGTGGAAGGTAATCCCGAAGGATGCTTTGTTGCAGAGGTGTTGGTTATCCAATAAATGGTTCCGGGCGTAGCGAACCATTTATTGTTTATTAAGTCCAAGTATTTACTTCCTTCGAAAAATTAATATATTAAATAAATCCGTATGGTTAATAAATAGATTATCTAAGCATACATAATATTTACAAATCAGGTCATTTTTGAAAAATAAAGTTATTTTTACAAGTCTGAATTTAGATAATAATAAAATATCGTATTATTTTTAACGTTATTATTACTATCATGTTTGCTTAATGCGACCGTCAATGATAAAGGTATGCAAGTTTTCTTGATATGTAATTGAAAATTGACAAAAACAAAATTAAGTATGCGATAAGAAAGATAGCATTTTTAATTGATAATGCTTTCCACGTAAATTTGATTGTACGATTTTAGATTTATCACCTTTATCTGTAATACCTACATTATGTTCAATTATTGAAATGGCTACTAACTGATCTAATTATTATTTGATTCCCAAATGTTTGCCTTTTATCTTCAAAAATAATATTTGAACACTCCTTCAGTGACACTCAGGTAGTTATATTGTAATATATATAAGCAGAAATAGCGTATTTCCCTAAACAGACTGCATACAAGATATAAGTATGTCGTATTTTGTTATTTATTATTATTATGAAAATATTTGCATGGCGGATTTCCACCGACGCCCGTAAGTATATCGAATTATGTGGTACGGCCGCATATCCTCTCTGCGTACTTACCACAGACATAGGAATTAATAGACGAGAAGCTAATGGCGAGGGGTAAAATCAACTGTTGAAGAACGAAGGGAGTAAGGCTGACTGTGATTCGTCAATAAATCAATCTGACAGTAAATAGGCATCTCGCATTATAATATCACCATTTAGTTCTTAAAAGTAAAATCTGCTTTTGAATGAATAGACATTTCTACATGGGAGCGCAAATTACTCGCCACGTTATGAACTAATTTGCGAAGTCCAAATTCGGCAAAGTAAGGCAGCTTCTATTTTCAGAGTCGTAGTTAGTTTCAGAGTATTTAGTTAAGACACTTTTACAAATGTCTCATAATTTACTTACCCCAGTAAACAACGATGAGCACACTTGAGAATCGCTACATTGAGATGTGATAGTATATGTTTCTAAAACTGATCCATATAATACGGTGTGAATAAGCTTAAAATAAAGTAAAATAATGCTTACTTATGGAATGTAATACGACAATTGGGTTTATTCTCTTTTTCACATCTATTTTTACAAGTTTTCATATCACAAGTCAACATTTTGCCGTTTTATTTCGTAAAATGAACCGATGATGCCTCGACCATAGTTCGCACAAGAATGATGACGTCACGTTTTCAAATTTCACTTGAGGCCATATGCGAGCCCAGCCGGCTCAATGGAACCGGTATGGGGAGTGGGGATAATACGCTTTTAATCACTTAGGGCAGGTCTACTAATATTCATATGTCTATGGTACTTACTTACAATGACGACATTTGCAACATTTGAAGCAACGTAAATGGTAATCACTACATGCATAAACACAAAATCTCACAAGGAGAAAAGAAACACGCTCTATGAGTAAAGTTGTCACTTTACTTTTTTGGTAGCTTTGTAACAATATTTGAACCATGCCAGAATAGTAACACGAGCTAACCTAATCTATTAAATTCTAATGTATTTGTATAAATATAGTTTTATATTAGATTTCCTAGGTACTTACTTAAATTATCGTTCATTTATAATTAATTTGGTGTTGAATGCTCATTATAGTTTCCAATTTAAATTTGTAAGTGAACAGCCAACCAAAAACAACAACTCTCAGTTTTACCGTCCTGCTCAGGCAAGTATAAACCTGACTCCGGCTTTGTTCTAAGAAAGGCCACGCTTCGGTCTTACTTCGCATCTCTGCCTCAAGGGGAACAAAAAATACCGAAATCCAAGCAAGCCTGTTATTTATAATAATATTATCGTCCTTAGCGTGACGTCAGTTCGGGATCCAGCGTTTGTGGGTCATTACACCCTGGGCTTCTTGACACTCGAAAGGTCGGGCGTCTTATCCCTCCACACAAGCGATTCCCATCTTATTTACTAGGCTCCAAGCGGTCACAAGGAGCTGTTTCCCTCGATGGTGTACCTAATCGAAGGCGTGATTAGAGACCGCACGAAGAAAGGCCACGGTGATCGTCCATCCTTTTCACACGAGCACGTGCGTAGTTTGTGGGAAAGGGAACAAGTATCCTGTTGTATTATGAACACCAAGAAGGCACAACGCACTCTGAAGAAAATAATAATATTATTTTGTAGTGTTTTTCATATGTTTTCGTGCCGTCTCTCTCACTCTCGTAGAGCTTTTCGTCTTTTATCCCACCTTGGCATCCCACTGGGAGCGGTCTCCATTCACATTCGGTTTTCCTTTACTACCATGACCACTATAAGCCAGAAAGAAAGAGAAGAGGATATAAGCGAAGATTGTGATACAAAGAATATCTACGCACCTGAGTTTTTTTTCTTCTATTCTACGAGCCCGTTCGGAACAACGTTAAAATATTATGGACGCCAACAGTTCCCGTAGTTTTTTTATGTCACAACCTACCTACTGAACCTATTGGTTGCGTACATCGTGTGATTAATATTTAAATTTTAATGTTACGCCCATATCGGAGGTTTGATGAACTCAATGTCACGTGGAACGTCGCACAAACGGTAAAACAAACATAACGATGTTTACTAATTCGTGCATAAACATCTTAAATTTGTTTGTGTTAGCTCTGTGTTCATGTATTGCGATGAGGTATAGAATTGAATCGAAGGATAAATGTAGACGGAATGCAGTAGAAGGAACGTTGCACAAACGTTAAAACCAAAATAACGATGTTTATTAATTCGTGCATAAACATCTTAAATTTGTTTGTGTGATGACTCTGTAGCCTCTTGTATGGCGATGAGGCATAGACTTGACGTAGGAAGGATAAATGTAGACTAAATGGAGTAGAAGTGAAATCATAAGCATATAGAGAATATTATTTTTGACGTCAACGACGCACCATCAAGACATCTAACGATCAATTGAATCAAACATGAACTTGAGTCGGGTCATATCAAGAATACGTATGAGACAATATATGAATTTTCTGCTTATCCCGTTAAAACTGATTTCACGACCACGTCGTCGATAATAATGTTATGTTGTTGTAACGTTGTCTTTTGCATCATCTTACGCTACGTATACATACGCGAGCCGAACTGAACCCCAACTTATGTCAAAGAAACAAAGCAACCGCGAATGGCGCGAAACGCAAATGTATACGTACCATTAGAGAAAAGGTGAAGTGGTTACAATTGAGTTATTTATCGGGATATGATATATATAACATAATATCCCCTGAAGAAAAATAAACGAAAATCCATGTTGTTTTTTATTACTCGGTTTAAAAGAAATGCTTACAAGTCGTATTTACTACATAAGCCAGGCACGATAATCCTTCGAGAAATGATGTTTCAAAACTCGTGTAAAAAAGCTCGACCCAAAACACGACCCTCTTATCCCAAATCGGGATTTGTATTTCTTATTACTTCCATATCTCCGACACTAAATGCACACAAGAGATGCATTTCGAATGCATCGTGATCTAGAAAATGCTCACAAAGCAGGCCTTGGCTAATGTGAACGACTTAATGCGCTCATATCTTCTCGAGTTCCTAGAAAAGTCGTTATTCTCATAAAAAATACAAATTTGACCTTTTCGAAGAGTTTAGGCTATACTTCAATCCGGGTTCTGCGGTCCACTGAAACCTATGCGTTAAGACTCTACTATTGTACAAGATATTACATTTAAATGTTTTTTCTTGTAATAATTAAATTATGTTTTAAGTGTTAAGATTAATTTTGAAATTAATTTCTAATGGTAACTAGACTAATTCGTAATTTTAAAGAGCCCTAGCTATAAGTTTTCATTTAAAAAATGGCGCTATGTAATATGTTATTTTATGTGAAGAGTTAGAATAACAAGAGTCCCAACTACTACCCTCCGTCTGGAGCCAATGAAATTATGGCATCCCCAATTAGGGTATGTTGTCAGGCTGAAGGTAGTGAGGAGGGGAAGAGGAAGGGGGGGGGGAGTACCTGGGTTAGGTAGGTACTACGTACTAGTATTCCTAGGTTAGGTAGGTACTACGAATAACGACGGTGAAAATTTTTCAATTCCTAGAACTTCCATTATTGTAAGCGGAAAAAGTTGCTTGTGCAATGATGGAGATCTTAACTAACAGAGATTTGATGAGAACATTTGTCCACTCGGCTACTAACCGTTTATATTCACTACTAGCTGTACACCGCCAAGCGTTGGCGAGACTTAGACTGTCTGTGCAGATAGAGAAACAATAGCGCGTGTTGCTTTTACTTACAAAAGATGGCCCTGTTTTTTTAAAAAGCATGTTGACATCTATATAATAAAACACACACGTATTCGAACGCAACGTTGTGTCAAAATTTCAAAGCAATCAGTGAAGAACTTTCCGAGATTTAGGAGTTTGAACCACAGACATAGGAATTAATAGACGAGAAAATAATGGCGAGGGGTAAAATCAACTGTTGAAGAACGAAGGGGGTTAAGCTGACTGTGATTCGTCAATAAATCAATCTGACAGTAAATAGGCATCTCGCATTATAATATCACCATTTACTTCTTTAAAGTAAAATCTGCTTTTGAATGAATAGACATTTTTACATGGGAGCGCAAATTACTCGCCACGTTATGAACAAATTTGCGAAGTCAAAATTCGGTTCTATTTTCAGAGTCGAATATTTCGTTTAAGTATTTAGTTAAGACACTTTTATAAATGTTCATAATTTACTTCCCAGAAACCAACCAGTTTTGTGTTTCGCATCCAGACGTTTCTCGATGCGATAGTAACAACTGATTCATATTATACGATGTGAATATGCTTAAAATAAAGTAAAATAATGCTTATATATGGAATGTAATACGACAATTGGGTTTATTCTCTTTTTCACATGTATTTTTACAAGTTTTCATAGTACAAGTCAACATTTTGCCGTGTTATTTCGTAAAATGAACCGATGATGCCTCGACCATAGTTCGCACAAGAATGATGACGTCACGTTTTCAAATTTCACTTGAGGCCATACGCAAGCACAGCCGGCTCCAATGGAACCGGTATGGGGAGTGGGGATAATACGCTTTTAATCACTTAGGGCCAGTGGCGGTTCGTGGTCTTTTTAACAGGGGGTTCAGAAATTCAAGAGAAGATAAACATATCTAATTAAAATTTACTTACTGTTGTCCTTCGTCAAATAGTCGAATACGGCAGCAGTCACACAACTTAAATAAAGTTAGTGGGAGGGGTACCTACATATTATTGTTTTTAAATCACTTTACCTAGACACAATTATTAGATAATGAGAAAAGTTTTATAGGAATTAAATTGTTTAATGTTTTTATAGCACTCAATGTAGGTATGTTGCTAATTATATATAATTATTAACGCTTTCAATTTGAAATCCGAAAGAATACTGGAGATAGTGGAGATGGAGAACTGAACTGGAGAAGACAAAACACAAAATTGCATAACTAGCGACGACAATGGGGCGTTTTCCGAAACTTTCGCAAATATAATTAAGGAATATAACGACTTATCTAAAAAAAAATACGAAAACAGTAATCAAAATCGGTCTACTTCAATAGGTAGTAGATTTACAAATGCCATAAGAAAACGGTTGGAGAAATGCAGAAACAAGAAAACAAAAATATGTACAAAAATGACTACATAGTTAAATACCATAATATAACATAAAAAAATAACACTTAACTTGCATCCCTATGGTTCAAAGGTCAAACGTCGGCCGCGAAGTTCTCGGGTTTCTTCGGTTACATTCGTCAATGTTCGGAGGTCACGTGATATCGTAACGCGTGTTCGACGCACACAATTTGTCTTATTTTTGCAAAGAAAGACCAAATTTTGTATATATCACCGTCATAGGGTCTGTACCGGCTAAGATTATTTTGTATGAAGAGTTTGGCGCGGATTTCAACTCGCACAAATTTGGAATAGGTATCGTATTTTTCGGTGGCGCGGGTTTTGAAGGCGAAATTTTAATAGCGTGCTATCTATAATGTGCTTATATTATTATAAAACAAGTTTGTTTTATTTTCTCATCTTTTTAATGGGGGTTCGCCGCACAAACGCACTTTAGAGAAAACCGCCACTGCTTAGGGCAGGTCTACTAATATTCATATGTCTATGGTTTGAACAGACGAACGTTTACATTTTTATTTATATAGAAGATTGTGCCGAGAAATATAATTTGAACACTTGACCAACAATTATTAACCTGCTTTACCTTACTCTAACGGTCACGTTTACATTTAATGTAAATATTTTGGATTTTACGATCAAGCCACAGTGAATGTTTATTTGTGTGTTGTGGACTATCTTCACGATAAGATTAATTTTTAAATATTATTATTATCGATATGTCGGATATTATTTTTACTCTTAAATATTTAACGTTTACCTGCAGATACACGTAATATCGTATTCATAGATACATACGAGTATTATATTATATTTAAGTTTTTATCTTACTGACTCACATTTCCTGTTTGTTCAACCCTGTCGATATGTTTTGTTTGATTAAAAATAAAATCAATACGTATTGAGGTATTTTTAATGTTACCGTATAGTTAATAATGAAATTTATTGTAACACGCGTTGTTACTTAATATAATTCCACTTTATTGATTACATTAACTACTGATGATAGCTAATATTTATCTCTAACCAATCATAATAAGAATTTTAATGCATTATCAATAAATTATCGTGCCATTAAATATAATCGTGAAAATGATTATGCGATGATACAGCCAGTAAAACTTTGAGACACCTATTGTGCAGACTGATTGAAACAATTCTACCAAAAAATTTAATTATCTGTTAATATTCAAAGATTATAATACATAATAATAAGTGTTTTATTATCTTTTTTTTATAACAAATAGATGTAATGATATCTTCACTGGGGAGATCCCAGTGCTAATGATATCATTATACTGAAGGTTGATTAGAACATAAACGTGAAAAAGTGGTATTTATAAGCTTTTTGGTCATTTCATAAAAAATTTACAGTCCTAAAAAAACCTGGTCAATTTATTCGTTTTCCTGTTAAAAACAGGACTAGAGGCCCATAACGATTGATTAGACATATTTCATATCAGTAAAGCACGAATATGTTATAAGGAAGTTGGAACACGTGTTCTTCAAAATAATAATATATTTTCATCTCTTCCATTAGACTCATTTGTACAAGGGAACCTGCGTTGAACACGTATTCAGACATATTCTGAATGACTAACAGTACCGTAGTACTGTATCTTGATAAAAAGAGCCTTACTCGTTTTTCTCCGTGTAGGCTTACCTTGCTAGTAAGGCGAACCTAGGAACCCACATTTGTAAAACGCTTTTGAGGTGATTTTTCACAAAAATGGCGCTATACAAATTACCTAATTATTAAACGTGAGCGAAACCGAGCCGATCCGCTAGTAAGATATCCGTTAGATGCGTTGTAACTACACATTTTTTTATGGCACGATCAAGTGAATCAGATACTTGAGTCGGGCCATGTCAAGAGTCAGAATAATACAAGAATATGTATGAATGTGAATGCGGCAAGGGTTAGTTAGTTGGTTTAGTTCGCAGTGGCAGGACTATTATTAAATTTATTTATTTATGATTCTGATGTCCATTTACCATCTCTGTCATCCGACTTAGAAGGAGCCCTTCTCTAGAAGAATTCCCGTCTTTAATGATCGGAGGAAATATAAAAGCACACATCTATCTTATTAACAAAGCATGTAACAGAAATATAGGCTACAGCGGAGCTCTTAGCGGCAAGACGTAAGCTAGTAATATTTTTTTATTAATCTGATGTCCATTTAAAATCTCTGTCACCTTAGAAGAAACTCTAGAAGAATTCCTCTGTCTTTAATGAACGGAGGAAAATGTTAAGGCATACCTCTTTCACAGAAAAAGAGGCGTCTACAGTGGAGCTCTCCGCAGCAGGACGTAAGCAAGTAATATTATTTATAAAACTGATGCCCATTTAAAATCTCTGTCATCTTACAAGAAACCTTTTGCTAGAAGAATTCCTTTGCCCGTAATGACCCGAAGATAATGCATCGCTCACTCGGTGGTCCGCTCTAGGGACTAGGGATGCTTGCCGGATGATCTCCTCCCCTCTCCCACTCCTCCCGCCGCAGCCTCTCAGTCTGGGGTAGATTATTCTTTTCTGTGGTTAGATCAGTCCCTCCGGCTACCGGTTTTACGCGGCGCGATCCCCGCCCGTTCATAGTATTGTTAAAAAATATATTTAAAAAAACACATTTGTAAGGTTAATAATGATTCGGAAAGGGTATTATTGGGCGTGGTTGCTGGGTTTGATATTGTGGTATTCGACACTTCTTTGGAAGAATGTGACTATAATAATATTCAGTTTGTATCCTAAGGTAGATAACAATAAAATGTCCCGCGTTTAAATAATGTTTCCTGAAAGAATATCTATACACATATAGACTTTCTTTTGTTATTTTGTTTTGTAATTTATTTTTTACCACGCAATACATTCATACTGTTTATATTTGAATTTAAATTACTTTTATGATATTTTCCTTTCCGGAATGAGTTTATTCCAAACCCTGTTGGGAATATTGTTGGTTGCTTCTGTAAAATAATTTTATGAACAATTTATTTTTTCTCAATCCCGTCACGTAGCATTTGAAAATAGTGTTCATATTTAACAGCCCAATTACGCAATAGTGAAAAATAATAAGAATTGAGTTTTAATGGGTTCTTTTGATTCTGGATAATATACACTTTTTAAAATGTCATATACAGGGTGCGGCAAAACAGACAGTGCAGTTCTTAAGGGTTATTACATTGATGAAGGCGATTTCTGAAGTTTTTGGTCGCATTTTGGCACATCTCGATGGGTGTAGCGGCGATTTCCTCTCGAATTCGATCCTTGAGTCAAGGCTTGAGACCTAAGTTAAAAAAAAAATCTTCTTGTAGCCCCACAAGAAGAAGCCGGAAGGCCCGCTGGGTCGTGACGAAAAACGGCCATTTTCAAGAAAAATGTGGACGGCAACGGACGGACCAAACCGTGGTAACGACTGAAAACGGCACGACCCTCCCGACACAATGAGACCACTCCCAGGTTTCTACCCCAACCACACGGAATATATCGGCCCTTCAAACCTGTAACTGTCTGATTTGCTGCACCCAGTCAGTACTTATTATGTTAATGCAAGGATAACAGATAATAATATTCTAAAAGGACCTTCTCCTATAAGATAATAAAACTATGTAAATATACGACAAATTTAACTAAATAATAATTGCAGTCTTTTCGTAGTCTAAACCCCAGTTACACGAGAATGATTAATAATAAATAATGTATTCTTTTAGGTATGCGACACGTTACGCTATACGCATCATGGCTTAACGTATTTCAGCATATCGCTCACCATACACCACCAATTGTAAGTAAGTATGGTGAGCGATATGCTGTAACAGGCCAAGTCACGAAAATATAGCGTGGTCTGTAACAAGCTTTAATTTCTTATCCTACTACAAATTAATAATAAATTTACTACTTCTACTTCAATACCATTCCGTTAATCATAAATCATTATAATCGAAAGGAAATCTGACAAATGTATTCAGAGTCGTGATTCGTTTGAATGCCAACACTTCACGATGCAAAATATAATAATACATAATTCTTCCAATAAGCAAGGCAGTAAGCACTATGCACTCATCGCACTATAAATCGCATTTGTTACAAAAAAAGGATAATGAAACACTTTTATTATTATACTGGATTATAATTATTATTATTATACTGGACAGAGTAGGCCAGGCCGTAAAACCTATTTTCGATTTGTATGCGACAGGGAAACGCAAATGTGGCCCACTCTGATATCGATAACGTAAAACAAATTTCGTACTTCTTTTGACTCTGTACCAAAGACGAAAATTCTTAATGTAATTAGTACCGATAGTTTTTTGTTTGACCCCGCATTAATCTTTTCCTATTATTTAGTTAGTATGAAACTACATTTTTCATCATCTATCTCTATTATACTAGGCTGACTAAGTCCTCCATCACAACACAAGCAGAATTTTCCGCTTACTGTGGTGGTAGTAGGAGATTTTCAAATATTGTCGGGTTATTCGTAATCCGGGAATGTTTGTCTTTCTTTTAATAAAAAAAAATTATAAGGTTGCTATCCGTGTCTGTATGTTTGTGCGCTTAGTTCTTCTAATTATATCTGTAGAAAGTCGAACAACGCCGGGTACGCGCCAGCTAGTCTAATATTATATTATTTGGTTCCCAGGCGTCGTGGGTTCAATTCCTTTCCTAGCTATGCCGATCATTGCACAAGCAACATCTTGAGCTTCTACGTAGGTAGTAGGAGTTTTTCAAATATCGTCATGTTATTCGTAATGCTAATGTGTTAAATATGTTTTATTTTATACTTAATATCATGTAATTTATTTAGACGTACGCTTTTATACGGCAGACAGAGTATTGCACTCGCCACTGTGTTCAGCTGAAGTAAACAAACATTATTATTGAGAGAACGACAATTCAAAATAAACTTGCTCAGTATTCACCCTACTGTGCGATCTGTATTTCAGTCTTTTGTAAACTACAATGTGCATACAGTACCGCATTGTGTATTGTGGTTCCCACACGCGAGTGTTATTACTCCTGATATTACCAGTTAATTCGCTCATCTTGTTGCAGACTATTTTTCCTTTGTTATCTCGATAGTAACGACCTTATAATTGGAGCTTCTCCGTTTCTCTTTGTCCGATTCCCGGATTCGGCCGATTGCGACTGTTAGCGCTCTTGTTCTGTTGCACTGATGTTCTGCTGCTTGTTTCCTCTTGTAATGGACCTCTCAGGAGTGGCCAACAGTTGGCTCATGTAAAACACGCTTACCATACACCATGAACTCGCACACGTTTCTTTTTTTACATGCTCCACATATCATTGCACATGTTATAATATTTTATTATAATCCTGCCACTGAGAGCTCCGTTTCAACCTCTCTTCTTTGTGCTGCGCGTACGTCGTTTATGAGAAAGAGGGAGATTTTCAAACGGATCTATCAGCAGTCTGTTTTCAATAATGTTATTTGTCTTATTTTAAATATTCTATTAGGCAATAAGACAACGTTTTACTTTGCTAATGAGTACGATTCTCGCAAGAAGGAAGTAACAGCCATTTTTTCAATGCTTTTTAAGTAAGCATATGTATAACTAACTGTCCATTGTACCGTATTAAATTCGCGAATCCATTTGTAAAGCCTTGTTCACACGTATCCAATGTCCACCAGCAACTAAGTCTCCGGGCATTGTCTTTGGGCACCAGACCGTGAAGGCTGACGTCTAAGGACTTGCTGATTAAAATGACCGTTCCTTGGAGAGGAACGCACCTCTATAAGTATCAATCGCAATAGCTGTCTCAGCTGTTACGTTCCATCATGGGGTGGAAATCAGAATAATGTGTAAGACGCATATATTATGAACATGACTATATTATGAGCATATATTACTTATAAGGAGTGCCTTGATTAAGTCAGATGCAACTGGCATAAAAGTTTACACGTTTTTATGTTACTTGTGCGTTTCTTTCATTATTCAATTTTCTTACTACAGTTTGCGAATGTTACCATAATTATAATGCATTTTACCCATGACAAATGTATACAAATGCGTTTTTCTTCTTTCCCACATTATGCGACTTGCAATATTTTATTTGCGTTTTTTTATATTCTTCATTATCCAATCAATGCCTCCTCTGTAAAAGGCCCACACACTGTCGGACAAGATGGTCACCAATCTTGTTCATACATAATTGAGTTCTCTATTCAAGCTAAAATCACTAATAGATGAAAATTCAGAAAGTAATTACAACTCCATTCAATACTAACCCAATATGTGTATGATACAACGTATTGGGTTTTCCACGTAGCATTACTTCATAAATCATATGACTTCTGAACCCTAGGAGTCTCAAACTGTCGGCAGATGTCCATAAAATGACCTAATTTATATTAAAAGATTGCTCCCATCAATCAACACGACTCGACAACTAAATAAATTGCTCCTATCGTCGCGGCTGTCCTAAATAAGAATAATACAGTACCTAGATAAATAGTTCTGAAAATAAAGACGCACGTCAATCTTTTGCCAAATGATATTATGCTTTTTAGATGTTGATTTCTACATCAAAATAAAGATTTTTTTAAGTAGTTATTTTTTTGTGGACACATGTAAACCCAGGCTGATCATTGTATTCTTGTATTTTTGATATTACTGTTATTAGTAACATCTTACTTTTTTAGCTGACTCATGTCAGTAATAACCAATTTCTTGAATGCATAGTACTTAGGTATCTCCCTAGCTTGAGATGTATTGAATTACCTTTCTATGTAATCCATCCTTCGCGGCCTGTTAAATTCGTTGCAATATAATCCTGCAACAACTAGATTGCCCACAATGTAACCGCGTAGCGTCCTTAATTCCCGGTGTTTTCCACCCGGCAAACCGCGCTCTAAACAATCATTTTCATCGACATGCCTCCGCGGTATGTTTTCATTTTCACTGCCTTACTTCTTACTTCAGTTCTTACGGTCACTAGCAGAATGGAATGCAAAAGATGAAGGTCGCCGATGCGCTGGAATGACCAAGTCTACAAGCATC
Organism: Hesperophylax consimilis; assembly: GCF_061612785.1. Lineage (NCBI taxonomy): Eukaryota > Metazoa > Arthropoda > Insecta > Trichoptera > Limnephilidae > Hesperophylax > Hesperophylax consimilis. Next base: position 10,908,997 of record NC_142856.1, on the reverse strand, counting down.
CAGTCTACATATAAGTCTCTTTGCAGCGCAGGATCAGGAAACGACTGAAGATGAGCTAAGCTCCTAAAAATATTATCTATCACTTTTTTATTAAATATTCCGAGGGCTCCCAAACTTTGAAATACTTTAAGCATCCCACATTTGAGAATATGTAATCTAGGCTCGTTCGTGATGGTATCTGAAGTACGGAAAGCTATTTGGTGGATCACGCCATCCTGCTATGTTATAGGAGGTCGAGGACTAGAACCGGGGCGTTGACCCGCCCGAGAGGGATGCTCCTATTGTCTATCCCCCGCGCTAGAGGGAGACGGGAGGCGGACGTCACTCGATCCACGAGGAGTGCGTACGGACGCGTAGATCTCAGCCCACCTCCTCCCCCCGCCCCTGCCACCCCCCTCTAATATAATACCCCACTATGGCTATTATATTCCTAACCGAGAGTACTTGAGGTCGCATTTGAAGAAGTTAACTCACGCACGAACACTTTATGATTTGCCTCAAATAATGTGGTTTTATTCGTATACCGCACTGCCAGGACCCAGTGGGACCATGGCTTCCCAAATTGGGGTATGTGTAAGACTTGAGTTGAGAGGGGAAGGAGATAAGGTTGGCTATTCAGAAGCTTCCTCTTGCCCTCCCCACTACATTCAGTCTCACAACATACCCCGATTGGTGATGCCATAGTCCTGCCGGTTCCGGGCATATGAAAATCTTGTGGGGTATTCGCGTTAAACTATAAACCTATTCATTCGAAGAAAGTATGTAGTATGGTGTGTCCCAAGAAATTGTTTTTATAACGTTAATCTCTGCCTACCACTTTAAGGAAATGTCGCAATGGATAAAAACCAGGTAGATCGATGGATAAATTAATAGTGAAATAATTATTGGGGAATATGGTACCTAATATTTTTTCTGATCTTTGTTAATAATAATAATGTTTTTCAAGTGCCTATGCGCATACAGTACGTAGCTTCGATTGTGTTTCCTAAATCTATCTCTCTACCGAATCGTCTGGCTTTTTTGTATAATATTGTGTCCTGTCTTGTTCGTCCCTATCGAAGCTTCACGCGTTGATGTCTCTTTGAAGGGAGTCCTCTCACCGCCCGGCACGTTCTGCTACGTCGATCCTGGAAGTGATTACGTACAATTTTGGGGGAGAAATCCGACACGGCTGGGATAGTTCCATCATTTTGCGTTGTATCCGCCGAGCTAACCACCGATTCATGTTTTATTTTAACGCATTTTGTCGGTTACAAGTTAAACTCTTCCGAAGCGAAACGACTCAAAACGCATTAGAGTTAATTTATGTTCTTGGGTACCGTATTATTGACGATACCCCCAGCAAATCAGGTCATATGAATTATGATGTCGCATTGTCATCACGTGATGACCATCTTTAGGTTTTTTATAATATGGACAGATATTAATTACGAGGAGTATAATGAAAAGTATGTTATCCAACAACACGTTAATCATTCGCTTAATCTAAAGAAGGCACTTAATTATCTTTAATTTTGATATAAATTTATAGGAACATTGTTTATAGGGCAAGAATTTGTAATGCATAAAAACAACCATGCTGATATTTAATATTATATTTTTATCCATGTCAAATATGTATAATATTGTATTTCAATTGATTGATTAATAAAATACTTGTTTTGCTCTTAAAAAACAAAGTAACGACATTTATGTTTATTAATACAATTTCTTTCCAATTTCCATCTATGATTTGTTCTAACAATCTATATTATTTTGGTTACTTCGGCCATGTAAAAATCTGACGCAATATTCGCCATCTTGGTTTGCGTTCTGTTGTTTCTTCCACGTCGTACATCATCTGTCAGTTTGACGTTGACATTCTAACTGTTAAGCACTGCTTTATCGACAATTTGGAACGCGGCAAAATCCAAAATTAAAGGAAATACATTTTCTTTGTTTTTTATTACCGCCGCGATATTCCAATTCCAACAGTGTTGTTAATTCAATATTGAAAGACAACCGTGGATTTGAATGTTGTCACGACGTCTCAGAGGTTAGAGCTTCCCAGTATTCTAATCCCAGTCGCAATACTCCCTTTTGTATGATTTTCTAATTGTATATATTAATGTTATTATCACTGTCACTATAAACGGTATATGAAATCTCCATAGGCTCTGTACTGAAACATTAAAAATTCACTTTCGTTCTGCAAATTGCATACGTACATCGTAACGTCTACAACATTCATGAATAACATCAACTACAATATACCAAGCAATCCCGACTACTACAAACGTCCGTTGATGAATTTCTCATCCATCCATTCAACGCTGGAGGTTTTTTGCCGCACATGCAAGCGAGGCGCACAATCGTTTCTAGTCATCAATTATCTCTGCTATCCTGATAGTTTTTTTTTTTAAACTTAACCCACGTTTCTCCGCATTCGGGGGAAGAATTTCGTATTTTTCTGCAGTCAAATACTCATTTACAGCATTACTGTTTGTTTCTCGTAATTCTTCTGCTATCCTGGTAGTTTTTTCAAAATAAAAATAGATTCCAAGAAGAAAGAATTTCGTAATTTTCCTAGAAACTAATTTCCTTTGTGTCTGCACGGGACGTGTTTGTATTTTTTGTTGCATAATATACAATAATCCTTCGAGCCTAGGCTAACCGCGTGAAATTGGGTCTGAACAAATCGGAAATCGATTCATGATGATCAGTATCCCGTAACGACCCGTCTTCGTTGATAAGCATTTTTAATTCCTCACGCCCCAGATTTGTGGAATTCTCCGAGCCTTTTTCTGAGCTCTTGGTCGATAGTGAATGTCGAATGCATTCTTTGTATAAAACACGTTTAATTCTGTAATCCTATTTTTTACCATCGTGCTGTCGCCTAGCGGGTTTTCAGAACCATATTGAATTATTGGAAATCAAATACTTGGGAGAAAAGTGTTTCTTCACGCTGTGTGTTGTACATGTTCAAGTCCCTTTAATAATAATACTTGGATGACTTGTATAGCGCCGTTTTTGTGCAAAAACACCTCAAGGGCGTCATCGCGGTTTTCATTTGGTGTTGTGCTATTTCTCCTGGTTCCAGAATTCCCAGTTGAGCCTTCTTCCCATCAAGACATTTAGCAATTTTCCGCCATACATGTTCAGTGTATCTTCATCCTGTTTATATTTCTTACAGCTATTACCACTTACTTTACCTTCAGCATGTATAGGATGCAGTGGCGGTTCTTCACAAGGGGACCGTGGGGACAGTCCCCACTACAGATATTCCAGAAATCTACCAAGAAAAAAATGACAATTCTTTCAGTTCGCAAAAAATAATGAATGCATTCTTTACATGAAAGTAATTAACAGTTGCAGAAATTTCAACTAAAAATTCATTAGGGTAATTTTTAAGCTCGAAATTTGAAAAGTTTCTTCCGACGAACGTGCGACTAGCCTCCTCCGTTCCTTGCAGCATTCTAATTACTAATATTACTAATACCAACGCGACCGACGAGCCACTAGCGTCCAGTTATGCGCAGAACGTTCTGCGCAGTTGGGGGACAACCCCAGCAATTTATTCCTACTAAAATGATTATTCTACTTGAACTATGAGATTTTAAGAATTTGCGCATGCGTATTTGAATCTTCTAACGAAATCGCAGGGGACAGACTTGAAAATCCCCTCGTGATCGTTTGTTTTAGTTCTAATTATTGATGTAGGTCAGTTATGCACGGGTCAGAATATGCGTTAGTCGTGTTATAATCGTTTGTGACGTTTAAGTAAAATAATAGTATTGATATCGATTGATCGGATCATTTCGTATTTCTATAGCGCCGTTCTCGTGGTAAAAGCGCTTTAAACTGAAATATCTACGATTAACTTGTGTTATTTTTTATTAAACGTAATATTTATGAATATTTGGTGTTTCTGGTTAGGTGCGTGACTTATCTTCTTATCTAATAATAATTTTTGTTAGAAATTATTCGAAAAAATGAATGAAGTCGACTTTTTACTGAAAAATAAATTCAGTACGTTAACATTTGACGAAAAAGTAGAAGTGAAACGCCCAGGTGCTCACCAACCTAGAGACATTGTAATCGAGTTTCATGTTGTTAAAACTCGTAAAAAGTTAAATTTTAATCCAGAGTGGTTTTCTAAAAAATCTTGGTTATGTGCTAGTGTTTTGTTAAAGAAACTTTTTTGTTTTCCCTGTATACTTTTTGGTGGTGATACAGTGTGGACTCAATCTGGGTATATTGATTTAAAACATTTATCGGAAAGATTGACAAAACACGAAAATTCATCGGAGCATATGAAAAACGCAATAACTTTGCAACTTTTTGGAAAAACAAACATTATCGAAAAACTGGATAGTGCTTACCGACGAGGTATTATTCGTCATAACGAGGAGGTCGAAAAAAATCGTTACGTTTTGTCAAAAATAATTTCTGTTTTAAGACTATGCGGTTCATGTGAAATCGGTATACGCGGCCGAAATGAATCCTCGGACTCGTTGAAACCGGGCATTTTCAGGTCTATTTTTGAGTTAATATGTAAAGATGATTTGACCTTAAAGAAGTATTACGAAAACTCACCGATATTCAAAGGCACGTCAAAAATTATTCAAAATGAACTCCTAGATTGTATGTACAGTGTTTACCGGGACCTTATAAAAGAAGAAGTTTCAGAAACCAAGTTTGTTTCAATCGAAGCGGACGAAACAACGGATGTTTCGTGTAAAGCCCAACTTGTCACAATTTTAAGGTACATTACCAAAACAGGAAAAGTCACGGAAAGATTTGTGAAATATTCCAAATTGTCGGACAAATCTGCAACGGGTGTAGCGAGCGAATTGAGGAGTGTGCTTGAAGAATGCGGTGTAAAAGCTAACCAACTCGTGGCTCAAACATATGACGGTGCCGCTGTTATGAAAGGCCGGCTCAATGGCGTTCAGGCCCAGCTAAAGATACATTTTCCGTATGCCCATTTTGTACACTGTTACGCACATCAAATTAATTTAATAATGCAGCAGCTATGTGCCACAACCCATAAGGAATTGAAAATATTTTTTGCCAACCTTTCTGGATTTTCTTCCTTTTTCTCGGTTTCTTCGAAGCGTACGTGCGTTCTAGATGAGGTGGTCAAATCTAGAATGCCGAGAACCATCACAACACGATGGAATTTTTCAAGTCGCATAGTGAACACCGTTAACGAAAACTTGGAGGAGCTCAAGGAATGTCTCCTGAAATTTCAAGATGAACTTGGATGGGATGCAGTCACTATAAATGAGGCATGTGGACTCCTAAATCTTTTAGGTGACAGAACTTTTTGTAGTCTTCTTTCTTTTTTTGCCCGAATTATGCCAGAAGTAGATATATTGTTTAAACAATTACAAAAAACAACGGTTGACAATATTACTGCGAACAATGCTATACTCTATTTTAAAACAAGAGTTCAAGAAGTGCGGGAAAAAACTGACAAATTCGCAACTATGCATGATACCTTGCTAAGCAAGAGAAATTTCTCCCTAATAGATTTATCCCGCATCATGAAAGAGGCTTGTGACACGATACTTATTAATATTGAAGATCGATTTTCAAGTTGTGACCACCTTTCTGCAGCCAAATTAATTGACGTCAATTTTTTTAATGCATATTTAAAAAAGTTTCCCATTGAACATCTAAAAATAGCGGTCGAATATTTCCCAATTTTAGATGAAAAAAAAATGCGAACTGAGCTTGAAATTCTTTACAGTCACACTGAATTGACCAAAAATATTAAATCAGCTACATCTCTACTGCAATCGTTACAAGAAAATAACGTCACAAACACTTTTACTGAAGTAACGAAACTTCTCCATATAATTATTACCACCCCAATGACGACTTCAGAATCTGAGAGATGTTTCTCAACATTAAAACGTGTTAAAACGTGTTGGCGAAACACCATTGGAGCTGAAAGATTGAATGCACTGGCAATGCTTTCAATAGAGAATGATTTCATCAACGCCATACCAGAATTCAACAACAGTGTTATCGATCGATTCGCAAAAATGAAGAACAGAAGAATTGATTTTTGCTACAAAGTTCTTTCGGATGGCGAAACTTCATGAAAAAACTGCGAAGGTAAAAATAAATACTAGTAGTTCATATACCTAGGTAGTAGAAGAAATATTATGTCATGTAGATAGTCCCCATCCCTGATTTATCTTAGACTTTAGACCTTAGAATTAGGCACAGTAAAAAACCTATTCGTGTATATATTTATATTGGATCTCGTACTCCAATTTTCTGGCAATGAAATGTCAGTATCTACACATAAAAAATGACGGTCCCCACCACCGAAAATGTGCTCGAGCCGCCACTGATAGGATGAATGTTTTTGGTAAGGAAATTAAATGACACCTAGATAAGTCAAGTTATTCAAGAAGTCCAGTTCATTTGTATGTAGGAATTTATAGATTGTTTACGAAGGTTGTTCAAGATAGTGTAGGCGTCACATAAAGCTAACGAACCTGCTCGTGAAAGTACGTCCAAGTTGAAGCCGTAATATCAGAAACCTTGCACAAGCCGTGAGTCAGAAAGTGAACGGACCTCATCGCATAACAATAAAATTATACAATAACCTACCACAAATATCAAACACATAAAATGAATCTATCAAGATTACAACATCGTTAAAAACATTTCTACTAAACAAAAACCACTACAACTTAAATGATTACTAATCGGTCTTATCACTAACTCGACTTTCAGAAGTAGTATTTTATGTACCCTTTCTCTTTTGAGGTTATCATATATTGTGTTTTTATTTATTTTTCATTTATATGTATGATTTTCTAGGTAATCTGTACGAAATATGAAAATCCCATAAACCCAACTATTTGTTCTTTCTTTCTGTTGTTGTTACTAAACGATGTAATATTTTTTATTGAATCAGGTTTTTATATGTTTTTTTTTGTTTGTTTCAGGTATTTAATGTTCACCCTTCAAATCTTCCTCGAGAAAGGTAAACCGTTTAAATTAAAATACAATTGCACTTAAATTCACACGGTGATAATCAACAAACTATTATAGAAATACGGTATCACTTGCGATTAGAATATAAGCTACCCCAATGAGAATAATATGTTAAGAATTCACTGCTAAACGCAAGTGTTTGTGTTACTATGCCGCATTTTGTGTAGATATTGCAAGAGTATAAAGGTATAATAATAATATATCATAGTTACCCTTCGTGCTATCTGCTAGCCGGGTCAGTTCGCTATTCGTGAGGTCGCACAATAGATCTTTCTCTGCAGCTTCCCCAACAATGGACCACATTACACAGTCGAGTGACATCTCAATCCTCCGGCATCTTAATAGCGCAATTACCCAAAGCAGTCTCCCTCCTCGCTACAATAGACTCATATTTTCTCGTCTATTTTCACTAATAAACGCCGCAATTTATTCCTAGAGAAAGGACCTCTCGACAATCGCCGCTGAATTAGAATCACAAAGCGGTGTGCGCATGAGACGGGATGAGGGGTCACTAATTTATGTACTGATTTCATTATTGTAATGCGATTTTATTAAAACGGAATGTTTGTTGTTTTTTCTTCGACTTTGTAGAAAAAAACCTTTGTAATTAAAAGGCCTTTCTTATTCAAAGTTCCTTTATAGCCTGGAGTGGATGTGTGAACATTATTTGAATATATTTAGCTAGAAGAAGGTGAACCTAATGCGCCAAGTTGATTTATTACATTTTGGATTGTCTCTGCAGAGCAGTCAGTGGCTTTTAACGACATTGTTATCTCACTATTCTGATAATTTGACCTCTCGAATACTATTGCACAACAAACAGATAAAAATGGATACTTCTTACCCTATCCCCAAATATTCTTTTTATATTAACCCCACACTGCCCTGAGGAAAATACTTTCCCTCAGGGCCTATGTCATCTTTTGAGATGCTATATGGAGGGCCTTTTTTAAGGAAAGGAAGGAGAAGAAGTTCTGGGAAGGTAAAAGATATGAGGGTTTGGTCGGAATCTAGGGATCAGTGTGTCCAGGAATGACGGAGATATGAATATATCCCTCCCACTGCGGCGCAAGGCGATGGGTCGGGAGAGGTTAAAGAGTCTCCCGATCTGGCATGCCACACAGCTGGTGGGCAGGCGCATCCTGAACACACCGCACCCGGACACCCCTGCTAAATCACCAAACGTTGCGAACAACTAATAGATGGACACGGGCGGCGGCGGGCGTAAAGTCTTGCAGGGGTCAAATAAACTAAGGACGGGTTGTTTCGGAGAATTTGAACAATTCATCAAATTTCAACGTTCATTTTCGGGTTCTGTGAAAGACTTATTCAAATTCTGTTTTTATATCATTGTAGGCTAGTTGCTTGACAAAACTGAAATAAAAACAGAACTTGAAAAAGTCTTTCACAGAACTTGAAAATTAACGTTGAAATTTGATGAATTGTTCAGATAAGCGTATACCACTAGACCACGGCCGGCGTGGTCTAGTGGTATACGCTTTTGACTACAGATCCGAAGGTCGCGGGTTCGAACCCGGCGTGCGCAAATAAATTTTATTTGATTAATTTGTGTTATTTCACAATTAATTAATTTAAAATAATATATAGTATATTTGCGGCACGTTCCAGAGTGGAAGATACTCTCAGTATCGCCCTGGTGTAAGACCACCATTCAGAATTGAAACGTTGCTTGAAATGGCTTTAGCCGTGTTTGGTGACCAGATCTGAATAGCCAGGTACTTCCCCACCTTCCTCTTCCCCATCTCCCTCCCCTCCCCAATACCCTCAGCCTCACAACATACCCCAATTGGGGATGCCATAGTCTCACTGGCTCCAGACGGGAGCAGTTGGGACTCTTGTGCGGTATTACTGTAAAAAAAAAAAAAAAAAAAAAAAGATTCTCCGAAACAACCCGTCCTAAATGTTTAATATTAGATTATTCCATGGGTTGGCTTTCCGATCACAGGGTCACGAATTCGATTCCAATCGAACACTGTTGATTCGTGTTTTTCTGATGATGTCACATTGACATTATTTGTAAAGCTATTGTTAGACTAGAAAAAAGGCAGAATTCCGAACAGTTTTAGCAATACGCGCCTTTTGTTAAATAAATGCATTCATGTTGTAAAGTATGAAGGAATTACGTTTATATTAACAAGTCCTTAATTAATGTAGCAAAGGAATTATAATAAATAATAATGGTACTTGATGTGCTTAACAGACCTGCAATAATTATTGTTGCTTTATTATTATTAAATTTATTAATTATTAGCCCTCGGACAATAATATTATTCTTATATTATAATTCAGCATTGTTCGCACAGCGTTCACTATGAAATTAATAACCCTTCGCTAGACAAAAAAATAACATTGTTCTAAGGCAGTAATTACAGCTATTGTTGTGATTTTGATCGACGGGCATCGCACATAGAGTCTCCGCTAAGTGGAATAGAACCTGCCAAGAAATTCTTCATTAGTATTACTGACGAATTCATAACGGCTTTTACGAGCCACGATTTCTTATACCATATTTGATTTATTTACGCGTAGGTTATGGCGTTGAGTTATGAATTATGCCATAATAATGCCATGGTTTTCGTGTTACATAAATTATTACGTCAGAAATATTGTTTAAATTAGAAAATCTGATGTAGTAAAAACTAGATCGATAAACTCTCCCATCATGAAATTTTATCAATTTCAGATCCTACCATCGTCATTCTTATCGTAAGATTAAAAAATAAATTAAGCGAACTTTCACGAATTACCTGACAATATTTCAAAATCTCCTATTACCACCACAGTAGACTAACTAACACAGATACTCGTACCTATTTTTCTATTCTTAGGTCGTAATTTTCAGTATACTTTGTTTCCCTATTAAGAAATCTTTGGTTTCGAAACATTTTATATTATATCAATTAACAATATTAAAAATAGTTGTAAATACAAAGTTTGTTATTATCATTAAATTAAAAATTATACCACCAAGTAATTGTGCAATTATCGAAGAAGATTTTTAGAATTATTTTAAGACTTCTAGCTGCAGCGCCCTTGAGTCAATTTCACAAAAATTACGCTCTAAAACTAGCCAAGCGTAATTATTTTGGTGAATATACAGAAAATTGGGACGTGCTTAGTAGTACACACTTAAAAAACACTTTGTAGTAGTTAGATAATAGCGAGTAGTAAGTATTTCAGTTTCCGGGAATGGAAATTTATGCATTTAATAGTTGTTTATTTAAAATTAAAATCGATTGTTGGCGGCCATTGTTATTAATGCGAATGTTTTAAGTTTATTTTTATTTTTTTATTTAACCTAAAATATGAACTCATGATCCTAAAATAGGTTCTCAATCTGGGTTTGATTTTAAAAAAACTAGTTCAAAAAAACATTTCTTTTCAACGAAATACCTACTAAAATGCATTATTTTCCTCTTCCTCAACTGAAATACTTACATCTCATTATTATCTAACAGAAATAAGTGTTAAAAATATAATATAATAAAATTTGTTAATATGTATTTTTTTTGTCTATTTATCATAATTTTAATGACGTATCAAAATAACGGTCATTCATAATGAAACATCATTACTCATTACACAATAAATAACATCAAGACTTGGGTCTCACTGGCATCTTGCTACCTGTTGCGCCATGGCCCCTAGCATTGTATACTTGCACGAATATAATGCACAGTGCGCACCGATTGTAACGAATGTAGCCCGCAACCCTTGACCCCAACTTAAAAATAAACTCGGGACAATTCACAGTTTAAACGCTTCCCAATCTAGAAGATCTACACTTACAACCCCTCGGGTTAGTTGCGTCACAATAAATGCATAATAATATTCAGGTCGTTGTTGCAGCGTTTACTCGAGTGAGCGGATCTGCATTGTTGGTTGCAGCTCGCATGACCCCAGCATCTCGTCTCATTCCGTCACTTCTCATCTCGTGCGAGATCTGCCATGGACCGGTTAACGTGTGAACGGAGCAATAGACGTTTTTTAATTACAGGATTGGGCCATTTCGACTCCTCCTGTCTTAGGACAACAATAATATCAGAATTGTTCAATCTAAGAAAGTAGAATTAATTTGCACGTAGGGCAGCTTATATTTATTTACAGTGAACTTATTTTTATTTCAGACATGATTTGAGATTTATTTTTGGGATATTATGCCTTTTCGCGATACCTCCTTCTTTAGCCAACGTTTCAGGTAGTGTTATAGTGTCCACCATCAGGTCAGATGTGTAATCCTGCATTTTCCTGACGATGGATACTGTATCTCTGTCCGAAGCGCTGGCTAAAGAAGGAGGTAGCAATACACGGCATAAATACAAAAATAAATCATGATAATTATTATAATATCGTTCATCTCCCGACAGTATAATATTTTTTTTACTACCTTCCTTACAAGGTGTTAAGGAACGTGATTTACTTTAATTTATCAGGAATTCTTGACATTATTTGGGGTAAAAAATTAAAATGTAATTTTGGAATCCGGCTACTTTTTTAACCTTTTTTTTTCTAATCATGTAAAAAAATCTTCTACATTTCGTCACTGGTCACTCAGCCTAGTAACCGACCGAACCCTCACCCCGATTCTAAGTGTCCAATACCTACTGAGTTTTTGTGTTTTAAGTAAAAATGTTACTGGATTCCAAAATTTCATTCATATTTTTACTCCAAATAATGTCAGGAATCACTGGTTAAAAAGTCATGTACGTCCCTTTACACCAGGGGTGCTCAAACGGTCGATCGCGAGTGCTTTTTGAGTCGATCTCCCGAATGCCTTCTTTTTTATTATTTATTTGTAGCTTGTAGCGGACTGAGTTACTGAACGGAGTGTTCTGGAACATTGCAGATAATATCAGATATACATCTCATAGCCACAGCATCTGACACAAAATTCTGGTATTTTATATCTGAAGATAAATATCCGAATCTAAGGCAAATCGCCCTTCAGTTGACGGCAATGTTTGGGTCAACTTACTTGTGCGAGTTTGCATTTTCTGAAATGAAGATAATTATGTCAAAATATCGCAATCGACTAACTGACGAACATATGTCATCGTGCTTGCGATTAGCACTCGGTAATTACGTACCATCGTATGAAGAGTATGCTGAGGACATGCAGTGCCACGCTTCAACATCCAAAGTCATCATTTAGTTATGTTTAGAAACTAGAACTTGTTTGTTTTTGTAAGAACCAATAAACTTGCAATTTTGAATAAATATAAGTTTTTTTATTGACTTTTTAGTGCAGACCTCCACCTACCTTGACTAAAAAATGCATATTTCGAACTAATTTCTGTCGTTCCTCCAAATTCTATGTGGATTCGTGGCCATGCAATTGTGCAACGTCCCTATATATACACTTATACCTGCGCCACGATACACCCTACCTACATAGACGACAATCCTGCATCACACATACTTGCAGCCTCTCAGAGTCGATCGATCGGAATCTAATAATATTGAGGTAGATCGCCAGCAGTTCAAGTTTGAGCACCCCTGCTTTACACCTTGTTAAAGCAAGTCTTAATTTTAGCTTGCCCGGTAGGTTTTATAATGGTTTTCTTTTTGCAATCACGCTATTGGTTTTTGTGTCTTTCATATTGCACGGCCTGGGATATTTATTTAGGATGCGGTAACATTATTTGAGTAAGAATGTTTTTAATTTAATAGGATTATGTGTATCATGGCATCCACTAAAAATAGTACAAAGCTTTTTTTAAATCTATCCTACACAATAAAAAACAACATTCCCGACCAAGGGTTTGCTGTAAGATTAAGTTTACTAGGGTGTAGTGAAGTTCATATCTGACTTATTCATAGCATTGCATTATAATACTTGCTGGTCAGAGGTCTTAGGGTATTGTTGCCCCAGGGCATATTATAGGTCGGGTTGACACATTGATAGACAGGGCCACTGCTGACCTCGGTATGGAACATTTGTGTGCAGAATTGTAATTACGTATGCGCAACCGGATTTTCCACCAAAGGGTCGCTCCATGAGAACTTATTACTTTTCGGGTACGTTTTATTTGTAATTGTATGCAAATGTATTATTAATTTTATTCGCGCAGTTTGGGCAGTCGGGCATGCATGTCAACATACAAGAATATAGAGAATCGATTTTCCATCCCTTAAATCGGCACTTCTGAAAACTGCTAATTTTAGTCTTAACTTTCTGTGTTTATGGAAATGTCGTTTTATGTCCGCTTTTTCTATATCAATCCAAACTTAATCTATCTTAACCTGCCCATCACTAAGAATTTACCACTACTGACTTACGACTAATGACAATAACTCATAAAACAAATTGGTAAACTTCTATATTTTCTATTAACTGAAATATAGTTTCCTTAATTGACGGGTTTTATACCTGCTTGATTACTTATTATATGCACATCTTATATGTTTTTTCATATATTTTTTTAATAATATATTTTGTTTAGTTATAAAATATATCTAGAATATACATATTCTAAAATTACTATAATAATATTCTAATACCTACGTACTAATATTTGGACTTCACATCATTGAGACATAACCTACGAAAAGTTGCAAGACTTTTAGCTTCCTTAACATTTATAAGACTGTTATAAAATAATGGTTTGATTCGTACATCGACACAATAGAACTGTTAATTGTAACCTACATGTGTAGGTAATTCAATTTAATTTTTACACGATCTTACACGTTACAGGACGCTCGTATATTTACAAGAAATTAGTGCTTAATATTCCTTTGTTTTCTCCCTGATATCGACTCGGTCTATTTCTTTGATAGCTCCATTATAACATCTCCCTCTTTCTCATAAACGTCGCATGTAACAGAAAGAGAAGTTACAACGCAGCTCTCAATAGCAGAACCATCATAGGTCTCACAGGATCGCGCCCTCCAAAATATCGCGCCACATTCATATTCATAGGCTTGCGCCCATTCTTCTCCGATCCACCCTGTCATCAGGCATTGCACGAATATCCCTGCTAAAGGGTCAGCGACCCCCCATATTCCCCATTGTGACAGGACCTGTGAACGTTGAACCCTGACTCCCATTGTCACAGTTCATCACTCAAACTACTCCGGTCCTCGTCCATCGGGAACCAGGCTCCATTATCCTCATCCCAGTCAAGAAAGACAAAAGGAAGTATGATGGATGCTTTTTCGGTGGATCCAATCCGATTTCATATAAACTTACCTCTTCCCAGATGACACTATTACAATATGACAGAGTTGTTTGATCGATCACCTTTGAATTATGAATTCATTAGTGTTTATGAAGTGATCCGTGTACAATTTGACTTCGTTCGTCGTTATTTTGTAGAGTTTTACAACAAATAATAATCCCCTTCGCAATACGAATTCACTGATGTTTATGAAGTGATCCATTTGTAATTAACACGGGTGTTCAATTTTTTAACGTTAACATTTAGAAAAGATGCGTTTTTCTTTGTTCGTCGTATTTGGGAGAAAATGACAGCAAAATTAAAACCATTTGAATTACGAGTTCACTGACGTTAATGACATGATCCATTTATAATCACACTTGTATTCAAGTTCTTTAACGTTTAAATGAAGCAAATACGTGATTTTTCTTCGTAATTTGGTAATACAGAAAATTCCCGTTATTTTTTCATCGTTGTGTTTTTACGACTTCAGGTGCGTTCAAACATTGACCTTCATTATTCTCACGCTAGGCGAGCGCTGTCCTGTTATTTCAGAAATCAAAACGCCTCGAATAAACTATAAAAATTTCAAATAAAACCTATTTTTTCCCAAATAACCCGATTAGTCCAAACAGTTTTATTGTTTTCGGGACATTAAATCAGTCGTTTAATAAAAAAAGCCCGTATTTTTTACAACCGAATTAAAATTGGTTTGACAAACCGAAGATATAAAAAAGGGTAGAAGGAACACCGACCCTCCGTTTCTTGTCTTTGTATATTTTTATGTTTTCTTTTGTCGCACGATCTTAACACTTGGAGCATGAAAATAATGACTTTAATAACTGCAGTGAATTCACACAACCCTCGTGGAGTGGCTTTTTTATCCAAGTGATTACGACCCTCTTCCATTTTTTTTGCTTTTACACTGTGACCCAAATCTTTACGAGATTTAGCAATGCCGCCTGTTTAAAAGGCCCAGACATTGATAGCCAAGATGGCCGCTGATCTTGTTCCAACGTTATTTCTTACATGGCAATAACAGCACCCAAATATGATAAATTATAAAAACTCAGAATGCAATGCATTATTTTACGGTCATCGAAAATCGTCCGTTTGATAAATTTCTGTCACAATTCGGCACACAATGCGTGCAACCGAAATTACAATATTCGAAAACTATTACAATGATTCGAGTGCGATTGTATTGTGAAAAGTAACTGTTTTAAACATTTTATACAGCGGAGCTCGAGCGAAACAAAACGCGAATATCTACGCAAATTTTGATGGTTGTTGACGAAATTGCTGGCATTTTATACAGGCGGCATTGGATTTGCCTGCAAAAAGCCCGCTTTGATTAGATTGTCGATCGAACGATAACCGTGATTCATTGTAAGAATGCTACGAACCCTGGTGATTGTATTACCAACCTGGCTGAGTGAATTCATTTCTACATTAGATTATGAATAGAATTGTAATCAGTCACTGATCTTTTCTATTATTTGAAAACATTTCTAATATACGTGTAGTTGAACACGAATGGCTAATTTATATTGTCCTCTTTGTTTGAATTGTAATAGGAAAAGCGTTTATTAAAATCGCTTGGTTTCATTTAGCGCAGAGACCGATTTAGAGTTCAGTGATACCGCAGCACATGCAAGCAAGCGATAGAGAACGATTAGACGGAAATTATTGTGCAAGTAGGTCATAAACTGTCATACTCAAAAACATTAGCAATCATTTTGAACTCATTAAAGTATACATTACTTGAATGTGATGTAAGTGTATTGGGTGATGATTTTTTTAGAATTCTCCCTGAAATAATACATTATAAGTAAAAATATTCTTAAAATCCTGGTGGCAAAAACAGATTGTTTAGTTGAAAATCCATTGCATATCTGCATGTACGAGTATATTTGCTTTTTAAATGAAGCAATGATTAACATTAAATATGTCGAAAGAGCAAGTTTCATTCTGCACACAATGCAATCTCTGTGGACAAGAATTGTAGGTACATAAACTACATGACACGGAGCACAGAATATCTTGTTGTATTTATTAGGTATCAATTATCTTATAATTATTTTGTATATAGTTACGTCTGTGGGTATGTTCTTCTGAAGAATGAATTATTGTCAACTTTGCTCTAAAATTGACTATATTTCAAGCTTTATGGCATGATACTTAAGAAACGCGGTCTCCAAACTTAGTATATGGACTGCTTCGGTCTCTCCAACCTTCTGTAGTAGCTGATGACTTCATGATCTAAAATAGCGTATATTTGTATAGAGCTCCTGACACGCCTATTCTAATAATTATTATTATATAAACCCATCACTTAGTACCTGTAGTATCTGAAAAAAATATTTTTAACAAAGCAGTGGAATTGTTAATCTCAGTAACCTCCAGCATTTGTATGTATAGTGTATACGCAGATGATGCGTGTTATTATTAATATGTATTATAATATACATGATGCGAGAGTTGTAGTTTGTGGAAGTCGTTGCCCTTGCGTAAGCCGCATTGTGTAGTAAACACATAACGATACGTCGCGCGTCGCGCAACCTTGCGCGTCAACGACCGCCTCCACCAATATTCTGCAGCTCTAGAGAATATATATTTTAAAGAGGGAACTGTTATTTGATAGTAAGTCTCAATTTGCTAACACTGAAATGTAAACTAAAATTTTGTAAGCTTTTTAAGGTCATTTCTTTTAAAATATCCAGTCCTAATCTTCTAATAAATGTAATATCTGTTGTAGGTAATGGAAGGTAAAATAGCAAATTTAATGTAAAATCAGCGCCCTTGAGGTGATTTTTCACAAAAACGGCGCTATACAAATTATCTTATTATTTTTATTACTTATGTATTTTACCCTGACTCTTTATGTATGGTATCTATGATTTTGTTAACACAAGACTAGACACAAGCCCTAAATACATTTTAGATGTATACATTTAAAATGTATTATATAACAGTCTAAAGATGAATATTGTACATATTTGAATACATTCATTAATCATTCTTTTCCATTCAGACGAATTGCAATTCTTAGAGCACAGGCGTCAGGTACTTATGCTGTCCTTGTTCTACCGGTATTACAATGGAAGATGTTCCGAGGAACTAGCGTCATTGATACCTTCGCCACAGGTGCATAGTCGGGAAACACACGAAACGCGCGCCCAACATATGTACACGGTTGACATTTGTCACATGAAAACGGGTCGGTTTTACGACTCGTTTTTGAGTTTAAAAGCTCGGCTGTGTAACCATTTGCCGGCCTCCTTACAACACTCCATTCTCTCCTCAAAAAGACCCTTCCCTAAATACTGTACCTACTAAAAAAATATTTAATTGGATTGAAGTTCAACGTCGATTTCTGATAATTGTTTTGTTAGTCTAGATTCTAGATAACCTTACTAGCCCCATATCGAGTCATTCCGGTCGCAACTCGACCTTTTCAAGTTCAATAATATATTATTATGAAGCAGCTATGACTGTATTTGGCTTATACTGATTGTTGTTTTATGTGCAAGTGCCACTCGTATTATTGTTATGGATGTGACGCAATGGTCCCGATAATAATGGCTATTCAAAAGCCCGACAGACTTATCAACGTTTAACTTGCGGTTTAGACTTTAGACGTTTCACAAAGAAATAACGTGATATGAATCATTCATAATGTGTTTTTAAATATTTTGTTTGTCTCCGGTAAATCCTTCAAACAGTGAGCTCTGGCGTCGTGAATTTTCCACAAATTTTCCGCCGAGCATTTACAGGTCAATGCAACGGGTTTTTAGATCGCTGCATCATTTCCATCGTCAGCCTTGTAGCTTTAAAATACCCATTTAAATACCCTCCACAATATCGACCACATTCATATAAAAGTAATCGAAACTTTATTTAAAATGTCTTTAGTCAAGTACTTCCCAACCTTCCTCTTTCAATTCTCCTCGACCTCTCCTTTTAGCCTCTCTACTGGGGATGCGGCTCCGAGCAGTGAGCCTTATGATGCTATATTGCTTGTTCCATGTTCTGCGATTATTCCATTTCGAACAAAGTGTTAAAACTACACAACCACAAAAACATGTAATCTTTTTCTAAGAAATTTCTGTGATGTAACATTATCTTCGCGCTAATACAAATTACATAGTATTTCGTAAGAGATTTGGGTCAGCAATATGGCATCAACAGCGACCAATGCTCCCTACCACATGTGTCAGGGTTCGACTACCAACTCTAGGAAAGGCTATAAATAGTTGGTTATAAATGAAGATTGATAGATT
This sequence comes from Hesperophylax consimilis, assembly GCF_061612785.1. Taxonomy (NCBI): domain Eukaryota; kingdom Metazoa; phylum Arthropoda; class Insecta; order Trichoptera; family Limnephilidae; genus Hesperophylax; species Hesperophylax consimilis. The sequence goes on along the minus strand of NC_142856.1, from coordinate 10,890,534 downwards.
GGGACAATTCGGTAATAAAACTCTCCCTACTGTCTACGTGGTTAAATTATCTGACATCACCCAACATGAACAATGTCTAACAGTGACCGAGCCATGGTTTAGAAATTACTTTCAATTAGTTACCCTATGTCTAAAGCTTTGAAGGATAGATGGCACAGGAAAGACTACGACTTCTAAATCCATTACTATTAACTATATTGAAGAGTACAACTGAACAAACAATTTAACGTCTTATCTATTGCTTAGATATCCAAAGCTAAAGAAATGACATTGCGAACTAAAATTCAGTTAACCTTTAAAAAAAATTATTAGAATGTTAAGTATTTTTTTCTAATTTGAACCGAAATAAGCAGCGAGCTTTTAGTACTGGTCGGTGACTTTTTTGATCCGACCACGCTAGAATATACGTCATGACGTGATGAGTTCTTCGGGTCATTTGTTTAAATTTAAAACTCGTAATAATAAATGACCCCTCGCAGTCTCTACTGCACTTGTTGGTGCAGTGCCAACTTCCCACGAGTGGGCGACTGATCCGTTACTAGGCGTACCACTGATAGCTCCGTTGTAACATCTTTGACATACGTGTCAGAATAAGTATGTAGTTACAATCAATGGAGCTCTCGGCGGTACGCATGTCTTTATCGATTCGTATCGCTCGTCACCTCCTAGAATTGGTAAGCGACGTTTATAGCTAGGGTTGGTCATCTACCGTCCTATCGACAGCATCTTTGATGGTTTTAACATGTATAGCAGACGGACGTAGAAAGGAGTGTCAGGAGAGTGTATGACTTGCAAGTTAATGGAAGAAGAAGACGAGTACGCTCCAGGAAAATAATGTATGAAGAGAATGGAACACAGTCAATTAACATAAGTGTATGTATGTACGCGAGTAAAGCATTTATTGAGAGCAAAGATATTAGAAGAACGAGATATGCTATGTTGGCCGCCGGACCGTAGCCGGAGTACTACCTAATCAGGGTACTTTGAACGGTATCGGGACGTGTACGCACAGAAATCTGTTATATGCATTAGTGCGGATACCTTAGCGTAAGCGAAGGTCTGCAGTAGTATTGGTGAACAAAGCCGGCGACACTGGGCAAAACAATTCCACACAGTATGAACTGCTCATAGCACATCTCGTTCTTCTAATATCTTTGATTGAGAGCAAACACAGAGTTGTGTGGCGTTTCATCCTCTCTGCCTATACCTGCGGAAAGTGGCGTGATAGTTAGTAGATCAGTGTTTTTATTAAAAAAAAATGACAACTCCTACACTCGAAAATTACCACGTCGCTGGTTCACAAGATTCAATATCTAGAAATCTAAAAGAAACTTGATTGGTTCTTTCTCACAATTTGTTCCCTAATTCTCCTTCCGTTTTCTTCTAATTCTCCTTTGTTTGATGTGATTTGACATCTTACTTACTATTTCTTGTTTAGAAATAAATACCCCAATTTCGGATTGTACTTTGAGCAGTATTTAAGTGAAAAATTTCGTGTACAATAAGCATGTAACTTTGGATTAAATTATTTATATTATATGGATGTTTTTTTGCAAGACTTCGTAAGACTGGTAATTCGCTAGAAATTACTTGTAATGTATGGTTCTCGTTTCATTATTCCGTTTTTTTTTAACATTGTTGGAGATATCTAACACCTAAACCATGTTTACTTTTCTCGTGCAATCTTTAAATATGTATACCTAACTGATAGATATTTGTATGCATCTAAATATAAAACAGATGTTTGTGTTTGTCTCACTAAAAGCTACCGGACGGTTAGCTGGAACCGTCGTGAAGACGCCCAGATTTTTCTGTCAGTTTCGATACCAACGCTTTTTTTTTGTTTTTCACCTTTTATTATTTTTACAACTGGAAAAAGGTAGCTAGCTTAAAAATAATGTGTACCTATTCATTTTCTACAATTTCTCCAGTTGACAGTTTTACTATTAAATTAACCTTTATTTAAATATTTGATTCGATCTCCAATTCAAATTAGCTCCGTCAGTGAATACATTTGTTCTCGTAATATACATTCTAGGATCTGCCTATTCGAGACTGGTTCGGGACATGCAGGTTGCTCAGCCACATTGTGTATTCAGCCGTGTCACATTTCATGGCATAATACACTGTGTCTGAGCCATGACGAACGCCTGTTTTGCCCAAGATAGTATTAATACGACGATAATGAATGGGAATAATGCTTCGGCACCATTTCATAACTTCTATATTTCGGCTTTGTTCCCATTGTTGGATGCTGCTAACATGTATTATCTCGTAAACTGGTCCAAAACTAGATGACAGACTCCCCTAGCTGTAATGATGTGTGAAAAGTTGTTTCCCTTAATCCCTGTGGGCATGCTGCTGATAGCTCTGCTGAAACTTTTTCTTCTTTCTCGTGAAAGACATATGTAACAGAAAGAGAGGTTACACCGGAGCTGTAAGCGGTAGGATCATATCTCGTTGTGGTATCTGGTCCAAGTTGGTCAGTTGGATCGTATTACGAATTATTACGATTGCACTTTTTGTTGCGTTTTTGATATGCAGATATTTTGATAATTCCTAACGGAAATACAGATGATTTTAAAACGAATATGGTAATTCCATTATTTGGTGGGAATTATTTATATGTATGTAATCATTAGGTATTGTCAAATATCACCCCAAGAGTGCTGAGAAAGCTAGAAAATTATTGTTCCGTATAGTTTTACCTCTTTTGTTCATTTCGTCAGATCAAACGGTTCAATAAAATAATTGGCGTTTACAGAGTTCGCAGCCCATGAAAAGGTTTATGTTTGTGGGATAAACTCGCGAATAAAAAAGGCAAATAAAGATAAAATTTTATTTGGATACTATGGTGCTGTGAGATATGATTTTTAACTTTATTATTAACTGGCTAAAGTTCCCGGCACTGTATGGGCGTTACGCAGATTTTTTTAAATCGGATGTATGCAGACAGGAATATTCGTCTTATTTTGAAAGTGAAATGTGCAAAATTTCATCAAGAAATACCAAAATTCGAGGGGAAGAGAGTAGTTCATGTAGACAGTGACCTTCCTATTGTTTTGATGGTCAAGTGTGCAAAATTTCATCAAACACAGACTAAAATAAAATTGTTGATTTGTATAAAAATGAAATCCACGCCACCCGGCACACTTCTTTATATAAATAGATATATTTGTTGCTATTTGCAAGACTTAATGGAGGAGCTTCTTGTTTACATAACTAAATTTAAACCTGATCCGAGTGATCCGAAAGTGTATCGGGGTTCCTGAAAGCAACACTCTAAATTCTATTGAGATTTATTGCATCTTCGCAAAACGCACCGCTTTCTTGCATTAATGCAACTCATTTAAAGCGGGTCACGAATGCATTCTCACTGGCCCATTCACAAGCCGGGGCATTTAGCCGACAAGAGGGCTGACTGCATTCACAAAGTGAGGGGTCCCGTCTCCCCAGAGATTAGGAAACTAGGAATGGTCGCACAAAGAAATAACACTCGTTGCATCCTCTCACGAATCGCGATCTATAGTAGCAGACCGCGACAGGTTTTTCCCGATTAAACGAATAAAGTAACTGAACTCGTCAGGTATTGTATAATGTTATTACAATGGGGAACATGTCTCGGGTCAGCTACCGAAATTGCGGACAATACATCTCCTTGTAAACAAGCTTATTCGGTCCATATCGGTGAGATCTCAACTGGCGGTTGATGCTGCACAAATAATCTCTTTCTCGATGATGACCCCGCGATTGTTTCAAGGTCAGCGCTACTGCACTTTAGTGCATGTTCACTATTGTGCCTTTTGTCTGCACCAGACATCAATAAATCTATAGATTGCTGCAGAGAGATTAAGTGAACAGGTTTTGTTTATTTAGGTTTAACGGTTATGGGATGCTGTTAAATGTTAAGTAGACTTCAATGGATCCTAGTTATTCTCGGACTATGTTTTTTCTAGTTTCTTTTCACTGGTGCATTTTCTATTCATCGCTGATGAAAGCACTCCTTTCAGTTTATCTTTAGAGGAATGGTTCAACATGAAACAAGGTGGCATTATTAACAGTTTTCAAACTCGTATGTGTCTTGTTCCCATGCATCTACAAATACAAACTAAAATTGAATCTGGCACTCAAACGCACAGTGTGCATCTGCTACGGGATGCAGTGCAGCCGACCGCCGATTTTTCGCATTTGGTTATAATCAGTAACACCACTACGGTTATGCCACTGAAAGCTTAATCACAACCTCTCTGTTAGTTTCATGCTGCTCTAATGAGAAAGAGGGAGACGATACAACGGAGCTATCAGCGGTATACCTTTAACAACCCTCTGGCGGTCATGTCCTGAGTGGTAGAAATATAACGGATATTCAAATTTAAACACTTTTTTTTTTCTCGAAGTTCACGGTTATTATTTGTTTATGTGGGTCGTCCGACTGCCGCAGGATCCGCACGACTTTGTCTGCAGCTGGATGTTTTTTTTTTGGGCCACCAACCAACCACCTCCTTCAAGTGTCAAATTTCTGTTTTGAAATCTGAGAAAACGCCAGCCATCTTTTCAGCAAGGGTGAAATAATGAACTGGCGTTTTGTTGCGCCTTATTCGATTTACGTACAATCGAGCTTAATTTGTTTAAACTCCGATCAATCAAGAACGTAACACCTTTATGATTGATGGCAAATTCATTCTTTATTAACCCGAAACATCATTTAAAACCCCCAGCAGCAACCCCCCTAATGTTTCCGTCAAAGTCGACGAGGCAGACCTGAAAAGATGGATTAAAATAAATAAGTTATGCCTGCGTTCGAATGATATTTCAGAGTAGAAATTGATATATTTAAAATACCTAACTAGTGTAGTTGTAGTAGTGGAAATTTCATTTGTATGTATCATAGTATCAGTGACCAGATGACTTATCAAAATCACAATTCAACACACCTTTAAAAAGTGAAATAAAGTCATGAAAAGTGATGAAACACAAACTAGGTTACGTGGGTTAGGTTTATATGTTAAGTTTTTTTAAAAATCACTTTTAATAATAATAATAATATTTGGCTAATTTATATAGCGCCGTTTTCGTGGAAAATCACCTCAAGGGCGCTGTATCAATATAATTATTTAATAATTTATACTCTAGAACTTAAAACTAGTGATTTAGGACTAAGGCCTATAACTACTATCTCAATGACATATATTTACATACCTAGAAACTTACAACTAACATTAACATTCTAATTTTACTAGCGCCAAAAGAAGAATGAAGTTCTTTAATATTAGGGTGTTTTTATAATTAATTTTAGAACACGGGTGCAAAATGCGCCCAATGGGTTAAATGGATATATATCTTAAATTAATGAATAAAATGAATCGTCGTTCTTTACCGTATTTAGATGATTCATCTGCTTACACTTAAACCGATTATCGTGTTCTGTTCCCACTGATATTGTCCATTGTCCATCGGTAGGCAAGTCAATAGCATTTTGACTTTATCGTAAGTAGTTGTCACTTTTAATGACTTAATATCACTTTTTAAAGGTTTGTTGAATTGTAATTGTGTTAAGTTATCACGGAAACCCATGATATATTGTATTTTATGACCGTGTTTCTTCCAAAGTGAGATAATATAATAACGCTTACATACTTTTGCGGTTTGATCTGTTGCCACTTCCCGTATAACTTGATGATTCCCGTATGACTTGATGATTCCCGTATGACTTGATGATTCCCGTATGACTTGATGATTCCCGTATGACTTGATCTCCTAACTTAGTACCTACCTAAACTTCGGTTCTTTCGAACTTTCTTTCTTCTTTTTGTTCCGAGTGACCATTCAACGCATGAAGACGACCAAAATATTAATGTATTAGTAAATTTATTAAAATTAATGTTCGAGTCAAAACGAACAGCATTCAAATTAATATCCAGCGTGAGAGAAGGGATAAGCACGAAGCTTGTGTTATGAGATGTGAGGGAGTCGTGGTCCACGCGTTCGCAGACCCGTTCGTAACACCGGGGGCAGATTCGCGGCAGACAGCGGTAGCGAATTACACCTGCATACATCATCCAGGGTCGCTTTACACAACCAACACAACTCCAGCTTTAGTTAATCGCATGCTGTGGTCCAGCGGATTGTAATTTGTCAACTTTCATAAGGCCGGTATTTCAGTTGCTTTTTTAAGCTCGATTAAGGAGATATTTACGTTCGCTAAGTTATTTCCAGATAAGAATCCTGACAACCCAACCTACTGAAAACCGCCCGTTATTAATCATACCTACTTGCGTATTTTAGTAATAAAAAAAATACCACACATTTGGCGTCAATTTTGTGGTATAACTTTCTTGATTTGAGCTTTCGTTTTCGAATAAATCGAGTCCGAAGCTAGATTTTTTTTTATTATTCCGTGGTTAGAGGGATAGCTAGCAGTGAAATGTATTTTAAAATGCGTCAAAACGTAGACTCAGTTCCAAAAGTTTAAAAACTTTTGGTTGCCGAAAGAGCTGGAAAAAAATCAAAACGCTCAGGTGATGAAATTCACCAGTTTTCCGCTTGCATTACTATGAATTGAGATCTATAAATGTGAATTGGAAAGAGCGATCCTGCCTTCATTGTAACCTCTCTTTATGTAACTTGCGCGATTTATACGAAAGCATGGTATATTATAACGGATCTATCAGCAGTACGCAAAAGCCCACCACTTTATGCCAATTCCCACCCTCCTTTCTGCGAGACATGTTGGAGAGCACAGAGATATAATATCGAAATATTTCAGTGTGAGTTCAGCGTTTATTCGAGAGGCTTTACAAATTCACGCAAATCTCCACAGCCAGAACGTATTTATTGCTAACCGAAGACCTGAATCACCCCATCCTTCTACAGCAAGTCCATCACCAGTATCCTGCGTACCTTGTACCGAGGGGCATCGAGTTTAGACCGCCGGTGTTTTCATAAATATCATCTGACTTCGGGAGCGGACTTGCAAAACGAAGCAAAACATACAAACGCAAAAAACCGAGGCAGAAAAAGCCAAGGCTGCGTCATAGTCATATAGGCTAAGCATTGCTAAAGGCGTACCGCTGATAGCTCCGCCGTAACCTCTCCCCCTTTCACGTATACGGCACATACAAAAGGAAGAGAAGTTGCAACGGAGCTCTCAGCGGCAGAACCATTAGTACCGGGTTTATGTTCGAACAATAATTATTGCTTGGTAGGCAATTAATTATGTGCACTGTTGTTCAGGTCATATTCACTTCATTAAAAATGGTGTCCACTATAATCAATTTTATAGTACGTCATGCTAGCAAAAAAACAGTTGCATTTTACTTGCGTGGCCAGGGTGTTTCATCCTAAAGCTGCCAGATTTCGCCAAAACTTCATATTTTATCTTAAAAATGTTTTTGCCTGTCATGCCTGTTTTACTTTTCATAGGGGACATCTATATACTTTAGGTATATAAAAAACACACTCGAATGCAACGTTGTATCAAAATTTCAAAGCAATCAGTGGAGAACTTTCTGAAATTTAAGATTTTTATTTATATAATACTCGTATACATAGATGTAGTATATTTTCGGCACGCTCTAGATTGGAAGATACTCTCAGTCTCGCCTTGGTGATACTGAGATTGGCCACCATTCATAATTAAAACGTCGCTTGAAATTGCTTATTAGCTGTATTTGGTGACCAGATTAGAGTAGTACTTCTGCATGGTCCTCTTCCCCACCTACTTCACCTTCCCAATACTTTTAGCCTCACAAAACACCCCAATTCGGGATGAAATAATCTCACTGGCTCCAGGCGGTTGGTAGCAGTTGGGATTCTTGTGCGGGATGCACATTAAAAAAATAATAAACGCATTTCGCTTAAAATATTACGCATGTGTTATTATTATTGTAAATATGTGTGGCAAATAACTCCAGATCCTGATACATCAGGATAAGGGGATGTTAATGGTAGTTTAGCCTCTGAATAGCTCCCGGGCACGCAGCACAGCACGCTGGAGAGATAAATACCGATTAGCCCCTGGCTGCTGCGGTCCACCCAGCATCTGCATCTAATGCCTTGTCTTGTTGGATTCTACTTGTAAAATATAATACCTCGTATGAATACAGTGTGTAGCAGTACGTAACCGAAGGATTATAATCAGCGATTCCTGAGCAATTGAGCATATTTATTCAACATTTGCGTGAATATTTTTTTGGATCAGCTGCGTAAGTTATCAAATACATCCGTTGCAATTTTGAAAATGACTGTTAAAAAAAATCCAATTGTCAAATAGTCGATAGAGAGTCATAATTTGGATGTCAATTATAAGTAGGTACTTTATCGCTTGTTTGAATTCTTGACGCAATCAGTTTTAATCTAGGTATATTGAACCACCGTTACAATTACTAACAGACCCACAACCGAAATTATTATTTTTGATTATTTGATGCCAATCACATATCATCGAGCTTCTCAATCGATCCCATACTCATTTCGTGACTTTGGCCTAAATTTTTTGAAAATATTTCTGCGTTTTCAATTTAATTAATTTTGTACTGCTCCGGAAGCCACGGTTAATAATAATAATTGGATGACTTGTATAGCGCAGTTTTTGTGCAAAATCACCTCAAGGGCGCTGTACAAACTTATTTGGATTGGTTGTCTTGTGTCCAACACTAGCGTTGAGCTAAAAATGTTTATGTGTACAGAAATATGTTTTAAATACAATACAGTATTTTTCTGACAGCACTGGTCTCAGAAAAGAAGAAAGCATGGTTGTGTCTGATTGCGGCTGGCAGTGCTTCCAGCGAAGAGAAGTATCGAGCGAAAGAAGTATATAAGGAATGTAAGAAAAAAGTAAGAGTTGGAGTGAAAGAACGAAAGAAACGCCTGGAAGAGGAAGAAGGAATGAAAATGACAAACCATTTCCAAGAAAACATTAAGTTGTTTTGGAAAGAAGTCAAAAGGTCCCGGAGTGGCCCAGAAAACGGAAGCATGAAAGTGATAAAATCAAAAGATGGAAAAATGTTGACGAATGAGGAAAAAATAAAAGAGAGATGGATGAATTATTTCGAGGAAGTCTTCGAAAGCGAAGTGAATGACAGTGATTCCAGTGGCGAATCAGATATGAATGACGATGGAGTGAATGTTACCGAAATTAGCATGGATGAGATAGAAAGCTCGATTAAATGTATGAAGAATGGTAAGGCTGTTGGGTTTGACAATATTGCTGCTGAATATTTTAAAGGAGGTAGCCGTGTAATTCTCACATGGTTGTGCAATCTTTTTAACCAATGTTTAAAGGAAGGTTACACGCCTTTAGATTGGAGAAGGGCTGTGATCATGCCATTATACAAAGGTAAAGGGTCACGTATGGAATGTGGGAATCATAGGGCTATTAGCCTGCTTAGTTCAGTTGGCAAGCTGTATGGTAGAATTTTGATTGAAAGAGTAAGAAAGGAAACAAAGGATAAAATATGGGATGTGCAAGGTGCTTTCATGAGTGGAAGGGGGTGCATGGACCAGATCTTCTCATTGCGTATGCTCACTGAGAAGTTTCTGGCAAAAAACCAGAAACTTTTCTGTGCCTTTGTAGATTTACAAAAAGCATACGACCGAGTCGACAGGAAAAAGCTATGGAAGGTGTTGTCCAAGTATGGAGTGAATACGAATCTGATTCAGGCAATTGCGTCTCTGTATGAGGGAAGCGTTGCATGTGTTAGGGTAAACGGTGGTTTTACGGGGTGGTTTGATATCACAAAAGGTGTTAAACAAGGCTGCGTAATGTCACCGTGGTTATTCAATCTATACATGGATAATTGTATGCAAGAATTGAAAGAGGTGGGATTGGGCGCGAATTTGAATAATTTTAAAGTATGTTGCCTGTTGTATGCTGATGATGCGGTGCTGATTGCTAATAGTATAGATGATCTACAGTCTCTCGTGTCTAGGATGAACGAAGTATGCATGAAGAATGAGTTAATGATGAATGTAAGTAAGTCTAAAGTAATGGTGTTTGAAAGAGAGAGTACGAAAACAGTGTGCAATATAATTGTGAATGGGGAATACTTGGAGCAGGTGGATGAGTTTGTGTATTTAGGAAGTATGTTTACGAGAGATGGGAAGGCTGACAGAGATATCGAAAGAAGGGTAAATGCAGGTAATTCCGTTAATGGAGGACTAAACGCCGTAGGCGCTAACAAAAAATTGTCCAAAGAAGCGAAGTTAGCAGTCCACAACGGAGTGCTGGTACCTACCTTGATGTATGGAAGTGAGGCATGGAACTGGCAAAGAAAGGATGAAAGTAGATTAAATGCTGTTGAAATGAGATCCCTGAGGCGTATGTGTGGTAAAACCATGTTTGATCGTGTGAGGAATGTGGAGATCCGCAAAGAGTGCAAGGCTGATGTAAGCGTAATGAGTAAGATTAAGAAAGGGACGCTTAGATGGTTTGGGCATGTAGAGCGAATGAGCGAAGATAGGAGTGTAAGGAGGATATATGATGCAAATGTGAATGGTAGCAGAAGTCGGGGACGCCCGAGGAAGACATGGCACGATCAAGTGAATCAGATACTCGAGTCGGGCCATGTCAAGAGTCAGAATAATAGAAGAGTATGTATGAGACGATGTATGAATGTGAATGAGGCAAGGAGTGTGTGCCAAGACCGAGTTGTTTGGCGGTCCGTCCTCTCTGCCTACCCCTGCGGGGAAACGGCGTGATGGTTAGTTAGTTAGTTAGTTAGTTACAGTATTTTTATCACAACATTTTGTTGTCATGATAGTTCTCTTCCAGTAGCTATCATTAATTTACAAATGGACTCTGTTATTTTGAAGGTTATCTTATCATACATATCACGTTCCCACTTATTTTCTATCTCATCGATGCGAGTAACAAGTTTAAACCTGGTCATGCTAACCAATCCGGAATGACGTAATGTTTTCTTTTTATCTTTGGGCAGTGATTCTTTTGGCTGTGTCTTTACTATGTATTTATACATTTTGAGCTTTGTTTACTGGGAGTAAAAGCTCTCGGCGTATTTTCCTCGTAAAACAAGAACAATGGCGGACACTGTTTACACTTTTTGAGGCACATTATAAGAGGGAAGGGAATTCTTCTTTTAATCTTTTTTAAATACATCCATTAGAATTTCTCTTTTGTTTTCATGAATGAATGCAATCTTGCAAGGGGAAATTAATCCACTTTTTGACATCCGATTGAACTAAAACTCGGAAGGTCGACTAACGCGTCGACAACGATCGATAACAATTTATTTATTTATTTATTTGTAATGGGTTTTTACAGACGATCTCACTTACGTGAGGATAATCCAGTTAATATACAAATAGGTACAACAATTACCAAAATCTACTCAGCCATAGGACACATTAATTTTCATATAACTAAATAAAGATTAAATTATAAAACAAATAAAAATTAAAAATGTATATGAAACACAAATATTACAGAAAAGTAAGAGACGCAATTAATACAATATAATCAGTACAGCATATTTTTGACAAAAGCAGATTTTTTTTTCTGAATCCATATAAATTATCGACGAAAATATCTACTTCAGCACACTCAATCTTATTACAAAGAATTCTATCAACTTTTGGTGGTAATCACATACACACACGCGTATGTATACGCATTTCTCTGAAATCGGATGACATTTCAGTAGCTAATATACGAAATAAATGTCGGTCCCACCCAATGGGAATTTGGCCAGGTTGTTAAAATTGTCGACTCTAGTTCCTGAGTTAGGAAGGTTCAATCGTCAGTCAAACCAATGTTTTTTTTACGTTTTAAAAGACATTTTAAAATAGATGTATAATATTAAAAAAAAAACTTTGATTTTACGGTTTGATTTTTTTCTGTTTAATGTGCATTTTCTTGTTGAAGCTATTTTGTCCAATTTACAGGTGGGTTGATAATATCTAACGTTTGTGGTCGTCTTTACTCTGTAGACGCAACACGACATGTCACGTCAAGTACCTACCTACTACGAGACAGGTAGTGGTAAAGTACATTATAATGTGTATGAACATTTATTAATAATCCATTTTCTCTTGTTACAGGTAAGATGCTGCGTCATACAATCATTATCATCCTTCGCATTACCTGACATTAGTCCACTGAGAAGGTAGTACCATACTTTATCTGTACATAACTTTAAGGCGATGTATATTTTGAAATTATCACTTTTTGATTCGGGAGTGTCCGTGTATTCCGTGCACTAGTTGAGATTGCCTTGCTGAGTCGACTGTCTCATTCGAATAATTAAATTAAACGATTTTTTTAAATGTTTTTCACGTCAGAAAGTACTAATTTTGTATCCTACATTAAAACAAACTAGAATAACTACTAATCTAAGTAGGATATCCGATAGTTCATAGAAGGTACTTGGTATTTTTTTCTGAGGTTATGGGGAAGTAGTGTATAAAACAAAATAATCGATCGAAATTTAGTCAAATGCGTGTTTTACTTGAAGTATTTTATTATAGAATCTGGAATAATCGTAGGTGTTATTTCGGACGATTCAAAAAATCAATCCGCTTAATCAGCCGAGATGGTACTACATATAAACCTATGCCACCGATGTTAATTCTTGTGTTCCAAATATTACAAAGCTCAAGCTGTTTTCGACCATCTGCTCGGACGGTAAAAATACTAAAGATGCCCAATCACTTCTCGTACCACAGACGAAAGCTGCGCGAGCTACCACGCTCAATTTAATCCTTAATTTTCCATTAAAAGGGGCCACTAATCGCGCTTGCTCGTTACATGAAGGCAGAGTGATGGGGCAGAAAGTTAAAAACTGATTTACAACCCTTCGTTGAATAGTGTACTTATAATTAACATCGGCAGGTTTACCCCTGGTAGATATAAACAGTGTCGAATACGTATTGTATTAAATAGTTAACTAAGGTAGGATTTACGGCTTATTATTTTTTCAAATCGGATAATGATTTTCGTCATTGATGAAGGCGGTTTATCGCAGGTATTATCATCGTAAACTAACTAACCATCACGCCGTTTCCCGCAAGGGTGTGAAGTACGAAGAGATGAAGAACCGCCGTATAACATTGTCTTCGTAGAACACAATCCTAACTTCCTTCGGCTAATATGAACTCTTCTGTTATTATGACTTGACAGAACCCGACTGAAGTATTTGATTCACTTGATCGTGTCATGTATTTTTCCGGCGTCCTTTACGTCTTCTAAATGCAGGTACCTATTCTCCTTACACTCCTTTCTCGCTCCTCTGCAAACTAGTGCAAACCATCTCATTGTTCGTTTCTTAATCTTATTCATCAGCCTTGCATTATTTTCGTCGGAAACTAAACAAAAGATTTTTTGTAACCTCTATTTGGTTGACTGTCTCTTGACCTGGGGGCGATATGGTGTTTTTTTTTAAATTTATTTGGTTCTTACTTTCAGTTCATGGAATTGATTGGAATCTTTGCAGCTGCTCTGCTTTGAAGAATGCATCTTCACGGCTTCGGCAGATGATAGCAATATCGGTTAATGTATATTAGCATGGAGCGACATTGCAAAAATCAAATCTCGGTATTGTAATAGCTGCCAAAAGATGCTTCATGTCATTCATATTCTCGTAAAAATACTTAAAAAAATCTAAACTTATGTCTTCATTCAACAACCTAGCGATTTCGTAACGTACAAAAACGTAAATTTAGCCTTTTTTTCCCAAAATCTGAGTACAGTCTCAAAAATATAAAATAATATCCATTACTTTCAATTGCATTTACCTTATTGAACATTACATGTTTTATAAAAAAAAAACACTGCATAAATTGCTGTTAAACTAGTGAGTTTGTGAGCGCTGTGGAGGTGGGGGGGATAATTTCGCTCCTATTGTTTCGTCGCAGAAACTAGATGCGACTTGCATCTAGTTTCGTTTCGGCTACCGCTGACCGTAGACGTGTTAGAATCCTTGTCCGATTAAATTTTAACACATATAATTGTTCTGAAAATGAATGCAAATTACACGAGAAGCAAAATTTTATGTCCAATATTAGGGGCACCAACTGAAATGAACTCTCAAGAGTTACCTTCTGTCTCAGAAGTGATTAAACATGATTTGTTCTTACGATATGAGCGTAATCTTAACTCTACAAAAAAACCGTCAGTATTCGAAATAAAAAAGTGTTATATCTGCAATTGTTGAAGGAATTTGGAAGCGCGCTTCTATTCCCATTGTTTCACACAATCGAGTGATGAAACTGATCCAAGATCATTATAACGAATACTTAAAACTTAAAAATTGGCCAAAAAAAAGTGTGCATTATTATGTTAAGTTAAATTCTTATAAAATCAAAATGAATAAACTTTTCGATATTGCTTCATGCAAATGTAACAATCTGAATATGTGTTCCTGCGAAAAGACGCGCAAGGTACCCACCAAAGAACAAGCATTCCTTCAAGACCAAAGATCTTCGAGAAAAATGATGCTGGGAGCAATAGACACCGACACAATTACATCGGAAAATGAGGATGCAAGCTCGTTTATCTGAACTTGCTTCGAAGGTAAGCTCATCTACAGCATCAGCGACAAAACCACGTCAACCCTTTTTTGATGAAAACCAATCATTTTCTTCACATTCTTCGCAACCTCCAGAAAATTCCCGTATGATGTTAAAACTCCCCACTTTGGCCAAAATCTGCGATCAGTATGGTTTGTCAGACAGGTCGGCATCAGCTGTTGCAAGTGCTACATTACAAGATTTTGGCATAGTAACCGAAGACGACTCTAAAATGGTGTTTGATAGGAGCAAACTCAGACGAACTAGACAAACGTGTCGCACTTCTTTAATAAAAACATGGCAGATGTCGTCGGAGTCAACAAAAATTCGAGGTCTATATTTCGATGGAAGGAAGGATAAAACACTGTCTCAGGACAAAATAGGGGATAGATATCATCGGAGAACGATTTCAGAAGAACATTATTCCATTTTATCTGAGCCGGGGTCTCAATATGTTGGACATGTTACACCATCATCAGGAACTGGCAAAAACATCGCAAAGAGCATGTTACACCATTTAAAAATGAACGGTTTTAATTTGAATGATTTATCAGCGATTGGATGTGATGGGACTGCTGTCAATACAGGCAAAAAAATGGAACTATTAGATTCATGGAATTGGAATTAGGTCATCCGTTACAATGGTTTATCTGTCAGCTGCATGCAAACGAACTTCCCCTTCGCCACTTGTTTCAACACTTAGATGGTGCTACAACAGGACCTAAAGGGTTTTCAGGACCTATTGGAAAACTTCTTTCAAGCAGCTCTAAAAACACCGTTATAAATTATTCACCAATACACTTTGAGATGCACAAACTCAACGCAGAGGAATTGAAAAATTTGAGCACGGACCAAAAATACTTGTACGAAATACGTTTTGCAATTACAACAGGTCACTGTCCACCAAATTTAGCAAACCGTCATCCAGGTAGTATTTGTCACTCACGCTGGTTGACGACAGCAAACTCAATACTTCGATTATATATAGGAACAACTAACCCTTCAGTGAACCTAAAAATTCTTGCTGAATATGTTGTTAAAGCATATGCTCCGACATGGTTTGAGATAAAGAGGCACCCGTCGTGTAAAGATGGGGCATTACATGTTTTTACTATAATAAAACTCACCCGATATTTGATCACCGATCTACGAGATATAATTAATCCAGTAATTCAAAGAAACGCCTATTTTTGCCACCCGGAAAATCTGCTACTATCCATGATAATGGATGACAACCTTATTGTAAGAGAATTGGGTTTGAGACGAATATTAAAGACACGAGATAGATGTCCGAGTCCATCTGTTGTTAGAGACTTTATTATTCCAACAATAAACTTTTCAGCAAGTAAATATTACGATATTATCAACTGGCAGGAATGCGAAATTACACCGCCACCGATACTATCTGAAATCAGTAATGACGACCTAGTCAAAATGATAAATAATTTCGGAGAAGAAAAGGACAGTATTGAATTTCCCAGATTTCCCTGCCACACTCAAGCAGTCGAGAGGTGCATCAAATTAGTTACCCAGGCATCGTTGTGTACAGTTGGGCCTGAAGCAAGAGATGGATTCATTCGGGCGACAATAAAATCTAGGCATATAATGCCCGAATTTCACACCAAATCTCATTTCAAAATACGATAAATATTATAAAACTTAGATAATGTTTAAAAAAATTCTCTTTGTCAAAGTATTTTATTTAATAAAAAAACATGTTTCTCAAAAACACGAAAAAAACAATAAAAAATCAATAATCCTCTTCAAAAAACCAAAAATAGACCCCCCCTTGAAACTATGCTAATTTTATTTTTATTTTCATATGTGGTATGCACATTATTAGCTATAAAACCCCTAATAAAATTGTATTTTTGCTATGAATATCGCTTGTTTATAATGCTTGGCAGAGTTTTCAGCGACTTTTTTCATACAATTTTTTTCTAAATATAAATGTGCTGGTTGTTGAATAAAGGAATGTTTTGATCGAGTTGATTTTTTTAGACGAAAGAGGTGTTATATAAAGGCAACTTTTTTTTGCTATTACAGTACTGGCATCTTTAAAAAAAAAAGTCCCATACAACGTCACTCCACCCTAATGTATATGCCCCCTAATGATTCAAATAAATATTTGACTTATATGTTTTTAGTAATCACGTTGTGGTGTGACTGCCTAGTAATAATAATAATTGTATAATTTTTATAGCGCCGTTTTTTGTGAAAAATCACTTCACGGAAGCTGTTTATATTTAGGTATACCCACACGAACCCAATTTGCTAATTTATATAACCCCATTTTTGTGATAATATTATCACCTGTAGAGCGCTTTAAAAATCTAGAAAATAATGAAAATGAACCTAAAATGGTGTGCTTAGATTTAAACAGGCCTTAATCTTAACTAACTATAAGGCAGAGATCGTTGTGTGAATCTGTAAAAAATCTCGAATCTCGAGCTCTGAAATGATGTAATTTGCATAGCTTTTCTGTTGTTCAAATTTCTAGACGAGCTCATTTTTTTTCAGCTGGCAAGTCATTTCGGACCTATGGGGTTTTGAAATGTCGAATTAACCTAAAAACAAGTCTGCATAATATTATTGACAGATAAAAGCTGTGAAAATTTCATGACGCCAGAGCTCACCGTCTGAGATTTTTTTCTGCTTTATTGCTTAGATATTATAACTTAAATCTTTTGTGCTTATCCAATTTCTATGTATTCCAATAGATGAACGTCGGTTGTAAGTTGTAATCTAATTTATCAAAAAGTGCGTGTCTTTGACCTCTGCAATGTTCTAAACCGGTTTCTACTCATCGATGGTATTTCTACACCATTGGTCCATGGTGCCTGGTACCATAACTCTATTATTAATAGTAAATCTCTACTCGAGTTCATATCGGTTCACCAACACCATGGGTCGCCATCTTGACCATTTATTTAAAGCTTGAAGGGCATTTACCTTTGGAAGAAAAAAAACCATAGGCAGGATTTCAACGGTGATATCATGGCGTGAGTGATCAAATTCCTATGTAGGTACTTAATATCCACGTATTCCTAATATGTTCATTTTAATGGGTAGGTATAAAATAACTAAACGTAAGGACACGATCATGTCGATCAAATACTCGTGTTAAGAGTATGTATGAGACGTTTCCATGATAACTCAACACACCTCAAGTTATATAAAGTCATTAAAAGCGATGAAAAAACTAGCCTTTATACCTAAACCATTTAACCTAGTTTTTGTCTCATCACTTTTCATGACTTCACTTTTTAAAGATGTGTTGAATTGTCATTTTGATGAGTTATCCGGTCACCGCACGAGATGAAGTATGAATGTAATTGAAGCAAGGAGTGTGGCGGTCTATTCTCTCTGCCAACCCCAGCGGTTAAATGGCGTGATTGGTAGTTGTTGGTTGACCATTTCCATTGGCTACTACCACCATAACCACCTGTGGGCGGCAGTGGCTAGTTGTGAAGAAAATTAGGCAGGTGGGGAAACACTGGTTTCTTTTTAATTAAATAGTTCATTTCTGGCGTACGTTCGTTTCCCTATGCAATCAATAGATGGTCTCCGAGCTGTTGCCACAAAACAATCTGATCTGAGTATTATTATCTTAATGACTGTACGGTTTAGATAGTTGCAAATGGAAGTGGCGCCCTCTGTTATTTTCAAAAAGAATCGTTGAAGTTATCAAACCGAGAAAGCGGGTTTTTATCTGCTAGTATTAAAGTATTTCCTTTGATGTAAAACATGACGATTTCACAGCCGACTATATTCAGCAACAATATACATATACCTTCCACAGACAATCATTGGTGCTTTGCTCCTACAGGCAGGAAGATAGATCAAATTATGTTGACGCTGTCTTGGGAAACACGGAGACCTATGCTCTCTAAATAGCAGAGTATGCAAATTATAAAAGTGTGGCCATAATGCTATTATTATGCGGGAATTATTCATCAGCGGGTAACACAGAATTGCCGTGCGCCCATTACCATATACTTCGGGCGGGCGGCAGTCGACAATGCAGCTATGATTGTCATTCAATGTCAAATGAAATGATACTCGAGGCAATAAATTTGGGTCTATTATCATAAATCACACCGCAACCAACAACCGGCCGGACCTTGAATTTTTGTTATATCATACATTATGCAGAGCGGGTCGCGATATTTAGCATCCCCGGTGCTACCGATTTTTTTTTTACTCCCGCAGATTTATTGGCTGAAGTTGGCGAGGGATTCATTTTTATGCTGTAAATAATGCGGGGTCAGTGTCTTTTCATCGATACAGTGATGTCTAGTCGTCTGAGCAAATAAAATAAATCGACTGCGTATTAATTAATTCATGAAGACAAAAGTTGCTAGAAATGCCTTCCAAATAGATTGTAATGGAAACCGACGTCACCACTGACTTAGTTCAATACCTTTTGTTTCTAACTTATATAATATAGCACGCGCTCTGTCTATTATATTGCTTGACATCGTACAACGTCGTTCCATTTGATCGAAATGAAAATTTAAAATTTTGATACGAATTTCTGTAACACAAGGTTTAAACGCATTTCTTGTGTTCTTCTTTATCTTTGCTTAAAGCGAACCTACCCTTCTTACTTGCATTTTCCAGTGGTTTTGATACCAAGCCTGAATACAGTGAGACTAAGTTCACAGAATGCAACTGGGTGCAACAGACGAGTACCTAAAGCTGGGTCCAGACATGTTCTTTTGTCCG
The DNA here is from genome assembly GCF_061612785.1 of Hesperophylax consimilis. NCBI lineage: Eukaryota > Metazoa > Arthropoda > Insecta > Trichoptera > Limnephilidae > Hesperophylax > Hesperophylax consimilis. The sequence continues at coordinate 10,871,283 of NC_142856.1, read as the reverse complement.
TACCGTACCTCCGTTTCGTACCAGCGTCGCGATCCAAAAACTCTGGACGCATCATCTTTTGTCCGTACCGCACCTCCGTTTCGTATCCGCGTCGCGATCAAGAGCATCCATCTTCTTCTTCATATCGTCGACACCGCACTCCATTTCGAAAGACAGTTCCTCCCATGCATCTTGCTTTATATTTTTATTGTAATAATTCCTGTTTCCGGGATCCCACAGAACTTCCCTGGCCCTATATCCATCGATAAGCTTCACAATATTATAGTTATCCCACTGCATTTTTCACGCTGATTCGGGTAGTGATAGAGAACACGACCAATGCACGCCGCGAACACGTCCAGACTGGCGCAGACCCGTACCGTATCGCCTTTGAACGGGTCGAAAAACCGACTCGCGATGGATCGGAGCGTACCTCTATCCGTATCGAGACGCCGTACCACCGTACCGTACCGAACGGGCGTCCAAACTAGCGTTCTTGATCGCGACGCTGATACGAAACGGAGGTACGGTACGGAGAAAAGAACATGTCTGGACCCAGCTTAAGAAACAATGCATCCACGTACATCATTCTAGGCCACAGTTGCGTGGCGTTCTATCCTTCCACTGCGGTTATTACAGCATTAGGTTACACTATAGCAATACCATCCGCATCTTGGTGTTCTACTACTTAAACAGATCCTTTATCGCCATTGAATCGATCTTCCTGCCAGGAGAGTTGCGGGTGAAGAGGTTATCTTCAAGCCACCTGGTTTTACCTCAAAAAGATACAAATCTCCCCAAAAGATCATAACCATCTCCAAGGAACAGATTTCCGCAAGGCTTCAAGCCTGGGACCTTTTTTGTTTCGTGCTCCACCTAATTCAATCTTGCGAGCGGTGATAGTCTCGAATCTGTCTAACAAAGGAAGTTAAAATCTGCGTTTGATAGAAGTGGTAATTTTATTTGTAATAAAGCGTAGTTGTTTGGACTCGTTATTGTAATATCAAGTTTGGGTTCTTTCACGTGTCGTTCTCAGCCATTTTATTTTTTGTCCGTGTAAAAGATTGGGCTACCGACCTGTGATGACGACCTACCGGTTCGGCCCGTTGCCCGTTAGCGCGGCAATGCCCGCACGCTACTCGCTATCCTCGTCATTGTGTTTAGCTACTTGACGATTCGCTTTTTATTACGGATTTATTACAGAGTACATCGCTCGGGCACCTTAGGCGGCTCGCACAATTCAACCTGTGAGCACAATGGTTCGCTAACGTAACACGAATCTAATCGTGTAGGCTTCCAGAAAATAGCGAATCACAAGAATAATCTATTATAAAAGCAAAGTCATCAGCTATCGGAAGTTGAAGGGATCCTAGAGCCTCGCGCTTTCGCGAGTGTTAGGTCGTTAAAACATAGATTTATTTATTTATTGCATCTCACTACACATAAAACACTTCACATAAAAATCAACCTTACTAGGACTAAGCCTGTATCGAGGTTAACAATTTACATTTGAGTGAAGCAAACTTAAGAGTAATCACTAACATAAAGTAATTCTACATTCAAACACAAAATATTTCAAAATTAAAGAAAAATATGTATTAGATGTGTTACCAGATGGGTAATTTGACAGTATATAGTAAGAATATTTGAACCATAACTAATCATTAATCATTATTCAAAAGAAGAAATCTAGTAGATAATAAAGACAGACAGAAGATTAAACTTCCACATGAATTAAGTCACATAACTCATTGTTATACGTAAGTCAACACTCAAAACTCATTTCAGATATAGCCCGTAGTGTCTAATTTTTATGCCTAACTTGCTGTACCCCGCCACGCTGCTGTGGCTCAGTCGGACTGTGCAGATAGAGAAACAATAGCGCATGTTGCTTTTAAGTCCAACAGATGGTGCCGTTTTTCTATATTATATATATATAGATATCATATGTTATTTTCTTTTTCTTTTTATTCCTTTGAAGTGTATCCTTACCCTTTGAATTATTTTTAATGGTAAAATAATGTTTATAAGATTAGGTTTTTATGCATAGCACAGAGGATAACAAATTATTGCTTATAATAATTTGTTACCCTTCACAGCCTGCGACACCTATAAAATTTAATAGGTCGGCCATTCTTCGTGCAATCTATGTGAAATAGGTATTTGAATGTAGTTTAATTCTAGCCATGTAAGGTGTCATTGAGGCGACATTTATATTATTATTACAGTGAAAAATATAACACAATACAATTATTGAAAAATATCTCTATTAGCTTATCTCATCTGAAAATCTGATTGAATCTCTGTAGGTATGTACGTACAGGCTTCGTAAACCAATCATAAAGTTATTGGATAAACCGATGCAGAGGGATTCGAGCAGTTTCCTAACGATCTGTGATATCAGTCGGTTTAACCATAGCTTCATAAATCACAATAATTTACGGAGGCGCTGCGAGGAAATTGCCAAGCAATTGCCTTCGAATAAGCATTGCCTTTTGTGGCGACCTCAATTTCATACCCAGCGGACTACTGCCGGTGAAAATCTTTAATAGCTATCTGATTTTCTCCGGTGGCTTTATAATATTATAATCCACGTTGACTCGGGGACATTGCCAACGCAAATGCGTTATTAATAATTATAATAGGAACCTACTTAGTTTGCTGTTGAATAAATGTTGAAATATTGCTGAAGTCATCATTCAACGTTCAGCAGCTGATAAATGTATTTATTTTATACTTTTATTTATTTTCTACATTAAACTCCACTCGTGTTTTTTTTCTACTTGCACCACCACCACCGCCTACATAATATTCAAACAGATTAAAATGTCAAACTTGGAGACAAGCGCATGCAATAAATATTCACATATTCCCGTGAATCGCAAGTCAAAAGAATCCACCAGAAGAGGCAAGAATATTTTTGAAACACGTAGCAAGAAGAAGAGAGAAACAAAAACCAAAGCTCAATCAATTCCTTTATTCCTAGCCATCCTAAATTCTTTTTTTTATTTTTTTTTTATTTAGTAAAAGATTATACATTTATATACATTATTTAAGAAATGTTTTGACTGCCCAACTAGGAGGATTCCCGTTTTAGGACAGTCAAATTAGGATGAGTATTAACATTTTGATAAGTTGTTTGATAAGTATAGTATTAAAATAATAATGAAATAATAGGTAAATGTACTTTTAACTGGTGCCTAAGCCTACTAACATATTTTGTATAAATATGAATAACAAAGAGTAGAAATAAAATAAAATTCCAACATTCCTTAACACAGTTTCCAGTAAAAATGTGTACAACGCAATTATTGTACCACACATAAATTACTGTAGCAGCATTCTATTCTTATCCAACGACGGTTTAATGAAACAAATGACAATTCTACAAAATAGAGCAATGAGAATCATATTGAAGAAAAATAGATACACAAAAATTAAGAACATGTTGAAGGAGTTAAATATCTTGTCATTTAAACAAATTATTTACTTTAATACCATATTTTTAATCTACAAGATAATCAATGGCCATACGTCTAGTGAATTCCTAAGAAAAATTGATAAACTGCAGAATAAACACACACATGAGACAAGGAAAAGAAATGAATTGAGACTCCCCTTCAGGAAAAAAAACACAGAGTCAAAAGTCATTGATGTACGGAGCGTTGAAGATATTTGGAGAGCTACCAGAAGAAATAAAATCAGAAGAAAACATAAAAACATTTAAAATTAAATTAAGAAAATATGTGATTGATTCACTTTAAATATGTTACCATAATTATATGTATATGTATATAAGGATTGTATTAGGACATAGATAACTATGTACCTACTTAAAATACCACAATACACAATACACATTGGCTTGATAGATTGCCGTATATACCGGTCGATTAAGCGCCAACCTTCTCAGTCACCTTCTCACCAAATCCTCAGAACACATGTTCCAAGTCCTAACAAAACAGTGCCCCCTGGTGTACCGGTTGCACCGGGAGTGGAGTTCCCCTGGCTTCGCTGGTACATTCGTATAGTACGCATTGCAAGTGAAAATAATCCAAGTGGCGGGTGAGCTGTTACAGATGCCATCGTTGACCATAGTGTAGTGTGAAACGAACGAAACGTCAATCAAATTGAAATGATTTGAATTATAACAGAACAATACAATTATTATAGATTATTAATAAGAGTAGCAAGAGAGGATAATAATTGATCATTGAATAAATATTAAAATCTTGCAGCAGTCATCGTTTATCTTTCAGCAGTCATCGTTTATCTTTCAGCAGCCGCCAGCGCGCGGAGCACAGAAGCTTTGCGAGATTACTGCCCACTCATCAATTAACTAGTGTACAGTTCAGCCTTGTGTCATCAGGCCGTGTGGACATTGCCTTTTTAACTACTTGCATGTTTGCACTAACTAAATACACACATTATTTAGATAATGAGTTTGCCGATGCACTCTAAGGACTGACAACCACGCAGAGACTAGATTTGTACTTGTTCGCATTAGAATCACGGTATTAATAGTTATTACCAGATTTCACACTCTGTTTTATTATTGAAAGATATGATACGTTGACTGTCCTAAAACGGTAAATTCGTTATACATAGTTACGAGTATATACATATAGCCAAAGTATGTTTTTGTTAAATATATTTCAATTGAAAATTATTATAAAAATCATCCCGTGAAAAATAACTTTTTTTACGTAAATGGATTTTCCAAAGCTCAATTGCTCACGATTGAAATGAATATGTCGACCTATAAACTACGGTCTCGCTATCAACTATATTTGATGCTTCGCTCAGTTTATAGTTCAGATAGTACGTGTAAGTATAAAAATAATAGTTTCAACATAATTATTTATGAGGCCACCGACAGTAATATTTTATCAGCGGCGTCCGAATGTCTGCTAAAATAAGAGAAACGATCAATCCTCTTCAAAATAATGTATTGTTACTTTGTATCTCAGTCGAATTATACACACAAAACATCCGATCCGCGATACGCGGGGTGACTGAATCACATTGTGTTTACCAAATTACGACACTGCAGACAGTGTGGAAACACAGAGTCATTACACTTTATTATTCTGGCTAGCAACAAAATGTTTTTTATTCGCTTCTCTTGGAGTTTAGTCTCGATTCCCTAATGTCACAACACAATGGAGGGAAATTCTCAAGTCAAAAAAGCCATATTAGATCTAGTTTTCTATGTATTTCAGCTGATAAAACTTCAAACTCCTTCCCATCCTCGGAGCAGATGTTCCAAGTCCTCAAATACAGTGTTTCCTGAGGCATCGGACGCATCGGGTCAGGAGTTGGTACTCCTCACAACACTAGGGTGGTACGTGGTGCAATCGTATCGATTCCACACTGTCACAATAGTTTGTCGTGAAATCGATACACCAGGAAAGCATGCTGAGTGTGGGGAGCCCATCGCATGCCAGTTTTTGGGCTTCCGATACATAATATCCCATTTCCTAATATTGTCTCGTATTTGCTAAGGTCTGTTAAAATGTCGACCTATTGGCGTGATCGATCAGCGATGGTTAATCGAATCGCTCGCGGTTAATTAGACTTAAAAGCCAGCTGGACAACGCGAATGGTTCGCTACTTAACAAGAGTGACAGCTGTTGAGTCGGATAATCGACCACCCCTAACGCCGGGCCAGATTCCCATGAACGCGTACAAAGCAATTAATGCATGTTGAGATGGTATAGAGTGGTATTTGGTCCTCCTATTTGCCTCTGCGGAGAAATGACAATGATTACTTTTTAGAGTGTTCCATCTTATGGCCTAGATCAAGGCTGCCCAACCCCAGGCCCGCGGGCCACAATGTGGCCCGCGAACGAATTATAAGTGGCCCGCGTGAACCATTTTCAAAAAACCCGCCAATCCGCCAATTTGAAAAAGTGTCGCGGGCCCGCGGTAAAACAAACAATGCAGCTTGCGCGCGATCACCAGTGTTGCCAACGAAGGCGATCTATCTTTATTTAGGCTACTCAGAACGAGAATCAGCGACGAAAAAATCTAACCTGTTGAACTTATTTTTTAAACAAAAATACACCGGTTTTTTGATATAATATTTTATGCGTCCGAAATGGAATCTTGTAGCCACCCCCCCCCCCATGGAATTCGAAAAATTGTTGTGGGGAATCACACATGATGTTTTTGGGTGCGCGGAACTTTTTCTCAGGGAAGTTCCGTAACAACCCCCCCCCCCCCATGGATTTCAAATATTTTGTAGGGAGCACTCACTTTAAATTTTTTTTGTGGGGAATTATGTTTCATAGAAATTCTCTAACAACCCCCCCCCCATGGAAATAGGAACCGTCAGGTATTCAGTGGCCCGCCAGTGATTTAAAATCGTCAATTTGGCCCAACTGTTAAAAAGGTTGGGCAGCCTTGGCCTAGATAAAGGCGATATTCGCTGCCGCTGTGCGTAACGAAAACCGATTGGGTATGCGGCATTCCCACTTTTCAAAATAGGCGGATTTCGCTTTTACTATGGGTCGCGAAATTTTGTTGATTTTTGCTTGTCTAGTCAGACACGTTCGTGCCGTCCATGAATAAATACAGAAGAAAGCATCTCACTATTGCAATGGATAGCTAAAGCGCATGTTTCGAAAAATAAGCGAAAAGATACCGCCTACCCATGCGGAATTGGCAGGGTTCTAGTTTCGCGCTAGCCGCGAAAGCTCATACAAGATGTTTTTCGCTACCCAGAGCGGCAGCTCGCTTACATTTAAATAGGCCTTGGGATTTTGAGAATACCTACACTCCACCTCCATGGCATAGCGAATAGTAATAGCTCCTCGATTATGAACCCAGTGATCGCGGTTTTACACAAAAGTTTATAAAATTTCTTCATAATTTGAGTGGGCCGTAAGAACATTATAGAAAAAATGCTAAATTGAAACACGTAATAGAATTTTATTCATAATTTAGTTACCTTTCTCCTATTGTTATTATTTTTTTTTGACAACCGTTTCTACTTATTTCCTGTTTAATTTTTAAGGTCCATTGTTAGCCACGATTTTACCACATACCTTACAACACAATGTCACAGCCTATTTACTATTAGCCTTTTATTTGTCTCAGCTATTGAACATATTAATATTCCCGCAGCTTGCCTTGCTCCTATGTGTCCATTGTTTCACCACTGTCGCCATTGTTGTGTCCCGAAGGAGAATGAAATCGCCGCTTTGTCGCCGAGTTAAAAGGATGTCGAACAATTGTGGAAAATACTACAAGTATCGCCCTGGTTAGAGATTCAGAATCGTGTAGGCGAGTCAGGCAAATTTCCCATACTTTGGGGAAAAAATATGAAACTTTTTCAAATATTCTTGAACAAACGATAAATTAGCGACATCACACTTCTAGGAATTTTCTGTTCAGAGCTTCCCATACCCCACGTCATTCGGCTTCGCAGCATCTGGAAGAGGGGATTATGTACTGCGTTTTACATACCGGCTCCGTACAGTGGGAATGTACAGTATCACATTCGAAATTAATTACTAGAGTTTGGGAGTTCCCGCTTCACACGCTCATTCATTTTACCGTCATCTTTAAATTTTTAGATTATAAATCGTCGTCTTCCTGCTTAGAATTTTAACATCCACACTACAAAGGGTGATTTTAACTGATGACATTAAAATTCTCTACTCGTCTTCAAAAAATCTCGTAATAGTTATCTGAGAATGCGACTATGACCATATATAATTTAATATATATTCAGTATTCATCCTTTAGATGTGTTTGAAGTTTGTGTTATTTTCGGTAAGCTATGAATCCATGCCGCTTGTTTTTACGGTGGTAATATAAATATACCCAATGTAAACACCTCAAGTTCGTGACTCTGTAATCTGTTTCCTATTTGCACACGCGTTCAAATTTTATATTGGGAACTTCCATCCGCTTCTCTTCTTTGACAGTTTATGTTACCTTTCGAGATTAAGAAACAAACCGAGTTCAAGTTAACACTAAAAATAACGCGATGTTCTCAAAAGAGTTACTCACGTTTCGACATGATTTTCTTTTGGTTGATAGACCTCGGGTATTTTTTTACTACGTGGTATTTTTAATGTGAAGTGTGACAGTAAGAGGTAGTAATGAGATGTCTGATTTCAACACTACCATACTTTAAACTTGGCATTAGATTTATGTAGTGCGAGGAACATTGAACACGAGCCCGAACGCCATTTTGTTTCGGCTGTCAAATTATATGGTTAATAAATTAACTAAATAACTTTTGTAATACTTATCTCTCAGATATCAGATCGCAGGTATTTTTATTGACGGTAAAATTACTAACCTTTTAAATTTTATTATATTGTGAATCGCAATAATAATTTAAATGCGTTTGAAGAATGTTCACTACGGATGGGTTCATTGTTTCACAGAATTTTAACTATTCATCAAAGTAAAAATTCAAGTTCTGTTATTATTTCATCATAACCTAACCTACTTAAACCAGTTAATAAAGTTGTTAAAGTTTGTTTCATCACTTTCCATGACTTTATATGTATAACTTTTTAAAGATGTGATGAATTATCATTTTGATGTGTTATCCTGTCATCCTAGATACAATGCTAGCATTCGGCGCACACCTACCTCCAAGTCTGAATAATCTCGACGCACTGGGCGCTAATTGTGTAAAAATGTATATAACTATTGATAATTTCATATTTAAACCTATATAATTATTTATATCCTATGAAATCAAATTATGTCGTTATTTTTCACAAAAACTGCGCTATAAAAACTATCATATTATTATGGATATTCTCTGAGAGTTCTGTAGTTTTTTGATATATAGCGGTTGGTTGATGTGATTGAACGGACCCACTCGCTAAGCGGAAGTTTCGCCTCACATTTCACCCCGGCTGTCATAATACATAACACTCCTTTCACACGCGTATTATTGTTCTTGGAATTATAAATATTATTGTGTGTATTGAAGTATTGGCACTCGACAAGTCAACCAACCGACCCACCATTGTGATTTAACGTCGAAACACTTCAATCAATCATCTATAAACAATGACTTGGTGATGACAACACGAGTCTAATTCCATTTATTTCGTCACAGTGAAGTTGTCGCCAATGGTTCGTGATTGATATTAAATAAGAAATGGGTACTTGAAATATTTCCAACGGATTTTTTATTTTGTTTTGAGAGGGTGGGTGCAGTGTATATACGTAGCTTTGACGTATATCCTGTAAGTGCTTTGTTTCAATATCCTGTTTCAATATGAGTCCCAATTGCCCGGAATAATAATACTTGGATAACTTGTATAGCGCCGTTTTTGTGCAAAAACACCTCAAGGGCGCTGTAATCTGTGGGACTAGCATATAACATCCCAGATTTGAATTAATGATGTGAAGTAAAAGTAACATTTAGCAACGTTTTGATTTTGAACGTCAGATCATCTTCAGAAAAGCTTCAATTGATCCAAAGTATATTTTTGTTATTCATAATGTAAACCGATTCGTCGTAAAGATTAATCGAAAATAGTGATTTAGTTTATAGATTCTCCTCTGATGTAACTGAAATATCAACCCTTTGAGAGTTTTCTCAGTTTTTCGATTGGTGAAAGCGGCCAATAAATAACATTGGAGTCACAATTCGCCTGTTATTTAACCAGTGACCACAAGTGACTTGTCAAAGCATCCGACCAAGTGGTCGTCGACTGGCCTATTATTCTATTACCACAAACTCTCTTCCGCCCGTATTAAATTACAAAACGTTTCAATTGTTTTAATAGGCAACGCGTTGTGTTTTTTTCTGTATTAATTTTATCTGACTTTGTAAGTCACGCTCTGCCTCCACCGGCAGGTAACCCCCGGTCTAGATGGTCAACAAATACCAGATTGACTCACACGGAACGGATTTTTGAGAGTATAATAATACTATCCACCTCCCACTTTTTTTCCAGCCAGATTAAAAGATGGATATAATCTTCCCTGCGGCAGACTACCCCCTAATTATCCATTCTTGCCCTTTCTTCGTCAGCTTATTATTTTGATTTGAAAGATGAATTATTACTTTAGATCAGGGATTCACGAACTTTGTTAATACATCGACCCAATTTTGGGGGAAAAAAACTTTTCCATTTAGAATAAACGTGATGGAAAAAACACAAATGTTGGTATTATTTTGCCAAATATTCAATAATTTAATAAAGTCCATTCAGTACGTGTCTATACCTATATACACTAGATATAAAATGTAAAAATTTATACCTATATGAAATATACTTAATTTTAAAATATATATGTAATATTATTATTTACTGTATTTAGAAAGGCAAAAGTGCAGTTCTGATGTATCAATTTTTGGATGGATGCATCATTATTCCATATTATGCATAATATGTCGACAATAATTCAAAACCGTAAAATTTCGTGCCATTATTTTTTCATTCAAAAGTTTAGAAATTTTTGGAACACAACATCATGGACCAGTGATGTAATCTCATACTTTAATTCTCTCGGGCTTACAGACTAAAACCAAACAAACACCCCTCATACTTTAAATTATTTTATTTGGTTTTACGCCCAGCTTTTTTTTTTTTTTTTTTTTTTTTTTTTTTTTTTATATTTACTCCACACAGGAGGCCCTGAAGAAAATAATTTCCCTCAGGGCCTATGTCATCTTTGGGGATGCTGTGTGGAGGGTCTTTTTGTGGAGAGGAAGGAGTGAACATGGGTCTTGAAGAGTCCCATGTTGTAGGAGGGAGGAAACACAGAGGCCGGCAGTTCGTTCCACAGCCGAGCTGTTGAACTTAAGAACGAATCATAGAAGCGACCCGTTCTCATGTGACAAGTGTCAACTGTGTACAAATGTTGGGCGCGCGTTTGGCGTGTATCCCGACTACGCACCGGTGCCGAAGGGATCAATGACGCTAGTTCCTCAGAGCATCTTCCATTGTAATACCGATAGAACAAGGACAGCATACCTACCTGACGCCTGTGCTCTAAAGATTGCAGTCCGTTTGTTAAGATTGGGGAATCTATCAAACGGACCGCCCGTTTCTGCACAGAGTCAAGGGTTTTTTTCAGGTATTTTGGGGCTCCAGACCAGAGATGGCTGCCAAATTCGACAGTAGGGCGCACTTGCGATTTGTACAGGGTGAGCAGTTGTGTACTATTAAAGTATCTGCGGGCCCTGTACAGTACGCCCAGCTTCTGAGAGGCCAACTTTACTCTAGCTTCGATGGAGCCCCCGTACCTGAGCTGGTCACTTATAGTTACACCAAGCATATCAATGGAAGGCCTGTTCGGAAGATTGCTTCCGTTGAAGGAGACTAGATTATCATTTGGATCCCTTTTAGACGTAATCAGACAGGATTGGGTCTTTGAAACATTAAATTCGACGAGATTATTTTTACCCCAGGAGGAAATACTCTCGAGATAACCGTCCATTCTCTGCTTCAAAGCCCTCCGAGCCGTTGGAGTTTAGCTGAACTTTTACACGGATTGTGAGAACAGAGTATACCTATCGAAAATTATACAAAAGGTTTTCAAAGCATGAGATAACGTTAAACGATAAACTAAATATGAAACGATATTAGTAAAGAAATTAGAAACTAGAACAATACTGCATATAAGACAAATCACTAAAACTACATTATCAACGCTACTATAATTTGCAGGATTCAACGAAGTGCTGGTATATATTACGCTTAATTCTATAAATGGAGTGAGTACATTTATCAATAATCCCCAAACTTGTGCCCAGATCATGCGTCCTATTTATTAGTGAGTTAGATAGTTAGTTTTGTATGTTTTGCAGAAGAATGTTACATTTTGTATTAAATTATAAGTTACCTAACTCAAGTTACGAATTCTGCAATTGAGAGCTCCGTTCTAACCTCACTTTCTGCTACATACGTCGTTCATGTGAAAGAGGAAGAACTTAAAACAGGACTATCAGCAGCAAAACTTTATGTTAATTTGTCAATAATATCCTGCGTGAGAAAAAAATGAAAATTTTACAGGTAGATACATAAAACCAAAATCCGTTGTCAATTATTATTTACCTACATTTATAACCCTTATGTTTAATTAACAACGTCATTAATATTCAATATTATTGTGCGTTTTTTACGGTTCGGCACTTTGGTACCCCTGCAGTGAATGCAGGGCCCCGCTTCCCACGGGGTAGGTGGGCCCATGCGTGACTTACCGTAGTTCTTTTTATTATAATATACGTGGTCCTGCCGCCGAGAGCTCCATCGCAACATCTCTTTCTTTAGCAAAAGTCGTTTGTGTGAAAGAGGGGGAGGTTTCAAAGGAGCTATTCCTATAGGAGGTAGTCTACATTCTCCAGTAACCCTCTCTGGGCTGGCTTCCTTCACTGGAGTGGGCGGAATACGTAGGTAATTTTCGTAATGGGTTTTTACTGCGTTTCTAACCCTTTCGACGGATTCCTGAAATAGTCGTGCCTTTCCATAAAAAGCAGCAGCTTGACTAAGGCAAGAGTTTTTTTTTAAATACACTATTTGAATTTCACTTTTGTTTTCGGGAATGAATGAATGCGAATCTTGGAAGCGGAAATTAACCCACCTCCCGATATCCGATCGGGCTGAAACTTGTAAGATAGACTCGTTGTCCATGATAATGCGTTTTATCAACTTTTATGGTGAGGTTGTTAGCGCGGTTGACTCCAATCCCTGGGAAGGAAGGTTTTGGATTTTTTTTTATAGAAAATAATAATAATAATAATTGGATAATTTGTAGAGCGCCGTTTTTGTGAAAAATCACCTCAAGGGCGCTGTTCAATTTATTTCCTAGGATCTACATTTGTTATTTAGAAAAGATACCAAAACATACTTACCTGGCAAGTCACTTCCGACAAACACACTTATATTAAATTTTTTAAATAGATGTATTGTTTTTTACAGGTTGATTTTTTTTAACGATCAATTTTTTTTTATTTAAGTTCTGCTGCATATGCAATGTTTTACGAATTTATGAATCGGCACTTCCAATAACAAAAGTCAGAAAAACAAAAGAGTATGCATGAGATGATTTATGAATGTGAATGATGCAAAGAATGTATTCCAATACACATGGGTTGTCCAGTGGTAGTGCAGACTGGATTGTTAAGCTTTTTTTAACCCTTTGGTTGTGTTTGTTTGGTTTGGTTGTATGTAATCATAATCATAATCATAAAAACGTTTATTTGACAATAATTTTTTACATGTTTGCATATAGTTTGTACACATACATTTAGATGATTATATTGCCAAAAGGGCAACTGCTCAGCTGTACATTCCGGATTTCTCCGGGAATGTAGCTGGTTTTCAGCAGTGCCTTTAATATAATGTGTTATAAATCGATAAATACAAATTTCTTTAAAATAAAATAAAATATAAATTCAGGATTAAATTTACATAAAATACATAGATAAAAATAAAAAAAAATAATAATCACAAGTAGGTGTCCCTTTCATTTTAAATTCGATCAATGATGATGTTGTGCGGTTGACTGTGCTGTCAGCAACCATTCGCTGCAGAGCTTCTTAAAGCACTGCAACGATGTTGTTGTTCGAATAGGCAGTGGTATTTTATTCCAAAGTTTTGACGATGAGTAGCTAAAACTACCCTCAAAAACAGCAGCATTAAGAGGTCATTTATATTTCGTCAAAGTTTTCAAATGAGCTGAAATTTAAAATACAGGGTGCAGCAAAACAGACAGTGCAGTTTTAAAGGGATGTACCCATCCCGTGTGTGTCGGGAGGGTCGTGCCGTTTTCAGTCGTTACCATGGTTTGTTCCGGATAACACCTTCTTGAAAATGGCCGTTCTTTCGTCGCCACCCAGAGGGCCTTACGGCTGCAATTTGCGACTGCTTCCCGCGGGACTACCTGAAGGAAAATGTTTTTAAACATTGGCCTCACACCTTGGAAAAACTCAAGGATCGAATTCGGGGAAATCGCCCCTATACCATCATCTTTCTGATGTTATCTTCAGGACTTGGTACATAAAACGACATAATGTACAGAATAAAATAAAATAAATCCCATTTTTGTTAAAAAAAAAAAAAAAGTTGCGCCGTTTTTTTAATAGCCCTGGAATACGAGATGTAGCATAGACATCCAGATTTGTTTGAATTGCTTTAGTTCAAATTTATCCTTTTTTATGGTGGTTTAAAAAAGTACAAACGATTCCCCAGTCGCACGCTCTCGGAATGCCTTCAGCAATGGTAAACGTTAAATAATGGGTCCAGTCGGGATGTCGCTATAATTCAGGGGCTTCGGGAATGCTGCCCCGAGCAAGGCGCCGCGAGGAACACTTTCCTCCCTTGTCGCATGTACCAAGTAAGCGTACTCCTTTGTAGTTGCATTCCTCGTGCATTCAAGGTACAGAAAGTCGCTGACAGAAACTCGTCACATTAATTTCCATTTTAATAAGACTTGTGTATTTTTTGGTTTTGAGTAAAAAACTAAGATTCCTCAAGCGTTCAGGTTATGTACCTAACAAGCCTACATTTTTTATCACTAGACTGAAATGTGTAGATATCTCTCTGAGATCACCTGAATATACACGGTATCCGGAAACTCGTAGAACAAACTGGAAGCTAGTGAATAAACATCACATTTGAAGTCGATTTTCTGGCATAACTTTTTTTGATTTGAGCTATCGTTTTCCAGTCCGAAGTTGGATTTTTAGGTCAAATTTGAAAAAAATCATCGCTGGGAGTTAATATCAGCTGTTAATAACATATTTTTAATGCATCGAAGTAGATCTGGTGCAAAAAGTTTTAGGCTAAAAAAAATGGGGTTCTCTGTGTCGATGTACATTCACCAGATTCTCGCTTGTACCATTAATTTCTGGACAAAAAATAAATTTGGTTGCAAATCATAATAAGTTTGGAGATTGTGCTTTCGGAGTTTCGGATTCTAAAGATTGGTCTGACAACTATAACACGTCACATGTACTGTACTACGTAAGACGAATAAAATACTCGAAAAAAGCGAAACTAAAAATAATAACTTGGATGACTTATATAGCGCCGTTTTTGTGCAAAAACACCTCAAGGGCGCTGTACAAACTTATAATACATTTCTACAGTGATCTATGTTATTACTTAACTATTTATGGAGAAAATATACAGTACAATACTTACCTGGTAGGTCACTTGAGATTAACACTTAATTAACATTATCTAATTGTTTATTGGCGAAATTTAGATACAGGATTTAGGACTTAATTGAAAAATTGAATATAACTGGACTTTCTCTTGGGATTGGTATATTTAATTTAAGGGTACGAAGCATCATATCCTATAAAATAATATTTTATTTTTACAAATATTATGCTTTTTGTATGTTGTCTCGGAGAAAACTTACTCATATGAAATATTGTTAATTTATTAAAAATCTAGTTCAATTATTCGTGTTCCTGTTAAAAATGCGACTGGAAGCCTATAACGAAAGAATTGACAAATTTCATAACAAACTATCAGTACAGCACGAATATGTTATGAGAAAGTCGGAACACGTGTTCTTAAAAAGTCCACTATATTTATTCTGACAAGGTCACCTGCGTGGACACGTGTTCAGATATATACTGAATGATTAATATTTTATAGTGAAATGGTTATGCAGTCACAACAGTGTGTTGAAAAAAGCTGTACTCATTTATCTCCTAGCAGACGTACATGGTTCCATGATAACTCAACACAGTGACAATTCAGCACACTTTTAAAAAGTGATAAAAAGTCATTACAAACGATGAAATTTTTTTTTATCCTTACCTAACCTATTTAACCCAGTTAATAAAGTTTTTGTTTTATCACTTTCCATGACTTTATATAACTTTTTAAAGATGTGATGATTCATCCGGACACCGCCGTACCTACATATGTCCAAAACCAGTTTTCGTTTTGATCTATATGAAAATCATGTCCATCTCGAGGGCCATAATACAATATTTATAATGTACTACACTACACCTGTAAAACTAATTAACACAGATTGCATCTCCTTTCTCTGTTTTTTTTTTCTGTTAGGGGAATCTCCGAGCCCCAATGTTGCCGAATCATCGGTAGTAATTTCACTTTCCTTGGCTTTTTGCTGCCAGAGCTCGGGCTAGCCAGCTGCAAGGAACTCCCACGCTTGTTTGTATTTTAATTGATGATGTTAATGTATGCTGGATCATATCCTGAAAGCTGAAATCCCGAATGACCAAGTTCCTGAAATCGTGGCATCAATTAAACGTGAACCGGAAAGTCATTCAAAACATTAAGTTAGTAAGGTGTGAATGCTACCGGTATTTCAATGGAAGCCGCTCCGAGAACTAGCGTCATCGATACCTTCGTCACTGGTACATAGTCGGAAAGAGTTCAACAGCTCTCTTAAAGACCCTCCACACAGCATCCCCACATATGACATAGGCCTTAGCGAAATTATGTTTTTCAGGGTCTCCTGTGTGGTGTTAATGTTGATAAAAATAAAGTAACATTTTAAAATCACGGTAATTTAATTGCAATTGTTTTTGGTCATTTGGTGATCCGAACCCGGAAATAACACTAACGTTTTCTTCATATAGAGTTCACAAATTTGATAGCATCCTCAAATTATTATATACACACATTATTATTCCTCTGATATAAATGTAGGTCAATCCCCATAATCAAGGACACGCGCAGCTTCCTGCTTCCACATCCAAAATGCATAGATTACCTCATTACAGTAATATGATCGCTCAATATTTATAACATAACAATATTTAGTTTTTCTGTCCAATATAAAATTTTTTTTTGCAATATTTAGGAATGTTTGAAGTCGATCTATGAATATCGACTTTCCCCATGAATTTGCTGTTCATGCGTTATTTAGCTGACGCTGTACCTGTAGGCTTACCGCTAATAGGCTGTTACCTCCCCCACTTTCTCAAGGTGCATGTAACGGAACGAGCAGAATCGTGGCTACCTTTCTCACCACGGATCGTTGTCAGTTTTGCATATTGCAGTATTCGACGTATTCGTGTCAGTGATTTGTGACGCTTGACTCTGCGAGGCCGCTAGCTTTGTTCTGCTTTCTGTTGCGGAATTGCAAGCGGCATTCAAAGGTCGCTCACGCACACTGACTAACTGTGTCCTGTGAACCTCATTACGTTACATTACTAATTACTCATTGTCATATACTATACGTAATGCCTTTTAAACCGCGCCTCTAATGATCAGAAGGAATTAAAAAAATCTATTCTAATTTCGATTTTGTTTTCGTCAATAAACATCGGTCCTATATCCAATCTGGATTTGGCTAAGTTAGCGCTGTTGACTTCAGTACCTGGGGAGGAAGGTTTACTCCTCAGTCAAACAAACAAAAAAATCATCTATTAATAAAAATATGTAGATGTATTATAGTAAAAAAACTTTGTTTTTCATTGGTTTATTTTTACTCTGAATTACTCTGAACTCAAAACTCGCGTGGCAAAAGCATATTCATGGAAAGTTCTATAAGTAAATTGAACTGTTCATATCTCTAAAATTAAAATACGATAAATGCAAAGATGATTTTTGTTTTTGAGAATAGTTTTCCCTGTATTGATTTTCCACTTATTACATTATAAAACTATTTTAATGTCGGACTATTTATTTTAGGGACTTAGCTGCGTGTCCCTAAACACTTTCAAAGATTGAAAGCCCTACCAAATATAGCCCAACATAGACTCGCGTTGGATACTCATAGGTTGATCAGAGTTAATATGGTTAAATATTCAATTATACATTAATATCTAACCATTAGTTCTCTTGTGACTTCTCGCAAGAACCATCAACTTAAAATATAGAGTAATCCTGTACCCATCGATAGAACCGTCGAAGCCATATTAAATATATGTACCAAAAACGATCCGTCAGATATCAGGTATGGTAAATATTTGCAACTGTTTGAGCTCGTTAATTGTTATTTTTGTTAAAATAATAACAACGTTTTCATCACACGAGCAAATCATTACTTTAGCCAGTAACAGTAGGTCATTTGATGAACTGGCACATGCCCAGTATGCCCACTCATTATAAAATCACATACACTTGAATAAATAGCATAGAGAGCGTGAACTCGATAATATTATAATCTTTTATTCTCAATAATAATGAACTGCGATGTTTGTTGCATTGCTGTATGTTGGTTGAACAATTAGCTAAACATTAAAGTGCCAGTTTACACATGTACACTATGTACAGTGTTTTCCTAAAGCTGAGATCGTGTTTGGCGTGAACCATTTTATCACAACATGATCGGCCTTCAAAGCAAATTTATATCAAAGTTAAACAAATAATCACCAAGCCATTTCCCGCAAAGGTTGATCGAGAGGATGGAACACCACGCTTCGTCTGTTTAGCACAAGTCCCAATATAATATATCCAGGAAGACAGAGTATGTATAGTTACATACTCCCTTTGAGTTGTGGCTCCCATTTCTCTGTCCATCCGCTCTGCGTATCCAAATCAAATCATCAAAACATCTCATTTTTAATCATATTCATCGCGCTTTAAAATGCACATTACATTGGCCTTGCATTTTTTTTAATCTCCCCCATTCGTAAAATGGTCGCACATGATTTAACCACAATTTTACAGATCTCATCTGCTTTTACCCTTTCTTTGCCAGTACCACACCAAGTCCCACAAATCATGGTTCTAATCAAAACCCGATTATGGGCTGCTAGCACTTCTTAGCATAACTTATTTTACTACTTGCTTCTACTAAATTAAACTAACCCGAATAAATAATTATGAAAATTATTTTTATTAAAATTATTCCCACCCGAAACCTGACTTGTAAAAATAATATACGCTACTCGTCAAACATTTTGGTAGATAGTGTGACCATTGACCAAGTGGAATCTGTATGTATTACAGAAACTGCGTAGCAAATAAACATAGTGACGTAATTCAGCCTCGTGGTGTAAAAAAAAAACCTCGAGAATTTGGCGCCATTTTATTTTACTATCGTGACAGATCCTTCATTGAGGCACGCCATTAGTATTACAGTAGTGGAACTCGACATCTACGTCATTCCGCGATAATGTTATAGTTATATTATGCTATAATATTGTGTGTTGCCTACTTTATGTGTATGTTTGCGTAGCTTGTGGCATTGGCGTCATTTTGACAGATGTGTCCCACATTTTTTAGTGTTTCGCACGGCGCGGCGGAATGTTTCGCGCAAAAAACATAAACTCATCTGACATTTAAAATTTATACCAAACGTAGTTAAACAAAATCCGCTAGCTTTGTCCCAATAACACACAAATTAATAACGTTTGTTATCGTGCAAATAATGTTTGTTATCGTTTCATCGACATCATCCACCGTCACTATCTTTATTATCTTATCATTATTGTAAAAAGTTTGATAAACAACAGAAGAGAAAGTAACCCAACATGATAACATTTAAGGCTAAGCTTAATGTCAAATCACTATTTTGATTATTCTTTATAACGAATTGGTGTACATTATGAATTCCAAAAAATATGCTCTAGATAAATTGAAGGTTTTCCTATCGTTTGGCTTGAGTAGAATACAAATAAAAATAAAAATTTCAGTAGAAATGTATGAACGCGTAAAAGAAATAACTTAAAAAATACAGTATTATAGCTAAAATTATCGTGACAGTTTCACTTGATTACGTGAAATACATATCTTAGAGTAATGTAAGACTTTTATTTCAAAGGAGGTGCGTGTTATGTAATGCAAAATCTCAGGGCAAGTGCAACTAGACCCTAATAGCGCCAGTATACATCGATAGGCTAACGTTTAGTTTGTTTTTTTTTTTTTTTTAATTTTCAACAAAGTAGAAGATTGCTGTGAAGTTATCTTTTTGTTCTGTTAAGAAATTGTGTGAAAATATTCACAATAATAAAATTCGGTAGGTTTCCCGCCAAATATTGCGACGCTGTTTTTTATGACCATTTAATTTGATGTTTGTTTAGGAATTTACTGTAGACTCTGGGTCCAATTCCAAGATCGTTCGGGTTAAGACGTCTATGTCCTGCCCGCAATCTGTATAACCAAAGTAGGTAATAGTCGCGAGGCTACCTGTTGGGAGGGTGTTAAAATTTCGCCCGATGCAAGGTCACCATATTTGCACCGTGCTTTAGAAATTGGCCACATCTCGATGACCTTGTGTGGCTGGCTTTTGGGCAACTTTTTCTAACAGACGGATGAAAAAACCTGCCGCGTGTCTATTGGATGTTGTTGTGCATTTGTTTGGTGGGCAGGATAGCTAGGTATCGACCTTCAGATGCGTCTACCTAAATGCCAAAACTGTTTGGGCGGGAAACTGATTAAAATCTCTCGGTTTGTTGGTAGAAATTTCCACCTAACCTTAAGCCTTATTTTTTTATGTGAAACCGCGCAAGAGTTCCAACTGCTCCCAACCGTATGGAGCCAGTGAGACTATGGCATCCCCAATTGGGGTATGTTGTAAGGCTAAGGGTAGTGGGGAGGGGAAGGAGATGGGGAAGTACCTGGCTATTCAGATCTGGTCTTCAAACACGGCCAAATCCATTTCAAGCAACGATTCAATTCTGAATGGTGGTCTTACTCCAGGGCGATATATAGATAATACACATTATTGAAATAACACAAATTAATCAAATAAAATTTACTTGCTCACCCCGGGATTTGAACCCGCGATCTCTCTTGCTAGTCGAGAGCCTCACCCTTCGACCACGGAGGCCGTCTTCTCACTAATAAAAGGTACTTACTAATAATTGGTATGATAAACGTAATGCAAAGGGATAGAAATAATGTGATAGCAGAAATGTGTTCAGTTTTCACAAGAATTGTTTTCAATAAGTCCGTCATGTGGTTAGGCATGGTCCAATAATATCATAAATATTGTAAATGAAACACCATCTTCGAGACACCACAATTCTAGTCGCAACTAAGTTTGCCGTTTAAAATCGGCTTCATTGATGCTGATATCCGGATTCTGTTCCAACAGCAAGATTGCCTTCCCCACCGGTATGACCATTGGCAAGTTAGTTATTCTGCTTTGAGGGTTGTAAAAAGGGGATTAGGTGGTTGTTCGAAAGCACATGTAGATAGTGATCTTCCATTTTGAAAGCCAAGTGTGCAAAATTTCATCAACCTAAGAACAAAATTTTAGATTTTTATTTAAATTAAGTCCACGGACACCTAGTATACTTAAAGATAGATATTAACCTTCCTACTTAACGTAACAGTAAATTACTTATCTTATTTTCATTCTAGTTATTTTTCCTATCAGAGGTTGACTATCATCACCAAGGTGGACATATTCAACTCATAAAACCCTCATGTTGTGTTATAAACAACTAATGTTTGAGTGCAATCTGTGTGAAAAACCTCCCGACGTTTTATTTTCCACTTGTATGTCAAGGCAGTACGCGTTTAGTGCACAAATCACCTCGACTTAGGTAAATTGCATGCATGTATGTGGCGCGTACAATGTACAGAGAATGTTACGGGTCGAGTTACGCGCGTAATTTGGTCGGCCTGGATTTCGCGCGCTTTCCCCGCCCGCGCATTGGCCGACGGAATAATATCGCGGCCTTGCCGTGTGTTTACTACGGACTACTGGCGGGCACAACCGTCTCGGCTTTATCGTGCTCGTGCAATACGCCATAGTCCATAGTACGCTCCCAGACGTACATCATGTAGCTGTAGCCAGGCCTGCTACTGTGGGGCACAACAAGCCCGCCAAAATGAGCGCGCCGTTTTTTTCCGAATTCGCGACCTTCATTTTTGGCGCCAACGAACAAGTGTCAGCTATTGTTGATTCGTGTTCCCCTCGTTGATTCTCCTGTAGGGCAGTGGATGGACGGTAATTGTTAGGGAAAGCACAACGAGAAACCTCCTCAAATGTCGTCCACTCCATTACATAATATGGTTTACATTTCCAAGATATTCAAGAGCATTTGGTATTTCTGCTAACTCTATCAGAACCCACGCAGTTAGAGATAATGCCGTAAAAATAGTCTGCCGTCGTACGTTTTGTTCGTAATTTAAACAAAGAAAGCACATCACTACCGTTGTCCTTCAATTGAGAACTCTCTTCTAACCTCTTTATCTGTTACATGCCTCGTTTATGAGAAAGTGGTTGATGTTAAAATTGACTTTTCAGCTGTACGCCTTTGAAGCAAACAGACAATGATGTAGTCCTATGAAAAACTTTGTTGTATTTCTAAAAGTATCGCCATTTCATTATTTGATTTCGTTCATTAATAAAATGCATTGTACATACAGTTTTGTATTAGTGATTGATGAACCATTGGATGCAATCTGTGTATATTTAGTAATAAGATAGATTATTGTAGAAATGTGATATATAGTTGTAAAGCGCTCTTGAGGTAATTTTGTACAAAAAGGGCGCTATAAAAATCATCCAAATATTATTATTGCATTTGTACTGGACACCTACGCCAGTGACAGTTTTCCTTTTAATGGTTACCTTGGAGGAGGATTTGTAATTGAAACAACTTCACAAATGTCGTCGGACAACTGACTGATTGGACCAGTTGTTTGCATATTTATTGGGTTAAAATTCAACAGTTTCTACACGTGTTAATATGCAGCGATTATTCTTATCTACATATAAACAGGATGCATTAAGGAACAAAGAAAATAACAGAATTTTAATTACTACGGTTGAATCCCACTTGACACATGATACGTGTCCAGTGATAAACCTAATAAAGGTTTCGGCATTGTAAAATGTGTGATAACAGATCAATATTAATTTCAATTATTATTTAGGTATATCCGTCTGCTGTCGTTTCGGCATTGTAAAATGTGTGATAACAGATCAATATTAATTTCAATTATTATTTAGGTATATCCGTCTGCTGTCGTTTCGGCATTGTAAAATGTGTGATAACAGATCAATATTAATTTCCTTTTTTTTTGTGCTTCCGATTTTGTTGTCCGGGTTAAATCTTCCCCATAGGAAAAACTAAACCCTTCCACTCACTTTTCCACAAATGATCAGCTAGTCAATCAACACTATGCAAGTGCATTATATAAGTAAAATAAATATAAAACAATACAAGAACAACAACACGTCAACTCACCAGAGATAAATGGGAAAAAAAAATTTACCGACTCCAGATATTTTCATATCAGAGGGTTCGGCTCGGTACAACTTCTAACAGGGCCTATAAATCCTACTGATCCCTCAACATAAATATTTAAAAAATCTTTCGTTATCCTACATGTATTCAAAATGACCGACTTTTGCATCTTTATATATAATTTTTTTGATAGATCTAATAAAATTATTATCTAAATATTATTTCAATTATTATTTAGGTATATCCGTCTGCTGTCCGGTACAGCATTAGTATTATTTTTATGAGAATAACTTTTACTAATTACTGAACAAGGTAATTCAGGATACTAAAAGATACCAATAGAAGGCAAATAGTACAATACTTTAATAGTTCTAGTATGACTTTACAAAGGAGGATTAACGAGAAACCAAAGCGGATTCTTACGTGATTCTTACTACTTAAGTTATTGTCTATTCTATTCGCACCCTGGAAATACAAACCATCAAGGAAATCATCTGATTCCCACGCGTTTCGAACCCCGGACAGGGTGTCATTGCTCAACTTTCACACGACTGCACAAACATCTTCTCTAATTCGAACACCTCCTCGGCGGATACGGAGTCCCGGGCCGGATGTCAAACCAACGACTTCACACAAAAACTGGCCATGCGTTCACCACCGTACTCGTAAGTCGCACACTGTCGCTTTTACCCTACTAGGCTTTCTTAGTTCAGCTGGTTACATAGCACCCTCCAATCGTCAACATATCTTAGTACAACCTTCACGTATCAACTAGTGCTGTGAATATGATGCAGATGTAACCTTCGTGCTTACCTTGGCCGAGTACTAGACTAATTATTTTTATTATTATCTACTGTTATACACGGCGCCCGGAGACTCGTAGTACTAGTGGGAAACTGGTGATTCTACATCACACCAGAAGAGAACCAAAAACTGGAAGTTTTTTTTTTTTTTTTTTGTTATTTGTTTTTGGGGTATTATGCCGTGTTGCGCTAACTCCTTCTTTAGCCAACGTTTCGGACAGCATTGCAGTGTCCATCATCAGGGCAGATGTGTTATTTATTTTTAGTTTAAATAACACATCTGCCCTGATGATGGACACTGCAATGCTGTCCGAAACGTTGGCTAAAGAAGGAGTTAGCGCAACACGGCATAATACCCCAAAAACAAATAACAAAAATACTTTTGGCCGTGAAAATCTTAAATCAAAAACTGGAAGGGTTAAAAAACCTTTCGATCCTGGCTCTACGCTTTCACGCATTGTGAAAGATATTAACTAACTAACTAACCATCACGCCGTTTCCCCGCAGGGGTAGGCAGATAGTACGGACCGCCAAACATCTCGGTTTTGGAACACACTTCTTGCCTCATTCACATACTCTTCTAGTTATTATTCTGACTCTTGACATGGCCCGACTCGATCTGATTCACTTGATCGTGCCATGTCTACCTCGGGCGTCCCCGACTTCTGCTACCATTCGCATTTGCATCATATATCCTCCTTACACTCCTTTCTTAAAGATATTGATTAACAGTTGATACTTAAGTATGTACGATTTTTTTTTTTGACATAAAAAATTTAAATAAACTTCGGACTCAATTTACTTAGTCAAAAGTTATGTATTTTATTAAGTTAAACGCCCTGATGGGCTTTTAAATGTTACATATTTTACATCATTTACTGCATAAAATACAGTGACAACAGAAGGTTTTTATTTTTAAAACATCAACACATAAATAACAACTTTTTTTAAAGTTCACAACATATCTACAAGAATTCAACAAATATACACAATCGCTCCTTAAATATGCTATATATATTATACCACCAAATCGTCTTCCAATCGTGATGTAGATTCACCAGTTTCCAGTTTGTACTACGAGTGTCCTGACACCTTATATACTAATTATAATCGTCGATTCATAAAGCGCAATGTTGTAATATTTCGCCTTAAGTGATCATTTTTAACGACACTTCATGCTAAGGACCAAATTCTTGCTAGGATTATATTGTGAAATCCGGAAATCGGAAGAAAATTGTATTTATGTCAGGTAGCAGAACTATATTTTCGATTTTCTTGCGCTTTGTAGCTTAGATCTTCAAATGAATCTCAGATTTCGTATTACTTTTATAAAACAATTGTCGTTAGCGTGGAAGGCCACTAATAATAACGCATTTTCACAAAACTACAGGAATTCCTATAAAAATCGCTATGTATATTGATGACCGTATTAACTAACTATTTCAAAGTAAGATCATGTGATGTGTTATTATTCTGCGCGCGTGTTTTCAAGGTCTGACTTTTAACTGGTGCTTTTCGTGATGACCATTGCCTTTTCCAATATACGGGTGTTTTGGGTTGTACTTTAAATGCGTACGCGCTGGGCACCTAACCTGACCCATTCACTCACGATTATGTCATGTTCAATTAACTGAAAGTTATTGTGGGTAATGTTCAAAATTGTTTTTGCTAGCGTGAGAACGTTAGATGGCAGTTGGATAATAAAATAATTGAATTAATACAGAAAAAAACTAAAGTAAGTTGATAATATAACTGCCCTGACTTTATATTAGGTTGGGTTAGGTTAGTTCATAATATATAAAGATATAAGGAAACGATTCATAAGTGAAACCGGTAGTTGATAAATATTTCATATTATATCATTACATATCACTAATTTACTTTGGAGTTTAAAATACTTGCCGTTCTATCTGGCAAGTTACATCGATGGATGTAATTAACTTATTTTGTATTGAAATGGAAAAGCAATTGTCTTTTATATATAGCTAAAATCTATTAATTTGTTTGTCTGAATTAGTTAAAACTCTCTAAATTTCTACGTAAAAGCAAATATTTTGAGCTTAAAACATCATTTGCCATGGTTTTTTCCGTATTTTTTAATCTATGTTTATGTCTCAGGCGAAGCCGGGTAATAAATTATTATTCAATGCTAATATCTTACTTGTTAGTATCAAATGTAAGGATTCCCGCTTACTCCGTTTTACGTTAAATCACAAAGTAATTGTTTTTTTTTTCAAAAACAAATTGAATAAATAAAACCAATTCGTTGGAAAAATGGATAGATATGTGTCTTCTAGTTCACTCGGCTCTCTGAGCTTCTGAACCTGTAGGGATCTTGTAAGCTCTGAACAATCGGCTTCAAGGGCAATAGGTACATCATAGTAGGTAGATATACGCTGCCTCGTTAGAGAAGTAGGCACTCAGTACCTGTTATGTACCCAATGGTACCTACGCTACCTGCTACCTACGCGGTACACGTGTGGGGACCAGAGTGTGTAGTTGTGTAGTGGCAGTAGCGAGTACTTGTTTGTTGTCGGGCGAGTTTAGTGGTCAGAGCTAGTCGTTGAACTCTGTTAGCAAACTAACCTATCCTAAACTACCTGTACACGTACTACAGTGTGGACGGTTTATATCTCCTCTCTTCTCTCATCTCTCATCTCTAGCAGTTAGCTCTAGCCGGAGGCAGGAAACTCAACTGGTTCTCGATTCTTGATTCTTTGGACAGGACCGGAGTACCGCTCTTTCTGTGACACTCGTCGTTTGTGAGAAAGAGGGAGAGGTTACGATGGAGTTTTCAATGGCAGTATTCGAGTAGATGAGAGTGATGTTCGGAAGATGAGAGGATGCATTATCACCTGCCACTTGATAAGATAAATAATCCCCAGTGGAAGTGGTAAAGTACATCACATTACTTATGCACACTGCACATCGGTTTTATGTTATCTTTTTGGTTCTTGTCATTTTAATGTTTACCACTGTTGTAGATCTGGAAATTATATGATAACAACTTCACTATAAATAATAACTAGGTTAGATTATGGTGGTTTTCTTACGTTTAAGTTGTAATTATGTTGACTGCCTGCTTTATCATCTCTTGGCTTGGTAAACCTGATATCGATAAGTTAAGTACCCTCTTCTGTTCTTTAGATTGATATTGACAGATCTCCTTTTTAAATTTGTAATTCAAACTCATCCCCGCTGAATTCGAAAAATTCCGTTGTTCCTAGTAAATTATATTAATATCGTTGATTGAGTCAGGTGGATAAGACGCTGATACCGACGTACTCCCTTATTCAAACGGGTTATGCTTAGCGAAATTATCTATATCTGTAGTAAATCATATGTGTGGGATTGTACCACCTATCACATACCGGAATAAACCTGATATTATCATAAAGCGTTGAATATCAATCGACTGTACTGTATGCCTAGCAATTTGTGATTTCTAACGAATACTGAACACTTGTGCAGTCATCCAGTCCATCCAATAAAGAAACCCCCTTTGATAAGCTACAACAGAGATTCCGCGCACGCGCCATGTCTGCAAACATAAACACGCGCCGTATCACGATTCGTACACAGTAAGCACGGGGCACATCGTTCCGGGCCAAACGGCCGACCTAACCGCAACCGGGAACCTACAACCCGCAACCTGGAAGCTATGCTAACCAACACTAATCTTATATCCATATACATAATATATAACATCTACCACCGTATCAGATTACGGCCATCCCAAGAGCCAGGCAGTTGGGAGTGTAGTCGTATTTACTGGGAATAAAACAGCGCGGTTAATTTCGGAGAAAGTAGAAAACTGCGGTTTTATTAGATCTGCCCCTTTTAATCTTGATAGAAATAAAGGGAGATGTGGCATGAAGGCGTTAAGACTGTCACCGCACGTTAGCGTCACGTTAAAGCCAATGAAATGTATGCTTTTGGTGTGTAGGTAGGTACAAAAGCGGGGCGCCACATTATCCTTGGTATTAAAATACATACTAAGGTAAGATTCCCTAATGAGGGTATTTTCCGATGTGTAGGTACCTATATCCTGCCTGAGATCTTCTCCCTCATTCCTGCCACCCTCCTTATAAGCTAACGGCTACTCGCTCCTTCGTAAAGATTAAATAAGCGCTGCTTCCCTACCTTCCTCTTTCACATTTCCTTCCCCTCCACACTGTCGTCAGTCAGCCTCACACCATATCCCAATTGAGGACGCCATTGGGTTCGGTTCCTGTGCGGTATTCAATAAAAATAAGCTCTTATTTTGGTGCATTATTTTTCAGTAACACCATGTATTCAAATTTAGTATGTTCTATAATGTATGCACTGCCTTTATTAAAAATTCAAGGTAAATAAACAGCATTTAGCTATGCCATAGAGTAAAGTATGACAACCTTTGTTGTCGTGGTCGCTAGGAGAATTGCTGGCTGCACCCATTTGCAGTGGGTGCATTGATATCCCAGGGTCACTGTTATCAACTGCCGCTGTTGAGTATTGATTTCATTGTATCGGGCCGCGCATGACTGACTGTGACTGGTGCGCATTTCCTGTGGGAAAGTAGCGCGAAGGCCTTTGGAACCTCTCCCTCTTTATCATTAGCAACTTATTCGACAGAAAGGGTGGTTGCATCGGTAGGAACTTAGAAGTTTCTCTAGAACCTTTTTAGTGGGGGAAAAGCGTAAGTGATTTGTTTGTTCGAAAGAATAAAGGAGACAAGTCAAAATTTAAAAACGTACACTAAATCATTTCTTGTATCTTGTCACATTATAATATTATGTCCCTTGCTTCAATGAAATGTCATAAAACTATACATCAGAACTCGTCTACTGTTTCATTTCAGGATATGTAATGTACCAACATTACGCTCCATATTTCGACTCATTCTCTTTTTCTTTTCGCACACAAATTTGTGTGATTCGCCCCTAATAAAATTCTAATTTTATTTGTTATTTTATTACGCCACATCGATAATAAAATACTTACAGGATTTTATTTGCTGTTACCATTGCAAATTTCACACCCTTCTTATTTTGCTTCACTTGATAATTTCATAAAATTACAACATAATGTCCTCAATTCTGCCATTTGGTATACCGATAAAGTGGCATCATCTTGAATCGTAAAAACGTAAAGTCAAAAGATAGAATTTATTATTATCCCTCAACATCTTTAAATAACAATGCAATTACATTATTTATCACGGCGGCATCCTCCCAGGGCATAAAACTCACACCCTTGTGTGATTTATACTCTCTGAAGATTTAACAACCATATTTGTAGATAGAATCACAGCAACCCTCACGGAAGTGGTGGTTGGTTACGTATTTTGTAACCGTCCCGAAATTTGACATTTACTTTTACGAGCTGCTCCCGTCCGCCCATTTCGGATTAGGAGTAACCACGTACCTCTGATAGTTCCGTTGTAACCTCTCTCTCTCTCTTTCCCATGAGCTTCACATGTTTGTAACAGAAAGGCGGGACCTTTTCGCTATCTCCTTTGTAACGTCTTCTTCATGAGCTATGCATGTAAGATTAACACATGGAATAAAGAAGAAAACTAGAAGGGCCTTCCACATAAATTTGAATGGAAGCAAATATTCAAACTTTGGTTCTAGACCATTAATTAGTACGGAAATATAGACCCAAATTGAGCATACATATATATATTTGGATCTCGAAACACGCTCACAAGCGTAGCGCCTAAATTATTTATTCTGCGATTTAACAGAACGATCCCTTGGAATAACAAGGTTCTATCTTACACGGTAAGGTAGCTTTCCATATATATCATTATCGCATGACATTGCTGTCAGATGTAATGTTGTTTCTAGCAGTGACAAAGAGTTGTTAAAGCAGATCTCTCTAACCGCATACTTCTTGATAGCTTCGTTGTGAGCTCTCCCTTTTTCTCACATATAACATGAAGATGGGTTACAACTGAGCTCCCAGCGACTTCCTCCCATAAAAAAGAGTCGTTAAGTCGACGACGGCAGTATTATTTCGACGTCGAGGGCGCAATAAATCACGCGCAGTTCCATGCCAGTTTCTGCGTTCTCTCCGCTACTGCATATAGAATACAGATGAGGATAATGTACGGTTATATATGTAGTTATTCAAATCAGCCAGAATAGTAGAACTTTGCGGATAATAACTATTTATTTGGCTGGACCTTTTCATGAGATGAACTTCCGTACGCAATATCCATACAGTACTTACTCTGTAATTCAAGCTGGGTCTAATAAAATAATTCAACTAATACTAATACGTCATCTTTATTTTATGTGAGTAAACAGTCAACTGCTCCCAAGTTTCCGGAGCCAGTGGCAATATGGCATTCCCGATTGTGGTATGTGGTGAGGCTGAAGGGATGGAAAGGAGAAGAGCAAGAGGAAGGTTGGGAAGTACCTACCTTCTAGTCTACTTGCATTACGGAAATAATGGTAGAATATAATAATTAAGAACGTTTATGCGGGAAACAAACTCAAATAGAGTAAATCTAACCAAAACTACACAATTTCTTGTAACATCTATAACTATAATTATTAAACTACCCGGTTTCACCCAAGTTTCAACTCCTTACTTAACAATACACCAAGTCATTGTCTTGTCTTATTCTTTGATAGTTAAATTGATAGTTTTATCTTTTTTTACATTAGGCCCACACAAGAGGCCTTGAGGAAAATAATTTCCCTTAGGGCCTATAACATCTTTTGGGATGTGTGTTGTGTGCACGTTGTGGGCTGAATTGGTTGATATACAATTTTCATTAAACCAGAACTCATCGTTCGTGAGTTTTTTAATGCGACATATTTTCCCGTTTTTTGCCGATTTGATTCAAACATAGACATATGAATATTAGGTAGACCTGCCCTAAGTGATTAAAAGCGTATTATCCCCACTCCCCATACCGGTTCCATTGAGCCGGCTGGGCTCGCGTACGGCCTCAAGTGATATTTGAAAACGTGACGTCATCATTCTTGTGCGAACTATGGTCGAGGCATCATCGGTTCATTTTACGAAATAACACGGCAAAATGTTTACTTGTACTATGAAAACTGGTAAAAATAGATGCGAAAAAAGAGAATAAACCCAATTGTCGTATTACATTCCATATATAAGCATTATTTTATTTTATTTTAAGCATATTCACATCGTATAATATGAATCAGTTGTTACTATCACATCGAGAAACGTCTGGACGCGAAACACAAAGCTGGTTGGTTGCTGGGAAGTAAATTATGAACATTTATAAAAGTGTCTTAACTAAATACTCTGAAACTAACTACGACTCTGAATATAGAAGCTGCCTTACTTTGCCGAATTTGGACTTCGCAAATTTGTTCATAACGTGGCGAGTAATTTGCGCTCCCATGTAAAAATGTCTATTCATTCAAAGCAGATTTTACTTTTAAGAAGTAAATGGTGATATTATAATGCGAGATGCCTATTTACTGTCAGATTGATTTATTGACGAATCACAGTCATCTTCACTCCCTTCGTTCTTCAACAGTTGATTTTACCCCTCGCCTTTATCTTCTCGTCTATTAATTCCTATGTCTGTGGATTCAAATGATATTACACCTCCAGAATACATGCAGGTTTACTGCGTCTGATTTTCGAGCTAGTATTGTATTTAGTTATGTTGCTAGGGGCCTGCGTTTCCGTGTTCCACAAGGGAAGATTGTGTGCGGAGCGCGCACGTGGGGCGGACACGTGTCCAGGAGTGCTGCTGCTTGTTTGTCGTTGGGGGACGCAGTAGACAGAGACAGCTTCCCGACCACTGTAGACGCTTCCTGCCGCTCACACGTCCCGTTCCCGAGGCATTGTCTATAACAGGGATGCACAACCCGCGACACAATTTATGTACGGGAGAATATTAGTAATTTATAAGCACGTGCTCCGACATCCTCATACACATGCGTGTTTACTGATGCTTATATACTAATGCGTGTTTATAACAGGCTTCCGAATAATTTGAAGTAAGTTTTCTCCGTGTACTTTCTTCCTTCCTCTCTCAGTTCTAACAGTATTTAAATTACATCACTAAGCAATTGCAGCTTGTGCTGCGATTCCGACGCTAGCAAACACTTGTCTATAAACAGGTCAATTGTTTTGATATTTCTTACAGTGCAGGCGAGGTATTTTACTCCTTAGGTAGTTTACATATTTATGTTACGCGTGTCAGTTTTCCCGGGAAGCTCTTAAGCAATATTAAACACCTCTGAAGAAGAATAATAATAATATAATTTTGTTAAAAAAAAATTAAATTTAAAAATATAATATTATTAAATTTTAATGAAACATGAAACAGAACAAGACACAGAATAAAAGTTAACGAATACAACTAGGAACCGAACCGGGATCTCTGTCTTACTGGGATAACGCCTTAATCCCCTCTGACCCAATTCATTAACGTCATTTTTATATTTCATAGTTGCGACCGTTACCTTTTTTTATTTTCTGTGTCTTGTGACGTTTCATGTTTCGCTTAGATTAGTATTATCTTCTTCAATTATTAATATTACATTGATGCCATTTATGACCGTCAAAAGGTTATTCTAATAAAAAAGAAAATTAATAATTATTGTTAAAAAGGTTGGGCATGACTGTTGTTCTAAAAACAATACACAATGCACCCTCCTAGGTGTAGGAACGGGGGGCCACGTACTCGAGGGAAGAAAACAAACAGATGATAATAAATATATTATTATGCGGTACAAACAAACGTTTTTTATCGTTAATGAATCTTTTGGACTATGCCGCCATTGTACTGAGAATTTTCGTGCATAGGTTGGTTCACAGGCGACAAAATACCGAAATATTATCATAACCCCTTATCTATATTAATCTAACCTTACCTAACATAGTCTAAACTCACCATAACCCAACCTTACATAACATAATCTAACCTAACCTAACATCATCTACCCTTACCTAACATAATCTAACCTTACCTAACATAACCCAACCTTACCTAACATAATCTAACCTTACCTAACATAACCCAACCTTACATAACATAATCTAACCTTACCTAACATCATCTAACCTTACCTAACATCATCTACCCTTACCTCACATAATCTAACCTTACCTAACATAATCTAACCTTACCTAACATAATCTAACCTTACATAACATCACCTAACCTTACCTAACATAATATAACCTTACCTAACATAATCTAACCATACCTAACATTATCTAACCTTACCTAACATCGGAATACTTATACCTTGTTTCGCTGAAACCTCAGTTAAACCCACAATGCAAATCTTATCTTATTGACTACATTCTTTACTACTCTGTTTCGTCTGAGATTGATGGTAAATAATGGAAGAAATAATATGGCATCTTGTCTTATTATCCGACAGATGTATATTTGAACCCTCCATAGGTCTTGGTGGAATTTGCGTTGCGAGCTACTTTAGAAATTCCATACAGAAGTTCTGCAAATCTCCGTTCGAGAATTGCTGCATCACACAAATAAAACAGTTGTCTGCTAGAATAGGATAATGAAATTTCTGAAACACCTGAATAATTAAATATCCCGATATCTTTTTTTATAGATTTATATCGTTGCCTTTTCCCGAATTTGAAATTTCAAATTATTATTAATATTTTTAAGATAAACTAATTCATAAGTTGAAAAGTATAAAATTCTACCGTGCAGCACCATCTGTCGGCCGATGTTGAGAACTATATTTTCGGACGTTTTATCTGCTAGTCATTTAGTTTTGTCGCAAGAGGCGCTATTTAAAATTTGAATAACGGAGGTAAAAGGTGGAGTTTTTACTAAAATATGTATAAATTTGACTAAATAAAATATGTATAAAGATTTTGTGTGAAACAACTTAGCCTAAACGCCTTTGAGCTATATTTTTAGGTAGTTTTATGAAAATTGAGATAAAAATTTGTCAAGTATTTTTTTTAATCATATGGCTAATTTTTTTTGTTTCTTGCAGATTTCATGAAGCCCCGCAAGCGCCCCGCTTCCGGGGGCTCCGCGCCCCCCGCCAAGCTGGCGCGCCCTTCCCTTCCCGTCGCTCACCTCGAGCAGCGCCCCTCAAGCTGAGGGAATCCGGCCCCGGGGGCAGAGCGCCCGCCACCAGCGGCCCTTCAAGTGCCCGGTCTATTGGCCCATCATCGGTGACGCTGTCCGAGGTGTTTCAACATTACCAAAATTATAAATCCGTACTTCTCTTGATGCATCTATGTAAAGACAAAGACAATCGGAGTTTTCTTTTTAAAGTTATATACATAATATATTTTTGAAGTCTCCTGTTCTAAATTATATTTTATCTTTGATTGCAATCTACAATCATTTCTGGATCATCTGAATTGGGATAACTTCCACGGATAAAGTAATCAACTCTTAAATTTTCTAAATTCCAAATTTAAAAACACGTAGGATTAAACAATTTAAAAATGTGAATTTGCTTGTGTATATAAGCTGTAACACTACGTGCCCGACAGATTTCAACCTGCGATTCTAAGCATATTTGGAGTAAAAAGGTAGATGTCAATTTGCTCTAATGTGAAATTTCTTTTCCATTAAAAATATGATATATATATATATTCGCACATGTCGACACTGGCTAGAACATGACGCGACGGTTACTCTGTAAAGCGATTGTTCTAGCCGATGGCGACATGTGTAAATAAATATTTTATTTTAATACAAAATAAATGTTATCTTAGGGCAAAATGGCATCTGTTTTTACTTCAAATAAAGATAAGAATCACTAGTTGAAGTGTGTGTCGGTACTTCCCTGTATAATCCGATATCTGTTTATAATGGTCAAATAACATAATTTTAGAATCTTTGATTTTGACTTCCGATGGTTGTAAATTGTGTAAATTGTGCAATTATTATTTATTTTTCTCTTTCATTCATAATTGACATTAACTGATTGCCCGTAAGAGACTTGAAATCATCTATATCTATAACACGATAACAATTTGATCTAAGACGGTTCGATGGTACCTAACTACCAAGTATGGCACTATGTAAAATATCACTTGCAAGACACTTTTTATTTATCTTGTATTTAAACTCTTATTTATAAACCTTCCCCTTAAAACCTGGGACGAGTTTATAAAACGAAGTTTGATTTTTTCTATAAATTACTTTACATTTCTTTTTCTATTCGTCTTGATTGAGATTGGTTTTCACATTTCTTTTCATTATAAAACATTTTGGTACAAAATTTGATAGATTTAATGTATTTTATAAGTTAGCATATAAAGTATATTTGTATGTTTTCCATTGAATAATAATATGATTTATTAGCTGAGGGAATGAGCACGTCATGAAACCAATAATTAATTCGTATCGAAACCGAGATTTCGCATTGAATATGATTGGTGTTTGTGCGGGTGTAGATATATTTATTTTAATTTACCTTTGATAATATTATTGTGTCGGGATTTTCGTGATTACACCAATCAAAAGTCACCCTTTTCATCATTGACAATTGACAGTAATTCAAATTAAGAACGAATCAGAATCCATTGATTTCTAACCAGACATTCGCCCACATTGTTGCTTTTGACAAGTGAACGCTGTTCACTGAGAGATCCGTTGCAACTTTTCTTTCTGTCAAGTGCATTGTTTATGAGAATGAGGGAGAGAATGCTTTAGATTATGTTCCCACCTTATAGTAGAAACATAGGTTATGGTTATCCTTAGCACGTATCGGATTGAAATAATGTACAAATTCATCCAGTCGTCTATAATAAAACATGCTTAGCAAGACTCCTGACATTTCAACCGGTTCTGCCCCAACTCTGTAATCAAATGAAATCAATTAAAGAGTAGGTTAGGGTTCCGTGTATTACGCGACTTGCGAGGTTATTTTATTATAGCGAACAGTATTGATCTCTGTGAACTGGTACACAAGAAATTGACCATTTCTTTGTATCACAAAGCGCTAAGGTACAAAATTAATTGTATTTAATTATATTTTCGTTTTATGTGCAAAACGATTTTTTGTAAATGATCTCCATCCGTTTCTGGAAAATTATTTACCGACGAGAATGTTGGCGCATCTTGGGCTAATGTCAATATACTATCAACTTGTACATTTCTAGGGCATAAATCATTCTCTGGTTCATATAATTCTATTACAATAAACAAAATAACAATATGTAACTCTCAATTTATTTCAACATCATTTCTGATGTAATTTATTTGTTTTCACAAAACTGTTTAATTTATATATAGTTTAAATGCCCTATTTCCATTTCGATGGCTTATTGCACAAACGTCGTATCTCCACCCCCAAATAAAATTAGTAAGAAACTTCTAATGCTACGTATACATACGCGAGTCGAACTGCCGAACTGAACCTCAACTTATTGGAAAGTAATTCGTGGCTCGGTTCGCGTTTCGGTTCGGAAATGTATACTTACCATAAGAAGAACCAATATTTATACGTGTTTAAAATGTGTCATTTTTAATTCTCGGTTGTTTCATTTGTGGTAAAACTAATGCAGTGGTTAAAATCCAAAATTTAATATATTTATCTCCGTTCTAACATATTTAATGCCTTCAATTTTATTTACCCCGTTACTAACTCACTAACTCACGATCAAACAATTGAATGACCATGATCGGTTAAAACTACAACTTGGCTATACCATAAATAAGAAAACCGGGCTAAAATAGTACTAATATTTGTATTTTGTAATAATATAATATATCATCTCTAAATCACACCAATTAAATTATTGTATTTATTTAGAATTAAAAAATTTCTAATTTTATGGATATAAAATACGTATTTACATTTATGGAGATACAATTTATGTTTTCTAAGCCATCGATATAATACATTTGTAACCTGTAAAGCACGTAGAGAGAATGAGTCAAACACTGGATCAGATTCTGGTATCTGTTTTGTCCAGGGGGTGATTCGAATAATACGTCATTTGTATCCATTTTCTAAATGACAAGAATTCACACGATGCAGAAAGCGCCCGTATGCAATTCTCTTATTTTATAAATGAATATAAAAAACTACGTGTATTATTTGATTTTTTTGCCACAAAAATATTTTATTATTTCACATACATACCAGTTTATAATAATATTAATTTTATACAGCAGTTATTTTACAAAACGCGAATAAATTTACGCGATTTTTTCACATTATTTAATTTAGACAGATAAACATATTTGTAGCACGATTTTTTTTATAAAATTTATTTATAGAAAATATAATTTTTTTTTCGCTATTACGTTTTTTTAATCTTTTGGCTGTGCAAACAAAATGAAGGTATCATCACAATGGTTTAGTGCATAAATGTGTTCAGTGCACTTTGCTTAAGGGTAAACGTAACGTACGTTATAATCTACGCGTTCATAGATGGCGTTAATTTAAACATCTTTTTTAATATAC
Organism: Hesperophylax consimilis; assembly: GCF_061612785.1. NCBI lineage: Eukaryota > Metazoa > Arthropoda > Insecta > Trichoptera > Limnephilidae > Hesperophylax > Hesperophylax consimilis. The sequence goes on along the minus strand of NC_142856.1, from coordinate 10,834,024 downwards.
TTTGCAATTTGTGCTTTATAATATTAAGACGAATTATTTGTTTGCTCATGAATAAATATTTTTTTCCGTATAAAAACTCAACTCTTTCATGAAAGGAATATAAATACATTTTATACTACCACCACAGTAAGCCGAAAATGTTGCTTGTGTTGCGATGGAGGACTTAGCCTGCCGAGGAATCTAACACACTACGCCTGGGTGGGACCCAAACGCGATGTCAACTCAGCCACCGACCGGTCAATATTGATTCGGTGTTTCAATCCATTGTATTTATATATGCCTTTCTTGAAAGAATTGATTTGAAATGACAAAACTGTTTATTCATGTTGCCTATTTACGGACGCAAACTTTATATTGTAAAGTATAACTTGCAAAAAGTGTATTTTAATAAAATAATTAAATTAACGCCATCTATGAGCGCGTAGATTATAACGCACGTTACGGTTAACCTGAAGAGATGCGTTACAAACTATGTAATTATTATTGTATTTACATTTACATTTGTGCACTACACGTTTATGTAAAAATGATCGTTTGTTGTCTTAGTTATTGTAAAGTTGTAAAACGCTCTTTCATTTTGTTTGCATAACGATATTTTTATTTTGACTATATATCTTAATGTTGATCTAAAATAAAACGCAAGTGGATCAACAAACTACGGTTAGGTTAGAGTCTGGGTAAAGTGCAGTTCAGCTGCATTGAGTCTAAGCTACAGTAAGTATCTAGGATGGTTTGTGTATAATATTATGTATGTTATAGTTTCAGGGCCAAGAAGGGTATGAAGTAAGATCTCAAAATACATTTAATATTTGTACAAGTCGCCGACTTTTTCAAAAAAATATTATTAAATTATCGTTAATATAAATAAATTTACTTTAAGTTGACTAGGTTTAAAAATAATAAATAAATCGCAAAGAAATGAATGCTGATTAATTTCATTCCATGTATTTGGCATTTCGTAGATTTGATGTGTCAACGTTCGTTTCTTTGCGACTTATTATTATGTTTTATGTAATTTAATTGACTAACCCTAGGATAGTAGCAAACACTATCTTAACTCGTTATTTTTTCAATATCTAAAGAAGTTTAATAAAGCAATTTTACATTCACTAATCCGTAATCTAATAAACACATGAAAAAAATTAAGCCAACAAATAATTGATATTTATAACAGCAAATCCATATTTGGATTGAAAAGTGTTATTTTATACTCAAATAACATTTTGCATATCAAATAACACTTTTTGTTCATTTTTCACATTTTGATAGTGCTTGCAAATTTACTACGTAATTTCTCTTTTTTTAACTTCTGTGATGTATTAAATATGATCTCATTACATAATTTTACTATATGCAATTGTCATATTTAATAACAAAATATATATTATTGGTTAGTTTACTTTTAAAGATGTGTTTTTATAATAATATATAAATAAGAATGTTCAGGCAAACCCCCGCTAGTTACACATTTATTCTGTTTGAATATGAAATTAACTTTAGCCAATTTGAGTTTTATCAAAACCTTCCTATATTAAATGCCCTGATGGATAATTTCTTACGAGGCAATAACAGCAGTCATTCTACTTGAACAACGAGTGGTTCGACTCACTCGTTGTTCGATTGGAATGACTTTTAACGTTTGGCTTATGAAAGTACTCAAAAATACGAATTTCGACCAATGTATGTACTTTTGACGGCGCCCTGGATTGGAGAATCGATACCCAGGCAATAGTATTGGAAGATTTTGGTTTCGCCCGTTGGATTTTCTGAAATTTAAACATTTTTTTTCGATGGTAAGGTGGTAGTATCAACTATAATGTTGGCAATATTTTGACAATACTCCAACTAACCATCGACGAAAAATACTATATTCTAAGTGGTCAGGTACTTGCAACCTCTCACCAAGCCATCCTTGTTGGATACCAAGCTCCTACGGGAGATGTTTGCTAAACAATTTGTAAAAAAATCATTTGAATTGTATAGAATCAAAGTAGCTATCAACCCCTTGAGATAGCAAGAACACATCTCACACAGCAATCTTATGTGATAATAGGCTCTAAAGTACCCTTTTCTATAGCTCATTATCACATAACACTGATGTGTGAGATATAAATCTTGTTATCCCAAGGCATCTATCTAGAATTCATTAATCTATGGCAATCAATGTAAAACGTTCCAAATTTGGATTGACACCTCGGTCCCTAGGAATAGCAAGGTTTCATCTGACACGTTGTGTTTCGCTATAATGGGCTTTAAAGTGAATTTCTCTAGGGCCCATTATTGCATAACCATTGCTGGTTAAGATACTACCTTTGGATAATAATCCCAAAGGACAGATACTAGAATTATTCAATAATTTCCAGCCATAATCATCGAAAAACGTTTTATATTTGAATAGACTCTAAATTAATGGTTTCTGGTTAGTTCTACTTTTAATTATTATTAACTACTTATTTGTTCACTGCACGTAAATGTACAGCACATACATTAATTTAATATTTCCCAACATCAATTGAAATAATAACATTTTGTATTTAGGTATGTAATAATTTATTTGGCATTCATTGAAAAAGTGTTTGTTGGGGGAGCCTTGTGTAATATAATATATATGTATATTATGTGGACATGTTTGTTTGAATAACATCTTTAATCAGACAGAGATATCGGATAAAGATTATATCGTTTGTGTCACATAGATTATAACAACATTATTTTATTATAAGAGGCATAAAATTTATTACTAAACCTAGTTTAAATAAACCGGCTTCTTTTGTTAGTAAAACACTCTTTTCTTTTTTCCTTTCCCTGTTTTCCACATCCTTCCTTCGTTTCTTTCACAACACTACACAAGAAGGACTGGAGCGATTCGACCTAATACCCCCAACATTTGGCGCCCCTGTGCACAGACTTAATGACGCCCTTTATAAATAGGTACCTCGTCTCAACCAAAATACTGTACTCACGCCACACAGTGGGCTGAAAATCGCCTTTCATAGACATTTTTTTGAAGAATTTAATTAAAATTAAATTTAATACTTGCAGAACTTGAAAATAACTTAAACTGTTTTGGCTTGCAGTGTAAATAAAATATTGTAAACTAGACAAAGCATACTCATATGTAAAGCATTTAAGCATTAAAATGAATCAAACATAAAAAAGGTTTTTTTTTCAACAAAATCGCAAGTTGCACCACAAACGAAGTATGTCAAAAAAATACAAATAAATAGTAGTATATCTGTGTGTAAGGATAGAATGGCCAACCTTATGATTCCAGAGAAAGCCTCATTTTTAATGTCAGTGCCATACAAATTTTTCTTAAAAAAATGATAACTTCTTCATTTGTACACGCAATTGCTTCATACGAAATTTTATAGCATATTAATGATCAGCAGAATCCATTTCTAGCCAAAAAAAAATACACTTGAAAATTCAAGTCTCTATGTCTATGAAAGGCGATTTTCAGCCCACTGTGCGGCAGTAACAATAAATTATGCAGGACAAACTAGCGGAAGTGCGTACAGTTTACATAACTTGGAGGAATTGGAGTACTTACATTTACATTCCTTTGTGACACATATGCACCCTTACACATAATCCTTAGTAACCACGAATTACGGGAAGAAACAAAGCAAACGCCACTTGCGGATAAAAGCAATTTTGTCCTGATTATACGCACCCTAACGAGATGAGACTGATTCGTCGAAAAATTATATTAAGACGATACACTACCCTTAAATAAAGTCGGAATCTTAACGACGTAAGTGAAGAATGCGTGTACAAAAATATGCAACGCACGCCCTCGTCGTATTGGACGGACCTACGGTCGATTTTGCCTTAGCAAGCCCAGAAAAAATAATATTCCACGGGGTTTATTCTAATTAATTCTGATAAACGTATTACAAAAATCACAGATATTTATAATTGAATGCCTCGGGAAATTACAAATGCATCGCCTAGAAAAATAAAATCTGGTGCTTTCCTCTAATTTGAAACGTTTTGTAAATTTCATTTTTTTTATATTTAAATGGTAAGGTAGGTACTGTTTTTATTAATCTTAAATATAAATAACTTACACCCGTGGGTATGCGTCTGAAAAAACAGATACACGAAACTTTTCTGGTAGCCCAAAACATATCTACATTAGCGACGCCCTTTAATTTAAATTAATGTAATTATGTCAATCTGTAAAGCCTTTCGCAGAAAGAGTTATTTGCTCGATATATTTTATTGATTATTTCGTAAAAATGGATTCTCCAACCTAGCAGCAAGCTAAGCAACTACCCTTTATATTTTAGGAGGATAGAGCCGTGTAGAAAAGCCCCCATGGGGTGATTTTTCACACAAGCGTCATTACATAAATCCAACAATTATTATTATTTTCTATCTAACTACTCGTAGAACTGCGACTCATTTGGCTTTGTTTATCACAATCACATCATGGTTTCATTATCCGGCATACTCATAATATATAATATGGAGGGATAAGAACAGGTTAGTTGAAAACGTTACTCATAATGACGCCATGTGTACTGCGTATACCGGCCGTAATACCGCAGTAATGTGGCTGACAGATTTTTAAACCTTCCGACCCCCAGGATTAGGGACGTATTAAGAAAGAGATCGCAGACTTTGTAACGATCTGGTTGATTTGACAAAATATATCGATCGGTCGCGCAATGAAAATGTAAAAAGCAGTAGGTAATACATATTGGTAGCACTATCAAAGGAATATTTTTAATCGATTTACAAAAGCAAATACGGAACACATAATCATAATCAGCCCAACAAGGCCACGGGGCCAGATGGAATCCCACCTCATATCATTATCATGTTGGAAGAACATTTTTGTTTAACCCGATATGCTTTATCTTCAACCTCAGTATTTCAACTTCCACTTTTCCTCAATCCTGGAAACTTACCAAGGTTAGCCCGATACATAAATCTGGAACAAAAACGGAAGTCCAGAACTATAGACTAGTTCTGTCAATACTCCCAAAAATATTTGAAACAATAATTTGCGAAAAGCTAAACAAACAAATTAAACCGTTTCTTTGGGGAAACCAACACGGATTTCTATCAAATAAGTCCACCGTCTCTAATCTTCTAGAACTCTCACAGAGAGTAGCAAGAGGATTAGATGCTCAACATCAAACTGATGTGATCTACGCGGATTTCGCCAAGGCGTTCGACCGAGTAGATCATGACGTACTGCTACGAAAAATACATAGAATTGGTTTCGACAAACCCCTCCTAAATTTTTTGTCACGTATTTAAGGAATAGGAAACAATATGTTTGCATCGACGGATACAGGTCTAGAGAATTCTCTGCATTCTCTGGAGTGCCACAGGGGTCAAACCTAGGGCCTCTACTATTTATAATCTTAATTGATGACATTCAAGAATGCATCAAACATTCCACTTGCCTGCTTTTTGCTGACGATCTAAAATTACTTAAGAAAATTTGTGATGGTCAAGATTGTGTCAAATTGAAAACTGAATTAGATTCAATTTCATCATGGGCTGATGAAAATAAATATTTTTTTAATACAAAAAAATGTGTCGCTATGTCGTATACACGTTCGAGAAACCCTATCAAATTCGATTATTGCATCAAAAATGATATATTGTCAAAAGTAAAATCCATCAAGGACCTTGGGGTAGTCTTTGATCCCAAACTTACGTTTTCGGACCATATATTGCAGTTGACGACATCATGCTACAAGCTTCTCGGATTTGTCATAAGACTCTGCAAACAATTTTCCAATCCCGAGTCAATGATGACTTTGTACAACTGCATTATAAGGTCTAAAATTGAATACGCCTCTGCTGTATGGGCCCCATACCAACAAAAAACATTGAAAAATTAGATAAGATTCAAAAAAAGTTTTTGATATACATGTATTTGAGAATGCACGGAGAGTACCCGCGATTCATGCATCACGAAGATTTGCTTGCCGAAACGCGCTACCAAAGTCTCCACTCGAGGAACAACTACAGCCAGGGCCGGTTTTAGTACTATCAGCGCCCTGGGCGAGATTTTTACGGCGCCCCCTAACTGCAATTCAATTCTATACGAAAAAAGGCAATGGGTATAATGGAATAACCGTTTATTAAAAAAAACTATTTAATTAAAAAAAAACTTCACTTTTCTAGCCTTTCTATCGGCGAACTCTTTTATAAGGTTATCAAAATCGATATTTTCAGCAATTTCATTTTCGATTGACAAAGTTGCCAAGTTTGTCAATCTAGATTGTGATATTGTCGATCGCAGATAGGTTTTAATCAGCTTAAGCTTAGAAAAACTCCTCTCCCCACTAGCAACCGTTACAGGTATAGTCAATAATATACGCAATACTATCCACACATTTGGATACAGTTCTTGTAGGTTGCGATCTTTGATAAAATTTAAAACATAAGCAGGGGTAACCACATTCTGATTAGGCAAAAAAGATTTCAGGCTTACGAGTTCATCACACAACATACAACCATCTATATCAGATTTAGAGTCTACAGTTAATTTCAATTGGAGATTACCACAGAGTTTGACAAGGTCGGGTTTTTCCGGAATCTGTTTTATATTGTACAAAAAAGACCAAGATTCCGAGTACTCATTTAACTGTTCAAATCTTTCATTAACTGAAATTAATGTAGTGTCCAAGAGAGAGTTGAAAAATTCAACCTCAAATTTTTTTTCTGGAGAAGTTATAGGCTCGTCGTGGGCAGTTTCACCAGCTTGACGCTTAACAAATCGAATTCTTGTTGTGGCTCTAAACACAGGTTCAATTTATAGTTCTTCAGCCAATCCCTTCGCAGTTAAAATGGCGCTTTTAAAGCCAGTATTTCTATATTATTCCAAGAAAGTGCAGCATTTTTTCAACATTTCTGTACATTTACTGATATCCATATCTGTTGATTGTAGAGATTTACTAACGACATTAATTTGAAAAAGTATGTCATACCAAACAACCAACGAAACTATGAAGCTGAAATCTTTTAACTGTTCGGCTAGAGTAGTAGCCTCATGAGAGACTTGAACATCAGTTTTCTGAGTTTCAGTAGCCAAAGTAATTAAAGCGTCATGGATGGCACTAATTTGATAACGGACTGCTTTAACACTGTTTATTCTTGCTTCCCAACGTGTGTCACTGAGCTTTTTTATAGTATATAATCCCATATGATCGGTTAGAATTTTCCATCGATGAACAGAAGCTGAAAACAATGTGAACAACCTCTGAAGTACCCCAAACAAAGTGACTGATTTTACGGATGACTTAGCGGCATCGCATAGTACGAGATTGTAGCTATGACAACCACAAGGTACATAAACAGTTAAGGGATTTATGTCCAGAATCCTCCTTTGAACCCCAATATTTTTCCCTTTCATATTCGCTCCGTTGTCATAACCCTGACCCCTACGGTCGTTCAATTCCAGTCCGTGTTTATTTAAAACATCAATAATAACTTCAGTCAGTTTTTCACCAGTCGACTCATTTACAGGTATAAATTCTATGAAATGCTCTTTTACTGATACTTTATTGTCATCTGATGATAAATCAACAAATCGTATTGTCAGTGAAAGTTGTTCTACATGACTAATGTCCGGAGTACAGTCAGCTATAATAGAATATTATTTTGATTTCTTTGCGCGAGATATGATTTCTGACTTTATTTTTTCACCGATCAACTCTATTAATTCATTTTGAATGTCTTTTCCGCAGTAGTGGTCTGAAACATCACCCTCCATAGCTAATCGCAAGTGCTCCTGCATAACTGGATCAAATTTGGCTAGTAGTTGTACTAAGCCACTCCACTACCGACGAATTCGTTTGTATTCCAGATGTAGATGCCACATTCAGGTCTTGATTTTTTGCTGTGATATATTTATCTATATTCATAAACTTTTTTGTTTTTTGAAATTCCTTTTCTTTTTCTGCTTTCCGTTTTCTATATTTTGACCCAGATGGTTTTCTTTTGATAAGATCAACGTGTTCAGACATTTTTTTTACCAATCAGGTAAGTAGTAATCAATAAAATCTGCAACAAATTAAATCTCTGTAAGTCGAAACATTTCTAAAAATAAATTGATTACAATAAAATTTCATTACAACGCTATCCAGCGAGGACTACCAAAAACGCATTACATTTGGGATAGCGTTAAACACGGGAAGGAAGATCAAAAAATCTAGTAACATTGACATGGCAGCAGAATATTTGTGAAATGTTTTATTTACTAGCTTGTGTTTCGCAATAGTGCTTAGACTTGAACGAAAAAGTCACGATCATCCACTTTTTCCCGTGGGAATGAGATTTTTCCCGCATTAAAAGTAGGTACTACATAATCTATTTATTTCTAGTTCTTTTAGTTCCAAAGATTTCCCCGCCCCAAACGTATAAACATACAAGCAAATGTTATAGAGATCGATAGATAGCAGAGAGAGACAAATATAGTAGTAGAGAGTGTGTAGTATAGTAAAGCGTTTACCAACTCATGATCATAGAGAAATTTTGCTTTGCACTCAGATCATGGAAATAGTTTAGATTCTAGCGTTGCAACCATAACAATTTTTTCCTTATATTTAGGGAATTTACGAGTAAGTAGTTAAGTAGGCCTCGTTCAAAGAACGAGGGATATAAAGGGGCGCGCCGGGCGCTTGTGGCGCCCCTTTAAATCCGGCGCCCTGGGCGGTCGCCCAACCGCGCCCTACCCTAACGCCGCTACTGACTACAGCCAGGGACGGCACCATGATCTGCTGTGTATCCCACGTGGCAGAACGGACGTACTGGCTCGGCATAGCATGACACGAGATATGGCGCTGTTAAACAACGCCTCTCCAAGACTATCGATATTTTTAATAGTAGCCTTGAAGAATTCAAGAGGCATGTCAATGCCAAAAATCACTATTTATAACTTGTTATTTCTATTCTTTTTTCTTTCATTGTTTCGTATTATCTATATGTAGTTAATGTTACATGTGTATTGTAAATGGACACAGTCTGTAATAAAAAATAATAAAAAAAATATATTTGAGAACTCCAGTCATCAGGCATTATGCCAGCCTGGAAGATTTTTTATTTAAGATACTTAAGAAGTGGTTTAGAACCTTATCATAACTATTTTTGATTATGCTGTAAGGCGTGTAAGGCATACCATCTCTGCCTGGAGATGAGTCCTTGACTGTTGATAAACAATTTGTTAGCTCCATTAAGGTGAATGGAGAGTCTAACCAATGATTAGACATGGGAGTATTATAGATGGGCGTTATTTCATCTAAGTAAGGTACAGAAGGGGGGCAATTTTGTCCAAGAATTCATCTATCCATTTAGAATGAGACGCTCGAGGAGATGGTGAACTGAAGGAGGTTCGAAATCTTCGGATCATAGACCAAACTTCCGAAATTGGAGTGTTCGGAGACACTGAACTGCAGAAGTTGTACTACCCGGATCTTTTTTTGACCTCAATACCCTTTTGGCATTGGATTCGGCGTTTTTGTATATTAGATAGTTCTCCATAGTCACATTGTAACGATATGAAAGAGATTTAGCTTTCCGAATTCTTACTACTTTGGAACATTCCTCATCCCACCAGGGAGTTGGAGGGAGTTTTTTGAGAGATTTTGTTTTAGGGGGAAGATTAGATTTATTTATTGCAGTTATGAGCATTGATTTGAAGTTATTATAGTCATCTTTGACGGAAAATATATCGGTAGCGGGAAAATTTAGTAGGAACTTGTCCATATCAGAGTAAAATTCATCCCATTTTTTATTATTTATTAACCAATAAATTAACATACATTTTTTTTAGTATAATCCACCTCACTAGGCTGAGCTTGTTCCGAGGTGGCGGGAGTTTGATCTAATTTTAGATAATGACAATAATTAAATTTTATTATTATAAATAAATAGATAAATTTTAGATTTTACATAGAATCAAAGAAATAAATAAAAAGATAAATAATAATTCATTGAGGACGGATTATAATTGTTTGTACACCCATTTGTGGCATTTGAAAGAGATGAACCATTGGGATTTAAGAGCAGTGAGTTGTGTTGTTGCTGATCGTATCCAGGAGCCGGTTTAGAGATAGGGTTTATGTATGTCAATTTAGTTGAACGAGAAGAAGTTGTTGTAGAGGAGGGAAGAGGGTTGGATAATGCCATAGAAATTAACTTTTTAATTTCTATAAATGCCATAGAAATTTTAATATTTTTTGGCGAGATTGTTCTGGGCAAGAAGAGTTGATAGCTGTATGTGAGCCTGAGCAGTTAAAACATGAGTGGTGGGATAAGTACAGTGATGTGCTTTATTTCAAATAAATCCATTTCAAATGGAAATGCAAAATGGGTATTTTCCATTTTGCATTTTAAATGCTTTTCTAAAAACCATTTTGTAAATACAAATCATACCAAATCCCGTAAACATGTTACTGATCAAGGTTTTTTTATTATTTTGTAACCATTCATTCCTCATTTTCCGTAAACATGTTACTGGTCGAGGATTTTTATTTTTATTTTAGACGAAGCTACAAGCCAAAAATGTGTATATTCCTGGTATACCTTATATTGTAGGTAATAGGCATTAAAATCGCTTGACAAACGGAGTCTAGAAACGTTCGATTTCAAGCACAAAACTGGTTTTTATTTATTTTGTAAATAATTTTGTAAGAAAGCAAAAAAGTTAATCTAGTGAAACAGTCACAAATAATCTTAGCTATAATACTGTTTTTTTACAAGTTGTTTCCTTTACGCGTTCATACATTTCTATCGAAAAAAAATATTTTTTAGTAGTTTACATTTATATTTTTTATTGAGTAATTTATTTTTTTATTTGTATTCTACTAAAGCGAAACAATAGGAAAACCTTCAATTTATCTAAAGCATATTTTTTAGTATTCATAATGTACACCAATTCGTTATAAAGATAAATCAAAATGGTGATTTAGCATTAAGCTTCGCCTTAATAGATGTATTTAAAAATACATAATATTTCCTTTATTTCACTGCTGTGACTTTAATTTTTTTTGGATTGACTGAAGATTGAACCTACCTCCTCAGGGACTAACTAAAATGAGTAAACCGCATTATCACGTAAGTCATATCCTTATTGGATGGTACCGAGATGTATTTCGTATAAATTGGTTTGTTGTAAGTTTTTATAATATCATCCAAAATCTGTGAAATGCGTGCGTATGCGTGTGTGTATGCCAAATGGGTTAATTTCCATTTTCAAGATTCGTTTAATTCATTTTATCATTCGATCAAGAAAAAAAAAATCTAAATTCAAATAGGTGTATTTAAAAAATTCCGTTTAGTCAGTGGGAAGTCTGCGCCGATCGAATTTGGATCCGTAGATCATTGATTAGATAGATATTGTATCAAAGATTTCAACTGATAATATGTCCGCGGCCCTAAATGTTGGTTTCCCCTGCCATGTCGGTACACTTTGTCGGCGAGATCAAAGGATGTTCCCTACAATAATATGTATGCACCTACGGAGGTATCGGAAAATCCTCAAAAGTCAAAAGGACACATTCTTGCTTCTAGTTAAAAGATAATTTCATATTTTAGTGTAAAAAGGGTTTTAAATTTGGAAGGAACATTTTGTTCAAGTATGAAAGCAGTTTATGATTTTTATAACTTGTCTAAAATAAGTTCACGTTTTTATTGTTCTGTGTCTCATTTCAATACTGTGGCATTATTCTCACAGTCAGTAAGTTTACGGAAAGGAATGGGTAAAGTCAAAACTGTTAAATATGTACATAAATAATTACAATAATTTTGTATTTTATTTTGAGAAAAAAGGTAGGTACCTACTTACCGAGTTTTATTACATGTATTTGGTTTTCACCATTCAAGGGAAGGAGTTCTGAGGTGTTGAGATTTATTACATGTACATATTTGGTTTTCACCATTCAAGGGAAGGGGTTCTGAGGTGTTGACTTTTTTATGTGATTGATTTTTGGAATAACTTAATGAGTAAAACCTCAAATTGTAGCTAATATTGTCTTCAATGATTAAATATTACAATTTGAGATTTTACTCAATAAGTTATTAAAAAAAAGTGTATATATACTCATCCTAGACTTGTAGAAAAGTCAATAGATGTCGCACATTAAAATAAAAAATAAGTACAGATTTATCCAAGGCACTATCTAGATTGCATTTAGTTCGGGAAGAATTTTGGAATCGTACATAAAGTTAGCAGCCAATAAAAATATGCCTTAAGAAAATGAAGATAATGTTGGTAGTTCTTAGTCGAAGTATGATAAAGTTAAATATGACCGAATGTGATAGGGTTGAATAAGCTTAGTGGTAGAGCAAAGCCCCGGCAAGGATGAGGTTCTGGGTTCAATTCCTAGATGCGACCAAATCTTTTTCTGATTCAAATTGTAGTTTGAGAGTCGCTAATAATGTTTTCAACGATAATTTTAAAAAAATAAATTTTTTAAGCATTTGAGATCTAAGTTGGTAATTTTTTTGAAAGGACATAAAATGAAAATTTTAGATGAAACAATACCGATCAGTGGCTGAGTTGGCGTCGCGTCTGCTTCCCACCCAGGTGTCGTGGGCTCAATTCCTCGGCTGGCTTCAAGTCCTCCATCACGACACAAGTAACATTTGCAGCTCATTATGATGGTAGCAGGAGATTTTCAATTATTGTCAGGTTCAGGAATATTTGTTTAGAGTTTAACAACCTAAAAGAGTCTTCTTTTCCATATATCACAATAAGTACAATCGTAAAGAGAATTTCAATTCTTGTAGATAACAATGATTAAAGTACAGTAGTTTCTAGTCAATTTCCCTTCTCATAGACAGCAACTCGTAGAAATCCAACTAAAGGTTTTAAAGTGAATGCCTCTCTCTCTTCTCGTTGTGAATCTTCAATGCAGCATAATTTATTTTCAGGACAGTTTACATTGTATCAGTTTGTATATGTGTAGTATAGCCAAAATAAAACCAATAATGGATTTCCTCCTTGTAATTGTACCTCTAGTAAGACAACATAGTTAATCATAAATCAACAAATAAATTATATCATGTTACAAGTAAATTCAATTATGTTTTTACATAATTTTGAAATAACTTTTGAAAAAATTTTGGTCTACACAAAGAGTTATGGCAGTATACTTTCTCATTAAAATGCTAGATTTTCCCACCCCCGTGCGCATGGATTACCTAATAATATAGAGCAGGAATAAACAACGTGTTCTAGTTTTTGTCATCCTGGAGGGATTTACAAATCTCCCATTTTACTGTACTTTAAATACTCTATCTTTTTAAATGGCATACTATAATATAATAATATGTGGCAATTTAATGCATCCCCGTGTTTAAGAAACAGAATTAGGTGTAACTACTGGACACTGGATAATTGGATAATTGGACAGTTGGACAATTTGGGCAAGAACCCTAACTAACTAGTTAGTGCTAACTTAGTGTAAATAAATGAAAGACAAACATGTTATTTATTACAACATCATGAACAATGATTTGTTAATTTATTTTTTTGAATTGTTTTCACATTTTCTCATGTAACATGGCCACAGTTGCCAGACGTTGGGTATTTGCACACAACAAAATATTATTTTTCTAAAAAAATATGTATCTAGGCCGTTAACTTTGCATTACAATAATTATTAATAGAACATTTATTATTTTGGCTATAAGAAAACACACACTGTGCTAAATTTTATAAATTTGTGAAACACTTAAGCTTCTCGAATGTCGATAATTTGAAATTTGAAAACAAATTAAAATTATTATATCCAAAATTTGATATAAAATTTAATGCTCGATTTTCACTAAAAGTGAGCAACGTAATGACATCATTTTATTACCTACTCTCTTGCTTGCACTGGTTTCTTAAGGCGTGTGAATAGTGTTCACATAATGTTCTCTGGAACATCCAGAACTGTCCCACACTTCATATATACTCAGTACATCCCAACTCTTTATTATTGAACTGTCCCACACCTCATATATACTCAGTACATCCCAACTCTTTATTATTGAACTGTCCCACACCTCATATATACTCAGTACATCCCAACTCTTTATTATTGAACTGTCCCACACCTCATATATACTCAGTACATCCCAACTCTTTATTATTGAACTGTCCCACACCTCATATATACTCAGTACATTCCAACTCTTTATTATAGAACTGTCCCACACCTCATATATACTCAGTACATTCCAACTCTTTATTATAGAACTGTCCCACACCTCATATATACTCAGTACATCCCAACTCTTTATTATTGAACTGTCCCACACCTCATATATACTCAGTACATTCCAACTCTTTATTATAGAACTGTCCCACACCTCATATATACTCAGTACATTCCAACTCTTTATTATAGAACTGTCCCACACCTCATATATACTCAGTACATCCCAACTCTTTATTATTGAACCAGTGTGACTCAGTTCTGGAAGATTCTAAACAGTAATAAATTCAATTTATACAATCCACAAATATCAGGCAGTCTTTCTAAAAACTTTCAACATTGAACCACACAACAATCACATAATATTATTTTTGCTTCTATTTAACCCTTTGAAACATATCTTCTATATCAGTAAGATTATGTACTGAATTAATAAGTGAGGTGACAGTATTCTTTTTAATATAAATAGTGTGTGGTCTTCGGTCATTATACTCATTATATTGGGATGCAAAAATGGTTATTTTGTGAAAAGCACGTTATTTAAATAAGTTTCATGTCCCTATCATTTAATATACCTATGATAACTCAATCTTATATGCAAATGAGCCACCAAACCAATAAAAAATATCAAATAGCTATTACTTGGTTTGATTTTCACCGAAAATTGAAAGTTTCAAATTATTCTTCTGAGAAATATCTCTTTTGCACTTAACATATTATTTTGACCTCAGACCACAGATAATTGTGTCAAAGGGTTAATTAACATTAATATTATACGTAAGAAAAATAATTAAGAAAAACAAATACAAAGTTACATTAGACATAAAATTTTTGAGCTACAAAAATGGTTTTTTTTTATCAAAGACTGCCCAACGAAATAGATAACATTTTCGTAATTCGTATTACATTTCGATTTATGTTAAATTATTTCTAATAAATTAATAATTTATTATGAACAAAACAAATCACTCTTTGAATTATTATAGAAATGGTTTAGTGGTTAAAAGGTAATATTATTTGCTCCATGTCAACATTAGAAGTTAGATTTGCAAGAAGTAAGAAAGATGCCCCCTCTGTAGCGAGTTGTTAAGTGCCATTACGTCGAGTAGAAGCCAGTAGAAGAAGTTTAGTTCACAGCTATATCCAATACAAAAATTAGATGAAAAAGTGACTAAGAATATGATTTGTTTGTTCCGAGGTTTACTCGGGAGTGTAACTTTAATATGTATAACAACTATGTATTCGTATTCTCTAATATAAAAATTCTATGGAGAGCATTGTATGAAAATTAGATTATAAATCTACCGAACTATGTATATAATATATAATATTTTGTATTCATTATTTTAATAATATGTATTACAATAAAAAACTACACATTTCTTTTTTTTTGAAAAACAATAATTGCAATTTCTATTTTTTATAGTACAACTCTACGATCACTAGTTTGTTACACACATGAGCTTGTTAAGTAATGAGATATCTATTCCTGAAACCCTCCACTCTATTCCTTACTTTAACAGCCTTTGCCGGCGGTCATTGAGAGCCTACCGACCATTCTCTACCTAACCTTCCCACCTCCCATCCGAGAGGTTGGAATACTGACCACCATGGTAATACCGTGGAACTCAGTTCTCTAACCACCATTTCTGTATCTAAACTTTATATCCTGCAGTGGGTTCACTCAATTCAATTCTTTACTGACTGCCAACTAACCATTTCTCTATCTAATCCTCCAATCAGAGACAATATGAACCATTGCCAGCAGACGCTGACTGTAAACCAACCATTTTCTCTACCTAACACCCAACTATTTATACCACGATATTACCTGGGAATTTAATTCTTTACCTTTTGCTGATTAACTATTTCTCTATCTAAACCCCCAAACAGAAACATTAATTCCACAATAACAGAGACTTTCACCGGTCTGGACTTCCACATGTCATAGGGTATTGCCGATGTCCGAATGCAGACAGCCGAGAGTAGTAAGTCGGGGCAGATGAGAGAACTCTCTAATAAACCAAACCTTTTCGGCCAAAAGACATTCCTAATAGAGGCAAGGATTAATTAAAGAGATTAAAAGGCAAACAAACACGGAACCTACGCGATCAACATTAACTCATTGCACATAGTTCTACCGGCTACAATATTACCATTAACATCTATTTTCATTGGACACATTTTCCGTAATATAAGTTTGTCTTAATAATATAGGTGTAATGATTTCCAATAATTTATTACAATAATGTTTATTAATATTACAGATAATCCAGTGATACGTTAGGCACATCGATTGTAAGACAATACATAATAAGTGAAACACTAGCAGAGACTGACTGCCCAGTAAACCCATAGAGAACCTTCACGGAGTCAGAAGCAGCAGCCATTATTGTCATAATAATATCAGCCGTACGGTTCCAAGGCCAGTCCGGGATATTACATGATAGGTACTATATTGTACTGTACTATAATGTAATGTACTTTACTATACTGATGCCCTTGAAACCATATGCCTCGCACAAATGAAACATTTCTAAAGTACAATCACTAGTTCTAGATTATTTTATCACAAGTTTGTATTATTTAAATAAGGAGGCTGCGTGTGGTGTGTTTGTGACAAGGAGTGGCGAGTGACTGCCCGTAAGGCAGCGTAGAGCGATAGCATTGTGAGCGATGTCTCCGAATGGCTGCGATTGAGTAGGGGTAGAAATCAGACTTTTATAAACATTTCCTTGAGCTAGTTCTAATAGCAAACGTTGTTGAGATGACTCAGATGAAGTCAGAATGAGCGAAACCCTAGCAGTTGCCTCTCTATGGGATTACTTCTACTCTCGTATCCCACTTCTCCTAACAAACATACATACATACTCTACTATGGTAATCTTAAGAAACATTCAGTACAATTTAACAATTATAAAAATATCATTTTAAAGACACCAAACGCAAATATTTCACACCAAGGCTAAGGATTTGACAGTAGCCCATCTAGCTACGGCGTTATCTATAACAATGAGATAGTACATGAGCCGATTAGCTGACGAGCTGATGTGTCTGACGCAGTAGCCTACGAATAAAGAGATGCAAAGTAGAAAGAACTACACAAGAAGTGATAACATTGAGATTTGCTGGTTAAGGAACATCAATACATACAGAGATGTGACAAAGTTTCATCTAACATTTAGGACACTTACCTTAATAATATAATATTCAATTAGGTACTTGTGGAAGTTATCATAGACAGCAATATTAAGCTCTTTGTTAATAATAACGTCTAGGGAGTGCCCATACACCGAAACAGTCCAACGGAAACCTATTCCTAATTAGACACAATGGCTACAATCGTATCCGTTAAATATGTATAGTTCGTGTATCCCTGTTCCTAGTTCGTGTCCTAGCCAAGTGCGACCGTCCTTTCACTGCACAAGATGGATTGTTAAAGCTTGGCCAGTTACCGGTAATGAACTGGTTCATAGGTAAAACACAACACGAATGCTCAGCTACGATGTACATACAATTATTCAAACAGCGTATTATTAAAAACTACATTTAACACCTTATGACCGAAGGATCCTAATAAATTGATATAAAAACAGTCCCCTGTATAGTATGTGTTATGTGTAAGCTAAACCTTATAAACAGGTGAAGTATGATTATCTTAACTTAATTATATCATCTTTAGAAAAATCTATCGTACCAAATTGTAAAACTGCCCCCATTAAAACAACCTCCTTCTCTACGTAATACATGCAATACTTTAGTATGTAATTAGTATGTATTAGTAAACAGCGCCTAACGGTACCTAACCAAGCCACAGATACGTTACATCCACGCCGCACTTTACTTTATTTGTACCAAAGAGAAACAAGTACACATACACATGCATTACGTAAATCACTTAAACATTTGTATGAAGATTATGGAAGGAGTTTAGTTTTGTGAAAAGTTTACGACATGAAGATTCCCAATGAAAGAGAAGCCAGAGACATAGCTCGGCTGATGGCAGGATTGCTAATGCCAAATATGTTTACTAAGAAATTTGTACACTCACACATTGATAAAAAAGACAAAAGTTAATATATGTATTATATAATAAAACCAACCATATATCAAATATCGCTACAAGCTCCATTATATAAAAAATAGACAAATTTATAAAATTGGCAAACGTTTTATTATATTTAGAATTATCCTTATGTATTGAAAGTATTTGGTCAAATAATTTTATGTCTAAGTGAAGATATATTTGAAGGAAAATTTAAAAAGCTATTAATGTGATATTTGGTTGCATAAAATTTTAATTCTATTATTTACGAATCTATTCTGGACTGGTGACTACGTAATTAGTAAAAATCAGATATTACCTATTGTGGTCGCTCGTACCGCACTAAATCAGCTGGGCAATACTCACAAGACTGTCCAACCAGAGCAGCAGCCGCCACTACCCGCAACTTACCTCTGCGTCTAATCTCCATTTCAGCTATGGACCAGCATTACAACCATTACAGTTGTTTTATATAGCCGACCGACGGCTAGATTGAGCATTTCAGACAGAATTTACAAGATGGTAGCTATAATATATAATTTTTGTAAACAAGAAATAATAATCATTGACCAGTGAGATGGTCCAATCAAAAACAAAACATCTTCATTTGCTTATTTAAAAACATTTTGACCAAAGAGTTGAACCTTGTTACAATACATTTCACAATCATAAATAAAATCGCTATCCTCGGTTTTATTGATTGAATACACAACGTATTCCGACAGCCTTGTTGCAAAAAAAAAATAGAACAAAACTGAAAGAAAAAACATAACAGTAAGTAAAAGAAATGATAAAATAAAAAAATCAAATTATAGTAGTTAATAAGAATTTTATTTACAACCATAATTAATTAAAATAATATAATAAATGCGCATGCATCTAGTTATCCCTGAATTCCCAACTTTATCTTTCATTTAAAATATTGTATAAAACATCTTCCTGATCAAACAGACTTGTCAAATGTTGCGCAACCTAAACAGCGAGGTTACATCTCATCCGGCCTACAAAACGCTACACATGCGCTATGTAATTCTAACCTCACTGGACATGCATCAAACTATTTATTCACAAACAACAACAGCCTTTTGTAAGGCAGGTTGGAGGAATGCGTCACCATTCACCGAGCGCGTACAGATTTATAATTATTTATTTGATTTATTCTCAAAGAAATATTATGAAATCGCTTTTCGATCCGGTTGTTGGTGGCGAATGAATGGTGGCATTTAGAGTGCGGGTGGTCTAGCCTCCAACTGTACTGCGATACATATCACACTCTCTCTCCCACAACACACGGGATCGGGACAAGCACGTCCTTACCGTGCACAAGCCACGTCACCTAAACTAACATAACCTCTAAAACAGTTTGTTAACACCAACACCAAGCAGGTTGTGCGTTGCATTCGTCCTCGTGGCGAGGCTAGACGTGTAGTATCTAGTAGATCTGCGGGAGATCGGAAGCGTACAAATGAACACCGAACACGGTTTGTTTGTAATTCAATAGTAAAGCAACATTCAACTATAAACCTTCTCACCACTAATGACTACGTTGACATTCCGCAAGTATTACAACTTGACAAGGGACACTTCAACACAACCCGAGACAAGAAGTTCAGCAAGTCTTCCCCAACAAACAATGACCTACTTTTAAAACAAATATTAGAGTTAACCCAACTAAAGCGATATCTCCACCTAACTAACTAACTAACTAACCACCAAAGCTAAAGTACTTTTTTTGTGTTTTACCGTAGTACTGTAGTTACCTACGTAAAGATCAAGGAATCTAAAATTAATAAAAAAAAAAACTAAAACTGACAAACTGCAAAATACATTATTATTATTATAACAAATTTGCAAAACTTATAATATAAAATGGATTCAATTAAAACAAAAAGGACACAGGCAAAAGAAAAGAGGTTATTTTCAGTTGGGCTCTGAGGTCATAAAGATGAATCCCAATAATTACATGATCACCTAGAACCTATACATACACGGATCACAGAAGTACTTTTTTTCAGTTTTTACATTATTAACGAGTCGTGTGGCGCACTTCTTAATACACAACAACCCGCCGTACTGAATAATAATTGTGGTTTGCAGTCCAATGAGAAAATGAACACTATATATAGCCTTTAGCCGTGTGTCGTTAACCTACAACACTAAGTTAAGAAACGGATTGTTGTATATTTGGGAGCGTCGCGGCTACTGTGACTGAGATATCACTATTTGTGTATTGTTTTTATCAAAACTAAATACATATGGCAGTTAAGTTCAATTAATACACTCGCAACCTTCTTTACTAAGAATATTCAAAATTTTAACAAACCGAATTTTACAAAATTTGATGCCATCGTTTTATTAAATCTTATTTTAAAATACTCTAAGTCGATTCATAATAATTCCTATATACAAACATTTCATTCATATGATCTACTTTAGACAAGAGTTATTATGTCAATTTGAAAATATTATGATAAAATCAAATCACTTTCAATTAATTAATTAATATATTATAATATTATTTGATGCACGACTTGGAAATCCTGTACAAGGAGACAATATTCCATATAAAATGTGTCAATTAACAAACAACACAAAAACTATGATTACATAAAAAAGTAAGATTATTCTATAGTCCATATTATTATTTAGGATAATAATAAATCCACACAAATATATATATATAAATATACACACACTGTGTACAATTCTAGTTCATCCAATGTACCTCTCTAACAGTAGGATTTACCGACAGTATTGTTCAATACATGTTATATACAAAAGAGCCAAATAGTAAGTGCAATTGCGTATACAAAAAATTTGACACCACTTCTGGGATTAGTAAACTTGGAATAAAACTTACTGTTCATTATGAAGAACATAAAATATACAAGAAAATGCCTATCTTTGGTTTGCATTTTAAAAATTAAATTAAAAACATTAGCAATTAATTATTTCAAGTTTGCAAGAAGCAGTTACATTGTGGCTTGCCATGATTAAATAAAATTGAAACAATTACTTTGTTTAAAACCAAAATATTTATGTAAACCGTCTACTGTTTACTGTTTAACGTCTACTGTTTACCGTCTTCGTCAAGACAAATGCAAAATGCTTTTGCCAAACTGACAATTTAAAATGAAATATATATACAACAAAGTACATCATTATGTATTTGTGTAATTAAATCTACATAATTATTTGACTATCTGTGATGGTGCGACGCACAAGCTAGGCAATGCTCTAACATTCAAAATTAAAAGGAATTTCATTAAAATAAACAAACAAAACGCCAAAACAAAATATACAATGATCATAATATGAAAAATGAGCTAATTTATTGAATATTATGAATAAAGAGACAAACATGTTCAGTTTGCAGAAATGCATACATAAATCATTAACTTATAAACTTTGTAGAATAATAAGAGTTTACCAAAAGGTTTAGTGGTAATTTCACAATGTACAACGTAATAATAATAATATTAACAATCTCAACTACGGCATCTTCCTCTGCCAACGAGCGAATTGTTCCCCCGAGCCTCGGATATATATACTAAATATCCTCTGCAGAAAAATCATAATAACGTTACTTTTATTTAAATATTTTTTAACTTTCGCGCACAATCTCCCGTCACGGTGTTTAAAGTGTTAATTAAAAAGCATTCTTCAAACAACTATCCTTTTTCTTGTTACATTTTCTTTACACTTTCTTTTTTCTTTTCACTATGTCGTCATATGGAGAAGTTCCATCACCGTAAGTTCTCTTTTCTTATTCGTCCGTGATTTACGAAATATACAAAATAATACCGATTTTACACAAAATAAGTAGAAACTTTAAGTAGATCAAACCAGGAGAATTCTCGCCCAATATGCACTTGCTAAATTTGTACAATGTCTAGTCACGGAAAAAAATTATAGTCAAGTTTATTGTTTCTTTCGTTTCTTTGAAGTGCGAGGGGAGCTTCAAGGTGGTCCGTAATTCACTTCTAGTATTGCACTGGCCGATTTCAGTTTTCTACATCGGCTTCTTGCCAGCATGTGTCAAGACTCTCCTCACCATGTTGATGAAACTTTCATTACGAAGGACACAGTCAATGTTATCTCACATTACGTAGGACACAATCAAAGTTATCTCCCATTACGAAGGACACCAAGTTATCTCCTGATGCGAAGGACACGGCTGATGTTATCTTACGTTACGTAGAGTACAGTAACCTCCCATTATGAAGAACACTATCAAAATTATCTTCCTTTACGAAAGACGCGGTCGAAGTTATCTCACGTTACTGAGGACACAGTTAAAGTAATCTCTCATTACGAAGGACACAGTCAATGTTATCTCCCTTTACAAAGGACACCATCAAAGTTATCTCACGTTAGCGAGGACACAGTTAAAGTAATCTCTCATTACGAAGGACACGGTCAATGTTATCTCTCATTAGGAGGACACCAAGTAATCTCCTGTCGTGAAAGACGAGGTCGATGTACTCCGGCTCGGGTAGCCGGCTGACTCAATCCATACGTCATTTCCCTGTGTAAGTTACGGCAAGACGACTGACTGCAGAGCTAGACTGAATGACTGCTAGACTGTGTGTCTACAGGCCGTCCAGTCGGCAGAGGAAGGCGCGCGCCGGCCGTCAGTCGGTGAACCAGAGCTGGGGTGGCGGCTGGTAGTGCGCAGGCGGCGAGGCATACGCGGCCAGTGGGTGGTGGTGGTGTGGGTGGGGCGGAGCGGCGCCCCCATGGTGCGGCGGCGGGGGCAAGTGCGCCGGCGGAGGGGCGCGAGCCTGGTGCGCTGGCGGTGGCACAGCTCCACCACTGGACAACACAACAACATGAGAAAATATAAGTCATCTTCAAGCTCACAACATGAATAAGGTTTTTCTGTATGTCTCTCACATCGGGGCGGATGATACTCTTCATATTGCCCTGGTGGGAAAGATCACCATCAGAATTAAATTGTTTTTTGAAATTACTTTATCTATGTTTAGGGATCAGCCATGCACTTTCCAACTTTCTCTTTTCGCCCATCTCTTTCCTCTTCCCACTTCCTTTAACCTCACAACAAATTTAGTAGGCCATAGTCCCATTAGATCCAAGCAGTTTGGACTGCCACTCTTCTTGTCCCATTTATATTATAAAATATGCAAATACTTTTAACCGATAAATTTTTGTAACATGATAAAAGAATAGGTTAGGTTAGGTTGTTTTTGTGATATTTTTCTTTACTGTTCTGTTGTTTCAACTATTCTTTTTTGTTATGTAAATGTAACATTTACAGAAGTGGGCTATGCTATGATACAAGTGTTTAAAATAAGTTTTGTTACCCATGATGATAATGGTAGGAGGGTGGCACCACTCCCACGTACAAGGGGGCTCGGTGGGGTACGGGGGCTGGGGCGTAGCCCGGGGACACTCCCCCCGCGGGGCTGCCCACTACTCCACCAGTGCCTCCAGTCCTGGAACAAGGAAGATGTGTTATACATCGGACTAAAAAATAAATAAATTCCTGCAGCAGAAGACTAAAAAACCACCAATTCATTACAATTAATAAAAAAAAAATTGTTTGTACTGTTAGCACCGTATACGAATATTGATATCACAGACGTTTGGTTAGTTGATCCACCGCCGGAGTCATTGCTCTCGCATCTGTCGGCCAAGAAGAAAACTATCAACACTGTAGTTTGCTATCCGCCGCAAGAGGTGGTGCTCTCGCCTCTGTGGTCAAGGTAAACTATTCATCACCCGCAGAGAGCGGGCATTCCAACGGATTCAAATAAAAATAAAAACATAACATTACTGATTATTGTCATTTGCGTTATTGTCGACTTAATATATTTTATTATAAATATTCGGTGTTTTAAATATCATATAAAAAAATATTTCAAACTTTGTGTGTGTTCATTGTTTTCAGAAAGCAGGTCACTCTATCCGCACTTGAATTCAAATACAGTTTTTTAGCAACGTGCTGAAAATACAAAAGGTTATCGAGCATGAGATTCTAATATAATCTGGCCCTTAAACTTGAAAAAGATTACCTCATGTTAACTAAACTGTTAAGAAAGAATTCAGACTGAAACTCATCCATATACACTTGAGTGATTGCTTGTATATATATACATTTACCATATTTTTGTTATTTGTT
Source organism: Hesperophylax consimilis (assembly GCF_061612785.1). Taxonomy (NCBI): domain Eukaryota; kingdom Metazoa; phylum Arthropoda; class Insecta; order Trichoptera; family Limnephilidae; genus Hesperophylax; species Hesperophylax consimilis. Next base: position 10,809,663 of record NC_142856.1, on the reverse strand, counting down.
TTTGGGGTGTTATGCCGTGTTGCACTAACTCCTTTTTTTTAGCCAACATTTCGGACAACGTTGACTAAAGAAGGAGTTAGCGCAACACGGCATAACACCCCAAAAACAAATAACAAAAATACTTTTGGCTGTGAAAATCTTAAATCATATTTACCATATTATTTAAATAATATCATTCCTCAAATTATTCATACGGAAACATATAAACTGCTTACTGTGGTTTAAAGCCAATGAATCCACCTATATTTAGCATATTTTTAGGTTCTATAAAAACCTTGTACATTATGACAAACGATTGCTCAAAACGTTTTTGCAAACTTGCCATAATGATCCAAAAAATTGCGGGAAGTGAATATAACGATAAGTGATAGATTGCTAAACGTGTCGGAATATTGAGATTATTATTATTACAAAGATAAGTTACCTATAGGAGGGGGCCCAGCCGGTCTTGAGGTGTGCGGCGGGAGGCTGATAATCCCGCATGCTGCTCATCTGCAAACAGAGATAATAAATCATCAGTGAGAGCAACAACAGTTAGGACGGGTTCATGGTAACCTGACAGAAAAGTGACAAAGTAGAATGTGATAAAAGACTGGGTCAGGTGAGGTTTATATATTTATTTATTTAAGCCCTTAGGGATTTTCAAAAAACGCGACTTAAAAAATTACATTAGTGCGTTAAAATTATGTAACATAACAATAATAGAAATAGCAACAATAATATATTGAAGCTCAGTGTTGATACTTGTTTAGAGTAAATAGCAAAACACAACATTAAAAGAAAAAGCTGGGTATAAATATGGTCAATATTAACATAAAAAAGTAACAATTTACAAAAGTTACGAGTTAATTTTATAAAATAATATTATGGAAACAAAATATTAGAAATTTCCAAATTTAAATTTTAGTTTGGAATAATTGAAAATATCAATGGAACTGAATTAGTTCCAAGCCTATGAAACCTTTGGACTGGGGAATTAATAAAATAGTTTGTTTTATATGAATAAACAAAGAACAACTCAGGAAAATGTTCTGTTGGTCTGTTCTGTTTTATCATGGAACTGGAGTTGGTATAATGGATGGTATGATGGATGTTACGGTGGGTGGATATGGTAGGATGCTTACACTGTCCCTCTTGGTGTGGTGCATGGGCGCATAGTGTGCGCACTGGTAGTCTTGCTGGCCGGAAGAGCGCACCGACTGCGAACTCTGCAACGAGAGGCTCAGTCAGTTACACTCATACACACTGATGGTCTCCCATTTACCCATTACCTAAGAGAACTCGCCTGCTTCATAGATAATAGAAACAGAGGGAGATATGCATGGAAGCATGCTGACTGTGGCAGAGCTAATTTGATAGTCTCTCTTTGTTTATATTATTTATGAACTTTTTTTGGAGCCCATTAAATGAAACTGTATTAATCTCTTCTCCAGTGTTAACTATCAAATCTAGAATAAAATAAAATAAAATCATCTTTAATTTTATTTTTTTTTAATATTAAATCCCCACCTTCCTCTTCTTCACCTCCCCATTCCCTTCAGCCTGACAACATAACCAAATTTGGGATACCATAGTCTCACTGGCTCCAGACGGTTGGGAGCAGTTGGGTAAATATATTTTTTAACTTATTTTTAGAGTTTAGGGATGTGGGTTCTGTGTACATCATGCATTATTGGACCAATATTTTCTTCAAAAAACATCAACGCTAAAATAACAAAGGTCTCATTAATATATGAAAAAATTCTTACCAGTGATAAGTGTTTTTCAATGAAAATTTTTATTTATTTGTAGCAAAACAGCATCGGTCAAAATCTTTCAAAATCGGATGTAGGTATTGTGTTCATTCAAGTTGAATTGTGTAAAAATGGAAAGTGTTCGATAGCTAACGAAACATTTGTGAAGATTTATGGAGCTTGACACCTTTTTGATATTGTTCGATAAAAGGTAAAAAGCGGAAGTAAAAATAAATTTTTGAATTGGTGACGCCGTCATGCGTGAAGATGTTAAAGAATGACAAGAGTGCAAACAAGATTAATTTACGTAAAGTTTCTCGGTATGAATGTGAAACACCGTGTACACACACAAAGAATAAGTATGTTTGAGATTAGTCATCGAACCACGGAAGTGGATATAGTCATGCTCTGTGTTGATGTACTGCGGATGCGGACTTCATACAGATAAGAATTTATTATTACATTTTTCTTTTTGATTATTTGTTTGTTTTATTTAATTTTCAATAAATTCGTGTGTGCAGTCGTCAATCAAATAGACTGAATTATTTAAATTTTTTTGGTTGATTAATTTATAAAAATGGAGGAAGACGAAAATTGTCCTACTGACCCCGAGTCCATATTTAATATTGCAGATGGCCATGCATCTGATGCTAGTCATGTTTCTACAACACTCCCTTCCAGAAAACGAAGACCATCGCTTTGTCTTGATGTACCACCCAAAATGAAATCTCTTTCTCAATCCAATGAAACCTCAAACTCTAAGGGAATTCGTAAGGATCCCATAATACCAGAAACTAAAAGTACTGAACTAACTTATTCCTTGTCCTCTTCCGCTCCATTAATTGTTAATGTCCAAAGAACTGAACAAGGGATAATCATTTTCTTTTGCTCCGCAGCGTACCAAAGATATTCCAGAAGAACTTATTATAGGTTTTTCTGATAAGATTGCCCCTCCTTCAGTTTCTAGATGTAAAGAAATGCCCTCTTTTATTTCATATCCATCTCATTCTAACTGGCTCCTCTTTATCCAGCTCCGTAATATTCTTCGATCCTTACTGTGCACTGACTCTCTAAGTGCAGTATTAAAAATTTCCTCTAATATCGTTCGTTGTTATTTGTAATATTAAAAACATCCTCAATTTAAGTTTGAGACAATATTGGTTTGGGTGCCTGGCCATCTAGGAATTGAGGGTAACGAGAAAGCTGATTCTCTAGCTAAACTTGGAACAGTCTCTGGTTCTATTCCTTTAGATTTTAGAATTCCTATCTATGACGTCTTCTCTATTCTTAAATCCAACATGTATCGTTCCTGGGAAGAAAATTGGACAGATATGAACACTCGAACTGGATCTTTCTATGCTGGAATAAAAAATCATATTCCAAGTAAACCCTGTTTCCACGGCAAAAAAACAAAACAAAAAGATTTACTTCCTGTATCTCGAGAATGAGAATTGGCCATTGTTCTATTGTAGCTTATTTGTTTAAAATTCGGGTACTCGAATGTTCATTCTGCCAATGAGGTGTGAAGGTAGAGACTCTTGACCATGTCTTCTCTGAAAGGCATGTATCGTTTACTTATTAAAATCACCCACCAGTCTCCCCTTAGTATTCCGTATTTGCTGTCCCTCAAAAACTCTCGCTTATATTCAATTTTATATAAGTTTATAGATTTGAATGACTGGTATACAGAGATGTGCAAAATGGGTACCCAAAACCATTTGAAATGCAAAATGGAAATGGGTCAAAACTTTTCCATTTGAAAATGCAAAATGCAAAATGGTTTTTAGAAAAGCATTTCAAATGCAAAATGCATTGAAAATGCAAAATGGTTTCTCAGGTCAAACAATCAAAATAATTAGAGTTTTGAAACAATTTTGTCATTTAATAATGGACATCAATTTAGAACAAACATATTACATGATGGTAAATCCAAAAACACCACGACTACAGATTATGAAACCACAAAAAATTTGCGCAGGACTAATGTTGCCAACGTAAAAACATAGAAACTGCTATCTAACATTTAATATTACAGCGTCATGGCCCCATGTTCAGTGTTTGAATCAGTATTTTTTGTAATGGTATCACTCAATTGCCAGGGCTCCTACCAGGGAGCAACTTGACAAATGTAAATTATCTCTCGTAGCGAGGTTGAGGACCGACTGATATTTGGGGCTTATGAAAAAAAGATGAGAGGAGATAGTAGGAAGAATGTTGCAAAAAGCATTTAAAATGGAAAATGCATTGAGAAAAGCATTTAAAATGCAAAATGCAAAATGGTTTTTAGAAAAGCATTTAAAATGCAAAATGGAAAATACCCATTTTGCATTTTGCATTTCCATTTGAAATGGATTTATTTGAAATAAAGCACATCTCTGCTGGTATATGATATGTCTTGTCCTCTTATAGACAATCCACAATAGTTTAAGCATATATCTTAACTCTAACGCCACAAAGCACTCTTTTTAGGGTGAATTGCCTAATACAAAAAAAAAGTATGGGAGTCGAGATAAAACATTAGACTCGATGTCGAAATCTCACCTGTGGCGTAATCACATAGTCGTTTGAAGGTGGCTCCTGCTTGGCTTGACACTCGGACTGCGCCATGGCGAGAAGCCGCTTCTTCTGGTGCTGCTGCTGGAGCGGCTGTTGCTGAATCTGCTGCTGCGGTTGCGCCTGCTGTGAGGATCCACCACCATTGTGGCTGCTGTTGCCGCCGCCACTGTTGTTGTTGACTTGCTGGCTGTTGCCGCCACCGTTGTTACTGTGGTTGCCGTGGCCGTTGCTGTTGTTGCTAGCATTACTGTGGCTGCTATTATTGCCAGAGCCGGACTGGGGGGCCGCTGAAGAATGGCTGCAAGACACCTGGCCGCACGGTTCATGCTTTATCGTCTGGGAGATGAATAATAGATTTAAAATTTATGGATATAATATCGTCGCCGTTCAGGAAAAAGTCACCAACCCACACACACTGAAAAACTGTAACTAAATTTAAATGTTAAAGAATTCTCAAATTGAGGCCGGAACCTTTGGTTACAGTGGTTTACATTTTTATTATTCTGTGGTTAACTTCTTTATTTCAATATAAAGCTTGGTGTTTTCTCTTTAGACCTAGTACATATTTCTAACTATGACGGTATGGGAGACAACGATTTCTATGAGATTTATTTAACGCCCAGAGGGCTTTTACATGTAGGTGGTACAATTTTAATGACAGACAGTTTTTTAACATTATCATTACATAAACTTTAAAACTGTATTATAATGATTATAATCTGGATAAAATATTTAAGCTTTTAAATTTACAGTATCTCAAAAATGTGTGTCGTGGTTTGGTAATTTTCAATGTGTAAATATTAATTTAACTAAAAATTATTAGGTAACACCATAGACACCCAAATTGATAGACTTGCCCTGTCGTGAAATCAGGATATTTACGAACATGTTATTATAGTTAGCAAAAGAACTAGAAATAAGGTTTAAAATAAGACATAACACATAACATTACATATTAACATTCATACTTATTAAATTTTAGAATATACTTACCAAAAGTATCAAAATGTTTTTTTTCACGGCAACATTACATTTTTCAATCAAAAATAACAGGCTAAAAATTGTTCCAGAATAATAACAATTAAATCTGTTTCTTTGTTGTGGATTACTCTAACTGAATTAATCTTTAGAACCGCACAGATTACACATTTAGAGCTAATATTGTACAAATAAATAAAAACACATGGCGCTCCAAAAACAGAAATTTGTCTGACAGCTGCTAACAAAACTACATTTTGACACTTTATTTTTAATTCCGGGACTTAAAATAAATTTTATTAAAAAGAGAATTGCCCTTATACTCCTGAGAAAATTCAAATATATTTTTAGTTTTTGCTGCAGAACAAAAATTAATTTTGACAAGCATATATAAAATCTTTTCTAGAGACTACATTCATGAAATAAAAAGTAGCAACTACAGTGTTATTTGCGCAAGCGATTCTGATTTGGTCCTCTATACAGTTTTCATAGCATAAAGGATAAAACTGCATTGCAAAAATATTCCAGCATGGATGATATTAGAGCACTCACATTTGAGCGAGTTTCGAGCATGGTCATAAAAATGTTACTCAGATGTGAGCGAAAACCAGCTGACTGGTTAAATAAGAAAAAATATATTTCTAGACTGTTCAAAATTCTTACCTGTGAAGTGTGATGATGGTAGTGATTCTGCTGATGTGACTGCTGGTGGTGTTGAAGATTCCCCTGCTGTTGCTGAGGCTGAGCCTGCTGTTGCTGCTGTTGTTGCTGATGCTGTTGCTGCTGATGTTGCTGATGCTGTTGCTGCTGATGCTGTTGCTGCTGATGCTGCTGCTGCTGTTGCTGCTGTTGTTGTTGCTGATGCTGTTGCTGCTGCTGCTGCTGCTGCTGCTGCTGCTGCAGTTGTTGCTGCTGCTGTTGCTGGTGCTGATGCTGATGCTGTTGCTGCTGGTGGTGGTGCAACGGAGCGGGCTTGGAGCGAGGCGAAGCTTGTTCCACGGGACCATTGGCCATGCAGTTTCCTCCGCTGCATTCACTGCCGGCTATATGTACATTACGAATAGCATTATTGTTTTTAGAAGATTTATAGCATTATATGATGATTTACAGGTTATTCCAATATTAATTGAACTGAGGCCACTTCTGGCTACATGTAAAAATACCTAATAGCTGTGCCCCTAACTCTACTAGCCGAAATCCATCTCGAACACGCCTAACAAAAAAATGGTATTCACAACTCTCAACATGAACAGGGCTCATCTGTTCACTTTGTGAGCTTACTTATGTATCTTTTATCCAATATCTCGATCTTGTTAAATGTAATTTATAATGCACCGAGTCCAGAAACTCACGGAAAACTGATGAATCTCACACATTTTGAGTTGATTTCGTGATATTAATTTTGTTTGATTTGAGCTTTCATTTAGTAAGAGTAATTTGAGCCAGCAGTTAACAGGCTAGGGGGTTAATATCAGCTGTTTAATGTCGTTTAAAATATGTAGATGTTAGTCTTACAATAACGATTATTACCTCAGACGCCATATTAGCAACACACTATTAATATCATTATTAAACTCTTCTGGATGGAAGGAGAGAGGCTACTCCAAATACCTCTCACTCCAGAAGAGCTGTGGGGAATCAGCCGACTTGAGAAATGCCCATCTCGTGCACCACCCCACTGAGTGACAGTCTGGTTTCTCACTGCCTTGTAAACTCTGAGACGGTCCTCCCACAGCCGCTATACCCATGATGCACAGGTGGTGCAGAGCAGACCACCGAGCATGTGGTCAACAAATGTCCGCTGCATTCATTCCCCGGTGAGATGGATGAGGTCCACAAGACGATACTTGAGGCCCTAGACTGGCTCACTAACCTAGATGTTCCCCTCTGATCTCCCACCATATGAAAGACCAAGACCATTCATGACTCCAGAGCGGCCAGAACTCTCCCAGTATTATTGCGTCAATGAAAGACATGAAGCATTCTTGAGTATTTTCTGCCATCCAGATTTTTTCATCATGAGGTACACCAGCATGAGTGTGGAACTAACCTTGCTGCGGCAGAGGCTTGGCCTTAACTGTGGCCTCATCTTCTGAATCGGAGATGGTGATGACGGAGAAGGTGGGCGAGGGGGTGTCGTCGTGAATGGTGATGGTCTGCTGCTGGCCCTGGAGAAGGGGAGCGGGGGGGGCTCCTGCGGCTGCCAGCAGAGGGGCCGGCGGGGCACCGTGCTGTGGCCTGGAGCACCCTCCATCCCAGCCAGACACCGACGGGGGCTTTCTGCCAGATCTGGAAATATAAAATGTGCTTAATATAAAAAATTAATACTAACCAGCAGGTACAATTTGCAAGGAAAACTTCAAGTTCTCTTTGAATATTATTGTCGCATGCCTCCAAGCTAGGGAGGGGGGGGCAGCTTAAATTTTTTAAAGAGCTCACAGGGAAGAAACAAAGAAGTAGTCACAACCAACTACATAGAAATATTTACATACAAGCTTACGTGTACCCGAAGAACAGGGCCGTTTTAAGTGAAGGGACCCAAAATATTATTTTGCATTGAAAAGGTCAAATATATATATATAGATATATACTACATAGATACAGAAAAAAAAAATACGAAAAGAATTGCGAATACCGCATATTAGTCCCAATTCCTCAATGATTTCGGAGCGCTGTGGAACTATGACATGGGGTGGAAAATAACTTTCTTCCTTTGAGGTTGGTATGCGGTGTGGATAAAGGTAGTGGAATAAGAATTATTATATTCATAAACAGATTCAAAAATCACCGCAGGCGAAATTTTTTCTATGGTGTTCTCAATAGGGGTAGGTATGTGATGTGGGTGAAGGGAATGGAATATTAATCATAACTTTCACAGATACACGGAAATATGTGATATAGGTATGTGATGTGGGTGAAGGGAATGGAATATTAATCATAACTTTCACAGATACACGGAAATATGTGATATAGGTATGTGATGTGGGTGAAGGGAATGGAATATTAATCATAACTTTCACAGATACACGGAAATAGCGCCTAGGCGAAAATTTTTGTCGGTCGAAGCGCACACCAATAAACGGTGGTAATTTTTATTTTTCGGAGAGTCATAACCCCAACAATATTTAGACGAAAATTAGTAAAAATATGAGTCATCATAGATGCCAAACTGAGCTGGAAAAACCAGGTGGAATCTGTGGGCAGAAAGGCATGTTCGCTAATGTGGGCAACTAGGCGGATCTGCAGCAGAACGTGGGGACTCAATCCTAAAATGATGCAATGGCTGTACACAGCCGTTGTAAAACCAAGGATCATGCATGCAGCCCTGGTGGAGGAGAACAACACTGAAAACAGTGATGGTCACACTCAATCACACACCGGGACTCGCATGCAGAGGAATTACGGGAGCTATGCGAACCACTCCAATACTAGCCATGGGAGTGCTCCTGAACCTACCCCCACTAAACCTAGAAATAGAGGGGGCGGCGATGGCGGCAGCCTACAGGCTACAATGCAAAGGTCAATGGAGAGGTGAGCTGCCCAAAAACAGTCATACAGAGATTGGAACAAGACTGATGGCAATTAGCCCGACAAACAAGCCGAATACTTCTTCAGACGGCAGTTTGGGGTGATCTACCCCACAAGGGAGGAATGGGACACAGTTCCAGGTCCTACCTCCAAATAGGAACTAATCTGGTTCACAGATGGGTCCAAGATGGAGGAGGGAACAGGGGCCGGAGTCTGTCTGCAGGGATCCAAGAGGGAACTCAGTATACCTCTAGGAACACACTGTACTGTGTTTCAAGCTGAGATGGAAGCCATCTTGGCCTGCGCACAGGAGAATATACATATCGGGTACAGGAATAAGAACATAAGCATATGTTCTGATAGCCAGGCGGCCCTAATGGCACTGGGAAGTAACCGATGGGACTCCAAACTGGTGATGGAATGGAAATAATCCTAATCTGGGTACCAAAGACATAAAGGTATTGAGGGCAACGAGCGGGCTGACGAACTAGCAAGGAAATGGGAGATAGCACAAAGGGTCTATGGCCTAAGCGCTCACGGGAACTACGGGTAACCCGTCTCCGCCCTTTAAAAAAAAAATAAAGTAAAAATATGTAACAAACTTATAATCTATTGAGAAATGAGTGTTTTATTATTATATAGTCCTTGTTTGCTAGGAATGTTCCTTACGGGGCTTGTTCTGGCCAGTGACTGTTGTGATGATTGTTTCGCCTGTTGGGCGGGGTGCCTTCCTTCACGCGCTTCTTCACCGGGCTCAGCTGAGTGGTCTCCTTCTTGTCCGCACCCACCCTGGAAAGAAACAAGAATTAGCGCTAGCCCACACACCGGTTATTGGTTTACTATTTGATAGAACCTGTGTTAGCCACTTGCCAGTTCATCTGGAGCACTGCCTGCTCTGGCGGCGCCTGTTCATACAGTTCATCGCGTGCACTGCACGTCGGTAATCTTTGTAACACAAAGAAAATACAGTTATTCAATTGCACCATATCGCTGGGATTGACAAACATGTTATGACAGCCACAGAAAATAGGATTCGAAATTCAATGAATAAATAAATAAAAATACAGGCAGTGTTTACTTTTTTCTAGTCTTAGATCTCATTTAGGTACACAGTTTCCCACTAAGATTCCTTATTAACTCGACTCAAGCTTTGCCATGTTTTAGTTAGTGTTGAACAAGTAGGCCTTTGAAAGGGACCTTGAGGTATACCAAATGTGTCTTTTAAAAAGAGACAATTGAACCACAGTCAGTTATTACTGGCTTCAGGGAAATATAACCCATCGGTAACTGCATTGTTAAGGAATCATGTTGGACTTTAATAATAAATTAGTTACAAAAAGAAGTCTAAAAAACTTATATCAAAGTATAAATTTGTCCATAAGGCGTTGTAAATATTTGTATTTTTTTGAAATTTTAGTATTGTTTGTCAGGTCGATAGGTCAGGTAAAGAATAACATCTGACGTAAACTTGACATGGCACATGTTGGAACGCAATGGGTTAATACAAATTACTGAAGTTATACAGATATGTTTACAAAAAAAATTGTAAATTACACAAAATTTTATCAATTCTTTAACATAACCCTTATAATTCCCATCTTTACTGGTCTGTGGCCACATTGTACATTTGTCAAGATCTGTATTGTGAATATGGGGACATGCACCAAACATTTGCAGGTTAATGCTTTCACCGCATGACTAGAGGAATGGTGGCATGTGTAGTGGTGTACCTGTAGTGGTGCTGGTGCTGCGAGGGGTGCTGCGGGTGGTGCTGTTGCGGGTGGTGCTGCTGCTGTTGCGGGTGGTGCTGTTGTTGCTGCTGCTGGTGGTGAGGCAGCTGCTGTGGAGGCGGCTGCTGGTGTACCTTGCTGGACCTGAAAAAACACCAACTTTAATACAGGTCTCTTATGGAATTAACTATCCAAAACGTTAACTCAAAACATTAATTGAGTAGAAACCATTGTAATATTTTAAAGGTCCCAAAGACCTAGATGGGTTTTCTACACTGAAAGAATGTCAAATGATAAGACAGCGAAGGTAAGGACCAAGTGGGTAGCCCAATGGAAATTAGAGTTAAACCAAGGAAGAGCCGGAAGAAGAATGAAGCAGGAGAGGAAGATCCATTCATATACGAATACATTGATCCAGCAGTCTAATACAGTAGAACCCCGTTAATTCGAACCCCGATAATTCAAAAAAACATGTAATTCGAAATTTTCGCCAAAAAAATATCCACAGAAATTTTTTTTCATACAAAATCGTTTTTTAATTCGAAATTTATTTTTGTCCGCGCACGAAATTTTTTTTTGTGTAATTCGAAAAAATTCGATTTATGCGAAAATAAATCATAAAATTTTGTAAATCTGAATCTAAAAGACAGCCGTGGCGGTAAAACGACGAAAAAAGTTTTTTTTACGTATTTTGTAAATCTGAATCAATTTACACTAGAATGTCGTATTTTTTCCAATTTATTTCGAATATCCGAGTTTAAAGGGCCGAGAAAATACGTTTTACATGGAAATATGTCGTAGTTTTATGAATTTACATCAAATATCTGATTTTAAAGGGTCGGCCACGATGAAACTCGGCCCACGAAATTTCGATTTAAGCGTAAATATATCGCATTTTTACGAATTTATTTAGAATATTTGAATGTCAAATGGCCCGCTGCGATGGAAATCGGCAGCGAAATCTCGATTTACGCGGAAATATACCGTATTTTTTAAGAATTTATTTCGAATATCTGAATTTAAAGGGCCGGCCGTGATGGAAATCGGCGGTGAAATCTCGATTTACGCAGAAATATATCGCATTTTTACGAATTTATTTTGAATATCTGAATTTAAAGGGCCGGCCGCGACGGTAATCGCCCATGAAAATAAAGGAATAATTCAGAATAATTAATTAATAATTAAATTACTCCTAACTACAGCGCCCTTGAGGTGATTTTGCACAAAAACGGCGCTATACAAGTCATCCAATTATTATTATTATTTATTACCCGGATTTAAAGGGGCGACCACAGACATAGGAATTAATAGACGAGAAGATAATGGCGAGGGGTAAAATCAACTGTTGAAGAACGAAGGGAGTAAGGCTGACTGTGATTCGTCAATAAATCAATCTGACAGTAAATAGGCATCTCGCATTATAATATCACCATTTACTTCTTAAAAGTAAAATCTGCTTTTGAATGAATAGACATTTTTACATGGGAGCGCAAATTACTCGCCACGTTATGAACAAATTTGCTAAGTCCAAATTCGGCAAAAAAATTCGGTTCTATTTTCAGAGTCGAATATTTCGTTTAAGTATTTAGTTAAGACACTTTTATAAATGTTCATAATTTACTTCCCAGCAACCAACCAGCTTTGTGTTTCGCGTCCAGACGTTTCTCGATGTGATAGTATATGTTTCTAAAACTGATCTATATTATACGATGTGAATATGCTTAAAATAAAGTAAAATAATGCTTATATATGGAATGTAATACGACAATTGGGTTTATTCTCTTTTTCAAATCTATTTTTACAAGTTTTCATAGTACAAGTCAACATTTTGCCGTGTTATTTCGTAAAATGAACCGAAGATGCCTCGACCATAGTTCGCACAAGAATGATGACGTCACGTTTTCAAATTTCACTTGAGGCCATACGCGAGCACAACCGGCTCCAATGGAACCGGTATGGGGAGTGGGGATAATACGCTTTTAATCACTTAGGGCAGGTCTACTAATATTCATATGTCTATTGGGGCGACCAAGAAACTCGATTTTCGGCGTCTTTTTAAAAACAATTTATTCTTAAAATTTCGAATTACGTGGGAATTCGTTCATTCGAAAATTGATTTCTGATGTCACGTGGATTTCGAATTAACAAGGTTCTACTGTATATACATCAGCTTCACCAGAGCAGTTAAGAAGCATTAAAGATGGCTTGTTTGACCCAACCAAAATGCCAATATTCCCAATATTTTAATTCTTAGATGCATAAAGGATGATGTGTTCTTGTTCTTGCTCTTCAATGAATTACATATCAACATAATATATACGCATCTCAATGTTTGCATGTCTTATTTAATGAAATATTGAATAATGTAGAGGACCTTGAAGAATGCCAAATATGGATTTCAAAAATAAATACTTGGGTTATGTCTTACCTCTTAGGTTGAGCATGATGGTGGTGTTGGGTTGGCCAGGAGGCATGCTCCAGGGCTCCATAAACTTCTCCAACTTCTACACCAAACACAGGACGGCCATCCTAAAAGAATATCAAACAATGTATTAATGCAAATCCCCGGAATGCGACAATCAAAGTGCTCATAGATGATCCAAGCCCCAAGCAAGCCAGGCAAATAGTCAGTATAGATAGAAAATCGCTAAAGAAACTAGAAGGACTAATTAACAGGAGACTACCACCTCAGGATACACATGCAGCTTTTGGGGGGTGGAAAATACCAATTGCTGCACCTTGGAAAAAGCCTCAAATTTGTGGAAGTCATGTTGTGAAATCAGGAGATATCTCTAATTAACCATTCATAACCCTGGTGAACATAATTAAAATGACCGGGTTGCTTAGCTGCCAAAGGAATAAGATGAAGCATTAGAGGTAGAATGGGCCTCTGACTCAATAATAATAAATATACAGTAATATAATAATACAATAAGTAAAAGATTATATTATAGTAACACGGAAATAATAATAAGTTCACACATATACGCAACAAAAAAGCAATAGCAGCATAAGATAATAGTTATGAGGAAAAGCATTTAAATCTGGCAGAATAGAGGGTGAAACGATCAGATGTATGTGATCTTATTAATGATATCCCTTATCCCTGGTGTACTCCATCAAGTGCAGTTTGTATGCGGAATGTTTGTGTGTGGAATGGCTTTGCGTAGAATGGTGATGTGTAAAGTGGCTGTCTGTGAAATGGCTCGGTGTCGAATGGTTGTGTTTGATTTATGTAAAATGGTGGTGAGTGGAATGGCTGTCTGTGAAAGGGCTTTGTAGTTGTGTGTGGAATGGTTGGGTGTGGAATGGCTTTGCGTAGAATGGTTGTGTGGAATGGTGATGTGTAAAGTGGCTGTCTGTGAAATGGCTCGGTGTCGAATGGTTATGTTTATGTAAAATGGTGGTGAGTGGAATGGCTGTCTGTGAAAGGACTTTGTAGTTGTGTGTGGGATGGTTGTGTGTGGAAGGGCTGTGGGGAATGGTGGTGTGTGGAATGGCTGACTGTGAAATATCTTGTGGTCTGTGAAATGTGTAGAATGGTGATGTGTGAAAGGCGGTGCGTAAAATGGCTTTATGTGGGATGGCGGTATTTGGAATGGCTGTTTGTGGAATGGTGGTGTGTAGAGTGGCTGTGAGGAAAGGTTGTGTGGAATGGTAATGATGGTGCGGTGTGGTGTGTGTGTGTTACCTGCACTGGCAGGATAGCCGTGGAGTCCACAGCGATGAGCGAGGCTCTCGGGGGCCAATCGGGCTCCAGCTGCAGGTGGTGCGGGGGTGCAGGGTGCGGGGGCGGGGCGGGCAGGCCGGGGGGCGCCGGCGGGGCCCTCCAGCCTAGCACCACGCCCCGCCCGCCCGCCTCTACCACCGACACGGGCACGTAGCCCGCACCGCCGCCCAGCGCTCCGCCCGGAGACGCACCCATGCTCTACACACAACACACTCGTCAGTACCAGATACTATACTGGACAGTCCTTTACGTCTGCACACAACGCACAACCAACTGCATTGGGTGAGAACACTTTAACGTTTTTCTGAATGAATAAATTTATGCTGTGCCGTGTAATGCCGTGTCGGGGCGTTAAGAATCTATAATTAATATAATTTAAAATACAAATAGAGTCTTGACAACCTACAGAGCGACCTGTCTAGTCCTTAAAACGGTTCGGGAAAGTGGTGGGTGAAAAATATGTGTAATCTTACTTCAAAATATGATAAGTTGCAAAACATACATTTATTAGGATAACAGAATGAAACTTTCAATTATCTGTTTCACTGGTTTGACAGACTATTTCTATATGTATTGATAAAAATATCATGTTAATAAAATATTCAGGAGCGATGCTGAAATCTGAGTATTTATGTTATTGTTGTAATGTAATGTGTGTAATAAACAGTGTTAATCTCAAGTGACCTTCAAGGTAAGTAAAGCTATTTGTGTATAACTTAGTTATCATAATTTTTTAACGTTACAGGTGTCCCTAAATTTAATTTACTGATACTGTTGACTTTCAATTACCCGACAGATGGTGTTAAAATATTACCCATTAAATGGGTTTACCGGTAAATCCAAATACATACGTAAAAAAAAACTCCATATGACCCTATGAGATAGGTTGAATAGACAAAAAATACATAACTCTACCATTTGACATGATGGCAGACACAAACTGCAGAAGTTTTATTTAAATGTACCTTATTATTATTGTCTTTCAAACATTCCGGTTAAGCCGAATCCAATAAATTGTAAGTCTGCTCTGGAATTACTAAACCTAAGGGATTTAACTACAAGACGCACAGTGAGTGACTTAGTTTGCCTTTTCAATATATCAAATGGCAACCTGGACGCCCTCGATTTAACGAGCTTAATTAATTTGCGTATACCTACCCGTGATACCCGTTTAAATGCTCTATATTTTGTTACCAAATCTGCCAATAATTACTTCGTAAACTCTCCAATTCAAAGGCCTCATACACTTGGAAACAAATATAGTTCAATCGATGGGTTTCCAAATTTAAAACCAAAATATTAGAACTTTTAAAATAAAACAATAAACATCTAGCTATTGCACCTCTTATTGAATTATTTCCTCAAGATTGACAAAACAGGCTTATACCTACAAACTATCATGTTTATATTTGCTTTTTGCTTGGTTTTATATGTCTAATGGTGAATGTTATATTATTGCTTTACTATTCTATATTTATAATCTGCACAATATTTTTTTATATAAACTATGTAAAATGTCTGACCGATCGCCCTCGATTTAGCAGGCCATTGCAACCAGTCAAACGCAGTATATTTGTTAACAATATTGCCAATAATAATTATTTCGTTAGCTTTCTTACTCAAAGGCCTCATACTCTATGTGTGGTATTGTATCATGTTACTGCTGCCACTACCTAGCATTTACATATAAACTTTACATTAGTTATTAACTAACTTAAGTCTGTATAACTTAGGAGTAGGAATATTCTTATTTTTGTACTATTTACTTGCTGTTATAATATGTCAAATGGATATGGTTATATGTATTTTTACTATTACTTTTGTGAACTTGCAATCTTCAGAATATTATTTTTTTATTAACTATGTATGTAAAAGCCCAATGGGCGTATAAATAAAAAATAAAATAAAATAAAAATAATTATAAGAAAAATATATTTTTGCCCTTATCATATATTATCATAGACCACTTGTTGAGTGAATATTCTCATCTTTCCACAATCTAGCCGCATAATGCACATACCTGGTAGGTAGGCTGGCAGAGAATAGATGACACCAGCTGATGCTGGAAAGGATCTGGTCTTGCAGCTGCCGTGTATTGTCTTCCCACCGCTCCGCCCACTCTACCACCCCCGTACAGCTGGTACTGCAAATAGAAACATGGCCAGGTTAGCGTTATACTAGTCAAATGATTGAATTACATAATACACATTATTATGTCGTTTAACACGTAAAACCCGGAGGGTCAAAACAAAACACAAGCAGTGGATGGGGATTTCCAAAACTACCTAAAAAAAAAGAAAATGAATGAATGAAAGTACTTGTTATGCAATTTTGAAACATATCTTAATTTTAAATATGTTCTTGTGTAATTCATCATAAATCCAATACATTTCCTGTAGCGAATTGTTAACCTGTTGAACGTCAGAGTAGGAAAAAGTCCTAATAACCCTGTCAGCCAAGAAATTTTCCAGAACCGTACGCGAATTACCTTGATGAGTTTTTGTTCAAATATCGGGATAAAAATAATGTTATACCGATTATTTACCAGTTTACCAGTTAATATAATATCACTTTTCATAACTTTATAGCACTTTTTATAGATGTGATGAATTGTCATTTTGATGAGTTATCCGGTCACCACCTGAATACATACCCTACACGAAAAACAACAATCAAAAGGTGTTTTCAAAGAAATGACGACCTATATACTACTTTGAAAAAACTATTTTTAATTTTGGGATGCCGTTAAACATGACGGCCGTATGTGACGGCCGGCATAGTCCAGTGGTAACGCATTGGACTGCCATTCCGAAGGTCGCGGGTTCGAACCCGGCGTGCGCAAATAAATTTTATTTGATTAATTTGTGTTATTTCACAATTAATTAATTAAAATAATATATAGTATATTTGCGGCACGTTCCAGAGTGGAAGATACTACCAGTATCGCCCTGGTGTAAGACCACCATTCAGAATTGAAACGTTGCTCCAAATGGCTTTAGCCGTGTTTAGTGACTAGATCTGAATAGCCAGGTACTTCCCCACCTTCCTCTTTCCCTTCCCCACTCACCTTCAGCCTCACAACATCCCCCAATTGGGGATGCCATGGTCTCACTGGCTCCAGACGGGAGCAGTTGGGACTCTTGTGAGGTATTCACTATAAAAAAAAAAAATACATAAATGAATTTTGACATTCATAGACAAAATTATTTTGTAAGCTGTCACAGAGGCTACATTCATGAAATAAACAGTGATATTAGGGAAAACGATTCTGATTTTTTACTTTATACATTTTTCAAAGTTGAAGGGTTGAAATTCCATCGCAAAAAGCTAGACGGTACGATAGCTTAAACATTTGCGCGAGTGCCAATCACGGTCGTAAAAAAAAGAGAGCACATGTGCTTGAAAAACAGTCCACCGGTCAGCGGTCTCCAAACTCAAAAAGAATGTGAGCTACTTTCTGAAACTAGAGTGTCTGGTGAGCTACTTATACGTATTCCTTTTTTATGTTTTTCTCATCATCCTTTATCGTACCATGCATTTAATAATATATTTGCTGACTCCAAAAATGCCTCTTCACACACAATTATACTAAAAACTCAATGAACTTTGTCTGATTGAATTCATTTTTACCTCAAATTATGGCTAAATGTTTGATGAAAGGTTAGACAGCGTAATCATTTTTTGCAAACACTGTGTCATTCCTGACCCGCCACCAAATTTGACGTGTCAACAACATATAGAATTTATTACTTCCACAGCCGACCGGATACCCACCTTTGGTTGGGATGTTTGAAACCTTTCACATTGTAATCTACGATCTTATTAATGATCAGCGCCATTCTAAATTTTTGACATTTGAAGGGTTAACCATGTTAACTGCATGTGGGACAAGTGGGCTAAACTCGAGTTCTTGTCAGTGATGATGTGTGAAAGAAATATATTTAGAGAGATTTTTAGATTTATAGAGTAAGAGAGACGGTGTTTACCAAATTGTCGTAGGGAGCGGTGCGCAGGCGCTGCTGGTTGATTGTGAAGGTGAGGTGCGTATGCGTGCTGGCCGAGGAGGCTGGCACGAAGTTGCCGATGAGGGCAGCGGCGGGCGCGGCCGGTCCCACACCCACTCCCACCCCTACGCCATAGTCCACCGCGCTGGAGCGGCGGCATACCTGCAACCAGTCAAACAAAGAAACAGAATTAGTTAATCAATAGACAGTGGAATAAATCATAGTCTATCGTGTCATGTCTTCCCGTGATTTCATTTATTCATTTCAATCATTCAACAAGTCAGCGTTACTGGGAATCCAAGATCACACTCGTCCAGGCTGTAGCTCATTGGCACAGCGCGCGCCTTTCAATCATTGATGGAGAGTCTCATCAAATCATACCATAATCTACCAGTAAGCCACGTCTTTTGGAGATGTTCTTTTTCTAATTTGATTAAAATACTACAATAAATTAAACATATTCTGAGTGAATTTTGCTTGCTTTGCATAAAATAATGTAATATATTTATAGGTCAATTCAATAGTAAAATGTCTAATGTGGAATACCCCTTGTCTGAAATTGCACAACCCTCAATAATTTTTCAATACTATTTCCTTTTTGATAATTTTCATAAAATATAATACTCAAAATACAACAAATCAAAAAGTTTAAAAAATCATGGGAACCAGTGTTATAATCACACACGGACAGACCAACAACCAAAAGAGTGTTTTTGATTTTCAAAGCAAATTTGAGTTCATTTAACCAGATTTCATGCTAGACTAACTAACGCACAACACAGACAACCGAAATGATTACGTTTGATATTGCTGACGTGAGAGATTCACCACGCGCAACTGAATATTGCTAATGGGACAGTGTGGTTGGGTAATAGCAGACAGCATGATTTAACCCATCCACAAGTTACATAAACCATACGCAGATGGCGTTACATCTGTGGTAAGACCACAGATTGATAAGAACACAAAATGACAAATGTCAGTAAGTACTGACCTCCATCATCTGCACGCTGGCCTTAACGTTGTTGCAGTGTGCATAGTCGACCAGGTGTGCGAGGGTGACGAAGGCGTGGTTCAGTGCTTCTCCGGGGGTGATGCGGCGCTCCTGGTCCATAGTCAGCATCCGCTTCAGCAGGTCGATGAACTCGCGCCGGTCTGCCTTCTCCGCCAGCAGTTGCCCGCCTTCCAAGTCTGTCGGCACGTTTACCTACAAAAATAATCAATTATAGATGGTTTGGCAGCAAGGGGAGAGTATGTTACACATGTATGTATAAGAAGTCGAGGATGCCCCAGAAAGACAATGGTAAGATCAATGTTATTCACATAGACTTAAAATGATAGACTCGCCCTAACATGAAATCATCTTGTGCGCATTTTAATTGTTATTGCATCCAGCACAATTAAGTTCTTTTTGATACTCCGTCTTATTACAATGAAGCTCTTTAGTCATCTGCAATCTTCCATCGTTGTTATATTATATCCTCCCCTGAGGATCCTTCCCATTTTAATAAATAATGTTATTCAAGACAGAAAAACTATAAAACCTTATTTTATTACGTTTCATTATTTTGCTTTTTAATAGCATTCCTTTTTAGATGACAGTTGGTTGGTTAGGTCTCCAAACAAAGCCAGTGTCAAAAACTGTGATTAAGCCATGACGTACAGTCCAAATTATAAAAACAGAATATAAAGTTCAACAAATTAACAATAATTAAGACACCAGGCGGTTAGAATTAGTCTCACCTGTCCAATATCATCCAAGCAATTGAAGATGTATTTCCTCGCCTCCTTGGACTTGATGCCCGTCTCCAGCTCATGCTCCTCGGGAGTCTTGAGCCTCCAGAAGGGATAGGTGCTGTCCATGTCCCGGTAGAAGAACTTGGTGGTCTTGGAGGCATTGTTGAGCATGTGCTCCGTAGGCAGTCCCTGTGTCTGGCTGATGTAGCGGATCTGGTCATACTCAGAGCTGCCGGGATAGAGCGGCCATCCGAGGAAGAGCTCCGCCACCACGCAACCCAGGGACCACATGTCGATAGCCTCGCAGAAGGCCAGGCCAAGGATGATCTCGGGGGCGCGGTAGTAGCGGCTCTGCAGGTACGTGTTGCAGACCGCCTTGCTGACGTGTGAGGCGCTGCCAAAGTCTATCACCTTTACTCGGTAGGGTTGGCGGGCCGGCTCCACCAGCATGATGTTCTCGGGTTTTAAGTCAGCATGGATCAAGCCCAATTGCTGTAATAACAAAAAGGTAGATTAGTAAATCGAATGCAGACTTGGCAATGATCTGCCGATGATAGCTCTGTTATTAATGGATATATTTGCAGTATGCCTGTAGTATAGGTTTCCAATTTCTTCAAGATTTATGGGTCCGAAACAAGTAAAATGATGTAATTTTATGATTTTAACGAATATGCTAACTTAGTCTTGTCATATAACAGATTTTAGGCGCAAAGATCCTACAGTTGCCAACTTGAGTAGCGGGAATTATCAGGTTAGTTGCTGGGTCAAACGTAACGCGCAAAAGATCCGCTACAGTTCCCCCCACCTCCGGCGACCGAGCTCCTCGTTCCTCTTTCTTACGCGCCGACCTCTGACCTAGCTGGACGTGTGTTCGTTTCGGCGCCCGCGTTCCAATTCGCACCGCTCGGTCGAGAAGCCAAATGTACGACAATGTCGCGCTTTGAACATCGACAGGCTGGCACCGTTTGTTTGAAACACGGCGCACCGTCCTGCAATCAACAGGATACCCCGACAACACCATGCTGTGAGTCTCTTACATTTCCTATTACCCTTGAATGTGTCCGCTAATAACCTAAATTCGTCCACGCTGCCTGTCGGTCTAGAGAGAGCTGTTAATTATTTCCCAGAGAGAGATTAGGGAACCCTTTGATGATAATTCTAGTTAGGATGTAACAACCTGTATTCTATTGTCATTCACCCATGTAATGTCCATTTTGCCGCTCAAATACAATGTTGATTTATAAAAACCTAACCTCTTTCATTTGGGGATAGCGGTTGTATGGGAGTGTTTTGTGTAGACGGTGGGATATGGATTCTTGAGCCTCGCGCTGACCCCGAACCCTGACTATGAGAGAGACGTCTCATGCCCCCGCATCTGAGCTGGCCGAGGGTAAGTCAGGGCCCCCCCAGGTCCGACGCGCGACACTGGCGACCAACTTAGGGCAGAATTTTTTTAAACATATCCTTCCCGACTGCACAAAATTGCCTTTACGATTGCCCCCAATTTGGAAAACATGTACTATGCAATTTTGTTGCCAAGCGCATTTTCGCCGCGAGAACTTTTGTTTGTTGCCAAGCGCATTTTGCCGCGAAAAAATAACGGTAGGAATCCTCTCGAACGAATAAAAGAGACGCACGAAATTCCCGCCAAAACGCTGTGATAACGAAAGTTTGAACATAATGTTTCTTCAATAACATAGATTCTGTGTTCTTTGTTTAAACAAAACAAACCCACTGTTTTAATTTCGGCATAAATTGCACCGTAATAATAACAGTCAGGATTTAGAACTGTGAAGCCAATTTTTACACCGGAAGTGATTTTTTTTAAAAAAAGCACAATACACCCAACGGCCCATCGAAGCTGATTTCTAAAAAGTATATCAGCTACAACCTGTAAAACACAAATAATTCTTTATCCCGATTAATTATATAGGTACGGTGTTTGTCCATTTTCTTGTTTTTTTTCAGCATTTGACTGTTATAAAAGTGATTTTAAGTGAATTGTTTCAAATTAACTTCAGAAGTGCAGTGTTTTTTTTTGCAAAGAAGTGCTTTCTCGACGCAATAATAAGAACGTGTGTTCAATCTCACGATTTAGTGCCAGTAAATGAAGCAAATATAAAATCTTTCCATCAAAAGTGTTTTTTCGCTTCTAAAGTGCTGTTTTTTGTGCCTTTTTCGTGCCTTTCCTCGAGTGCAGTGAATATAAGTGCGAATAGTGCCCACAAAATTAAATAATGCAAATCCTAAAGTGTCCCCCTGGCCAAATTTTCTTCAAAAAGACTTAGAAAAATTTCGGAGTTTTTTTCCCTTTTTTAAACCATTTTTTAACAATGAATTCCAATCAAATGGCTACATCTTTGGACATGGGTGTCATTCCCAATGTACACAACTTATCCAAAGTGCACCTACAAGCCGTCTTAAAAGACAGAGGAATATCACCACTAAACAAATCAAAGTCAGCATTGAAAGCATACGCTTTGTTATTCAACAAGAAGTTCATCAGGAAAATAAACCTATCCGTTGCAAGTGAAGACAAGGCACCCAATACCCCAGTTTTGGAAATCCCCGTTTCTAACAAAGAAACCAGGACACATGTTACAGTAAAACAAGACAATGCACCCATCACGGCACAAGAAAAAACATACGATCTCACTCCTTGGAAGATCAAATATAACGGTGTTTCTGATGTACTGGATTTCATTGACCGAATCGAAGAAACGGCCTCAATTAAAAATGTTCCATTTGACGTGCTGCAGAAAAACTTTATAGAACTAATATCTCCAGAATTAATCCCGTGGCACCGAATACAAAAATCAAAATGCAAGGACTGGAATAAACTCAGATCAGCCCTAGGTATCTCATTTTATCCAGCTGTAAGCTGAAGGCGAAGTAACAAGTTTAAGCGCATATACCTTGAGCTTGAGCAGCGCCGTGAGAACCTGCTGCAGGATGGGCCGGATGTACTTGAGGGGCAGCGGGGAGAACTTGTTCTGCTTGAGGAAGTCGTACAGGTTTTGCTCCAGCATCTCAAACACCAGGCAGGTGTGAGACTTGTGCTGGAAGCACTCGTACGCGCGCACAAAGTTGAACTCGTCTGCATTTTCCTGCGACAACCGTGATAGGATGGAAACCTGCAAATAAACAGACAAACCTTTAATAAAATAGTAACACATCACTAATTTATCTCATTATACTCATTTTTGTGAAACATTTACTTCAAAAAGATAGAAAACATAGTAATATAAAAAATACCTTAAAATACTTGGAAATGAATTAACGGAACTGTAAAATAATTGGTGTAATAACCACGTAGACTGACGTCTACGTAGCATGAAAGAGAGTGTGAGAGAGCGAGATAGCCTGAGGTGATATCTCACAAAAGCGGCGCTATACAAATTGTCCAATAAATAAATAAAAAAAGGACTACAGAAAAGTGTGACCGATTATACAATGTTTCATTTTCAATTAATTATGGCCCATTATTCCACAATTTAGGGTCTGATACTACAAAAGCGCGACCTGTTGGCTCCTTCAACGCTCCAATAGCCAATGAATGACGTTGCTGCATTGATTATCATGAATTGCTGTTTTAAGGAATGCACAGTTCAGATGAGGCAAAAGCTGAACTGGATTCTTTCAGAGCATTTGAACTAGTAAAGATTTTCACAATGCTCTGACATGGGAATATTTACTTATGCCGGTGATGATTCGTGCATTTGAAGACTGATTGAAATATATTATCAAAGACATTCTATTTTAATCAAATGTGAATCAATTGGATCAACAGAAATAATTGTAGAGATGATTTTACGATTCTACAGGCAACATGATGTTATTTTATTATGTACATTGGTAACAGCTAGCAGCTATAAAAGAACCACAGGGCAACAAAAATAGAACTGGTTTCAGAAACAGGTTGTGGTCTGAAGGAAGTGGTGAGATGGTCATTTATTCTTATTTTTTATCAGCAAAAACATTTCCTTTCTAATCTGTGTCTTTAAATAGACAATAAGGTAACATTTAACATTTCAGCCAACAGTAAGTTGTTGTATTGTCGTGAGAATGGAATGTAACGGAGCATTTAAAAACCTAATTAACTCTTTCTAAACAATGATAACATTTTTTATGACTTTTTTTTCCTATAGTAACAAACATTCTAGCGAGAGCATCTAATTTCATAACAAAAAAAATTATAATTAATATGCTTTGGAAAACTGAAACTTCTCAAGACATGCCTCTCCAGATATGTGAAAGAAATGAACAACTGGCCAATTATAACAACACCACCAAACTATTTTTTTTTGTATGTTTTTATTTAGTTATAAAAAATTACATTTTATATCTAGTATAAACCTTTACTAACTACTAACAACATATTTCTATGACATTTAGGCACACTTTACACTACATTTAAAACATATTCTTTATAGCATTTATGTAATACTTTTTTATTTAACTCCATACAAGAGGCCCTAAGAGAAATCATTTGCCACAGGGTCTAACGCATCTTAGGGGACGCTTTTGGTGTGAATGGACTTTTTGATATAGGAAAAAGCTGAATCTTGAAGAGACCCGTGTTGTAGGAGGGAGGAGTCACAGAGGCCGACAAATCATTACAAAGCTAGCTGTTTGAGCAATACATGAGGTAGAAACCACCCATGACAAACATCATGTGACAAATGTCAACTGTGTACAAATGTTGGACGTGTTTCCCGACTGGGCACCAGAACCGAAGGGATCAATGATACTAGTACTTCAGAGCATCATCCGAGAAAGAATAGAATATAATATAATCATACCGGTAGAACAAGGTTTGCTTTCCCAACTCGAGTCTGTGCTCCAAAGAATGCAACACATTCGTTAAAATATCCCGTTGGATATCTGGGACGCCATCTTAGTATTGCTAAAGTCAAGGTTTAATGAAACAACCTTAGGGCCTACTCTGTATCTTTCGGGATAGCAAACCAATAAGTTTGTGCTTTAACCTTTCCTTGCCGATGCTGTCAACTGAGTGAACATTGTCTCTAATTAATAAATATGTAGTTATCTTGGTGTACAAATAAAAATATAATATCAACTCTGATACAGTGTTTATTGTTAAATTAAAATTGATTTTACAGACGCAATATTTACGCGTTTACTATTCACAATACTATAGAATGCTGGCGATATCTAGGTCAACTTGGCTGGCGGTTTGGAGACGGAATACTGGCGAGTTCCTTCACGCTGCCGCTTTTATAAGGTAAAGAAGCTTCTCGAACATTTTGGTTGCTATGTAGATATAAAACAAAATTAAAAAGAATAAAAGAACATCCAAGAAGCTTGTTTGGAAAAAGCCGAAACTTCTAGAATTCCGTTAGAATCAAGTAGTGGCGTACCACTACAAATATCTCTGTAAATATATTAAACACAGAGTTCAAATTTGTTGGTATTCCTCCATAATACATTTATATATTGCATTGAGTTATTACAATATATAAATATTTACCTAGTGTATAGCAACGGAGGACGAGGAATTTTTTAACACCGTAAGGTAAGGGTTAATACGGGTTTGTGACGTGGCTAAACTGGCGGCAGGAAAGTTTCGAAAGATACAGAGTAGGCCCCCTGGTGTTAAAGTTTCCATTCCACAACGCGCAGCATTGTATTTACAAAATTAATTTTAACCGCTTAACACTGTGTTCTGCACTGGTACGGGAATTTCAATCGTTAATATTAATGGGTGATATATATATGTGTTGGGGATTTCATAAGCTGACATTCAACTATTGGGTGGTTGATTAGGATTGTGAGATTTTCTGGGAGGATTTTTACCCCCTCACACTGCGTATGATTGCAAGGGATCATGATGCCTTGATTATTAAAAAATATAATGTATATTTTAGAACTAGATGAAGTATTTTTTTTTTTTTTTTTTCGTATAGACTGTGTGTCCATTTACAATACACGTGTAACATTAACTACATATAGATGATACGACACAATGAAAGAAAAAAGAATAGAAATAACAAGTTATAAATATGTAGTGATTTTTGGCATTGACATGCCTCTTGAATTCTTCAAGGCTACTATTAAAAATATCTATAGTCTTGGAGGCGTTGTTTAACAGCGCCATACCTCGTGTCATGCTATGCCGAGCCAGTATGTCCGTTCTGCCACGTGGGATACATAGCAGATCTTGGTGCCGTCCCTGGCTGTAGTTGTTCGGTACGAACAACTTATAGCATTCCAGAAGGTATGGGCTATCTATTAAATTATTAAAAATTTTGTACGCCGTTACTGCAAGGGTACGTTACTCCTCCTCGAGTGGAGACTTTGGTAGCGCGTTTCGGCAAGCAAATCTTCGTGATGCATGAATCGCGGGTACTCTCCGTGCATTCTCAAATATCTACATGTATCTTAAAAACTTTTTTTGTATCTGTTCTAATTTTTCAATGTATTTTTGTTGGTATGGGGCCTATACAGCAGAGGCGTATTCAATTTTAGACCTTATAATGCAGTTGTACAAAGTTACCGGCGTTGCCCAAGTTATATTCTCCTTTAAAGGATGGGGCGGTTTTTCTAAAACTCATTCATGTATACAGTGACCTTCCTCTTGTGTTGCGGGTTAAGTGTGCAAAATTTCACCAATCTCGGAATAAAACTGTAGATTTGAATAAAAAACAAACACTCTACAGACACTCTTCTTTATACATATATACACGGTGTCCGGAAACTCGTAGTAAAAGCAGGAAACAGATAAATCTACAAACATCACATTTGGAGTCGATTTTGTGGATAATATCTTTTTTGATTTGATTTTCGTTTTTGAGTAAATCGAGTCAGAAGGTGGAATTTTTTTACATCAAATTAGAAAAATATCTCTCACTAGGGGATTAATATCAGCTATTTAATGTGACCCGGTTCCAAAAGCTTTAGTAGTTTTTAGTTGCTGAATAAATTAATAATTTAAAAAAAAATCGAAATGCTCAGATCACAATTTTTTTTGGGTCCTCTATGTGATGTAGATTCAGCAGTTTCCCACTTGTACCACTAGTTTCCGGAGACCGTAATCAGATAGATAAAGAATGGTAACACTGACCTCTATCTGTCCCTGCCTGGCGTAGGAGGGGTGGTTCTTGAGTATCTTGATGGCCACGATCTCGTTGGTGCCTTTCTTCCAGCACTTGACCACCTGGCCGAAGGTGCCCCGGCCCAGAAACTCCAGCACCTCGTACTGGTTGGCCGAGGAGTACAGCACCTCGTGCTGCACCAGCTGGTAGTCGCCATCTCCGCCGCCGGATCCTGCATCGTCATCGCCAGTCATCATCACCAGAGATCAACACCAGAGATCAGAGGGGCCGGCGGTGAAGGTATGTGGAGAAAGGGAAAAGCAGCGTTAGCGCATCTATGTCACTTATACATCAATATTAAATCAAATAAGAACACTATTAAGTATTAGGTATTTTACCATTAGAGACCCAATGTTAATTCAAATGAACATGGAATAACTGACCAAACAGCAAGACTTCATTCATTTGGCTTGTGAGGGTATTCATTTAGGTCTCAAAAGGTTATAACATAAATATTAATAGCAAGCGCATGAAAATGAAGGGATATTATGTTAGCAAATCTAGTTAGTTTGTAAATAATGCTTTCCATTAAAAAATCACAAAATTTGACTTTACTTGTAATCCTGACACCATAACAAATTTAAACTAAACCCATTTCAAATATAGAATTAAAATAATTTTATGGTAAAAACATATATTAATATTATAGGTAGGTACTTTATCGCTTGTCTGAATTCTGGCACATCAGTTCCAATTTCAACCGTAAGAAATTTAAAATAAACCAATTTCAAATATAGAATTAAAATAATTTTATGGTAAAAACATGTTAAAATTATAGGTAGGTACTTTATCGCTTGTCTGAATTCTGGCACATCAGTTCCAATTTTGAAGATGAAAATATTAAAACAATTTTCTGTTAAAATATTATAATGCAGGTACTTTATCGCTTGTCTGAATCCTCGACACTATCAGTTCCAATTTTGAAAATGACACTTAAATTCAAACCAAATCCGAGTTACAATCACTCACAGACTCACAACCGAAATAAGTATTTTTGTTAAATAGGTATTTAGGTAAGTAATTTTTTTTTTTTTTTTTTTTTTTTTTTTTTTCTTTATTCATGAAATATTAATGTGTACAGTTTTTACATGCTTTTCGACTACCACACTAGACACACGCCCGTATTATGGTAGTCGAAATTTATATACATAGGTTTATATAATTATATAAATGTAATATTTGATAACTTGTTAATCTAAGTATTTTTTTTTTACATGCAATGTATGTGTATAATAGGTGACACTTTTACTGGTTCCCAGTTCAGTAGATTGCTCAAGTGTACATCAACCGTATTTTAAACTGTTGATATTAATGAGATAAAATGAACACAATCAGCAAATAAATAGGTTACTTTACTTGTTAAAATAATGAAAATAAAGTAGAAATTATGAAAATGAACTTGTTGAAATAATGAAAATAAAGATTAATTAATTAATTATTAAACTTTTTTCTTTACAGAATTGAATGAAAAAACAAAAATGACTAATAAAGAAAATGAGCTTAATTTAATGATGGCAGGCATTCCTTGAAAAAGTTCCTTCCCTTTATAAATAACCAATTTTGAACACTTATGACATACAAATTGTGAGTTTTTGATTTTCTGATATCAATACTCAGCGAGTTGAATATTTTGGGAGCAATATAAGAAAACTGCCGCTGGGCGAAAGCTGTTTTCGTTTGGGGAATTTTACAATTTAGGTGTGACGAGTAACGGGTGTTAATTTTTTGTTGTGTTTTATTCACCAAGTCATTTTTCCGTATGTATATGAGAATGGTCTTAACATATAATTGTCGAATATCTAATATTCTGAGTTTTCTAAAAAGTGGTTCTGATGGGTTTGTTGGCTTACATTTGAATATTATCCTTAGTAACAGTTTTTGAATTAAAACCATGGGATGAAGAATCGTTTTTGCACAACCTCCCCATCCCACTATACCATATGTAGTAATTGATTGAAAAAGTGCAAAGTATACACATCTTAGTGTTTGTAGGTTAAGGATAGATCTGAGAGAGTAGAAAATGTAGCATAATTTGCGAAGCCTTTTTGTTGTAGAATTTATATGGGCCTCCCATCGCAGTTGATTGTCTATAATGACCCCCAAGTACTTTATTTCGTTTGATATTATAAGGTTATCGCATGAACAATTTTTGTGAGGTGATGTAGCCATGTTGAATTTCTGTGAACATGAATGTATGGTAAGTTTATGATAGTTTTGAGGGAGATTAGGTTTGCGTATGGAAAAAAGTAAGTATTTAGTTTTCTCAATATTTAGAGTGAGGAGGTTGGAATCTAACCAGTGTTTTATTTCATTTATACCATGATTTGCTTTTTCAAATGTTGAATTCAAATTTTCATCTGCAAATATTATAACCGTATCATCGGCAAAAGATATTATAGTGCCACCAGTATCCAAATTGCATAACGAGTTAATGTATATTAGAAACAGAAGTGGGCCCAACACACTGCCTTGGGGCACGCCATATGTGATTGGCAAACTTGTACTTCTATACTCTTTAGCGGAGTTAATAATAGTTGACTGGGACCTATTTGTTAGATAGCTCTCAAACCATTTAAGAGGAACACCTTTTATTCCTATCTGTGAGAGTTTTTTCAAAAGTATGTGGTGAGATACAGTGTCAAAGGCTTTAGCCAGATCCAAGAATACAGCGAGGGGCTTGCGACTTTTATCGAGGTTATCAGAAATTAATTTAGTAAAAGCTGCAATTGCATCTGATGCACTAAGACCTTTGCGGATTGTCATAGTTATTAGTCGAATGCTAGTTACTTTGTAGATTGATTAATTAATTTATTTCGTGTAATGATGTTCCAATACCGAAGAATTAGTCATATAATGGAAATCGAGTGAAAAATTAATTTATGTCAAAGTAGCAGATTTTCGCTTTTACGAGAAATTGGTTGCTGGTGTAGAGGGCCGTTAATCAGCGCAAACCGGCACGAAAATTATCTCGAAACTCTCATTATAATCAGCACTAATTAATCATATTTTACGAGTGGTAAAATAATAAAACAAATAAAAACGCGAGGTGAAATGTTGAAAGAGCGCCGCGGCAAATAAAGCAAGCCGTGTCGTGAGAATTGGGTTCCTTCGCGTTACGCCGCTGAAGTTCTACACACATCAAACAATACATGCGATAATCTACTAACTACTGACTACTGTTATTACTGGTACCACACACGTCGGAATATTTGTGATTCTTTTCTATGTGGTCGGTACAGTTAACAATATGAAAACGGAACTGAAATTGCGGCTGCGACATGACAAACCCGGATCATTGAAAATATTTAATTCAATCAAATTATTAAGAATTTTAAAATTCTAAGTTCTGTCCCTGACAAAGATACATTTTTCAATCGATTTTCATATTTAAAAACTAATTTATTCTATTAATAGCTGTACCACGCGTTGCTGTGGCTCACTCCGTCTGTGCAGATACAGAAACAAAAGCGCGTGTTGCTTTTAAGTCCAACAGATGGCGCTGTTTAAAAGAAACATGTTTTTACCTGTCACCGGTGACATCTATATAATGTAGGTATATAAAAACACACGCGTATTCGAATTCAACGTTGTGTTAAAATTTCAAAGCAATCGGAGAAGAACTTTCGGAGATTTAAGATTGTGAACAAACGAACATTTACATTTTTATTTATATAGATAAATTTTAAGGGCCAGTTGTTTCACAGAATTTGAACAAATCATCAAATTTCAAAGTTAAAATCCAATTCTGTAAAAATTTCATTCAAGTTCTGTTAATATTTCATAATGGGCCGGTTCTTTCACAGTACTTATACAGGGTTATTATTAGTGCCGATACGGCACTAACCCGACAAACTTTAACCAGCTATTGCTTAGCACATTTGGAGTAAAAAATGTTATGGGCACTTTGCTGTCCGGTAGCATTTTTTTTTTCAATTAACACAAAAAAAATAAAATTTCCACACTACATCACTGTCATTGGCATTGCGTTTCGTGTTCAACAGCTGTTATAAGCAAGTATGTCAAAAAGCGTCTTCGCTCTTTCGCACACACTAAATAATAATAGTTAAAAATGAGACGAATGGTGCCGTGCCATTTCGTTGTGATTATAAAAGTGCGCCAATATAGGCACACACGTGCATTATTCAACGGAATTCGAATAAAATATTTGCCAGATGGGTTTTCAAACTTTGACAAAGGATAAAACAGTGGTGACATGTGGTGAAAATATGAATAGTAAATTTTTTATTAAAAAACAACGTTACCGGACAGCAAAGTGCACATAAGATTTTTTACTCCAAATATGCTAAGGAATAGTTGGTTAAAGTTTGTCGGGTACGTGCCGATACAGCCTGTATAGTAACAGAACTTTAATGGGACTTTCAGATTTTTTTTACATTAGCTCTACACAGGAGGCCTTGAGTAAAATATTTACCCTCGGGGCCTATGTAATCTTTGGGGTTGTTGTGTGGAAAGTTTTTTAGGTAATGGAAGATTTGGGAAAGAAAAAGGTATGAGGGGTGGGTTGGAATTTGAGGGTCAGTGTGTCCATGAGTGACAGACGTTTGAATTGATCCCTCCCACTGCAAGGCGATGGGTCCAGAGTCCTACTGAGGTAAAAAGATCTTCCTCAACCAGTCTTTCCAAATCCGGCCCGCCACACAGTAGGTACCCTTGCTAAGTCACCAAAAGCAACAAACCACTTGGGGTGACCTATGTAAGGGGTGTTGGCTACCCATATTTGAATATTACCTTTGAAATTTGATGAATTGTTCAAATTCTGTGAAACAATATTTTTTAATAATAGTAAATACCTACCTAATAACATTCAGTTTTTGAACATAATATGAGAAGGGCTTTTCGTTTATGTATTTTTATTCCAATTTATTATTTAAAATCTTAATCAATGTTTAAAAATGGTGTAAAGATTCGTAGGTGCACAACAGGATTGATTTTTTTTTGATAAATTTGAATCAAATTAAAATAGGAATTATCATCAGCATACACTGTTTAATGCGATTATTGACCCCGATTGACCCCGCAAACATACAACAATGAACCTTTAGATAATAATAACTTTAGACTTTAACAGTAAGGGCCCGTTGTATAATCCGTGGTAGGTATAAAACTCAAGTGGTGGTTAAATATTCGAAACGGTTAAATTAAAAATTAAAAATTTTAGAACGGAATTACATAACATAATATAATATGAAGGTTTGGATAAATTGCCAGACTTTAACCGCCGCTTTAGTTTTATACCACAGATGAAACAACCGATCCTAAGAGTACGTATACATTTGCGAACCGAAACGCGAACCGTACCACGAATTACGGGAAAGTAACGAATCAACTGTTTCTTTCCCATAAGTTGAGGTTCAGTTCGGCAGTTCGGCTCGCGGATGTATACGTAGCATTACATGCTACAATTATCTAAATACTACAAAACTACGCGAAACTTATAGGTGTGAATGTTAATAACTGAAGGAAATAAAATGAAGGTTATATTTTAGTTATGGATTGAAGTGTAGGTAATGTATCATGTGGGGGGGGCTTGAGCCCAATTTAAATGTGTCTGTATGTCCACAAAACAAAAATGATGATCTTGAAGTAATTTATTCTGATTGTTTCTATGTGTACAAGAAAATAAATACACAGATTTGACAGGCTGGTATAATTTGGGCATTACATCTATGCGACAAAAAGCAGGATGTATACTTTTTCCTACTGAAAACGGGTTGCGCAAAGCCAAGTCTTTGGTAAAGGTTTATCTATGGGTAGCATAATTATATATTTATGTATTCTGGATTTTGAGAGTTGGCCAAATTCCAAGAATGTTAGGGTCAGTTAAGAAATTGCTATTTACCGGAGTTCAAAACAAGAGTTGAGACAGACAAACGCTACTATTGGTAATTGTTACTAATCGGGAATCTCGAGTTAATGTAGTATTTTTGATATTATCTGATTAAGAAACTTTTCATTTAAGTCGCATAAGAGTTCCTCCACTAGCAACGCACTAATTTCAGTGTATTTTTTCATTCATGCGGAAAATGTTGTGGAATGATGGAGGACTAATTAAGAAAGGAATTGAACCCGCAGCGCCTGGGTAGGAACCCCAAATTTTGACAACTTGGCCACTAACCGCAAGTAAAAGAAGGTACGTAAACTTTTTTTTAGTATTTTCGAAGGAAGCAAATACTTTGGGGTGTGACATATTGAATGAAAAAACATACACTTAGTAAGACACCACTTTATTTTTGAATTAATAACAATAGCCAACCGGGTTTCGCTTGTCCCAAGCTTCATCAGGACTAAATATCAACTAAAGCAAATTAGATACAGGCACATATAAATATAGGTAAATGAAAACAATGAGTGAAAGAGATACAAAACAGATAGAAAGAGATGCAAATAGAAAATGTGGAGACAAATTATTAAGGATGATGAGGAGGGTGGGGGGGAAGGAAATAACAGTTTCAGCGGCGGAATAAATTTAATATGGGACTATCAGATAAATTAATTTGGTTATTTATTATATTTAAATTATTATTAACTGCTTTTTTTATTTCAATTATATTTTAAATTTTATTTTATTTTTATTTTTTATTAATTAATACTAAAGATAAAGACGACAAACTAAGCCACTCGGGCATATATAAACTTAATTGTAATGATTGTTCTGCTTTTTATATCGGAAAAACGGCCCGGAATGTCAACTTAAGAGTAAAAGAACATTTACGATGTTTAAACAATAATGCCTTTTCAGAATTCGCGAATCATTTAATAGAATCTAATCATTCATTCGATAAAATCTCGGGAACTAAAATATTGCATAAAAATGGATCTGGAATTAGATTAAACAACTTAGAAGCCCTTGAAATAAAAAAAGCAGTTAATAATAATTTAAATATAATAAATAACCAAATTAATTTATCTGATAGTCCCATATTAAATTTATTCCGCCGCTGAAACTGTTATTTCCTTCCCCCCCACCCTCCTCATCATCCTTAATAATTTGTCTCCACATTTTCTATTTGCATCTCTTTCTATCTGTTTTGTATCTCTTTCACTCATTGTTTTCATTTACCTATATTTATATGTGCCTGTATCTAATTTGCTTTAGTTGATATTTAGTCCTGATGAAGCTTGGGACAAGCGAAACCCGGTTGGCTATTGTTATTAATTCAAAAATAAAGTGGTGTCTTACTAAGTGTATGTTTTTTCATTTTTTTTAGTAGTTCGCTAGCGTTCGTTGGTGGCTTGGTGTAGAAACCGGAAAACTTAACTCTGATACGCATCGCGATTCTTACCCGCTTTCCCAATCAGAACGATCTTTTGTTTTTGGTCGAACTGTACAAAAAATAATTAAGTGTGTGTGCATTTGAGTGTATGTGAGTGTTTGTGTGTGTTGTTTGGTTAATATAATCAGGTAGAGAGAGGTATGTATAGGTATTGATGGTTCTATTACGTTTGGCGTTACCTTGCGGCTGGGGCGGGTGGTTGGCGCCGCCCGCCGCCAGCTGCTTGCTGTGCGAGGCCGTGGTGGGGCCCGCGTGGCGCGCGCAGCACGGCGCCCCGCCCTGTGCCTGTCCCTGTCCGCTGCCGGCGTGCTGCACGGCGTGCGTGGCGTGCGCGTGCTGGGGGGGGATCGCGCCCCGCTCACCATCTCCCGCGCGCCGCGACCTGCACCTCTGCGGTGTCTGTTGCACTGCCCCCTGCGCCCCCTGCTGCAACCCCTGCTGCTGCAACGTCACGCCGCACGAGCAAGAGCACGAACAGCAGGCTCTCTAGAACAAACAAACAACACACGCGACATTAGTATTAGACATTGCCAGAGTCCAAAATGATAAATACTCTCAGTATCATCCTGGTGAAAGACCACCATTCTGAATCGAAAAGTTGTTTGAAGTGGCTTTAACCGTGTTTGGTGGCTAGATCTGAATAGCCAGGTACTTCCCCCACCCCACTACCGTCAGCCTCACTACATACCCCGATTGTGGATGCTATAGTCCCACAAGATCCAGACGGTTGGAATTTTATCTACCAGTTCTCATTCAATATGGAAGACGAAGAATTGGAAGGTATAGGCGCTGCTACGTCCGAGTATTGACCATGATTGTTGTTGCACCTTAAGATTGCTCCATGACAAAGCAGAAGATTTGAATTAAAGTAAAACAAGATGAAAACACAAACAAACCTAACCTAACCTTACATTTGATGTTTTATCCGCTTACTCTCTAGATATAATATGGATAATTGATTGGGCCAAAAGATATTGTTCGTTTTTAATATTGAGGAACAGTTCTTTCTTTACGAGTGCACCACTATTGTAGCCTTGCAAGATTTAATTGCAATACTTAACAGTCGTTCAGATTAGTAATTTCAATTTGGGAGGCGAGAAACATTTTTTTTCCTCTGGGTGTCCTGTGTGGAGCAGCTAATGTAAAAGTAATAATTTTGTAAATGTTAAGATAATCAAGAAACAAGGGTTATCTCCGTCAAAGAAAGTAGTTATGTCGTTAATAAACAAGATGAAAACACTGGTCCCAAATTTGATCCCTGCGCAACACCGCATAAGTATTCTATTTGGTATGGGAAGTGCGAATTGCGTTTGACTGATATTTTTATTTGGTGTAAATAACTTTATAGGTACATATTTATATTCATAAAAGGTAATCAATAATGATTAGCAATCTGCCAACCATTGTGCAAGTTCACTGATTGAATTTAAACACACAAAACGTATGAAGGTTCATGTCGAAAAGCTAGGCTCTACCTCAGATCAACAATGGAGCAGAATTGACATAACCTGACAAAATATTGTAAATAAAATAAATCTTTCCTAAAAAATACAACCTTAAATAACCTCTGGCCGTCCAAACTATATTCACACCATGTTAAAATGTTATGCGCCCGAGTATCAGTACTGCGTAGAACGCCTTTGATCCAACCTGATCCACTTTAATGTCGTATATGTTTGTGCCGATCCGGTAGCGTAACGGACTGGGCCGGGCTGACTGCGAGCTGTGGTACATGGAGCCAGTGCAAGATGCATAGAGCCACTGGACTGCTTTCATTTTAATTGGACGATTAAAAGGCGTTAATGAAACCAATAAAATATTTTATTATATCAATAAAAAAATACTTAGGAACTAGGGATAGCGGCAAATGGGATTTGCCTCGCTAAGAAATAAAAACTCTCGTTCGGATGACTCTGAGAACTAACAACAATCTGAGAATTATACTGATTGATTTTAATGTTTCTTTATTCTTATGTTTAGTTTTGAAACCTGTGCACTGAAAGAATTTTTGAAAGAAAGGAGTTTTCGAATTAAGGGTCGTCTATAGGTCATGAATGCATTTTCAAAATATACTAGACATGAGATAGACAGGGAGATTAAAACCGAGATGTGAATGGCTAAACATTGTCAAATTGTACGGGGCACAAACAATCGGGCAATGAGGGAAATCAGATAGAAAGGTCACCATATAAAAAAATCAAGGAAAGAATGATGAAAATAAGTTGAAAAAACACAGCGTGCCAAGAAATCCACCGTGGATTTACTAGCAGTTCATCGCACTTGTTTATTTATTATTCATTAACGCCCTATCGGGTTTTACAGAGGAAATTGACGGATAGGTATGTAAGTGTAACATAATACATAGATAATAGCATAACTATATACAAAAAAATAAAAATCAAATGTTAATACTAAGATTAACAAAATTGTCTCAATTTTAAGGTATTTTGAACCTTAAAAATGCTTCCAGCGCACTAAAATACAATGAATTCGCTTGACAAGGAAATACTGTATATTAAATTTATTCTAGCTTGTTGTTTCGTCACTTGCAAATATGTTTATTTTATCTCCTTTGCAAAATTCCATACCAAATGTCAAAATTCAGATTTTCAAGTCATAGTGCTGTATTTGTGACTTATTTTTATTGCGAATATCGCTTCTTAACTGGGATTTTTTTCTGAATGTTGCTATCCATGGGAAACTACGTAAGATTAGAAATATATTTTTAATTATAAATATATAAACTGGTAAGACAAAAAACTGAACGTGCGTTACTTGCCTAAAAGTAGACAGAATCGACGAACACATGCGCGTGGTACAGCGTATTATATTATGTTCAGTGTGTTTGTGTGTATACACCAAATAATCCAAAATAAGAAACACAGGTGGGCCTTATACAAGCCTTTACGTGTACACAACATTACACACTAATTACATACAGCCAGCTGCCGAAGTTATCAGACAAGACAGCCTTGCGCTCAATTTCTAGTGCAGCCACTTGTTTTGTTGTCGTTTTCCATCAGAAGGCCAGTACTGTAGTAGCTGTAGCCCGTAGCGGTGTCAAAATAATACAAGGTAGGTGCCTCACTGTACATTGTGCAAACTATGCAGTACTGGATTCTTTATTCAATTTAAACAAATAATAAGCGAGAACTATTGTCATGAATTATTCGTACTGCACTGGCATGATCTGGCAGGATTAATAAATTATTCGTGTTAATTCAACGTATAAAGCAAATAACATATATTTTTTTAAATTATTTGTGTGATACTGCATGATGGTGCCATATGACCTGAGTCAGTGGGACTATGACAATCCCATTTGGGTAGGTATTGTTGTGAGGCTTACAGGTGTCTAAAAGTATTTGGCTATTTAGATCTGGTCGCGTTTTGATACCGAACGAATATTTCACTCTAAACCGAGGTACAACAAATATAGTAAAATATACATTGGTACAAGGTGGCGCAAAAGTAATGTCGTAATGTGAATATGCCATAATTTTTGCAAATGTCATTGTGCTTCGACATTTATGTTGTAGACAGATAGAGAATTAGTTGACAACAAACAATGAAGCGATACACACCTGAAGAACGCGGAATTATTGTTAATGCTTATTTGACCAATTTCCGGTCTACGGTTTTAACGCAGCGTTCAATTCTTCGTCGTTTTCCTCGTCGTCCTGCACCATGTGCGCGAACAATTAAGCGTTTGGCTGAACGTCTCGTGCAAACCTTCAAATAAACTTTCCGTGAAAACTTAGCCTAATTGTTCTAATAAAATGGCAGTTAATTCACCTTATGACATTAATTTTTCACTACCTTATATACAATATACATGAATTAAATTTTAAATAAATAATGTGAAAACCCTGTTTTGATAACTGCTACTTCGAAGTCCAGAGCCAAAGAGTTTACCGATTTACCCCAAGAGCGCTTGGGGGTGATTTAAAAACTTAGATAAATATTGCATACCAGCGCAGGCCCGTGAAAAATCACGGAATGGTAGAAATTCTCGACAAATCAATTACAATTTTAAATGGCAAATAAAATAATTTTCCGTTAAAAACATTATATTATAGGTAGGTATACATACTTTATCGCTTATCTGAATTCTGCACATAAGCAATTTCAATTTGAAAAAATTGCATTTAAATGCAAAGTAAATTTGAGTTAATTTAACCAGAACCAACTAGCGTACAGCACAGACAATCGAAATTAGTAAATTTTAAAAATTAGGATATTATTTAATAATTAACCTAAAAAAATAATTCCGGCACACCAGCAGACACGCCCACAACACACTTTTATCGGTTTATTTCTTCAGTGGTATTATCCAATTATCCACGCTTGCCGTAATTCCTCAACTATTTCGTCTCGAACCCATATAAACTATGTTTCTATTCGTCCCTGCCTCGCCTCGAAAACTAAAATTAGACGCTCCGGGGGAGTAATAATTCCCGCTTTGCCGCCTCGCTAATCCGTCGCTATTTACTTCCCCGACAGATTCCAAAACTGGATTCGCACTTCGCACCCGCAGGAATTCAGCATTTGTCACCAAACTAAGAAAAACCAACCTACACTACACGAATTATGTTTACTGTTCTTGTTCGTATTATAAAAGGCTTGCCAAATTGTGAGGTCTGTTTTAAGGGTTACACGCAGAAAAATGATCGTGTTAAAAAAGTGACAGCATGCAAACTTCCTGATAAAATATTAGTCATTCAGAATATATCGAGAACACGTGTTCTTTTCCTAATAGATATCATGACGGAATGCGACAATATCAATTTCAGTATTTGTATGAACACGTGTTCCGCCTTCCTCATAAAACATTCGCTTTTGACTGATACTTTGTAAGGAACTCTTTCAATTCATTCGTCACAAGTCTGCAGTCCCATTTTTAACAGGAAAACGAATAATTTGACCAGTTTTTAAAAATATCAGTAAGTATGTTCTACGAGTAAACTTAGAATAATTCATAATCTGATCGATCATTCATTAATGGCGGTGATTTAATTATTTTGGAAAAAAGAAAACATTTTTGGACCTGAATTTTTTAAAAATGAATTGTTTGTTTGCTACCGTAAATACACAATATGATTATGAATACATGGGTTAGTCCGTATAAAAACTCTATTCTTCCAAGAGGGGCATGCCTTTTTCAGGACTTGAGCATTTTTAAATAATCTAGTCCTGGGACTACCTAAAGTTCAACAGTCCTGCTATACAACAATAAAAATATCGTAAACCTGTAAACAATAGCGGTTTCTGAACACTAACGACAGTGTCTAATGATACGTATACATACGCGAGCCGAACTGCCGAGCTTAACCTCAACTTACGGAAAAGGAACGAAATGCCGCTTCATTAAAATTTATTGAAATCAATTTATTTTAGATCATTAAATTCTTATTATGATATATAATCTAATATACATATATTAAAAAAAGAAACCGTGTTTCCCTTCCCGCCTAATTTACTTCAAACCAGCCACTGTCATCTGGTTATGGTGGTATATAGCTCTTGGTGTCACATCGAAAGTAAGAGAGTTTGGTGGGTGTGGCTGAGTGTGGGTTTTATGGGAAGGCCGCGAATGTTTAAAATTAGTTCAGAATGAGTACGCCCGACCGTGTCGGTGACTCTGGAAGGTTCCAGAAAGTCCATGAAGGTTCTCGAATGCTCTAGAAGGTTCTGGAAGGAGAAAGTTCAAGAAGGTTCTATAAGGTTCCAAACTGAGGGGCGGTGAGTCTAGAAGGTTCCGGAAAGTTCGAGGATTCTCTTCAAAGTTCTGGAAGGATCCACAGCAACGCATGGCAGGGTTCAGCTAGTTATTATCTAAAATAAATGCTGCGAATCCGATCAGTTTATAAATGGGGGATGAAAGTGAGTGATTATTCCATTAATCTACATCATAACAACGTTCCACACTCGTTATTCACTGTCGGAAAAGTTATCATGGACGGATAAAGATTATAGATGGATTCATAATTCACATCTTCATAAAGTATCATGGGCCCGTCATTATTACGTAAGATAGATGTTTACTGGTGATGGGAGCATTGGAAAAAATGTTTAGAATAAATCGCGCAGTGAGAATAACTTAACTACACGGAGAAAATGAGTTGATTTATGAAAACACTGTTAAAAACGAGAAAGCAGGCAAGCTTCCTAATAAAATTTTAGTACTTTCCTAATATATCGGAACACGTGTTCATGCACCTGCATTTGCTTTGTGAATATGTAACGAAATGCGAAAATATAATGATTTGTATGAATACGTGTTCCGACATTCCTTTTTTACTATAAGTTTAACATAAAACATATCACTTCATTCAGTAAGGGCCTGCAGTCCCGATTTGACAGGAATACGAATAATTTGAAGAGATTTTAAATAATTTAGTAATATTTCATATCAGTAAGTTTTCTCCTTCTGTGCGAAGGTATATGAATTTTAATAGAGAAGTAAGCGATAAGACACTGTGTGGCGTTCCATTATATCAACACGAACAAAAAACACGTAAAAAAAAAAAAAAACAACGTTATTTCCTGTCTTAAAATATATAAACACGAAAATCCAAACAAATATCAAACCGTCAATCCTAGAGTACATCCCACAGTTTTTTGCATTTGGATGCTAATTAATTCCAAATCAGAATTCTACATAAAATTTCTGCATCACTTAGGACGGGTTGTTTCGGAGAATCTGAACAATTCATCAAATTTCAACGTTCATTTTCAAGTTCTGTGAAAGATTTTTTCAAGTTCTGTTTTTATTTCAGTTTTGTTAAGCAACTAGCCTACAATGATATAAAAAAACAGAACTTGAATAAGTCTTTCACAGAACTTGAAAATGAACGTTGAAATTTGATGAATTGTTCAGATTCTCCGAAACAACCCGTCCTTAATTTGAATTCAACTCAAGCTTGTTTCATTTTAAGAAAATTTTATTTCGATCAATGAAAAAAAAAATGTGTATCACCATTATTCATAAGGCTAAATTACACCTGCCGAGAGCTCGGCGAAGTCACTCATCCTGTTACTCGGTCGAGTAACTTACTGGAGAGTAGAGGTGATCACATGTAGAAGAGACAGTGGGCGAGTCAATTCGTTGAGATTAGTTTAAAGTGCTGTTGACATCGTTACGCCAAGTATGAAAAATAGAAAAATTTTATAACAACAAACGTCAAAGATTTTTTTTCTTTCACTGACTGAATCGGCTGATCTCACTGGCCGAGTGGAGATCCACTTCCACTGTCTCGCCTGAATCACTGGCGCCTGTTTTTATACCGAATAGGTACTGATTGTACTTTTTAATGAACTGTCTCGGCCGAGCACTCGGCAGGGGTAATTCAGGCATTACTACTTATATGCAAACAAACAAAAGATAGTCGAATAAACTCAAACATTATATTAAGAAAGTGGCAATTCAAGGGGGAAAAGTCATCCCTAGCAAAGTTGCGCAGTGTGACTAATATAATATCTAAAACAGTAAGTAGGGGAGGGACTGGGGGCTAGAAGTCTAGGAGACTTAGATGTCCCAGGTCTAGAGGACAAGGGGACAAAATCGAAGAGAACTATTTTTCTATCTACGAAGGGATTTTAAATTACTCCAAAGGACAAGTACTAATTTTATACAATAAGAGCCAAAATAATAGAATGCCTTAAATAGGGTGTTAATTAATTGCGTTTTTGTTTACTTCATTCTCTCTCTCTCTGGTTTCAATCCTGGGATTGGTTTGCAGCAATTTTATCTACTCTCCTCTTCCATTCTTCCCCGTCTTGTGCGGCTCTTTTGACTTGTGCATATGATGAGAAGCGCACGTCCACCAGCAGGTCCTCCAGGTACTCTCGGCGTGGGCGTCCCCTAGAGTTGGTCCCCTCGGTCATACCCTCTATTATGACATGCAAGAGGCCTTCTTGTCGTATAACATGGCCGATCCATCTTGCACGCCTTTCGGACAAGGTCCTGAGCAGGTGCCTTCCTCCTTCGATTCTTTGGAGAACCTCCTCATTTGTAACATGGTCTCTCCAGGAAATTCCTAACAGTCTTCATTATCGGTTTGATAAAATACTTTTCACAGATTAATAACAAATATGCTCGTTAGTAGTAGAGTGGTCAAAAGCGCCGGACTCACACCCGGAGTCGCGGATTCAAACATCTGTTAGCTAAATTCATCTATCAATGTACAAGCAACATTTTAAACAATTATGATAATAGGAGAAATTCAAATATTGTCAGGTTGTTCGTGAATTGGGAAAGATTGTCTTCCTTTAAAATAAACATTGAAAACTCGTGGCTGAGTCTGAATAATAATAGCTAGGCACAACTTTCTATATTCACAAAAAATAAATAAAAGAATGGTCAAAAAAATTCTAGCAATCCTGAAAAAGATCAATTCTGATGTTAAAAAATCCAATAAATAAAGGACAGGGGGCGGGATTCGTTCTGCAATACCCCTGGTGTGTCAGAGACAAGGTCAGACTTCTGCGTACCTAGATTGTCAATGTCACAGCACAATGACCAAGCAAGTTGTGCATCGATGAGGACAGTCAAATGGATATTTCAAAGATCCATAGATCATGATGTAAATTACGTTACTGAACTGAAAACAATATGGAAATTATGAGACATTA
Organism: Hesperophylax consimilis; assembly: GCF_061612785.1. NCBI lineage: Eukaryota > Metazoa > Arthropoda > Insecta > Trichoptera > Limnephilidae > Hesperophylax > Hesperophylax consimilis. Next base: position 10,766,623 of record NC_142856.1, on the reverse strand, counting down.
TAGTATTGTTTGTTTTGATCCATATTATTCAATTCAAAACTCAAGCGAAAAACAAAAAAAAAATAATAAAAGTTAACAGGAGAGAATTCATTAACCTTCAGGAAAATTTCAGCGACCAACAAGTAGGCATTTTGAAAGGCTCTAACTTTGATATTATTCAGGAGACGATTCTGCGCGATAGATTCAACCCGATATAGTATAAAATAGCACGCTATAGCGTCTCCAGCGGGCTAAATCCATCCTTCCCGCCCTCGCTAAGGACGCCCGCCAAGGTCCTCCCGGATAGCCGCCCTTGCCGCCCCCCGCCCTAGCCGCTCTCCCGCCCTCGCAGCCGGGGAAATGTCAAAGGTTAAATTAAACTCCTACGCCATACCCCGAGCGGGCAACTACCCCGGAAAACTGCCAGACTGCAACCAAATCTTGCCCACGAGCAAAAAGGTAGTCAACATTACTGCGCACATTTTCAAAATAAAGAATTCATTTAAATCTTTTTGCAAGTTATTTATTACTATGATACTCCTACAGTACCTAACCAACAGACTATCCTTGGAAAGTACAGAAGTATCCTAGGAAACTGTAAGCCAATTTTTACCCATGACTGAAAGGGCAGCATTGACATTACTATCTACCCATATTTGTAGAAGAAGCGATCAATTTACAGCAAGAAAACAACTTTGAAAACTGCGAACAATTTTTACCCGACAGTAAAAAATAAAACTCAATTCAATATGTGTCAATTCTGGATATTATGGGTTGGTGAGCACCTTTTTCGAGGGTGCCACGTTGATAGGGTGGTTGTTAGGGTGCTTTCCAGTGGAAAAGGTTACTGCGCATAATGCTATACGAAGTAAACAAAATAATTCCAACCAAGAATAGATCTCATTCATTTTAACTACGCAGTGATGCAACCATACTTAGTTTGACGATTTAATGAATTTTACGAGAAAGAACCATAAAATATTTTAATATAAGCGTAGAGGCATTATATTATTATATCAATATATGATATAAGACAGCTGACCGATCAGAAGAATGCAAGTTCGGCTACCACGGCTAGTAGTAACTTTGGCTACTCGAATCCATCATACATAAGGGTGTAGGGTACCCGACAGACTTACAGCCAGCGATTCGTGAGTTAATTTGGATCAAAATTGGTAGATGTCATTTCCGATGTGTTTATAATAATTATGTATTCGTTATTATTTTTTTAACGATAAATTAATGCTTACAAGACAATGTTTTTATGCATAGCACAAAGGATGATAAATTATTATAAGCAATAATTGCCTGTAATATCAAAAATAAATTTGGTTGTTTACAGGTGAAAAAAATTGTAATAAGCAGTAATTGTTGATTGAAGTACTAGTACATATTGAATTATTTGGCGTGTTGGAAATAAGCCGACGTGGCTCAGTGGTCCAAAGCGTCTGACCGGACATCAGAAGGCGCGGGTTCAATTCCCGTCGGCGGCATTTATTATTTCATGGAAGATTTTTTCAATTTTTATGGGTGTTTCAGACTAATAATTATTGATTATAATAATTTGTTATCCTTTGTGCTATGCATAAAAATCTTGTCTTGTAAACATTAGTTTATCATTAAAACATAAAAGAGACATTACTTTATTTGCATTGTTAATTGCAAACAAAAATAATTTAACAGATATAGCTACTATATAGGAGTAGAAAGTAATTTTCATATTTGGCCAAAGGACTACCTAAAATGTTTCGTTAAGTTTTGTCGATTCTTGACGGGTCTCACCAAAACCTCCTAGAACACAAGGCCGGGACACTGACTCAAATCAGCCTCTTAACTTGTATGAGAACCTCCAAAAACGTATTTTATTATATATTTTTTAAATTAACTAAAACTTTTTAAGATGTTTTAATAAATAAGAAAAAAATTGAACAAAAAAAATTAAAACGTTTTTTTTTGTAAGATCCCATACAAGTTAGGAGGCTGCTTTGAATGAGTGTCCCGGCCTTGTGATCTGGGAGGTTCTGCCACTGGAGAAGTCTGCTGTAGAAAGAGGAAAAAGTTTCGACGGATCTATCACCTTTTAGCATGACTATTCCCATGCTTCGTCATGTGGTGGCATTTTTAACGGAATGCATAGAGAATTTAATAAGTGTATGCGCCATGCTTTATCGCGCATTTGACACAGGTAACGGGGAGATAAATGCTTGGAGTTGGTCGTAAACTGTGCGAAAGCGTATAGCTAAATAATAAAAACAATTAAGTACCGCGGTCGCCGGCTGCATAGTGTGATAAAATACCACTCCCACGGGGCTTCGTTAATACATCAGGCAAGAATATGTTTCTTGTTGAATCTGGTAGTCTCTTTGGAAAACATTATGTGGAGGGGTACGCGTGACATCATTTAGTTTATTACTATATCGTAAACACTAAATAAGAGGGAGCACGAAAACAACTCAATTTATTGCTGGTATTCTCTAAAAAAATCTACTCATAAAAAACAACATTTTTAAACTATCATTTTGGTTTTATTTTTAGTGTGGATTGAACCTTCCTTCCCAGGGACTGAAGTCAACCGCGCTAACAACTGAGAAAAATCCCGATTGGAGGACCGACATTTATTTCGTATTTTACTTCTTTCATCCAATTTCAGAGAAATGCGTCTATGTCCGTGTGTGTATACGTGATCAATGCATTGACAACGAGTCTATCTGCCGAGTTTCAGCTCGATCGGATGTCGAGAAGTGGGTTAATTTCCTTTTCCAAGATTCAACTTCATTCATTCACGAAAACGAAATCGAAATTCAAATAGAATTATATCATTGATGAAATGAAAACATGAAACAGAACAAGACACTAAAAATAAAAAAAAGAACAGTCACAACTAGGAATTAAACCAGTGATCCCTTGTCTTACCGGTAGAAGCGTCTGAAACCACTCGACCATTGGAAGCGTCATATTTGTTGACATCATATTTCAAATACAGAATTTATTAACAATATCAACTTGTATCAATATCACTTTCAATGAAAACAATATAATAAAATTGGTTTGCAACCTAGATAGTGTCTCGGATAAACATATCCGATTTTTATTAATATTATTTCTTAATAAATGATATATTACATTGATGGCTATAACCTTTAAAATAAGTTAAAAAGAAAAAGTTGTTCCTCAAATAGCATTATGTAAAAATGCTACATTTTGTAGATCTGTCGAGATGGCACATTTATTTAGTTCACTAAATCTGGATGATAAACGAGTGATTTTGTTCCAGGGTACAAGTTGACGAAAATGAGACTTCCGAAAGAAATGGAGTCAAATAAGGGGATCGAACGAGAACTTCGACTATTTGAGACAAGTCGCAGATGACGTGACTAGGACAATGGATATGTAATGTACATATATTGTAGAATTCCAAAAGACCACACAATTTGCAAAAGCAACTCCATAGACCGTGTGAGAAAAGGATGGACCTATGATGAACGGAGCCCACTGACGTAGAACAGGGACAGCTGGAGGTAGGAAGAGAAGGAAGAAGATAGATTAAGTAACTAACTAACCATCCCGCCGTTTCCCCACAAGGGTAGGCAGAGAGGACGGACCGCCAAACCACTCTGTCCTGGCACACATTCCTTGGAGGAAGAAGATGATTCATTATTGGTTCTGTCACATTCTTTAATATAAAGCTCAGCATTTCGTTACAAAAAATATAGTCGAATAGTAATTTTAATATTCTTCCAAATGACTAAAGATCATTTAGCTATTCATAGCTATCTGCCGCGTTGTCCAACATCAAGTTTCCAGTGTCTCCTTACCAAAACTATTGTCTAACAGTCATTTTGCTATTTTCAGATCTACCACATCGTTCATTTTAAGATCAGCACTTCACTGACACATCAACACTACTTTCCTGATCATTTGTCTAATCTTATTTCTGCCACGTCCACTATTACTACACAGCAGTTCATTCTTTCAATAAATATTGTCTAAAAGTCAATTTACTATTCTTAGATTTGCCACGTTGCCAAAATTATGTTCACCATGATGTTAAGTTGTTTTGATTACCTTAACATCGACATTTCTTACACCTGAATAGTGATCCACGGCAAGACAAACTCGTGGGACATGGGACGGAGTTACAATTTCCGTGAAGCATAGTGAGGCGGCGAGAATACAGTAAACTAATGAATAGAGGTTCGGATGTGCCACAATACAGTTTGATGGAGTTCATAGTTCCGGCGTTACTACGTTGTGTACTGAGATTGTGTGCTGGATGCTGGATACACATTACACAGAGAAAACTTTCACCAGATAAATACGTAACGTTAATTGCTCGAAACCGAATACAAGCAAAGATGATTGAAGCGTGGATATGAGATGGGGAATGCGAATTGGTTGGTCCAGCCTAAGTTAACTAACTAACTACCTAACTAGCTCGCCATTTCCCGCAGATGTAGGCAGAGATGACGGACCGCCAAACAACGCGGTATTGGCACACACACTTCTTGCCTCATTCACATTCATACATACTATTCTATTATTCTTACTCCTGACATGGTCCGACTCAAGTGTCTGATTCACTTGATAGTGCCGTGTAAGCTACCATTCACGTTTGCGTCATATATTCTCCTTACATTTCTATCTTGGTTCATTCGCTCTGCATGCCCAAATCATCTGAGCGTCCCTTTCTTAATCTTATTCAATACGCTTATATAAGTCTTACATTCTTTGTAGATCTCCACATTTCTCAGATGATCATACATGGTTTTACCACACATACGTCTCATTATTCTTAGAATCTGGGTTTATTAATTAATTAACTGTTTCTCCGCAGGGGTAGGCAGAGAGGATAGAACGACACAGAACTCTGTCTCGGCACACACTCTCTATATCGTACCCTTCTAAAATTACAATAAATGGTGTACATCAAAATTGAGAGGTGTGCAGGGTAATCGTGCAAATGAAATACTGTAAATGTGTATTTATTGAGTTGTATTAAAATAAACATATTATTACAAGAAGCTATTGAGTTATTAATGCTATTATATTCACATTTACTTTTAGTAATTCTAATAATAAAACGCCAAAGCTAGTTTACGAATGCTATTTAGAGTTTTGTATACAAATCCCTTCCGGTGGCGGATCCGAAAATGGGAGTGAAGTGCCACCAGTTAGCAAAGCTTTGTCAATACATATTATTATTTCTGTTTGGGCCAAATAGCCCCACTCTTCACTCGCCAGATCTGCTTTTCAACACAAGACCTGCCAAAAAGAGTTACTTTAAAACCTCTTTAACAAACGAGACATTTATGATAAAGAGAGACACGTAACAATAGAGCTGCCAGTGACTAGGTGATCGGATAGCTCATCAAATTGACAATTAAACACACATAAATGTGACATAAAATCATGAAAAGTGATGAAACCAAAACTAGGTTATATAGGTTACGTAGGTTAGGTTTTTAGGTTAGTTTTTTAATTACTTTTTAAAGGTGTGTTGAATCAAAACCATATAGAAGGATGTTTTGGTTGAATTGTCATTGTGAGTTATCACGGAATACAGCGCCTATACTATGTAACCCAAAATTAATATCCTCCTTATATTAGCTTAAATACTTGCTATATCATTTTAGTATTTTACATATTCCTGCGCAAATACACAAGTAACCATTAATAACTGACCGACTAATTGGGATTTCTATATTTCAAAAGGCCATAAGACAGAAAAATGCAAGGGGTCGTCGGAAGACCCATTTGGTTACAGACGATTTGCATGGCATCTTGGCCTGTCAAGAGTTAAAACAAAAATAAATTGATAGTAATGATTAAAAGCAAAACAGATTTACTTGGTTACTGCAGACCATCATTGAAATAAGGATTTTAATTATTTGTTTATTATCTATATAAATAAAAAATTTCTTTGTTCTAAATCTTAAGTCTCCGAAAGTTCTTCACAGATTGCTTTGAAATTTTGACACAACTTTGCTTTCGAATACGCGTGTGTTTTTTATTACATAGATGTCACCTGTGACAGTTAGAAACATGCTTTGTTGAAAAGCAGCGCCATCTGTTGGACGTAAAAGCAACACGCGCAATTGTTTCTCTATCTGCACCATTGAATAGAGTAGGCTATTTTATTTATCTGCATAGACAGACTGAGCCACAGCAACGCGTGTCGGGGTACAGCTAGTTTATAAATATAATATTTTTTTATTTGTGTTTCGTGATTCAATTCTAGGCTTATCAAAATCCACCTTTCATTATTGGATCAATGAAGAGACGCAATATTAAATTGGCTGTATAACAAACAAAACAAATGATATCTACCGATGTACCGATTAATTGATTAGACAATGGTTTATCGGATCGCGGGAAAGCCGCTGGCTTTAAGTCAATAGAATGGGTGCAATATGTAAGGAGCCAAGAACGACAGAGAGAACAGGTATTACAGGCGTCCACGACGATACGATTTACTCTTAAATATTCTACTAAGAAATCAATTAAACTGACTTTTTAAATAAATATTACAGAGCTCGGTACATTTGGCCTAATTTCCACGTTAGTGTAATCGAATCTTGTTCAGATGACAAACACAAAATATAAAATTTTATATTTTTTTACTAACCCTTTCAGCACTGCACTTTTGTTTCCACATATAGACCATATTTTATGCTCAAATTTACAGGGTAACATGCATAAATATAAAATAAAAATAATAATGGATCCTAGTCCAAGCAAAATATACGGCATTTGTCGCTGGAGTAAAGGTTGCAACCATTAGAAAAAATAGACACCATAAGGAATATCCTTCATTATATGTTTCACAAAATCAAGAGTTATTATTTTTTTCTTCATGTTCCCGAGGAAGAACTCTGGTATTGAAAGGGTTAGTTGAAAATTTTACGGTAATTATTAGACAATCAATACGACAAAGCTGCGATTTAGTGTCGACAAAATTTGCATTGTCATGAGACGTATTTTCTTGGTCATCTGAAGATATGACATCTACTGATAATTATTTCATTTTAAATGAAAAATATTAACAGTTTGTTTGCGGTGCCTACAGACGGCATACCGAAGTGCAACCAACATATTTATACAGGGTGTATCGGCAAGTACCCGACAAACTTTAACCAGCTATTCCTCAGCACATTTGGAGTAAAAAATGTTATGGGCGCTTTGCTGTCCGGTAACATTTTTTTCCATTAAAAACAAAAAATTAATAAAAAATCCACACTCCGTCACTGTCATTTGCATTGTTTCTCGTGTCCAACAGCTGTTATTAGCAAGTGTGTCAAAAAGTGTCCTCGCTCTTTCGTACACACTAAATAATAATAGCTAAAAATGAGACGAATGGTGCCGTGCCATTTCGTTGTGATTGTAAAAGCGCGCCAACGTAGGTACGTACGTACATTATTCAACGAAACTCGAACAAAATATTGCCAGATGGGTTTTCAAACTTTGACAAAGGATAAAACATTGGTGACATGTGGTGAAAATATGAATAGTAAATTTTTTATTAAAAAAAATGTTACCGGACACCAAAGTGCCCATAACATTTTTTACTCCAAATGTGCTAAGGAATAGCTGGTAAAAGTTTGTCGGGTACGTGCCGATACACCCTGTATATTGTAGTCGATAATGTCCATTCAGTACACAGTAACAGTCAGTGGGTTTGTTTACCACTTACTGACGTCAACTGTAGCAAATAAGGCTACACTATTCATTCGTAATCAATCTGTTTACCTACTTGAAGATTTGCAGTTATAGTGCAATTCAGTGATATTTACAGCACCTTTTAATTAATAAGTGCAAGCGTGATGTCCATACAATATGTCCAGCCACACAGTACGAGTGGGTTTATTTACTGCTTCGATGACGTCAACTATACCATTCATCCGACCTTACTAACTTATTAATATTTTATTTTATTCTTCTATATAGACAGTATAAAGACCCACTAAAATGCCAAAGCACTTTCTCAGCAGATCTTGTTCACAATATTAATTATAAAAGAAAAGCAAACATATTACGAGCATAACATAAAACAGATAAAAAATAACATTAAAAGTGACTACAATACAAATACATAGATAGATAGATATGACACAGCCAACATACTCATAGCCGTACACACACTCAAGGCACACAACATACTAATTAAACACTCTCATAGGCATATATACAATGCATGAGCACGATCAATGGATACTAATGTATTTATAAACAATATCAATAGAGAAAATCTTGATCAATTAATAATTTTTTTAGTTCAGTTGCGCTTGATTCGCTTTTTACATCTATTGGCATCTTATTAAATATAGAATGCAGAAGATTGGTATTGATTATTATATATATAGGGTTTTCCAATAAGAGGTGTTATTTTGAATAGCCCTCTATTTCGGTAGATGTTACTTTTGAAGCTGATTTTTTGACATTTGACAAGAAGAAACTGCGCCATTAATAAAAAATGGAACGATATACGCGTCAACAACGCATTTAAATTATTAAATTTCACTTGAGTGAATCAAATGCAAATCATCTTGAGTGATGAGGCCCATTTCCACCTCGGTGGCTTCGTCAACAAGCAAAATTTTCGCATCTGGGGCTCCGGAAACCCAAGAGTTATTGTTGAAAAGCCTCTCTATCCTCAACGTGTGACTGTTTGGTGCGGTTTATGGTTCGGCGGAGTCCTTGGACCTTACTTTTTCGAAAATGAGGCTGGAGCAACAGTTACGGTGAATGGATCGTAACGAGAGATGATTAATGATAATTTATGGCCGGAATTGGATGGTATTGATCTGGACAACGTTTAGTTTCAACAAGACTGCGCTACGTGCCACACAAGCAACGAAACCATTGATCTTTTACGATTGAATATCAAAATAACACCTCTTATTGGAAAATCCTGTATACCATAAAATCTGATTACTATATATATATATATATACCATAAAGTGAAGCTGGACTGTTATTAATTCACTGCCGGTGGGATACGATTCCTGAATTATAGAACAATATTATTTACTGCTCAATGACTCCGTCCTGACTTTGAGGGGAGTGCTACGCATGACCTAGACGCCCTAGACGAGTGCGAACTTGATACATGAAGAGATAATTGAACATTAATGCGAAGTTCCGACATAATATAATTATGGTCATAATTGACTGTCTACCGTTCTTTTTTTATTGGTCGGGAACTGCCTCGAACTAAGGAGGGGTGGGCCAATGTGTGGACAGGGCTTAGCACGCAGGTTCGTTGCTTAGCAAGGTTCTTTGTGCAAACTAAACAACTAACCTATTATTTTATCTATTTACTGTTTTTTTTTATTTATTGTTTTGGTGTTTAATTCTTAGAACTCCATTTAATTTTTTAAATAAATTTAAAATAAATCAAATTTATTAATGTTATAATAATTATTAAGTTCTGCAAGTATTTCTATTATTTTTACAGTTTTTAATGTGACAGCTGTTTCGGCTTTTGAGGCCATTATCAAACTGTGAAAAAAAATATATATCTATTATTTTATCAGTTTTTTTTATTTAAAAGTATATTTCTTTCGTATAAAAACATAAATTAAGAGGTAAATACGTGTCAACCCTAGATTCATCATATTTTTTTGTAGGTTTTTCATAAAAACGAAGCCATAAAAGTATCAATTTCTTTTTATAATAACCTTTTCAACTTATTATAAATTAGAATGCCATTTTTTATACACACTAAATATATGGGCGTCGTAAATCCCAACCTAATAATTGTTCACATACTCGTATCTTATTCAGTTGCTAGATAATATCATAATTAAACAGCTAATTTCTAATACCTAACATTACCAACATAACACAATTACTAAACAATAATTGCGTTATCCCAAATGCATTTAAATCATATTAGATAGTACGTAACACCCATGCACCCACGGAAAAAATATCACATTTGTCAAGCAATCCGAGTCCGAGATATTTTTGACGTATCTCGGATTTGGGAATCGATTTGATATCGATGAATTCTAACCAATGACGTGACTGCTCTTAAATCCATTAATTCTGACCAATGACGTGACGGCCGTGGTTTCGTATGATTTTTGACAGAATCGATTCCTTGTTCGATGACGTTTTAAAACGATTGTCTCGAACTGTGTGATGATTTTTGGCAGAATCAATTTGTCCATGAAAATGAATCGAAACATTTGGATGGTCAAAAAGATCGAGTAAATCATCGATGATTCATCTATTGTGCCCATTGCTATTCCAGAGCGACTAGAAATCAGAATTAGAACAGGCGTACGGAAATCGGAAAAGAACATCCGGAGTTGCCCGGGCAGGGAGGGGGCGGGGGCGGGGGCGAAAACATCCCTTCATTAACTCCGCCGCAATTAGCGAGAAAGCCTCCTCCCCGGCCATCCAGGAGTTGGTCGGAAGACGGCCGGAAATGGAAAATTCTGAGCAGCCTCAATTGCTTACATGAAACCTTTTGGACCCTACGTCTACATAATATATCGACTTTAAAATAAACAGTAAGAAATTTTCAACCCCAAAGCTACAGTAAAAGGAAGCGAGCTAATTTCAATAACATTACTACCCCACACGAAGAAAAATTATCGATTTAAAATATTTCTAATTTATTACGAATCTCTTCAACTTATTCGTAATAAGGTTAAAAACGGGATTACAGGCCCTTAACATTAATTGAATTGATTTCGAAAAATTCTGTAAGGCCGGCGACTTCCACAACTAGTTTATAAATAAATACAAATTTAAAATGTACATGCATTTTAAAAATACGCGAATTCATGTAAACAAAGTTCCATTTATTTGTCTAATCTATACTATAAAGCAGAAAATAAGTTTCTTTGTGCGATTTTTGAAGCAGGAAAACGTTTTTTCTTTTGATTGAACTGATTTTTGGCGTCATGAAAATTACAATAACAACATTTATTAACGAATGAATTTATAGGTTTCCTAATAAACTTTTAGTAAAATAAAAACGAGTTATCACGTCACGGATGTTGGAACAACATTCATAAGAATCCTAATATTTCCGATTTTCGTCATTGTACATTATCAAGGCAGGTGCATGAACAAGTGTTCCGATATGTTAGGATTTACCAAAAGTTTTTTAGATTTGCGCCCACCAATATAATAAATAAATATCCCTTATGACAGCTGTACAGCAAATTCTCATAAATTATTATTATCATCGTCATCAGCTCCAGAATTCTCAGTTTGTGTACGACAGACACTCGTGAATGCTTTCATAATAAAATGAACCTAAAATGATAATCTGAGAACATTTTGTTTTTGAAGCGTTTTATAAAAAATGTTCCGACCAAATTATTAAAAATAAATCCACAATCTCTGGTGCCGAAGATAAGGCCGAACATTATTACATAAAACAAAACAATAAACTGATAAGAAATCTGACGGAAACCTGATTGTTATTCAAAGGTAGATAATTACAAAATAAAATAAAAACACCAATTTATTTTTTAATGTTATTCAGTTATATAGCCATTTTTGTGAGGTAGGTTACGTGAAACTTCAATCGAATGGAAATGGAGTAGGGGTAAGAGAAGAGAAACAGAGAAGTTGGGTTGGGTTGGGTTGGATTAGATTAGGTTAAGTTACCCATTCATATTTAAATATACATATTATTTACCTACGCTGAGAAGTAGTTAACAATAATATTCAATGCCCAGAGTTGCTGAATAAGATTCAATTCAATGTACCTGCGCGTTCAACACGCTCTTCTGTCCTGTTCAGGGTGGATCAATGCAAAACGAACTCTAAGCAGAATTCTTGCCTGAACAGACTATGCAATAATTACAATAGCAGATTATCCAAGGTGGATTTTCAGTTGCTAACTTACCAAATACAAGAGGTCCATAAAAAATATTTCTCTGATGGTTTGTGAATAATGTTATGTCTCTATTGTTTATATTTATTTATGATTTGATTTATATCTTGATTTAATATTCCTTTCTTACAAATTTTATTTACTTATTCCTTATTATGCTATCTCAGTAGAGCTAACGTCAGAAGGAGGAAATCCATAATTGGTTTTATTTTGGCTACATAATACTTATTTACAACCTGAAATAAATGTAAACTGTCGATTTCCCAAAAATTAATAAATAAATAATAATTTGCGACCCGCAGCTTGGGTCTAGAGCCAAGGAGCTTACCACGGAGGTCATCGTTTGAAAAGAAAAAAAATAGTCACGTCATTATTACTTCTTTCACCGCGAAAAGAACCGAACCTGCAACCTCCAAACTCAATGCCAAATATATAGACCACTGCGCCATGTAAAAGTATGTACAATCATGATATTTTTGATGACAGTGGCATTAAATATGAATGCAATACAAACATATCATCATAGTATCAGAAAAGCAGCAGAGAAAAACCGTGAATGAAGTATCGAATACATAAATTATTATAAGTAATAATTAGTCGCCTGTAATATCAATACAAATTGAAAATATCTCCCGAAAAATAATAAAAATAAATTCCACCGACGGGAATTGAACCCACTCCTTCTGATGACCGGTCAGACGCTTTGGACCACTGAGCCACATCGGCTTATTTCCAACCCGCCAAATAATTCAATATGTACTAGTAATTCAACCAACAATTACTGCTTATTATATTTTTTTCACCTGTAAACAACCAACTTTATTTTTAATATTACAAGAGACTAATTATGGCTTATAATAATTTATTATCCTTTGTGCTATGCATAAAAACCTTGTCTTATAAACATTAGTTAATCATTAAAAAAAATAATAACGAATACATAACACATCAAAAATGACATCTACCAATTTTACTCCAAATTAACTCACGAATCGCTGGCTGTAAGTCTGTCGGGTACCCTACACCCTTATGCATGATGGATTGGAGTAGCCAAAGCTTCTAGGAGTGTAACAGTGGCGATTTCGATGATATCAATTTGCAAAGTTCTCGGTTTTCACAGCTGTTTATTCGATCTTGACACGCCATGCAACGAGCTATGCCGGCCAACCTAATGATTCTAATGAACTAACGAACGGCCGTTATTAAAGCCTGTACAGCGAATAAAGTCTGAAATAACCGCACAACAACTATTATAAGGTTGGTAGTAGGTTCACGATAGTAGAACGAGGCGTGGGCGAAATTAATTGGATTTCTATTTTTCACGGAAAAGGTGGGATATTATAAAAAAAAATAAACCTTAGATTGCGAAATGCTTTCGTGATGATAATGATAATGGAAGAAACGGGTTGGGAAAATATTCTATTATGATTCTTAATCTGATTTTAATGTATTTCGTACGTTTCACACGAGGTCGAGCAATATTATGTCTTCCTACACACAAATTCAAAATAATACAGGGTGTATCGGCACGTACCCCACAAACTTTAACCAGCTTTTCCTTAGCACATTTGGAGTAAAAAATGTTATGGGCACTTTGCTGTCCGGTAACATTTTTTTTCAATTAAAAACAAAAAATTATAAAAAAATCCACACTCCTTCACTGTCATTGGCATTGTTTCTCGTGTTCAACAGCTGTTATTAGCAAGTGTGTCAAAAAGCATCTTCGCTCTTTCATACACACTAAATAATAATAGTTAAAAATGAGACGAATGGTGCCATACCATTTCGTTGTGATTGTAAAAGCGCGCCAATGTAGGTACGTACGTACATTATTCAACGAAACTCGAATAAAATATTGCCGGATGGGTTTTTAAACTTTGACAAAGGATAAAACAGTGGTGACATGGGGTGAAAATATGAATGAAAAAAATTTTATTAAAAAAATGTTACCGGACAGCAAAGTGCCCATAACATTTTTTACTCCAAATGTGCTAAGGAATAGCTGGTTAAAGTTTGTCGGGTGCCAATACACCCTGTATTTTATTATTATACGCACGTAAATAGGAATAAATTCTTCATAGAGGGATTTTCTTAATTCTTATCAAACCTAAAAATTATATATAATAATAATGAGTTTATTCCGGAATGTGGGGAGGTTTGTGCAATCCCACACATCACATAAAGCATATACAATAATAACTTCCCATTAAGCATATACAAGCAAGGAGATACTTTTTATATTATTATATACAGGGTGTCCGGGGATAAAGTGCGCTAACTTCGGGGGATGATTCTACATGATTTTAGAAATAAAAAAGATAAGTAACTTTTTTTAAATTTCAATGTTTTATGGTAGTTTTTAATAAGCATTGGAATTTCGAAAAAAGTTATTCATTTTTTTACCTATACCATCATGATGTAGAATCACCTCACGAAGTTAGCGCACTTTACCCCCGGACACCTCATATACGAAGAACAAAACTTTGGCGCATTACATTGAGGGGCCAATAGCTTTCTCTAGTCCGTTATGATACTTGAATCTGGATTCTGGCAGGATTCCATGATAAGAACATTTTTGCATTTAGTTTAATACTATGTTGACAAATTTGTTGCTCTGCCCAGTACATGAACTTTTTTAATCCTCCTCATAAGTTCTGCGCTCCGCTAAAGAAGAAGAAGCCACGAACATTCAAGGAAATACTAAACATACATTTAATCCCCCAGGCCTCTGGAATATTCTGTCAGAGGGTCGGAGTATTTCCGCTTTGCAATAAAATCCAAGTAAATGGAACAATACCGAACGTATCCCTACTAAAAGTTTTTTTAGAAATAAAATATAATTTTTAATATTCAAATTTAGAATGCAAAAAACTAGGAGGTTTAACTCGTAAATTATTGAAACAAATGAATTTAACTATACAAATTAACTGAATACCAATTATTTATAACAGGCCAATCGGAAACAATTGGAGCAAAAATAAATCCGTTAAAAATAGTTGCTTACTCAACAGTAATTATTATTGACAAGGTTACCGAATTTTGTTCGAAACTAACAGAGGCTGTAAGCTGTAACCCTGGGAAGATATTTATGCTATGTAGGTAGAACAGAAATAAAATTAATAGATTTATATAGCGCAATATATTTACACTTCACCCCAAAGAAGCTTGATTTTAATAGCCTATAAATCACTAAATAGTATAAAATAAATCGCTATCCGCATCTGTCTGTTTGTGCGCTTAGTTCTTCTAAAATACGCAACGGATATTAATAGGGTTTAGGAAAGTTATTAAAATTAATTAAGCCATGAAGCACAGGTACTAAGATTTACGATGGATATTATAATATTATTGAGATCATAAACCTAATAATGCTATGTAACTTAATAATTTTAGTTAGTTTAAGATAAATGGTCCCTTCAAATGAAAGAGTAGTTAATCAATAAAAAACTCATTTCTATAGTCCTGCGTAATTCTGGTTCAATGAACTCAAATTTCCTATGCATGTAAGTGTCATTTTCAAAATTCAGACAAGCGATACCTGCAATGAAATATTTATTTTAACAGAAAATTATTTTATAATGTAATATTATAATGTCTAACCACAAAGTAATTGCTTCTTATGAAAAAAAAAAAAAAAAAAAAAAATTGTTATGTTATTTTCAAAATTCTTCAAGGAACTTCAAAACTTTCAAAATTCAGACAATCCTGTGATTTTTCACCGGTCTGCGCTAGTAATTTATTATTTTAACAGAAAATTATTTTAATTAAATTATATTAATTTAAAAAATTGGAACTGTTTTGTCAAGGATTCAGACTATCCCGTGATTTTCACGGGTATAGGACCCGCTAAAACAGTGCTATAATAGCACATAGTGCTACACGGAGAAAAATGAGTACACTTTTTTTAAAAATCAAGATGCTGTTAAAAATGTGACTGCATGACCATTTCCTAGTAAAATACTAAAACATGTCTTCCGACTTCCACATAACATATTCGCGCTTTACTGAGAGTTTGTTATGAAATTTGAAAAATCATTCGTTATAGGCTTCCAGTCAAAACGAATAATTTGACAAGATTTTTAATAAATTAACAATGTTTCATAACAGTAAGTTTGCTCCGTGAAGCTTTATAATAATTACGTGGATTTAAGTAGGCAGTAAGGACATTCAGAAAAAAAGAAAAAAAAATGAACAATCATATTGTTCATATACTCACGGAGGAGGCTTGAAGAAAATTTGACTTATTATTTACATGGAGATACTGACTTAATTTTTATTAAAAAAATATTTCACTTAGAAGTGAAATGCATTAAAATCATTTTTTCTTCCAGAGATGAATCCATTGAACAAAGGCGAGGCGATTTAGAGCACTTTTTCAGAGGATTTTTATTTGCCTCACCTATTAATAGAGAAGAACAGAGGAGTTTGAAGTTCACAGCATCAGTAGAGCAGGTGGGATGCTATATTTATCTACGGATGGATTTGCGATAAATACGATTTGTTTATCTTTATCTCCCACGAATCCGGTCTTTGAAATACAGCAATCGGAAAATATTGCTTCAAAACCAGTTTATTTATATTTCGATAGCGTTGGTCCGAATAAAAAAACAAAGGTTAAAATGCATTATTTTATTAGGGGCATTAAATTGTCCCGTTTATTGGAAAAATGTCGAATACTTCGAGTTGGGGGATTCTCGGGCGTCCCCTCTAGATGCGAAAACATTTTTTTTCCTCCGCTTCCACAGACATAGGAATTAATAGACGAGAAGATAATGGCGAGGGGTAAAATCAACTGTTGAAGAACGAAGGGGGTTAAGCTGACTGTGATTCGTCAATAAATCAATCTGACAGTAAATAGGCATCTCGCATATATCACCATTTAGTTCTTAAAAGTAAAATCTGCTTTTGAATGAATAGACATTTTTACATGGGAGCGCAAATTACTCGCCACGTTATGAACTAATTTGCGAAGTCCAAATTCGGCAAAGTAAATTTCTTCTGTTTGCAGAGTCGTAGTTAGTTTCAGAGTATTTAGTTAAGACACTTTTACAAATGTTTCATAATTTACTTACCCCAGTAAACAACGATGAGCACACTTGAGAATCGCTACATTGTGATGTGGATAGTATATGTTTCTAAAACTGATCCATATAATACGGTGTGAATAAGCTTAAAATAAAGTAAAATAATGCTTACTTATGGAATGTAATACGACAATTGGGTTTATTCTCTTTTTCACATCTATTTTTACAAGTTTTCATATCACAAGTCAACATTTTGCCGTGTTATTTTGTAAAATGAACCGATGATGCCTCGACCATAGTTCGCACAAGAATGATGACGTCACGTTTTCAAATTTCACTTGAGGCCATACGCGAGCCCAGCCGGCTCCAATGGAACCGGTATGGGGAGTGGGGATAATACGCTTTTAATCACTTAGGGCAGGTCTACTCATCTAGGGAATTCCTATGTCGAGAAAAGTTAATGAAGTTATTTATTTTTAACGCCCATAGGGCTTTTAAATAAAAAAGTTTTAATAAATTAAATAAGTACATTAAAGTAATGTAACATAATAATGATTGCAATAGCAACAATAGTAATATCATATTTTAAATATTTATATTGAGGGATCAGTAGGATTTATCGGCCCAGTTAGGAGTTCTAACGAGCCGAACCCTCTGATATGAAAATATCTGGAGTCGGTGAATTATTATCCCATTTGATCTTAATGGTGAGTTGACGTGTTGTTCTTGTATTGTTTTGTATTTATTATGCTTATATATTGCACTTGCATAGTATGGATTGACTAGATGATAATTTGTGGAAAAGTGTGTGGAAGGGTTTAGTTTTTCCTGTGGGGAAAATTTAACCCGGACATAAAGTATATTTAAACCCAGTATTGATACCTACCTACAGTAAATAGCAAAAATCAACAATAAAAGAAAATGTCGGGTATAGATATGGTCAATACTAAGATAAAAAGTAACAATTTTCAAGTTAATAAAGATTATATAAATTTTAGTATGAAATAAATAAAAATATAGTCGGAATTGAATTTATTTCCAAGCCTTGTGACATATGGTCTGGGGATTAAATAAAATAGTTTGTTTTAAACGAATGAACAAAGAACAACTCAGGAAGTCTCGTGTTACAATTTGGTATTCGGAAAGTTATTAACTTATAAAAATACCTTAAAACTAAATATTACACAATATACTTAGCTAAAACGGAGCGATATAATAATAAACAACTAAAGACCGTATTTACGTATTGCACACTCATGCTGTGAAATGTTAACATTTGTGAGATAAACTGTCAAGAATGCAATGCACGCCTGCTCAAAGTAGTGGTGGGCAAAATCGAGATATTCACATCGATATTGGATGGCGTTTAATAATCGATGTGTTTCGATTATTTCACACACCTATTACAAGACTGTCGTAAGTCCAAATTCCTTAAAAATTAGATTCACATAAAACAATTTGCACAAAATGAATGCCTAATAAAATCAACTAACTGAGCTAGGTGTCCTACAGGCGTCATTATTTCACTTACAACAATAACTTATTTCGACTTACAATAATAGTCTTGTACTAGATGTGCGTTGTACGTACATAACGAGCCAGCTGTATTTATTTTTTTATATATATTTGAAGTGTATTTTCAAGAAAACTGCGCTATAAAAAAGTTAGCCAAATATTATTATTACTATTAACGATGGCTGTGAGAGCATCTGTGATCGTTTTGGGGGCAGTAAGTAACCAGGTTTTCTCATTAACAGAGATGGGCACTTCCTACTTTCGAAATTTTTTCGATTTTTCCTTTTTAAGCTTATAAATAAATAATTTCCATTCGAGTTATTCGATTATTAAAAAGTTCCTTCGATTATCCAGCCCATCACTAGTTCAGATTAGAATTAGCCTCGTGTTGGCATAATTTCCTCCCATGCATGTGGCAGATGTAAACAGGTAAAAATAGACCATTATTTGCGATAAAAGAACGCCGAAAGTATGCGCCAGAAAAAAATACGAATCGCCTTGACGCATGAATGTGTTTTATATTAAGGTAAGTTAGTATTGTAAGTTGCTAAACATACAAAAATACACTGAACAAAATATAATGTGCAATAGGGTGGGCCGTCGACGAATGGAGGATTTTGTTAATTACTTGTTTTCTGAAAACTACATAAAAAAATGTTTTATTTTATTTATTTGATACAATAATTATTTTCACATGTATTTATAGTGTTGGCATCATTGAATACTTCACAGTGCTGAGGCCCCCATTTTACAGATTTATTAATGTATTTATTTTTTAAATCCTCCGTAGTACAATTTACATGTAAATAAAGGTAATAATAAAATGTACACTGCGAATGGTAGCAGAAGTCGGGGACGCCCGAGGAAGACATGGCACTATCAAGTGAATCAGATACTCGAGTCGGGCCATGTCAAGAATCAGAATAATATAAGAGTATGTGTGAGACGATGTATGAATGTGAATGAGGCAAGAAGTGTAAGCCAAGACCGAGTTGTTTGGCGGTTCGACCTCTCTGCCTACACCTGCGGGGAAACGGCGTGATGGTCAGTTAGTTAGTTAGTTACATGCATTATGGTAATGAATGACGGGAATGAAAATTAATGCAATATATTTAAAGATTACAGCGCCCTTGAGGTGATTTTTCACGAAAACGGCGCTATATAAATAAGCCAAATATTATTATTATACGGTTGTGAATCTTGTGTATCTATGTACATATATTTTTAGAATATTTATGAAATGCAGTTAAAAAAAAATTATATGAAATTTGTGTAATATTGTCTTTTTATTTTTTCAAATTTAGAATTTTCTTGAACAGTTCGTTTTAATTGGCCCGTCTGGGGACCAGGACCACACACTTATTTCTATCATGCTAAGCATAAAAGACAAACACAACATTTTTCAGGACAGCGATTTCAAATTTATAAACTGAGATATGATGATATTTTAAACGGTATCAGTGTTCGAATGTGCAATTTTACAACAAAAAAAGCTTTGACGGCCCACCCTATTGAACATTACAATGTACGTGCATTACACAGTAGGCATCAGTAATTCACAAGCTGTGGGACGCAACTTGTATCTCTCACGAGAGAAAAACAATGAGCTGCGTGGGCCGACATTAAAAAGCAACGAGCTTTTACGAGCCGTGGTCTCGAACCATTAAACCAAGCCTTGGCTTTCTCTCTTGACTGATTGGACAGGATTAAGAATCAAGAACACTGCACAAAAACTACCAAATTCACGATATTCCTCTCTAAACCTAACGGTCTCAACTGGGAATCGAACCCAGGATCTCTGTCTTACCGGTACAACGCCTCTACCTACTCGACCATTGGGACCTAATTATCTTACGTCTTATTTGTCGATCTCATATTTGGTTGGAGACGTTTTCCCGGTTCGGTTCCCAGTTGAGACAGTTACCTTTTATTTTTTCTGTGTCCTGTTCTGTTTCATGTTTCTTCCAGAATTATTAGTATTTCGTCTTCAATGATACGTAATAATATGTTAAAATTAACAATTGATAAGGTCATTCTAATTATCTCGTAGTTTTTTTTTTAAATACCAGATTAAAAGCATTACCCGCAGTTTTACCGGCATATACAATTTGAGCTTGTGAGGAACACAATTTCAGCAACAATGCAAAAACTAAATAATAATTCGCAGTAAGTACCTACCTACGCTTCAGACGCTGAAAAGGCCACCAGAATTCACATGCATTCAGGCAATCGGAAAACGGGGCATTTTGAGATAATTAAGTGAAGTCAGAACTTTACCGAATTTATTAAGAAAAATTATATAAGTTGAGTCAATCTAGATTTTTTTTTATGTCGAAGTAGTAATTTTATTTATAAAGAAAAATAAATAATAAATTAAGTATAGGTAAACAAGTTTAGTCTCTTTTTTTAATTTTTTTTTTAATTTAATTAAAATCAAATTTAATAACATAATTATTAAGTTCTGCAAAGTATTTTTTGGTTTTTGTTATTGTTACAGCTGTTTCAGCATTCAAGGCCATTTTCAAACCAAAAAATACATGCAGAACTTAATAATTATATTATTAAATTTGATTTTAATTAAATTTAAAAAATAAATAAATGGAGTTCTACGAATTAAACACAAAAAAAAAAAAACAATCTACTGAAGTATGAAAAGGAAATCAAAACCGAAATCTGTCTTATACCGAGGGACGAATCACATTTAGGAAAGTTAATTCTGACCTTCTGAAAGAATATGCCAGAGGCCTGAGGGGTTGAGTGAATAATAAGAGTGGCAAGAAGATTAATAGAAAAACAAGGGCAACAAAAAAGGCAAATTAAGAAAAAGAGGCAATTGAGTAAATTAAAGAAAACAAAGGGGCAAAAAACACAATCATAATAATGTAGGTAGAATGTTACAAGACTGTAGCACAAAATGTACGTATGAATGTAATTAACGATACAATCTAAAATAAGTGATTGACCTATTCCGACCGCTGCATACGAACAATAGCATTGTTTATTCGGGCTTCGTTCAATCTATTAAATGAATCAACGAATTCAACAAACTATTCCTTATCCGCTAAAAGCTCCGTTGTATCGTATCTTTATGTCACTTATTTTCGTCGTTTATTTGAAAGAAGGTGAAGTTAAAATGGATTTTTTAACAGCGTGCTTATATCTAAGTATATAATATGAATGAAGCAAAGCATATTCAGCGTTATCTTGAGCTTCGAAGCTCTCAAATATAATTTTTTTCTGTGTTTTCAATTATGTACCTAATTTTCAATTTGAACAATAAAGGTGTTCAAACTCGGGCGAAACCGGGTGTTTACTATAAAATTATTTTGTAATTAAACATCTAAAGATTCAAGCCGAATTTATTATAAAATATAAAATATTGCAAATGGATGCGATGGTAGAAAAAAAATGAATCTCGTGTGTGGCGTACTATCAATTTGAAATATACATACAAGAGAGCTCTGCCCGCATGCATACACTGCATACAGTAAATATTTAAGTAGAACTGTCCCCGTACAATCAGAAATGAGCCACTTGCATGCATTTTTAAAAATTAATCTCGTGTGTGGCGTACTATCAATTTGAAATATACATACAAGAGAGCTCTGCCCGCATGCATACACTGCATACAGTAAATATTTAAGTAGAACTGTCCCCGTACAATCAGAAATGAGCCACTTGCATGCATTTTTAAAAATTAAAAAATAAAAATGTTAAATTAAAAAAATTAAAAATATCATTTGAATAGATGTCATGTCCCACCATGCAAAAGAAGAAGAAAAATAAATTAAGAAAATTCGTATTCGTATTCGCTCGTGCCGTCACCAAACGAAAATACCTGATTTGTTTTGCTCTTTTTTTAAACTCAACCGATATTTTAAATACAGCAACACTGGGTCGGCCTTTGGGATTGGATGTTTTGATATACAGTGAAACCTTTATCTATCGTTCCTCAAATAATCGTTTTCCCGGATGTATCATTTATTTCTTCTAGTCCCAATTCATTTCATACAAAAATAGATCGCATCGATCGTTTCTACGTCCACCATTTTCCCGCATTCATCGTAGGAATTACGTCGCGTATTTGATATATTTTGTCTATGTTTAAACGGCGCCAGACAACACTTGTTACGATGCGCGAAAATTGTGAGAGAAAAAGAGAAAGAATAACAGTTTGTCGCCCCCATCAGTCGCTAGTTGTCGTCAGTTGTCGCTAGATACCCGAACTTAGTGGAGTGTTTGCAGTTATCCTTTTTGAGCTTTTAAACTATCTTCGAAATGAGCCGTTTGATGAAAAAAGTACGTACTCTTCAAGAAAGATTGAAAATTATCGAAGAGGTGGAAAAAAACCCCGCTGAAAAAGCGTCGATATAGCCAAGCGTTTAGGAATCGCGGCATCCACGTTAAATTCTATTTTCTTGAAAAAAAAACGAAATTCGGGAGCAAATTCAAAAGTGCGGAAAATCTTCGAAAACTAGAAAAACCAGTAAAGAATTAAAGTTTAGCGAACTGGAGAAAATTCTTATCTCTTGGTACCAAATTTGACAAATTTTAACAATTTTGTTACTTTCGATGACAATATTCCAACTTGTGGGATAGAAACTATCGAAAGCTTGTGTGACGCAAGATTGACGGAGACAACAAAAGAGGTCGATATTGATGAAGAGGAGCCGCTGCCTGTACCTTCATTTTCAGAACCATGCATACTCTTTGAAAGATTGAAAACTTTCTTCTACGCACACTCAATAACTGATGCCGAAAAGAATATCATTTGCAAAGCCGAAAATATACTGTTGACTTGCGGAAATAAAACAGTAAAAAAACAAATGTCGATGAAAGATTATGTATTTACAATGCAATAAACTTTAAAGAAAAATTTTCTTCTGTTTAGCTTTGTATTTTTTTAAATAAATACATTTATTTACATCTAAAACTTATTTTCTTCTTATAATTTTAATCTACCAACGGTTATGCAGATTGGGAGGACGGTATCTTTACTGGATCGTATCTCCTAGTGTTTTGTCCTCTTAATCCCGCATTCATTGTTTTCCCGCATTCATCGTTTTTTTCGATAGGTCCCTTTAAAACCAATAGATAGAGGTTTCACTGTATTATATGAAATTGACGTTTTAGCCTAAGTACGTTGTTTTTAAGAAATTAAACAAAACTGAAAACTTTTATCATTAAAAAAAAATAATATTTGACAAGTCAAAATATTTCACCAACAAATGTAGATATAATATGTCTCGACGCCATCTAGTGGGAAATTTAGCACTAACAAAGCCTTTCCTACAAAAATAAAGTTGGTTGTTTACAGGTGAAAAAAATATAATAAGCAGTAATTATTGATTGAAGTACTAGTACATATTGAATTATTTTTCGTGTTGGAAATAAGCCAACGTAGCTCAGTGGTCCAGAGCATCTGACCGGACATCAGAAGGTGCGGGTTCAATTCCGGTCGGCGGTATTTATTTCTACTCGAGAGATATTTTTTCAATTTGTATAGATATTTCAGGTGAATAATTATTGCTTATAATAATTTGATATCCTTTTGCTATGCATAAAAAACCTTGTCTTATAAACATTAATTTATCATTAAAAAATAACATCTATTTTTAATATGCAGTGAAACATTTTCGACATTCCGCAACGGTCCTACGCACCGAACGGCACGACCAAGATGCGCCTTCATCTCATTCAATTTCAGAAAAATGCGTGCGTGCGTGAATGCAAAAAGTTGATATTTATTATAATGCCATAAAATTAGATTACGGAAAAAAAAACAAAAAAATCATGCAAGTGGCTCATTATTTAGGTAGTAGAACTAACTATTGGTGCTAGTATTTTTTTATCAACTATGCCGTCAGTTAAATTATACTTAAATTAGACTGAGGACAGGCGATAATCGAATAAACATTGAAATGAACATGAAAAACCAACGGTTTTATTGCTTTCAAGGTTAGAATGCCTCGATTCAGTGTTGTAGATACTCTTAGCATCGCCCCGGTGAAGGATCAACATTCAGAATCGAAGTGCTGTTGCTTGAAATGGTTTTAGCCGAGTTTGGTGACAAGATGTGAATATTCAATACTTCTCAACATTTTTCTTCCTTAAATACTTCCCTTCCCCACTCCTTTCATACTCCAATTTGGGAATGCTATAGTTCCACTGATTCCGAACACTTGAAGCTTTGTACGCAATTTGTGCGGTATTCACATAAATAAATAAATTTGTTCGATAATTTATGTACGCTTAAGATACAGGCTTAATCTTGAAACTGTGAGATTCCGTTTGTTTTTGAACCGGAGAGGTTATCAACCCTCCTATCGATACCTAGTCACTACGTAATGTTTTCTGATTAAGCGATATACCCAAAATACTGAAAACAACGGAAATTCGACCAACACGACAATATCAGTTGTTTTACAGCGCTACAAAATTTTCAAAATCACAACACCAAAACTCAACAGTTCGAGAGTTTTTAGTGGGACACACAAATAGATTTTTTGCTTTATAGTTTGGTGGAATCCACTGAATAGATGAACCGATAGAGGTGTGTTGTAGTCCTGGGTCTATAGTGAACTATCCGATCATTGTAACCCGATCATTGTAACCCGACCACGAACCGCCGATGAGCGGATCGGGTTAGTTTCCAAAAAAGATTCGACGGTCGACACCGTCTCCCGTGATGGGTGCCGGTGTGGCTGGCGACAGCAAATAGAAGTGGTAGGTAGTTACACGAAATCTAAAATATGCCATCATTTACCTACTACCTACCTACAACAGGGACGGGTACTTTCGACGGCGGGCACGCGTGCATTCATCTCTTTTCTCTAGGTCATTTTTTCCATGTGTGAAAAACCTAATCAAAGAACGGGTACTCTCGACCCGATCACTTCCCCAGTATGTCGTGAGCGACCCGGGTTGTGTTTTGGGCGTCTGTGGTGCATTGTGTGTCCAAATTAAGGTCAGTAATAATTTCCCTTTTCACAAGCAAGGGTCAAATGAAACAAGATTTAAAAATATAGAACTCCTTAAACATATAATCATTTTAATTGGCTGTCTGGGGTGTAGCATTCGAACGATCTCATGAGAATTGAGACCTTCTTTTTTTAACTATATCAAGATCACATTTCTAGGAATTACCTCAGTTCGGTGGCGGACTCAAATTGTTTTCCGTGCTCCAAAATACGATGACAAATGATTGCTCATCGATCGTATTATTTGCTTTCGAACCATAAAAGTTGCAATAGCCTCGAGTTTAAAATTATCATAGGTGCACACCTATCAATAAAAGATTTTCCGTTGCAAGCACCTTGGTTTTTATATCGAACGGTCCATTATAAACAAAGGTAATGTTCTTAGGCAATGGCATATGCCATTTAGAGACCACGGTGAAGATAACAAAGAACCGTTACTAGGTACAATGAATAGCAGTACCATGTACCAATATGTTTTGATTAGGATTAGAATTGGGTGCCTGGCACGACAATTACGTCACGTGAATAGCTGTGGTCATAGCGCCAGAAATACCCAGATCTAGTCTAGTATAGATGTCTCAGTGTTCGATTTAATTACTACTTGATGATCTGAATGAATCCGCTGTTTATGGAAGAGATGCATCACGAGTATGAAGAGATTCATTATTTGGTAACCCAGTGAAAACAGATTTGAAAGAATCTCAATAAAAAAACAGCAATGCGACGCACGTGGCAAACGTCGAGGTTGTTTTTATTTATTTATTTTTTGGCCATCTCCCTCGTTTCGTCTTATTCCTTCGACAGTAGCCCAGCTCTTCAAAAAAATCATGAGGGTTGGTAGTCACAAGGCACTCGTGTTATTCTTTTTTTCTAGGGCAATTTCCATTTCCAACAGTTACAAATCGACATGTGCAATTAATAATATTCAAATTTGGAACGCAAAAATATAGATAAAATTAGACAAAGATAAAGTTTTTAAAGTAGCTTACCGATGGTTTTTGCCGCATTACCATTTTACACAAAACCAAAAAAAAATTTTTTTTAGACAAAGGTGAATAAAATATATTGTATCTTCCTTTTTTGCGTTATATGTACAAAAATATTTATTTAAAAAAAATTTAATCTTTAAAATATTTCACTATTTTTCAGCGTATATTGTAAACTTTTAAATGCAAATACAAATCGTGGTGTTCTCTCTTTCTAACACTATTTAAATCATATATGTATAGAGAAAAAATATCTCCGAAAAGACTATGGGTGCTTGAAGTCTGGGAGAAATATCTCTAAAAACTACTCTAGGGGTTACTGAAAATATACGTGTATACTTAAAGAGCGATTAAGGTAGGTGAAAGAAAGACGGAGGTAAGGGCAAATAAGGAGATGGAGAGTGAAAAGGTTTTTCTTACTTATTTTCAAAGCATAAAATAAATAATAAATAAAATTTCCAGAGTCTTCAGTTCTCGAACCCTGAACATCACGACCAGAGATCGAGAATCCATCCAATCGTGCAATCAGAATCTACGTGATAGTTATTATGCATATAATTTTCTTTCTAGTTTGTACTAGTGATGTGGTCATTACAGAACAGAACTCGATATGAAAGGTCAAACGCTGCGCGGGGCAACACTCATATTCAGATCTCGTTCTGTTGACGTGTACAGACGGAGGTAATTCCGCAACTCTCGGGTAACGGATCAGCTGTTTTACGTCAGGGGACGTGGCGAGGTGGGACTAAGACATACGAGAGAACATTCGCTGAATAATAATGACAATTAAATGCAACAATCGGTGAAACGTGGTGCTGCAGTAACTCAGATATCATAGCGTATTAACTACATGACTCAATCGAACGAATGGAAATTAAAGGAATAAACTAATAGTAATGATTGCATTTCATTTCTCATCGATTTTTACACATTGTACTTTTGTCTTTAAGGCGATGCCATACGTAGTAATGCAAAATCATGTGTTTTTGGTTTGAAAATTTGGTCGCCTAGAAATGTTTCAGATGCTTTAATTAAATACTGCGAGTAGAATACATCTTGGCCTTTGAAATAATCGAGTATTTTTTAGATAAGTCTTTTTATAAGCCCAGAAAAAAATAATGTATAAGGCCTATGAAAACTGCTTTAGAGTTCAAAATCTCCTACTTACGAACCCATTTTCGGTTATGATTTTATTGTATAATGTGGCAAATTAAGTAATTTATAAAATGATCGATTTTTTTAAAATATTTATGCCTGAACATCCACAAAATAAAATAAAAGGCACTTTTTGGCCATGTTTTTTTTGCATAAATCAAAACAGGCGGATGGTGTTAAGCGGGAATTTAAACCTTATCGCCATCTACGTAAGGGTTATTATTGATAGCGGCTCAATTTAAAATATTACACGACGTAGTGCATCGCCTTAACTAACTAGTAGACGTAATTGTACGCCAACCCTGCAATTGAAGGACTTCGTACCTTCCTTCCTTGGGCACGACTCTTCAACACTGTTTATTTAGGGCCCCAGTTCTTACAGGTTAACTTCGTGGCTTAATCGAACGAATAAACATCGAAAAAAACTACCCTAAATGTGAACATCTCAGAACTGGGAGATACTAATAAATGATCAAAGGTACTAATTTCGGTTGTAAGGGATGTGAAAGAATCCTGCGTAATGATTTTCAAAGTTACAACTCATACAAGCGATAAAGTGGCTACCAATACTATTTTATTTTAATATACATAAGATGTTTGAAATGTGTATTTCTTTTATTAAAATTTGGACAGATCTAAATCTGTATCACTAATGATTTTTGAAGTTTACTAACGTTGTTCATTCGGAAGGCAATTCTGATTATTTGTAAACAAAAAAATATAATTAAATATTATTAAGAAAATTGACAATATGTGTTTTTGATAGGCAATGATCGTCAAGAAAATATATTATAAATTCTTTCAGCTTTCAATCTTACAATCATTATGACATCCTGTGATTTTTCACGAGACTGGGATGGTAAATAGAGATTCCAATATCTTGGTCACAGCATGACTAACAACAAATAATGAAATATAATCCAACTGATAGTCCCAAGCTGCAATTTTCAGGGTGAAATTTTCCTGTACATATCCCAACTTCCGATAGGATCAACCATAATCATCGGGGATTATTTATTTATTTATTGGACAGTTTGTATAACGCAGCTTTTGTGAGATATCACCTCAGAGGCGCTTTATAGTTTTTTTTTTTTTTTAAGTTTCTTTATTCATTGAAATTATTTGTTACATGCATTTAGGATTTTTCGACCACCATGCTAGGCACATGCCCGTGTTATGGTGGTCGATGATATTACAAATGATTTATGTATGTGAATTCTAAATTAGTTACGAAAGTGAATAAGTTAAGAAAGTGAGCGTATATAATATCCCTAATCTATACATACTATAAAACAATGTTGCTATCCGCGTCTGTCTATTAGTGCGCTTAGTTCTTCTAAACTACGCAACGGATTTTGATAGGGTTATCACTATCATTTAGATAATTTCTTCTGAAAGGTTTATATATAAGTAAATGTTGTTTAACAAAGCAATAAATATAATACAAAATACAAGGTAATTGATTTTGACATCAGTAAAATATTTGTGATGCTTGAGTGCAAAAGGAATAATAAAATAGTACAATACAATAATTGATTTAAAGCTGGACATGTTAAAACTGTAATTATTGTTTAGAAAGGCAATGAAAAGAATGAAAACTTTTGAGTTATTTATGTTGACACCAGTAGAGCGTTTTTTGACATTTTAGGGATAAAGTAATAATGTTGATGCAGGTATTACAAAAAAATTAAATATTACAAAAATAAAGTGAAGTTAAGTTAAGTAAAATGGAGTACAGCAACAGGTGACACGAAGATAGAAGATGGAGACTCTATGAAGAATCCTAGGTGGTGAAGAAACTGCACTCCTCTCTCTAGCATGCCCCGAATATTACGTTTGACAGTTGATTGAGCATAGTTTGTCGCAAGTATTGTATATGCTTAGTTATTGAATAAAACTTCGGGTTGGTTTTAAACAAAGAAAGAAAACGCTTATTAAAATATTGGAGTTCCTTTCCGTTTTTTCGATTCTTGCCGCGTACGAGATCAGATTGTTTTGTCCATAAAACGTTTAAAATTCAATCCTTTAAGAATTTTCCCGATTACAGGAGCGGCAAGTTTGGTGCGCCGATTCACGAACACGGAGACACTTTGTGAGAATCAAAAATTAATATTCCTGTACTGTCGTCCCCTTAGCAGGACCGTGTGAAAGGAGTTACTAAGTATCTTGGATTAACAAGGAGATGAACAACTTGTCTTCAATGTTGATTATTAACCCTCAAGCGGGATGGGGCGAATGGTGCAGACTGCTTAATGTGGAGCAGAGGAGATTAAATGATCATCAGATCCAGGATGAGAGAAAAATAGGGTTGCTAATAAGTAACACGAAGAAAGGATTAGAGAAGATTCTCTGGCCTAAAAGAAGAATTTTGTAATGTGACACCTCTTGAGCTCACAACCCAGTAGGGGAATATTTTAGGTAAAAAGAAGGGGCTGTTTGAAATTATTTGTGTGAGTCTTGAAGAGAACATAATTAAATAAACAGGAAAAGATGAATGCCGGTAGCGACTCCAATGTTCCTTGTTGTACAAAATAAAATAATGAGTCGGATAAACGACCAGTTCGTATGGCCTTCCACCACCTTTATACAAATCTATTTTACATCTCTCCACTCAAGAAACTTAAAGCATTGTTAAGACGAGACAATACCCTAAAATAACGTAGGAAACTTAACGACGCAAGTGAAGAAGCCATACACAAAAATATACGACGCTCAGCACTGTATATTAGACAGACCTACGGTTGAATTTGCCCTAGCTAATCTCTAAAATAAAGTGGGAATCTTAACGACATAAGTGATAAAGTCGTGTAAAAACAATATTCAATATTATAATTACCCATCTGCTAACACATCTAATACTTATTTTTTCTTTAATTTTGAAATATTTTGTGTTTGTATGTAGAATTACTTTATGTTTGTGATTACTCTTATGTTTGCTTCACTCAAATGTAAATTGTTAACCTCGATACAGGCTTAGTCCTAGTGAGGTTGATTTTTATGTGAAAAAAAGTGTTTTATGTATAGTGAGATGCAATAAATAAATATTCCGGAGTATTGGAAGGACCTATGGTCGAATTTGCCATAACAGACCTTCTCAAGTCAAAGTCGTATGTAAAAGTGTAATGATCAGGTAAGTATATTTTCTGTATCTGTTTGTAATTAATGAAATACTGGGCCTAGAAAGTCATATTCATACAGCGCCCTTGTGATTATTTTTCACAAAAAACGGCGCTATACAAACTATCCAATTATTATTTTATTATCAAATCAGGTAGCGTGGTGTGGGCAACCAAGTGGCATGGGAACTGCGCTAGCGCGGGCCGACAACCCCGGTCTACGTGACCGCTGCGGCGCGTCCTCTAGCAGCCCGCCCCTAGCAGCTCAACCACCCACCGGCTTTCACCACCCCTACACTCTACACCCTTAACTCACTCTCGCCCACACAGCAAGCGGCTAGGGCCCATTGACAAACTTTCTACTTGGAAGCGATGTCGTATGAAAACATTCATGTTTAGACTTGTGAATCGAACGCTATTTTTATATCGTTAATATAGTATCCAAATATTTTTTTCTTCATATTTTTATACCGTAATTGTAACATTATCTATCGATTCCGTTCATTCAATTTTCCTATTGACTTGCCTACCAATGGACAATGGACAATATCAGCGGGAACATAACAAGTCAATCGGTTTAATTGTTGGTATATGAATCATCTAAATGCGGATTGACGATTGATTTTATTCATTAATTTCATTCATTTAACATATATATCCAGCTAACAATAAAACACCCTAAAATAATAGAACTTCCTTTTTCTTCTGGCGTTAGTAAAACTAGATTGTTAATATTAATTTTAGTTGTAAGTTGCTAAATATGTAAATACTCGTATATATGTGGTTGAGATAGTAGTTATAGGCCTTAGTCGTAAGTCCCTAGATATAAGTCTTAGAAATAAGTCAGTAGTTCTAGTAATAACTATTTAAGAAATATATTTGTACAGCGCCCTTGAGGTGATTTCTCACGAAAACGGCGCTATATAAATTAGCCAAATATTATTATTATTATAGTAAGCAAGGATAATAAATACACAGCCGTCTCTATTATTGAAATAATGAATAATTAATTAATAATCAAAAATTTACAATTATGTTGAATTAAGGATTTTTCTTTGATGGGGATGGATTGAAGATAAAAATAATTATTATATTTGGACGATTTTTAAAAATAAAATTTTAAAAATCATCCAAAGGGCGCTGTACAAATGTATAATATATTTCTACAATGATCTTATTACTAACACTACAGAAACTATTATCATTTTAAGGCTAACAAATTGCATCCACCAGTTCTACGATCACTAATACAAAACTATATGTACAATGCATTTGATCAATGAACATGACGCTACGTTAGAATTTACATTAATATATTGTTATTTATTTATATTCTGTACAGGCAGATAGTATACAGGATCATACTTACCTGTATAGGTCACTCGATATTAAAACGGTTTATTGTTTATAAGAGAAATTTAGATTCAGTTCGCACGCAGAGGAAATAATTTGGAACACAAGTGAAATAATAAATGCTGGTATTTATTTTAATAATATTTTATATTTATGTTCTTTAATGTACTGGTTTAGGTGAGGAAAATGACATTTTATGTTGGGCAGTACAACAGTACAAGGATTTGATTAGAATTTATCTTCCTAAATAGCAGGCTGGTACATAAGAGCACGCTTCGAGTAATGTAAATCCGATCAGAAAAGTGATTAAAATGTATCATAGGAAACACAAGAATGCTACTCTCAGGCAAGTATATTTAATTTAAGAGGATGAGAGCCTAAAAAGGTAAGTTTTTAGTTTAGACCTGAATTCTGTTGGAATTGATATGGATCTTAGATCCGGAGGGAGTTTATTGCAAGCCTTCGGCCAAGATGCTCAGAAAGCGCGATCACCAAACTAGGTATTTGGCTTGCGCTAAGGTTCCATCAGTCTGCCTACAGTTGCTGATCTAAGAGTTGACTGCCTCAGACCAGTGTTTTCCGGGACGCATAGTTCAGAGATGTAGGGTGGGGCCATTTCATTGATGGATTTAAACACCATCCAGCACAGTTTGTACTGGATTCTTTCAGGGCACTTGAGCCAGTGAAGGTTACGTAATCCACTTGCCGACATCCGATCGAGCTGAAACTCGGAAGATAGACTCGTTGTCGATGACAATGCGTGTCATAAACTTTTAGTGGCATTCACGCACAACATAAACGCATTTCTCTAAAATTGAATGACATTATAACACTTAATATATGAAATAAATGTCGGTCCTACCGGATCGGCATTAGTTACTTCAATCGGTAAAACCATTTTTTTAATTTTTTAATTTTATTTTTGATATCCATGGATGTATTTATTATAGCTAAAACTTATTTTTTACTGGTTGATTTTTTTAAATAAGTTTATTTGTTATATTAAATCATAAAGAAAATACTTAATATCAGTATGTACATGACAAGAGAGTTCCTTTCCCATGATTCGTGGTTCGGCTCGCAATTGTATATACCCGCCACAATATTTTTATAAAGAGAGGTAGAGAACAGAGTTCTCGGCGACGTACGTGAATACTGAGAAAAAGAAATCATTCGCAAACATGTCGTGAGTTCGGCAATCTAGCATCTTAGAGTAATTTATCGACCTTCATCTCCCGGCATGATGATAACTACTTAATTAACTAACCGAATCCTTGAGAGATTAACCGTAGTTTGAAAGCTTT
Organism: Hesperophylax consimilis; assembly: GCF_061612785.1. NCBI lineage: Eukaryota > Metazoa > Arthropoda > Insecta > Trichoptera > Limnephilidae > Hesperophylax > Hesperophylax consimilis. The sequence goes on along the minus strand of NC_142856.1, from coordinate 10,733,354 downwards.
CTGTATAAATTATAGTCTAAAAGGCCATCACGGTTCGGCGTGCGGCCTGTCATAAGCCGTAATGAAAACTGTAATAAAACTATGAAAGATGAATTTGATAAGACCGTGCCACGATAGACTGTTTAATCCACGGTAATGGATTGAGTTGTTTTATTAAATAATCTATGTTTTAATCAAATTAATTTACAGAAAGTTTTATTTCGACAGACTAAGGTCATTCGTAAACGGAGATACATACAAGCGAACCGAGTATTGCGCGCCCCGCTCGTTAGTATACTCCATAATATTGCTAGTGTTCGTACATGTCGCGATATGTCGATCAGTGATGTGATGTCAAGGGAAATTTTCATAATCTAGGGAAATTTTTATTAGGGCAAATTTCGCATATTCGATGGAAATTTTTGATATATGTATTTCAAAAGACCCATTTTTTTGTGGAAACTTTTATCTAGCCGACACGTATTATTGATATTACTCACGGACGATTCAAAGCGAAATTTCTCGAACGAATTAACCATATATACAGGGTTTTACAATGAGAGGTGTTATTTTGATATTCAATCGTAAAAGATCAATGGTATCGTTGCTTGTGTGGCACGTAGCGCCGTCCTGTTGAAAGTAAACGTTGTCCAGATCAATACCATCCAATTCCGGCCATTAATCATCTCTCGATAGCGCAATCCATTCACCGTAACTGTTGCTCCAGCCTCATTTTCGAAAAAGTAAGGTCCAATGACTCCGCCGGACCATAAACCGCACCAAACAGTCACACGTTGAGGATAAAGAGGCTTTTCAACAATAACTCTTGGGTTTTCCGAGCCCCAGATGCGACAATTTTGCTTGTTGACGAAGCCACCGAGGTGGAATTGGGCCTCATCACTCAAGATGATTTGCATTTGATTCACTCAAGTGAATTTTAATAATTTCAATGCCTTGTTGAAGCGTGTATCGTTCCATTTTTATTAATGGCGTAGTTTCTACGTATATTTATATATATTTATATATATATATATATATATATATATATATATATATAAATATACGTAGAAACTACGCCATTAATAAAAATGGAACGATACACGCTTCAACAAGGCATTGAAATCATTATATATATATATTTTTTTTTTTTTAAACAAGTATAGTACCAAAAATTACTGATAACTCAATAACAACGAGTAATAATTGAATAAGGTCTACATAAAATGTTATTATTATTATTAAGTTTATTGCGTGATAGATCAGTCCCTGTCCTCTGTGAGGTACTAGAACTTTTGTCTGAAACCAATACCATGAAACTAATCCGCTTCCAAGAAATTGAATTATTCACAGGGGATTACTTCTAATTGAGATGGGTTGGTCTATATTTGGGCCTTCCTCGAAATAATAGAATAATTTTACCTACCAATAAAATTTATATTTTGTTTCCATCGATGCCTGGAATCCATTATGAGAGAGAGCTTGCTCTTTCGCCCTTTTATTTACGTTTCGCGCGTGTTTATTCCCTATATTTGCCCTTTTTCTCCACTTGCCACACTTTTTCTCCCTACTGGCAACACTGTAGTGACGCGCATTTCAGGTCACGTGATGTTTGTGTTCATATGACTCGTAATGCACCAGGTAGGGATTACCTGGATTCCAGGCATCGATGGAAACAAAATATAAATTTTATTGGTAGGTAAAATTATTCTATTTTGTGTTCCTAATCGATGCCTGGAATCCATTATGAGATGTGTCTGCTCTCACCTGGTGATCTGAAACTTGCGTTATATGTGATGCTATTTAAACTGGAGTAAAGAATGGAGCCATTGAGCACTGGAGGTGTTCGCTACCCGAGTGAGCGACCTCCCTTCGGTAGAATTTCCGGAAGGTGTGCTCAGATTTCCAATTCCCTCTTGCGAGTATCTCCTCTATAGGATAGTCTTCCAACCAGTTTAGAGAGGCTACAGCCGAGCGTACACTTCCTGGGGTTGCGTGGACTCCTGCTTCTCTGAGGACTGATTTAATCCACCCCCCTATTATTGTCTGCGTTGCAGGTTTTGCCTCTCCTGATGTGGTCACAAACAGGTGCTTTAGTAGCGGGCCTCTTCTGGCTTTAGAGAGAGCAACAACTTTCCTCAACCATTTAAGTGGGTTGATGTTGTCTTTTTCTGGACCCGTCAATTTCCAGCCTGACTGTTTGTGTTTGGCTGAATCGGTCTTTGCTCCGAAAACTGGCCACAAGGTGATCGTACTCCTCTTGTCGATAAAATGGTCTGGGGTAACTCTTAGGAGAGTTAAATCATGAACTCTCCTGCCTGACGCCAAGACGAGAAGTATTGCTGCCCTCCGTGATGCTTCAAATAGTGAGTCTTCTGCGGGGGGATTCTTGACCAACCAGTCTACCACCTGTCTTGGGTCCCAGATGGGGGCTTTCTCTTTGATTCCTCGTGCCATTGAGATTGCCTTGAGAACGTGTCTCACCAGAAAATCAGAACTGATTTTTCTCGCATTCTGAGCTGGGCCGCAAAATGTGACGATGGCTGATTTGTGGACCTGAATGGTCTTAGGGGCTAGACCTTCTCGAACAAATAAGTGGGCTAGATACCTGGCGACCATTGTTGGTGGGGGATTGTTGACATCCACGCCGTTCTGCGTGCCCCATCTACGCCACCTATCCCATGCAGGTTTGTAAGTCTTCAGTGTAGACTCTCTCCAGGATGAGTTGAGGAGTTGGCGTTCTTCCCGACTCCAAGATGTGAGGGCTTGATCCCACCCGCAATTCTCCACACCTCTAGTTCCAGATCCTGGATCCTGGGAGGAGGCAGTCCTGTCGACGTGTCTATTAGGACTCCCTCTAGATTTTGCAGGCGCATTGGGGGTTCGTCTGTTCGCTGTTTTAGGTCGCTTCTCCAGAAGGTCCTCTCCCATTTTGGAACGACTAGCAGAAACATGCCCCTCGCCTGATTTAAGTGTGCTAGCACTCTCGGAACGAGATTTGGCGGAGGGAATACCCATGCTAGATTGTAGTCCCAAGGTCGACTGAACGCGTTGGGAAAGCAAGCTGAGCAGTCGCTTGAGTCTCTGGATACGTAGGTTGGTACCACGTGAGCCGTGGCTGAAGCGAACAGGTCTATTTGAGGGCAACCCCATTTTCCAAATATCTTTTCTGTCACCGGACTTAGTAGGTGCCACTCTGGGAGCTGTGCGCCCCGAGAGAGACGGTCCGCAATTCCGTTGTATCTTCCTGGAATGTATTGGGCTGTCAGAGATATCTCCATCTGGTCTACGAAATCTAGTAACTCCCGCGTGGTTTCTAGAAGGGCAAGGGATTTTGTGCCCCCTTCCTTGTTGACGTAAGCCACAACTGTCTTGTTGTCCGTCTGTAGTAAGACATTTGTCCCTGCCAGGAGATGAGCTTGGTCTTTGATGACCGCTAACACGGCATATGCTTCCTTCCGGTTTGAGTGCCATAGTGCCTGCTCCCCCGTCCAATGACCCGCAACTGTGGTGTCGTCTAGCTGTCCTCCCCATCCTGTGTCCGCTGCATCTGTCGTCAGGAAGTGATGGAATGAGAGGGGTTGAATTGGGCTCGTGCTTCCGATGGCCCCTAGCCACCACTGTATGTCCTGCAGTGCTGCGGTGGACAGAGCAACCGGCCGAGACGGTTTCAGATGCTGTATGTGGCGGCTGAACCTCTGCAGTCTGCGGCAATGCAAGCGACCACGAGGGATCACGAAATTTGCAAAGTTGAGTCTTCCCAGGAGACCTAGAGCCTGCCTGGGAGAGCAACTGCCGACTTCCAAGGGAACCTGTAAGGCTTGGCGTAGACCAGAGCACTTGCGGTCGGAGAGAGACTTTTGGTCTGCTCTCGTGTCCCATGTTATGCCCAGGAACTCCAACTTTTGCGTGGGCGTCAGGATGCATTTCTCCAGGTTTATGCACCAACCTAGTTGTTGAAGTGTGTGCACTATAATAACGACTTGGCGGGCCAGGTGTTCTCTGCACTGGTTTGCTACTAAGAAGTCGTCTAGGTAGACTACTGTCCTCAGTCCCTTCCTTCTTAGCAGCTCCGCTACCCAGTTTGAGAGCAGCGAGAAGATCCTTGGCGCTGATGACAGGCCGAAGGGCAGACACGTCATCTGAAGGAGTTCTCCATTGTAGACGAGGCGCAGGAATTTCCGGTGTGATCTTGCGATCGGCACGTGGAAATAAGCCTGGGAGAGGTCTACTTTTATCATCCAATCGTCGGGTTGGAGGAATTCCGGAACCCGAAAATGGCTGAAAAGTTTGAAGGGCTTTGAATCTATGAAGACGTTCAAGGCCTTCAAGTTGAAGATGGGTCTGAAGGTGTGGTCTGATTTGGAGGTAAGGAACATACCTGACAGGAAGCTCGGAGAGTCGTCTGCTGCCTCCAGAATCTTTGACGCTTTCATCATTTCGATGTGCGCGGTCATGTCTGAAGACGACTTTGTCCTGAAGTTCTGCCTGAGCTCGGCTGATGGAAGAGCCAGAGGAGGTTTGGACACAAAGTGAATCCTTGCTCCTTCCAGGATGTTCAGGATTAGTGGTGACGCCCCCAACTCCCTCCACACCACCCGATATGCCTTCAGGCGTCCTCCCCGGAAGGGCTCTGGCCTCCAGTCACCTCCATCGCCTCCTACCCCGATCGCTAGTCGACTTGCGAGAGGGCTCTTGCTTCTTGGTGGGCTGGCGATGTGTCCTATCTTTCTCTGGCCTAGGAGCGGGTCGAAAGGGCTTTCTAGGGAGTGAGGGTGGAGCTTCCCTCACCGGCCTTGCCATTTGTGAGGTAGAGGGTTGTGGTTGACGGGGGGTATAGGACAAAGGTGCGACACTGACAACCTTGTCTCGTCCCCCGTTTGCCAATATATAGGCCGCAAGTTCCTCTTTATTAAAGAGGTGACTGGAGCTCGGTGGGATCCTGGCGAGGCCTTCCCTGGTAAAGGGGTCTGTTATTCCCTCCAACAGGGCCTTTCGCCTACTTTGGAGACACTCAGTTCGCCTTCCACATACAATTTGTAGGACGTCGTCCGTAATCCTACTGTATGGGGATTCCTTGGCGAACATCTCCTGGATTTTCTCGAACAGGGTCGAAGGGGTCAAGCAGGTGCCGGGATCGGCTGCCCAGTTTACCAGCGTCTGCATATTCCCTTTTACTGCCTCTGTTTGTGATAGGATGGCATTCGAGAGAGCTCCCAGGGAACGATCCAGGGCTGGTGCAAAAGAGCTGTTCTTGTCGAGCCTCTTCAGCTCTTCATTCACCTCCAGCTCTACGAAGGCAGGCGTGGCGGTGTAAGCCTTTTGGGTTTCGGCGTAGCGAACCCGCGACCATTCCTCCGAGTTAAAATGCTGAAGAGCCGAAATAACTCCCACTCTTCTCGCGTCCGCTTTCCGGATCGGTGCCTCTTTCACCACGGTGCTCGGGTTTCCGAACTCCAGAATGTTCTTCTGGGCGGCTAGGCTGGCGGGTAATTCTATGAACCCCGATCCTTCCCTCCGTGTACCTTCAGCGGGGTCTTCTCTCCCCGGATATTCCTCGAGTTCTACGCGACTGCCCATTAGGGCGTCCGTCAGAGCGGACACCTGTTGCGTCAGTCGTTCAACTCGCGTGTCCAGGTGTCTGTAACCCCTCTGACTGGACGAGGAATCTGAGTCCGAATCTTCGCGTCGGCGCTTCCGGGAATCTTGCGTTTGGTCGCTGTTGCCGACCGACGCCGCGTCATTATTTTCGATGTCACTCATTTGCGCAACAATCACAATTAAAAGACGGCAAAACACTGATAAACACGATAAAACTATGAGTTAATTTCTCGCAAACAGTATATTTATAAAGGCTAGGGAATAAACTATGATTTTTGCACTTAAAGTTGGTTTTTAAGCACAGCACAAACACGAAACGTACTTAAGGCGCGAAAAAACGGCGTCATATGAACACAAACATCACGTGACCTGAAATGCGCGTCACTACAGTGTTGCCAGTAGGGAGAAAAAGTGTGGCAAGTGGAGAAAAAGGGCAAATATAGGGAATAAACACGCGCGAAACGTAAATAAAAGGGCGAAAGAGCAAGCTCTCTCTCATAATGGATTCCAGGCATCGATTAGGAACACAAAATAGTATATTTAAATAACAAAAATAAATTATTAAATTCCACAGCCTGAATTTCTGAAATTTTACATCAAGTGCGTACAAAATAGAATATAAAATAGGACTAAGAAGATACATCACGACTAAGTTAAGCATATTAACGTGAACATACAATTATTTGTTCTTTGGCGATCTGCAGTCATGCTTGGGAACGATGACAAGTTATCGACAGTGCTTTTGCTAGGGGGCGTAAACGAGTTTTCAAACTAACTTACTTTGAACAAGGTAATATTAGTTTTAATAGCAATTAATTTTCGATTTGAGAGGTGGGTATGGTATCCGCCTTATGAACCATTCATTGGATAACCAACACCTCTGTCACCCCAAATGTTTCGCTACGTTTGGTAACTTAGCAGGGGTGTCTGGGTTCATTTGCGGGGTGAGGTTTGTTCATATCTTGGTGTCGGATGCGTCTACCCAACTGCGTGGCGGGCCCGACCGGGAGAGGCCAGATTGGGGAAACTCTCGCCCCCTACGCCTTGCATAGAAATGGAAGGGATAGATTCATCATTACTTCTGGACACTGACGTTCAGATTCCTACCCACCCCTTTTGGCTCAGGGTCTCCTGTGTGGTGTTAATGTAAAAAAATGATTATATATTTTTTCCATCAAAAGCAATCACTGGGTAGGTACTATCATTTCTCTTCCTATAACAGTTAACGTCGTACAATATGAATCTCATTAAAAATGAAGCCGATAGAGACAGATGGGAATATAAGGTTTTATCTACACGAACTCCCGAACCGAAACAAGTTTAAAACTTTTTTAACAGCCCTGTCCCAGTTTTAAAACAGTTTGGGAACTTTAGTTTTAAAACTGTCCCGTCCTCCAAAAACTGCTTTTAAATTCAAATTCATACTATCTGAACCCATATCCGACCCACCATTCCTGGGTACACTTCAACTTTTCCGTTGGACAGGCCACATAATATTCCAGACTTTTCTGGTAGAGAAATAAAATTTGAAAAAAGGAAAGTTTAACTTTGGTACTGTATAAACAAATATGACAATACAGATTATTAGATATCGCACCTAGACTTGAGTACAGCACAGCATCACACAGATCTATTGCTTGCATACAGTACCTATGGCGCCCTTGAGGTGATTTTGCACAAAAACGGCGCTATATAAATCATCCAAATATTATTATTAAAACATGTTTTTCGACATAAAATAAAATTCCAGTTAAACCGACAAAAGCAAATTTTTAAAATAATAAAAAAATACACTGTAAGTCTTTTTGAATATTAAAATTCGATGATCGTATACACATATAATATATTGTTCCTTTCTAGCTAGTAACAATAATCAAGCGCAAGGGAGACAAAAGGCTGTTTCTCAGTGACGTTTGGCAAGGACATCTCCGTCGATGTCCTTACCAAACCTAAGATTAAGTCAAATCTAATCGGATGATCATTCATCATCACCATTACTTTTGGCTCTACAACCCCTGGTGGGTCTTGGCCTCCTCAAGAGTCTTCCTCCACTCATCTCGGTCCCGCGCCAGCTCTCTCCAGTTTCGAAGCTCCAAGGCAGACAAATCTTTGAGGACGTTGTCGCTCCATCTTAACCTTGGCCTTCCCAGGCTCCTTCTCCCTATCGGTCTTGAGCTCAGCAGGGACTTTGGTTCTTGATGCTCGGTCATTCTCTCCACATGACCTAGCCACCGAAGTCTTCCCAGTTTTATGAACTTTGTGACGTTTAGCTCCTTAAACAGAGTATAGAGCTCAATAGGATGATCATTACGTAACATCTACTGACGTTTTATTCGTTGCACTATTCAAGGTCTGAAGGGACGTACTTGACTTACTTTATTCCTGACATTATTTGGAATGTAAATTTAAACGAAATTTTGGTCTACGATGACATTTAGATTTTTTTTTGGACAAAAAAGTTAAAAATCAGTAGGTATAGAACAGCTAGGGTCGGGGTGAAGGGCTGGGCGGCTACCCGGCTGTGTGACCAGCGACGATATGTCGAAGATTTGTATTTTGAAGAAAAAAAAAGTTATCTAAAAAGTCACCGAAGACTAAAATTTGATTTTTATTTTTTACTCCAAATAATGTCAGGAATCACTGGTAAAAGAAAGTCAAGTACGTCCCTTAACACCCTGTAAATGTTGCAACAGTTAGATAATAATTAGATAATAACAGTTAGATAATAATCAATGGTAAATCACTATTTTGATTAATCTTTATAACAAATTGGTGTACATTATGAATACCAAAAAATATGCTTTAGATAAATTGAAAGTTTTCCTATCTTTTCGCTTTAGTAGAATACAAATAAAAAAATAAATTACACAATAAAAAATATAAATTTAAAATACTAAAATAAATATATTTTCAATAGAAATGTATCAACGCGTAAAGGAAACAACATTAAAAAAAATACAGTATTATAGCAAAGATTATCTTTGACAGTTTCACTTAATTAACTTTTTTGCTTTCTTATAAAATTTATTTACAAAATAAATAAAAACCAGTTTTGTGCTTGAAATCGAACGTTTCTATAGACTCCGTTTGTCAAGCAATTTTAATGCCTATTACCTACATTATAAGGTATACCAAGAATATACACATTTTTGGCTTGTAGCTTCCTCTTAAAGTAAAATAAATGTTACTAAAACACGACAGAAAACAACTACGCACTTCGTTTTTGGACTTGTTTCTCTTTCGAACAGGTGTATAATATGTACATATTATTGTGCCGCGTGCCACATATCTTGCCACAAGTAACGCCAAACGAACAGCCACGAAGTTGAACTCACTGAAAAATAAACGACCATTCACGATGTGTCAATAGTAATGTTTATTAAACACACGGCGAGAGAAGGCGGTGAGCGTACCAGAAGAAAAATTCGGTTCTGCATTTAGTGAAAGCGCTGACTGTTTTGCTTCGTTGCGTTTGGAAAATTGGCGAATTGCCTTTGGATGGATGCATGAGTCACCGCAGTATTACTGGTAATACAGGAATTACTTCAGTCACTGATAAATTTTATAAAATCCCTTCAAATTCAAAGCAAACGGTCTTCGCGTGACTACAAAATTAATTTAGATTATGCTATCATTTTCAGTAGTGGCGGAATGTGGGTCAGAATTTGGGTGGGGAACAAAGATAACTAGATAGCTAAAAAATATATTTAAAAAAAAAACACGAACGCACGGCTTTCAACAACAGGCTTTCATGCTTTGTTATTATAAAATAAGTAATATTGAATGTTTAAAATCACGAACACAAAGGGTGAGTACATATTGATATTCGAAGAAAACTTCTTTTCTGATTCAAACAGTGCACGAAATAAGCCTTAAACCGAAAAATCTAAACATTTGTATGGAACATTGAATATAAACTAAAAGCGTATGCTCACATTCGGATGTCCAAAAATTCGGGCACAAGCGATATTCGCAAACATGTCAAGTCAAAAGTGACAGTAAGAAATGGCAGTTATTCAATATTAACTTGTACATCACACAATAAAAATGGGGTAGAGACATAGACATTCAAATTAGGGGACTAGCCATTAGGGAAAGCGGAACAAACCAAGTTGCGCGGAGGCCGGATGGGGAGGGACCCCCTCCCTTTGTGTAATCTGTCAATAAATGAATCTAAGATTCGCATTGCAATAACACCATGTACACCGTTTAGAAAATAAAATCTGCTTGCGAATTACTAGATCTTTTTACAATGACGCGCTAATTGCTGGCTGCATAAAAAAAGGAACTACAAATTCCAAATCGGGTGAACAAAAGTTCGGGCTTGTTTCCAAAACTGAATATTTTGTTACACTACTTAGTTATACACTTTTACAAATAATGTGTTATAATTAACCTACCTCACTCATTTTGACGTGATAGATTAATCAAAGCATTCTCGAACCCGAAATGATACTCAGATTTCATATTAGGTCATGTCAATAAAGTTGGATGTCACATGGGTAGGGCACATTTCCAATGTTGAAAAACCACGTTTTTCATAAGATTGCAAACTGGCTGGTAAATAATTTTAAGTGTGTAATAAGTAATAACAAACAACTCAAACCGCGTAACATAGGAATGATAACTGATAGTGTTAACGATAAGAAAAATAATGTATGTATATGGGTAATTGAATGGACGGAACACCGCACAGTCTATCTGTCTGCCAATAAAAACAGTAATTCAACAACGGAATCGAGTATGTTCGCTGTCTATTTGTTTGTTACACAACAGTGATCGGTGTCCGGTGCGGTCGGTGGGCCCATTGTGACATTTGTGATCTGCGATCTCCTCATGTAAACACTGGCTACACTGTTGCTAAATTTATACATAGCACAATTGGATATGCGACATGATAGTATACGAATGGTTATTTATGCATAACACAAATGCCAATAATCAAACCACTAAACTATAGTGTCATGTATGATTCTATTCCCCCAGAAGTGGATATTCGATATGATAGTATACGAATCGTTATTCATACATAACACGAATGCAAATGATCGGACCACTAAACTATGGTGCCATGTATGATTCTATTGGTGGTATTTCACCAGGGCGACACCTTCGAGAATCTACCGCTCTGTGTAAACAATGAGAGTTGTGTCTGCACTGCTGATTTGAGATCGTTAAATAATCAACTGAGGCACAGGATCATAGGGGCCTAACTAAAAAAACTGGTATTTTCAGTTAAACTTGGTTTCGGTCATGCCATAATCATATTTATCATAGCTCTATTTCATACATACAGCCATTTAAGAGATACAGTTGGGCATATAATCTTTATTGCGTTTATCTCAAAACTAAGATTTTGTAGATAGGCCTCTGTGATCCTAAACCATTGTTTGTAGAGCGACTGCTGTTTTACATCCCCATGGCACCGTCAACTGTCAAGAGAAAACAACGAGTATGACAATTCCCTCGAAAGGCGAAATAGCTATATAATAACACAACCCTTTTCCTCGTGTGTTCATTATTATAAAATAATATTTGAAATTCCCGTGCTGGTGATTAAATGAAAGTCATGGGGGAGGAATGATTCGCTAAATCCGCGAACCGATGTCTCGCAACAGAATAAAGTGAATAAATCCCTACAAATATCCAATAACGGTGAGCCAGTGGCGCGTCACCCCCTTGATTAAGCCGCAGGGGCTGAAAACTCAATTTAAAAACCTATTTCCTCGGCACAGACATGCTGTTTCCGCGTAGCAGTGGCTTGTGTCTGCCGGGGCCGGTCGGGCAGCCATCACTTTTTAATCCCGGGCGAAATTGCGCAACAAAGGGTCAATACAAAGTTATTAACTATCCCCTAATGAAGGTTCCATGCTGCGCTGGCGGCTTGTTGATTCATAATACACATTTATACTTCTCTAAATAGATCAAAATAAAGTCGCTATACGCGCCTATACCCTTTCATGTTTCTAGCTGACTAGTAGGTACTGCGGCTCAATAATAAGGCCAAATGAGCCGCAGTACTAGTCAGATAGAAACATGAAAGGGTATTGTTATAAGCCCTAGCTAGTTAGAGGATTACGAAAGAATCCATAAAATCAAAAAAAAAAAAAAAATATATATATAATATTTAGGCACTTTGCTGTCGGGTAACATTTTTTTTAATAAAAAATTTATTATTCATATTTTTACCACATGTCACCACTGTTTTATCCTTTCTCAAAGTTTGAAAACCCACCCGGCAATATTTTATTCGAGTTTCGTTGAATAATATACGCACGTACCTACATTAGCGCGCTTTTACGATCACAACGAAATGGCATGGCACCATTAGTCTCATTTTTAGCTATTATTATTTAGTGTGTATGAAAGAGCGAAGACGCTTTTGACACACTTGCTAATAACAGCTGTTGAACCCGAGAAACAATGCCAATGACAGTGACGGAGTGTGGATTTTTTTATCATTTTTTTTTTTTAATTGAAAAAAAATGTTACCGGACAGCAAAGTGCCCATAACATTTTTTACTCCAAATGTGCTAAGGAATAGCTGGTTAAAGTTTGTCGGGTACGTGCCGATACACCTTGTATAGTTTACATTTAAGAATCTAAGTAAGAATCGTGGCTCCCTTATCAGGCATAAGAGCTCCTCTTTTCTGATAAGGTATACATACATGACCAATTATGAACCTAAATATTATATTTTGCAAAATATGTATGTATTAATGTAACCCATATGATCTATATTAAAATAAATAAAAAAATTAAAAAATTATGGAAAGCAAAGAAAAGTCGATAATTTGTAAAAATATTTTTGGGCGCTAACATTGCTAACGCTGGCTTAACCTTTTAAGATTCCTAAAAATAATGTACTAAGGAATTATATATCTTAAAAACACCTACAGAAAAGTCTGCGAAGAAATAATATGTCTATCTCCTAAGGTTTTTTGACACAGCGTTGCATTTGAATACGCGTGTTTAATACACCGACATTTTATAGAGGTCACCTGTGACAGGTGAAAACATGCAAATAAATAAAACATCTGTTGCCATCTGTTGGACAACCATGTTTTTTTTAAAGCAGCGCCATCTGTTGGACGTAAAAGCAACAGGCGCTATTGTTTCTTTATCTGCTCAGACAGACTAAACCACAGCAAAATGGTGGGGTACAGCTAGTAAGAATAACAAAATGTAAGAAAATAATCTATTGTAGTAGTTTGAAGGGTTTTGAATAAAAATAATAAAAAATACGATTATAATAATATTATTAAAATGATTTAAGTATAATATGCTATTACGATTAATGATTACAGAAATGAAACATGGCAATGTTAAATTTAAAAAAAAAAACATGTTAAAAAAGTCACCGGAGACCAAAATTTTATTCACATTTTTTACTCAAAATAATGTCAGGAATCACTGGTTTTAAGTCAAGTTCGTCCGTTAACACCCTGTATACAAGAGATTTCGTTTAAATAAAACAATTGAAAATGTCTTGTTTTTTTCTATTTCGTTTCAAATCTCCATGAAAGAAATGACGTTGCGTGGTGAAAATAGTCAGAATCAGAATCTTCAAATTCCTTCGAATGAAAATGCAATGGAAATGACGCCAAGGCTTACCTACCGAGTTTTTGTGCTTCAGAACAGATTTATATCCGGTATGATAGTTGTTACAAAGTTATTAATTTAGTTATATTGCTTCATAAGCAAATGGCGTATCAAAAGACTTACATAATATCTGTGGTAATTAATTAATCAAACGTAATAATACTCGAGTTCATTGCGCTTAAATTATGAAGTGGTCTGATTCCATAATATATCATCTGGCAGTATAATATTACTTACGTATCTCGAGCAAAAGTATCAAAGTGGTTTTTTCCAGCATTGACTGGTGACTTTTTAAAACTGAACAAAACATTACGTATTACATTTATAACAGAAATAAAGGACATAATATACAAGATAATTAACTAGACATTAACTGTGTGTAAGAGGGGCAGATACTAGATACTTGGTATCCCCCTAGTGACCACCATTCAAAATCGAAACAATGTCGTGACCAGATCTGAATAGCAGTTGGAACTCTTGTGGGGTAATCACATTCAAAATACGATGAAAACCCCGATGCAGAAATCCGTTATTTCTTTCTATTCTTCTCTGGTGCCTTATCCAATCAGAGGATGGCTATCATCAAGGCAATCTTCGTACAGCAGACGTAATATAACTGTTAAAATTACCTATCTAGAAATGCAAAATTATTACTGCTAAAATAATAGCGTACCTAAGTTAATTGCCCTTTTCGATTTTAATACATCACTAAGCCACATAAGATTAATTTGATCAACATTATTCCAGTTCATACCGACAATCTAACAGTTTATCAAAATGCAGCAAGAGAAAGAGGTATTTTTGGTAGCTTAGTCTCTACCGCCCGCTAGAAGCGTGACGAGTGTCACAAGACTAGAGACGAATGGTCCACGCTTGAGCTAGTCTGTGATAGACAACATTTCACTACGTAATCATTCTGTATGTTTTTGTCTTATGAACACAGCACGAGTTTGATACTGAAGGTAAACAGAGCACAGGCCGAGACGATTGTAATGTTGAGTTGGGACAATCTAGGTAGGAGGTATATCTTTGATAACTACAGAAAAAAATTAACACATAACAAAAGACACTTTAACCTTCACGTACCTGAAGGTAAAAATCACGTGTGATCCGAAGGGGTCCCTAGGGTCCCCCACATCGCGGAGCGATCGTGCTTCTTAATATTATTTTTGCACTTTCCAATGCATAACACTCGGATATACAAGTTATTGTTATTACTATTACCTATCGTTTTAACCTGACATCACCCATCGTCGTCCAACAGGGAATCATTGAGTGCAAAATGGTAAAAGAGATAAGTAAGTGTTTTTTCAAATATTTTTATTTTTCGTTTTTTCATAAAGTAGGAAGAGTTTTTAAGACTTTATGGACTGCATGCAAGGCATAAGGAATATTTGTTAAGATTTTATCAATATATCTGAAATATGACACCGTAATAGCACTTTTCAGTCTTTCAAAACATCGTCAGACAATTGTCAATACCTCTGCTGCGATTGGCTCAGCCAAACCGTATATTGCGAGGACGTGACTAACTGTCCGATACAGTTCTGATACAGTCAATACTCAATCCGCTTGATAACCAAATCAGCCACGCGGCTGTCGCGGGCTGTTCGTTGCACAATGGCGGGGATTGGCCAACAACGGCACCGAATGCGGCCAGGGCGGTATAATTCGGAAATGCAATAATTATTATTCAAATACACTCACTCTACTGCCTACAATGATTGTATTGTGGAGGCTCGATCGGTAAAAGATACGGGCAGACAGATGCGCAGAGGTTCGAATCTCAACATAGCTGGCCAAAAATAAAAGTGTTTTTTTTTTAAACGACAGTAATTTGGATTATCTTAATTTAATTAAGCTATAACCTGAGAACGAGAAGAGCCGACCCCAACAGCCTACCTAGGCAATGAGTTGGGATAGTGCTAGGAAGAAGAAGAAGAAGTAATTTGGATTATACTTTTATGGTGGTAATTACACAGTGGACGCATAAAACGATAAAGGTTTGTCGTGTTGGGCTTACCTCTTTACCTGAAGTAAGGTAAAAAAGTCTTACTACGGTTGAAATTGTTCAAACATTTTCTAAATATCTTCTTTAACCCTTTCAGGCCTCTGACATATTGACCGCTATATTCTTAAAGATGCTGTCAGAAAGTGTTTATTTCCGCTTCTCAATAAAATCCAAATAAATTGGATATTTCTGAACGTATCCAAAACTAAAAACTCTTTTTTAAAGGTGATGAAATACGCTTTCAAATTTTATTATTAGAAATAACCATAGAGAATTTTTTTTAAATGACATATCTTTCTTTTTGCCGTCTAAACACTGAGCTACAATTACTGATAGCAAAAATATTTTATTAGACAAATGTATTATAAACATTACCGCCACCTCACTTTTTGTCGTTTCATAAAAAAATAATTAATAAATAATTCACAAAGTTTCATGCTTTTTTTCTCAAATTGCGGTCGGAAACTTCTTAAGGTGCACATTTTAATTATTCTGTGGTTAACTTCTATTTGAATATAAAGCGTGATGTTTTCTCTTTCTAACACCGTTTAGTTCACATTTCTAACTATGACGGTAAGGGAGACACAACGATTTCTATGAGACCATATAAGCTGTTCTAAAATGCGAACAAATTGACTTTACCGGTAATAGCTAATTGTTCCCGAAATAAATTAAGTAAAACCGAACAAATTAGTTTGGGGAGTAATTATAATAAATATTTAATAAATTTAATTGGCCTATCTGGGGCCTAGGAGTAGAAATGTCTTATATAAATTATCGAAATCAGTTTTCTTTCAAATCGGTATAGATTTTAGGGATTTTCTGTTCAAAATCTCCAAATTTAATTTTTGGCCATCTAATGTTTCTATTCGCTAGTGTGTGGGACGTGAAAACTGTTAAAAAATACCGTCGAACGTGCCAAGCAACACACTTCGCCAGGTCTTTATGAATAAGCCAAAAAACTCTTCGATACGAAAATAAGATGATATTGTTTTTTCCAGCATTGACTGGAGACTTTTTAAAACTGAACAAAACATACATATTACATTTATAACAGGACTGAAAGACATAATACAAGATAAGGCACGTACCAATCAAATTAAAATCATATTTGCTAGTACGGAAATATAATGGAAGATAAGCAAGACGAATATGACGAAATGTTTTTCATCAAAGACTTCACAAGAGTGAAAACACAAGAGACAAGTCTCTAATGAGGAACTGCAGTCAAATTAATTTAATAATTTTCTTTTTGACACACTTGATTGTGCAGCCGGTGCCGTTGCCAGTGTAGATTTTGTAAATACAATGAATTTAAGGATATAAAAAAAAAAATGTTCGTCCCTTTGGTCGCCTGCTAAGATAAGTGTGTCATTTTTCAAGCATTACATAATGTTCTGTAAAAAAATATAACGTGGAACCAAATATATCTCGAAAGAGTTACTAACTTATACATCATGAATTAATTTATTTTTAATGAAATAAAATAAAACGATATTTTTGTTTTATTTTATTTCATTAAAATGTTAAACCAAAAGTGATTGCTTTCTACGAAAAAAAAAAAAAAATATTTTTATTTACGCGATTTAAAATTTCCTTCATTTACTGCCCGTTCGATCCATACCTACACACCGCTTCGAATTATTTACTCATAAACTGCCTATGACGCATAAAATATCGGCTAAACTTTCAAAAGACGTGTTACGTAGGTAGTTTCAGAAAAATGGATTTTTCCTCAAACTTGGAACTTTCTTCATGGAAAATTTGCTATTTTTAGGATAAATACCGTAATACTTTGTGAGCCGTAAGTTGCGTATCGGCATTGCGTGAACGCAGTAAAAAATATGGTGATATTAAATTTAAGAATTTAGTCATTCGTCCCTGGCAGAATTGAAAAAATAATATCTCAGTTTTGATTGATGAAAGCGGCTTTTAATCTTCTTATTAGATACTCCCAATTATGCTCGCGTTCTCGGGATACAGGCTAACTAACTAACGAATCATCATATATATAAACAATTGTTGAAAAAACTTGGAAGGCAAATTTGATTTGACCCCGAATCGTGTAAATGTGGTTTACTTGAAATTGAAAGAAAAAAATGAAAAGAAGATTTTGAATGTTTTAAATATAATTTCTTTAAATGATAAATACGTGTGATTGCTTACCGACCAGTTAACGATGCTGTGTGACTATCCTCTAATAACTGTGTAGTGATTTGTTGAGATTTTTACCTGTAACAAAAAAGAACAATAATATTAAAGCAATGATTGATCTTGCAATTTCACGACAATTAGATACTTTAGAAGAAAAATATCAATAAAATCAAGTTGATAGAATGCATTGTCATCGACAACTTGTTTATCTGCCGAATATCAGCTCGATCGGATGTCGGGAAGTGTGTCAATTTCCGCTTCCCAGATTTGCATTAATTCATTACCGAAAACAAGAGTGAAAATGTAGATGTGTTTGAAAATACCAAATAATCATACAATTGTCGCAATATAACATCCTACAATAAACCGCAAACATCTTTGAAGATTCAATAGATTATTTTTAATGTGAATATAACACAAGAGTGCAACCAGGGAGGTATAACTCCGATCGAAAATTGTAACCGAAATATTGTGAAGTCACATGATTGCCACTATATCCACCAATGAAAAAATCTGAAAGTCTATGGAATAAACATTCAGAGTTTTTCATTGGTTTAAAGTATAATAAGTAGGCTCCGAATTAGAATTTTCCTGTCTATATATTGGAATATCTATGGTTTTTTAGGATCGATTTGTTTCATACAAAAAGCCCGAAGTTATCGATCTAGTTAGTGGTTTATTTATGACTGCAACCAATCGTGTGAAGCCAGGGGGACCATGGCGCACAATTGAGGTATGTTGTGAGGCACAAGGGAATGGGTAAGAAAGGTAGATGTGATAGAGGAAGGTTGGGAAGTATCTGGATATTCAGGTCTAGTCACCAATCACGGCTAAATCTTTTTCGATTTGATTCCAACGTTTCGATTCTGAATGGTGATGTTTACTTTAATACACAATGATTACTAGGAATAATAATAAATAAGCTTTGTACAGCCCCCTTTAAGGATATATTTAACAAAAATGGTTCAGAAAAATGGTATTATAATTTCATATTATTTTGTATGGAGGGATTTCGGTCCCTCCTGTAGTTGTGTATCGTGTAGCATGTAAGTTAACAATTTAACGTCCCCAGTCAACAAAGAATGGCGGGTTAACGGAGCCGGCAATAATTTTCCACATCTCTGGCAGATTCCGCAGCCGAGGCAGAAAATCATATTATTATTCTACGGGCAAAAGTTAAAAACGCCGGCCGGAGTTACGCCCTGCCACGCGATATGCCGCTCGGAAATAGAGCGGGTATTTATACCTTTACGCGGCGCATCACCGGCCGCACCGTCTTACCGGCAAGCCAACCTGAATCAACAGGGTTCAGAAGTTTATTCTACGGACAAGACTATAATAGAACTAAACGAAAGAAGCAACTGCAAGCGGCGTTTTCCTTTCCCATAAGTTGAGGTTCAACTCGCGTATGTATACGTAGCATAATAATACACATTACACATCTCTTATTCTTCTATTGCAAGGTGTTGCCGCTGAGACCTCCGTTGTAATCTCTCCTTCCGTTAACCTTTACGTACACGAGGGTAAAAATCACCCCAAATGGGGTCACTAAGGTCCCCCTATACCGAGGAGCGATCGTGTCTCTTAATAATTTTTTTGCCCTTTACAATAACCCTCAAATAATAGAAACTATTTTTATATCTACGATTTTAACCGGTCATAGCCCATTTATGCCCAGAAGTCGCTCGGTAAGTAATGCAAAACAGTAAAACAGATAGAGATACAAAATCGAGCGTAACTCAAATATATTGTGCTGTAGCCCTTTCAAAATAAATGTAATGGGGATTGAAATAATTTCATTGGAATTGGAGATATCTTATTTAATATGTAAAAAAATATTTTTTTAAAATAGATCGGTTACGGAATAATTATTGTTCTAGGATTACCTAAATTACGCTGTAAATTTTGTAAAAAAAAAACAACATAGATAAAGCACAAAACTCTCGTTTGGGATCCGCTCATATATAGGGTGTCCGGAGCTAAAATGCGCTAACTTCAGGGGTTATTCTACATGATAGTACAAGTAAAAAAGATAAATAATTTTTTTTTTAGAAATTCCAAGTTTTGAGGTAGTAATATTTTATGGGAAAATTTGAATCATCATGTAGAATCACCCCCCGAAGTTAATGCACCCTTTACCCCCGGACACCTTCTATGGTTAAAAAAAAGTTTTTTAAGCTTAATCATTCCTTACCAATAAGAATACCAATATCACCATTCGATAATCGCCCAAATTTATTAATACAAATTAATTAATATTAACTTATAATTATTTGTTATCCTTTATGATATGCATAAAACCTTGTCTTATAAACATTAGTTTGTCATTAAAAAATAATCGCCATTCGACATATAAAAAAAATAAATATTGGTATCTAAGCATTTACGTGCCTTGAAATAATAAAAATGTATATTGGGAATTGTTGTATTTGTATTCTGCATTGCAAAGTAAAATAAACAAACAACTTGATGTGCAGAGAAAACTTTTCTGTGTGGAAACACGTGTTTTAGTGTGATTGATTGCAGAAGTGTTTTATTTGCTTATTTAAATTTCTATTAATACAACTGATTTTTTTTTGTGTTTCACCATTTATTTATTTGTTTGTTACAAAAATATTACAGCATAGATTTTGACTGTCCAACTAGGAAGGTCTCCCGTTCTAGGACAGTCAATATATGTAATACTTATCAGTATTAGATTCAGTACTTATCAGTACCATTTTTTTTCAAAATTAAAAGTTTATTAATCGTGAATTATTTGAATCACATTAAGCAAGAGTATTTAAAAAATCACAGACAACCGAAATTAGTTGATGGTCCTGCCGCTGAGAGCTCCTTCTTAATGTCTCTTTCCGTTACATGCGTAGTTCATAAGAAAGGGGGAGAGGTTACAATGGAGCTATCAGAGGCCTTCTTTCTTCTTTCCTGTACTCGAATGTCGTCTTTCTGCGCTATCGTAAACCTCACACCTCTCAGTGCTTTCTCTCAATCTGAACAGCAGACAGAGAAGAAATAATGTTTATGTATTTCCCCCCTAATTCCTATGTTCATGCAGCGAAATTGTAGAAGCATAATTCATAGGCATTACAATTATTTTCTGAACGATAATATTGCAGCCGCATTTATGAAACCAGTCGCGACTCTGCCAATCTTACGTTGATAATGCATTTTCTTTGTGAATTATCGGTTACCTCAGTACATAGGTAGATACAGGCAAAGACACTTTAGAAAGAATTTGTACACACTGGTAGTAGAGAAGGTTTCAAAAAAGTTTGAGGAACACCCACCCGCAGTACCTACACTCTTACCCCGCAGATTCCCAAATATACTAGGTGCGTAACGAGCGACATTTATCAATTCAGTCTATTTTATTTTTTTTAAATCAAGAATGACCTTCTGACTTAAATACCAGTTTTAAAATATTTTCATAGTTTTAATTTTTCAGGTCTGCCGAAATTGCACCAAATCTTTGGTTGCCTCTGTGACATCCACCAGTTACAAAAAGTTTACATTTTATTTAAACAGACACTGTATTTTGTATGACAGTGCCGAGTGTCGAGACGTTTTTTTGTTTAACTTTTAATATTTTACACTAGGTAAAATGTCAGCATCCCGTCACTTCTGTTATTGTATTCTACCAAAGTGAAATAAACAATTAATCACTTATGCAAATACTATTACTACGAAAATATGCATCGCATTACTTCTAATCAACATGCTGTGGTATTTATAATACACTGATCATGACGACTGTATAATAATAATACGTATATTAAAATTGCTTGATGCTGAAACCAATTCGAAAATACAATCGATATTATTGTGAAGAAAATGTCAAATATGCAATGATCATAACCTCAAACAGTCGAAAATGTATTTTTATAGCAAACTATAATATTAAATGAAAAAATACACTTTGTAATACATCACTTTTTATTGAATTAATAACTGACAAACCACGTATCGCGTATCAAGCTTCATCAGGGCTATTAATCCATCAATGGCTCTTTGCCAATCGCTCTTAGAATACGGTATTATCGTATGGGAAAGTGCAAATGACAATATCCTAAAATCACTCATTAAAACCCAAAAAGCCATAATGAAAATTATTCTGAAAGTCCCTATAAGAACTAGCACTGACGAAATCTTCAACAAACTTAACATGTCACTTAAACAACTCTATTCTAAAACAATACTCATAAATACAAAACACAAGAAATAACAACTAGCATAATATATATTAGAAACACTAGATCTCAGGAAAATATACCCATCAAACAACTACAAACATAACATTTGGGCAAAAAAGCTTCCTATACTATGGTACTAAACTCTACAACAAAATATCTTTTAATTTAAACTAACTATTTTTTTTTTTTTTTAAATTATATTTATTTATTATATAAGTACATTTTTGTTTATTTGTTACAATATATGATCAAATATTTAAAGATTAATATTTAATTTCTTTCAAATATTTATTTATTCATTACGGCATTGTTATTTTGAGTTTTCCTTTGACAATATATATTATTAAACTACCACTATCATACTCTGAATTCTTAATAGTACAATTTTGAAAATAACAATTAAATAAATTTCTGTTAAAAATATTATAGTATCGGTAGGTACTTAATCGTTTGTCTGAATTCTTCATTCAATCAGTTGCAATTTTGAAAATTACACTTAAATTCAAAACAAAATTGAAGTTCATTGAACCATACTTACATGGACAGACCGAATTTTTGTAGATTCAATTATGTTTTTATCCATCCAGTACCTAAACCATTAATGATTTCGTTTACTTATGTTGTTTTTTTGCGGTGCATTATTATTGTAATTCTGCAGTTCTTATTTCGTCATTATTCGATGTTTCATTTTTCATTGCACTGTTGTGATGGTTCTTGCTTACATTTTTGTTTCCGGAACAATAAAATAGAAATATAGAACAATACTGCCGTGGTAGGTATTGAAGGGGATTCTATCTTAACTACTCTATTTTTCTATTGATAAAAACTTTATTGTTCTATTTTGTTCCGTTTTAAAGTTGGCGGGAAAGCGATATTTGCCTGAGATCAGAATTTTTTGCGAGTACAGCAAAAAGTCAAAACTGGCCAGAACAAGGGAAGTTAGGGCGTCCAAAAGATAAGGAATATTTTGAATAAAGAATATCACTAGATAATATTTTGAATAAAGAATATCGCCTTGTGGGCGTGTTTCGTGATCTAAACGGAGCCTATATTTCCATACCAAACTGTGTTTGTTTCACCATTATTACGAAATTCAAATGGGAAGTCGATATACAATTCCAGGCAAGTGTAAGAGAGACAGACCGTGTGCTAAAAGGCCTAAAACCAAAAGTCCGTGGCACATTGGTTTCCATTAACATTTATATGGAAGGCACTTCTAGTTTTCTTCTTTATTCTATGGCTTTGAGGCTGAGAATTTACCTGGCTATCAAGATCTAGTCACCAATTACTATTAATAAAATATATGTATAATATTATATTCGAACTTGATTCGATTTTTTTTTCATATCGGTCCCCATATGGAAAAATTTCTGTTTTACACGACCATTATATTCATACAGAGTTTTTGGGATGGTACCAAATCGTCAAAAATGCCAACATTACTGTAGATAACAGAAAGCATCTGTTATTTGCATTTGCCGTCGACCAATCCTCGAAAATTTACGCGAAATTCATAACACCGAACAGTAACACATGTTAAAATCCGTTATAAACACATATTATGGTCTTTTTTATCAATATTTTAAATTTGAAACGAAATAAACACGCAACATTTCCACATAATATAGTTAAACAATGACAGACGACAGATGTCAAATAATGTCCGCCATCTTGAACGGTACGAAAATCGGTACCAAAACGGAGTTCGTCCTTTTTCATTCCGAATGTTTATGAAAAGTTGAACTATATGGATAATGGGCGAAAAAAAACATCTTGTAAAACGCCCATTAATTAGCATTTGAGAAAGAAAATACCAATACTCGTCCGAAGCCAAATCGTTGTAGAAAATATATATTGCTCAATGGTCAATTCCTCGTTGGGATATAGCGCTGAGATGGTGATGATTAGTCACTAATAAAATTTATGGTAAAATTAGCGAGGTTAAAAGTAATATTAATTTCTAAAAGTGCAATAAAACATTTCACTCTAATAATACTAGGTAGTAGACATACTACGAAATGTAACACTCCTCACTAAAATTTAAGAGGGCTAAATCGGTCGTTCAATCCTTGATAAGCCGCAGTCCCTTTTCAGACGTCGAGGCGTTAGCATTGTATCATAAGTGACATTTATAAATAATTGCATACTTCCATCTCACCGAAATTTTCGTAAATTCTCTAACTTTATCAGTACGGATATATTCATCGAGCGATGAGGAATGTTGATATTATTAATTGACTAGCTGTCCCCCGCCACGCGTTACCCGTCCTCCATCACAACACAAGCAACATTTTCAGCTTACTGTGGTGGTAGTAGGAGATTTTCAAATATTGTCAAGTTATTCGTAACCCGGGAATGTTTGTCTTTCTTTAAAGAAAAAAAATATTGATGATTAATCTAAAATTAATAGGTATGGTCTTATTAGAGTGATTTAAAAAGTTTCAATGTGAGAACAGTTTGTTTTCAACGGTTAGTTCGACATAATTTCATGAATAGTGCACAACAAATACTATTTACAATTCAATTTACCGGTCAGTGGCTGAGTTGACATCGCGTTCTCTATACAAATCATATACAATACGTGTAATATTGGTGATATCTTTGCTTACAACCTGTATATTATGGATTATGTGCTAAGTCACGCTAAGCTAGACATTCCAACTAAGCCGAGCTTAAAAGCAACTGATGTACCGTGCCTAAGACTATTTTTATTCCCGTTGTTTCTCGTCGTATAAACCTAAAATTGTTATTTTTAATGCTGAAGATTTCTTTGTATTCTTTTATAAAAAATATTATACCTGTGAATATAATGTCGAATATAAGAAATCGTAGTCAGTGAGTTTGATTTTTATAGTCTGTTATCGGAATATCTGAGTAGCACGAAGGTCTCGGAAGTGACTCAAGGTCATCAAATTATTAAAACACTTCATAAATAATTGGCATATCGTGTAAAATAATTATTATAAACAACATTACGATAAAAAAACACAATCTTACAATTGTCTAGAGCCAGTGGGGCTATGTCCTCCTTAATCAAAATTTACATGGCTCTCTGCCAATCACTGTTAGAATACGGTATTATCGGATGGGGCAGTGCGAATAAAAATATACTAAATCCACCAATTAAAACTCAAAAAGCCATAATGAAAATTATACTAAAAGTTCCTGTAAGAACTAGCACTGATGAAATCTTCACCATGTCAATTAAACAACTATATTCTAAAACTATACTCATTTACATTCATAAGTACAAAACCAAAGAAATAACAACAAACACGTACAATATAAACACTAGATCTCATGGTCAAAAACTTATTCAAGAAATAATTACTAATACAACTTTTGGGCAAAAAAGCTTCTTATATTATAGTATTAAACTCTACAGTAAAATACCACTCTCACTCAAAAACCTCAACATTATAACATTTAAATCTCAAATAAAAAGCTGGATACTTAATATAGGGAGATCTGAAATAGAAAATATTCTGATATCAAACACAGACTAAAACCGAATCTACTAAACTGAACTACATATATAAAAAACACTATCTTACTTATTTTAAAATTATGAAAAAAAAAATTATACTACATGATATATGTTTATAATTAAATTCATATGTTACTTTGTTGTAATATTAATTTTTTATAGTTAAATTATAATATGTAAATGAAATCCTCAGCACGGGAGATCCCAGTGGGGATATCATTATATCTATATGTTGCTAAGAAAAGAAGACAATAAATCATTATTATTATTATAATTGGGGTGTATTGTGTGGCAGAAAGGATCGGGATGGATGGAGATTGGGGAGAGGAAGGTTTGGAAGTATCTGACAATGTAAAATAGGTCACCAACCACGGCTAAAGCCATTTAAAGCAACGTTTCTACCCCTCTGGACTGGTCGACCATCCGAGACCTATGCATTATTCAAAGTTATTCGTAATCAACATAATAGTGTGTGTGTATACAGGGTGTATCGGCACGTACCCGACAAACTTTAACCAGCTATTCCTTAGCACATTTGGAGTAAAAAATGTTATGGGCACTTTGCTGTCCGGTAACATTTTTTTTTAATAAAAAATTTACTATTCATATTTTCACCACATGTCACCAATGTTTTATCCTTTGTCAAAGTTTGAAAACCCGTCTGGCAATATTTTGTTCGAGTTTCGTTGAATAATGTACGTACGTACCTACGTTGGCGCGCTTTTACAATCACAACGAAATGGCACGGAACCATTCGTCTCATTTTTAACAATTATTATTTAGTGTGTACGAAAGAGCGAGGACACTTTTTGACACACTTGCTAATAACAGCTGTTGAACACGAGAAACCATGCAAATGACAGTGACGGAGTGTGGATTTTTTATTTATTTTTTGTTTTTAATGGAAAAAAAATGTTACCGCAACAGCAAAGCGCCCATAGCATTTTTTACTCCAAATGTGCTGAGGAATAGCTGGTTAAAGTTTGTCGGGTACTTGCCGATACACCCCGTATATATTTAATCGTATCAGACAAACGTTAAAGTAGGTACTAAAATTATTTTATTTTAATAATTATCTAATTTGAATTATTATAATCATTATTAAGAAAATTGACAAAACGTATTTGTTCTTAAAAGGCAATGAACCTGAGGCAAATACTTTACAAAAACACTTTCAGCTTCACAAATTCTACAATTATAATATCCCATAATTTTTTATGGGTTGGCTCTAAAAGATAATATAAAAAAGATACAAATATGACATGGAAGCGAGCCTGTCGTAAAGCTATCAAAGCGGCGAAGTCGCTAAACGAACGCTATGCTTTTGGTGTAGGTAGGAACAAAGGTAGAAACAGAGGCGAGTGGCCGCTCTGCCGATTTGCAAAGGGTGAACGATAACGCGCCGATAGGAATATATTTTTATCAAATTGCATAACATCGGAGAGAAAAAAACGAAACCATGGAGATTTTCCATACCATAAGACTGAAAGTAAGGCCAGGGGGTATAAAAAATAGTTAACGGGTATTTGGGAGCACTGCGGCGGGTACAGTTGGCAGCCGCCCTAGGCCCTTCCCACCCTGGGCCGAGTGGGCGGGCCGCCCAAGCCGTGGCGACTCGGGTCTGTTCGCTAACTGCGCGAAATTCGTTTTAGGTCACTCGATTACAGCCGCTGCCAGCGCTACCACTGCTAATAATGGACTGCCATTTGTATTTATACAGTTCACTCCGTTATGGATATCGTCAGTTTGGGGTGAAATGCAGGAGAATGGGATGATGAAAGAATCTAAAGATTAATTTTGTAATAATCTTATATATTTGAGGTCATAAGTGGGGTCCCTCAAGGGTCCCACCTCGGACCAATATTATTTCATTAAAAGGCAAATTGAAAGATGAAGAGAGAAAAAAAATAATGTTCAATCAGCTCTTAGATAAGAATTCAAACAAACACACGGAGAAAAATAAGTAGGGGAGCCAGGGGCTTGTTGTAACGGGGGTAAGTAGTAACAGCTTAATAACTCAGCTGGTTTCAAATATTTTGTTTCGATTTTAAACTCAACGTGCCCTTTAAGATACAGCTTACGACGTAAGCACAGTCAGTACAGTGCGGGAGAGCGCCGTGACCGATTTTCTGCAGTAGTGCGTTTTTTTGCCAGGTAACCTAAAAAATATTATTTCGTAAATTTTGATTTCAAGATCACACTGTGTCAAATTGAAAAATATTTCTATTAAATTTTGTTAAGCATTTATTAAGCCATCGTATTATGGTACTTTCACATAACCAAAGCCAATCATTTTTTTTTTATAAATAAAAATTTCAGTAATTTCGGTTTGGGGCTAGTTGTAGCAAAATTTAAGGGGCAAGTAGTAACCTGTTACAACTTGCCCCAAGCCTGCACGTGGGTAAAGGTTGGTAAAGCAAAGGCGAATAGACCTGAAAAGACCAAGATTGATTAAGTGAAGAAAAAAGTTTTCAATGAAGACTTAGATTCTGAAGAAGCCTGGTTATGTTTGATTTGCGGAGAAGAATATAGCAAATCAGACAAAGAAGATTGGGTCGATTGTATGATCTGTAAACTGTGGTCACACGTTACATGTGTAAGAGGTGATCCTGTTTCGTACATTTGTATAAACTGTGAATCTGATGAAGACGAAGCATAAGCAGCGAAGGTTGAGGAAATTAGTTGTTGAATTAATTTCTTTAAACTTTTGACCAAAAATAATGTAAGATTTGTTTGTTTTCATTTTTCAAAGCCCATGTAGCATGCCACATTGATTGTGATAGTTGAGTAAATACAAAAATTAAAGAATTCTTATAAAAAAACTGTTTTATGTCGATTATAAGTGCAAATTATAAAAAATGTTTTCACTGATGATTGAGTTTATTAATAAGTTTATTTAACCTAAGTATATGCTATACGAGTCCAAAGATGACTATTGTTGTTAAAGAAAACGATAAGTATTCACCTCATTAGTTCGTAAGAAATACATTTGTCTTATTATGTGTTCGTTGGTTTTATAATACAAGCCATAAATAATGAAACCTGCTGTTTTAATGTGACGTTACTACTTGCCCCACACTTGTTACAACTTGCCCCAAAAACGGGGTAAGTTGTAACAAGCGACTATTTCCACAAAAAGTGTTATAAATACAAATTTATTATAGATTCAGGAAAAAATATAGTGGGAATATATTTTCAAATATATGATTACTCATTTAAAAGCTTTTTTCAATTAAAATACTCAATAGTTTAGTCACTCCATCGAAAGAAGGAAAAAATGTTACAACTAGCCCCTCTCTCCCCTATTGTTAATTTATGAAGAATCTCTTCAAATTATTGGTAATCCGGTTAAAAACGGGATTTCAGATTGCAGCGTGTTCGACTTCGTGTTCAGATATCGTGATAATATATTCGAAATTTACTAAGAGTTTATCAGGAAACCTGCTAATTCATTCGTTAAATTCAGTGAGATTCTGAATAAATTAGCGAAACTCATTTTTCTACGTGTATTTTTTGTAACGAAAGATATTGATGTTTCCAATTCATTTTTAATTCACTCTTACTGTCCGTTTGAATGAATTATTTACGCTTCCAAACCCTCCTCTTTCTCATCTCCTTACAACATAGGTACCCGAATCGGAGAAGCAATAGTCGGGCCCGGAAAATAACTTTTTAGACGCCACCAAACACGCCATCTTCTGGAAATGATTCTCTATAATGTATTTTTACTTTAACATGAGCACCACACAAGAATACCAAAAGCTCCCAGCCATCTGTATCAAAAAACTGTGGAATCCCCGATTGGGGTATGTTGTGGGGCTGAAGGTAGTGACGAGAGAAAGAGAGAGTGGGAAAGTACCTGGATATTGAGATCTGGTCACCAAATACGGCTAAGGCCATTTCAAAGGTTTTGATTGGAAAGGAGACAGGAAAGAGAAAGGTGAGAAACTACCTGGCTATTCAGATTTGGTCACCAAAATAAAACCATTTCAAGCAACGTTTCTATACTGAATGGTATTGTTTTACCGGGGCGATTTTGAAAGTATCTAATGGTATGTATACATTTCCGAACCGAAACGCGAACCGATCCACGAATTACGGGAAAATCCACTGCACGCGGCGTTTCGCGCCATTTGCTGTAGCTGCGTTATTTTCCAATAAGTTGAGGTTCAGTTCGGCAGTTCGGCTCGCGTATGTATACGTAGAATAACGTGCCGCAAATGCATTACATAATCCTCATTTCAAATTAATAATTGTAAAATTAATCAAATAAAATTTACTTACACAGGCCGGGATTTGAACCCGCGTCCTCCTGAGTCACAACTCAAAAAAGCCTGGAAAAGGTCTGAATTCAGAAAAATGTCGGAAATCTAAAAATACAGTAACGGCACGCCTTCATCGTCCCACTCCGCATTTGGCTCACTTCATTTTACTAAACAAACGAAAAGCCCTCTCCAACATAGATCAATTTTTATTGTCTGAATACCAAAATAAACGTTGGTTCGGCCGCTCGAGGTGTTTTCTGTTTACTCTCGCCATAGTCGAGAACATGATGGATAACACGGTACGGCTACTTGGCTACCGGCACCTGCACGAGTATTATGAGCAGAAGCTTCCCAACGGGTAAACAAAAAACATCTCGTCCCGAAATAACAGCAAAACAATCATGGCAGCCGAATAATAACATCAGTCAGATTCAATTATTGAACCTCTGTTGCTCTAATGCTAAGCATACATACACGAACCGAACTACCGAGCTGAAACTCAACTTATGGGAAAGGAACGAAGCAAACCTTTCTCGTAATTCGTGGCTCGGTTCGCGTTTCCGTTCGCAAATGTATGCGTACCACAAGCATTGAACATGTTGTCGAGAGGAAGCTACAAGTCAAAATGTGTATATTATTGGTATACCTTATATCGTAGGTAATAGGCATTACAATCGCTTGACAAACGGAGTCTAGAAACGTTCGATTTCAATCAAAAAAACAGGTTTTTACTTACTTTGTAAATAATTTTATAAAAAAGTTAATGAAGTAAAACTGTCACAGATAATTTTAGCTATAAAACTGTATTTTTTTTATCCTTTATGCGTTCATATTTTCTATTGAAAAAATATTTTTGTAGTAGTTTGCATTTATTTTTTTTATTGAGTAATTTATTTCTGTACCCGAGAAGCATACGGATGCAAGTCCAAAATTTGAAGAAATGAGTTTTTGATGAAGACATGAAGTAAATTATCATGTTCATTAGTGGCAGAAAGATGCAAGCCCTATCTTGAATATTTATGGTATTTTCAAAAATATTATAAGGATGCAAGAACCATTAGCACATTCACACCGTAGAAGCATAAAGATGTACATTGGACTTGCATCTTTCTGCCTCTAACATTACTACGCTTTCCATGGAAGTAAACATTCGAATGTATACTCAAGTCCATTTTGCGTCCTTCTGCCTCTAATTTCTAAGTTTTCTGTGGAACTAAACAGAACAATCCCAGTGCTCTCATCATTATTTATTGCATTCCTGCAATAAATAATGATGAAAAAGAGTATTTCCGTGTATGAATGTATGACGAGGCTCAAGAAACAGAATTCTTCTTAAAAGACTGATGGAAACATAGGTGGTGATATTATTATTGAAGACCTGACCAATGACCATGTCACTTATTTATTTATTTATTTACTTACATTTACCTTACCTCATCATTATACTACTGAATGGACTATATAGGGATGGAAAATAGGTGGCAAATGAAGTAGCTTCTTGCCTCTTAAAGTGGATATACAGCGATATGGGGAATAATGTTGAAGAAATAACCGTATGGTCTGACAACTGTGCAGGTCAAAATAGAAATATAACAATAGCCATATCCTACGTATGGCAGGTTTTATAAAAAATTAAAAACCTCAAGATCATTCATCTTAAATTTTTATTACCTGGAAGTAGACTCTGTCCATTCAGCGATTGAAAGGGCAAAAAAAAACTACCCAATTCCAAATATTTTACCGCACGACAAAAAAAATTAACGGGAACAATTCATCAGATATTGCAAAACTAATAATCAGTACATTGTACACTCAATGAACTTAGAAAATTTCAAATATTTAAATTCCCTTTAAAACTGGTTCACAATCACCTTTTGTATATCGAAAGAAGAATATGAATGGTAAGGGTTTCCTAATATCAACGGTATTATGGGTACGAGCTGACGTAAATGTGTCGGGGATGCTACTGTATAAAAATGGTTTTCAGGAAACTGAATTTAAATATTATTATATTAGAAGAAAAAGGAGAGGTGTTTTGAGCGGTGACCGGATAAATCATCAAAATGATAATTCATGATAATTTCCCATTTTTAAAAAGTTATATAAAGTCATGAAAAGTGATGGTAAAGTGAAGAACAAAATCTCTATTAACTGGGTTAAGTGGGTTAGGTTAGGTTTAATTTATTTTTTTCATCGTTTCTAATGACTTTATATCACTTTTTAAAGGTGTGTTGAATTGTCGATTTATCATGGAACCGTTTTGAGCACCCCGGAGGTATTGCCCCAGGTAAATACAATTCCAATCGCATTAAATACACCAAATTTTGGTGTCCTACAAAAGATGTTACAGTGGGTACCAGAGCCACTGCACTTTTTTTACACTTATTTTTTTTAATATTTTTTTTCTCTGTCAGATGACGAAGATATGGAAAATACCAATAATTTGTAAAAATAATTATAATTAAATAAAAAAATATATAAATAAAATAGATATTTATATATACCGGTTATATAGTTATTATTTTACTTCCAAATGAAATTTCAACATTGATCTATTTTATTTATATTTATATTCACCTATAAATATCTATTTGATTTTTTTTATTTATATTTACCTAGTAAATATAAATATCTATTTTATTTATAGGGAAATATAAATACAAATAAAATAGATATTTATATTTACCTGTTATATAGTTATTATTTTACTTCCAAGTGAAGTTTTCAACATTGATCCCTTTATAATATACCATGTGTCGTACCAAAATATTCAATATCATTTTGAAGCAGAAGGACTCAAGTCCACAATACTTTTTTTAAAACATTTTTTTTAGGCTTTGCATATAAAATATTTTATTTTATTTTCTCATTTTCGATACAAAATTAATTGATTCAATAGGATAAAAAATAAAAATCAATTATCATGAATATCCGCAGAAGTTATGAGACCAAACTTACAGAAAAAAAAAGTATTTTGGCTCTCCTGAACATTTAGCTTTTTGGACTTGCATCCGTATGCTTCTCGGGTACAGATTTTTATATTTGTATTCTACTCAAGCGAAGCGATAGGAAAACCTTCAATTTAACTAAAGCATTTTTGGTTTTCATAATGTACACCAATTCGTTATAAGATTATAGAAAATAGTGATTTGGAATTAATCTTCGCCTTAACCTCTCAGGTTAATTTGGTCGGTTTTCGGAACTACTCACATGGTTTTATAGAAATCGTTTTATCTCCCTTGCTGTCATGGTGTATAATATAAACGCACAAATCGATTTTTTGGATTCTCTGTGTGATGTAAATTCACCAGTTTCAGTATATTGTATTTCTTTCCAGTGTCGCCCCGCTAGCAAGGGTTCCAGGATATTTCATCAAAATGACAATAAAACACACCTTTAAGTCATCAAAAGTGATGAAACCAAAACTAGGTTAAATAGTTACTTACATGTTTAACCTAGTTTTGTTTCATCACTTTTCATGACTTTTTATCACTTTTTGTAGGTGTGTTCAACTGTCATTTTGGTGATATACCCGGTCACCATTTGTAATAACGTTGCGTCACAACATGGGTGGGTCAGTTACGTAGAATGCTATCAAAATATGTATTTGGAAAAAGTCTCCCGCTCGTATAAATCTAGTCGGAACTGATAAATCGTCTCTCAGCCGTATTGAGTCCCTATGCTATAAATATCTACATCGTAATAATTTCCGTCCCCCGATTGCTAGGAGATTGAAGGGAATCGAGTAAGTACTATCCCGAGTCTCAATTTACCTATAAAAAGATGTTGCTCTTGGCATTAGATAACTAGATACCCGAATTCTATCTGCATAAAATAAAGCACCTTTGTATGATTATTTAATTTAAATACCAATTAATCAGTAATGGTGCTAATATTACAAAAAATGGCATTATAGATGTTGTTGTAGCTGAAAACGATTTTTAATTTTTTTTCGAAAATTCGATTTTTTGTATGAAGATTTGCAGTAAATCCCTTTTCACCTACAACATCAATAATGCCATTTTTGTAATATAAGCACTCTAGTACAGTCAAACCAGTCACGATACGTTTATCGAAACAGATCTGCACAGCCAGTTACTACCGTACCTTCCTCATCTCCTCATCCTCTCTTCCTTAGTCAGCCTCAAAACATACAGGACATGCTATAGTCCCACTGACTCCCGATATTCCCTTAGCTGCAGCAGCTGGTCCAGTTTCCTCACCACCTAGGATTCTTGCTGCAGATTCTCCATCTTCGTGTCACCTGTTTCTGTACCTACTACATTTTATTTAACTTAATTTCAATTTATTTTTGTAATATTTATATTTTTTTGTAATACCTACATTAACTGTAAAGCGCCCCTGAGGTGATATCTCACAAAAGCGGCGCTATACAAATCAACCAATAAATAAATAAATAAATTCACAAGAAAAAGTGCGATACTGCTATTTTTATTTTTTATACCGCGTGTCACTGTAAAAACCTGAAAACCTTGGGTTTTACTGGAAAATACTAGCATATTTCGAAAATTTTGTGTAAAAGCAGAAATTGATAGGTTAGGTTAGTTGAAAAATTTATAAACGCTTCCATTATGGATTTTTACACAACAACTTCGCGCACACGTGCAAATTATATTAAAGCATTGTTTTTCGTTTTAATGAATAATAATTGCTTCCATAATAGCACTCGTTTTCACACTTTCCGATATCTCATCATACATTTTTCCGACATAATATTTATAATAATGTTTACATCAAACCATTCTGTGACTATATTCTATTTACATTTGTACTTAGACATGTAATTGTAATAAAATTCAGTACAATCAGACTTACAAAATACAGCAATTGATTATTAATTACTTATTCCAATATAAATACTAAAGATGAATAAAAAAAAAATTAACAAGATGTAACAAAATTGGCATTCTGTTATTGAAAATTTTAAATATAAGCATACACTCATTCCAATACACAAATACGAAAACAGATGAATAACAAAATAACAAGATGGGTCAATGATGCTTGTTAACTCCACGCTGTGACGTCATTAAAGAACAAAGTTGGACGGCTGCAGGAAACACCGGTTGGAAGTAAACAAGTCGATCTCGAGGACTTGGCATTTGCGAATGGAAAAAAACCAGTAATCAAGTCTTCAAGGAAAACTGTCCGCGAACTAAAGGAACCGTTAGTTAGCATACAGGTGATAATAAATTTACTTGAGGTGATAGTCAAATAGTTCTACGAATGGAATTCATAGAACGTTGGTTAAAATCACAGACATATGAATATTAATAGACTAGAACTTAAGGGTGGGGGGTAAAATCAACTGTTGAAGAACGAAGAGGGTAAAGCTTACTATGATTCGTCAATAAATCAATCTGACAGTATATAGGCATCTCGCATTATAATATCACCATTTAGTTCTTAAAAGTTAAATCTGCTTTTGAATGAATAGACATTTTTACATGGGAGCGCAAATTACTCGCCACGTTATAAATAAATTTGCGAAGTCCAAATTAGGCAAAAAAAATATCCTTTATTTTCAGAGTCGAATATTTCGTTTACGTATTTAGCTAAGACACTTCTATAAATGTTCATAATTTACTTCCCAGTAACAACGATGCGCACACTTGAGAATCGCTACATTCGACCAATGTTGGAGGGTTGTCACAACCGCTCTGTAGATACCTATTAATAATAAAATATTGAAATCTTTAAGAAAATATATAACATTTCACTTTTAAGAAGATAATAGAAAAGTAAAACAACTAAAAAATCTAAATAATGAAATTATAAATATACAGACAGCTTTTACCAGCGATTCCTAAGAGTATTTGGAGTAAAAATTTGGACATCATTTTGCCTTCCGATGACACTTTTTCAATTAAAAACAAAAAACATGATTTTCTATCACACATCGCCACTCGGTATAACCTAGCGCATTACGTGATATGCACTCCTTCTCGTTCCAGCAGTACCGTACATACGAAACAAGCGCGTACCTAACACGTGGTCCGTTGCGACCAAAGATAATATGTGAACGGTGGCGACGTGCGATAGAAAAATATAATATTTTTAATTTTAATAGATAAAAAAATATCATCGGACAGCAAAATGACACATACATTTTTCATTCCAAACATGCTCACTGTATCTACATTTTACTTCCAAACATACCATTTTTTCACAATTGATAACCAACCATTTATCCTATATTAAGGACGGGTTGTTTCGGAGTATTTGAACAATTCATCAAATTTCAACGTTCATTTTCAAGTTCTGTGAAAGATGTTTTCAAGTTCTGTTTTTATTTCAGTTTTGTCAAGCAACTAGCCTATAATGATATAATAACAGAACTTGAATTGGACTTTCACAGATCCCAGAAATGAACGTTGAAATTTGATGAATTGTTCAAATACTCCGAAACAACCCGTCCTAAGTGTTGTTTATGAGTTGTGTAAAATTCAAAACTCGTTTAGTAATAACGCCATTAAAATGGAATAAATTTAAAAATGATTGGTTTATTATCCTTTATTAATACGACGGAGTTCCAGCAAGATATAACAAATGAAAAAATAGAATTTCCAAATTATGGATTTTATCAAAGCGCAAAAGGCGAAGGCACATCCCTGATTCTTATGCAAACGGCTTTGTATTTTGCGTCCAGATGTATCTGGATATGATAGTATATGTTTCTACAACTGATCCATATTGTACGATGTGAATAAGCTTAAAATAATGCTTACATATGGAATGTAATACGACAATTGGGTTTATTCTCTTTTTCACATCTATTTTTACAAGTTTTCATAGCACAAGCCACCATTTTGCCGTGTTATTTCGTAAAATGCCTCGACCATAGCTCGACGCTAGTTCGAACAAGAATGATGACGTCACATATTCTAGACTCACGGGAGGCCATACGCGAGCCCAGCCGGCTCCAATGGAACCGGTATGGGGAGTGGGGAATAATACGCTTTTAATCACTTAGGGCAGGTCTACTAATATTCATATCTCTATGGTTAAAATGAATTCACTATTAAGGAACTAAAATGAATCATACAAATAAGATTTTTTTTTATTATTCATAAAATTTCCAAGTTATCTTAGGACAGGTTGTTTCATATAATTTGAACAATTCTTTAAATTTCAAGTTCTGTGAACGTTCTATTCAGGTTCTGTTCTTATTTCAGTTCTGTGAAGCCACTGGCCTATAATGATATAATAACAGAGCTTGAATAGGACTTTCACAGAACGTGCAAATTAACTGTGAAATTTGATGAATTGTTCAAATTCTGTGAAACAAATCGTCCTTAGAAAGCAAACACTTTGTGGTTTGACATTAATTATAAATTATTAAATTATTTTTTTTGTTTAAAATCACTTTATTTGATTTGTACACGTCCACCAGTTTCGGTTGATCTGAACTTTCATCAAGACAATAAACATATAAACTAAATTACAGTACAAAGGAAGATTATCATTATCTTATATGTTTACCGTTCTAACTACAAATGCATTCCAATCTTTATTTGCGTTTATCTCAAAACTGTGTTTTTGTAGATAGGCCCCTGTGATCTAAACTCCGATTTATATTCAAGCATGAATCATCTATTCTCCAAAATAATGTTCACAAATCATAATATTGCTGATGTAAGTTTTTGTGCAATTTGTCATTAGTTTATTTAGGTGTAGCTAATTTTAGCCAGATACCTACCTTTTTTTTTTTTAAATATTTTTATTTATTTTATAAAATACAGTATAATTATTTAAATTTACCAGAGATGTGCTTTATTTCAAATAAATCCATTTCAAATGGAAATTCAAAATGGGTATTTTCCATTTTGCATTTTAAATGCTTTTCTCAATGCATTTTCCATTTTAAATGCTTTTTTGCAACATTCTTCCTACTATCTCCACTCATCTTTTTTTCATAAGCCCCAAATATCAGTCGGTCCTCAACCTCGCTATGAGAGATAATTTCCATTTGTCAAGTTGCTCCCTGGTAGGAGCCCTGGAAATTGAGTGATGCCATTACAAAAAATACCGATTCAAATACTGAACATAGGGCCATGACGCTGTAATATTAAACGTTAGATAGCAGTTTCTATGTTTTTACGTTGGCAACATCAGTCCCGCGCAAATTTTTTGTGGTTTCATAATATGTAGTGGTGTTTTTGGATTTACCATCATGTAAAATGTTTGTTCTACATTGATGTCCATTATTAAATGACAAAATTGTTTAAAAATTCTATAATTATTTTAATTGTTTGACCTGAGAAACCATTTTGCATTTTCAATGCATTTTGAAAATGGGTATTTTGCATTTTGCATTTGAAATGCTTTTCTAAAAACCATTTTGCATTTTGCATTTTCAAATGGAAAAGTTTTGACCCATTTCCATTTTGCATTTCAAATGGTTTTGGGTACCCATTTTGCACATCTCTGAAATTTACATAATAAGAACATATTTCAATAAAAATTAACATGTTTACCTTTACAAGAGTCTAAAACTCGTGTGTAAGCATATTATTCGTTCCTTTCTACTGTTTTCAGTTCAAATTGTATATGTATATAATTCGTACTATGTTATTATTGGAGCCTAGTGTGTAAACAAATGTAATAAATAAATGAAAATTAAAGTTATATTAAGGTTCTGTTATTATTTAATTTTAAGTCATTTTCACATAACGTAAAAATTAGATTTTAAATTTGATGAATTGTTCTAGTTATGTAAAACCAATGGTCTTAACTATCATGAACGGAGAAAACTTACTGACAAGAAATACTGTTAATTTGTTCAAAATATGGACAAATTATAATTTTATTCCTGTTATAAACGGAACTGTAGGCCTTTGACGAATGAATTGACAGAGTTCCTTATTAAGTATCAGGTAAAAGCGAATGTTTTATGAGCACGGCGGAACAACGAGTGTTCATACAAATATTGATATACTGATATTTCGCATTCCGTGACATTTATTAGGAAAAAAACACGTGTTCTCCATATATTCTGAATGACTAATATTTTAACAGGAATCACTTTTTTAAGAGGATAATTTTTCTCCGTGTAGTAGTAAATATTTATTTGTCACGGAAAACACTCCTGAGCGGTGTGATCTGGCGTCATGAAATTTGGCCAGGATTATTATCTAAGTATTTTTTTAGATCAACATTAAGTTAGTCATAACCTCATAATATAATGTGTGTGGTCGTAAAATCCCATATATTATATTCAGTGACGACTGTATGGGATTGTATGGTGAGCAATATGGTGATATAGGCAAAACCTACATAAATTATAAGGTTACATTGTATCTGTGTGACTAGCTTTAAGCTCGCAGAGTTAGTTTCATCGTGAGAATTGAGGCTTGAAAAAGTCTTTAAACATAAAAAATAAATAAAACAACTCTACCATCGATTGTCAAAAATTTTAACACAACAAATTTCGACTGAGTTTGAAATAATGTTAATACAAGTAATGCACATATAATATGAGTTTCAAGCTAAAAAAGTTGCGTTGACCTGTAAATTTAAGACAAAAATCTGCACAAATTTCTTGACGTCAGAGTTCGCACCGCTTTGGAGAAACTCACCGTTTCTCAGAGAGACTCACAGTTCAAGAGTTTTTAATGGACAAACAAACAACTTTTCTTTT
Organism: Hesperophylax consimilis; assembly: GCF_061612785.1. Taxonomy (NCBI): domain Eukaryota; kingdom Metazoa; phylum Arthropoda; class Insecta; order Trichoptera; family Limnephilidae; genus Hesperophylax; species Hesperophylax consimilis. Next base: position 10,694,407 of record NC_142856.1, on the reverse strand, counting down.
TTTATGTGTGAAACCGCATAAGAGTCCCAACTGCTCCGAACCGCCTGGAGCCAGTGAGACTGGCATCCCCGATTGGGGTGTGTTATAAGGCTGAAAGTAGAGGGGACGAGAAAGATATGAAGGAGAGGGAAGAAGGCAGGGAATACCTGGCTGTTCAGTTCTGGTCACCAGACACGGCCAAGGCCATTTCAATTCTGAATGGTGGTCTGACACCAGGGCGATACTGAGAGTGCCGCAAATATACTACATATTATTTTTAAGTGAAATAACAAAAATTAATTATATAATTAATAATAAATTACTATGAACCCGCGACCTTCAATTTGGTAGGCGAGAGCCTTACCCCTCGACCACGGAGGCCGTCAAATTTCTGTTCTATAGTTAAAAGTTATGGAGTTACGATTTCATATTTATAAATAGGTACGTAGGTAGTAGGTACCATGATTGTACGTCGTAATAAAAACCTAACCCATTATTATTCGTTGACTGAAAGTAAAGTACTAATTATTTGTAAAGGGCGTAATGGCTTATTGATCTGGTTACGTTCGGGACAAGGAACAGCCTTCACTGATAACTCTACACTGCGTAAAAGCCTACATTTACAAATAAAAGCTGTTAAAATTTTTAATGCGACTCTTTGAAAAAACTTGTTAAAATATTGTAAAAAAAAATTATACATATTGTGACCGATGAAAATCTTCCTAATTAAATTCTTCTTAGTACCAGAAAAACGACTAACGATATCCTTATAAATTAAAATTTCTGACCAACTTCATAGACTGCCATTTTGGCACAAGGCGATAATTTTTTAAATCTCGTCAAAATTTTGGGCCAGTCTAGGTACGGGATGGTGCGTATCACGTGGTACAAACTTACTGACCTAAAATCCACGGTTAGTATTTGTCACATGAGAACGGGTCGCTCATACGACTAATTCTTCAGTTCAACAGCTCGGCTGTGGAACGATTTACCGGCCTCTGTGTTTCCTCCCTCCCGAGGGAAATTATTTTCCGTAGGAATCTAAATTTAAGTGATAAAAAACCTATTTATTTTAACCTCTGAATTTATATTACGTAAAATTTAATAACTTGTACCATATTATAAAATTATGTATGTTATTTCTCAATGTCAAATACGTAGTATTCTGCTTGCAGCGGGCATTTGTAAATAAACTAATTAACCACCCCGCAGCCAAGTGGGGGAGTAGGTATTACCCAAAATTACTATAGGTACTCCTATTAGCTTAAATACTTGATATATCATTTTAGTATTTTACTTATTCTTGCGCAAATACATAAGTTACCATTAATAATTAATTGACTGAATAATTGGGATTTCTATAGTTTAAAAGCCCTTAAGACATAAAAAATGCATGGGGTCGTCCGAAGACCCACTTGGTTACAGACGTTTTGTTTGGCATCTTGGCCTGTCAAGAGTTACATGTTTGAACTGACAAAGCAAAAACTTTGTTACAAAATAAACGGTTTATCTTATCTTATTAATACCATTTTGTGAGTATGAACATTGAACAAGGTGAGGGATGGTTTAAAACCTAACTCATTCATCACGGGTAATGTGATTTTGTTAGCTAAACAAAAAGAAGCATTAGCCGTTAAGGGTGGGATGGGAAGAAAAGGAAGGGGATGTTCAGATACTGTGCGGAGGCACTAAAGTGTAGTTTAATTTAATATGTATCTCGTTATTGTAATACCAACGCGAAACTGCGCAAGATATGGATTCACATTATCCGGGTGGCTGCTTTACTTCTCGCTAAACTAGGCTGGGTTGCAGGGCCGGACTACATCTTCCTCGGAATATAGATGTATGGTGTTTGTGCTACTGGTATCTCCATTGGAAGGTGCTCCAAAATGTAGCAAAATTGATCCCTACGACACCGGTGCGTAGCCGAGAGACTCGCCAAATCACTTGTATTGCGTGACCAACACGTTCGATAAATGCATCATGAGAACAGATTGTTTTTACGCAAACAATGAAGTATGGAAGCGCTGCAGTATTATTTATTCCTATGAAAAATGACTCGTGCCTAATTAATATATCTACATACACTGTGAAAAATGAGCATTACTAATTTATTAAGAATCTCTTCAAATTATTGGTAATCCGATTGAAAACAGGATTGCAGGCCTTAACGAATGAATTAACAAGTTTCATGATAAACTTTTAGTAAATAACGAAAATATTTATTTATTAATTAACGCCCTTTTTCGAGGCTTTTACATATGCATATTAAGAAATATACATTATTTATTGTACATAACAGAATTGCTTCATTAACAACATTTTATATTTGTTTAAAGATAAATTGAAGATGTCCACTGACTTGGTACAGTTGTTTCCCTCCATCAGTATTCTGGGCAAAGAGGAATACATATGGTAGTTAGTCCCAGAATTTCTGCACTGAAATAAATCCTGACTTCTAGTATTACGTTGTGGAATCCGGAAGCTTATCAATTCATCAACTAAATATTCATCAACATATTCAATACCAACTTGGCAAGTTTTGTGGATCATTTAAAACATTTATTTCAACAATACTCCTAAACACATCATGTAAACCAACAAATAGCTGTAATTTTCTGTTTTTGTTTCTTGTGTTTGTATAACTTGTTACATAGCTTTTATCAAATGTAATTTTATTCTTATTTTTTATGTTTGAAAGTATTTGTCAAATTAAAATTATACTACCAACCATGTAAAAGCCCTCTGGGCGTTAAATAAATAAATAAATAAAATAAATAAATAAATCATTTAGAATTTTATATAGAAATACCAAGTCAGTGAATATTCTTATATTATCACAATACCCATTTTACATCGGTAAAATTTTCTTCGATTGAGATTTGGTATTGAAGTTACACTTTTAATATTTGTGTAGAATTTACCATACTTCGCATATTAAAGATATCCTCTTTCAAAATAATTAAAATATTGTTAAAGTTCACGATTTGGAAATAATAACGTTTAAATATATTCCATCCGCACCCATCTATGCTATTAACCTTAAAATATAACGAACTTATAAATTGGTTCTGGGTATACAATAATAAAAACAGTGGAAACATTATTAAATTACTTCCGTGCCTGTTTTTTGTAAAAAAAATTATAAGCCATTTCTAGCGCCTTCTAAGATTTTGGCCCCTTCTTACACGTTCCATCAACGCTTATGGTAGGTCCGGCCCTGTTCAAAGATAACATAATGTTGTACAGCCAACATTTATTTTATTTAAGTACACGGCAGTTTATCAAAACAAAGAGAAAACAAAAAGAATAATAAATATGGAAAGACGCCAAAGAAAACAGGCTAAGTAAACATTAGCTAGTTTAATACATCCAATAAATCGTACTTCTTAAATTTCCAAGAAAAAAATGTACAAACTTGAGTAATACGAGAGCAAATGGGACGGGATATGGCCTAGGGTTGGAGCGAGTTATTAGCAAAAAAGCTTACAAATATTTACGCATTATTTTACGAAAGAGTCAATAAAAACGTCCATATCGCTTTGTTTCCGTTGGGAAAACAAAGGCGCGAACTTCCAAACGTTTGATTTCCATGACGTAAATGACATTGGTGCCAAATAGGATAACAAATTTTTCGTAACGGAAAATGAAGTGAGCTCAGCTGTTGTGAAAATTGACAACTAATACATCGGAATAATACCTAAATAAATAGTAAAAGTTTTCGCGAACGTTTTATTAAATTTTTTTGGCCAAAATTTTAATTCATTTTTCAAAACAAAATAATGTACAAGCATAGAGCAATATTATTTTGAATTTGAATTAAAGTACCTAATGGTTTCAGAGAAATAATAAATTACACTATATAATGTAAGTATGTACATAATATAATACATATATCGTCGCCGTAAATGTCAAGGGAGCCAAGCCACAAAATTATAAAGCTGAGAAAACGGGGGACAAAGATTTATTGGTGACTAAAATGTAACATTATATAAAGAATGAACAGTGAAACTTTGATACTTTGTAGTATAATACCCTAAAATAAAGCTAGAATCCTAATGACGTAAGTGAAGTAGCCGTGCAAAAAATATGTGACGCGTGGCCCCATTGCATTGGACAGACCTGTGGTTGAATTTGCCCTATCAAATCTCCAAAACAAAGTGAGAATCATAAAGAAGTAAGTGATGAAGTCGTGTAAAATGAATATTCAGCACGCGGCTCGGCGTCATCGACGGACCAACCCTTCTTTGCCCTAGCAGGCATAAAAAAATTGATCTTTGGGTGGGGTTTATTTTAATTATTTCTGATGAACGTATTATTAAAATCTCAAATGTTTCCAGAGGGATCCCTCGGAAAGTTGCTAATTCATCGTCTAGAAAAATAAAATCTGATGCTTACCGCTAATTTTGGATTTGGGAAACGTTTTATAAAATTTGTAAGCCGTTTTACACAAAATATTTTAATGGTAAGCTGCTTTTTTTATTAATCTTAAATATAAATAACTTAACTAGAAACATTTGAGATTTTAGTAATACATTCATCAGAAATAATTAAAATGTGAGCTAAGAGCAAACCCTCGTTTAAGAATCTTATGTTGCCTGTCATTTTCGCCAAATTTGCGGCTTGGCTCCCTTGACATCTACGGCGACAATATATGTATAAAGATAATTATTTATAAAATATTATTTATGTAATGTTAAATATTATTTTAAATCGAAACCGAGAACAAAGTACAAGCCCATTTATTTTGATGAATATTTTTAATGAAAAAAAATGACATGCATTTTATTTTATCTCAGCTATGTAATAATTTTCCAATATAATCCAGTCCAGATTAAGCCGATTATTACTGATTGCAATTATTGCAACTAATAAAGAAGTAATGCAGGAAAAACGTGGCGTGGGAGATAAAAGGGTTTAAAAGCCTTAGGTTTTTCCAGTGACGTACGCAAACGTGTGTATGAAGATACACGAGAGCACAATCATCTTGTGAAAAATCATCACAGCATCCAACAGCCCATTTGTCAGCGCTGGACCATTACGGTGATTTTTCATTCCCAGGACGTGCTTACGGAATTTTACAGTCGCGACTGGAAATAAACTGGTAATACTCGCACCATCCATGAAGGTGCGCACACATAGACGTTGTGTTACTTATAGCGGCCACCTCGAATTTAATCTTATCTCCAAGAATACTCAACAACAATAATAAGAATTATCTGTTTTGAGCATTATGTGTGTGATAAATGATAACGCCTAAAATAATAATACGCTATGGTTTACGGTGTGTTTCTCGTCAATATACCTTTTTTATTTAGTTGTTATGGAAAGAATAACTACCACAATCTATAACAAAGTATTATAAGCATTATTAAACTCGCCTGAAGTATCCATTCAAATTGAAAATATCTCCCGAGTAAAAATAAATACCGCCTACGGGAATTGAACCCGCGCCTTCTATGTCCGGTCAGGTGCTCTGGACCACTGAGCTACGTCGTCTTATTCCCAAGCCGCCAAATAATTCAATATGTACAAGTACTTCAATCGAAAATTACTGCTTATTTTATTTTTTTCACCTGTAAACAACCAAATTTATTTTTGTAGGAAAGGCTTTGTAAGTGCTGAATTTCCCACTAGATGGCGTCGAGATATATTATATCTACATTTGTTGGTGAAATATTACTACAATCTAATACTAACATTGAAAAATAATACTCGTAGTAAATTCACTCGCCTCGCCACGTCTCTTGCGGTCAAGTGTATTTTTGAGCCCTTGGGAAACGAGAGGCGAACCATCATCACGGAGGCTCAATCAATGTTGAGGATAAGGTAACGGAATTGGTAATACGTAGCTACTAGCTACTAACAATCCAAGCAAATACAGCGCGATACGAGAGTCTCGGGAAACGTCTGACGAGTGTGTGTAGACTGTATGAATAAACCGATTTTCTCAAAGAACAATACATTTTCAAAAAGAGAAACGAATTTACGCAAAATATCAAAACAACTTTATACTTTTATTCTTGTTTTAAAAAACAAAACAAAAAATTTATCGAGAAACTTTAAGCATGCAAGAACGAAATTTAAACAGTTCAATGCAAAGTTACCAAATCGCACGTTCGACATAGTTCGTCGGGACGATCGAAATAATAACAATCCATTCATATCAGGCTCTGCCACATGTATGTACACTTCGGAGCGGCGCACAGTGGGCTGAAAATCGCCTTTCGAGACAAATAGACAATACACATAGAATGAATTTTCAAGGGTATTTTTTTTGTCTAGAAATGGATTCTGCTGATCATTACTATGCTATAAAATTTCGTATGAAGCAATTGCGTGTACAAATGAAGGAATTATCATTTTTTTAATAAAAAAATTTATGGCACTGACATTAAAAATGAGGCTATCTCTGGAATCATAAGGTTGGCCATTATATTCTTACACACAGATACACTACTATTTATTTGTATTTTTTTGACATACTTCGTATTGTGGCGCAACTTGCGCTTTTTTTTTTTAAATCCTCTTAGTTGAAATAAACTTTTTTATGCTGATGATTCATTTTAATGCTTAAATGCTTTACATATGAGTATGCTTTGTCTATTTATACAATCGATTAAAATCGCTGCGATTATTTGAAAATTGTCATATTAACATCATTGATTTTAATTCTTTATTTTAGTTGGATTTCGCTGGGAGGTTTTCTAAGAAGTAAAAGTCATACAACTGCAGAGGGCGGCTTTCCAGGAAAGAACGAAGTCTCAAACAACATCCCATCCCTTCCCACCAGGGCAGGGGGCGGGTGACGCAACCAACCCCCTGTCGTCTCATGCCACCCTCCCTGGTACCGGTGCCTTTGCATACCCGTTACACAAAAACATCTCTCCAGCGATGCTGACGTCAGGGGTAAACGTAACACTTTACGCATTAACTGACGATAACAGTGGTAACAAACAAACAAGACATAATCAAAACAAATTATGTAGATTATGTGGCTGGATAATAATATTATTATTTTATTGAAGAAGAAGATAATACTAACAAATATAAATGAAACAGAACAAGACCCAGAAAATAAAAAAGACGGTAACAACTAGGAAGTACTGATTAGTAACAATCAATTCATTAGAAATTTGTGATCATTCAAAAAGGTAACTGCCAAAAATATGGGAAAAAGATAATATTGTTAATTCTGAAATTGAAATATAAGATAGACAAATATGACGTTTAATAACTAGGTCCAATGAAATTAAACAAAACACAATACTTATTTTTAAATTTGAACGTTATGTGGTCGAGTGGTTAAGACGCTGTCCCGGTGAGACAAGAGATCCTGGGTTCGATTCCTAGTTGTAACTGTTTAATTTTTTTTATTTTATGTGTCTTGTTCTGTTTCATATTTCGAGATTTGTTAGTATTATTTCTTCTTCAATGATATATTAAATTCGTGGGTAAATCCGTCAAAAAGTTAAAGAAGAGTTGTTCAAATAAAAATTGAATATTATTATTATTTAGTAGAATAACATATTACCTTATACAACGTCAGCATCTGGCAAAGGGATATGGTAAAATACATGTTTTTTGAATATGAATACCGCACAAGAGCCCCAACTGCTCCCAACCGTCTGGAGCCAGTGAGACTATAGCATCCTCTATTGGGGTATGTTGTTAGGCAGATGTTAGAGGGGAGGGGAAGGAGACGAGGGAGAGGAAGGTGGGCTATTCAGATCTGGCCACCAAACACGTCTAAAGCCGTTTCAAGCATAGACATATGAATATTAGTAGACCTGCCCTAAGTGATTAAAAGCGTATTATCCCCACTCCCCATACCGGTTCCATTGAGCCGGCTGGGCTCGCGTACGGCCTCAAGTGATATTTGAAAACGTGACGTCATCATTCTTGTGCGAACTATGGTCGAGGCATCATCGGTTCATTTTACGAAATAACACGGCAAAATGTTTACTTGTACTATGAAAACTGGTAAAAATAGATGCGAAAAAAGAGAATAAACCCAATTGTCGTATTACATTCCATATATAAGCATTATTTTTTTTTTTTTAAGCATATTCACATCGTATAATATGAATCAGTTGTTACTATCACATCGAGAAACGTCTGGACGCGAAACACAAAGCTGGTTGGTTGCTGGGAAGTAAATTATGAACATTTATAAAAGTGTCTTAACTAAATACTCTGAAACTAACTACGACTCTGAATATAGAAGCTGCCTTACTTTGCCGAATTTGGACTTCGCAAATTTGTTCATAACGTGGCGAGTAATTTGCGCTCCCATGTAAAAATGTCTATTCATTCAAAGCAGATTTTACTTTTAAGAAGTAAATAGTGATATTATAATGCGAGATGCCTATTTACTGTCAGATTGATTTATTGACGAATCACAGTCATCTTCACTCCCTTCGTTCTTCAACAGTTGATTTTACCCCTCGCCTTTATCTTCTCGTCTATTAATTCCTATGTCTGTGGTTTCAAGCAAGTTTCAATTCTGAATAATCTTACACCACCCCCATACTGGGAGTATCTTCCACTCTGGAACGTGCCGCAAGTACACTATATATTATTTTAAATTAATAAATTGTAAAACAACACAAATTCATAACGAATTAAATAAAAGAGATTTAATAAATCTCTAAATACAGGTTTTCCAATAAGAGGTATTATTTTGAATAGCCCGCTTTCGGTAGATGTTACTTTTGAAGCTGTCATTTTTTGACATTTGATAAGTAGAAACTACGCCATTAATAAAAATGGAACAATACACGCTTCAACAACGCATTGAAATTATTAAAATTCACTTGAGTGAATCAAATGAAAATCATCTTGAGTGATGAGGCCCTTTTCCACCTCGGTGGCTTCGTCAACAAGCAAAATTGTCGCATCTGGGGCTCGGAAAACCTAAGATTTATTGTTGAAAAGCCTCTCTATCCTCAACGTGTGACTGTTTGGTGCGGTTTATGGTCCAGCGGAGTCATTGGACCTTACTTTTTCGAAAGCTGGAGCAACAGTTACCGTGAATGGATTGCGCTATCGAGAGATGATTAATGATTTTTTTATGGCCGGAATTGGATGGTATTGATCTGGACAACGTTTACTTTCAACAAGACGGCGCTACGTGCCACACAAGCAACGAAACCATTGATCTTTTACGATTGAATATCAAAATAACACCTCTTATTGGAAAACCCTGTAGTATAAAGTAAAGTCGATATCCGCGTCTGTCTGTTTGTGCGCTTAGATCTTCTAAACTACGAAACGGATTTTGATATATTTTTCACTACAATTTAGAGAATTTCTTCTGGAAGGTTTATATATACAATACTTGCATATTATATTTATAGAAATAAGAGAAAAATCAATGTTTATCCTAGAATTCACATCCTCACAACTTTACTCCAAATCATTCACAACCCCAAGCAACGCCGGGTATATCATCAGCTAGTTAATAATATTTCATATCAGTAAGTTTTATCCGCGTACCATTGAATATCTACACGAACACCATTAAAATTTTCCTAAGCAGAAGGAATCTAATTTTCTATATTCTTTTCCTGTTATGGCAAGTTTCACGTTCCACTGGCAACGTGACCATACGACGGGTGGAGGGGGGTAAGTTTGGGTATTTCCTCCCCTGAGTCACGTGGCACGGAGCCGGACACGTGCTCTGCGGTGGGTGTACCGCGTAACACCCCCCGAACCGGTGACGTAATGACAGAGGATAGGGTAAAAACAGGGAAACTCCCAGCGGGTGGTTTCCGCCCCTTGCGTAATAACGGTTCGGGGTGGGGTGCGCTTTCAGTTTCTGTTTTCAGCGGAAATATTCAAATGTTTCAGTGAGTCAGAATTCTTGAAGTCTTCTTTCTACCTTTTTTCGCGATTTTTTGTCGTGTGGACTTGATTATTATTATGAATATTTACCACGATTTAAGTTTTTAGAAGGCTTAAACACCTGGATTACTAATTCATACATCTAGGTACTAGCGAGTGTTATACTCAGTCCCAGCATTGTTACATTTATCATGATTTTGGAACGAGTAGTTCTCGTAGGTTTATGAAATTCAATAAGTTAAAGTAAATCCGGGTTGTCTATACTACCATTTACAACTTTGAACATAAATATAAATATATGATAAACCGAAAATATTAACCTTTCCATGTCCCAACTGCCCAAAGCCAGTGGGACTGTAGCATCTCCAATATTGTGGTATTTTCTGAGGCTAAAGATAATGGAGAGGAGGAGATGGGGAGATGAAGGTTGGGAGGTATCTGGCTATTTAGATTTGGTCAGTACGCGTGATAATCCCGTAAAAGAAAACACATGCATATGAAGGATACACTTTTTGGGAAAAAAATAACAAAATATAGTTTTTTTTTTGAATAAATAGTTCTGTCTGTACAAAAACCCAATTCTTTAAAGAAAGCATTCTAATATAATATTGGATTGAATAACCGATACAACATTATATTGTGTGTGTTTTTCCTTAAAGAATTGAGTTTTTATACGGACAAAAATATTTCATCATATACGGGCAACAAATAATTCTTCTTATTATTGTAAAGCATAACTTGTATGTAAGGTGTATTTTCATAAAATAATTAAATTAACGCCATCTACGAACGCGTGGATTATATCGTACGTTACGTTTAACCTTAAGGATATCATCATCTGGAGGCCGAATAGAATCATTTTAAAGCAACTAGGCAGCAGCAAACATCAGACGAACAAGAATAATATATATAATTAGTCATTAGGTAACTGCAATCGTCATCCGACACCCAATATGGATGTTTACCTCTCTGCTTCCCCGGCCGATTTCATCGTCAATATCATGTCTTGCAGCTACATAAATGGGCAAGTAATCAACATTGAATGACATCGTGTTATCATCCATCATCGATCACTAGAACCGCTGCCCTAATTTTATGCATTACGTACTACCTCAAAACCAACTACAAAAATATTCTCATCGTCAAATTATGTAATGTACTTTCTTCATATTGATTAATAATTTACTCTCTAATTTCATTTACAAGTTATCTTTAAAATCGTTCGCGAATTTGATTAGAGTTTTCCCACATTCACAGTGCAGTAGAGTTGACATCAGCGTGGATCACATAATTACACAATAGCTCAACAACGATCTGTTATTTTTAAATCATTTGATTTTGATCGACTTTTTCAAACGTTTCACATTGCAAAGGCGTTGGCATTGCTTGAAACGAGTTTCATTCAACAGTCGCTTGAGCTCTTTTCGCTTTCAAAATCAAATTCGAACATTTTAATTCGATTTATTCGAGTTTGATTGGCGTTTTACTATAAGTAGGGACGCAGTGAAGGAAAAGGTCCCCTCCGACCCTGATCTCCAGTTCCTTAGGGTCCTGTCGGCTGGAGTGAATTACTTAGTCCACAGGGTTCTTTAGAAGTCTCTTCTCTACTATCCCACCGTCTTCATAGGGGTCACTTTTGGCTACTGTGCTGCCGGGGACGGTGTGAAGGGTTCGTGGGACCACCTTCCCGTCCCCCTTTGCTCACTGTCTCTCGTCGGGGCTGCCTGTTGTGCGCCAGAAGTTACTAAGTCTGTTATTTGAATGTGTTAAAAATTTTCTGTTCCTCTGTTTGTTCCTTTTTATAAATATAATATATCTCCACTAACTTTAAGAACAAACTGCCTTGGATAAGAACACTTAAACGTTTTTGTATAAATATATGTTGAGCCATGTAAGGACAGTCGGGGACTTTTAGAATCATTCAATAGTAGCTTGTTTTTGTCGGATGTTTTAAAAACATTTTGTCGCTGGAGACCCACTTTACTCACACAGTAAAGTCATCTTGAATCTTCTAGTGTGCGTGTAGTGTCGCGACGTGGAGCCTAAAGCGGAGCAAAACTATTATTTCACGCAAAGATAAGTCAAGGTCATTAAATTTGTCAATTTAATTTTACAATTCAAAAAGCATTTATTTGAGATTTATTCATTATTTGGTAAATACTATCGCAAAGTAAACTGGAGGTATATCTTTGCTCGTTTTTTGTTAACCATTTAAATTAATGGTCACTTAAATCTAAGGTATCTCTTTTGGCAGAAGAGGGCGCCTTACAAAGACACAATGTATGAATTTAATTGGACCCCAGCCAAAGCTCAGCTCGGGGATTTGCGGAATTATATTAGTATGGGGACGAAAGATTTAAAATGTGCGACTTGCGGAGCGGTGTGTCACCTGTGTAGCTTATTCAAAATCACGTTAACCTCAATTGCCGAAATAATAAGGGCATTTAAATAAGTAAAAAAAAACATTGTGTGGTACCAGTCAACGTTTAACTCGAAATGAGGAAATGGGCTTGAATGTTTTAAATTTGACCAACACCACCCTGTCCTCTCTAAATAGTACAAAATAAAGTCGCAATACGCGTCTGTCTGTTTTTGCGCTTAGTTCTTCTAAACTACGCCACGGATTTTGACAGGGTTTTTAGATAATTTCTTCCGGAAGGCTTAAATATATTTAATGCATAAATAAAATGGTTCCATGATAACTCAACACAGTGACAATTCAACACACTTTCAAAAAGTGATATAAAGTCATTATAGACGATGAATTTTTTTTTATCTAACCTACTTAACCCAGTTGATAAAGTTTTTGTTTCATCACTTTCCATGAGTTTATATAACTTTTTAAAGATGTGATGAATTATCATTGTGATGATTTATCCGGTCACCGCATAAAATATTTATAATTTTTTACTGACGATTAAAACTTCCTCCCCAGGGACTAGCTCTTAACTGCTGTAAAATATTTTTTTGGTTTGACTGAGGATTGAGCCTTCCTCCCCAGGGACTGGACCGAGCCAACCGCGCTAACAATCTCAAGAGTCAAATCCCGATTGGGTAGGACCGAGATTTATTTCATATCATCACTGCTGTAATGTCATTCACTTTCAGAGAAATGTGTTTATGTCCTATGTATGCGTGATTGCCACAAAAATGATAATTGTTACCATTGCCGTCGACAACGAATCTATCTGCCGAGTTTCAGCTCGATCGGATGTTGGGAATTGGATTAATTTGCATTCATTCATTCACGAAAACGAAATCTAAATCCAAATATTTAATATTTAAAAATGTAGAGCAGTGTGACCCATGACGCTTATCCCGCAATACCTTTTACAGCCCGAACATCCAAAAAGTATTAGATAAATTTACAAAGATCTCAAATAATTTATATCTTTGTACGATGTACCATTAACGACGAGTCACGGCATGAAGAGGGGATGTATCTAATTTTATTGGCATAGTGTGAACTTTTTGTGATCAGAAGTGTAAATCTGTAGCGCTACGTATGTGTGATATCTCTCCAGAATTAATTACAATGGTTTCCTTAGAATATATCTAAATATATAAAATTAGGAGTCACGGAACACTCAATGCAGCCAGCACCCACTAGAATCCATCTTCAATAAACTAACGTAAACTGGTATTTACAATTTACAAATTTCACGGGTTGTGACAGTCAAGTATTTCCCAAGAATCATCTATCTTCCCGACTTTCTTTAGTCTAACAGCATTCCCCAATTTGGGATGCCATATGATATCGCCTGTGTTTTGGTAAAACCCTTCAATCCACATTTTTTTGGGAATGTTACTATTCAGTAATTTCATGTAGGAACAACTTTTTCTTTTTATCTTATTTTGAAAGTTATACCAATTGATGTAATATATAATTGAAGAAGATAATATGAATAAATATAAGCGAAACATAAAACAGGGCGAAACACAGAAAAAAAAACGGTCACAACTAGGAATTGAACCCAGGATCTCTTGTCTTAAACCATTTGACCACATAACCTTCAAATTAAAAATTATTGTGTTTGATTTGATCTATTTAAGTTAAGAAAAAAGTCTGTTCCTTTTGTTTTCATCCAGACCGAAAAATTGTTTGATTATATTAGGTATGTATTGGTGTATTCATTGTGGATTGTTCCAATGATGTATGAGAACTTTAAATGTCTTTGTCCGTGGGTGGTATATTTTGACATAGGTACGTATCTGATTTATGAAAATATCATGGATTGGTAGTAAAAGCAAGCTTAATAGAGTATCTCAGATAGTTAGATGTTTGTCACTTTGGCAGAACTTAACATCAGCCATGTTCTTTTCACTTTCCGGCTGTAACCGGCGCCACTCCGCACCTCAACCGGAATGAGCGCGTATGTATTTTCTGCAGTTTAAAAGCGTATGTCTATAAAAAGCGCAGCTGATACTCCGCGCCAAGGCCTCTGGCGCTTCGTGGAATCCTTTCTACTGTACGGCGAGAAACAGCGAAAAGCGGTGAGAAAGCAGCTCGTGACGCAAATGAGAATTCCCAAAAACTCACGAGGAACGAATTTTCGGGGAAGACAATAGGTATGTATATTCGGTGCGCATGAGGCAGGCGTACGAGGCAGCCTAACTAGTAAGGTTTTATATACCTATACTGCCTGTGGTAAGAATCTCAAGGAATACAACTATGTACCTAAGAAGAAATACATTTTAATAGTAAGAGTTCATCCCCAACATTCAAATTTCAATATCTCAAAAAAAACTGTATTTTTTGAGTTGACAACTTTTGCATGAATACGAGAATGGCTTGTGGTGCAGCCTTACGTAATTTTAGAGCGAGGGCACGAAGAAAATATGATATAAAATTATTATAGGGGACTAAAACTTGCATCAAACTGTAATATACGATACCAATGGATATTATACTCGTATAAGCTGTTTATAAAATTCAATTTTTGTCTAATTTCTTTAAATTATTTAACAAAAATGTTAAAATTATAAAAACGCTCTAAAATCTTGACAAATAATAATAAAAAAGTTTGCGAAGCTCTGCTTCAGAGCGTAGAAGTGCTCGCAAGACAGACGAGTCGTATAATTTACATTTTCCTGAGATTTTACATTGAGATCACTAATATTTAGTAGTGATCTTACACCAGGTGCATTAAAAGGTTTGATATTAAGAGTAAGATTATAATTATTTATATCGAAACGAATAAGAAAGACGCAATCAAATACAATGGGTATTTTTAAGTCACTGTTTGTTTATATTTCATACAATACAAATATTATATTTCTCTTAAGAAGTAATAATAAAACACCACTGTGAATGCATTATTACTGTCAATAATCACACGTTATTGTAATAAAATAATATAATAATGTACTTGTAAAACATTGTTTTTACTTCCTCATTATTTATTTTTATTGTACCCATTGTGTTATTTTTTTTTTATCTTTACATATTTGCTAATGTTTTGTTGTTATGCAAATTTAATATCGTAATATGTAAAAGTTCATTATAGAATGTAATAAAAGGTTTTGTAATGATAAAGTTACGAACAAATTAATAAAAAATACTTGTCGAGCTATTTACGAAATTCTTGTAACCCAATTTTAAACACAAAAAAATTAGCAATTAAAAAAAATCATTGAATTGCTCCGCAGTACCTAGAACATTGACAAATCAATGAAAACACATTATTAATGCTTAAAGACAAAATATCGTAACTCTATAAAGATTTATCCATTTTTGGTAATCACTAGTTTAAATTTTATCAGTTTTTACATGACCTGTAGTATTTAGCAAAAATAAAACCAACTATAGATTCATCCTTGTTACTTTGCCTGTAATAAGACAACATAAAAAATATAAATGGTTAAATTTATTAGATTCTCTGGTGGTAATTGAAGATATTATATTAAGACAAGATATCACAAAGGAAGATATGATATAACATTCATTAAGTTTAATACAGAATTATCTAATATATATTATAAAAAGAAACCTGTGTTTCCCTAACCGCCTAATTGTCTTTACTGCCAGCCACTGCCACCCACCGGTGGTTATGGTTGTAGATAGACCCTGGTGTCACATCGAAAGTAAGAGATTTTGGTGGGGGTGGCTGAATGTGGGTGGGAGTGGGTGACGAAAATGTGCTTTGTTATGGGAAGGCCGAGAATGCTCAGATAATTTAAGAATTGGTCCGCCGACGGTGTCGGTGAGTCTGGAAGGTTCTCGAATGCTCTAGAAGGTTCTATAAGATTCCAAACTGAGTGGCGGTGAGTCTAGAAGGTTCCGGAAAGTTCGAGAATGCTCTTGAAAGTTATGCAAGGAGTCACAGCATAGCGTGGCGGGGTACAGCTAGTATAAAATAAATAAAAACACTCGTATGACAATAGCCAAAGTTGTGTAAATATCTTTGGCGTGGTGTAAGTTAGATATACACACAATTTTCGGTTCTATAGATGGGGTATAACATTTTCTCCAAAGAGTAGATTTAAGCCATCGATATGTTCGTTTTCGAGATGCCTTCATAGATTTAGTTCCTTCTACTATCATAATTATAACGGGTAAAAATTTAACTAACAGCGGATTGACAATAATTTTAGATCAATCGTAATAATATGAATAACAGAATCACTACAAAAACATAGTCGTTTTCAAGTTTCTTCCATCAATAATAATCCAACAATAAGTTTATCTGCTGAATACAATCTTTACTGATTCAAAAACAAATTAAATCGCCTCGTGTATGCATGGTTCACATTAATTTGTTACATTTATAATGCATATGTATAACAGTAATCTCCACAACAACAGAAAACCTTATCTGGTAAAATAAATTATTTATACCACGCTAAGAACATCGAAACAGCAACATCAAACATTTCAAAATACACCGTACATTATCTTGACGTATTTTATTAACTCGTGATTAAACATAATTTGATATATTGAGAACCAAAATATAGTGCGAATGTAATAGATATTTTTTAAATAATAAATTGTAATTTTTTACAACAGTGCGTAGGTAAATATAAATTTGTACGTAAACTGAATACATTTTACTTTAGCCATATGTGCCAACATACAAGAAAGGGACAATCTATTATGTATGCAAGTCACTGTCTTTAAAGTCTTCCAACTCTGTTAACCTTTCGACGTAGGTGATATAAATTTAAAGTTTAAAGCGATATGTGGATATAAATAATTAACCGAAGTTGAAACGTGACGTGAAATCACGTGTTCATTGTTCACTTTGCCGCTCGGTAGAGGTGCGATCTACTTGCGGGACGATGGAAGAAATTCAGTACAGGATCTATTATTTTTATTGATCG
Source organism: Hesperophylax consimilis (assembly GCF_061612785.1). Taxonomy (NCBI): domain Eukaryota; kingdom Metazoa; phylum Arthropoda; class Insecta; order Trichoptera; family Limnephilidae; genus Hesperophylax; species Hesperophylax consimilis. Next base: position 10,677,259 of record NC_142856.1, on the reverse strand, counting down.
TTAATTTGTGCTTTCTCGTTAGTTTATAATACTAATCCAGATTCAGTTGGGTTAGACCCGAAGAAAATTAGAGATAATGAAGTGAGACGTGGAGCCTTTGAAGAAAAAGTCATTTGTTTTAATTAGTTACATTAACGCAAGTAATTATGAAAACTACCTATGTTTAATTTCGACACGATACGAACGTACCACCCCAGCCAGGAGTACTCCTGTCTCGGTGAGACCGGTACACCAGGGGGCACTGATTTGGTAGGTCTTGGAGCACGTACTCTGAGGAGAGGAAGGATGTTGGAGTTTAATCGAACGGCGCAGAGCCCAGAATCAAATAAGCCAATATTGTAATTTAGGAATAAATTAATTGATTGAGGGTTATTTTTTCCATACCTCTTCTTTTTTCTTGCCTCTCTTGGTTCTTCTTGACTTTTCTTGGCTCGTCGTAGTTTTTCTCAATTCTTATTGGCTTAACACTACCTATATTAAGTTTCGAACACAAAAGTATCTTCTTCAGGTCTTCTACTGCTAGTTCGACGCTTATGGCCATTTTCAAATTGTGGTAATTATTTTGACTTAATCAGCGACTTTACTATTAGTTTGTTCTCAAATATGATTTATTTTTTCGGAAAAACACGTATTACAAGTAGGTGCATTTTAAATAAAATAATTAAAGGATTATAGAACTTGTTTCATCACACATAGTGTATTGGCGGAACACCTTCGAAGGCCCGACTAACAAACGCGATTAGTCTCCAAAGGGCAGGCGGAGCGGAGCCTAAAGAGCAACGGGGACATTAGGAATAAAGGTCAACAAGAAACGTGCTCACAGATTGCATATCGGAAAGGCAAAACCTGACTATTATTATGCTAAAAACAAATAAAATATATTATATTATACCGTTTCAAAGACGGAGTTACCTTTCGATGATTCCACGTTACATTCTATTCTATACAATTTCTTCAATGCAGGGCTGGACCTTATTTTTACTTAAGAGGAAGCTACAAGCCAAAAATATGTATATTCTTGATATACCTTCTATCGTAGGTAATAGGCACTAAAATCGCTTGACAAACGGAGTCTAGAAACGTTCGATTTCATGCAAAAAACTGATTTTTACTTATTTTGTAAATAATTTTATAAGAAAGCAAAAAAGTCAATCAAGTGAAACTGTCACAGAAAATCTTAGCTATAAAATTGTATTTTTTTAAGTTGTTTCCTTTATGCGTTCATACATTTCTATTGAAATAATATTTTTTTTAGTAGTTTGCATTTATAATTTTTATTGAGTACTTTATTTTTTTATTTGTATTCTACTAAAGCGAAGCGATAGGAAAACCTTCAATTTAACTAAAGCTTTTTGGATTTCATAATGTACACCAATTCGTTATAAAGATTAATCAAAATAGTGATTTGGCATTAAGCTTCGCTTTAATGTAGTCAACTAAATATACGCCTTCCCCAATTTGGTTCATACCATATCTATCTATCCCTTTTTAAATCTTGCTCATTACGTCAGCATTGCGTTATTTCTGTATCTCCATATTTGCAGTAATGTCCTCAACGATGGTACCGTATCTAAATATGCCTCCGGGATCTCATTTCTAAAGCATTTAGACAAATTTCATCCTTACTTTGGCAGTTTTACGCTTTACTGTCATACACATCAGGTTCGGTATCTTCATTGTGGACTGCTATCTTCGCTTATTTGTATAGCTTTTCACTAGCGACTACCGCGTTCAGTCTTCCGTACATGGAGTCTCCTGCATTCCTCCATCTTTCATTGACTTTATCAGCCTTTCAATCTCTCATAAACATACTTCTCGTCATATATCATATACAAATTCACCCACTAGTTCCAAGTATTAATTGTTCACAGCAATTATATTACACATAATTTTCGATCTCTCTCTTTCAAATACCATTACTTAAGGCCCCGTAGTAAAGGTTCAAAGATGGTTTGAAAGGGAGGTACGTAAATACGAATGTTAGAGGGAGCGCGCTAATATTAAAAAATGATAATAATTAAGCGAAAATGGTGAAAATATTTAGTAAAACACGACTCGTTTTAAATAAAGCGAAAATTAGTTGCATTTTGTGAATTTTTTCATGCCTTTAACATATTAAATAACAGAACAAAACGTGTTTTTAATAATTTTCGGAGCTTACTTTGCAATTTTTTTCTATCGAGGGAATTTCATATAAATAACGTTTCAGCATAACAAATGTGTAGATATTATCTTAAAAAGTAACATTTTTTAGAATTTAAAAACTCAAAGAGTTCACGAGAAACTTGTTATAAATTGGGTATGCGGGAGCTTAAGGAAGCACCAACAATCAGGCAACAAACGATCTTGAACATAAACCTATTTATTATAACAAATCAGTCTTGAATATGGAAGATAATATTAGCGATTCCTAAACGAAAATCTGAAAAAGAAAAAGATACGGTCATATCTAGGTCTCGAACCCAGGACCCTTGACTTGCCGGGGCACGGTGCCCCGGCAAGTGCCACGTGCCATGTGCGTCTAGGAACACAAGACAAAATGTAACATTCTTCTGCAATACATACACATCCAACTATCAGACACACTCACTAACCAATAGGATGCTTGTTCTGGTCAACAATTTCGGGGGTACTATTGATATATTTATTGACTCCATTTATAGAATTGAGCGTAATCTATACCAGCAGTTTGTTGAACCCTACAAATCATAGTAGTGTTAATAATGTAGTTTTAGTGATTTGTCTTAAATCTAGTATTGCCCTAGTTTCTATATTGTTTTATGTTACTGTTACATGTTTTACTAATATTGTTTCATATTCAGTTTACTGTTATTTCAGGCTATAAAATTTTTTGTATAATTTTCGGTGACCGAAAAAACTGATAAACTCGATCGATATATCTCCATATGTTTTCCTTCCGGTTCCATGATAACTCCTCAAAATGACAATTCAAGACACCTTTAAAAGGTAATTTAAAGTCATGAAAAGTGATGAAACAAAAACTAGGTTAAATAGGTAACTATTTAACATAATTTTTGTTTATCACTTTTAATGACTCTATATCATTTTTTAAATGTGTGTTTAGTTGTCATTTTGATAAAATATCATGGAACCATAACTTTCGATAGCTTACTAGGTATATTCTGTTCTTAAAATCCATGTAAAAGCCCGGCTGGGCGTAAAACCTAATAAAATAATTGGACATCTGTTGTGTCATTATTTTACCTTACTATATTATGTGGAAATGTTTCATGTTTATTTCGTTGTATATTTAAAAAATTGTATTCAATTTTCTTTATGTGTTTATCACTGATTGGGAAGGTTAAAATATCATGGAACCATAACTTTCGATAGCTTACTAGGTATATTCTGTTCTTAAAATCCATGTAAAAGCCCGGCTGGGCGTAAAACCTAATAAAATAATTGGACATCTGTTGTGTCATTATTTTACCTTACTATATTATGTGGAAATGTTTCATGTTTATTTCGTTGTATATTTAAAAAATTGTATTCAATTTTCTTTATGTGTTTATCACTGATTGGGAAGGTTACTTGGTATTACTGTTTGTTGTAATGAATTTCGTTTTGTTTTGATGATTTGTAGACGTTTATTGGTTATTTTATTTATTTTATTTTTTATTTTTTTCACATATACGGCACAACACGTGCCATTAACATAATTGACATACTTATAATAGTACAACAACATGAAGAATAACAGTATAAATGTTAGTAAAATTTAAGAAAATAGGTAAAAAGTAAGGTAATAAGTAGTGTATAAAAACTATAATGTATAAAAGTAAATTGTAAAGTGAATAGTTTAAAATATAAAGTATTAAAGTACAAACCATAATTTATTAGGAAAAAGTAAAAATAAAAATAAAAATTTAAAGATTGAAATAAAACAATAAAATGTACCAATAAAGCTGGGTCCAGACATGTTCTTTTGTCCGTACCGTACCTCCGTTTCGTACCAGCGTCGCGATCCAAAAACTCTGGACGCATCATCTTTTGTCCGTACCGTACCTCCGTTTCGTATCCGCGTCGCGATCAAGAGCCCGTATCTCCGTAACGTCGCTGCGATCATCGCGTGTCCATTTCCTCCCACCATGTCGTCGACTGCGGAAGTGTTTGAGAATTTGACGATTGCTTGCGCGTCCTTCATTGTTATTCACAATAATATAACGAAAAAAAAACAAAAAAGGCGACGTTGGTGGGAGTTAGAATTGTTCAAAAACAGAGAAAGATGTAAGACGCCGCGAACACGTCCAGACTGGCGCAGACCCGTACCGTATCGCCTTTGTGTACGAACACAAAGAACGCGTGTTTCGGCTTTCAGATTACCAGCACTCAGTGCCTGAGTCCGCTGGAGAAGATGAGCGCCGAGTTGTGGACACATAGAACGCCGGTAAAATCCGCGCCATTTGCGCGGTAGCCTGATAGCAGCTGTCAGTTTTAACAAAATGTCAAGCTCGTCGGAAGATTTTTTACTTTTGTAGAATTCTTTCTTGAAATTAAGAAATAAAACAATTGGTATTCATCCAATTAATAGTAGTAGAAAAAGTCATGGTGAATATCATCACTTGTTTAGTGAGCTTAAGGCGGACGAAGAAAGATTTTTTATATAGATAAACCTTATTTCACTCGTGACATTTGAGGTTATTATAAAATTTTCTCCGTATCGTTTTCATTCATATCCTTACTGATTTCTTTCCAGCACTTGTCGACAACATTTCTGTTGCTATGTAAACTGTTTCTTTTATCCCAGATCGGCGATTTGTTAAAAACAGCAGCAATTAGTAAGTCGCTCATTTTGACAGGACTTGTTTAGTTTATGTTTTGACACTAGCTTCCAAAACAAGCCTCACTAACCGGCCGCACCGGCGAGCCGGAATTAAGAATTCATTCCGGTAAAGCTTCTCGGCGGGCCAGCGCGCGGACACAAATCTGAACCTGCCTTCACTATGTGCGTTCTCACACGTTTAGATACAAACATTCTTGTCGGCGCGCCTGCGCCAGTCTGCCGCTTACTTGCCGGCTAATCTGAAAGCCGAAACACGCGTTCTTTGTGTTCGTACACTTTGAACGGGCCGAAAAACCGACTCGCGATGGATCGGAGCGTACCTCTATCCGTATCGAGATGCCGTACCACCGTACCGTACCGAACGGGCGTCCAAACTAGCGTTCTTGATCGCGACGCTGGTACGAAACGGAGGTACGGTACGGACAAAAGAACATGTCTGGACCGAGCTTATGATACCTATCTCAAGGTACCGACAATGATTTAAATATAAAAAGTAATAAATCCTGGATTATGTTAACCGATATGATAAATTTTACAAGTACTTATGATTTCAAGTGCATTAATAGTTTTAGAAGTACTGGTAGGCATATTATGTTTACATGATGTATTTACGTGGTACTAGCAAACAAATTTAGTTTAACGCATCTTTTGTATGAAGACAGATTACCGGCAGCGTGATCAATATTAGCATATTCATTGCCTAAAATATGCAAGCGATTTATGGTTGAGTTTTGTTCTGCGTTCGTCATAGTATTGTCACAGTGGAAAGGTGTTTTGAGTCGAGTCGGTCTACTAGGTACATGGTAATTTATTAATGAGACCAATTCAGGGGAGTCAAACCAGTTATTGTTTATTTTAAATAAAAAAATAAGATCATTGAGTATTCTTCTATCTTTTAACGATAAGAGTCTCATTTTTTGTAATAAAGATTCATAGTTTATGTCAACCGCGGGAATACCTAATTTGAAATTAATTGATCTGAGAAATTTGCGTTGGATTCTTTCAATGGAGTTTGCATGGCTTTTGTAGAAAGGGTTCCATATGGGGGAATTGTATTCTAAATGACTCCTAACCAGAGTTGTATATAGTATTTTAAATGTTTGGATATTTTTAAAATCTTTACAAATTCTTACAATGAAGCCCAGAATTTTCATTGCTTTACCCGTTATTATATCAATGTGATTGGTAAATAGTAGTTTAGAGTCGAAGGTTATTCCAAGGTCCCTTATTACAGGTACTGACAATAAACTGTGATTGTTAAAAGAGTAACTATATTTGATAGGGTTTTTAATTCTAAAGAAACTCACGATTTGACATTTTTTTATGTTAAGTGTAAGTTTGTTAATGGTACACCATTCTACGAATTTTATAAAATTGGATTGGAGGGACAAGCAGTCGTATATATTTTTTATGATTTTATATATTTTCATGTCATCAGCAAATAATAATATGTTAACATCAGTGAATATGGAAGTGACATCGTTTATGAATAGTATAAACAATATTGGACCAAGGTGCGAACCCTGAGGCACACCACTAGTGGCTTCAAATTCGTAAGATAAGTGTTCTTTAATACAGACAGTTAGTACACGTTTTGATAAATAATTCTTAATCCAACATAATAAATTACCACTTATTCCTAATTTAGACAATTTATTTATAAGAATTTTAATGCAAACCTTATCAAAGGCTTTACTAAAATCCGTGTAAATTGAATCAACTTGTTCTCTATTAGCAAGAGCACCAGAGATAAAATGTTCATACAGTGTAAGGTTAGTTAAGGTAGATCGTCCAGAGATAACCATGTTGAAATGATGAGATATTAAATTTTATGCAAGAACATATTTTTTGGAGAATTAACTTTTCAAAAATTTTTGGTATTGACGATTGTATACATATTGGTCTGTAATTTTAAACTAAAGACTTGTCTCCGCTTTTAAATATAGGAGTGAGAAAGCTATTTTTCCATATTTGTGGGAACTTGCCTGTTAAAAGTGATTGATTAAATAGTAGGTACAGAGGGTAAGAGACACTACTCCCACAGTTTTTTAGAAATACGGGGGGAATTTTATCTGGCCCTGAGCACGATTTAGGTTCCAGTAGTTTGATACATGCTGCAATTTCTTTAATCTCAATATGTATCTGAGATAGTTGTAAATTTATATCGGACTCAAAGTTTGGAATGTCTTCATCAGGGATATCTGTTTCATATACATCCTTAAAAAAATCTGCAAACAAATTGACAATATCTTTGATTTTACAGGAAGTTTTCAGTTTATAGTGCATAGTTTCAGGTATGCCAAGGTTGTTGTTATTTTGAGCTTTACAATAGTTGAAAAAATGTTTTACATTGTTACCAATCGAAAATTCCACATTCTTAATGTAATTATTATAACAAATGTTTGATAATTTATTACAATCTTTTCGCAGCTTGCTGAAAATTATAAAATCAGAAAGATTTGTTGTTTCTTTGTAAATTTTATGCGCTTTTTTCTTCTCAATTACTATGTTAATGAGGTCCTTGCTAAACCAGCGAGGGAAATTTGAAGATAGTTTATAACTAATTGGGACAAAGTTTTCTATGGTTTTATATAGATGATCGTAAAAGGCTTTAATATTCTCATCGAGATTACCTCCTTCTAGTATAGACCAGTCAGTGTTATATAGATAATCGCGTATTGCAACATAATTGGCTTTATTAAAGTTAGGATATTGTGTCTGGTTTTTAATTTGGCATTTTATAGGGTTACATAATACAGTAATATCTAAAGGTGGGTGATGAGAATCAGGGGGAAGAACTGAATCGAGTGACTTTTCAACCGCAGTTGACAAGTTGGTACAAAGAACAAGATCTAGTAATCTATTATTGTCATTTTTTACATTGTTTAATTGAACTAGGTTAAGGAAATCACATAATTCAACTATTTCTTTTTCTGTGTCAGTTAAGCTAGAGTTTTGAGATAATGTAGAATTGTCGCGGGTACCCCAGTTGATTTTTGGTAAATTGTAATCACCGATGATGGTGATTTTACTATTTGGAAATTTAAACGACAGTTGTTCAATATCCTCGAAATGACTTTTGTTATGTTCAAGGTGTCCATTTTTTGACGATTTAGTACCATCCTAAAGCATTATTTCTAATGGCAACTATCTGTATGAAATCGTAAGTACGAAAATAATTCAAATTTAATATTATTAACTAAAAAATCTGCCTCAATACATCTTCGCCTAGTGAGGCAGGTTATGTCCAACTTAAATATATTATATTATTCTCTCTTTATTTCAGTTCTTATTATCGAATTGTAAAAATGCATTTTAGCTTTAAAGAAAACCTACACATGACATAAATTGCAATATTGACAACACATGAAAACCTACACACGACATAATTGTATGTAAGTTTATATTTCTGTTATGTTTTTGATAATAAACAAATAATATTAATAATTATGGTATAAAGCAAAGATTTTTCATATGGGTCCCGGTAAAATTTCCAATTGAGATCGGTATGAAAATAATCCTCGTTTAAAACGTCCATTACTTCCATTGACAACTTTACGCTAGCGACTGCGGCATTCTATCACTCATTACTTGAAGCTATTAAATCATAATTATAAACATTTTCTAGCGGCAGTATTGACTATCGTTATTATTATGAAAGAATCTGATAAGGCAGTGAGATACGATTGCTATCAAAAACAGTTCAGTAACATGTAATAATGGGATTCGTAATGACCTAACTTACAGACAAATCATTTTAAATAGGTTACGCTTGATTGTACTTGTGCACACCGATAGCATCGAAATTATTTAAAAAAAATCTAATTAGTTTGGAACACCCGCCCGCAGTCCCTTCTTACCTCGCAAATGCCCAAATATACTTTTTTATTGTGTTTATTTCTTGCTAGAGCAATCCCGATGAGTTACAGAACTCATTTTAGGACAGGAGGAACTTACAATTCATATGTAGGAGGTAGTAGGTACAATTTTACAACGGTATTTTGATATCAAATATAAGTTTCACATCAATACAGCATAAAAATTAAAATAATGACACGTTGAGTAGAACAAACAACAATAGAAAACAAGTACAGAAAGAAAAAAAAACATGGATAAGATACAACAAGAAATGACAACACAGTTACATATTTTCATTTTTAAATGTAGTTAAAAAATATTCTTTTAAAGCATTGCTTTGCAATTTTTTATTATGGTGGATGTGTTTGTACATATTTGGAAGCGAATTATATAGTGTATAGGCAAAATATAGTTCAGTGATTTTAACCCATATTTTGTAGTGTGTGTTTGAGGAATGCGGATTTTATTGTTATTTCGAGTATTGTGGTTGTGGATGTCTTGATTGTAAAGTGGCTTGATGTTGGTGTGAGTTGATTTTTGTGCGTGGGGGCGTTTATCAATCCCGTTTAAATTTAGACTCGAGATTCAATTCGACACTGTTATTTTTATGTATTTTTGTTTCATTCTTCAGCTTGTGTAATGTACAGTACTGTGTAAGTAATGTCCTGTAATCGGGAGCATTCAATAAGTGCTTTATTATCGTAGATAATTACAGTAAATATCTATCAGGACATACGATCGTTCTATCAGAGGCTATGAGATATTCTAACGGGAACCGCAACTCTAAGTGAGCTCCCTGCCTAGGTATCGGCTATCCTCGACTGCTCTCGGAACCTTTCAGGTACAACCGACATGATATCTCTGTCAAGTATCGCCATGTATGAATAACTCTTAAAACTACCTTGACTGGATAATAATAACTTAATTAAATAACACGATGAGCTTCCTAACAAAAACAAAATTATTATTAAATTAAACTATTGAATGAGAAAATGAGTGTGTTTGGCGGTCCGTCTTCTCTACCTACCTGTGCTGGGAATCAGCGTAATTAGTTAGTTAAACCTTTTTTTTATCTGTCAATTACACCACTAAATAAACAATGGTCTTTTTTATAATGGTTTACCTGTACATATGCCGTAATGCCGTAGGGAGACATATTATAATCTAGTAGAGAGGAAGGTATTGAAGTGGATCCAAATTTATAATATGAGTAAAATAATCTAAATTGTTAAGTGTATTATTTTGCCATCGATTTCATAAATGACAAAGAATTAAACCTAATGTTTTCAATATATGTTCTAAATATTCCAAAAATTGGAAAAGTCATAGTGAAACGAAAAAAAATCGAATACCATACAAATTTGAATGGAAACGGATTTTGCCCAATAGCCCAGCGCTCCGTCTCACTTACACTCGCCTGACAGAATAGATGTCCATCCTATTTGAATTTTGTAAACACAGTTTTGTATTGGAAATTTAAGCATCGATTAGGAATATATTTGGATCGAGAAACACGCCCACAAGGCACTTCTTGTGTTATTCTTTATTCGCTGGTGTGCACTGCCTGTATCTGCTTGTTAATAATAATTATTATAAAACTAGCGTGTCCCCGCCACGCGCTGCTTTGGCTCAATCTGTCTGTGCAGATAGAGAAATAATAGCGCATGTTGCTTTTACATCCAACAGATGGCGCTGTTAAAAAAAAAAAAAAAAAAAAAAAAAAAAAAAAAAAAAAAAAAAAAAAAAAAAAAAAAAAAAAAAAAAAAAAAAAAAAAAAAAAAAAAAAAAAAAAAAAAACATATTTTTTCCTAACACAGATGACATCTAAATAATATAGGTATAAAAAAAAACTCACGCGTATTCGAATGCAATGTTGTGTCAAAATTTCAAACCAATCTGTGAAGAGCTTTCAAAGATTTAAGATTTTAAACAAACGAATATTAAAATTTATATTTATACAGATTTTGCAAGGTACTAGCAAACATAAGTATAACACGTTAGTAAATTAGATAAAAACCAGTTTTTATTTTTCATTCTCGCCAGGCTTACCCACAACTCTGAGGTAGGCGACACATTACGCTATACGCGTCATGGCTTGGCCTATTTCAGCATATCGCTCGCTATACACCACCAATAGGAATGTATGGCGAGCGATATGCTAAAATAGGCCAAGCAACAAAAAACGCGCTTATGGCGTAATCTGTCACAGGCTTGAATCAATGTCACAGACCGCGACATCTGATTCCAGATACGTTTGTTAAATCCATGTTTAGCATCTGTAGGGTCATTTGACAAAACGTAAGGTAATCTCACAAACATTGTTCTAAGAAAGCATGACAATTACATGACAATACCCAAATAATAAAGCCGCAGTCAGACTGCAGTGAAATAGAACCATGATCAATAATTTTATTTTATGTAGTTGCCACTGGCCGAAAAAGTCTCCCGGGTATTGTGATTTTGTGTCTACCTCTAAATGCGGCTAAGAAAAATGTTCCTCGCGAAAGAGTTTTTTTACTCCCGTCTGAATGCAGCTCAACACCTTCCAAATGCTAGGCATAATGACGAAACAGCAGACGACCTTGCCCGGGCTTTTACTTCCCGCTCTAAACACAATCGAGCCGCGAGACGGAACAATGTAGGATTTAGATTTGGTTTAACCCGCTGGCAGACTGCGAAAGCATTACATGGGGGCATCTGGCCTGTTATTTCAAGGAGGTGGCACGATGCACCGGCTGTCGAGCGGTTTTCGCAAAAGATATCATATTGTCCAAAGTTCGTGCCCAAATTCGAACACAACGATGGCAGATTCAATGTTATTTCTAACAGAAAAAAAACTACGTGCATTAGAAGATCGAACCCTTCAGATGAGAAAATATCTACAAATAAACTAATGTAAGCCATAAAGGAGATCATATATAAAATGGTATCCGTTTTGCTAAAATTATTATTATTACTATTATTTTTTTTCTTTATTCATAAAATATATTTCTATACAGTTTTTTACATGCTTTTCGACTACCATACTAAACACATGTCCGTATAAATGGTAGTCGAAATTTGTATATAATTATATAAATGTAATACATGTTCATTTGTTAATATATTATTTTGTTAAATGCAATGTATTTGTAAAATAGGTAATACTTTAACTGGTGTAGATTTCACAAGAATAAACCAACCGTATTGCAAACTATGTATAAATTAATTTTAGCAAAGCGGAGACCATTTATATTAATTCTTTTGTATATGTATTGTACTACTGTTATAATTTATTACCAAATATTTTTTAACAAGTTATCAACAAATAATGCAACTTTATTATTTTGAATAGGATTTTGTATTTTTAAGCAATAATGTTAACAAATTAATTGCCATTTTGTCAAAGCGCAACAGTTGATTTTTGAAAGCCTCCTATGCTCCTTCCCGGGACTGTCCCGGGCCGGTGCCGATGGAGGTGTACCACCCTCTTTTTTTTGTCATACAAATCAGCACCGGCCGAAAAAAAAAGACCGGTGACCGGCTGCAGTCTACAAGCGCGCTTAGTTGGGTGGAAGCGAGCGGGACCTCCGGCTTCAAACTCAAACTGTCGAATTCCTCGAGAACACGCAAATAGAAGACATACCTAGCACGCGCGGCGGCAGCGAGCCAATTCTTCTGCAGCAGGTTGGGCCGGCCAAGTCGGGGCGCAGTCCGTTCTCGATACGGCACCGCATACCTAACAGAAACTAGATACAGAAAGGTCGATTACACGAGGGCTAGCTTACCTGCCAGTTTTAAAGCTAGCCTATCTACTGCAAGTTCTAAAACATCTCGGCCAAGTCTTGCCTTCCTCGCTCCCGGGTCCCACGGGTCTACACGGAGAAAACTTACACATATGAAATACTGTTAATTTATTAAAAATGTGGTAAATTTTTTCTGTCGTATCCGTGTTTTATTTAGTTATAAAAAGTTACATTTTTATATCTAGTATAAACGTTTAATAACTACTTAAAACTTATTTCTGTGACATTCAGGCACACTTTACAATACATCTAAAACTTATTCTTTATAGCATTTAGGCATAACCCACGACAAGCAGCAAGGCTTTTAGCTTCTTTAAGGCGAAGTTTAATGCTAAATCACTATTTTGATTAATCTTTATAAGGAATTAGTGTATTATTTACATAAAAAAATATGCATTAGATTTTTTTTTGTTTTAAAAAAAAGTCAAACATTCCCAGGTTACGAATAACCTGACAATATTTTAAAATCTCCTACTACCACCACAGTAAGCTGAAAATGTTGCTTGTGTTGTGATGGAGGACTTAGCCAGCCGAGGAATTGAACACACTACGCCTGGGTGGGACCCCCAAACGCGATGTCAACTCGGCCACCGACCGGTCGATAGATAAATTGAAGGTTTTCCTATCGCTTCGCTTGAGTAGAATACAAATAAATTAATAAATTACTCAATAAAAAATATAAATATTTTACTACTAAACTTTTTTGCTTTCTTACAAAATTATTTAGAAAATAAATAAAAACCATTTTTTTGCTTGAAATCGAACGTTAAGAATATACACATTTTTGGTTCCTCTTAACATCTGTCGGTAGTTCATTGAAATCTTTAAACCTTTTTAAATTGTTCGTTTTCCTCTTGAAAATGACTCTGCAGGCCTACAACGAATGAATTGAAAGAGTTCCTAACAAAGTATCAGTCAAAAGCCAATGTTTTATGAGGATGGCGGAACAAGTGTATACAAATACTGATATTGTCGCATTCCGTCATGATATATATTAGGAAAAGAACAGGTGTTTTCGATATATAATGAATGACTAATGTTTTATAAGGAAGTCGCATGCTGTCACTTTTTTACCGGATTATTTTTCTCGTGTACCCGAATGCGAGGGCTTTCCGTTAACCCTAGAAAATCCGAGAGATAATCCTGGGGAACATTGATGGGCGACGCGGCACCAATTCAAATTCAAAAAATATTTATTGTACAAAAAGAGTACAAAGGGTATAACTTATAGGTTACATCCTATTTCTTCCAGCTACCCCAATATAATAGTTTCGTAACCTAAATCACTTCGAATGAAATGAGTCGTTCCGGGCAGAAACCTACAGGGTGTAGTGTGCCTTGGTGATAGCCAATTTCCTAGAACACCAAAAGAAGTCACTGACAGCGCCTCTAGCGACAGATCCAAAGCCATAGTTTGCCTTGGTGATAGCCAATTTCCGATAGGAGAGAACACCAAAAGAAGTCACTGACAGCGCCTCTAGCGATAGATCCAAAGCCATCTGGTTCGAAATCGCATATTTTAGATTTCTGTTTGTATTTCATAGAACAGAAGTTTACATCTGGTAAAATGCACAATTTAAAATTCAATTGAAGCGCCTATCTATATTAAACTATACAATCAACCACTTTCTTCCGTTCCGCTCAGTACGAAAATTAGTATTCAAAACTTCTTGGCCAAGGCACGTGCTCAGCAATTTAGCAAGTCGTGTTATGCAACACTGACCCGATCAAGAGAAGAGGAGATAGCCAAAAGAAAGGAGAGGCGACGAGAGACGAGAGGAAGTAAAGACAGCTGTGGACCAACCACTTACGAAAACTAGATTGGCAATCACGCAAAATAGAGTACCTACACGAGAAGTGTCTTACCTATAAGAAAGAATCTTGCTAACTTTAGTAAATTTAGGTTTGTTGTTTTTACATACATCTACTCGTATTTGAATTTAATTTTTGTTTCTGATAATGAATTAATGCAAATCTTGGAAGCGGAAATTAACCCACTTCCCGAAATCCGATCGAGCTGAAACACGGCAGATAGACTCGTTGTCGACGACAGTACATTCTATCAATTATCAATCTTATCAATGGTGTCAATCACGTAGATACACGCGGGAATATTCGCATTTCTGTGAAATCGGACAAAATTATATAAAAAGGAAGGTTCTTACCTTATGTCCCCGCTCCGGCTGGCACGGGCTAGCGTGCGCTGCACCTAAAGACACAGGTAAAGGCTCCTGTCTCCGGCGCTTGCCCCCGACCTGGTGCTGCACTGCTGACTGGGCGGCGCACGGCTGCTGTTGGGTGCGCTGGCGCGGACTGCAAGGGCTGCGGGCGCTCGGCGGCGGCGAGGGGCGCGGGGGGCTGCGGGGCGCGACGTCCACTTGGCGGTATGACGACCGATGGTCACTGAACATGTCATGCATTCCCTAAACACAAAAACACACACTCATTAACACTAATCACTCTTCAACAAGTAGAAAAACGAAAAAAATCTTTGGACCTACGCTAGAAAATGGATCTTACAGACCGAATGAATCGTTAGAACCAGAGCTCTAGGGATCCAGGCGTGGTAGGTCATTTGAAAAAAATGCCCGTACATTATTATATATACAGGGTGTATCGGCACTAACCTGACAAATTTTAACCAGCTATTCCTTAGCACATTTGGAGTAAAAAATGTTATGGGCACTTTGCTGTCCGGTAGCATTTTTTTTTCAATTAAAAACAAAAAAAAATAAATTTCCACACTACATCACTGTCATTGGAATTGCTTTTCGTGTTCAACAGCTGTTATAAGCAAGTATGTCGAAAAGCGTCTTCGCTCTTTCGCACACACTAAATAATAATAGTTAAAAATGAGACGAATGGTGCCGTGCCATTTCGTTGTGATTGTAAAAGTGCGCCAATATACGTACACACGTGCATTATTCAACGGAATTGGAATAAAATATTGCCAGATGGGTTTTCAAACTTTGACAAAGGATAAAACAGTGGTGACATGTGGTGAAAAAATGAATAGTAAATTTTTTATTAAAAAAAACGTTACCGGACAGCAAAGTGCACATAAGATTTTTTACTCCAAATATGCTAAGGAATAGCTGGTTAAAGTTTGTCGGGTACGTGCCGATAGTATATATATATATATATCAATTTGTAAGTCCGCGACTCTAAATACATATTATGTTAATATAGTAAATTGGAAATAACTACACAATCCATGTACTTCATTAAACTTACTGTACTTCGGCACAACATTAAAGTAAATAAAATAAGAGTTTGAAACGCCGTCCGCAGTATCCAAATATACTGGGTGCGAAGCAATTGAAAAACAACCAATTTTCCACACACGAAAAGCGTGTAAAATGAAAAACCGACATATGTTTATGTCACCATCTCTTTAAAACATATAATATTCATCGTGCTGTCTCCCTAAGCGTCCCTATGCTTTCTTCGATACCTATTTTTTACTTCGACGAAAGACATAATGCCATCTCGTTTATTCTACGGCGCGCATTGAGACAGAAGATGCCAACTTTGGGACATTCTCTAAATTGACCCAGCGAATCGTGTGGACTTCTGAATAAAAGCTACTGCTCGTCACTCGCGCCGCCGCTCGCCGCTCTGCTGTTTCGCGGTACATTCGTACATTTCAAATAAATTAAGAATAAGACCAGTTGTTTTTATGCACATAATTTACTATTATTGTTGTCTTATAATTTTGGGGGGTCAAAAACCAATTGACCCAAGGGAAGAACCGCTATTGGTTATACCAGGGAACACGTGGATAGACTACGTGGAAGAAAGTTGGAGCAGAACGGGAAGGTGATTTAGCACCGTGATTCAAAAACCAGGCACGCCAACCGCATTCCTGGTCTGCCTTTTGTCCCAGCAACAGTGTAAATTATAATATAGAGAAGGTTACAAATTTTAAACAGTAGACCAGTTTTGGTAGCGTTCTCTCAAAAAACCGCACCAAATTTTTATGGCATCAAATGTTTGACATTTAACTTTTTCCTCAAAACGCGATAAAATAAACCGCGGATTCCGTGTGCAGTCACATTTGCAGATAATACTAGGTAGAATACTGTGCGGTAAATGTTACCGGTTCCCCGAATGTAAATGTCACGTGAAAAAGTCATGCTCGAAAGCCATAATTCTATTGTAAACGAAACGTGTTATTAGCGCCCTGGGGCGATTTCTTTAGGTGAATAATTGAATTACGGCGGTATTCGCAGTCGATATTCAACGGATTTAGGTTGGAGTGTTTCAAATCGGCGATAAGCGCCATTTTTAAAACATTTGAAGGGTCACTGGTAGACACTCGGCCGGTTTTAGCTTTTGATCAAAATGCGATAAGCTGTCGAACACATTGAACATGTTGTTATGCCGATCACAATTTGTCATAATCATTAAACAAATAAACTGATAGTCTTACGTAATTACGTAGGCACTTAAAATAACATATCACAATAAATCTTGATACGTCGAAATGAGGCGCTACTGCGTTCTAATATCTCGTCGATACTTATTCCACTTAGTTTTAGTTAGAGCGTTCGGAGAGTTGGAGGTAAAAAAGTGGAATCTTTTTTTTCGCTTCATGTCGCATCTAAATATAATACATCAATGTACATCGATGGTTATGGACCATTCTAGTTCAGCCTGGTTAAATAATCGATAATCGAAAAACGATAAGGCGTATAAAAAATAGAGACGACTTTCACATAGTTATTGCCGATAATCGAATGCTAAACAACATTACGACCGCAAATCTTAGCTTTCAATTTTATTATTTACTTTATTTCTCATTGAATAGCAATATACGATAAAAAATCAAGAACGGTTAGTGACAGAATGGTCCAAGGCGTCGCGGGTTCAATCAAGTCCTCCATCGTAGCACAATCAACATTTTCAAAATCAAATATTGCCAGGTTATTCGTAATCTGGGAACGTTTGTCTTTCTTGAAAAATAATCATGGAATAGGTATCGTAGTGAGTAATGAGAGTCGAGTCGAACACAGTAGGTACTCACATCTCACACAGATGCATTTCTTGCATACATCATGTTTAAAACTTGTTCATCTATTTTAGAAAAGAAACTTAACTAGTAATACTTAATATACATATATTCACTGGTTGTTACTGTCTCCCCAATAACAATAAATTGGCGTAAGCAAGACAAAATGCTGTTCCTAATCGACGCTTGGCAATAACATCAACGTCGAAAGTAAATACGTATTCACCAATACACACAATCTTAAGTTTGTATTGCTTGACCCAACTTGAATCTTGTGTGACATGCGAGATTTACGAAAACTAAATTATTTAAGGCGTTGCACTACGTCGTGTAATAAATATTTATTTTTTTCCGAATATTTTATAAATAACTTAATTTGCCACATTATACAATAAAATCATAACTAAAAATGGGTTCATAAGTAAGAGATTTTGAACTTTAAAGCAGTTTTCATAGGCCTTATACATTATTTTTTCTGGGCTTTTAAAAAGGTTTGTCTAAAAAATACACGATTATTTCAAAGGCCAAGAGGTATTCTACTTGCAGTATTTAATTAAAGCATCTGAAATTGGTCGCCTAGTAATAGGCGACCAAATTTTCAAACCAAAAACACATGATTTTGCATTACTACGTAGTGCATCGCCTTAATATTATTGAGTACAAATTTATACTAAGTTAAGAAGGTACTAAGTTTTTTAATATTATTACTATGCACTGCACCAGCTCTAGCTCGAAAACACGCGACACATTGCAATATACAGCTGTGCGAGGCTTTAGTGTCGGCACAGCCGTGTTATGACAATCTCAAGTCGACCAAGAGGGGTCAACACGAGGTTAAACACATCAACAATACCATGTACCATCACATGCACAAATATTGATCTCTTCCTTTCCATGTAAATAATTAACTTTCAACTAACCGGCGATAGTACAACCGTATCTTTAGTTAACTCAAGTCCAACTAGATAGTAAAATAATAATTTAACTTGTGTTATGTTGACCCGGCGATAGTATAATGCACATTATCGATATATTTATACAACATCAACATTTCTATTGCCATCAAGTCGCTTTCACCAAACACACTAAGCGATTCATCGGGGCGACACGAGTTTTGAAAAGGTATGAAATATTTGGATTATAAGTATTTAATCATATTCTGTACGCGGTACATAAGGTCAGAACAGTGAAAAACTTCACTTATTACCGTGGCGTTGTTTGGTTAAAGCGGTTTTAAACCAGGCTCAAGGCCGGCTTTACCACACCAACGATGAACCGGCGTGTAAGAATCTAATTATTAAAACGTTAAATATATCGACAAAAACATGTAAATGCAACCGAATTCAATTAACACACCATTAGCAGCAAGTCGCTATCACCTGTCGGTAATCCAAAAAAACGATGTTTTTATTATAAAATCTCATCACTATCAATTCGCATCCACGGGAGATTAATACAAGATGCTAACTACACGAGGTTGATACCAGCGAACAACATCTGACAGCATTAAGCGCAACAGGCAAAGTAGTCGAATGGCCCCAGCATCCCAATTTGGACCAATTGGCTATTTGTCTCTGATTACCGAAGTTTACCCCGTCCAATTGGTGTTCCCTCAGGATTGGCTAGATGCCGATGTAGATGAGACGAGATGAGAGGAGACAGACAGATGTATTGCTGTAAATGCACCGAGGGGACAGAAGTAACAATGTCAATGTAATCTGTGATAGACAAAGCTAAAATGCATTCATATAATTACTATGTCATTTAATTAAAATTATTATTTTTGGATCATTTAAATTATTGGTTCGATTCTCTGCCAGCCAAGTTCTCCGTACAAGCAACATTTTCCGACTATACTAATAGTAGGAGCCATTCAAATATATTAAGATTTTTATTATTATATTCATACTAATTGTATTTGTATGCTTTTCTTGAAAAACTTGAGTTTTATACCGACAAAACTACGTATTCATATTCCGCGTGTACAGGTGCAAACAAACAACTCGTCTGACTTTAATATTTTTTATTTATTATTACATATCTCTATTACACTAGTTTACAATAATTTCAAAACATATAATACGAACTGAAAAACAATAGAAATTAATGAAGATATTTGTAGAAATCTAGCTACATCTTAATAGAATAATAACAAATTGTATAAACATTTTATCATAATGTATTATTATGATACTAGATCATTTGTTTTCTGATTATTGATACATACCCCTAGCCCTAACAAGTAATGAAGCTTTTAATAATAAATATATTACAAACCTAACTTTACGTTATGACTTGACTTATGGACACTGAAAATATAATCCCTAGAAGTGCGATCAACACCGACAGAAGTGTAAGTCAGTGTTTATGTCGCAAAATGGATGTATAATATTCCAAAATATTTGACAATACAAAATGTAAACTCGGGCGAAACTTCTCACCGTATTGTATTTCATATATTCAACGAAGAGAAATCCAACGAAAACAGTTCCATTTAATTAACACAATACATGAATAACAAGTATAAATTAAGTATGCAAATAAAACAGTTGCATTGTAATGTGAATGTAAACGTTTTCCCGTTAGGATTGTTTCATGCAATATTTCCCAGAAGCGACATTTTCCGACATCACAATAAATGTAAATGTTTTATGATATCACTCTCCATTCTATATATTTCCTTTTACTTTTTCTCATGTTTTATTTGCTTTATCAAACTTACATTTTATATTTTATTTTATTTGTACTTAGTTGAATCTCTGTATATAACATTGTAGTTATATTTTATGGAATGTGTGGGATTGCACTCACCTCCCCCACATTCTGGAATATAAAAATAAAATAAAATAAATATATATAAAGGGTGTATCGGCACTAACCCGACAAACTTTAACCAGCTATTCCTCAGCACATTTGGAGTAGAAAATGTTATGGGCGCTTTGCTGTCGGGTAACATTTTTTTTCCATTAAAAACAAAAAATAAATAAAAAATCCACACTCCGTCACTGTCATTTGCATTGTTTCTCGTGTTCAACAGCTGTTATTAGCAAGTGTGTCAAAAAGTGTCCTCGCTCTTTCATACACACTAAATAATAATAGTTAAAAATGAGACGAATGGTGCCGAATATAATTTAAGATTTTCACGGCCAAAAGTATTTTTGTTATTTGTTTTTGGGGTATTATGCCGTGTTGCGCTAACTCCTTCTTTAGCCAACGTTTCGGACAGCATTGCAGTGTCCATCATCAGGGCAGATGTGTTATTTAATAATGATATTTAATGATGATGGACACTGCAATGCTGTCCGAAACGTTGGCTAAAGAAGGAGTTAGCGCAACACGGCATAATACCCCAAAAACGAATGGTGCCGTGCCATTTCGTTGTGATTGTAAAAGCGCGCCAACGTAGGTACGTACGTACATTATTCAACGAAACTCGAACAAAATATTGCCAGACGGGTTTTCAAACTTTGACAAAGGATAAAACATTGGTGACATGTGGTGAAAATATGAATAATACATTTTTTATTTAAAAAAATGTTACCGGACAACAAAGTGCCTATAACATTTTTTACTCCAAATGTGCTAAAGACTAGCTGGTTAAAGTTTGTCGGGTACGTGCCGATACACCCTGTATATATAAACCTACCGGAAGAAATATCTAAATGGTAGTGAAAACCATCAAAATCTGTTGCGTAGTTTAGAAGAACTAAGCGCACAAACGGACAGACGCGGATAGCGACTTTATTTTCTACTATTTAGAGATTAGAGCTGAAGGAACAATCTGCTCACGCCGAGCGGTGAAATCATATTGGCCTAGTAAGCCATGCCAAATTGCGCCTAGTTGAGTTTGTTTGATGTGTTGTGCCCAGTTGCCCCAGTAGTCCAGTCAAGTTAAACATGAAAATAGGGTTGTGCTTGCAAAAGGTCCAGTCATTCTGAATTTTTTATATGTTGTTAGGACCTAAACCAGTATTAAAAAAAAAAATTTGCAACTTCGAAAGTGCTGTGCGAGCGGCGGTGGACCTAAAAAACCAGGAAATTTTCGGATTTTTTTCAGTTTTTGCTCAATATCTCAGTAAAGGAAGGGTCTGACCGGTGTAGTCAGTATACATACTTTTAAAGTAGACTAAATTTTTTATAATTTGAGACCAAAGCAAGCTATATAAAGCCATTGGTTTTCAAGATACAGTTCTTCAAAAATTGGCAATTTTTTCCAAAAAGTGAAATTTTTTCGAAATGGTCACTTATTTTGTAAAATAACTTCTAAAATACGCATCCCACGTCAAATATTAAAGGAAATAAAGTTGTTGTAAATTTAATTAGCTTTCATTTGAAACTAGATTAATATCTGTAGACTTAACGGTTCTCTCAAAAATGGCAGATAACCAAAAACAGTCATAAGTGGATTATGGGTGAAATGCAAATAAACTGTTCTCACGTCTTTTTATGGTTTTATTTATCAAACAGTTAACAGATTTTTGATGAAAAAAAGAAAAGATATTACATCTATCGGGAATAACGTCATCTTCAAACATTGTTTTATATACCTACATACCAAAATGCTTGTACAAACATCATGGTACCTACTATAAGGACAAATTACATGTACACAAAAAATAAAACTAATATAAATCATGTAGGTATTGTGTCTTGGTTGCCAAATCATGTCTTTCTTTTTATCGTAGCTGGGAGAGGCGCCCAGTCTGTAGTCGGGTCATCTTCATCGTCCGAGCATTTCAGCTCCACATCCGGGACGTTAATGCAAAATTTGCCACCGCATGACTGACAGAGGACTGAGCAGTGGAGCCCAACCTTTCTACACGAGCGGCTCCCAGAGCATCGTTTATAGCATTTACACGAAATTTTTCGCAAAAGGGCAGGTGGTGCGGGATCCATCGTGGTGGGGATGGGGGTGAGTCCTTGAGAAGACAGCTTCCACCCCCATTCAGTGGGATTCAAGTTGACTCCCCGCCACTTCTGCACTTGGAGGTAGCACCTTGCTGCATGGTGGCCTGCAGCATCTTCCGTCGGTGGCAAACGGGCGAGGTTTATGTTTGTTGAAGTGACAATCGTCTTATACCTCAGGAAATTCAAAGTATCCCTCGCGATGTCACTCCCATATAGAGCCACGAAGCACTTGATGCCTGCTTCACTCACGGCTTGTGGGGTAGAGTCTGGCCGAAGGAAGACCTCCACTTGCTCAGCAAGTGGTTCACTCTTGCTCAGAAGTGTGCTGATTTTGATCTTTCCTTGGCCAAACGGTGCTGAGGTGGTATCGCACCCGGCAAACGCGTGGGTAAATATTACCGTTCCTGGTAATTGTCGGGAGTCCTGGTTGTTGTAGGAGGTCGTAGAGTAGTGACAGCAACCAGCTTCACCTTTCGTGCTCTTCTGAAGATAGACGTTTGTCTCTTCAGCGCCTAAACCACTGAGAAGAACGAGCAGGTCGACATCTTCTCCCACTATGACGACCCGATCGGCATCTGCTCTTTTTGATAACGCCATCTTGACGATCTTTCGATCAGCATCTTCTTCGGCAACAGCCACTTCTACTCCCTCCTTCTGAAAGGCGTCACAGAGAAGAGTTATAAGGCGTCTCTTATTGTTTTCATTGCCCAAAACATGCTCTTGAGCAATTCGAATTACTGTGGATTCATCGAAAGTCAATTCGTAGCTGGAATGAGCTGCGTAGCGCCGGAGTCGTTCCGCTGTTTTGGTGTTTTTTTTTGTATCATCTTCGGGGTAGCCGTCAAAAACGATGGAGACGTTCTTCCCAAAGTGCTTTCGGACGTAGGTGGTATAACGCGCCAAAAGTGCTCGAACCGTGCTTTTTCGCTGCCACACGACCTTGTGCAAGAGGTACCCAACATCCAAAATGACGTGAGTGCTGGCATCTATCGGCGTGTGGCTGGAAAGAGGAGTGAAGGCAGAGCACAGAGTAGATTTTGTGCCCTTGCGCATCCCTTGTTCATTGAACAGAGACATCGGGAACGGGGCCAACTCATACTTGAAGTCATCCTGTAAATCCTGTTCAGATTTCTTTGCAATACACACTCGCTGAAAAATTGTGAGCGGATCCACAGCCACTCTTCTTGTCCGGCAGTTTAACGGTTGAGGTGATCGATGCCAGCGTGGTAACTTTATTTTTCCGTTTTATTACTACCTTGTCGTACATTTTCCCCACAATTTTCATTACTCCTTCCGTTCCAACTCTCTGGGCTGTGTGGAAATTAATTTCAGGACCTGCCAGTAAACCACTACTGATAGAAATTAAACTGTCAGTTTTGGGAAATGGAGGGTGGAGAGCAAACCAGTTTTTTAGTTTTTCCACATCACTATTATCTCGGATGATTCGAGAAGGTCTCATGTCTACATGCTGCTCTCCAGTATGACATGATAAGCTGCAAAAACTTTCCAGTTCTTCACAAATGTTCAACATAAACACCATTCCTGTTGTCCACCTTACCAGAACACTTTCGGAGATTCCTCTTCCTTGGGTCTACCCACCGTAGGTTTTCATGGATCGCATCAGCTTCTGCTCAATTGTTAGGTCTGACCACAACCCAGACCAAAATTTTTCAGACCGGCAAATGGTGAAGGATCCTTTTGTAAACATGTCGTATTCACATTTATTCGTCCGATCTTATAGAGCCATCATATCCTGAAGATAGAGGTGCGCGCTCTTAGCATACAAAAAATGTCCAACTGCGTGGAAAAAAGGGAGCATCTTGTGGACAGTGTACAAATGAAGGTTCCAATCACCAGCACGCTCTGCCTGGATGACTAGTTTTATCAAAGTGGTCATACGAAAGTATTGGACCCACAACTGTGATGTTGGACCATTCGCTTTAATTTTCTCCAAGGCACTTTTAAATTTTGCCTTTAGTATTTGGTAGGTATCAATTTCTTCTGCTGATATAGTGAGAGACCTTTCAGTGTCTCGCAGCAATTTTTCAGTCTCGTCTCGCTCCTCAGGAGTTATGTCAACCTCATAAAAAACAATGCTGGCCAGTGTGAGGTTCACCAAAATGTGGGCTCGAACAGCTCGTGAATATGCGTGCCCATTCATATGGGTACCCATGGGTATAGGTACTAATGGGTACTTGAAATTTGAAATAGTCGTAATTATATTATAACCCTAGGATAAGCCCACGATGATTAATGGATTTACTTCACAGCACAATAAAACCATAAAAAGACGCGAGAACAGTTTATTTGCATTTCACCCAAAACCCACTTATGACTGTTTTTGGTTATCTGCCATTTTTGAGAGAACCGTTTAGTCTACAGATATCAATCTAGTCTCAAATAAAAGCTTATTAAATTTACAACAACTTTATTTCATACAATATTTGACGTGAGATGCGTATTTTAGAAATTATTTTACAAAATAAGTGACCATTTCGAAAAAATTTCACTTTTTGGAAAAAATTGCCTATTTTTGAAGAACTGTATCTTGAAAACCAATGGCTTTATATAGCTTGTTATGGTCTAAAATTATAGCAAATTTAGTCTACTTTAAAAGTTTGCATAATGACTCTACCGGTCAGACCCTTCCTTTACTGAGATATTGAGCAAAAACTGAAAAAAATCCGAAAATTTCCCGGTTTTTTAGGTCCGCCGCCGCTCGCACAGCACTTTCGAAGTTGCAAAATTTTTTTTTTAATACTGGTTTAGGTCCCAACAACATATAAAAAATTCAGAATGACTGGACCTTTTGCAAGCACGGATGTACATCTTGACTGGACTACAGTGCCATCTAATCTCCCTTCTTTCCTCCATGCTTGTAGCTATCGGCCGGCGGCAACTTTGATAATATATCGCTGCATATTTATAGAACACAGACCGCATTCATGTTATCAACAGATAAGCACGTCTATTCGTGATAAAATAATCAATTTTGTCGGTGGGAAAATTGCGATAACTCTAACACAGCAAAAAGTATGTTAAAAGTTATTTTTACATGGCAACATGTATCCATTTTATTAATGCGATATTCGTTCAATGTCAACGGAACGTTCATTCTGACGTCACCAGCTAACTGTTTACGAGACATTTTTCGTGAATCCATTATTTACACATAAATAGATTTTTTTAAAAGATCCAACAATATTTAAATACGCCAGAAATCAACAATTTACATCAGCATTTTAGTTATGGCAGTAATTTAGAATTCACGAGTTATTTTTTACTTGCATAAAATATGCAACAAACCTAAAAAAACAAATCTTGGAAAATGTCCATAATTTGTGTTTTTTTAGCATGAATACTGCAAAAATATCACTGCCCGGAACCAGTTGGGAAATTATAGCATCTCTAATTATGTATGTTTTTTAATGGATGTTCAGGTCTGGTCAATAAACACGGCTATTGCCATTTCAAGCCAAAGTTACGATACTGAATGATGGTCTTTCACCAATGCGATACTGAAAGTATCTACTACCCTGATAATAATATGGAGGTTTCATATTATTTTTATGTCATTATTTACCCGCCGCACTTTTAGACGCGCATTATGGAAATTACACTTTGTTTCGACAATAACTACAAGAAACAACTATTTACATGCTTAGAGTAGGTTATTAGGTTCTCAGTTTGGGGTAAGTACTTTGTACGTATTTGGATGGATATTTAGTACGAAACTTTCGCAATTGTCTCTACATACTAAAAAAAGTGCAAAATAGGGGCAACCGCATCAATTTATAAGGTATATTTTGAACATTAAGAGGAAGCTACAAGCTAAAAATGTGTATATTCTTGGTATACCTTATATCGTAGGTAATAGGCTTTAAAATCGCTTGAAAAACGGAGCCTAGAAACGTTCGATTTCAAGAAAATAACTGGTTATTATTTATTTTGTAAATAATTTTATAAGAAAGCAAAAAAGTTAATCAAGTGAAACTGTCAAAGATAATCTTAGCCAAATACTGTATTTTTTAAAAGTTGTTTCCTTTATGCGTTTCCAAAGAATTTTTTTTTGTTTAGTAGTTTGTATTTATATTTTTTATTGAGTAATTTATATATTTATTTGTATTCTACTCAAGCGAAGCGATAGGAAAACCTTCAATTTATCTAAAGCATATTTTTTTGTATTCATAATGTACACCAATTCGTTATAAAGATGAATCAAAATAGTGATTTGGCATTAAGCTTCGCCTTAAATAAAAATAGAATTATTACGTTTTACCATCTCTCCCGACGTAAATAGTTGTTTCTTGTAATAATTAAGTTAAAATGAAGTGTAATTTGTGTCAAATATTTACCAATTTTTATCTTAACAAATACAATGGATTAATTAATAACCAAAGAATAGTGTATTTTTTTAAGGATATAAAAAGTCAAATAGCTGCTTTGCCAAATAAATGCCAGCCTTTTCACTTATACCATGTTGTTTATAGTACAGGTTTAAATGACATTAATTTCGTAATATATTCCAACCACATGTTATTGACGGCGCCATTGTTAATAATTTATGCATTATAAATAATTATTTATTATGTATGAAAGACGTGAAATAAACAAATGACATGTAAACCATTCATTACATTATACATATATTGCATCATATGTGCTGACAGAAATCTACAGAAAATTGAGGAATTTTTACAAACAGACCTAAATAACATAATTAAATGGTCCCACGACAATGGAATTATTATTAACGCAAAAAAAAACAAAATATATGCTAATACACTCTCCATATGCAAGTTGTCAGGATAAAGAACTGCATATAAAAAGTCATTCATACGATTGTTTTCACACAAAAAACCAATCTCTGCCATGTAAATGCCCAAACATAGAAAAAGTTTACCAATATACATACCTTGGTCTTACAATAGATGTCAATTTTAACTGGTCAAATCACATTGAAAATGTATGTAATAGATTAAGATCCATATTAGGGAAATTTTATCACCAAAAAAACTTTGTCAATAAAAATATATTATACTGTATATATAATGCATTAGCGGAATCAATTATAGGATACGGAGTAAATAGTTACGGATTAACGTATAAAACGTACTTAAATAAAATAGAACAATTACAAATCCGTTTCCTAAAATTGATATCAGGCAAAAAAAAAATACAATTATGTGTAGGCGATTATAAAAAAATGTTTTCTTTGTGTAATGTGCTCTCTATACATAGTAGGATAGATTACCAACTAACGCTAGATGAATTCTGGAATACAGAATTCAAAAAACCTGTAAACCATAACTACCCTACTAGGCATAGAGAAGCACAAATGTTTATTATTAAAATATCGCAAAATGTATACGGAGATAGAACAAAAAGACATAAAATTCCGGAATTGTTTAACTCATTACCAGAAGATATTAAAAATGAGACATGTCATTCAAAAATAAAAACGAAAATTAGATCGTTCTACCTCCGTCAAACATAAAAACAATTAATATTGTGGTACCAAGATATCAAGTTGAAATTAAATATATTGTTATAAGCTAATAAATAGAAAAAGTGAGAGATTTCTTACAATTAAACTGATTGATCAGTTTTGTAAGATCTAAGTAAGAGAAAATAATGTACAAATAAAAAAAAAACTGAATAAAAAAAAAAAAAAAAAAAAAAAATTGCAAACTTGTAGGTAACCTTTAGTTTGCAAACGCAGTAAATATGTAGATTACAAGTTATTTATTTATTTATTTCACGCCTATTAAGGCCTTTACATACATATATATATATAAAAAAATATTTACGAAATTATACACGAAAATAGTGCAGGAAACGACTATTTAAAACAATTGCAGAAAAATAAATATAAAGTCAAAATATCACTGAACTTGATCTATATCCAAAATATTTTTTCTGTTTCAGTTGACAAAATTTTTGTGTTAGTCAAATTAAATACCTTTATTAAAATATTCCACTACTTGATGAAAAAAACTTCAATAGGGTTTGTTTATATATTGAAATTGATGTACTAAATATATCAACAACATCGTAGTATTTTTTGTTTCCTAGCTGTTGAATCCGTCGCATAGGAGTGTGATATTGGGACGTTGATATAGAATTGCTACAATAATATGGTAGGTACTGTCTTGTAACCGACCTGCTTGGAGTATGAAAAGAGATTACATATGATAAATCAGGGGTATCAAACATTGAATTAATGATTTTATACAAACAGGTAATAATTCTACGATCAGATAATTTTATTAAATTTAATGAACAAAATACGTTATCGTAATTTAGGTTTTATCTAGGAATGCCAAATTAAAAAAATTATATATCTTAAAAATTTATTTTGGATTCTTTCAATCGCATGTGAATAAACCTCATAATTTGGGGACCAAAATGTGGAATTGTATTCTACATGACTCCTTACTAGTGACATATATAGTGTTTTTACAGTATTGACATTATTGAAATCACTAGATACCCTTAAAATAAATCCCAACATTTTCAAAGCTTTATTGGTTATTATTTTAATATGCTTGATAAAGTTAAGTTATTATTATGAGTAATACGTCTCAGTGATATTATCATTTCTACAGCATTTATATGTAGACCTGGGCCTAATATATTCGTAACAGTGAAAATATCACGATACCGCCAGATATTGGAGATATCGATACGGGATCCACAGATATCAGAGTTAATGAATACGCTCCGAGTGTAGAAAGGAGCGGGATAGCCGATGCTCCACTGTCAAATGCCACGGGCCCTAAGGGAGCGAAAGAGACAAATATGTATATTTTCTACCACAAAATACACATATCAATGCGAAAGATTTTTAGAGTGTTAGAGTGGGAGAACCGACGATTCCTTGCCACGAGTCCTACTACCATACGGGGGCGAAAGGGACAAGTATGTTTTGTTGCTTATCGAATTATGTTCTAATATTGATATAACTAGAATATTGATAGCATTCAGGGTTTAGTATTCACCATAATATCTAAATATTTAGTATAATATTTAAATATAGTAAATATTTAGTATAATGTTTGACGAAATATCGATTGTCGGCGCTCTATTGTATCGTTTCAAGTTCCAACTCCTGTTCTGCATGCTACGCTCCAAAATCTGAGGCTATTAGGTAGATTATATTATTATAGTGATATTATCTTTGACTGATAGGTATTATTGATTGATCGAATTCAGAGTCTGAAAGTAATTACGGAAAACTTTTTCAAGTTTCCAAAAAATAAACATACCAGTTTTTGGGTTGATAATAATAATAATTAGATGATCTATGGAATACCGTATTTGAAAAAAATCATCGCCCAAAGTTAATATTCATTTATTTTAATTAGTACCAAGCAATCGCTTAGTAAAAAATAATAATCATGACTAAAAAACAATTATATTTATTCATTACATCAAGTACCTACCTAATCATTTGATTTAAGTACTGTGTAGAAAACGTCCACAAAAGATGGCGCCACTTCCGTCCGCGACTTTCATGACCATACATTATCCTAATATCTGGGAACAGTGAATATATCTACCGGTAGAACCAAGGTAGAACAATACATCAGTATTAGGCAATACCACAAAAGAACAGTTTAACCCAGGCCTGTTTATATGGCATCTGTCTCCTTTCCTAGCTTACTTACGAGGGTTTAGGATCACAGGGGCCTATCTACAAAAATATAGTTTTGAGATAAACGTAAATAAAGATGGAAATACTCATATTCCCAACTGCATCTTAAACGGCTGTGTGTACAATATAGAGCTTCGTGTCAATAATAAATATGATTATGGCATTACCGAAACCAAGCATAACTCAAAACACCAGATATTGTAGTTAGGCCCCTGTGTTCCTAAGCCCCCGCTCAATGACATAAAAAAACCATTACGAGACATTTAATAGTACAACTTAGTACTTCTAGTACCGTAGGTATTAGGGCATTTTCGCCAAAATTTTTACATGTTTTTTTATCATTTTCATACTTACCATTCCGTTATTTATAAGTTACAACCAATTATAAGTATAGTAATAATAATGTATAAGTTATAACCAATACCAGATTACTAATGAAGTCTGGTTTTTTTTCAGTGCATATTTTCTGGGACCAACTACCATAATAGTATATGTACTCCTCATTGCCCAGAATACTAATAGTTAATAGTGTAGATTCTTCAGTGAACATCTTCAATTTATCACTTAATAAACACAAAAGATTTTACTGGGGCACCTGAGACACGTAATTTTTTTTACTATTTAATACTAACGTAATTGTACATAATTTTATAAACTATTAATGGGCTAACAAAACAAAAAAGTCTGGTCGCGTAATAGAACTACCTGAATCTTTACCAGATGTGTTAAACGTAATTTTTTTCAATATCATGTCATATTTACGAAAAAATATATTCTTATATATAAATATATATTTTCCAAAAATATATTTCGTAAGCTATAAGACATAACAAAACTGAGAAAAAACGATAAAATTACTATTATTGTAGAAAGCAATCACTTTGGGGTTTGACATATTTAATAAAATACTTTTTGTTTTACAACCACGAGTTTTTAATAATTTTTAGAACCGACCGGTTTCGCTTTACTCAAGCATCTTCAGGTTACAAATTATTACTGATACTGACTGTAATAATTTGTACCCTGAAGATGCTTCAGTAAAGCGAAACCGGTCGGTTCTAAAAATTATTAAAAACTCGTGGTTTTAAAACAAAAAGTATTTTATTTTATTTGAGAAAATTACTTTTGAAATCAGACATTGTTTATTTCAATGTAAAAATGGGACACGATAAAAACACCTAATTAATTAAAAATATATACAGTTTCGACAGTTCTATTTAACTGACTAAATAAACTACAATACGTAACTATGAAAAAACCAATCAAAATCGTGGGGCATGATAAAAACGCAATGTACAAAAGGCTAAAATGCCAATAAGGTTCGTTATAGTATTACATACTCGTATATACCTAGTATAGTATAGTATTCTTTGCATCTGCCTAGCCGACACTCCCGCCCTCTGGAAGAGTTGACCTTGAGGGGTGTGCGTCGCGTCTGAAGGTCACCGGTGCAACACAGCAGGTCTACACAACAAACCTAATAGCAACGTATAGGTCAACTAGAAACGTCTGAGAAAAGATCTGGCATTAGTTTTACACTACGGGAAAATTTCTTACTCACGGCACTGTGGTCACAGTCCTGTACACGGGAAGCTTGCAGTACAAGCGAGATATTAGTGAATCTACATCACATTTGTAGTCGATTTGGTGATATATTTTCTTTTTTTATTTGAGTTGGAATTTTTAGGTTAAATTTGAAAAACTCGATCGCTAAGGGGTGAATGATAATATAACATTTATATAGCGCAGTTTTGCGCTATTTCATTTCAAGATATTCAAATCATTTAATATCGGGTGTTTAATATTTTTTAAATGTGTTGAAGTGTAGACCAGGTTCAAAAGCTTGTAAACCCTGTAGTTGCCGAAAAACTTGAAGAAGTACAAAAAAATAATTTAAACAAATTTTTTTTTGGGGTCTCTTAGTGATGTAGATCCACCAGTTTCACGCTTATGCTGCGAGTTTCCGTACACCGTGTATAGATAAAATATGTTTTAGAGTTAATTTCTAAAGCACGACAGAAAACAACAGTCCTCGGTTTACTATTTAAACGTCGCTAACCGTTGAGTACCTATATTTTGTTGTATACTCTCTCGTTTGAAGCAATTAAGTTAACTCTTTCTAGCATGAGTAGCTCTCTCGCACTCAATGGCGTGTATACGTACACAAAAACCTTGATAACTTGCCATAATTATAATATTTGATATTTGGCTAATTTATATAGCGCCGTTTTCGTGAAAAATCACCTCAAGAGCGCTGGTCTAGAAAAATATGAAAAAAGACAAAAATTCCAGCACTACGAATAACCAACAGCTTAGCCATTGAGACACCTAGACTGGCCGTACACAGACAACGATACTGTTCTTAAGGCGATGCCATACGTAGTAATGCAAAATCATGTGTTTTTGGTTTGAAAATTTGATCGCCTTTAAAGGTTTCAGATGCTTTAGTTAAATACTACGAGTAGAATACATCATGGCCTTTGAAACAATCGAGTATTTTTTAGATAAGTCTTTTTATAAGCCCAGAAAAAAATTATGTATAAGGCCTATGAAAACTGCTTTAAAGTTCAAAATCTCCTACTTACGAACTCATTTTCGGTTATGATTTTATTGTATAATGTGTCAAATTAAGTCATTTATAAAATGATCGGAAAAAAATTAAATATTTATACCTGAACATCCACAAAATAAAATAAAAAGCACATTTTGTTATGTTTTTTTCTTGCATAAATCAAAACAGGCGGATGGTGTTAAGCGGGAATTTAAACCTTATCGCCATCTACGTAAGAGTTGTTATTGATAGCGGCTCAATTTAAAATATTACACGACGTAGTGCATCGCCTTAACGGCCCTCGCTACTAAATGTTTCTAGCGCGAATTCGAATATCTAACTCGCTGCACCTGGCAGCTGGCCGGTGCGTTCCATTCAATACAAGACACGCACAGAGCAAAACAAATTATTATTAATTAAAGATATTGTGATTATGAAAATTATGTTAAAATATATTTTAGAATGTAATGCAATATTACAATGGCTTGATTCATGGAGGAGGTTCTCAGTAACAACATTTAATATAACTTTTTATTTGGATTTTTTTTTTGATAAATACAATTATAAAGAGTTACAAAAGGCTTCCCTTTGTTCCAGACTAGTTTCGCAGTGCGGCGGGGCACTGTTAATACTAAATTGTATAGTTTAATTTGAGGTCACGGGTTCAAAAGCCGGCGAGGACAAAACAAATTTAATTTAATTTATATAAGTATGTCATATTATAGAATTAAAATAAATTTTATATAGTTACATATAATTAATCTGTACCTCGTTCAAAAGTGGAAGATACGTTCAGTATCGCCCTGGTGAGAGACCATAATTCAGGATTGAAAGTTGCTTGAGAACGGCGTAGATATGTTTAGTGACTAGATCTGAATAGCCTGGAACTTTCCAACCCCCCATCCTCCCTATCTCTAAAAATGTAGACCACATACATAAGGAATATAAATGAAATTTCTTTTGAGGACACTTCAATGAAAATGTTATTGATCTTCTTAAAAATTCTTACATGTTTTGGTTTTAGCTGAAACCAATTTTACTTTACTTCTTTTCGGTATTATGCACTTTGAATTACTCAGGATTTATAATAGGCATGCAGCGATTATGTCCAGGATCAATTAATTCGGGTAGCATGCAAAAATTTTAAAAGCGATTCAGCTGTTCAACCATATTAGTCTGCCGAAATTCGTCATCCCGTAAAATTTTTTCGATTTTTATCCGAGTTCAGTCCATACAACAAACATACAAATAGCTTTTTTTGTTACATGTAATTGGCCCTGAACCTGGTAAAACCAATCGTGAGATGTATTTACCAGAATTTCTCCATTTTTGCTAACATAATTTTTTTGGATTTTACTGCTTCTTATATGAGCATGCTGCGTGCTGCGAAAGGACATTTAATTTCAATCACGGTGTATTCAGAAGAAATTCCATCTGGTGTCGCACCCATATACGGATACTCTTCATGTATGAAAAGACCACACTTTTCTATGGTAATGCTTTCTAGTTCTGCAAGCTCCTTCAGGACATTGTATTCATGTTTGACTTTGACTTTGGACAATACCCTCAACACTACATCACTTGTTCCTGTATTCTCTCTGAAACCAAACTGATTGCTAGAGAGTATATTATATGTTTCTAAGAATGATACCAATCTCGACATAGCTAATCTCTCTATTACTTTTGAAAGAGTATTGAGTAAGAATATAGGTCTGTAATTATTAACATCTAGACGATCTCCATATTTAAAAAGGGGAATTACTTACAATGAGAAGGGAACATCCCACTCTCGAAGCTAATACAGTGTTTTCCAATAAGAGGTGTTATTTTGAATAGCCCGCTATTTCGGTAGATGTTACTTTTGAAGCTGTCATTTTTTGACATTTGACAAGTAGAAACAACGCCATTAATAAAATGGAACGATACACGCTTCAACAACGCATTGAACTTATTAAAATTCACTTGAGTGAATCAAATGCAAATCATTTTGAGTGATGAGGCCCATTTCCACCTCGGTGGCTTCGTTAACAAGCAAAATCGTCGCATCTGAGGCTCGAAAAACCCAAGAGTTATTGTTAAAAAGCCTCTTTACACTCAACGTGTGACTGTTTGGTGCGGTTTATGGTCCGGCGGAGTCATTGGACCTTACTTTTTTGAAAATTAGGCTGGAGCAACAGAATGGACAACAGTGAATGGACTGCGCTACCGAAAAAAAATGAATGATGTTTTATGGCCGGAATCGGATGGTATTAATCTGGACAACGTTTACTTTCAACAAGACGGCGCTACGTGCCACACAAGCAACGAAACCATTGATATTTTACGATTAAATATCAAAATTTCACCTCTTATTGGAAAACTCCTGTATTTACAAGGTGAGATATGAGACAAGCTAATTCGGATACATGCATTTTATACACCATAACACTTAAAGAATCAATACCGCACGAGAAAGACATTTTTAAATCATTTATCACATTTGTGACTTCAGAAATGCTAGTTGGTTTAAAATAAAAATTGTCCCCTGTAACGTGAAGTTCAGATTTAAAATCATTCACCAGACACATCTCAATAGTTTTATTAGCACAGCACAAATTACTAGCGAAGCTTGGACCAATGTCACTGAAGAAGTAATTTATATGATTAGTAATTATATTTGGACTCTCTTCTATTGAAGTAATAATACTATTAATTTTCAATTTTTTAAGGTAGTTTGTTTCTTTAGTTGTTTAGTGACTAGATCTGAATAGCCAGGAACTTTCCAACCCTCCTTTTCCCTATTTCTAAAAATGTGGACTACATACATTAGGAATATAAATGAAATTTCTTCTGAAGACACTTCAATGAAATAAAATGTTATTGATTTCTTCGAAACAATTCCTTTTTACATGTTTTGGTTTTAGCTGAAACCAATTTTACTTTGTTTCTTTTCGCTATTATGCACTTTTCTAAATACTCAGGATTTCTAATAGGCATGCAGCGATTATGTCGAGGATCAATTAATTCGGGTAGCATGCAAAAATTGTAAAAGCGTTTCTTGACATTATCAAGCTCGAAGTCATATTGGGTACGTAATTAGTGTCGCCAGTATCCCGTTTGCAAAAGTATGCCCGTTCCTTGCATAGTGAGTGGTCTCCAAATACATGTTTTGGACCATTCAATATATTCAAATAAAACTGTTTTATTTTTCCTAATTCATAGTCTTCCGGTACGTTATTGCACAACGTACAGCCGTTCTCAGGCGTAAAATACGGCTTGACACAATCTTCCTCAATGCTAAGGGATACTTCTAACAGTGATTTAAGTTTTTTGCAATAATTTCGAAGTGATTTCGGCATTCGATCTTTTCGACTGAAACATTTTTATACGATGTGCTTCTTTTATTTTATTGTAAGTGCTGGAATATTTTATATACTTTTATATTTTAAAAACATCAAATTGTTTATTACTATATTTATTAGAAACCCGAAAAAAAGTTAACAATAAATTAATTCTTAATAATATAAAATTGTTTATTACCTATAAACCCGAAAAAATGTTAACAATATATTAATTCTTAATAATATTAAATTGTTTATTACCTAGAAACCCAAAAAAATGTTAACAATAAATTGATTCTTAATAATACTATTTGACACTACACAGCTTCGACGGAAACGCACAGATGAAACATAAAAAAAGGCGACACACTATTATAGTCCCTACGCGCAACGCATAGAGTGGAATATTGTTGAAACGTCTCATGGAAGTGTAATAATTACGCGGAATTTCGAACTTTGAAAAAATATTGACACGACGGACCGTAGAAAGCGTGCATTCACGGCCACCTCATAGAGCCGAATGAGTAGGAGAATTCTTAGATGTTCATTATATAGTATTTAACGAAAATAAATTGTTAGTAAAAACATATATCTCGACAGAAAAATGTATTTACGATAGCCAAGCGTGGCTACATTATCGATATTTTGACGATTAATAACTTAGATTGTCGTTTGAATCTGACAATTCATGATTCTTCATACAACGATTGAGATCGCTAGTAAGGAAGGCCCTTAAGATAAGAATAAGAAGTTGTACATTTCTGGGTTGGTTGGACGAAGTTGCAAAATTACAATAAGCCCGCTTTTTCAGTACTTTGTAATGTAATATTTAGGTACCTACATGATTTATTGTATGATGTTTACATAAATATAACACAAGGTATAATACAAAGTAATTAGCTAAGTTT
Organism: Hesperophylax consimilis; assembly: GCF_061612785.1. Classification (NCBI taxonomy): domain Eukaryota; kingdom Metazoa; phylum Arthropoda; class Insecta; order Trichoptera; family Limnephilidae; genus Hesperophylax; species Hesperophylax consimilis. The sequence goes on along the minus strand of NC_142856.1, from coordinate 10,640,457 downwards.
AGTGATGTGTGATGTGCACCTGGGAATTTAAAAAAAAAAAATATTATTTTAGTTATTCCGAATGAGTTCGTCTTTCTTTACGAAAATGTATTATATTTAATGAGTCAATAACGACAAAAAATATTTTTTTTATTAATCTCCAAAAATGTGGAAGTTATGAGCTTTCAAAGTGAACTTGGGTAAAACGTATACAATCGTATCTCGTGATGTCATACGAGCAGAGTTGCCAATTCGTAGGAAATTCCCCAAAATGTGAGGAATTTCAAAGATATTCATGAATTGGGTATTTTGCGGGGAGAACCCTATTGTAAGGAAAATTAGGGTATTCTGGGCATTAATTGGTATCCAGCCATATTAAAATATAATATTTACAATAATTGTGAGAATGTACTATAATTTCGTTTTCTTCATAACAATTTTTCAAAATAAATTCTATTTTTAAACCCTGAACGACATGGAAAACCCGAAAATGACCAGATAATACATATGGGGGTCATTTTGGAGGTAAAGGCACTTGTAGGGATTTTGTGGGTATTTTAGAACATATATATTAAAAAACCCTGCATACGAGACATAATTCATTATTCGTATTACATACATCGCTGCAGTACTGCTGCGCCAGTCATTGTATCTACCTTAACATCACACGCTTATCGGCCGGGAGCAAATATATCTTCAGTACTAATCACTATTTAGATTAAAGTTCCCGCATCATTCCCCGTTTCGGGAATATTCCCCAAAAATAAATTACCGAGAATTTACCAGTAGACAAGTTACGTTCTGAAGTCATTTCAGTCCGCCATCGGAAAATCTATGCATATCAATATTTAGCAGGTGAAAAGTACGTTAACTCCATGGCTCATGATGAAAATTACATTATTTTGCGATACATCCAGACTTGTAGTGCGAAGTGTGAGAAAAATCGCGAGGATTCATAAGCCGAAACTTCTCCACTACACCTGAAAACACTTAGTAATATATTTATAATTATTTCATAAATAACACTACATAATATGTATATTTATAACTACACGAAATATTTCTAATTTATTAAAAATCTGGTCAAATTATTCGAATTCCTGTTAAAAACGAGACTGCAGGACTTTAACGAATGAATTAAAAGATTTCTTAACTATCAGTAAAACACGAATGTGTTAAAAGGATGACGGAACACGTGTTCATAAAAATTCGAACATTGTCGCATTTCGTCATTACATTTATCAGGAAAAGCACAGCTGCACGAACACGTATTCCGATATATTCGCAATGGACTAATATTTTATTATGAAATCGATTGCACCAACAGGATTTCAATAAATCAGCCATTCTAATTTTCAGCGTATACTATTTTTTTATAATAAATTGTAAATGAAACCCTCAGCACGGGAGATCCCAGTGAGGATATCATTAAACTCATAAAAATACGAAAATTTTTAATGCAATTAAGCCCCTTTAACAATGATGGAAAAGACATTGTCTCCGATACATTAGGCTCTGCCACACGTACACTTCAGAACTGCCACTGCGTAAAAAAGTAAAGTTCGAAAGTAAGGCAACGGTTTATAGCGCAGTCCATTGTGAGACTTTTCCGCGCGGCGGCCTAGAGCGGCGGTACCACGCACAAAGTGTACGTGTGGCAGAGCCTATTCAGTGCAAATGCAACGTAATGAATTCAGCTACATTCTGTCAGTAATAATTCCAGCCTGCCATGACAGTCTGTCTATATTTAGCAGGTGAAAGGTGCGCTAATGCGAGTCACCGTCGCTACTACCACCACCACACCCGGTGTGCTCGAGTACTTGGGTAGGTACTGTACTATACTGACTATTATAATACTGTACTGTGTTTGTACTCGTCTGGCAAGGCGCCATGGTGCATATAGCAAAAAACAGATTGGGTAACGGAATGTTGCCAAAAAAAACAGATTTTAATAAAATGCTTTTAGACATGCAGTTAAATCGGATTTAGAATAATAAAAACATATTGATAGACAACTTTTCTTAAAGCCCATACAAACACAAACAATGTTAGGTTACCGATTTCAGAGAAAATGCATTTCGGCCAAAGAAATTAAACATATTATTGTGTTTCTCGAAAAAATATCTTAATAAAACTAAGCAATAAATAAATTGTTAGTTTATTTTAAAAATTGCTTGAAATTTTTTCTTTATTTTACATTAATCCCACACAAGAGGCCCTTAGGAAAATGATTTCCCTCGGGGCCTGTGTCATCTTTGAGGATGCTGTGTGGAGGGTCTTTTTAAGGAAAAGGGGTGATCTGTGGCAGGATTGTTGGTTATGAAATAAATGGATCACGGGGGGCGGGTACCATACCCGCCTCCCAAAATGCCATAGCCGTGTTTGGTGACCACATCTGAATAGGCAGGTACTTCACCTCCTCTTACCCATTTCCTCCCCCACCCCGATTGGGGTTGCCATAGTAATACCGGCTTCAGAGGGTTAGGAATAGTTGGGAATCTTGTGCGGTATTCGCACAAAAAACAGCAATCCCGATAAGTTATACAAATTATCACACCTGTAAAAGTCGGCAAACTTGGGCATCAATCACATAGTGATTAAGAGAAGTTTTTTTTAATTATTTTAATACTGCCAGTACACGTTGGGCCAACTCGCGAACAGTGTTCACACTTTGTCGCCAACGTTGGCCTAACGTGTATTAGGGGGCTTAAATAATGATAACACATTATTCAAGTGCGCTAGTGCAAGACCAAATATTCATTGATTGTTGGAAAAACCAATTAAAAAAATGACATAGGTAGGTACTACGTATGTACTTCTTTTATACGTGTACTATATACAAATCTCACTATTGTAAGTGAAATCCCAAAGACTTAAGATTGTTTTACAAGATATTGAATTGGTTGCTGTAAATATGATAAATCGATTTTTTTGAAGTGGTTGTACTGGGTGGGACACATGTTATTATTATTTTTTTTGTTAATTTTCTTTATTACGTACCTAGTCTATAATTTTGAAGCTAAAAATAGTGATATAGACATTTATACTAAAAAGTTGTGCAAATTTAATAACGATTACAGATTACAACCGTTCGACTGCTTTAGCACAACGATTTAAAAAATATTTAATTGAGATTACTTTTAAGAGATAAATTATTATTATCGCAATGTTCCAAAGCTATATTTTTTATAGATCAAGGTTACATTTATTAGCTCAATGTTTTTTTTTTTTTTTAAATAAGAATTGTAAGTAACATTCCATTTTTTTTTAATACTGTTGATTTCATTGTTAAAATAATTTTCAAAGTTTGTATTTTTCAAAGCCCGCCAAAACGATCGAAATCTGACGGAGTGAGCGTCGTGACGTCTTACCTCAGTTTTGTCGGTTAACAGTAAGGGTCAGTATGAAAACAAAAAAGATTTCCAAAAAACATGTATTATTTTGAAATAATTTGTAAACCGCAGTAGTGACTCGTGTGCGAGTATACCATATGCAGCCTGGCTCAAAATTGTCAGCATCTTAGGGCGACATAATAATCTCACATTTTAATTATATCGGACGAACGTATTACTAAAATCTCTAATGTTTCTAGAGGGATCCCTAAGGATGAAGGTTTTTTATATTTAAGATTAATAAAAACAAGACCTTACCATTAAAATATTTTATGTAAAACGGTTCAAAAACTTTATAAAATGTTTTTAATCTATTAAATCAGCGGCAAGTTCAAGATTTTATTTTTCTGTATGATGTATTAGTTTCTTCCCGAGGGATCCCTCTAGAAATAGTTGAGACTTTAGTATTATGTTCATCAAAAATAATTAAAATAAATCCCACGGAAAGATAGATTTTCTAGGTCTGCTAGGGCAAAGTCGACCGTGGGCCCTTGCATTACGTCGGGTCGCGCGCCGAATTCTGTTTTTACACGACTTCATCACTTGTGTCGTTAAGATTAAGATTTGTTGGGGCAAATTAAACCGCATGTCTGTCCAATACACCAGGGCTGCGCGTCGAATATTTTTGTACACGGCTACTTCACTTACGTCGTTAAGATTCTGGCTTTATTTTAAGGTATTGTCTCTTCTTAATGCACGCGGCCGGCCAACGTGAGGGGTAGGGTTTTAAGTGATGTCAGAACCCGCCGACCAATCACAGGGCGTTTGAGTGTCTTACGGTTTTAAATGACGATTTATTAATTTTACTTATTATTATATTTTATTAAACATAAGTATATATGTTCAGAATCAGTGGTTACTGATCAACTATAAAAAAATTAATAAATGTTTTTTAAGCCATAATATTTTTCACTAAGTTCCTGTAGTGTTTGGCAAACTTGGTTTAATTGAATTAATTAAAAGGTGTTTGTTTGTTAAAACGCCCAACAACGCAACGAAGTTTACAGAAAAAAAAAGGTATGAACGTCACACCTTCGTCATGCTACGAAATGCATTGCTATCCTATCCTAATTACACCCGCATCGAAATAATTTCAGCTGTTATAAACAAAAATATCGACTTACAATAATCATACCGCTGATAGGTTAGTTGTAATCTCCCCACTTTCTCATAAACGACGCACATACCAGCATACAACAAACTTAAAGCTGGGCACACACGGAAGAGGCATTTGGCCTCGAAACAATTGGCTGAATCCATTTGGACACGGTGCAAATTATGAGTCCCCACACGACCGAGCCGAGAGAAAGAGGAGCCGAGCCAGTTTTATCTAGGTCCAGTGATGCCGAAAAATGAAAATCGGTAGGTTATCAAATATTTATAGGAGATTGTTATTATATTTCTTGCGGCTAGAGAACTCCAGAAAGAAAACTACATCACCAAAGTCACCATCGAGTGACAACTCGAACTTTTGAACTAACGTATATGTGGGTAAATAAAATAGGATTATTTTTATATATATTATAAATGTTCAACAAAGGTTTATTTAAAATACGTATTAAAAATAATACAGGAACATAGTTTTTTTCGAGTATTCAACGAAGAAAGTTTATTTAAAAACGAGAATTGAATAATAATATACATAAATAAAATACTTTTTACCCATATAAAACAAAAGTTTATTTAAAATTAAGTAGAAAGAAATAATATAGGTGTATATTTTCTATAACATCCAGAACAAAATAACAACCGCTTGAAGACATACCACGGAGGAATCTCTCTGACTCGATATTTGAATTCGTATCATAGATATACCACCATAGTGACCAGATTTTGGCTCGGGGATTGGACACACACGACAGAGCCGGCAAGCCATTGGCTCGGGGATTTGTCAAATACGGCCGAGCGGAGCCACGCCTTTTGGCTCGGCTCGGGGGATTTTGAACTTGCCAAATATCAAGCGAAGGCTGCCGAACCAACCTAAGCCTTCTTCTGAATTTCTCCACACACGATGAGTTTCGGTTCGGCGCGGGGCTATTTGGTTTGCTTGCTCTGCCATGTGTGTCCTACCTAAAACTGAACATTCAGCTGCATTACTGTAAGATTTTTTTACTATGCCTGCAATAATAACCAGATACACTTAGCAAATTGCTAACAGCCCGCAAAGGATATTTCAAGTTGGGCGTTAAAGTAATTAAAGGGATCAGGATCAAGTATAAACACAAGAAAAATGCTAATTTTAGAACAGGACGCATTCTTATAACACTGGTGAAAGTATAAATGTATTGGTCGGGCGACCATATTGCACTCTTAGTGATAAATTATTACGTATTTTGTGTGTAAATCGTGTTTTTATTGAGGAAAAACACCGGAATCTTCTATTGCCTTCGGGTTGTTGCTTTTACATCCCAGGTCGATCTGCGTCGCCGGCATTTCGTTCAATACAAAAATAACCAAGCCAGATGTTCGCACAAACTTGATTTCGAGACTCGATAAAAGTTAAACGACGATAAATCTGTGCACTTTGAAATCGTCTCTAGACATTGCGGCTGGCAGTCAAAGGGTTAAGTGCACATTTAATTGCTTTGGTTGCAACGATTAATTATGTATTGTGGTTGACAAGACTGTTGATAATCTCGGGACGTGTTTATCATAAAACGAAGCCCTTAATAGCGCCAATGACCGACCTATGACCTCTGGCAATGACGTTTCAAGTAACCTATACTCTACGTAAACATTGGATAAAACCCACGCATTGAATGAATCCAACACTCACCTGTCAAACTAACATACGTACGCCGAAAGGGTAACGATATGTTACGCAAAACAACCCAGAAAACCCGGCATTGATGCAGGGAATATCTTATATTTAGTTTTATGCTGAGTAATCTAGTACAGCGAGCATTAAACGGGGAGGTATTAGGATCAAAACAACTTTTAAAATGTCTTTCCGCGACGCGGTATGTTTGGACCTGGCGTGGCAGCCTACGTAGAGAAACCACAGCAATATGGATGCAATAAAAATGTAGATAAATGTATAACTCACCTCTCACGCATCAACGTCTTTGCCGAAGACTTCACTATCATGCTGAATAGGAAAGCAACCATCGGACAAAGGCCCCTTCAAAATACAGCCATCTTGAAAGTTAATACGGTCATGCCAAATAATAGTATTTACCACTGCGTCATATTCGGATTTCGTTATTATGTAACTTCACGGTATCATGTTTTGGGAAACATTTTTGCACTTTTTTGGGGCGTTCACACTTAAAACTAAACACATTTAACGCACTTTTTCGACATTTTCACTCCATTCTGATAACACGACACACGGTTATTTGACGAGGTCCGTCAGACTCGCGGCGTTCGGCTGCGGCACTCGCTCTCGTTTTGGAGCCGTTTGGTGGCGCTCGGGTGTCCTCGGCAAACATCGGGTTTGGCTAGGCTGGCGGGAGTAGTTCGGGAGAGCGCCGCGGAGCGCGGCGCACATTTCCAAATGCGTGTGTTGTCAGCACCCTTGAAATCTTTTACCCACTTAATAATAACAATAATAATAATAATAAATTTATTTCACATTAATATCATACAATAAAACATGCGGAAACTTTGACTAGCTAACTAGGAATGGATCCTGTTTTAGGCCAGTCAAATTGACAAGTTTAGTTCATATCATAATTTATAACCTAATATAAAACAAAACCGGTAAGGTAAATAACAGCCGATATAATAATAAAAAAACAGATCGCCGTAGGATCTGTCTACGACAGTTTGATAATGCCTTCAGAGGGCGAAACAGCTGTCACGCGTAATAATAACTACACAGCAGAACTTGTTTAAAAATAAACTGTTTTTATAAACCCAATAACAATATTATTGAATATATAAAAAATAAAAATAAAGTAAAAACTAATTTTATATTTATGTAGGTAATCTACAGATAAAAAATATAAATATATAAATAAATGTATAAATGTATAAATATATATAAATGTGTGTACCTACATCTTATTTTTACTTGACCTTTCCAAACGCAAAAGAATATTTTCATTCGTAAATTGTGTGTTCACGAACTAAACACAATCCAAAATGATAATAACGGCATTTCCAATTATTTATAAATTATTTTTAATGCTCATTTATCTCCAAATCGCGATAAGGTGGCATATAACTGTCTTACACGAATCCCTTCAATACAATTACAGAAAAAAAGTTGGTTTACGGCTTTCAAAAGGGGCCACCAAACTCACTAGGCACCTTCAACACGACTCCGAGCAACTCCGGGTACATCCTTATTCCTTTCCTGTAAAAAAATAAGCTTGTAAGCTGGTGACACCCCTGACGTAAAGCGTACGAATACAGTCATAATATTAGAATTTTTCTTTTTACTACGGACGAACGATTATCAATCGCACAGCGTAAACCAAAGAGTTCCATGGCGTAAACGATCAAACCGCTGCGGCAATTCTCTACGGCGTATTTGCGATCAATCGAAATACATCTCACAATGGAAGTATGGATCGTCTATTACTTCAATTGACTCAGTAAACGACCAATTATCAATTGTCAATCGCAAAAACGATGTGAATTGACAATTGATATTGATCGTCTCCGGTCTACTTTACTAGGTACACACTCTTTGCTTCATTCACATTCATAAATGGTCTGCCGTTATACCGACTCTTGACGACACGCTACTCTAGCATTCGATTAACTTTTAGATGCCATATTATCTTCCACGAACGTTCTCGACTTCTTCGTGTTAGGTTTAGTTTTAATTTGTCGAAATGTTACAAAATAAAAAAAATTAAGAATATTTTTTCTATTTTTTTCCTTGATTGCGTATAATTATCCCGCGCTGGCAACATTTTACAAATACAATAAAAGATACAACGACTAACATCATTCCATCTCTTTTTTTATCAGTTTTTTACTATCTGTATCTCTGTACCATTGTATGTTGATTCATTATTTACATCAAGCAGACGCTAGAAAATGCTCTCTTTCTTTCTAACATAGAACTACAGATGAAAACTACAAGGTAAGTTTATTGCCCATTTGCTAAAAGATAGGTCATTGTTTTAAAAAGTTTTATTTTATCCAATGAGTTGCTTTCTACTTTTTTACTCGGGATTTTATTTTTGTTGCCTTAATTTCGTTCTGCAAAAGTAAGGCAGGTGAGAAGTTAAAGCGATGAATGAACGAAATAGTGTATTCATACATCCCAAAAATTCCCAAATGCAAGAAAAGGAGGTCAGATGTTCAAAGATTTCCAATTTCAAAGACGTACGCGAAATTACTTTTGAGTTCTATTTTAGGAACAATATTTCTGTAGCGCGCCGGCGTTTCAATGAAATATGAGATATCATTATAATGACGTTTTATTTTAAAACATTTTAAAACTGATATTAGGTAGAAAGAAATTTATTCTGCAGACATTTTCATACCAGTGAAAGCAGCATCATTCTAGTTTATACCGTGGAGGAAAAACCGTATGGGGTAAAATAAAAAAAAAAAATCAAAGCAGTACGCTCGTTCTGGAGTGTATGTCTGGGGTTGCCTAGCTAGGAACTCCAGTCAAAGTTTCCTTAATTTTTTTGCAATTTTATCATTTTTTAATAACATTGTTACCATAGTTATATAAATCTACAAAGGTGATTTTTTGCCTCTTGAATATGGCACGATTTGAATTATAAATAAATTCAAACGAATTAAATAATAATTTGACTAGATGATCATTTGTGGAAAAGTGTGTGGAAGGGTTTAGTTTTTCCAATGGGGAAGATTTAACCCGGACTTAAAATGTATGCAGGGGTAGTGCAATGCAATACATTCCATATTTGAAATAATATACGTAATTAGCTTAAGAAAAATAATAATAACACACGGGTGATTCCGATAGGCACAAAAAAGCGGAATTTAAGTGAAAATAGATAAAATATAAACACAGAATTTGAAGATGACGTCACAATCTCGAAAAAAATAACGATAGTGAAGGTATTTTTATTTTATTTTTAATATGACGAATAAATTTTCTATAACGATTTCAAATGTGCCATTTTCGATTTGCCGCCAAAACGATATATTCATTTTTATGCGTGGATTCGGCTGTGCGGGGTGACGATTTTGCGTTTTCCATGTCATAATGACGTTGCCAGTTGGAACCGTTTCGGAACGTGCAGTATTAGATCGTTTTTAAAATTAATAATTATCAGAACATATAAAAATTACGTATTTTGGGAATGATAATCATAAGAAGAAAAATAAAATTTAAATCTTCCACACATTTTTAAAGGTATTCATAGATTGTGAAAATAGCCATTGTTTCAACATTGCTAGGCGGTGACACTACGAACAAGGTAGAATGTCACCAGGGGTGATATTTTACCCAGTGGCGTCGTGTAGTGGAAAAATATATTTTTGTTTTTAATTGAAAAAAATATCATCGGACTGCAAAATGACATCTTCATTTTTCTCCAAATTTGCTGATATGTGCCGATACACACACCATGTATAACTGTATAGTTCCTTAGTGCTGATGTCCTGTTTCTTATTGATGAAAAATATATATTATTCCGCGATCTACATCTCGAATAGTGATAGTTTGTTGATTGTAACGTTTTAAAAGAAAACTTGAAGGTGAATCTAGAATATTAGCGCCTTTTGAAAAATTCTATTTCCTTTGTTATTTTCACATTTATTTCATGTTTATGGGAAAAAAAGTAAACTTACATCACACATTTAAAGGATATTTTGGTATTTTCAGTGTTTTTTTACTGTCTTTGAAATGCCGCCAAAACGACATGTTCGCGAATGAATATAGCCATTAGCGGTTTCTACGTCACAACGACGTTTTAGCTAATTCGAACCGTTCATAAAATCAATAATTATAAATGAAAATATTATAATTACAAATTTTTAGAGCGACGATTAAAGTAAAAAAAAATATTTTAAGGTAGGGCTTGCTTTCAATCCCGGGATTTTTTTTCTGAATCGGGATTGCGGTGCTAGCATTTTTTGATCCCGGGATTATTTATTATTAAAAAATGGGAATTGTTATAAATGTTTAAAATCTTTTTTTCATGTATTATAGACAGATTAACTAACATAACTTTTTTACTAAATTCCACTTACATAAAAGTAGTTTCACAAAACAAGTAAAACAAAAATACATAACAAAATAAATAAAAAAATCATTAAATATTTTGAGACTTAATATGCTACCTCAATAAGATCAAAGTGTCTAAGGTTTCATCATTTAGCGATGATCTTTTTTGAATCGCTATTTTCCCGTTTACCGAAGGTAGGTGGTATTGGTTTTAAATCCTTGTAGAATTTTTCAGAATTTAAATTCGAAATTTACCAGCTCATTTTTGGAATATTTAATATATCTCTGGCTGTTTTTATTTTTAAATAGAATTTAGAATAAAATCCGTGATCAATATGTTTATCGAGCTTTTCTTGTAGAGACATATTTAAATCGACTTCCTCTACAATCTCAACATCTAATTCAAACACTGAGAAAGGCCTTCCTTGTTCGACAGATTTTGACATGTCAGCAACCGTCTGTCGTCCTCATCTTCATCTTTTGCTAAGGATTTAGGTTTAGATTTCTTCTAGACATTCCCAATTTATACCTATTTATAATAAGTTTCCCTTTAACTCTTTAAGCTTTTTAAGATTATATCTATACATTTGTTATGCAGAAACGTTAATTATATGAAAAATTCCCTCGATAGAAAAAAATCTCAATTTGAGCTCAGAAAATTATTAAAAACTCGTTTTGTTCTGTTATTTAATATGTTATATGCATGAAAAAATTCACAGTGTATCTTTATATGCAACTAAAGCATTTGTCGAGAGGTTTTTACTCTATCTCAAACGAGTGTTTTATTAAATATTTTCACCATTTTCGCTCAATTGCCGGATGAATTTCTTGTGCTTAACAAAAATAAATGAAAGCTCATCTGTCCGAACAATACCGATATAGTCAAGACACAAAACTTCAGGCTTCATTAAAACATAATTTACTTCTAATAAACAGTGTAATATGGTTGAGGGAAATCCCTTGACTTCTCCATTGATTTGTACCGCAGTGGGAGGGTTGATACATACATCCGCCACTCCAGGATACACTAACCGTAAGATATTTACCCACCCCTCGTACTTGTAATGTTTATTAGAACTAGTAAGAAAATGTCGTGGATTTCCGTGGAGCTTTTTTTTTAAATTCCAGCTTAACTTTAAACTTCAATTTATTTTTTTTAACTAAAATTGTGTTTCATAAAAAATACATTATATCTATATTACGTAATGTTATAAACTGTAATATTAAAAATAATTTCAGGTCAAAGTAAATACCTGACGCTTCAATATCCACGTTGAAAACTTTCTGAATTTAAAATTGGTTGTGTATAGTTACCCCGTCAATGAAACGCGCAATTAAGCAATATTGGCCGAAAAATTAACCAAATTTACGCGCATGCGTCTATGCGTCGCATTTTCTGAAAATTTTCAAAAAATCGAAATCGAAAGCAAATAAAAAAAATCGTTTTCATCTACAACAACATATGTTGTTGCTAATAATGCTGTTTTTGTAATATTAGCACTCTAGTACACCCAAAAGTCACGAGCCGCTACTATTTGTTACAGTTTGAAGACAATGCTATTACCAATTCTTCCCCTAATTTTCTGTTGGCCGTCTTTATGTGCGCTGGAATAATAAATAGTTTGATAGGAAAGCCCGTTCATTTCCTGACGTCTCCAAAGTGGTTAATCCGGCACTGTCTGATACATACACATAATTTGGATGTCTATAAAGATTATAATATTGCATACGTTGGTATATTCAACTCATATAAGAATAGTTGGGAAATATTTTGTTTGAGGAAGCGTTGTTTGACAGCAGATCGCGTGTCAGCCGATGGCGATGTGCCCATGTTCCCCGATGTAAGGAAATAAAAGTTTTACGATCCACCTTATCCTCGCGCAGCTCCTTTATAGACTTCCTTCGGTGAATTGATGCGCTGACAATATTTAGAGATATCAAAAAGTCTAATATTTCGACTAAGTTCAAGACAGATATGAAATTGATTTCATTTCATGTCAGACAGGAACGTTTAAAACTTTTCGCCTAAAGAATAATTATTACGCAGGTACCTACCGAAGTAACTAAGTATTTCTTCGGAGATTTTTTAAAAGCAGCATAGATAGGAATTATACCAATATTTACTTAACAATGGTTTCACTGTATTCAAAACGGACAGGCAGATTGCGTAGCTATTTTTTAAATAAATTAAGTAACGCAGGCTTCAAACAAATAAATTTAATAATCAAATTGGTTTTTTTTATTCCTTTATATAGATAACCAAAAAAAATAATCTAAATGAATATGACAATTTATTTATTTTTTACAAATGTCGAAGAGACATTACTCGTAACCTTTTCTAAGGTCACAATGTACACAAGAAAAATGAGTAGTTAATTTATTGAAAATCTCTTCAAATTATTGGTAATCCGGTTATAAACGGGATTGCATGCCGTTCCAAAAGTAATTTTTTAGTATTATGTTAAAATAATACGGGAGGAAAATTATTTATTTGATAACAACGGTATAAATATACCATAAACAATAAATCAAATACAATGACATCAGAAAGTATAAAATGATCAGAAACTTTATAATGGTATTAAAGTAAGAGATGCAAAGAGACACGCAAAACTTCTAAGTAGACTTTCTAGGTTTAATTAATATTTATTAATATTCCGTCCATCACCATCTTTTGTCCCAACGTCCCAACCTTCTTTTCCTATCCGAAACTCAGATAGCCGAGCCGCCAGACTCCTCCTATCTGGACTGCCCGGGCTTTACCCTCGCAAGCAAATTCCGACTGAAAGGAGGAGTCTGCCTCTATAGTCGAGCTGACGTCAACTGTGTGCGACTATTGAGTCTGGAAAACTCCAGATTCGACGTAATGTGGGTGCGCGTCAATCTTGCCAGTACGGCAAGATTCTACGCATGTCTATACCGCTCACCGAACCATAGCGAATCAGACACTTCCGAGCTCTTCAAACATTTGAGCGATACTATTGATGATCTCTTGCCCCGCTACCCTTCGGCCGAGTTTGTTGTTCTGGGGGACTTCAACGTTCATAACGAACCATGGTTGAAGTTCTCAGGCCCAACGGACTCGGCTGGCCGACAGGCGGAATCCTTTGCCATTTGCTACGGATTAGAGCAATTGGTTCAGGAGCCTACAAGGGTTCCTGATGTCCAGACTCACCGCTCCAATCTGTTAGACCTATTCTTAACTACTGTGCCACACGGTTATAAGATTGACGTCACAGCGCCTCTGGGATCATCTGACCACTGCCTAGTGACGACATCAATCCCCGTTAGCCTCAGACCAACCAATGAGAGGCTGAGGAGAAAAGTGTGGCACTATAGGTCAGCAGATTGGTTCGGTATGCGGGCCCATTTCAATGCTTTTCCGTGGTCAGCTGTTTGTTTTCGGACTTCGGACCCTTCAAGATGTGCCCAGGAGATTGGTGAAGTCATCAAATCGGCGATGGATGGCTTCATACAATCGACTACTAAAGAAACTGGTGTGGGCTCAAAGCCGTGGTTCAGTCGACAATGCTCCGAAGCAGTTCGACGAAAAAACGCGGCTTACCGAGCCTACAACACATCTCGAACGCCCGAAAGCAGATCAGCATACAACAAATCGGCAAAGGAATGCAAGAGAATCATCAATAGGTCAAAATTCGAACACGACCTGCAGATCAGCAAAAAGCTGGCTGCCTGCCCGCATGGCAGCAGAGCATTCTGGTCGCTTGCGGGCTCAATAGGTCGAAATTTTTGCAAACCCAGTTTGCCACCTCTTACCAGACCTGACGGCTCACTAGCAAACACCGCCACCGAAAAGGCAAACCTTTTAGGGAAAATGTTTGCGGAAAACTCGACCCTCGACGACGGGGGTGCTGTTCCGCCGTCGGTTCCTCACTGCGGCTTCTATATGAAAAAGCTGAGGATCCGGCATCGGGATGTACTCCACGTCATACGGGGGCTCGATGTTAACAAAGCTAGTGGACCTGATGGAATACCTGCCCTGGTATTGCAGAGGTGTGCTGCGGAAATAGTTCCAGTTTTGACAAAGCTCTTCAAAATGTCCCTGAAGTGTGGCACTGTGCCCTCTGGTTGGAAAAAAGCGGTAATTCACCCTATTCCCAAGAAAGGTGACCGCTCCAACCCGGCCAACTACCGCCCCATAGCGATCACATCAGTTCTGTCCAAAGTGATGGAACGTGTGATCAACGACAAACTGCTCACATACCTCGAGAAGAACAAAATTATCAACGACCGTCAATACGGATTCCGGCGGAACCGCTCGTGCGGTGATCTTCTCGCGTATGTGACGCATGTTTGGGGGCGGTGCCTGGAACGTCACGGTGAGACCCAAACGGTCGCACTAGACATATCCAAGGCCTTTGACCGGGTCTGGCACCGAGGACTTGTCAACAAATTGCATTCTTACGGACTTCCCGCATCCCTGTGTACGTGGATTGCTGACTTTTTAAGGGATAGGTCGATTCAGGCGGTTGCTGACGGTTTCACCTCTTCCTCGCACTCCATAAATGCTGGCGTCCCACAGGGATCGGTTCTGTCTCCGACTTTGTTTTTGTTGCACATCAATGACCTTTTGACATGTGCACCGATTCATTGTTACGCGGATGACAGTACAGTTCATGATAGCTTTTTGTTTGACAAGCCCCCAAAGGGCACACAAACTCCAACGGCTCGGAGGGCTTTGAAGCAGAGAATGGACGGTTATCTCGAGAGTATTTCCTCCTGGGGTAAAAATAATCTCGTCGAATTTAATGTTTCAAAGACCCAATCCTGTCTGATTACGTCTAAAAGGGATCCAAATGATAATCTAGTCTCCTTCAACGGAAGCAATCTTCCGAACAGGCCTTCCATTGATATGCTTGGTGTAACTATAAGTGACCAGCTCAGGTACGGGGGCTCCATCGAAGCTAGAGTAAAGTTGGCCTCTCAGAAGCTGGGCGTACTGTACAGGGCCCGCAGATACTTTAATAGTACACAACTGCTCACCCTGTACAAATCGCAAGTGCGCCCTACTGTCGAATTTGGCAGCCATCTCTGGTCTGGAGCCCCAAAATACCTGAAAAAAACCCTTGACTCTGTGCAGAAACGGGCGGTCCGTTTGATAGATTCCCCAATCTTAACAAACGGACTGCAATCTTTAGAGCACAGGCGTCAGGTAGGTATGCTGTCCTTGTTCTATCGGTATTACAATGGAAGATGCTCTGAGGAACTAGCGTCATTGATCCCTTCGGCACCGGTGCGTAGTCGGGATACACGCCAAACGCGCGCCCAACATTTGTACACAGTTGACACTTGTCACATGAGAACGGGTCGCTTCTATGATTCGTTCTTAAGTTCAACAGCTCGGCTGTGGAACGAACTGCCGGCCTCTGTGTTTCCTCCCTCCTACAACATGGGACTCTTCAAGACCCATGTTCACTCCTTCCTCTCCACAAAAAGACCCTCCACACAGCATCCCCAAAGATGACATAGGCCCTGAGGGAAATTATTTTCTTCAGGGCCTCCTGTGTGGAGTAAATATAAAAAAAAAAAAAAAAAAAAAAAAATTGAAAATATATGATATTATAGCCTTCTTGCAGTTAAATAGATCCGCCACATCTGATTATCTATTACTAACTTCATGTAATTTAGGTATAAGTGAGTATTTTTAATGCTCAACCCTGGTATTGATACATTTAAACATTATTTTGGAACGAGTAGCTCGCGCAAGGACATGAAATTCATTGAGGTTAAGTAAATTAGGTCTGCCTATACTACCAATTACGATTTTGAACATAAATATTAAGCCGGAGAATATTAATTATTTTAATTCTTTCATTAAATATATATTTATTTATTCACGTCTTGAAGGCTTTTACACGAAAACATCATTGTAGGTAAGTTGTTCAGGAGTACGATAATGTAGGTAGGTACATTAAATTTATATTAGGTCAATGGTACGAAGGTCAAAAATAATATAGATTATAAAGCAGTATATAGAAGCAAAACATAACAAAGACGTTAATCTTTGTTAGGTTGAAACATTATATCTATGTTTTTCCTTCCCGTTCCCGCAATTACTTCTTTTGAAGTCGGTTATTTTTTTAATGTTTTTTTTAATAGTGTAACATGACTAACTGCAAACAATGATCTTGCTATTCTCCAAATATATAAATAAATAGGTCAAAGAACCTTAGAATGCAATGTCCTTGTTATTATCCCAATGTTACTAAACTTAAAAAAAGTTAAAATAATTTCAGAAGCAAAAAAATGTGAAATAGATTTTGTTGTACTGATCTTATTTTTCTCTTTTTTTTTCTATATCCTTTTTGTGTTTTTTCTGATTTAGAATAAGGTAATTAATTACCGTTCTTCGACCGACTAGGACTGCTGGAAATAATGGTTGCTTGCGGTAATAATGTCGTAGGTGAAGGAATGAAGAGCTGTAGTGTCACGCGCTGCGTGAAAAAAATTAAAGTTAACAAAGAATAAATGGAGGAAAATTATGTATTTTAATAATAAAATTTCTAATTCCTTAACAAAAAATGTACCGAATGAAATTCTTCCTGTATTTTATGCAAATAATAAACTTAAAAATTACATATTAAATAATAAAGACAGAGATTCAAAAATGAAAAAATCTGGAATTTATAAATTGAAGTGTAATGATTGTGGTTTCTTTTATATAGGAAAAACTTCGAGAAACTTTGAAATAAGGATTAAAGAACATATGAAATCTTTAAATAATAACAGTTTCTCGGAGTTTGCCAACCATTTGTTGGAAACTAGTCATACTTTTAACTTCAATACTGGAATAGAATTAATACATTGTAATGTCAATGGCATCCAGTTAGATAAACTAGAAATTTTAGAGATTAGAAAGAGTGTGAACGCAAAATTGAATATTATTAATAATCAAAAATTATTTTTAAATGACCCAATATTAAACCTATTCCCTTTGTAAATTGTTCCATATTGCCTCTCTTTCCCCTATCCGTTTTATCTTTTCATTGTTGTCATTGTTTTTGTCTATTATTTTTTAATGACACCATTGTCTATGTCTATTATTTATCTATTGACACTATTGTTTACGTCTATTATTTATAATTAGTTTTATCAAAAACCCTGAAGAAGTGAGCGTTGCTCATGAAACATGTTGGTAATTAAACAATAAAAGTGGTTAAAACGAAGTATTTTATTAATTTTTAATTAAAATGGTGCCACAAAATAAGTTTGCTGAGTTAGAAGAAAAAATTAAAGTGTTATTTTTACTAAAGAAACGATTCGATCGAATATAACTTAAAGAGTTTGTAACATGGCTTGCATCAAAGCAATATTTTAACCAAAAGTTTCCAAATTATTAATATTAAATTACCTACTGAATCCACGAGAAACAACATGACAAAGGCAGAACCTTATGAAGCGAGGAAGCCATTAAGAATTTTATTTGATCAAGCAATGGGCGTAATAATATGCCGTGAGCTTTTCGCGGCAAAATCGTGCATCCATTTTCCATTTTCAGTTCGCAGCGGGCAGCCGCCATGGCCGAACGCTTTTCCCGCTCCTTATCCGCGGCCATTACCGCGTCGGCGCACTACCACTGCCATTATAACAAAAATGGAACAAAACTGTCACATTGACATATAGGTTAAATTTCGCGCGAAAAATGACAAAACACACATTAATCTATGTTTATAACAAGTTAATTACATTCTTTGACGATTAGAGCATGTTTCTGAGTTCGGTGCATCGCGATGAGCGCGTTTTTAACAGTTTTCGGAGCTTTTGTGATGTAAATATATGTAATATTATGTTGGGCAACTGTCAATGTTCCCGTTGGGTTTTTGTTATTGTGATTTTTGTTTGTGTTGGGTCCTTCCTGCGCCCAGTTTCCGCCGTGGGACACTCGAAAAAGCACAAAGGTGAGTTATTTTAGTACCATTGTTAAAAAAACGTTCACATTATTGCAATAATTATGGGACAAATTCGAGGAAAACAGAGTACTTCCATATTGGGTAAGTGTAATTTTTTAACACATTTTTGTGAAAATCCTTTGGTCCTACCTACCGTTAAGCTAAGATAGCTAACATACCTACCTAAGCTAAGGTAGGATAAGGCTGTAAGATATTCAGTCCCCGATATGATTATAAAGTGTTGTCTCATAAAGGAAATGAACGGGAAGTCTAATGAGAATCACTGGTTTTTGATAAATTTTAGGTGCCTTCTTGGGGTGGCCCGTTACCTTTTAATGTTGGCAACATCCTGCTCAACTTATCCTTATTAATAGACAACCAAAACTGCTCCTTACCTTGAAAGCTATCCATTGATGTATGTTCCTCATTGACGATAATCTTGTGTTTTCTGAAACTGCCTTATTTCTCTTCGGCATTCCTTCGGCTTTTCTTCTATCTGACCAATTTTGATCTCCTCTGTCAGGAAAGTTCCATCGTGAAGTTTATTTCGAAGTTGTTATTAATTTAACTATTTATCATGTCAAACTGTAATAATCATTCCCGATCAATGAATTCCGAATTGGCTCACGGCATCAGACAATCAGAGGTCCTTGGGGAGTTGTTACAATCGGACAATCTGCAAAAAGCTATCTGATGGTTGTGCCTCCCACCTCCCTTCCTCAGTACAATTGAAAATTAATCAAATGGCCTAAAGAAAGAGAGCAATTTCCACCATCCTATCACCTTTTTATAGGATTGTTAAAAAACCCAGAAACGATAATAGTATTTTCAAAATATTATCTCCTTTTATTAAAACGTATCTGAATAAAATTTAAAAAAAAACACTAAAATGTCTTATTCATTGACACATTTTTTAATACAATTTCTTTAACATAAGTTCTTTTAAGTTCGAAAATAAAAATAATTTCTGAAAAAATTAACTATTTTAGCGACTTAAATTTTTTTTTATGTAAATCAAATTTAATAATGTTACTGCAAGTATTTTAGTTTTTTTATTATTGTGACAGCTGTTTCGGCGTCCAAGGCCATTTTCAAACTGTAGTTAGGCCACGTTATTTACATGATTCATCATTCTGGCTCTCTTGATTAAAATTCAAAAGTTTTAAATTTAGGTAGGAACCACTTTCCACTTAAAACCAAAAACTTATATATTGTTAATTCTGAATTTGAAATATGAGATCGACAAATTTGAAGACTAATAATTAGGTCCCAATGGTCGAGTGGTTACAGATGTTTTCCCGGTAAGACAGAGACCCTGTGTTCAATTTCCAGTTGAAACCTTTATCTTTTTTAATGTTGTTTCATGTTTTGTTTAGATTTGTTAGTATTGTTTCTTCTTTAACAAAAAAACTTATGTGTGACAATATTATTAAAAAGGAAAAATAATACAGACATTCTGACAGACGGTTAGTTTTAAGGAAATGCATTTAATTTCACATGAATTACGTACATAATAACTAAAAACAATATTATGTATAACAAGGAACAATAATTTCACTCTATTTGAATCTATTTATAAGTGATATTTATGTCTAACAATGGGCCACATAAAATTGTATATTTCCCCTCCCCTTAGAAATATTTAAATGCCACAACTCTGCTCACAAGTACCTACCTACCCTTTTCCCCTCGTGTTTATTAAACCACCCTCGTCAAATAAGTAACTTTATATGAGCTAGTATTACATTGCAAGCATATTATGTATCACCACTCGTTAGAACTTTGCAACCCTCTACACTAGCGATCAAATTCTTGTAAAAGTAGATATTCCATCGAATATCTTAGATTCAATAGAATATCTCAGATTCAATCGAATATCTCAAAATCATTAGAATATCTCAGATTCAATCGATATTCAGATTCTATAGAATATCTCAGATTCATTCGAATATCTCAAAATCAATCGAATATCTCGGATTCAATCGAATATCTCAAAATCAAACGAATATCTAAAAATTAATAGAATAACTCAGATTCACTCGAATGTCTCAGATTCTATAGAATACCTCAAAATCAATCGAATATCTCAGATTCAATAGAATATCTCAGATTCAAACGAATATCTAAAAATCAATAGAATATCTCAGATTCAATCGAATATCTTAAAATCAATAAAATATCTCAGATTCAATTGAATATATGAGATTAAATGGAATATCTCAGATTCAATCTAATATCTCAGATTCAATCGAATATCTCAGATTCAATCGAATATCTCAGATTCAATCGAATATCTCAGATTCAATCGAATATCTAAGCAATAAATCTAAAAAAATCGACAATGTTGCTCTGTTACTCTAAAATAAAAACCCTGTCCATCGACCATGATAAATATTCTTTTTAAATGCCTTATTCTCTCCGAGGTAGGTATTCACCTTTTGGCGCGTTTTACTACACAGATAAGTGAGTGAATCTATGTTCAGTCTCCAGTTCATTAAAAAGAACTTAAATTGGTCTAAAGTACCAAAATGAATCAACATTATTTTTCGCTCAAGGACAGTTATTTGTCAATTTTTAAATAATTTAATTCATTTTCGAAGCAATTTATTTTGACCTTGCCACCAGTTATAGTATATGTATAACTGGAAATTTTGATCTATTTGCCTGTTTATTGTAATTTCACGGTGCCGTTGTGTAAAATAGATTATTTTCCCATGGCTAAATCATTTAATGCCTGTGTAGTGTGTACTGTGTTTGTACGTCATTTTGTCAGCTGATGGCATGCTCAAAGACTTCTGCTACTATTTAAAATTACTCCCACACGTACGACCCATATTTTAACGTCATCTGATCCAGCGTTAATAATGTACAAACCCTTAATATATGTTATCTTAATAGGTGTATTGTGTTTCTTTAACATTTCTTTCTAAAAAACCCGTTTCTAGAAACCGTTTTAATCAAATTTTCTAGTTATTAGACTTTTAATCTAGGCACTTATGTCTAAAATCTTCTGCATGGTATAAACAAGTGCAACAGAATTCAGGTCTAAACTAAAAACTTACCTTTTTAAGATGTCATACCCTTAAATTAAATACACCATTCCTGAGAGAGAGTCAAATTATATCCAATTTTCCAATTTTGTCCCAAATCCTGTATCTAAATTTCGCTAATAAACAATTAGTTAATGTTAATGAAGTGTTAATCTTAAGTGTCCTACCTGGTAAGTATGGTACTGTATATTATCTCCATATATAGTTAGCAATAGCACAGATCATTCTAGAAATGTATTATATATTTGTACAGCGCCCTTGAGGTGATTTTGCACAAAAACGGCGCTAAACAAATCATCCAAATATTATTATTATAAAAACAATTGTTCTTAACAGGAATGCTCGATTTTTAATACTATATCAATCTCAAACTCAATCTCTGCAACTATACATAGTCCACTTATATTGAAAAAGGTTAACTTATTCAAATCTTTGCAACTATACATAGTCCACTTATATTGAAAAGGGTTAACTTATTCAAATCTTTGCAACGATACATAGTCCACTTATATTGAAAAGGGTTAACTTATTCAAATCTTTGCAACTATACAAAGTCCACTTATATTGAAAAAGGTTAACTTATGTTTAACTAGGTTGCCTAGGTTGGTAGCTAAGTATACACGCGGGAGCATGCCCTTACGTGTATACTCCGAAAGCGAGGACTTCCGCCTATCATAACGCGCCAATCAACAGAGCGACTCAACTACGCATTGACCATAGACATTTTCAACGTCACTTAGAGACTGTTCAGCAACTATCTTTTCACAAAATAGTAAAACTGCCCCCGTGACCTTTTATATAGGGTTTTCCAATAAGAGGTGTTATGTGTATTTAATTGCGGCCATAAAATGATTTCTTATGGCCGGAATTGGATGGTATTGATCTGGACAACGTTTACTTTCAACAAGACGGCGGTACGTGCCACAAAAGCAACGAAACCATTGATCTTTTACGGGAAAAATTTCCGGACCGTGTTATCTCTCGAAGAGGTGATCACAATTGGCCACCGAGATCTTGTGATTTAACACCTTGTGACTTCTTCCTTTGGGGCCACGTGAAAGAGAAGGTCTACGCCAACAGCCCAGCGTCGATTCAAGACCTCAAAGATGGAATTCGTAAGGCTATCGAGGGCATAAGGCAGTCACTTTAGCACCCTCTTGGCAGCGATTTGGTTATGGAAAATTTCATGAAAATGATATGATCCTGTAAGCGTGGTCGTGATGGTCATTTGACTGAGTTATTTTTCACTATTAACGGCATACCTTCCTTCCTCTTTATAGTGAAATAAACATTCGATCATTCATATTAAAAAAATGGCATTTTTCTTTGAATATCAAAATAACACCTCTTATTGGAAAACCCTATACTTACATGTACCTCAAATTTGTAATCTTCTCCATTATGTATTGGTACACACCCGTTTATGGAAAACATAAATAAATAAAATAAATTCCTTCTTAATAATGGTTGTAATTTATGGTTTGTGCAGGTAGATCGAGTTTATAGTTAATACTCGTACATTTTGGAAATGTATACTTTTATGTATTTACATAGAATGAGTTTATTAGTATGTTTAACTTTACTATTACGTCCGCTATCGTAATTTTACCTATAAATAAACGTGTAATACACAAAGAGGCGTGTGTGTTGTGTGTGCCAATACTACTAGGACTCCGTTATGGGTCGTTTACCGCGATTTTCCCTTTGTGAAATCCAATGAATAAAAAGAGCCGTTGACATTCCCTTTGGTATTTGGTCCCGACTGGCCCTTTGTTGCCAACCTAATTTCATATAATGCTGCCAAATTCGTAGCATTTTGTATTTCAAAGCCCGGTTATGTTGGAAATGTATTTGTTGACATATCTGAATGTCATATTAATGCCGATATCTCATGTATAATTGTTTTTAAAACATTGTTTTATTGAATTAGTCGTGAATTTTGCTATTCTTTTTTTTCATTTGAATTCTATTTAAAATTTCTTTTTAAATAATTAATTAATTTATCTTTATTTTCATTATATCAACAATTAAAGTCATTTGTTTATTTGCACATTTGTATTTATATTTATTTTATCTCATTAAAATCAACAGTTTGCAATAACGGTTGGTTTGTTCTTGTGAAATGTACTTAACTAGAAAACCAGTTAAAATATTACCTATTTTACAAATACATTGCATTTAACAAAATAATCTATTAACAAATGAACATGTATTACATGTATATAATTATACACAAATTTGGACTACCATAATACGGAGTGGTAGTGTGGTTGTCGAAAAGCTTGTAAAAAACTGTATTCAAATATATTTCGGAGACTTAAGATTTTGAATAAACGAACATTTATATAGATTTTCTTTCTGTGCGTATTATGTTATTTTCTATTGAAACGGTGTCAGTACTGTCCAAAGTAAATGGGAGTCAAGCTACCATGTAATTGTATTGTATAAACCCGAGAGGCTCACGTCACAACATTTTCAAGGTATGGGCCGAGGGTACTTGACAAAGTTTAATCCGGCTCTGTATAGAAAGCAGATCGATAGTATCCAGTATCGATTTGAGTAATGATAACATCAATCCAACTGATCACAGTACATTGTACCCAGTTATTTCTTACGAGGGTGAACCGGAACTAATGCTTAAGTTAAAAAATAGCCTTCAAATGGTCCCCACACGGAGAAAAATGAGTCCATTTCCCAGTAAATATTAGTCTATTCAGAATATATCGGAACACGTGTTCATGCAGGTGTCATCTTTCTAATAAATATAAAAACGAATTGTTACAATATTAGAATTTTTATGAACACCTGTTCCGATATCCTAATGACATATTTTTGTTTTACCGACAGTTTATTTGGAAACATGTCAATTCATTCGTTAAAGACTTGCAATCCCGTTTTTAACAGGTGTATGAATGATTTAACCAGATTTTTAATAAATTAGCAATATTTTATCTCAGTAAATTTTCTACTTGCATGACCCTTCTGTATTTCTGCTTTGTTGTGTTTTCCTGCATAGCTTTTCCAATTATGTGTACCATAAAGATTACGGTTCCATAATAAGTCAACACAGTGAAAATTCAACACACTTTTAAAAAGTGATATAAAGTCATTAGAAACGATGACAATTTTTTTAACCTAACCTAACCTAACCTACTTAACCCAGTTAATAAAGTTTTTGATTCATCACTTTCCATGACTTTATGTAACTTTTTAAAGATGTGATGAATTATCATTGTGATGATTTATCCGGTCACCAAAGATTACTTATATTACTTGCTCATTGACTGAGCGAAGCCAAGCCATTTATCTCGACTGTTTTGCATTTCGAATATCTGTAATTTATTTTATTTTTTAAAGAAATACAAACATTCCCGGGTCAAAAATAACCTGACAATATCTAAAAATCGCCTACAACCACCGTAGTTAGCGGAAAATGTTGCTTGTGTCGTGATGGAGGACTTAGCCTGCCGACGAATTGAACTCACGACACTTGGGTGGGACCCAAACGCGATGCCAACTCAGCCGTTCATGTTTGTTTTGTTTTTAATTGTTTCTATTCCGTTTCCGATTTAAGATGGTTGCCGTTTAAATGGTTCTGTAAAGATTCCATTTCATATGTGAAATCGTCCTGTTTATTTTGAAATCTTTGTTGGTATTTTTTCAATATTATAGTATCTACCTGCATGAAGAATGTTTTAAAACAAACAAAAAATTGTCATTGAGATATTTACGTTTATTTGAATAAATTGTATAATTTCATTGAAGAAAAAAAGTTATACAAAACAAAATTATTAAGTAACCAGGTTATTCGAAATTATACAAAGTGTACCTTCTTTGTCATACCAAGCAGTGGCGGCGCGTCACTTTTGGGTGTATCGAGTGCCAAAAAGATTTCCTGAAAAAAATTCCTGAATATCTTCATACAAAAAATCTAATTTTCGAAAAAAAAATAATTAATCGTTTTCAGCTACAACATATCAATAATGTCATTTTTTGTAATATTAGCACTCTAGTACGACAAAAGTCACGAGCCGCCACTGATACCGAGGAACGAATCACATTTAGTAAAGTGAATTCTGATCAAAACCTTGTACTGTACTACCGCCAGCATTAAATTTGCTTTTCCTTTCCTCAACACGCTCATGGAAGAACATAAATATATATTATTAAAATAAATATAAGACCGTTTATGTCCAATTTTCCAATTATGTCCTGTGCGTGCGAACCATATCTAAATTTCGCTAATAATATAAACAATAAACAGTGTTAATCTCAAGTGACCTACCAGCTAACTATGGTATTGTATATTATCTCTATATATGGTTAGTAATATCATAGATCATTGTAGAAATGTATTATATATTTGTACAGCGCCCTTGAGGTGATTTTGCCCAAAAACGGCGCTACACAAATCAACCAAATATTTTTCCGACTTTATGTCCGGGTTAAATCTTCCCCATAGGAAAAACTAAACCCTTCCAGGCCCGCGGGCTATAATGTGGCCCGCGAACGAATTATAATTGGCCCGCGTGAACCATTTTCAAAAAACCCGCCAATCCGCCAATTTGAAAAAGTGTCGCGGGCCTGCGTCCGAAATGGAATCTTGTAGCCACCCCCCCCCCCCATGGAATTCGAAAAATTGTTGTGGGGAATCACATATGATGTTTTTGGGTGCGCGGAATTTTTTCTCAGTGAAGTTCCGTAACAACCCCCCCTCACCATGGATTTTAAATATTTGGTGGGGAGCACTCATTTCGAACTTTTTTGTGAGGAATTATGTTTTATGGAAATTCTCTAACAACCCCCCCCCCCTCCCATGGAAATAGGAACCGTCAGGTATTCAGTGGCCCGCCAGTGATTCAAAATCGTCAATTTGGCCCAACTGTTAAAAAGGTTGGGCAGCCTTGATCTAGTCAATCCACATTATGCAAGTGCATTATATAAGCAAAATAAATACAAAACAATACAAAACAATACAAGAACAACACGTCAACTCACCAGAGATCAAATGGAAAAATAATTCCCCGACTCCAGATATTTTCATATCAGAGTGTTCGGCTCGGTAGAACTCCTAACAGGGCCTATAAATCCTACTGATCCCTCAACATAAATATTTAAAAAATCTTTTGTTATCCTACATGTATTCAAAATGACCGACTTTTGCATCTTTATATATAATTTTTTTTGATAGATCTAATACGCCTAAATTTTTAATTAGAGAGCTAGGTATAATGCCAGTAGCCGAAATAACGAATGGTAATATTTTTATAGTCTGAGAATGCCAAAATCTTTTTATATCATTTCCTAAATCTGTGTATTTTCTTATTTTTTCATTAACAGATTTTTGAATATTACTAGAATTTGGAATAGCGACATCAATGATATAAGTTATTTTTTAATTTTGTCATGTAAAACTATTTCGGGTCTATTATGACTAATCGTTCGGTCTGTTAGTATAGTTTTATCATAATATATTTTATAAAATTCGTTTTCTAAAAATGAATTTGGTTCGTATTCATAATATGGTATTATATTACGGCAGTCAATCAAGTTATGTTTAATTACCAAATTTTGGTGAAATATTTTTAAAACTTGATTGTGCCTAAATGTATACTCGGACGGTGCTAATATAGAACATCCCGATATTATTATTAATATTAAGTACCTACTTACAAGTGTTTTGATTTCATAAGAGAAAATTAGAAACGTACTCTTTTGGACGCGAGCTCATCTATACTGTTGACAGAAATGCTAGCAATACTAATAAGTAGAAATATTGTAAGTACCATTCTATTTCTTTACTCTTTTTGCTGTAAACTTATAATTTCTTTAAAAAAATTGTGAAAACCGTCTAACTGAGAGCATGATTAATGAATTATTATTAGGTATTAAAATACTGTAATTAGAAGATTTGCAGTAAAAATCAATTACTGTAGATACAATTGAAATTATAGATTTTTAATTTGGGACCTAGCTTTTGTTCCCCCCTTTTTCACATCAAGGACACAATAGTATCCACCTTGCCGGCGTGAACTCTAGCCGACCTTTTACTCACGTCATTCAGGAAATCCTTGCCCACGTGTAAAAGGTTCCAGCTATTGTTCCTATCTATCTTTGCCTAGGTGTAAAAGTTCCGGCTATTTCTCCTATGAATACTGAGTACTCGTACGGTTTTTTTTACCATTGACAGTCCAATATATTATTTATGATGTTTCACCTGGTAGGTTATATTATAGGAAGTTGATGATATTTTTACACTATGGTTGATTACATTTTATGGTACTTGTATAAGATTAGTTCCATAAAACTAGTAGTTTTGTGAACAGTTATGTAGACTTCGGATCCAAAAAACATGTTTCTAATTTTCTCTTATTGAATAAACAAAAAACAAAATTTCATCTAAAATCGTTATCATACCTACATACTAAATTATAAACAATATAATATTTTATTTAAAAAAAATTAAGGAAGGAATTATACAATTTGTCCAAAGTAACGTCACTCGATGACAATTCTTTTTACAAACTTTCTTACGGCAGGTAGGTACCATGATATTGAAAAGTTAGGTCAAAGTTAACCATCTAGTCAAAGTAAGGCTTGCTTGGATAATAAGGTGGATGCATCAGATGTTCTAAAACGGAAACGGAACGTACAAACAAATTTACAGACATATGAAATGCCAAACGGTCGAGTTAAAAACGATCTTTTTTATGGAAAGACTTGATACATGTCATTGAATTTATAAAAATAAAAATACAATAAATATCACATTTCTATGGTTGAATAAAACATAAAATTAAGGTGTACATTTACTTTGAAGATAAATTATCTATATAAAAACTAAAAATAAAATGTGAAACGAAAACAAAATTAACATTGAATGTTCAAAGGATGTTTTGACATGTAAAGTGATTAAAAATTTTAATAATCGTTTTGAATCTTTGAAAATAAACATGTACGTAGCTTTATAAGAACCATAACTCCATCACGGGTCGGTTTGAAATGAACATCACTCGCGTACAGCAAGAATGCGGGCAACGGAATTACGCAATACCGCTCCAGCGCTGCACCGACCCGTGTACGGGCGCCAGAAGAAATATATGGAACGTAGCGCTCTCGGTATTACGCATTCTTACTGCACTCGGTTTATGTTGATTCAAAATAATAAGACAATACGTTTTTTAGAAAAAGGAACGTAGAACGAAGGAAAAATCCTCCGAAGCCATTCGACAGTTAAGATAAATATTTTAGTAGTTACAACAAAGGAAGTATTTGTCGAATTTAATCTTTTTATGACAAGTGGCAATATAACTGCTTTTAACGGACATGTCGAATACTAAATCGATATGGTTTGTTTAAGTTCAAATCACTCCAATCGATTCAGTAGATATTTAAGGTCAAATGCTCAAATCGACATTATTATAAAGGTCAAGTTTTAAATTAAACATCATCAATAAAGGCATGTCTAGTTTTTTTCCACAATACTGATTGTACTTGACTTTCTTGCACATCTTTTGTGAATAAATAAATAAAAAATAGTCCCGATTCAAGAGAAAGTCGAAAACCTAAATTACAAAAAAAAACTAAATTGATTATAACTTAAATGTCAGTATTTTTAAAGCACGTAGTCATAGTAAAATATTTTTTTCTAATTTTTTTTTTAAACTCTCCGTAATGGCCCAATTAGAAGTACACGGAAAACATGAGTATAGCTAATTTATTAAGAATCTTTTCATTTTAATGGTAATCCGGTTAAAAACTTTTAGTAAATTCTTAATATATCAGAACACGTGTTTATGCATCTGCTTTTGCCTTGATAATATGTAATGAAAAAATGTGAATATATTAGGATTTTTATGAACATGTGTTCCGACATCGTGATATATTCGTATTTTACTTAAAGTTCATCTGAAAACCTACTAATTCATTCGTTAAGGGTCTGCAATCCTGTTTTTTACAGTATTACCAATAATTTGATGCGATTTTAATAAATTAGCAGTACTCATTTTTCTTCGTGTGGTAAGTCAGTGACGTCACATTTATACTTCGGTTATCAATCTCCCTTTCCGATGACGTCCCGGATGGTACATATGACGTCATACCGATCGGAAGCGTTTTTTTTAATTAAAATTTTATTTTAACTGTAAATAAATACTTACTTTGTTTTTATACAGTAGTCTCCACCACGTCAGGAATTTAACTGTGATGTAACCTGATAAATGTAGTACTTGCAGATGATATATTTATTGTACGAATAAAAATAATATGTTATAAATTAGATACAATTAAAATAGATATGTATTCAGAATTGCGTCTATATTTTTCATCACATTTTGGGATGTTTCTATAAATTTCTTTTTTTTTCATTTGTCTAAAAGTCCATAGTAAAATTCAACAGGTAAAGGAATTTAATCTACTCCAGCGAATGCTTAGTGTGTGTGTGTAGTAGGAAGTGTATGTGTGTGTGTGTTTGTAGTGTTAACTACAATAGGTTAGTATGTACAATAGGCTCTGTCACACGTACAACGTACACTTCGGAGCGGCGCACAGTGGGCTGAAAATCGACTTTCATGGACATAGAGACTTGAATTTTCAAGGGTATTTTTTTGGCTAGAAATGGATTCTGCTGATCATTAAAAATATGGCGCTTTTTTTTTTAAATCCTCAAAGTTGAAAAAGAAACTTTTTTATGTTGATGATTCATTTTAATGCTAAAATGCTTTACATATGAGTATGCTTTGTCTTGTTTACAATATTTTATTTACACCGCAAGCCTACTCATATGTAAAGCATTTAAGCGCTAAAATGAATCGTCAACATTAAAAAGAGTTTTTTTCAACTTTGAGGATTTAAAAAAAAAAGTCGCAAGTTGCGCCACAATACGAAGTATGTTAAAAAAATACAAATAAATAGTAGTATATCTGTGTGTAAGGATATAATGGCCAACCTTATGATTCCAGAGATAACCTCATTTTTAATGTCAGTGCTATACAAATTTTTCTTAAAAAAATGATAACTCCTTCATTTTTACACGCAATTGCTTCATACAAAATTTTATAGCATAGTAATAATCAGCAGAATCTATTTCTAGCCAAAAAATACCCTTGAAAATTCAAGTCTCTATGTCTATGAAAGGCGATTTTCAGCCCACTGTGCACAGTGTTTTGGCTTGTAGTGTAAATAAAATATTGTAAATTTGACAAAGTATACTCATATGTAAAGCATTTAAGCATTAAAATGAATAAATTTTTAGAGACACCCGGGTTCTCCAAGTGCTATACATTGCGTTGGTTAGGAGTAGGCTTGAGAGTGGGTCGGTGGTTTGGAGCCCACATCAGGTGAAGTATTCCCTCATGTTGGAGAGAGTGCAGAAGAAATTTCTGAGATTCCTCTACCTGAGGGAGTATGGCTACTACCCGTGGCTCTATCCTACTGACTTTCTCTTGGGCATGCTCGGTATGAACCATCTACGGGTCAGAAGAGATGTGCATATTGTATCACACTTCTTCAAACTGATTCGTGGATGGTTAGTAAATCCGACTATCATGGAGAGTATTAGTCTCTATGTTCCTGATGGTTATCTCCGTCACCGACAGCATAGACTGTTTTATCTCCCGGCCTGCAGGACTAACTTGCCAATGGTCATGCCGGTGGGGAGAGCAGTCTTGCTGTTGAACAGAATTAATTCGGATATCGACATATTTAGCATCGGTGAAGCTGCCTTTAAAAGGCAAGCTCTATTGATGCTGGTATAGTTTATACACCGCTAACTATTATGTAATACCATTTTACAAATATACTTAAAAACGAAATAAAATGTAATTTTGTAATGTTTTTAAAGGAATAAACAAATTGAATTGAATTGAATTGAAAAATCAACATAAAAAAGTTTTTTTTTCAACTTTGAGGATTTAAAAAAAAAAATCGCAACTGCGCCACAATACGAAGTACGTCAAAAAATACAAATAAATAGTAGTATATCTGTGTGTAAAGATATAATGGCCAACCTTATGATTCCAGAGATAGCCTCATTTTTAATGTCAGTGCCAAACAAATTTTTCTTATAAATGATAACTCCTTCATTTTTACACGCAATTGCTTCACACGCATATTTTATAGCATAGTAATGATCAGCAGAATCCATTTCTAGCCAAAAAAATACCCTTGAAAATTCAAGTCTCTATGTCCATGAAAGGCGATTTTCAGCCCACTGTGCGGCGGTACCACGCGCCACTCCAGGCCGTCGCACAGAAAGGACACAAGCACACATTGACTTTACTTTTCTGCGCATCGGCTTGGAGTGGCGCGTGGTGTACTGGGTAGCTCCGAAGTGTACGTCTAATGTACAATAGTTGGTACAATCGGACAGCGAGGTGACCGCAATGGCGGGCAGGTATTTGGGCGTGGAATTGTACCGGACTGATTGACGATCCCGATAGTAGGTAATAATGTTCTTTGTCCCCGGCGCTAAATAGTTAATGTACGAAGTTGGTACAGTTCCCAAAACCCTGGCTTTTATGGCCTTTAGAAAGCAGATCGGACTAACCTCTTTAGAACATAATGATATGTGTCAAATTAATCGTCATTATCGATGTTACTTCTTCTGAACGCCTCAAGGAAACTCCAGCCGTCTCCTATATTCAATAATTAGATCACAATGGACCTCGTCCTAACTCAAATTTAGATCTCGCGACACTTCTTTGTCTTTTAGGTTTATTAAGTTTCTTTGGTGCTCACACGGAGGAAACTTACTGACATAAAATAATGTAAATTTATTAAAAATCTAGTCAAATTATTCGTTTTCCTGTTAAAAACGGGACTGCAGGCCTTTTAAGAAAGAATTGACAGAGTTCCTAACTAAGTGTCAGTTAAAAGCAAATGTTTTATATGTTTTTATGAGGACTGCGGAAAACGTCTTCATACAAATATTGATATTGATATTGTGACAGTCCCTTGTGATATTTATTAGGAAAAGAAAACGTGTTCTTGATTTTTTCTGAATGATTAATAATTTATCAGAAAATTTGCATGCTATCACTTTTTTTAAAATCAATATCTTCTATCTTCCATCCATGTCACATGTCCATTTCTCTATCAATATCTTCTATCTTCCATGAGTGTTACGTGTCCATTTCTCTATCAATATCTTCTATCTTCCATGAGTGTTACGTGTCCATTTCTCTATCAATATCTTCTATCTTCCATGAGTGTTACGTGTCCATTTCTCTATCAATATCTTCTATCTTCCATGAGTGTTACGTGTCCATTTCTCTATCAATATCTTCTATCTTCCATGAGTGTTACGTGTCCATTTCTCTATCAATATCTTCTATCTTCCATGAGTGTTACGTGTCCATTTCTCTATCAATATCATATATCTTCCATGAGTGTTACGTGTCCATTTCTCTATCAATATCTTCTATCTTCCATGAGTGTTACGTGTCCATTTCTCTATCAATATCTTATATCTTCCATGAGTGTTACGTGTCCATTCTCTATCAATATCTTATATCTTCCATGAGTGTTACGTGTCCATTTCTCTATCAATATCTTATATCTTCCATGAGTGTTACGTGTCCATTCTCTATCAATATCTTATATCTTCCATGAGTGTTACGTGTCCATTTCTCTATCAATATCTTATATCTTCCATGAGTGTTACGTGTCCATTTCTCTATCAATATCTTCTATCTTCCATGAGTGTTACGTGTCCATTTCTCTATCAATATCTTCTATCTTCCATGAGTGTTACGTGTCCATTTCTCTATCAATATCTTCTATCTTCCATGAGTGTTACGTGTCCATTTCTCTATCAATATCTTCTATCTTCCATGAGTGTTACGTGTCCATTTCTCTATCAATATCTTCTATCTTCCATGAGTGTTACGTGTCCATTTCTCTATCAATATCTTATATCTTCCATGAGTGTTACGTGTCCATTTCTCTATCAATATCTTCTATCTTCCATGAGTGTTACGTGTCCATTTCTCTATCAATATCTTATATCTTCCATGAGTGTTACGTGTCCATTCTCTAACAATATCTTCTATCTTCCATGAGTGTTACATGTCCATTTCTCTATCAATATCTTCTATCTTCCATCCATGCTACATGTCCATTTCCCCATTCTTCTTGTAATGCGATGGCTTTATACGTGCCAAAAAAGTTCATCTGTAGTCGTTACCACGACTTGTTCAATATACCATACGGCAGAACAGATATTCTAGTACAGCATAGCAAGAGGAGTGGTGCTATCGAATGAAATTTTTAAAAAGAGAAATATTTAATTACTCTTTAAATAACCATAAACTTTTTTGCATATTACCTTCATTAAAACAAGAAATTTTGTAGGTACTGTAAATAGATAATTAATCTGTCGCACAATAATTTATGCAAATAAAAAAAATCAACTATAATGCATCTATTTTAAAATGTCTTTAAAACATACAAAAAAATATTAAACCTTCCTACCCAGGACCTGTAGTCTACAACTCTACCAACCTCGCCACATGCCGATCGGGTAGGAACGACATTGTCATCCGATTTCAGAGAAATGCGTCTATGTTCGCGTGTGATTGCCACCAAAAGTTGAAAGAGTGCATTGTCATCGACAACGAGTCGAGTGGCGAGTTTTCGAGTTGTATGGGTTAATTTCCACTTAATTTCCATCAAGATTTGCATTCATACATTACCGAAATCAAAAGATAAATGCAAATAGATTTATTTAAAAATATGGTAAAAATTGTCCTACGAAGCGTAGCCGTTCCAGTTCAGTTTTATGATTATTGTTAACTAGAGTCTGTAGGATTGGAGTTTCGATTTGTAGACAAGTCCTATCCCATCTAATAACATTTATTAAAATACATAGTTGATGTGACATCAGTACCTGACTATCTCCCGTGACAGTGACGCGTGAGGGCCAATAGAGCGTGATGTGTGACGGGCAGTTGGGAAATGTGTCTCCGAGTCACCCCGCGTACCGTGTTGTCACCGGTCACCACGGAACACGGAGTGACCTGCCCCTCGCGCACGGAACACGGAGCACTAAACATGTTCCGTGTCCTGTCCGGCGTTGTATCTATATTATAATAGAAGTGGTCCAACTTGTTACTCCGACACCGGTCCAGTTTTGGTCTACTGCGTTGTTTCCTGTTGGATATGACAATACTCCACACACTCAAAAAAACTTCCTGATAACAAAATATTGATAATTTATTGAAAATCTTTTCAAATTATTCGTATTTCTGTTAAAAAAGGGATTGTAGGCCATTAACGAATGAATTGAAAGGTATCCTAAAAACTTTAAATAAAATACCAATGTGTTTTCACGATGTCCGAACACGTGTTCAGACAAGTCCTAATATTTTTGAATTTCGTCCTGCACAGGTGGATGAACACGATGTCCGATATTATTACGAAATTACTAACACTTTACCAGGAAGCAGCTTTCAGTCCCGTTTTTAACAGGATGACTAATAATTTTAAGAGTTTTTCAATATTTTAAAATTATTAAAATTATTTCTTTAATGTTCTAAAATTTACGTTTTTAAATAGATCTACTTGAATTTCACTTTTGCTTTTTTGGAAGTGGAAATTTACCCACTTCCCGACATCCGATCAAGCTGAAACTCGGCAGATACACTCGTTGGCAATAACAATGCATTCTATCAACTATTTGGTGGCAACCACGCATACACACCTGGATATAAACGCATTTCTCTGAAATAGGATGATGTTACAACAGTTAATATACAAAATAAATGTTGGTCCTACCCGATCGACATTTGGCGAGTTTGTTAGAGTTGTCTACTCCAGTTACTAGGTAGAACCATTTTTGTGTTTTAGTCGATATTTTAAAATAGATACAGTATTATAGTGAAAAAGCCTTTGTTTAAAGTTTAATGTTGTTTTAAATAATATATAAAAATATTATTAATATTCGACTTGGCTCGGCCCTTACTACCCATTGTGTTATCCTACTGTTTACATGCTAACCCAACAATTACGTGAATGGCTGTCTGACAATGTTTTACATAATTATTATCTCTTGTGGCTTTGTTTACATATTCTAGCATGAGGTAGTTGTGATTTGAACCGTGAGTTGAAGGAATAAACATTTCCTAGTAATAATAGTAATACGTGTTTTATTATCTTTTTTGTAACAAATAGATATAATGATATCCTCACTGGGATCTCCCGTGCTGAGGACTGCATTTACATATTATGAAATTTTAGCATTATGGAAAGTATAAAAGTCATTATAAATATATTGAAAAGTGTTTTTTTCTGAAATAATTATAAATATATAACAAGGTGTTTTTTTGTTCAGTTGAGTTGTTTCGGTTTCAGTCTGTTTTTTTGTCAGTATGTTATCTATTTCTGATCTCCCTATGTTTTGCGTCTAACTTTTTATTTTAGATTTAAATGTTAAATATTGTAGTGAGTTTTGGATGAGAGTGGGATTATGTTGTAGAATTTTATACCATAGTATAGCATTGCTTAGTATGTTTTCCATTTTTATGTTTTCCAACTTTATTACCAAACAGAAATTAATGCTTCTCACTTAAGTTTATCACCGTGTTTCATTGTTTTTTGAAATTACCAAAAAAAAACAAAGTTAAGTTAAGTTAAAAAAATTAAGTTTTTCAAACATATTAATTTTAGATATGATCTGAGATTTTCACGGCCAAAAGTATTATCGTGATTAATTTTTGGGATATTACACCAAAACTAAACGCAGAAAATCACACGAAATTTAACACTTGAAAAACGGTCTCACCTATACATACATAAACACACATGCGCATCACCACAATCTACACATTTGACCTGATGATGGACACTCTAACGCTGATAGAAATGTTGGCTAAACTGGCTGGCTGACGAAGTAACCCAAAAATTATTTTACTTCTAAATTTAAAAAAAATTGTTTGATTTTTGCCGAAAAATTGTTCGTAGCAATAGATCAATCGTTTATCAATATATTTCGTCGATAATTAAAATTTGTGAATTATAGATACCAATTATAATTATTTAAATTCTGACAAGAAATCTCAATTTCATGAAATAAGTCAACATTTTTCAGGATACATTCTAAGTTATCATTATGTGTACCTACTGCAATTATTTCCTTGATAAAAAAAGTCGATTCTATCATATTTTTGATAACCATTATTTGTCAATCAAGGTAAGTGTTAAAAAATTTCCAGTAATTACACGGAAACTTTGAACACGGAACTTCTCATTCCCAGTGGGTAGTCGGTCAACGACCCGCACTTAACCCAATGGGGGCGATATTACTACACCTGATCGGAGCAGACAAACAGGTGGAAAGAGAGGGGGAGGGGATGGTGAGGTGTTGCGGCAGTGAGCAGTGAGTTGTAGCGATGAGTCGTTCATGAACGAGCCGCACAATTGATCTAGCTCTTTATGATAAGCCGTATTTGTACGACTCCCGGTAAACCGTATCACGTCTCAATTGAACGGTTACTTTTTATTATGAGATGTAAGAAAAATAGTGCCATTAAAATTAAGCATGTATTAATTGTTATTACGTAATGAGAGACGTTAACGGCATCTTACGGCTGTCAGGCTGTCCGACATCTGGACTTGGACATGTAGGTACTAGAGGTGGATCCTGTGAGTACTTTTCTTTAATGGGTACAGTGAGTACAGGTACAAAAGAATACCGGTTACAAAATACTCAAAAGTATTTTATACCCACCTGAGGATTAATTAATAATAAGTAATTTGTAAACTGTATTCAGATAATTTCTGCCCACAACGATTCCTTACACATTTTCAAAATATTTTTGAATTCGTGCCCCCCCCCCCCCCCACGAACTGAGGATTAATTAATAATAAGTAATTTGTAAACTGTACTCAGATAATTTCTGCCCACAACGATTCCCCTCAAATTTTCTACGTGAAATTGATTCCCCCAATAATTATTCGAATCCATGGGGAAGGGGTTGTTAGATAATTTATGAAGGAAGTAATTCCCCACAATATTTTTGAATCCGTGGGGGAGGGGGTGTTAGGCAACTTCTGTAAGAGTTTATTCCCCACAAAAATTTCAATTTGTGATTCCTTACATTATTTTTTCAAATCCATGGGTGGGGGAGGGTGGCTACGAAATTCCCTATCGAAAAATTCCCCTCATTTTTCCTATTAAAATCCTACTAAAATTACCTGTTAAAAATACCTAATCAAAATACCTATTAAAAGTACCCACTAAAAGTAGGTACCCATTAAAAGTACCTATTAAAAATACCTGGTAAAAGTACATATTAAAAATACCTGTAAGTAATAAATAATTAGTCCAGTATAAAATACTTGTGAGTATTGTGGAACCAGGTATTTTGGAGATTTGTCACAAGTACAAAGTATCGCATGAAAATACCCGGTACTTTTACTGGGTACGATAAATACGCCTCTTCTCTAGTAGGTACCTACTCACATCTACTAACCATCTAGCATCTTTCGTTAATCGTTCGTACGCTTACCTATTGGGGGAGTCGTATCGGGCGAGCCCAGAATTCTTATTGCTCATACTCTCTGAGCTCACGGCTCTAGTTCAATTGAGCCGTCGTTCAATTGAGTCGAGTCTTTGAGTCGTGGCTCCCGCTCTTAATAAAATGAGTTATGTACCATCGCTTGTGAATAGCTCCAGACTTTCTATACACGAAGGAATCGGACATGAAGTGTGTTGAGTGTGAATTATTAATTCGCGCCTTGATGCTGTCCATTTCGCTATAATTTTGTAAGTTTCCTGTTTAAAGGAGGGTAAAATTAACGTGAACCTGCTTGCGCATTTGTCCGACTTGTGCTTACAGTTTCTGTAACAAAATGTAGTTATTTAACAAACAAAAAACTGACGACCCAATGGAATTACGGTATTACCATTAAGAACCGATCGATCGCAAAGCAAAATTTGTTCGATCCATACAATTATGAAATTTGAAAATAATTATATTTACATATTTTAATTTTTTAACAAAATAATATCCTAGACATAGGATAAATTGGTTTTGCTGTATGAGTGCGCTTATCTTATGTATTTTGTAGTACTAGTGGACCCCGAATAATACCATTTAAACCACTATCTAAACAATCCTGGCACTAATTAGAACAAATTTCGAGTTTTGCGAGCACAAAAATAAGTAGGCTGAATTTTTATGTATTTAGATTAACCCTTCATTTAATGTGTTGTGATAATATGATGGGAAAGGAAGTGAAAAGTGGAGGAGAAGAGAAGGGGAAGATTTGGAAGTAAGTATCTGGCTATTCAGATATTTTATTGTCACTAAACATGGCCTAAGAAATTTCAACTACAAATTAACAACTTTTCGATTCTGCAGGCGGCTACTGAAAGAAACTCGTAGGTACTGCTGTATTGATATGATTGTCCTTATTGTTTATTCATATTCTTCAGATGACATATCCTATCGGAGGTTGGCTATCATCACGGCAATCTTCACCCTTCTGCAATATTATAATCCGTAGAAGAAATGGCACGGTCAAGCGAAACATATACATGAGTTCTTGTTAACAGTCAAAAGAATATGTATTAGACTTGCGAATGTAAATGATGAGTACGTGCCGATACAGAGTTGTGTGGCAGTCCATCCAATCTGCCTACCTCTGCAGAGAAACGGCGTGATGGTTACCTCATAGTATTATTATTATTATTCAAATGACTGTACAGTTTTGGATAGTTGTAAATGGAAGTGGCGCCCTCTGTTATTTTCAAAAAGAAGCGTTGATGTTTTCAAACTTAGAATGCCGGTTTTTATCGGCTAGTTCAGTTAATTACTTATTTAATCCGTATTCTCTTTGGTCATAACTTCTAAGCACTCGGTCAGACGAAGAAGTTCAATTATCAACTCATAACTTATTTTATTCTCCCCAAATTTTCTTTCCTCGTTCGTGAACACTAAAACAAACTATGTTCTACATTATTTTTCAATATTTTTTCCGATGTTCAGAATATTTTTGTATAATTTATTCCACATTTTCCCGTGCCAGACGGCGACAAATCCCGTCCCCGGCCGAAAATTTCCCGGAAAATCAATCGTTCCCCTCGACCAGAGACATTCCCGAATTTCCCCGGATTTGGGCACCGGCTCGCGGCTGGCACGGACCGGCACGAAGCACGAACTCGACTCCCGGCGCGCAGCAATGAGCGGAGGTAGTGGTAAGAAATAGGAAAAGAGTGGATCCGTGATAGCCAATTTACCTGATTGAATGCTTAGGCCCGTCGTGAATTTGTGGGGGGGTAATTATTTTTTGGACACGTCACGCAAATGCCAATGAGTTAGTTCTATTATGTAATCACTATAGTGTATTGACTTTCTTTAAAATTTACATTAGGCTGATTGTATAATATTTTTGAAAAAATGATACGAATTTCGATAGTGATATATTTTGGAAAAGGCACTAAGGGCATATATTTTTTTTTAATTGTAATAAATCTGATTGTGTGATGCGTCAAAAAAACTCTCGAAATGTGAGTTCCGGCGATATGAAATTTGCACTTGCAATTTTTCTGTGGGAAATTTTTTTATCGTCGTAACTATTTTTGGGCACAAATAAATTTTTAAATGTGAACAGTTTATTTAATTATTCTACCCGTCAAAAATCACGGGCTATTATAATTACAATTTGGAAAAAGACAATATTATAATAATTTTCTGTTAAAATATTATATTATAGGTAGGTACGTGACATGAGTATTGAGGCAATTCAAGAGACATATTAAATCATTTTAAAGAATTATTTTAAAAAATCCTGCGTCTTCGTAAGTGCTATATACATTGAGCTAACAGTTTTACACAGCACTAGTCCATTTTTAAACAAATCTCCATACAGCGCACGAATAATTTTTTTTCAGTTTCGAAATAGTTTTACAATGCCATCTTGTCGTTGCATCTAAAAATCCCATGAATGTTCATTTTATACAAATTCTGTTGTGTTCATTAATGATTCATTAAATAAATAAAATAAATATTCATAATTCATTAAATTCTCTGCTTATTAAAAGTTATTTCAAAGTCCTAAAATGAAAAATAAAATGTCGGGAAGTTTAATTTGCACCTGTCAAAAATGTTATTTTTCGGCGCGTTACCTAAATTATAGTAAAAGTAAAAGTAATGTTTGAAATTGTAACTTATGTGATTTTTAATACTAATTCGGTTAGAGTGATTCATAACAAATAAAATAAATAGAATTTTTATTATTCTAGGATAATTTTTAGTCTTATAAATTACGATTGAAAAATTATTTGCCACGTGAAAAAACGAACAAGCGATTTTTTGTTTCCTCAACTACATTATAAATTTAAGAAAATATGAATGCGTAATGTTATTATAAATATAGCGTTTCAAACCTTGTTTTCATTTCTATTGGTTTTTAAATACAAATTTCCTGTAATAAGTAGTACCACTTTAAATAATTTTTGTTAACATTAAGTTAAATTAAATCATTTACATTAAATTTAATTTAATCATTTCCATTAAATTAAATTTAATCATTTGCGTTAAATTAAATTAAATCATTTGCTTTAAATTAAATTAAATCATTTATATTACATTAAATTAAATCATTTGCATTAAATTAAATCATTTGCATTAAATTAAATCATTTGCATTAAATTAAATCATTTGCATTAAATTAAATCATTTGCATTAAATTAAATCATTTGCATTAAATTAAATCATTTGTATTAAATTAAATCATTTGCATTAAATTAAATCATTTGCATTAAATTAAATCATTTGCATTAAATTAAATTAAATCATTTGCATTAAATTAAATTAAATCATTTACAATAAATTAAATTAAATCATTGGCATTAAATTTACAAACTACGCGTTTGGGAATTTAATGATTTATTTTTATTTGTATAAAACCTACAAACTTAAGATAAATTACAAAATATAGGTAAATTCATTGACTTTAAACGACAGTTAACAGTTTATCTGTTTTCTTATATTGATACGAAAACAGCTCCGAAGATTGATTCAGAGGTATGATTTTTTTAATTAGCGTGGGTGGGCGAATTCAAAACCAAGCGTACAAAAATCTCCAGCGATCAACGCATTTTATCGTAAATATCTTAGCGCTCCAGTGGCTAAGCAAACAAGATCTTGTTAACAAATATCATTTTAGAATAATGGATAGGGCGACATAAATGTCATTCAAGGATACGGGTCAGTGATGAATTGGGGAAAATGGGGATTGCGTTTCGGGTTGATTGAGGGGGAGGGGGAGGGGGAAGGGGAGGGGGAGGGGAGAGGGTTTGTCTTAAAAATCAAAAATAAGGCTTGTTAGAATCGTGCAGAAAAGAAAAAACAATATCCTAGTTCCATTGAATTGAAAATCAACGGAAACTAGTCGTATCTTGATTTAAAAAAAAGTCATTTTTCCCCCTTTACATTTAGGCGTTCAAATATGGTTTGAAAGGGTGATATTTAAATAAGAATATTAGAGGGAGCGGGCTAATATAAAAAAACTATAATAACTAGATTTTTATTAGACTTGTCTAAGGCATTTGATACCGTATCCCACGGTTTACTCTTAAAAAAACTCAGTTCAATGGGTATTGTTAATAAATCTTTAGATTGGTTCAGAACATATCTTGAAAATAGAACACAGAGAGTAATAATTAATGATCACATTAGCTCAAATAAATCAATTGTATATGGTGTTCCTCAAGGTAGTGTTCTGGGTCCAATTCTATTTTTGTTATATATTAACGACCTCTGTAAACTGAAATTTTCTGGATCTTCAATTGTATTTGCAGATGACACTGTCTTGGTGTTTGCTGCTGACACATGGAATGAAACGTATGCTAAGTGCGAGGCAGGATTAAGGGCAGTCAAAAATTGGCTTGATCAAAACTTGTTAACCTTAAACATGAACAAAACTAAATATATTACTTTTAGCATTTCCTCTGTAAATCAACCATATTTGGAACGTTCATTAAAAATACATTGTTGTGTGCAGGAGTGTAACTGTCAATCTTTGGAAAGAGTAGACAACATCAAATACCTGGGTTTAATTATTGATAAAAATTTAAAATGGAACAATCACATTACTATATTAAGAAACAAAATAAGAAGGCTAGCCTACATTTTCAAAAATCTAAGAAACATATTGGACAAAGTTACATTAAAAACTGTATATTATGCTCTTGTTCAATCAATGCTTTCATATAATGTTGTCTGTTGGGGTTCTTGTAACAAGACTACCTTAGAGCCTTTGAATGTTGCGCAAAAATTAATTTTAAAAATAATGTATAAGAGAAATTTTATGTATCCATCAAAGTTATTATATAGTGAAA
Source organism: Hesperophylax consimilis (assembly GCF_061612785.1). NCBI lineage: Eukaryota > Metazoa > Arthropoda > Insecta > Trichoptera > Limnephilidae > Hesperophylax > Hesperophylax consimilis. The sequence continues at coordinate 10,597,678 of NC_142856.1, read as the reverse complement.
GCAAAATTATGACAATAAGGCAGTTGTACATAATACAGGCTCTCTGTAAATTTTTCAACAACACTATTACTGCTAAAAGATCTCAACAAGTGCGCCGCACTAGAATGGGTTCTTCTTTAATGTATCAGGTATACCAGAACATCCTTCGGACAAAGGAGTTTTTCATATAAAGCTCCGTTGCTATATAATATGCTTGGAGAAAATATAAAAAACTATAGGTACGTTAAATTCATTCAAGAAAATGGTCAAAATCTCCGTACTAGCTGAGAGTGATGATTTTGGATCACCCATGTTGTCGCTTATATCATAATTCCTTGTGGAAGCTCTGTTTCGATACAATCCTTATTTACTTACTGCGCATGTACTTATTTACTTCTAAAATAACTTTTGGTTATTTATTATTATGTTACTTATTATCTACTTAATTATCGTATTAATATTTACTTTAATTATTGTCTAGCTAAATTATTTACTAACTTACTTTTTATTATAATATTATCTACTTACCTATCGGTTATTATTTACCTATTTTTATTTAGTTATTTTTTCTTATAATCTATTATTCATACTATCCATGATGTTATTGTTAGTATGGTTACCCTATGCTTGTGTCTGATAAGCCAGCACAAGTACCTTGTACTTTAGTTAACAGAAGAATATTATTGTTGCCAACTTACCTACTAATGCTTCTTTTGTTGACATTTTGTTTTTTATTTTTTTCATACATTTGTTACTAAAATTTTGTTTATTTTTGTCTACCGGTCTCGAAACGTCCGTGTCATAAACTTTTCTTTTTTGGTTTAAATTTAATTTAATGTTGTTATTATTTTAAATTTACATATATGTATTTTTTTTAAATGATATTATTGTAAAGCTGCTCATCTTGATACAGGAATGCCCTAGTGAGATGTGCAGAGCATGCTTTTTATGTAAAAACTGTTTTTTGAATGAAATAAATAAATAAATAAAACTAACTGATGATCAATGACTCGCTTGCAACAAAGCAAAATCTCTCGACAGTTGCATTTAAAGATACCCTGTGAATTTTTTCATGTCTATAACATATTTAATACTTTGCGATTTTTTCTATCGAGGGAATTTCATATAATTAACGTTTCGACATAACAAATGTACTTAACGAAAAAATTGTTATAAATCGGTAGCAATTGGGTATGCGGAAATTGGGTACCTACGATTCGGGGCGTCATTTTCAGAATATTACACAAACTCAAGAAATTCCTTTGCCTGTTTCCATCGCAGTTCTTCGAGATGGACCCAAGGATTTTATTTATTACATAATAATTTTCACTTCATATATCTTCAGTGGTTTCATTCTTTGTTTCCCTCCTTCATATAACCTGGGTCTCTACAAGCCTAAGTTAAGGCAAAGCTTAAGGCGATGCCATACGTAGTAATGCAAATTCATGTTTTTTTGGTTTGAAAATTTGATCACTTAGAAATGTTTTAGATGCTTTAATTAAATACTGCGAATAGAACACATCTTGGCCTACTACTGATGATCCAGTATTTTTTAGATAAGTCTTTTAATAAGCCTAGAAAACATAATGTATCAGGCCTAAAGAACTGTTTTAAAGTTCAAAATCTCCTACTTACGAACACATTTTCGGTTACGGATTTATTGTATAATCTGGCAAATTAAGTTCTTTATAAAATGATCGTAAAACAATTAAATATTTGTGCCAGAACGTCCGCAAAATAAAATAAAAGCCACTTTTTGGCCATGTTTTTTTCTTGTACTTATCAAAAAAGTCGGATGGTGTTGAACGGGAATTTAAACCTTATCGCCATCTACATAAGGGGTGTTATTGTTAGCGGCTTGATTCAAAATGTCACACGACGTATGGCATCGCCTTAATGCCAAATCACTATTTTGATTAATCTTTATAACGAATAACGTACATTATGAAAATCATAAAATATGATTTAGTTAAATTGAAGATTTTCCTATCGCTTCGCTTGGTTAGAATACAAATAAAAAAATAATTACTCAACAAAAAATATAAATGCAAACTACTACAAAATTTTTTTTTCAATAGAAATGAATGAACGCATAAAGGAAACAACTTTAAAAAATATGCTTAATAACTAATATTGTCTGTGACAGTTTCACTTCATTAACTTTTTTGCTTTCTTATAAAATTATTTACAAAATAAGTAAAAACCAGTTTTGTGCTTGAAATCGAACGTTTATAGACTTCGTTTGTCAGAGATTTTAATGCCTATTACCTACGAACCAAGAATATACACATTTTTTGCTTGTAGCTTCCTCTTAATAAATACCTTTCTGCAGCCCCTACCACGCTGCCCGATCGGGTGGCGATATAGTGATATAGTTGCCCAGATAGGGGCGCTCAGCAAAAAAACAACTACTTCCTGTATGAAAGAGACGGCACGAGAAAGTGAAAAGAAAATTCTATAAAAATGGTTGTCAAGTGTCTCTTCTTCATCACCTCTTCTCGAAATAAAACATTGTGTTAATTACAGCCTTTTATTTCGTCATCCAAATGCATAGTACAGGGTTTTCCAATAAGATGTGTTATTTTGATATTCAATCGTAAAAGATCAATGGTTTCGTTGCTTGTGTGGCACGTACCGCCGTCTTGTTGAAAGTAAACGTTGTCCAGATCAATACCATCCAATTACGGCCATAAAAAATCATTAATCATCTCTCGATAGCGTAATCCATTCACCGAAGCCACCGAGGTGGAAATGGGCCTCATCACTCAAGATGATTTTTCGATGGAATTCTAATATATTAATGAATAATAGTGAATTTTAATAAATTCAATGCGTTGTTGAAGCATGTCAAATGTCAAAAAATGACAGCTTCAAAAGTATTATCTACCGAAATAGCGGGCTATTCAAAATAACATCTCTTATTGGAAAATCCTGTATAATAATTAAAATTACACTTTCCAATATTGCTGTCTGACTCGGCTGACCTCTTTTTATATGTATTTCAAGAAAGACCACTCTTTTCTCTCAACAATAATTATTGTCTGTTTCGTTTAGCCCCCGTGCACATAGTGGACGAGGATGTGCCCGAGCTGGACCAGCAGCTGCTGTCGGCCCGGAGCTACGCCCTTGAGGACTTCTTCTGGACAGGGTCGGGGGACGGGGCTCCGCCACCGCAGGGCCCCCCTCAACCGCAGCACACCACCACGCTGCTGGCCACCGTGTTCCTGGACAAACCGGGACCTGATGTGAGTATTCTGCAGTCAGTGCAGACCCCATATTTTTTTTATTAATCTTTGGAAAATCACCATTTGAATCTTATAATTTTTTACATATGTATATGCCAAAAATACAACCAATTAGATTTCCTCCTTATGTTAAGACATGAATAATTCTATTCAGAAAAGAATCATATGAAACTAAAACTATATTACCTATAATAGGAAGACAGGATGTACCTAAAACAAAAATATAAAAGTTATATCATGTCAGAAAAACACTCATAAATGGATTTTTTATTTATTCAGCTCACAATTGAAAATCTCCAATTTTGATGTTATGTTGTTGTGATTATTACGACATAGTCTGTTCAATCAAGAATTTTGTTTACAATTTGTTTTGCATTGATCCACTCTGAATAGGACAGAAGAGCGTGTGGAGCGCGCAGGTTGTTACATTAAATTAGACCCTGTATATCTTCTTCTTCTGGTGCCCTCTCATCTCACAGGTTGACTAACCTATGATCAATCTGAATCCAACAGACATATCAGCTTGTAGTAATAATAGCAATAGTAAATAAATTGGTGTAGTACCGGTCACTTACGTTTTAAAACCTGAAATGCTGCTGTATCTTTCTGGACCACGTCTTCAATCACCTTTTCCTGGATTATCAAGAGATTATCACCGTAGGTACTTGGCTGCTATGCTGTTGTTACTAGTAATAAAGAATTCAGGCATAATTAAATTATCCTCGTTGTAAGATGACGTTACTATTTGAACAAAATTGGAGACCATCTTACATTTCAGTTTCTGGACCGTTTCATTTATACATGCGGTTTTGCTTAATTTGATTTGCTCTCTCTGTTTGCAGGGGCGTCGCTAGCTTCCAAGCTAGGGGGAGGGCAGCTTAATTTTTTATAGAGCTTACAGGGAAGGAACAAGGAAGGAACTAGAAATATTTACATACAAGCTGACATGTACTAGGCGTTGCTAGGGGTTATAAACATGGCCGTCTTAAACCGTGAAGGGGTCTATGGGCATATGAGTTTGGGGACCCTTTTTGAAACAATCACAATTTTATCTATAATGTTATTGAAGGTCCAAGACAGTGCTATGCCACTTAATCGTGTTTTGGAGATATATGGGCATCTAAAAGTCTAAAATAATTGAAAACATACCGCTATTTAAATGTGTAGATTACTACATACAAAAAAATATTTAAATTTTTTTATTAGTGTCTATTTAATTACAGGTTTGATGAGAGTTACAATACATGATAATCTATAATATTTCATCTGTTTGTTCTTAGTCCTCCTCACTAGATAGTCCTGTGCTGAGGCGGACTGGAAGATTTCTTTGATTTTCTGTTATTTAGTTTCTATGATGTTTTTAATACATTTTCTAGTATGTCTGCATTAATTTCTTTCACCCATGTTTTGATTTTTTCCTTTATCTTATTATCTTTTCTATCTTTTTCAAACTTGGAGGAAGGATGTTGTAAAGTTTGGTTGCCAGATATATGTGGTTTCTTTGGCCAAAACTTGTCTTGAATTTTGGAACATCTCGTATATCCCTTTTTTGAGGCTCTTGTATCATGTATCCGAGTTTCATTAGGAGATTTTCTGTTTTTAAAATTATGAATTAAAATATTCTTGGCATATATTTGTTTTAAATTTAGAATGTCAAAACACTAAAAATATCTTTTGAGGGGGTTCTGATGGGTAATTTTAGTATGGTTTTTATAATGCTCTTCTGGGCAATATCTAAGTGGTTAATATTATTTTCTGTAGCAGATCCTCATACTAGAATTCCGTACTCAAGACGGGAATGATATAAAGCATAAAATACTTTTATGATATCTTTCCTAGATAGTATGTTTCTTAGGTTTTGAAGAAATATACAAGTCTCGTAAGCTTTTTAGTGATTCCATTTATGTGTATGTCCCATCTATGGTTTTCGTCTATTTCCACTCCTAGATACTTAATAAGAGCATTCCACACATTAGTCCCAGTTCCACAATAACCTCGTAGCCTCTAGAACTATGGGATCCCCAACTGGAGTAAGTGACGTGTACTTCCTTGCTCCTTCCCGTAAGCGCCATAAAAAATTAAACATCCTCCCCACCCCCAGATTGGAATCTGGCGACGATCCCTGGTCTTTCCTATCTTCCTAAATTTCAACATTATATTTGTACCTATAGCTTGTAAGGATGCTCTCTTCAACACTCGATGGCATTTTCTATAAAAGTGTGTTTATAAATTAGTTTTAAAGTTCATACAGCATATTTTATTTTCTCCCTTCCCAGCGCCCCCCATCCTCATCAGAAGAAGAAGAAGACTGCGTCACCGAGTGCCCCATCTCCCCGGGCCCCGCGGGCTCCATCAACCCCACGGGGGCGGGCCCTGGCGCTGGCCTGCCTCCACCCGACCAGCGCTACTGGCTGCTCACTGTGCTGCGGGCCCCCACGGCCCCCGCCCTGCCAGACCTGGACTCCAGGCTGGCCAACCTGTATAGGAAGGCGTTTTTGAGGTTAAAACACATATTTACCTATTATTATTTTGTTTGGCTTGGTTTTATAATTTTTTTATTTTATTTTAGTTTATTGGAGAAACAGTTTTACAATTTTATATAAATAATTACATTTTACATTAATTAGTGAAGTTTCCACATAAAATTCATGTTACTCGTACATGTAGAAAAAAACATAAAAACACCTAAATGAAAATAACTCAGATATCTTATGGTACGTATACATTTGCGAACTTAAACGCGAACCGAGCCACGAATTAGGGAAAGGAATGAAGCATCTGCAAGCGGCGTTTCGCGTATAAGTTGAGTTTCAGTTCGGCAGTTCGGCTCGCGTATGTATACGTAGCATTAGATATCTTACACACAGCAGAAGGAAAGAATACGTAATTAACAATTTGATTTAATTTTCTCCAATATGCATTTAGTAAACTGAACAATTAATGGAAAATATGTTTTGGTTAGTCCTGCCGCTGAGAGATCCGTTATAATCTCTATTTCTGTTACAGTCCCCTCAGCTCAGACTTATCTGATATTGATTGTAAGGTGTGTTAGGCATAGATTATAAGAACAGACTTAATGAAGTAACGAAAAATATACAGAAAGTTTTTGAAAATGATGTTTAGAAATGCCATTGAATGGAGAATAACGTATTTTCTTTAGTCATTGAGAAATGCAAAAAATGTTCGTATAAATTTGAATGGAAACAAATGTGCCATCGACTTAGTACCTTTTGGTTCTAGATCGTTTAGCACGCGGTCTGTCTCTTACTGAAATTGAAACTTACCTGAAATTGTATATCGGCATCCCATTTGAATTTTCGTAATAAACAGAGTTTTGTATGGAAATATAGGCCCCGTTTAGCCCTATAATAGGATCACGAAACACGCCCACAAGGCGCTTCTTGTGTTATTCTTTATTCTATGGATAAAATAAAAATGAAACAATATTATTAAAACACGTAACATAATGTAAAATAGGAACTAAAACAATACTATAAGACAAATAACTAAAACTACATCACCTACGCTACTTTAAATTGTAGATTTCAGCCAAGTATGGATTATGATTATTTCTATAACAAAAGTCAGTAAATATTTCAATAGTACCCTCAAAATTGTTGTCCAGATCATGCATCCTATTGGTTAGTGAGTGTGTCTGATAGTTGGATGTGTATGTATTGCAGAAGAATGTTGCATTTTGTCTTGTGTTCCTACCCGGAAAACGGAATTTTATAGTGGCGATGATGACAGGGTTGTCAATTAAATTGTAAATGACTATATGTAATACAACCAGGTCTTCAATGAAATGTAATAAGTAGTAAACTAAAAAAAATACGATGTTTATAAGAAAGAGGAATCAAAACGGATGGTGATGATCTGGCTTGTAAGCCACACAGACCATCAGGGAATAATTAATTACCTATGAAAAAAATGGGTTGATTACAAAATTCACTCTGCAGGAAAGGTAACAAATTGTCATCCAGCCACCAAATACAAAAAAAAAACAGAGAACTCACCAAATATATCACTCGCATTGAGATTAGCAGCGATTCCTTAATCTCCAAATTCGGCAGCGGACGGCAATCAGCACAATAACACATTCATTCGCATCATGAAATAATGATCTGTCACGACCAGCTGTCAAGAGAGTAGAATTTAGAATAAAATTGAATTAACACCTTGTACTTCTAAAAGTACTGTCACTTTTTTGTGACAAACATATTTAAATCTTTTAGTCTTTAATCCACCAAACAGGAATAGTGGTGCCCTCTTTTGTCAAACAATATAATTCAGATGAATCCAGCTGCTGCACAGATGACTGTATTTCATTGTCACTTTACCTGCAGAGCAAAATCTATGCGAGAATACCCAGAGAGGTCTATAATATCACTATTTTTAATTTTAAGTTAAGTAAGTTTTAGTCTACTGCTTCTTCAATGGATCTATTAACTGTAGGTATAGGTATATTTAGTCAAATTTAATTTAATCAATTTTGAGGTTGTATGTATTTGTTAACCATGTGAGAGTTCTAACTGCTCGCAGCCAGTGGCACTATGGCATCGGCAAATTGGGAATGTTGTGAAGTTAAGTGTAAGTGGGGAGGGATAGGAAATGGGGTAGAGGAAGGTTGGAAATTACCGGGATATTTAGATCTGGTCACAATTTCAATCATGTAATCACGTTTCGATTCTGAATGGTGGTATTTTACTAGGGCGATACTAAGAGTATCTACCAATATTGTGAAGCTTAAGGAAGTATGACTGGAAAGAGGAAGGTTTGGATGTATCTGGCTATTCAGATCTAGCTACTAAACAAAATGGTCTCTTACCAGGACGATACTGAGACAATGATAATATAATTCAAACCAAAGTTTGAGTAATATTTTAAAGAGCACTTAAGTAAGCTCAAAAATCAATCATCTTGTCCTACATATTTGACATATCAAACAACTCAAAAGACTGCTTCAATATTTGAGTAGTTATTTTGATACTTCCCAAACCAAGTGCCCTACATCCACTCCTTACTAAAGTACTTCCCATGTGATGTTTGGTCAATATTAGATACCTGCCTTGTTTGATGGCTCCAGAAACAAACTTCAAACAGGATGATATTTTTTATATAGTTACCAAGTTGTTATATGGAGCACCTATAAATATTCAGCACTTTAATCACATTAGTTAATTAAATTTATGTAAAAATAAATGAACCAATGGACCCACACAATAGCGGCCAAATTCTTGTAAAATACAATATCTAAAATTCAATCGAAGATTTAATCTATAAATCGCTAAAAATTAAAAATACCACCAAGTATCCTATTGTATATACATTTTTTTATAGATTACCAATCTACTTTGTATACTTTGAGGTTGCTGAAAATGTGGAAATGTTCATTATAACTTAGTATGTATTGTTTTTAGAAGTTTTTTTTTTCATTTTTACATGAATTTGGCCACTAAAGTTGTAACATGGAAGAAATTTTTCTATTAGAAAATGACACGTTGGGGCCATAGTAACGTAATTTGAGAGCAAAGCAAAAATTACAAAAATTAACAAAGTAATTGTAATAAAAGATAATTACCAAACAATGAGATGACAAAACCAGATTAGGTTTTCTATAAGACAGGATTGCATTGTTAAAGAATAAAAAAATTTAAAGTTAACAATATTTATTAATTAATAATTAGAATCATGAGACTCAATAATATTAATAAACGATTATAATAACTCAAGGCCGTGTGCCAGGTCGAAGAACGCTAGCAGCTAGGAATTTAAGATGTAACATTATGAATTCGCAAAAGTGACATAAAATACCAGGAGATTAACTAACCTGTGATAAAGTATAGGGCGCCATGCGGAGATGATTAATCTCTACAAAATTTAGTAGTAATTTTAAGAAGACAGTGTCCAGTCAAATAAAAGTGAAACTAACTAACGCAACCGTTTCCGTCCGAGATCCCACGTCCAGTCCTTTCAGAATGTCTTCTCCGGCTGCTTGCCCGCTTGAAACTGAAGTTCACGTTGCCGGCGAAAACCCATCTCTCTAGCGTTTAAGTCGTCTTCCTTTAGTTTACGACAGCGACAACGTTAACAGCTTAGTGTTGGTGATGCCAGCCAGCAGAGATAAACGTAATAGTTCTATCTTGCAGGCGAGGCAAATATAACTGTTACAACGTTAGTAGTCGTTAGTATGAAATACATTTCCAAAAAGGATAAAATATACATTTCTTATTACAGGCAGCAAGAAAGGCACTTAGGAATAATACCCACACCACCTCCAGGAACAAGAAAGAAACATCAAATATCGGCGCATCATTTCGATGAAAACAATAATTCTAGCATCGAAACTCATAACAAAAGTGATAATCATTTCAATATCTATACGACCACTAGTAACATAGGTTTAAACACTGAGTTCAGTACTTCACCTCAAGAAGAAGAAATCTTCGAAGACATTGAAGACAGTTCGATATCGACAAACAGCGATCTAGATTATTCCGTGGACATTTCGTTTGAGTATGTTACCAAGTATTTGGAATCAACACCGTCTAGTGTGCTGAGAGTTAAGCGTTTAGCCGAGGGTTGGGAGAAGTCACCCGATGGTTTGGCCAGCAATAGAAGCACTGAAGCAAATGTATCCAGTGAAGTGGTGAAGAGAGATACTTCTAAAAATGGCCAGCCCATGGTTGAGGTCTTCTTGCAGAATATCACAAAGGTAATATAATAATTATTTTTAGTTAGAGATTTAAAGTAGCGAGTACTTTGTGTAAAACACGCTGAATGAACTATGTATATTAAAACCATTATTTGAATGAGTGCTATGCATAATACTAATATTTGCAATATGATGGTTATTACTTTAATATTTGATTCATATGCTAGAATTTTTATAACAATGAGCAGTAAATTATAGTTGTAATGTTTTAGGAGGGCAGCGAAGAGTTGAAGGTGGTCTACTGGGTGTCGGTGGGAGGAAGACCGGTGCCGGCAAGAACAGCGGCTAAGGATATGAAGCTGTTGGCTGATTCAGAAGTTGTAGCTGAACTTGGATATCCCATCACCACCAAAGCAGAGCGTAAGCTTTTTTATATATTTTCTGTTGCCACATCTACACGATGTCCGATGTCATATCAAATGTTCGTAAACGTATTCATCTATTATCTGATAGTGATAGTGAATAAATTTTGTTACGAATCTAATTTTAGTATACATTTTTTTACACAGTATTGCGTAAAACGTATCCAATGTGTAAAAAGGGAGTCCAGTGTATATATATCGAAATGCTCAGTTCTCTATTTGATTTAGATTCACTAGTTTTTAGCTTGTACTACGAGTTCCCGGACACCATGTATATTCATTCATATATCTTAAAGGGTGACCGGATAAATCATCACAATGATAATTCATCACATCTTTATAAAGTTATATAAAGTCATGGAAAGTGATGAAACAAAAACTTTATTAACTGGGTTAAGTAGAATAGGTTAAAAAAAAAAAAATTTTCATCGTTTCTAATGACTTTATATCACTTTTTAAAAGTGTGTTGAATTGTCACTGTGTTGAGTTATCATGGAACCATCTTATAGATGGACAAATTTATGTCTCAGCACAAATGAAGATAAAAAAATCACTAATTTCTGCTACACTAATAACACTAATTTTAGGTATTTTTTTTATTTTTTTTTATATTTACTCCACACAGGAGGCCCTGAAGAAAATAATTTCCCTCAGGGCCTATGTCATCTTTGGGGATGCTGTGTATGGGGATGCGATGTCTCAACATCCTGTATACCGCAAGCCATCAGTAATAAACATAATTGTTTTTAACTTATTTTCAGCGTATCTCAAGTTACCCGAGCACCTGAATGGGGCCGCCCGCGCTAGCAGCATGCAGGACACGTGGCTCATCGTGGGCGGCATCATCCTGGCCTGTATCCTGCTGCTGGTTGCCGCCGCCTTCCTGGCCTGCCACCTTGGGGGGCGCCGCAAGGGCTCGGGGAGCAGTCGGGTACTGCGTGAGGCCAGTCGTACTGAGAACAACACCACGGGCAAGGAGAATATGGCATACCAGGGGGAAAAGGATGGGAAAGTATGAATGCACGTCTTAAGTCCATTTCTTCTGTATTTTAATCTCTACTTTTGTCGTCGCTTCACTGATGAACCAGGTTCCTTGATTCCTGTACGGTTCTGTGCCGCATAGAGAGCCACAAACTCAGATGTTTCCGGACATCTGTGGTACTTGATCGCTCCAACACATCGGTGATCTTCGTCTGCTTCTCCCGCCGAACACTTTACGAGCATCTCCAGGTTTGAGTTCTCAGTTTGGAGAGCGACAAATCCAAAGTAACTAATGATACCTTCTAGGCAGACTGCCTAGTTCTTCCAGCATGGGTAGATAGCTCAATTAATTTCATACTAGATTCATCCCTGGACACAATACTTTGGTGCTTGTAATACCACCTAAAACGCCAGCATACCCTTTAGGTGCAGTATGATACCTTATGCCGGCCTTATAGGCGTGCCTATATAATATATAGACTGGGCCATAGGAAATACGCATAATCTACCGGTACGAAACTTGATCACTGCATGGGCTTGGTTATGACACTAGAAATATTACTTTTCTTTTTATTTAGCATGTATTTTGTTCAAATATAACGAGAAACAGTTTTTTACATTTATAAAACACTTACCTGGGGGTTCAGGTCATCTCTCAAGGAACCATCAAAATGAAAACACTTTATACAGTTATACTGATATACCATTTACTTTACAACAAGGTTATGCATAATATTACTAAATTAGCTTAAAATTATTGTATGGAACAATTGTACGCTGGAAGTTACTGGCTCTGTTTTATAACTTTGTTAGAGGTACCATATATTTAAAAGTGCTTACTGCTCTGCATCACTGTACACTGATGTGGGACGTTTGTGTTGCTTCTCTCGTGTCATCATCACGTCGTTCAACCCTCTACAGTAAATCTGCATTCCGCCTTGTGGGTAATAACTACCCACACAGCGGACGGCGGCTCGTTTGCTCTCCCACCTGAAGTCCACGGCTCTCCGCACTGAAGTGAGGAGTTCTCCATAACTCAAGTACAGTCCCGCTGTGTGTTACCGCTACCCCTGTTTCATCTCTCCCCCTCTTCTGAAGTTAATCATTCCTTTTATGGGCATGATTTTTGCGATAGCTCTTGTTGCTCTTCAGTCGATCACCATATAAGGTGATTCTTCTGATTGCACATGACGAAGGCATATTTTACAAAATATTGCTGCGTGGTCGATGTGATGGTGTATCCTCTATTTGTAGTCATAGGGATACTTGATTAAAGGAGGATATGGGTAGTTTTGGTACAAAAAATACATACTTTATTTTTCCATGTATTATTGAAACTATAGAAAAACAATAAACACACCTAAGAGTTTTTTAATGTCACTCAACCTATTTTTATGATATTCTTGTTTTACTACTCAACTGCGCTTTTGTTCTAAAAAAATAAATATTTTGTAATATGTTATTTCAGTTGGTGAGCGTGGTGTCACCGGGGAAGCAGAAAGGCACGCAGGTGACTGAGGAGCGTTACGTCAGCCCGGCACGCCGTTATGTACGCGGGCCTCACTACCTCGTTAACAGGGTCAGCTCAGCTGAGAGTTCAGCCAGGTAAAATTATACATACATATATTAATGATTTTAATCAAGAATTCTTTACCTCAGGGAGTATAGAAAGTTTAAGTAATGAACCAGATGAACCACGAAGTCGGCATTATTTACGGAACATAAATAGTTAACTGTTGTCACCAATCAATCCACCTTCTCGACAACTAGCTCTAGTTGGTCCCTGAATCATAATAATTTTTCTTTTGCACATGCCTCTACTATTCTTGACCAGAGTTAATCGATTATGTTCATGAGCCTGCATAGCTAACTTGTCTACGCTGGTGGGGAGAGCAATCCCGTTGAATCCAATCGCTTCAGATATTGACATATTTTCCATCAGTGGGATTGACTCTTTTATCTTTAAATATATACAAACTAGTTTCACTACCTTACTTCATAATATTATGGATAATATATGTAGATTATATCCTTAATTTTTGTCAAAGATGGAATCACTGTTTACAACACTTAACAACACTGCGTTTTAGTTTATCCCATCCTCCCTCTGTAGTTTATCAATAAAAAGACAATTTACTTTATAAGACGTTTATTGTGGACTTCTTACATGTTTAAACCTTAGGAGCCGGAACCCTGCATTTGCAGTAGTGAATAATTGTGCCCATGCACATTACGAAGCAGTGCAATTGCAATGCTGACCTTAGATATTCATTTTGCCTTTGGATATGACTTCTGCTGGGTTTGTTCACAACACAAACACAAAAATCAAAACGTAACTTTATCAAGTATGGTATTGTCTACATGTTGGCCTTTACAAAAATGTATTTTTATTTATTGAATATTCTTGCCGGCTCCTGCGGGTTAAAGGCTCGTGTAAATTGTGTCAACATTGTCATCTTATAGGTGGCGTTGATACATTTCTACCAACTAACGGAATACATAAATAACATCATTGTGGCTTTAATTTCAGTACATCGAGTGGCTCAGATCTGTCCCAGATGAATGCCACCTTGAGGCAGAGACAGAGGGTGTTTGAGCAGCAGATGCAGAATGAGTATGCTATTGTCAACAAGAAGAATAAAACTAAGCACAGAAGAATACGATCCAAAAAAGGTACCTTTTAAAATTTCCTTGGAAATATCACTAATGGGTTTACACTTCGCAAATCTAAGTCTTCCATCATTAAAAACCTGCATTCAATACAAAACACTTAAAATAGTGTTAACTATGTTTAGTGAGCAGATCTGACTAACCAGACACCTAATGAACTTCTTTCCCTACTCTTCCCCCCTTCTGACTTTACTTACTCTCAAATTATCTCTGCCTCTTTTGAGTGTACACAAAGTTACAGTGTTTATTTCCAAAATATTAAACTTCGTCCAGACTGTTCGTCCGCACAATGCACATGAACCATTACCAACTAGCAAATAAATAATGAAGCAGTCAAAAGGGTAAAATAAAGTTTACGTAATCATTTGTAATAACTAGTAGTTTTGTGAACGGTTGGTAGACCTTGTGCCCAAAAAGTAGGTTTCTAATTTTTTTCTTAAATCAAAACCAAATTTCCTCTGAAATCATAAGATTTGTAAGTAGCTACTTAAATACCTACCAACTTAATTAATAAACACCAGTGGCGGCTCGTCTACAGAGGACTTTTGGTCAATGACCACCCAAAATATGCTGCAATGGTTTTAATATAAATAAAAGATTTAACAAACTACCCGATTATTAATTTATTTTTAATAGCATATTCGTACAGTAATAGCGAGTTTCAGTGCCATCTAGCGTCCAAATGAGAAGCTACTGTATGCACCTAGCGTGGGTCACATCAAGTTTTGTCCCTAAGCTATCTACTTTCTTTCTCTTTGGTATACAGACAAAGGAGGTAAACACTATCATGTCTGACGTATGCTTAGTATCATACAAAATTTATTTTAAAGGGATTTTCGGACATGACCATGGTGAGATAGAGATATCTACGACCTAAGATTATTAAGGTATTAGAGGGAGATGTGAAAAAATGTCAGTCGTAAGTTTTTAGTGTTTTAGAACTTGAATATTAGTTCACGAAATTGTTTATCCATTGTTGACGTAATTTGCGCAGAATCATTTAAAATGTCAAATTCTGTGGATATCATATTGAAAGAAATCGCAAACAATTAATTGATTCATGACAAACGTATTCAAATAAAGTGACAATTAGTTTATGTTACAAGAGAGAAAAATAAAGTGGTTAAAAACAAAAGTTATCATTTTTATCAGTGCGTTTGCGGGTGCAATAAAATGAATATATAGGTACTTTTGCTTTCATTGTTTTTTTTTTAAGTCTACTGATAAACAATGGACTGAGTTTAAAACTTTTAATAGGAAAAAAAAACATTAATTAGTAATATGTGTAAATAAATAATCTTAAATTATTCAATATTGTACTACCGGCTTCACAATAGGTGGGTACCGGCAAATTAATTACATACATTGGCGTTTTTATAATATTCATTACGCATTAGCAATATGTATTAACATTTCATATTAATTTTTTTTCGATTGACCTTCCACTTCTGCAGCCGCCTCTTATAAACACAACAATTTCAGAATTTAAAAGAGTATTTTTACTGAACCATTAAAATGGTAACCGTCTTAAGTCGGAATGTAATAAACAAATTCACACACAGTTGCTCAGTCAATAAATTCGGGCCTTTCTATTAATGTTCAAGTATTTATTAATTTACTTACTAGTTGGGAACGGCTTATGCACTAGTTTCTCTGCGTCTAGACGACACCATTAAATTTTGTTGTAACAATCTTTCCAGTGGGAATAGCAGATTACAGCCCCCGCGCCGTGAGCCCCGAGGATATACGGGGCGACGGCTCCCTGCAGAGGTTCCTGGTATCTGGGCCCCCCTCCCCCGCCTCTCCGGGGGCCACCAGCCATGCCTCTTCCTCTTCCTCCTGCAGCAGCGTGGCTGTGCGACGGCCCCGAGGGGTGGTCAGCCCTACGTCTTATCTATCCATGCCGTCTGTCAAGTCCTTTCCTAGGTAAGGAATGTTGTAACGTGTTGAGATTACATTTACTTTACTTCTAAAACAACATCCCGTCTTTTTAAACGAAAGAAAGGAAATTTCCACCTAAAGCAGGTAGGTACTGCCCATTTTTTGTATTTTGTTTATTGGCAACTTTCTTCTTTTAATCGCTTGAGCGCCGATGTATCCAAATGGATACGGCTGAGCAATCAAAAATATTATTTCTCTGAGCTATTATAGAGAAATTACTTATGGTAATTTCATGCTATTTTATCAATATATAAATACATTATCTGGTAATACGGTACAATTTGCAGAAATATTTTTTTGCCAAAAAACAAAATAAATAAGTTGTTGTTACGAAAATAGAATCAGCTGGCAATGGCGAAAATTTTGAGTCAGAACACCCAAAAGTTAATAAATGTCGGTTAGTAATTAAAGTTACTGCGTATTTATAAGCATATTATTAAACAAAATAAATCAGTTTTGGCTAGATGGGAAAAATATGGATTACAAACAATATTTTACAATGTACTTTATATGCGCCTAATATTATATAATTTCTCTAAATTAAACAGTCCTTTTCTTTTAATATTTGTTCTCCTGAACAAAATATTACAATTTGTAACTTACAGTTGATATGTATTCCTAGATGTAAGTTAGGTTGTTTAAAATATCTACAGAATAATGTACACATAATTTTTCCCTATACGTTATTATGTAGGCACGTGTGAACATACTCATAGAGGTTCTCAGGCAACTAAAAAAGACGTACGACGTTATGTGGGAACGGGCTATTAGAGTAAAAACACTTTAAAATGTCACAAAATACAAAATATTGTCAGTATTATATAAAAATAAATTATATTTGCATTTCAGAAACAATGCAGTGGAACCTCTATCCAAAGTGTTGGAGCCCCTCTGCGTTAGACACTTGGACATGGATTCACCAGTCCACCAGACTAGAGCCGACTCATATCACCGACCCCACGACCCATCAGTCTTCAATCAGCAGACTAAAGTCACCAGGAAGGGGGACAGTGGCAACCAAAGGGAGGGAGAGCAGCGGAAGAGCTTGCCGAGCATCATGAAGAACACTTCGGGACTAATTCGGCTGGGCAGCTTGGACAAGGATCCGGGAGTCGTGAGTCCTATGGTCTGGGATATGCATAAACAGAGAATTAAAGGTAATCTACTTACTACCACCAAGTATCTAAGTACCTATGAATCTTATGAGAAAGACACTTATCCCCTTACTAATAAACTTTTTCTAAATTTTACACAAGTGATAAACAACCGTTTACCCCACATAAATGATTGTTTATCAGTTGTGTAAATTTTTTTTTTTTTTTACTTTATTTATTTTCATTTCTTTACTTATATTATACATAATAATAGACAGTAAATAATAACATAATATACAGGGTGTATCGGCACTAACCCGACAAACTTTAACCAGCTATTCCTTAGCACATTTGGAGTAAAAAATGTTATGGGCACTTTGCTGTCCGGTAGCATTTTTTTTTCAATTAAAAACAAAAAATTTCCACACTACATCACTGTCATTGGCTTTGCGTTTCGTGTTCAACAGCTGTTATAAGCAAGTATGTCAAAAAGCGTCTTCGCTCTTTCGCACACACTAAATAATAATAGTTAAAAATGAGACGAATGGTGCCGTGCCATTTCGTTGTGATGCTAAAAGTGCGCCAATATAGGTACACACATGCATTATTCAACGGAATTCGAATAAAATATTTGCCAGATGGGTTTTCAAACTTTGACAAAGGATAAAACAGTGGTGACATGTGGTGAAAAAATGAATAGTAAATTTTTTATTAAAAAAAACGTTACCGGACAGCAAAGTGCACATAAGATTTTTTACTCCAAATATGCTAAGGAATAGCTGGTTAAAGTTTGTCGGGTATGTGCCGATACACCCTGTATATTACCAAAATTGTATACACAAGAAATGAAAACCCACTAAGGCACTGCCTGAGTGTGGGTAATATAAAACCATTACTATATTTCAAGTACCTAAGTATAATATAAATAAGTAGAAAAAGTTTTTTTTTGTTTGTTTATAGTTATTATAAAAGTAAAGAGAAAACATTATGTACAATAGTTTATAAAGTTTCAGCAAGTGAGTTGTAGAAAGGATTAATAAATTTATATAAAAAGCGTTTCAATATCTGCGTCATTCAGCCATAATTTTACCTCCTTAACATATTCTATTGTTTTATTTATCATTTGAGTTTGTAGTGGTAGAAGGTTAAATGTACGAGGACCAATGAAACTGCTATGTGTCTGCATTAATTTAGTATTTGTTTGGGGGGTGTAAAATATATTATTTGTTCTTTTGCTCATTCTGTTTTCATTTATTTTGAAATAATTTTTGTTTTTAAATAAATATTTCATTGTTTGTAATATAAATAATTTACGAATGCTAAATAATTTAGATTCTTTGTATAATAGGTCGGTCGAGAATGTTTTATTTTTGTTATATATGACTTTAATTATGTGTTTTTGAATTATTTGTAGGGGCTTAATAAATGTATCAGGTGCACCACCCCATCCTATTTTGCCATAAGTGATTGCAGATTGCACCAGGGAGAAGTAGATCATTTTCAATTTTTGAGCATTTAAAATTTCCTTGAGTCTATAAAATATGTAGGTAAGATATCTTAGTTTAGAAGTGGTTTGATTAATATGTGATTTCCAGAGATGTGCTTTATTTCAAATAAATCCATTTCAAATGGAAATGCAAAATGGGTATTTTGCATTTTAAATGCTTTTCTAAAAACCATTTTGCATTTTGCATTTTAAATGCTTTTCTCAATGCATTTTCCATTTTAAATGCTTTTTTGCAACATTCTTCCTACTATCTCCACTCATCTTTTTTTCATAAGCGCCAAATATCAGTCGGTCCTCAACTTCGCTATGAGAGATAATTTACATTTGTCAATTGAGTGATACCATTACAAAAAATACTGATTCAAATACTGAACATGGCCATGACGCTGTAATATTAAATGTTAGATAGCAGTTTTTATGTTTTTACGTTGGCAACATTAGTCCCGCGCAAATTTTTTGTGGTTTCATAATCTGTAGTCGTGGTGTTTTTGGATTTACCATCATGTAATATGTTTGTTCTACATTGATGTCCATTATTAACCCTCCGTCGGGCGCAGCCGGCCTCAGAGGCCAACAAAAGACATTTTTTCCCTCTCCAATTCTCAAAGGCGGCCTCCCGCCCTTCCCTCATTTTACTCGCCTAACTTTAGGAACCTTACATGGCGCCCGTCTTCAGTCGTCGGTCTTTACGCAGCTCACTTACACCTTACACTCAGCTTCACAGGCCGCCTGCGCCCGATTGCATCACAATTTCGAAGGTGACCTTTTTCAGGATATTTTTATTTGCAGTTGTTCATTATACTCAATTATGCCTGTTCTGTATGAAGTTTATCAGTATCTTGAGAAATAAGTTCTGTATGGGACCCTGGCCTTTCAGGCAGAGTGCACCCGATTGAATTATAATTTCAGTTTTAGGCATTTTATATACATATGTTTCTGCCGAAATGGCTAGAAAAGATGATCTCTCTCAACGCAATGGTGCTGATGATATGGTGACGTTTCTTCTCGATGATGATGCTTCTGAAGATCCAGCTTTGGTTGAAGATTTAGGCGATGAGAGCGACATCGGACAACTAGCTCGGCGAAGTCTGAATACAAGTGGAATGCCGATTCAGTTGCAAACTCACTTCCAATAAAACACATCCCCTACAACACCTCAAAAAAGGCAAAAGTGTGGAATATGCGTGTTTGAATCAGGATTTAGGAGGATGACGAATTACGAATGTTTAGGTTGTCATCAACCGATCTGTTTACTCCACGTAAACGCGCTGTGCCAAACTTGTTTTTCGGCTGCTGATTTGGGAACCTCATCGTC
Organism: Hesperophylax consimilis; assembly: GCF_061612785.1. NCBI lineage: Eukaryota > Metazoa > Arthropoda > Insecta > Trichoptera > Limnephilidae > Hesperophylax > Hesperophylax consimilis. Next base: position 10,577,869 of record NC_142856.1, on the reverse strand, counting down.
CATATCTGGCTACGGCTGCAGTCAGTAGAGACTACCACCTACCTTACCTTTAAATTTTTATTACTTTAAAACTTTTATTACTTTTATGGAGCTCGGTTTGAACAATTATTTTGAACACTGTTTTTGGAAAATTGTTTATTTTAGTTTATGGTTGGTAGTGTTTAATAAACTGGTTATTTTGTGTTATATTTGGTTTAATTCCTTTCTATAGATCCTAGTAAAGACTACCCGACAAGTATTTTGTATTAGAATTAATATAGTGGAAGGTGGGGGCTAAAAATATATTGGTGGCCTCTCAGGCCGGGTGCGCCCGATTTCGGTTCGCCCATAGGTGTGCCTGACGGAGGGTTAAATGACAAAATTGTTTAAAAATTCTATAATTATTTTAATTGTTTCAAAATGCATTTTCAATGCATTTTGAAAATAGGTATTTTGCATTTTGCATTTGAAATGCTTTTCTAAAAACCATTTTGCATTTTGCATTTTCAAATGGAAAAATTTTGACCCATTTCCATTTTGCATTTCAAATGGTTTTGGGTACCCATTTTGCACATCTCTCGTGATTTCCAATTTAGATTAATATCTATTGATACTCCTAAATATTTTATATTTTTGAAATTAGCGAGTTCGTTGCACAGGAAGCACATTTCGTGATTGCAAGTTGTATTATGGATTCTAATTTTAAGGTTGTCTTTTGGTTTGTTTTTTATGTTTTTGTAAAAAGGTAAGTAAAATGTTTTGCTGTAGTTTAAGACAAGTTTGTTGTATTTTAACCATTTTGAAACAAGTGAAATACATTCAGTTGCTTTCGAAAAAGTTTCTGTCCAATTATTTCCATCCACTATTATTGCCGTGTCATCGGCGTAAGAAACAATTTTACCAGGGATGACAAAATTACATAAATCATTTATATAAATTAAGAATAAAATCGGGTCAAGCACAGTTCCCTGCGGAACTCCGTTTTTTATCTGTGTCTCTGAACTATAATTATTCCCAATTTTTGTTTTTTGTGTTCTGTCTGTAAGATAGTTTGATAGTAGTTTTAGTGTGTCTTTTTTGAAGCCCAGTCGAGTTATTTTTTTAATGAGTAAATTATGATTAACGGTGTCGAAAGCTTTTCTTAAATCTAGGAATATGGCAAGACATTTCTTTTTTTTATCGATAGACTTGTAAATATTTTTTGTCAATTCATATATGGCATCCTCAGTGCTTAAATCTTTACGAAAACACATTTATTAGTAAAGGGGTCAATGTTTTATTTACTTTTTTTTCATTAACTCCACACGGCCTATGTCATCTTTGTCAGGTGGTGTGGAGGGTTTTTTTAGGAAAAGGAAGATATGGAAAGAAAAAAGGTATGAGGGGTGGGTAGGAATCTGGAGGTCAGTGTGTCCAGGAGTGACGGACCTATGAATCCATCTCTCCCACTATGGTGCAGTCCGGTGGAGAGGCGGCAAGCGGCTTCTCCCGATCCGGCCCGCCACGTAGCTGATGGGCAGAAGCACCGCCGCCAAGACCTAGATAAATCTCTGCACCCATGCACCTCTGATCAAACGTAGCAAACTACTTGGGGGTGACCTACGGAAGAGGTATAAAGGATAACGCCGAAAACCCATTTTATGAATTCCAGTTCATTAGCATCTACCAATAATGATTTTCCTTTTAATATTCCAGACAGCAACATGGACCCCAGAAACGAGGCAGACCCGACCAGTGGCGCCAATATCTCTAAGATGCGACAGCGCTTCAGTGAACTAGTGGACGATGCCTTTAGTTTATTTGGCAGTGGAGCCACCACCCCCAAATCTACCGGGTCCGCCCGACCAGAGACGGTGGTGAAGAATCTGCCCAGACCTGATCAAATGCCAAGTTCACTGGACTTAGATACGGCCAGGAGGCATTCTACCAAAGAAGGGTATGTTATCACCATCAGTCATCAACCAAGTATTATCTAGATAGGGCGTGCCAACTTAAAATTAATGCCGAAACCAAAATATTGGTTCAAGAAAATATTTATCTCGCAGTCGAAAGATCGGAAGAAGCATTGCTTTTAGCCTTTTTTTATAAGGGCGGAGACGGTTTACATATAGTTCCCGTGAGCACTTAGGCCATAGGCCCATTGTGCTATCTCCCATTTTACCTCAATCCTTTAACAACAACCCAGTCCCTTTAATAAAGTTCCCCAGGGTTGTCATTGGGTATGTGGCTATGTCTTCTGGTTCTACTGTATGTCTCCCCAGGTATCTGAGCCTAGTTCCCACCAGGGCAGGACATTGGCACCAAAGGTGAATTGGAATCTATGTCTATATCAATATCTGCATGTGTCTCCTGAGATGGCAGTGTCCCATTAGTAGTCCTTTTTTTTTGATCTGCACGGAGCAAATTCGTCTTCCAGCAAGTTCATCTCATGTGGGTTGTGAAGATCATTTTTGAAACACGAATTTGAGATAGTTAGTAATTTTTCAGTAGGGGCTATCGCGGACTCTATCATCAACAATTTAATGAATATTGAAAAAAAATATACCTCACAGATGGCGTAGAGGCGGCATATCGATTAAAGTAATAATTGATAAAAATCTTATCTTTTGCTACAAAATGAATGATCTTCATTTTGTAGCAAAAAGCTTTTTGAAGCTTGAACAACAAGTTTACATCAAGTTGGGTTGTTAAGTTCATCTCTATGCCTTGTGACGCAATGCCTTTCAGGCCTGCTATTGGTGGATAAAATTAACAAATTTGAACATTGGATTGAGCAATAACTTTGTGCTATATATACTCTGTTTATATTATGGGGAACTTACATTTGTATTTAGGCTTTCGAAGCGAGGCATCGGAATTCGATGGGGAGTTGTGTTATGAAATTACTCTTAGGTAATGTTATTTTAAAGCTGTCACCAATCTTCTCAGTCACCACATTTTCACTGATATCCTAGTTAAAATTATTATTATAATTAGCTTATACCCAGGTACTTAAGTCATTTATTTATTTTAAAAAAACAGTATGAAAACTAATGCATTGCAAAACCTATAAAGAAAATTACAAAAAAATAAAGTTAGCTTAACAAATAAAGTCTATTCCAGATGTATTCATCTGGAATCTCAACTCTTATTAAGAATTTGACTGAATTTAAACAGGCTTCAAAAACAAAATTATTTAAAAAATTTAACCATTTATAAATCTTAACTTCTTTTCGATATTTTATAATAAGCCATTTTCTAAAACCTCCGGTAATTGTTTGCTTTTGGTTGCCTCCTTGTACCTTTTAAAATGTCTGTTCAGAAGATTCTGATTTCAATAATTTAATACAATATTCCTCCTAGAACTAAGGCTATGTCCTCCCTTTTTCATTCTACTTCCTCCCCCCAGTTCCTCTAGCCTAACAACTTCCTGAAATCGGGATGCTATATCCAAGGTTCCACTGGTTTCGGGGTAGAAAATCTCTGGAAAATAAACCAGAAAAAAATAATAAAATAATATATTACACGAGACAAATAGGTACTTTATTGGAAGATTTTTACTTCACAGAAATTACCCAGTAGGAGTGCACGCATCTGAGGCGAGATCAGAACGTCCTCTGACTGCCTTGCCTCCACGCCCTCCCCTACCGAGACAAGGAACTGCCTGGGGCTCCACCACCATGGCGCCAATGGTGAGAGGCTTTTGTCATTTAACCCAATAAAACAATCAAAATTCAAATATATTTACCATTCCAATGAACGATTTTAGACATTAAAATTGGTAACTTTGCATCAGAGCTGTTTAAATAGTTGAGTTGTCATAAAATACATAGTAATATTGTGCAAAATATCAAACAATGTAGCAAAGTAAGCTGTATCCGTATGTGAAAGGAACGGTACACTTTCACTTTTTAATTATTATAATGATCGGTGATAGAGCACTTAGAAGAGGTTTCTTTTTTTTTGTTATTGTTAATTTCAACGCCAAAGTTTGTACATGATGTAGGGATAAAGAATAAAATAAGTGTAAATTTAAAAAAATTCACAGGGTTTCCTGTTCTGAGGCGGTTGAACTTTCACTTGTGAAAGTTCTATTCAAGTTCTGTTAGTACTGTGAAACATCCAGCCCATGATGAAATAATAACGAAACTTGAATAGAACTTTCACAGAATTTGAATTTTAACTTGAAATATGATGAATTGTTCAAATTCTGTGAAACAACCCGTCCTTGTTTAAGTTAAGATTATTGGCCACCTTTAAATTTATTCTAGGAAATGCCTCCAGTCCTGAGTCTGAGGATGTCCACCTACGTTTAGGCCTTTCAACACTTCTCACCGGTTTCTTTTAATTCCATTTTCTTCTTCAGTCCAGGTCAACCAGTGCGGGGGCACAACGCCGCCCAGGAGCGGGGATAATCGGGCACGATCCCGCATCACTGTCTCCCAGAGACCCGGCTCTGCCGCTGCTGCAGGCTATCAGGACCGAACTCGGCAAACTGCCGGGCACTAGCGACGCATAAATAAGAACAAGTTCAGAACCTTGGTGTCAAATAATATTATGTTATAATAAGAAAGCTATAAACCCTAAGATTTAGAGTACAGATCTTTTCAGAAAGTTGGGGTGTTCCAGACTCCTTTAACATACGAATGTTTAAACACCGAATCTGAGCCCGTTTTCGCTATTCTGTGAGCGTTCTACCCACCGGGCTATCGAACCAAACCACCTTATACAATTCTGATTGGAGTTCTTAAGTTCGTAAAAAGACATTTGGTTTAATATTTTAAATTGGTTGAAAAAATGATTATGAAGTTTGTAAGAGTGACTCTTTGTATGTAGTAAAGTTATGTTGTGTGTTAGGTAGATGACTTCACTGATTTTAAAGTTGAATATTGTTATGTTAATTATTTGTTTAGAGCAAGATATATGGCGAGAAACAAAATGTGCCTTGTGTTTTAAAGACATTCTTGAATTAGAGTTTTAAAAACAATGTCTTCATTTTATTGCAAAGAATGTACATATTATAAAATTTTAATAATATGAATATACCCTTTTTATATTAATATGTAACCATTTTTTGTCGGTTTTATGAAACAGTAATGTAATTTTTTTTATTGAGTGCAATTTTTATTTCAAGTATAATAGACAAATCAATATAAATTCCTTATATTGATGCTAATTCCCTGGTAGAATAGGCCCTCTAAAAATGACATAGACCGTAACTTCTTATTCACCATATTATGTAAGATACATATTGTGTTTAACAAGATCAGCAGCCATCTTGGCTGTATTGTCCGGGCCTTTTATACAGGTGACATTAATATGTTGTAGTAATGTGTTTTTTGCTTCAAATACAGACTTTTACATATTCTCAATTTATATTACAAATAAAACCAATCAAAGTGTTTAAATCCAGCTCCATTTTTACAACATTGTAACTCAATAATCCTTTTCTTCCATAAATATTCCGCAACCAGGTTTTGCCCCGAAAACCTAAAAATAAAGTTAATTAAACATTCCATTTGTAGTTTGCTTTAAAAATATAATAATGACATAAAATAGGAAAATCCGTCCATAGGAAATAAGAGAGTTTTTATAATACAATAATTTATTAATCCGTCCGTGTTAATGTGATACAATGTAAAATTTTAGATTGTGAATTAAACATTTACACAAAATTGTGTTTTATTCAAAGTTTGAAAATTAACATACCTCAATTGAGGAGCTGAATGCAATACAAGGCCGGCCCTAAGCCAAACGGCGTCTGGCACAAGTAAAAACCCCTAGGGCGCTGTATAAGCTGTTAGGTATTATCAGCGCCTTGGTTTCTTGACTACTCGGCGTCTTGGCAAATCAGCGTCCAGAACAAACTGCTCTAATTGTGCCTGCACAGGGCCGGCCCTGATGAGTAGTATTCACTTGCAACTTGTGACTAGTGTCCAACGTTTTGTGTAAAATGCAGAAGTAATATTTGCATAAGGTAAGTAATAAGGGATTGGAGATACCAAATAGGCGATGTGAGTAAAAACAGGTCATCTGCATTAAAGTTATTATTACATTCAGCTCTTCAATTATTATAAATTTTAGACATTTTTATTGAAATTTTTTTGTGGTACCTATACACATGCAAACTTATAAAGAAAGAGAGCGGACTGACGGTCAGGTAAGGAATGGGTAGTGATAAATCTCACTTATACTCGAATGAGACAGTCCAAAGTGCATGATGACTGACATGAACTTTATTAACCCTTCTCTTACGGTGCAATAAAATCCCTCGAGCTCTGGCGCTGTGTACTAGTAAACAGTCCTAACACATCGCCCTTGAAATTATTAACCCTCCCTTATAGTACTATAAAATCCCTCGAGCTCTGGCACTGTGTACTAGTAAACAGTCCTAACACATCGCTCTTGAGATTATTAACCCTTCCCTTACGGTGCTATAAAATCCCTCGAGCTCTGGCACTGTGTACTAGTAAACAGTCCTAACACATCGCTCTTGAGATTATTAACCCTTCCCTTACGGTGCTATAAAATCCCTCGAGCTCTGGCACTGTGTACTAGTAAACAGTCCTAACACATCGCTCTTGAGATTATTAACCCTTCCCTTACGGTGCTATAAAATCCCTCGAGCTCTGGCGCTGTGTACTAGTAAACAGTCCTACCACATCGCCCTTGATATTATTGTTTAGAAAAACGGCGCTACACAAAAATACAAATCAACAAGAATATTATTGATTACAGTGATCACCTGCATAGACGTCTACTGGTTTTGATAAAGGGTGTCAAAATTTCACTTGCCCCAGGCACCATTTGGTTCAGGGCCGGCTCTACTGGCAAGAAAGGGTTGAAAGAGCCTGGGAGGTTGCCAAAAGAACAAGGTTAATAAGCAGTGCAGACTGTCTATGTATCAATAATAACAGTACATATTGGGCAAGACAATAATATTAAATAAGGTACATAATTATGTAATTTATTTTATAGAAATATATTAAAAAACAAACATAAAAATAATTATGACTGTGATAAATTTTAGTTAACAAAGATTCATTAGATTTTATCTAAAATGTGCATAAATTTTATAAGAAAGTTTTTTTTCATCGCTGGAAGATTTACAAAAAGCATTCTCACATTCTGTAGATTTCGAATACGGCATTTAAAAAAACACTGAGCTTTTTTGCTAAGTGGCCCCCACCTGGAGGATTGGTATAGTCAAGAGGAATGCATCTTGCAAGTAGGAACTTCCCTTTCTGGCCTGTAAAATAATGAATTAACTTATTACAAACAAGGAAATACAATCAGATAAAGAAAAATAAACTTTTGAGATTGGGAATGATCTCAAATTGGCTAAGATGCCAAGTTGAGTACTTACTTGGTTACAACCAGACATACTTATTATAACGCTACATTCTTGGAGGGATGGGCGATTTGGTCCCCTCCTCTTCACACAACGAAGTCGTTGAACAAAAGAACGAGGTGAAAAACAAACCATTCTCTTGCAGTAAATGCCAAACGTGTTAAAATATTGGGCACGAGTTTGACATAATATCTTCTAGCTGTGTGTCGATGCAAAAGGGATCAAAGACGCTAGTTCTTCAGAGCACCTCCATTGAAACACCGGTGTAACAAACACAGCATTTCCACCTGACATTTATGTCCAAAATATTGCAAACCGTCGGTTAAACCTTTTGGCCTAAGCCGTTTTCAGCTTAAAAACATTGCCTAAAAAATTTAACAATAATGTTTTACGGTGTTTCCTTAGTCATCGTCTTTAATATTATGGTATAAGTCAAAGTTTACTGTGACAGATCGGTGCTGTGATGCTCGATCTACTGTCGCAGATCGATCAGAGCTCTGAGGTCAAGGGGTTAAAATAGGGAAATCTACCAAAGGGATTTCCATTTTTGATTCTTTTTCAGATATCATTCACACATTTATTTTTTTATCTGGTACAACAAGTTACCTGCCACAACTCAGTCCCTAAGACATTTGCTAAGTGTTAAGTCCAACTTACCTCTAAGAATATATTGGTGATGAATTCATTGACTGTCTCCTGGTTCTTGCAAAGCTGAGCCATTTGATGGAGTTTCTGCGAGTAAACTGCAGCCACCTCGCCAATATGGGAGGAGAGCACTGCAGTAAGCCTTCAAAATAACAATTGTCAAGTTAGTCCCTTTTTACTTCTAAATGGATAGATACATAAACATCAAATTACTGATCTCATATACAAGGTTGTATCGATAAGTATGTACTCGAAAAGACAGATTATTATTAATTTTTTTTTTAGAATGATGTGTTTGTGTGATAGCTTGTGGAAGTGGACAGTAATAAATTTTTGCAAAAATGGAAAAAAATTAGGTTTGTGCAGTGAACACATTTTATGTTTTAACACATTTGCTACCAGGAACTTTTGTTACCATTGTTGGGTCACTGATTTCAAAAGTCGTCGGAAGAGCTGTGAAAGAACCCCATTTTGCCAAGAAATATTCTGGTTCACACGCATCTGTTGCAATGGCCAAAATCCATGAATTGGGATTTATATTATTATAATTTCATACATACTCTTCTGTTATTCTGACTCCTGATATGGCCTGACTCAAGTATTTGATTCTCTTGATTGTGCCATGTCTCCTTCAGGCATTCCCGACACCATTACACTCCTTTCTTTGTACATCCATTCTGCATGCCCAAAGCATTTTTCCAGATTTCCGCATTTTTAACACGGTCCTACATCTTTAAAATTAGTTCGCAAATAGTGAAATATTCATACTGTGTCAAGCCGTCTGCTTCATCCGCAGTTGACCTCCTCTCCCTCACACTCAGCAGCGCCGTGGACTTGTGCAATAGTTGGACAGAGAGGGCGGAGCACCGGGCCAAGTTGCTGATGGCCGAGTGAGACAGCTTCTCCGCAGCCTCTCCCATATCAGGTATCTCTACCGGTGTCTGGGGTTCCGTTGGGTCGCTCTCCGGCTTCAGGGGCTGGCTGCTTTCCACGAGGATTTCCTCCCAACACCTGAAATGATGATTCAAAATAAATATATGTTATGTATATCGCCCATACTTCAGTTGTCATCACTCCCTCTTTCTCATAAACTATGCTTCAACAAAACCCAAGGATTTTACAAATAGGTATTATCTCATACGTATTTCTCAACCTGATTTGCGCAGCTGTCACATATCGTCGCATTAATTCGTAGAATACGTAACCACCAAATTTAAAATTTTACAGGAGGCACAAAAAACCTCGTAGTGAAAAAAAATGAAAGACGGCTCATTCTTTTTATTTATGTTTCGAACATATAATATATTTCGAAATTTATTTTCAATCATTAAACTTTTGTAAGTTAAAGCTTTCTATTTCAAATCGGAGTTAGGAAGTTTACATAAAAACCGAGAATGGAGATACGTATTTTACAAAAGATACATACTTTTCTGCGAACAGTTTTATGAACAACCTAGCGGAAAATTTGGGAGATAGGAATTTTCCATTCAAAAAATAAAACACAACAATGTATGCATATGTCGAGGCAGTCTATTTAGATGCATTTTAATGATTTTAATGATGCGGAAGGTTATCGTAAAAGGAGTGGTAATCCTTTTCTAATGTCTGTTTTAAGTCTTGTAAATGCTGGTACTTTTCCTTCCTTAAGGGATTAAATTTGACTCTCAAGTGAAATCTTCAAACTCTGGAGATCATTACAGATTCAGCGACGGTTTTGTGCTGGGTGAGATCTACACTGATCGGGAGTAGTCGTGTCAGAGATGCTCGTTAAGTGACGCTTGGGGTTGATGAAGGAGATTGTAGAAGAATTTGATCTGCCATTGTCGATCACCCTTGTTGTCCTGTAGAAATAAAACTGATGTACTTACTAGGGTTTGCAAGGCCCGGGCAAAGAGTAGCCAAGCGGGTAATCTTAATGTTGTGACAACCTGGAGTCGCTTGGCAGTTGATGTTACTCATTCCGATAGGAAATGTTTACTCACATTTATCGATTGCGGTCCAAGTAGATTTGCCGTGTGGCGGGAAATCGAGTCAGATAATGCAGCTTCGATTATCAGACATTTGGAAGAAGTGTTTCGGGAAAGAGGCCCGCCCAAAGTAGTTCTCATGGACAATGGTACTGCATTTTATTCCTACAGTGTTACAGATAAGTGTAAGAGATGGAATGTTCGTCAAAGATTTCGCGCGGCATACCGACCAGCTGGAAACTGTATAGTTGAACGACATCATCAAACAATAAAGAGAACTGCAGCCAGAAGTGTAAGCGATCCCCTGCAGGCAGTGTTTTGGTACAATCATTGGCTGCAAAAAGTCAGGATGATCAAGGTGTTGCGCTGTCTAGTATAGTTCACACTTACTCGTGGAGACACCCTTCTGCGCAAGTGAATATAGAAGAGGAAGTATTGACTGAGTTCTAAGTGGGCGATCTTCTTGCCGTTAAGCCAGTAGATGGGAGATGCACATCGTGCATGGAAGGGTGACAGGACTTACTTCAGTCAACAACATCGAAGTAGATGGCATACCAAGACATGTGCTTGACCCGCGGAAGATGCCTGACAGAGAACGGACTGTGCCTGAGGAGAGACGAGATGGAATTGCCGCACGTTCCACCGTCAATATTTTGGGTTTGTTTGAAGAGGACAGTAAAGAACCGGATCCGGATATGCATCAGGAGGAGATCCACTTGCAAAGAGATGGTGACCTTGAAGAAGAGATAATCACAGAACAACGACCTATTAGGTAGGACGCGAAGGGCTCCGGGTTAGTTAAATCAATTCGTGCAGTGATGATGACATCAGGAGGGCATGTGGTGATAAGCAGGTACCACTGTAAAAGTGGTGAACGCAACCGCAGAGGCACATAAAACAAGAGAGCTACGGCAGAGCGTCACACGGTGCAGAAGACGTCAGTTTAGACTTCAGATACAAAACACTATTCGTGACTTCACAATTAAAATTAAGGTTATAAAATGTTCAAAATTGATTAATCAACTTATCTCAGTTAATTTCACGGTAAAACTATTACACCGTAAATAAATTTCCTCAGTCAAAAACACAACAAGCGTGCACGGCTCACCGGCCAATACTGAATTAAGGAGTTACGAAGTATTCGCGAGTAAAAATGGCACCATGATTTTACGCAGTTTCCTAATTTGTGTTTATCTAAAAGGTTATTTTTTTTTTAAATTTTCGAGTTTTACTAGTCGATGCGGGACTAATTTTAACCCCAGATGGCATTAAAAACGTATTTTCGAAAAATTTTGAGTTACGCAGTCTACGAATTAATGCGACGATATGTGATCCATCGGCGAGCAAATTTTGCATATGTGATCCATGAATACTGCCGAAAACGTGCCGTGTGTTTGGATAGATTTTGTTGAAAAGGTTAAAGTGGCACTGACAGCTGCTTTTATCAAACAATACTAAAATGCTAAGTTAAGTTAAAAAAAATAACCCTTGGTGGAACACAAAACTGTAACTGATAAAACACCGGCTCTGGCAGTTGGGACTCTTGTGCAGTATTCACATTTAAAGAAAAGATGCATGAAAAGAGGTTCTTCTTACTTCAAAATGGCTTCAAAGCTGAGTGGAACTCCCAGGTCTTTGGTAGCCTCTTGCAGCTTGGCTCTGAAGGTTTCAACATCGAGTTTTCCATCGCTGTCATCATCTTCATCATCGGGGTCCGGCAATTCACAGATTTCTATAATAAACAATAAACAAAATATACAGATAACATTGAAAAGATTCAACGGAAGTTTCTAAGGTTTATAAATTGCATATTCCTATACAAAACATAAATTACAATTACCTCTTGGATAAAATGTCTCTATTGAAACTTTCAGAAAGAAGAATAAGCACAGATTTAATACTGTTACAAAGAATACTACATTTTAAAATTGACTGTCCCGAATTACTTCAATGTATCAATATCCATGTTCCCAAAAAATCATGCCGACATTTCTTACCTTTTTACTTCAATAACACCAGGACACTAGCTTACCAAAATTCTCCGATTCCGAGACTTCACAATCTCGGAAACATATATTCTGATCTGGGTGATATATTTCATTTGAAAACTAATCAGTATAAATGTTGTATATTCTATCACTTTTATTCTTCTAGACACAAATAGACCTATGTACCCATATAACTTCTCCGCTTCTACTATTATGTTTTGTTGAATCTTTTAAACTCAATTATATGCGTGAGGATTCATTTTTGCCATTATGTTTACATTCTTCTTTATTGTATTAATTTTTAAGTGTTTACTCTGATACAAAATGCTTGTATTTTTTTTTAAAGAAAAGCCCACTAGGGCGTGTAATAAATAAAAAAAATAAACCTTACGAAATAAAACAATTTTTTAATATTTTTAGATCTTTAACGTTCCTGAGATATGTAGGATAACGGTTGTACATGGCACATTCATCATACATTTTCTATGAAGTAGCGTAGCACTGAGGGCAGGGTTCATTCGCAAACATATATGCACCCGTAGCGACGAAGAGGTTAAAGTGGATATTGTGAGAAAATAATGTTACCTTTGACTTGATTAAGTGTTTCCTTCAATTCAATCAGCTCCGTCCCATTGGCTTTATTCAACAAGGTCTTTATCTTCATATCACATTGCCTGGAGAGCATTTCCAAGGCTTCCAAATGAACCAACCCTATAATTAACAGATCATTATTTATTAAAATATCTATGAAACCAACTACACAAAAAGATTGACTTGAAACTAGTTTTTTTCCTAAAAACATTGAATTGGAAATAAGCATGGCACAAATAAAATTGTCATTTGTTAACCGAGGTACTAAAAATGTGTACTTAGTCATAATTAAAAATGTGTACTTAGTCATAATAAAAAAAGGATATTGGTCATAATTAAAAAGTGTACTTAGTCATAATTAAAAATGTGTACTTAGTCATAATTAAAAATGTGTACTTAGTCATAATTAAAAAAAGTGTACTTAGTCATAATTAAAAATGTGTACTTAGTCATAATTAAAAATGTGTACTTAGTCATAGTTAAAAAGGTAAAAGCTTCATTGATTTTATTGACGGTAAAACCATAATGATAACCTATTTATTTATTCAATATTTTGTGGATTCTCATTATAGTTATAACAAGATTAACCCCTCAGGCCTTTGGCATATTCTGACAGAAGGTTGGAGTATTTCCGCTTTGCAATAAAATCCAAATAAATGGAATATTTCTGAATGTATTCGAAAACTAAAAACTGTTTTGAAAGGTAATGAAATACACTTAAAATTTTTATTTTTAGAAATATATAATTTTTGAAACATTAAAATTTTTTAATGCAAACATAAAACAAAAATAATAGCTTACTTTTTTTGTAACTAAAATTACTGATTACGAAAAAATATATAAAAACACACAAATTTTATTAGCACGCACAAATGTATAATTAAAGTTATTGACACCTCTCTTTTTTTGACATTTTATATAAAAATTATTTTAAAAAAATTCACAAAAAGTTTAATTTTTTTTTTCAATTTGATCGGAACCTTTGCTTTCATAAAGGTGCAAATTTTAATTATTTTGTGGTTAACTTCTAGATTTGAATATAAAGCATAGTGTTTTCTCTTTCTGACACCGTTTAGATCAGAGGTTCCCAAACTTTTTTGCCCCGTAGACCACTGGCCAGATATTTTTTTTCCGTAGACCCCCTGCCTGCCGAATATTGAATTTTCCTAAAACTATTAACGTCCCGTGTGATAATCATTTATTTTTTTAGTAAAAAGATTCCCTTCCCTTGTCTGCCCAACAACCGGGTGATGGTATAGTTGCTCTGTCTTTACATTGTGCAGACAGGGGCACCCTTGAGAGGTATTACACCAAATGAAAATGAAGCAGGATAAGCAAAGGAAATTTCTTTCTGTAGCTGACCCTACAGAACTACCCCTTAAGTTCTTTGTCAGTGCTTATTCCGGTCATTTCTTCTTATCACATGTTTTCCAATTCTTCAACGTTCCATTTCGATAGTCAAAATGTCCTCAAACTTAGTTTTGAAGTCTGTGTAAAGTACATTTAAATGTTGAACGTCATTATTAACCTAGACGTTTTTCAAAAACAACTGAACTAGGAAAATTCGTGGCTTCCAATGTGCAATGTTTTGCTTGAATATATTAATTCTGACGAGAAAAGGAACGTTGACTCTATTTATATACCTCAATTAACAACTTTACGAAATATAAAAATACAAATATCAAATAAGTAATTTCTTAGCCTCTTATATTTGTGTTCTAGCAACTAGGTCTATTGTGTCATTTACGGAACTCCTAAATGTTGACTTGAGGTAAATGGAGGTTCGCTCGTATGTACCCCCTTTTGAATTTCGTGGACCCCCAAATTTTTCTCTCGCTGACATAGACCTCCAGCAAGCCGATATCGACCCCTGGGGGGTCCGTATAGACCACTTTGGGAACCTCTGGTTTAGATCATATTTCTCATTATGACAGTATAATAGTAAGGGAGACACACAACTTGTTCCCAAAAGCGAACAAATAATCCTGAGGGATTAAACATTGTAAAACAGCTGGGGTAGATGTAAAAAAAAATTGATTTACTTTAACAAAATTTTCTTGTTTTTAATAAAATTGTATATCCAAATAATTTTAATCATTTTTTATTCGCTTTAGACTGGGTACCAAATGAAATAAAAGGGTGGTGTATTGTGCCTATAAGACATGAATCGTTTTTCTTTATGAAAAAGACTGAAATTTGACCTTCATCTCTGGCAATAATAATACAAACCTTGAAAATCATCAAACAGAGCTTCGAATCTCGGTGCTGTCTTATTCCTGTTTCTGTCTTCATCCTCTGACTTGGGGGGTCCTTCGTCCACCCGGTCCTTAGCCTCTCTCAGCAGGGTGGACAGTTGCACCCTCCCCCCCGGCTCGTCTCCTTGGATCACTCTCATAGTCCTTTTGCCGATCTCCTCGAGAGTGTCTAGACCTCCAGAAACCACAGCGGTGCCTGGAATGAATGAGGATTATATTATAATTAAATAGTTAATAGTAAAATTAGTTACAATATCTCCAAAAATGACAAAGTTTCGAGATGTCTGCCTCCTGTTTTAGTTTTAATGTTCTTGTTTTGTCCTGTCCTGCTGTTATTGTTATTCGTATTGTAACGAACAACTACCGTCAGGATCGACGCCACGACTTGCTCTGTATTCCACACGGCAGAACAGACGTTTTGGCCCAGCATAGCATGACAAGAGGTATGGTGCTGCTAAATGATACCTCTAGGTCTCTTGACATTTTCAACATTGGCCTTGAAGATTTCAAAAGTCATTTTAGGCAAGAACTCTAAAATATCAGATATTGTAAAATATTTAATTTGAAGCTTTGTATATTTCATGTGTATTGTAATAGGATTACATCAATCTGTAATGCACAAAAAAAAAAAAAAATTCTAAGTTTTGTCATGACTTTGTACAAACAGTATATTTAGTGTTATAATATTAGATCTGTATTGGGTAAGGCACACTGTAGGAATGATTTTAAGAACATGACCACTAATAAATGCTAAATTACCGTTTTTAAGTTTGTTATAGTAAAGCGCACTTGAAGTGAAATGACATGTTATTATTATTAAATCTTTGGTATTTTCAAAAAATTCTAAAAGTTCTGTCCTCAGCGTGCTCTAATTAATATGATACATTTATAAATAACATGAAATTTTGTTGTAGGAGACAAACTCATTGTCTCAAGTTAGAAAATAATTTTTGCTTTATACAATACGGAAGTTTTGAAGATAGGTTAAAAAAGTTTACGTAATTACGTAAACTCTGAAAATATGTAGGCATTGGTAATAACTGAGACTTTTCCAAAAGGTGACCAATTCTTAAAAACTATGTATATGGTTTATATCGTTGTGATTGTACTGGACACCTACGCCAGTGACATCGACTGTAAATGCCGGTTTCCTCTCGGGGGTACCTTGGGTAAGGATTTGCAAAGAAACACAACTTGCGAATGTCGTCGGACAACTGACTGGTTGTGCCAGTTGTTTGCATATTTATTGAGTTCAAATTCAACACGTGTTAATGTACAGCAATTATATTACTTATCTCTAAACAGAATGCATGAGAGCATTAAGGAACCAAGAAAAATAACCAAATTTTAATTACTACGGTTAAATCCCATTTGACACATGATACGTGTCCGGTGATAAGCTTCAAAAGGGATTCAGCGTCGTTAAATGCGTGATAACAGTAAATATTAATTTCCTTAATTATTTTAATAATTATGTGTGTACATCCACCTGCTGTCTGGTACACTGATATTACATCAGGTGAATTGGTCATGTATTAAGAATGCCAGAAGACCGAATTCCACTAAAAATACTAATAAATGAGATTTCAGAAGGAAGATGTCCAGTGAATCGCCCAGGTAAAGTTGGGAGAAGCAACTCCAGAGGTTGTGTGAGGAAAGGCTGAACCCACTATGGATGGAGGCCGCCGAAGTAGCACAGGACAGGGACACCAGGAGGCGCCTTGTCAAGGCGATGGTTTCCCAACCCGAATAAGATAAGGTGAAAAAGGTGAAATGAGAATATGAAATAATAAGTGATATGTATTCATTTACCTAATTCGGATTCATTGTTTAATTTAGTACTGCAACATAATACTATTGCTATATGTATTACTATTATTTGCGGAACAAATCATTTCTTTCTAATAATCATTTCTTATACAAGAAGCAACAAGTATTTTTGTGCCTTTTAGTACACAGTACATCGATAGCAGTAGAGTTTTTTTGTGCCCTTTACGATACAAACTAAGACGGATTCATAAAAGTTGTTCTATCTCCTTTTGAATTATGGTGAGATACCTATATGATTTAACTCTTTGCACTTGGCCGTATCAACTGTTGTTACGGCAAAAAGTCTATACTCACACGCGGCTGTATCAACAGTTGATACGGAAACTTTGACGGCCGATATCCCAGCGCTCTTTCGTCATAAATGAATTTTTTGCTCACTTGGACATTCGTAGAACTATCACGATGCTGACATCTACAAGAATTTCTCAAAAATAAAAAATTTCATAAAAAAAGATTGATAATCAAGTGCGCCTCTTCGCGCCTTTTAGTCCTTTAGTTTACATTTTTGTCAACGGATGGCGTTAGTACTAGTATGTCATTCACAACTTTTCATAACTAAAAATGATAAGTGATCATGGTGTCTCACTTGTGTCTATCAATGCAGTGGCCTAGGTAAACACACGCCGAGTGAATGGGGGGACCACATTCAAAAGATATGGTACGTTTTTGTATGAAATTTTATGTTTTTGTTTTTATAAACATCTAAGAGTGTTGACACACGAGGATTTGTTTTCATATAGTGGAGAATAATCTGTTCTGTCTATATAGTCCAATAAATCATGCCAGAATGATATAATTTGACATTTAATTGCGTCCATAGGTATTTGAAAATATGTACCGCGTACGGGTATAGATAAAACGGAGCAAATTAACGCGTTTAAAAGGTTAAGCATTGTTAGAAAGAGGCAACACCAGGCTTTGTATTTTCATTTCAAAATTTAGAATAGGCACTTGCAAATAATTGTAATATATTCCAAAAAGTCAACAACCGTGATTGCTTTCATGTTACTTGCAAATATTTGTCAAAGTTTGTGAATTTTTTATAAATTATTTTTATATGAAACAAAAAAAAGTGGTGACAATAATCTTCATAATTGTACAAATGAAGATATTTTTTCGTTTTATTTAAAATGGTATCTCTAAATAGTATAAAACAAATATGATTTAAGATTTTCACGGCCAAAAGTATTTTTGCTATTTGTTTTTGGGGTGTTATGCCGTGTCGCGCTAACTCTTCTTTAGCCAACGTTACAGTACAAATAAACAAAAACAAAAAAAAGTATAAAACAAAGTCGCTTTCCGCTTCTGTCTGTTTGTGCGCTGAGTTCTTCTAAACTACGCAACGGATTTTGATAGGGTTTTCGCCATTATTTAGAGAATTTCTTCCGGATACATGCATATTATATTTATAAAAAGTTGATTTTTTGTAAAAAAGTTGTAAAAAAACATATTTTGGGGCGCTTACATTGCTAACGCTGGCTAAATCTTATAAGATACATAAAAATAATGTACTAGAGAATTGTATATCTTAAAAAGTCATCCCAACCTCCAAACTTTACCCCAAACAATTTATAAGTCCCCGGACAACGCCGGGTGCAAGTCAGCTAGTTTTGTATAAAATGGTATGGTAAAAGAATCTTTCATTTGCTTTCAAAAGAAATGTTATTTCATTTTGGGATAGATTCAAAAACAGAAAATCTATTTTTAAATTAATGTCAACCGGGAATATTTGTAAATTAATAATTTCTCTGATCGGTCATTTAAATTGACTAGACGACAAAATCTGAAAACATCCAATGGGTTTTAAACTGGATTAAAATCAAATATAACAAAATCCTCAAGATGACATAGGGAAAATGTTTTTCTTAGGGTTTCCAGTGTGGAGTTGATATTTAAAAAATATGGTGAAATTATATACCTGTTGTCTCAACGAGCTTTGTTACACTGGAAACCAGTTTACCGAACTTGAAAACTCCGAGAGCATTTGAATCATCGACATCTTCGGTTGATCTTTGCTGTTGAACAGACTTGGTTGAATCTTCCTTGATATTGTCACAACTGGTGTTATCTTGCTGGCTGCTTTCTGTTTTGTATTGTTCCTCCTTCAGTTCCTTCTCGATCCTTTCCCTGGACGCTCTCTGTATCCGTACCAACTCTTCAGGGTCTGGTGCCCCCATTCCAGACTCTATTACATTTGAAACTGTCGTGAAACCCTGAAACACGAGAATAATGCAATTGATGGATTTTACAAAAACAGCTTATGTCGTAAATGTGATAGTTCTACCTAGGTAACATAGATGGCTTTAGTTGCTAGTAGCTCATAGAGTTTATAGAGTTATCCAAGAGATGTCTCTAGCATATAGGTTTGCCCCTCCATGTTCAGAAACGAGGTGGGTAGCAATTAGGTTTCTAGCAACAGAGAGAGGACGTTGGCCTCCAGGTCGTGCTACACACACCTTCCTAATTATAAGAGTTTTTAGTCTAAATAAAGAAAAATTGTTTTGTTGTGAAGAAGGCCTCATATTTATCAAGAACCATTCACAACAAACTGGAACAGCCGGTAGGAAAGGACATTTCAGATAATTAGTAATATTCATAGATTTAAGGTATCTTCAATGGTACCTTCATAATAATACTTTGTTAATGATAAAAAATACTTCTGATAACTGAGAATAGCTACAAAAATATATATACGCTCTAATAAGATGTTAACCCATTGGCATCCGAATTGTTTAGCTAAAAAATTGTCCTTCACATCCGAATTAATTTTGTACCAAGTTTTAAATCTGCAGTGGTGTACTAAATCTTACATAACTTTTAAACTAAACATGAAAACGAACCAATTTCTTTTAATTTACTTGTGCATTGAATCAAGGTATATAAAAAATATATGCAATGTTTAAAAAAATAATAATAATGTTATTAAACGAGGATATAAAAATATTTTTTTACAAAAATCAATTTTTTATCTTCATTTCTTTATAATTGGATTAAGAAAAGTTGTACATTAATCATACTTATTAAAATTTTTTTTTTTTTTCAATTTGGGATGATGTTAGCCGCCCACTACGCGTTTTACGAAAAAACTTGTCAATTCCCGAACCACACGCCATTTTGAAAAAAATTCAATGACGCTGAAATATAACAAAATTTCAATCGTAAATATCAGGAAAAAACTGTACCAACGGAGTCCTGCCAATTAGTACGAAATGAATGTTTAATTATCTCCAGAGTGATTGGCATTTAAAATTTTAAACACAGATGTTACTAATGTATCCCTTTTTCGTTTTTAAGCCGACAGACATCAGACCCTCAGTCGTTTGATTTTAAGACACATCGCCGTACACACGCCGGGACGGCGTCGTTTGAGGCCAATGGGTTAAGTATAAAATGAATGATAAATACATATATTATGTATGTATATATATTCAAAAACATTTTAGACATTTTTAGACTAGTTTGTTAGTAAAATGAGATATTTTGTTCACAGACCTGAGACACGTGAGAGGTGAGCTGAGACACTCCGCTGGACAACAGGTTGGCCCCCCACCCGCCCCATCCCCCCCAGCCTCCCCCACTCCCTCCGGGGGTGGTGTCCCCTTGTCCCAGCGAACTCAGCCTGTCTGCCAGGGCCTTGTACTCTGTGTCACTGTGTTGGACGCCGCTGTTCGATGAAATCTGGAACGAGAGTAACATCGTACTTATGCATACTCTGTTGGTTATAAATAGACAAAAATAGCATGGAATCAGTAATGGTCAAACCGCTGGAGGCTTTCATAAACAATGGACGCACGTAACAGATATTTGAATTAGTGTTATTTTACATAAAATAATTTTTTTAATGTGATATAATAATATATGTGAGTCGTGGAGTTGCAAAACCCACTCTTGAATTATTTGGTGATTTCGAGATGGTTGTGAAAAACTGTTTGTATTTATTTATTTTTCAAGGGAGTGGGAAAGGGACTGCGATGGGGCATTTTTTCAAGGGAGTGGGAAAGGGACCGCGATGTGGCAATTTTTCAAGGGAGTGGGAAAGGTAGGTACTTCCCAACCTTCCTCTTTCCCATCTCCTTCCCTCCCCCACTCTCTCCAGTCTCACAACACAGGTCAATCGGAGTAGCCATCAGTGGCGGTCCGTGACTTTTCAGTTATGACTTACGTTATGACTACCAACATTTAAATAAAGGCTTTATTTATTATCTGCTGATTCTATACAAACCAAAGATAATATGGTATTAATAACAACATGGTCCTGCCGCTGAATGCTCTGTTGTAACTTCTCTTTCTGCAACATGCAGTCTTTGCGAGAAAGAGGGAGAGGATACAATGAAGCTGTCAATGGTAAAGTATAGATAGTGATAAGATAAAAAAATAATTGAAGTGGGGTCGCATACTTAGGAAAGTTCATCAATATATTAATTACAATAATACAATTAGTCACACAGAAAGAAAATTGACAAATCAAATAATAATATATTGTTATGCTTACTCCCAACCAACTCATGTCAATTATATCATGCTGAAATCATTACAAAAGTCCTTGTAAACAATGAATTGAAATTCCTTGTGAATTATGAACAATGTCATCTACAAAAAATATCTCAATCTTTAGAACATAACTAATGAGATATTAGTTATAATATTAGATATTAAATGGTGAAATCTATGTGAATTCATTGGCTTTAAATGAAAGTAATCAGTTTGTATATTTCCATATAAATATTTGGAGGTATGATATTAATTAAATCGAACGGCCAAATCGAAAACCGAACACCCAGAAATCTCCATCGCTCGAGTGGATAAAGCTCTTTAAAGTTTGGTGTTGCTTTATTCATAAAAATTTAAATGATTACAGTTTTTTGTTTTCTACAGCCACCATACTAGAGACATGCCCATATTATGGTAGCCATATTTCTTTAGATTACAATGTTAAGATGTTAGGATAGGGGCCGTTCAAGTATTATGTAAGCACTATAGGGGGGCAGGGGGTCTTTGCTTTGCTTATTTTTGATGACATGGGGGGGTGGGGGGGGTCGAGATAGTGATTAGGTCAGCACTGTTCAGCAGTAGTTATTTGTTTTTACACATTGGCAACCCACACATTGTCTATGTTTGAAAACCGAATACATATTCGGGGATTCACACAAATAATGAATACGTTTATGTACTCGCTTAAAAAACAGAATACATTAACAGAAAAATGCATAGAGGTACCAATTTTTGCGTGAGCATGGGAGGGGGGGGGGGGAAGAGCTTTGCTTACTTTTGGTGACAAGGGGGAAGAGGGGGTAAATAATTGTAATAAATCTGCTTACGTAATACTTGAACGGCCCCATATACAGAAATAAGAGAGAGAAAAAAAGATATAAAAATAAAAATAAGAAGAAAACATATGAATATAATGGAATAAAAGAGCAGTTAATTTAATTTAAACGAGACATTCTTTGCAATAGTTCCTTCCCTTTACCAATAGCCAATTCTGAATATTTTTTATATAAAGATGTTCAGTTTCCGATTTTCTAGTATCTATACTAAGTGAATTGAATATCTTGGGAGCAATATAGGAAAATTGTCACTGGACAAATGCTGTTTTTTATTAAAGTTATCATATCTTCTAAGTATACCATAATATAATTTTCTAACAAAACAAATGGATGTTCAGGTAGCATATCTAAAAAACGCTATATATTTCCTGTTCTCGAAAACACTATCAACTTTCAACGTGGCATCAAATACGAATGTTAATGAAATTAGAATGTAAATGCATTATTTTTTATCTCCCCTGACATGTAACTAGTTTTTTTTATTACAGTAGATGTGCTGAACTTGTGTCTAAAGGTATGACAGAGACATTCGTGAACGAGATAGCATGATTATAGCAACGTATAATGGGAGTGTCTGCTTTGTATCTTTTTTTTTAATCGTCACCTTTCGTTAGTAACTTGTGGCACAGTGTATAAATTCTACCAAAAGAGCATATTATTTGACTGGCCTTCAAATATAAATTTACTCTGTGATTGAGCTCTATATCTCAAACGAGCGATGACCACAGTAATTGAGTTTAAAAGTGCTATTTCAATAAACTGTAAGTATTAACTTCTCAATCACTAAAAGTACCAATCGGATACGAAAAATTTGTACCCGTTGAGCGCCGCCTGTTTGTGGGATTTTTACCCTCGGCACACTACTATTAGGTCTCAGGTGCTCGGCATTTCAAAGTTCAACCCCTCAGGCTAATTTGTTCGCTTATAGGAACAGCTCATATGCTCTTACAGAAATTGTTATGTCTCCCTATCATGGTTAGAAATATGATTTATTCATCCATTTATTTATTTTCCAAGCTATTTTGTGCGGCCCTCAATACATTTAATATCAGGAGGTTTACAAAATCTGGCATTCTATATCACGTTAATTTGAGATTAATTGCGTCTTTGACGTACAGACATTGAAACCCGAAGAGGAAAGTCGTTGTCGTGTCAACATCAGATCTGGTATAAGAGTGTTGCTACTGCACACGCTAGATCTATCACCAAAAAACAAAGATATGACAGACAAATATGCGCGCAAATAATTTTGCTCGTGGCAACACATAAATTTTTGACAGCTCCAAAGTTAAATGAGTCACAGTCACAGTGTTGCCAAAAAAACGGGGGTTGTGGGTTTCATGATATTTTTTGTCATACCAGTCAGTGTTGCCAACGAAGGCGATTTATCGCCATTTAGGCTACTGAGAACGAGAATCGGCGACGAAAAGACTTATTATGACCAATTTATGACATTTCATTTTGACGTTTTGTGATTTGCTGATAGTATTTTTGACGGGTATTTTTAGTAGCTAATTTTGACCGGTATATTCGATGGGTATTTTTGATGTGTATTTGTGTCCGGTATTTGATATAATATTTTTTGCGACGGGAAAAATGTGAGGAATTTTTCAAAATGGAATTAGCTACCCCCCCCTCCATGGATTTCGAAAAATTGTTGTGGGGAATCACATATGATGTTTTTGGCTGTGCGGAATTTTTTTTTCAGCGAAGTTCTGTAACAACCCCCCCCCCCCCAATGGATTTGAAATAGTTTGTGGGGAGTACTCATTTTGAATTTTTTTTGTGGGGAATTATGTTTTACAGAAATTCTCTAACATCCCCCCCCCATGGATTTCGAATAAAAGGGGGGAATCAAGTTCACGTAGAATATTTGTGGGGAATATTTGGGCAGAATTTATGCGAGTTCATTAGAACACTGATACTAGTATAGTGTTGCGGCCCGCGTAGCTTTACAAACATATGAATGTGGCCCGCAGAAGAGAAAGGTTGAGTATCATTGATCTAAACGGAGTTAAAAAGAGTAAACACCATGCTTTATATTCAAATCAAGAAGTTAACCACATATAAATTAAAATGTACACCTCTATGAAACCAAGGGTTCAAACCACAAATTCAGAAAAGATTATGAAACTTTTTGAATTTTTTAATAATTATTTTTATGTGAAACGAAAATAAAATGAGGTAACAATAATTTTTATAATACAACATGTGCTTTTTCGTTAGCAGTAATTTTAGGATAAATGTACAGAATAGGGACACGGTTAATACGTCTATCAGTTAGATAACAATGAGAAGTGAGTATTTCAGTTTCCGTAAAAGGAAAATAATGCATTTTAGTCGATATTTAGTAAAAAATAAAAACGGATAATTTGACGTCTTTTCTTCACGCCATGTTTTGACATAATAATTTGGTAATTATACGGGATCACTGGCCACACTAAAACTCTTTTGATTCACATTAATGAAAGGCCACTATTTGCATTTGGGAATTTTTTTAATTTTACCATTCCAATTTACAATTAAGTAAAATGAAAATTCATTGTTTTTAGGATGACAGCTATTTAGAATAATTTCTGCCCAACCTTACCTTACCTTTTCTTACTTTACCTTACCTCACCACACCTCACATCACCACACCTCACCTCACCACACCTTACCTTACCTTACCTTACCTTTTCTTACTTTACCTTACCTCACCACACCACACCACACCTCACCTCACCACACCTTACCTTACCTTACCTTTTCTTACTTTACCTTACCTCACCACACCTCACCGCACCTCACCTCACCACACCTTACCTTACCTTACCTTTTCTAACTTTACCTCACCTCACCACACCCCACCTCACCTCACCTTACCTTGTCTTACTTTACATTACCTCACCACACCTCACCACACCTCACCACACTTCACCTCACCACACCTCACCTCACCTCACCACACCTTACCTTACCTTTTCTTACTTTACCTTACCTCACCACACCTCACCTCACCACACCACACCTCACCTCACCACACCACACCTCACCTCACCTCACCTCACCACACCTTAACTTTTCTTACTTTACCTTACCTCACCACACCTTACCTCACCACACCTCACCTCACCACACCTCACCTCACCACAACTTACCTTACCTTTTCTTACTTTACCTTACCTCACCACACCTCACCTCACCACACCTCACCTCACCACACCTCACCTCACCTCACCTCACCGCACCTCACCTCACCACACCTTACCTTACCTTTTCTTACTTTACCTCACCTCACCACACCTCACCTCAAAACACCTCACCACACCTTACCTTACCTTTATTTTATTTTCAGAGTTTCGCCAAAATCGTCCCTACATAATATGCACAGATTAAATGGTTACAACCTCTCTTCTAGCCCCTCGTGTAGTATCAGGAACATATGAAAATATCATTCACATAAATTATTGCTAATGGCTATAATCCCATACAATGAAAGCGATTTTTCATTTCACTTAATTAAAAATTATAATGTTAAAATTTACAATTTCCCAAAAGAAGAAAGTTTTCTGTGTTCATAGATGGCGTTAAATAATTTATTTTATTCAAATACGCTTTTTACGAAACTAGTATTACGAAATTTAGTATTAATTTTGACCGGTCGGTGGCCGAGTTGACATCGCGCTTGGGTCCCACTCAGGCGTAGTGTGTTCAATTCCTCGGCTGGCTAAGTCCTCCATCACAACACAAGCAACATTTTCAGCTTACTGTGGTGGTAGTAGGAGATTTTTAAATACTGTCAGGCTATTCGTAACCCGGGAATGTTTGTCTTTCTTTTAAAAAAAAAAAATTTTAATTATGTTAATTTAAATTTAAATAAATTAAGTTTAAATAAATTAATAGTTTTGTTCGTTTAAAAATTGAATTGTTTCGAGAAAGGCATACAAATACAATATTGTACCGATGATTCAATCCAATATTGTATTTGTATGCTTTTCTTGAAAGAATTGAGTTTTTTTACAGACAAAACTGTTTATTCATATTCGTATTGCGTACGTACAGGGCGTAAACAAATAATTTGTCTTAATATTGTAAAGTAATACCTTGCAAAACGCATATTTGAATAAAATAAATCAATTAACGCCATCTATGAACACGTAGAATATAAAGAGTGTCGCATTTAACCTTAATAGTAATTAAATAATTAGGAATTAATTTGGGCATGTAGAGCGAATGAGCGAAGAAAGGAGAATAAGGAGAATATACGATGCAAATGTGAATGGTAGCAGAAGTCGGGGACGCCCGAGGAAGACATGGCACGACCAAGTGAATCAGATACTTGAGTCGGGCCATGTCAAGAGTCAGAACAATAGAAGAGTATGTATGAGACGATGTATGAATGTGAATGAGGCAAGGAGTGTGTGCCAAGACCGAGTTGTTTGGCGGTCCGTCCTCTCTGCCTACCCCTGCGGGGAAAAGGCGTGATGGTTAGTTAGTTAGTTAGTTTAAATAATTAGGAATAATTTTAAGAACATGACCACTAATACTAAATTACCGTTTTTAAGTTTGTTATAGTAAAGCGCATTTGAAGTGAAATGACACTAAACTGCACTATATAAATGCCATGTTATTATTATTAAGGTGAATCAAAAGGTTTTTTTTTTTAATTTGTATTAACCATAGATTAAATATAAAAATCAATGCTATTAACCCTTTAAATGCCGAAAGGTATTTTGCTTGGACGTACCGCCAGGCCGCGAATTTTTTAGCAAAAAAAAAAACTTGCAGTTGCTTCGTTCCATTCCCATAAGTTGAGGTTCAGTTCAGCAGTGTATTGGCGTAATATGTCCTCATCGCCCTTGAGATTATTTTCGATATTAATGTTGGGTCATGTCAAGCAGGGCCGGCCCTATGCGGGCACAACTGCCAAGGCGTCAGGCCTTGATAATACCTAACAGTCCCGACACATCGCCCTTGAGATTATTTTCCATATTAATGTTGGGTCATGTCAAGCAGGGCCGGCCCTATGCGGGCACAACTGCCAAGGCGTCAGGCCTTGATAATACCTAACAGTCCCGACACATCGCCCTTGAGATTATTTTCCATATTAATGTTGGGTCATGTCAAGCAGGGCCGGCCCTATGCGGGCGCAACTGCCAAGGCGTCAGGCCTTGATAATACCTAACAGTCCCGACACATCGCCCTTGAGATTATTTTCCATATTAATGTTGGGTCATGTCAAGCAGGGCCGGCCCTATGCGGGCGCAACTACCAAGGCGTCAGGCCTTGATAATACCTAACAGTCCCGACACATCGCCCTTGAGATTATTTTCGATATTAATGTTGGGTCATGTCAAGCAGGGCCGGCCCTATGCGGGCACAACTGCCAAGGCGTCAGGCCTTGATAATACCTAACAGTCCCGACACATCGCCCTTGAGATTATTTTCCATATTAATGTTGGGTCATGTCAAGCAGGGCCGGCCCTATGCGGGCGCAACTGCCAAGGCGTCAGGCCTTGATAATACCTAACAGTCCCGACACATCGCCCTTGAGATTATTTTCCATATTAATGTTGGGTCATGTCAAGCAGGGCCGGCCCTATGCGGGCGCAACTGCCAAGGCGTCAGGCCTTGATAATACCTAACAGTCCCGACACATCGCCCTTGAGATTATTTTCCATATTAATGTTGGGTCATGTCAAGCAGGGCCGGCCCTATGCGGGCACAACTGCCAAGGCGTCAGGCCTTGATAATACCTAACAGTCCCGACACATCGCCCTTGAGATTATTTTCCATATTAATGTTGGGTCATGTCAAGCAGGGCCGGCCCTATGCGGGCGCAACTGCCAAGGCGTCAGGCCTTGATAATACCTAACAGTCCCGACACATCGCCCTTGAGATTATTTTCCATATTAATGTTGGGTCATGTCAAGCAGGGCCGGCCCTATGCGGGCACAACTGCCAAGGCGTCAGGCCTTGATAATACCTAACAGTCCCGACACATCGCCCTTGAGATTATTTTCCATATTAATGTTGGGTCATGTCAAGCAGGGCCGGCCCTATGCGGGCGCAACTGCCAAGGCGTCAGGCCTTGATAATACCTAACAGTCCCGACACATCGCCCTTGATATTATTTTCCATATTAATGTTGGGTCATGTCAAGCAGGGCCGGCCCTATGCGGGCGCAACTACCAAGGCGTCAGGCCTTGATAATACCTAACAGTCCCGACACATCGCCCTTGAGATTATTTTTCATTAAAAAGGCGCAAAAAAAATACAAATCATCCGAATATTACAATGATCACCTACCTAGGAGTCTACTGATTTTGACGAGGGGCGCCTTAATTTTACTCGTGCCAGGCGCCGTTTGGCTCAGGGCCGGCCCTGCCTCTTACTCCGTTTATCTGGATTTTATTGCAAAACGGAAATACTCCGACCTTCTGACAGAATATGCCAGGAGTGCGGCAGAATACTGAATAATTACTGATATTTGTAGCTTAAGTTCCACCATGAAGTTACATACATATTTTTTTAACTTACGTGGTCTTTCGGATCCTCCTCTCCCCAATCCTCAAACCCATCGTCCCAGCCATCTTCTTCCTTGTCTTTCTCTGGTTTCACACTGAGGGAGGCGGATTTAACATTCAAATAATCTTCGGACTTCTTAGAATCTTCTGACTTAGGATCTATATCGAAATCATTCCAGTCATTATCCGACAAATCCTCCTCTCGTTTTAGTACAATGGGCGCGCTAGACGTATTTACGGATGATTTTAGTTCTTCTTGTGGTTTTTCAACAGTAACCTCTTTCTTTATTTCACTGGTCGACTGTTTGGCGGGTTTTGACGAGCCAGCCTGAGATTTTTCAGCGAGTTTTACTCCCAATTTCATCGCCTGTTTGGGTTTTCTCTCAACTGGTTGTCTTATAGGTCGTTCTTTTTTCTTCTCTCGGTTAGACGCTACCCCCGCACTGGGTTCTCTGAAATCGTCATCCGTCGACTCTGTTCGTGTTTTCTTAACAGTATTATTCTCATTATCCTTTGCGGACAATGTTGATTTGACAGATAATTCGTCAACATTGCCTTTTTGTTCGGCTGTTTTTTTGTTGGTGGGTTTATTTATATTGACATCCAGATCTTCATCAGCACTTTCGAAGTTTTCACTGTCCGAAGTCGTCATATTTGAAACAATGTTTTTTTCCAAAACAGTTCCAATAAAATAAACAATATTTTTTGATGAATTTACGTGTCCAATGACAGAACGATGACAGTATATGACGTATTAAGTGCTTCTATGGTTTAAATTTTCTATGGTTTAGATATGTATGGCCACACTCATATCTGGGAATGCTATTAAGTACCTACCTTAACAGCTTTCGGATTGCCGCGGTTATTTAAATTAGAAAACTGTATGATTTATTATTATTTTTTATTGAATTTTCGTTTGCTGTATCGCAGGGGGTATTGATCCGAACCGATCCGAACACCGTACGCACACAAATGTATTGCTTGCATATAGCGTTTTTTCAAAATTGTCATTCGACTTCAGAAAAGAAAATTCTATCAACCTATATACCTACTTGATGTTCCAAAAGAATAAGTAGTTATAATCAAGTCAATAGGCTGTTCCTCAGTGACTTTTCGCAAGGACATCACTGTCCTAATTATTATATGAATGTGTCAGTCGCCTCAACTTTGATTGTTCATCCTATAAATTAGATTCCAAAATTACTGTTTGGCGTGTTTTTTCTCCCTATACACAGCATGAACCTGAAAAGGTTTATTGGGTCCATTGTATACAGTGACGCGGTCATGTCATGTAACTGTCTTGAATTTGTAAAATCTGTATATTTTTGTGAAATATTTAATGTTGGTCAATTGCTTGGTTTGTAATAACAACATCGTTTTTTATCGCGGTAAAGGTACTTAATTATTTAATTTATTCGACCGTTCCAACTAACCACGTCGGATGAGCAAATTGGTAACTTTGCATTACAGCTGTTTAGTTGCCAAAATATATATTTTTAGCCGATTAAATACATAGTAATTTATGCATAATATTATAATTTTATCGAAACAAAGCTAATGTATATAAATTTCATGTGCTCAAAAGATTAGAAATTTAGACACTAAACACAACTAAACTCTAATAGTTAATTCTAATAAAAAGTTACCAATTTGAAAATCTGTCATAGTTTAATGGGATCTAAATAATATTTGGGACCTTTGAGGAATCGAATTGGAAATTTTCATAAATAATTAAAATTAAATAATAATTGTTCTTTTTGTTGACTACTGCCATCTATCGATCTAAATAAGAGAGTGTGAGGAAGTTTTCTACTATTTTGACATACTTAGTAAAAAATATACAGCTCGGTACGACCATGGTACGACCTTTGCTAGTGGACGCAATTTTTTCTTTTAAATTCATAGATTTTGTGTTTCCACAAATCTACACTAGAGAGACTTCACTGACTGCAAAATTACCCTTATCAAAATGTACTTGGCATAAAGCAAGGGTGCCCAACCCAAGGCCCGCGGACCAAAAAGTATCTTTGGAGGAAATTCAACTGACCCGCGGCTCTCGACCAGCTTTCGTAATAATAATAAATATGTACATTTCATGTATTTTCAACCCGAAAATACGAGATAATTATTCCGGTAAGTAGTTTTACCGATATTTTTGAAAAATAGTTAATAGTTGGCGTATAAAAGTTTCAGAAACACAGTTCTGTATTTGAAATTTAAGCAAAGAATGGTCCGACTTTTGGATCACGAAACACGCCCACATCGCGTATCCTGTGATTTGTTTTGTGTTTAGTTGGGTTATCATGAGTACACATCACCTGTGCCCCCATCCTCATAAGGTTGGGCACCCTCGGCTTGGTTGCGCGCAGAGCAGATAATGCAGATAGGAGTAGTATGTATAGAAGGCAGTGCAGTACAGTACGGACTAGGAGTAGAGTAGGAGATCGGTCGGTAGGAGTAATGGCAACGTCAAAGGCAGTCGCCGATACATGGCCGCGCGCACCGGTCGCCGTTCACCGCGCGGACTACTTGCTCGCTTGTCGCTTGCTCGCTCGCACCGCGCACAGGGAATAGAGCGCCGACATTCCTCCGCCGGCCCCGCCGCGCGATTGGCCGAGCGCCGTGACGTCACGCACTATAACGAGCTATTCCGTCAACATGGCCGTATAGCTAGTTTCGCGTGTGCCAGTTCCTATTCGGTTTGAATGGATTTAATCAGTGAAATATGCCAAGGAGAAGAAATGGTGAGATACCCTTACCCGACGGTTGGGATTTCGCGAGGGACTACGATGGAAAACTGTATTTTATCGACCACAACAGCAAGAAAACTACGTGGATCGACCCGAGAGACAGGTAGGTTCAGTGTGTTCACCCCGCGGGGCCCCACGTCACATTCCAGACATGTTTTGTGTATCTGGCGGCCGATTCGGGCTCCCAGGGGCCCTGAGCCCTCGGGGGGAGTCCCGACTGCCCTCGTCTTCCTGTTGTGTCATTCCCCAGGCCAATCCGCTATTGTTTATGTGTTAAATCAAAAAACAAACCTCGAGTTGCGGCGGAGGTGCTGCCCTCGCACTGAAAGCACGCGAGTTAGGCCGTTGATTTCACACAACATTCTTGCCTCGTATTTTCGTAGCGATAAATAGGAATATTGAGTTCTGTAAACACGGGCGGGCGCATTCCTCAATGCCGCTACCGCTGCTGGTAGCTGCTAGCTGCCTCGACTTGTGATCAAGTCCGAACCAACCGACATCAGGGCTGTGTGCTGTGCTATGTTCTGCTGCATTCCACTCTTCTACCAGCCAGTTACCAACTTCTGTTACTGGATGTGGCGGCCGCTCGGATATTGCTCAATAAATGTAATTGACTCATCAAAAAAATTCACGAGCTAATGGCTCCAGGAATGTCAATGTTTATTATTTAATGGTCGGTTTCGCGTGAGTCAATTCGTTCACTATTGACACGGTACTCTTTAGAAATAACACTAGGTATATGTTTGCTAAGACTTCATTGCGCGATATTCAACGATTGGAATTCAATGTGTAAATAAAGCTCTAGCAACATATTTAGCTGATGAACAATAAAATGTAATATAGCTGAATATTATTTATTCGCCATATTACAAAGCTAGCTTTTTCTTTAGTTAACATTCTAACTTATTTTCGCCAATCATCAACTTAGCCTTGAATATTATTGACAACGTATATTATAATATATCTCTGCTGTCCCAACAATGTGCAAATTGGTAATTTTGCATCAGAGCTATTTAAAGTTACGTGTCTGTTTTGATATATCGCATAAACCATGAACCCCTATTTAATTGTAAAAATACGTTCTGGCAACCTTGATAAAAGTTACCAATTTGCACATCTGACATTGTTCGAACTAACTGTACGTTAAATTGTCATTATTCATTATAATATTTAGAAAAACTATCACAAACATTTAAATTCGAAAACTCATGCAAACATCTTTAATACGCATTCGTCTGGCACAGAAAGAAAGTCTCCAATTGTTTATAAATGTATAAGGACATCAATAATTATTATTGAGGACGGACATTGCAAAAGCCACATGTCAAACTTTCACTAGTGTTGCCCATAAATAATATTATTCTGTCGTACCCACGTGACATAATTATTTACGAATATAATATGCCAACCTGTTGCGTCTCCAACCATATTTTTAAAATGACAATACATGTAACACGAATTAAATTGTATCTTATTATGGTTTTTAATGATTTACTATAAGTTTTATGTATGTACATTGGGCGATGGATTAATTGGGTATTGTTTTTTTTTATTGAGACCAGATAATCTATGAATTTACATTCTATCTATTACTTTATCTGTCACATTGTTCAACAATAAGACCTTAAGCCCCCTGCATACCCAATTTTTACCGATTTATAACAAGTTTCTCGTTAACTCTTTAAGATCCAAAAATAATATTATTTTGCAGATAATAAATATATATTTGATATGTCGATACGTTTATTACATGAAATGCAAAAATGAAAAAAATCGCAAAACACGTTTTGTTCTGTTATTTAATATGTTATAGACATGAAAAAAATCACAATGTATCTTTAAATGTAACTAAAGCATTTATCGAGAGAATTTCGCTCTATTTCTTTTTTTCAACATTTTCGATCAATTATTATAGTTTTTTTAATATTAACGCGCTCCCTCTAACATGCGTATTAACATATCTCCCTTTCAAACCATCTTTGAACGCGGCGATGCCATACGTAGTAATGCAAAATCATGTGTTTTTGGTTTTAAATTTTGGTCGCCTAGAAATGTTTCAGATGCTTTAATTAAATACTGCGAGTAGAATACATCTTGGCCTTTGATATAATCGAGTATTTTTTAGATAAGTCTTTTTATAAGCACAGAAAAAAATTATGTAAAGGCCTATGAAAACTGCTTTAAAGTTCAAAATCTCCTACTTACGAACCCATTTTCGGTTATGATTTTATTGTATAATGTGACAAATTAAGTTATTTATAAAATGATCGAAAAAAAAATATTTATGCCTGAACATCCACAAAATAAAATAAAAGGCACTTTTTGGTCATGTTTTTTTCTTGCATAAATCAAAACAGGCGGATGGTGTTAAGCGGGAATTTAAACCTTATCGCCATCTACGTAAGGGTTGTTATTGATAGCGGCTCAATTTAAAATATTACACGACGTAGTGCATCGCCTTAAGAACAAATATATTTTCCCACGAGCAATGTCGGATGTGCAAATTGATGAAAAGATCAGTTAATTGTTTTTTTTTGGATTTAAGTTGTATATGCATGAAATAATAAGGTTTATACGTATAATATGCAAAATATCATAACAATGCTATTGTTCTTGTTCTGAAAAATAATATGGATGTAAATACGTAACTTTTAACAGGTTTAATGCTGTTATCGATTTGCGCATAAGACATTGTTAGTAACAGTCGAAATATTCAAAAAAGTGTTTTGAATTTCGAATCTTTTCAGAATACGACAAAGTCGTACGAATTTAAATAGAAATTATAATATATAATTTGAATGTACATAGGTCATTTTTTACAGGTGAAAGTGGGAAATAATTCAAAGTTTTAATATTGAAGAATAAAAACATGGCGAGATTTTGCATTGTCAATACCAGCGTCACGACATTCCATTCTTATCAGTTAATAATATTTATCTTTCGTCGGAAAAATGGTCGTGGATATTGAATCATCACGATTATTATAATAATCATTACAAGTGGCACATCATTACGCTATGAAATAATTAACATTGATTTAAAAATATATAAATGTGCGTTGTTTTTATCGTTTTTGGCAATGTAAACAAACCGTTTTGTAACAGGTATACATTGACGCATGTAAATATGTATTTATAGGTTATACGTAAGCTTCCACGTAATTTATTAATTGATAATTAAGCAATCAATTGATTAACTTTCTTTTTTTCTTCAGCTTTACAATTGATTTGAGATTTTCCCGGACAAAAATATTAGCATGATTTATTTTTGGGGTATTTGGGGTTTCCTCC
Source organism: Hesperophylax consimilis (assembly GCF_061612785.1). NCBI lineage: Eukaryota > Metazoa > Arthropoda > Insecta > Trichoptera > Limnephilidae > Hesperophylax > Hesperophylax consimilis. Next base: position 10,543,408 of record NC_142856.1, on the reverse strand, counting down.
TTTAGCCAACGTTTAGGATAGCTTTACAGTGTCCATCATCTGATTAAGAGTTTTAATTTTTAATGTACATTTGTTACCTAGTTAATGGTGAAGAAATGCAAAAAAAGAGATAATCTTCCTTTAGTGACTAGATCTGAACAACCGGATACATCCCAACCAACATCTAACTCCTCCAAAGATAGATGATTCACCTCTCAGGATTGCCCTGGTGAAAGAGCAACATTCAGGACCGTAACGTTGCTTGAAATTGCTTTATTTATGTTTAGTGATCAGATTTTAATAGCTTCATTTCCTCCAGCTTCACAAAACTACCCACAGGAATACTGTTGCTTATATTAATTTTATAAAACGTCTCTGGGCTGAGTATTGTAGGTTATTTTATAAAGCTCCCTTTACACTTATATACCACTCCAGTTAGGAGTACTTCTGTCCCGGTGCGACAGGCACACCAAGTGCGTTGATTTGCTAGAACTTGGAACACCTAGACATTCAATTTGATATACCAGCCCATCAAGGTAAGGGAAACAAACCAAGTTGTGAGATACTAGGAGGTGGCGTAATCGCCTTTCTGTAATTTTTCAATAAATTAATCTAACAGTATACAGGCAACTCGCATTGGAATATTACTATTTAGATAAAATGTGGCGAATTGCTGGCTGCCTAATGGACGAGTGCAAATTCCAAATGGATGTCTATGGACCACCTGCTTGAGGATAGGACGGAAATTGGAATTTAAACAATATGTATTTATTCTACGCGTTAACTTGGGCCAATTATAGTAATGTGTTTTTTAACAAAAATATTACGGGTAAAAAGGGGTGAATAGAACGGCGAGACGGACTTTTATTTGTAACATTTTTTTATCGTCCGTTCGAAAGATCGAAAGCATTACTTAGATAAAAATGGATTTCCACGTAACGAAGTATAAACAATGGCCGCCATGATGCGAGCTATTTGTAAGAATTTTTGTGAAGTAATTATTTTTCTAGGCATCTGAGAAACGTACTTGGAAATTCTCAATCTGCTTAGCGTCGCGTTGTTTTTCCATTGAATTCCGCGTTGAAACATGGAATTCCTGAGAGCAGGATAGTAGTTGTACTTATTATTTATAATGAAATAATGATACATTCATTTATAATGAGATTAGCGAGTTGATTGTACTGATATACAGTTTTAATCTCTATGATAATTATTATCTATGATCCTTGACATTGTGTTCTGATTAGTTATCTGGTTTAGAAGGACGTTTCATTAGTACCTACCCAACTTCAATTTGTCAATATTACAATCTCCACTTCTTTTTTAAATTATTATTGTATTTAATATTTCCAATAATCTTTGGCATCAGTGCATATTTAGACCCATTTCCCCATGAATGCATATTAGAACCTTATTAATCGTTAGTGCATATTTGAGCCTTTTTGATCGTCAGTGCATATTTGAACCCCCTTTCGCCATAAATGCATATTTGAGCCTTTTTAATTGTTAGTGCATATTTGAACCCCTTTTCGCCGTGAATGCATATTTTAGCCTTTTTGATCGTCAGTGCATATTTGAACCCCCTTTCGCCATAAATGCATATTTGAGCCTTTTTAATTGTTAGTGCATATTTGAACCCCTTTTCGCCATGAATGCATATTTTAGCCTTTTTGATCGTGAGTGCATATTTGAATCCCTTTTCGCCATGAATGCACATTTGAGCCTTTTTAATCGTTAGTGCATATTTGATCCCCTTTTCACCATGAATGCATATTTGAGCCCTTTTAATCGTTAGTACATATTTGAACCCCTTTTCGCCGTGAATGCATATTTGAGCCTTTTTAGTTGTTAGTGCGTATACCCATTTACGTCATGAATGCATATTTCACCCATTTTATTCATCAGAATAGAGCTGCATATTTTTACACCTTTGTACATTGTACTCTTTACTTTATACATTCTACAATACAAATACATAACATTTTTTGGACACTTTCATGTTTTTATGGTATATTTTGATATTGTTGGTGCATAATTGAATGTAGGTACAGGCATTTTTTGTGTATATTTTATAATCCGATGTCTTTTGATCATTAAACCCGACTAGAACCATTTCAATTCTGGCAACTTTTCGAATTTGTAACAAAAAACACAGTGTCTTTGGTTATCTCTTCTGGCGGACACAACATTACACACCGCATTGACAGCTAGTTGGGTAGGTGTAGGTACTGCTGCGGTACCTATCCACGTCCTTGACATACGCCGCGGTGCGTACGGCCGACGTACGTTGTTCATGTGCCCCTTTTTGTTGTTCGGCCCGGGGTGCCCAGGACAAAACAAATAACTAGCGGTGTGCGTTGATAATTACGCGGACCGCATTCCGACGGACCGCGAGCCGTACAGCTCGATTTTCAAAATGTACAAATTGAAAAACGAAAGTTGGCAGTCTTGCGGAGGTACCTACCCAACTACCTACTGCTAAATGATCGAGGAAAACCCCTCGCCTGCTGTTTTTGACAATAAAAAATAAAACATTCCACTGATGGTGATGAAAATGTCAATAAAAACACACAATTACTTGTATATTAGTACCTACATAGCGAATAGAATAAGTGATGGTCTTGCCGATGAGATGTTACAAAAGTACCACTGGTACATTTATTAGTTATTTCATAGTGTCAATGCAACGTTTTTTTTTAGTGTCTGTTGCATATTTATAAAGTTCCAATGAAAATTGTCGGATGTGAAAATTGGTAACTTTGCATCTTTCCGATAAAATAAATAGGGGTTTATGTACAATATAAAACCGACTGTGCCTTCAAGCCAATAAATAAGCTATATGAGACGATATAAACGAATATTTACAAATTAATATAAGTAATTAAAAATCTGGAAGCGTGCGATATGTGAGTAGTAATTTGTTTTTTTTTTTAAATATTGCAATTTAAAATAAATTATTAGTGATTTGAGGGTTGAGTAATTTCATCGACGGTTTTCTCGAAAGAAAATAAGAAAAATGTTCTACTTTGAAGACTATATAAAAATCAGTCTGTATGTTTGTGCTCTCAAAACTCGAAAAGTAGTCGACCGATATCGCTGAAAATTTTAATGCTTGTTGTTATTAGTATCAGGAGAGTAGTTTTTAACAGTAACATTGTGGTATGCAGTATTGAATGGTGGAAAAAGTCGGAGATGCCCGAGGAAGACATTACGGGGTCCACTAGTTCTATATGAAACCACTGAAAAGTAACATTCCCCAAAAATTTGTCTTGAAGGTTTTTTTTCCAAAACACGGAAGATATCAAAGCTATATTTCTTGCGCTCAAAAACCGTAAAATGTAGACACAAAACTTTAAGGCGATGCACTACGTCGTGTAATATTTTAAATTGAGCCGCTATCAATAACAACCCTTACATAGATGGCGATAAGGTTTAAATTCCCGCTTAACACCATCCACTTGTATTGATTTATGCAAGAAAAAAACATGGCCAAAAAGTGCCTTTTATTTTATTTTGTGGATGTTCGGGCATAAATATTTAATATTTTTTCGATCATTTTATAAATAACTTAATTAGCCACATTATACAATAAAATCATAACCCAAAAAGGGTTCGTAAGTAGGAGATTTTGAACTTTAAAGCAGTTTTCATAGGCCTTTAGATTATTTTTTTTTGGGCTTATAAAAAGACTTATCTTAAAAATACTCGATTATTTCAAAGGCCAAGATGTATTCTACTCGCAGTATTTAATTAAAGCATCTGAAACAATTCTAGGCGACCAAATATTCAAACCAAAAACACATGATTTTGCGTTACTACGTATGGCATCGCCTTAAAACAGTTGCGACAGTCCATTTTTTGCAAATTTTAAAACCCTTTAAAGTGCCTACTGTTCAGAGAAAATGTCAGAATTGCAATATTTTAATAACAAATTTTACCTTGTGGTCATCTTGCAATGTCCTTGTAGTATTTTAATGCAGCAATCGTTTATTACCGTTATGGCTTTCTCCACACACACAATAATATATCTAATTGGACGATTATATTAGTAGCTACCTTACAACGGGCAGACTATAATAATATTACATTCTAGTTGTATGGTCAATAATAATAATTTGATACTTAATGTAACACTGCACATCTCTAATGTCTGTTTCTTACATTGGAAACTAGCTGAACTAGTCTTTTCTCTATTTTATAAATATAATATGCATATTATATGATATATAAACCTTCCGGAAGAAATTCTCTAAATGATAGTGAAACCTCTATCAAAATCCGTTGCGTAGTTTAGAAGAACTAAGCGCACAAACAGACAGACGTGGATAGCGACTTGTTTTATGCTATTTAGAGATGTAAACCTTTATGTATTTGGATAATTTGCTTGTGCCACTGGAACTGTACTCGTACCAGTCATGTGTATTTTGAAGCCATGAATCTTGTACTGTTGCCTATTTATTACAACAAAGAAAATTGTATTGTGGATTAAATTTAATTGAGGTTGAAAAGCACATTTAAAGTAAAAGAATTATAAATACGGTCCTTACTAATAAATGTGTTTTAAATTTTACACAACTGATAAACGACCATTACCATATATCAGGGGGTTAGTCTAAACGGAAAAATACTGAAAAATAACATTTTTTAATACATTCTTAGGTATATTGTTTTCATAAATATGGATGGTATACCTTGCAATAAATAGGTATACACACCAATACAAAACGCATGCAAAGAAATTCCTTTATTTGAACTTTAAACTTTTTAAATTACCTTTTTATTGCTTTCTGGTGGATTTTTTTCCCAGATTTTGTTGCCCGTTTCTGATTCTTGTTATTATTCAGCACTATATCCTTTTTGTGTATTTCTCAAAGACTCGAGAATAGTACACGAGCCGTCAACTTCCACGAAAAAATATGTTAATTTTCGTCCATCAACAAAAGCATTCGTCTTTCGGGGAATCGTGAACTCGGTGTTCTTAATTTGAATAATTCAATAGATAGAAGTAGGTACCTACCGTAAATCTTTATCTATGGCTTGTTTGCGAGGGAAATAAAACCTACAAATTTCATTCCTTACTCAAAAGTCCGTAATAAATTACCACATAATTTTGTGGTGGTTTGTTATATTGTAGGCAGCCTACATAACTTCTGAGAGTTTGCTACGTGCGTTCATAGTTTTCATATTTTATTAATTTAATCTGATATTCTCTGTGAGAAACGTTAAAAGTTCGAACGCTTTCTAGAAAAGAGTTAGATAAATTCCATATACCTAATCATTTGTTAGTTATTAGATTAGTTATCACACAGTCGAAGTTCTGAGGCAAAAGATAAAAAGTTCATAACCTTACAGATTAAATTTTCATTATTTATTCATACAGCGTTGGATAAATTCCACAAAATTAGTTGTCAGTTACGCAGCCTACATAAATTGGGCTTTATTTCATTTTGTAAACTTGTATGGAAAAATTTGTAATGGGATTACAAAATCACTATTTTGATTAATCTTTGTAACGAATTGGTCTACATAATGAATACCAAAAAATATGGTTTAGATAAATTGAAGATTTTCCTATCGTTTCGCTTGAGTAGAATACAAATAAAATAATAAATTACTCAATAAAAAATATAAATATAAACTACTAAATAAAATATTTTTTCAATAGAAATGTATGAACGCGTAAAGAAAACAACTTTAAAAATACAGTATAATAGCTATGATTATCTGCGACAGTTTCACTTGATTAAATTTTTTGCTTTCTTGTAAAATTATTTACAAAATAAATAAAAACCAGTTTTGTGCTTGAAATTGAACGTTTCTAGACTCCGTTTGTCAAGCGATTTTAATACCTATTACCTACAATATAAGGTATAACAAGAATATACACATTTTTGGCTTGTAGCTTCCTCAAGCGCACTTCAAGTCATACTATTTAAAAAAAACATTGTTAGACTATTATTATATTACGTTACCAATTCATTATATTTTATTTGCGAGGAACGTCAAGTTTTCATGCATTATTCAAACATAGTTAGATAAATTCCACAATCAGCTCTCAGTTCTTACGTAGTTAAGATATTGAATTTCAATCTATATTAGTTATACTATCTAATGTTCTGAAGTTATATACCCGAGAGATTAAGTTTTCATTCTTTATTCAAAAAGAGTTGGATAAATTCCACAAAAATCAGTTGTCAGTTCTTACGTAGTAGTTCTGATGTAGTTAGTTCCCCGCGTTGCGTTGGGAAAAATAATAAGCCCGAACCGCATTTGTCTATGGTCCCCTATTCGTAGATTCAGTCGTAAACACAAATAGCCGTGTGTGTGTGCAGATCGGAATGCGGGCGTATCAGCTTGAGCATGTAGTGGTGCGCAACTCACAAACACCTGTTAAGCGTTCACCTATGGAACCCCGCGCCCATACTAACTCTATACCAGTCTATACCTATATAGCCAGCCAACCAACCAACCAACTACCTATACTGTACACATCGCGCCGAGCAGGCTAGAAGGAACGGCCGTTTGATCGTAGTCGAGATTTGTTTGACGTTATTAAATAATATTATTTTAGTTTTTCATGGCAAAAGTACTATCGTGATTAAGTTTCTAGTTATTTATTTTATTTATTCATTTTCGGGAAATCGACAGTTGTCATTTAATCAGTTTGTACACAAGTATTATATTGTAAAATAAAACCAATTATGGATTTCCTCCTTGTGACTTCAACTGAGACATCATAATATGGAATAAGTTATTTAAATTTGTGAGAAAGGAATATGAATTAAAAAAAATTATACAAAACAAAAGATTATATAAAACGAAAAATTTACAAAACAATACATTTATAGCCATGGAGAGAGGTTGTAGATATAAATCAAATCATAATAGAGATATAAACAATAGAGACATAAACATTATTCACAAACCGTCAGAGAAATATTCTTTTATGGACCTCTTGTATTTGGTAAGTTCGCAACTGAAAATATCAACCTTGGATAATACGTTATTGTAATTATTGCATAGTCTGTTCAGGCAAGAATTCTGCTTAGAGTTCGTTTTGCTTTGATCAACCCTGAACAGGACATGAGAGCGTGTTGAACGCGCAGGTTCATTGAATGGAATCTTGTTTAGCAACTCTGGGCATTGAATATTATTTTTAACTGCTTTATACAGGGATAGTGCATCCTTATGATGCCTCCGTTATTATGCAGTGTTGTGTTTCCTCCTTATTTAGCCAACGTTTCGGACAGCGTAACAGTGTCCACCATGGTCAGATGATCAGGCAGACAGATGAGGGCAGAGATCTGCTTTGATGATAGACACTGTTTCGCTGTCCGATACGTTTGCTAAAGAACACGGCGTGATAACCCAATAATTAGTCACGGTAATTATGCGGTAAGAGCGCTTATCTACTGATGCGAATCAATTTAATCCCAGTTTATGCCTACTACAGCTTAAGGCTTGAATTTGATGGATTCAAATTTTGAATATCACGTGGTGTAATATATTATTATAACTTTTCCGACTTTATCCAGAAATTCCTGAGATTATTTCTGGCGCCGTTTGGTTCAGGGCCGGCCCTAAAATTGATTCCAATGCATTGAATAGTTAGTTACTACAGATTTATAATTCCAAGGTCACCTTTTATATGCGCTGTTTTCTTGAGTTCGTTGAATAAACCATTTGCATCAGGAGTGTATATAGTTGCATTTCAGAGTCTCTCCGTTGGCCTTCAGTCCTCAGTTCTACCCGTTCTGCTCCAATCCACTTCCACGCAATCTATTCACGTCTTCCCCGGTCTGCCTCTGGGTAGCTTCCACTGGGGTATCCGCATAGTCACAATCATCATACTCTTTACAACCATACTCTTTGGTCACAATTCTCTAGCATTCTTTCTTCGCACATACCCCCGAATTTGGGATGCCGTGATTCCTCTGGCTCTGGGCCGTATTCACATTAAAAAATAAGATTTATAATACATTGTGTACGTGTTTTCGTAACCTGCGTTGAAAAACGCACCTTAGAGACAAATATACGTACTACATGTGTTTATTTGTGAATGTGTCTGTGAACTTTCAAGGCGTCCTGCATTTTGCTCGTATTGTTTATTTTCCACGCCGAGCCACAGAACGGTCCGCGCAATCCGTCAAAACGAATAGTAAAATAGATCCACCTAACAAAAAAAACTTACCAAAACAAACGCCTCAAAAATCCAACCGATTCTGCAAAAAAGGTATTATTTGCTAAGTGGCGTGTGCTTCTCTGATTTTTTTCTCGCGCCGAGCCTCACATTCTTGGACTGGTACACAGCCGCTAATGTAGTGGAATTGATTAATCAAATATGTACATTATTTTAGGAATTTTTCGCATGTCGCAATGTCTGCCCGACCGGTACGTACAGCGCTAAATTAATTTCACCTCATAGATGAAAAAAACACTTACAAACAAATTAAAACACTCTCTGGATGTTTTTGATAGCCAGTTTTTGGAGGACTTTTGCAAGGAAATCTGCATAAAAGCTTCGGGAGTTAATATAATCATATGTTTGTTGCAGATGACAAAGAGAATGGATGTTACGATGAGGAATTAATCAGATTTTTTTTTAATTACTCCACACTTGTTTTGGCAAATATCGACGATATACGAGTAGTAAGTAATTCGTTTTGAATAAGAATAATTATGGAGTGGTTTTAAATTCGATTCAAATCCATTAAAATCCACGTCGATATTTGCGAAAATGGTTCGCTGCACCATATTCCCCTTTCTAGCTTTCTGGAGTCCAGCTTTAGCTCAAATCTAGTCTTGTTGGACCTCACCCATCCAAAAATATCCACCAGAGGAGGGTGTTTGACAATTCCAAATTAGTACAAAGCTTCCATTAACCAAGGATCCACGGCCTTGAAAGCAAAAAGAGATTTATTTCGTTAATTATTTCTCAAAATGGTGACCCAAACTTCCGATTTTATATGGATGTAAGTTTCACACCTTTGCATCTCAGTCATGATATGGAACAATCTTCTACAATGCCACTGTTGTCATGATACGGAACAGTTTGAAACGTTTGCATCACAGTCTTGATATACAATGCTAATGTTGTCATGATACGGAACAGTCGTTTGCATCACACTCGTGATATACAATGCTACTGGTGTCATGATATGATACAGTCTTTGCATCACAGTCATGATATGGAACAATCTTGGACAATGCTACTGTTGTCATGATACGAACAGTCTGATACGTTTGCATCATTCAGTCATGATACGGTCATTAGTCGTGATACGGAACATGGCAGTCTTCTACGACGATAGACGCCACAGCCCGTGGAGGTATTCTCCGCTGACTGCTGCGGGGAGCTTGGGGCGGGGAGGGGGACAGACGAACCCGTCCGACTGCTTTTCCCTGAGAAAAATGCAAATGTGAGAATTCCCTTATAGAGCCTACGCTGCTGTACAAGTACGCTGGTGCACGTACAGTGTACACGCCGGCACATAGTTGCTTCCAACTAACTACAGACTATCCGTGTTCCCCGCGATATTACATAGATATTACGGTTTTTCTCACTGCCACATGTACCAGTCTACTAACTAGTGCAGCGTTCTTACAATGCTCCCATAGGTTCATCTCCTACCTATCGCATACACTATTCTCTCTTTATCAGCTCTGAAATCAAGTTTTTTTTTAATTATTACTCTGTCATGGCGGATGGTAGCTACTACCTGTTACCTACTAGCTACTACCGGCTACTGTTCCCAACATTTAAACTTGAAGAAGTTATTTAAGTTCTAACACTCTTAGGTATCTTCTCTTGGGATCTCTTTTTCAGATTGGATGTTTAGATACATTTTGTAAAAGCGCCCGTCACTAGCTCGCCGAGTCGTTGAATACAAATTGGATTTGGCCGATTCTCGGTATGTTAAAAAGTGTGTATTCCAGCTGCCGGTTTTTAGGATTTTGCTTCATTAATATGTGGCAAACATGGTGTCGTTTTCAGGCTGTGTCTTTCGTCAAAGCTGGAACCCATTTTGTTGATTGCCTATCATTTGTGACAGTTGAAAATCAAATATATACATATAGCATACTCCAAAAATGTTTCTTTTTTGTGGCATTATTATATTTTAAATGCTTTTTTAAGACTGGGATACTAACTGAGGTTTGTGAAGGCTTCTGTATTTGAGTCTGTAATCAAGATACCCTCTTGTTTAATATTATGGGAAAGTATTTGCATTCCTTCCGATCAGAGGTCGCTAAAGGACGAACACTCGGTAACATCTTTCCGCTTTGATGTCGAGAAATGTCTGGAATTTTAATTAGCATGTCCTCGGATTTGATTAATTATCCATAATTATAATAATTAATTGTACTCTGAAATGTTTACGAGAGATGGCAAGGCTGACAGAGATATCGAACGAAGGGTAAATGCAGGTAACTCCATTAATGGAGGACTGAACGCAGTTGGTGCTAATAAAGAAGCGTAGCTATCAGTACACAATGGAGTGCTGGTACCTACCCTGATGTATGGTAGTGAGGCATGGAACTGGCACCGGAAAGATGAAAGTAGACTGACTGCTGTATAAATGAGATCCGTAAAGAATGCAAGGCTGACGTAAGCGTAACGAGTAAGATTATGAAAGGGATGCCCGAGGAAGACATGGCACGATCAAATCAGTCAGAATAATAGACGAGCATGTACGAGACCATGTATGAATGTGAATAAGGCATTGAGTGTGTGCCAAGACAGAGTTGTTTAGCGGTCCGTCCTCTCTGCCTACCTATGCGGGGAAACCGCGTTATGGTTAATTAGTTCGTTAGTTAACAGAACAGTCATCGAGATATTCTGTAAGTCGAGTTAAGGCGATGCACTACGTCGTGTAATATTTTAAATTGCTATCAATAACAACCCTTACGTAGATGGCGATAAGGTTTAAATTCCCGCTTAACACCATCCGCCTGTTTTGATTTGTGCAAAAAAAAACAAGGCCAAAAAGTGCCTTTATTTTATTTTGTGGATGTTCAGGCATAAATATTTAATTTTTTTTCGATCGTTTTATAAATAACTTAATTTGCCACATTATACAATAAAATCATAACCGAAAATGGGTTCGTAAGTAGGAGGTTTTAAACTTTAAAGCAGTTTTCATAGGCCTTATACATTATTTTTTTGTGGGCTTATAAAAAGACTTATCTAAAAAATACTCGATTATTTCAAAGGCCAAGATGTATTCTACTCGCAGTATTTAATTAAAGCATCTGAAACATTTCTAGGCGACCAAATTTTAAAACCAAAAACACATGATTTGGCATTACTACGTATGGCATCGCCTTAATTAGCAACTCTTCAATCCGCGATTTTTAGTATTCTAGTGTTTTTTTAGTATTTTTATTTCTTCAGTAGTTTTATGTCAGCCGGATGACATTCCTGTATATAATCGTTAATTAAATTGTACGCGGATTGAATTACCTCGTCACGAGCGGGCATTTTAAACGTCGACGTGTTTTTTCTGCTAACCGACAACAGGTTTTAATTGTCAGATTTACATTCAAACGCTTTATTCGCGAATCACGAATCTCCAAACAATGTTCTTAACCCATTTCGCCTGGCGTCTTTTTCATTCATGCCTCGCCGAAAATCAAAAGCAGCGCGTCATTGTCGTTAGTCGAACAGTGACTTTTTCAAAACCGAATACAGAGTACCGGACCAATTATTACTCTTTCAAATTGGTGAATTTTTATTGCTTGCTAAGGCGATGCCATACGTAGTAATGCAAAATCATCAGAGATCTGCAAAATGGGTACCCAAAACCATTTGAAATGCAAAATGGAAATAGGTCAAAAGTTTTCCATTTGAAAATGCAAAATGGTTTTTAGAAAAGCATTTCAATTCAAAATGCAAAATACCTATTTTCAAAATGCATTGAAAATGCAAAAAAAACAATTAAAATAATTATAGAATTTTTAAACAATTTTGTCATTTAATAATGGACATCAATTTAGAACAAACATATTACATGATGGTAAATCCAAAAACACCACGACTAAAGATTATGAAACCACAAAAAATTTGCGCGGGACTAATGTTGCCAACGTAAAAACATATAAACTGCTATCTAACATTTAATATTACAGCGTCATGGCCCAATATTCAGTGTACAAATGTAAATTTTCTCTCATAGCGAGGTTGAGGAACGACTGATATTTGGGGCTTATGAAAAAAAGATGAGTGGAGATAGTAGGAAGAATGTTGCAAAAAAGCATTTAAAATGGAAAATGCATTGAGAAAAGCATTTAAAATGCAAAATGGAAAATACCCATTTTGCATTTCCATTTGAAATGGATTTATTTGAAATAAAGCACATCTCTGAAAATCATGCGTTTTTGGTTTGAACATTTGGTCGCCTAGAAATGTTTCAGATGCTTTAATCAAATACTGCGAGTAGCATACATCTTGGCCTTTGAAATGATCGAGTATTTTTTAGATAAGTCTTTTTATAAGCCCAGAAAAAATGATGTATAAGGCCTATGAAAACTGCTTTAAAGTTCAATATCTTCTACTTACGAATCCATTTTCGTTTATGATTTTATTTTATAATGTGGCAAATTAAGTTATTTATAAAATGATCGAAATTTTTTTAAATATTTATGCCTGAACATCTACAAAATAAAATAAAAGGCACTTTTTGGCCATGTTTTTTTTTGCATAAATCAAAACAGGCGGATGGTGTTAAGCGGGAATTTAAACCTTATCGCCATCTACGTAAGGGTTGTTATTGATAGCAATTTAAAATATTACACGACGTAGTGCATCGCCTTAACTCGACTTACAGAATATCTCGATGACTGTTCTGTTAACTAACTAATTAACCATAACGCGGTTTCCCCGCATGGGTAGGCAGAGAGAACGGACCGCTAAACAACTCTGTCTTGGCACACACTCAATGCCTTATTCACATTCATACATGGTCTCATACATGCTCGTCTATTATTCTAACTGATTTGATCGTGCCAATCTTATGTTTTTGTTACGGGAAAATATTATTTTTCTAAATTATTGCGGGAAAGACTTCGGGAGTCTGATCTTACAATTTTCATGGATGTCAACTGTTGTGGAGTAGGAACGCCCGCATAAAAGTATTCTGTGAGATGTATTGCTTTGGCGGTGTTTGATGACTAAATCTGAATAGCTAGGTACTTCCCAGCCTTACTCTGCCCCTCTCATACTGTTCGTCACTTAATTCAACCTCACAACATAACCCCGATTGAGAATGCACGGAAAAAACTTACCGATTTTAAATATTACAATTTTTAAATCTAATTACATTATTCTTATTTCTGTTGAAAATGGGACTGAAGACATTTAACGAATGAATTGGCAGGTTTCCTAAAAAGCTGTCTGTAAAATACAAATATGTTATTAGGATGTCGGAACACATGTTCATAAAAAGCATAATGTTTTCGCATTTCGTTCTTATATTTATTAGGATAAGCGCACCTCCAAGAACACGTGATCCGAAATATTCTGAATTTACTGATATTTTGTTGGGAAATGGCGTGCTATCATGTTTTAATCAATCAGCTGTAGTTATTTTTTATAAGTGTGTCACAATCCTACTGGCTCCGGACAGTCGGGAGTAGTTGGGACTCCTGAGCTGTATTCGCATATAATATAGACGAAATATCCGAATATCGATATAATTAGAAACCCTCACCCGTTTTGGGACTTTTAACCTAGCCATGCCGGATGGCTCCATTTCCAAATATGTGCAATTTTTTTTTTATTGGCCTGCTGAGGACTTGCGGATATGTTTAAATATTTTCAATGAGGTTAGTTATTCCAAGTAATACCTATGACTAATCCTATAAGGACTGAATGCATTCGTCAGATTCCACGATGGACTTTACTGAATACATAATCATGCTAGCTAAACTAACCCATACAAACATGGATACTGTAATGTATTTGCCTTTAATGACCCTTTATATAGTAATTTTACTGTGATATCGGGATGGCGGAATATTAGTCAATATATTGTAACTAACACATTGGATGACAGGTGACAATGAAGAGACACTGGATAGCCTTGCAAACCGTCTGCTGTCTCTTTCATGCAAAACTTTGGTCGCACGTTCATTATTGAATAACATTTTTACATATAATAATAATAATATTTGGATGATTTGTATAACGCCGTTTTTGTCAAAAATCTCATCAAAGGCGCTGTACAAATATCTACATTATTTCCTTGATTCGGATTATTTGATCGACATGAAAGTACTCCGAATAAACGTAAACTGTAAATTCTCGAATAAATTATCGATTCCTTTCTTGGGCCTATGAACAGTTATTTCTAGAAGTTTAACCATACGGAGTATTGCTGATTTATTAAAATTCCTGTTAAAAATGGGATTGCAGGCCGTTTCCTACTAAACTTTTAGTACATTCATAATATATCAGAACACGTTTGTATATAATATACAATGGCGGAATTCGTAAATATTAGAATGTTTATGAACACGTGTTCCGACATTGAAATAACACATTCGTGTTTTATTGAAAGTTTATCAGGAAACCTGTCAATTCGTTGGTTAAAGGCCCGCTATCCAAGCCCTTTCCATCCTGAAATATCGACATTACTACAACAAAATAATACATTTAATTTATAATATTAATTTATAATATAATAAGCATGCAAATTGGCGACCAAAAAATAGTCATCGTGCTCATTTGAATAGTTTCCATTCAGAAAATCCTTTCTTTTATACATAATATACGTGTGCCAACAAAACTAACAAAAAAACAGAACCCACAAATCATCTCTGCCAGGACTGACTGAATAACAAAAAACCTTTGGAAAACGCTGAGGAATGTCGTTCGGCCAGCAAAAAAACACGCCAATTTATCCTCAACAAATGAATCACATCGCAATAATAAGAATAATAGTCGATTGTGATATTGTGAATTCTTCGGGTCTTATGTCATAGTGCCACCGGCCAGAGGTCCATCGCCAATGAGCCAGTTGCATCGTATCGAAGAAAAGTGAACAAAAATTAAGAAAAAAAACCTACCCAACCTAAATCTTACCTTGCCTAAAGCTTACCTAACCTAACCTATTTTATCGTAATTATAATAACATGGCATTTATATAGCGCAGTTTAGTTTCATTTCACTTCAAGTGCGCTTTACTATACCAAACTTAAAAATAGTAATTTAGTATTTATTAGTGGTCATGTTCTTAAAATTATTCATTCAGTGTGCCTTACCCAATACAGATCTAATATTATAACACTAAATATACTGTTTATACAAAGTGATGACAAAACTTAAAATAACAATAACAGTAGAACAGGACAAAACAAGAAGATTAAAACTAAAAACAGGAGGCAGTTTGTGCTCAGAAATGAGAATCTTCTGAGCAGACATTTTAAAAGGTACAAGGAGGCAACCGAAACCAAACAATTACCGAAAGTTTTAGAATATGGCTTATTATAAAATATCGAAAAGAAGTTAAGATTTATGAATGGTAAGATTTTTTTAAATAATTCTGTTTTAAAGCCAGTTTAAATTCATCCAAATTCTGGAGATTAGTAAGAGCTGAGGGAAGTCTATTCCAGATGAGCAGGCCTGTTACACTAAAAGAGCGATCATAGTATACGGCTCGATTTGACCTAGAAAGTTCGATTTGACGATTACTAACATCTAGATCTGCTGACCTTGAGTAAGCTGTCTATTGCTTAAGTTTTGTCGGACACATAGTTCCGATATATAGGCGGTTCTGTTCTGTCATTGTTCTGTTTTATCCATTTACCAATATTTGGGGTATTATCAAAACCACCTCAACGCTGGCCAGGACACTGAACCATGTTGGTCTGGTATTTACATAAGATCCCTCTATATAATGATGTTATTTATTGGACTGGGTTGCAGTGTTTTTGCATTGACTTCAGATTGATATGTCTAAGGACGGGTTGTTTCGGGGAATTTGAACAGTTCATCAAATTTCAACATTCATTTCCGGGTACTGTGAAAGTCGTATTCAAGTTCTGTTATTATATCATCACAGGCTAGTTGCATGACAACACTGAAATAATAACAGAACTTGAAAAAATCTTTCACAGAACTAGGAAATTAACTTTGTAATTTGAAGAATTGTTCAAATTCCCCGAAACAACCCGTCCTAAGTGTTTTTGGTATTGTGCTTTGATGCGCTTCCTACTTTACCCAAAGTTTTAGACAGTCTGGCACGACCATGTTCTTGATCATGACAGATGTACAATAATATTTACAAGTGTAAAGTCACTTGTTTGAATAATCGGCTCAGAAAGATTTTTGAAGCACTAATTATTTTTTGCTTTTGAATATTTTCTAAAATGGCTAAAATCCTCAAATTTACTGTAAATTTTTACATAATGTCACTGTTAAAATAAATTATCCTTATTTCATGTGTAACAAAGATGATAATTTATTGAAGTCGCGCAATATGCGCAGATTACACGTGCCTGTTTAATATATAAAAAAAATTCTGACAGCTGAAAATTCATGTAAGAGGCCCATCAGCGGTAGTCGATAATCGACAGTAGTTTGCAATCGGCTGTAGTCAGTAATCGGCAGTAGTCGATTCGGCCCAGCACAATGGGAGGTCACGCGTGTATTAAATAGTAAACAATGCAATAAAGGAGCTACCCATACTGGCAAAGTACAAACTGGCCGAATTGGCATTGCGTTTGGCTCAGGGTGACAGGCTGCAAACAAACCTTCAAAATTCAAACGATTGTGTGCTCTTCCCTATTTGTACAACTCCATAAATTTATAATTATTATTATTTTTAATTTCAAGTTTGAATTATTTAAGGGTGATTCGAACTTGTGCAACTCCATAAATTTATCATTATTCCTTTTTTAAATTCTTGTTTGAATGATTTAAGGGTGATTCGAACTTGTGCAACTCCATAAATTTATTATTATTCCTTTTTTAATTTCATATTTGAATTATTTAAGTGTGATAAATAGTAGAATCATTTTATCAAGATTATTGCTTGTGTAGTAGTGTACTGTACTGCAGATCTATTGCCGGGTAGGGTAGGAGGGACTGCGGACGGATGTTAAAAACTATTTCGAACCAATTTGAACCACCAGTGTGCAAAAGTACCCATAAACGGGCTCTTGACTTTTTAAAATATTTTTTTCTGTACATCTATATTTCTAAACTCTACACGTCATGATTGAGATGACGTTCCAAGCTTAACATTCAACACAGTTGCATTTAATCAGAAATTCCAGACAGAAAAAGCTGTGCAAATTGTGTTTTTGTTGCTGCATACAAAAATATTTCCTGCTTAAATTTTTCAATCTTTCAATTCAGAATGGTGATCCTTTACTAGGGCGATACTGAGAGTATCTAACAGATGAAGCTTGTGTCTTTCGAGTTGATTGACTTTGGTCAGTTCGTCAGTTGTGCTTCTGTGGTTGCAGCCAGTCCGATGGCAATACATACAATACATTAGTCGGTACATGACATCCAAATGCTGCTACGCCGCGCATGTCCAAGTTTATTTATTGCGCAACTGCACTGCTAAAATGTGACGGAATGTCTTACGGCCGAGTGACGACCTTACAGTCGGGTCGGGTTACAAGCGAAAATTGTGAAAATATTTAATAAAACACGTCTCGTTTAAAGCAGCAAAAATCTCTCGACAAATGCTGAAGTTACATTTAAAGATGATTTTGTTCATATCTATAACATGTTAAATAACAGAACAAAATGTATTTTAATAATTTTCGGAGCATTCTTTGTGATTTGTTTTCTATTGAGGAAATTTCATATAATTACCGTTTCGGTTCTACAAATATACATACATTTTTTTAAGGAATTTAAAACTCAAAAGTGTTTAGGATAACTATGTTATAAATCTGTAGAAATCCGGAATGCCTAGGCTTAATGGTGCCGACAGACGTAGCTATAAAAGATCAAAAGATATTTGGCTTGGCGTATTTCGGCATATCGCTCGCCGTACATTTCCAATTGAAATGTATGGCGAGCGATATGCCGAAATACGCCAAGCCAAATAACTTTTGATCTTTTATAGCTACGTCTGTCGGCCCCCTAACAGGCGATTCCTGACATTTTGGTCTCCGGTGATATTTTTAAAAATGAAAAACAAAAATCTTCAGTCCCCCTATGTTATGATTGTGTGTATGAGTGTATTATCTGTATAATGTGTTAAGCGACATATTTTATTCATGCTTTTCAAATCAATCACTTTCCTCATTATCTGATTTTCTGATTGTGTTATTCCCTAATTATTGCTAATTAAAGATAAGCATCGCATACTGCATGTAACTATTGTACTTCAATATTAACCCACAACATTACACAATAATTATGAAAAAATAAACCCTAAGAAACTATATTTAAAAATATATGTTTTAATCCTTTTTTTATTATTTGACTGAGGATTGAACCTTGCTCCTCAGGGATTAGAGTCAAACGCGCTAACAACTGAGCCAAATCCCAATTGGGTCGGAACCACATTTATTTCGTATATTATCTGCAGTAATGTCATCGATTTTCAGCGTAAATGTGTATATATCCGCTTGTATCTACGTGATTGCCAACAGAAATAATGCATTGCCACCAACAACGAGTCCATCCGCCGAGTTTCAGCTCGATCCGATGTCCGGAAGTGGGTTAATTTCCACATCCAAGATTTGCAATTTTGGAAGTGTAAGTGCAAGAGTAATTTATTTTTTTATTTGTATTCTATTCAAGCAAAACGATAGGAAAACCTTCAATTTATCTAAAACATATATTTTGGTATTCATAATGTACACCAATTCGTTCTAAAGATTAATCAAAATAGTGATTTAGCATTAAGCTTCGCCTTAACTATCATACTAGACTCATGCCCGTATTATGATAATCGTATATGATTTTTTTTCCAGTAAAATATATTTTTTGAAATAACTATAGATTTTTTTTTCGTGTGAAACCTACATGAGTCCCAATTGTTCCCAACCGTCAATATATATAGATAAATTACCGAAACTCAAAATCCTTACGTTAATTAATTTTAATAAAAACTGTTTTGTCAATGACTGTATTTAATTAAAATTAATCGCTGTACATATATAGTAAATAATTCAAAACGAATTGTTTTAAAGTTTTATCCGTCCAACCGTTTGTTTGGTGGTTCGTATTATGTATTTAAAGAGCGCATTATAACATGCACCGGGTTGGTCAACTAGTTGGTTGGTTGAGTACATACCGACAATGCGCGTGACAGTTGACAGTTGGAAATTTGTAACCTTGGAAGTGCGAGGGAAGGTTGCGGCGTGGAACACCGCATTCTAAAGGTTGATTGTATTCTGACAGCTCAACCCTCAAAGTGCGATAATTTGTTATTCTTTTGTGTCTTACAATATGATGTTTTTATACACTCTTTTATTTATAATATTAAAATATGATGTTTTTATACACTCTCTTATACGTATTTATAATATTAAAATATGATGTTTTTATACACTCTTTTATTTATAATATTAAAATATGATGTTTTTATACACTCTCTTATACGTATTTATAATATTAAAATATGATGTTTTTAAACACCTTTATACGTATTTATAATATCAAAATATGTTGTTTTTATACACTCTTATACGTATTTATAATATTAAAATATGTTGTTTTTATACACTCTTATACGTATTTATAATATTAAAATATGATGTTTTTGTAACTCTTATATGTATTTATTTTTTTAAATGCAAGTACATAATACACGAAAATCCAAAGTGCCAGTGGCATGTGATTATGTTATTCCCTGTTTTGGTTTGTTATGTGGTTGATGGGAGCGGGAAGGGGAAGGAAATGGTGAAGAGGATGGTTTGGAGGTGCTGGGGTACTTACGTGGGGGTAACACGGCTAAAGCCATTTCAAGCAATGATTCGTTTCTGAATGGTGTTCTTTCACCACAACGATACTGATAATATGTAATCACTGCGGAACTTTGTGTGAATATATCAACTGTTTTAATTAAATTATATAAGTGAAATTAGTAACGTTATGATAGAACATTATCAATGTTATTTATTATTAACATGCCAACCGGTTTCGGCACAGCTGTGCCTTCGTCAGGAAATTATAAACTAATTCAACACATGAGCATACGTAACGAATCTGATAAAAATAGATTAATGTTGGTGCAAATATACGACAGGAGGGGAAAGCAATAATTAAGGATCAAACGATAGATCAATTTCATTAACAATGATTTTATGCTTATTTTTAACCTTTCAGGCGAATTTTTTCGCTTTTGTGAACAATTCATATGATCTCACCACAAATCGTTGTCTTGCTTACTGTTAAATAATAATAATAATAATTGGATGACTTATATAGCGCCGTTTTTGTGCAAAATCACCTCAAGGGCGCTGTACAAACTTATAATACATTTTTCTACAGTGATCTATGTTATTACTTAACTATTTATGGAGATAATATACAGTACAATACTTACCTGGTAGGTCACTTGAGATTAACCCTTACTTAACATAAACTAATAGTTTATTAGCGAAATTTAAAATTGAATATAACTGGACTTTCTCTTAGGAATGGTATATTTAATTTAAGGGTATGACAGCTTAAAAGGGTAAGTTTTTAGTTTAGACCTGAATTCTGTTGGACTTGTTATGGATCTTAGTTCCGGAGGGAGTTTATTCCAAGCCTTCGGCCCAGATACTCCGAAAGCGCGATCACCAAACTTAGTATGTATTTGGCTTGCGCTTAGGTTCTATCAGTCTGCCTACAGCTGATGAGGGGTGATGCACAGTGGGCTGAAAATCGGCTTTCATAGACATAGAGACTTGAATTTTCAAGGGTATTTTTTTTGGCTAGAAATGGATTTTGCTGATCATTACTATGCTATAAAATGTCGTACGAAGCAATTGCGTGTACAAATGAAGGAGTTATAATTTTTTTAAGAAAAATTTGTATGGCGCTAACATTAAAAATGAGGCTATCTCTGGAATCATAAGGTTGGCCGTTCTATCTTTACACACAGATAATACTACTATTTATTTGTATTTTTTTGACATACTTCATATTGTGGCGCAAGGTGCGATTTATTTTTTAAAAATCCTAAAGTTGAAAAAAAATCTTTTTTTTTTGTTAATGAATCATTTTAATGCTTAAATGCTTTACATATGAGTATGCTTTGTCTAGTTTACAATATTTTATTTACACTGCAAGCCAAAACACTGTGCACAGTGGGCTGAAAATCGCCTTTCATAGACATAGAGACTTGTATTTTCAAGTGTATTTTTTTTGGCTAGAAATGGATTCTGCTGATCATTAATATGCTATAAAATTTTGTATGAAGGAATTGCGTGTACAAATGAAGGAGTCATCATTTTTTTAAGAAAAATTTGTATGGAGCTGACATTAAAAATGAGGCTATCTCTGGAATCATAAGGTTGACCATTATATCCTTACACACAAATATACTACTATTTATTTGTATTTTTTTGACATACTTTGTGTTGTGGCGAAACTTGTGATTTTTTTTTTAAAAACCCTCAAAGTTGAAAAAAAAACTTTTTTATGTTGAAGATTCATTTTAATGCTTAAATGCTTTACATATGAGTATGCTTTGTCTAGTTTACAATATTTTATTTACACTGCAAGCCTAAAAGCATTTAAGCATTAAAATGAATCATCAACAATAAAAAGGGTTTTTTCAACTTTGAGGA
Organism: Hesperophylax consimilis; assembly: GCF_061612785.1. Taxonomy (NCBI): domain Eukaryota; kingdom Metazoa; phylum Arthropoda; class Insecta; order Trichoptera; family Limnephilidae; genus Hesperophylax; species Hesperophylax consimilis. The sequence goes on along the minus strand of NC_142856.1, from coordinate 10,521,685 downwards.
TTTTTAAAAAAATAATCGCACCTTGCGCCACAATATGAAGTATGTCAAAAAAATACAAATAAATAGTAGTATTATCTGTGTGTAAAGATAGAACGGCCAACCTTATGATTCCAGAGAAAGCCTCATTTTTAATGTCAGCGCCATACAAATTTTTCTTAAAAAAATTATAACTCCTTCATTTGTACACGCAATTTCTTCGTACGACATTTTATAGCATAGTAATGATCAGCAGAATCCATTTCTAGCAAAAAAAAATACCCTTGAAAATTCAAGTCTCTATGTCTATGAAAGCCGATTTTCAGCCCACTGTGTGATGTTGCGGTGAGCTATCTGATCTAAAAGGTGTTAGAAAGAGAAAACACCACGCTTTATATTCAAATCGAGAAGTTAAAATGTGCACCTTCATGAAACCAAAATTTTATAAAATATTTTTATATGAACCCACAGAAAAGTGTGGTGACAATAATGTTTGTAATACACTGGTCTAATAAAATAAGATAATTAAAAAATTTAACATTTCGAAAATATATGTTTTATTTCTAATAATAAAATATGAGAGCGTATTTCATCACCTTTCGGATATGTTCAGAAATATTCCATTTTCTTACAAGATTTCCTTATGTATTTGCCTAATATCTACTGAACTGACATTAAATTATGTATAGTGGCATTGCATAAGGCGGCAATTTCTTCGGTATTTCGTATTCAAGAAGATTACGTTTAGAATATTTGCAGTTTTACGATGAGAATTTCCGGCGTTATTTCCTTAAAGCGAACTTTTGAAATTCCTTCTTGATCTTTTTATACCTCGCCAGAACAATGGAGTATTATTATTCTTTGGGTATTGCTATCTGTATAGAATCTCCTCCGATTGGATGAAAGTACGTTTTTTCCTGCGATCGTGCGCATGCGTGGATCTCAGAAATGCCATTGGAATTTTAAAGGAGTTCCCGCACTATTAGATAATAATAAGCGTACACGGTGATTAGAATACCATGAACTAATTTATAGGTGGAGAAGAATCGTTTCTGATTTAATAAAAGTTATTTTTTGTTACCTACCTACTTTCAGTCTACCTTTCTTGCAGTCTGAAGAATTCCTTGGAAACTAATAATTTATTTATATAATTTATTTGTTGTATTTTAAATATATAAAAAGTTAACTATGTCCTAATACAATCCCTATCAGATCCGATGGATTCCCGTGCTTCTCTGCTTTAATTTAATTTCATTTTCAATTTAATTTTTAATTTTTTTTTTAATCTCTTTTTATTTATTTTACTATATGTAAATACTATCTGTACTTATATCCTCTATGGGATGTGTGGGATTGCACTAACCTCCCCACATCCTGGAATAAAGAATTTATTTATTAATTATATTTATACACATTTATTGTTTAAAAAAAACAACAATTTTATAATAAATCAATCACATGTTTTCGTAATCAAAATTTAATATTTTTTTGTGTTTTTTATAATTTTATTTCGTCTTGTAATTCGCCAAATATCTTCAAACGACTTTTGTCTATAGATCACCTTTTTCTTAATTTGTGTTGTTTTATGCGATTTTTATGAGTTTAAACTCGTCGAAGTGGTGGAACTATAGCATCCCTAATTTGGGGAATGTTGTGAGGCTTAAGTGTCGTTGGAAGAGGGTGGTTGAGAAATAAGGATCTAGTCACTAAACATAGCTAAAGCCATTTCGAGTATCGTTTCAACTCTGAACGGAAGTCTTTCAGCAGAGCGATACTATGCTATGTGTACTATGTAATACTGTGTTTAAAAACGCATATTATTCCTTCGGTAGGTTTTGAAACCGTTCTACCTGGATCCCAGAGCCAAGGAGCTTACGGTTCCTTTACAGAAGTGGTAATTTAGAAGCTGCAAAATAATATCACGATCTCCGATCTCTGAAATAGCGAAATAAAATTAATGTACCTACGTGAATTTTTATCTCGTAAATAATATCGCAGTAATAAAATGTATGGCGAACGGCTGCTCTGCTATTGACAAACAAAATGTAGGTAATTCCAATGGACTGAAACGTCACGCCTAAAATTATCATTATCATCGGAATGCGGCTCGAGTTGAATGTTTTCAAATCTATTATTTAGATAGGTACCTGCGCATTGTTTTGATACTGTTGGAGTAATCCTAAATCTCCACACTTTGTACCCAGCATGCCTGGGCTTAAATTTTATATTTGTAGGCTTATGTAATGGGTATGTAAATGATTTATAATTCAAATTCCATGTGATTTTCAAGTTTTTGTTTTGATGCTGTCGAAGTAATCCTATATATCCACACATTGTGTCCCGCGTACTTGGGCTTGTATTCTGTCTTTGCAGACATAAAAACATGTAAATAATTCCAAATAAAAATGAAAAATGTTTTTAATTTTGTGCGTGCGCAGTAATCCAAAATCTACACATTTTATATTCCGCATACGTGACAAATTCTATGACTTGTCTTTTGTTTTGATTCTGTGGAAGTAATCCGTAATACAAAATCTCCGCATTTTATACCATAAATACTTGGGCTTGTGTTGAATCTCTCTGAATAGAGAAATACCTATTACCTGTAAGTAATTACAAACTCAAATTCGATTTGTTTTTGTTTTTATTTTGTCAAAGTAACCCATAATCCAAGATCTCTGCCCTTTTACCACGCATACTTGGGTTTGCATTGTATTTTTCTAAAAATTATCTCTAGAGAAATACCTATCTATGTAAATAATTCCAAATTCAAATTCTGTGTGTTGTTGTTTTGCTACTGTCGAAGTAATCCGTAATCCAAAATCTCCGCCCTTTGTACCACACGTACTTGGGCTTGCATTGCATCTCTCTGAATAGAGAAATACCTATGTAAATAATTCTAAATTCAAATTCCATCAAGTATTTTATTTTGAATCTGTCGAAGTAACTCGTTATCCAAGATCTACACACTTTTGTACCCCGCGTACTTGGGCTTGTAATGTATCTCTCTGGATGTAGAAATATGTAAATAATTCAAATTGAGATTGTATCACCTTTCCGCAACGTGTCTCTCCAAAGGTTAAATACTCGCCGGTGGAGATGGGATGAATGCGATCCTAGAATAGCTTAGCTTGGGTTATTCACAGAGGCAGTATAGACGGTTTACGAATTTAATGTACCATCTACATTTTTTAACATCACTGTATAAAACTAGAAAATTACTTCGTCTTACCCTTCTCCTTTCCCACTCCCTTCAGCTACACGGATTGCCATTGACTCTGAGCAATTTAGACTTTTGTGCGATATTCACGTTAAAAATGTACACATTTGTTTTAGAATACTTAATCCCCCAAGAATTTGTTTACAAGATTATGTTGAGTAGTAATCTTATCACTTCATATAAAAACAGTCGTAAACAATTTTACTACACGTGAGTGAACTCGCAGCAAACGAAGGTGACCAATATTTCCTTATCCAACGGAACGACAATAAATTACTACTTTACTACAAATTCTTATTGTATCAATTTTTATGGTGCCGCACATTAAAATATCTTAGTAACTACGGCAATAACCTAACAATAAACAAATCAATGTAATGTTATAAAAAGTATCCTATATGTATTATAGAGGCGTACAAAACAGTCCATAGACAAGTCTGTGTTATGTCCCCAAAAGTTAATGAAGTATTTTTTTTCGTATCTAAATAGGAACAAATTTCTTTTCTTTCTTCTGACATCGCGACGTTCTTAGCTTTACGGCAAAGATACGAACTCTGATTGAAAATAGGAACCGAAATATTGTGACGTCATATTGTTGCCTAACTATATTCACCAATGAAAAAGTCTAAGGAATAAACTGCTAATAAGTTGAACATTTATGGTTGTTTGATATTTTGAATATTCGAATTATCTCGAAGTACGCCGTTCTCGTGTAGTTTTGACGTATTTAAATATATTGTTTATCCAATATTAGCAAGATGTTCGTCAGTTTGTGACTGTCATTCATTTTTTTTGTATAATAAGTAAGCTCCGAATGAGAATTGTACTGTCTATATATTGGCATATCTATGGTTAAATAAAGGAACAATTTGTTTCATACAAAAAGCCCGAAGATATCGATCTAGTGGTTTATTAATGCTTTACAGTTTACAGTCTCTATGGAATGCATGTCTTATATTGTGTTACTACGACAACGTCAGTAAAATTAATTATCTATTATTCATAACACAAATAAACGTAATATCGCCAAAAAACCACAAGTTTCATTGCAGTGAAGTTTCAATAATTTTTCTTTGTCATCTTTATTGAGAGCAATTTTTCATCGCATTCCAAGAAATATGATAATTTTTTTATCTGCCACAAACTCATCGCCAGTGTCAATTGTGACATTTGACATCCACGTGGTCTTTGTCGTCACCGTGGTGGCTATATTATATACTGGCTATGTGTATAGAAAGTGACATTTCTTTGTCCGCATATCCGCATATTTCACATAGTTTTTCCTTGTGTCACGCAACATACGCTGCATGCGCAATGCGCTTTGTTTGGGTCGTAAATCTGTCCACCCTCGCGCATTCCTTCTCATTGTCTAACATTGCGATTTTATGTTCTTGTTTTTTTACCACGCATCTTATTATAATGTGTTATAAATCACTTAGAGTTGTCTCTCTCAATTTAATTTATATATTTTTTAACGTATTATTTTTAAACAATAATTATTAGCCTGAAACCAACAATCAGACTCTACAAGTCGGCTAATTCAAAACCCGCCAAATGATTGAAATTGGTAGAGCACCTGACCGGCAGTCAGAAGGTTTCGGGTTCAATTCCCAAAATCTAAAAATTAATCAATCCCAAATATTCTCAAAATATTTTTTCAATTTATGTACCTAGTTGTTTCAGGCTAATAATTATTGCTTAAAATAATACGTTATCCTTTGTGCTATGTATAAATAATCATGTCTCTTAAATATTAGTTTATCATTAAAAAATAATAATATTTTTTTATGTCAATTCCAAACAGGGGGCCCAGAGGTAAGTTTGAGCCCCTGCTGTAAATCATCCCACTGTGGGATTATGTTCATATTTTCTTGATTGTGTTCGTGTCTTTTTTATATCTTCTACATAATCCGCGCTACGATATATAACATCATCAATCATTTTGTTCAGTGATTTTGTAATGATAAGCGATTAAAAAATGCATTTTCACTTTCTAGAACAAGGGAAATCGGTTCATTGCTCTGCCTCTTCGTTTCACGCCATCACCGTGAAATTTTCTATCGGTCCAATGGTCTGATCATTCCCCCCTTGGTGCCATGCGTGTGCACCAAGTCGTGGACCTCGTCAGATAACATAGGTATACATCTAATGAGACTTTATGAGCAGGCATTCCGTTGATAGATCCATTGATGGCTAGTAGGACCACAGATAGAAAATAGACAAGTGGTTTTGAAATTAGACCAAAAAAATCTGCAATATTCGGCGACGAACTGAATATGTTAAAAAAAGTTGAAAAGATTCGTTTTTAAAAAGAATTGATATAATTTTAGATGAAGGCAATTTGTGACCGTATAATCTGCATAAAATTTCTAAAAAAATAATGTATTTTCAATAAAATTTTGGAGAGTTACGTTTCCACTTTATATGTTTAAAACACATTGGTAATCTAACAGTTCAAAGCATTTTCACAGGTCTGATAAATATATTGTTTTATGCTTATCAAAAAATATAACTTGAAAATAGTTCTGTATCAGCAATCAGCATTTGGGTCAAGAATTGTCATACCCACAGTATTTAAACAATAAAAAATATTATGTCAATAAGATATTGTTCAAAGTTCAAACGTTTTAGGTACATTATATAGATTTTTATTAATAGTGTCGCTCTGTGAGAGATCGAAGCTAATACCAATGCGTGTATGGGTGTTTAGTGTTCGTAGGCGGCCGCCCAAGTGTCTCCCGAGCCCGCCGCCCGCCCCCGCCCTGTCTAGGCTGCCGCCCTCTATTTCAGGACTGCTATTTGCTCTCTGCACTCTGTCAACCAACCAACCAACCAACCGACTCAACTAATGCCGTTTCCGACGCGCCACTGCGGTGTATTCCTCGGGATTGTATCTAAATGTATAGGTATGCCGCCGATAGATCTGTTGTAACCTCTCATTCTTTTACTAATGAGGCATGGAACAGAAATATAGATAATAGACACAAGGGAGATGGGCCATGAATCATCATTAGGATTATGCAGTTTGGTCTTAGCTCGGCGACTTTCGGTACGCTTTCATGCCATATCTCCCTCTGTTTCTATTGTTTATGGCTGCATCGTTGGATTCGTTGTTACCTCTCACTCTTTCCTATACATTTATTTATTTGCGTTATAAACCGTCTTGCCGTAGGAAGGTCATACCATTGATCAATAAAATAACCATTAAAAATTGAAGACCGAAAAAATAGAATAACAATTTAATTTTCTTTTTAAATCTGGTATTTACAAAAAGTGTAATTATGTCATCTTCTATCTTCGTCGAACTTCACAGCGGTGCTGCCAAGGTCTGTTATCTATGTGAGGATATTGTGTCAGCGCTTCATTAGCAGCAGACACATACCTGGACGGATGACGAACCTCGTGCCAGCACTGTTGGTGGACGCGGTTTACTCTCGCTGCAGCAGCTGGTCCAGTTTCTTCACCATCTTCGTGTCACCTGTTCCTGTCCTTCATTTTACTTAACTTCACTTTATTTTTGTAATATCTGCATCAACTGTAAAGCGCCCCTGAGGTGATATCTCACAAAAGCGGCGCTATACAAATTGTCCAATAAATAAATACCTAGCTACCCAGGTTTGCATTTAAAAATTGATGAAAATGGATTACTATATTACAATTTGTTTAAATTCGGTAAAAAAGCCATATAATTTTATTGGTTTTTAACCAGCGATGTCTGGTCCTGTATGCATTCTTTGTGGTTTTTTCTCAGAATTACGTTGCAAACTAACTAGGTTATAACCACCTGTAACACGAGACGCGTGTTTCATTGTTCACAAACTCGCTACGTGTTCCCTTGTCTACTGCTTGGGACACACTTTGACCTCTCTTGCACATACATAAATGTTTAGAGAGTTGTCTAGGTTCCAGGCTGAGTAGGGTCATCAGATCTTAAGCTGAAAGAGGACAATCTCTTGAATTAAAACAAAAAAGGTTAATTTGTTTAAAAATAGAACAAAAATCTCATATTATGTGCCATCACATTTCAACACTGTATTGTTACTGTTGCTTTGACATGGAACCCTCTGATATTAATTCTTTGTTTTTGAAGAGATTACTCTAAAAATCCACGTCCTTCTAATCGTACCTATTCTTTGAGTAGTATGGCCTTGTCCGCTGAAGAATAAACCGATAAAACTGTGTTGCGGGCGTGTCCATGTGCCCGAAGTAAGGTCAACCTTTCTTTACTTCTGTATACGATGAAATTGATCACACATTTTCAAATATGGAAATTCATTCTTGAATAGGTGATTAATTTCATTGGCCTGTCTGGGGTTTAGCAGTCGAAAGCTCTAATGGTAATTTGGCGACATCAGTTTTCTTTCAAATCGGTATAGATCACGTTTCTATGGATTTTTCTATAATTATTACGAAGATAATATAGGATCGTATCTAAAATGGGTATAGGACATTATACTTAAGTGGAAGAGGAGAACCTTTTCTTCCTTTGGATATTATTTGGTAGCCCTGTTTCTGAGAAATAATCGAAGTACAAATAACGCAGAGTTCGTGACGCATTGTAAAAGTTTTGAACATGTCGTGTTCGTAGAGAGAACATATCACATGTGATAGGACACGCAGCTACCTGTTATTATAGGCGTACCGCTGATAGCTCCGTTGCAACCTCTCAATATTTCTTAGTGTGAAGAGATAACCACCGTACGATGCTCATGATAAAACAATGTAGCTATGGTCTTGCCAGTGAGAGCTCTGTTGCAATTCTGTCTTCTCTCTGATACACGCTTTGTCGATAAGAAAGCGGGAGAGGTCACACCGGAGTTATCGCGGTGTGCTTTAAATGAGAAGAATTTATCAGGAAAGCCTAAAATTATCAATTCAAAGCGTAAACTTCAGACGCACGTTATATTTATCAAAGCCATAATCAGCAACCAACCTGTTGTATGAACGGGACGCGCTTATAATTCGGAGGAAGCTACAAGCCAAAAATGTGTATATTCTTGGATGACCTTATATTGTAGGTAACAGGCATTAAAATCGCTTGACAAACGGAGTCTAGAAACGTTCGATTTCAAGCAAAAAAACTGGTTTTTATTTATTTTGTAAATATGTAATTTTATAAGAAAGCAAAAAAGTTTATCAAGTGAAACTGTCACAGATAATCTTAGCTATAATACTGTATTTTTTAAAGTTGTTTTATTTACGCGTTTACACATTTCTATTAAAAAAAAATTTTTTGTAGTTTACATTTATATTTTTTATTGAGTAATTATTTTTTTATTTGTATTCTACTCAAGCGAAGCGATAGTAAAACCTTCAATTTATCTAAAGCATATTTTTTGGTATTCATAATGTACACCAATTCGTTATAAATATTAATCAACAGTGATTTAGCAGCTTCGCCTTAAATACCATATTGCCAAATCATAGTTTGTAAACGTCAAAAGCGCAACATTCGCGCCCCTTTTCACTATACATACAATTAAACCTATTTTCTTACGAGTGATTTTTACAAATTATGCATTTTATTTTTATAGTCAGTCGTAAAAATAATTAATTAAGTCGCTAACGTCTGTCGCAGGTACACACCATAGACCGTCAATGGTACACTCATTTTAATTATCGGTCCGGATGGCTGGAGCAAGCCAAAGCGTGGGCTTCGGCGCCAGTCTAAGGGCACTTATTGCAATGTGGTACACAACCTACTCCCTCGAGGAATTCAGTCGGTGTTATTGATATTGACCTTTGCATATAAATGCGCATTTTGACCGACTCATTTATTATCAGAAATGATTGTGCAAGATGTATTTGACATGCTTTACTTTTCGTAAATCGGATCAAATTCTTCAGTTGTGTACATACGTAATTATTATTTTATGATAATAAAAATAAGTAACAGTAAAAGATAGAAATTTTTTTATATTCTCAAGACATCAAAAAAAAAAACATCAATATGGTCCAATATTTTTTTACAAGTGAGAAAGGGTCGTTTTTCTCTTCAAAACTCTTAAAAAAAAACTCTTGTCGCAGGTTTACGTGACTTTTAGCCTACTAGGTCAAAGCTGAAGCATTTTGATAATCGGTTCAAAAATGAATTTTAATAAATGAAAATGCTTTATCATTTTATCTGAAGTGAGGAAAAATTGACATTTCTTCCGGTGCGTGGATATCAACTCCCACGCTTCGATATTTTATGAAATGAAACCGTATTCTAATTCAACATTGTATTTAATAAATTTAGTGGTTAAAAGATAGCATTTTGTTTAATTTATTCTAAATATAGCAAGCCACAATATAATTACTTTTTACAAACATTCGAAATTATTAGTCGCATGCAAGAAGAAATAAATAGTGACTTGGGTGGTATGTTGTGGTGTGATCCCAACTCGTTTCAGTCTAATGTAATGTCCGATAGCTCAAATTCCCACGCAGTGTGCTGCCGGTCTTACGGAGAAGACATAAATCAAACATCGGAACAAGTAATTTGTTGTGTGTAGCAATTTGTCCACATTTACCACTGTGCGGTTTATCGGACCTGTTACAGGTCCCGAAGACAAATCGCTACCAAAGGTGAAGAAAAAACATCGAATTGATTCGAAGTCGTTAATGAGAAGACGACATTAATTTGTGTCGAATTAAGTGGAGCAGAACTTTACAATATTGTCTATTCAATTAATCAAATAGGTAGGTATTTGTTTTTTTTTTTAATTTATGCATATTCACGGGCGTATATTTAAAGGTGGATTTACTGTCGGGGCGTGTCTTCCTCCTGGAATCGCACTAATTAGCATAGTCCGTGAAAAATCACGGATAGTTTTAATTCTCGACAAATCAGTTCAAATTTTGAAAATTGCAATTTTTATGTTAAAAAGATTATATAATAGCTTACGTTTACCCGGCATTGCTGGGGGTTATCCTTAGGATATAGAAATATACCATCGCCAACTTTTCTGTAGGCCTGTTCAAGAAATACAATTCCATAGTACATTATTTTTGATTTATCTCATAAGGTTTAGCCAGCGTTAGGTTAGGTTAGGTTTTTATACACTTTATATACACCACTAATTTAATCAAAAATGATTGACGTATTTCAAAACCAATGGTTTCTTCGTCGGGATAAACGCATAGTGAAAATTAACAAATTTAAGAATAGACAAACAAGTACGAGTATGTATAGCCAAATAAGTACCTATAGACAAACATATTACAGTTAGCGGCGATTAATTAGTGAAATTCAATCTTTATTGCTTTATCACTTTGTTACAATCAGTTCCAACACCTCTGCCATAAGTCACCCCAAGTGGTTCACCACGATTTGGTGACTTAGCAGGGTTGCCCGGGTTCGTGAGGTGAGGTTCGTCCTGGTCTTGGCGACAGATGCATCTGCTCACCAACTGCGTGGCAGGCTGGATCGGGAGATACTGGTTGGGGGAACCTTTTTACCTCTCCAGACTCTTTCGGAACATCCCATCTCCTTGCACCTCAGTGGGAGGGATGGATTCATACGTCCGTCACTCCTGGAGACACTGATCCCCAGATTCCTACCCACCCCTCATTCCTTTTTCCTTTTCGGAACTTCCTCCCCTTATTTTCCTAAAAAGACCATTCTCACAGCATCCCCAAAGATGACATTGGTCCTGAGGTGAATTATTTTCCTCAGATTCTTCTTTGTGGAGGTAATGTAACAAAAAATAACAATGAAATAACAAAAAAATAAAGAAAACGACATTTAAATTCAAAGAAAACCGAAATTATTGTTCTTCATTTTCAATGAATGTCGATCTTCTGACATTCTAAGTAAATGACCGAACATTTTCTATGAAGAATAGGATCGCTTGCTTCAAATAAGATCCTATTTTGTAACTCCCGGCTCCCCTCTCAAAACTCTAATTTCGGGAGTTTTTTTTTCATTTTATCAAATTTTATTTCGACTGGGTGCACCCGTTTGTGTAGATAGCTACTGGGTGTGCCAGGTGCGTAAGACCTAGGTACATAATTATTTTAAAAAAATGAACTACGTTATGGATAACTTTATTTGCCTATATAAGAATTTTTAAGCTCAGTGCCTCGTTGAATATCACTCTTATTTGTTCAATTCAACTACTCAAGATAAGACGTACACAAATAAAGTTTTAATACTGAATATCCCACATGTTAAATATATACATATTTACCAACTATTATCACACCAGATTAAAATATCTTTCCTAATTATTTCAAATCAGAATAACCTTCCCTGTAAATACTAGTTGAAGTGTCTTTGAAGCACTTCAATAGGATGATCGCTTCGAAGAAATTGATTTGGCTTTTTAAATTTAATAATTTTTAAGTCCGCATGAATTTATATGATGTCTAGAATTTAGGATAGAATGTTTGAATTACTCACGCCGATATAAGTTAGCAATTATTGACGCGAATATCTAATCTCATTTCAACGCAATGCAGTATTTTCCATAGTGTACCCAAGAAGATTATGACGTAATTATTAAATATCTCAAGATAAACGATTTTTTCCACGCCGTTATTGGATTATTGAAGTTATGACACATTTAATTTTTTACGATTATAATCATAGTTTTTTAATGTGTTAGGTACCACGAGCGCTTTACAAAGCTGTGAATTAACCTCAATTACCCTAAAAATAAATAAAATGTATTCAATGTAGATAGAAATACACTGAGGGACTTGAGAAAAATGGGCACTCTAAAAAAAGGAGACACTTGCAGCTGTCGGGAGTGATAGTACCAAGGACTTTTCTATTCGCTATAGAAGATGCGAATAGGATGCAGCCAATCAATGGTGCCAGTGTCTCTGATTGATGGGAAGAACGTGGTACTAATACTAAGTCTAATACCTGGTGACTTACCTGAATGTTAAGTTGTGGAACCAGGAGACATCGCTGAACAACCCTAGTGAATTCTTTATCTATGGTGCCAAGGTCTCTAATTGATGGGAAGAAGTCTCAGATACCTGGGGACTTGAATATCAAGTTGTGGAACCAGGAGACATCGCTGAACATCCAATGACAACCCTAGTGCAGACTGGGTTAGTGTCAAAGGAATACGGTAAATCAGTCAAACATCGGAACTTGTCGTGTGTTTCAATTTATCAACTTTTACCACTGTGCGGTTTATCGGACCTCCAAGGGTACGTATACATTTGCGAACCGTACCACGAATTACGGGAAAGGAACGAATCAACTGCAAGCTGCGTTTCGCGCCATTTGCGATTGCTTCGTTTCTTTCCCATACGTTGAGGTTCAGTTCGGCTCGACACGTACCGAAGACAAATCGCTACCAAAGGTGAAGAAAATACTGTTTTTTTTTCAAATTGGGGTTTCAAGAGGCTGTTTAGGTTCCGTGACTGAAAAAGTTCGAGAAATCCTGGCTTAGGTCATATACATATATATACTTAATAATAACAATCGTTAAATCGCCTTAAAGCTACTCGGAAATTACAAAAATAGACTTGAATTATTATTCCTGTAAATTCAATAATTCATCTTTCAATGAACTTAAGTTGTATTGCCTGAAACGATGTACGAAACGGGGAACAGGCGAATTTATATGTCTGCCTACTCAGATAACGGAATAAATTGAATTAATTATGTATAAATATAAATAATTTACTCCGTCGGAATTTTGACCCCCCGACCTCTTCTTCCTCCCACTCGACCACCACATTATTATGGTGGATTTACATACTTCATTCATGTTTCTAGCCGGTCCAAAACGCTGACAAACATTTTCTCATGTTATATTATGTTTGTGGGTTTATTTAATGATTTCTACTTTCGATTTACGATCAGAGCGTTCTAGTGCTCAAATTGTATATCTTTTTGGGACCCAAATGGATACCACATAAAAAATAATTATTTTGTTTAATCCGTTTAGCAAATTAAATTTAAACAGTCAGAGATTCTTTTAAGATTCAAGAATTGAAATGTTTTTTCATTGACGTACATATTATACATAATATCAGTAGACAAACATTGGTTCCATAGGCAGGAAGATACAACTATCTATGCTGATGCTGTCTCTGATAGACATCAGTAACGTGAATACTTTTGATCATCTTCTAAATAGAGATTTTGAAACAAATCTACAGCAGTGTAAAGAAGTGGGTTGCGGCACGGTCCTCCCGTGTAACTGTTTCAGACCCGACCTTTGTTGAGAAACGGTTTTTATTTTTTATTGTAATAATATGAATAAGGGTAACAAAATAAGCATTAGAATCGCAACTTGTCTTTTTCTCTGATCATTTCCTCATTGCTGAGGAACGTGACCCTAGCTCCAATTTCCCTGGTAAACCAAGCTCCTCCACTCCTCGTGGTCCTACGCTGCTTGTAGAGCCAAGTTTCGGACATGGTGGTATTTGATCACTCCAACGCATCGGTGATCTTCCTTAACTTCATGAGTTAGTTAGACATTGAGTTTCTCCAGGTGTGAGTTCTAAGTTTGGCGAGCAGCGTATCCAAAAGCCAAAGTATCTTATGCTACGTATACATACATACGAGCCGAACTGAACCTCAACTTGTGGGAAAGGAATGAATCAACCGCAAATGGCGCGAAACGCCGTTTGCAGTTGCTTCGTTCCTTTCCCGTGATTCGTGGCTCGGTTCGCGTTTCGGTTCGCAAATGTATACTTATCATTAGGATATGCTGCAGGTAGACAGTTGATGGTCTAATATGGATCCAGAATGGATTTATTGGACCATCTGGCTCGATGGAATCCTGAGAATTTTTCTCCAGCATCCCATTTCCGTTTATCCGCTTCCTTTCGCTGCTTCCAAGCTGCTTTTTTTCACATCGCATTGTCAAATATATCCATATTATTTGTATAATTTATCACATTACGGATTTTCCGATTATGTTAAAACTATAGAATAAAGAATAGATTAGACGGACTGGCTCCGGATTCACCTTATCCACATTAAAATATGAGGTGTTAACTTTATCTAGAGGAATTTTCATATCTTGTCACCATTGTTTGCACGGAGATATCGATAGGTGCGTATCGCAATATCCGATAATTAAAATATTTTATGAGTTTTACTGTGGGGTGAATTGGAAGTATTCATTCGTCGAGAGCAACAAAAATAATTTATTCTCACTTTTAATCATTTAGTAATTTCATTCCAAATACAATTAATAGTGGAATGTTTGTTTTGTTTTTGTGTTGTAATTTCCTTACTACGAAACCTTTATGTACATTAAATAAATAACAGATAGCCGAAACAAAACTTTTATTTACCATGTCAATTGATAATCTGTTACAGGTTATTTAGGGCCTTTAGTAATGTTCTTCACGTGGTTACGCGAGGTTAGATGAGTGGACAAGTGCGTCTAGTTCTCACCTAGATGACGTGGGCTCTATAATTCATCTGTTTGCTTATTTCTCTATCATTGCACAATCATCATATTTTGCGTATAATGATGATGGTAGTAGGAGTTTTTCAAACAATATTGTCAGGTTATTCGTAACACCGGAATTTTTGTTTTCTTTTTAAAAAAAAAAATAAAATTAATGTGAAAACTGCATAACAAGCTAACTATGGCTTCCTCAATTTGAGGAATGTTGTGATAATGGGTTATTCAGATCTGATCACTAAACACGTCTAAAGCCATTTCAAGCTACGTTTCTATTCCGAACGTTGCACGGAGAAAACTTACTGAAATAAAATATTGATGATTTATTAATAATCTCTTCAAATTATTCGTACTCTTGTTAAAAACGGGACTGCAGACCTTAAACGAAAGAATTGACAGATTTCCTAGTAAACCATCAGTAAAAGACGATTTTTTATGGCGAGGTCGGAACAATAAAAATTCTGTCTTTTCACATTTCGTCATTACATAATAACAGGATAAACGCAGCTGCATAAACACTTGTTCCTATATATTATGAAAGTACTTGTAGTTTATTATGAAATGGCCTGCTATTTTAACAAGATTTTAATAAATCAGCAATACTCATTTTTCTCCGCGTGATCTTTCACCGCCATCGCTTGTAACGGTATAATATATATATGTATATATATATATGTATATATATATATCGTCATCCTTCGTTATCGTTTTAAAACCAAATTCCTCTTCTGCCAATCAATTATTTTGATTATGTCTAATCGTAATCACCCAATAATGCTCATAAATAGTCTAACAATCTCAAGTGTTTTTGTCCTAGTACCTATATTAAATTCACCTAAAACTATTAATTGGCCATTCCACTTGAAACTTTATTTCCTCCCGATAAGATGAACCTTCACCCACAAACGGAATTCATTCGGAATAATAACAATTGTTACTAAGTGCTGTGGTAATGTAGTTATCCATATTTGTACTAAAAAAATCATTGCTACTTAATCGATGTATACATTTTGTAGATTAGTAACATTTACCTACAGTGTTACGTTATTGAAATTTCTATGGTAAAGATATTTTGGAAATATTTTTTTTGAACATAAATATATTTAATTGTAATTTTACACCCTTAGTTTAGTGGCTGAAGTACCCATTTTCACATAAAGTGCATCTCAACGAGAACTACAGGGTTCTCCAATAAGAGGTGTTATTTTGATATTCAATCGTAAAAGATCAATGGTTTCGTTGCTTGTGTGGCACATAGCGCCGTCTTGTTGAAAGTAAACGTTGTCCAGATCAATACCATCCAATTCCGGCCATAAAAAAATCATTAATCATCTTTCGATAGCGCAATCCATTCACCGTAACTGTTGATCCAGCCTCATTTTCGAAATAGTAAGGTCCAATGACTCCGCCGGACCATAAACCGCACCAAACAGTCACACGTTGAGGATAGAGAGGCTTTTCAACAATAACTCTTGGGTTTTCCGAGCCCCAGATGCAACAATTTTGCTTGTTGACGAAGCCACCGAGGTGGAAATGGGCCTCATTACTCAAGATGATTTGCATTTGATTCACTCAAGTGAATTTTAATAATTTCAATGCGTTGTTGAAGCGTGTACCGTTCAATTTTTATTAATGGCGTAGTTTCTACTTGTCAAATGTCAAAAAACGACAGCTTCAAAAGTAACATCTACCGAAATAGCGGGCTATTCAAAATAACACCTCTTATTGGAAAACCTGTATGACGCAAAAATTAAGCCGCCGCCGGTTTTTTTGGAATTTTTAATATTTTTTACAAACATTACCGTGTTACGAATAACCTGACAATATTTGAAAATCTCCTACTGCCATCACAATAAACGGAAAATGTTACTTGTGTTGTTGCTTGTGTTGTGGTGGAGGAATTGAACACACCGCGTCTGGGTGGGAACCAAACGAGATGCCAAATCATTTACTAACCTTTGATGTCAGTGACCTAAACCCTTCTTACTCTAAATAATAAATGACATATATGTATATTAGCATATAAAAATACGTTTTTTTCAAAAACAATAAATTATAAGAGAGCCTATGGCTTATTGTCCAAAAGTCGTTGTTTGTGAATAGGCCACTCTGGTTCTCGCGGCCTCAAATATGAGCGGATTAATCAGCAACGCTCGATCGGTGAGGTCTGGCGTCACTATATTTGCACAGCTTTTTTTGTCTGGAAGTTGTAGATCAACTAAACTATTTTATGCGCCCGTTGTCATTTCCATCAAGAGCTACAGAGCTTTGAAAAAATGATTGAAGTAAAATTGATTTGTTCTTTGTGGACCCTTAAGTGATGTGTGTTTGTATGTTGTTTGTTGCAGATTTACGAAGCCACAGACGTTTGCCGACTGCATCGGTAATGAACTCCCCCTCGGCTGGGAGGAGGCGTACGATCCACACATCGGGGCGTACTACATCAACCATGTCAACCGTAAGTAGAAGTACCTACCTACTCAACATAATCACAACATACACCGTCACTGCTTATACATTTCTCTTGGTTGCATCTCGCCTCTTATTACCTATTAACCGGTGTATCCTTTTCATCTTCTGGTGCCCTCTTCTATCACCAGGGCAATTTTCTGCACACATCCTCTTTTTTCACTGACAAATATTGGAAATTAATCTTCGTATCCTAAAATTGAGCCATGCTCAAACATTTTTAGATGTTTTACTCTTATTTTTAATTATTAATATTTTTATGGTAATGCGCAGTGAAAATTTAATGATGTGAAATATGATTAATTTATTAAAAATCTGGTCAAATTATTCGTTTTCCTGTTACAAACGGGACTGTAGACCTATAACGAATGAATTGACAAATTTCATAACAAAATATTAGTGGAGCACGAATTTGTTATCAAGAAGTCGGAACACTTGTTCTTAAAAATACTAAAATTATATTTATTCGAACAAGGCCACCTGCGTGAACACGTGTTCGTATATATTCTGAATGACTAATATTTTGTTAGGAAATGGTAATGCAGTCACATAACAGTATCTTGATGAAAAAGACGTACTCATTTGGTCTCCGTGTGGTCCGTAATCTGAAGTATTCAAGCCATAGATCCATTCTCAGACGGGAGCCCAGTCGTCTTTCTTCCCATTGAGGTGAGACATATTGGCACGTTAGATTAGTTGAATCTGTGTTTATTCATCCTCTTCATACTTCCTATAGCTTTTACTCTATTTCGTTGCCAATACTCTATCTAGTCCCTTTAATCATTGAGGTTATCACCGGATTTTCATGTCTCGCAACATGTCTTACCAGGTGTCTGAGCCTTCTTCCCACCAAGAAGGAACATTAGCACCCTAAATGAATTGGTGTTTGCTTTTTTTGCTTTAGTTCCTTTAGTTCCACACAGACGGCCCTGAGGAAAAAAATATCCTTCAGGGTCTATGTCATCTTTGGGAATGACATGAAGGGTCTTTTTAGGGAAAGGTATGAGGGGTGGGTATGAATCTGCCGGCCAATGTGTCCAAGAGTGACGGATGTATGAATCCATCCCTCTCACTTCGGTGCAAGGTGATGGGTCGAGTCAAGTCACCAAACGTAGCGAACCACTTTGGGTTACCTATGGCAGGGGTGTTGGTTATCTAATAAATGATTCCCAGGCGGCGGTACCCATACCCGTGTCCCAAATTGTAAGTCCCTAATCATCTTCACATTTCCTACAGCCTTTTTTAAAAGAGAGACAAACACTAGTTTATAAATAAACCTATCAATCTTTGAATTACTTTCAACTGTATTCATTTAACAGTAGGCCCAATCCAATGCCTTTAATAAAGTTCACCAGGGTTATTAATGGGTGCTAAGCGATGACCTTCGCGAAGCTTCTTCTCATCGAGTTGGGCATTGTCACCGTAAATGAATCATCGTTTCTTCATCCTCTGCAAAGTTCTGCAGTTATTGGTGCTTTCCACTTCTAACAGCTGCATGTATCCATGGTTGTTAACAATGCGTTCTACTTGCTCCATCAGTGACTTTCTATCCATATTGAATAGTTGCCTAGATCGCTAGTGAGCGCTTTAGATATTCTCTGCGAATCATACAATGTTATATAGCCACACAGCTAGTCCTAGGTCAGCGTGAATTCCTTACTTCATTATAAATGTCTGATCATTGTAGCTTATAACGTTGTAATCGATATCATTATAATAAAATAACACTCATTGTAACAAAACGCGTTAAGCCGGATACATCGCCAACGCGATCCCCGGATCAACACTGTAACATTAATTGAATTATAGTTTTTGCACACCTCTTTACGCCTAAAGTTAAACAATTGAATTTAATCAATCTTCTTGAAATTGATCCGCATTGTATCCTGCAAAGAGAAATCGGGTCATGTAACTTGTGCCCTGTTCAGTGTTCACATTGGAAGTAAAAAAAAACCTCGAATCTTTTATAGCCAGTGACTATCTTTATATCTGTAATGTTTTTTAGCTTTCAATCTTTGTGTTCAACATTGAAAGAAGGCAACAAGCGTTGAACACTAAAAACGTTGATTTATTATCTGATTCCTGTATATCCTGGATTATTTTTAAGACTCGTTGCTGTGTATAATACCAGCTGATTAAACTCTAACCTCCTTCACATCCCCAGATCACGTGATTGTATATTTTCACTGCCAAAAGTACTACCGTGATTTATTTTTGGGTTATTATGCCGTGTTGCGCTTCATCCTTCTTTAGCCAACGTTGGCTAATAGATAACTAAATACACATACCTTCACTCCTGGTCCTACCGGAAGAAGTACTTCCGACTGGTGTTGTACAATTGTCCTAACTGACTATATAGGCCAGTGCAATTAGCGCCAAAAAGGGGGTCGCGATCGAAGTAATTCCGGTAGTCCCAATTTTTTTATATATAATATAAACTGATCTCCCGATGTAAAATCTGAATTTCCGACCTTGGCACACCTGTGCTCGCGCCGCCATTTTGAAAAAACTGGCCGAAATCGGGCCAAAATCTAGTTTTTCCCAAATATCTCATTTCCAATGCAAATTTCGGCTAAAGTATCTTTACAAGTATAATAGAACATAAAATGACCTACAACTTTTGTAAAAACAAATTTCTTCTATCTCTAATAGGTACCGAGGTAGAAAGTCGTAAAGGTGCGTATATTTTTGAAAAAACAAGTTTTTTGCGCGACTAGCTTTGGTTTTTTATAAATACCTCGTTTCCAGTGGAATTTCATGAAAATTTTATTGATACCAATTATGTAGATAATAAAATTTTAAAAAAGGCTGTGCAGTTTTTATGTTTATATAGTTTTTTTTACCGATATAAAGAATAAACAAATCTAGGTAGGTACGCACAGAAAATCAATCACGGTTTATTATCACGTTATTAGATTTTTGTTTGCATTTTTAAATACATACATCTATAAATTTACTAGAGGGCACTTCGGTATGGGACTGCTGGATTCGTTTATCTGCATAACATTTGTAAGGGTATCGAGTCATTCTGTGGGATCGAATCAGAAACGTCAGAGCAACATGTAGAGATGAGGCCTACAAGAATTAGGAGGGATGATCGAGACGTTCAAACTCTCATTGATTGGTTTGCTTGCCATGAACCATTTCCTAAAACAAACGTGATTATGTCTATTAGCAGTGGCACAATCGGGGATAGCAAAGTCACTTGTCACACGGCTGAAAAGATGGGGAAATTAGCTATGTCTAAAGTTATCAACCAGAACTTTGGAAACCTACACATAAAACGTAATAATAATAATAATAATAATAATTGGATAATTTGTAGAGCGCCGTTTTTGTGAAAAATCACCTCAAGGGCGCTAATGATGCGATAGTTTCTCTTGCGGCGGTGACCAGCAGTGTCAAAAATCAGGGTGTGACTATGGCAATAGATCCATTAAAGCTATTCCATCGTATGTGTATTGCCAAAAAGTCTGAAAGTGAACTTAAAAAATATTTTAAATATGAACTCTCTCCTGTACCATTGTCTCTTTTCTCAGAAGAAGGCATGCGCAAAGGAACGAAGTCTATATTTAATCATCATTCAACCCTCTACCAAATAATACAGAACTGGGAAGCAGTAAAATACACGTAATTGATGGAGGATATTTACTGCACAAAGTGGTATAGGGTCGTGCTCAACCTTTTTCAGTAATTTTCCAGCAATATGTCAGGTATGTACAAAATCATTATGGAGCCAATGCAGTAGTGGTATTCGATGGATACCCAGATTCTATGGAAAAGAAAAGCACTAAAGGGGTGGAAAGAGCACGGCGTGCCAGAGTTACAACTTCTGCTGAAGTTTTGTTTTTTGAAAGCATGCACCCACAAGTGCCACAGGAAAATTTTCTGGGAAATGAGAAGAACAAGTCTCGTTTTATTTCACTACTCAGAACCTCATTTGCACGATCCCACGTAACGACAGTACAAGTTGAAGAGGATGCTGACGTTCTCATAGTGAACACAGCAAATTCATTGTCATTTCAACATGATGTAGTCATAATCGTTGGTCAGGATATTGATCTGCTGGTACTCCTCACAGCTCTCTCACCTCCCAACGTATATTACCAAAAAGTTGGAAAAAATAAATCACCTAACGCGTTGTACTCGAACAAATGTTTTAAACACCTTGAAATAGTTGAAAACATTTTATTCCTTCATGCCATAAGTGGTTGAGATACAACTGGAGTTCCGTTCGGTCAAGGCAAACACAAATTTTGTAATATTCTTCTCAAAAACCACTCAGTGAATGAACTTATTCGTGTATTTCAAGACCCAAAAGCAAAGACAGAAACAATCACTTTGGCTGCCGAACAACTATTTGCACTTTTGTATGGCGGCAACGAGAAATCAAATTTGGAAAATTTAAGGTACATCATTTTTGTCAAAGGAGTAAAAAAGAACAAATTCAATTTATCCAGGCTACCACCCACCAAAGATGCAGTCCAGCAAGATGCTTCAAGAACATACTTGCAAGTGCAGACTTGGCTTGGTCACGATAAAGATTCGACTGAATGGGGGTGGAAAAAGGATGCTGTTGGGTTACTTACTCCAGTAACAATGTTGAAGGAAGCTGCACCTCAGGCCTTGCTGAACTTCATATCATGTCAATGCAAAAAAGGTTGCGCTGGAAAGTGCACTTGCAGAAAGTCGGGTTTGAAATGTTCCTTACTCTGCATTCATTGCAATGGCAACTCCTGCGAGAATGCTGTAGAAGCCTTTGTTGATGACGATGACGAGGAATATGATGACCCAGTCGCCACAAATTTGGGTGATGAGACAGATGAAGAAGCTATTCAGGGCCAGAAGTAAGAAACTATAGTCAAGTGCTCGTACTTCTGTCTAAACTGATCTACCATTAATTTTATTTTTTGTTATGCTGACAACTTAACTAATAAAGAAAAGAATGTCAATAAATGTTAATTTCACGAAAATACCAATTTTTTATCTTTTTTATGTACCTTATCATCTTAATTGTATTAATAATCTTAAATGTATGTTGTGATTACGTTGATAGGCATGTCAGACCAAGCTGCGAGCACAAATGTAGTGGCTTGGCCAATTTTAGTGGTCTTCCCATTGGGAATGTATGACGACCGATATGCTGAAATAGTCTATCTACTATATTTATATCTAGGTCTGACACAGGCATGACGATTTTTGTCAACGTATATGTTCTTAGAACAATAATTGTTAAAGAAAAATAAAATCAAGGAATGCCAAGTTTAAAACACCTAACCTCTGTTTCAATTTTTGGCCTGGTTTTGGTGGATTAGAGTTTGGATACGTAATAGAGATAAAAAATATAAATTATATACCTATTTCTTTAACGAAATTTTATTTTCTACAAAATTATTATCAATAAATTTTTCACAAAATTGTACTGGAAACGAGGTATTTATAAAAAACGAAACCTAGTCGCGCAAAAAACTTGTTTTTTCAAAAATATACGCACCTTTACGACTTTCTACCTCGGTACCTATTAGAGATAGAAGAAATTTGTCGGATCAAAAGTTGTAGGTTATTTTATGTTCTATTATACTTGTTAAGATACTTTAGCCAAAATTTGCATTGGAAATGAGATATTTGGGAAAAACTAGATCTTGGCCCGATTTCGGCCAGTTTTTTCAAAATGGCGGCGCGAGCACAGGTGTGCCAAGGTCGGAAATTCAGATTTTACATCGGGAGATCAGTTTATATAACATATAAAAAAATTGGGACTACCGGAATTACTTCGATCGCGAATCGCTAATTGCACTGGCCTAATAGATTGCTCTAAAGTCTCCTTGAAGACTTCTTAATGAACCTTCTGACTCCAATTTTGGACAGGCCTCACTCATTTTTTTTAGATTCGTTTATCCTTTTCGACTCTCATCCATCCGAGGTGTACACACTTGCCCTTAATAACTAAGGACGTTTCCCTAACAGGGACGGCGATAATTTTTTGATCTGATTAACCAGAAAAGACGACAAGGGGATTAGTAATTTTCAACGATTTTTTACAGAAGTTAATTTGAGGGTGTTAGTGTAAAATTCGCGATGTTTTGATTTCTTATCAAAGACAAGAAGATGTGATATACTTGGAAATGTTGACTTTATAAATTAACAATATTTTCATTTAGTTATTCTTTTTCCCGCTCATAGGAGATGTCTCACGCTTATAATTTGTCAGTTTGCGTAACACCGCTACACAAAAGCGTGCAGATGTCTATAAATAGGGCGAAATACAGATTTAGTTTTCCGCGAATCTTTTGTGCGTTTCACATTCCACAGCGCGTATCATCTGCTCGCAGCAGCATCCCGTACATACATTCACACAGTCCATATTTACAAGCCATACATATCGTACGTAAAATCTATATAAATTATCATACATACATACCCAAGCACTTCCCGGTACGATTCTTATTTCACGAGGACTCAGAATATTATATCTATTTCCTTTCCGAAACGCGTCATTTCCTCTTGATTTTATTAATCAAATAATATGACACTGCGACTGGATATCATCACTGCTGTCAGAAAGGTGATTCAACTTGAACCTTCCAGTATTCTACGCATTAAATTTGAGTCAGAAGATTGCAATTGCAACTGTCGAATTCCTAAAAAAAATATGATCTATTATAATCTCCTGTTTCACTTTAGGAGTAAAAAAAACTCCCGGCTCTTTTTTCATCCATTGACAACTGCCGTGGCAATGACGATCATTGTGAACACAACTAATCTAATAAAGTTGAAATCCTTATTCAGAACTAGACCAAACTACATAGAATAGAAACCCACATTTTCTTTATGTTTCTTTATAAATAATATGTTGTAATTTTCTTAATCTATAATATATAGGTATAGCTACTAGCCAGGATTATAAATGCAATTCTAGTTTTGTACCACATTCCTGATTACAATTAGCTTTTTTATAGCAAGCTCGAAAAAGATTCCTGGAGATATTTGACTCTCTGTTTGATGAGCTTCAACGGGTTATTATTATGGTCCCTCCGTTCTAACACCTTTCTGATACATAAAATCATCGTTTATGAAAAAGAGGGAGAGATTATAGCGAATTTTTTATCGGTATTGCTTTTCCTGTTGTTTTGGGTAATGTGGATTCCCTTTTTTCAATATTTTTCAACGACTTTATCACATTTTGGCTTTCGTTTCCGTGTTTCATCCCCCACGAGTTGGTTGCGATCGGTAGCGCTTTTGGGGAATGCAGCCAGCGCGGTGGGAATAAATAACTCCTTTCCTAGTATCGCGGATATAGAATCGCGGCGCTTCCCAAACTATATCATCCGGACTACCAACGACAACCAGCAAACTGAGCAAACCAAACACTAGTACTATTATAGATGTATCACTGATAGCTCAGTTGAAACATCTACCTATTTCGCATAAACGACGCGTATAACAGGAAGAAATTCTACAACGGAACTCTCAGCGATTGGATCAGTGGGGGCTTGTAGATGGGTGGTGCGCTAAATATATTGCCAGTCTATCCCTACGTCAGTTCAGGGGCTCTATTCCTGAATCGAGGGCGCTCGTAATCGCCGTCGAAAGTACGTACGTTGGTCGTCGTTGCTATTCCCGAAATTGGTCGAAGGTACATACTTCGACGCCAAACGTCAAAAGTCATTCCACACAACAACTACTGGGTATAACCAGTAGAAACAGGGCAGCGAGTGGTAGGTTGTTGGCGTTTCTATGGAATTGGCTGTCAAAATCTAGTCTAGCTGTCAAATTTTTTTTACCGGATTTTTTGCGCGGATTCCGCAAATGTAAAAGTGGGTGAAAATTTCCCACTTACTAAGTCTTTATCGGAGCTTACAAGCTCAATTAAGAGTTGCTTTTGGCAATTTGTAATATGTCCCGCAGCCATTTCTGTTTTGAATAACGAATAACTGTTGTCTGTTTGACAGTCACACCATAGAAATCACAAAAACATCAGGAACATAGACAATATTCACAGGGGTGCCAATATAATCATCTCTTCTACCAACTTCGACCGTTCGACGCTCAAGAATACGTAAAATTGAAACATTCGAAAAAGTTAGTCGCGACGACTAGTAGTTTTTCACTCGAAGACGGCGCATACGAAAACGATTGATCGTTTAACTCCAGAATCGCAGGCCAGGTAAACCTTCAGCTGTGAAGGGCACCAGAAAATAGCAATTGTGAAGCTTATACCTACCTGCTGGAGTGATCGGTATGCGAGCTGGAAATTGAAGTGGCGCCATCTCGCCATAGTAAGTTTAAGAGTCATCGGCGAGCGCCGTTCACGTTTCGGGGAAATTTCAATACTACGGTCACCATCCACACTTTGCGCGCTTAGAAAATTGGTGTTCCCGGGTGACGTTTCTCGATGAGCGATATGGGATTCGCTCGCATCACGTGACTTATGACTCGTGATAAATTCGACCGGTTGAATTTAACTTAATTTTAATAGTATTCTTAGAGTAAAAATATAGTATTACTCTTATTACTGTTATTTCATTACATTTTTATCAGTTAGTTTAGTTATTTGCGGTGATACGTTTATATATATTACGGTTGATAATTATTATTTTTAGATTGACTGAAATTTTGGGAATGCGTTGCTCCAACGCTCCTTAGAGCTATCCGCCACTGGACAGGCCTATACTAGCGAATATATATTCTCAATTATTTTATCTTTTAGTTCAATACTGCATTAGCCTTTGTATCTTTGAGATTTTTAGTGGAAAACGAAATTGGATTAAGTCTTATATTGTTTGGTTTTTGAGATATTGATGTTTTTTTAATCCCAACTGTCCAGAGCCAGTGTAAATATGGCATTCCTAATTGAGGTATGCTGTGAGACTGAAAAGGGAGTGGAAAAGTAAGGAGAAAAGTTAGAGTAAGGTTGAGAGGTTCAGCGCCCTTGAGGTGATTTTTCACGAAAACGGCGCTATATAAATTAGCCAATTATTTTTTTATTTATTATTACCTGGTTATTCAGATCTGATAAATAAATTGTACTTATTGTGGCTTTTTTAAAGGTCTACTCAGAATATTCTCATTTCTAAGCACAAACTGCCTCCTTTTTTATATTATGTTTTAGTTTTAATGTTCTTGTTTGTCCTGTACTATTATAGTAGGTATATTATAGCACCGTTGTTGTTATTTTTTGTTTTGTCGTCGGTTTGTTTAAATTGTACATTTAGTGTTATATTATTAGATCTGTATTGGGTAAAGCGAACTGTAAGAATAATAGAATATTTTATTTTTTTATTTATTGGAAAATTTGTATAGCACCGCTTTTGTGATATATCACCCCAGGGGCGCTTTACACGACCACTAATACTAAATTACCTTAATTTTTTTTTTCGAAGAAAATTTCTTCTGTAAGCTTATCACTTTGTGATGTCATTATTTATTAGAATAATACACAAATAACTTTGTTTACATCAATTTAATATATATAACCTCTACATGTTTCATGAACAATGTTACTCTCTGTATATACTTGCTCCTGATGATGTGAACATTGCTCATGAAACATGTAGAGGTTATATATATTAAAGTAATGTAAAAAAAGTTGTTTGTGTATTAGTCTACTAAATTACCGTTTTTAAGTTTCTTCTAGTAAAGCGTAAGCGTTTAGCTTGAAGTGAAATGACACCACAAAACTGCGCTATATAAATGCGATGATATTATTACCAAACACGGCGAATACCATATCAAGCAAAGTTTCAATACGTTCAATTTTATTGAACGTATTGAAACTTTGCTATACTTATTTAATTGTTATCATCATTTATTTTTAAGGGATGTATTTATTTCGAGTACTTACCATTTCTGATGTTAATTCGTTTCTTTACCCAAATCATTGTGATTAATTAATAGGCGAATTTAGTGTTAAGTATACAAATGTTGGGTTAGGTATTCGGTAACCGAATAGCTCAGAAGATGATCAATTCATATTTAAGGTGATTTTCGCACGAAAACAGCGCTATACAATTTTTTTATCTTTTCCGATTTTATCTTCCTCATAGGAAAAACTAAACCCTTCCACACAATTTTCCACAAATGATCATCTGGTCAATCAACATTATGCAAGTGCATTATATAAGCAAAATAAATACAATACAATACAAGAACAACACGTCAAATCACCAGAGAACAAATGGGAAAATAATTCACCGACTCCAGATATTTTCATATCAGAGGGTTCGGCTCGGTAGAACTCATAACAGGGCCTATAAATTCTACTGAGCAAAGTGGTCATAACATTTTTTACTCCATATATGCTCAGGAATCGCTGGTTAAAATTTGTCGGGTACGTGCCGATACACCCTGATGACGGATTTCGTCAATATTGTATTTACATGGGGCTTTATGGATCGGATAAAATCATCGGTAGTTACGCCTATCGATCCGACATTGTAAAGTTATGGTTTTCATTGTTTCGTTACATATTATAATAATATTAATAATTATTGAATGTCAGCTTTCCCGCAGTTATAGAACCCTTGGGACGCGAAGGACAGCCTGGTGGATGGCCGGGCGAATTCCTTTGAGCAAATACTTCGCAGGTCATATTTAAGTTCGCGACTGACATGAATGTTTCACTTTTGAAATTCATACAACACTCGCGATGTTTTTATTAACTCCTTTGTGAATTCGGCCATAATAATAATATATACCTGCGTGAATCCGGCTTTATGATTTTTTTTTGTTTGAATACCGCTCCTGATGGAAATAAAATTGCGAATAAAAATTATTACTGTGGGGGTTATTTTTGCATGTTAACGGGTTATCTACATAAATAATGCGTATAACTAAGGTACTCATATATATTAGAGGATTAGAGTGCCTATAGCAAATGAAGTTAAATATCACGAAATTAAGCCATATAAATGTACTAGGCGGCTAGTAACTCCCAAATAATGTCTTGTATTAGGTATAGGTATAGATAAACCATATAAATGTATTAGGCGGCTAGTAACTCCTAAATAATGTCTTATATTAGGTATAGATAAGCCATATCAATGTATTAGGCGACTAGTAACTCCCAAATAATGTCCTGTATTAGGTATATATTAGCCATACAAATATATTAGGCGGCTAGTAACTCCCAAACAATGACTTGCATTAGGTATAGATAAGCCATATAAATGTATTAGGCGGCTAGTAACGCCTAAATAATGTCTTTTTATTAGGTATAGATAAGCCATATAAATGTATTAGGCGGCTAGTAACGCCTAAATAATGTCTTGTATTAGGTATAGATAAGCCATATAAATGTATTAGGCGGCTAGTAACTCCCAAATAATTCTTATACATATTAGGTATAGATAAGCCCTTTAATCTCAGAAGTCAAAAGTATTTATAATCGTTTCGTTGACAGACATAATGAAGTAATTTTTATTAATATGAATACGAAGCGATTTTCATGTCGCATTCTTTGCCCGTTGGAATTTTGTACGAGTGGCGACCAGATGTAGGCACAAAACATAATATTATTTGTTTTTCTTTGCGGTTTTTTACCTCTGAGAGAAAAAGATGAACTGCAATCGTTACAGACTTTTACTCGTTTTCGTAATTGTTACCCACGGATAGCAGTGCGTCATCTTAACCACAAAACAGAAAACGTGTTTTTGTAGAATTACAAAAAGAGTGAGCTCTACCGTCACGAAATTTGCACAGTTTCACTATCAGTTAGTCGTCTTTCACGGAGGGTACAATATGTATCACCTTTTAATAATGAAAGTGGAAAGAATCCAAATAGTGTCAGGTTATCAATATCTTTGACTGTTAATTTTTTTTTTTGGATGTCTCGAACTGACATCATGAGAATAGAGACTTTTCTGTGTGTAATTTCTAGGTAAAGTAATTTCAAGTTGTAACATCATTTATATAAAGACGCCACCATCAACAAACATATTATTGGTTTGGGTCATTAGTTTGTTGAGTGTAACTCAGGTTCAATGAACTTATTCGAAATTGGAACTGTTTTTGTCAAAAATTTAGACAAGATAAAGTACCTACCTATAAATTGAAACAGAAAATGATTTGAATTGTCAAATCCAAAATTGGAACTGATATGTCGAGAATTCAGACAAGCGATTAAGAACTTACCTACAATGTAATATTATTATTAATATAAAAAAATATTCTAATTGTATATTCGAAATGTATTCGGGTTTGACAGGTAAAGTCAGATTTCGTGATTTTTCAAGTTTTTGCGCTTTTTTAATTTTCAAAACAGCATTGTTTATTTAACGCACTAGACTTACTAACACAATACCCGTGATTTTTCGAGTCTGTGCTAGTTTTAAATAAAATTACA
The DNA here is from genome assembly GCF_061612785.1 of Hesperophylax consimilis. Classification (NCBI taxonomy): domain Eukaryota; kingdom Metazoa; phylum Arthropoda; class Insecta; order Trichoptera; family Limnephilidae; genus Hesperophylax; species Hesperophylax consimilis. Next base: position 10,492,311 of record NC_142856.1, on the reverse strand, counting down.
ATTTCCAATTGAATTCAAATGTGAAGCAATTATTATTTAAAAACCTCAACTAGGTACATCTTTTAAAAATCTCAAAAACTTCTTTAAAAAATCTCAACTACATCTTTTAAAAATCTCAAATACATCTTTTAAAAATCTCAACTACATCTTTTAAAAATCTCAAATACATCTTTTAAAAATCTCAACTACATCTTTTAAAAATCTCAAAACATCTTTTAAAAATCTCAAAACATCTTTTAAAAATCTCAACTACATCTTTTAAAAATCTCAACTACATCTTTTAAAAATCTCAACTACGTCTTTTAAAAATCTCAACTACATCTTTTAAAAATCTCAAATACATCTTTTAAAAATCTCAACTACATCTTTTAAAAATCTCAAATACATCTTTTAAAAATCTCAACTACATCTTTTAAAAATCTCAAAACATCTTTTAAAAATCTCAAAACATCTTTTAAAAATCTCAACTACATCTTTTAAAAATCTCAACTACATCTTTTAAAAATCTCAACTACGTCTTTTAAAAATCTCAACTACATCTTTTAAAATCATTCTCACTGATTACTGATTAGCTAGCGGTGAATTTAGCTCAGCAGTTGAGCATTAGTACTCGTACCTTTTGATTTTGTGTTACTTCCTGATTGGGTGCGTTATTCATATGAACACTGGGTGGGTACTGGGTACCTACCACAGGTGTGTGCGTGTTGACAGAAGGAGTCCCCAAGGTCACATTCGTGAAATAATTTAACCAAAGGTGCGGACTGATTAACAACATAGGAAGTTATGTTATGATTATGGAAAACAAGGTGCAATGAATCCATATCCTTATAATAATATTTACTAGCAGTTAAAAACCCGCTCCGCGGGTTTTTGCTGCTAGGCCCTGCGGGCGGCACTTCGTTGGGCTTCGCCCAGTTTGAGTGATACTAACAGTTACATTTAATAGGTAGATATTAGATCAATGGGTAGATATATAATAGAAAGACATTCTGAACCATTAAACACCCCTCACCCCAAAATAAATCTCGTCAATGAGAAAAATGTTTCCTCTTCCATACCACCGAAATGATTTAATTTTTAAATCGAAACTTAAATTGCAAAATATTTATATGTAATTTGAAAATAAAAAAATATCAACATATTACAATATTACATATAACTTTGGTAAAATAATATACTCTTACCAAAAGACTGTCAAAGTAATTACATTTTTTTTAAAATATATGAAGAATTATTTTATTGGGATAAGTCCTAAAAATCTACATATTTGGGTGAAATAATATTACGCTCTTACCTAACGATTGTCAAAGTAAATACACCAAAACTCTCTTAATTCTTAGGCTGGAAAACCTTACAGGTGGGATAAATTGAGTCAAAAAACAAAACTTTTTAAGCAAGTACAATTTATTATACTTTTATTTTTTACAATCTACAACATAATATTATACACTTTCATTAGGAAAAAATCTCTTTATAAACAATATTATCCGTATACCAATCAGTCAGAATTTGTATAAATAACGATGACTGCGCTCAAACTGTCCATGAGAAAATACTGGTTCAGGAAGTAACAGTCCACCCCGTTCAAAAGTTTGTCCTTGAGATTTATTGATGGTCATTGCATAAGCTAATTTGACTAATTGTAACATCCGACAAAGTGTTTTAAATTCTAGGAATGAAATGTACTGTACCTTTTCTGTTCCCCGTAATGATTTTGGCTTGAATTAAGTTACAGCTGAAATTTTTATAGCACCGCTTTTGTGAGATATCAGCTCAGGGGCGCTTTCCGTTGAAGTACATCCTCATTGATAGCATAAACATGACTATTTTTAGGGCACAATATGGTACGTTGACTCATCACTAAGGCATCAGGAGTTGTATGTGTCTCACTGTATATATAGTGAATAATATCTTGACAAATATTTACATTGGGAATAAGCACAGATGATTCTAATGTTCCTTCTACCGAAGGAAGTTTGCCATCTTCCAAGTCCAAAAGCCATTTAGAAAATATATTTTCACTTTCTAAAGCTCTGACATTTGTTTTTAATTGAAAAGTTTTCAAATGGTACCAAAGTATGCTGCTTTTTATGCAAGCGGCAATTAATTGTCCTCGTGAAGTACGTCGACACACTGGAAGGATCTGACGAAAGTCTCCGCCCAAAACAATAACTTTGTTACCAAAGACAGAATCACTTCCCATGATATCACGTATAGTACGCTCAATAACTTCTAAAGCTACACCTGGTGCTTCATCCCATATTATAATATCTGCTTCCGTTATAATTTTCCGATTCTTTGATGTGACCTTACATGTTGTATTGTCCTGTAAATTGATGGGTAAATTAAAAGCAGTATGATAAAACTCTTTTACCTTTTCGTCTTAGAGTGTGAATTAAAGTTTAGTAAAGGTATGTTTTCCATGTTTCGCCTGGGCCATCAATGAAGAAACATTCATTGTCATCATTTTCATGTGAAAAAACTTATTCAAAATAGAATTATATGCTTGAAGTTGTACGTCATTGAGTTTGGCAGCCATCAATTCACCTAAAGTGTTTTCAGAAATTACATTAAAATCAGATACTTGTCCAAAACTGCAACTTTCATCAGGTTCAGGTAAGCCCTGCATTCTGCAAGATGAATTCTCCTTCATAAGAATATCCTGTATGTTTAAAAGACAAAGATTAATTAATAGCTGTTTCTTCAGCAACACCACGATGAAAAAAATCTTCAGCCGAAGATCGAAGGGATACATTGTATTAAAATTAAAACAAATAGATGTCTAAGAATTTTAGGCATCAAATACAATGAAGCCTCCGTCATGCACTGCGTCCATTCTCGTATGTCATCAATGATGTTGTCGCCTCCCCGCTGTCGCCTCGTCCACTTTTTACCAGCTGAAAAGACATAGTTATTTGGTACATCTTGATACAGAATAGAGCGTCCCTCAATATCTTTAAGATTTAATTGGAACCACGCTGTTAAAGAGGTGTTCCTTGTAGATGCTTCCCTAAGAGCCTGTTCCTCCCGCCCCTCTACAAAATAAACAGATTGGCTGTCGGGTAAATGTAAAGCCAGAAGTAAAATTGAGTGAGATTGATCATGTATAGATAAGTGAGAAAATCTCTAAAAACCCAGTATAAATAAATAAATACTATCCAAAGAGGAACAAATTTCAACATTAATATGAGCATCATATTTTTTGCTAAGGAATGCATTATATGGAACAACAAATCGATTGTCGATACGTATATCCCGAACAACGTGATTTTCAGAAAAATTATCACGTATCCTGTACTCTGGGTAACCTGCGGAATTATTATCAGTAGCATCTTTAAATGATTTGGGGAATTTTTTAGAGCACTTACCGTATACCATGCAGACTGACCTTGGATTAAGTACGCCACATGGTCCATGAATGTTATTTTTTTAAATAATATGGTACAAAGCCGTTCTTCGGATGGGGTAGTTCTGCAGATACGGCATTATCAATATCAGAAGCTGTAATAAACTTATCTTGGCTGCAAAGTGTAAACACACCATGTAGATGAGGGAGTCCTCTTTTTTGCTGATCAATTACAGAAGTATACACCCAACAAATTACCTTTCCAAAAACATGTTTCTCAGTCATATCATGAATAAATTCCTTGACTTTTAGATGGAAAACCTTGGCTACTATATCAGGCCTGTCCGCGGCCGATTGATAATGTTCCAATTCGGTTGGTATTTCTGTCCATTTGGGATTGCATGTAAAAGTTATGACGACGACAGGACGACCAAATTTACGTACCATTGCCATTGAAACTTGATAAAGTTTATTCACATGGCGTGGTCCACCAGTAAATGAAGATGGAAGAATGACTGTATTACCTGCACATACTCCTCTATCAGTGGCTAAATTTCTTACATGGTTTTGCAAACCTTGATAGCATTCCACTCTGAGGTGTCGTTGGTTTTTCCTAATGTAATCTAGGCGACCAGATTGGTAAATAATGTAAGCATGAATTAAATACTGTTGAAAAAGTTTACCCGCATAATGGATTGGATTAAATATGTTTCTTCGCACTGCTAATTTACTTGCATAAAACTACATAGCAGTTACAGTATGACATTGAGCAGTACAGAAATCAGCATGATGCTGAAAGCCTGGAGTCCAACCACATTTACCTGATGGAAATAGTAGTGGGAAAACCATGGGATCTAAATGCTTTGATAAAGTTGCCATCCTTTGAGGTCCTTCAACATTTTTAGGTTAAACAGCGATATCTATACCCGATGACAAATTCCCGTCTGTCTGCTACGTAAACCATAGCGATATCGTGAGAACTGGTTGGAGCATTGTACCTCTGATGAACGTGTAAATAATAGACGTATATCTCTCACCTGCCCACCCTCAGCCGCAATGCGTATTTCTTCTTCCTCGACAGCTTCTTTTAGTTCAATCATCAATTATTTGCATTATATTTTTATAGCAATCGGCATAACATGGATGACTCATACGCACTCTAACAGCCTCATCAGGATCATATAGATAAAGCTGAGCATAGGAAGGTATTTTACCTGCAACTTGTATACTTCTGGAAGTCAGATGATAAACCTAACCAATTTTTTTAAAACAATATGGACCATTACCTGGGATATTAGCTATTTGCGCTCCAAATGAGGCAAATCTATACACTGTATACATCAAGTAGCATTTGTATTGACAAACAAAATTCCTAAAGTTTTTAGATTGACTACAATCTCCTGTCAATCATTCGTGCTGGAGGATAAGCTAAAATTTGTAGTATATGGCACTTCAATCGCTTGGTAAATTTCCCTCTCATTCGAACATTCCGAAATTTGACCAATTCTGGTAAAATATTGCCCACATACCTTTTAGCCATAGTAATTAAATTGAAATAATAATCTGAAAACAAACATTTCTTTTTAGCGATTCACAGCGATAGTTTTTAAAAGAAATATCTACGGTTATCACGTCAATAATAATTCTGTAATTATCACATATTAAACATGACAGCTGATGACAGCGAATGGGGTCGGTGTTGTAATATCAAAAAAATAATTAATTACGTATTTAAGTATCGAGTGGAACTGGTTATTTTTTATTTAATTTATGATGGTGGATTTATAATTATAAATTATATTTATTATTTATAATTATTTATAATTATAATATATCTCACATTAAATAATCACACTGACATTGTACATTGCTTGACACTAACTGGCTATAAAAGTTTTTTACATTTTTTCCATATACGCTGGCAACACTGAACAATCTGTCTTTCGCGTGAATAATGATAAACGTCAAATTTTAATACGTAATTGTGGATAATTTTTACTGTAATGTAATGAATCCAATGGATTGTCAACTTTCTAAAACATATTTTCTTCGATATTATCCAAAAATTATATGAGCATCGTGTCATTTTCAAATCGTGCCTTAATTTTCAAGTTAGCGGAATTTAACTGAAACAGACAATTTAAATTTGACCAATGAGAGGGCCTACACCGTCCAGACGCTAGAGTATTAATAATATCAGATTACTAGTGGAACCCGCAATGCTAATGTCTCGGGCGTCTCCAATTTCTCCCACCATTCACTACTGTGTACCACATGTTACTGTTAAAAAACTACATTCCATCGACTACATTCCGGTGCAGAGATATTGCGTTAAGGCGATGCCATACGTAGTAATGCAAAATCATGTGTTTTTGGTTTGAAAATTTGATCGCCTAGAAATGCTTTAATTAAATACTGCGAGTAGAATACATCTTGGCCTTTGAAATGATCGAGTATTTTTTAGATAAGTCCTTTTATAACCCCAGAAAAAAATAATGTAAAGGCCTATGAAAACTGCTTTAAAGTTCAAAATCTCCTACTTACGAACCCATTTTCGGTTATGATTTTATTGTATAATGTGGTAAATTAAGTTATTTAAAAAATTATCGAAAAAAAAAATATTTATGCCTGAACATCCACAAAATAAAATAAAAGGCACTTTTTGGCCATGTTTTTTTCTTACATAAATCAAAACAGGCGGATGGTGTTAAGCGGGAATTTAAATCTTATCGCCATCTACGTAAGGGTTGTTATTGATAACGGCTCAATTTAAAATATTACACGACGTAGTGCATCGCCTCAAGTATTCCTAAGGCATCCCCGACATCTTCTAACTTTGAGCGATATCGGACGACTATTTTTCAAATTTTGCGAGCACAAATATGCTGAATTTTTATATGTTCAGATTAACTGACGTGATGCACCAATGATTTGGAGTAAAGTTTTGAAGTTGTGAGCTCTAGGAAAACATCGACCTTTCTCTATTTTCTGTAAATATATAATTTGCATTATTGAACAGTCGAACTTGGTTATAACGGCTATAGTGAGTTCACGGCTTATATTGGCTATAGTGAGTTCACGGCTATAATGAGCAATTACAAAACGATATTTTAGTTCAGCCTTATCAATTGTTGACTGTTATAACGAGGTCGATTCACTGAAATACCGAGAAAATAATTTTGTCAACACAATTTATGAATACATGAATTGGTCGCTGGGTCTGAAAAAATAATTGTGAATTATTCAAGAATTATATATAAACCTTCCGGAATAAATTCTCTAAATGAAAGTCAAACCTATCAAAATTCGTTGCGTGGCTCGGAAGAATTAAGCGCACAAACAGACAAAACTTTGTGTTTTTTCGGCCAACCCAACATTAGGTATAACATAACCTAACACTAATAGTAACCACATCTGAATAGCCAGGTACTGCCCCAACTCTTTTCCCTCCCCCACTACCACACTCCAATGGGAGATGCTGTATTTCTGCTGGCTCCAAACGGATGGGAGCAGTTGGGAGTCTTGGGCGTTATTCACATAAAAAAGTTCTTTAATTAAGTAATTAAGGAGATGCTTATTCTGAAATGTCCTTGAAATTCGGTAGTGTCCACACAATCATTATGCTCTTCTTGATAAGGTTGAATTTATGTCACACATTTTAGAGGCTAAGATGTATTCATTTCAATTATTTTTTATTATCTTTATATTTAATTCGATGAAAAAAAAATTATACACCCTTATTGTGTATTTATGATTTTGAGGTGACGTCATTTTCTCTTCGTTTATGTGAGACCAACAATGCATAACCGCACAATGTCATCTCCAATTTTAAGATATTTTGTGAGGCTGCAGGAAGCGGAAAGGTAAAGAGATGGGAAGGGTGAAGGTTGGGAAGCACTGTTTTCGAAGCTATAAACTAGCAATTGATACAAATGCCTAGCTGTTGAGTCTCTCGTTAGTATGCAGGGCAGGAAGTGTGCGGATATTAATTAGCATATTGCGTGAACCGTGAACGCCTTTGACGGCTATCATAAAATGGCTGAAGGATGTCAGACAGTTCAATATTATTGTAAACTATTGTAAATTGTAAACACTTTCTCGGCTTGATTTAATACGGCAAGGCATTATTAGGTCAGTGCGTAAGTTATAATTATTTTTAATTTCTTTATTAAATAACGGTCCTGCCGGCTGAGCAGTGCTGAGTTGTAACTTCTCTTCTAAAGTGTCAGCTACACTACTCGCTTCGACGCTTCGAAGAAGTCCTCGACGAAGTTAGCCGAAGTTCGAAGTGCGTGCCCACACACTCGTGCAACTTCGCGAGTAACGCTTCGAGTCCTTTGACTCTGGCGCATTTACCGACAACAATCGGAAGTCGGGCGAAGCGAAGCGAAGTGAAGTTCGTGCCCACACTATCGTATTCGGTCAACTTCGATCAACTTCGCGAGTAGTGTAGCTGGGCTTTAATAATTGCATCGTTTATACATATATAGAAAGATAGGTTAAAATGGAGCTATCAGCAGGTGTCTTTACATTGTAACAGACACCGAATGTAATCTAAAAAGCAAACCATTGAACACTGCTTATTGTAATAAATGGCGTGCGTAGCTTTGTCGAGTTTGTTGTAAGCATGCAAATGCAAAAATGAATTTCATCGAAATGACAATTAAACACACCTTCAAAAAGTGATTTAGAGTCATTAAAAGTGATGAGACAAAAACTAGGTTAAATAGTTACCTATGTAACTTATTTAACCTAGTTTTTGTTTCATCCCTTTTCATGACTCTATATCACTTTTTGTCATTTTGATGAGTCACCCGGTCACCGTTTGTATTTATGTTTCGTCAACACCTAACTAGGAGAATCTGCACCGAAGTACCGAAGTTGCTTCTGGCATCTGTTTTTCCTCCTTCATATAATCCGGGCTTTTTCAAGCCCCGTACTAATAAAGCCATTTTTACAGCACCTAACTTAACCCGCCTCACAACGCTGCCCAACCGGGTGGCGCCATAGCTCCCCTGCCTTTATATTATACAGTCAGGGGCGCAGTGTTCAAGTTATGATTGTTTGCAACGAATTCCACCATTATTTTATAATAATGATAGGATTATTTGTATAGCGCCGTTTTCGTGAGAAAATCACCTCAAGGGCGCAAAATCTATCGCATATCCATCAACTGTTTCAGCTGCAGTAGTAAAAGGTGTGGAGTTTGAGGTAGGCTTGCCAATGAATCACTTTCAATGTGTATTGATGTTGTTTTTAGATGATTGACAAGGCTAGGTTTTATATCCACCTGCAACCAGATATCGCCATAAATTCGTTGTACACTGTACACTGTACCTCATCTAAATTATTTCACCGTCTCCTGCATTTGATTTGGGAAACTCCGCAGCTGTGAGTGGACTAAACTGTTCTGCTTGGTATGCAGCGCGCGTTTGATAGGCGGCCCCTTATTGGCCGCTGCATGCCTCCTGACACTCATTGTGCATACTAGCATTTTGAACAAAGTTCGGGCTTCATATTGTACCCACCTGCTGCGTCATTTTTAAATTTGCTTGTCATCACATTTTGTTTCGGATATCAATACTACTCTACTGTAGGATTTCCTGTTCGCGATTAGAACTTACTACTTTCTTTGAACTATTTAATATTGAATTTCGGTGTTCGTATAATATGATAAGTTCATCAACAGGTGTTAAGGGACGTACTTGACTTACTCTAACCAGTGATTCCCGACATTATTTGGAATAAAAAAATGTTAATTAAATTTTAGAATGTTTTTTTTCAAAACCTACCAAAAAAAAATCTTCTACGTGTCGTCACCGGTCACTCAGCCTAGTAACCGACCAACCCCTCAACCCGATCCTGATTGTCAAAAGTAACCCGATTTCCAAAATTTTATTTATTCCAAAAATTTCAGGAATCACTGTTTAAAAGAAGTCAAGTACGTCCTTTAACACCCTGTATAATTTCATCAATTCCGGATTTTCTACGGTGGGAATTGAACTCGAATCCATGGACTCAAATGGGTCGGGGTCGTCTATGCGTCCATCACCTGAAGAATCAATTTTATAGCTCCGTTGTAATCTCTCCCCCTTTCTCTACAACTGAGCTCTCAGCGGCAGAATCACGCAAGAGAGTCGATTGACAGCTTTGCGAATGACCGTTGATTTATTAGATAGTTTTTCTGAGTTTCCACATGTAAACGAAAGTTTTATTGAAGAAGAACCAAAGGGAACTGAAACAGCTGTTTTATGCACCCCGAAACTACCCGGGTAAAAATGAGTATGACTGATTTATTAAAGTCCTGTTAAAAACGTGACGGCAGGCCATTTCCTAACAAACTATCGTTACATGCAGAATATATCTGAACGTTCACGCAGCTGCGCTTATCCTAATAAATATAAAGACGAAATGCGAAAATATCAGAATTTTTATGAACACGTGTTGCGACATCCCCCCATATTTGTGTTTTACCGACAGTTTGTTAGGAAACCTGTCAATTCATTCGTTAAAGGATGCATTAAATGCAAGATTGCATTTCCGGTTTTAACAAAAATACGAATAATTTGACCAGTGATGTTTAATAAATTAGTTTTCTTTTAATAAGTTTTTATGGATATAAAAATCCCGTTAAAAGAGAAAAATGATCCTGTTAAAAGAGTAACACCATGCCAACTTTCTGATAAAATATTAATCATTCAGAATATATCGAGAACACTTGTTTTTTTCTTACTACGTATCATGACGGAATGCAACAATGTCAATATCAATATCGGTATTCGCCGTCCTCATAAAACATTCGCTTTTGACCGATAATTTGTTAAGAACTCTTTCAATTCATTCGTTACAGGCCCGCAGTCCCATTTTTAACGGGAAAAGAAATAATTTGATCAGATTTTCAATAAATTAACAGTAGGTATTTCATATCAGTAAGTAGACGAAGATTCTTATAATGTGGGGTGCGGACTAGGCGACGACTGTCGTTCGGCATTCCATGCAGGGTACCTACTCGGTAACTCTGTACCGCAGGCTGGCGGCTGGCGGCTCGCTATATGCTCGTGGGAACACGCGATACAAGAACAATACACTCTCCCCTATCAGATGATGTATAATGCATAGATTCGCACGGTACAAGCAGGTACTGCAGTGACTGACGTTTATATTCATTATTTATCATTGTAAGCAACAACATTTGGATTACTACAAGTTTTTTTAGTAAATTCATATCAATAAATAAACAATTATAAAATATTTATATTGTTTCGCAGATGGTCTGCATAGCTTTAGTAAGCACTCAATTCATCATAGCTCCATTGCTATCTACCATCTTTCACCGTACCTCCTGCTTCGACAACAGCCCTGTAACTTTCCTTAATATTATTTTTTTATCTTTCATTTATTTTTATTTATTTTTCGCCCGTAGGGGCTTTTACATAAGTTAATGCGGTATAATTTTGACGTGATGAATAATTTAGAAGATAAGAAAGAAATAGTGAAAATAAAATTAGAAAATGACAAAAAATACAAGAAACATAAATTTAAAAAATTCATATTGGCTTACAAAGATACAAGCATAGGGTTAGAATAGGTTTTTGATATGATACATAAAATTCACCAAGTTAACATTAAACATACCAATATCACCCAAGTATTGATTTCCCATAGTGTGAAACCGCTATTTATTTTATTTTATTTTTTATTTTATTTGGGATACCAACAGTTTACATTAATAAAAGCATAATAATAATTGAGTTACAATAATTAAACCATTTACAGGTTTCCACATAGCTATTGTATACAAGTGTAGTGATTCCGAGATATTTACTAAGGAAAATTACATTTCAGGAGACAAGTTATTTAGGGGGGAATAGGGAGGGGGTAGGATGGGGGTAGGATGGGGGGGGGGGTCGGTTAGGTTGAGGTATAGTAATAAAAATTAATATAGTTAATGGAGTGGTGGTTGTATTAGATGGTATCTGTAGTTATTGTTATTGTAAGGTATCGAGAGAGTGTTTGTGGGATTTTAAGGAGTGTGGTGCAGATTTAAATATGTCAAATTGTGAAAAGTGTGTGTTAAAAGTGTTGGACGCACGATAGATGAAAGAATTATGCTTAGAATTAGTGTTGCATCGAGGGGGGCTAAAAATCATGTTTGATCTGGTTCGTCTGTTAGGAACTCGTATCTGTATTCGTTCTAGGAGTTCTGGGCAATCAACAACGGACCTGGCTATTTTTTTAAGAAAGAATAAGCAATGTAGTTGCGCTTATGCACACTGCGGTGGAATAGAGCATTGTGTCTTGTTGTTCTTGTGGGTATGTAAAGTTTATGAGTTGCAAGATTATATTTATTTATTTATTGCGTCTCACTATATGTTTTTTCTCAAAAAAATAAACCTCACTAGGACTAAACCTGTATCGAGGATAACAATTTACATTTGAGTGAAGCAAACATAGAGTAATCACAAAAAAGTAATAAATACTAAATATTTCAAAAATAAAGAAAAAATATGTAATAGTATTAGATGAGTAACCAGATGGGTAATTTGACAGTATATTGTAACAATTTGAACCATAACTAATCAATAATCATTATTTCCAAGAAGAAAAAAGTAGATAATCAAGACAGCTAGGATGACATTCAGTTTTTAGCAAATGGGACAACATCAACATAAGGGTTGTAATTTGGTGTTTGGCGATGGGTAGAGTTTGTGAGTTTTATAACCATGTGGTTCCAACACATCATTGTATTCAACTCCCCAGATATCTTTTTTATCTATTTTTTCCTTCATCCACTTTACGTTTCCTAATACTAATTGGTCCTTTCCACTCCCAACAGCTGGTGTCTCTTCAGTCTTTTCTATGTTATAATAATATTAATAATGTTTGGATGATTTGTATAGCGCCGTTTTTGTGCAAAATCACCTCAAGGGCGCTGTACAAATGTATAATACATTTCTACAATGATCTATGTTATTACTAACTATATATGGAGAGAATATAGAGCACAATACTTACTTGGAAGGTCACTTGAAATTAACACTTAATTAACATTAACAAATTGTTTATTAGCGAAATTTATATACAGGATTTAGGATGTAATTGTAAAATTGGATATAACTGAATTTTCTCTCAGGAATGGTATATTTAATTTAGACCCGAATTCTGTCGGACCTGAAATCTGAAATGTATTGCAGATGTAAGAATCTATAGAGTTATTTGTGTATTGAAAGTATGGAGTTGGGTTTCGGCTTTCAAGTAGTCAGGGAGAAGGTTGAAGATTTTAGGAGCTAAGTAAATGGCATTGTCTTTGTGTATTGTACTGTAGTATTTATATTTATTTATTAATTCAAGCCCTTTTTCGGGGCTTTTGCATACGAATATTAAGAAATATACATTATTTATTGTACATAACTGAATTGCTTCATTAACGACATTTTATATTTATTTAAAGATAAATTAAAGATTTCCACTGACTTGGTATAAGTGTTTCCCTCCATAAGTATTCTGGGCAAAGAGGAATACATATGGTAGTTATTCCCAGAATTTCTGCATTTATAACTAAAGAATATGTCTTTTTGCAGAGGTGACGCAGTTGGAGGACCCGCGCTTAGAATGGCTCGGGGTGCAGGAGGCGATGTTGCGGGACTACCTCACCACCGCACAGGATGCGCTTCAGGTAAGAACTCCTTCCAATTTGTATGAACTTGAAATTGCTTCATCGCGTAGGTAAAAAGTGATATTTATTTTATTTTGTGAAGCTCAAGTGCAAATTTTAAAATGTACCAGATTATGAAGAACAGTGTGCAATCAAACAAAACTGTACATTTGTTCGTATTCGGGATATAAAACAATCGTGTTTATCATAAAGAAAAATAGGAGTGAGAAAGGAGGCCTTTGGGATAAACATAAAGGTGTTTCAGTATGATTTCACAAGAACGATGTGCAATCAAACAAAACTGTACATTTGTTCGTATTCGGGATATAAAACAATCGTGTTTATCATAAAGAAAAATAGGAGTGGGAAAGGAGGCCTTTGGGATAAACATAAAGGTGTTTCAGTATGATTTCACAAGAACGATGTGCAATCAAACAAAACTGTACATTTGTTCGTATTCGGGATATACGTCATTTGTACTGATGATCCTTTCTGTTTTATCTGTATTATAAAAAGTATGTATGTATAAATACACTGTGCCTGGAAGCTTACAGTACAAGCGGGAAACTGGTGAATCTACTTCACAACAAAACAAAACGCAAAGTACTTTTTTCCTTTTTTTTCGTTAAAAAAAAACTTTTGGAGCCGGGTCTAGACTACGACGCATTTTTAAGAGATTAATTGATCGCTGATATTAACCTCCTAGCGACCGATATTTTTCAAATTTGTCTCTAAAAATACCAACTTCGGATTCGATTTACCCGAAAACGAGGGCTAAAACAAAAAAAAAATTATACCTACCACAAATCGACTCCAAATGGGATTTAGATTCAGCAGTTTCGCGCTTGTACCACGTTTTTCCGGACACCGTGTATACGTTGCTCCATCTCGATTTTTGGCCTATCTAGAAGTGTTCAAGAAGATTCTAGATAAGTCAAAGTATTATTTCGGACGATCAAATAAAATGATGATTTTGAAGTTCTTGTAAAAAGGAATCCGCTTATCTTTGAGTCATAGTGAGTAACTTGCATGTGAAGTAACATCGGAATTCTCTTCAAGGCTAGGTTTGGTTAAGACAGTTAATAATTTGAAAAGTATGAAATCTGCTAATTAGTCGATAAAGATTTGACGTTGCATTTCTTCCCATTAAGAATCTAGGTGCATCCCACTTTATGAGGCATATTATAACAAACCGGTTTTAGTATGAGGAATGGCAATGCTGGCCGTGGCGCCACTATGGCCGACCGTCTACGGGAATTAAAATACCACGATAATTAAAAAATTAAGCCTCCAAGTTCCATCGCGGGCAGACGTCTGTCGTTTCTTACTAGCTTCAGGTAGAGATTGCTCAACTTTGCTCTGCATTGCGCATGCGTACATTTGTCACCACTCTTGTTAATCGATGTGCATTTCAATTATTTGTATTTAACCACGCAAATAAATAATTATTGTTCAAATCCGCATTTTAGGGTTTTCTCTAAGGTTTTTTGACAGCTGAAGTGTTGCCTGTCGTCTACCACGATATCCCCATTTGGGGAATGTTGTAAGCCTTAAGAATATGAGGATGGAGAAGGAGATGTGTAAATAGGTATCCGAGTATTCAGATCTGATCTTATCAATAAACACGACTAAAGCCATTTTAGAGCAACGTTTCAATTCTAAACGGTGGTCTTACACCAGGGCGATACTGACAGTATATTCACTCTGGACTGTTATCCCGAGCCCTCTGCCATCTCGATATCCATAGCTAAAGTGTTCACAGTCGTCGTCGTCACCCTCCGATGCGTGGATGTTATCCAATAGTTCAACAACACTACGTGAGCTGTGACGTCACAGAGGAGCCTTTCTATCGGCCAACCAACAAACTAACCAACCTCGCAGCAAGCCACAAGTGTCCATTCTACTTGCGGACACCTCGCCGAAGGGGAAAATTCTCTAAAACATTTCGTGACTGGTGAAGGCGAATGGATCTTCACTTTTCGTTTTACGCTTGTGGCAACCGCCTTTCATATTTGCGCTGGAATGCCATAGTAATTGCTACACATGGCCAGCGCGTAGGCATTCAGTATTCCGTACACAAAATCGCGGATAAAAAAATAATCGTCTAACTCTGCGGTGACCTTTCGAACCGTCGCGCGTCGCTTTAAGATATGCTCTCGGCTATCTATTTGTAAAATTATTATTTGCAGATCCGTGTTCGAGGTATGCTGTTTATGGTTAGCATTCTTTACTTTGTAATTTACAGGAGAAAACAGCCGAGAATTATGCCAATTACGTGATTATTCGCATGCTTTATGAAATAGACTTTACGACAGGACCGTAGCGCTTTCCCTGTGGGATTCCTTCCAATTCAATTCGAACACATTGCTTCAAATAGGTTCCATGACGTACTTAAGTATAGGCATACCGCTGAAAGCTACGTAGTAACCTCTCCTTCTTCTCATTAACGACTCGGTAACCGGGATGTTACAATGGAGCTCTTGATGGCAGGACCGTGGTTATTCCTTACCACGAGTTGCCAAGGGCTAACGCCTAATTTGGAGGACAGATTAAAATAATGTGAGGTTAGTTTTAATTAATTAATGATTAAATTAGTGATTAAATTAACGAATTAATGACATTCACACTTCACACAGCGGATTTGATTGCGGTCTGGTATCTACCAAATTGTAATCAAATATAATGTATACGTGCCCATGTTTGTACACGAGGTTTACCTTCCGAAAAAACATTCTCTTCTGATATTTATTTACTGTAAATATGGTTTAAATAAACATTTATTTGATAGTCACAATCTAAAAATATTGACGTATAGTGTGAAATTAGGGTGGGGATGAAATTAACGTAAATGCGTAGTATTTATTCTTGTTTCTTTATTCTATTTAACACCCCACTAAGAGAAGCTATGCCGAAGTTTTCAATATACATATGTTTAGAATCATATTTTTGCTAGCGGTATATATATTTTATATTATCTTTATGGTCCTGTCACAGGATACCTCCGTTCTAACCTACCTGTTATACAATTCATACATGTATGAGAAAGCTGGAGATGTTACTAGCCGAGTGAAAAAATGCGTCTGGTTCGAACGCAGGAGTCGCGGGTTCAATCCTCTGCGTAGTCAAGTCTTCAAATCATTGCACAAGCAACTTTTTCCGCTTATGATGAATTCAAATCTTATTTGACTTATTTTATTTATAACATTACATACATGTTTATAGCAAAAATGAAAAGATATTGCAATAACTGTATAAGTATATTAAAAATAAGTACAAATGTTATTATGAATTGTAGGTCGATATTAGTTCCTAGCTAGGCAGATTGCCCGTTCTAAGGAACCTAATGCATCTAAGGAACCAACTTGCCTCAGTTTTTTCCTATGTCCAATGGGGGGAGGGATTTGACCCCTTAAACGCTTCATTATATACGTCCACGAGTTGCCTCGTTTATGAGAAAGAAGAGAGGTTACCACTTACAACGGATCCATCAGCAGTCTTTTTCGTAATTAAATAACGCGTATTATTTCTGCGTAGGAGTGCAGGTCGTGGGAGGCGGTTTTCTAAAATATTGTAACGATAGATAAAATTTAATATTGTTATTAATTTGTTTGTACATTTTTCAACTGGTCAATAGAGGTTTGTTAGTTAGTTGGTTGGTTGGTCTCTATATTATTGGTAGAGGTAGAGGTAGAGGTAGAGGTACGTGCTGATTGTTGAATGACGCATTACGTAATGGAAATGTTACCACGTCCACATTACATTCAAGGCGCCCAGAGGTATGCAAAGGTGTTACATAACACCTTGGCATTATATTATTATGGTGCATGGATGTTGCACACTAAATACTCGTACTTTATTATTTTTTTATTTACTGCTTTTTGATAAATTTGCGCAGGTACAATGTACCGAGCCATTTATGTAAATTTAAAGTTCCTACGAAATTCCTGTTTTTATGTAACTATATATGGAATGCTCCATGTATATATATTTGTATAAATGTATGTGTATGTGTAAGCATATATATGTACCCGCCTCAGAACAGAAATCTTCTAGTGAGGCGGGTTGCTTTCATGTTTGTAATTTTGATTATGTTATTGCAATAAACGCCTGGGTTGCCGGCAATTAAAATAAAATAATTAAGGTGGTCGATTTTAGAAATTTGTTTTTGGGTGGATGTTAGAAAATATTACAATAACTTAAATGTGAGGATACAGGATGTCCGGGGGTAAAGTGCGCTAACTTCGTGATGTTATTCTACATGACGGTAGAAGTAAAAAAGATAAAAAAAAATTTCGCATACAAATTTTTTCCATGTAAGAATATTTATTTTCCCATACAATCAATTGTACTTTTTTTTTAACCTAAAAACTCCTTCAAAACATTTTTTTACTTGTAATATCATTTGGAATTACCCTCCGAAGTCCCGGACACCCTGTATTTAATTCGCTGGGAGCTGCTATGCCGAAACATGCCTTTTGGAAGATGTCAAAGATTTAGGAATAAACGCTGTCAAAGGAACCTTGGGTAGCAGTCCATAATAGAGTTTTTATAACAACACCGATATTATAAAGTAAGATAGACGTAGGCAGTAATGCATGGAACTAGTCATAGGAAAGACAACATGAGAATGCAGTACAAATGATTTAATCTTAGTTTTTCCATGGTTAGTCCGTGATTTAGTCACACCAGCAATCCTTCTGGTTCTTCTGAACTTCCTTTACTTGCGGAATGCCGAGAGTCTGGTGAGGGGAAGGACTAGGAAGGGGGTGCAGGATGACATTCCAAGATGGCCGCCGGATGAGGTGATCGCGCCGTGAGAAGAGTCGCAGCCGTTTCCGGTCGCGTGTGTAGAGGCGGCAAGAGGGATGCAAAAAGGCTCGGCGGACATCTTGGAAAGGAAATCACGACAATGTACAGCGCAATTATTGTTCAAGTTAAACCAGAATTATGACATGAGCATCATTTTACTACGATGGAATGCACGCAACTATGTCTTAGCACACACTCCCTTCATGCATACATGCTCGTATCTTTTATCTACATTCCTTGCTTGTCTCGTACAAAGTCTTATGTTACGCTAGTAAAAACCACAATGGCGCTTATTAGCTGTTAGGTATTATCAGCGCCTTGGCTCTTTGGCTACTTGGCGCCTTAGCTGCTCCAATTGCGCCTTCAAGAGTCATTACAACCATTACGACTGAACTTGGTATTTGATTCACATGATCGTGCTGTCTTTCTAGGTATTCTAGGGCCTCTCCCACCTTCTTGTCTGATGAATGTTCTAAAGAAATAGAGTTTGGTCCTTCTCGAAAGCAGTCCCGATTAGAAGTGCTCAGGTTTACTCCTCAAAAAGACCCTCCATGCCTCAAGTACTTGATTCAATTGAGCTTGCTGTCTTTCTAGGTAATCTAGAGCCTCTTCAACTTCTTTTCTGATGATTGTTCTATAGAAATAGAGTTTGGTCCTTCTCGAAAGCAGTCCCGATTAGAAGTGCTCAGGTTTACTCCTCAAAAAGACCCTCCATGCCTCAAGTACTTGATTCAATTCAGCTTGCTGTCTTTCTAGGTAATCTAGAGCCTCTTCAACTTCTTTTCTGATGATTGTTCTATAGAAATAGAGTTTGGTCCTTCTCGAAAGCAGTCCCGATTAGAAGTGCTCAGGTTTACTCCTCAAAAAGACCCTCCATGCCTCAAGTACTTGATTCAATTCAGCTTGCTGTCTTTCTAGGTAATCTAGAGCCTCTTCAACTTCTTTTCTGATGATTGTTCTATAGAAATAGAGTTTGGTCCTTCTCGAAAGCAGTCCCGATTAGAAGTGCTCAGGTTTACTCCTCAAAAAGACCCTCCATGCCTCAAGTACTTGATTCAATTCAGCTTGCTGTCTTTCTAGGTAATCTAGAGCCTCTTCAACTTCTTTTCTGATGATTGTTCTATAGAAATAGAGTTTGGTGCTTCTCGAAAGCAGTCCCGATTAGAAGTGCTCAGGTTTACTCCTCAAAAAGACCCTCCATGCCTCAAGTACTTGATTCAATTCAGCTTGCTGTCTTTCTAGGTAATCTAGAGCCTCTTCAACTTCTTTTCTGATGATTGTTCTATAGAAATAGAGTTTGGTGCTTCTCGAAAGCAGTCCCGATTAGAAGTGCTCAGGTTTACTCCTCAAAAAGACCCTCCATGCCTCAAGTACTTGATTCAATTCAGCTTGCTGTCTTTCTAGGTAATCTAGAGCCTCTTCAACTTCTTTTCTGATGATTGTTCTATAGAAATAGAGTTTGGTCCTTCTCGAAAGCAGTCCCGATTAGAAGTGCTCAGGTTTACTCCTCAAAAAGACCCTCCATGCCTCAAGTACTTGATTCAATTGAGCTTGCTGTCTTTCTAGGTAATCTAGAGCCTCTTCAACTTCTTTTCTGATGATTGTTCTATAGAAATAGAGTTTGGTGCTTCTCGAAAGCAGTCCCGATTAGAAGTGCTCAGGTTTACTCCTCAAAAAGACCCTCCATGCCTCAAGTACTTGATTCAATTCAGCTTGCTGTCTTTCTAGGTAATCTAGAGCCTCTTCAACTTCTTTTCTGATGATTGTTCTATAGAAATAGAGTTTGGTGCTTCTCGAAAGCAGTCCCGATTAGAAGTGCTCAGGTTTACTCCTCAAAAAGACCCTCCATGCCTCAAGTACTTGATTCAATTCAGCTTGCTGTCTTTCTAGGTAATCTAGAGCCTCTTCAACTTCTTTTCTGATGATTGTTCTATAGAAATAGAGTTTGGTCCTTCTCGAAAGCAGTCCCGATTAGAAGTGCTCAGGTTTACTCCTCAAAAAGACCCTCCATGCCTCAAGTACTTGATTCAATTGAGCTTGCTGTCTTTCTAGGTAATCTAGAGCCTCTTCAACTTCTTTTCTGATGATTGTTCTATAGAAATAGAGTTTGGTCCTTCTCGAAAGCAGTCCCGATTAGAAGTGCTCATGTTTACTCCTCAAAAAGACCCTCCATGCCTCAAGTACTTGATTCAATTCAGCTTGCTGTCTTTCTAGGTAATCTAGAGCCTCTTCAACTTCTTTTCTGATGATTGTTCTATAGAAATAGAGTTTGGTGCTTCTCGAAAGCAGTCCCGATTAGAAGTGCTGGTTTACTCCTAAAAAAAACCCTCCATGCCTCGGGTATTTGATTAAATTGATCTTGCTGTCTTTCTAGGTATTCTAGGGCCTCCCCAACTTCTTGTCTGATGATTGTTCTATAGAAATAGAGTTTGGTCCTTCCCGATTAGAAGTGCAGGTTTACTTCTCAAAAATACCCACAATGCCTCAAGTATTTGATTTTGTTTATCGTGTCATGTCTTCACCTTACACTCGTTTCTTCGTGCAGTCTAGTTCAGAGGGCCGACTGGAGGTTTAGTTGGTGAAACGCTAGTTACATATATCGTTCTCACTTTTTCGGTATGCCATCTAGGTTGGGTTATCTTGTAGTTGCGGTCCATCTCGACACATTTGTTCTATTTAGTATCCCCCCTCCGCTAGGTACAAGATTGCTACCGGAAGGCGGCAAACGCGTTTCAAACCCGAAAAGCACGTTTTGAATACACGAGTGGTGTAATTCCGATCTCTTCCGACCACTCCGCACAGTGCAACCGACCAACCAACATACATACATACCTACCTACACCGTACATATCGATACTACATTTCAAGACGGAAACAAGTCTAAATAAGTGATATTCATGTTTTTAATGAAATTGCGTGCATAGCTAGTAGATAGAAAAGGATCTTATGCGAATATTCATACAGTCAAAACATTGTTTCTGATTGGATCTTTTCTGCAGTTTTGCTGAAATTGTGAAATCTTTGGAATTCGGAGAATGCGTGAGAGCTAGCTGACTTCGAGCGAAAATTGCCTAATTGTGCATTGGTATTTTTACGTTATACCATACAAGAATAAAAACAGAAAAAGAAATCGGGAAGGATTTGACTATTTAGATCTGGCCACAAATCACCAGTTGCATCAGCTTTTATAAGATCATTTTAATGATTCTTTTATAATTGATAAATACTTGGAGCAGGTGATTGAGTTTGTGTATTTGGGAATTATGTTTTCGAGAGATGGAAAGGCTGACAGAGATGTTGAAAGAAAAGTAAATTCAGGTAACTCCATTAATGAAGGATTGAACGTGGTTGGCGCTAGCAAAAAAAATGTCCAAAGAAGCGTAGCTAGTAGTTCGCAATGGAGTGCTGGTACCTACGCTGATGTATTGCAGTGAGGCATGGAACTGCCAGAGGAAGGACGGAAGCTGATTTTAGAAATGAGATCCCTGAGTCGTATATGTGTTAAACCATTTATAATCGACTGAACAAATATGGAGATTTGCAAAGCGTAATGAGTAAGATTGAGAAAAGGACGCTTAGATGGTTTGGGCATGGAGAGCGAATGAACGAAGAAAGAAGCGTAAGGAGAATATATGACGCGATCGAAACAATACATAATATTGTTTGGAACGACCGCGACGCTTCAATGGTGCGGTAAAAAGTAAAACCACCTCAACCCAGGCCAGGACGCTGAATCAAGTCATTGAAATGGAAGTCATACTTGAATCAGTGCAAAGGAGGCGGTCCGTCTGACGATTTGTTGTTAACAGGCCGATTGCCATCTCTAATGCATATCTGCAATTTGGCCATTCTGAGTCTGTTCTACATGTATTTTAATCAAGTTTGCTCTAATGAGGATGTAATTTATTATTTTATAAACCATAATAACAACAACAAACAAAAATAGGTGGATCTTATAGAAATAAGAGGCCGAATCGATTTAATTTCCTGGCCTGGTTTGAGATGGATTTGGAAGAAAGGCAGCGCATAATACATATATGTGTGAAGATTTTTTTTTAAATGTCACCATGCTGCAAAATTACATGTTAAATATGCGTGTATTATATTATACATGTTTTACTCGAAGTTATTTCAAGAATCCATGGTTAGTCTGTCGGTAACGATATGTCACTCTGTATAATACTGAGTTACCCGTTGCTCGGGCCTTTATCGGTCTATTACAATCTCATCCATTAAGCATTATTAATCGATCTGCATTTTTCAGCCTCGATTTCGAACTCAGATATCCCTAAATGGCCCGTAGCAATTTTAAAATATTTGTATAATTTCAAACAAATAATAATGTGTTCAGCGCTTTATTGTGATTAATACACATATATTTTTCCGCACGAAACAGGGTTGCCCAAAACTAACAGCATATCAATATGTTATTAATTTGATAAGATGTTAGAGATTACATTATAGTATGATGGTCCTTACTTAATTAGTTCTGGTTTAAATTGGCAATTCATTGGATTTAAAGATTAAATATGTGATATGAATTATTTACGATAGCATCTTGGATTTTATTTAAACCGATTTCGGTTGAATTTAATCCCTCCTTAGTTTAGAATGGTACATGTGGCAGAAGTCGGGGACGCCCGATCAAGACATTGCACGATCAAGTGAACCAAATACGCCCTACGCGGGCGCAATTGCCAAGGCGTCAGGCCCTGATAATAGCTAACAGTCCCAACACATAGCCCTTGAGATTAGTTTTCATTAAAAAGGCGCAACAAAAAATATATATCATCCGAATATTATTGATTACAGTGATTACTTACCTTGGCGTCTACTGGTTTTGACAAGGGGCAATTTTGAAAATATACTCGCTCAGGGCCGACTCTGATGTCAAGAGTCGGAATAGGGGAAGGCTATGTATGAATGTGCTGAAACAAATAGTGTGCCAATACCGAGTTATTTGGCGGTCCGTCCTCTCTACCTACTACCAACCTGTTTGTTAGTTTACATTGGTTTTATAATCAGTTGAAAAGTGTTTGTACGAGGTTCGGGAAGGCTGATAGAATTTGAACTATTTTGGCAGTCGTGAAAGTTGTTAACTAGCAGTCCATAACGAAGTTCTAGTACCAACAAAGATGAAAGATAGCGAATGGTGGAACTGTCAGACGTAGAACAAAATCATACTAAATTACGAATGAAAAAATGCGCTTAGATCGGATGATGACACACACGCAAGTGGAAGAAAAACAAACCTACGTCCTAGAAAATATGGCATAATTGAATAAAAAACGAAAACCGTTTAGCGTAATTAGGAGGTTAACTGAACTGAAAGCCCTTATTGATAGCTGTGAGTATTAGCGCCCTCCGGTCGGGTAGTAGTCTTAAATCTTCACCTCGTTCGCGTTGGAGTGCGATCCGCTTGCGAGCGGTTCCTTCTTGCGTCCCTGCTCCCAAGGTGGTTTAATGTGCACACATATTAATGGATGTATTTAAATATTAATCTCTTACCAAATAAATTCCAATCTTCCCACGTCTCAATCGGTCGACATTTGGAAACCGCGACCGGTTGTTATCCAATGCGCGTTACTTCGCTGCGTTTTAAATGTTTAGGTGAAAATTCAGGAAAAGGCGTCTACTTTAGTCTGGGTGTGTTTTTTTTTTCAATCTAGATAAAGGAAATTTATGTATTATGAGATGAAACAATAATTTATTTTTTGGAATAACTTAGGGAGTAAAACCTCAAATTGTAATATTTAATTATTGAAGACAATATTAGCGAATCAGAAAAGGATACGGTCACATCTAGGTGTCGAACCCAGGACCCTTGACTTGCCGGGGCACCGCTCTACCACCGAGCTAATGGCACCCTATCTCCTTCGGTCATATTTAACTGTATCATACATACTTCGAATAATAACTACCAACATTGTCTTCATTTTTCTCACCGCACATTTTTATTAACAATTATTGAAGACAATATTCGCTAATATTGTCTTTAATAATGAAATAATATTTGTATGTTTTATCCCTTTTAATCATTTTTATTTTACAGTATCTCAAAATGTTATTAAATTTATTCTTATCTTGGACTGCTCTACATTTAGCC
Source organism: Hesperophylax consimilis (assembly GCF_061612785.1). Classification (NCBI taxonomy): domain Eukaryota; kingdom Metazoa; phylum Arthropoda; class Insecta; order Trichoptera; family Limnephilidae; genus Hesperophylax; species Hesperophylax consimilis. The sequence continues at coordinate 10,468,395 of NC_142856.1, read as the reverse complement.
ACCGAATATGTCAGTAATTAGTTAATGAATTTTGTTATTGTTTGTGTTTTTTCCTCATTGTCGTATTTGTTTCTGTGAATAAACATGATTCGTCATTTTATATGTCTGTTGTCTGCTATGTTATCATATCCGTGACTCTGATTACATTTGGTTAATGAAATGATTCATAATAATAATAACCTACAGACTTTTCCCTGTAATTTTCAAGTAAATGAAATGGCCTAAACATTTATTTAATTAAAATGTCATTAAATAATATGAAAATGAAGTTTGTAAAATTAGGGCTGTCGAGAATCTGTGCCGATCACTAATTTCGTAAACATCCATTCAAATTTGCATATAATTACATGCAAATTTGCATATAATTACACATTTTGTTGTAGTCGAACTCCTTTGTTTTCTACAAGATAATATCATTAAAATTATTTTTTATAGTTAATCGAATATTTTCAAAATGATTTTATACAAATTGATTTTCTGCATAAATTTGATCGATATTACACCAAAGTGTTTCAGAAATTTTTTTGTAATTTCGAACTTTCATTGTATTTGTAACGGCAATGTATTAATGACAGGAACATGATTAAATTAAATTTAATGAAAAAAGATCGGCGGCCATCTTGGCTGTCATGGTCTTGGCCTTTTATGCAGACTGTTTTGGCTGTACATATTGTCCTGCCGCTGAGAGCATCGTTGCAACGTCTCTTTTTTATTACATGTGTCGTTTATGAGAAAAGCAGAGATATAAAACAAACCTATCAGCGGTATGCCTAAGACCACTTTTTTATCAAGTAATAATAGTACAAATAAATAGCTACAATACCGCGAGCCCGCCTGTTAGAAGCGCTGGGCTGTGGAATGCGCGAGGAAGGTTGCGCAGTGCCCTTGTATGGCCGCTGCGTGACCGCCTGGCGAGCCAGCGAATGTTCAACTTTTTGCAGCAGGGATCACGAGGTTTTGTCACCCGTCCCGCGCGATCATAACGTCTAACATGCGCGGGAAATTTTATTATTTTTGATTATCTTATTTGGAAGAGTTATGAGTTTTAGTTCATAAGGTGGTCTATTCCAAGCTTTAAAGCCCGATGATCTGAAAGTTCAATCTCTGAACTTAACCTACTATCCGTTCCTTCGACCTTCCAGTGACAACGGAATGCAATGGCATAGGTTTATTTTGTTTGAGCATCATCTCGTGTTATTGTTTAGCGAATTCCCAGTAATTGCATGAATCGCCCCAGGGCAGTGCTACCCGGCGGATCTGGAGTATAAAGGGGCCGGCCACACAGCATAATCGAGGCACCCGGTCCAACCAAATTGAACTGCGGTAGCTGTTCCCCGTCCCAAGGTCGGGCTGCGTCCTTCCCGGTCGCAGCCGCAGGTATTTTTATTGAGGCGACTGGCGAAAAAATGCGCGTCCTTCGCGGAATCATCTCCTTTGTTTTTGTCGAGAAAATTAAGTGATTTTTAATCGAGATGTATTTTGCGAAATGACCTTGAAATTCTTTTGCAGTGGCCGTATTCTCATTGCGATTAGATTGAAATTGCTTCGTCGCTTCGACCGCCTGTTTTGAATTTCGGGAGTGGCCATATTCTCATTGAAATTAAGTTAAATTTGCTTGTTCACGTCCACTGACTTCATATTAGTTCTAGTAGCTATTTGGTTGATCGCTTGTCTCAAACAACCTACCTATGTAAAAATGAGACGATCGTATTTTATTTGAAGTGCGAAGTTAGGGGTATAGGATAACCATAGAGTAGTTGTTGGAAAGTACAGTAAAAAAAGCTAAAGCCATTTCAATCAACTTTTCTATTCTTAATTGTATTTCTCCTCAGGGCGATATCTGGACGATATCTTCGAGTCTGGAATGAGGTGCAAATATTTTATGTACTTAAATGTTGGAAGAACCATCGACCAACAATATCGATGCGAACGACCTATTTCAATTTAAAATATAACAGAGAACATTGTTGCTTTATTTATGCAACAATATTTTAGCGCCTTTGTTTCGTATAGGGAAAAATTCCTAACAAAATCGTAATCGTCATCTAAGAATCCGCCCCGTTCGATTAATTCGAAACATTCGATTAATTCGAAACATTCGATTAATTCGAAACATTCGATTAATTCGAAACATTCGATTAATTCGAAACATTCGATTAATTCGAAACATTCGATTAATTCGAAACATTCGATTAATTCGAAACATTCGATTAATTCGAAACATTCGATTAATTCGAAACATTCGATTAATTCGAAACATTCGATTAATTCGAAACATTCGATTAATTCGAAACATTCGATTAATTCGAAACATTCGATTAATTTATTCGATTGTGCCCATCACTATAATACGGGCTCTTACTGTGTTAGTGCTTTCTAGGGCGTAATGAAAAATTGAGAATTCAATGCGCAATGAGGATTCGCAGGTGATCTGTTTGTGACCTTGCCGAAATGTCACTTGTAATTCGTTGGGAGATAACTACTGTTAACGAAATAAACGCGACAAACGAAATAAGCACAGCTGAAAACGATTAGTTGTTGATTTATAAGCAACAGTCACAGTTTACCTGTGATACTATTTTCAATTCATAGTACGTACATATTTAAGTACTTCCCTTTATAAGGATAGTCAAACATTCCGGGTTACTAATATCCTGACAATGTTATTTGAATTTCTTCTGTGTATCGTTATAAGCGATATTGGAGGACTTAGTTATGATTGGTTGAACCCGCATCGCCTCGGTGGTTACTGGCTACCCGACGCTTTTTACCATTCTACTACTAACCGGACTTTATTGGGACAAATCAACATTGCATGCATACCTACTATAATTAATTATTATTTTCAATTTATATCTTTCGCGAGAGTCATATTATAACAGTTTGTTTTTAGAGGTTTTGCGTTTAGATACTGATATTGATCTGAAAGAAAACTGATGTCTCCAATTTACATAAGACATATCGACTCCTAGGCTCCATATAAGCCGGTGAAATAGAATATCTGTTCACGAAACAGTTTCGGTATTGGAAAAAGCTTCAGTTTTTCCAGGGAAAATAGCTTACGTCGGGTACAGCGGATTCCCCCACAAAAATTTTCTACCGGTTAATCTCTTCGGTAGTGTAAGTAATGTGCAGATATTTTACAAAAATTGCGCTGTATAAATTAGCCAAGTATTATCTATCTATATATGTAAATACTATTTTTTGTGGGTAGCTTTGTTTCATACAAATGTACAGTTTTATTCCGAGATTGATGAAATTTTGCACACTTAACCTTCAAAACAAGAGGAAGGTCACTGTCTCCATGAGATTTACTAAAACCACCCCATTCCCTTTTCCCACCCCTTAAAGCAGAATTTTGCTCATTTGTCGGACAGTTTAGCTAGTTGTACCTACATATTGCAGAGATTGGATGATCTTCGGTTGCCATCCGTATGGCTTGTGGCGAGCGCGAAATAAAGATGGCGCTCTGGCCAAACCGGTTTTGGCGTACGTGTTACCGCCTCGGTCCATTCATGAAACTGGCGAGCCTTCTCGGGCCCGGGCTGCTCCCCGCCTGTGCTGTCGACTCGACGTCCGTCCGAGGAAGGAGTGTCGTCTACTTTCAGATGGGATTCATTCGAGATTGCACTGTAAAGTGGTCATTTTAGTCGTTCAATCATCATCATCCACAGTATACCCAGACAACATCTGGATAGCCAGGTGCTTTCCAACCTTCATTTTACCCATCTCCACTCTCTCCAGCCAGGAGCCAGTGGGATTAGATCATCCCTAATTTGGGTATGTTATGAGGTGGAAGAGTGTGGTGAGGGAAGGAGATGTTGCAAAGAACCTAGCTATTGAATTCAGATCTGGTCACCAACCACGGCCAAATCCATGTCAAGCAACGTTTCTGAATAGTAGTCTTACGCCAGAATATCTCTAAATAGTATGAAACAATTTCACTATCCGCGTCTGTCTGTTTGTGGGCTTAGTTCTTCTAAACTATGCAACGGATTTTCATAGGGTTTTCACTATTGTATACATGCATATTATATTTATAGAAAGTAGAGAAAAGTCAGTATATCCTTAGAATTCACAACCTCAAAACTTTATTCCAAATCATTCACAACCCCGTGCAACGCCGGGTACACGTCACCTAGTTATATACAATTAATTCTTTGTGATAAGAAGGATGTAATAAATAAGTTGTATAAAAATATTATCGGGCGTTTACATTGCATTGTAAAGTTGGCCTCTCAGAAGCTGAGCGTACTGTACAGGGCCCGCAGATACTTTAATAGTACACAACTGCTGACCCTGTACACATCGCAAGTGCGCCCTACTGTCGAATTTGGCAGCCATCTCTGGTCCGGAGCCCCTAAATACCTGAAAAAAACCCTTGACTCTGTGCAAAAACGGGCGGTCCGTTTGATAGATTCCCCAATCTTAACAAACGGACTGCAATCTTTAGAGCACAGGCGTCAGGTAGGTATGCTGTCCTTGTTCTATCGGTATTACAATGGAAGATGCTCTGAGGAACTAGCGTCATTGATCCCTTCGGCACCGGTGCGTAGTCGGGATACACGCCAAACGCGCGCCCAACATTTGTACACAGTTGACACTTGTCACATGAGAACGGGTCGCTTCTACGATTCGTTCTTAAGTTCAACAGCTCGGCTGTGGAACGAACTGCCGGCCTCTGTGTTTCCTCCCTCCTACAACATGGGACTCTTCAAGACCCATGTTCACTCCTTCCTCTCCACAAAAAGACCCTCCACACAGCATCCCCAAAGATGACATAGGCCCTGAGGGAAATTATTTTCTTCAGGGCCTCCTGTGTGGAGTTAATATAAAAAAAAAATTGCTGATTAAACCTTATGAGATACATCAAAATAATGTACTACGGAATTGAATTAAAAAGGCCTACAGAAAAGTCCACGATATATATCTCCTAACGATAACCCCTAGCAACGCCGGGTAAAGCTCCCCTTTTCATATATACTAGAATTGTATACAATATCTGGTCTTCTCTCTTATGGAAATGAGGATACCGCAACTGGTCGAACGCTTGTCGAGTTGGGTTTCCTCCAGTTGTAGTGGGTCTCCGGCAGCATTCCCGAATAATTTGTTATGATTGTTTCTCTCTGTGTAACTATGTATGGCTGTATAGAACTGTGTATCTGTGTTGACTGTGTAGAACTGTGTAAAATTATTTAGAAATTTTAACTGTGTGAGATATCACAAATCGTTATGGATATTACTCCACCAACGGCTTGAGTGACCTTCGCTTTATATAATGATGAATAATAATATATTTAATAGAACCAAGAACAATAGGTGAACCTTGCTGCAACCCGCTGACACATAGAAATGCGAATTTTACGCAAATGTTATAATTATTGTTGTTTGGTGTGGCACGATTTAGGTCAGATGATTTGCTCTAACACATTTTATACCTATGTGTTTATAATTATGAGGATAGAGCGCCGCGGAATCTATCACGGACTTAATGCTTTCTTTATATTTCTTCCGGGTACAGGCATACCGCTGATAGCTCCTTTACAACCTCTACCTCAGTCTCATAAAATACGCTTATAAAAAGGACAGGACCTTAAAGCGATCCCTGCGGAACTCTTCTCAGTAAATTATGAAACCTATATCGCGTAATTTGGCTCTCATTCCTGGCATCAAGTATTTTTCACATAGGGACATTTAATATAGTTGAAAAGCCATTCCCAGTGTGTGTACCTGGCGTAGGTTGAAATTGCACGTTATCTAAGTACACCCAAAGTACACGTGGTAGGCAAGTTTAGTACCGACTAATAAGTATGAGTGTGTAAAAGTACCCAACGGGCTGATGGTTATATTATTATTGTACGTAGGCGCCTGCGTGGGACCAGATCACCTGTTGGTGTGACGTCAGTTGCACCTGCGTACGGGGCGCGGCGGTGGTCAGCAATCAGCACTAAACATTCGGTGCCTAGAATCTAATCAAATAAAGTATATTAGTTATTATAACGCCCAACTGGCTTTTCTTAACTGTTTTAGTAGTCGTAAAGCGGAATTGCACGGTTTGACGTATAAAGGTCTACAAACACACATCTACGATCGAACCGACCTCCTTTGTTGCACCTCATCCAGTTCAAGATTTCTTATCGTAGACTCATTGATTTTCCTCTCAACATTTCCAATATTGAGAGGAAAAATTTCTTACCTTGGTGGAGAGTTTGTTGAATATTTTTGGTCCAAGATAGGTTTGTATTTTTTTGCTACTTTGTGGTAGCACTCGCGGGATTGTCAAATAATCATTTCTCATATCATATTGTTAGCTTTAGTCAATGATTGTGAGGTTATTTGTAACACGGGGATGTTTATCTTTCTTCATGAGTTGCATAAATATATACATTTGTAAATCTATACAACGTGTAAGGTTGTCATATCAGAGACAAAAAAAAACGAATAACTAAATGCTTGTGTAAGCATAATGTTTACTGTGTAACGTACAGCTCGCATGTGTGTGTGTTTGTGTTTATTCTATTATATAGTGTGAAGGTGCCATTGATTGTGTGCGAGAGTACACACACACAACGGCTGGCAAATAAATAAATAAAAAAAGAATTCCTCTTCGGGCGGGTAACACCGGTGGCTGGACTGCTTCAGAAAATAATGGTAAAAAAACAGCCCGTAAAAAAGAGCCGGAGGGAATGAGAGAGAAGACACACGGAGATGGACCCAGAGAGAGACGAGAATGCTTTTATTGCCCATATCTAAAGGACTAAAGAATGTCGAGGGCAACAATGGATTGGTCAAAAATACATGTTTTTTTTTAAAATTTATAACCTTTCCCGTCCATGTGGCTTATTGTGCCGGAGTCGTGTTATATATTTTCGGGGCTGTAATATTTAAATTTATCGCGCGTGTAATCTCTATCATTGACACAAATACCGAACTTTCAAAATACTATTAATTTCATAGTATTGTGTGGAGTATATTAGTAGTCCCCGCGTCGGCACTTCTGTGTTTCTAGAATTTATTATTATTCAATTAAATAACAGGTACCTACGTATAATCTCTTTGGAATAATAAGTTAGAGGTGTCCAAATATTAGAAATATACCTATCGTTATCTAAATAATTTTATTAAACTAGCAGAAGTATGATGCAATAGGTTCTAGTCCATTTCGTAGAAATATTTCAACGACCGATAACCCCAAAACTGTAACTATGCAATACATATTATGTATTATATTTATAGAAAGTAGAGAAAAGACTAAAACATATATTTTCGAGCGCTTGCATTGCTAACATTGACTAAACCTTGTGAGATACATCAAAATACTTTTCTACAGAAATGTATATCGTAATAAACCCTCCGAAAAGTCTCCTGAGGATAACAGGTTACATGTCAGCTAGTCTAATATAACCATAACAAAATGATTAAATAATGATTCAATATTTTGAAAGGGCAGATGGCCTAATTATTGAGTATGAGACCATCGTAAGATTCTGTCGGTCCCAAAGACCAAAGACTGGACATGTTGAAAGAATGCCAGATGACAGTGCACCAAAAAAATTGACCGTGGGTCATAATTACCCCGGTTGAAGCGACCTAGAGGATATGTTGTGAATAATAGTTGGACTGGAGTTAAATGACGAAGAACTGCAGCTATTTGAGAGTATTTGTGGGATCCTACATCCAGCCCCGGGATGTAACACTGTGACGATGATGATTTGGCCTAATTTGCCCAGTAAAAAGTCGTATTCGATCCTACAAATATATACCAGGAGGATATAAACAAGCAGAGATAAGGCGGCCAGCGTTCCAGAGTCAGGTACCAGGTACCTACGTCTGCCCAGATACCGCAAACGGTAGCAGTGCGCTTCTGCAGTCTGCACCCAGGCGAGGTTGCCTGCCCCACGGCGAAAAGAAACTTACCTTTGTTTATTGGACAGACGTAGCAGACTGTTCATATTATTTTTTTAATATAATGTCAGTCCAACCGATGAACCATACCCAAAGGAAATAACTTCCATATGTTATTGGGTTGGAGTGTTTCTAACTCTCGTCACATTATGTAAAAAAATAACATCAAATCGTCGATCACCGCCATTCTTATTTTCTTAACCTTCGAATGGTCCCTTTTGAACACCGATTATCGGCCCGTTTTAGTTTGTGATCTAATTGTGATCAGCTGACAAGCAATAACGATCACAATATGATAAAAAAGTTATAACTGATCAACGAATCGGCGTTTAACCGGGACCCTAAAATTTAATTTCACCCAATGTCTACTTTTTATGGTCATATAATTTGAAATACCCAAACATTTTTTTATTATTTTTTGGAGTTTTCCATCCATTTCGCTATATGGCGCATTCTGATTTTGAAGGCAAATTAATACAACAGACTGAGTTTCACATCTGTGCCGCTGATAGCTCCGTCGTGACCTCTCGCTCTTTCTCGTGTAAAAGATACGCTTAGCTGAAATAAATATATATTAAAACGGATCTCTCGGTGGTAGTACTAAAAATAATTCTTTTACATAGAATCTAGAACGACAAGCTCTCGTGAACTTTGGACAGCTTCTGTCTGGATTTTTCTATGACAATGCACCTATTTCAAACTCACCACTGAGTTATGGAGCTTTGAAATACGTACTATATAGGGTGTGTACGTCGACGTTATTCCTTGGAGGTTGATGGGCCAGCTCAGGAAGGACCAAAACATCACAACATGGTTTTAGTAAAATGTTTTTTGAGTGCCGCAGTTATAAAATTCCATATTCTGTTCCCTGCTTATTGATCACAGTCCAAAATAAAACCAACAGTGCCTAAACCCTTGAAAAACAACTGATTCATGAATTACTTAAAAAAAAGTTCGACTCCTCGTAGGTTACAACAAGAAAAAAAGTTACGGTGTTTTTGAAATGGTATAATATTTGCTGTTATTTTAGAAAAAAAAAAGTAATTGATGTTTTGTTATATTTATTGATTCTTCTATGAGAAAATAAGTTTTTTTTTCGGTAATAAGAATTTTTGTTTAGCTCTGATAGGTAGGTACTTTGTTTAATTATGTAATATTTTGACGGGTGTCTGTCTCGAGTTTGAATCCGTTAAACTGGCCAAATAGATACAATTTAATGCAATAAAGTGTTAGTAACAACTAGTAGATTTTATTATTATAAAAATGCCGAATTAAAAAAAAAATATATATATTTTTATGAGTTTTTTATCCCAGACGCAAACCTTTTCTCTGCATTTATAAGTGGTAAAATCGACGACGCTTGTGAGACGGGCCGTGGCTCTGTGGATAAACGCTCTCCTCCGGAACGGTGGTCGCGTGTTCGAATCCCACTCAAGGAATAATTCTAGGTTCGTTTATTTTTCAAAATGTGTATTAATTGTTTCTACGCACGTGCAAAGATGGTCGCCATGTTTCCATGGTGGTGGCTTCCTTCGCTAACGTGCAAGATGAATTAGGAGGATTTCGCTAACACCGCCTTCATACGTGGCGGGGTCGGATAGTAGACCTCATTACATTTTTTTATTATTAAACATACTAATTTTAGTTGTCGGTGCATGCATGTGTGATGTGATATATTTCTGTGTAATGCGTAAAAAATTTCAGTTTCATGTACTTTTAATTTTCAAAATTGGAACTGATAAATAGTATTAAATCATATCAGACAAGCGATAAAGTAGATATCTAAATTATTTTATTTTTTAATTAATAATAATACCTACTTCTATATTTGAAATGTGTATTTCTTTTGTTTACATCTTTGACAGATTTAAATCTGCATAATGATTTTTTAAAGTTTTTTCATAACGGTGCTCATTCGAATAATACATTTCTGATTTTTCAAATTATTTTCGAGGCAAATATTTTCTATTCTAAATTCTCGTAATATTTCACGGGTTTCGCGCTAGTTTATTGCATTTATAAGAGCATAATAAAAATATTTATAAATTATAAAAAAAATAGAATTTATTCATAGAGCATTAAAATATATGTATATATTTGTACAGCTCCCTTGAAGTGTTTCTTCAAGAAAAACGGCGCTATACAAATCACCTAATTATTATTAAAATTTGTATTGCGAGCTGAAATCATTTGATAATGCAAAATTCAAATAAGATAAAATACTACCTAGTACTAGAAATGGCGAACAGATAAAGTTGTGCAAATTTTATTTCGCCAGATTTCATAGCTCATGGAATATTTTGTGGTAACCGACAAGGTTGTCTGCCAATTGTTAAGTTAAGACCCCGTAGTAAGCGTTCAAAGATGGTTTGAAAGGGAGATATGTAAATACTAATGTTAGAGGGAGCGCGCTAATATTCAAAACCGATAATATAAAACACGACTCGTTTGAAATGAGCAAAAATCTTTGGACAAATGCTTTAGTTGCATTTAAAGATACACTGTGAATTTTTTCATGCCTATAACATATTAAATAACAGATCAAAACGTGTTTTTAATAATTTTCGGTGCTTACTTTGCGGTTATCTTCTTTATCGAGGGAATTTCAATAATAATAATTGGATGATTTGTATAGCGTCGTTTTTGTGCAAAATCACCTCGAGGGCGCTGTACAAACTTATAATACATTTCTACAGTGATCTATGTTATTACTTAACTATTTATGGAGATAATATACAGTACAATACTTACCTGGTAGGTCACTTGAGATTAACACTTAATTAACATTATCTAATTGTTTATTAGCGAAATTTAGATACCAGGATTTAGGACATAATTTGAAAATTGAATAAAACTGGACTTTCTCTTAGGAATGGTATATTTAATTTAAGGGTTATTATCTTCAAAAATAACTTTTTTTGGCATTTAAAAACATAATGAGTTATAGAGACACTTGTTAGGTCAGTTAGTTAGTTTTTTTTGTTATAAATCGGTAGAAATTGGAAATTAAGATGTAGGTATCGTATCAACGAAAAAAGTCTTATAAACATGTGTGTAATTAATTAATTTATTTATTTCTTTCTAAATGGATGATAAGTGCAAGTAATACAATGAGTGTGAAAAAATAATCAGTAACTATTATTTTTTTGGTAAACTAATGTTTTAAGACAAGATTTTTTATGCATAGCACAAAGGGTAACAATTATTTTTATAAGCAATAATTATTATTAGCCTGAAACACACATTGTAAAATCTCCTGACAAAAGATACATGACGCCAACGGGACATGTATCTTTTATCAGGAGATTTTTCAATGTGGATGAGTGTTTCAGGCTAATAATTATTGCTTATAAAAATAATTGTAATCAGTAACTGTTTGTAAATGGTTAAATACCTTGTAATGTTTTGTGAACACCTCACTAGAAGAAGGAAAATCTGTGCTGAGGTGTTCGCATGTTATAGATAAAGTATTATTTATGTAATAGTATGTAGTCTATTGTTTCTCTATCTGCACGGGCATACTGAGGTACAGCAACGCGTGGCGGGATACAGCTAGTTTGACATAAAATTGCATCATATTGTAGTCCTTGTGGCCCGTTACACAAGGTCGCTTTTGTCAAGGACGCTCCGAAATCTTTATTTCCATACATCCTCCTCCTTCATACACGAGTATACTATACAACCTGTGATCTTTACATTAATAATGCTGTGCTAATGTTTATAGCGCTATTTTTTTATGAATTAATATTGAACTTCAAGAGCTCTGTACATAATAATAAAATATCGTAAAACTATAGGCAAACTAGCTCTGCTAACCCGTTTCATTCTTAAGGACATTTCAGCTTTAGTAGAATGAAACACTTTTTTTGGTATCTTGTCTTGTTTTTTGACAGTCAAATAATAATGAATATTTCAAAGTTTTAATTACATAAAATAATTCGACGTCACATGGATTTAACGAATGAAATCTGGTATTTATGAAATTATAGAATGTGGAAAGGTTCAGATTTGTGAGAAAAACTGTAAAACATTAATAAATTTTCATAATATTGCAAAAACAATATATGACAGAATAATAGGTAGGAATTACAGGATGGCTCTCAAATTCCGACTATTTTCCCACGACTCTAAAAAACTAAAACGCGTTATGATTAAATGAGATTATCGCCGTCTATATATTATGATTCCTAAGCTTTATTTGATTTCGTAATTATGTGTGTAAAAGTTTTTTTTATGTTTTGTGTGTTGTCGCTTACGGCGTTCTGTACCTTAACCCGCTTCACACATGTACACCTGTCTGTACGTATACAGTATACACGCACACACGCGAATTGCTCAGGAATGCGTTCCACTCGTAACATTCCTTCATACTACTTCCCCTCTCTCTTTCCCACCCACTGCAGCCGCAACCTCGAGCGTCAGATCTCTCTGTCTGGCGCACGTGCTCGGCGCAAGAGGGAAAGGGACGTACTACATCTCTCCTCGAGCCCAATTTAAATGAGGCAGCACATTTCTCGGAATCTTGTACAGAGTTTTTTACGAAACTTTTTCTTGCTTGTAATATGTAATTTATTATGAAACATATATTATTTTTATTTATAAATAATCATGTCGAAAAGATTGTGCGAAACAACTATAAATAATAAACCACCAAGAAATATGAAATGATTTTAATTATGGATTCTTTAAGAATCTCCTTTCATGTAATTTGGGCCTTTTGTAACACTTCCCTTTCGCTCGCACGTCCTCACATACCGCCAGAGTGAGATAAACAGTTTTATTATTGGCGCTGGATTCCAACACCATTCTAAATGTCTCTCTCGCACATTATAACGCGGTATCAATGCGCGTGAAAGAGAGGGAACACATTGTCAGCGCTTACACCGTTTTAAATCTTCACCTGAAATTAAATTAAATTAAATTAACGAATTACAAATTAGCATGAAAGTAAATTTTTATTAAAATTGAATCATTGACAAATAAAGACAGCTAAAACACACAAATTCTTCTAAAATTCACCTTTTAAAAATTTCCGTTTTCATGGCATGACGGCATAACACGGAAAGAACATACTTCAATTGTCTGAGCGTAGCGAAGTCCTGTGACTCAACCACTTTGTATTACGTCTGTCTGTAAATTTGTTTGTGTGTTCCATGTCCGGTCAATCCTGTCAAGATGATAGTACCTTTTATTCTGTCTGAGCACATGAGAGTTTCGAGCTGTCAAGTCGGAGTTATCAACATTAAGCTAGTCTCACACGAGCGCTATACTATACTCTTATAATATCTGTGGACTTGGCCTATCCGCAGTAACGGTATGCCGTGGATGGCAACGGAAATGTAATGTCAATAGTAAAGGCGGATAAATTTAACGTACAATCATACAATGTGTATTATACAGGGTGTCCGGGGTTAAACTTCGGGAGGTGTTTCTACATGATGGTAGAAGAAAAAACGATAAATAACTTTTTTGATTATTCCAATAATTTTTCCATAGAAAAATATTTATTGGCCCGTACAAACAATTCCACTTTTTTTCAACCAAAAAACTACCTAAAAACCGTGGAATTTAAAAAAAAAAGTATCTTTCTTCTGAAATCATGTAGAATCGACCCCCGAAGTTAGCGCACTTTACCCCCGGACACCCTGTATAATATTTGTTCTCTGCGTTCAAAATCCTATATTCTCCAAGCTTATAAGCTTTCTAATAAAACATTGTTAATCTAATGACCTGCCAGGTAGGTTTGTTTTCTGTATCTAGGCAAGAAGTGTGTGCCAAGACCGAGTTGTTTGGCGGTCCGTCCTTTCTGTCTACCCCTGCGGGAAACGGCGTGATGGTTAGTTAGTTTGTACAAAATTAGATATAGCCTAGGAAGTTAAGTTTGTACAGCGCCCTTGACGTGAATTATTCTATATAAATAAAAATATAAATGTTCGTTTGTTCAAAATCTTAAATCTCTGAAAGTTCTTCTCCGATTGCATTGAAATATTGACACAGCGAGGAGAATCTGTGCTGAGTTTTAGATAAAGTGTTATTGCGGCGACCGGATAAATCATCACAATGATAATTCATCACATCTTTAAAAAGTTATATGAAGTCATGAAAAGTGATGAAACAAAAACTTTATTAACTGTGTAAGGTTAGGTTAAGTTAAAAAACTTTTTTTTCATCGTTTCTAATGACTTTATATCACTTTTAAAAAGTGTGTTGAATTGTCACTGTGTTGAGTTATCATGGAACCGTTATTGCATATTAGGTTATCATATCCCTTTGTTTCTGTTATGCATGGCGTGACAGATAGTTAGTTAGTTAATTAGGTTAGTTTAGTCGCCAATCTCGAGGCTGACACGATTAAGTAGAGCGATGATTCACTGTTCGGCTCGCTGGAGAGTACAATATCGCCCCAGACTGAACTGAATACCTGGATTCTCCTGGCGCCATTCTCATTTTGCTTACGCCAATACTTCGTCGTCAGACAACTAGTGGCGCAAAGAAAGTTATTCCCACCGTCTAGAATTTAACCAACTAACGCCTTTTCTCCTAAGTGGTAGGCAGAGAGGATGGACCGCCACATGGCTTTATAGTGACACACGCTCCGTGCTTTATTAGCGTCGTCCACACCAATAGAAAATGGTCAGATACTCTAGATATATGGGTAGAATAGAAAATGGTCAGATACTCTAGATATATGGGTAGAATAGAAAATGGTCAGATACTCTAGATATATGGGTAGAATAGAAAATGGTCAGATACTCTAGATATATGGGTAGAATAGAAAATGGTCAGATACTCTAGATATATGGGTAGAATAGAAAATGGTCAGATACTCCAGATATATGGGTAGCATAGAATATGTTGGCAGTTTTCACAGTAATTGAGGTGTCTGCTAGGTTACCTATATTCATATACATTATGTATAGATACTAGTTATTATAGTGGTTCGTACACCGTTTTCTTTGTCCTGTGTTCCCAGTCAGTTTGTTGGATGCCCTTTATAATTTTATTTATCATACAAGAGTAACGGTAATATGGAGTGGAAAGAGAAGATGGGCAAGCTAAAGGTTGGCAAGTACCTGGTTATTCAGATTTGGTCACAAAACACGGCTAATGCCATTCAAAAGGTCGATTCTGAAAGCTGGTCTCTCATTCGGGCGATATAATTACAGTATATAAAGTATTTATAAATAAAACAAATAAATGCAATTGCTGGATTTAGAATCCGCGATATCTGGATCCTGCCTTAATAATAATCATGTTTGGATGATTTGTATAGCGCCGTTTTTGTGAAAAATCACCCTGCAAGGGTGTTAAACTTTTTATGCTATGAAATTCGTTAAAATCATCTTATGGTTGTAAAGATTTATGTTCAATAATGATTTAACGCAATGCCTCAATAGACAAGTCAGCCAGTACCTACCCTATAACCTCGCCATTGCACTGTAAGAATTATTAAGAATACCACAGAGAGCTCCGTCGTGAGTTGTGACCCCTCTTTCCGTTACACGGGTCGTTTATGACACAGAGGGAGAGGTCCCAACTCCCAACGGACTTATCAGCGGTCGCCTCGACCCGTCGCAGGTTTCAGGTCTCGTCTCTCTGATATTATTACGATGAAAGTAATTTTTTATACCTGGACCGCTCCCCCCGCGCAGCCCCTTCCTGCCCCCCCCTCCGCCCGCGGCCCTACGCGGGATGCCGTGCGAGAGATGAGGCGAGACCCGAAATGGCCATGGGCGCAGCCGGAACCATCCGCATTCTCAAAAATGATATATTCCTGCGTTGTAATCAAAGTCTACTTATTAGATTCTAACACGCCGGTTCAGCATTGGAATAGTTGAGCCGGCATTGAAGGCGTTTAACCCATATCTACGCTGATATAAGTCCACAATTTCACTATTCCGACTTTACGCGCCGTGTAGTATGTATACTTCGGATATGAAAGGGAAACTTTGTTTATTATTTAAGATTTATTTATTTATACCTATACGATAGCCTACATATCGTAAGATGATTATAAAGCTCGGTTTCATGACAAACAGAAAAGTGAATAAAAACCTAACCTAATCTATTTTTTTTATCATGTTCTGGTTCGTCGGCGTTCTATTTTATCCGGTTATGTTATTGAACAGATTTCTAAGCTACCAGCTGCTTATGATTGTATTAAATTTAACCTTAATCTAAAATGTTTCACTTGGTTACAAAATCATATTCTAAACTTTGGCCATGTTTTTAAAGATTTTTTTTAGTGAAACCGCTTTTCATCTTACTGTATTTTTAACGTGGAAATTGGTATCATTCTATAAGAGCTGTAAAGGTGTAAAGTATTTTACAAATCAGTTAATAGTGGTTTAAGATTATATCTGTTAAATAAAACAATATTTAGTGAGTTGTCAGTGTTGTTGGTTGTTAGTGTGTAGTTTCGGCTCCGCCACTTGCGGGTCCGCGGCCCGGGTCCGAGGGCGCATTCTTTCGGTTGGCATTCCTCTCCGGCCGCCAGTCGGACGCGCGCACACCTGCACCTAGCACGCAGCCAGCGGCCAGCAGCCAGCATCCCGTCTCGGTCCAGCCAACAGCCAACAGTTCTGTGTAGTGGGACCCGCGTCCAACAAACAACCAACCCTAAGTGCTCTCAGTGTCAGTGAATTAACATGTGCCACAGTTAAACTAAAGATATGAATACCAATCTGAATAAGTTCACAACTATCGGGTGCAGAGAAATGTCTCAATGCTGCTCTTCAATCGCTCCCTCCAAAGCCATCCCGAACGAAATTGAACTGGTTCCTTACATGAAAAATAGAATTTACGAAAACACTATGTGTAACGGCATCTCCGCCCCCGGGGCGGCATGCTCCAACGATCTGAACCACAAGAAAGACAGCTCCAGAGCCGCTTGCGGGTGCTATTTTAGCTCCAGCTCTTCTAGTATATGGCAGCCTATGGCGACCTACGCTAATGACAAGCAGCAAGCCACCATGAGTCGAATCCAGAAGGCCGTGTCGAGCCCGTGTGAAACCAAGTGCCACTGCTGCAACATCAGACCAAGGAGTTCTACCATATCCGGCGAGAATATCTACTCCGCCTACAATAATCCTTACAGGAACATGAACGCGGCTATGACAAATTCCACGAGTCGCGTTAACGATTTCAACAAGGCGAAGGCTCGATGCAACGGGGCTCCGGGCAAACCCTGCAGCTGTAAGGCTGGCAAGGGCACCAAGGCCGGTAAGACACAATACTTCCGCGTCAAAGACCTGACCTACAGGAAGCCACTCACTGTCGCAAAGAGAGAGTGCCAATGCGCCACCTGCAAGGCGCAGAACTCCGCCAAGGAACCCTACAACCGAAAGGTCTGTCTGGACGGAAGGGCCGGGCTGTGTAACTGCGCTCTCCCCCAGGAAGTCGGCAAGCCTCACAGAGCGGGCACTAGCATGAGCACTTCCCGTAGTGGCTCTAGCAATGGCTTCAAGAAGAAGCATGCCGCCATGGACAGCGTGGACAGCGTGGACGGCGCCGACTCGACTCTCCGCAAAGCCGCCATCGCGGAGAACATCCTAGAGTACGAGATCTCAGCCCTCGAATACGGCATCTCCGTGGTGGAGGGCTCCAGAGACGCCATGGACTATGGTCGAGGTCTGTACGTTAAGGAATTAAAGGAAGCGGAACCCAAATACCAGAACGTGAGGCAGTTTGTGGTGGAGGAAAAACCGCAGTACGCTAATCTCGAGGAGATGACGCGAATGTACGGGGATAGACTGGGCCCCGAGGGACAGAATTTGGAAGACGAAGTTTACTACGAGAACCTGACTTCAGTCAGACACAGCATCAGAGGGATCCGAGATCAGAACGCGGCCACTACCAGGATACTATCCGCTTCCGCCAACAACCTGTGCTTCTACAACGACGTCAACTTCTACAGCGGCACCTTCCCTCAGTACCTCCAGAAGGAGATGAGGGGAGCATCGGGTCATGCGTTACCTCTCTCCAGGAGTCACGAGGAATGCTCCAACTCCACCGTTATGGAAATAGTAAGGAACCTTCATCAATCCGACTGTGATATTGTTTACCTCCAAAAAGTAGAATTCCAGAAACCCGGCGATAAGCTCTTAGCGCGTAAATTTGATTACCTACCGGTTTTTACCGTTGCAATAATTACCGACCTACCACCGCAAATACGCGGATATACTGCGAATTATTATTTCATTCTTCTTATCATCGCGCAATGGCAATGCTCGATATTTCACTGAACAAACCAATTACATTTGCGACCATAAATCATCAAATAAATATGTTTTGCCTCTTCTTAGCGAGTTATTGGCGCTATTTATCACTGTATATACGAGTACACATATTATTAACTTTTAAAATCCGCACACATTTTGCATTGTAAATTTCGAATTGCCTAATTCTTAAAAGTAGTAATAGTTAGTTGATAAGTGATAAAGGGAAAAAGATAATTAATTTGTGCGGCAGGTGTGCCGACTGCCGGGCCATGTTGGATACATATTGGCCTAAACCTTTTCGGATTTTCGGGCCTTTATTGTATTGTTCCTTTGTGGGAGAGGAATGCGCACAAAAACTGCGCGCATACCAGTCGGGGAGGTGCGATTTGCTTTATTTATTGCATTCTTCGCAGTCTAACGATTGTATTCTCGTTCTCCCGAAACGTGAAGTCCAGTTTTTTCTTCTATTTTTACAATCGGAAATATTTTTTACGATGGTCATATTTTATCTGCCTCGTTTTGTTGTTGAGGACCTATTCTTCTCGGCTTGCTTTTACTATCATAGTACCTGCTGGCTTACTACGAACTATAAAATACAACCGTCACTATTTGCTTATTCTATTGCGTACAATGCGTAGTAAATAGCTACACTAAATAAACCGGTAACTGGACAATTCAACACAATGACAACTTCACACAACTTTCAATGTGATATAAAGTCATGAAAAGTGATGCAACAAAAACTTGGTTACGTAGGTTAGGTTAGTTTTTTTTAATCGTTTTTAATGACTTTATCACTTTTGGTGTGTTGAACTGTCACTGTGTTGAGATTTTATTTTACTTATTTTATTTTATTTGGAAAATCATGGATATCATATTAAATCTATATAAATAAAAATGAAATAGATATCATATTAAATCCTATATAAATAAAAATGAAATAGATATCATATTAAATCTATATAAATAAAAATGAAATAGATATCATATTAAATCCTATATAAATAAAAATGAAATAGATATCATATTAAATCCTATATAAATAAAAATGAAATAGATATCATATTAAATCTATATAAATAAAAATGAAATAGATATCATATTAAATTTATATAAATAAAAATGAAATAGATATCATATTAAATTTATATAAATAAAAATGAAATAGATATCATATTAAATTTATATAAATAAAAATGAAATAGATATCATATTAAATTTATATAAATAAAAATGAAATAGATATCATATTAAATCTATAAAAATAAAATGAAATAGATATCATATTAAATTTATATAAATAAAAATGAAATAGATATCATATTAAATCTATAAAAATAAAAATGAAATAGATATCATATTAAATCTATAAAAATAAAAATGAAATAGATATCATATTAAATTTATATAAATAAAAATGAAATAGATATCATATTAAATCTATAAAAATAAAAATGAAATAGATATCATATTAAATTTATATAAATAAAAATGAAATAGATATCATATTAAATCTATAAAAATAAAAATGAAATAGATATCATATTAAATTTATATAAATAAAAATGAAATAGATATCATATTAAATCTATAAAAATAAAAATGTACGTTAGTACAAAATCTTTTCTTTCTTCACCGATTGCTTTGAAATTTTGACACAACGTTGCATTTGAATACGTGTGTTTTTATATATTATATAGATGTCACCTATGACAGATAAAAACATACTTTTCTTGAAAAAAGAATCCATCTGTTGTTTCTCTATCTGCACAAACAGACTGAGCTACAGCAACGCGTGGCGGGGTACAGCTAGTACATAATAAAACTTGTTTTTATCTCTAAGCGATAATATTTTTCCTCATAGCTTCTATTCGCAGTCTCAAATATCTTCATACGTACGTAATGGTTTTTTTTTCTGAACGGTAATCTCATTTTCCTCGTCTCATTTTAGAGTTTATGATAGAATTTTTTTTCAATTTTGGTAATAGGGTTTTGATATAGATTAAACAGATTGATAGCCGAGTTGGCAAATGCGTCGGTTTCCTACCAGGCGTCATGGTCTCAATTCCTCTGCTAGCTAAGTCCTCCATCATTACTCAATCAACATTTTCAGCTTGTAATGATGATAATAGGACGTATTCAAATACATTTAATCAGGTTATTCGTAACCCGGGAATATTGGTATTTCTTTTTATAAGTGAACACATTATTTATTTATTGTTTTTGTGTTTAATTCGTAGAACTCCATTTAATTTTTTTTTTAAATTTAATTAAAATCAAATTTAATAATATAATTTTTAAGTTCTGCAAGTACTATTATTATATTTTTTCTATTACTTATATTATTAGGATATCAAATTTAATTAATTGATGTTTTAATGATTTTAACCGCCAAGGCCTAGACATTTTGAAAGTATTTTGAAAATATTTTCGCATTATATTTGATTCCAGGTAAATTCGCTGTTTTTGAACGTATTTCAAAATAAAATACTGTTCTCTACACATGCAATTCAAAATATCATAATTTCGAACACAAGCAAATATAAAGTTTTTGAATTGGCTTATCAATGGTTTTTATCGTGTTAAGGCGATGCCATACGTAGTAATGCAAAATCATGTTTTTTTGGTTTGAAAATTTGATCACTTAGAAATATTTTAGATGCTTTAATTAAATACTGCGAGTAGAATACATCTTGGCCTACTAGATAATCCAGTATTTTTTAGATAAGTCTTTTAATAAGCCTAGAAAAAATAATGTATCAGGCCCATAAAAACTGCTTTAAAGTTCAAAATCTCCTACTTACGAACGCATTTTCGGTCACGGTTTTATTGTATAATGTGGCAAATTAAGTTCTTTATAAAATGATCTTAAAACAATTAAATATTTGTGCTTGAACGTCCGCAAAATAAAATAAAAGCCACTTTTTGGCCATGTTTTTGTTCTTGTATTTATCAAAAAAGACGGATGGTGTTGAACGGGAATTTAAACCTTATCGCCATCTACATAAGGGGTGTTATTGTTAGAGGCATGATTCAAAATGTCACACGACGTATGGCATCGCCTTAACTATAATTACCGCTTTACACCAAACTAAAAAAACATATTTAATTAGACAAAGGTATTATAAAATTTATTGTCCCTTCGCTTTTTTTTTGTTTGATACAAAAATATTTATTTAAAATTTGCAAACCTTTGACAAATATTTTTCAAAAATTTTTAACTTTTCGGGATTTTTTGATGGAATGTTTTTTATTTACACTGAAATCGCGGTATTCTCTCTTCTAACACTGTTTAAAAAATATTTTAACCGTAATAAAAAATGAGATAGCATAACTTTCACGAGACCGTGTCAGGCTGAGAGATATATCTCCCAAAATTGCCAAAGGCGTTAAAGTCAACACCTTGTATTATTTTGTTAGGATACTAATACCTAGGGCCTAAATTTAAAACTAGTTAATTATTAAGGGGGCTAATCAAGTGAATTATTTTTTTTATATTATCATTTTATGTAAGTTTGTCAAATTATTATATAGATTTATGATAATGTACTTATTTATTTGACTAAAAATGGAAAAGAGAAACTTTTGGTACAAGTGAAAATTGGTGAATACATAATCATTTGGAGTCGATTTTGTTGTGTAACTTTTTTTCGTTTAATTTTAGAGTAAACCGAGTCGGAAATTTTTTAGGTAAAATTATTAGCCGTCTTGTTTGGATTGTATATGTGATATTGTAAATGTATGTGTATATGGGTTTGAGTTGGTTATAATGTATGTTTGTTTGTTACAGGCGAAGAAAGAGATGTGCGAGGTGAAGCAGCAGAGGCTGTGGCTGGCGCAGGACGAGTACAAGCACCTGAGCAGCGCGCTGACCGCCCTCGCCACCTCCCGCACCAGCCTCTGCTCCACGGGCAGCGGGGGCAGCGCGCGCTACGACCCCGAGATGCTGCGCTCCGACGTAGCGCTGGCCAGGGGCCGCGTGGCCCGCCTGCGCCGCGAGCTGCGCCAGGTGCGCGCGGAGCTCTCCTGCACGCAGCAGGGCGTCGACACGCTGCACTCCGTCGAGCAGAAGATCAACAGCCAGCAGGGCTGCTACAACATCACCGAGGCGCAGGCCGTCATGACCGAGCTGCGCAACATACAGAAGTCGCTCACCTCGGGCGAGAAGGAGAAGGCCGACCTCATGCAGTCGCTGGCCAAGCTCAAGGACGACCTCACCCGCCTGCAGCTGGGCGAGGTCTCCCCTCCTCCCTCCGCCCTCGCTCTCCCCCACGAGAAGCTCAGCACGGCTTCCCAGACAGACCTCTGCGCGGACCTGGTGCCCATCGGGACGCGCCTGGCCGAGATGGCCCGCATGCGGCTGCAGTACGACGAGTCCAGGAAGCGGATCCAGCACATCCAGCAGCAACTGGCGGACCTCGAGGACAAGGTGCAGCCGGGGCAGGCTGAGTCCGACAAGGACAGACTCCTTCTCTTCCAGGAGAAGGAACAACTGTTGCGAGAACTCAGGAGCATCACCCCGCGCACCCGCTCCAAGCAGGAGATGACCGACATCCAGCTCGAGTGCAAGCGCCTGGAGCAAGACCTGAACAACGCTCTGGAGATGTCCAACAGGTGCATCACGGACCGCCTCCGGTTGCACGATCAGAAGCAAGCGCTGCTCCAGCAACTGAGAGACGCCTTGAGATCCATGACCACATTAGAATCGCAGCTGAAGAGTCTATCGGCGAGCACCTTATCTGTTTCCAGCAGTTCTAGTCTGGGCTCCCTGTCTACGACCAGTAGCAAGGGCTCCTTGAGCTCGGGGCTCAGCTTCACTGACATCTACGGGGGCCCCCAGTGCATCTCCAACCTCTCCCCCATGGACAAGCCCATCGACATGGTAGATGTTCATAGAAGAGTCGAAAGGTAACAAACGCTTCCTACATATAATATGTAAATATTGTATTTCCATAAACCGAGATAAACCATGTTTGAATTTAAATCTCTTTTGATTTTAACCTGTTTCAAGTAAATATCTTTCTAATGTTGTAAGGTACAGTTGCCATACTAACACATACAAAATTTGATTCTCCTTAGTAGAGTCTAGTTTATAACTAATTTGAGATACAATTTGTTGGTTTTGTGTTATATTATGTTCTGAATAAGCGATCTAATAGTGTGACTCTTCCAGGTTACTCCGAGGATCTTCGTCATCAGGATTAGCGGCCTGTTCGGGTTCGCAGCCCAGCTTGAGCCCGCGAAGCAGCTTGAGCTCTGTCAGCCCGCCCATCTCACCTCCCGCCGCGCCCCCACCGGCTTACGACCTCCTGGCGCTCCGTCCGCAGACCCTGGACAGAACGCACCTGGAAGAGCGCCTGGCCGAGCTGCAGGAATTAGAAGCTTCAAATAGGATCTATATCTCCAATTCCGAGTCTTCCGTCGCTGGGAGGAATGAGCCTCCGCTTTCACCAATATCAGAGACCCCACCCCCACTGACGCTGGAGCAAGAAGAACTGCTCCAGTCCACTTCTGGAGCCTTGTCGGGGACGCCCAGCTCAAGCGGTACGTTGTCGTTTTGTAAGTAAACTAAGTTTCTAACATTATTGTTCTTAGATGCAAATAAACGTTCTGTCTGTAAACTTGTGGCTGTTTATCCACTTTCTTATAATGAATATTTTACTTTCAGGTACGAATAGTCCGTCAGTTTCGGCGGCAGTCAGCGACGAGTCTGTGGCCGGAGACTCGGGAGTGTTTGAAGCTTCTTGCAGACTGCGGGATGCTCAACCCTCTTCCTCTGCCGGTAAAGCACACTTGTTACTTCTCAGGCGGTGTTTCTAACTCTGCCACATTTAATGACTATGATGTTCTGTTGACTGTGTGATGAGTATCTGACTGTGGTATTGTGTTGTGTTACAGAGCTGACGGCCCAGGTGCAGATCAAGCTGCAATACTCCCTGGAAGAGCAGACCCTCTACGTGGGAGTGCAGAAAGTCCGGAATCTCCAGGCGCTTGCCATCAAGGACGATGAATCAGTGTAAGTCTATTTATTTAATTGGAGGAAATATATTATCGAAAACAGTAAAAATGCAGAAATGAAACTTTAAACAGCTCTACTGCAAAATTACAAATTTGCACATCCGACTTTGTTCTTCGGGACCGTCTAAATATTTCTTCCGGTTGGATGACACCAGAATTTGTTTGTGACCGGATTATTTGGAATAAGTTGTAAGTCTAGTTGTTCTGGATGGTATTTTAAAGTTTATTGGTTTGAGTGAGTCAGGGACGTCGTTACAGTTATTGCAGACTTTATACAGGGTCATGAGGTCAAGGTATGTTCGCCAGTTAGAGCGAGTGGATACGTTATATTTCAATTGTCTTTTAATGGTCTATCATTTCAATCCTGGTCTTGAATGACTCCTATATAAATTATTTGTTTTCTTGTAGTTATATTCGAGCTGTGCTGTTACCTGCCGTGCGCGAGGCTGGAGCTCTCCTGCCAGCACCCCTGCGCCTGCCCCTCCCCTTGCCCTCGCCTCTCCTGAGGCAGCAGACCCTCAGACTTCAGGCGTGTCGCAGACAACACTGTTTGGTAGGCAACGCTTTTACCTATTAACTATAAGGTATTTTGCAATTAAGGTTTGGGTATTTCAAACTCGACAATCCCTTTTCAGTTGTATATCAAATTGTGATCAGCCGTCAAGCGTAATTGTCATGCTGTTGTGCTTGACGGCTGCTCGCTCACCAGTTGATAAAAAGCTGAAATTTGCTGTGAAATCGGGGGTTAACAGGGACCGTTCAAATTTGTAAAGTTTAAAATGGCTCAGATTTATTGATTTGTGACATCATTGAAACACCCCAACAGAAACAAGGCAAAAATATACACTAAAAACAATCTGGCAAATCCTTTGCTTACGACTAACTAAATTTTGTTAAAAAAAAAGAAAATGCAATCATTTTATATATCGTCCAAGTCTGTGATGAAAACTAGCCAACTATAAGCAAACCGCAGAGGGTAAGCATGCAATCCGAGCTCGTCAGCTCGTCGAGTGCGCTGTTCCTCCGCTGGGGTGCCATGAAAAAACTATCCTATGGCGAGAGCGAATTACTTCTGAGACCATCCCCGAATATTGATTTTATTACATGATGTAATGAAAGCATACTGACTTGTATGTCTTGTTTATTTGTCCAGGGTTTTGCGCAAGTGAGTCTAGCCGACTTTAGTGGTGACGCTGTGTCAATACGCTGGTACAACATCCTGGCCTTGCAACCAGAGGGAACATCAGCTGGGGCAGAACACGAAGAGAGCTCTGACGAGACCCTCATTCCTTCGCAGACCAGCACGCTCACCCGGAACCAAAGTGGTGAGTTCTTTTTCCTTATATTGCGACAATATGTCACTTGATGGTCTGACGCTATGTTAACAAGTGACAGAGTGGTAAAAATGGCATGGACAATGTGGGCAAATCCATAACATAGATAACCTTACTGTTATATCCTAGATCGGCGTTTAATGGGGGACCTTTCATATATCAAAAACAAAATGGCTATTTGATGACAATGTTACATTTGAATTTATGCGAAACAACTGGGCCTAAGTCTGCTTATTTGTTAAGAAATCCGCTGCAATAGTCACTAATTATTTACTGTGTTGTTTGGCAGGTGGTGAGAGCTGCGAGGTGGCGCCCGTGGGCAGCCCGGCGTCATCGGACGACGAGGACGAGGACCCAGACCAGGACCAGGACCATGAGGAGACGGAGGACGCCCTGTTGCTGCTGGGAGCCGGCCAGTACCCGCACATTCAGCAGATCCTGGAGGAGGAGCAGTATCTGGAAGAGGACCAAGTAGTTTGCCCGGTGCTGGCGGCTACCGAGGAGAAGGAGACCAACACCGAGTGTTGCGTGGTGTGCCCCGACGGTGGCAGACGGCTGCTCTCGGCTGACGATCGCCTCGCCATCAAGCGATCCCAGACCTTCTCGCCCACGCCACAGCTTGCCAAGAACCACTACATCTGCAGGTATTTAACACCTCTTCTTTGGTTCCATGACAAAACAGAACCTCTCTTGTCCTCTCAATACCTTCAGCCGCAAATGCCGTAGTACCACTGGGAATACCATACAAGACTCCCTACTACTTCCACGGTCTGAAGCCGTTGGGAATATGGTGAGGCTGAAGGTATTGGAGATGGGAAGGATCCAGTAGGCGAAGGTAGAGGAGTACCTGACGTGAAACCTGGTCACCAAACAAAAAATGTTGTGAATATAGGTAGGTTGGTAGGTAGGTTATCGCTCGTCTGAATTCACACAATCTTCAGTTTCAATTTTGTAAATTTCAAAGCAAAGTGTTAATTACACAATATATTCTATGAATATTAACAATTTGCAGGCTGAACCGCTCCGAGTCTGACTCGTCGATGCCTCTGTATCGACGTGGCGCCCACACGGCTCTGCCTTTCGACCGGCACGCGGCCGCACGGCGCTCACTGCGCTGGGGACGCGCGCCTACCGCGCCTGCGCCCCCGCGGGGTTCCTCGGGCCGGGGTCGCGCTCCGCGCACCAGCCTCGACCTTGAGCTGGACCTGCGGGCGCAGCACACACGCCTCAGCACGCTGCAAACAGAGATACAAGGCCTGAAGGACCTCAAGCAGAAGTAAGTCTAATTCTATTAATGTCGCCACTGACATAGTACCTTTAGTACGCGCTCTATCTCTCCTTGCCTGATGTCTTATGTCGTCATTTCATTGAATTTGGGATCATGAAACACGCCCGCATGGCTTGTATTCTTCTTTATTGTATGTCGGATACCAATATGTATTCAATTCAATTATTTTAAAAATATAAAGCCGCAAACGCTAGTAACTCGCTCAAAAGCATGCCAATAATGGTCAGTGTATCAGTGGCATATGTATTGTGTTGCTGCTAAAGCTAGTTGCTTGTATGTCGTTCAATCGCACGGGGTTCTTAGTGTGCAGTGGTAAGCAGTGTGAGGTGAGGGTTGTGCAGCATGTCTGAATGCACTCTGCCAGTAGCTAGCAGAGTGAGCACGTGCATGCGCAACTTTGATGCACATTGATATTTTCACGACCAAAACAGTAAAATATTCTGAACTTCATTACGCAATATCGCAGTTTCTTATTTCTTTTGGGACCTCCATCCCAGCCAGCTGTGCACACAAAACTAGAGATGTGAGTTGCTAGCATGCCTGTAGCTAGTGCGTGTATACTGACCTACAACTATGCAATTAGTTAGCATGCCAGATATTCACCAAAAGCATGCGGTCTAAAGGTGCCAGTAATAGTCGTACGAAATACCAAAACATAAAAATAGGTAGAAAATAAATAGAAAACGATAAGATTGCCCTACCATGACAATTGACAAGTTAGTCCTTCAGGCTGGGATATAAAATAGTCTTATGTTTTCCATGACCAAGATAACAATCAGGAACAACATAGCACGATCAAGTGAACTAAATACTTGTGGCGGGTCAAGATGTCAAGAGTCAGAATAACAAAAGAGTATATGTGAATGAAGCAAGGAGTGTATCTGTACCGGACAGCAGATGGATATACCTAAATATTTATTAAATAATCAAGAAAATGAATATTTGTCTGATGTCACACATTTTACGATGCCGACTCCTTTGAGGCTTGTCTCGTACGATGATAAGATTTTTAATCACCGCACACGTGTCATATCGCCAGTTCAAGGATGAATTACTCGCACGACAAACCGTGGGACCTTAGTAATTAATTCTTGGCGCTGTGTCGCCTCATCATATTTCTGTTTAGATATAAGAATAATTGCTCCACATTAACACGTGTAGAAATTGTTGAAGTCAAACCCAATAAATACGCAAACAACTGGCCCAACCAGTCAGTTGGCCAATGACATTCACAAGTTGTGTTTCTTTGCAAATCCTTACCCAAGGTACCCCCGAGAGGAAACCGGCATTTACAGTCCATGTCACTGGCGTAGGTGTCCAATACAGTACCAATAGAGTTGTGTGGCGGGTTTGTTGTAATCAGGGTGGTTAATTTGTTTCAGGATGGAGGTAGCGCGCGAGTGTGGCGACTCGGCAGTGGCGCTGTGGGCGGCGGAGGACGCGGCGCTAGCGGGGCTGTGCGAACGAGCGGGGGCAGCTGGGCCAGGCGAGCGACGCGCCGCAAGAGCCGTGCAGCGCGCCGCGCGTGACCTAGTGCGCCTGCGACGCACACGCAACCCGCGCGGCCGTCCCGACCTCATCACCTTCAGGTACGCATTCATTATTCATGTCTGTTTTTCATTGTCCTTTTTCAGCCAAATTTATGAGGCTATTATTGAATTTAACTTCAGAAATCAAATCATCTTTATTTTGAAACTTTAACCCCTCTATAAAAAAAGAAACTTATACATGACATAATACTTCAATGTAAGATCAAAAATGATACTAAAAATACGCTTGAACATATCTAACCTTAACATAATATTATTTATACACGGTGTCCGGAAACTCGTAGTACAAGCGGGAAACTGGAGAATCTACACCACATGGGGAACCCAAATAAACATAAAGTTTTTTGATTTGAGCATTTTCACCAAAAAAAAAAAAAAAACCAAAAAAAAATATTTTTCGGCTATTTCAGGGTTAAAATTTTTTCGTCATTCGATCTGAGACCCCGATGCAACGGAGAGAAATTATTATTACCATAGTACTTACAATATGTAGCGATGTTCCGATCTCCAATTCAAAACACAAACGTCACATAAATTATTTTAAATGTTCACCGTTAACTTCCAAGCACAGTTGGGTCCGTCTGATGATTGATTATCGCACTATTTTAATCATGTCGGAGTTAATTTTTACCTCGTTGAAGGCTTGATGGTAAGTCTCAAAATCAAAACATTAAAAATGTACAACTGTTTTCAAACACTCACAACAACTTTCCAACAATCTTCAAGTATAACTATCAAAACAATAATAACGCACATTAAAATACACAAATTTCGACCACAATTCGCTTTTATCTAATTAACGAGAAAACTTCTTAAAGCAAAATGCAATGTAAACAGTGTAAACATTCACAAAAAATACGGCCACCTGCGGCGTCACATTAACAAAGACTAAACAAAGACCTACCTACAATTTACAACAGAAATAGGACATCTGCTTATCGTGGGTCTCTTTCCTTCATATGTGAGTTGAACCCAGTACACTAGAGAGAGCTTTATTTTGCGAATTTGTCAGAGATAGGTATGCATTTTAGAACAACAGATGTTTTAACCCTCCAGAGCGAAATATTTTATGATTACACCTTACACCGGATTAAATGAAGGGAGATTTCAAAATAATGCTTTAAATCCGGGTTTCTTTATTTGTTTTACTTTTAAATAGTTTTAATTAGTTGGGTACTTTGATCTTCAGTAATAATTCATAAAAATTTGATAAAAAAAAAATCAACTTCTGACTCGATTTACTCGAAAACGAAAGCTCAAATCAAAAAAATTATAGTACAAAATCGACTCCAAATGTGATGTAGATTCACCAGTTTCCCGCTTGTACTACGAGTTTCCGGACACCGTGTATAATATGTACTATTGTTTTCAAGTGTAAGTGTAATGCGAAAATGCAAACAACAAATATGGAGTTCATATTTTGCAAAGGATATAGATCCAATAGAGCAGTGGTCCCCAACCTTTTTATCGCTGCGGACCGGTCAACGTTTGATAATTTTATCGTGGCCCGTTGAGGGGGGGACGTAGATTGTTTAAATTTTAGATTGTTATGATTTAGTAATTTTAATTTAAACATGCCTTAAAAATAATGAACAGTTAAACCAAAAATGAATATAAAGTGAAAGGACATTTTGACTCAATAGATGATTTAAGCTTATTGTGAAATTAGATGTGAGAGCGCATCAGCAGAATGCTGCCTGCTCATTAAATAATAATGTGTATTTTTGTTACAGAGAGAAGATGGTCTTTTTCACCCACCACCAATCCAATGTCCCCGTCCTGCCGTGTGAAGACGACGTGCTGTCGGAGCACTCCTCTGACACCCTCAAGAGGTCGGAGATGGGCCGCCTCAGTCAGGAGCTGTCGCGCCTAGACTGTCCCTCGCCCCCACCGGACGAGGAGTCAGATGCCTTCCACCTCCAGGGCTACCAGGTGCGGAGGAGCGGCCGCTGCAAGAATGTGGTGGAGAAATCTCAGATGCCAGAGGAGGAACCCTCGGCGGAACCCGCGCAAGTGAGAGACGTTCAAGTTAACGGGGAAGTGGTGGAGCACAGTGGCGGTGCCGAGAAAGCCCAGGACGCGGAGAGCGGCAGGTTCCAGTATGTGGTGGACAGAGTGCTAGGTGTGCAAGTGTGAGGGAATACAATTGCCTCCTGTGAATTATCAACTTTGGGGCGGCCAGCTGACGGTTTGGACGCACATGTGAAAAATCTCATTTTCTTTAAGAACGATGCATAATATTTAACTAGCGCCGAGAGTTCAATCGTAATTAGAAATACGCGCGTGGAAGTGAACTGCCAATCGGTATATTTTTATATTGACGCTATTTTGGTAGACGTATCCATTTACCATTCTACAATGTTGGGTCCTCGATCCACATGCTGATGACGAAGTATATACCAAACGTTGTTACGATCGAAATACAAAACTTATATTTGTGCCATAAAGGTACGGTATTCTGTACGCGAGAAACACGTTCCGTTCAATTCTAAATTTCGAATTTGCGTAATGAACGAATTGTAAATATAGATTTTAAGGATTAAATTGTTTTTCTGGACACACGCATTCCCAAACACCAACAAACATACACATACATCCACATAAACACGGTGTCTGTTCTAGCAGTACTAGCAGTTGTAACAGAACGCGTTGTGCATTATTCACACATGGTTTAGTGGTGCTGAAGCCACACTGAGACACTCGCACGCATTCCCAAACAGACACTGGGCTCTGGCTTGAGCTGAAGTTCGCTAGTATGAACTGACGACTAAAGTACAGAGCGGTAAAGCCAGCAGCGATATTGGAGTATTGTTACACAAGTGATACTGCTGAACCCTAAACATGTAAATTATTTTGATACGGGGACGTTTGCAATTTGTAACAAACATTAATTTTAAGTAAAAATTTTATTCTAGTACGATTTTAATAATATATCACATTTTTGTTAGAAAATGTCTATTGTGTTCAGTAAGGTAATGGAGGGGCAGGGATTGTTAACAGAAGGTGGATAAGAAGCTGCATATTTTTCTGTTCTAAACCCACCGAAGTTATTTATGGTTAAATAATTTATAGTTGTTAAATATTTTTCTGTACATGAAGGAGTCCTTGTGTGTTATACACACATATGATATGAATGTTAAACGGCCAAATATTTTCACACGAAAATTATTATTCTATTTCTCGTGCCTCAAAATATCAATATTTTTAATAAGATTTATATACAATTGTTGAATTAGCCTTAATTGATTGAATTCCATCCATTTCAGTGCCTTTAGCTGATAGTTGTGATCTTGTTGATGGTGAAACTTTTCCTTGCGCATGCAAAACAAATACCCATTACATATATGTATCTCCAACAGAAACAAACAAACTCCTTTTGACCCAAACTTGCCGTAGCTCTAGGCCACCCCACTGGCTGAATTCCATTGCTCAACAAACCTATCTAATACAGATTAGTTCTTGCATTTGGAGACATATTATTGTTTAAATAAGCTTAATCCTGCTAATTGTTTTTACAACAAAAATTCTGGACCAAAATATTGTGGACTTCTGCAAAGTATATTTAGTTAATTCTCACTAAAATACGCTGGTTTAAAAAAAATCTAAATTATGTTATTATTTTGGATTTTGGAAAGGGCATTTTCTTTTCCTCTCTACGGAGATAACAAAATGAAATTGTTATAAACATGGAAAATCTGTTAATAAATACTTGGTACAAAAACGAAGGGAAATTAGTTAATAAGTTTGAATCTGCAGATGAATTCATTGATTGCCTTTGTAAATAAATACTTTCTTCCAAATAGATGAAGTCTATTTCACACTATAGACTGAACACCTACTTAGTCAACCATTCATTACTTGTCTGTGACAATTGATTATTTATTTATTTAACTGATAGTAAAGGGTATTATATAAAAACACTTCTTTCCAAACTTTTTTATGTGCAAAGTCTCAAAGCATTTCCCTTATAATGTATAAATGTTATATTTATTTGTGTTTTTTCCCTTCTTTAATATATATATACATTATGAATGAGTATCATTTGGGAGTTCTCTTTACGATGATTGTCCCAAACGAATGCTTTGTGACATTTTAAAATTAATTTGGGCAAATCACAGTAAAGAGAGCTCGAATGTAATTTCTATTTGTTGTAATATATTAGTGTACATACTAGCATTATGTAATTGACTGTTCTCGCAAGGCGAGGGCTGACGTCTAGACGTAGCAATACTTATTACTAGACACGGAAAAATAAAACTCATGAATTGTTATAAACTTGTTTTATTTATTTCTTAACTTATAAATTGTAAGAAACAATTAATGCATTAATACTCTGGGGGGGTTTTACATCACCTCCCAGTAAAAACCTTTGCATTCTCCATGGCACCATGGTGCCTGAGGGTAAGTGTTACCGTTGATTGCGGGGTAGATCACAGATCACCAGTTTTTTTGTTTTTGTTTTTACATTAGCTCCACACAGGAGGCCCTAAGAAAAAAAAATTCCCTCAGTGCATATGTCAATTTTGGGGGTGCTGTGTGGAGCGTCTTTTTATGGAAAGGAAGTTCTGGGAAGGAAAAAGGTATGAGGGATGTGGGAATCTGGGGGTCAAAGTGTCCAGGAGTGACAGACATATGAATCCATCCCTCTCTGCGGTGCAAGGCGATGGGTCGAGAGAGTGCAGCTGGAGAGGTCAAAAGGTCTCCCTCAACCAGTCTCTCCTGATTCGGCCCGCCCCGCAGCAAGGTGGGCAAACACATCCACTGCCAAGACCTAGACAAACCTTCACCCCATGAACCCGGATACCCCTGCTAAGCCACCAAATGTAGCAAATCACTTTTACTTACCAATACCCGCCTCCTAGGGTCAGTGGCTGAGTTGACATCGCATATGGTTCCCGCCCAGGTGTTGTGAGTTTTATTCTTCAGCTGGCTAAATCCTCCATCAAGACACAAGCAATGTTTTCCACTTTCTGTGGATGGTAGTAGGAGATTATCAAATATTGTGAGGTTGTTCAAATCCCGGGAGTGTTTTGTATTTTTTTTTTAGATAAAAATTGTCGAGTAGAGCATATTATCTGTTACATATATCACCGCTGAGTAAGGTTGCCAAGTGTCAGTTTTAACTGCCATGTTAATCCTATGATTAATTACTTGACAATTATGATTCAATACTTTACTCAAAGGAAACGATACTGGCAAAAAATGTTAAGTTAAAAAAATACAGTGTGTGGCAAGCCTACGCACGACGGAAGTGAAACTTTTAGTATTCTTCTCTCTCTCTTTTCATTTCATATTATTATTCAGAATGCTGTACATTATAGTTTTAAAAAGCATAAATTTATTTATAGGCGTGTTGTTAACAAATGAACGTTTAACTAGATTCCTAATATTGACATATTTATGTAGCATGTGATAAAAAAAAATTAAAAGTTATAAAAATATGGGATTCGAACCCGGGTCCTGCATAACGAGTGTCGAACGCTCTGCCTCTAGACCGCGAGGAGAGGTATCTTGGGCGACGAGAATCGCGTATACAACGTGTACTCCTCAATTGACTTGTCCTTGACTTGTCAAATTTTCGTTTTCAAACACGGCAAATGAATAATATCACATAACTTCTCGTTAACGCTTTATATAGGGTCGAATCGAAGATATATCGGCAGTATGAAGTCATATCTGTCGTTTTTCAAAATATTTCCGTATATTTGTCCGTTTTGGAAAAGATCTATCGTGTTTTAACAGTCTCATACCCATATGGAGTCTGAATTTGAAAAACATTTCTAAATTTTGAAAAACTCACTTACGGCTGTGTTTTTTACTAAAAAAACTTGTCACGCACGTCTGCGAGGGTAATTAGTCGCGTTATCGGCCTTGATTAGTAATTTTAATGATTCAAAATAAAAATAATTAATCATAATACCGAGCGACTCTACCGGCTCGATTTGTTAGCTATATTTCGACCAAAATATCATATGGGTACCGACCGTTACT
Organism: Hesperophylax consimilis; assembly: GCF_061612785.1. Taxonomy (NCBI): domain Eukaryota; kingdom Metazoa; phylum Arthropoda; class Insecta; order Trichoptera; family Limnephilidae; genus Hesperophylax; species Hesperophylax consimilis. Next base: position 10,434,089 of record NC_142856.1, on the reverse strand, counting down.
TCTAGCCAATTACTCGAGTGAACACCTGCCGGTCTAGAGTCTCACTAAATGGATTTAGACATTTCGGGAGACTCTCGGTTAAAATTAACAAATTTATGTAATTTTTTACTACATTATTACAAATCATGTAGATATCTTCTTATATGTATGCCTGACAAAGTCGCAGCACGAGAGCATTTTATCACTTTTCCTTGTATTAAAAAAATCACAAAAAGAAAAAAAAAAATTAGTTAAAGCGGGGATCGAACCTCGGTTCTTCACGACGACAGTCGGGCGCTCTGCCTCTAGACCGCGAAGCTGAGTTTGGAGAGTGACCTAAACTAGGTATATAATATTAGCTAGGCTCCTATAATGAAATGATCACGGTTTTTCATGACGGTCATGAGTCGGTTTTACTCCGGTCCTCGAAAATGCATAATGCGCGTAAAGAAGTTTCACTTCAAAATTTGATGTTTTGACTTAAGGAGAAGCTTAATGCTAAATCACTATTTTGATTAATCTTTATAACGAATTGGTGTACATTGTGAATGCCAAAAAATATGCTTTAGATAAATTGAAGGTTTTCCTATCATTTCGCTTGAGTAGAATACAAATAAAATAATAAATTACTCAATAAAAAATATAAATGTAAACTACTAAAAAAAATATTTTTTCATTAGAAATGTATGAACGCGTAAAAGAAACAACTTAAAAAAATACAGTATTATAGCTAAGATTTTCTGTGACAGTTTCACTTGATTAACTTTTTTGCTTTCTTATAAAATTATTTATAAAATAAAATACCAGTTTTGTACTTGAAATCGAACATTTGTAGACTCCGTTTGTCAAGCGATTTTAATGCCTATTACCTACAATATAAGGTATACCAAGGATATACACATTTTTGGCTTGTAGCTTCCTCTTAATAATGCGGCATTGTGTAGTTATTTAAGTTCTATAAACTGACAGAACTCACTAAGGACGGGTTGTTTCACAGGATTTGAACAATTCATCAAATTTCAAAGTTGGTTATCAAGTTCTGTGAAGGTTCTATTCGGTTTCTGTAAATATATATTCAATGTAATGTAAATAAGAAGTGCATTGACAAGAAAGTAAAGCAGTCAATTTGAAACAAGTTCCTGACAGACAAAAAGCACAAGTAACTTAGTGTTTTTTCCCAGTCAAACAAACATAAATTAACAAATTATTCTTATAATACACTGCAATTGAATTTGATAAAAAAGTTCTAAGTTGGTACTAAACTTAAATGCTTGTTTTCTCAAAACAGCAATTTTAGAGCTAGTGTGTTTTGCCAATACCCACAATGTGTGAGAAATGTGGAGATCCGCAAAGAATGCAAGGCTGATGTAAGCGTAATGAGTAAGATTAAGAAAGGGACGCTTAGATTAGACAGATTATAGAGCGAATGAACAAAGAAAGGATTGTAAGCAGAATATATGACGCAAATGTTAATGGTAGCAGAAGTCGGGGACGCCCGAAGAAGACATGGCACGATCAAGTGAATCAGATTCTTGAGTCAGGCCATGTCAAGAGTCAGAATAATAGAAGAGTATGTATGAGACAATGTATGAATGTGAATGAGGCAAGGATTGTGTGTCAAGACAGAGTTTTTTGGCAGTCCGTCCTCTCTGCCTACCGCTGCGGAGAGTCATATAGTATAGTTCTGTATATAGAAGTCCTTGCATACAAAAAATTATGTTCTTAATTTTCCCTTAATAAATCAAAATTAAAATTTGTAAGTACAGGGTAACCACAGATAACGGATTTAAAAATTACCGGATATTTCCTGGTTTTCCTGAGCAGTTTTTACATTTTTCTCGATTTTATTAGACAGGGGAATTACTTTCAAAACTTTATTTTAGAAACATACAAAAATTTAACTATATCACTGAAATAATGCTGTTTTTTTTTTGTTAAAAAAAAAAAAAAAAAATGATACGTTAATGTTAGCTCATAGGGTTGGAGCTGGCAACACGGTATCACAACCTCATACATAAGCTCACATTTTAACACAACCTCAAATAACACATCTGCCCTGATGACGGACACTGCAATGTTGTCCGAAACGTTGGCTAAAGAAGGAGTTAGCGCAACACGGCATAACACCCCAAAAACAAATAACAAAAATACTTTTGGCCGTGAAAATCTTAAATCATATTTAATGCTGTTTTTGTGCAGATTCATTCATAAAACATGTTGTCCTATTCATTAAAATACATATGAACTTATTTGTCTTTAAAAGTGTTCAAGCTCACTACAGTCAAATAAAATGTTTAACTTTTAATTATTGAAGACAATATTAGCAATTCCTAAACGAAAATCAGAAACAGAAAAATCCGAAAAAGATACGGTCACACCTAGATGTCTTCAATAGTTAAATATCCCAATTTCAGGTTTTACTCGCTAAGTTATTCCAAAAAATAAATATTCATCCTATACTTGCAGAAAAGTCAATAGATGTCGCACATTAAAATAAAAAATAAGATATGTATATCTAAAGACGCTGTCTAGATTGCATTTAGTTCGGGTTGAATCTTGCGATCATACATAAAGATAGTTGCCAATAAAAATGTGCCGTGAGAAAAACGAAGACAATGTTGGTAGTTCTTATTCGAAGTATGATAAAGTTAAATATGACCGAAGGAGACAGGGTCCCATTAGCTCAGTGGTAGAGTGGTGCCCCGGCGAGGCAAGTGTCCTGGGTTTGAGTCCTAGATGTGACCGTATCCTTTTCTGATTTTTCTGTTTCAGATTTTCGTTTAGGAATCGCTAATATTGTCTTCAATAATTAAATATTACAATTTTTTGGTTTTATTCACCAAAAAATAAAAAATTTTAACGGCCAATTTCTAAAAAAATTCTCCTTATCACATAACGCTGTTTTTCCACTGGAGAGCATCTGTTACAATATTTCACTTGAAGACACCTGGATCCGGATCGGAAGAGATTGGATAAGGGGGACCCTTGGACTTCTTCAGTCGGACTCTCTCGACCCCAACACTTTGCATCTCAGTGGGTGGATGGGTTCATATGTCACTCTTGGACACACAACACCCAGAATCATATACCCATCCCTCATATATTTTTCCTTTAAAAAGACCCTTCCATACAACATTCCCAAAGATGACATAGCTCCGAGGGAAAATATTTTTCTCAGGACCATGTGGAGTTCATGGAAAAAATCCCAGATATTCTAAAAGTATTCATAAATTCCTAGACATTTCCCTGATCATTTCCGGTTCGGTAAAATTCTCTGATAATTCCCAGTTTTCCAAGTCTATGGCCACCGTGGGGTACTTTAATACCTAAACAAATAAAGAATTATAAGATTTGCACAAAGAAACATCAATATCTCAATTAAAATCCTTTTTTAAAACTTTCTGCATATTCCGATTTGTTAACTCGTAGTAGGATCCTTGCTCATGCGAACACTGCCAGAATGAATAGGTAGTATCCAATGTGGCCACCATCTTAAACCGGAAACAGAACACACAAGATCATAATTGTGACAAGATGAGATTGATACTTAATTCAAGATTTGCAAAACTTTTAGGACGGGTTGTTTCGGAGAATTTGAACAATTCGTCAAATTTAAACGTTCATTTTCGGGTTCTGTGAAAGTCCTATTCAAGTTCTGTTATTATATCATTGTAGGCTAGTTGCTTGACAAAACTGAAATAAAAACAGAACTTGAAAAAATCTTTCACAGAACTTGAAAATGAACGTTGAAATTTGATGAATTGTTCAAATTCTCCGAAACAACCCGTCCTTAGAATCCCTTGTGTGTGGTACGAGAGTGCAATACTGTTGAGTTGTTCCGGGGCTGCGGTCTGATGATAGTCGATATCTGATGATATCTGTAAGGAGAGGGCACCAGACGAAGCCCTCCTCCCTTTAAACTTTACCTAGATGGTCAATTGGATAATCTTGTATTTTTCGTTCTTCCTAATATGATATGAACAAGATAAAATATTTACATATTTATTGGAGTTTATTTTTGTTTTGATATAGTGATAGTTCTAGTACAGTTTCACAATTCTTGGTAATTTGAAGAACTTCTAAGTTACTAATCAAGTCCAGAGCATTTCAATGATGGGCCTAGAATACGAGCCTCATATGTAGTATAAGCGGGAAACTGGTGAATCTACATCACATGGAGTATTTCTTTAAATTTGCACAAAAATATTCCAATGGATTCGGATTCGATTTCAGAAAAAAAAGTTATACCACAAAATTGACTCCAAAATGGTGTAGATAAAAGATATTAGAAGAACGAGATATGCTATGTTGACCGCCGGACTGTAGGCGGAGTACTACCTAATTAGGGTACTTTGAATACTATCGGGATGTGTACGCACAGAAATCTGTTCTATGCATTAGTGCGGATACCTTAGCGTAAGCGAAGGTGTGCAGTAGTATTGGTGAACAAAACCGGCGACACTGGGCAAAACAATTCCACACAGTATGAACTGCTCATAGCACATCTCGTTCTTCTAATATCTTTGGTGTAGATTCACCAATTTCCCAATTGTTTCACTAGTTATCCCGATATGGTGTAGATTCACCAGTACACTTGTATTACTAGTTTTTGCAAAATGGTGTACATTCACCAATTTCCCAATTGTACCACTAGTTTTCCCAAAATGGTGTAGATTCACCAATTTCCCAATTGTATCACTAGTTTTCCCAAAATGGAGTAGATTCACCAATTTCCCAATTGTATCACTAGTTTTCCCAAAATGGTGTAGATTCACCAGTTTCCCAATTGTTTCGCTAGTTATCCCGATATGGTGTAGATTCACCAGTACCTACACTTGTATTACTAGTTTTTGCAAAATGGTGTACATTCACCAATTTCCCAATTGTATCACTAGTTTTCCCAAAATGGTGTAGATTCACCAATTTCCCAATTGTATCACTAGTTTTCCAAAAATGGTGTAGATTCACCAATTTCCCAATTGTATCACTAGTTTTCCCAAAATGGTGTAGATTCACCAATTTCCCAATTGTACCACTAGTTTTCCCAAAATGGTGTAGATTCACCAATTTCCCAATTGTATCACTAGTTTTCCCAAAATGGAGTAGATTCACCAATTTCCCAATTGTATCACTAGTTTTCCCAAAATGGTGTAGATTCACCAGTTTCCCAATTGTTTCGCTAGTTATCCCAATATGGTGTAGATTCACCAGTACACTTGTATTCCGCGGCAAGGCTTATCACCGGAGTATCTAAATACTCCCACATTTCAGAGCATCTCAAAAATCTGCACTGGCTCAAATGTCCTGAAAGAATCCAGTTCAAGGTATGCTGGATGGTATTTAAGTCACTTAACGGAATGGCTCCGGCTTATTTATCAGAATTGTGTATTCCAGAAGATTCCAACTCCCGACAGTCAACCCTTAGGTCAGCAACGTCATCAGCTATCGGAAGGTTGAAGGAACCAAAGCGCACACCAGATACTAAGTTCGGTGAGCGTGCTTTTGCCGTGTCAGGACCTAAAGCCTGGAATGGACTGCCACATGATTTGAGAATGATCGCAGACTCGACAGAATTTAGGTCTAAACTTAAAACGCACCTTTTCAGACAGTCGTATCCATAATTTCAGAAACGTCCACTTTCACAGTTGACGGCAATTTACATTTAAATTAACAAAATGTAAAAAATACTAAAAATAAAATAAAATAAATAAAAATAATAATTAAAAATAAATAAATAAAAATGATAACAACTAACAATTTGTAGGCTTTTAGGACAGTTAAAATACATTTAAATTAAAATAAAAACTATAGCAGACTTAAGATCATGCGACGACCAGTGTTTTTTGATATAGTGTCCTATGCGTGCAGTTCTATCTTTTATAAGCATAAACTTTTTAATATAAGTGTGTTTGTTGGAAGTGACTTGCCAGGTAAGTATGTTTTGGTATCATTTCTAAATAACAAATGTAGATCCTAGGAAATAAATTGTACAGCGCCCTTGAGGTGATTTTTCACAAAAACGGCGCTCTACAAATTATCCAATTATTATTATTATTATTATTATTACTAGTTTTTGCAAAATGGTGTACATTCACCAATTTCCCAATTGTATCACTGGTTTTCCCAAAATGGTGTACATTCACCAATTTCCCAATTGTATCACTAGTTTTTTCAAAATGGTGTAGATTCACAAGTTTACCCAAAATTGTGTAGATTCACCAGTTTCCCACTTGTATCACTAGTTTTCCCAAAATGGTGTTGATTCACGAGTTTCCCGCTTGTTTCCAGTTTTCGGACACCATCAAAATAATATTTGGATGATTTGTATACTGCCACTTTTGTGAAAAATCACATATTTCAAACTGTGCGTTTGGTTTGGTGTCCAGGTTTCAGAAAAAGAGTAAAAACTTGATTAGCAAACACGGAACAAAAAATAATTTTTTTTATTGTTGGTAAATTTATTTTTTAATACGCTGGCAAGTGATATTTACAATTCAATGACCTAATTTTGGGATATATAAAATACATTATAAATTGTATGATATACAAACATTAAAAAATCCTAAATATTAATTATTAAAAATTATTTTAACAAGTAGGGTTTTAGGGTAAATGTAACGTAATTTATAATCTACGCGTTCATAGAACACGTTAATTAAATTATTTTACGAAAATACACTTTTTGAGCTTTAAAATGGAAAAACGAATTATTTGTTTGCGCCCGTACGTACGCAATATTGATATTGAATCACCGATACAATATTGTATTTGTATGCCTTTCTTAAAAGAATTGAGTTTTTATGCAGACAAAAGCATTTATTCATATTCATATTGCATATGTACGGCTGCAAACAATTTACTAGCATGATATGCATGTTCAGAAATAATTAAGTTTACGATATTTATGAACATGTACATTATAACGTACGTTACTTTTAACCTTAAATACATTAATAGCTTACTATTTATTATCATTACTTAGCCACCATAATATACAAACATAGATTATTTTTATAAGCAATAATTATTAGCCTGAAACACTCATCCACATTGAAAAATCTCCTGATAAAAGATACATGACGCCAATGGGACTTGAACCCGTGTCCTTTCGATTTCCGGTCGACAGCTCTGACCACTGAGCTATGGCGGCTTATCTCTTATCCGCGAAATAATTCAATATATACTAGTGTTTCATTCAACAATTACTGCTTACATTTTTTCACCTGAAAACAACCAACTGATTTTTCAATGTGTTTGAGTGTTTCAGGCTAATGATTATTGCTTATAAAAATAATTGTTACCCTTTGTGCTATGCATAAAAAATCTTGTCTTAAAACATTAGTATACCAAAAAAAAAAATAAACATAGATTATTATACAATTATACAAAGATTATTATAAATAGGCCAAGCCACGTGATGAGAGTATAGCTCATGTGTGAAGTCTCAAGTCTCAATCTCAAGTCTCAAGTCTCATGGTTAGTCAGCCACAGTACATTGTTGACTATTACTGTACTGTGTGTGAGACTAGCCACAGTAATAGTCAACAATGTACTGTGGCGAGTCTCACACATGAGCTATACTCTCATCACGTGGCTTGGCCTATAACCATTTCGCCTGCCATACATTCCCATGCTTAAGGCGTATTAAGGCCGAGTGTAGTTTTTTATTAATTTAAAATAATGATTATATTATTAAGCAAATCGATTATGATAGTGTTTTCAACAAGTAAAATTTTTTTTATACATTTTTTAAATTAACATAGGCTTAGTAATTATCAAAATCAAATCGAAAATATGACCTTTTTCAGACCGTAATACGTGCGTTTTAAAAAATACTATTAAAGGCTAAATATCGTCAAAAAATACCTGAAGGGGTTTTCTTTAAACGTACGAAAAAAAAAACTAAAAAATAAATAAAATAGGTTCGTAGTTTAATTTTTTCATAAACACTAATTGTACTTGTTTTTAAAATGCAGATTATAAAACTTTGGATACGTTTATTTAACAAAACTAAACGATAAATTATTGGTATTATATTTTTCCATTTTTTAAAGTTAATTTAATATTTTTTTATACTACAATTTAAGAAAGAACACTTAGATTTTTAAATTACTTTTAAAATAGGCCGTCTGCTGGCGCCTATTTGAAATTTTAAATACGGTAGAACATCGAACTAAAAGCTTCTTTTAAATATCCCAACAGATGGCGCTATCATGGTTCGCTATCGACTCTTCCCATGTCCATAAGCCAATATTCAACGTATAAATCGGTTTCAGTTATTCAAGCCAAACGGCCACTGGCTTAGGTTATGCTATTCTGTACACTATACTGTAAAACTCTCGCCTCGAAGTTTACGGGATCGAATATCGGAGTGGGCAAGTAAATTTTATTTGGTTAATTTGTGTTATTCACAATTAATGAATTAATATACGTATGGTATATGCGCGGTACGTTCCATAGTGAAAGATACTCTCAGTATCGCCTGGTGTAAGACCACCATTCAGAATTGAAACGTTGCTTGAAATGACTTTAGCCGTGTTTGGTGACCAAATCTGAATAGCCAGGTAGATTCACTTATTCAATAAATAATACCCGTTCTGCGGTCTAAATTTAAATAATGATTTGTGGTCTTTCATCGGGGCGATACTGACAGTATCTAACGCTCTGGAAAATGCCGCAAATATAATACTTATGTACATTGTGAAATAACACAAATTATTAAAATAAAATGTAGGTTGGAACTCGTGCACGCCAAGATTGTAACCCGCGACGTCGCGGAGGTCGTCATCCTGTTGAGTCGGGCCATATCTCGATATTTATTATTGTTTTTGTAAATTATTCTAAAAAAACATGAATGAAAAGACCAAACACAAATAACCTGACTGCCATATGTTGTGGCTAGAGTATTTTGAAAGTCTAAGCGAGCAAGCGTAATTACTAGTGCCACGTGATTATGGTGCAAGTGTGAGTCAACGCTCATAAAGGTGATCTGACGGTCAAACCCGGCGTGCGCAAATAAATTTTTATTTGTTTTTGTTATTTCACAATTAATACATTAAACATAATATAAAGTGTGTTTGCAGCACGATCCAGAGTGAAATTTACTCTCAGTATCGCCCTGGTGTGAGACCACCATTCCGAATGGAAACGTTATTTCTAAGCTTTTGCCGTGTTTAGTGACCGGATATAAATAGCCAGGTACTTTTCTACATTTGTCTTCCCCATCTTCTTCCCCTCCCCAATACCTTCACCCTAGTACTCAGATTGGGGATGCCACAGTCTCGCTGTTCCAGACGGGAGCGGTTGAGACTCTTGTGCGGTATATAAAAAATATATGTTTTATTTTTTTGACATCCAGAAACACACCAGACCTGACAACAAACTGTCTATTGAAAGTGAGAAGTTTGAATGAATATCTTGTTGCATCTTGTATACAAACGTACCTACTGGGCGCAAGCGTGCGACAATTTTTTTTACACCGATATCCTTAGTAAAAATGTATCATTTCATAACGCGCCAGTTCGCTCCATTGCAGAGGGCGGTCGGACATTTTTAGGTCGGGATATCAATTTACCGTCCACTGTAAAACAACTTACAAAAATGTCCACCCGCGCAAGGCGCTTTTTAGTTCTGAGTGCTGAGTGGCATTGTTGTAAATGAACTGAATGTTGCCAAATCTGGCGTTTTGCTTCACCAAGGACTGTTGAATACAAGCGAATTTCGGGCCAGATGGCGTTTCTGTGGGCCTTAGAAAACAATAATGTTATTTATAACGGTTATTGTTGACCGAGGTAGAACGAACACAGGTACTCTGTTTTTTGACCAGATGTAGGTATATTTTTTACAATGCGTACATCTGACGGCCGGCGTAGTCCGGTGGTGAGGCTTTGGACTCCCATTCCGAAGGTCGCGGGTTCGAACCCGGTGTACGCAAATAAAGAAGTATTAGCATTTATATCTGAACCTAGATATTTATTCTAGACCACAGAATCAATAAAATTTTATTTTGTTAAAAGTATTTCGGTATTTAAAATTTTAAGTACTTAAAAAATGATTTATTTATATTATTTCATTTAATTCATTGTTATCTATTGAATTTAATGTGTTAATTATTGTGCATAAAACTATGTAAAACCAAATGCCAAAATGTTTTAAATAGAGATATACATAATTAAGAAATTGGCACATACATCATCATACATGTCATAATATGGAAAAACAGGACTAAAGATATATGAAGAAATAATAATAATATAAGCGATTAGTCATAATAGACCCGATATAGTTTTACATGAAAAAATTTAAAAAATTAACTTATATCATTGATGTCGCTATACCAAATTCCTGTAATATTCAAAAATCAGTTAGCGAAAAAATAAGAAAATACACAGATTTAGGAAATGAAATAAAAAGAATTTGGCATTCTCAGACTATAAAAATATTACCATTCGTTATTTCGGCTACTGGCATTATACCTAGCTCTCTAATTAAAAATTTAGGCGTATTAGATCTTTCAAAAAAATTATATATAAAGATGCAAAAGTCGGTCATTTTGAATACATGTAGGATAACAAAAGATTTTTTAAATATTTATGTTGAGGGATCAGTAGGATTTATAGGCCCTGTTAGAAGTTCTACCGAGCCGAACCCTCTGATATGAAAATATCTGGAGTCGGTGAATTATTTTCCCATTTGATCTTTTGTGAGTTGACGTGTTGTTCTTGTATTGTTTCGTATTTATTTTGCTTATACACGGTGTCCGGAAACTCGTAGTACAAGCGGGAAACTGGAGAATCTACACCACATGGGGAACCCAAAAAAACATAAAGTTTTTTGATTTGAGCATTTTCAAAAAAAAACAAAAAAAAATATTTTTCGGCTATTTTAGGGTTAAAGTTTTTTCTGGTGTTTAGGGTTGAATAACAGATGTTTTAACCCTGCAGAGCAGAAATATTTTATGATTACACCGGGTTAAATGAAGGGTGATTTCAAAATAATGCTTCAAATCCGAGTTTCTTCATTTGTTTTACTTTCAAATAGTTTTAATTAGTTGGGTACTTTGATCTTCAGTAATAATTTATAAGAATTTGATTAAAAAAAAAAATAATAAAATAAAAAATCAACTTCAAACTCGATTTACTCGATAACGAAAGCTCAAAAAAAAAAAATATACTACAAAATCGACTCCAAATGTGATGTAGATTCACCAGTTTCCCGCTTGTACTACGAGTTTCCGGACACCCTGTATAATGCACTTACATAATGTTGATTGACTAGATGATCATTTGTGGAAAAGTGAGTGGAAGGGTTTAGTTTTTCCTATGGGGAAGATTTAACCCGGACAACAAAATCGGAAGCATAAAAAAAGAAATGTCAGGCTTTCTGTAAAAATATTAAAATACATACAATTAAATTAAATGTTACCTTGTATATATTCGTTTATATTCTAATTAAATAAATAATACAAAAAAATAGTGCCATCTGGTAACTGAAATTCATAACTTTTATAACGAAGATTTACATTACCGCCATCTTACTGTTTTCAGGCAAACGTTTTTAAAATAAATTCTAGTTAGAAAAAATATTGTTTTGGAAATGAACAACAGAGTTCGTGTGTGTCGAAAATAGTTGATTTTGTCAGGTATACAATCACTCTTAACCAGCGACCGAGAATTCGAATTTCGTCAAAAGACAGTCTCGCGATCGGACGTTTTTTAGAACGAGACAGAAATACCATATTCATTCCACTGCCAGCCGTACACTCCGCACGGCGGTCGAAACCTACAGCATGGTTCCGATGAAATAACAATTATTGTGTTTGAATTTTCGGTTGTAGCTTTCTTCCTAATAAGTAGTTACATACATATTTGTAAATTATACGTCGGAGTGCGTAAACATAAATAAATACAAATGCAGTGCGTTGACATAGTAGGTACAAAATAGGTAGGTATTTTTTTTTTAATTTTATTTTACATAGGTTTTACAAAAGTGATTAACATTAAGTTTGATTGTAAAAAATCTCTCGTCTTACATATTTATCCGTTTGTAAGATAGGTATTACCAGTAAGTTTTATTTCCAATACTTAAAGTAAGTATATCAAAATAACCTCGTTTTTTTTCTTCTAAAACAAGAAGCTCAATTCACAATATGACATTATGAAACTGACAAAAAGTAACACTAAAAATACTAAATATGTTGAATTATACCAATGTAATAGGGAATTGGACAATAGAATAGAAATTATTAACAAAAACATGATTTGAATCGCACATCACGAATCAAAACCGTTATTTTGACGGGAATCATATACGCATAGACTAAAATGCGGCATTTCCTGCTCTTTTGTAGCCAGTTAAATATATTTATATGAGGAAGATTTCGAAACAGAAATTGTACAGCTTAATGTTTAACTAAGAAAATTTTATTACAAATAAGTTTACATGGAAATGGAATTAATCTCCTTCGAAGTACTGTGCTTGACTAGAGATATACTTATCCCAACGTTGAATCCATGACTGGAAACATTTTACCACGAGTTACCCGACACCGTGTGTACAAGGTACTGTTGCATACGTGTTGCTCGCGCAACGCCGGGTAGTAAATTATGGTTTATGATTATCGCGGTAATTACAGTTGAATCGGTCACCGTAATATACCATGCATTTCCCGACACCATAATAGTAATAATAATTGGATGACTTGTATAGCGCCGTTTTTGTGCAAAATCACCTCCAGGGCGCTGAAATCACCTCAAGGGCGCTGGTATACAAGGGTATGGTTTTGTGCGTGTAACTCGCGTAATGCCGGGAATTATTGATATTTTATAATTACCGCGATATTCACGGTTTCAGTCACCGTAATTTCACCACGAGTTTCCCGACACCGTGTACACGTGGTAATGTTGCATGCGCGTAAATCGCGCAACACCGGGTAGTAAATGCTTTTTTATAATTACCGCGGTAATTAGAGTTGAATCGGTCACAGTAATATACTACGCGTTTCCCGACACCATGTATACAAGGGTATGGTTTTGTGCGTGTAACTCGCGTAACGCCGGGAATAATTGCTAGTTTATAAATACCCCGATATTGACGGTTTCGGTCACCATAATATCCATGATTCACAATATATTGTAGGTATTACCTATTTACATAATAAAATAATAATAATATTAATGTAAATTACACATACCGACGGAATTTTAGAGACAATATTTGCTTCAGAATCACAATCATTCGTCGGTAGGTGATTATTTTCCCTGAAAATTAAACAACACAAAATTATCGCTAAATTTTATAAAAAATATATGCGTATTCTGACTGATTCGTTTGAACGACCCTGTAGCATATAGAGTAAGTACAATGTACAAGGATAATTAAATATGACTAACCCTTTTTTTTCTGCAAATATTTCTCCCATGTACGTGTTTGATGACGAAATTTTTGTTTTCTTATAAAACTTTTGTCCGATAGTATTTTTCTCCCCATTTTTAAACGAGGAATTTCGTTAAAATGTTATCAAGTAGACTGACGTGGAATAGACGTCCGCTCGCCGCCCTGTCGCAGCGGGGAATGATAAAATTTCGGCTTGCACCGAGGTAATCAGAAACAACGAACAAACAATAAACGCGAATCGAAATTAATTACTATTATATACTTTAAGAATATATTTCTTGGTCATAAATTATTTTTAATGTTTCAATAATATCATAGTAAATTATTTTTGTAAAAAAATCTCAACTATACCAATTTTGTAAGGTCATAAATAAATAGTCAAATTGAGGGATTTTCGTCACAAAACGCGTCCTCGGATTTATTTATTAGTAATTTTATTTGAAATAAAAACAAAATTCTTATACATACATATGATAGATAATTTATTGATTGTTTATACTGAATTATTATATGATTTAAAATATTTGTTGTATAATACAACTTCGCCTTTGAAAATTCAACAAATCTGCGCATCGTCCAACGGTAACACTTTATTATGGTATGAAAATAATATTATTTTTCAAAATTTAACATCTTACTTTAATAGATAAAATAACGATCTTTCGAAATCGATTTGTGTTTTTCTCTAGAAAAGTGTCCATACGTCTAAAACTGGCCTCAAAAATGCCAAATTTCAGGTCAAGTCTACCTATTTCGCCTTAAAGCTGGAGTAATGCCATTGGATCCATCAGCAGTAAGAACTGAGCCTGCGCTTTCTGGTTACTTGGGGGTAAACTGTTGAGCAGGGGCATATAAATTAGGTCTAGCCTTGAATCCGTAAATGCCCCGATCCATTTTCTCATATAAAAAATGTTGTGGCTGAAAGCTCAGATCTCATTGGCTTAGAGTTTGACATCTCGTTCTTTACTACAAGGTCTCTTGTAACAGAACATAACAGTATTATAATAGTACGGAAAAACCAGGGCTGGCAAAAAGAAATAAATATTTTTTCAAGGTTGCCACAAATATTTTTTTTCAAAGTTAAAATTTTTTTTTTTTTTTTTTACCTTATCAATCAAGGTGTCCACAAATATTTTTCAGGGTTGCGAAATTTTTTTATTTTTTATTATTTTTAAATGGGAAAAAGGTACGCACTATATTGATGTGTTTCTACTTAATTTACTTCTTTTGGGTTTTTGTTTTTTTTAGAATTGTCATAATATTTTTATAGAAGTTACGGCCACCGTTATTTTTCTATATTAAGTCGTGTATAGCTTCTAAAGTCACCATGACGACTCCGATTCCGAATGTGAACAACGCAAGGAGGAGCTAATTAAGGAATTAACAAGCGCGCGCGTTTAACAAAAAAATAAAATCAACCTCAAACACAGATTTTGAGGGATGTGATTCAGATAGTGACTCGCACGTCGAAACAACGGGTAATATTTCGGATGTGGAATTAAATAAAGAAACAAAGGGGAAGGTTAATTTAATAAACCAAAATAATTTATAAGGATCAAAATCTCTATGGTTTACATGGCAAGTTCTCTAAGTAATTGCTCCAGTAATAACAGTGATTATTAACAAAATAAAATAATCTAACCTTACTTAATTACAACTGTGAATAAAGTGATTATAAAACTGTGTTTAGTGTTACAAATTTACACGTTTATACGTCCGTAAACTGCAAAAACAAGAACAAATAGTTACAGACTTGACAGCTGCAAGCAACTATTACAACAATAATATTTTCAATATCAGAAGTAACTGAAATTAACATTTAATATGCCTCTTTTCGACAAAACTCACTGTGCTCAGTGCAAAAAGGCAACAAACATTGAAAAAGACATACGTTGTGCAAAATGTAGTATGTATTTTCACACTACATGTAGCGGCCTAACTCGCGGCGAATTAGTCATTCACGGCGAAGTCGGCACATACTCTTTCGTTCATATGCGACTTCTGTGTCAAAAAACGCCAAAAGCTGCCTCTCCTCAGGATGAAAAATTAATAGAGAAGCTGAGCGCCGAAGTGAAAAAACTACTTAAGTGTGAATTGACTGATATAAGCAAAGCAATCGATTTTTTCTCTAAAAATATTGATGATTATGAGGAAGAAAAGAAAAAAAATTACCAAAAAATAAAAGAAGTACAAAATGAAAACAAAACTTTGAAACAAATGGTCAACAAAATTCAACAAAATGCTCTTAAGACGTCTATAGAAATCCAAGGATGGAATTAAAAGAAAATGAAAATCCTAACATACCGGTGGAACTCATACTGAAGAAATTAGAGTGCGATGATCTACTTCTGCACAACAACATTGAAAACTGCTACTCAACAAAAAAATCAATCACATTGAAATTAAGAACAAAAGAAGCTAAAAACAGAATACTTTCCCAAAAAAAGAAAGTTGGGTATTTTACTGCAAAGAATATGAAATACTCTTCTTCTGAAACAAAGATTTACATAAATGAGAAGCTTACGCCCGCCAACAACCAACTTCTTTGGCTAGCAAGATCTACAAAATCTATGGGTTACAAATTTGCTTGGACAAAAAACGGAAATGTATTACTACGAAAAACCCAGGATTCACGAATAATCTACGTGAAGGACGCGAATGATATTCCACTACAATAATTTGGACCCCATATAAAAAAAGACAAAATTAAATAAAAACTTCACACAAAATGGCTTACGCAGACAATATTGTTCCTAAAACCCAAGAATGCGATAACTTCATTGAAAGAAATGCAATTTTCGAAGATACTAACTTCAACATGCTGAACATGAATATAAGAAGTATCCGGAAACACTATGACGAATTCTGTATCCTTTTAAATTCTCTATCTTTCCAGCTAGATATAATAATACTTACTGAAACCCAAATGCGAGAATGTGTCCCTTTCAGCTTACCCAACTTTAATACCTTGTCAATACCCTCTAGACATACCTCGCATGATAGCCTTACTTTATTTTATAATACTCTATCTTTATCCAACATAAATGTAAATATACAAAAATTCCATTACTCTAATGCTGTCCATGTAACTTTTACTTTAAGGGGAAAAAATATTCAGTATTGGCTATATATCGATCTCCCTCTTTATCCACAAATCTATTCATTCTCGAAATTGAATCATTCATAAATGAAGTTAATGTGAACCAATTCGATTTTTCCTTCATTGTAGGAGATATCAACATAAACATACAAAACGCAATATTAAATCCAACTGCAAATGAATACTTGAACTTACTGTATACCAAAGGTTATCTATCTTACGTGAACAGTACCACTAGGCCTAATCATCCAAATGATTCATGTTTAGATCACATATTCCTCAAATCAAATAAAAGTTACCCACATAGATCTGCTACCTTCAAAATTGACATAACAGACCACTATCCGACCTTCTATGGTCATTGTACTGAAAAATTACCCAACTACACAGATCACATTAACGGTCAGCAAATCAAAACCAAAATTAATTACATATCTCTAGACATCTCACTAACAGCCGAAACATGGGTCTCAGTGATGACACAAATATATCTCTAAATAACTTTTATGATATAATCCAAAACCATATTGAAAAATGTTATGAACCATTAGCAGCACCAAAAAGTAAACACAGACACATAAAACCATGGATTACAAGTGGACTAATAATCTCAATTCAGCATAGAAATAAACTGTTCAAATCTTATAAAACTCATAAAAAGCATTGCCTATCCACCAATGAAACACAAAATTACAACAAACGTAACCATTATATTATATATAGAAATTATCTAAATACTCTTATAAAAAATGCAAACACCGGTATTACTCTGAACAACTACAAAAAGCACATAACGACTCACGAAAAACATGGAACATCATAAATGAGATCTCAAACAGAAATCAAAAAGAACACAAAATTCATCAAAAAATTATAACTGAAAATAATATCATCTTTGATAATCCTAAAGATATTGCAACCAATTTCAACCACTTTTTTACAAACATCGCCTCTACCCTAATTGACAATAATCCTTCTCTTAGCTTGCACTCTCAGCATGTACCCCCAGACTTTCTGAAGACTAAAAATTCTACCTTCGAACTATCCGAATTTCCCGAAATAACTGAACTTGAAATCGCAAACCACATTGACAATCTAAACGCTAGGTCTGCAAATGGCCCAGACAACTTAAGTAACACTACAATTAAATCTATAAAAAACATATAATCAAACCATTACACCATATATTTAACGCATGCATCAGAGATAGTATTTTTCCGAATAAATTCAAACTAACTAACATCATACCAATACACAAATCAGGACCTAGATGTAAAACAGACAACTACAGACCAATCACATTAACTTCTCAATTGTCTAAGCTATTAGAAAAATGCATTAAAAAACGTATCGTCGATTTTCTGGAATCAAACTCACTCCTTTCATCTAACCAATATGGCTTTAGAACTAAACTAGGTACTGATGATGCTATATTTAATTTAACCAAAAACATTTATTCTAACCTGGACTCAAACATCAAAACTTTAACCATTTTTTTAGATTTAAAGAAAGCCTTTGACACAGTCAACCATAGAACTCTCTTAAAGAAAATATCCAACATTGGAATTAAACATAAATGTCTCATGCTGTTACAAAATTATATATTGAATCGCCAACAATGCACAAAAATTGGAACATATTTGAGCAATTTTGATTTAGTAAAACATGGTGTACCACAAGGAACTGTATTGGGGCCGCTACTCTTTCTTATATATATAAATGACTTATGTAATATTAAAATACCTGGTAAAATTTTCTCATTTGCTGACGATACTGCAATAACAGTCCAAGGAAAATCATGGGAAGATACTACTAACAAAGCTAACAAATGTATTACTATTGTCAAAGAGTGGCTAGATAGAAACCTACTTACCCTAAATTATGATAAAACTATTTGTATTCCTTTCTAAAACACACATAAGTCGGCTCCTAAAACCAATCTCAATTTGAAGTTTCATAACGTAAATTGTAACCCAAACACATTCTGTAACTGTGAGGAGATGAAATCTGGAAAACTTATTAAGTATTTAGGTGTAACTATAGATTGTCAACTTAAATGGACCAGCCATATTGAAAAAAACTGTTAGCAAATTGAGATACCTAAAATATATATTTAAAAGAATGAGTAATGTAGTAAATATAAAAACCATGAAACTAGTTTATGACTCACTAGTTCATTCATCTCTTTCCTATGGAATAATTGGCTCTGGCGGAACTTTCAACAATCATGTAAAACCACTAGAAATTGCACAAAAATCAATTATTAAGATAATGTACCAAAAGACAAAATCCTATCCCTCTAAACAATTGTTCCGAGAAACTGAAATTTTGGACCTTAAGCAGACCTATAGTGCTCAATGTCTTAAATTTATTTATACGCGACCAAACAACTTTATTAAAAATTCAAATCGTGCCAGCCAACGACATGGCGCTTGTGAATATGCTGTGTCTCACTGCAAAACCAGGTTGGCCCAAAGGCATATTAGTTTTATTGCTCCAAAAATGTATAATTCTTTATGTACAACCTTTAAAAGGGACACGTGTGTAAACCTTCAATCTTTTAAAAAGTACATCAAATCTTGGCTAAAAAACACTGAACTAGATATTTTTTTCTTATAAGTTTTAGCAAAGCTATCTGTAACATTTATATCCATGTATACATTATTTTTTATTATTTCACATACATACAAAACAGCGGATATATTTTATTGTTTGTAATGCTTTGTCTGCTAATTCACTTTTTAAGATGTCTTCAAAAACTAGTATTTAAATTATTTTTTGTGTTATTTTAAAACTTTTACATGTTACATGATTTAGTTTCTTGTATTGCATCTCTACAGTAACTCTTTTAAAATAACTTAAATTTATATTTAACACACTTTAATCGGGAAGAGTAGTTCTACCCGTTCGGTCGATTGATGCTTAACGTCGGGAAGGGTAGTTCTACCTTCTGCGCCCGCCTCATTTCAATGGCAGAAAAGAAGAAATTATCCGATGTCTTTATATGAATATTATATACCAATCTCTTTGTAAAGGTCCCAACTATACGTACATAATTATCAAATTGTAATGCAAGTCTTTTTTTAATATTTATCTTGGAGTCTTTTGTGTACATCGATATTTCAACTAAAATGACCTATATTATTTAAAACTTGACACTTGATAGGTATTTCATTTGAAGATCAACGAAATAAGTAATTTAGATGACATATTCTGTTATTCTAATAATTCAATTCTTGGAATGAGGGTTTTTATGACCATGAAACCCGAAACAAATCTCTCTATCTCTGTTCCGCACCCACTCAACTCCTAGGTGCGAGCGAGCGCACAGTGTCTGACGCGACTAACAAAAGCAGGTATCGGCAAACACAGTTAGGCGGACCCTAATAAATATTTACAAGACAAGTGCATGTCAGTTTTTAAAACGCAAATTGTCGTACGGTTGTGTTCTGAGGAGATAATATTTATATTAGCTTTTTCAAACCTTTCAAAATGGATTCTGAAAATTACGAAAGTGATGACGAAATCGTTGCAGATAATTTATCTGCCTGTTCTAGTAATTATTTGCCTGAATTCGATAGTGAAAGTGAAGAATCTAGTGGAAGTGAAGAAATTCCTTGTAGGAGAAGAATGTCAGTGATGCCATTACAGTTTAGTGATTCTGAAGAAAGTGATATGGAGCAAGAAGGAGAAGAGTGGTCTCGAATAGATAATCCGCCAAATATCGAATCATTTTTAGGTCATCCTGGTGTTTGCGTAACACCAGCTGATTCCAAAAGTATTATGCAAGTAGTAGAACTATTTATTGGAAATGATTTGTTTGAAATGATGGTAGAAGAAAGCAATCGTTACCATGCTCAAAATGAATCAAGATTCAAACAAACGAACAAATCCATCAAGTGGAAGCCCATAAACATTCCAGATATGAAAAAAATGTTAGGATTGATTCTGCTTATGGGTCAAGTGCAAAAAACTACGAGACAAGATTATTGGTCTTCAGACCAATGTATCGAGACGCCCATATTTTCTGAGCCGTGATCGTTTCAATCAAATTTGGAGATCTTGGCACTTTTCAAATAACCAAAACATTACCGATTCCAGCGACCGCCTTGAAAAAATTCGACCCGTTTTGACATATCTCATCCCAAAATTTAATTCTGTTTACAAGCCTCAAAGGGAGCTTTCTCTAGATGAAAGCATCATACCGTGGCGGGGAAGGCTAGCATTTAAAGTATACAATGCGTCAAAAATAATTAGATATGGTATTCTCGTGCGAATGGTTAGTGAAGCCCCTACGGGATATATTTGCAATTTGGAAATATACTGTGGGCAAGGAAAGCGACTAATAGATACAGTTGAAACATTGCTTAATCCATACCTAAATTTGTGGCATCATGTATATATGGACAATTACTATAATAGCGTTAAAACTAGTGAAGTGTTGTTGAAACATAAAATAAGAACGTGCGGAACAATGCGAATTAATCGAGGTTTTCCCGAATGCCTTAAAAACGTAAAACTCAATCCAGGCCAAAGTATTTTCCGTCGAAAAAATGATGTGTTATTGCAAATTTGGAAATCTAAGAGGGACGTCAGAATGATTTCAACTATACATTCTTCGATCATACTTGAAAGCGGCAATATCGATTGGAAGACGAAACTACGAATCTGGAAACCACAGAGTGTTATTGAGTATAACAAATATATGAAAGGAGTTGATCGTGCAGATCAGTATCTTTCGTATTACTCAATAATAAGAAGAACCAAAAAATGGACTAAGAGAGCTGTGATGTATTTATTGAATTGTGCTCTGTTTAATTCCTACAAAGTTTACAAGGCCTTGAATGCAACCAAAAGACTGACTTATAAACAATTTTTACTTAATGTTGCCAAATATTGGATAATGACCGAGATTTCTGAAACTGATGCAAATTTTGAGGAACCGAGACCATCCACTTCACAATTACAAAGGAAAGTCTTGAAAAAAGATCCTCCAGGGAGATTATCAATGGACACGAAAAAACATAAAGCGATAAAAATTGTCACCGGCGGTAAAAAGAAATATCCCCAGAGACAATGTCGCGTGTGTTCTGCGCACAAAACGAAAGGTCTGACGAGTTATATGTGTCAATTTTGCGACGTCCCTCTTCATAGGGGGGAATGTTTCACTAAGTATCACACCGTATCCAAATATTAGATGAACAATTTTTAGACGTGAACTGAAACTGATTAGATAAAAGTGGTTAGAAACTAAAACCTAATAGTGTATGGTGAAAAACAATAAACAATATTACGTGAGCAATACGAGAAGCATTCTACCGTAAGTGATTATTTTAAATTTCATTTGAAAAAATAACCAATATTATTAGCATGTTCCGATGGTTTTGGTCCGCTGTACCGTGCGAGGAGCAATTGTACACGTGGTATTTCAATGGGTAATAATGTGTTACTTTGACGATACTAGAGAAGTGGCAATTGTTTTTGTTTTTATAATGATTTGGGCTTGGTGAAAATATAATAATTTGTAATTTTATTAAATTGAAACCTAGTTTATACTTAAAAAATTGAGCCCTAATGACACAACAATGACTTTGTTTTCGATTTATTATGTTGCATTAGAAATAATACTTGGTTTTCGGCTAGAAATTTTATAGCTTGGGTATGCTGAGTTAGTATGTAGAAAATTTTATTGAAATATTTCCATTATTTAAGAAGATATAGCGATTTAAAACAAATTACACAAATTCGCGCGGGACCTTTATTTTCGCCCGTTTTCAGCGGTCAGCCGGCGAAAAAATAACCCGATCAAAGTGTGTTAATATTGTATCTCCACTTAAACCATAGAAATAAGATAAAAATACTTATAATATCCACACTCAGGCTTCGCCTTCGTGGGATTTTTTTTTATTATGTACATTTATTTCAATATTTTTTATACATTTTTCAATATTTTATGTAACCATGTATGATTAAAAAAAATTCAATAATAAAAAAAAAAAAGATTCTTCATCGCGTGGACTTGGGAATTGGGATTACAAGTTCGACGGTAAGTCCTGTGTCCGGAACTTTCTATTGTTATTAGACAAGCGTTGCAGATCAATGGGCATTGCTCAAGAAGAGATAGTGAAATCTTTTAGTGAAATTTTAGATGGTCTTGCCTTACTAAGGTATAGGTCTATTTACACTCCAGATTTAAAGTGGGATGACTTATCCAAGCTATTAATCAAACAGTTCGAGGGAGAGGGTAAACAGCTAGAATTAAAGGCAGAACTATTTAATTTAAAACAGCCTAATGGTATGTCTGTTTTTGAATTTAAATTGAGAATGAAAGCTCTTAATAATAAACTTGATGCCAAACTGCCCGAGGCAGAACTGTTGCCATTGGCAATGAGAGGGCTACTCCCGTTATATGCGGATTTACTAGCGGCTAGGGATTTTATCTCTTTTGAAGATCTTTCTATGGCAGCGGCCAAGTTAGAAACACTATCCGAAGCTTCAATATCTTCTTCTGCTAATCAAAAAGTGGTTGAATTACCAGAAAAATCTAGTAACTTTAGAAAGTTTTCGTCTTTCAATCACAAGGCTAGCTTCAATAATAGCCACAATACTTCTTTTCATCAAAAACAACAAAGCCCGCAGAATACGTACAAGAATGTTGTTTTCACGCGTAATACGCCTTCTCCTCCAAATAATAAAATTATTTGTGACTTTTGTAAGAAAAGTGGACACAAGGTAACGGAATGTTGGAAAAAAAGCCTCCACTTCTAAAAATGCTAACGTTGGCACCGTACATACTGGTACCAAGAATCACACTAAAAAAAAACTAGCTTGGAGTCAATCTGGACACGCCCCTCCCTGTGCGCAAAGGGAACGGGAGTGGCAGAATTGGCTCCGACTGGTTCGTCAGTTTTTGCCAACACCGTCTTCTGGGGTCGTCCATTCGTTAATATATATATTAGATAATACGTTTTCTGCTCTCTTAGATAGTGGAGCAACAGTCTCTTGTTTAGGGGGAGGTAGTTTTAAGCAATTTGTAGATTTAGGCGTAGAATTAGTAAAAGTTGATTTTAAAGTTACAACAGCTGACGGTTCGAGTCAGTCTGTTCTGGGTACTTTAACCTTGCCGGTAACGTACAGGACAATCACAAGGGAGGTTGTCTTTTAGGTCATCCCATCATTATCACCTGATTTTATTTTAGGAGTCAACTTTTGGAGGCAGTTTCGAATCGCACCGGAACTGTTTCCAGAAGTTCACGAACCTGACCATGAGGGTCACCTTTATGAAATAAGAGCAATACGGCCAGCTTCTTCATTATTTGTTTCTGAAAGTAAAGATTTTTCGAAAATAATTAATAAATTTGAATCTATTTCTTACGAAAGGAAAGGTTTGGGTTTAACTCATTTAGTAAAACATAAAATCGTTACTAATGGTCCGCCGATTAAGCAGCGCTACTATCCTCTGTCTCCGACAAGACAAAGGCAACTTGACGCGAAAGTGGACGAGATGCTAAATTTGGGAGTAATCCGTCCCTCTCTTTTACCTTGGTCTAGCCCAGTTGTTATTGTACAGAAGAAGGATGGGACAGGGAGATTTTCCCTGGATTTCAGGAAGCTAAATAATGTCACGGTCAGAGATAGTTACCCACTACTTCATATCGCACGTATCTTGGACAAACAAATAGAGAAAAAAACAAAACAAATAGAGGTTCGTGTCTTCGCTAACACATCAATTTGCATTATTGTTTTGCTCCGTCAAAAAATTAAACTTCTCCTAATATAACCCTTTGTATAACAGAAAACTGAGATATAAGGTGATTGAACAGCATTGCCCTTTGGCACTGTTAATCAAACATTGTGTGAATTGCCTTAAAGTTGAAAGATTCGTTAACTGAAGAGTTGCGTTCGTCAAATGTCAAACGTGTTAAAGTTTATTGACGTGAACTGCGTAGAACTGAAGTGTTGCTCATGAAAGTGAATTTGAAATGATCAAAAGTGAACAATATTAAAACAAAAAAGTTTAAAGTTGTTAGAAAATATTAAAAATAATCAAAACCACTAAACAGTATTATAATCTACCGACCTACGCAAACCTTCCACACCTTTCACAAGTTTATAAGAGCGTAATTTCACGGGTTCACGCAAGAGGGCCGTAGCTCTGTGGATTGACGCACCGATAGCGCCTTTGTTAAGTAGACCACGGTTCGATCCTCAAACCGGCGAAAAAAAAAAACTTTTTTAAATTTTAAATTAATTTTATTTTAATATAATAAACCGGGCTGCAAGAAAGCTATTAAACCATGCCTAACTGCTCAATATGTTCAGAATCAGAAAGAACGACGTTTGTGTGCCTAGTATGTAAAGAGGCATACCATCTCCTCTGCGGTGGTGTAACAGAAACTGCATATCGGCGCCTCACTCAAGAACGTCGGAACCAGCTTAAATGCAAGAAGTGTATTACCACCACAAAGTCACCGATTTGCGATGCCTCCAGTGGCGACATACCTACAGGAACTGAAAACAGCGACTTTATCAAGAGTCAAAACGCGATGATTGCGCAAAATAATAAAATACTGGAATCAATAATCTACATGAGTAAACAATATGAAGATATTCTCTGTCGCGTTCGGGATCTTGAAGACAAAAACTTAATACTCATGAAACATAATTCCTCTCTAGAATCCCGAGTTGAAATTCTAGAAGACCAACTCGAAAATATTGAAAGAACAGCAAGAGCGAAAAATGTGGAGGTGCGGGGTATCTCAGAAACAAATGGAGAAAGCTTGAAAAACATAATTCACAACATATGTAAAACTATCAATTCAAAAGTGGATACCTCAAACATTGAAGCGGCCTACAGGACCACGCAAAAACATAAAAATGGACCGATAATATTCAAATTCACCTCTAACTACTAGCGAGACCAACTATTATCGGACCTTAAGGCTTTTCACAAACAAGCATCCTGTCCTGAAGAGAAACTTAATACGTTGAACATGGGGATTGCCGGACCGAGCCCACCAGTGTACATAGCAGAGCATCTGACATTTCGTGGAAACCACTTATGGTATCTGGCCCGCCAGGCGACAAAAGAGAAAAAATGTAAATATGCTTTTATCAAAGGGGGGCAGATATATGTACGTCGAGACATCGGAACAGCTGCCATTCTTGTTTCTAATTCGAAAAAACTGGCACTACTCTCAGAAAACAAAAACATTTAAAATCAAAATGCTTAGAATTTACTTTAGTAACTATTATAACTATTTAGATTTACCAATTGTTTTAATTTTTCTTAATTTATTTTTTCCTAGTTCTATTAAAATCACACACTTATGGAAACATTGTTTTTTCCCCACATTACTTGGAATTTTTTCTTCTTATCTTACATTATATAAAACCTTAAGCTCATCATATAATAGCTATTGCTCAAAGAGTACATTTAATTTTTACATACACAACTACAGCTCTTGTATTATTTCTTTATCCCTAAAATGTCAGAAACGCTCTACTGGTGTCAACATAAATAACTCAAAAGTTTTCATTCTTTTCATTGCCTTTCTAAACAATAATTACAGTTTTAACATATCCAAATTTAAATCAATTATTGTATTGTACTATTTTATTATTCCTTTTGCACTCAAGCATCACAAATATTTTACTGATGTCAAAATCAATTACCTTGTATTTTGTATTATATTTATTGCTTTGTTAAACAACATTTATTGTCGTAACATAACCAACTATAAATCTCTTACTATGTTCTATAATTATAGTATCGCTTATGCCTTGAATTATTACACATGTTTAGCTACTGTCAAAATCAAGAACGTTAAATTTAATGCAAAACAAATAAAACAAATAATGGAAGACATAACAGACTTACCAGACAACATAACACCGATTCTATGTACAACTACTAATGACACTGAAGTAGTACGTCAATTATTACTAGTGAACTCTACCCTTACGATATTCTCTATGAATATAAGAAGTATAAACCAAAATTTTGATGAACTCTTAATTCTTCTCACTCACCTTGCCTCAGATTTCGATGTAATTGTTTTGAGCGAATGCTGGATTAAAGAAAATTTCGTCCCAAAAACGATAAAAAACTACAATCACTATAATACACTACAAAACCAAACTCAAAATGATGGCGTTATTGTTTACATTAAGAACCACATCATAAATTCAGTCAAAGAGGTCACAATTAAGAACGCAAACTGTCTTAAAATTCAACTTGATAATCATATAACAATCATTACTGTATACAGATCCCCAAGCACACATAATATAACCCCATTCATACAATCTCTGCATGAAATTTTAACAAATATAGAACACCGCCAAAACACCTATCTTATTGGTGATCTCAACATTAATATAATCAACAGAATGCATCCTCAAGCGAATGAATACCTAAATACACTAAATTTATTAGGATATTTGCCAGCCGTCACAGCCCCAACCAGAGAATCAGATTCAAACATTAGTAGTTGTATAGATCACGTCTTTGTTAAGAGTAAACTAGGCAGCAAATCCATTGTATATCAATCAACTGTCACATATCACTATGCAACCACCACTTCCATCAACCAAAATATTCACAAACTACCTCAAAATACTCTCCCTCAAAAAAAATATTTCCTATGACATTCTCCTAAATACTGTCTCTAAAGAAAACTGGGAACTTGTCTATTCTTGTACCGATACCACTTCTGCATGCGAAATATTTACAAATACTTTACAAAACCACTTGGCCGATGCAACATCATACACAAAAAGTAAAAAAAAAACAATCCGACACAAAACTCAAACCATGGATCACTGCAGGTATTCTTCACTGTATCAGAAAGCGTGACAAGATTCATAACTTCTGTAGAAAAAATCCCAACGATTATGATTCACTCATATTTTATAAACATTATAGAAACAACTGTAAAAAATTATTAACAGTGTTAAAAGAGATTACTACAAAAAACAAATCAGTGAAGCTACTGATGACAAAAAAAAATTTGGAATATCATAAAAAATATAGCCAATAGTCATAAAATCGACTCACCCATTGTTAAAATTAACATAGAAGACCAAACAACTCATGCCAATTCCGAAGCTGAAAAAATATCCGACCATTTCAATAAATTTTTCTCCAATATCGGACATAAATTAGCAAAAAATATTCTAAACCAAAACACCGTCTCGGAGAAAGATCTTGCAAAAAATATACATGTCAATAATCTCAGCTATAACCATTTTCACTTCACTCCCACCACTGAACTAGAAATAATAGAACTTATCTCATCTCTTAAAAACAGTAACTCTGCCGGGAAAGATCAAATTTCAACAAAAATTATTAAACACATTCAAAAATTTATAGCCCCACCTCTTAAACACATTATCAACTTAAGCTTTAAAACTGGAATATTCCCTAACTCTTTAAAACAGGCCACAATAATCCCTATCTTCAAAACAGGTGATAAATTATCTGTTAATAATTATCGACCGATATCATTACTCAGCACAACTTCTAAAATTATAGAAATGCGGTGAAACATAGACTTTGTAAGTTCCTTGAAAATAATAAAATATTATCGGATAACCAATATGGCTTCCGCAAAGGGAGGAATACCTCTGATGCAATAGCTGCTCTCACAAAAATTGTTTCCCAAAATCTTGACAAAAGTCGCAAACCACTTGCTGTTTTCCTTGACCTCGCAAAAGCATTTGATACGGTTTCCCATCCCTTACTACTTAAAAAACTTCAACAGATCGGCATTACAGGGATAGCCTACACATGGTTTAAAAACTACTTAGCAAATCGTACACAACAAACCCTTATCCAATCTGACAAAATATATATGAGCAAAAAATTATCCATGTCCTATGGGGTCCCTCAAGGTAGTGTACTAGGGCCAATTCTATTTCTCATATATATCAACACACTATGCACTATGAATATTGGAGGCAAGATAATTTCATTTGCCGATGATACAGTCTTAATATTTGAAGATGAAACATGGCAATCAGTTACAAAACTAATATTGGCCTAACAAAAGTTAAGCATTGGCTAGACACAAACCTCCTCACACTTAATATCGACAAAACACAATATATGACGTTTTCCATACCCAAACATAGCTTTCCCAATAACTGCCCCAAACCTACCATTCACTCGTGTTCACTCAACATACAGACTCCTGAAACCTCACCTAATATTCAATGCACGTGTTCAACTCTTAAATCTTCAAAGGAAGTTAAATACTTGGGAATAATAATCGATGACCAACTACGCTGGGAAACCCATATAAAAGAAACAACAAAAAGACTTCGTAAACTCTCCCACATATTCTGCTCTCTTAGATCCGTCTTAGACCTAACGACTCTAAAAAGCGTATATTTTGCCCTTTTTCAATCCATAGCAGCATATGGTATTCTGGGATGGGGTGGCTGTGCAGAATCCGTCACTAATCCAATAATTACAGTACAAAAACTAGTTCTCAGAATTATATTTAAATGTCATCCCACCTATCCCTCCAAAATACTATTTACTAAAATTAGGGTCTTAGATATTCGCCAGCTATTCATTAAGACAAGCTTATGCTACATACGAAAAAATGACTTGCTAGTGAAATATGATTTAAGATTTATATAAAAAATATAGCCAATAGTCATAAAATCGACTCACCCATTGTTAAAATTAACATAGAAGACCAAACAACTCATGCCAATTCCGAAGCTGAAAAAATATCCGACCATTTCAATAAATTTTTCTCCAATATCGGACATAAATTAGCAAAAAATATTCTAGACCAAAACACCGTCTCGGAGAAAGATCTTGCAAAAAATATACATGTCAATAATCTCAGCTATAACCATTTTCACTTCACTCCCACCACTGAACTAGAAATAATAGAACTTATCTCATCTCTTAAAACAGTAACTCTGCCGGGAAAGATCAAATTTCAACAAAAATTATTAAACACATTCAAAAATTTATAGCCCCACCTCTTAAACACATTATCAACTTAAGCTTTAATTATCAACTTAAATTTCAACAAAAATTATTAAACACATTCAAAAATTTATAGCCCCACCTCTTAAACACATTATCAACTTAAGCTAAAATAACACATCTGCCCTGATGATGGACACTGCAATGCTGTCCGAAACGTTGGCTAAAGAAGGAGTTAGCGCAACACGGCATAATACCCCAAAAACAAATAACAAAAAAAGACTTGCTAGTGGCTCCTCAACACCAAGTAAACACCCGCTTTTCATCAAATCTGGGATGCGTGGTCCCAAAAACTAGAACCTCATTCGCTCAACGACAATTCTGGTTCATGGCCCCTAAAATATACAACGCGTTGGACAGGGATATAAAATGAACTAATACTATATCCCTTTCTATTATACGTGTCCAAAACTGGATATTTGAAAGGGGACGAGCCTTTTTTAAAGAATACACGAGTTCCTAACTTTTAAACCATTATAATAAAATTATAAATCTGTATATTTATGTATATATGTGAATACACATTACGTTTGTGTGTGTTCATATATAGATGTGTATGAATGTATTTATATATGCATGTATGTATGTCTGTGTATGTATATGTGTTTAAATGTATTTATGTATATATATATATGTATATATATTGACCTCTTCCCGTAGTATGTTGATCCAGTAAGAAGTTGTTAGACTAAGTTGATCCACCTTTAACACCATATAACTTGGCAATTATAGAGTCGAATATCGCATGAAATGACTGTGAGATGGTACCGTTTCAAATCAAAATGACGTGTGTTGCTTGAATTGTTTATAAGAAATGTATGCGTATTTAGATTGAAACGAAAATTTCGCAAAAACAAATCCATAAAAAAATCATAACTTAGCAGGGGTACATGGGTTCATAGGGTGAGGTTTGTCTAAGTCCTGGCGGCGGATGTGTTTGCCCATCTACTGCGTGGCGGGCCGGATCGAAAAAGAAACTGGTTGAGGGATACCTTTCGACCATAAAAATCCAAAATGGCGGCAAAAGGAATAATGTTATGTAGGAAATTTTGAACCTGTATCTTTTGATTCCTGATTACGCTTCGTGACTTAGTAAGGGAGGCCGGGTTCTTGGTTATAATGGGTAATTAATGGATGATTGGACGCGGTTGGAGCTAACTAAAAACTGTCCAAAGAAGCGAAGCTAGCAGTCCACAATGGAGTACACCCCATGAACCCGGGCACCCCTGCTTAGTCACGAAACGTAGTAAATGATTCATTAAAGTTACATTTTTGTTTAATCAAGTTCAAAAGATTTTTTAAGCATGGATTTGACGTTTGCGAAAGTTCCATTTGAATATAAATACGCGTGAGGTAGTCTATCCTCTTTAAGTACAAAGTCATTTTCATAGAATATGCATGTTCTAACAGAATCTAAAAAGTACCACAACGCGCGCGAAATACAAGTTACAACGCATGCAAGCCGTCAAAATTGTCAGAAATATATAGATCAACAAAATAAATCGTGTAAAATGTATATGCGACCGAAAATTGGGCGTTGCTTACAGCTAAATCTCGATGACACAAGTTGATCTGTAGGGATTTACATGTGTATGCCAGCTTGGGTAATGGATCAACATATCCGGGGTGGATCAACAAATGCAAACGGATCAACATATACCTGGCGTACCGTCGCGCGAGATCAACATAGTACGAGAGGGGATAAATATATATATATTTTTTTTATATATGGATGTATTTATGTATGCATGTATGTATGTCTATGTATGTATGTATATGTATATATATCTGAGCATCTATATATGTGTATGTATGTATGTTTGCATGTATGAAAAACATACATTTTGTTTTATATTTTCCTTAAATATGTTTTTTTTTTCTTCCATATTATGTTTTATTTTTTCTTACTACAACATATGATTTTATTGTAATTTATAGCATTATGACTACCACAACACGGGCATAAGCCTAGTGTGGGAGTTATTAAGTATACAAAAATTGGAATTCATAAAATTCACTGAATAAAAAAAAATAAAAAAACATTGGTGGCGCAAGATACGTGTCTTCAATACACTTGAGCAAAGCTTTTTGGCAGGTAGCGCTGGATATAGACTCTTGCGAGAAAACGGCATTCGTCGTCCCAGGTCGAGGACTCTTCGAATTTACTCGTATGCCGTTTGGGTTAAAAAACGCACCCTCTGAACTCCAAAGACTGGCTGACGCTCTTTTTGGACCTGAATTCGATGATAACGCTTTCTGTTATCTGGACGATTTAATTTTAATCTCGGAAGATTTTAATTTACATATCAGACTACTTAATAAAGTTTTCGAAAGACTGAGAGATGCGGGTCTCACAATAAATCAAAAAAATCTGAGTTCTGTAGATCGGAGCTTAAGTACTTGGGGTATATAGTAGATTCACAGGGGCTTCGCACGGACCCAGTAAAAATTGAAAGTATTAAGGATTTCCCTATTCCAAAAAACGCGAAAGGAATTTGAGCTTGTCTTGGCCTTTCATAGTATTTTAGACGTTTTATCAAAGGCTTCTCCAGTATAGCCGCTCCGTTAACAAAGCTTACTGGATCAAAGAACGGGGTTAGTAACTTTAAGTGGACTCCAGAAGCGGATAAAGCGTTTAATGATCTAAAACAAGCTCTTATTAGTGCTCCAGTTCTAAGCTGCCCAAATTTTTCCGAACCGTTCGCGATTCATTGCGATGAATGAAGCTCCGTTGGTGTTGTTCTAATTCAAAATATAGACGGTCCCGAACACCCGATCGCGTACTATTCACGTTGTCTTAATACCCACGAACGTAACTATGGCTTCACAGAAAGAGAGCTTTTAGCGGTATTGGATTCTGTCACCCATTTTAGACCTTACATAGAAGGTGCACATTTCACGGTAATTACAGACCATTCGAGCCTGAAATGGCTTGGATCCTTGTCGAATCTAAGTGGTCGTCTTGCGCGTTGGAGCACTCGTCTTTCTCAGTTTTCCTTTGACGTCATCCATCGTAAAGGTACGCAGCATATTGTACCAGACGTACTTTTTCGCATGGATCTCGCGCTAATTTCGGATCTTGACTCTCAACCTACGTCTGACATATGGTACCAAAATGCATGGCAAGGGTGCCAGGATTTTCCTCAAAGATTTTCGAACTTTCAAATTAAAGATAACGAATTGTATCGCCATACAAAAACTCAATTAGCCTTACGGGAGGACACTGCTTGGAAGAAGGTGATTCCTCAGGAAAAAAGGAAAGCTATTATTTCAGACTCCCACGAGTCGACTCGTTCAGGTCATCCAGGAGTTTTTAAAACGTATAAGGGTCATTCCGCCGTTTCGTTCAAATCGCATGTTCTTGCAAAAAAGTCATATGAAAAATAATGTTTTTCAAGAAAGTTTTATTGGAAAATGTAGTTATTTAAAAAAGGAAAAAGTAGTATTTACCGGATTAGGCATTTGTTACTTAATAACTTTATGGTATACAAAAAACATGCTAAAATCTCATT
This sequence comes from Hesperophylax consimilis, assembly GCF_061612785.1. NCBI lineage: Eukaryota > Metazoa > Arthropoda > Insecta > Trichoptera > Limnephilidae > Hesperophylax > Hesperophylax consimilis. Next base: position 10,401,094 of record NC_142856.1, on the reverse strand, counting down.
ACCTTCCCCGTGTAAATGAGGGACCTGTAAATTGATCAATAAATAAGAACATTTTACACTAGTAAAATCACTACATTCATTAATCGACCTGAATTTACAACTAATTTTGCATATTTATTGGTGTTTAATTTATTTTTAAAGTTACTGTATCATAGAAAGAATTGAGATTTTGTTTTTGTCCAGAAAAAATCGCTGTCGTCTTCCGCCAAAGCGGTAATTAAAATTGTGACCGTGTTTGTCACTGTTCGTCAGCTGTACCCCACCCCGCGCCTCCGTTACTAATCAGTGTACCGCTATATCTGGACGGGGGAGGACGTGCGTCGCTGAATAAAGAAATATCTGCGATCTCCGTGCTCGAAAACGACTTTGTCACCGACCAGGCATCATTACCTTCCAGCATTTTTTAAAGTAAGTACATGTTTTAAAAATTCGAATCATGAACCTATAAACTATAATTAGTCGGACTATTTTTTATTGAAACATAAAGATTTGTAATGTCATTATTAAGCGAGTTATTAAGGAAAGATTGTCAAAACCTCATTACCCTCCGTCTCATTACCTTCCGTATCGTAAAATTTTTTGCCGGATGGTAATTTAGAGGTGTGGAGGGTAATGATAAATTTGTAAGGGTTATTTTTACGTGCATCTGGGACCATGTTTGGGGGTTCATAAAAGTTAATATTATCAATAAAAGCAGTTTCTTGCGTTCTAGCGTCGGACAATTTCAGTTTTGGTGAAATACATATTTTCGTTTTATCTATTTACTGATATGGAAAAACAATCTGTTAAAATTTACCCTGCGAATTTTTATTTGAAAATCGATTTTTTTATTCAATGATATAATTATAATTATTCAAATGTAAACGAATAATATATTAAACAAATGGTTTAACTATTCCCCTACAGTCACAATTATTTTCATTACTTATCTTCATTACTTCAGTTGTCTATTAAAACAGATGAATTTTTACAAAATTTCAAGTTTCTAAACAAATCCAGATTTGAACAAAAATCTATATAAAGGGCATTATTAAGAGTCCAACGCAAATTTCTTGATTAAAAAACCATATCATTACTGTTAGATTTTAAATCATTTAGGGAAAAAAATATTAAACAAAGATATAAAAGTAGTGTAACAATTTTTGGGCTCTCCTGTAAAAGTAACGAAATTGAAATTATCCATATTTGTTATTCAACTTCTCACTTGATCCGATACTTATGATAATTTTTCTTTATTATTTGTTACAGGCTAAACACCATAATCCACAATGGCAAAGTTAAATAAAAAACTGAAAAAAGAAGAAAAGTTATCCAAGGACAGGCTGCGTAGGCAACAAAAATATGCTGAGATTAAAAACAATCCGGAACTGTACAGTCTTCAGAAAGCGAAAGAAAAAAAAAGATACTTAATGCGAAAAGCGCAAAAAAAGATTTGCAGCATTGAAGATATGAGTGAAAGAGCCCAGAGAGAGCAAAGACGAAGATGGCGAAAGAACTCTGTAAATTATTGGAAGAAAAAAGAGGAGCAGCGTAAAATAGAAACGATTACAGTAGAAAATATGCCTCCAATTCATGAAAATGTCAAGGAAGTACCCAATAATGTGCAAAATACTCTAGATCCTGACCCTCTCGCAGTCGAGAATGAACAACAAATCATTAAAAAAAATGTGCGTGGTCTAACGAATGTTAGAAAATTGAGGTATAGATCATTGAAAATCATTAAGACGTTACAGGACCAGATAAGCAAACTCAGGAACGAGAAAAGAAACGAACAAAAGAAATTGAAGGCGTTGCAGCTACAAAACGTAAATAGACCAATCGAAGATACAGTAGAGAAAAAAGTAAACGACATAGTTAAATACATCCCAATGAATAAAGTCGAAGATGTAAAAAAGAAATTGTTGTTCAGTGAATCGCTGTCTCGAGGATTAAATGAAAAATACAAGGCTTTAAAAAAAACAGAGAAAAGACAGTTTGCGAATGAAATACTGAGAGACAAGAACAAGCTAAAGAAATATAAAGTACTCAGTAAAGTTCCCTTTCAAATCAGAAAGACTTTAGCTGAAAACAAGAATAACAAAACAAATGAAATAAAACGGAAGATACAAGATTTTTTTAAGAAGATGTAAATAGCCGGGTAGCTCCCGGAAAAAAAGAATTTGTGAAACGCAAAGGTTTAAAAAAACAGAAAAGATATATTACAGATAACTTCAAAAACCTCCACGACAAATTCTGCAAAGAACAACAAAAAATCAGCTATTCGACTTTTTGTAAATATAGACCCTACTGGACTGTTTTCCCCAAAAAAGAACGAGACACTTGCCAATGCAAACTTCACTGTAACGTTGATCTTCTCATAAAAGCTCTGAAGAAAGCAAAGATAATTGTAGAAGGATCAGCGACAGAAGTATTGAAAAGCCTGTGTTGCGATACTAATAATAAAGAATGTCTAGAAAGATCATGTAGTTCATGCAAAAATAAAACATTGAATTACGGAGAATTTAATAACAGCACAAACATTAACTACTATGAGTGGACAATAGAAAAACAAACCTACAGGGGAAAGGATGGAATCCAGAAAATGAAAACCATAACAACTAAAAAGAAGCTCGAGGACAACCCTCGTAAAATAATCGAAAAGTTAGATGCCACCATGGATGTTTTCTTAAAACACACACGAAACATCGTAATGCAGTACTCCGCTATCAGAGAATTGAAAGATAATCTGACAGACACGGAGGTTCTCATACATGTTGATTTTAGCGAGAACTATTGGTTGAAATACCATGAAGAAATTCAGTCCTTTCATTTTGGTGGCAGCCGAGGACAAGTCTCTCTTCATACAGGAGTACTTTACTATGTAGACAGCCAGACGGGTCTTCCTTCAACCAAATCATTTTGCACGATGAGTCGGTGCCTCAATCATGATGCTTCAGCTATATGGGCACATCTAGTACCTGTTCTGAATATGGCGCAAGATTTGGTTCCATCGCTTGCAACGATTCACTTCTTATCTGATTCGCCATCTAGTCAATATAGGAACCGCTACATTTTCTATATGATAACGAAGTTAATAGATCAAGTTCCTAATATCGAGAGGGTCACATGGAACTACCAAGAGGCGGGACATGGTAAGGGGGCCCCGGATGGCATCGGAGCGGTTGTGAAGAGATCTGCAGACAACTACGTGAAATTTGGCGGAGACATCGGTTCCTTTGAAGAGTTTGCTGAAGTTGTCCGTCAAAATGTTCAAAACGTCGAATTGACTGTCATTGCAGAAGACGAAATATATCGGAATAAATTTCCAGAAAAACTTCCCGGATTTAAAGGAACAATCAAAGTACATCAGGTGATTTGGTCTTCGTCGTTGCCATACAGTGTTGTTTTAAGAAGCCTCAGCTGTTTCAGTTGCCAACACAGCAATCTGCAATCAATGTAAGCACAGCAAACATCTGGGAGTACTGAATGTAGAAAATGACGAAGCCTGTATAGATGTCACAGTTGACATGAATATTGAAAACTTAAGCCTACAAATTGACTCGCCTACTATTTTCAATAATATTGATGACAATATGCTATTGAGCGAATTCGACGGCTCCATGTTTTTGGACGATACTATTGCTTCAACGCCAGAGCCTGCTAAAACTATAGAAAAGAAATGTAAAGTGAAAATACTCTCAAACGTCCCGTTCGACTATCAGCATTATTCCCTTTATAAAAATAGTACGCAAGAATTCAATCCTTTCGATCAATGTGAGTTCGAGAAGTTCATCCGATCCCTAAGAGTAGAATATCCTGATTTCGATGAATCAAAACAGCAGTCCCCCAAAACTCACCTACCCGAAATCGCACGTGTTCGACGGGCCGAGAAAGAGCCCTATGTATGGGTTGCAGCATCCCCAGGAACGGCTACGCGCTTATAGATAGCTGGAGTTCATGGATGTGGCCAGGAGGAGTATATCCACCTTTCCAGAAAACGGATCACGCTTCTACGGAGTTACGTCCGCCGCCGAATGGGTGTGCGGGACGTTCCGTCGCTTCTCCCCTAGCTCAACAGATTAACATAATTATATAATTTTGACTTACCCCAAAGACCGACCAGTTTTTAGCTATCTGTATCTAAACTATGGGAGAAGCGACGGAACGTCCCGCACACCAATTCGGCGGCGGACGTAACTCCGTAGAAGCGTGATCCGTCTTCTGGAAAGGTGGATATACTCCTCCTGGCCACATCCATGAACTCCAGCTATCTATAAGCGCGTAGCCGTTCCTGGGGATGCTGCAACCCATACATAGGGCTCTTTCTCGGCCCGTCGAACACGTGCGATTTCGGGATTCAAACTCCAGAAATCAAAAAGAACGAAGTTCCCGATTGACAGCCATGCATGGCACAAAATATAAATCGCGTAAGATCCAATCCTACGCAGGATTGACCGTTACTTTACGGATTCCCGTTCAATCATATAACGGCGGTCGCGTGGTCCGTCCGTAACAACTTCCGTCCAGCGAGATCACTATTACCCACTTCGGGAATGGTTATTTTACGGTCACAAAAACGTTTACCGCCGTGCCCGTAAGCAAAATCGCACTCATCGACGACAAAAAATAAGGAATTACATTCCGTACAGTTAATTATTCAAAAACGAAAAGCACTGCGACCATCGTCTGTACAGTCTACCAACCCACACGTTGACTGTCCAGCCAAGAAGTGTTTTGTTTTTCTGTTTCCGCCCGGTACAGATTTTAAATTTTAAATTATGATTCGAAATTTTACCAAAACCAATACCAGCGACAATCGCCCAGTTCCTAACTAGGTTAGAGAATCGGCGAGGATAAATGTGATGATGCAGAATAAATTAATGAATAAAATATTAAAACAAAAGGAGTCTAGCCCTGCATCATAACAGAACTTTGATTTGAAATAGTTTTCCAGCAAAAACTTTCACAAGAATGATCTCAAGTTCCTTAAATATTATGTTCCTATTTAGATGTAAGACCTTTATCTTGTACTTATTAGTTACATATGTTGTGTTTGTTTTAAGTATCTCTGATTTTATTTTAAACTGCATTTCAATTATCTTCTGATTTTTTCTTATTTTTAATTATTATTTTTATTATTTCTATTTTTCAAATATTACAATGTTTGCTTAGGAATGTGAAAATTTTGTATTTCTTGTGTACAAACCTACTTATAAAACGTAATTATAAAGAATTTGACTATTCCTTATAATTTCTGGGTAAGTAGTATAAAAGGAAAATTTTAGTTGTGTTGGGTTTGATGTTCCAGCTGCCTTTTCTTAATTTGTATTTTGATATTTTTTTCCATTATTTTTTAACAATTCATACAGATATTGCAAAAGCATAAGTAAGCAGAACTGATTACGTATGAAAAAATGTATTTCTTGTCTCCAATGTTCAAAAATCTGAATAAAGCATTTAGTTTTTCACTATAATAGGTTTTTCTTCTTTTTCCTAATCCGCTCACCACGTCAAATGATACTTAGCATGATTTGAAATCTATTTTATTATTCAATTTCTATTCAAATTTCATTATTCACAGACATTTTAAGAACCTTAAACATGTTCACTACCATCTATTAATATTTCATTACCAAACTTCATTACCATCCAAATTTTTAAATTACCATCCAACAGTTTTTCATTACCATCCACACCTTCATTACCTTCCATCAATTTTCTTCGAATCCAAGTGTCGCACAAAGGTGCCCTTTTCACTTTTATACATCTGATAGGTACGGGAACCCATTTCTATAAAAATATATAGTAAAAAGGCAAAAAAAAAAAATCCGCGGAAACAGGCAAATTTGAACGAAACGGCGGAATGACCCATAAAATGTTACAACTTCGCTATTTTCGGCCGAACATGTACAAAGATGTTAAAGAATTTATTAGTCATTGTACTGTTTGCAAAGGGCATAAAATCAGCACGGCACCACCGAACGGTTTATCTTCTAATCCGAAAAAAGTAACAAGGCCCATGCAGATGTTATCTTTAGATTTGGTAGGACCTTTGCCTCGTAGTTATTCAGGACATACGGTAATTTTAACTTGCGTTGATGTTTTCTGTAAATTCACGTGGTTATTTCCGCTGCGCAAACGCACCGCGGGAAGGATAGTAAAGAATTTAGAGGAAAATATTTTCCTAGTACACGGTGTACCGAAAACTACTATTTGTGACAACGGGCCCCAATTCATCTCAAAGGAATTTAAGGATCTCCTAAAGAGTTATAATGTTCCACCCCGATTTTATAACTCGTATTATACTCCTCAGAATAATGTTGTCGAAACATACAACCAAACTCTTGGAACCGCGTTGTCAATCCTGGTGGAATCAGACCACCGTAACTGGGCTAAATTTCTGCCACAGGTTAAGTCCGCAATGAACAACACTGTTAATTGCGCGAAAAATTATACACCGTACTTCCTTATGCACGGCAGGGAGCAAATTATCGACGGAGATTTGCACCGTATACCTATAGATAATGGGGACATTAACTCGGAAAAAGGAGCTTCGCCTTCCGCTTATGCTCAAAGGCTACAGGGTCTAGCAAACATATACAAGCAGGTTTCAGACGTTTTGTTCAAAGCCTACAAGACGGGTGCAAATCGTTACATCTTACGCAGAAGAAACGTCACATTTCAAGTAGGGGACGTCGTGTGGAGACGAAACTTTGTTCAGTCCAACGCGTTAAATTACTTCTCTCAAAAATTGTCCCCACGCTTCGTGCAAAATGTTATAATAAAGAAGAAATCGGATTTAGTGTATACCCAGACAGACCTTACAGGAAAAGTATCTGGCGATTTCCATGTAAAGGATATCGTCAAGACGGACAATGTTTCGGTATAAATTCTTTTCGAACATCAGTGCCTCCAAAGGTCTGGCCATCTTTCGTGAGGATTGATATTATTAATAATTAAGAACTTCGGTTCCTTATTAGAATTTCTAAGCACGGAAAACTTCACCGGCCTGATCAACCAAGTTCAAGAATTCCCATGCCATCTGACAGACTTTGGTCCTGCCATAATTTTATTTCGGAAGAAATGTGTAAATACCTCGCGAGGGCGTTTTTATATATCTGGTATTGTTAATTATAAGCTACTTGCTAAAAACCCTTAACTATCAACTCCGGTATGAATGCTCGAATTGAATGGATTAGAAATAAACCTTATTAGAATTAGTATCCACTAAATGTTATTAAGTACACGACAGACTCCAAGTGAACAAATGAACACTCATTTAAAAATATTATGAATTTTGCATAATGTAATTGGCTAATATATCTTAACATGTAGTATGTGTGAGGATATAACATCTTGAAATGTAAGGAGTTACATTCCCACTGTCTCTTTCGTTTCAGGATGGTGAAAACAAAGAAGCATTGTCTACAAATTACGTGCTTGAACACTGGTTGTTCTCGTTTCATCATTAATATGTAAACGGATATTTTTGTCATTGTTTTACAGTAAATGTCTTGATGGATCCTGAAAATATATTAAAGACTGCACCAAGCGGTGCACTAAACATTTAATCTCCTAGTGATAAAATGGAGCTGTTCGATTTATTGCTGATGAAACAAGACATAACTTCCTTGTTTTCCTTTATACGTCCGGTTCTGACTTGTAATGTGGAACGATATCCCACCACCGATCCTTCCACATTTTAAGCCACTTCGTTGATATGTTGATCCTTGAATCATATTTTCTTTCATTTAACCTTAAGACCAGAACATGGGGAGATGTACTGAGACCTCTCCTTATGTTCTGAGTCAAATTTTTCTCGATAAACGTTAATTTTATTTATTGTTGATCCATTTCATTCTCAGCAGTCATGTCTGTATACACACTGGTGTTACTTGTTACAATTAATGTTTCAATTTAAAATTTTTTGTATTAAATCTTGCTATTATGTAAGTAACCTGGGATGTTCCTTTCCTATTGTTATAGAATTGAAATTATGAAAATTATAAGTTTGTATTACATACTTGTTGGTATTGTCCTGCAAGACTTACTATTATCAACTTTGTTGAACAACGGTTTACAGAGAAAACAATAGGTTGTTTCATACCACATCGATTACGCCTTCGTTATTGTTGGACGTATATCTAGATCACTGCACTGTTAATAGTTGCATATCAGTTAACCTGTTTACACCTTCTATATTGATGGATGTATACATAATTATATTGGCACCATTCTTATGCGATGGTTGTTGACTGCTTAACACTCTTGTGGAATTAAGATTGTGTATTTTCATTAACTGCTCTTTTCTCTTATGGACACCCCCATACGACCTAGTTAGGTAGCATAGATAGAAACATCGACAAAGTGTTTTCTTATCTCCTATGGAGAAGTAGAGTCAGTGATAAGTGAAGGTTGCTATGCTCCCTAAAAAGTGTTGCCTGACGGGCTTATAACCCTATTTTGGGTCAGTGATGTATTATTGCATTTGGTTGTATAAAATGAATGTGAGAGACACTCAGGTATTATTTAAGTTATAAATGTGGCGTCCGTATTATTTAAGTCTTACTTTTATTGATTATATACTGATTATTATTATAAATGTAACGTCGACGGTTGTCCATGATGCTAAGTCAATTAGTCTTCAACCAGCATATTCACGCTGTGGGTGTTTGCGGATCCCGTTCACGGAACATTGGTTGTTATGTTTAGATTAAGTTTTTTAAGTTTAGTTCCTACAAATTTATAGATATTTAAGTAAGAATGGCTGCACCACAAACCTGTTCATCCTGACTTACGTTCGATGAAGTGCGACCGGAGTTGCGGCACACCCATTCGCTTTTCTCACTTTGGTTTAATTTTTGGTCTATGAATACTTCCTATTGATGATTATTATCTACTACTGATATTTATTGTAACTTTGTTCTTCTGTTGTAGTAGACCCTTGGACCGGCATAGAAAGAATAGGATTAGGTTATTTCGACAATTTTACACGTTTGAGGGCAAAAATTTGGTGGCGAGGGGGGTAATGTTATGATGCATGGCTAGATTCCTTTTGTTTTTATATTTTATTAATTAATTTGTTCTGCATCATCACATCTATCTCCCTCGTTTCTCTAATCTAGTTAGGAACTGGACGATTGTCTATGGTAGTTTGGAAATTTTTCGTGCGGCGGGCCGAGAGCGACATCTGGGCCTGGCCAAAAATAAGGAACCACTTTTAGCTGGGCAGTCAACGTGTGGGATCGAAGACTGGGCAGCTGATAGTCGCGGTGATTTCCATTTTGGAGTAATTATTTGTATGGATGGATTCCAACCCCTTTTTGTACCGTCGAGTGCGAGTTTGCTTCGGGCACGACGGGATTCGTTTCCGCAACCAGTAAAACAACCATTCCCGATGTGGGCAATGGAGATTTCTTTGGAGGAAATAGTGTACGGGCGAACCACGCAACTAGCGAAATAAGTTGGAGCGGTAATCCATAAATAAATGATCCATCCGGCGTAAGATTAAATGATATACAATTGTAAATTCGGGCTACGCAAAACCGTCAAGCGGGAATCTCGTTCTTTTGGACGTTTGATGTTTGGAATTCCAACCGCACGTGGCCGGCGGCCGAGAGAAAGCTACTGGCATAAGTTGCAGCATCCCCAAAACCCGGATACGCACGCATTATTAGTTGAAGATTGTGGATGCGGCCGGGAGACATATTTCTGCCCTTTTGGAGTCCCGATCCACGCTTCACGGGGTCACGTCAGCCGATGGATGGAGCCAGGGGGACGTTCCGTCGCTTCGCCATCAAGGAAAACACAGTGTTTGGTAATAAGAGACGTAGTGACTCGCTCTCGTAGTGTAGAGTATGATAACGGATACAGGTCGGTCTTGGGGTAAGTCCAAAATGTATAATTTAATAAATGATTCTGTCATGGGTTGCAATATTCTGTTCTAGGGCTCACTAGTTAAATATTATGTTTCTCAATACATACAAAAACAAACCATGCACTGCTTTTTATTTTATGTACTATGAGAGACCATCCCTAAGAACAAACAGGATTCTGACACGCGACCTTGGTTGCGAACTTCCACACCTGAGATTATTGTGCATAAACATTCTAGATGATTAATTATAACCTAGATTGGCGCGTTCTATCGAACAAAGTTTATACAACTAGTATTTGTACGTCGAATTGAAAGGTAAGGTTGGTACATATACTCCTCTGTTTAGTTTAATTCAATCCCATCTAAATTATCTCATAGAAATACGGGGAAACACAAACATCACATATCTAAACGAAATTCAAATAATACAAACTAAGTTATAAAAAAACTTTTTAATTATAGACCAGATACCCCCACCAAAAGAGTATACCAAGAAACTATCTTACTTAAAATTAGAAAACTGTAAGAATACAACATATGCCTATCAATTCACAAAATCCAAAATGGCCTCATACACACAAATACTTCATTTATGAAAACATCACAAGTACATGACCACCACACAAGACAACATAATAAATTATACACAAATTCAGCAAAGACAGAGTGTGGTAAAAGAAACATAGGCCATGAGGGTGTACACATATATAATCTCCTTCCTGATAGCCTGACAACCGTAAATAGAATAAATATATTTAAGAAAAAACTGTTTGCCCTCAAGATCAATGAGCAAAACCAAAACGCTCTTACTTAAGAAAAATATGTTACTTAAGTAGTAAACCATAATTATTAATATATATATTATTTTTGTTTTAATCAATGTACACTTAAGTTAACAAAGCGAAATATGTATTTCTTTTAACTTAATAAATAACAAAAAAATAAAAATATATATATTATTTGTACCCTGGGTCAAAACCCGCCTAACAACCCTTCACCACATTAGGACTACTCCAGGTCCTCCAGTCGCAGAACGACCCCGCCGCCTTGCCCCTGACAAACGGGCCAAGAAGGAGTTCGAGACCATTGTCCGATTAGGAATTGCCCGGCCTTCTGAGAGCTGTTGGGCATCCCCACTGCACATGGTCCCTAAGAAGGACGACCAATGGCGACCATGCGGTGATTACCGCGGATTGAACGCCAGGACCATACCTGACCGGTACTCAGTACGTCACATTAAAGATTTCGCCCAGTCGCTGAGGGATACCAAGATATTCTCCACAATAGACCTGGTACGAGATTACAAACAGATTCCTGTAGCTCCTGAAGACATCCCGAAGACAGCCACATCCACGCCGTTCGGACTCTTCGAGTTTCCAGTCATGTCCTTCGGCCTTCGTAACGCAGCCCAGACGTTCCAACGTTTCATCGATGAGGTCACCAGAGGATTGGACTTTTGTTACGCCTACGTCGACGACATCCTCATTGCCTCATCATCAGAAGAGGAACACATGAACCACCTCAAGGCCTTGTTCCAGCACCTGCAGGAATATGGGGTGGTCGTTAACGCTAGAAAATGTCATTTTGGTTTGCCTGAAGTCAAATTCTTGGGGTACATGGTGTCTGGTGAAGGCACTACACCCCTGCCAGAGAAAGTCGACGCAATCAAAAATTACAGTCGGCCTGAAATGGTGAAGGATCTACGACGCTTTCTGGGAGCTCTCAATTTTTATAGGAGGTTCCTCCCCAGAGCCGCAGAGACGCAAGCACCGCTCAATGATTTCCTCACCGGAAAACAGAAAGGCAAGCAGCCCATATCCTGAACAGCAGCGACCATGGAAGCCTTCGACAAGTGCAAGGAAGCCCTTGCTCAGGCGACTTTACTAGCTCACCCAAAGTGCGAAGCCCCCCTATCCATAGTCAGCGACGCTTTTGACACCACAGCTGGTGCCGCACTCCAGCAGCTCATCGCAGATCACTGGGAACCGCTGGGTTTCTTTTCAAAGAAATTTAGTGCGGCTAAACGAAAATACGGCGCTTACGACAGAGAACTCCTGGCCATCTACCTTGCTGTGAAACACTTCAGACATATGGTAGAGGGCAGGACGTTAACCATATTCACGGACCACAAACCCATCACTTTTGCCTTTCATCAGAAGACTGATAAATGCTCCCCAAGGCAGTTCCGATACCTTGACTTTACTAGCCAGTTTACCACGGACATTCGCCACGTACCTACCCATCGTGTGTGTGGCAGTGAAATACACTCCACATTAAATTTACTTAAAAACGAGCGATTTGCAAGAAAACTTTACAAAAAGTGTTTCAAAGTTTAATTAATCTTGTGTTTGACGTATCAAGACAATTAGAACTCTGCATCATAGTGAATACTGTATTATATTGAATCTATAATCAAAAATATTCCAGATAAATTGTCCATAATTAATGACAATCTAAACACGCAAGCGCAAGCATAAGTGTAATCGGTTCGGTTCCCTATTAGTTGATAGTGTCGTCATCGACGGCCGGCATAGTCCAGTGGTAACGCATTGGACTGCCATTCCGAAGGTCGCGGGTTCGAACCCGGCGTGCGCAAATAAATTTTATTTGATTAATTTGTGTTATTTCACAATTAATTAATTAAAATAATATATAGTATATTTGCGGCACGTTCCAGAGTGGAAGATACTACCAGTATCGCCCTGGTGTAAGACCACCATTCAGAATTGAAACGTTGCTCCAAATGGCTTTAGCCGTGTTTAGTGACTAGATCTGAATAGCCAGGTACTTCCCCACCTTCCTCTTTCCCTTCCCCACTTACCTTCAGCCTCACAACATCCCCCAATTGGGGATGCCATAGTCTCACTGGCTCCAGACGGGAGCAGTTGGGACTCTTGTGAGGTATTCACCATAAAAAAAAAATCTCGTTTATCATTGGTTGAAAGTGTTGTCATCATTGCTTAGTGCTCCATTGGTTGTGGCAAACAGGCGCTACTGCGGAATAAAAACAAACCAACGATTTCAACTTGTCATCGCGCCTCTAAATTCGCAAATTAACCAAGTACAATATGAGTAAACAGCGAAAAATGCAGAAATAAACAGTGACATCGAGTGACACAGACGAAGATGATGTTTCTTCAAACAAATTAATCAAATATATAGATAAGAAATTTCAAGAAATGAGTGAAATCTTTATTAAATCAATTGAAGAACAATTCAAAAACGAATTAACCGACCTCAAAACATCGATTGACTTCTGCTGTACTAAAATTGACGATTATGAAGCTAAAGTCAAAACCCTTGATTGTGAAATAATAACCTTGAATGAACGTGTAAAGATGTTAGAATTCAAAAACAATCTAAGGGATCAATGGGACAGATCCTGTAACATTGAAATCAGTGGAGTCCCGACCTCAGAAAAAGAGAATCTAAACGACATTATTGGCAATATATCCCAAAAAGTAGGATTCCCCATAAAAAGAGAAGATGTTGATTTCATCCATAGAGTTCGTCAATGGCCTAGGTCAACGGCAACTCCCAAAGTCACACCCACACCTACATCTACGTCCAACATTATTCTACGTCTCCTTCGACGAGATTACAAGGATGCTTTGCTGACAGCTGCTCGACGCCACCGGACCCTGACTTCAGCAGAAATTGGTCTTCCAGAAGCAGCCATGCGCATATTCCTCAACGACTACAACTACCTCACGCCTTCTAACAAGCTACTGATGAAGAAAGCCAGGGAAATTAAAGCTGAAAAACAACATCAATATCTGTGGACAAAAATCTGCAATATATTTATGAGAAAAAGTGACAGCTCTCCTGTCATTCGAATTTCCTCTGAGGCTGAGGATATAAGCAAAATAGCATGACTCTCTATAAATACCGTAATAATTTCACTTATATTATTCAAACAAAATTTCTTTTCATTTAGTTTCGCATTTTAATTTTATTTCACTTACATTATATCTAACCGTACCAAGTACAAGTACCGGAATTATATCGCCCGGAACGCACGTCTTTTTTGTCGCACTTCAATTTTGTTTCTGTTTCCTATTATCAGCGCTTGATAATAACCGAAATGGGTGACAGTAATGAAATTTTGATTGGGCTTCACCTACTAACGAAAACGATTGAAAGTTTGAGTGACAAAATGTTGTTTTTTGGAAGGGAACAGAATTCCCTTAAAAATTTACTGACAACGTATGTCGGTAGTGTTAAAATGTGTAAAACCGCAGGTCCGGTCCCCCCGGACCCGCGCGTCTTGCCCACCGCGCCTGCCACTGCCGCACAAGCGGCCACAACTTTACTACGCTCGTCCCCCTCCGCCCCTCAGCTCTCAACGGGGCCCAGCGACGTACAGCCAAACAGAGCGGCTAGCCCACCACCTGCCATCACCCAAGCTGCCTTAGTCGGCCGCCCCAACGCTCGTAAGATTACCACGAGATCTGCTACAAAAAAGGGCAAATCGGAAGTAGACCCTCAACCGGCTATAACATCTGCTTCAACGGCATCCTCTGTTCCAGATCCATCGGTAGGGACTCAAACTACCGAAATTGGTCCCAAGGCCTCGACCTCTTCCTCCTATGTTAACCGCTCCACCACCGGGCATACTTCCTCCACCTTCGAGCCGCCAGTCAACAATACCAGCGATTAGAAGAAAGTGACGCTTAGGAATAAGAGACGTCCTATTCTACGAGGTACCGCTCAAGAACCTACCGGTCTGGTTGCCGTCGAAAGGCTGAAGTACATTCATGCTTGCCAATTCGACGCCAGCACCTCAACCGATGACATTGAAAAATTCCTGTGTAATACTGACAACACTTTAAAGTGTGACGTTATCAGACTACCGTCTCGGTCTGAGTACGCTTCGTTCCGTATCGGGATCCCGGAATAAAAAATCGCCACATTTATGGATCCAAACTTATGGCCAAACCATATTTCGTTCAACGAGTTTTCGATCAAACCATACCAACAAACCATAGCCCTTCACAAACAAGAAAGGAACGGAAAGTAACATCTACTCTATCCGTTTACTATCAGGACGTGAGGGGGTTAAACTCAATCTGTTTTCTCGATGTAATGTCGATGTACTAGCAGTGATCGAATCCTGGCTAACATCAAGCGTATACGATTCTGAATTATTCCCCGAGAATTACACCGTCTTCCGCAGAGACCGTGGTACACGTGCCGGGGGTGTTCTTCTGGCTGTGCGCTCAGAATCTGTTCTGCGCGCTGAACGAATATCTTCGATGGATCTTCCTGACGTTGAATCGCTTTGGGTCAAATTAACATTAAATTCATCCACTATATGTATGCGTCATTTATATACCACCTCGTTCATCAGTCTCAATTTATTCAAGCTTTTTTGATAAAATTGAAAGTGAATGTAATCTTTTCCATGGAAAAAATATTTTATTATTAGGTGATCTAAATCTTCCGTCTTGCAACCCTAGTGTCTTAAATATATATGACTATTTTAAGTGCTTTTATGGTCTCAAGGAACACAATACAATATGTAATGATTTTAACAACACTCTAGACCAGAGGTTCCCAAAATTTTTTGCCCCGTAGACCACTTGCCAATTTTTTTTCCCCGTAGACCCCCTGCCTGCCGAATATTGAATTTTCCTAAAACTATTAACGTACCATGTGATAATCATTTATTTTTTTAGTAAAAATATTCCCTTCTAGTTGTATAGTTGCTCTGTCTTTACATTGTGCAGACAGGGGCACCCTTGAGAGGTATTACACCAAATCTAAATGAAGCAGGATAAGCAACGGGAATTTCTTTCTGTAGAAAGAAAGCCCTACAGAACTGCGCCTTAAGTTCTTTGTCAGTGCTTATTCCGGTCAGTTCATCTTGTCACATGATCCGATTCTTCAACGTTGCATTTCCATAGTCAAAATGTCCCCAAACTTAGTTTTGAAGTCTGTGTGAAGTGCATTTAAATGTTGAACGTCATTATTACCCTGGACGTTTTTCAAAAACAAGTTGGGGAACTTGGAAAATTCGAGGCTTCCAATGTGTAATATTTTGCTTGAATATATTAATTCTGACGAGAAAAGGAACGTAGGCTCTATTTATATACCTCAATTAACAACTTTAAGAAACATAAAAATAAAAATATAAAAAAAGTAATTTCTCAGTCTATTGTGTCATTTACGGAACTCCAAAATCTTGACCTGAGGTAAATGGGGGTCCGCTCGTATGTACCCCCATTTGAATCTCGTGGACCCCCAAATTTTTTTCTCGCTGACAAAGACCCCCAGCATGCCGATATGGACCCCTAGGGGTCCATATAGACCACTTTGGGAACCTCTGCTCTAGACTTTGTACTATGTAGTGCTGGAAACTGCTACAAATTCTGTTGAAAAATGCTATGATCCTATTGTAAATGAAGATAAATTTCACCCATCGTTAACTATAAACATATGTTATGCTCCTCCCACCTCTAATCCGGGTACAGATTCTCCTCAGGTCAGGGCAGGGGTTGGGAATACCTGGCGCTTTCACAAAGGAAACTACCAGGTATTATACCAATTGTTATCGGAATGCTCGTGGCAACCTATCTACCAAAACTCAACAGACGTGAATACTCGTACAATAATAATAATAACGCAGACTACGCTCAATTCTCACATTACCGTAATTTAGTTAAACGTGAGATAAGAAACTCTCAAAAAATTATTTAAACTCCATCGAACATCATATATATCATAAGCTTCAGATTCCAAACAGTTTTGGACTTATGTAAAGACGCTTAAAAAATCAAAAAACGCATTTAAATCTATGAGATTTGATGGCAATGAATTAAATACGTATGATGATATTTCATACATCTTTGCAGATATTTTTTTTATCCTTCTATAATACTGTCGTGATCTAGTAAAGCACCCTAATATATTGCTAATTATTCAGAAGATGGTCACCCGTTATAAAATGACAACACCTGCCGCTCGAGTCACCGAGGGACCCAGCGGACACGCCGGCGACCGAAGCGCCATTCTGTTCTTGAGCGTCGTATAACCAACACGTTGATATCCATTCAAATCACTTTCCCTCTAAAATGTTATTCGTAACCTTCTGATTAATAAATTATTAAACGTAGAAGTTTCTTTTATTACTCCGAATAAATGACCCCGCAGCACCGAGTAAGTATCCTGGCAAACCACGACTCCTGCAACATGAAACTTCCACATCTGGTGACCCTGACGTGATACCTCGTATAACATTTGTTATGAAAATATTTAATTTGAACATAACAATTGTAATCAGGTACTTATTACCACTTCGATTATTGTCGCCTGATTACATTTTGGGGGTGAACTTTTGGAAGCAGTTCCAAATCGCGCCGGAACTGTTTTCAGGAGTGCCCAGCGCAAAACGGGTAGAACAAATTAATGAGGGCAATCCGGCCAGCCTCATCGTTGACTCCTACGGAAAATAGAAGTCTATTAGAAATAATAAAAAAATTTGAATCGATTTCTTTTGAGAAAACAGGCTTAGGTAAAACTCATCTTGTAAAACATAAAATTGTTACCACAGGTCCTCCAATAAAACAGAGGTATTACCCTTTGTCGCCTGCTAGACAGAAACAGCTTGAAGCAAAAGTGGATGAGATGTTGAAATTAGGAGTTATCCGTCCCTCGCGTTCTTCTTGGTCTAGTCCGGTATTGATTGTAACTAAAAAGACGGTACGGGTCGTATTTGTTTGGACTCGCGGAAAAGCAATAACGCAACAATTCATGATTCCTATCCCTTGCCATATATATCAAGGATCTTGGATAAGCTTGGCGGGGCAAGGTACGTCTCGTCCATTGACCTCTCCAAGGCGTTCTGGCAGATTGCCTTGGATAAAGACTCCTGTCTGAAGACTGCATTCGTAGTTCCTGGTCGAAGACTATTCGAATTCACTCGTATGCCTTTTGAACTCAAAAACGCACCAAGCGAGCTCCAAAGACTGGCTGACGCATTGTTCGGACCTGAATTTGACGAAAATGCTTTCTGCTACTTAGACGACTTAATTTTGGTGTCAGAAGATTTTCAGTCTCATCTCAAATTATATAATTAAACCGTGTCTATGAACGACTACGAGACGCAGGTCTAACCATAAACCTAAAAAAATCGGAGTTCTGCAAAGCTAAGCTCAAATATCTTGGCTATATGATTGATTCTCAAGGTCTTCGTACGGACCCTATAAAAATAGAAAGTATTCAGAACTTCCCTGTACCCAAAAACCCAAAGCAAATACGAGCATTTGTTGGTTTATGTGGGTACTTCAGGAGATTTATAAAGGGCTTTTCAAGCATTGTCGCCCCTTTTACAAGACTCACGGGTTCCAAGAACGGTATCAGCAACTTTGCGTGGTCCCCAGAAGCCGAGAACGCCTTTGGAGATTTAAAAAAAGCCTTAACTTCAAGCTCCGGTTTTAAGTTGCCCGGATTTCACAAAACCCTTTGCTATACATTGCGATGCCAGCTCGGCTGGGATAGGCGGAGTTTTGATCCAAACCATAGATGGACTAGAACACCCCATCGCTTATTATTCGCGTTGTTTAAATTCTCACGAACGCAACTATGGTATTACGGAACGCGAAATTTTGGCTGTGTTAGATTCGGTTACACACTTCAGACCGTATATAGAAGGTGCACATTTTAAGGTTGTCACCGACCACTCGAGCTTGAAGTGGTTGGGGTCTTTATCTAACCCTAGTGGCCGTCTCGCACGGTGGAGCTCACGATTATCACACTTTTCGTTCGATGTAGTTCACCGTAAGGGAACTCAACACGTTGTACCGGACGTACTTTCGCGAATGAACTTAGCTATACTATCAGGAACTGTTCCTAACCACACCACTGACGAATGGTATATAAAAGCTCGGGAAGGTTATCAAAAGTTTTCACAACGGTTTCAAAATTTTCCAAGTTCGTGAAAGCGAATTATTTTGTCATACTAAGACTGATTCAGCTCTCTGCGAAGATATAGTGTAGAAAAAAATTACCCCTCAAGAACATAGACAGGAAATTTTATCAAATATACACGAATCCTCTCTAGCTTGTCATCCTGGTGTCTTTAAAACGTATAAAAAAATGCAGTTACGATACTATTGGCCTAATATGTATAGAGACGCCAAACAATTTGTGAATCGTTGTCAAACCTGTAAAGCACATAAGATTAGTACGGCCCCTCCTAATGGTATATCCTCAAACCATAAACGAGTTACAAGACCTATGCAAATGTTGTCCTTAGATTTGGTAGGTCCTTTACCTAGAAGCTACTCTGGTTTCACAGTAATATTGTCATGTGTAGACGTCTTTACTAAGTATACTTGGCAATTTCCGCTGCGCAACGGCTCCGCGAAAAGCATCGTAAAAAATTTAGAAGAGAACGTCTTCCTTGTTCATGGAGTACCGCGTACAGTAGTCTGCGATAATGGCCGTCAATTCATCGCGAAGGAATTTAAAGAATTACTACGTAATTATAACGTACCACAACCTTTTTACAACTCACTATATACTCCTCAAAATAATGTAGTAGAGCGTTATAATCAAACATTGGGAACAGCACTATCTATTTTAGTTGAATCGGATCACAGGAATTGGTCTAAGTTTCTTCCTCAAGTTCAATCAGCTATGAACAATACTGTCAACTGCGCTACAGGATATACTCCTTTCTTTTTGATGCATGGTAGGGAGCAGATTATTGACGGAGATCTCCACCGTAATCCACTAGCAGATGGAGATATCAATTCGCGGAATGATGTTCAACCTGAAGCGTATGCTCAAAGGTTAGATAAATTATCGGCAGTGTATGAACAAGTCTCGGATGCACTTCTTAAAGCCTACCAAAAGGGAGCTAATCATTACAACCTACGTAGAAAACACGTTACTTACCAGGTTGGGGATGTGGTTTGGCGTAGAAACTTCGTCCAGTCGAATGCATTGAATTACTTTGCACAGAAGTTAGCTCCGCGATTTGTTAAAAATATAGTTGTAAGAAAGAAATCAGATCTTATATTTACGCTGGCAGACCTTAATGGTAAAGAAACCGGAGACTTTCAGGTGAAAGAAATCGTGAAATCGGACAATATACCTTTATAGTCCTCTTATCTTCAGTACCTTGTAAGGTCTGGCCATCCTTGCAAGGGCTGACATCGTTAACTGACTACAAAGTGATCAGACCATTAAATTCGACCTCATCAATCGAATTGTTGTGGTCAGTATTTTGTCAATATGTCAAATTCTATTAAATACCTCAAATTATATGCCTCCTAAAGAGTACATAATTATTTTTTAACTCTGGTTTAAAACCCGAGTTGGGAAAGGAACATTGGTTCAGTATACACATATAAAATTAAATTTAAGTTAAATATATATTTATATACCTCTAAAAATTAGGATTGTGGATGCTTGCACATGGAAACAAACTCGTAATTTTAAATTTAAACTTGGCACATTTTAGTTTTAACTTATTTTTACCTCTGTCTAATTTTAAGTCATGTCAACTTGGAATATACGACGATATTGAATATACCCTCTTGTATTCCAAGTATAAAATATTTTTTTTGGTTTATATAGAAAGCTTGAGAAACTATAATTAGAACATACAGAAGTGACAGCCCATCATTTCTTTATGTTCCGTATTGTAAACCTTGGGAAACTATAATCAGAACATACAGAGACAACAGCCCATTATTTCTTTATGTTCCGATTTTCAGTTTTTAAGAATTATGAGATTTCATGTTATAAGAATATTCAGCACTTCTTGCTCAGTTGCCTGTTTTGGCACTACTCATATCAATTGCCTAAAATTTTTGTGTTACATAAAAATTTTGAAATATGTTATTACCGCATAAGCTAGTATTAGAATAATATAATGTAAAATGATATTTGTTTTCTCCTTCTCGTTTCCCTTGTTTGGGGATATTATTATCACGTCTAATTTTGATTAGCGTCGTGAGCGGCGCATAACAATCTACTCATATGTATAGGTTTTTATGAAACCTTGATATTTGTATATATCAAACAATTAACCTTACCAGTTGAACCCTCCATCAAGGGTCTACATAACTTAATTTTGGCACCATTCATTGGCAATGGTTGTTTACTTTTGGCACCATTCATTGGCAATGGTTGTTTACTTTTTGGCACCATTCATTGGCAATGGTTGTTTACTTTTTGGCACCATTCATTGGCGATGGTTGTTTACATTGTTTCATTTAAGTATGATCCAAACTATATTCTTTATATAAAACTAAGGTATAATGATTAAACTCTTACTGCTGTATAACAGGTGTAATAATCATCACCCCCAAAAGACCGAAGTTAGGAAGTATAGTTAGGGATATTCTTCGAAGGAAGTTTTTTTTTTCCCAAAGTGGAAGTAAATTCAGTGGAAAGTGTAGATGGTAGATGGCCATCTGAAAGTGTTGCCTGTTGAGGCTCTTAATAAAAAAACAAAAAGTGTTTTCGTAATAAGTGACGCCTAGTGCATATATAATGTCATAGTATATTAATAAATTTATAAGGTATTTTAGTATTGCGTATTATAACCACTATATTTATAAGTTAATGCCTTGTTACAGATGCCACGTGTACGGTAGTCCTTGAGGAAATCAGTATTACAGCACCCAGCATCCTATATGCTGAGGGTGTTTGTAGACCCCGTCCACGTATCACCTTATTGAAGTGTGTTTATTTTTAAGTTTTATCATATTAAGCTTTGTTTTTCCTGTTTACTAGCACTTCTAATGGTTGCGTCGCGAATTCATCCACCATGCCTTGCGCATGATGGGCGCGATTGACGTTGCTACACAATCATTTGCAAGTTGTCTGTACGCATTTCATGCTTATTAATCTGTTATATGTTTATATATATGTACTTTGTTTTACATTATGCATTTCTTTTCTCTTTACACATGTATGCTGTTTGTTTCAGTAGCCCCCATCAGACCAAGTTACTAGTCAGTAGTATAGGGATTTTTTTTTTTAGTTTGTTTTGTTTTTGTTTTGTGTTCGAGGGCAAACACGTTCGGAGCGAGCGGGGTATTGTTATGAAAATATTTAATTTGAACATAACAATTGTAATCAGGTACTGATTACCACTTCGATTATTGTCTATGGTTTTTTTTGACAGCCACATATTAACGCAACATAGGAGGAAAGGAATTATTCTTGCGGGATTTGGCACTTACCTAAAGGGCCCAGTTGGGCTCGGACTCTGTCGGAATGTCAAAGTGCCAAGTTGATAATCCTTGTGAATTTTAAAAGTTGAGCGGAGCAAATGCTCGAATAATTTAATCCAGGCATCTGATCCTGGGAAACGCGGATTATTGCGTTCATGTGCAAATCGCGGGTAAATACGATTAATGCGCGACTTGAATTTGAACCCGGGAAAGTGAAACGCGTGTCAATGGACACCGGGTTGCGAGACTCCGTTCGAGAGTAATCAACGAAAAAGGGCGGCAATCCTCACTCGCTTCGTACGTAATAACTGTCGGGAGCAGGCAGTAATTATCGATTTGTCGGATGGGTTTCATTGCATTTTAGTCTAAAACAAATTTCAAATGAAGATACTAGATTGATTATAAACTCATTAAAAAACTCGTCTTCAACTGGCTTGGACGATATATCAAATATTGTCTTAAAAAAACTTGTATCAGAAATAACCACTCCCTTAACAAATCTTATTAACCTAAGCATCCTAAAAGGCCGATTCCCCGACAAACTAAAACACGGAATCATAATCCCAATACATAAAGGAGGCTCTAGAGCGGACATAACTAACTATCGTCCAATTACATTACTAAATTCACTATCTAAAGTCTTAAATCTAAAACCTTGAACAAAATAACATACTATCACTCAACCAGTTTGGATTCAGGAAAAATAAAGGCACCTATGAAGCCTTGGTAACAGTTACCGATTTTCTAAATGAAAATTTAGACAAGGGATCAAAATGCATATCAATATTCTTAGACCTGTGCAAAAGCATTCGATACTATCTCTCACTCTAAACTTTTACAAAAACTATCTAATATTGGTATAAATGGTGATGAACTTACTATTATTAGCGATTACCTGTCAAACCGAAAGCAAAGTGTGAAAATCAACAACTGCAATAGCAATTAATTACCAATTAGCTACGGCGTGCCTCAAGGAAGTGTTTTAGGTCCTACTTTGTTCTTAATATACATAAATGAATTATGTAATCTTCAAAATAGATGCCAAAATTGTAAGTTTCGCTGATACGATTCTCCTCTTCAAATCAAGCAATTGGAATGATGTATACATAAAAGCTAACATGGACATAACTGTGGTTAAAAGATGGTTAAACGATAATACACTAACAATGATTGTGACTAAAACTAAATATATTGAATTTAGTATTAATCCTTCCTTAAGAAACCCAGAAAATCAAATTAAAATATGTGCTTGCAACCTGACAAATACGATAATATGTGATTGCCCTTATTTAGAACAGGTAACTAAAATTAAATACTTAGGTATTATTTTTGACAGCAATTTGAAGTGGAAACAACATATAACCACTACAGCAAACAAACTTAGAAAATTCATTAACTTTTTTAGACAAACTCGCAACTTTCTCAACCTAAGCCAGCTCAAAACAATCTTCTATGCACTTTGTCAATCTTTATGGTATCAATAGAGTATGGTATCATAGCATGGGGAGGAGCAAACGCTACCGCCATTGATCCAATATCTAAAGCTCAGAAACTTATAATAAAGATTATCCTCAAACTACCAATCACAAGCAGTTCGGATGAAATCTTTAGGAAAATCTGTGTTATGGACATAAGGCAACTTTATGCCAAAAACATACAAACATACCTCTTCAAACACAAAACTACTTTTGACAATATCCAAACTGCTCGTGATACTAGAACCAAAGGAAATAATTTCTTACAAATTCCTTTCGCTAAAACAACTTTTGGCAAGAGAAATTTTAGATATTTTGCAACAAGGCTATATAATGCTCTCCCACTAGCCATTAGACTGAACGAATTTTTTTTGAAATATAAAACAGACATCAAGTCTTGGATTATCAACCAAGACAGATCCAAGATCAAAAATTTTATAAAAATCCCTTCATAAGTATGTACTCCAACTAGATGCTGATTAACAAATTAATCATTTATTATTATTATTTATTATTTTTTATCTTTTTCACAATGTCATTTATTGAAATGTATCTAATAATAAATGTATAAATATAAAATGAAATATTTTATGTATCAAAAAATATGTAAACATTAATTTATGTATCAAATACGTCTGTCTCGACACAGGTTTATCCTAGTGAGACAGACATCGAAAAAAAACCTGTAAAAAAACTTTATATTGATAATAAAAAATAAAAAAATATGTATATATGTATATATATTTACAGGGTGTATCGGCACTAACCCGACAAACTTTAACCAGCTATTCCTTAGCACATTTGGAGTAAAAAATGTTATGGGCACTTTGCTGTCCGGTAGCATTTTTTTTTCAATTAAAAACAAAAAAAAAATAAAATTTCCACACTACATCACTGTCATTGGCATTGCGTTTCGTGTTCAACAGCTGTTATAAGCAAGTATGTCAAAAAGCGTCTTCGCTCTTTCGCACACACTAAATAATAATAGTTAAAAATGAGACGAATGGTGCCGTGCCATTTCGTTGTGATTGTAAGTGTGCGCCAATATAGGTACACACGTGCATTATTCAACGGAATTCGAATAAAATATTTGCCAGATGGGTTTTCAAACTTTGACAAAGGATAAAACAGTGGTGACATGTGGTGAAAATATGAATAGTAAATTTTTTATTAAAAAAAACGTTACCGGACAGCAAAGTGCACATAAGATTTTTTACTCCAAATATGCTAAGGAACAGCTGGTTAAAGTTTGTCGGGTACGTGCCGATACACCCTGTATATATATATTTGGGGACGGGATCGCCTATTACCCACTTTACCACGCACGCCTTGTAGGCAACGCGAATACTTGGATGGATGGTCACCGGAGGCAATTGGAGAAGATCTGTTAGTCCCTGGGCTGGAGACTGAACGAGAGACGGAGCTGGCGGGATGGTCGCACGCGCTGAAGCAGTCGTGGACCCTTTGAGGAAGGCGTCTCCATCCATCCACAGCATTAGCTAGTTAGATAGGGTTTCGGTATACGGTCTGTGATGGGGGGTAAGTTTTTATAAATACATTTTCTGTAAGAAAACCACTTATAATGGAAATAGAGGTTATTTTTCATACTTTAAGAAATTGCTTTTCATTGATACACTTCATCAGTTCTGCTTGTGAATAAGCACTTTATGCCCATCCCCGAGGAGGGTTTCTTGTGTCTACCGCAGCGCTCGGCATACTTTGTCACCGACAAAGTTTGGCGTCCTAAAGTTTCTTACGGAAACAAAGCTGGCCACTGTGTTGGATATAAATTATTATGTAATTACCCACGTATCACATTTTTAAATTTCAAACATCGCCATTTTTTTCTTCTTCGAAACACGTTTTGGTTCGGCACTCGACCTTAAGGACAGTTTCCTGGGACAATTTAGCTAAAACTGACGCACCTTATGAAAACTTCTCCACGATCCGAGATCTCCAACTACATCGTCGATCTACCTGCCGTCATCGGTCCGGATTCAACCTGCAACGGACAACCTCGGAAAACTGATCAGCTTCGATAACCATGATCCTGACACGTAAATCTGAGATTTTATTGTCAATACTTGTTTTCAAACGTACTTACAAAACATGGCTTAAATAATTTGTCACAACATGTTCCAACATATTTTGATTCCAATTATGTGCAAACATTCTCATACATTTTTTTGATTGAAATTAAGCGTAAAGTTTTGTCACATTAAATCAAATTCTTACTTGAGATTCTGAAAAATAATATGTTACATGGTCTACCGCATTTCTAAAAAATTATATTCACAAATAGCACCTTGCAATTCTTTTAACAAAACTGTACAATAATGTTACATTCTATGTGTTAAGATTTCAGGTACTGAAATATTAATATTGATGCTTGTCACCCTAATGGTGTGGCAACATTTATTTTGTGTTAGCGATTGCCGGGGCAATTTCGTATTGCCACGGATTTAATCTTTCTTCTCTTGTTACCATCCGTCTTGGGCGGGTCGTTTTTGGCAAAACGGCAGAGCTGCCAGGTTTTCACTTACATGTGGTTTATAAAACCGCGGAGAGAGATAGCAATATTGGGCTCACCGTACATGAGCTGCCCTACGGGTCTTCTTTATTGTTTAAATAAAGACCAATATTCAAGAGCTGGAGTTATTATTGAAGAGTTACTCCAGTCACACTTCCCTTTGGAATCTGGTGGTACCACGCCGGATTGCTCTGTCAGGAGAGTGAAGTTGAGATCCTGAACATTGATCCATTCGAGCCGGATTATTGTTATTTGGATTGATCCATTTGAGACGGAAGATCATTATTTGGAGTGGTCCAGTCGGGCCTCATCATCATCGGGAGTGGTCCAGTCGGCGTCCTCATCACCATCATTGGATTGATCAAGCAAGCCTCATTACGACGCTCGCATGCACAGCAAATCAGGTTGTAGCCTTCCTTTCATTGTCCTTTCAAATTCCATTTAAAAAAGCTAAAAATCTGTGTAGATGCCACATTATTTCGTATTGATTATATCGAATTATATTCGGGTGTTCATAATCAGATGCTTTCAAAATAGCATAAATTTGTTGGTGATAATAATTTTTATTGTTGTATTCTGCCGAATAACTTTGCTTCTGCTTACCTACATTTCTAGCCACGCGTTTGCAAGCTTTGTCTTTGCATGCCATAGTATTGTAATTGGTTTCTCTATAATCCATAGTATTATTTTCGTCAAACGTCAAACTGCCGTTTCGAGTTGTGTATTAAGTTTTTATCAGATTATTGTGTTATTCGTTTCTAAAAAATGGAACTCGACAAGTTGGTTAGACAGCGCGGGGTGTTGAAAGGTTCATTAACGAGATTTGAAACCTATTTAAGCAATGAGAATGATATTAGGCCCAGCGTATTGTCGTCGAGATTAGATGCCATCAAACCTTCTCTGATAGAATTCTCCAAAATTCAGCTGGAGATTGATTTATTGAATAAATCAGAAGATCATGACGCGAGGGATAATTTTGAAGGTACATATTTTAATGTAATTGCATTAGGACAGGAAATATTATCAAAATTTAAGAAGATTGAAAATGTCCCGATTACATCAGTAAATTTACCGCCAATATCAATACCCATTTTTTCAGGCGACAACCATAAATGGTTGACTTTTAAAAACTCGTTCATTGCCCTAATTCATGATAACAGTAAATTAAATAATGTTCAGAAATTTCATTACCTTATTAGTTATGTGTCCGGAGACGCACTTGATTTGATTAGTTCTCTAGAAATAACCGGGGATAATTATAGTGCAGCCTGGACGATGCTCATTTCAAGATACGAAAATGTCAGACTTATAGCAAATAGACATTTGAATTTCTTATTTAATGTTACACCGTTAAAACGACAGAATCATCATGAATTGCGAAATTTAATTGACCAAGCAAACATTCATTTGAGAGCTTTACATAATTTAAAGCTTCCAACAGAGCATTGGGACACATTAATTATACATATTCTAACCTCAAAGTTAGATAATCACACACGTGGCCTGTGGGAATCCATGGAGTGCGATAAAGTTTATCCTACGTTCGAGCAGTTTAGCAATTTTATTTCACAAAGGTCACAGATCCTGAAAACTATCCAAGGTGATAATGGTAATGCAACAGAACTACTACTCTTGTAACTACACTATATTTATATAAACTTATCGAACTCATTGTCCAAATTCCAATAACACCGTAACTATATACTTGAATTGTATCTACTTAACTACCTACCTATATCTGTTATATTTTTCTCAAGTTTATGTATTAGTTTAACCTATGTTCTGTAAAATATTCAACCGACGTACTTTGTACAATAAACTTTGCTTGCTTATGTTTATAAAATAATAACACCATAACAATAACCCTACACATTGTTATGTAAGTTCATACTCAATTTATTATGCTATGTAATTAAAATATTTTATAATGCTACTGAACAACAAAACCCATAACATGTATATGTAAAAGCCTTCTAGGCGTTAATAAAATGAAATAAAAAAAAATGAAATAAAGAAAGCGGAACCAGTTGCAACAAAACCAAAGTTTTTTAATTTTAAGGAAAGGAATTCTACGAACAAGGTTACGTTAGCGTCAAGCAACGTTAATTGTATGCTGTGTAATGACAGCCATTTCATTTATTCTTGTAAAATATTTGTTAACAAAGAACCAGCGGCACGAAGAAAGTTCGTTTCAGAGAGCAATTTATGTTATAACTGCCTAAAACCGGGGCACCCTTCAAAGGTGTGCAGGTGGAAGGAAAAATGCAGTGTTTGTGATCGAAAACATCACACTCTGTTACATATCAATACTGATAATGTACAAGCGGGTACTTCATCTGGCAAGGGTCAGTCGGAAGCACCAGTAAATTTAGCATGTCATAGCGACATGAACGGGCGAGAAATTTTACTATCTACCGTAATAGTAAAAATAGAAGACGCGTACGGTGGAACACACAAAATACGCGCACTTTTGGATTCGGGTTCAATGTCTAATTTTATTACAAAGGATACTTGTAAAAGATTAAATTTGCATTGTACAAAATTGAACATACCTGTTTCAGGTTTGCATAATAATTTAATTCATGTAAAGGAAACAGTTGACATTAAATTTAAATCATTATGT
The DNA here is from genome assembly GCF_061612785.1 of Hesperophylax consimilis. Lineage (NCBI taxonomy): Eukaryota > Metazoa > Arthropoda > Insecta > Trichoptera > Limnephilidae > Hesperophylax > Hesperophylax consimilis. Next base: position 10,372,419 of record NC_142856.1, on the reverse strand, counting down.
TCTCAATACGAGGATGAAATATCTTGTTTGGTATTAGATGAGATTTCTTGCAATCTTCCACAGACCGTGATTAACCCAAAAATGTTGAACATTCCAGACGGTGTCCGGTTAGCTGATCCGCAGTTTTACCAGCCAGTTTCTATTGATATGCTGATCGGAGCAGAGATTTTCTGGCAGGTGCTTCGTACGGATCAGATACAGTTAGGAAAGGGTAAACCTACATTGCATCGAACGGAGCTAGGCTGGATAATATCAGGAGCTGTACAGAGTCGTCATAATACGAGGCCAGTTAAAGTTTGTCATATTTCATTAAATTCTTTGCAGAACCAAATAGAAAGGTTTTGGAAGGTTGAAGAAACCGAAAATAGTAAGCATCACTCTCTGGAAGATAGTGAATGTGAAAGGATTTTCGAAGGCACGCATAAACGCGATGCAAACGGTAGATTTGTAGTCAACTTACCGTTTAAATCTAACCTATCTCAATTAGGAGATTCATTTAGTATTGCTAAAGGTAGATTAGCGTCAATGGGAAGGAAATTCTTAAGACAACCTAGTTTAAAGGAACAATACTCGGAATTTATTGATGAGTATCTTGCCTTAGGTCACATGAGTGAATGTGAACCTCCAAACGCGATGAAATTACTTATTATTTACCACATCACGCTGTATTTAAAGAATCAAGCACAACTACTAAAATTCGTGTTGTTTTTGACGGGTCGGCTAAACCCGCTCGAGGGATTTCTTTGAATCGCGCTCTAATGATTGGGCCCACCATTCAAAATGATATATTTTGTCACTTGGTATTTTTCAGAAAACATCAATATGCAGTCACCGCAGATATTGCAAAGATGTACCGCCAAATTAATATCAACCCGGAACACAGAAATTACCAACGTATATTATGGAAAAGGGATGCGGAGGATTGTTTGAAACATTATACGCTAAACACGGTGACATATGGTTTGGCTCCTTCGCCTTATTTAGCAATACGTTGTCTGCACCAGCTAGGTAATGACGTTTCATTTACTCATCCATTAGCTAGTAAATCCCTTAAGGAAAATTTATATGTAGATGATTTTCTTTCTGGTAGTGATTCCATTGATACTTGTCACTTGCTTAAATCCCAAATCATTAATGCGCTTGCTACAGCAGGCATGGAGATTAGAAAATGGAGGTCTAATGCACCTTCAATTAATGATTCTAAAGATAATTTGGAATTATTGCCAAATGAATCCAATGAAGCTAAGATTCTAGGATTAATATGGGACACCAAACTTGATGAGTTGACTTATCAGGTAGAAAACATAGACTCAAAGTTAGAAGTAACAAAACGTCAAGTTTTATCATTAATTTCAAAAGTTTTTGACCCTTTAGGACTGGTAGGCCCAGTAATCATTGTCGGTAAGATAATTATGCAAAGATTGTGGAAGCTAAAAACATCCTGGATGACAAGCTACCCAATGACCTTTTATTGGCCTGGCAGACTTACACGCTGAGTCCCAGTAAAGCAAATCATATTCGGGTACCGAGGAAAATTTTCTGCTTCAATAAAAAATCTTTTAGCTTACACGGTTTTTGCGATGCATCTCAAGTAGCATATGGCGCTTGTCTGTATTTAAGATCTACCGATGAACACGGCATTCACCAATCACAGTTAATATGCGCTAAATCTCGTGTAGCCCCACTAAAAAATTTATCGTTACCACGTCTTGAGTTATGTGGAGCACAATTATTTGTTAAATTAATGAAGCGGGTGACGGCAGCTCTCCAAGTAACTGTTGACACCACTTTGTGGTGTGATTCGTCAATAACATTGGCTTGGATTGCAGGAGAACCGTACCGTTGGACTACTTTTGTTGCTAACCGCGTATCAGAAATACAACGTGAAGGTGATGGCGCTATATGGCGTCACATTTGTTCAACTGAAAACCCAGCTGACATAATTTCCAGAGGAATAACATCTCAGCAGTTGAAATCATCTTCATTATGGTGGTCAGGACCACCATGGCTCACGTCCGACGAGGATAAGTGGCCACGTTCTACATTTTATACTCCCACGGAGTTGCCAGAAACGGCGAGGATAGTTTTGGTTACTAGTAGTCCTGTCGATTGGGAAATATTTAATAATTATTCTTCATTAAGACGACTGAGGCGCGTAGTTGCTTATATGTTACGTTTCATACATAACTGTTCTAAACGAAAACCGATGCGGGTCGACGAGCTTTCTGTAATCGAACTGGAACATGCCATGCATGTATTGATTTTGAACGCTCAGCGATTCGCATTTCGTGATGAAATAGCCTCTTTGAGTAATGGAAGATTTGTTTCTAGGCAGAGCAAGGTAAAGGCACTAAATCCTTTTATGCAGGATGGGTTATTGTGTGTTGGAGGTCGACTATCACAATCTGATATTACCTCGGTCTCTCAAAAACATCCAATTTTGTTACCACAAAATCATAAGTTGACTGACTTAATAATAACCCATCTGCATTATGAGAATTTGCATTTAGGATGTAATGCTCTGCTCGCATTACTGCGTTTACGGTTTTGGCCAATATTTGGTAAAAACGCAGTAAAGCGAGCACTGCATAAATGTATTGTATGTTTCCGAGTCCGTCCGCGCGAGTGTCGCCAGCTCATGGGTGACCTTCCTGCTGACCGATTCCGAATCCAAAGACCATTTTATGTAACCGGCATAGATTATGCAGGTCCAATTTTAATTAAGTCTGGTTTAACCAGAAATGCTAAGAGTGTAAAATCTTACATATGTTTATTTATTTGTTTTTCAACGAAGGCAATTCACCTAGAATTAGTGACTAATTTAACTTCAATGGCATTTATGAATGCATTGAAAAGATTTATAGCTAGGAGGGGTAAACCCTCACGACTCTTTAGTGATAATGGAACTAACTTTACAGGTAGTTATAGGGAACTTACTGAACTATTTGATTTTTTGAAGGCATCTGATAAGGAAATCCATAATTTTTTAGCCCAGCAGAATATTAGCTGGAGTTTCTTGCCTCCCCGCTCACCGCATTACGGTGGACTTTGGGAAAGTGCAGTTAAAATGACCAAGTTACATTTAAAAAAAGCAATGCGGTCAACTGTTTTGACATACGAAGGCATGAATACCATACTAATACAGATTGAGGCTTGTTTAAATTCCCGTCCTCTGACTCCATTAACATCAGATCCAAATGATTTAAACGCACTCACTCCTTCACACTTCCTTATTGGCGACAACCTGTTAGCATTGCCTGAGCTTGATATCCATCATCTGCCTACAAACAGGCTTAATATTTACCAAAAGATGTCTACCGTTGTTCAATCTTTTTGGCACAGATGGAGCCGGGAATACCTAGCAGAATTGCAGAACTGAGTCAAATGGCAAGAAGGACGTCAACGCAGTTTACAGCCTGGTGACATGGTCATCATCAAAGACAACCAACTACCTCCGCAGTACTGGAGGATGGCGCGAGTGACGGAGATCCACCCTGGTCAAGACGGACGCGTCCGCGTCGTCTCCTTGAGGACGGCCAGAGGTGTCACCAAAAGAGCCGTGACACAGCTCTGTCTACTTCCCATGGAGGATCCTTCCTCCAACTTGGATTAAGAACCAATTACAACACTAAAAGTGATGTTATGTGTGAATCAAAATGCCGTCAGGCTCAACAGTGCCAAGTGATAAGCTATTTTCTCAGAAGTTTCTACGTTATTAGACTTTATTTTTTAATGTCAAGTCTGACATAGGGTTATATACGTTGTTATAAGTTTTTTTTTGTTATTATTTTGATATCCATATATTGAATATTGTTTATTTTTGTATGTGAACTTGTTGGGTAAATTCTGAGTACCAATGTTGCAATCTCTTCCTACATTATTTTATGAAAAAACGACTATTCCTTATGTTACGTATATAATCGTAACAAAGTAAGAACTTCTCCTTCCCCACATAAAAGGAACTGTGTGGGATGCGCCTGGCAACACTTTTCTTCAAGGTGGCAAGATTGGAATCGGAAGGAAGGAAGCGGTCATTCTTTATCTTTTGGTTCAACGGCTTGGAGCACCGTGGAATCATAAAAACGACGGATCACAGCCTGATCGCCATTTTCAACTTACAAAAGGCAGATGGATTAAAATGGCAATCTAAATATCCCGGCGAGGATAACTCTAATAAGACCAATGGATTGGCAATACAAAGCCACACTTCAAATCCTCAAGTAAGATGTAAATTTGCCTACCCTCCGCTAATTCTGGAACCTCAGATAATATTCATAATTGCTACCTGCTTACCGATGAAATGGATTCACAAGGAGAATCCATTTGAAGCCATCGCTCGCCCGAGCGGTATAATTATTTTGACAAGATGACATCGTACCTGGAAGGCGCAGTTCGCAATAATTTCAAGACTTGAAATGCCCGAGTAACGTATTAACTTCTTGCCCAAAGCTAGATTAGGATGTATAACACTTCTCTGTACTTTGTGCGACTCATATCTTTAAATTATATCTATCTAATTTACACTCATAAATTTATCTTCTTATTACAATAACCTAACCTATGAATGCCAGCACTCGTTGTCCACTTAAACCCTGAAATTCCATCAATGGTTTCCTGTTTCCCTTACTCAAACAAAAAAACAGGTGGCGCTCAAGATAAATTCACGCCAAATGTTAACTTCGGCGTTAACACTTAATACTCGTTTTGGGGCGGGAATATGTTAAGATTTCAGGTACTGAAATATTAATATTGGTGCTTGTCACCCTAATGGTGTGGCAACATTTATTTTGTGTTAGCGATTGCCGGGGCAATTTCGTATTGCCACGGATTTAATCTTTCTTCTCTTGTTACCATCCGTCTTGGGCGGGTCGTTTTTGGCAAAACGGCAGAGCTGCCAGGTTTTCACTTACATGTGGTTTATAAAACCGCGGAGAGAGATAGCAATATTGGGCTCACCGTACATGAGCTGCCCTACGGGTCTTCTTTATTGTTTAAATAAAGACCAATATTCAAGAGCTGGAGTTATTATTGAAGAGTTACTCCAGTCACACTTCCCTTTGGAATCTGGTGGTACCACGCCGGATTGCTCTGTCAGGAGAGTGAAGTTGAGATCCTGAACACTATGTTCTTAAACTATAATATTCATTACATGTACAATATGCATTTTACGAAAAGGTTTGCGTCTTGATTTTTTTTTTTGCTAACTTAAGGAATTCTCACATAGATGTCGACAATCTGCTTTTTAAAATTTCCAGCATAATTCTAAATTTTCATAATCTTTAGCGTTTGCCAAATTATTGTCTTCAGTGCTATTCGGATTTATGTTGAAATGACCTCGGATAAGAACACCTCTACGACAAGCACATCCACAATTGAAATTCAAGATCAGGCAGCAAAAAATATTCGCACCACCATGGAACATACCGACGATTCAAGCTCCGCAACAACGATTAATTATGTCTCGGTTATACTACCACCGTGCTGGAGAGAAAACATCTCACTATGGTTTGTGCAGGCAGAAGCACAGTTCATTAACTCGCGTATCGAGGATGATTTTACCAAGTATAATATCATTATCGCAGCGTTGGACACATAAACGTTACAATGCGTGAGCGACGTAGTGACGCAACCACCTACCTCTGAAAAATACATCAACCTGAAAGCAGCACTAATAGACCGACTTAAAGACTCTGCTGAAAAACGCCTCACTAGATTACTGACCGGCATACAACTGGAAGACAGGAAGCCTACCGGCCTATTACGTCACATGCTTGAACTCGCAGGACCTACCTTGGCGGACAGCGCAATCGTACGTACTTTGTGGTTACAACGCCTACCTCAACATGTGCAAGAAATACTTTCAGCACTTCCTGACAACGACATCAATCAACTTGCCACAGCTGCAGACAAAATCTTAGATGTCTACCAATCTACCGACTGCAGCGCTGTTGAAGACCACAATAAACCAAGCACTTCTCGTCACGAACCGTATGAAACTTCCACATCTACAAATGAACATTCTTTACTGCTACAACTTCAAAAACAAATTGCCGCACTTTCGCGTGAAGTATCACAGCTACGCAAAGCGAGAAATGAGCCCACACCCAGCTATCAAGGACGAAGAAACCAGAGCCCCCGTCGTAAGCATAGCCGCTCAGGATCCGGTTCACGGAACTCATCTCCCAATTGGAATCGAGATGGAAAATGCTTCTACCACGCTAGATTTGGCGAGAAGGAATACAAATGCAACAAGCCTTGCACTCATGAAAAAAAGAAGTCGGGAAATGAAAGCGGAATCTCCCAGTAAAGGCGTGTGAGATCCCGAAAACCTCTTGTCGTCTCTCCATCTACGATCTGCGAACATCTCAGAGATATTTAGTGGACACTGGCGCAGACGTTTCTGTAATTCCTAGAAACATTACAGTACCCAAAGGCAACATAACTTCCGACAACTGCCCTTCAACCTTATATGGAGCGAATGGAAAACCGATAAAAACCTACGGCACGAAAACTATCGAACTCTACTTTGGCCTCCGCCGCACTATGAAATGGCGTTTCATCGTAGCCGACGTCTCAAAACCAATCCTTGGCGCAGACTTCCTCCATCATTATAACCTCACTGTTAACTTGAGAAGAGCTAAACTTGAAGATCAGTCTACTGGACTAAAAATCAGAGGAGCTACTTATAGAGGACCAACAACTGGCATCGCCACAGTTTCCTCAGCACAGAGGTACCACGAGATATTCAACAAATACCCCACTTTGACTAGGCCTTCTTTGCAGATACCGGATGCAGTCAAACATTCTGTGACGCATTGCATCGAAACTAGAGGCCCACCAGTAACTGAACGTGCACGCAGATTAGCACCAGCGCTCCTCGAGGCAGCCAAACGCGAATTCAAGTTTCTCATGGAACAAGGAATTTGCCGCCCTTCCAAAAGCAACTGGGCCAGCCCTTTACACATGGTAAAGAAACCAAACGGCGACTGGCGTCCATGCGGGGACTACAAATTATTGAACGCCAAAACTTTGCCTGACAAATACCCAATAGCCCAGCTTCAAGATTTCGCTCATAAACTGGCAAAAGCAAAGATTTTTTCAACCATAGATTTAACGCGAGCATACCATCAAATACCTGTAGAACCTGAGAATTTCCCGAAAACTGCAATCATCACTCCGTTTGGATTGTTTGAATTCACTCGCATGCAATTCGGATTATCAAACGCAGCTCAGAGTTTTCAACGTTTCATGCACGCAATAACAAGAGACCTGGATTTCTGTTTTGTTTATCTAGATGACATACTAATAGCTTCAGCGGACGCTGAAGAACACAAAAAACATCTAGATATATTACTTAAACGACTAGCTGACAACGGACTTGTCATTAATGTACAGAAATGCCAATTTGGAGCCACATCTGTGAACTTCCTCGGACATACAATAACTTCGGAAGGCATGACTCCAATCAAGGACAAAGTCCAAGCTGTGGCAGATTTCCAACTACCTAAAACAGCGAAAGATCTACGTCGCTTTTTAGGTATGTTAAATTACTACCGCAGGTTCCTGCCGAATTCTATCAACACCCAAGCAACATTGTACAACTGCACTGCCGGGTATAAAAAGAATGATAAGAGGATCATCACCTGGAACCCGGAACTAACTGAGGCTTTTGAGGAATGCAAAAAACAACTTGCGAACGCAGCTTTACTTGCGCACCCCGACCCAAACGCTAAACTGGCAATGATGGTTGATGCCAGCGACAAGGCGTTAGGCGCCTCACTACAGCAGTCAGAAGGGAGCACTTGGGAACCGCTGGGATTCTTCTCAAAAAAGTTCACACCTGCACAGCAAAAATACATCACTTTTGACCGCGAACTGACCGCCGTTTACGAATCCGTGAAATACTTCAGGAATCACGTTGAAGGCCGTCACTTCATTATATTCCCTGATCACAAGCCAATCACCTTCGCACTGAATAAAAAACGCGCGTCTAGCTCTCCCCGTCAAGAGAGACAGCTAGATTACATAGCGCAGTTCTCAACCGACATAAGGTATGTTTCTGGACAACATAACGTAGTTGCGGACACACTATCTCGTATAGAGGAGATCAACAGTCCCACTACAATTGACTACGAGCAAATGTGGTTAGAGAAATGCCAACCTGACGGACAATTCAAGGCTAACGATGGCAGTACCCTCGCTCTACGTCAAATGGTGATTCCTGGCACAGACACTCTATTGTGGTGTGATATTTCAACAGGTCACGTACGACCACTAGTACCACCCAGCATGAGACAACAAGTGATCGAGAGCGTTCATAATGTTTGCCACCCCGGTATCCTGGGAACGGTGATGATATGAAGGTTTTTTATCCTATCAGATGTACTGCTGACTGTCAAAAAATGCAAGAGGACCTAAACCGTCTTAATATTTACTGTACACAGCATACCCTTAAAATTAATGTTAAAAAATGTTTCGTTGTGAATTTCACACGAAATAAAAATATCATTATAAATGAATATAATCTGAACGGCTCAATATTAATCAACAAAACAGAAATTAAAGATTTGGGAGTAACATTGGACTCTAAGCTTATTTTTGATATTCAAATAGACTCAGTCACATCAAAAGCCTCAAAAATGTTAGGATTCATTCTTAGGACATGTAAAAAACAAAAAAATAAAAACTTTAGAACAATGAAAATCCTATATTTTGCTTATGTCCACAGCTTACTAGAATACGCGTCACAAGTTTGGAACCCGCAATACATATCGTATGTGGAAATTCTAGAACGTGTTCAAAATCGTTTTCTACGATACTTGGATTTCTGCAGCTACCGCCCACATCTAAGTCACCAAGGTTCAGCAGCGTACTTCAATATACCATCATTAGAAGCTCGAAGAAGCTCGGCCGATGTACTTTTTCTTCAAAAAATAGCTAGGTCCGTTGTTCATTGCCCAGAACTCCTAGAACGAATTCAGATACGAGTTCCTAACAGACGAACCAGATCAAACAAGATTTCTAGCCTCCCTCGATGCAACACTAATTCTAAGCAGAATTCTTTCATCTATCGTGCGTCCAACACTTTTAACACACACTATTCACAATTTGACATATTTAAATCTGCACCACACTCCTTAAAATCCCACAGACACTCTCTTGATACCTTACAATAACAATAACTACAGATACCATCTAATACAACCACCACTTTATTAACTTCCTTTATACATACCTCAACCTAACCGATCCCTCCCCATCCTACCCCCTCCCTATTCCCCCCTAAATAGCTTGTTTCTTGAAATGTAATTTTCATTAGTTAATATCTCGGAATCACTACACTTGTATATAATACCTATGTGGAAACCTGTAAATGGTTTATTTACTGTAACTCAATTATTATTATGCTGTTATTGATTTAAATTGTTGGTATCCCAAATAAAATAAAATAAAATATTAAATCGACTCCTGCCAGCAATCACAGTATTAGAAAATTTTTCGTACACAAAGACCTACCTGTCACCACGCACGTATTCCTGAGAACGGATAGTGTAAGAAAACCTCTACAGAATTCATATGAAGGTCCTTACAAGGTAGAAGTGCGCGACGACAAAACATTTGTCATTTCAATAAGAGGCAAACCTAAACGCGTCTCCATAGACAGACTCAAGCCTGCTTTCGTTCCGGTCGAAGAAAATGTCACTATGGACACACCTGTAACCAAGACGACAACTCGCCCAGGTCGGCAAGTACATTTTCCAAAGCGATTTGGATCGGAATAAGCACAAAAAGACATTTCTATTTGGCATTTTTTCTATAACTCATGATAGAAATTAATTTCTAAATTTCGCCTAGCTTTCTCTTGCAAACCATATTCTCAAAGTATATATCTTTTTTTTCTTAAAAAATACTGCAAATCAAACAATATTAAATTTACACATTTTTGATGGAAATTTGACTTTAATATTGTTTGTTATCAAATGATAGAATCTAAAACTTAGATAATTATTATGTATTCACGTGTGAAATATTTTCTATACGATGAACACAAATCATCATGTAAACCGCATAATTCATGCACCTTAAAACGTATAACAATTATAAAATAACTCTATGTTCGTATGAAAACTTTTCACCGCTTTATAGCATTTATATATGCATTGCTACTCGATTAATAGCATCAACCGTCATCACAAGTGTGATCGACTACCAATATAATGAGCATATTTCATTTTTTTCTAACCATGTACCAAGGTACTTTTGTGTACTTTCAAATATGCTTCTCTGGACGTATAAGGCACTATATACTTCTAGAAAACCATATAATCGAAAACTTCTGTTATTTAATATCTCTTTATTATTTCTTTCATGCAATAACAGTAAACAGCTGATGATGTATGACTTTCCTAACTAAGGAACATTAACCCACTTTGTCATACGTATATAAATAAAAAAGGTTATTCGACTTTTTGTCTCCAAAAACACATATTTACATACTGATGACAGACGTGTTGCATAGTTAATTTAAAATTACCAATTCACCGCTACAGATTAGCGTAACACATTATATTTCTAATACCATAATGAACACCTTACTTAGGTTACCTTATACATGTACCTACTCCTTTAATTAAGACAACTGTATTATTTATGCTTATATTGCTCTAAACATTTCATACTCTAGTTATAGCTCACTATACATTTATATTTTATGTCAAACAAATATTGTTCTAAACGCAGAAATGTTTCCTAAGCTAATTATGAATACATATTTTCGATTCAATTATCATGTACAGTGCTAATTTCAAGTTTATCATAAATGATAGGATTAAATATTTTTATATTCTATTATAGAATAATTTCATGACCAGCGCTACATAGTACGCACTCTGCGTAAAAATCATGCAGTTGCACTGAACATAGTTCAGCTTACAAAAATTTCACGATTTATACAGTGATTTAAACCACAAACTGGAATCAAACTTTGATTTCCATGCACCACAAAATAATGAACAAATGCTCCGAGCAATTAGTTCGTCGATGCACCTGACACCGCAAACGCGGAATATTAGCAAACTTTTAGTTTAAAGCTATTTTGTAAATAATTTAAAACTACAAACAACTTATTGTAATTAAACTTAGCAATAATACCTATAGTTGTTATAAGAAAGCTAATACCAGTAAACAAAATGTTATGTTTTCATTTTATCACATATTTTAAATATTGTATTAGAATAAAGTACTCTTGCTGACCATCTATCTTCTAATAATTGTTAAGCCAACAATGCCTTCCAATGTGTTCCTGAAAACGTTGCAACTTTAAACGCTTAAAAAACAATTTGTCATCTCACCAAGTCCAATCATAACTTCTCTGAACATTTCTTACTTTTCTGGACACATTAGAGGCTGCTCACATTCTGACTGAAGGTGCCTCAGTCAGGATATGATATATATATAAATTATTACACATAAATATATTACACACCGATATTATTCACTTTCATTGTTTTGTTGATTGAAAATAAAAATGAACTTTTTTTTTTTAAATGTACCTATACTTTTTTCATTTTTAATTTCGTTTGGGAGGCAACTATATATGTTGCTCCCCTCGTAACCAATGGATTGCTTGCCATAATGAGTATGTATGGTGTTTAAATGTATTTTATCGTGTTGCCGTGTAAAGTGTGTGTGTACTTGGGGCGTTTTAACGAGTTCTGTATTTGTATGTATGAGTTTATTATTTATTTTGTAAATAAGGAGACATGTATTATATTCATATAATTTTCTTAATTTTAATAGTTTTGTTTCCATATATAATTTTTTTGTTGATGTTCTAGGTTTGAAATGAAATAGCTTTTTGATTACTTTGTTTTGTGTTACCTGTAGTTTATTTATATATGTTTCACATGTATTTCCCCAGATTTCAATCAAGTAGTTTAAATGTGAGTGTACGGGGCTATAATATAGACTTTTTTAAATTTTATTTGGTAACAAATATGATATCCGACTGAATATCATATTTAGAATCGGCAAGTGTCAAACGTGAATTCTGTGAACAACGGCAAAGATGCAAAACTACCTACATTACCTGAGTCTACCGTCCGCCACAGAGCGGGCGCTACAGCCAACGCCACGGCCCCCTCGCCGCACGCAGCCCCCCGCAATGCTCCCGCTGACCCGCCTAGTACCCGCCACGGACTAGTGATGGGAATGATCGAAATATTTATATAATCGATTTTTTTTAACCGAAACATCAAAAGAATCGAATGAATTCGAATGAATCGCTCGGAGTGCGGGAACAATAGCTACGGACAGGGGCAAAATTTTTCCGTCGGGGGGGGGGGGGGGGGGTAGGATTCGAAAATAGAAACTCGAATATCAAGACTATTTCTATCGTACAAAAAATTGTTTGCACTTTTTGGTTGTAATTTATTTTCATTAGTATGGCAATATTTTTGGTAAGCAGGTAATAGCGAAATTTCAATCACTAATTTTCATTCCTGGCAATGATTCCCTTGTTGTCTGCTAGCAACATTAGTATTATTCCTGTTAGCCACGAATTTCAAATATGTATGCATATGCAATTAACATTTTTATAAATAATCAATACTTGCTGCAATAATAATATATAAAATATATTATTATTGGTATCAGTTTTCTAAAATATTTCACTTTTTTCCTAAATTTTTGTTATGTTCTTTTGAAATTATTGTTTTATTTGTTATAAAACGTTAGGTATGCTCATGTTATGTTATTAAAATGTCATATTAACACACAAAATTAAAATTAGGTACATAATATTGTACTTGTATTGTTATTTATCTTCTCTAACATGATCTATTTCAATGTGATGTTGTGTCAATCACTAAAATGCTTTTAATTCATAATTTACAATTCACACACGAGGTTGATTATAACATCAACATGCTTCAGTAGGCAGCCAACAATGTACTTATAAAATATTTCGTTTGTCAAGCAATCCGAGATATTTTGACATCTCGAAATATAACCTCTCGAATGTGAGAATCGATTTGCGTTTTCGAACGAATTCTGACAGTTTGAAAACGATTGTCTCGGACTGAACATTCGGATGATTTCTGACATTTCAGAGCGATTGTCTCGATTCCACTTTCGATGAAATTTGAAAACGATTATTTCGGACCGTGCATTCGAATTAATTCTGACCAATCACAACGCTTGGCTGGCATCGATTATTTCTGACCAATCACAGCGATGACTTTCGATGACGTTTCAAAACGATTGTCTCGGAGTTGCATTCGAATTAATTCTGACAATGAATCGAGATATTTCGAATGGTAAAAAAGATCGAGTAAACCATCGATGATTCATCGATTCCGCCCATCGCTTATACGGACTAGAACCGGACTGTAAAAATTAACCAGTTAATGATAATAATAAATTTGTGAGTAAAATGCACGGGTGGAAATTCGAAAATGGCAATTTAAACAGATTTATAATCTAAATATTGAAGACAATATTAGTGATTTCTAAACGAAAATCTGAAACAGAAAAATCAGAAAAGGGGTCCTGGGTTCGAGTCCCAGATGTGACCGTTTCCTTTTCTGATTTTTCTGTTTCAGATTTTCGTTTAGAAATCACTAATATTGTCTTCAATATTTAAATATTACAATTTGAGGTTTTACTCAATAAAGTCATTCCGAAAAATAAAAAAAGATATATAATTACTTACAATCGCACGATTGGCAACTTTTGATGAATTTTAATAAAGTTAATTTAGCCGTAGACTATTTCTATTCTACTATTTATAATAACTTCGATATGTGCTTCAAAAGGAAACGCATTCCGAAGAATGAATGAAAGTATACTCAATGGTTTTTCAATGAAATTATTAGTGATATAAAGCGAAAGTTCAGACATTTTAGAAAATGGAAGAAAATTGGACTAGTAAGAGAACGTGAAATGTTTTGTTGTCTTAGAGCTAAAGTTAAATGCAGTATGCAATTGGCCCATACAAATTACATTAATATCACTGAAAAAACAAATCTGATCCCAGGTCGTTCTGGAAATATGTCTCATCCAAAAGAAGTGATGGTGGGTTTGTCGACCATGTCACTTGGAATGGACAATCACACTCGGGAATTGATATTCCCGAAGCATTCGCGGACTATTTTAAATCGGTTTACAGTCAGCAAGTTACGGATTTAAGTTCATTTATACCGGGGAATTATACATCATCAGCAGCGCAGAATGTTGATATTCCTAACATCACAAAATCTGATATGTTAGCTGCAGTTAAAAAACGCAAAGCGAAAACGTCATTTGGACCTGATTTTATTCCGTCATTTTTATTAACGGGTTGTATAGAGCCTTTATTAATACCCCTACTTTACATTTTTAATTTTTCTCTTAGCACGGGAACATTTCCTAATTTATGGAAGATCTCTAAAGTTACACCACTGTATAAAGATGGGGATAAATGTTTGGTCTCTAACTACCAGTAGCGATCCTCTCCTCTCCGGCAAAATTGTTCGAACTAATAATTCATAAATATATCTACGCACAAGTAGAACCTTATTTAATATACGAACAGCTCACCCTCGAGTGCTGCCAAAATGGCAGAACTCGAGGGTGAGCTGTCAGCTTTTAAAGCATTATCCAATAAACCTAACTCGGTAGTATCTACTTGTGAAGCAGCCGACGAACTCGAAGAAAGAAAAAAAAGAGCAAATAATCTAATAATCATAAATATTCCTGAAAGCTCTAAGCTCAACCAAATAGAAAAAATACAAGATGACAAAATACAAATTACAAATATCTTGAATAAGATTGATAGTAACATTGAAATTAACTCTATCAACACTTTACGCCTTGGAGCAGTGAGGCTGGATAAACCTAGGCCCGTTAAGGTTATTCTAAAGAACTCCACTGAAGCAATAAATATCCTCAGGAGAAAGAACTTTTATCTGACCAACTCCACTGTTAAAATCTTTTCCGACCAAACACCGAACCAACGAAAATTCTTGTCGGACCTCCGCCAAGAATTGGAAACTCGGATAAAGGGAGGAGAAGTTGGGTTAACAATAAAATATATGAATAACAAGCCCACAATAATAAGGTCAACTTCAAAAAACTCAAACACATCATCGGATACGGCCAAAATATCCGAGGCTGCCGTACCAAACTCATAGAGCTACAAACTACTCTTCCACTACTCCAACACATTGAAGTTTTTCTTCTTACCGAAACTTGGCTTGATCCTGATATTCACACCGAGGAACTTGGATTTTCATCTTACAACACCTACCGCCTTGACAGAAATCCAGCCACTAGTACTAAAACCAGAGGAGGAGGAGTTCTTATATCCGTTACAAAATTACTGCCATCCACTCGATTAATTTGTAAACATCTGGACGTGGAACAGGTATTCGTTTTACTAAAAACTAAATCAGGCAAAATTCTACTGGGATGTGTCTAAGAAAATTAAACCCTTCCAAGTAGAGCTCACACCTCACATAAAATTCTTTATCACAGAAAAAAAATAGACTAGACAGGATTTACTACAGTACCCGAGAGATATGCTTCAAAGTAGCAGTAAATTCTCTCGGAAGGGAAATAAAGGAAGAAATTGCAACGTTGAAAAATACTCTGTGGTCAAAGTCGAATCTCTCAGTACTCAGGACAACTCAATATGGCGAATGTCCAAGGCCCTGCGACATCAAGATAACAGCATCCCGCCCCTGAAGTGGCCAGACTCTCCGGTCCCGGCACGATCAAACGAGAAAAAAGCGAATTTATTGGCAGACGGATTCGAAAAAGCATTTTTCACAACAGACGGGATGGAAGACCCGGAAACAAACATTCTGGTGGCAGAAACGGTGGAAGAACTGAACCAAAAAACGCAGACCGATACGGAGGATATAAAACTTTGCACCCCGAGAGAAGTGGCCCTTATCATAAAGTGCCTCAAACCAAATAAGGGCCCCAGGCGAAGATCAAATAAACAATATCCTGCAAAAACACCTACCGCAGAGAGCAATAATTTATATTGTAAAAATATTCAACGCCTGCCTTCTACTCGGCCACTTCCCGACATCATGTAAAAATGCGTCAGTACTACCGTTTCACAAGCCAAACAAAGATCGATCGAATCCGTCAAATTATCGCCCTATCAGCTTATTTCCAACACTGAGCAAAGTCCTTGAGCAAGTCGTCCTGAACAGGTACCTACCTCATCACGAGCAAAATAAGACCCTTCCTGACGAACACTTCGGTTTTCGGAAAAAACATTCTACGACCCATTAACTAACGCGAGTCACAGAACAAATTATTAGAGGATTTAATAATAAACGCTACACCGTAATGGCGCTATTGGACCTCGAAAAAGCCTTTGACACGGTATGGATGGAAGGTCTCATATACAAAATGTACATTACCAAGACGCCAACTTACATCATCAGAATTGCGCAATCGTACTTATAAAACCGAACCTTTACGGTCAAAGTGGGCGATGCAACATCAACAAGAAGAAAAATACTTAAAGGAGTCCCGCAGGGAAGTTTACTCGGACCGCACTTTTTAAATCTGTATACCCACGATATACCCCCGCTAAATGAGAAATGCAACAAGGCAATTTATGCCGACGAGGCGGCAGTCTACGCTACCTCAAGAGTGCCCGAAAAGGCAGTGAAATACGTACAGCGAGGCCTCAACACGCTCACCGAATACTACAAAAAATGGCGGCTGAAGCTAAACGAGGCTAAAACTGAAGCGATAACATTCACGCGAAAACGCAAAAAAAAAATATTCCGCAAGCCAAAATTCTCATGGGCGGAAAGCAACTAGATTGGAAATCCGAAGTCAAGTACCTGGGACTCACAATGGGCTCAAGATTGAATTGGAAAGCTCACATCAACATAGCGACGGCGAAAACTCAGAAAGCAATATGATCGATAAGCCCAATATTCAACAGAAAGAGCTCGCTAGCTAAGAGAAAGAAAATACATCTGTACATCAGCCTAATACGCCGGGCGCTAACGAACGCCTTACCGGTTTGGAGTAAAATTGCGTACACAACATATAACAAACTTCAAGTTACACAAAACAAATGCATAAAAATCGCCTACAACACACCACGATACACAAACCTCAAAAAGCTACACGAACGAGAAGATATACCTACACTGCAGGAGTACGCATACCAACTCACATCACGATTCTAGAACACTCTGAACCCGGATAATCCGTTAATTAAGACGCTGCATTTTGCATTTTGAATTGTAAATCGACAGCGCCCACCTCTTTTAGTTTTCAAAAAGTTCGTATAGAGTCACCATCGTCCTAATTATAAGTGAATTTGATTAGTTTGTTACATCTGTTGACGGTAAAAGAAAACATTGAAAAATGTATCTAAGATCAGAACCAATATGTCTCCATTATTAAACTTTTACACCAATACTAGCGACTTTAGTGAACGCACGCGCGCGGGAGTTAAAATGCCCATCATTTGTTATGATGCAGGGCTAGACTCCTTTTGTTTTAATATTTTATTCATTAATTTATTCTGCATCATCACATTTATCCTCGCCGATTCTCTAACCTAGTTAGGAACTGGGCGATTGTCGCTGGTATTGGTTTTGGTAAAATTTCGAATCATAATTTAAAATTTAAAATCTGTACCGGGCGGAAACAGAAAAACAAAACACTTCTTGGCTGGACAGTCAACGCGTGGGTTGGTAGACTGTACAGACGATGGTCGCAGTGCTTTTCGTTTTTGAATAATTAATTGTACGGAATGTAATTCCTTATTTTTTGTCGCCGATGGGTGCGACTTTGCTTACGGGCACGGCGGTAAACGTTTTTGTGACCGTAAAATAACCATTCCCGAAGTGGGTAATAGTGATCTCGCTGGACGGAAGTTGTTACGAACGGACCACGCGACCGCCGTATACGATTGAACGGGAATCCGTAATGTAACGGTCAATCCTGTGTAGGATTGGATTATACGCGATTTATATTTTGTGCCGTGCATGGCTGTCAATCGGGAACTTCGTTCTTTTTGATTTCTGGAGTTTGAATCCCGACATCGCACGTGTTCGACGGGCCGAGAAAGAGCCCTATGTATGGGTTGCAGCATCCCCAGGAACGGCTACGCGCTTATAGATAGCTGGAGTTCATGGATGTGGCCAGGAGGAGTATATCCACCTTTCCAGAAGACGGATCACGCTTCTACGGAGTTACGTCCGCCGCCGAATGGGTGTGCGGGACGTTCCGTCGCTTCTCCTATAGTTTAGATACAGATAGCTAAAAACTGGTCGGTCTTTGGGGTAAGTCAAAATTATATAATTATGTTAACCTGTTGAGCTAGGGCTCATCAGCAAAATGTCCAAAAGGTTTCTAATACATGTAATATCTATCCATGCACCGCCTTTTATTTATGTACATTGAGATACCATCCTAAAACAAAAGAAACTATCATGATGCTGACACGCGACCTTGGTTGCGAACTTTCACACCTGAGATTATTGAGTATAAACATTCTAGATGATTAATTCTAACCTAGATTGGCGCGTTCTACCGAACAAAGTTTATACAATTATTATTATTTGTACCCTGGGTCAAACCCTACTTAACACATTCTCAAACTACGGATATTACGGATTTAATTAATTAAATGTTTTTATATTAAATTAAAATAACTCATCTAAAGATAAATACTTTTAAAAAATGAATACATATTTAAAAATTTCTCCTATAAAGTCAAAAACAATTTAAAAAAAAAATTATTTAAGGTTTTTCTTATAAGATTTATGCATAAATATATTAAACCTACTTTTGTTTACATCACATACACGTATATTATATATACTTATAATAATTACATATATTAAAAATAATTTTTATTGTTTTAAGCTTTTTTATATCAACAGGGTTTGAACTCTAGGTTACTCCTAAGGACTTGTAAAACAGAAGACTTTTTGTAATTATTTATTTATTCATTTAAACAGTACAATAATTTTAAAGAGTTATCTAATATGTTTACATTATAACATTATGAACTACAATCTACCGTACTTTACCCCTATTACGACGTATATGTGCTGACGGAAAATCGGCTCTACTCGGAAATAAAATCAACAGAACTCGGACTTAAGGCAAAGCTTAATTAATGCTAAATAGTGATTTTCCATTAATCTTTATAACGAATTTGTTTACATTATGAATACCAAATAATATGCTTTATATAAATTGATGCTTTTCTTATCTTTTCCCTTGAGGAGAATTCAAATAAAAAAATTATTTACTCCATATAAAATATAAATGTAAGCTACTAAAAAATGTATTTATTCAATAAAAATGTATGAATGCACAAATGAATCAACTTTTAAAAAATAACATATTATGGGTAAGATTATCTGTGACAGTTTCCGTTGATTAATTTTTTGCGTACTTATAAATTTTTATACAAAATAAATAAAAACCACTTTTGCGCATGAAATCGAGCGTTTCTTGACTCCATTTTCCAAGCGATTTTAATGCCTATTACCTGTGTATTCGTCACAAAATAAGGCAAACAAAGAATATACATATTTTTGGCTTGTAGCTTCCTCTAAAGACGCGGCATTCTGCATTTCGAATTGTAGATGAGCGACGCCCACCACTTTTACTTATCATAGAGTTCGTATAGGGTTACCAATCCATTGAATTTTTTCCTATAGAACAATATTATTCCATGGAAAAATATCTATTTATCCTTTAGTTTATTAACTTATTTACCTGAAATCGACCTTAAAGCGTTGGAATTTTGAAAAATTAACATTTTATTTTTTACTTGTACAATCACGCAGAATCACCTGCATCCTGTGTGGAGTTACGTAACAAAAACATCATCATCATTTAATGGCCAATACAAAACAAACTTACTCGGTTTTTCCAGTTATCAAATGCATTAAATATGTCTTTAAATGGACGCATTCTAAAAAATAATATAAAATATAAAATTATAAAAACAACTGGAAAAAGTTGAATATGTTTTGTAATACAGAGTTGTCCCTTGAGGATAATTTCTAATACTCGATTTTTTGCTTTACTTCACTTTTTTCTTTTTTAAATAAAAATTGAATTTCATAAAGATATTTGTAAATTTTATAAAAGTATACGTGATAGATACATTTGAATTAAATATGTTATTGAAAATATTTTTTTTGTTTTAAACCACTTTATTTTGCTATATACGTCGACCGGTTTCGGTTGATCTCAACCTACTACTATTTCTAATGCTTCTAAATTATTAAGGCGTATTCCTATTTTATTTTTATGTATAATTTTGACTCCTGTATTTTTATCAAAAGTATGGTTAGTATTAATTAAATGTTCGGCAAAGTCTGAATAACCAGTATTTGTTAAACACCTGAAGTGTTTTACTCTAATATCTCCAGAGTGGCAAAAAACGACTGCGGAATTCATTCAAGAAATAATCTCACAGTTTTAGAACAATCAGCTTCCATCGCCTTGTAGCAAACAAATTTTTGGTGAATCGGTATACTTTTGTAGACAAGCCGCGGCCTTTGGAGATTTCATATATGTTTGTTAATTATTTCTCATTTTTGAAAAACAATATTATTTAACCGATAAATTCAATATTCACGTTAAATAAGGTATTCAAATATTTTAAATTAAATATTATTTACAATAAATCACGTAATTTTAGATGCCAAAAATTCTGACACACTATGCCTGCCGACTGCGCGGGGACTGACGAATGTTTGAAATGGTCTTATGTAAATCTTAATGTTAGAGAGAGCGCGCTAATATTTAACGCGATTGAAATGAACAGACGTAAGCGACTGCTGAGAAAATATTTAATAAAACACGACACATTTAAAATAGAAAAAAATCTCTCGTTATAGTTTTATTTGCATTTAAACATACACTCTCTCATTCCTTTAACATATTAAATAACAGAACAAAACGTGTTTTTAATAAGTTTCGGAGCTTACTTTGCGATTTTTTTCTATCGAGGGAATTTCAAATAGTTAACGTTTCGGCAAAACAAATGTATAGATATAATCTTCAAAAATAAAATTTTTTTTTTTTGGAACTTCAAGACTTAAGGAGTTAGCGAGAAACTGCTTATAAATCGGTAGAAATTGAAAATGCCGGGTCTTAAAGCTCTGGGTAATTATAACTCGCCAGCGGATCTCGCTTTCAACTACAAACATAGGATGCCCAAACACCTCATCATGAAGTTCCATGAGAATGACGACAGCGCCAGTGAAGAATTAGAAGAAGAGGACGATGATTATTAGCGCAAAGTATCCTTTTTAATATAACAAAATGTTTTTCTCCCACATGTTTTTCTCCCAAATGCTATTTTCTCCCCGCAGGTAGATGTGCAGGACCACCGAAGCGAAAAGGACGCAGCCAAATTATGAAAAAAAATATTTACATTCAGTAAATCACAAAAGGTAAAACAGAGTAAAAAGTTCAGAATTTATTGTTTTTCTTTTCCTTGTCATTTGTATGAGGTTTTTTATCCAGTTAAGAATTTTTCCTCATAAAACTCATTAATGTAACATAAAATCAGTCAATTAAATACAACCATCAGATGGTAATAGTAATAAGGCCAAATGAGCCGCAGTACTAGTCAGCTAGAAACATGAAAGGGTATTGCTATAAGCCCTAGCTAGTTAGAGGATTACGAAAGAATCCATAAAATCAAAAAAAGCCGGCCATTAAGGCGGACGCAAGTGAATTTACACGCAACTGCCTAAACTGCCAACGCAGAAAACTGTCACGTCACGTGTCAGCACCCCTAGGAACGTTTCCCAGACCTTCAGCCAGATTCGAGCATGTTCACATTGACATCATCATCATGCCCACATCTGAAGGATGCCGATACTGCCTCACCTGCGTGGATAGGTTTACAAGATGGCCAGAGGCTTTACCGATTAGGGATCAGGAAGCAGCAACTGTGGCGCGTGCTTTCTATCAGGGGTGGATTACCAGGTTCGGTACTCCGCTCCGAATTACTACCGACCAAGGAAGACAGTTTGAGTCGAGGCTGTTCAGGGAGTTAACTGCCTGTCAATAAATTATTTTATATTCTATATAAATATGTCTTTAAACACTGTAAGAGTGAAATACTCTCCGGTGATGGCATTAAATGCTCTACATGTCTGCTTAACTACCATTTCTTCTGTGTGAACATGAAAGAAACGAACTTTAGGAAGATGGGTGCTAAGCGTGATACCTGGACCTGTATTGACTGCAAAGATGATCTGAAAGTCAACCAATCTTCGAGCGGGAACAGAGTGTCTACTGCTTCTCCTGCGTGCGGTATGAAGTCGCCTCAGAACCCGGATGCGGAGCATATAATGCTGATAGTTCGACGATGTATTGCATCGGAGTTAGAATCTTTTCACGATAAACTCAACATTCTACCGGAGTTAAAAAAGTCCGTCAACTTCATCTCCGCTGAATACGAGGACCTAAAAAAATGTTCTCGGAATCACTAGCCACCATCAAAACCTTGCAAGCCGAAAATACGAGGCTTCAAACAGAAATACGTAATCCCCAAGTCCCGTAAATCCCAAGTCCCCAAGGTCCATCCTGAATCCAGCCGACCCAAGTCAATAATAGTGAAGCTTCCAAGCGTGAGGGTAAAGAATGAAGTGCTGGCTGCAGTTGCCAACTTCAATAAAAAAAAACAAGACGAACAAACTAAATTCTACACAGATAGGCATCGATGGCACGAAATCACGAATTTACGTCAGTGAACATCTCTCTCCCGCAAATAAGGCCCTGTATGCAGCTACTAGGATGAAAGCCAAAGAAACTCAACATAAATTCGTATGGATCCGAAATGGACGGATCTTTGTACGAAAAAATGAAAACTCTGCTCACGTACTGTTGATCCGTGATCATGACTCCTTGGTTTCTCTCACCTAAATTTCCCAATTTAATTTATCTGTAGCATTGTAACATATAAAATTCGGCCAACTAAATGGATACTGGGTACCTACTTAATTGCACAGTATCTATTTAGTTGGTACAACTGAGTGGTTTTTTTTTTGTTTTGGCAAACGTGGCGGAAAAGGAGACGGCGGCAAGATGGCGGCGGAAGTACGTTTGTGAGCTTTCGGGAAGGAAGTTTTTTTGTGCAAGTGTGTTTGGCACGGGAGTCGACAGAAAAGTCGTAAATTTTATTATGATGGGATCGTGAGTTTTGGGTATTCCCAAGCGGCCTGAGAGCCTATTTTTTGTTTTTTGTTCCTGACCACGAATGACGCGTGTCGAGTTCTTTTTTGTTTTTGCCATGTGCTGTAGCGGTCAAATTTGCCGTGACAGGAGTTTTGTTCCCTGGCGGGAGAATCGAGGTGTCCGGCTCGAGCGAGCTGATTGTTGACGTTTCCGCACTGGAAGTGACAGAAGCTGATTTGGACCAGAGGCGGCCTGAATCCAAGACGCTGGGCCATGCGGGTTGTGCCTTTATCTTTTTTGAATCAGAGGACCGGTGATTGCCAGTGACCGGGGAGCCTAGGAGGGCGATTTGGTTGTCGGACTGAAGCCTTCGACAGCTGACGGCCCTGCCTAAGAGATCGGATCGGAGATCGTCGTACAGTGATGAACTAAAAGTCTCTCTCTCTCTCTCTCTCTTTCTTGTAATTATTTACGAGGTATTTATACTATTATTAATTTTACGTTTTTTTATGGAATTCCGTCCTAGGAGTTATGTTTTGCTGGGCGTAATAAAGATTTGTTTTCACTATGATTACTGATTTTTATTTAAAACTAGTAATGAGTTCACACTTTGACAACCCCACAAACCTGAGAGTAACATAAGAATCTCATGCTCACGCACCTACCTTACATTATGGCGCCACAACGTTTTTACAGGAGCACGTATGTCTTTTTTGAGGAAATAATTGTCTATTTACTCATGTGAACTTATATTCATAGTGTACAAATTTAGGGATACTGTTTTAATCCTATGGTGAGGTTATTAATGTTATATGTGCTATTTTACACGTATGTTGGTGTAAAATTAATTTGACATGTCTACGGTTTATTTAATGGATTTAATATTGAAACAAAATCTCTACTGTGAATTTAATGTCTTGTTTACAAATGTTAGCGGAGACGCATTTCTGCACTAGCGATAGAATTGGAAACAATAAGCTTCTCAATTACGCCGTTAATTTGATTTGGAAAACGGACAATAAATATGGGTGTAATGCGTCTCGGATAAAATTTAGCAAAGTCATGTACCTAGTGTCGCCTCCAAATTTAATTTGGTTTTTGGTTCATAGAAAATAACATTAAGTGTGTTAATGACAGTTTACCGCTGTGCTTGTTGTAGCGGTAGGAACTGTCCGCTCACATAGCAAGACTTCTAGACACGCGTTGGCATTAAATTTCAGCCGCCACTCGTTGAATTCAAAGAAGCGGAGCGTCGAATTCCAGAGAAGCCGGCAGTTGGTTTTCGAGGCAGGAGGGATTCACATCGCAGGATGGGCTGCTTGGATGTCGGAGATTTAATATACGCACGTGAGACAATTTTATTAATCCACATGAACTAGACACATAATCTCTTAGATATCACCATGTTTATAAATTCGTTTCGAAGAATTTTCTAGACTGGCGCTCATTGGTGATGTCTTATTTTAAGCTTTATAGTTAATATAATTTTACGAGTAAATGTCGTAGCCGAATTCAAATTACGTTGTGCTATCAAATAGCCAACCACCCCTGATTTTCTAAATTTAAGTCTTGCTCTTGTAATAAAGTTTAATCAAATATACTTCACGTTATTTTATCACAATTGATATTGCTGACATTGCTGTGTCATCATTTCATTCCCCTTATTGCTGCAAGCTATGGTGGAGCATATAACCGGTATACGGTAAGTTTAATATAATATGTGGTGACAGATACTTTACAAAATGGCGCACAACGGCTAATCGAACCGTAATTTGAATTTTGGCCAGCGATGTTTTTTTCCGATTTGTACGAATTTTACCAAATTATGTGTCGTTTTCGTGGTGGATTGTTTTTCATGCGTGTTTAATCTTCAAGCAGCTCGTCCTCTTTGTGCTTACAACTTAGTAGTTTATAGAATTATACAAATTTGTGCCCGAAACCAGCTCATAGATCAGCGCATTCGGCGTTTTTTAATGTTCCCCAGTGAGCTGGAGACATTTTAGTTTTAATATTTTAATTCCTACCTGTTTAAACATCACGGTAGTTTTCATGTACAATTGTTGTATGTTACATATGTCTACACGTTGCATTGTTGTTGCATGTTCTAATAAAAAAAATTTCCTACCCTGCTTGAGCTAGGTTATGAAGTATAATATTATCACAAGAAACAATTCTGAATCACATTTCGATATGCCGAAATTAGCAGAAACATCGTCGACAGCCGCCTCTGTTCCTACGCCAGCATCAGTACCGGTTTACAAATGGGACATTTCTTACGATGGATCATCCGATGTTTGCAATTTCATAGAAAGAGTTGAAGAGTTAGCTCTCGCTGGAAACGTGAGTAGAGTTTCACTTTTTTCTTCAGCTGTTGAATTATTTACAGGAAATGCACTCCTTTGGTTCAGGGTTAATCGTACTTCTTTCACCTCTTGGGAGGAGATCGTCGAAGGACTGAAAGATGAGTTCGAACTTCTAGATCAAGAAAGACGATTATTGGCAGAGCTAAGATCTACAGTTCAGCTGCAAAAAGAAAATCTAAGTTCTTTTATAACACGGATTATGATTTTGAATAATCGCTTATCTTCTAAACTTCCTGAGTCAGAATTATTAGAGATTTTGCGCTGTAATATGTTGCCCAGGTATATACAGAAGCTGGCGCTTTCAACAATTCCAGACATTTCTTCTCTTAAGAGACTAGGTAAAATGATAGAATTGGCGGACAGCCGTTCAAATGACAGATCTCCTCAGGTTGTGTCTCATTCCTTGAATCCTAATTCTGGTGGTAGTAATAATATTCCGAATAGGGGTAAGAATAGGAATTCTGGTAACTTTAATCCTACTTTCAGAAACAAACAACGTAATGTTAACGATGGAAATTTTAATCCCAATTTAAGGAATAATCAGCGTAATGTAAACTATGATAATCTTAGCCCGTCTAATAATGTTTCCAGGAACGTGCATTGCTTCCGTTGCGGTAGGCCGGGGGTCAAGTCTCCAGCTTGCGGTTGCCGTCGTCCAAAAAACTAATTGCCCGGGAGTTCCCGAAGGCGAGCGCCAAGACGTCAGCGTTCGGCAAGGTCGCTTCCGGAGAATGGGTTTCCTGGCTGGCAGTAGTAAGAAAATTTTATGAAGATTTGCGTGCTTCGAGCGAGGCGAAAGCGGCCAACAGGGACGGTCGACCTCACGTCTCGTTCCAAGTGGGTAATTCTTCTTACTCTGGTTTATTAGACTCTGGTTCACACGTCTTTATTCTAGGTAACAATTTTCATAGTAAGTTTTTAGATGAAGGCTTCAAGCTATCCAAATTAGACTCTAGTTTTTCATTAGTATCTGCTACGGGGCATTCTGTGTTATGTTCTTATAAAATTACGGTTCCGGTCCGTTTAGATAAGGTAGAAAAATCTTTCAGTTTTGTAGTTATGCCTCAAATTAAAGCTAACATTATTCTAGGCTGTGATTTTTGGAAGGTTTTCAATATTTGTCCGAAAATTTCGAAAATTGTCCTCAAGTGAACGAGACAATACGAAATGCAAAACTGAGGCTATAGGTTTAGACAATGCAGCAAACTTAAACATTTCTCAGCGCTCTGCTTTAGATAGTGTAATTCGCGAATATGTTTCCTATTCGGGTAATCGTTTAGGTAGAACATCACTAGAAAAACATGTCATAAACACAGGTAACACTTCTCCCATAAAACAACGAGTTTATCCTATCTCGCCTCATTTACTTCCGAAAGTACACGCAGAATTGGACAGACTATTAGAGCTTGGGGTAGTGGAACCTAGCAATAGCTCTTGGAATAACCCTATAGTTTTGGTACCCAAGAAGAATGGCACTTACAGATTATGTCTTGACAGTAGAGTCCTAAATGCCAACTCTAAGCGTGATGCATACGCGACACCGTTCATTTCTGATATATTGAATAGTCTGGGGGGTGCACGCTATTTAACTACTTTAGACCTGAATGACGCATTCTTTCAAATACCTCTAGACGAGAACTCAAAAGAAAAAACCGCATTCACAATTCCTAAAAGAGGATTATTTCATTTTGTGACAATGCCATTCGGTTTACATGGTGCTAGCTCGCGAATGTCTAGGTTAATGGACAAGATACTTGGCCAAGAGTTCGACGGCAAAGTGTTCTGTTATCTTGATGACATAATAATCATTAGCACATCCTTTGAAGAACATTTACATCTTTTGAGACAGGTTAAACAGAAATTACAGGCCGCGGGTCTTACGATAAATGTAGATGAATCGGTTTTCTGCAGAGATTCTCTGAAATATTTGGGTTTTGTCATTGACAACAAAGGGCTTCGCACCGATCCAGATAAAGTAAAAGCAATTGTTGACTTTCCAACGCCTACATCTCAAAAGAGCCTACGTAGATTTATAGGAGTTCTTTCCTGGTATAAAAGGTTCATTGTTAATTTTTCTATTATTGCTGCTCCTCTACATAACTTAAAAAAGAAAGAATTCGCGGGGAGAAAATTTGCGTGGAACGAGAAAGCTCAGGCGGCTTTTGAGAAATTGAAATCCTGTTTGGTAAATGCTCCTGTTCTCGCTTGTCCTGACTTTAGTAAGCCTTTCACAATTAGCTGCGACGCATCAAGTGTTGGTCTCGGTGCGGTTTTTAGCCAACATGATGATAATCAAATAGAACACCCTATTTCCTTCATATCGAGATCATTATCGGCTCAAGAAAGAAATCACTCCACTACGGAAAGGGAATTAAATGCCATGATTTTCGCGTTAGAAAAATTTAGAGGTTATATCGAAGGCTCACCAATTCCGGTAAAAATAATAACGGACCACTATAGTCTCAAATGGCTTACTAGCCTAAAATCACCTTCGGGAAGGTTGGCGCGTTGGGCAGTAAGGCTTCAACAATTTAATTTTGAAATTATTCACCGTAAAGGAAAGGACAACCTAATTCCAGATGCGCTATCGCATGACCCCTTACAAGTTAACATCATTGCTCAAACCTTTGATACGTCCGATAAATGGTACATCAAATTAAGAGAAAAAATTATTGCCAGTCCTGATAAATTTTCGGCGTGGAAAGTGGTGAATAATAAGATTTTCAAACACATTCAAAGCATGGAAGCCCTTCATAGGTCGTATGATTGGAAAGAGGTTTTTCGTTGTTAACGTTGTTAGAAGTGTTCATTCTGATCCCTGGAATGTATACTTCTCACAAGTATGATGATCCTAATCTTGTGTGTATTATTTAGTCTTAACCCATTCACGACGAAGGTGCCATATGGACCTCGAAAAAGTGTTGGACCTCAATTAGTCACATCATGCCGATATATTAAAATGGCGATGCGAAATTCAGTTTTATGTAGTCTACAAGCATGTACGAACACGTTTGTCTTAGAGGCGCTCAGTTCGTTTGCATGTGCCGGCGTGGACAGACGTGTATAAACGGAGTTTGAAAAAAAGTGCAAATTTTTCAAAATGTCAAAGCGAGTGAAGTAAGTAATCCAATAAACTTATGTGTAGATTTGATTTTTTTTTTCCAAAACCGTTTATGATCCGTAAAGAATGAAATTTACTAACTATTTATAGACATATTGTTACAAAAATAATCCTTATTGTATCAAAGAGAGTACTTTGAATTGAAGGTTTTGATTTTTGGCTCCATATGGACCTTTCGGCAGATCTCACTATACATAAATTGTAATTTTTCGCAGATTTCATTGTTTTTTCGTGTTTTTTAGGGGTCTGACTGTTGAAGAAGTGATGTTACTGCTTGAAGAACAATCGGATACGAATTTGGAGGATGATGAGGTAGTGGATGTGGATGTGTATGTGGAGCCGCCAAATGAGAGTGATTTGTCCGGAGCAGATTCAGCTGATGAAGATGACGGTGGAATAATTGCCAATATTTCTCGAGCGCAATTGTTTTCTAATTGCCAAATCGTAAATCGCCGTCGACACAAAAAGGGACAAGATACGCCCGATTATGATTCAGATCAAGAGAACCCTAATCTAGAGCATTTCGGAGACGAGCGTTTGGATTCAACTTTCAGTGACTTCGACATAAATTTATTCGACGCTTCAGCATCACACGGTCAAGTGTCACGGTCAGAGTGAATGATCCCGCTGAACCACCTTATCGCATTCCAAAACGTATGCCTGGTCCGAAAACTATATTTCAATGGAAGTCTAACGATGTGACGCCAATTGTTTCTAGCATATTTCCCGAAGGAAATTATACCGACGTAGCTGTTTTATCACCGGTGGAATTATTTGAACTAAATTTTGACAACGAAATGTACGAATTCATCGTTACAGAATCCAACAAATATCAGACCAAGCAAGACCCTGAAAATAGTCATAAAGTATCACCTTTAACTGTCGGGGATATCAAAGCGTACATGGGTATACTTATAACCCTAGAATGCTAAACATCGCCTGTGAGGCGAAGCAATTTTTTTTTGGAGTGATATCTCCTGATCGCTCACTCGTATCAAAGCATGCGCTCGCGCCAACTCAGTTGAGTGTTGTACGAGCTAGCGCACAGACGTTTTTTGGATTTGCTCGGCTGCGTTGTTGAGATACAGACACGTGTGGCGCCTGTGAGGCGAAGTTTAGCATTAAAGGTAATTTTTTTGTACATATATGTTTGTGGTTTTTTTTTTGATTTTTTGCTAAAAATTAAAGTTTGAGTATAATTTTTATAGTTTTATGAAATGGCAACGTCTGAAGCGCAGCTACTTAAATGGCTGGAGGAAATATCGGTAGATGGAAGTGAAGAGGACGACGATTTAGGAGCGGATTTTGATTCAGATGACAGTGTGGATGACCCCAATTACGTCACTGAGTTAGACGATGACTTGCAGAATATTCATGTATCAAATCAAATTCATGTCGATGTACAATCCACACCGACTCATGTTCAGGAAGCTTTAGCCACGGCGCAAAATAGGGAGCAGCCGGCTTGTGAGAATCGGATAATTACGCCATCGGCATCGATTATGAGGGGAAAGAACAAATATATTTGGTCCTCAGAACCTTCTTCGTCACAACAAAAATCGAACAGAACTCCTTCGAGAAACATAGTCCATATTGTGCCAGGCCCAAAAGAAGGCGCCAAGGGCATTGTTGATCCCATGAAATGTTTTGAACTGTTTTTTACTTCGGAGTTGATGGACGAAGTACTTTTGCGGACTAATGAATATATTATACAAACAGCTACCAAGTATAAAATTCAGAATGCTACTACATCACAGGTCATAATAGAAGAGCTTCGTGCGCTTCTTGGCATATTTATCTTGAGCGGAGCGTTGAAAAATAATCACTTGACAACAAATGAGCTGTTTGATCCTACGATTTGTGGATCCCAAAATTTAGCTGCAATGAGCTGTGAACGGTTTGAGTTCCTTGTAAAGTGTCTGCGTTTCGATGATCGTAACACTCGAGACGACAGAAAAAAAACTGATAAGTTTGCGCCTATCCGAAATATTTGGGAAATTTTTATCAAGCAATGTAGAGATCTGTATAAACCAAGCTCATACGTGACAATAGATGAACAACTTTTGGCATTCAGGGGACGATGTCCATTCCGTATGTATATTCCTAATAAGCCGGCCAAATACGGAATAAAGATTGTTTTAGTGTGCGATGTTAGATCAAAATATATGTTTGATGCCTCAACGTATTTGGGAAAAAACCTCGGTACAGCTATAAACGAACCATTAGGCTCTTACTATTGTAAGCTGCTTACAAAGACTATACATGGCACAAATCGTAATTTAACTGCCGATAACTGGTTTACTTCTATACCGCTAGCTGAGCAATTGCTTCGACCACCATACAACCTTACTCTTATTGGAACAATTCGAAATAATAAGCAAGAAATTCCACCAGAGTTCAAACATAATTCATCACGCCCTGTTGGGACATCTCTTTTTGGATTCCACGAAAAGCTCACTCTTGTTAGCTACAAGCCAAAACCTCAAAAGACCGTTCTTTTGCTCTCTACGATGCACGACAAGCCTTCTGTTGACTCCGTTTCCGGTAAGCCGACAATAATTCATTCTTATAACGAAACAAAAGGTGCTGTGGATACTTTTGACCAGATGTGTGGTCACTCAAGCTGTAGCCGTAAAACTAGGCGTTGGCCACTTTGCATGTTCTATGGAATGTTGAATATGGCTCTACTCAATAGCTTTGTAATTTATGTATCCAATTGCGAAGCTTTGAAAATAAAGCCAATGTCAAGAAGAGAATTTCTCAAGATATTAAGCAAGAACCTATGCAGCGACTGGTGCGCCATCCGTTTGAAAGAAAGGCCACGTATGCAGAAAAGAGTCCGTTCTGCAATTCATGACGTGGTTGGTCATAATACTGACACTGATTCAGATGAACCATGCATAAAAAAGGGAAAAAGATCAATGTGTGACTTCTGCCCCCCGAAATTTGAGGCGTATGAGTATTTATTTCTGCGCAAAATGCAAGTTAACATACTGCTTAGAACACCGGTCTCCAAACTGTTGCAAATGCGACAAAAAAAAGTAGGTGGAAAAAACCGAAACTTTATTTTGGTCTCAATGAATATTTTTAAGTTGTAAGCTGTGAAATATATTTTTATAGACTTAGTACATCTCAGGTCTATAAGACCCAGAAGTTTTTTTTTTATTTCCAATTGTGAATTTTTTTGATTTTTTTTTTTGTAAAAGATCTCTGTATACCACGAAACAAAATATATGATCTTAAAATAAGCTTTTAATATATTTAATGTATTTAAAAAATGAATTGTGTTATTTTTTTTTTGTTACCCAATATGTAATAAAAGTGTTTTTGTTTTTGTTTTAATATGTTGTATTTTTTTAAGTAAAATATGTTTTTTTTTATAAAAGTCGCCTCACAGGCGAAGTTTAGCATTAATGGGCTAAAAAATATGTTTAGTATTCTAGGGATAACATCGGGATTATGCCCGATTCCATCAACTCGATTGTACTGGAGCAGCTCTCGCCCTTTCTACAATAAGCAGATTGCGTCCACCATGTCTCGTGATAGATTTGAACAGATACACAAAATGATACACTTTGCTTCACCAAATCAGTTCAATAGTGCAGACCGGATGTGGAAGTTACGTCCATTTACAGATAGGCTTATTGAACGGTTTATGCGAAACTTCCACCCAGAAGAAAATTTAAGTTATGATGAATCGATGATTCCATACTATGGCCGCCATGGATGTAAGCAATACATAAAAGGCAAACCCATTCGATTCGGATATAAAGTGTGGAGCCTGAAACACCCTCCGGTTACTTGATCAATTTTGAGATCTACCAAGGCAGCAATCCCCGGATTCCAAAGGAGTATGGTGTTGTAGGCTTGAATGCTTCACCACTACTTATGTTGGTCGATCAATTGCCAGTGGAAAAGCGCGAATTGCCATATCACTTCTACTTTGATAATCTTTTTACGGGTATGCCATTGCTGTACTATTTGCATTTTTATGGATACAATGGCACAGGTACAATTCGAGACAATCGGATTCCCAGTTCATCTCCTATCCCCAAGAAGAAGGCAACAATGTCAAAATACAACAAAGGTGTGCTTTCTCGAGGACATACTGAAAGTGCGCAGACATCATTTGGCAAGACCCCCATCTACGTTACTCAATGGGTTGATAACGCTGTTTGTTCTGTAGCTTCAACAAAATACGGAAAGAATCCATTGGATCTAGCAAGCCGTTACTCACGGAAGGAGCAAAAAAAGATCAGTATACAGAGGCCATATGCAATTCATCAATATAACACGAATATGGGCGGAACTAACAGAATGGACCAAAACGTTGCATGTTATCGCATTACTGTTCGCCAACAGAAATGGTGGTGGTCCATTTTTACCTGGGCCATTGATGTAACCATTCAGAATTGCTGGCTTCTGAAGCGCAAAGCCACGGGCAATTTTAAATTGGGGCAGTTAGAATTCCGTGAAGAAATATCAAAGCATTACTGCGAGAAGTATTCTATCAAGAAATACTTCAAGGCACCCGACAAACTCACCAAAATAGGTCAAACGGCGATGCAGTATGATACCTCCGTCCCCCATTATCCTGGGCCAATACCGATAACTGAGACTAATAAGGGAGGAAAACTGTCTTGTGCATCTTGTAAAAGCAAGCAGCGCATCCGTTGCATCACATGTAAGGTCGGACTATGCGTGAAATGCTTCGAGGGCTATCACACTAAATAATGTTGTTGAAAATGACACTTTTTGAACAATAAAGATGAAAAAATGAAATTTCTGACTAGTTTGCCGAAAGATCCATATGGACCTCATCCTTCTCGAGGCTCCTGGGGGATGAGGAGACGATTTTTTCAAATTCCGAAAAAAACGTTCTTATTCTACTTTCAAAACCAACCACTCTGTGAATTTTCTGCGCGAAATTCGAAAAAAAAATAGTTCGTCATGAATGGGTTAACATGTGTGTAGTGTTTGTCTTAGAATATTTAGTTTTTTTGAGCTATTTTTGCTCTCCGGAGGAGGTTTAATTTTCCTCACCAGATAAATATGTACATTGAAAATGATAGCTACAGAAGCTCATAATATCTATTTTTCCAGAGTTTTAGGAAATTCTGTTGCATGTTTAAAAGTTATCACATTTGTGTTAAATACGAATCTCGAATTTAATATTAATTAATTATGAGGAATACTATTTTTTTAGAAATTAAACAAACTTACTAATTAGTCCTAATGATCATTATCATGGGGTGGATCTCAGATGATTACAGTTAATTTTTTATTTTTTCTTCAACAGATGGCAGAGGAGTTATTAAAAAAAATAAAAAATAATTTTCAAATGATAAAATTTCAAATGAATCCTTCGAGGTTTGGTTCTTGGATATTACTTTTCTAGGATTCTATAGGTGTCAGTATACTATTATTTAATATTTCAATTCAATATTTATATATTCCATCAGCAACTACACAAGGTGGAGATCAATCGATAATTTAAAATAGAGTTGTTTTTTGCTTTCAAATTTTGTTTATCATGGTTAATATTGTATATCTTATTCATTTTTTCAAAACATAGATCTTTCAAAACATGGTGATTTTTCTTGTAAGTTTTAGTATATCCATCAGTAGGTCTCACGTGTTATTAGGAATTATTTCTGGAACTCAACATCAGTCATCGGTTACAACTATCTCTAACCTACAATATAGAAATCTTTCTTCAATTGGAACTTCTTCAAGAATGGCTCTTCAGTCTTCTCTGGTCGTCAACAGTCTTCTGGTAATTTTGAAGCTAAATCGCATCGAGTATGCAGAAATATTTCTTCAATTGGAACTTCTTCAAGAAAGGCCCTTCAGTTTTCTCTGGACGTCTACAGTATGCTGGTAATTTTGAAGCTAAGTGGCATTGAGTATGCAGAAGTCTCTCTTCAATTAGAACCACTTTTACGGATGGCACCACTGTTACTCCAAATACCTCACCAGTCTGACATTAATCCGACTTCAAGTAACATGGAGGGTACTGAAATTATTTCTTCTGTGGGAATGGCTCCTTGGACGTCTTCACGTTGGTCTTCTAGGATGGCTTCAACATACTTTTGGAAGCGGCAACACTCTTCTGTCATGCGACTGCAGGCGCCAGGTGGCGTAGTGGAATTTCCTGCAGAAATTCTGTTGGCCAGGGGGGTAATGTAGCGGTAGGAACTGTCCGCTCACATAGCAAGACTTGTAGACACGCGTTGGCATCAAATTTCAGCCGCCACTCGTTGAATTCAAAGAAGCGGAGCGTCGAATTCCAGAGAAGCCGGCAGTTGGTTTTCGAGGCAGGAGGGATTCACATCGCAGGACGGGCTGCTTGGATGTCGGAGATTTAATATACGCACGTGAGACAATTTTATTAATCCACATGAACTAGACACATAATCTCTTAGATATCACCATGTTTATAAATTCGTTTCGAAGAGTTTTCTAGACTGGCGCTCATTGGTGATGTCTTATTTTAAGCTTTATAGTTAATATAATTTTACGAGTAAATATCGTGGCCGAATTCAAATTACGCTGTGCTATCAAATAGCCAACCACCCCTGATTTTCTAAATTTAAGTCTTGCTCTTGTAATCAAGTTTAATCAAATATACTTCACGTTATTTTATCACAATTAATATTGCTGTGTCATCATTTCATTCCCCTTATTGCTGCAAGCTATGGTGGAGCATATAACCGGTATACGGTAAGTTTAATATAATATGTGGTGACAGATACGTTACATTGAATTAAAAATAGTACCTATTATTATAACTCATTATTTTGATTCATTGTGTTTCCGGTTTGTTTGCTTTATGAATACAAAGAATATTTACGTATTATTTGCCGTACGCTTATCGAATCAATATGGTTGCAAGGACGGTTTCACTTTGGCGAAAGGAAATAATAAAATATAAAAAAACTCTGCGTACTGTGTTTCGATTTCATTAGCATTTGAAAATTCAAGGTCATGTCTACAACGCTATTTGACATTGAGCTATTAATTTAATTAGCAGATCTTCAAGTACAGGGTGTTTGCAACTATAGAATAGTTTTTTTTTATATATTTCTACTCTTTGAAATTTTTTTTGTTTTTTTTTTTCTTTTCAATCAAAATGGCGATTCCTAACATCAATGGTTGTACGAGGGAGGAGTTGATGGTACTTTTAGAAGATAGAAAAATTGTTCCAGAAGCAACCCTAAAAGCAATGAGACAACAGGCACGTAATTTTAATCTATCATTAAAAGAAGGGGGCTCCGAATCAATAGACAAATCCTTGGATCCTCAAGTAAATAATGTAACAAATAACTACTATTATTCAGCAAGAGAGGAAGATGAAGTCTATTCATGGCAGTTACGTTTTGACGGGACGTCAGACGTCAGGGATTTTTTGTACAGGGTCGAGGAACTGAGTAGAGCCAAGAAAACTAAGACGGACAATTTTGTTTTGGTGAACTTCTTGAAGGAAAGGGGGCGAACTGGTTTCGTGCATTAGATAAAGAGAATTTAAATTGGAGTACATTGAGAAATAAGCTAATAGATCGTTATGAACGCGAAGACAGCCAGGTAGAAGCAACGCGATCAATTTACACTATGCGACAGGACCCTAACGACACTGTTGCTGATTTCGTGGACAATTTGAGAATAGCGAATTCCAAATTACTAGAATTCCTATCTGATCAGCAGTTGGTGCGTCTGGCAAGGCATAGTCTTTTAGACAAATATGCAAGTGTATTAGCCTCCAGCGACACATCCGATCTAGAGTCCCTAGTTTCAGCTTGCACAAAAATAGAGATGTACACTTCAAAGCAACCCTCACATAGTCAACCTCGGCGGGCTGTTCATTTTGAAGGACCGACTTCTTCCTCTTGAAATAATTCTTCCCAGAACAATAGATCTTTTATTGCAATTTTTGTAAATTACAGGGCCACTCTTGGAATAACTGCAGGAAAAGACAAAATCAAAATCAACATCGGTTTTCAAAAAACTAAAGGGCGGTTTTCACCATCTTACGTACGAGGATGAGGGGAACCGTACTTTGTTTTCATCTTTAGAGTGTTCTAAGACACGTGCAATGCAGGCATTAACGCCTCTGGAACATGCTGAAGATGACATCAGACCACATATTAATATTAACATTGCAAATAGGATCTTTTCATGTTTATTGGATAGCGGCGCTTCGGTTAGTTCGGTTTTTTTACTAGTTTAGGTTTTGAATTAAGATACTTAAATTCTTTTGTTACCACTGCAGACGGCAAACACCAAGATGTAAAAGGCACGATGCGAATACCTGTTACCATTAATGAAAAAATTAAAAATATTTCATTCTTTGTAATTCCGTCACTTTCACCTACGATTATTTTGGGGGTCGACTTTTGGAGACAGTTCCAAGTAACTCCGCAACTGTTTCCAGAAGTAAACATCACAAGTAATGATTTTGAGAGGGGCATTAATGAAATTAGAAAAATAACTGCTACTTCTTTTCTTTCGTCTCAAGATAATTGGAAGCTGAAAGAAATTATAAATAAATTTGAAACAATTTCATTTGAAAAATGTGGGTTAGGACTCACCCATCTTGTGCAACATCTTATGGAAACCACAGGACCACCGATAAAGCAACGATATTACCCATTGTATCCAGCGCGCCAACGTCTATTAGAAGTTGAATTAAAAGAAATGTAAGCTTTAGGTGTCGTTCGTCCTTCACGATCAGCTTGGTCTAGCCCAGTGCTTCTGGTAAAAAAAAAGATGGCTCTGCGAGATTCTGTCTTGACAGTAGAAAAAACAACGCGGTCACAAAACGCGACTCTTACCCATTACCTTATGTGTCTCATGTATAATTTTGTCAAAATCTTAACAAAAAAAAATGGAACTGAATTTTTTTTATCAAAACGTTAGAGGAGTCAAAACTAAAACAAATGACATAAAAAATGAAATTTCAATCAACAATTACGATATAATCTGCTTCACTGAAACATGGTTAAATTCATCAATATTTAGTAATGAATTGTTTGACGAGCGTTACCTAGTTTTTCGAAGGGATCGCGAATCCACTAGTTCAGCATCCAGAGAAGGCGGTGGAGTTTTAAGAGCAGTCGATAAAAAATTAATAACAACAAGCAAATCATCTTGGGAAAGTGATGGTGAAGATTTATGGTTATCGATAAAAGCGCACGAATATTCTAACTCACTTATCTACATTTGTGTATTATATATTCCTCCCAATTTATCTGTTGATGATTACTGTAATAGAATCAAGAATATTCAGGATATTTATCTACAACATAGTAATCCGAAATCTAAATTTATAATTATCGGCAACTTTAATTTACCAGAGATTAAATGGACAACTGACATAGCATATAACAACAAAACACTAGCTCCGTCCAACTACACTAGTTATAAAGCTCACTGTGTTGTCAACTTGGCCTCAATGTATAACCTTTACCAATTCAATTATATTCTTAATGGAAATTCTTGACCTTTTTTTTTGTGATGAAACTAATATTAATCTGTCTAGAACAACAGGGTTATCAAAAGCCGACAATCATCATCCCCCTTTCGAAATGATTTTAAAACTTGAAAAACTGAAACACTTAAAAGATAATCATTGCCCTATTAAATACAATTTTAAGAAAGGAAATTATGAAGCTTGTCGTATAGATCTGTCAAATGTTAATTGGATTTTCACTTTTCAGTAACTCGAATGTCAACAATAAGGTACAGTTATTCTACGATGCTTTGTGAGATATTATTGATAAACATATTCCGAAAAAAAAAAAAATCACTACCCCAAATGGTTTAGTCAGTCTCTTATTTTTTTTTTAATTTAACAATTTTGTTTATATAAGATAATGTGTCCTTACTGGGGTACCCCGTTCTAAGCTCCTCAAAGAGAAAAATAAAGTAAGACTGCGGGGCAATAAATATAAAAACCCACTAGACTATGCTAAGTTTGGTATTCTAAGAAAAAGATCGAAAAAAATGCAAAAAGAATGTCATTTATCATATATAAATTCTGTTGAACAAGGCATAAAAGTAAATGTAAAAGCTTTCTGGGCATACTCAAAATCGTTGCGTACTACCAATTGCATTCCTAAATTAATGCACCTGGATTCTATATCGGCAGATAATGGACAACACATTGCCAATCTTTTCTTTAACTATTTCGCATCCTTTTATACTCAATCTAATCCCTTGTTATATACTGCCATGCCAAAAGTTTCACAAAACAACCAATTTAATCTTGGAAAAATTAATGTTAGCAAGGAAACCATTAAATCTTGATTAGAAAAAATCGATATATCCAAAGGCCCAGGACCTGATAAAATACCTCCCTTGTTTGTAAGATGTTGTTCCAGCGCGTTGATTAACCCACTTCTTTTAATATATAATGAATCATTATCTTCAGGAACTTTCCCAGATTTGTGGAAAAATGCACATATTGTTCCAATACATAATTCTGGTGATAAATCTTTTGTGAAAAATTACCGACCAATCAGCATTTTATCTTGTTTTGCGAAAGTCTTTGAATCTATAATTTATATTTCTGTATTTTCACACAAACCCCAATTATGCATTAATCAACATGAGATTGTTCCCAACAGATCTACAAATTCAAATCTTTTTGACTTTTGTGATTATGTTTGTAATGCTTTTAATGAAAGAACTCAAGTAGATGCCATTTACACAGATTTTTAAAAGGCATTTGATAAAGTTAATCATTCTATTCTACTACAGAAGCTTGATCGAATAGGTATTCACGGCGATCTTTTTAGATGGCTTATTCTTAGTAAGGCTTTGGCTTAGTCTTACTTAGAAAATAGAACACAATTAGTACTTATTAATGGGTACGAATCACCTCTCATAATTGTAACATCAGGCGTACCCCAGGGGTCCAATCTTGGCCCTCTGCTTTTCTTAATCTTTATTAACGACCTTGGCCCCATGTTACGCTGTGATTTTGTTCTATTTGCCGATGATCTCAAAATTTACCGCAAAATTTCCACTGATTCTGATCATGTTAAGCTTCAAGAAGACCTTTACACACTAAATAGCTGGTGCATTCAAATATATGTTTTTAAATATTGAAAAATGTTACATTATTACTTTTACTCGTATCAGAAAACGATAGGATTATGCATATTCCATTAATAATGTACGATTAACTGCAGTCACCACTATAAGAGATCTAGGAATCACTCTTGATTCAAAGTTTATGTTTGATGTACACATAAATGATATTATAAGTAAATCAATGAAAACGATTGGATTCATTCATAGAATATCGAAACCATTTAAATACCCCCAATCCATTATAACATTATGCAACTCGTTGGTCAGAAGCAAATTGGAATATGGGAGTGTTATCTGGAACCCACATTATATAAATTATTCTAAAAATATTGAATCTGTGCAAAAAAAATTCCTAAGAATGTTTTCATTTAAACTTGGATTAAATGTCTCAATCAAATCTTATGAAGAACGACTACTAAACTTCAAATTTACAACATTGGAAAAAAGAAGAAAAGACAAAACTAAATTCATTGCTTACTGTACCGGACAGCAAATGGATGTACCTAATAATTAATTAATAATCAAGAAAATGAATATTTGTCTGATGTAACGCATTGTACGATGAAGAATCCTTTGTTATTTAGTCGCACTACAAACCGTGGGACTTAAGAATAATTGCTCCACATTTACACGTGTAGAAATTATTGTATTCGAACCACGTGTCATATCGCCAGTTCAAGGGTGAATTAGTCGCACGACAAACCGTGGGACCTTAGCATATATTTAGATTTAAAAATAATCGCTCCACATTAACACGTGTAGAAATTATTCAATTTGAACCCAATAAATACGCCAACAACTGGCTCAACCAGTCAGTTGTCTGACGACTTTCGCAAGTTGTGTTTCTATTCAAATCCTTATCCAAGGTACCCCCAGAGGAAACCAGCATTTACAGTCAATGTCACTGGCGTAGGTGTCCAGTACAATTACAGTACTTTTATTACAATAAAAGTGCTTGGAATATTATTTCTTATAAAACACGATTTTCTGGAGAGACTACTTCAAGGGATATACTTGACCTAAAAAGTTCTATGAAGATTTTGTCCAGTATTCAACTTAAGTTTCCTAGCAGTTCAATTTCGAAAAATAAAATAGACGATATAAAAAGCGTGTACAAATATATGCCAGAAGTTAACAAAACATATTTTCAAGCATTTTTAAGAAAGTTTGAAATTGAAGACCCCGAACAATGCATTGAAATATTGCCGGAACGTCAAAAAAAAAAAACCTAAAGAAAATAAAAAAAAAAACAAGAAAAAGAGTACTTACCCACAAATAAAAAGTAATTTTTCTTTAAAACTCAGTTTTCCCTAATTATATAGGTGCAACAGCGTTACAAATTAAATGTTACTTCTCTATTAAATAATATGTGCTTGTTTACTTTGGTGTTTTTTTTTTCACTTTTCATTTCATTTTTCACTTAAAATATAATTTTTTTTAAATTGTCTTAATTATAAATACAAAAAAATCTATTTATTTTGGCATCATGATGTAAGTCCGCTCTAGGGTTTGTAAATCCCGCACATTCTTCAAATCCCGCGGGATTGAGGAATGAAATGTAATAATTTGGATTGCAAACCCAAGTCTGCTCGTATGTGGAACGAGCTAAGATAAAGTATCCGTCTTTTCTCCTTCATTTTAGTCGGGCCTCTTCAACGAGCGCATTAACAAATCTCAAAACAACCCCCTCCTTAACCCGTCTCAAAACTTTGCCCAACCGGGTGGCGATATAGTTCCCCTTTTTGAGGCGTGCACCGTACGGAGAGCAGCACTGTTGTGAGAAGTCACATAAAAACAATAAATAAATTATTATGTAGGAACTACAATAAAACTAACTAAGCACACGACTAACAATAATAAATGTATTGTTATACTAGCGCAGACCCATAACCCAAATCGCGATATATTATAATTTTTGGACTTTATGAGCTGAAAGTATTTAAAAATATAATAAAAACACATAAATTTGTTTTTGACCACTATAGTTTTATTTTTACTCTACCGGTTTCGGAAGAACCCTTCCTTCGTCAGGAGAATATTAAAAACTGATCTACTACACAAAATGTTGACGTTATTATTGAGGGATTTTCTCAGAAAATCCCTCAATAATAACTCCAGTATAATAAATAACCAAATTAATCTGTCTTATAGTCCTATTCTAGACATATTTCCAGTTAACCGCTCTGTTCTTCCTGGAATTCCCGTAATTACCCCTTCCACTTTGTCCACCCCTCCCTCAAACACTTAACATTTTTGTGTATATATGTCAAAATTTTGTGTAGTAGATCAGTTTTTAATATTCTCCTGACGAAGGAAGGGTTCTTCCGAAACCGGTAGAGTAAAAATAAAACTATTGTGGTCAAAAACAAATTTATGTGTTTTTATTGTAAATTATGATGAGCCACAAAGTGAATGCTTTTTACAATTATGTAAAAATATAATATTAAAATAAAAGATAATCAACAAAAATAATAAGCTCACCGCAAATAAGACCTTTTGAAAGAAGAAAATTATCTTTCAAAGGTAAGTAAACTTTAAAAATTACATTTGTCAAAAGTAGGTAACGAAATAAAAAAAAACAAACCAACACACATTTCAAATAAAGAATTAATTTATTCGATTTAATACTAATCAGTTCCAATTTTCAACTGAAAATTAAACTTGAATAATTTTATAATAATAATAATAATAATAATAAAGTGTTTATTCCGGTATGTGGGGAGGTTAGTGCAGTCCCACACATTCCATATAGAGATACAATAAAATATATAATCAAAAACAAAAAGATAGAACAGAAAACCAAAGAAAAGAAAACAGAATAAATTGAGAATAAAATAGAATAAAATGATAAAATAATAGAATAATAGAAAGTTGAAGCCTTTAGGGAGCCGTGACTATATTAGGAGCTAGTATTTTTCTCCAGTGTGCGTCAATGCTGGAGGATGGAGTGAGGCGGGCTTCCATAGTGAGGATATTTCCAGAGCTTCTTATCCTTTCCCTCATTCCTGCCACCCTGGATCTAATAAGGGCTGCATATCCGGGAACTCGCCCCTCCGTGAACATACGGGAAGCGCTGCAGTATCTGGGGAGACAAAACATTGTGCGGAAGGCGTTGTTGTACTGGACCCGTAGTCTTTCTATACTACTCTTTTTGTAGTTTGCCCATAGTTCGCACGTGTACAACGTTGCGCAGAAGGAAAGGAAGAGCGTCCTTTTTACTGCGGTACTACAAAGGCGAAATCTTCTGCTGAGCATGTTTGCTTTAACGCTGAGAGCTCTCCTTTGTCTATCAATATCATCATCGTCCATCAGATTACTGGTGATTATGTGCCCAAGGTATTTAGTTCCTTCGGTCACCTTCAAGTTCACACCGTTCAAGGTAGCTGGAGGAATATTTTTCGGGCCTTGCCCATGTCTTATGACCAATAGAGCCGTTTTAGCAGGGTTATATAACATATTTGTTTCTTCAGCATACTCTTCACAGATTTTCAGAAGAATGCGCAGTCCCCTTATAGATGGTG
Organism: Hesperophylax consimilis; assembly: GCF_061612785.1. Classification (NCBI taxonomy): domain Eukaryota; kingdom Metazoa; phylum Arthropoda; class Insecta; order Trichoptera; family Limnephilidae; genus Hesperophylax; species Hesperophylax consimilis. The sequence continues at coordinate 10,329,139 of NC_142856.1, read as the reverse complement.
CCATCAGGACCATATCGTCCGCATAAATCACTCAGTATTTTCTAAATGGAATACCGCACACAGTCTCAACTGCTCTCAACCATCTAGAGCCAGTGAGACTATGGGATCCCCAATTGGGGTATATTCATATATTGTGAGGCTGAAGGTAGTGTGGAGGGGAAGGAGATGGTGAGGAGAAGAAGAGGAAGGAGGAGGAAGGAGAAGAGAGAAGGTAAGTAAGTACCTATTCATTATTTGGTCACCAAACACGGCTAAAGCCATTTCAATTCTGATGGTGGTCTTTACACCACGGCGATACTGAGAGTATCTTCCACTCTGGAACGTGCCACAAATAAACTATATGTTATTTTAAATGAAAAATTTATGAAATAACACAAATTGACAAATAAAATTTTCTTACGCATGCCGGGGTTTGAACCCGGAACCTCAGGATCTCTAGTCAAGAGCCTTACCCCTAGACCACGGAGGCCGTAATACGTACGATTTAAGAATATTTCCGACAAACGATAGTCGTACGTTGTTTTCAAACTTACATAATGTTTGGATGATTTTTACAGAGCAGTTTTTGTGAAAAATCACCTCAAGGACGCTGTTTGTATCTTAGAAAGTAATACTTTAAGTCAACTACTACCTAAGATAAAAGTAAAGTGTTTGAAATCTGAAAATCACCCTGTATATACAATTTACAACTAAAAGGCTAACTGAACAAAAAATACCTTAAACTTATGGGAGCCGGATTATTCAATCTCCAGACGATATGTTCAGTATCCAAAATAATCATCATCATTTTCAAGCCATGTTCAACGTGAAAAATGATCTTTAAACATTTCCTGTTACACTTACGTATAAAACGAAATTACCAAAATCGAGAATATTTTAGAATTTGCCTGTAAAAACAAAAAAAACGTCTCCTGTAAAATTTTCTAAATGGTCTATTGAACATACAAGAACTAAGGCAGCGAACATAGATAACGCAGCGAATCCACAGAGTAGTATAGCCAGTTTCCAACCTTTCCTACTACAAAGAGCACAAAAACAAGAAATGTCTGCCGACAAAAACCTACAATGCAAAGGACAAATACCCGTGACGACGAGCTTGGCCACAGATGTATCTTCTCAAATTGACATGATTATTGAGAAAATGGATAAAAATGGTAACAAAACTGGAAGCTTTTAAATAAGCAATTATCCAAAAATTGACGATGAAAACTTATAGAGTAAACACTTGAGAGATTTCATCAGTCTACAATATGACGATCTAATTGCTAAAATGGAAACCATCACTCAATTGGTTTCCGAAGTAGAGTCACTGAGGAATACACTTGTAGAAAAGGACAAACAAATAAAGTGTCTAGAAGTCAGATTGGCGGAAGTTGATCAAAGATCACAAGATGATTCACTGGAATTTGCCGGCCCCATTCCAAAAAATGACGAGCTGCCCTTTAATGCTATAAAACGGGTGGCTTCAATTGTAGGAGTTGATATAAAAAGAGAAGATATTGTGGAAGTGAGGAGGATTCCTGATAAACGACCGAGTACCCCCAAAATTACATATTAAACGTTTAATAGACAAGACATACCAACTTCTTACAAACGGGACTCTTTTAAACTCAGCCACCTCGCAGTATCCAGGTAGTCAACGAATCTTCATCAGCGAAATTCTCAGTCCTCATTACAAAGACCTTCTATGGAGAACAAAGTCAAAGGCCAAAGAAAGGGGATATAATTATGTGTGGTATTAAGATTAAAAAATTATGATTAGAAAGAAGATTCATAGAGTGCGCATTGTACATTGTCGCTTATTTCGTAAGCTCCCGGTTTTTAAGATTTATAACAGTGAAGTAGTGTGCAAATCGAAGAGATTTTGTTGTTAAGGTGCGGTATTCTTTTTGGGCTATCGCCCGGCGTGTTTGTCTTCCCGGTATTCCACCGGGAAATGCACATAAATTGATTTTTATGAAAAATTTGACATTAAGTGTACCTAGGATATTATGAACTGAATAACTAAATATTATGAAGTTTTTGTCAATTCGTACAAAAGTTAATTCTAAACTAATTTTAAATAATTAAATCAGTGTTTTATTTGTGAATAAAGAACAGTTAAATATTACTAATAAAAAATATCTACTACATACAAATATCATCTACTAGCTACCCCTACTCGTCAATAGATGTCAATAAGTGCTACCTTCTAAAACAGAATACTTTCTATAGCTACTAGTCAACAGATAGCAATTAAGTGCATAAATTTAAAAAAAAGTAAAATTAAAATTATTTAAATAAAATGAACAAAATAAATATTATTTTATTTACTAAATTATCGATTATTCTGCTATAGTGACCATTGTTATATTATTATTTCTTATTTATGACATATTAACCTTAAAGAATAATTGTAATTTAATAACCCAAAAAAATGTACCTACCTTGACATTGTGTACCTAATTTTGTATAAATTCTGTAACAAAAGAATTTCAATTGCCAGCCTGAAGATGTCCATAATAGGACGAAACCGGTACTGGTAAAATAAACAAGTGGAAATAAGTTAAAAAATGTTTTATTTTATATTTTAATACTATATAATTCCACCACGTATAACAGTGTAATAAATAAACTCATATTTTTTCTATATTAATGCATCCGTCAAAAAAACGTCCGCTGGAGACAACGATGTTTCCTAATACTGTGGAACATGGAGGAAAGTGTGTACAAATTGAGGATGTAGAAGAGGATATATTATCCGATACATCATCCCATTGCTCGGACAGCAACGAAACAAAGTTTCCAAGCGCCTCTGGAGTGGATGTGCTCAACGAAGCCCAAGCTCATCTGACAGCTCTTCAGGAAGTTTTAGCAGAGAAACAGTCGAAGGTCTCGAAGGAACAACAGTTGAAGATCTCCAGGAATGACTCCGAAGTTTTCAGAACAATTTTCCAGCTCTTGTTGGAGCGCGAGACGATGCGTGCTGATTTAGCCACAGTGACTGACTAACTAACTAACTAACTAACCATCACGCCGTTTCCCCGCAGGGGTAGGCAGAGAGGACGGACCGCCAAACAACTCGGTCTTGGCACACACTCCTTGCCTCATTCACATTCATACATCGTCTCATACATACTCTTCTATTATTCTGACTCTTGACATGGCCTGACTCGAGTATCTGATTCACTTGATCGTGCCATGTCTTCCTCGGGCGTCCCCGACTTCTGCTACCATTCACATTTGCATCATATATCCTCCTTACACTCCTATCTTCGCTCATTCGCTCTACATGCCCAAACCATCTAAGCGTCCCTTTCTTAATCTTACTCATTACGCTTACATCAGCCTTGCACTCTTTGCGGATCTCCACATTCCTCACACGATCAAACATGGTTTTACCACACATACGCCTCAGGGATCTCATTTCAACAGCATTTAATCTACTTTCATCCTTTCTTTGCCAGTTCCATGCCTCACTTCCATACATCAAGGTAGGTACCAGCACTCCGTTGTGGACTGCTAACTTCGCTTCTTTGGACAATTTTTTGTTAGCGCCTACGGCGTTTAGTCCTCCATTAACGGAATTACCTGCATTTACCCTTCTTTCGATATCTCTGTCAGCCTTCCCATCTCTCGTAAACATACTTCCTAAATACACAAACTCATCCACCTGCTCCAAGTATTCCCCATTCACAATTATATTGCACACTGTTTTCGTACTCTCTCTTTCAAACACCATTACTTTAGACTTACTTACATTCATCATTAACTCATTCTTCATGCATACTTCGTTCATCCTAGACACGAGAGACTGTAGATCATCTATACTATTAGCAATCAGCACCGCATCATCAGCATACAACAGGCAACATACTTTAAAATTATTCAAATTCGCGCCCAATCCCACCTCTTTCAATTCTTGCATACAATTATCCATGTATAGATTGAATAACCACGGTGACATTACGCAGCCTTGTTTAACACCTTTTGTGATATCAAACCACCCCGTAAAACCACCGTTTACCCTAACACATGCAACGCTTCCCTCATACAGAGACGCAATTGCCTGAATCAGATTCGTATTCACTCCATACTTGGACAACACCTTCCATAGCTTTTTCCTGTCGACTCGGTCGTATGCTTTTTGTAAATCTACAAAGGCACAGAAAAGTTTCTGGTTTTTTGCCAGAAACTTCTCAGTGAGCATACGCAATGAGAAGATCTGGTCCATGCACCCCCTTCCACTCATGAAAGCACCTTGCACATCCCATATTTTATCCTTTGTTTCCTTTCTTACTCTTTCAATCAAAATTCTACCATACAGCTTGCCAACTGAACTAAGCAGGCTAATAGCCCTATGATTCCCACATTCCATACGTGACCCTTTACCTTTGTATAATGGCATGATCACAGCCCTTCTCCAATCTAAAGGCGTGTAACCTTCCTTTAAACATTGGTTAAAAAGATTGCACAACCATGTGAGAATTACACGGCTACCTCCTTTAAAATATTCAGCAGCAATATTGTCAAACCCAACAGCCTTACCATTCTTCATACATTTAATCGAGCTTTCTATCTCATCCATGCTAATTTCGGTAACATTCACTCCATCGTCATTCATATCTGATTCGCCACTGGAATCACTGTCATTCACTTCGCTTTCGAAGACTTCCTCGAAATAATTCATCCATCTCTCTTTTATTTTTTCCTCATTCGTCAACATTTTTCCATCTTTTGATTTTATCACTTTCATGCTTCCGTTTTCTGGGCCACTCCGGGACCTTTTGACTTCTTTCCAAAACAACTTAATGTTTTCTTGGAAATGGTTTGTCATTTTCATTCCTTCTTCCTCTTCCAGGCGTTTCTTTCGTTCTTTCACTCCAACTCTTACTTTTTTCTTACATTCCTTATATACTTCTTTCGCTCGATACTTCTCTTCGCTGGAAGCACTGCCAGCCGCAATCAGACACAACCATGCTTTCTTCTTTTCTGAGACCAGTGCTTTAATCTCATCATCCCACCATGCATCACCTTTCTTCCTACCTTGCGTACTTATTCCACAAACCTCCCTAGCAGATTCACAAAGACACACTTTTATGTGGTTCCATGTTTCGTCTATGCTTAGACCATCCATTTCCTTCGCATTCAATCTTATCTCTGCACAATTCACATACTTACTTCTCACATTATCGTTTTGCAGTTTTTCTATTTTGACTCTTGTCGGAGCTGGTACCGTTTTCACTTTAGAGCGCCAACCGCGAAAGAGGTTTACTCTCGACACTACAAGAAAGTGGTCAGTTTCGACCTCAGCCCCTCTGAAAACTCTTGTGTCCTCGGTAACAGCTCTCAACCTAGAGTCAATTACTACAAAATCAATAATTGACCTCTCATTTCCTCTTTCCCACGTATATTGGTGGATACCTTTATGATCGAAGAAAGTATTCGACACAAACAGGTTCCACTCTAAACATACTTCAAGCATTCTGTTCCCGTTGTCATTCGTTCTTTTATCCCCAAACATACCTAAGACCGAATCAAATCCGTCACGTCTAATTCCCACCCACCCATTCAAATCGCCTGCCATTATAATCCTTTCGTTCATATTTTTTAGTCTCATTACAACATTCACACCAGTCCAAAAATCATCTTTCACTTCATCGCTTTCAGAATTAACAGGGGCGTAGCAAATAACAAGAAACACCCTTGTCAAACCGATTTTAAATCTGATCCACATTATTCTCGGACTTACACATTCATACTGCAACATACATTCAATCATTCTGGGAGACAGTAGCGCTGCAACACCTTGACAAGCCCTCTCCGTATCTGGTCTCCCAGACCAAATGACGAGCCTATCATTATGCTGCATTGTACCGCTACCTTTTTTCATACTCTCTGTTATACAAAGTACGTCCAAACATTTGCTCACCATAGTATCACACAGTTCGTTCATCTTTCTTTCCATTCCTCCTCTAATGTTCCATGTACCAATTCGACATTGATCACGTTCCGTCCTCCTCTTTGCGCCACCGAAGGGTTGGCGATGTGATGGATAGCGAACCTCATCGACATCTTTGTCGGCCATTCCCTTCCAAGTACTACTTAAACATCTTAATTATACAACTTATCATATCGTTACACACATAAAACAAATAATACATATTTATACGCTTAATATAACATTTAACTTAACAAATAAACTACCACTAAAAATAGTTATTTTATCACTATATAATTGTTTTAAAACACTCCATGTAGACAGCAAACCAAAGAGCGCGGGTTCATTCCGATTTCATCCTTCATTTCCGATGTCATTATTCCACGCGCGGAAGGGCACGAGCGGTGGGGAGCGGAGGTTGCGGCAGGGGTTGCATGAGTCGCCAAATGACTCTTTTCTTGTGCGGGTTCAGGGTAGATTCCGAGAAACGATGATTCTGTGGCCTAAGCAATGTCATATGGCCCACATTCTGACTGCCCAACTAAAAATGGCGGAAATCAAAATTCGCCATGAAACAGAAGAAAAAACGCACTTGGAACAGAAAATTACCCAGCTGGAGTCTGACCTCGGACCTGTCATGCGAAGAGTGGCTGTAGCAACGGAGGCCAGCCTTTCATTTGCTGACATTGTCCGAAAGCAATCAAATGTTGCCCACCAACACCCGCCAATCACACAATCTGGACAGCACGTCGGAGCACCAAGGCCCGCAATCTGCATCTTCCCAAAAGACGCAGATGTCACCAAGGACAGCGAAGAAACAAAGAAAATAATCCAGAACTTAATTCGGCCATATGAATTAGGAGTACGAATTACAGGGATTAGAAAGATTCGGAATAAATGTGTCCTGCTTAACAGAAACATTAGCTGAACAGGATAAATTGCTAAAAGCACCGTGTTTTGACAATTCGGGTTCCCTTAAAGCTCGACTTCCCACAAAACGACTCCCGAGAATAATATTCTTTAATGTCCCGCGGGAATTTTTTTAATTTTTTTTAAATTTTATTTATTAACCAATATACATATAATACATAATTAAACAATATATATAATATTAGTGGTAACAATACCTCCCTAATTGAGAAATTCTCGTGTTTAGGGAGGGATTGATTGAATTGACGGATGATGAATTCTTGAGGATCGCCCTGACGGGTGTTCCTAATGTACAAGACATCGAGGGATCTTTATTGACCTGCAAGCTAAGTCACCTGGCCGGCGCTCACACTGGAACTACCTGTCATCGTGTTTACGAGATGCCCGCAACATTAAGGAAAATGCTGGTGGAACAAAAGAAAGTCTTCGTAAACTGGATTGTGTGCTGCGTCAGGGATTTTATTGGACTTACTGTCTGTACTAAGTGCCACATGATAGGGCACTCTTACAAATATTGTAAAGATACGAAATCTACACGTGGTCACTGTGCTCAACAAAACCACACCCGTGAGTCTTGCCCAAATGCCACCGTAAAACCAGTTTGCGCGACATGTACTAAATTTGGTAGACCTGCTGATCACTCAACTGGTGACAGGGATAACTGCCCGGCGTACATAGCGGCCCTCAAGAAAGACCTTGCTACAATAAACTATGGAGTGTAATATACATGAACGAATCGAAAATGAAATGCAAAATATTATTGATATAGACACACTTAATTTTCTCGACGCCTCAAAAGTATCCACGCATTTTAAAGGCAATTACTGCTTGAAAATACTAAATCAAAATATCAGAAGTGTTACCAAAAATATTGATAATTTATTAGTTGCCTTAGAACAAATAAAAATAAATTTTGATGTCATCATCCTTACCGAATGCTGGATTAATGACGACTTCGTTGCGCCCAGCATACAAGGCTACGATGTTTTCTCATAAAAAACCACAAAAACCGTAGTGATGGAGTGATAGTTTACACAAAATATTCTATTTTTGGTTCAATGATTCCCATTACTATACTAGAAGCAAACAGTGTGTGCATACAATGTCTTGATTCTGTTGTCATCATCGCTATCTGTCGGTCTCCTTCATATAATAACATATCAAAATTCCTTATGTCACTGAACGAAAACCCTCAAAAGCATAACAAATTCACTAACTGCATCATAGCTGGAGACCTGAACATTGATATAATTACTATTAACCGCATTAAACAGTCACACGTTGAGGTTAAAGAGGCTTTTCAACAATAACTCTTGGGTTTTCCGAGCCCCAGATGCTACAATTTTGCTTGATGACGAAGCCATGAGGTGGAAATGGGCCTCATCACTCAAGATGATTTGCATTTGATTCACTAAAGTAAATTTTAATAATTTCAATGAGTTGTTTTTTTTTTTTTTTTAAATTTATTTATTAAATTGAATATAATTACATTTAATACAATATAAGATATGGGTAGTCCCACAAAGCTGTGACATCAGCTTGTCTGTAGGTTCTACCATTTAATGTTATAACATAATACACATAGCTTAAGTTTAAATATTAATACCAAATATAATGTTTAGGATAGATAAACGTATTGTTCATTTATTAACCACTTTTTGTCAGTTTAGGGCAGGGTTCCTCATTATTTTTTAAGTTAAAGTTTTCGTTGAATTTGTTATAAATCACAGGTATCAAATAGTCAAGTGTTCTGCTACCATACTTATTTGATATTAGTGGAATTTTTAGGCCTTTTTTTCAGTAAATCTCGTCTTGTGACTATGCACCAATAACTTTTTGCACGCATTTTCTCCCGCATTATCCATAATTATAATAAACCAGAGAAGCCCTTTAATTGGAAGTAGGCCCTCAGAGCCATACAGGAATTTTAAGTTGTTTCTTTGTTTGTAAATGCTAGGTTTAACAATTTTTTTAATTATAGCAGTTTGTAAATTTTGAATGTATTTAATATTAATATTACTCGAGTGTCCACAAGTTCGAATTCCATATCTAAGTATTGATTCGACCATAGAATGTTATATAAGTTTGAGAGTGCATCGAGGCAACACAAATTTTAATTTATAAAAATTACTCGTCAAACATCGGAGCTGGTTACAAATTTTGGTCACACTTTTGTCCCATTTAAAGTCTACGATTATGCCAAGGTAAGTATATTCGTCTGTAAAATCAATTTTTTCACAGCAGCAAATATTATCCTTTTTTATGCATACATTCAAAATTATGTGCAGTCATTTTAGGTAAGTTCCACATTTTCAAGCTTGGTGATCTTATATACATGCTTTTTGTTTTTTTGACATTAATAATTAGGTCTCATGATGTAGGCATCATGAGACCATTTACGTAGCTCGTTAAAGTCTATTTGTAATTCTTGAATAGCTATTTTAGGGTTTTCATTAGAGACAACTAGTGCAGTATCATCAGCGAAAATGAATCTACGGGCTATTTAAAAAAGTTTAGACATGGCAATTACATATATAATGTATAATTTTGGTCCTAAAATTGACCCTTGTGGCACTCCTGATTTAATAAATCTAAAATTACTCATTATATTCAAAATCTTTACATACATTTTTCTATTTGTTAAATAGTTTTTGAAAAATGAAAATGGAGTTTACCACGGATTCCTATGATTTCGAGTACCTTGATTAATTGTATATGGCTGAGTGTATCGAAAGCTTTTGAGAAATCGATAAATGATACTAGTACATGTTTTTTTGAGTTAAGCTCTGATGCTTTTTTGTTTTTGGAAGCCATACTGACATTCATCAATAATGCCCAAATTATTTAAATATCTATCCAAATTTATAGATATATATTTTTCTAATATTTTTTCTAATGCGGGTAATAAGGAAATAGGCCTATAATTATTTATTACGGTGTGATCTCCATTTTAAAAAATGGGCCTTATGATGCTGCATTTTAGTTCAGCTGGAATGTGACTTGTGTCAATAATTCTGTTAATTAGGTGAGTAATTATAGGACCAAATAATTTGACATGTTTTTTTAGATCATTCATGCGAATTAGATCCACGCCCGGTGTCTTTGAATTTTTCATTCTTCCGATAATGCATTCAGTTTGTTCTGCATTAGCTCTTGGTACGTACATTGAAGGTTGCAAATGTTCTTGCTTCAACTCTTGAATTGTTGAAGCGTGTATCGTTCCTTGTCAAATGTCAAAAAATGACAGCTTCAAAAGTAACATCTACCGAAATAGCGGGCTATTCAAAATAAGACCTCTTATTGGAAAACCCTGTAAATATGCTATCGAAATATAACATTTAAAAAAGTGTTTTATTTGATGTTAAATTAACGATTTTATTTCCGGGGGTCCTGGGGACTCCACCAGGTAAATTGTGTATGTATGAAGTCACCGAGTAAATCAAGTGTTAACCAGCCAGAGCTGGCTGGAGAGCGATGAATTTGTTCCACAATTTCATCATCATATTTTATTTTAAATACTGGAGGATACATCTACCGATCCTGTACTTTTACTGGGTCTAGTTTTGGTTACCACCGTGCCGCACGGCTACCAAGTTTAACCCATAATGGACATGCCAACAATAATGGAAAACATAAAAAGTGATCGTAAAGGATTCTACAGTGAGAAATAACATTGAATTAACAATTAGAAGGAAAACTAAACAAATTATAAGAAACAACTTTATTTAGATAATAAACAGGCAAAATAACATCGAAACAAGTGATAACTGCGAATCGGATAAGAGTATTTACCTTTGTGGCATAATATGTTGTATATGTATATTTTTTCATCCTTTTCCTTTTATAGTGTACATTTTTTTCTCTTTCGTTCTTCTCTCCTTTTTAAAATAATAGTATTTTATAGTGTTTCTTGCAATTAAATATCAATGTATATCATGGTCACCCTACATGTTTACTACATTATACTGTAATGAATTGGTTGGATTTAGATTAATAGGTACCCAATTTGTAGAAACGTTAATGTAACAATATTGTTCTCTTAAGGGTGGTACACACGCAAAGCTCACATCAACAGATAATATAAAGCACAATAGCGCTCGCCATACAATCCCATACAGACCCGACACACGTAAAAAGATAACGCGCTATAAGTGTGGTTCTGAACTTCGCTAACCGAATTTATTTTACGTAACCGCTCCCGACGCGATATTTGAAAAGTTATGCGTCCCCCTCTCCGCCGTAAAAAGGAGAGGGGGTCATTTTAATTACGGAGCTACTAACTAAGTTCCGTGTTCCCTTTGACAGCCATGACATAAGCAGCCTAATAATGCATTTCTTATTTATTATGTTAGCTCATATCGTCATGTGTGCTAGTAAATTTAGAAACATAAAAAATTATGTACATGGTGGAATGTCTCTCTACTCATTCGAAAATAATTAAAAAATTTCCCATCAGAGAGCTCGTAAAAAAGGTGGAACTCCCCATGTTCTTTTTTGAAAGGGATGTGTCGCTCCACCCAAATCCGTCGATCAAGCATCGAACCCGCTAACGTCAACTGAGCACTGCTGGCGGCATCATCATCTGAGGATGAGCTGTCCAACAGATCCAGCAATAGGCGACAAGTATCATCCATTTCGAAAACGTGCTCAGGCTGTCAGTAAGTAAAGTTGTCACTTTGACAGATGAAATTATGTTCGGCCGCTCTCGAATTCAACTGACCCCCTCTCCTACCATAGGAAGAAATATTTGATAGCGTCGTGTGTCGGTAGAAAAGATGATGCGCTATACATTAACTTTTGATGTGGGCTTTGCGTGTGTACTAACTCTTAATATATAATCTTTGTGCTATTTTTTAATTTTATTAGTTTCTAAAATTATTGACCTCAACACAGGCTTGTCCCAGTGAGGTTAAAAATTCTAACGTAAAAAAGATACAATGTAAAGAAACAATAAATAAATTGTTTACAGACCTGCGACTATTTTTTAACATTAAAAATAATGACATTTAACTTTTTGTGATAACTAGCAATATGCCAAAATATCCTGACTCAGTGATATATCTTAAAATACATCATTGTTTTACAGTAGTGATGCTAGTGAAATTAATAGCAGTGCCAAAAATATGAAATTTCTAAGACATCACACTCAAAAAAATTGACATGTTGTATTGTAAGTACATTAACCCACAGTGTAAACAGGCAAAATAAAATCTAAATAAGTCAGAAAAGTGTGTGTCAAGTAAAAGTAACAACCGCGCATCGGATAAGCGTAATGCTTACACTCCTAAACAACATTCGTGGTATTTTTAAATTTATATTAAAGAAAATAACATTGAATTTGTGGTGATAATTAGTATTCTGCCAAAACTTCCTCACTCAGTGAATTATCTTAAAGCTTTCACATTGTGTACCAGTTATACCACAGTGGTTCTGCTAGTGCCATTAAAAAACTGTGCCAAAATCCATAGTTTAACCGGGATATCATTCTCAAACATTCTAAACGGTGACAATTACGTGGGTACGCAAAATGACACCTGTTCACCAACATTAGCTGCCTTTATACAGTCGCTCTGTCGCGCGTGAAACAGCAATAGTGCGCGAAAGAATGCGCGTGTAAAGATGAGGGATTCGGAAGGGATAGACCGTGCGATTGCGTTCATCAGTATTTGACGCAATCGCGTGGTTCGAGGTTGCTTTACACGTACAGTTCTTTCGCGCACGCAAGATGGCGGACATACGCACGTGGAGTAAAGAATTAATAATAGAGTTACTTGAGTTATATAAGTCTTTTCCTTGCCTATGGAAAATTAAGTCGGAACATTATAAAAACAAAAATCTTAAGGAGGAAGCTTACATCAAAATAATCGACTTTTGTAAAGAGAAAGGATTTCCTGATGCCAATCGAGATTTTGTGGTCAAAAAACTACAAAGTCTAAGAGGCTCTTTTCGAAAGGAACTAAAGAAAGTTCAAAACAGCCACCGCAGTGGAAAAGGAACAGATGAAGTGTACAAATCCTCGCTTTGGTACTATGATCATTTGCTGTTCACTAAGGACCAAGAACTACCTACTGACAGTATATCTAACATTGAGGATGATCCAGTTGATGAAAACAGAGCTGTTGAGGAAAATATTATTTCGACCAACGAAGGCGGAATAACAGAAAGTGGCGTTGGTGAAATTGGACAGCAAACTCAAGTCGTAAGTAAATTTAATTTATTTTTATTTATTATTATTATACATTTAAATATATCCAATAGTACAGTTAAAACATTTTGACCGTTTAAGAACTCACGTTACTTAACCCTATTGGTTGTCGCACACAAAGACACACACACACGCAACTTTAAGAGAAGGTCCGACAACCTTTACATTATATTTTCTGTTTTTAAGTTCTTCCACTATTAACCATACGATCTTGCCACTCAACACTCCCATCTGTATTAAAGTATGTTTTATATTGTTCTCTGTTTCGTTTAGCTTCCGAAGTGATCTGTGTGTGGGGACGTCTTTGAAGATTGATCAATGGAACAGAATTTTGTTGAGAGTCTGTAGTAATCTCGTCTCGTGGGTAATTAGAAATAGGATATGTGTTACTGCGTTTACACAAAAAATTGTGTAAAGTGCAAATAGCAAGGACGACGTAACAAATACTTTTGTGGTTTTTTATATTTATTGCTCTTTGTAATACCCTAAACCTTGCTGAAATGATTCCAAATGCATTTTCAACTACGTTACGGGCCCTTGACAGTCTGTAATTATAAATCCTTTTTTCGTAATCTAGTTCTCTCTGAGAATATGGTTTGAGAAAATTAGGTTCTAATCCAAACGCTTCATCACCCAGAAAGACAAAGTTCAAGTTATTTACGGTATCACAATTTTCTGGAAAATTGAGATCGCCCATTTGCAGTTTATGATAAAATTCTGTTTGCTCTAAGACTCCTCCATCGGATACTCTTCCATTTTTACCCACGTCAACATAAAGAAACTCATAGTTTGGACCAACTAAAGCCATCAATACGATGCTATAGAAGTGTTTGTAATTATAGTACACAGCTCCGGAACCCGGCAAAGGCACAATGCGAATGTGCTTGCCATCCATGGCACCTCCGCAGTTGATGAATTGCCATTTCACTTCAAATTCTTTTGCTATCTTGATCCATTCTTCCTTCGTAGACGGCATCTGAAAATGAAATTATAATATGTTTTTTGTCTTATATTTTTAGAATGATGCTGCTCCTACTGGATGGGACTCGACACCGCGTAGAAATAAAAGAAAAGCTACAAACAACTACCAGGCCGAATTCTTTAAAGTCTGTGCAGATACTCTCAAATCAAATAGCAAGGAGTTTTCGGAGTTCGAAGTCGCCGGAATGAATATGGCCAAAAAATTAACTAAAATGGATCCGGTGCAGGCAATTTATGCGGAATCCTTAATAAATAATATTTTACGCAAAGGGTTGCTGAAAAAGTTGACAGAAGAAACTGACATATGCGACAATTATTGTAATAAGACCATTCGAACACCGTCTTCTGCTGACTTGCACAGGACTTCATCGATTAGTTCAGACGTATCACAGTCTATATTAGAAGGCATCTACCAAAATCAGGAAGAAACAAGCCTGAGAACTTTTTACGAATCTTCTACTGATACGTACCAATGACAATCTGATATGTATCTCAAATGAATCACAATTAATCTCAATAAAAAATACTATGTAAAACTATAATTTGGATGATGATTAAAGATATACAGGACTGATTATTTAGATTTTTATTTATAACAATAATAAAGTTACTTACCTTTAAATAATCCAGCCTTAAACATTCATAAATAGCTCGACACGTTTCTGGTATTATTGAAGAAAGAGATGGAGCAGATATACCGGTACTGAATTTCAAATCTTCAAATGAGCGTCCTGTGGCGAGATATCGAAGAGTTGCTGCTAATCGTGCTTCTGCACTAATACTCTCTCTCATAATGGTGTCTTGCCTTGATATTTTATGTTTGATTTTATCTAACAACATACTAAATAACTGATCATCCATACGCAAATAATTCTTGAAATCGTCCGGATAGTTTTCACGTAATTCTTCAATCAGTGGCATATGACAATATTGCTGTCTGTATTTCTTAACCCATACAGATCGTTTCTTCTTCTTTTTGAGTAGGCTAACACCAGCAAATATCATGACTTGTGCCATGATATTTCTTTTTCTTCTATCCATTTTGCTCCGTCGCACTATACTGAGTGTACGCGAACTTGAGTAAAACTTTGTAAATTGCACACACTCCAACACGCGCCAGTTCCACGCAGTCTATCGCGCATGATTAGTCTTTACACGTTCGCTCTTTCCGTTCACATGTAACGTACACATGTAATCGCGCGCGAATGAATGTTAAGCTTCAAAACTAACAAAAAGTGATCGCGCACGATTGCGCGCACAGGCTTACCAATACGCAATCCTGTACGCTCCTGAGAATGCGCGATAGAGCGACTGTATAAAGGCAGCTATTGCCTGGCAACAGGCGTTCGTTCCAAAATAGAATAAAGGTGTTGTTGAAGTTGCCAGCCAATTATATAAAATAATCCAGGAATTCATACAATCTACTTTATTCTATTTTGACGTCTGCGAGTATAGTACTCATTTCTATACAAAATCAAAATGCAAAGCGCCGGTACATCAGAAAGTGTGTAACCCCTTCGAAACATCTGCTCTGACCCCTCTTAGGTCTCCAAAGGGAAATGAGTATGGCACTCAATCAGATGTCATTTATGATCCTGAATATTACACCTCACTCTCCAGGAGAAGCAGAACAAGATGATGATACTTCAAAGCCGAGTACCCAAAATATCTTCAAAGATGCAAGAAGATCACTGAACTTAATCAAAACAACAATATCGGAGGGCAAAAGCAAAACTTCGGTATCACAAAAAGACAAAATAGGGCACGAGTTAGATTAATCATATGATAAATATAAATCGTGTGATGTGTGTACGTACACCTGTTCTCAAGCTGTAAGCCTTAAAATGCATAAACGCACTCACACAGGTGCGAAACCATTCTTGTGTGATGTGTGTACGTACACCTGTTCTCAAGTTGTAAGCCTTAAAATGCATAAAAGCACTCACACAGGTGCGAAACCATTCTTGTGTGATGTGTGTACGTACACCTGTTCTCAAGCTGTAAGCCTTAAAGTGCATAAACGCACTCACACAGGTGAGAAATTAATTAATCTTGTGAAATGATTGTAACAAAGGATTTTCCAATAAGAGGTGTAATTTTGGATATTAATTAAGGAATTAGTGATTTTTTATGGCCGGAATTGGATAGTATTGATGTGGACAACGTTTACTTTCAACAAGACGGCGCTACGTGCCACACAAGTGTTGTGTATAAAGCTTCGGGCTTTTAGACACAGATGGCAGTGCTCTTAGTTTTAGCCTCCGACGACAGAGGGCGTCTCAGCTTCAGGTTAGGTTTCATTTGGAATCCCTCTGGCAGACCGAATCTAGCTAGGACCGATAAAGGTTGACCAACGCGGTTATATTGTACACGCGATATTCTAAATAAACCAGTTAATAACAAGTAACCTATCTTATTATATCTTCCATCCAAGGAGTGTTGGAAGTCTGTGGCAAGAAGTCCACGGCTGACTACCCTGAAGGGTAGAACATCACAGCTGGCGCAGCCGGTAGGATAACTGGAGAATTTTTTTTTGTTGTCACACGGCAGCAAAATTTTGTCAACCGGGAACGTGAGGGCTAAGTCACGGGGTGACTTCCAATTGTGTTTTCCTTCGTGGAGAAGGGAGACAAGATTGGTTATCCAGGGCCGTGGAGGCCTAGGATCGACGTTTTCTGTTCTAGGAATTAAGAGGCAATTTACCAGAGGACCATTTTAACAAAGGAAAATAATCCATTGCCAAGGCGAGCGGTGGAGCTAATTTGGAACAATAAAACATTGCCAGGACGTGCGGTGTTTGCAGCATCTATCTATTGCCAAGGCGAGCGGTGGATAATAACAACTTTTGAAGGAATTTCTGGAAGATTGGCGGCGCAGAGAAGAGTTCCTGAGTTAAGTAGTTGTTTTTTTTGTTGGAGGTTATTGTTCCGGGTTTTGTTTTTTTTCTTGTGTGTTTTTATTGTGGTCTGTGCTTCGTGTAGATATGGAATCGGGAAGAATCCCGAGTTTTAATCATCTCGAGGGAGATTGGTTCGTGTTTAAGCTTCGTCTAGAACAGTTTTTCGTTATAAATGATGAGATTAACGCGGATAAAAAAAGGGCGTTTTTGTTAAATCTTTTGGAGCCGGATACACTCTCTTTGTTGATAAATTTGTGTTTTCCACTTAGAGTTACGGACGTTTCTTTTGAAAAATTATGGGCACTTCTTGAAAAACATTGCAATAAAAAGCGTTCAGTATTCAAAGAACGCGAAGTATTTTTTTCAGCAAGACAAGAGGCGGGCGAATCCATTAAAGATTTTGGGGTTAGATTACGGTCTTTGTCAACTTATTGTGAGTTTGAAGCTAGGTTGGAGAAAAATTTAGTAGATATGTTTGCCATTGGATTATTACCGGGTCGCATTAAATACAAGATTTACTTGGAAGGGCTGAAATTGTCACTTAGCGAACTAGAGGAAATAGCTAATAGTATGTCAGTTTTAGACGTTCCAAATAATTCAGTTAAATCAGAGGTTAACATTATCAGTAAGAACACTAGCAATAGGCATTTTTCTAAGGGCAATAAACAAAAGTTTGCCGCGAGTTCATCTGTAAACAAACCGACGTATACAGTACCATCGGGTGCGAAAACCCAGTGCCGAATTTGCAAGAAAACGGGTCATTGTACTAATTCATGCAAATTTCGCAATGCGAGATGCTACAAATGCAATGAAGTAGGTCATCTGCAAAAATATTGTGTGAATAATAACTTTTCAAATAGTGTAAATCCAATTGTTGAGGATTTTTGTTGTAATAATCATGTGATAGCTTCAATAAAACCGTTCACAGCAGACATTATAATTAACGACAAGCATTTTAGTGCGATGGTCGATTCGGGATCTTCGTTAAGTGTAATGCAGGAAGAAATCTTTAAGCGTCATTTTGGTTCATTAAAATTATTGGCGGATAACCGTATCATTACTGGGTACGCAGGGAATCCTTTGAAAGTTATTGGCAAAGTTATTTTTGACGTGAAGTTCAAAAATAAAAACAATAATGTTACATTTATAATTGTTGCGGGAGGTTCAGATCTAATTGTAGGTAGAGATTTCATGGATATTTTTGGGTTAGAAATCGCTTCAGTACAAAATACAATTAATTCGGTGGACCCTGAAGAGGAATATAAGGATAATTTTATTCGTGAATTTCCGGATGTTTTTACTGAAAAGCTGGGTAAATTTAATAAATTTAAGGTGTCTTTTAAGGTTAATAAAGATGCGAGTCCAATTTTTTTTAATGCTAGGCCGGTTCCCTTTTCAATTAAAGAAAAAATTGAGGCGGAATTAAAGTCTATGGTAAAAGACGGGATAATATCACCGGTAACGAGTAGCAATTTTGCATCACCGATAGTACCTGTCGTAAAGAAGAACGGTAACATTAGGGTTTGCGCTGACTTCAAAAGAAGTCTTAATCTGATTACGAATTTGGAAAAATATCCATTACCCAAGATAGAAGAGGTTATTCATAAGATAAGTTCAGGTAAATTATTTGCGAAACTGGATCTAAAACAAGCATACTGTCAGTTAGAATTGGAGGAACATTGTAAAAGATTTACATGCATTAATACGCATTTGGGATTATTCCAGTTTAATAGGCTGGTCTTCGGTTTTAAATCGGCACCGGCAATTTTTGCGAGAACTATAGCAAGTTGTTTGCAAGATTTAAAAGGCGTGGCATTTTATTTAGATGACATTATAATTTCAGGGATCAATGAGCGGGATCTCGAGAGTAATATTCGCGCGGTGTGTAATCGCTTAAGAGAATGTGGTTTATGCGTCAATACGGAGAAATGTGAATTTTTTGTTAAAACAATTGATTTTTTAGGATACGTAATTTCGGAAAAGGGTATTCAACCTCAAAGTGACAAATTAGAAGCTATTAAAAAAGCACCGTATCCAGCAGATGTTCAACAATTAAAAAGTTTATTAGGATTTTTTAATTTTTATAGGAATTTCATTCCGAATATGTCTTCAATCTGCGAACCGTTACATAATCTCTTAAAGAAAAATACGAGGTTTGAGTTCGATCAGAGGTTTTCAGACGCTGTGGACAAGATTAAATGCCTAATGAGTAGTAATAGGATACTAACGAATTACTTTCCTAATTTACCTATTAAGCTATATACTGATGCAAGTAGCTCGGGGCTCGGAGCTTCCTTGTTCCATAGTTTCGCGGATGGATCGTTGAGACCAATTGAATTTGCGTCTAGAAGTTTAACAAGTGCGGAAAAAAAATACAGCATCCTTGATTTGGAAGCTTTGGCTATTGTTTTTGGGTTAAACAAGTTTTTTCGCTATTTATATGGAAGAGAATTTACATTATGTGTAGACAATATGCCACTAATGAGGATTTTAGGAGAAAATAAACATATACCGGTGTTAGCAGCTAATCGGTTGCAACGTTATGGGATCATCTTGGCAGGGTTCTCATACAAAATTGAGTACGTCAAATCAGCTAATAATCATGCGGATTATTTATCGCGTTTTCCGTTGGAAAACTCAGAGGAAAAATCGGTAGACGATCTAGGTTCCGATTTCATAGGCTATATAGAAAAGTGTGAACACTTAGATGTAAAGCGTATAGTCGCAGCGACAGGCTCAGACCCAGAAATTCAAGGAATTTTAGGACATCTTCGTAGAGGGTGGCCCAAGTGGGTAAATCGCGATAGTTTTTTATGGAAATTCTGGATGAAAAGGAATGAATTATCTATTGAAAATGATTGTTTGTTTTGGCAACATAGAATTATAATTCCAAGTTCGCTTCAGAATATAGTTTTAGATTTGTTACACAGATCGCATTTGGGCATTGTAAAAATGAAGGGATTAGCCAAAGGTTATTTTTGGTGGCCGTCAATGAACAAGGACTTCAAAGTTGCAAAGATTGTGCAGCAGTTAGGCCGTTACCACCTAAGAGTCATTTATCAGTCTGGCCTAATTCAGGATCATGGAAGAGGCTGCATCTGGATTATTGCGGGCCAATTTCGGGGAAAATGTTTTTAGTTATTTGCGACGCTTTCTCAAAATGGGTAGATTGCGTGGAAATACCGAAAGCAGACTCAAGTCATACGATTAATGAGTTGAAGAGAATTTTTTCAAATTTTGGGTACCCGGACTGTATTGTAACTGATAATGGAACCGTTTTTACTAGTCAGGAGTTCAAAGATTTCTTAGAGTATAATAATATTGAGTTTTTAACAACGCCAGTGCGTCATCCCCAAAGCAATGGGCAGGCAGAAAACTCGGTAAAAACAGTGAAGAATTTTTTAAAGAAAATTCTTGTTAATAACGTATTTAAGTCAAATTATAAAGATAGATTATATGAATTTTTAAGTGATTATAGAAATATTCCACATTCCACAACTGGAATTGAACCCTCAGTGCTAATGTTTGGTAGGAGATTAAAATCAACCTTTAGTAGCCTTTTACCTAAAAGTTTTGAAGGAAACGTAGCAACCTCGACAGAGAATTTAGCGAATGCGAATATTAATAAAGGTCAAGAAAATCAGTTTAGGAATTTCGGTGGGGTTGTTTGTAGAAGTTTTCAGATAGGTCAGAAGTGTTTAGCGAGAGACTTCAGACAAGTGAATAAATGTTCTTGGGCAAAAGGAATTGTTGAAAAAAGACTGGGAAAAAAACTGTATATTATTAAAATTGTGGGGACACAGATGTCGTGGAAAAGGCATATTGATCAACTGAGAGGATGTCCGCAGCATAGAGAGGAAGAGGCAGAGAGTGAACCTTTCGCGTCTGATATGACGAAATGCTGGGCAGATGAGGTTGACACGTCACTCCTTTTGAGAGATTTTAACCGGAGTTCTCTTGATTTCAGGTCTCCAGGGAGAAACAGAAGCCCACCACAAAATGAACCAGCACCATGGGCGGGACGACTTCGTCCCAGACGTCTTTGAAATGACCTCCAGGGAAAGAATCAGCTACTTATAGGGTCAACATCTTTTTGGAGTAGAGTCAGTGCTTAATGAATTATTTAATTTTGTGTGTAATGATATATTTTCAAATATTTAGTTCTTGATTTTGGTGACATCTGTTTGCGATTGTATAGATTCGTGATTTTAAAAATAATACTGTAACAATGAAATATCGTAGACAGGTTTCTAGTTAGCAGGGGGAAGATGTTGTGTATAAAGCTTCGGGCTTTTAGACACAGATGGCAGTGCTCTTAGTTTTAGCCTCCGACGACAGAGGGCGTCTCAGCTTCAGGTTAGGTTTCATTTGGAATCCCTCTGGCAGACCGAATCTAGCTAGGACCGATAAAGGTTGACCAACGCGGTTATATTGTACACGCGATATTCTAAATAAACCAGTTAATAACAAGTAACCTATCTTATTATATCTTCCATCCAAGGAGTGTTGGAAGTCTGTGGCAAGAAGTCCACGGCTGACTACCCTGAAGGGTAGAACATCACAGCAACGAAACCATTGATCTTTTACGGGAAAAGTTTCCGGACCGTGTTATCTCTCGAAGAGGTGATCACAATTGGCCACCGAGATCTTGTGATTTAACACCTTGCGACTTCTTCCTTCGGGGCCACGTGAAAGAGAAGGTCTACGCCAACAGCCCAGCGTCGATTCAAGACCTCAAAGATGGGATTCGTGAGGCTATCGAGGACATAAGGCAGCCACTTTGCGATTTGGTTATGGAAAATTTCATGAAAAGGATATGGTCCTGTAGGCGTGGTCGTGGTGGTCATATGACTGATGTTATTTTTCACTATTAACGGCATACCTTCCTCTTTATAATTAAATAAACATTCGTTCATTTATATTAAAAAATTGCATTTTTCTTTGAATATCAAAATAACTCCAAAAATAAACTTAATGCTAGTCTCAGACGAGCACTATTCTCTCATAATATGTGGGCTTGGCTGTTTCACCATGTCGCTCGCCATATATTGCGAATGTGAATGTATGGCAAGAAATATGCTGAAATAGGCCAAGCCTATATTATGAAAGGTTAGCGCTTGTGCGCGCGACTAAACACAATTTCACATTTTCCTCGTAACTATTGATGTGTACCCGAAAATATTCCCCAACCTAATTTAAATCCCCCAAAGTCCGGAATTTATTTATTTTACTAAGAGAGTTATTCTGAATGAGGTTTTCGTTTTTTGATGAAAACTTATTATATTTAAAAAGTTGGTAAGAGAAAAAATCGTGTTTCGATATCTCCAAAAATGAGGAAGTTATGAGCTTTCAAAGTGAACTTGAGTAAAATATTTACAATTGTGTCTTTTGACATCAAACAATACATAATTCAGAACAATTCATAGTGCTGCAGTGCTGCTATGTCATTCATTGTATGTACCTTGACATCACACGCTTATCGGGCGGCCGGAAATATCCACATTTTGACGGCTTATGTCTTCTGTACCATTTGAAATATTCCAATAATTTAAAAAAGTTTTGTCCTCAGCGTTATCAAATTAATGATACATTGGAAATATCATGAAATTTCGTTGTAGAAGATTTCAGTAATTAAAGGAGAATTGAAAACAATACGACCACTGCTTCAAACTTTGGTTAAAGACGTTTCCGAAAACTGTTGTAGTTGAAAACATGTCAGTCATCAATAACCTGACTAAAGGAAATGAAGAAATTAAAGAAGATTACTGAAATATCAGATTTAAAAAATCCTGAGAAATGTATGAAACATGAATTGCTGAGATCGCTGATGAAAATATTTAGTCCGTTATCATTGCCGAGATCGCTGATGAAAATATTTAGTCCGTTATCGTTGCCGAGATCGCTGATGAAAATATTTAGTCCATTATCATTGCTGAGATCACTGATGAAAATATTTAGCCCATTATCATTGCCGAGATCGCTGATGAAAATATTTAGCCCATTATCATTGCCGAGATCGCTGATGAAAATATTTAGCCCAATATCATTGCCGAGATCGCTGATGAAAATATTTAGTCCATTATCATTGTTGAGATCACTGATGAAAATATTTAGTCCATTATCATTGCTGAGATCACTGATGAAAATATTTAGCCCGTTATCATTGCCGAGATCGCTGATGAAAATATTTAGTCCGTTATCATTGTCGAGATCGCTGATGAAAATATTTAGTCCATTATCATTGAAGAGATCGCTGATGAAAATATTTAGTCCTTTATCATTGCTGAGATCGCTAATGAAATTAAGTCCAAATCATTAACCCTTCAGTACATTTATCACATTTGTTCAGTTTGTAATGTTTTTTGTGTATTTCAAATGCGCTATGTACGTTATTTTTTTTTTAATTTTCCATAAAAACAAATACTGTTTTAGAAACTAGATAGAATCATCTTTTCGGTGTATGCATTCAAAATAAACATAAGTATTTCTAAATAATAAAATTTTAATATCAAACGTGAAAAATGTTGTCAAAAACGCTAACCACATTTTTACTTCATTTTTTACTCTAATCATGGAAAAATTGAGAGAACTCGATATTTCGAAAACACATTCGTTTCGTTTGAAGAATTTGTAAGAAAACTGTACCTTCACTTTTATCTCATTCATATAAAAAAAAATTAATAAATAATTGATAAAGTTAAACCGATTGTTACGATAGCGGCGCGAAATATGAATTGTTAATTTTAGCTAATTTTAGTACTTTATTAATGGATTCCAGTATTTTAATGCTACCGATTTTGTTGTCCGGGTTAAATCTTCCCCATAGGAAAAACTAAACCCTTCCACTCACTTTTCCACAAATGATCAGCTAGTCAATCAACACTATGCAAGTGCATTATATAAGTAAAATAAATACAAAACAATACAAGAACAACAACACGTCAACTCACCAGAGATCAAATGGGAAAAAAAATTCACCGACTCCAGATATTTTCATATCAGAGGGTTCGGCTCGGTAGAACTTCTAACAGGGCCTATAAATCCTACTGATCCCTCAACATAAATATTTAAAAAATCTTTTGTTATCCTACATGTATTCAAAATGACCGACTTTTGCATCTTTATATATAATTTTTTTGATAGATCTAATACGCCTAAATTTTTAATTAGAGAGCTAGGTATAATGCCAGTAGCCGAAATAACGAATGGTAATATTTTTATAGTCTGAGAATGCCAAATTATTTTTATTTCATTTCCTAAATCTGTGTATTTTCTTATTTTTTCACTAACAGATTTTTGAATATTACAGGAATTTGGAATAGCGACATCAATGATATAAGTTATTTTTTTAATTTTGTCATGTAAAACTATATCGGGTCTATTATGACTAATCGCTCGGTCTGTTAGTATAGTTTTATCATAATATATTTTATAAAATTCGTTTTCTAAAAATGAATTTGGTTCGTATTCATAATATGGTACTACATTACGGCAGTCAATCAAGTTATGTTTAATTACCAAATTTTGGTGTATTATTTTTAAAACTTGATTGTGCCTAAATGTATACTCGGACGGTGCTAATATAGAACATCCCGATATAATATGTTCTATAGTTTCCGGAAAAGCCAAACATTTTCTACACAAATCATCAATTTGATTTGTATCTTTGATTATATGCTTTCTATAATTTTTAGTATTAATGACTCTATCCTGAATGGCAAGCATAAATCCTTCTATTTCTGCGCTCAACTCTCCAATACTCAACCATTTGTTTGACGAAATTTTGTCAACATACGTTTGGTTGAGATAATTGAGGTGTTTTGCGTGTAATATTTTATTTGAGCAGGAATCTAATAATTCCTGGTTGGGATTTATAAAAATGTTGGCAATAAATAAATTATTATTATTATTATTATTTATTTATTATTATCAGAAAGATTAATTATTATTACAAAGAATTATTATTTCTCTTTCTAACGTAACTTTTTTTAATGTATTTTCGCATGATAGAAAAAAATACTTATAAATAAAATATAGACACCTGGTCATATATGACCCTCAAACGCTGGAGAGGTTAAAATTCTAATTCACTAACTACAAGGTTCCATTTTTTTATCTTTTCATGAAGAAGCAATTAAATTGTCATTCTCTCAATCCCTTACTTCATTGCATACAATCAAAGTGCTTGGAATATTATCTCTTATAAAACACAGTTTTCAAGAGACACTACTTACAGGAATATACTCAACCTAAAAAATACAGTCATATTTTGTCTAGTATTCAACTTAATCCTCCTGTCAGTTATATTTCGAAAAGGAAAAGAGATGATATACATAGCATGTACAAATATATGCCAGAATATGACAGAGTGTATTTTCAAGCAATATTAACCATTAAATACGGTCACCTCGACCGTTCGGGATTCTGAGTTACCTATGTAAGCGTAGTTGTATTTCCCGTGCTTCTATCTACCCCTCGAGCAGTCGCACGGGAGAGAAAGCATGTATCATGCCACTCAAAAGATAACAGGCCATCTTTAGATATCTTCATTTTGTTAACAACTAGCTGACTAAATTATTTTGACGTATCTTGTTGGTGTAACCCGTGTTCACAATGTAAGGGCCCGAAAATATCTACGATAGTGAAAACCATATCAAAATCCGTTGCGTAGTTTAGAAGAATTAAGCGCTTCAAAAAACACTTTTTGAACTGGTGAACATTTGTGGAAGCAGTGATTTGAGGGAGGACCTCCAAACTGCAGATATAACAGTTAGTTATATATAGATAGTACCTAGTACCAACAGTGTGCACGCCAAAAATCGCTCCGCAAATAATATTCATATTAATAGTTTATACATCGAATTTAATAAAAAAGACATTGATAATCGCATAACTGTGTAACAGTAGTAATCTTCTTTACTTTATTCAAATAAAAACGGCATCGTAATATACATTTTTAAGTGATTTAAAATCTGTGAAGTGAGCTTGTTTAGTGTTGTTGCCTGTAATAACCACTCAACATCAGAATACCTGACATTTCTAAGACTCACAGCACTAATATAACAGTATAATCGCAGCTCCCGCTATATCGGCGGTGGCAAAGCGGTTAGAGCGGCAAACGTCACTTGCTTCAAGCGCAGTACCAAGGGAACAGAGTTCGCTCCCCGTCGTAACCTAACGGCTTTTTTTATTGTAAAATAAGTAGATTTAGTACACTAACCTTCTACATAAATTACAACGCCATCTAGGTGCAATACACCAAAAACACATTAAGATGAACAGGCCAAAGAAAACCACAAAAAAGGCGCCATCTAGCGATTCGGACGAAGACTATCACACTAGCAAAATGATGAAATTTATGGAAAAAAAATTTGAGGACTTATCAGAACAGTTAATGAAATCTTTTAACGAACAACTGAAAAAAGAACTCAGAGAACTTAAAAATTCTGGAATTCTGTTGTAATAAAATTGACGAATACGAAGAAAAAAATAAAATCAAAGATAATTTAATTAAACCATTATAACAAGATAATAAGGAAATCAAAATGCAATTGAACAAAATGGAACAATTTCAAAAACAAAATAATATTGAAATACAAGGAGTTCCTTTCAAAGAGAATGAAAACTTACCTAAAATAGTTCACAATATATTGGAAACAATAAAATGCGAAACTGAATTACCTAAAACAACAAACACATATAGAATTAAAAACAGAAACCCATTAAATAAAAATCCAGGGACAGTAGTTTCTTTTCAAAACAAAGAAAGTAAGGACAATATAATAACCCAGAAAAGAAAATATGGTACTTTGTACCCAAAAAAAAAAATTTCTCTGAAGATAATAAAAACATTGTTTACATTAATGAACAATTGTCACAAAATAATAAACACCTCCTATTCCTGGCGAAATCATCAAGACTAGGCTACAAGTTTATCTGGGCAAAAAATGGTAACATAATGATGAGAAAAGATGAATTAGCCCCAATCATCCACATAAGGCAGCCGGAAGACATTCCCTCCGAATAAATAAACAAGTGACCATAATACGAGGCGTATCCAGAAAGTAAGTGTACTGAATTTTTGTAGGTTACAAATCTTTTTATTGAAACAAAAAAATTACATGGTTACCGTAGTACATATGTAAGCTATTTTTCGACATAGTCGCCATTCCTCTCAATGCAGGTGGTGAAGCGAGGGATCAACTTTTTGATGCCTTCCTCGAAGTAGTTTCCCGCCAACACCTTCGTCCACTTTTCCACCTCCTCCTTTACCTCCTCGTCGGTTAAAAACCCTTTTCCACCCATGTACAGCTTCAGGGAGGTAAAGTGATAATAATCTGAAGGTGCTAGGTTAAGGGAATGCGCGGGGTGGTTCAGGATATCCCATTTAAACGAAGCAAGCAGTTCCTTCGTGGCGTTGGCCGTGTGTGGTCTGGCATTGTCGTGCAGCAGGCTGACTCCCTTTGTCAGCATGCCTCTCCTCTTGTTATGAATCGCCTTCCGCAATTTTTTTAGGATCTCACAGTATCTTGCAGAGTTGATGGTCTCCACTTGAGGCAGATATTCAATCAAAATTATGCCTTGACAGTCCCAAAACACGGATGCCACGATTTTCTTGGCTGAAATTGTGGTTTTGAACTTTTTGGTGGAGGGTGAAGAGATGAGAACCGTTTTTAAACTCGCGATACCACTTGTACACACTTGTACAATTCATAGCTTTATCACCATATGCAGTTTTAACCTCATTATAAACCTCAAACGGAGGTTTTTCCTTCCAAACGAGATAACGTATGAGCCGCGTATTTCGCATTTGGCGGGAGATTGGATTGAAATTTTTCACGAAACGTGTTATCGCGTTGACACTTCTCAACATACTGACCTTGAACAGGTCTCGTTGCGGAGGGGAAGAGTCAGTATCGAAAATATAATTCATTCGGTCATGAGAGCCTCAGTACACTTACTTTCTGGATATGCCTCGTACATGTATAAATACTTGATCATTGTTCAAAATGTCTGATGAAAATTTTTTGCATGAAAACTTTATATGTAAAAACACAAGTGAACTAAATAATCATTTTAAAAATGTTAATTTTTCAGTTCTAAATATGAACATACGGAGTTTAAGAAAGCACTTTGATGAACTCTGTGTCCTAATCGAAAGTCTAGATTTTTATATTATTATATTAACAGAGACACAGATGAAAGAGGTAATCCCCTACAACCTGCCCGGATATATAACCATTTCATCTAAATGCAAACATACTGGACACGATGGAATCACGGTATTTATGAATAATTGTCTCATGAAAACTGCTTTCGAGATTTTAGATTTTAAAACAGCAAATGCTATTAAATTAACATTTAACCATAACAATTATAATTATCTGCTAATAGCTATCTATAGATCACCTTCACTAAATGGATCTCTCTTCACTAACGAACTTAATTCACTTTTAAAAATGACTAACTGTGGTGTATGTGTGTAAGGGGGACAGCATGAGAGCGAGACAGCGAGTACGAGACGTATATAAGAGATCGTATGAGCGGGAATGAGCCTCTCAGTCCAGAACCGTGATAGTCTTCTTTCAAATAAATATTATAATACAAGCATTGTTATTATTGAGTATGTAGAGTTAACATACGTTACAGTGGCGCAGCACGGTAGTTCGTAAATTATTAAAAGTTTACGGAGAATCAGATGATTCAAGAAGATTATTCGAATTTTTGGTGATCACAGTATAGTCTGGCGCTTTTGGGCGTTGGATCGCTAAATTTTGAAGGAAGAAGAAGAATAATAAAAGGCTATCAAATTGGAGAATTCACACGCAGCCGAGGCGAGCACGCAGATCGGGCCGGGCAAATTGCGCGGTAAAAACGCAATTTTACACGTGTGTGGGAGCCGACATTGCAACATTTTGTCGAGAGTACACCGTTACACGGGGTACGCAGAAGATCCAGGATCAAGATCGGCATCAAGGGTGAATTGGCCGGAATCCGGGACCGGGGTTCTGTCGCTACAGCGGGAAGGAAGACCTTGGAAGGTGATCGTGTCCGCAGCTGAAGGGAGACGGAGCCAGAAAAGGGTGCTGAGACGTTGGTGATTCACAGGCTCAGGGCAGGGGCTCGGAGCATGTGATGTTTTGAATATCCACAAAAACAAACGATAAATAATAAACGAACGTGCTCAAAAAATTTTTTTTGTTTAGACAACGACGGAAGATTTATGGACAGACAGGCCTGGAGTAAACAGATTCACACGGGACAGGGCGCAGGGACGGAGAGTCGAGTTTTGAACTTGGGTGCATTGACAGCCCCGAGAAATGGATACAAATCAGAAGTGTTGTTTGAAATTACAGTTAATTATTGAATTCAAATGGTATTAGAGAATATTGTGGAATATTGAATTAAAGTGAAAGATTATTGATCCGGTGTTTGTGTGAAGTGAAAGTGGTTCGACTCAGTGGGAAAACAATTAATAATAGTGACAATAATAATTGGATAATTTGTAGAGCGCCGTTTTGTAAAAACCCACCTCAGGGGCGCCAGGTGTTGTGCAATCGCGATTGTGTTATAAAGTTGTGTTGATTTAAACGTGATTTCGTATACAGTTCGAACTAGATTGCTTGTCTTAAAAACATGAAAATAATAAAATAATGATTGCGTTTTTAAAACAGAGTGAATGTACTTAAAGGCAGGAAGTGTTTAATCGGGCTAAGTTATTGATTTGGCGAGATGGCATTCTATCCACGGAGACCGAAAACCAGAGAATCAAATAGATTATTAACTGTGGGTTCGAATCCTAACAGATTAGGGAGGTACAATTTTATTTACAGGAATATTTAATTACCCTTTTATAAGCGTAGGGAGGAGGTCGAAAATTAAAGTGATTTAGCTATATAGTGTAACCAGGTAAGCTTCACGCTGAGAATGAGAGGTGCCTAACTGGGTGAGTTTTTATATTATTTATTAAATTTCAGAGGACCTTTTTAAAAGACGGATACAACCGAGGTACAGGAACTAAGTTTACGACACCTGCCGCCCAAATAATGTTATCATTAACAGGGATGTGCTAGGCGAACCGTCAATCAGCTGTGAGCGAGAGACGAGTCAACGACCTTTTCATATATAGGCCGAGAGGCGCGGAGTACAGTAGGTCAAAGGGGAAGTTTTGCTAGCGTATGCCGTCCCAAATTGAAAGCGATCGGATGCAGCCAGACGGAACAAAATGAAAACTTTTCTTCTGTTATTTGACTTTCTAATTTAATACTTTTTCATCTATTGTTTGACTTTCTAAGTTACGAATTGGGATGCACGAAAACAAATCTAAAGTCGAAAGAGGGAGATGGTAATCTCCGAAATAAAACTACCAACCGAACAACTTTTCTCAACAGGTATCTTTCGAGAGGTAGGCAGCCTCTTTAAATTAAATGCGAAAAATCAAACCAATTATCCGTTTATACCTTACCTGAGAGGATAGGTATTCAGTAGAAGTTACCCATACCTAATACACGAGGATGCTAGTAACCTCATAAAATAAATACTGGAACCAAATATTAAAATACAGACAGTCCTCATCCTAAATTTGGCATTTCGAGTAGACCTTACATATATCTCACATGATAGTTGGCTGAATGGGTAGGCACACAACCTATCGTTAATAAGCAGGCAAAATGTCGACAAGATTGTCGTGTGTTATCTATGTATTGACCTAGAAAGGGATGTAGATCCCCGACGGCGTGGGAGTTACAACGTTTTCTGGAGGTGGCACGTAACTTAGGACCTTACGTGTCACATTTTCGCGACTAGATTCGTGACAAGGGATGTCATGGTTTTCCCCTTCTACACTCAGTAAAGTAGATTTTCCTAGAGGTGTTTGAGATTGGGGCAATTCTGAAATTGGTGATGAGACCTGGTTTTCTTTATTCTGGCGTGAAGGTTGCCGATTTGGAACAAGGGGAGACCCGGCCGGTTGTGATATCCAGACACGCAGATATCGATCGCCTTGCTCAAATTAACATCCATCAGTTTTGTTTGGTAAGAGGAGGAGTCAATCTTAGCTTGAAAAAAATTCATTTCCTTTCCTCTCCTTCCCCTCCCAAAATATATACATGGATGGCGCCGACAACTAACACCATAAACTTATCGTATGTATATCACATATATAAAATCTAACACTTTATTATATTCACATTACCCTACGATAGGTAGAATCGAGTAGCTAGTGGGGGGGGGGGGAGCAGGCGACTTAGAAGATGTGATGTTTTGGACACTCACATAAAATAAACGAAACGAACGTGCTCAAAAAAAAAATTTTGTTTAGACAACGACGGGAGATTTATTGACAGACAGGCCTTAAGTGAACACATTCCACAGGAAGGGATAAAATACAGACAGTCGAGTTTTGAACTTGGGTGGATTGACAGCCCCGAGAAAGGGATACAAATCAGAAGTGTTGTTTGAAATTGTAGTTAATTATTGAATTCAAATGGTATTAGAGAATATTGCGGAATATTGAATTAAAGTGAAAGATTATTGATCCGGTGTTTGTGTGAAGTGAAAGTGGTTCGACTCAGTGGGAAAACAATTAATAATAATGACAATAATAATAATTGGATAATTTGTAGAGCGCCGTTTTGTAAAAACCCACCTCAGGGGCGCCAGGTGTTGTGCAATCGCGATTGTGTTATAAAGTTGTGTTGATTTAAACGTGATTTCGTATACAGTTCGAACTAGATTGCTTGTCTTAAAAACATGAAAATAATAAAAATAATGATTGCGTTTTTAAAATAGAGTGAATGTACTTAAAGGCAGGCAGTGTTTAATCGGGCTAAGTTATTGATTTGGCGAGATGGCATTCTATCCACGGAGACCGAAAACCAGAGAATCAAATAGATTATTAACTGTGGGTTCGAATCCTAACAGATTAGGGAGGTACAATTTTATTTACAGGAATATTTAATTACCCTTTTATAAGCGTAGGGAGGAGGTCGAAAATTAAAGTGATTTAGCTATATAGTGTAACCAGGTAAGTTTCACACGAGGATTTGGAGGTGACTAACAGGGTGAGTTTTTTTTATATTATTTATTAAATTTCAGAGGACCCTTTTAATAATAGGATACAACCGAGGTACAGGAACCGAGTTTGCAACGCCTGCAACCCAAATAATCTTCCCATAAGAAGGGATATGCTAGACGCATTGTCAATCAGCTGTGAGCGAGAGACGAGTCAACGACCTTTTCATATATAGGACAAGACGCAGGTACAGTCAGTCAAAGGGGAAGTTTTGCTAGCGTATGCCGTCCCGAATTGAAAGCGATCGGATGCAACCAGACGGAACAAAATGAAAACTTTTCTTCTGTTATTTGACTTTCTAATTTAATACTTTTCATCTATTATTTGACTTTCTAAGTTACGAATTGGGATGCACAAAAACAAATCTAAAGTCGAAAGAGGGAGATGGTAATCTCCGAAATAAAACTACCAACCGAACAACTTTTCTCAACAGGTACCTTTCGAGAGGTAGGCAGCCTCTTTAAATTAAATGCAAAAAATCAAACCAATTATCCGTTTATACCTTACCTGAGAGGATAGGTATTCAGTAGGAGTTACCCATACCTAATACACGAGGATGCTAGTAACCTCATAAAATAAATACTGGAACCAAATATTAAAATACAGACAGTCCTCATCCTAAATTTGGCATTTCGAGTAGACCTTACATATATCTCACATGATAATTGGCTGAATGGGTAGGCACACAACCTATCGTTAATAAGCAGGCAAAATGTCGACAAGATCGTCGTGTGTTACCTATGTATTGACCTAGAAAGGGATGTAAATCCCCGACGGCGTGGGAGTTACAACGTTTTCTGGAGGTGGCACGTAACTTAGGACCTTGCGTGTCACATTTTCGCGACTAGATTCGTGACAAGGGATGTCATGGTTTTCCCCTTCTACACTCAGTAAAGTAGATTTTCCTGGAGGTGTTTGAGATTGGGGCAATTCTGAAATTGGTGATGAGACCTGGTTTTCTTTATTCTGGCGTGAAGGTTGCCGATTTGGAACAAGGGGAGACCCGGCCGGTTGTGATATCCAGACACGCAGATATCGATCGCCTTGCTCAAATTATCATCCATCAGTTTTGTTTGGTAAGAGGAGGAGTCAATCTTAGCTTGAAAAAAATTCATTTCCTTTCCTCTCCTTCCCCTCCCAAAATATATACATGGATGGCGCCGACAACTAACACCATAGACTTATCGTATGTATATCACATATATAAAATCTAACACTTTATTATATTCACATTACCCTACGATAGGTAGAATCGAGTAGCTAGTGGGGGGGGGGAGCAGGCGACTTAGAAGATAAGGTTTATGAAATGGTTTTAAAACACAGCGGTAATGGATTCAACTCACTCTATCTCAAAAGAACCAAGGGATACCACACATACATGAATAACTAGGTTTCTAAACCGAGAAACAAAAACCCAACACAACGTTCGGTGAAGCCTTTTTATACTGAACCGTCACGTGAAATGAGTACGTTCAAGGTCGTACGTCACGTAGACAAACTAGGATGTACACTCTTGAAGGGGTGTGTAATAAAGAAAAGACGGCAGGGAGGACCTTCCCTCCCCGGATATATATATATATATAACCAAAGCCTTATGGAAAAGTTACCTACGGGACTTAAGGAAAATTATCGTAGAAAGAAGAGAAGGAAAAGTTTGAAGTAAAAAGGGCAGATCATTACATCTGGTGCCGTGACCAGGAGATAGATTTAAAAGCTGGCTTGAGTTCATTACTGTTGTTGAGGGAAAAATGGATTTCATAAACCTTATTAATTCACACTAACAGCAAAAGAAATGGTACCTATCGTCAAAAATGATAACAGAGACATCGTACTTCAAAGGCAAAATAGAATAAACAGACAGACCCGGAAAACATTGAATTCATTGTGACGACAAAAAACATCTAAAATGTTCATAAACAACGAAGCCAAAGGATAAACAAACATCGAAATCGGATTAATTATAACACAAGAATTAGAATAACTGTAAACAATTATTGTTTATTCCAGATCTAAAAGGCAGAGAATGTTTAAGTCATAAATAACACAGACGGACAAAAAACCATCGGATCACAGCCGAGGACACAAAATAAAAACAAATCAACATGGAAATAAATAACACTCGAACATAATACAAATAACGTATTGAGATGAAACAACACTGTTTAAACAATTAACTCAGAGTTTAAAATTCGAAAATAAACAAGTGTGACATGACATATTGAATTTCTACCCATAGAGACACAAAACCACTTGAAAAAGCTGAGGGCGGAAAAAAACTCACCAGTAGAACAAGCCGATACTCACGGGAACCAAAAAATAAACAGATGGTAGGTTGCGAAGAAAAAAACCGAAGAACAGGGGCGCTCAACATTTTGGAAGAATTAAAATAAAATTTAAAATAAAAATAAAAAATAAATACAGAGGTATTCGAGAAACGTAAATTACCTATAGTTATTTCTAATCCCATCGACTAACACGAGGAAGCGAGATTACCCGCTGGGCTTAGAACTAAAGGGAGGCTGTGATGTTTTGGACACTCACATAAAATAAACGAAACGAACGTGCTCAAAAAAAAAATTTTGTTTAGACAACGACGGGAGATTTATTGACAGACAGGCCTTAAGTGAACACATTCCACAGGAAGGGATAAAATACACAGTCGAGTTTTGAACTTGGGTGGATTGACAGCCCCGAGAAAGGGATACAAATCAGAAGTGTTGTTTGAAATTGCAGTTAATTATTGAATTCAAATGGTATTAGAGAATATTGCGGAATATTGAATTAAAGTGAAAGATTATTGATCCGGTGTTTGTGTGAAGTGAAAGTGGTTCGACTCAGTGGGAAAACAATTAATAATAATGACAATAATAATAATTGGATAATTTGTAGAGCGCCGTTTTGTAAAAACCCACCTCAGGGGCGCCAGGTGTTGTGCAATCGCGATTGTGTTATAAAGTTGTGTTGATTTAAACGTGATTTCGTATACAGTTCGAACTAGATTGCTTGTCTTAAAAACATGAAAATAATAAAAATAATGATTGCGTTTTTAAAATAGAGTGAATGTACTTAAAGGCAGGCAGTGTTTAATCGGGCTAAGTTATTGATTTGGCGAGATGGCATTCTATCCACGGAGACCGAAAACCAGAGAATCAAATAGATTATTAACTGTGGGTTTGAATCCTAACAGATTAGGGAGGTACAATTTTATTTACAGGAATATTTAATTACCCTTTTATAAGCGTAGGGAGGAGGTCGAAAATTAAAGTGATTTAGCTATATAGTGTAACCAGGTAAGTTTCACACGAGGATTTGGAGGTGACTAACAGGGTGAGTTTTTTTTATATTATTTATTAAATTTCAGAGGACCCTTTTAATAATAGGATACAACCGAGGTACAGGAACCGAGTTTGCAACGCCTGCAACCCAAATAATCTTCCCATAAGAAGGGATATGCTAGACGCATTGTCAATCAGCTGTGAGCGAGAGACGAGTCAACGACCTTTTCATATATAGGACAAGACGCAGGTACAGTCAGTCAAAGGGGAAGTTTTGCTAGCGTATGCCGTCCCGAATTGAAAGCGATCGGATGCAACCAGACGGAACAAAATGAAAACTTTTCTTCTGTTATTTGACTTTCTAATTTAATACTTTTCATCTATTATTTGACTTTCTAAGTTACGAATTGGGATGCACAAAAACAAATCTAAAGTCGAAAGAGGGAGATGGTAATCTCCGAAATAAAACTACCAACCGAACAACTTTTCTCAACAGGTACCTTTCGAGAGGTAGGCAGCCTCTTTAAATTAAATGCAAAAAATCAAACCAATTATCCGTTTATACCTTACCTGAGAGGATAGGTATTCAGTAGGAGTTACCCATACCTAATACACGAGGATGCTAGTAACCTCATAAAATAAATACTGGAACCAAATATTAAAATACAGACAGTCCTCATCCTAAATTTGGCATTTCGAGTAGACCTTACATATATCTCACATGATAATTGGCTGAATGGGTAGGCACACAACCTATCGTTAATAAGCAGGCAAAATGTCGACAAGATCGTCGTGTGTTACCTATGTATTGACCTAGAAAGGGATGTAAATCCCCGACGGCGTGGGAGTTACAACGTTTTCTGGAGGTGGCACGTAACTTAGGACCTTGCGTGTCACATTTTCGCGACTAGATTCGTGACAAGGGATGTCATGGTTTTCCCCTTCTACACTCAGTAAAGTAGATTTTCCTGGAGGTGTTTGAGATTGGGGCAATTCTGAAATTGGTGATGAGACCTGGTTTTCTTTATTCTGGCGTGAAGGTTGCCGATTTGGAACAAGGGGAGACCCGGCCGGTTGTGATATCCAGACACGCAGATATCGATCGCCTTGCTCAAATTATCATCCATCAGTTTTGTTTGGTAAGAGGAGGAGTCAATCTTAGCTTGAAAAAAATTCATTTCCTTTCCTCTCCTTCCCCTCCCAAAATATATACATGGATGGCGCCGACAACTAACACCATAGACTTATCGTATGTATATCACATATATAAAATCTAACACTTTATTATATTCACATTACCCTACGATAGGTAGAATCGAGTAGCTAGTGGGGGGGGGGGGAGCAGGCGACTTAGAAGATAAGGTTTATGAAATGGTTTTAAAACACAGCGGTAATGGATTCAACTCACTCTATCTCAAAAGAACCAAGGGATACCACACATACATGAATAACTAGGTTTCTAAACCGAGAAACAAAAACCCAACACAACGTTCGGTGAAGCCTTTTTATACTGAACCGTCACGTGAAATGAGTACGTTCAAGGTCGTACGTCACGTAGACAAACTAGGATGTACACTCTTGAAGGGGTGTGTAATAAAGAAAAGACGGCAGGGAGGACCTTCCCTCCCCGGATATATATATATATAACCAAAGCCTTATGGAAAAGTTACCTACGGGACTTAAGGAAAATTATCGTAGAAAGAAGAGAAGGAAAAGTTTGAAGTAAAAGGGCAGATCATTACAAAGATAAGGTTTATAAAATGGTTTTAAAACACAGCGGTAATGGATTCAACTCACTCTATCTGAAAAGAACCAAGGGATACCACACATACATAAATAACTAGGTTTCTAAACCGAGAAACAAAAAACCAACACAACGTTCGGTGAAGCCTTTTTATACTGAACCGTCACGTGAAATGAGTACGTTCAAGGTCGTACGTCACGTAGACAAACTAGGATGTACACTCTTGAAGGGGTGTGTAATAAAGAAAAGACGGCAGGGAGGACCTTCCCTCCCCGGATATATATATAACCAAAGCCTTATGGAAAAGTTTGAAGTAGAAAGGGCAGATCATTACAAGCATAACCTCTGGAAGGGCTGAGATACGTATATTTTATTCAACTTGTTTCAGTTCTTCTCCCAATGGAGGCGATTTGTAAGAATTTGGGGACGTTCTGTTACAGAACGGGAGACTGGTCATTGTTCAGGGAACGATTGGATCAGGCCCTCATTTTAAATGATGATAAGTTGTTGTCACCAGAACGCAAAAGAGCATTTTTGCTGAGTTGCCTCACGGAAGAAACTTTCTCTCTATTATGTGATTTATGTTTTCCAAATAAGGTTTCTGTTTGTTCTTTTGAAGATTTATGTAAATTATTTGATTCACATTGCAAACCAGTTAAAAATATTTTTGAGTCTCGTGAATTATTTTATAAATGTAAACAGTTTCCTAGCGAATCCGTTAAAGATTACGCGGCTAGATTGAGAGGGTTAAGTTTATCTTGTAATTTTGAGCTGAGATTGGAACCATGTTTAACCATGTTCGTTATTGGGATTTTTAATGAAAAATTGAAACACAAGCTATTCGTAGAGGCAATCAATACTTCTTTTACGGATTGCATTAATCTAGCGGCGACGTGGGAACATGTTGTGGCTTTTAAAAAAGTAAATCCGAATTTAAATGTTGTTCATAAGGAAAGCGAGTATTTCCATAAATCCAGGAAAGATAGTCCTTCCAGGAATAAAAATTCAATGCGGAGTAAATCACCGGTTAATGGTACGTTAAAAACTTGTTTTTTGTGTGGAAAAAAAAATCATTTGCAAAGAGATTGCTGGAAAAAATTTTTGTGTAATCATTGTAACAAATTGGGTCATCCTAGTAATTTGTGTAAATACAATAAAAATTATGTAGGTACTAAAAATAAACGGTTGAATTCGGTGTTCGTGGTTAATAATAATGTGGGGCCGGAACCCACATATATAGATTTGTTAATTGGTAACATAATATTGCCGGCGTTGGTAGATACGGGAGCTGCGATAAACGCGATACCATATGAAGTGTATTTAAGATATTTTGTTTCTTACGATTTAGAAAAGTATAATGTTCATTTGTCAGGGTATGACGGAACGCAGTTAAATGTTTTAGGTAAAGTGAATTTAGAGGTGTCATTTTTAGGTAAAAGTGCGAAAATACAGTTCGTAATAATTAAAAATGGTAATTCTACAATAGTTGGTAGAGATTTTTTACAAGTTTTCGGTATCGGATTAAGTGGAATAAATTCTGTAAAATTCAGTGAGATTAATTGTGATAATCATCTTGTTTTTCGTGAAAGTTTAAAGAAGAAATATGCTCATGTTTTTTCAGAAAAATCGGGTAGGCTTAAAAATTATGAGGCAAACATTGAAGTTAATTCGGACTTTAGGCCAAAGTTTGTAAATCCGAGGCCATTACCTTTTAGTTTACGTGAGAAAGTAGAGATAGAGTTACAGAGAATGTTGCATGAAGACATTATTGAAAAGGTAG
This sequence comes from Hesperophylax consimilis, assembly GCF_061612785.1. Taxonomy (NCBI): domain Eukaryota; kingdom Metazoa; phylum Arthropoda; class Insecta; order Trichoptera; family Limnephilidae; genus Hesperophylax; species Hesperophylax consimilis. Next base: position 10,290,332 of record NC_142856.1, on the reverse strand, counting down.
AAATAAGCGATATTGCAAGCCCGATTGTTGTTGTAAAAAAGAAAGACGCTTCAATTAGGATTTGTACTGATTTCAAAACAACATTGAATCCTATGTTAGCGAAGTTGAAATACCCACTACCTCGTATTGACGATTTAATTTCATCTCTGAATGGTGCAAAATATTTTGCTAAGATAGACTTACGAAATGCATTTGGACAAATTTCATTGAACGAAAAGTCTAGAAAATTATGTGTGATTAGTACGCATATAGGTTTATTTGCATATAAAGTATTGCCTTTTGGCTTAAGCACGAGTCCGGCCATCTTTATGCAAGTCATTACGGCGATAGTTGGTGGACTTAGGAACGTTCGTGTATTTTTAGATGATCTACTTTTATTTGGGAATTCTAAAGAGGAATTATTTTCTATTTGTGAAGCAGTACTTAGCAAGTTAAGTGATTGCGGATTAACTATTAATGAAAATAAGTGTTCTTTTCTAGAAACAGAGATAGAATATTTAGGTTATAGAATTTCGCAGAAAGGAGTTATGCCTTTAGAAAATAAAATATATGCTATTACCCAAATGAGTGTACCGAAAAATGTTTCGGAACTTAGAAGTTTGCTGGGAGTTATTTCCTACTATAGGTCTTTTATACAGAATGTGTCAGGTATTTTGTCTCCTTTATACCAATTGTTGAAAAAAGGGATAGAATTTGTATGGTCTCAGGAATGCAATATTGCGTTTGAGCAAGTTAAGAAACTGCTGACGTCAGACAATATTTTGGTGCATTTTGACCCACAATTACCTATCAAGCTAATTACAGACGCGAGTGATATAGGTATATCTGCTATTATATGTCACGTATATGAGAATGGCATGGAAAGACCGATTGCATTCGCTAGCCGTTTATTGTCAAAAACGGAATTGAGGTATTCCATTCTAGATAAGGAAGCGTGTGCAATAATATTTGGATTAAAAAAATTCTTTCAATATTTATATGGTAATAAATTCGTTCTAACTTGTGATAATAAAGCTTTGGTACATATTTTGAACACTGAAAAACAAGTGCCAATACTAGCGGCAAATAGGCTACAGCGCTATGCGTTGATTTTACAAACATTTGACTATAATATAGAATATGTCAAGTCGGGTGAGAACAAAGCGGATTTCTTATCTAGATTGCCGGTTAATAGTAATAATAATTTAAGTGATTGTATCGACGAGGTCGACGGTAGCGAATATTTCTTAAATTATATTGGTAGTCTGAACGTTGATAAGATTGAATCGGATTTTTTAAATATAATTGAGGCGGAAACGACAATTTCAAAAGAAACGATGAAGCAGTTTTCGATTAAAGATGTAAACATAGCAAGCATTACTGGGTTCGTAATCAATGGTTGGCCGGATAAAAAGTTTTTAAAGGATGACTTGTTAAAATTCTGGTATTTTAGAAATAAATTATCGACTTATGACTCGTGTTTATTTTATAATAATAAATTTGTGGTTCCGAGGGAATTAAGGGAAATCATATTGAATTTCATACATCAATCGCATTTAGGTATTGTTAAATCTAAAAATCTTGCTCGAAATTATTTTTTTTGGTTAGGGATGAACTCAGAGGTAGAAGCAACTGTGAAGCAGTGCGTTCGATGCTTGGAGTGTTTACCCACTCCATGTAAAGTTGAGTTACAGCCGTGGCCAATCAGTGGATTAATATGGAATAGATTGCATATTGATTTCATGGGACCTTTTGGTGGTTACAATTTTTTGATAATCGTTGATGCAACTACAAAATGGATAGACTGTCACATCGTAAATAAAGTAGATTCGTTTTGTACAATAAAAGTTTTGAAAAGATTATTTTCTAATTTCGGAATTCCGGAGCAGATAGTAAGTGACAATGGTACAGCGTTCACTTCAACAGTTTTTAAGGAATTTTGTCATAATTTTAATATTAAATCGTTGACATCTCCTGTCAACCATCCAGCTTCTAACGGACTTGCCGAAAATGGGGTTGGAACGGTAAAGAATTTAAAAAAAAAATTATGATAAATAATAAATTGCCTGCTGATTTTGAGGATAAACTTTTAACATTTTTGGTTGATATTAGGAATACGCCTTCTATGTCTACGGGGATTGAACCTAGTAAATTAATTTTGGGAAGGAAAATTAGATCAATTTTTAATACAATCATTCCAATATTAGATAATGTTGAAGGTCAAGGTTTTAAAGGGATTGATAACACGATTAAAGATAAGATGTTATTGAGTCAGCAAAAACAAAAAAGTATTATAGAGGAAAAAAAAATAAAAAGTACTTTGATGTTGGATCTAAAGTTTTAACCAGGGATTTGAGAAGTGATAAAAACAAATGGATTTTAGGAGAAATTTATAAAAGATTGGGGAATAGGGTTTATTTAGTAAAAATTATGTCTACAGGACAAGTGTGGAAACGCCACCATGATCAAATTTCAGAGAGGAAGGTTAGGTGGGGGGAGAGTGACAGGTCTGATGATTTGCTGGACCTGGGTCCACTCTCGGACGTGGACATGACCAAGTTTCCTAATTCCTCTGATTTTTGCAGGTCACCTACACCATGGGAGGGGAGGTTACGCCCTCGAGGACAACGCCCATGCTACACCGAATGAAGAGTCAAGAACATACATAATTACATATAAATTGGAAATTAAATACATAATGGAAATAATTAAATATATTTGGCTTATATAAATTTGTAAAAATAAAAAGATGTAATTATGATTTAAGTGTGGGGGTGTGGTGTATGTGTGTAAGGGGGACAGCATGAGAGCGAGACAGCGAGTACGAGACGTATATAAGAGATCGTATGAGCGGGAATGAGCCTCTCAGTCCAGAACCGTGATAGTCTTCTTTCAAATAAATATTATAATACAAGCATTGTTATTATTGAGTATGTAGAGTTAACATACGAGAAATAACTTCAACTTTGCAATATTAACCGGTGATATCAATATAAATATAAATGAAAATAACAAAAGAACAAACTGTATAAATGAGTACTTGGATTGTTTGTCGTGTTCTGGATATCAGTCTTACATGACGGCCGGCATAGTCCAGTGGTAACGCATTGGACTGCCATTCCGAAGGTCGCGGGTTCGAACCCGGCGTGCGCAAATAAATTTTATTTGATTAATTTGTGTTATTTCACAATTAATTAATTAAAATAATATATAGTATATTTGCGGCACGTTCCAGAGTGGAAGATACTACCAGTATCGCCCTGGTGTAAGACCACCATTCAGAATTGAAATGTTGCTCCAAATGGCTTTAGCCGTGTTTAGTGACTAGATCTGAATAGCCAGGTACTTCCCCACCTTCCTCTTTCCCTTCCCCACTTACCTTCGACCAATTTACACTTACCAATTGGGGATACCATAGTCTCACTGGCTCCAGACGGGAGCAGTTGGGACTCTTGTGAGGTATTCACTATAAAAAAAAAATAAAAAAAACATAAACTCACCAACTAGAGAAAATCTGAATAACTCCACGACTCTAGATCACATATTTGTTAAATCACACAAACACTTTAAAACAACATCTTCAACTCTAATAACAAACATTACTGATCATTACCCAACATTTTACAGACACAACATCTTAACTGCAAATTCAAAAGAAAATTCTGAAACAGTTGAAAAAAATAATATTAATTACCTCACATTAAATAATCTACTACTTTTGGAAAATTGGGACCAAATTCTATCAATATCAAACCCACATTCAGCATTAGAATCGTTTTATAAAACTCTCCAAGAATATATTTCAAAAAGTACAAATAAAATTGTTATATCTAAGAAAAGAAAAAAAATTAAACCTTGGATAACTGTAGGAATAATAGTCTCCATTAGGGCCCGTTCCCACTTCCGTTTTAAAAACGGAGGCGGGTCCCGTTTTAAAAACGGATGCCCTAGTGGCTGTAGTGGATGTATGGAGCTGTTCACACTTGTCCGACACGATTTGAAAACGGATCCGACATTTTTTGTCGGATGGATTGCCAGCGCAGCGCGTCCGTTTTCATCGCTCATAGTGTTGTATGGAGCTGTTCACACTTGTCGTCCAGTCGTTCCGGCAGAGTCCCCGCCAAACCCCGACCCCTCCCCGCCCGCTCCCTGTCGCAAGGAAGCAGGCACGCTGCGTGCTTGTATTTCGTTATTTTGTTAAGTAAATAAATCAAAACTACAATAATGGATAAGGAAATAAATCCCGAAAATTTAATACCACTGCTCGAAGAAAGAGTATAGTAATATTTTATTTTTAACTAAATAAAAACGAAACACTTGGTGTACACAACTTTTGTATATCAAAATTTATATTTTAATTTTTTAAAGCTTACTTTTTTTTTAAATTTTAAAGCTTTCATGGGATGCACGATGCACGGAAGAGCGTATTAGTTTAATAAACACATAATAAAAAATATTTGAGTTGTTATTGTTTTCTTACTTTAAAATATCGATAGCCTTTCTTCCGGACAAATGCACTCTCTCAATTTTGTATTTTGATATTTTAAGCTCTCTGAAACTCATTCCAGTAGATGGTTAAAGGAAATGATAGACATTCTCTTAAGCCATTAAGCGCCCTTGAGGTGATTTTCTCACGGTGAAAACGGCGCTATATATAAATAATCCAATCATTATTATTCTAAAATAATTAAAGAACTTTAGTTCATCACTTCTCAACTCACCAATTAACACTTGGAAAATTCCTACAGAAAATCATTCGGCTATGATTGGGTGTACCCAAAATATTTTTTTTACTTTTTTCCTTCTTTTTAATAAGTACCACATGACAACAAGAGCTTCATCGTCGTCCATTGCGCACCATTACTGAAGAATGAGCAAGTAACATGTTTTTGTTGAATCGACAATTTTTTTTTGTAGAGTATGGTCCGTTTTTAAAACGGAAGTGTGAACAGGGCCATTGGTCATCCGTTTTTAAAACGGGACCCGCCTCCGATTTGAAAACGGAAGTGGGAACGGGCCCTTAAACAAAGAGATAAACTATACAGAGATGCTAAATTATCAAAGAGCCTATCAAAAAAACAATGTCAGAACAATCTCCTTCATGAAAACGAAATATTTACTGTATAGAAATTTACTAAATAGGTTAATAAGAAGTTGTAAAAAAATACTATGGTGAACAAATTGATAATGCAAATAATGATACCAAAAAAACGTGGAATATTATTAGCGAAATAACGAATAAAAAAAGAATAGCATCAACTGAAGTGAAGGAGATTAAAATAAATAACAATATTTTAACTGACAAATCTGACATTGCAAATAACTTTAACAACTTCTTCACAAATGTAGTAGACCAAGTACTTGAATCATCCAGTAAGATTGCTAATACAGCTGTTTCTAATATATATTAATGATTTATGTAATGTTGTAATCCCTGGTAAAATTGTATCTTACGCTGATGATACAGCAATAATAGTAAATGGAAAATCCTGGCCTGAAACTTTTTTAAATGTAACAAAATGTATTTCATATGTCTTATCATAGCTAACTTGTAATAGACTTTTCTTAAACTATGAGTTAACAATACAACAATAAACAGTGTATACCACGGACAAACCATTTCCAAGAAAACATTAAGTTGTTTTGGAAAGAAGTCAAAAGGTCCCGGAGTGGCCCAGAAAACGGAAGCATGAAAGTGATAAAATCAAAAGATGGAAAAATGTTGACGAATGAGGAAAAAATAAAAGAGAGATGGATGAATTATTTCGAGGAAGTCTTCGAAAGCGAAGTGAATGACAGTGATTCCAGTGGCGAATCAGATATGAATGACGATGGAGTGAATGTTACCGAAATTAGCATGGATGAGATAGAAAACTCGATTAAATGTATGAAGAATGGTAAGGCTGTTGGGTTTGACAATATTGCTGCTGAATATTTTAAAGGAGGTAGCCGTGTAATTCTCACATGGTTGTGCAATCTTTTTAACCAATGTTTAAAGGAAGGTTACACGCCTTTAGATTGGAGAAGGGCTGTGATCATGCCATTATACAAAGGTAAAGGGTCACGTATGGAATGTGGGAATCATAGGGCTATTAGCCTGCTTAGTTCAGTTGGCAAGCTGTATGGTAGAATTTTGATTGAAAGAGTAAGAAAGGAAACAAAGGATAAAATATGGGATGTGCAAGGTGCTTTCATGAGTGGAAGGGGGTGCATGGACCAGATCTTCTCATTGCGTATGCTCACTGAGAAGTTTCTGGCAAAAAACCAGAAACTTTTCTGTGCCTTTGTAGATTTACAAAAAGCATACGACCGAGTCGACAGGAAAAAGCTATGGAAGGTGTTGTCCAAGTATGGAGTGAATACGAATCTGATTCAGGCAATTGCGTCTCTGTATTTTTTTTTTTTTTTAATTATTTATTGAGTTAGTTTATACATTTGAATATAAACTAATATAAACAAGATCATATTTCATTTTGTAATTTTACATATTTTTACAATAAATATAACATTTCTTTTTAAATACATTCATTCTTCCTTCATTCTTCAGACTTTCAGGCATTTCATCATACATTTTTAGTCCTTTGTACATTAGGCAGTTCTGTGATTTTGTTTTTTTCATATGTGGCAATCTAATCCTATTTACATTTCTGGTTTCGTAATTATGAACATCTCTATTAAAAACAATTTCATCCTTAAAATATTTTGGCATTTGGTTGTTCATGATTTTATGTACAAAAATTAACACATTATATAATAGTCTCTTTTTTATAGAAATCCAATTTAGCTGTTCTCTCATTTGATCTATGCTTGCGTATTTTCCTTTTCCTAGTATACATCTCATAGCTCTATTCTGTATAACATCTAGCTTGTTCAAGTTTCCTTCATTGGCCAAATATAACATAGTAGAGCAATAATCTAAATGTGGAGCAACTATAGTTTTATAAATCAGCTCTGTAGTGTTTCCATTTAGTTTATTTCTTAATCTTCTAAGAAAATTGACTTTTTTAGATACCTTCTTTAGCACATATTCAAAATTTGCTGCGAAAGTTAGTTTTGAATCTAGTATCACACCTAGGTACTTAATTTCATTTACTTTTTCAATTTTTTCGTCATTAATTGTCAATTTTAACTCTGTGTTATGCGTTTTGTTGCCTATTTCCATATATTTTGTTTTGTTGACATTCAGTTTTAATTTGTTTAATTTCAGCCATTTCGCTATATTTTGAAGGTCTTCATTTAATTTATTGATTGCATCTGTGTACTCTTCACATGAAATATAGATTAATGTATCGTCTGCAAATAATCTAATTTTGCAATGTTTTATGGTTTTAATTATATCATTAATGTAAATAATGAATAGAATTGGACCTAATACCGACCCTTGTGGAACACCGAGGTTGTTTTCTATCGGTTCTGATTCTGAGCTTTCCACTTTTGTTACCTGTTTTCTTTCATGGAGATATTCTTTGAAAAGATTTAGAGCTACTTCAGAAAGACCTATATCTTCTAATTTTTCCAAAAGTTTTTTCCTTTCTATCGTTTCAAATGCTCTTTTAAAATCTAAGAATGCTGCAATGGTGATTTTTTTATTATCTGTTTCTTTCTTCCATGTATCAATCACAATGTTTATTGCAGCTTCACAAGAGTTATTATTACGGAATCCTGATTGTTCGTCACATAATATATGATGTTTTTCCAAATACTCAACGAGTTGTTTCTTTATTACAATTTCTAGTACCTGTTCGTATTTTGGTAACATATTTATAGGTCTAAATTCTTCACATTTTCTGGTATTAACAACTTTCGGAATCGGGATCACAATAGATGTTTTCCATGTGTTTGGAAATTTTCCACTTCTTAACGATTCATTTATTATGTTCAGTAGATGAGGTCCTATCACTGGCATTGCATCCCTTAAAACTGTAAAACTTATTCCATCTGGACTCTCTTTTGATTTGGTGCTGTTTAGAATCTGTAAAAGATATGTTTCATCAATCTCTTTAAACACAAGTTTTTCTCGGTTTAGGGGAACATTTCTCACGCGGTTGTCTTCCTTCAGTAATGGTATACTCTGATGTAATTCCGTTATGCTGTTTACAAAATATTTGTTGAAGCAGTTCTGTATGCTACCCTGTATCTGATGTGGAAATTCAATGTCATGTTTCATCCCTTTATCTTCAGTTTGCATTAATCCTTTTATGGTTTTCCACATTTTTTTAGTGTCTCCTTTTTCACAGATAATTTTATTTTTGAAGTAATCGTTCTTACAAACTTTCAGTTGTTTTGAGTATTTATTTCTTGCATTTTTGAATGCTTTCCAGTCTTGTGAGTTTCTTGAGATTTTTGCAATTTTGTACATTCTATCTCTTTCATATTGTATTGATTGTAGTTTTATGTTATACCATTTATTTGTTCCTCTTATTTTAGTAGTTTGGATTGGTATTAACTGGTCGATTACTTCTTGAAGGTTATTTATTAATGATTTAGACTTTTCATTAAATTCCATTTGATGAAGTTCATTCATATCACCCAGAAGTTCAATTAACCTTTCACTGTTATATTTTTTATAATTTCTGTATTTTATTTCTTTGCTGGTTTTCGTATTAGTTCTTTTTGTGTTATCTGTAATGTGTATAAGGTTATGGTCGGTTATTTTTGGCTCATCTAGAACTTTTACATTCAAATCTAATCTGTTGGATATGACAAGGTCAATTAACGTCCTGGATTTATCCGTTATTCGTGTCTCACTTTTAACAAGTTGTTTCATTCCCGATGCTTGGATAATTTTTTAAAGTCTTTTAGTATATGTATCATTCAAATTTTTGAAATTTATATTAAAGTCACCAGTTAGGATATTATTTTCTTCCTCTTCTAGGTTTTGGGTGCACCAGTTCTCTATAAATGATAGAAAGTCTTTGGTACTTGCATTTGGAGAATGGTAAATTACTCCGTATACTCCTTTCTTATATCCAGAAGTTATCCTGATCGCAAGTATCCAGCAGTTCTTTTCATATTGTGTGTTAGAAATAACTTCATATAATATGTCTTTTTTGATAATTATTATTGCTCCCCCTGTATGTCTACTGTAGGAATCACAGCGTATTGTTGTATATCCTTCAAAAGTAACTTCGCTATCTTCAATATCGCATGTTATGTGAGTCTCGCTTAACATTACAAGTGCAGGATCATTTCGTTCTATTAGTATCTGGATTTCTTCATTATTCGATATCAGACTCTGAATATTTAAGTATATAATTCCTTGCAGTTGGTTGCATTTTATAAAAAATTTACCTTCTTCTTCTCCAATTCCAATTTCCTTTTGTATACTGGACATTCGAAGCTCCACGCTGGATGATTTGAGTCTAGGTTTATCTTCAACTTGTTTTTAGTATTAATACAATTATTACACTTTTCTGTTCCTCTAATAGCCTTGCATTCTTCACTTTTATGACCACCTGTACATTTAGGGCATACAAAGGAGTCTTTTTTACATTCGCTCCCTTTATGGTTGAACCCGTAGCATTTATAGCAGCGCTTAATGTCAAATGCATCAAATACTCTGACCCTTTCCCATCCAATATTTATTTTTTGCATTTGCAACATTATTCCATGTGTTTGTGTATCTACTTCCAAATATATTATATATTCTTCTCCTGTTTTTAATTTCTTGTTTTTTATTACAGTTACTTCCATTTTTTGTGGTTCTTCTGGAAACTCGTTCTGAATTTTTATGTTCTGAACGATTTCTTTTTCATCCATTTTATGTGTTACTCCAACGACTTTTATTGATGGGAATCTTTTATCCGGGATCTTCGTTGTATATTTTTCACAGAACTTTATTTTTATGTCTTCCTGTAGTTTTTCAATATGCTGACTATTTCTACATGTAACAATTATTTTACCATCCTTTGCATTTTTTATTCCCATCACTCCTGTTTCAATTGGATCAATTTGTTTTTTAATATCCTCTTCGGTTTTCTCCGTGGTCTGCTCTTCTTTCGGAGTGATAATAATTTTTTTCCCCAAATTTTGGTATTGCTTATTGTTACCGGTAATTTCCTTAAGTATTCTATTTTCTCCAGAAATATCGGCCATTTTTGCTGCCATTTCGCTTATTAACCCCAAAATTGTAATTGTTTTCGGGGTTAATTTATTAATTTGTTCTTTGTTTAGTTTTGTCGAACTGTCATTAATGCAATTTTGTAGAATTAGAACTGCATCTGTGGCTTTATCAATAAAACTTTTAGGATCCATCTTGAGTTACTTTATTTATTTCACTATTCACGGCAAAAATCAAGTTTAATGTCCGTTTATCTCAGATCACCTGTCTATTTTAATGTTTTTCTGTGGTTTTCTTCTGTCAAAACTTTTAATGTAAACTTTAAAGATATATTGCACCTTGTTTACTCAAGACAACGAAAAACCAATTATTTGAATACATTCATTTACCACTTCTTTTTAAAACGATATATTGCTTGATTATTTTGAAACACCAATATAGTAACACTTTAACATAATTTAAGGACAACTTTATTGTTATGTTCAGAGTTCAATTCCATAGACACTGATGAGGGAAGCGTTGCATGTGTTAGGGTAAACGGTGGTTTTACGGGGTGGTTTGATATCACAAAAGGTGTTAAACAAGGCTGCGTAATGTCACCGTGGTTATTCAATCTATACATGGATAATTGTATGCAAGAATTGAAAGAGGTGGGATTGGGCGCGAATTTGAATAATTTTAAAGTATGTTGCCTGTTGTATGCTGATGATGCGGTGCTGATTGCTAATAGTATAGATGATCTACAGTCTCTCGTGTCTAGGATGAACGAAGTATGCATGAAGAATGAGTTAATGATGAATGTAAGTAAGTCTAAAGTAATGGTGTTTGAAAGAGAGAGTACGAAAACAGTGTGCAATATAATTGTGAATGGGGAATACTTGGAGCAGGTGGATGAGTTTGTGTATTTAGGAAGTATGTTTACGAGAGATGGGAAGGCTGACAGAGATATCGAAAGAAGGGTAAATGCAGGTAATTCCGTTAATGGAGGACTAAACGCCGTAGGCGCTAACAAAAAATTGTCCAAAGAAGCGAAGTTAGCAGTCCACAACGGAGTGCTGGTACCTACCTTGATGTATGGAAGTGAGGCATGGAACTGGCAAAGAAAGGATGAAAGTAGATTAAATGCTGTTGAAATGAGATCCCTGAGGCGTATGTGTGGTAAAACCATGTTTGATCGTGTGAGGAATGTGGAGATCCGCAAAGAGTGCAAGGCTGATGTAAGCGTAATGAGTAAGATTAAGAAAGGGACGCTTAGATGGTTTGGGCATGTAGAGCGAATGAGCGAAGATAGGAGTGTAAGGAGGATATATGATGCAAATGTGAATGGTAGCAGAAGTCGGGGACGCCCGAGGAAGACATGGCACGATCAAGTGAATCAGATACTCGAGTCAGGCCATGTCAAGAGTCAGAATAATAGAAGAGTATGTATGAGACGATGTATGAATGTGAATGAGGCAAGGAGTGTGTGCCAAGACCGAGTTGTTTGGCGGTCCGTCCTCTCTGCCTACCCCTGCGGGGAAACGGCGTGATGGTTAGTTAGTTAGTTAGTTATAAAATCATAAAATCTATATTTAAAACCGTCATATTGAAAATTAAATGTATTGGAGGTGATTCCTTGGGTCACATTTAGTGTACAAACTTCAAACTTGGTTATAATTCATTAATTCTACAGCGATTACAAGTGTCTTAATTTTCGATCAAGTGACATTTGACAGTGACAGTTCAATCCAGTGTTTATCTGTGCTAAGAACTGTGACTGCTTATAGCAAAACTTTTACTGCCTATTACAAATAACGTAAAATAACAGTGAAACATCATCAACATATCATACATCATCAACATGAATAATACCTGTCAAAAATGTTCCGAACCAACACTTTCAGACGAGTCTATTTTTGTGTGCGTAACCTGCAAGGAGACATTCCATCTGCAATGTGGAGGTGTGACGGAAAGTACCTACCGTCGCCTCTCTAAGGAGCGGCGTGCCCTCATAAAATGTAAACAATGCATTTGTGTCACACCGACTGTCAAACCCAGTGGCAGTTCACTTATTGATAGTGAACTACTCGCCAAACTACTCGAACAAAACACGCAAATTCTTGCCACTCTAGCGGGGATGAGCAAGCAATATGAGGACATTCTTCTTCGCGTCCACGAGCTTGAGGACACTAATAACAAGCTTGAGAAAAAGAACACCGGCCTCGAAGCAAGAATTGAAGTATAAGAAAACCAAATGGAGCAAATAGACAGGCTAAATAGGTCTAAAAACGCTGAAATCAGGGGGATCCCGGAAAATAATGGGGAAAACTTAAATAACCTCATATTCAACATCCAAAAAACTACTAATTCAAACGTGGAAATGAACAAGATTGACGCAGCTTACCGCATCTCCCAAAAAATACCTAAAGACCAATGTAGGCCCATAATCATATCATTTAAAACCAGTATTGACCGTGATGTTTTCCTGTCAGACATAAAAAAGTTCAACAAACAAGCTAACAATAGAGAGGAAAAACTCAACACCACCCTCGTCGGAATTGCAGGACCTCGCTCTCACATATACGTCTCGGAACACCTGACGTTTCGTGCGAAACACTTGGGGTTCCTTGCACGTAAGGCTACACGGGAAAACTTATATAAATTCGCCTGGACCCGTGGAGGGCAAGTGTACGTCCGTAGAGATATTGGAACACCAGTCATTATTATCAATGACAAAAACAAACACATCTTATCTCACACACCCAATAACTTGTAAAAGAACTTCTTCTTCTTTCGTATGGTGGGGGGTCAGAGGGGGACATCTAGATCTGCGAGCCATTTTAGGGCCTCAGGCGTCGCCATGTGGACCTCATCAATCCCGCCGGGGAATGAATGGGGCGGAAATTCGTTGACCACATGTTCGGTAGTCTGCACCGCACCACATTCACACATCGCCGACTCTTTAAGGCCCCATCTGTGCATCATGTGGGCACAGCGGCTATGGGAGCACCTTAACCTATTGATGGCGGACCAGGTTTTGCGAGGCAGTGAGAACCCAGGCTGTCTCTCGGTGGGGTCCTGTATGAGATGGGCATTTCCCACGTTGGCCGTTTGCCACTCAAGTTTCCACCTATCTTCTGGGGTGAGAGGTAGTCGGAGGAGCCTCTCTCCTTCCGCCCAGAAGGGCTTTCGGGACTTCAAGCGGCATGCCGGGTGGGAGACGACATCTTCGTGTAGAGGTATTGCGCTTTTTTGCAGCGCCTTCTTGTATTCCCTCAGTGTTGCAATTTCTCGCCTGATGTTTGGCGGGGTTATGTTTGCAAGTACGGGGAGCCAAGGGAGAGGAGTAGATTTTAAAGTCCCGCTGATGGTTCGCATTGTGGCATTAAGCTGAACGTCTACCATGGAAGTGTGGGCGCTTCTAGCCCATACTGGAGCACAGTATTCAGCCGTTGAGAAAACCAGGGCAATGGATGCTGTTCTGAGCGTGTTGGCGTCGCATCCCCAGCTAGTTCCAGCTAGCTTATTAACTAAGTTAAGCCTTGTCCTGGTTTTTTTACCCACTGTTTCCATGTGTTGCCGGTAGTTCAAGCTCCTGTCCAAAGTAACTCCGAGATAGCGGGGGTGGGGGTCATGGTAAATATTTTTTCCATCAAACTGAACACAGAGTTTGGCATCCGCTTGTGAATTGCTAAGATGAAAAGCTGTCGCAACTGTTTTCGACCCATTTGGCTTTAGTCGCCAATTGAGGAAATATTCTTCCAAAGCCTTTAGGTCAGAATTGAGGATATCTTCTGCTGCTTTAAGGGTTTTGGCTTGAGCTGTGACGGCGATGTCATCTGCGTAAGCAAATTTTCTGCCTTCAGTGTGAGGGAGGTCTCGAGTGTAGATGTTAAATAGCGATGGGGCCAGCACTGAGCCCTGGGCAAGGCCATTATTGAGGGGTATTTTTTTGCTTTTTCGCCCTCCTAGAAAAACCCTGAAGGTACGGCCAGTTAGCAGTTGCTCAATGAGTCGTACTGTGTTGCCATCCTCTATGGTGTCGTACAGTTTAACAAGGAGGCCTTTGTGCCACACCGTGTCGTAGGCCGCAGAGAGATCAATGAACGCTGCCGCAGTCTTCAGCCGTTTCTGGAAACCAGATTCAATGTGTGTTGTCAGTGCTAACACCTGATCGCAGCAGTTACGGCCTGGTCTGAAGCCAAAAGTAAAAGAACTGTAACTATTGTATTTATGTTTATAAAATATTTTTTACTTTACTCAAAATTCATTAACATCACTATATTAACTATTAATCTCAACCTATTATATGAAACAGAAGGGCACAGGTATATGGTTCCAGGGGAATTTAAATTATTTAATTTGTATTTCTCTAGTTTTCTTTTATCTCTTTACCCAAACACTACATTTAGTTTTAGCATTAACCAATATAAATCTTGTACTATGTATCTTCAATTCATAGTTACACTATATGCCTGCTATAATTATGTAAAATACTTACAACAACTAAATCCCTATAACACCTATGTACTTTACATGCTTATGCTTATGTTTTATTTTCTCTATATACTTATGTTTTATATGCTTTATATGCTTATGCTTTATATGCTCGTGATATATACTCGCAACAACTATATGCATACTCTGTATACTTATGCCAATGTTATGCATACTTTTCACGCTTATGTTAAATATCCGCAACAACCAAATCCATATACCACTGGTATACTTTATATGCTTATGTTTTATTTTCTTTATATGCTTATGTTTTTTAATCTCTTTAAGCTCATGTTTTATTTTCTCTTTATGCTTATATTTTATATTATTTATATGCTTATGTTATGTATTATTTATATGCTCATGTTATACATTCGCAACAGATATAAGTACACTTTATTCACTAATAGACACGATACCGATATAATTATAATAACGGAGCGTAATTCTTTTAATTTAATTCTTCATAGTTTTGGCAAGCTTATGGATGTATGTGCTATCAATTGCTCTAAATGAATTAAAATTAATTTTAAATGGATGATTTTATAGCTAACCAAATAGAAAATTTCTACAAAATCCATGAATACGAATGTGCAAACACAGAGACATGTAATGAATTTTTCCCACACAAATTTAACGGTTTATTCATATTACACCAAAATATTCGTAGTATGTTTCAAAATTTTGATGAATTTATTATTAAAATCAATAATCTAATATTACAACCAGACTGTATAATATTAACAGAGACATTTACAAATGATGAGTCACCAGCCTTTCAACTTCCTAACTATACATACATCCCAACTAAAATAAATATCAATAAAAATAGTGGAATCGCAATATTCGTTCACACCAAATTCAGTATTGTCACGACTTTAGAACACCCAATATTACTAACTAACTGTATTCAAATCGAAATTAAACTCGATAAATATATTTATCACATAATTGCCATTTACAGAACACACGAATGAAATATTTCACATTTTATAACTCAACTGAAAAATATATTACTACCGCTTAAAAATAAAACCTGTTTTATCGCGGGTGATTTTAATATTAACATTAACGAAAAATCAGAAAATATTTTCAAAAATGAGTTCCTAAATTGTATGACTGAATTAGATTTTAAATCATGCATAAACAAAAATACTAGAGAAATGCACGGACAAAAATCGTCTTGCTTAGATCATATTTGGATAAACATAAAATTACAAAACCTATATAAAATCAAAACAATGATTTGGCAAACGAATATTACTGACCACCACACTTGCTTATTATTGTATGATAATGAAATAAAATCACAAATTAAGGCTCCAATTACTATTAAAAAAACCACAAATATTGCCACTTTAGAGAAAAAATTGAAAGCAGAAACTTGGTGTACGATACTACAATCTAACGATGTCGAACAATGCTCAAATATGTTTGAAAAACAAATTATGGATCATATTGAAACCTCCACAACAGAGGTCTCATTATACACGAATTCAAAATTCAGACGCATAAAACCTTGGATCACTTGTGGCCTAATAAAATCTATCAGAGAAAAAGAAAGGCTATATAAAAATACACTTAAAAATCCACACGATGAAAATGCTAAGATAGTTCTCAAAAAATATAAAAATAAATTAACAGCTTTAATTAAAAAAAGTAAAGA
Source organism: Hesperophylax consimilis (assembly GCF_061612785.1). Taxonomy (NCBI): domain Eukaryota; kingdom Metazoa; phylum Arthropoda; class Insecta; order Trichoptera; family Limnephilidae; genus Hesperophylax; species Hesperophylax consimilis. Next base: position 10,274,151 of record NC_142856.1, on the reverse strand, counting down.
CGACTGCTTTAAAAAAATAATCTCTACTTCAGAAAACAATCTAAAAGTTATTTGGAAAACGGTAAATTATGCAATTGAAAATAAGAAAAAAAATAATTCTATAAAATATTTAAAACATGAAAATAATATCATAGATGTATCCAAAGACCCAAAACTAACAGCAAACATTTTTAATTCTTACTTCTCTAAAGTAGGAAACAATCTCGCTGATAAAATCACTAAATCTGTACACACACCAAAAACAATAACAACTAATACCCAAAAACAAAATACACTATCCACTTTTAAAAAAACTACCGAAACTGAAATATAACTTGTAATAGAAAGCATGAAAGACGGATCCTCTCCAGGTTTTGACCACATTTCTGTGAAAATTCTTAAAGAAATGAATATGTATCTACTGAAACCACTAAACCACCTTATCAATCTCAGTCTGACTAAAGGCATATTCCCAACAAATTATAAAAAATCTATAATATCCCCTATCTTTAAAAGCGGCGACCCGCAAAATGTTTCAAATTATCGACCGATATCACTAATATCGAATATAGCAAAAATATTTGAAAAGATTGTGAAAAAAAGGGTTGTTGATTTTCTAGAAAACAATAAAATATTACATTCCAATCGATTCGGATTCTTAAAAACAAAAAGCACACAAGATGCAATAGCAAATGTAACATCATTTATATACTCTGCACTTGATGAAGGAAATAAATGCGCAGGAATATTCATAGACCTAAGAAAAGCATTCGATAGTATCTCACACGCAAAGCTTATCAAAAAACTGAAATTAAATAACATCAATGATAAAGCCGTCCAATGGATAGAAAGTTATTTGAACAATCGTGCACAATTTGTTAAAATAAATGACCAAACTAGCGACCAAGAAACATCAAATTTTGGTATCCCACAGGGCACCGTGATTGGACCAATATTGTTCATTTTGTATGTAAACGACATATTTATTCAACCATTGCATGGCCAAATTATCTCTTACGCTGATGATACAGTCCTTATAATAAAAGAAAAAACTTGGGAAAAAATTAATCTAAAAGCTACAGAAGACATAAATAATCTAAAAATATGGTTTGACAATAACCTCTTGTCGTTAAATAGTGATAAAACATATGTCATTCCTTTCGAAATTAACACTAACATTGTACCTCCAAATCTTCAAATATTCTTACATAATCATTCTCTCGCACAACACGATACTAATCACTGCCAACAAAAATGTTCACTTCTGAAAATAGCGGATAAAATTACATATCTTGGAATAATCATAGATAAAAACCTAAAATGGAAAGATCACATCGACCATACAATAAAAAGAGTTAGGAAGTTAATTCATATATTCTTACGGATACGAAACTTTTTATCAACGAAAAACCTATACTCAATATACTACGCATTAGTACAGTCTATTCTTCAGTATGCCATTATCAGTTGGGCAGCAGCTTACAAAACTAATCTGACCCCCATAGAAATTGTTCAAAAACTAATAATAAAAATTATACTGAAAAAACCTCCAGACTTCCCAACTGACAGCATATTCGAAGAATTCAAAGTTCCAACATTTAAAAACTTATTTATAAAAAATTCAATTATACAAATTATAAAAGAAAAAGATAAATACGCATTCATAACTGAAAATCGTACTAGACTTAAACATGTATTTGTGTGCCCCAAATTAAACACTTCTTTTGCACAACACCATTATACTCACCAAGGAAAATTCTTTTTCAATAACCTACCAATAGAAATCAGAAGCATTAGGAACAAAATTCAACTGTTGAACTCCATCAAAAAGTAATTTAGAGAATGTCACACTAAAAATCTTACTTGTTTTTCTTCTTACTGAATACATATATGTTTACATATTTTAGTTACGGGTCTGATTGCCATGTGTCTATATTACCTACACATACATATATATTGAAATACATGATTATAGAAAATAGTAATTATAATTATATGAAATGTATTAACTGTATTAACTACATTGTATTAACTGTACACGTGACTTTATTTGTACATAATATGTGAAATGTTAACTCTTCTTCCATCCACAAGCTAAGGCTTTTAATGGAAGACCAGTAAAATTATAATATAATAAAACATTTTACCTAACTTTTTATAAAAACGGTAAAAACAAACCTCCCTAAACCTTAAAATTAGATTACATAATGCTAACTGTAATAAAGTAACATGCACCTCTTGCTTTGAAATTGGAAAAATTGAAAAGATCAAATATTTGGGTATATATATTGACACAAATTTAAACTGGCAACCACAAATTAAATAAACCGTTTCTAAATTAAGATTTCTGACGTACATATTTTATAGACTTAAGGAAGTACTCAATGTTGACAAATTGAAAATGATTTATTTTTCTGTAGTGCAATCCTCAATTATGTACGGTATATTAGGATGGGGTGGCGCACTAGATACATTTATAAAACCACTAAAAATAGTACAAAATCATATTATCAAGGTTATATATAATAAAAAGAGGACATTTTCGACTGATCAATTGTGCAAGGAATCTCAACTATTCAATCTCCGTAAACTATTTTTACTTCAAAGCCTGAAATATGTCATGAAAAACCAAAACAAATTTCAAAAATATGAACCCAAAATCAACTTTAGAAGTAATCATGTATTTTATACCCCACAAACCAATACCAAACTAATGCAAACTCACAGTAGCTTTATTGGACCTCGCACTTTTAATCTATTGCCAAAAAAAATCAAGTAACAACTAAACTAGCGCAATACCAAAAAGAATTAAAGTTGTGGCTGTACAATGCAAATGTTGAAGCATTATTCATTTAATTTTTACTTTTTTCTATTTTGTTTCTGTATAGTTATTATTATTTTATTTTGTGTTCTTTTAATTCATATATATTATCTTACAATCTTTATTTTTACTTTGATTTATTTTTAATATGCACCTCTTGCACAATCTTTTAGACTAACTTTAATTATAATCCTACCATTTTTCTTTATTATGCTTACTGTTATTTTAAGGTACAAAAATCTAATGTATAAACTTATATTACGAACCCACTAAGGCGCAGCCTGTGAGTGGGTTCGTAATCGGTTCCCTTTACTATTATTATAAAACTGTAATGACAAATATATAAATTGGGAAAAAATAATGGAGAAAAAAAAAAAAAAAAAAAAACAACAACAACAACAAAAACAGGACGCCATCTGGCTGCTTTGATTCTGCTACGTTTAAAGAATGGTTTCTTACTATCATTCTGACCTTGGCCAAGGGCCTTGGACGTTAAGTTATTACTGGCGACAATCTTTCGAGCCATTTAAATCTATCTGTAATTCAGATTTGCCAAAAATATTAAATAAGTATGGTTCTTCTACCTACAAATGCTACTCTCTGGACGTTGCATTCTTTGGTCGGCTAAAAAAGGCCTGGCGGGCTATATAAGTGAAATATAAAATGAGATACACAACACAAATGGCACTAAATAAATGTACTTTTACATCTTTATTACAACAACTCTTGGTTATAGAGCTTAAAAGAAAAAATATTATTAGTGGCTTTAAGGCTACAGGCATAAAACCTATGTCACAAAAAAGCTTCCTGGATATTCTGAAGAAGAAAATATTCACAAAGAAATTGATAATAGTTTAATCGGAAAAAAATCGGTAGCCTGGTGAAAAATGAGGATATTAAAAAAACGCTTGCTTGACTTAACGCTTCTGTTGTTTCCCGCCCGCGTTCCGCGCTTTTACCTACATCAGTTCAGTTGTGTTAAAATTATCGCGCCGCCCGCAAGGTTCAACCGACCTATCGCTTCCGCATAACCTGTCAGGAGATATTGCAAGCCGCGTTGGTCAAATGTAAACACATCATCTGTTTACATAGTGTCGGCTGTGGCTAGTGATGTATAAATTCCCGGGAATTTATTTCTGGGGAATATTCCCAGGAATATTCCCGGGAATATTCCCCTGGACGGGAAATTTTGGGAATTTTGATTTAAACAACTTAATACCTCAAAAAGAATAATATTTATTAAATAAAAAATAAAATATACACACATATGGTATATATAGAGCAGGATAGATCCATAAAAACTATTCCCATATATATAGGAATAGGATCCAAGAGAAAAATAACAAAAAAACACCGATCAAAATTATTTTAAAGTGAGTAGTATCTCTATATAATTGTATACTGTACAGTATTAGTAGCCTATATACACTCTATGCTAGTAAACGGTACATATAAAAAATCAATCGTAAAACTGTAAAAATGACACAACTTCACAGATCGGTACTGTTCATCTGATGATACCGATTGGACACTGACACTATCAACTTCGCTTCCACTTTCACCTTCATATTCTACTTCTTCTTCTTCTTCATCTGACCCGGACGAAGTTGTTGCCAACTCAGAATTATCTACGTTTTCTTCTTCCTCAGCACAGTCAATTGGATGTTTGCGTTTGCGAGTACCAGATAAGTTTGAAACGTTATGATGCGAAGCAATCTGCTCATCCGTGGAAGAAAGGGTTTTCGTGGGAGCAACTTGAGAGCCTCTTTCAGAGGAAAGAAGTTTCCAATTGTGTGCCACAAATGTTATTTTCCCTGCTCCTTGAGTTGTTAGACGATTCCTCCGTGTTGTATGAATGCGACTAAACGTGCTAAAAGATCTCTCAGTGGCTGCTGAAGTAATGGGAGCAGTCAATATTCTTATGGCAACCTGTGACAAATCAGAACATCCGCACATCCCCTTCCACCAGGTCACTGGCGTAATTTTATTGACACACTTCCATAGGAATGCCTTGCTCCATGATTCACAAAAACATTTGCACTATCAACAGTCTCCATATGACTTGCTACTTGGTCAATGAATTCAAGTGCTTCAAGTTGCTGTGCGTGGCTTAGCAGATGTCCTTGGGAACCTGGATCTAGTAGGACAGCAGCCAGATATATTGGAGCAATAGCAAATTCTTTGCGCTGCGCCGCCTTTTCCAGTATTTGCTTCTCTTCGGCATGTGACAGTAGAGACGTTGAAAGAGTTTTACTTAGACTGCTCTCAAAATCCTCAAAAGCATACAATGCTTTGTGTGTTAGTGGATCGTCTCCCTCTAGCTGTGTAATCCAGGAAACAATCGGTCGCAGAACATCGTCTAATGATGTCACTCTTTTCCAGTAAACATCATCGTCCAACAGGCTGTTCTTCATATCACGAAGTAAAGATGAGGCAGCTTCGTTTACTGCAAATGTTTGCAGGCTTACTTTACATGCTAACACTCAATAAGGCATCCAAGAGAAGTGTAGAAACCATTTTATTAAAAATAAAATAAATTCCCCGTTTTCGGGAATTTATTTCAGGTCGGGGAATATTCCCGGGAATATTCCTGTTCCCGGGAATATTCCCCGGGGAATATTCCCGGGTCTACATCACTAGCTGTGGCCCATGTTTAGGAGTTCCTCCACTTTCGCCTTTGGAATAAGGAAAATCATGGACAACCTTATTCAGGAGGTGACATGAAACAAGGCGGGCGGGAAACAACAGAACCAAATACTATGCAACAATTATAACTGGCCCGAGCATGCCCCCCGCCTTGACCAATGGTCAAAGTCACAAAATACCGCAATAACAATCCATTCACGCCGCAAAATTTGGTCACAGAATTACATTTTGGTATTTCGAGAACCATATTTGTTTCTATTTAATCGCATTCAGTTTGTGTAAGGATTCGTTAACAATACTCGTCCGCTATTTGGGCAGAATCAGCTCTCATTCCTCCGTCACGATGGACTGATAAGAATGGACTCCCACTCGATGCTCGACGCATCAGGATGACCCAGGAAGGATTGCTCAAAAGTTGTACTGCCGCAGCGTACAGTCTAGTAGCTTAGGGTACTAACCAAGTCATTAACCCATTGATATAAACCGAAACTGTCAAATCACAAATAATACAAACAAAGTGCAAACAGTGGCCCTAGTGGCGTAAACAACTAGTCGCGGAACCTTTCAGAGCCTCAAAAATAAAGTGTCGAGCTTGCTCCACGTAATCTTTTAAAACATGGAGGCGCAGGACGCAGCAGTGGTCCCACCGGGACCATCATTCTCGGAGAAACCGCCAGTTCCAGGCACGGCCGTACCCCAAGCACCGCCTGGAGCCCAAGAAGCAGAGAAATACCCCGAATTCATCAGGCACCTGCGCCAGTGGATTGAGACGCCTCTCCCAATAGCAGGACCAATGAACGTGCCTCTCTACACCGTACCCAGCGCGAGGGACGCAGTGGCAGCAGCCGGGTGCAAGACGCTTATGTACACGACATGGAACGCTATCGCTCAGTCTAGCGTTGTAGGATTAGCTGTAGCCGTAGTTGGTGCTGAAGGATTCGATGCGCACGTTCCCCCTCCCCTTAATAATCCTGTAGCCACTAATATCCGTGCCATTTGGGCAGAATCAGCTCTCATTCCTCCGTCACGATGGACTGATAAGAATGGACGCCCACTCGATGCTCGACGCATCAGGATGGCCCAGGAAGGATTGCTCAAAAGTTGTACTGCCGCAGCGTACAGTCTAGTAGCTTAGGGTACTAACCAAGTCATTAACCCAGTGATATAAACCGAAATTGTCAAATCACAAATAATACAAACAAAGTGCAAACAGTGGCCCTAGTGGCGTAAACAACTAGTCGCGGAACCTTTCAGAGCCTCAAAAATAAAGTGTCGAGCTTGCTTCACGTAATCTTTTAGAACATGGAGGAGCAGGACGCAGCAGTGGTCCCACCGGGACCATCATTCTCGGAGAAACCGCCAGTTCCAGGCACGGCCGTACCCCAAGCACCGCCTGGAGCCCAAGAAGCAGAGAACTACCCCGAATTCATCAGGCACCTGCGCCAGTGGATTGAGACGCCTCTCCCAATAGCAGGACCAATGAACGTGCCTCTCTACACCGTACCCAGCGCGAGGGACGCAGTGGCAGCAGCCGGGTGCAAGACGCTTATGTACACGACATGGAACGCTATCGCTCAGCGTGGTAGGATTAGCTGTAGCCGTAGTTGGTGCTGAAGGATTCGACGCGCGCGTTCCCCCTCCCCTTAATAATCCTGTAGCCACCAATATCCGTGCCATTTGGGCAGAATCAGCTCTCATTCCTCCGTCACGATGGACTGATAAGAATGGACGCCCACTCGATGCTCGAGGCATCAGGATGGCCAAGGAAGGATTGCTCAAAAGTTGTACTGCCGCAGCGTACAGTCTAGTAGCTTAGGGTACTAACCAAGTGATTAACCCAGTGATATAAACCGAAACTGTCAAATCACAAATAATACAAAAAAAGTGCAAACAGTTGTTATGATGCGGTTCTAGTTCATATTTTTTTATATAATTATTAATACTTTTTCCATGTAGTACTGCATCATTACATCTCCACCCGCCTCAATGTTTATAAAGTAGGAACTGGCCTAGTATTGTTGAGTGCAACTTCTAGTTTTTGTCTATTGTTTTAAGGGCGACATCTGGGTGAGTTCCGGGAGAACTCACTTCCTTGCCTGCGGAGAAATCAGAGGGTGGGCCTGATTTCTCGGCAGACGACAGTCACAGTTATCCGGAGTGAAATTGTTTGGGAATGGTTTCCCTTTAACCTCTAAGAGAGTATGGCCTCACCGTTGGCGTCCGAAATAAAATCTGCTCAAAGGAGTATGGACGCCCATGGTGTGTCGGTGCTTGTAGAAATCATTCTATCGAATTTATTCATAAAAAGGACATGCTAGTGACATCTCTTGACGAATTCCATAAATATGCCGAAGAAATATGTAGATTCCGTCTATTTTTAACGGATCTACAGCGTTTTGAAAATACACGTGGTAATGGCGCGTCAGTTGCGTTGATTGTAAACATTTTATTGACAGTTCGCGAGCGTAAACGACATTTTTACCGATTTTGTTAGAGGTATTTGCATTGTTTTCGTGACACAAACACTTGAATGTTTCTGTGTTGTTATTACGTGTTAAATATGCGTATTATATCGCGAAATTAACAAATAATTTTGTGCGTTTGTGACATTACTGTGAATTGTGGATTTTTTAGTTGGTTTTGTGTATTGTGGGTCCTATTTTCGTGTATTGACGACAAGTTTCTTTTCCGTGAGATATTCTCTAACATTCTGTTTTAGTTTTGGATAATTTTGAGTGTTTTTATATATTATACTTTTCACATTGAAAGGTTGTGTGTTTTGTGGGTCCTATTTTCGTGCATTGACGACACATTTTTTTTCGTGTGATATTCTATAACAGACTTTTTTAGTGTTGGATAATTTTGTGTGTTTATATACTTTTCAAACTTTTCACATTGAATATGTCAACACCTTTGGATGAAGACGAAATTACGGCCGTATTAGCCGAAAGTGATGATGAAGACTTTTTCAATGATATTCAAGATTTACCAGTTCATTCTGATAGCTCTTCCGATGACTCAAATATTTCTGATGATGAAGAAGATGAACCACCATCTTCGAAAAAGCAAAAATTGGATAGTCGAAAATGGGTTCAATCTGATTTTGTACCAACCTTGCATGATTTTGACAGCAGGCATTCAGGTATAAGAGGCGATATAAATTTGGATGAGAACGCAAGCGAACTCGACTTCTTTGAATTGTTCTTTACTAATACCATAGTTCAGTCAATTGTAACGGAAACAAATAAATACGCTTCAACACTGGCTCTCAACGTAAGTCTAAAATCAAAAATGAATAAATGGGTTGACACTACTGTGTCCGAAATAAAGATATTCTTGGCGACACTTTTGCTTATGGGTCTTGTTGGTAAAAACTCATTGAAGAAATATTGGTCAAATAACCCAATAATAGAAACGCCATTCTTCAGAGTGTTATTTTCACAGGATAGATTTCTACTTTTACTGCGGGCTCTGCATTTTGCCGATAACAATGTTCGGACAAATGATAGATTATATAAAATAAGGAATCTTTTGGATCCTTTGAAGAAAATCTACAAACAGACCTTTTACCCATTTCAGAACATATGTATAGATGAAAGCCTCTTATTGTGGAAGGGAAGACTTTCCTTCAAAATATATATACCGTCCAAACGACACCGTTTTGGAATAAAATTATTTGTCTGTTGTGATGTAGAAACAGGTTACGTCTTAGATATCATAGTTTACACTGGATCAGATTCAGACATCATCATGGATCCAAATATTGGAGTGTCTGGGTCAGTTGTAACAACTATGATGAAGGACTATCTTGGAAAAGGCCACAGACTCTTTGTAGACAATTGGTATACAAGCCCAAAATTGTTTGATGTTTTATTTGAAAACAAAACAAACGCTTGTGGAACTGCAAGAGCAAACCGAAAGGAAATGCCTAAGTTCGGAAATGCTAAAATGCAAAGAGGAGATGTAAAAGCATTTCATTCAAATGATCTCTTGGCAGTAAAGTGGCGTGATAAACGAGAAATTATTATGTTGACAAACATACATGAAAATAAAATGACGATCACCGATAAAATTGACTATTCTACCAGGGAAAACAAAATAAAACCAGAAGCTGTGGTAGATTATTCGAAAAACATGGGGGCTGTAGATAAGGTTGATCGAATTCTTGGTTTTGTTGACAGTTCTCGCAAGTCTTTCAAGTGGTATAAGAAAATTTTCTTTCGCCTTTTAGACATAAATGCCCTAAACGCCTTCTTTCTACATCGTCAGAGAACAAACAAAAAACTAAGTTTTAGTGAATTTCGTGAGAATCTTGTAGGTCAGTTGGTAGAAAAATATCACACCGAAAGGCCACCAGCATCTGGAGGAAGACGAGTAACAGATTGTCCTACTCGTCTAACTGAACGACATTTTATCAACCCGCTTCCACAAACAGAGACTCAGGGAAGGAAAACACGAAGGAAGTGCCATGTTTGTAGTCACACAGCCGTTCAGCCAAGGAAAAGAACAGAAACAAGATACATGTGTATTCAATGTAATGTGGCTTTGTGCTTATTTCCCTGTTTTGAGATATATCACACAAAAAAACAGTATTAGATTGTAGTTCTTCAGTGTAAAATGAAAATGTGAAAAATAGTTTTAGATGACATTTTTTAGTTTCTTTTGTGTAAAAAAGTAAGGTGTAAAAAGTTTATCCCATAAAAATTTAAAAAAAATTGAAAAAAAAAATTGTGTAAATAAAACTTTTTTTTTAGTGTAAATAAAACAAGTTCTATAGTGAAAACAACATTCGGATGAGGAAATATGGAAGTACAAAATAAAACTGAAATAAAAATTGGTAAGTAAATTTATGTTCTAGGTTGTACATTTTACGTGAACCGATGGTTGACAAAACATGAATCACATATTTTTTGTTATCGGATTAATTCGGTTATTTTGATATTTCTATATGTATTTCTTTAGCAAAGTTTGATTTTTATAACACATGCTATGAATATAATTTATAAAAAAATCAAATTTTGAAGGTAAAAAAAACTCACTCTACTGAACACTTTTTGCTCTCAGAAACTCACTCCCTTAGAGGTTAATCGGAGTGGCGAAGTCTAATTTTATACGCGGAGATTGCATAATAAAATCGTATAAATGGTGTAAATACGAAGTTCCATAGTGGAATTAGTTCCGTGGCTCGTTCGAGTATTGTAACCACGCGGCATCATGAATCGCAAACGGAGTCAGACGTGTTATCGGGTGTGATCTGCTTGAATCCGACCCATCCTTTATGGGATGAAGAAGCCAGTGGCTTAAAATATTGTGCCCGGTTCCCGGAAACATAAGGATAGTATTCTTTCTCGCGGTTTGGCACTACGCCGACCGCATTTTCACCAGGGCCGTAGGGAGGCCTATTTTTCATTACATAAAGGGAATCCTCGCCAGGATACACGGATGCGACCGCGGGCACCTGATACCTCTTCCTCAGTCGCCAGATTACACAGTTTCCTGCCACGGACAGTCGCCAGGAGGCGGAACTGACTCTTCCTCTTGCTCCGGCTGGAGCCCCTAGGAGCTCAGCCTGAGGAGGTGCTGCTCCAGCTCGAGTAGGATGTTTCTTAGTTAGCTAGATAGATAAAGCGTGGTCGGAACCTTGGGGGTAAGATTATATCTAACTGCTATTATGTTGTTTTCGTTACTCATACGGTAGACTGTGTAGACTTATATTGTATTTGAAATAATATACATTCATGTTACTCTAAATCTTCTTTCCTTGACTCTAAAGTACACATTGTAACCTGACACATTTCTGGTTTCGTACCCAACCCCCTGAGAACCCTGGGATCACAAACATTCTTGTGGGTATCTAACCAAAAATTGGCGAATTATTATCTCAAGAATTGGCGCTTCCAGAACAGGTTAAAGTTTGTGATTCCACATTTATTATTATAACCTAAAATGTCTGGTGAGTATTGTAGGCTGCACGTAGCAAGTAACCATAGCACTACTCTACGTAGCAATTGGCGCCCAACGTGGGGCTTATAAATTTGTATTGTTAAAATAACCTAAAATATTGCTTTGTTTTGAATTGGTATCATTCCGTCATATTGGTAACAACATTTAACATAACCTCTTGTGTCAAATTGACAACGGCAAATCACAAATATAACCTGCAATTATTGCATTGTTTTGGTTATCGACAGTAATTATTATAATACTACGAACAAGTATTTCACAAAAGTGTGGGATATTATGATCCCTTGAAAAATATAAATTATTATGTTAGATACTCGACAGCATATTCCAAGTTTTAATAAATAATATAATATAATATCAGAACCTATAAAATAACTGTCAAACTGGTACAAACCAAATATATCTTTCATACAACAGAATGACATAAACAACAAGATTTCATTCATGTGTTATTTGTTTACGGTTATTTTTCAATACGTATTAAATAGACTTTCTTCGACGTATGATAGACGTATTCGGAACATTAATCTTGTATCTGTATATCAGATTCATGTAATAACAATGTTTATTAATGGTGAATATTATATTGTTATTATGCCGTTCACGAGTAAATTGCATAGCCATTGTTTCTTACGCAAGCAATTCCATAGAAGTTTCAGCATAGATGCATAATTTGTTGTACACAAAAAAAAAAAAAATTCCATAGATACTCCAGCGTAGATGTGAATTTGTCAACATTTTAGTCAAAAAAATAATTTATGAACTTCAATAGGTACTTACTATACTTGGAACAACCGATTAAGATGACATAATTAACTAAATTTCATCGATTATTTTTATTGATTTAAAAAATTGTATTTTTCAAAAGTTTCTAATATATTTTTTTAAATAACGATTCAAATCAAATATACGTTTCAAATTTAACCTCGAGTATATAGACGATTATCTCGAATTTGGATTTTATTACCACTTTTATAAAAATAATTTATATTAACATTATTTTGGTTTCAATTCAAAACTATAAATATTTCATGAATGTTTTTTTTTACATTTGTGTTTTTTCAATGCTAAAAACATTCATCGAACGTCAATACGCTTTCGATTATTTTCGAGATAATTCGAGTTTTTCATATTAGAACTTCGCGTACAATTTGATAAAAATGTCGACTCCAATTGCAAATATTAACAATGCCTCTAAAGAAGACCTTACTAAGGAACTTACAACACGATCTATCGAACCAGCGTCCACCTTTCACGCGCTGCGTTCACAGGCGCGCGAGTACAATAAAACGTTAAAATTAACAGCAATTACAGAAATGGATTCGTCAGATTCAGATTCAGAGGAACTAAATACTGTTAAAAACCCAACAATTATTAAACATACAAAAATTATTTATAAAGAATCATCATCCACAAATGTTACTAATTGGAACATTAAATACGACGGGAAATCGAGCGTAAGAGAATTTCTCCTACTTATTGAGGAAAAATGTAGAACCAGGAATTTTCCTCAAAATGAACTGGTGCGCGTTTTCCCTGATCTTCTGGATGGCCTGGCGTTGTTGTGGTTCAGATCCATTTACCACCCAGAATTGAAGTGGGACGAGCTATCAGAACATTTAATTAGCCAATTTGAAGCAAGCGACTTTCAAACCGATTTAAAAATAAAACTTTTTAACATGTCTCAACAAAAAGGAATGTCAGTACTAGAATTCACGCTAAAAATGAAAGCACTAAACAATATGCTCGAAACAAAACTTCCCGAGCAGGAACTGCTGCGGCTAGCAATGAAGGCCTTGCTACCGATGTATTCAAATCTATTAGTGTCTAGAGACATATTTACTTTTGAGCAATTAACAACTTATGCCGGTAAATTAGAGTCATACGCATCACCGCCTGAAGAATTTGCGACATCGTCTTCATTTTCAAAAGAATCCAATGTGCACAATAGCTCGAATGAAACGGAGAAATTTGTGCCTATTAGTAAAAATTTTAATAATAATAATAACTTTAGACGCACTGGTTATACCCAGAACACTTTTAAGCAGTCATACAACAATAAGAATAATGATAAAAGGCGTAATTTCGGTCCATCAAATACAGGTTACAACTCAAATAAACCATCTTCGTCTTCTTTTAATAACGGTAATCTTAATAATCAGGGAACTTTTAAAACTTTTTATAAGACGCCTATTTGTCTTTATTGTAAGACACCGGGACATGTCGTGGCCGACTGTAGGAAAAAACCCGCAGTCGCAGGAAATCCTAAAGTGGGAGCTATCAATGACAAAGCTCATAATAAGTCAAAAAACTAGGTCGGAGTCTCTCTTGCTACAAGCCGTCCTTGGCGCAGAGGAAAAGCGAGTGAGAGAGTTGGCTCCGAATAGTTGATAAATTTCTTTCATCCCCATCAACCGGAACAGTGGGCCCGCTGCCACGGGAGATGGCTATTGAAAATGATAACCGTCCTTATACTTATGTACATATTATAAATAATTTTTACAGTGGAATGCTAGACAGCGGCGCTTCATTGTCATGTCTAGGAGGCAATAGTTATAAAATTTTTAAGGAATTAGGTATTAAGTTAGTTAAAGTTAAGTTTAGTGTTTATACAGCGGACGGTTCAAACCAACCAGTCCAAGGGACAATGTCATTGCCGGTCACGTATAAATCATCCACAAAGTAAATTCTTCTCTACGTCATCCCGACATTGTCGCCTTCAATTATTCTAGGAGTTAACTTTTGGAAGGAGTTCCACATCGCACCGGAACTGTTTTCGAAAGTTACACTTCCTGTTTCGGAAGGAAATATTAGTGGGTTGCGGGCTATTCAGCCAGCCTCATCCCTAACTATGGAAGAGAACAGGTAACTCTCTAAAATAGTTAAAAAATTTGAGTCAATTTCTTTTGAAAAGAAGGGGTTAGGTCTAACACACTTAGTTAAACACAAAATAATTACAACAGGACCACCCATCAAACAGCGGTATTACCCTCTTTCACCCGCACGGCAGAAACAATTAGAAACAGAAGTTGATGAAATGCTAAAATTAGGGGTTATTCAACCTTCTCGTTCACCATGGTCCAGTCCAGTAATAATTGTAACAAAAAAAGACGGAACAGCTAGATTTTGCCTTGATTCTCGAAAAATTAATAACGTCACGGTACGTGATAGTTATCCTCTTCCCTATATTGCGCGTATCCTAGATAAACTTGGCGGTGCCAGATATGTTTCCTCGATTGACCTCTCCAAGGCATTTTGGCAAATAGCCTTAGACAAAAAATCATGTGAAAAGACAGCATTTGTTGTTCCTGGGCGGGGCCTCTTTGAGTTCACTCGCATGCCGTTTGGTTTGAAAAATGCTCCTAGCGAATTACAAAGACTAGCGGATGCATTGTTTGGACTTGATTTCGATGATAATGTTTTTTGCTATTTAGATGACCTTATATTAGTATCGGAAGACTTGAAATCACATTTAAACTTGTTAAATCGGGTGTACGAACGTCTAAGAGACGCGGGTCTCACCATTAACTTAAAAAAGTCAGAATTTTGTAAAGCCGAGCTTAAATACTTGGGCTATATGGTAGATTCCCAGGGACTTCGCACTGATCCAAGTAAGATTGAAAGTATTAAAGATTTTCCTATACCGAAAAATGCTTAACAAATTCGGGCATTTGTTGGCCTGTGCGGTTACTTTAGACGGTTTATCAAGGGATTTTCAAGCATTGCAGCTCCTTTAACAAGTATTACTGGTTCAAAAAACGGAATTAGTAATTTGAAATGGTCACCGGAAGCTGAATCCGCATTTATTGCACTAAAGCAAGCACTTACTTCTGCCCCAGTTTTAAGTTGTCCAGATTTTTCGAAACCCTTCGCTATACACTGTGACGCAAGCTCCGTAGGCATTGGGGGGGTATTAATTCAAACTATAGATGGACAGGAGCACCCTATTGCTTATTTTTCGAGATGCTTAAACGTTCACGAACGTAATTATGGAATAACTGAGCGTGAACTTTTAGCCGTACTAGACTCCGTTACACACTTTAGACCATACATTGAAGGAACTCATTTTACAGTTGTAACCGACCACTCAAGTCTAAAATGGTTAGGTTCTCTGTCCAACCCCAGCGGTCGTCTCGCGCGTTGGAGTTCACGCCTATCCCAATTTTCGTTTGATGTAATTCATCGTAAAGGTACTCAACATATAGTCCCAGATGTCCTTTCGCGAATGGATCTTGCCGAAATCTCCATTATAGATTCAGAAAATATTCAAGATGAGTGGTATCAAAATATTTGGAAGGGTTGTCAAGAATTTCCCCAACGTTTTCAGAACTTCCAAATTCGGGAAAACGAACTATTTCGTCACACGAAGGCTCGTTTAGCACTGTGTGAGGACACTGCGTGGAAAAAAGTAATTCCTCAAGAAAAAAGATTAGACATTTTAAGTAGTGTGCACGAGTCTATTCGATCTTGTCACCCCGGCGTTTTTAAAACTTATAAAAAAGCACAATTACGGTATTTTTGGCCAAATATGTACAGAGACATTAAACAATTTGTAAATCGCTGTACGGTTTGTAAGGCGTATAAAATTAGTACGGCCTCACCTAACGGTATTTCAACACACCATAAAAAAGTTACACGTCCAATGCAGATGTTATCGTTGGATTTGGTAGGTCCATTACCGAGAAGTTACCCTGGTTTTACCGTTATTCTATCCTGTGTCGATGTTTTTTCAAAGTTTACCTGGCTGTTTCCGCTGCGCAAAGGTACCGCGCGAAGCATTGTGAAGAATTTAGAAGAAAGTATCTTTCTTGTACATGGCGTACCGCGCACCATTGTTTGTGATAACGGCCGTCAGTTTGTATCCAAAGAATTTAAGGACTTATTAAATAATTATAATATACCACCTCCGTTTTATAACTCTTATTATACCCCTCAAAACAATGTGGTAGAGAGATATAACCAAACTTTGGGCACCGCATTATCGATATTAGTTGAATCAGACCACCGTAATTGGTCAAAATTCTTTCCACAAATACAATCAGCTATGAACAATTCCGTAAATTGCGCTACGGGTTTTACACCTTATTTTCTAATGCATGGTCGGGAGCAAATATTAGACGGTGATTTGCATCGTAACCCTATAGCTGACACGGAATCTAATTCAAAAAATTGTACTAGTCAGAGAATCTACGCACAAAAATTAGAAGAACTGTCATCAGTTGTCTGTCTGTCTGTCGCAGGTTATAATGGAGCAAACCATTATAACCTGCGGAGAAAACATGTTAGTTTTCAAGTCGGAGACAGAGTTTGGCGTAGAAATTTCGTCCAATCAAACGCTTTAAATTACTTTGCACAGAAACTAGCTCCACGCTTTGTGCAAAATATAGTCGTGAAGAAAAAATCGGACTTATTGTATACCTTAGCGGACATGAAAGGAAAAGTATCTGGCGATTTCCATATAAAAGATATCGTCAAGTCGGACAATGTTCCGGTATAAATTATTTCGCACATCAGTACCTCAGAAGGTCTGGCCATCTTTCATGAGGACTGATATTAATACTAATAAAGAACTTCGGTTCTTTTGTTTTATTTTCTACGCACAGGAAACTTCACCGGCCTGATCAACCGAGTTGAAGAATTCCCAGCGTTCTGACAGTCTTAATCCTGTCCTAGGTTCATTTCAGAAGAAATGTTTTAACTACTTCGCGTGGGCGTATTTATAATTTTAATATTGTTATTCTTAAGTTACTCCCTTACGCCCATAACAATTGACTCCGGTATTAATGCTCGAATTGAATGGATTAGAAATAAACCTTATTAGCAATAGTATTTTCTAAATAAAAATAAGTGTACAATAGGGCTAAGGTGAACAAGTGAATAGTCATGTAATTTGTTGTAAATCTTGCATTTTGAGTTACACGGGCATAACAGCATTGTTCGTGTACCTCAAAGTACTTGTGGTACAATATTATTGGATAATATATCCTAATAAGTATTATTTATTTGTCTATATCTTGAAATGCAAGGAGCTATAATCCCACTGTTCCTTTCGTTTCAAGATAGTCAAAATAAGGAAGCATTGTTTTTACTATATATGCATAAATACTGCTTGTTCTTGTTTCATCATTTATATTTGAAGAGATATTATGACATTGCCATATGTCTCGACGGGTTCTAGTAATAAATTAAAGACTGCACCAAGCGGTGCACATAAACTTTAACCTCTTCATAACGAAAAGAGCTGTTCGCTATCTTGCTGATGAAACAAGATATATCTTCCTTATTTTCTTAAGTCAAGTGAAAACTTATAATGTGGAACGATGTCCCACCACCGATCCTTCCACATATAAAGCCACTTCTTTCATATTATGATTCTTGAATCTGATTTTCCTGTATTTTGTCAAGATCAGAACATACGAAGATGTATTGAAACCTTCCGTAGGTTCTGACCTAGGTTTAATCTATAAATGTTAATTTTATTTGTTGCTGATTCTTTGACTTCTCAACAGTCATTTCTGTGTACACACTTGTTGTACTTGTTACAAATATATATTTTTTTAATTTTAAAAATTGCATTGCATTAAATCTTGCTACCATGTAAGTAACCTGGGATGTTCCTTTCCTATTGTTTTAGAATTCT
Source organism: Hesperophylax consimilis (assembly GCF_061612785.1). NCBI lineage: Eukaryota > Metazoa > Arthropoda > Insecta > Trichoptera > Limnephilidae > Hesperophylax > Hesperophylax consimilis. Next base: position 10,256,101 of record NC_142856.1, on the reverse strand, counting down.
TATTATAAACTCTAAGTTTATTATACATAATTGTTGTTACAGTCCTGCGAGACTTATTATTAACATTTTTTTTTTTTTAACAACAGTTTAAAGAGAAAACTATAAGTTGTTTCATAAAAATATCGATCACGCCTTCGTTACTGTTGGACGTATACCTAGATCACTGCACTAATAATAGTTGCATATCACTTAACCCGATTGCACCTTCTATATTGATGGCTGTATACTCTATTACTTTGGCTCCATTCTTATGCGATGGTTGTTGACTGCTTAACACTCTTGTTGAATTAAGATTGTGTATTTTCATTAACTGCTCTGTTCTCTTATGGACACCCCCATACGACCTAGTTAGGTAGATTAGGTAGAAACATCGACAAAGTGTTTTCTTATCTCCTATGGAGAAGTAGAGTCAGTGATAAGTGAGGTTTGCTATGCTCCCTAAAAAGTGTTGCCTGACGGGCTTATAACCCTATTCTGGGTCAGTGATGCATTATCGCATTTGGTTGTATAAAATGAATGTGATAGACAGTCAGATATTTTGTTAGTTATAAATGTGGCGTCTGTATTATTTAAGTCTTACTTTTATTAATTATATACTAATTATTTTTATAAATGTAACGTCAACGGTTGTCCATGACGCCAAGTCAATTAGTCTTCACCCAGCATATTCACGCTGTGGGTGTTTGCGGATCCCGTTCACGGAACATTGGTTGTTATGTTAAGATTAAGTTGTTTAAGTTTAGTTGCTACAATCTTATAAATATTTAAGTAAGAATGGCTGCACCGCAAACATGTTCATCCTGCCTTACGTTCGATGAAGTGCGACCGGAGTTGCGGCACGCCCATTCGCTATTCTCACTTTGGTTTATTTTTTGTTCTATGAATACTTCCTATTGATGGTTATTATTATCTACTGGTATTTTATTGATCACTTTGTTTTTTTTTGTTTTAGTGAACCCTTGGTCCGACATAGAAAGCATAGGATTTGGTTGTGTTGCACATTTTTCATGTTTGAGGGCAAACATTTGGTGGCGAGGGGGGTACTGTTATGATGCGGTTCTAGTTCATATTTTTTTATATAATTATTAATACTTTTTCCATGTAGTACTGCATCATTACATCTCCACCCGCCTCAATGTTTATAAAGTAGGAACTGGCCTAGTATTGTTGAGTGCAACTTCTAGTTTTTGTCTATTGTTTTAAGGGCGACATCTGGGTGAGTTCCGGGAGAACTCACTTCCTTGCCTGCGGAGAAATCAGAGGGTGGGCCTGATTTCTCGGCAGACGACAGTCACAGTTTTCCGGAGTGAAATTGTTTGGGAATGGTTTCCCTTTAATCGGAGTGGCGAAGTCTAATTTTATACGCGGAGATTGCATAATAAAATCGTATAAATGGTGTAAATACGAAGTTCCATAGTGGAATTAGTTCCGTGGCTCGTTCGAGTATTGTAACCACGCGGCATCATGAATCGCAAACGGAGTCAGACGTGTTATCGGGTGTGATCTGCTTGAATCCGACCCATCCTTTATGGGATGAAGAAACCAGTGGCTTAAAATATTGTGCCCGGTTCCCGGAAACATAAGGATAGTATTCTTTCTCGCGGTTTGGCACTACGCCGACCGCATTTTCACCAGGGCCGAAGGGAGGCCTATTTTTCCTTACATAAAGGGAATCCTCGCCAGGATACACGGATGCGACCGCGGGCACCTGATACCTCTTCCTCAGTCGCCAGATTACACAGTTTCCTGCCACGGACAGTCGCCAGGAGGCGGAACTGACTCTTCCTCTTGCTCCGGCTGGAGCCCCTAGGAGCTCAGCCTGAGGAGGTGCTGCTCCAGCTCGAGTAGGATGTTTCTTAGTTAGCTAGATAGATAAAGCGTGGTCGGAACCTTGGGGGTAAGATTATATCTAACTGCTATTATGTTGTTTTCGTTACTCATACGGTAGAGTGTGTAGACTTATATTGTATTTGAAATAATATACATTCATGTTACTCTAAATCTTCTTTCCTTGACTCTAAAGTACACATTGTAACCTGACACATTTCTGGTTTCGTACCCAACCCCCTGAGAACCCTGGGATCACAAACATTCTTGTGGGTATCTAACCAAAAATTGGCGAATTATTATCTCAAGAATTGGCGCTTCCAGTACAGGATAAAGTTTGTGATTCCACATTTATTATTATAACCTAAAATGTCTGGTGAGTATTGTAGGCTGCACGTAGCAAGTAACCATAGCACTACTCTACGTAGCACAGTGGCCCTAGTGGCGTAAACAACTAGTCGCGGAACCTTTCAGAGCCTCAAAAATAAAGTGTCGAGCTTGCTCCACGTAATCTTTTAAAACATGGAGGCGCAGGACGCAGCAGTGGTCCCACCGGGACCATCGTTCTCGGAGAAACCGCCAGTTCCAGGCACGGCCGTACCCCAAGCACCGCCTGGAGCCCAAGAAGCAGAGAACTACCCCGAATTCATCAGGCACCTGCGCCAGTGGATTGAGACGCCTCTCCCAATAGCAGGACCAATGAACGTGCCTCTCTACACCGTACCCAGCGCGAGGGACGCAGTGGCAGCAGCCGGGTGCAAGACGCTTATGTACACGACATGGAACGCTATCGCTCAGTCTAGCGTGGTAGGATTAGCTGTAGCCGTAGTTGGTGCTGAAGGATTCGATGCGCGCGTTCCCCCTCCCCTTAATAATCCTGTATCCACCAATATCCGTGCCATTTGGGCAGAATCAGCTCTCATTCCTCCGTCACGATGGACTGATAAGAATGGACGCCCACTCGATGCTCGACGCATCAGGATGGCCCGGGAAGGATTGCTCAAAAGTTGTACTGCCGCAGCGTACAGTCTAGTAGCTTAGGGTACTAACCAAGTCATTAACCCAGTGATATAAACCGAAATTGTCAAATCACAAATAATACAAACAAAGTGCAAACAGTGGCCCTAGTGGCGTAAACAACTAGTCGCGGAACCTTTCAGAGCCTCAAAAATAAAGTGTCGAGCTTGCTCCACGTAATCTTTTAAAACATGGAGGCGCAGGACGCTGCAGAGGTCCCACCGGGACCATCATTCTCGGAGAAACCGCCAGTTCCAGGCACGGCCGTACCCCAAGCACCGCCTGGAGCCCAAGAAGCAGAGAACTACCCCGAATTCATCAGGCACCTGCGCCAGTGGATTGAGACGCCTCTCCCAATAGCAGGACCAATGAACGTGCCTCTCTACACCGTACCCAGCGCGAGGGACGCAGTGGCAGCAGCCGGGTGCAAGACGCTTATGTACATGACATGGAACGCTATCGCTTAGTCTAGCGTGGTAGGATTAGCTGTAGCCGTAGTTGGTGCTGAAGGATTCGATGCGCGCGTTCCCCCTCCCCTTAAAAATCTTGTAGCCACCAATATCCGTGCCATTTGGGCAGAATCAGCTCTCATTCCTCCGTCACGATGGACTGATAAGAATGGACGCCCACTCGATGCTCGACGCATCAGGATGGCCCAGGAAGGATTGCTCATACATACACCCATGGGCATACTAGAATCCCATACCTACGAGTGGGCCTTAGACAACGCCATACGCACTGCGCTAGGCCATGGCCTCCAAGAAATGCCAATACGTAAAAGAACACGCCCAGCACAAGAACCTACAGAATTCTTCATACATGGCTTATGTCTCCCTCCACAACGTATAAATGTTATTTATTATATCGACCAACTTATTCATGTTATTGATTAGTGTTATCCTGTATTATCTTATTGTTTTGGTGAAATTAAAGATTTTTAAACATCTGTAACCACAAGTTCAAAATAGGCAGAAAAATGTCGGAATTCATCGTCGTACTGTCGGAAAATCATGTTTTGTATGTTTTTTCTGGGTGTTTGCAAATTTCTTGTCATTTAGGGTTTTTTCTTAGATTAACAAGTTTCATCTTATAAACTGTAAAAGTTTTCTTAGTCAAATGAACCTCACCCTTGGAAAACATTTCGACATTTTTCTGCTTCAAGGACATTTTTATTTTTAAATAGTTTTTGGGCTAAATAATGAATTGCTCAGTGCAATTATATTGTCTATGGTTGCACCTTTTTTTAAATGGCCTTGAGTTTTTTCTACCTTGTCTACTGCTCTGCTCCGCACGGTAAGTACTGCTTGTACATATATCTGTGGTTAATCAAAAAGCCCGAAGATATCGATCTAGAGCAGTGTTTCCCAACTTTCTTTATGCCATGCCCCACCGTAGTCTTTTCAAAAGTCAGATGCCCCACCGGCATCTTTTTTAATTAAACAGCAGGTAAATTTTCAAATCATATTGTAATATGTGTGTAAACATATGAACCGCTAATGAAATTAAATAAAACCTATTCTAATACGTATATTATAACTGAAATTATTACAAAACACAAATTGAAAATGTAATTAAGTAGAATAAAATAAAAAATTAAAACAATAATAAAACTCAAGTTACAATTGAAATTTAGTACAAACACACATATATTGACGCCTAATTCATTATTAAATTCAGTTACGCTTGCTACAAAGAAATTTTATGTCCGGATCTAACTTACTTACTTTCAGTCTAAATGGCTTATGGTGCTAAAATTTTTTTGTATGACCGATGAGTATTCCCCTTTATATGTGGAATGCCTACGTATCTCATCTCTGAAGTGTGGTGCCTCACCTCTGAGGCGTTATGCCCCACCGGTGCGCGGTGGGGCGTACGCCCCACCGTGGGAAACACTGATCTAGAGAGTGGTATATTTATGGTCGAGTCTATGACTGTGACATGAGAGAACGTGTGTGTTCTCGTTCTTTTTTAATTCGTGTGAACTTACAAAGGTGACATTCCAGTGATATTGTTATTCCTGTTCTTATAATCTTGTACTTACGATATCCGTTTTAGGTAAGTATTTTTTTTATTTGTTACCAATTGCAGATAGTGCCAAAACAAATAAAAACGATTTATTCATATTCAATATTCATGTTATTTTTTTTATTTCAGCCTTTATTGAAAAATGGATAACTGGCTCAAAACAAGACGCTTACAAAGTGGCATAAGTGCTTCATCAAGTTCATCGTCAGCAAATAATGAAAGTATTTCAGAAGAAGCTGTTAATTTATCCGTAAGTAAATTATACTTACCTAGCAATAGTAATCATTTAGGCGTTCATGAACATATTTTGATTGGTGACAACCGTGACAAATTACTTTGATGTAGTATAACTGACGCATGGGTGTTCGACTCTAGCCTTTTAAACAGCAAATGCCATTTAATTTTGATATAAATGAATCACGCCCGAAAAAGGGGTCAAATTCCAGACTGTGCCAAAGGAAGATTTGGGGTGGGACTGTTCTTTTTAGCCAACACCAAACTGCATCTTGCAGTCACATTACTAATGTTTTTTATTTCATTCCAGGATATCGTAAATACTGAAGGATATTGTCCTGAGCAGGATAGACAAAATACACCAACGACTAAAAGGGCTGGGCAATCTCAGGACAACACTACTTCAAAAAAGAGAAAATATGACGAATCTTACTTGTCCTTTGGATTTATTTCTGTAGGAATGCTTGAGAATCCGGATGGTCAATGCGTTATCTGCAACAAAATCATATGTAATAGCTCTCTGGCACCTGCAAAGCTAAAACGACATCTTAATACCAACCACCCGCAATTAAGCAAAACTAATTACAAAAGCTTAGACTTTTTTAAAAGATACAAAGATGCACATAAAACCAGTGTGGCTGCTTTACATAAATATGTTAAAACTGATAACGAGAATGCCACCGTCCTTGTTATCCCATCCTGTTAAGTTACAGGATTGCTCGTGCTGGCAAACCACACACGATTGCAGAGACTTTAATAAAACCCTGTATGACAGAAATTGTCAAGTGTGTACTTGGCGAAGACGCAGCGAAGAAAGTTGCAGCAGTTCAGAGTTCCAATAATGTCATATCTTATCGAATCCATAAAATATCTGATCACATTGAAGATGAATTGATTTGTAGATTGAAAAGTAGTGAAATGTTTGCAATGCAACTCGACAAAAGTACAGATGTCGCTGGACTATCAATACTGCTTGTTTTCGTAAGATACCCCCTTCGGGGGATCTATTGAAGAGGATTTGTTAATTTGTGCTCCTTTGGAGACCAACACCACTGGAGAAAAACTTTTCAAAGTCATTGATAATTACATGAATGTACATAACATTCATTGGAACAAATGTGTCAATGTATGTAGCGATGGAGCTGCCGCTTTGACTGGCAAAATAAAAGGTACTGTAACAAGAATTAAGAATGTTGCACCTAAATGCAGCAGCAGTCACTGCGTTTTACATCGACATGCCCTTGTCGTAAAAAGAAATACCACACGAGGTAAAGAAAGTTCTCGATCAAGCCGTACAAATTGTTAATTACGTTAAAACATGTCCGCTCAAATTGAGACTTTTTAAAAAAGTGTGTGAAGATATAGGAAGTCAGCATCAATCACTTCTTCTTCACACAGAAGTAAGATGGCTTTCCAAAGGAAAAGTATTATCAAGATTGTTTGAATTGCGCAACGAACTAGTGGTATTTTTTTCCAAAGAATCGCTTTCTTCATCTTTGAGTGGTCTTGTTCAACTATTGCACGACGAGCAATGACTAATGAAACTGGCGTATTTGGCAGACATATTTGATAAACTGAATGTAATTTGCAAGTCATTGCAAGGAAGAAACACGAATACTTTTACAGTAAACGACAAAATCTCTTCTCTTAGAAAGAAACTTGTCTTCTAGATAGAATGTGTTGAACAGAAACAGTACCAATTATTTATTCTAAAACGAGTTTCTGGAAAAAAAATGAGTTGCAAGTAACCTCAGATGTTGAAAAATGCATTTACAAACATTTGATGGCCCTCAAAAAATCTCTGGAAGAGTATTTTCCTGAAAAAAACCTGCAGGACATTGACTGGGTACAGAATCCATTCCTAGTTCACAGGACACCGTCGACTCTTACAGCAACAGAGAACGAGGCTTTGATTGATATCATGTGTTCTTCTTCCTTACAACAAAAGTTTATTTCAGAAAAAACTAATCTGGATGAGTTTTGGATTGGACTTAAAAAAGAATATCCAGAAGTCGTCGAGAAGGCTATCACAGTTTTGTTACCGTTTGTGACCACTTACCGATGTGAAACTGGTTTTTCGGCTTACGCTTACACAAAAAACAAATACAGAAACAGACTGGATGCAGCTCCAGATCTTCGTATTCAGCTGTCTGACATAAAGCCTGATTTCAATGCTATTTTAACAAAAAATGTAAAAATATATAATTCTTCACATTAAATTAAGTTTTACACAAAACTTTTGTTCTTTCTTTTCATGGTAAACATGAAAGTATCCAAACTACAAGTTTATCTTTTTCTTATAAAAATAGGGTTCCGGCTAGAAAACTATGATCGATAAGGGTTCCGGGGCGAAAAAATTGGGAAACGCTGCTCTAACCTATCTAAAGCCATAGCATATCCAAAAGATGATTTTTTTTCGATTTATTAACTTTTTTATTGAAAAATTAGGTAAAGATGCCATAGTTGACGGTACTACATTCGGGAAAAAAACTTACAAGCCGATTTATTTAAGGTGATAATGAAAGTACTTTCCGCCGATATTCGGCAAATGTATCTACAAATCTTCGTCACAGGAGATCATCGACGATTCCAAAGAATCCTTTTCGATTTTACGATGATGATCCGCTCCAGGTATTTGTATTCTCTCGCGTATTTCGGAATGCATTGTAGTCCTTATTTAGCATTAAGGACAATTCCTCAACTTGCTAAAGACGAACAGAAAGAGTACCCTCTCGCCGCTGAGACAATTTTCAGTGATATTTACATGGACGACATTGCCACTAGTGTTATTTCCGAAAAGCTCGCCATTGAGCATTCACACCAGCTGATAAATTTATTTAAGGCCGGTGGATTTGATTTAGTTAAATTTTCTAGTAATTCTTCCAAAGTTTTGATAAATGTCCCAGAATTTAACCGTCTCTCAAGTGTTGTCGAATTCATGATAATTGTCAAAATATACTGGGGCTTCGTTGGTTTCCGTCACAGGATAATTTTAATCTGTTAACATGGAATCCCGCGAGTGTACTAAACACAACACGTTATCTACAATCGCACGTCTGGGATGTAATGGGGTTTGTAGCACCGGTACTTTTGTATGCAAAATTGCTAATTAGATCACTCTGGTTGCTGGGATGCTGTCCCTCCGCCAAGCATCAGCATCGCCTGGAAGCAATTTTGTTTACAAAAGTACCGGTGCTACAAACCCCAATCTACCCTGCTATCGTGTCTGTTACTCACTGCGCTACATAAAGGAATTGTAACAAGGTGTGTGGATACTTCTACATTTTTTATATCTTTGGTTTAGGTGAGTGACACGTCCAGCATTTGTCAGATTGTCACATCGGTTGCCAAACCTGCGATCCAATTACAAAACCTGAGAGTTGAAATGGAAGCAAGAGATCATTGCTTATTAACACAACAGCATTACATTGCCGATCACAACACAACAGCTATAAGTATACGCTATAACTCGGTAGATAATTTAAACTCAAATGATTATAATAAAGTTAAAATTCTTTCGCAAAAACTGGTTGATAAACATATTTGTAATTATGATTGGAAATCGCTTCTAAAGGAAACCGAATGTTCTGTTATTTATTTGAAAATTAAACATTATTTTGATGACTTGTATAAAAAAAGCACAATTGAAATAAGCAAAAAATCAAAAAACCGACCGCATGCCATAAATGAATGGATATCTACTGATGCACTTTATAAAATTAAAAAAAAAGAGATTTTTTATACGAACGTTGGAGAAATGCTCCAACGAACAAATACTATGAAAAAGAATATAAGTGTTTTCGAAATATTTTAAATAAATTGTTAATAAAATTAAAAACCTCATACTATAATGATAAATTCAAAAATATATTTCAAGACTCAACTTCAAGACAAGAGAAGATAAAAAACATGGGACGAATGTAATCAAATTTTAGGAAAGAAATGTAAAAATGATTGTGACCAAGTTGCATCCAAATATTTGATGAAAGATCGGACCGAAGAAAGCGTAACAAATGACTTTGTTGATTATTTCTCTGACAATGTTTGCAATATGTTACATAAATGTAATCACAGGACAACTGGGTTTGAACCAGAGGAGATGCCTCAAAGCATGTACCTACCTAGGGCTAAAATTGCTGATATAGAAAACATTGTGAAGCAACTTAAAAGCTCTTCTCCTGGAATCGATAATATCAGAATGAGCGATATTAAAAAACATATATTAACATTAGGTCCAATTATAACCCATTTTGTAAACAGAATCTTATTTGAAGCAAAAATTCCAGATGATTTAAAATGTAGTATTATCAGACCCATTTATAAAGGAGGTGATCACACCATTTTGGGTAATTATAGACCAATCAGTATTTTGCCATCACTCGAAAAAATTCTTGAAAAATACATTCAAATTAAATTAATAAAATATTTGGAAGATTTTTCTATTATTGATACTAACCAATATGGATTCCAAAAAAAAAGGGCACTGAAGTGCTACTTCAAAGTTTGCCAGCTTGATAAATAATAATTTAAATAATAAACATCATGTATTAGTCTTATTTATAGATTATTCCAAGGCATTTGACACTATTAACCATAAAAAATTGTTGAAAATACTAGAAATCATAGGAATAAGAGGGAAACTTCTAAAACTATTTGAAAATTATTTGAACAACAGGTGCATGCAAATAAAGCTTTTGAACACATTAAGTAAAAAAAGAAAAATCTTAGCAGGTGTTCCTCAAGGTTCCATATTAGGTCCTATTTTATATATAATTTATGTATCTTTTATTAAATTTATTTTTAAACATGTAAAACACTTTGTGTACGCGGATGATACTGCATTGGTGTTTTCTTGCAGTGATTTGCAATTATGTATTGAACTTTTACAAAAAGATTACATTGAACTTTTAAAATGGTCTCACGACTCTGGCCTAATCATAAATGCAAAAAAAACTAAATTGATACACATTAGATCACCCAATGCCAAGGTAAATACTATTATACCCGAAATTAAAACACACAATTCAGATTGCCTACATGTTGGTATCCCTGCGTTGTGTACATGTGAAAATATTGAACTGGTTAAAAAATATGATTATTTAGGTGTTATTATTGATTGTTTTTTCAAATGGGATTTACAGATAAATAAAGTCTGTGAACGACTGAGATCTATTATTAGTAGATTATATAAATTAAAATTTTATGTTCCAATATGCACACTTCGAATAATTTATTTATCACTAGCTGAATCTATCATAAGGTACGGAATTACAGCTTGGGGATTTTCCTCTAAAACAAATATAAATCATGTTCAAGCAGTTCAAAATTCTCTTGTTAAATTATTAGCTCATAAAAGTTTATATGAACAAAGGCATAATGTTCCACACCTTTATCAAAATCTGAAAATCCTCTCGGTAAGAGCAATTATGTGGTATAAAATAATTTTTCAGCACATAAATAGCCCTATGTACATAAATAGACTGGAACACACTTACAATACTCGATTTACATTAAATGAAGGACTAATCGTACCAAAGCATGTAAACAAATATGGAAAAAGAACGCTAGACTACATGATACCAAATTGTTTAAATATGTTACCTGCAGAAATCAAAAAATGTACAAATATAAAAAGAATTTTTTTGTTGAAAAATTGGCTAGCTGAAAGAAATAGTTTGTACTAGACTCTAATACAAACTATTTCTAACTGCATACGCTTTAATTGTTTTTTGTTTTTATTTTTATTGTATTACACCTCTCATGATATGAATGTATACATTTGATATAATCTGTTTAAGTTAAAAGCACCCAATGACAAACTACTTTAAAGTAGTTTATTGGGACTTTTTGATTTTTTATATTATTTTGATATTTAATAAAAAAAAAAAAAAAAAAAACCCTTGATTTACCCGGTAGGTCCCTGGGACTCCATCGAAAACTTTCAGAGCTCATAAAACCGTTTGTTTTTGGAATTACAAATTATAGGTGAGAAATCACGCTAGTGGAGTCCGTGGGACTCCACCGGGGTATTAATGTTACAGTTTTAGCCTATTTGCGGTATATTTTTACAGTGATTTTTGTTTCGTTTTATGTTGATATAATGGCGTCTCGTAATACTATAAACATCCTTGATGAAGGTGCTGAGTCTGTGGTGAACAACTGGCTCGAGCAAGTAAGTGACAGCGACACAGATGTTGAGGACCAACAAAATATACCGTTGAATCAGACTAGGAGACTAGAACCTAACGAGGTGGTGTCTGAATTCGATGATGACTGCGAGCTCTCAGACCACGACTCTGCTACGGAGTGCAGCTTCTTCAGATGATGATGAAAATATCAATACGGGTGAGCAAGTTTATTATTACGGAAAAAACCGGTTCAAATGGGCAAGGAAACCACCTTCGAGAAATTCTCACAACAATCTACGAAAGACAATCTCACAACATTCTACGATTTCCAAGGGTACCACACGCTGTTTTTGAAAATGGTCCTTGCCAGTAGAAGTGTTCCTACTTATGTTTGATGGTCAAATGCTTGAAATGATTATACAGTGGACAAACAAGAAAATTAACGAAAGAAACGAACCAGATAGAAATGAAAGGGGTTTTTTCGATGTTATTATATACTGCTGTCTTCAAATCTAATAGAGAGAGCATTTTATCTATTTTTGCTACCGATGGCTCAGGTAGAAACATCTTTCGGGCGTCTATGTCTAAGAAACGATTCCTTGTTCTACTGGTTACTCTGCGTTTTGATTTTGATTTTAACGACAGAGAAGAAAGGAAGAGAGGTGATCCTGGCTGGCAATAAATGATTTATTACAACTTTTCAATAAAAACTCACAACAATATTACATACCAGGCGCTAACATAACAGTCGATGAGATGTTGATTGAGTTTAGGGGAAGATGCAAGTTCAAAATGTACATTCTAAGTAAACCAGCTAGCTAAGCTAACGGACTTACAAGGTTCAATATACAAAAGTACCATAATAAAATTTTATACCTTTGTAACCATTTGTCCATGAACATGGACACTCTGTACAACAATAAACATAACAATTATCAAAAAAGTTTTCAAACAAAATATTTTTGAAATTATTTCATTAGTCTAGACACCAATTTTCAATTTTTTATGACTTACAAGGTTCAATATACAAAAGTACCATAATAAAATTTTATACCTTTGTAACCATTTGTCCATGAACATGGACACTCTGTACAACAATAAACATAACAATTATCAAAAAAGTTTTCAAACAAAATATTTTTGAAATTATTTCATTAGTCTAGACACCAATTTTCAATTTTTTATGACTTGTGCCTGAAATTCAGTACTGAAAGGGTTAAAGAGTCCTGGGGACTCCACCAGGTAAATTGTGTATGTATGAAATCACCGGGTAAATCAAGGGTCAACCAGCCAGAGCAGTGGGCGCCCTTTTGGCTGGGGAGCGATGAATTTGTTCCACAATTTCATCATCATATTTTATTTTTAATTTCTGGAGGATACATCTAACGATCCTGTACTTTTACTGGGTCTAGTTTTGGTTACCACCGTGCCGCACGGCTACCAAGTTTAACCCACAATGGACATGCTAACATTAATGGAAAACATAAAAAGTTATCGTAAAGGATTCTATAGTGAGAAATAACATTGAATTAACAATTAGAAGGAAAACTAAACATATTATAAGAAACAACTTTATTTAGATAATAAACAGGCAAAATAACATCGAAACAAGTGATAACTGCGCATCGGATAAGAGTATTTACCATTGTGGCATAATATGTTGTATATGTATATTTTTTCATCCTTTTCCTTTTATAGTGTACATTTTTTTCTCTTTCTTTCTTCTCTCCCTTTTAAAATAATAGTTTTTTATATTTTTTCTTGCAATTAAATATCAATGTATATCATGGTCACCCTACATGTTTACTACATTATACCGTAATGAATTGGTTGGAATTAGATTAATAGGTACCCATTTTGTAGAAACGTTAATGTAACAATATTGTTCTCTTAATATATAATCTTTGTGCTATTTTTTAATTTTATTATCTTTTAAAATTATTAACCTCAACACTGGCTTGTCCTAGTGAGGTTAAAAATTCTAACGTAAAAAAAGATATAATGTAAAGAAACAATAAATAAATTGTTTACAGACCTGCGACTATTTTTTAACATTAAAAATAATGACATTTAACTTTTTGTGATAACTAGCAACATGCCAAAATATCCTCACTCAGTGATATATCTTAAAATACATCATTGTTTTACAGTAGTGATGCTAGTGAAATTAATAGCGCTGCCAAAAATATGAAATTTCTAAGACATCACACTCAAAAAAATTGAAATGTTGTATTGTAAGTACATTAACCCACAGTGTAAACAGTGTTATGAAATGAACTTTCTTAAAATTAAAACATTCAACCCTGCAATATTTTCTTAAAATCAGGTACTTTGTATTTTTAAATACATATTTTCATATGGTAACCCCTTGGGGGCGTTGACCATTATCGGGGGAGGCGGGGCAAAGGCCAGTACTCAGCTCCGTCGGAAGAGAGACCAATTTTTTTTGGGTTTTAGCTTTCGTAACGAGAGGTTGTTACGCTCTCCGCTTTGAATTTGAGACTTGCTTAGCTAAACAGTGTTTTGAAAGTGTTTAAAAAATTAATTACTAGTATACTTCGATTCATTTTTCTTTCTGCCTGCCCCCTGGACGTCTACAAAATCCCTGCGGTATCGTTCCATGCTTTATTCAATTAATTTCTGTCTCTGCTCTGTTCCCATATATTTAACATCATTTTTCATTCTTTTAACCGTCCATAAAGAGATTTAAGCTTTTCCTACGCGTAGATTCAAGTGCTGTAATATAGGTCTTCTTGAAGGCATTTAAAAGCACCATAATAATAGTGTTTTATTTCCAAGAAACCCCTTTGTTCTATCCACTTCTAGAAGGCGTCTGTTCTCTCTTAATACAAACGAACTAAAAACACGGAACCTGCTTGAGCTAGCCAGGTATTCTTGAATATATATTATATTTCTATACGCGGTTCGATTCCGTGGAAACCCATTATCTAACTGTAGTGTATCGTATAGGCGATCGTGCACGGCCGGAGACAGCCGAGGTTTGACGAACGCTTCCGACACTGCTCGGAGAACGCGGGCAGTGGGACGGACGGGAGGCGCGGGCATTCGATTCCTTCCACGCAGCTGGATTGTACTTTTAACAACTGAGTTAACAATAAACAATACTTCGTATAATAGAACCTTTTTTATTAAAACAGCAAGAACATTACAAATTGGCGCAGCCGAAGTGAATTATACGTCGCGAAGTGTTTAATTAAGTTGCAAGTCGTTTAGCACACACAAATTGCTTGGGTGTGCGGGTTACTCGACAGATTTTCTCAGACGGGTATTATTGTCGTGAACAATTGAAGGTCGCTTCCGTGGAAGGGCTATCCGGAGAAAGGAGCATCAGTTGTGAAGAAGTTACGGAAATTCAGGCCAAGGTGGCTGGATCTTAATATCTAGAAGGAAGGAAGACTTGCCATCCGGTGGAGGAAGTTTCCGGTCTATGTTATTGAGATCAGAAGGAAGGAAGACGGTCAATCCGACCAGAAGGAAGACTTTAAAACTAGCCAAGCAGCCAGTAATATTAACTAGCCAAGCAGCCCATCGCCGTGGACCCTGGTTGAGTTAAGTAGTCTTCTCTTTTGGAGGTTATTGTTGTCGAGTTGTGTTGGTGTTTTTGCTGTGTAATTGCTGGTTCGAGTGTCGGTCCAGGCATCTGGCAGCTATGGAGTCGGGTGGAGTCCCGCGGTTTAGCCACTTACGTGATGACTGGGGAATCTTCCGCCTGAGGATTGAGCAGTTCCTGCTGATCCGTGATGATACGAAAACCGTCAAACTCGATGCATCTCAAAAGAGAGCATATTTGTTGAGCTCTCTCGAAGCTGAAACGCTCACTTTATTGATCAATCTATGTTTTCCTACCAAGGTCACAGATACGTCATACGATAATTTATTGGGATTATTAGAAAAACATTTTTCGAAGCCAAAGTCGGTTTTTAGGGAACGAGAATTGTTTTTTTCAGCTAAACAATCGCAGGGGGAGTCGTCTAAAGACTTCGCTGTGCGATTACGCGGTCTTAGCACATTTTGTGAATTTGGGACGCGTTTAGAAGCGAATTTAGAGGATGTGTTTGCTCTGGGGTTGATCCCTGGGAGGGCAAAGGAAAAAAATTATCTGGAGGGACCTAGTCTGTCTTTCATGAAGATGGAGGAACTGGCAATTAGTATTGCGGGGTTGGACCATCTAGGGGTGAATGTCAAGGATGAGGGTTCTGTAGGTAGTTTTGTGAGTACAATCAAGAAAAAGACGAACACATGGGGGATCAAAGGTCGCGTTCTAGAGGGAAACCGGAGTTTTCAAGAACGGATTCACGGTCGGGAAGCCCTAGTGTGAGGAAATTCTCGGGTTTTAAGAAATGTACTTGTTGTGGAGCGAATCACGCGTTAAGTGATTGTAAGTTTAAAAGCGCAAAATGCTTCATCTGTAAACAAGTGGGTCATCTTAAAAATATGTGCAAGAATAATAAAGTTTTTTTTTTAAATTTCTATATATAATTTACAGTTTCACATAATTATTTATATTTGTATTTGGTATATTTCAAACTTATAACTAAAATATGTTGTGTGTAAGGTAGGTTTGAGAAGGTGATACTGTATGTGAGTAATATTGTATGTTTCGTGAACACCTCACTAGGAGAACCTGTGCTGAGGTGTTTACATGGTTATGTATAGGTGTGACAAGTATTTATGTGTTGTAGAAGAAAGTTTTTATTATTTATAAGTTTTAGTTTTTTTTTTTTTTTTAATTTTTGTAAAAAGAATATTCATAATAAATATGTAAAAAAAATATGTTAATATATATTAACATATATGTAAGTGCATATATTTGTATTGTAAGTGTGAATATAGTTGGTAAAATCTCGAAAAACGTGTTTATTTATTATACATATACTTTTTATTTATTTATTTATTTATTTATTTATTTAAACGCCCATAGGGCTTTTACAGATAATAATGTACATCTTTATTTATTTATAATTTTTTTTTAATTATACAGATCTTATATCTTATATGATAAATATATGTTATACAAAATAATATAAAAAAAATATCCGAGTTAACAAAATATAGGTACAAATAATTGAGATTAAAAATAAAGAATCTGCCAAAATCCTCCAAATCAATGGTAATGATTATAGGAAAGTATAAAAATAGTTTGCAGAGTAGTAGAAATAGTTCGCACATACCCCGTTTAATGTTTGTCAAGTTCATATTTGACATACAGATTTAATAATAATAATGTGTTTATAGGCTGGTATGGTTTAGTTATGTTTGGTTTGGAGTTATTATGTTTTGAAAAAATAAAATATCTTGGTTTTTGATCCAGGCTGTGATATGTTTTTTGTGAATGTTTGCGGATGTATTTGCAGTTAGTAGTTGCTTCAGAGTAATGGGCATACAATTAAACAGTTTAGTAGCGTAGTATTGAAAGTGTCTTTGTCCGTGTGTGGTGTGTGTTATCGGTATGTTTAGTGTTTTATTTGTTAAGGATCTGGTTTTTAACGAGGTTTTTGGTTGAATTGGAATATGGAGTTTGTGTTGGAGGAGGTGTAGTAATGCAGATTTGGCATAAAGTTGTCTTATTGACAAGACTTCTAATGTTTTGTAAATTTCGCTTGATTCTGTGTCGAATGGTACTTTTAGGATTATTTTAATTATCGCCTTTTGAATTTTTTGGATTGGGTCAATTGTCATTCTTGTAGCACTTCCCCAAGCTAGTATTCCATATGAGGCAATGGATTGACACAGTGCAATGTCTCCGTTGTTTGTAAAAAAGGCAATTCATAAAGAGCACATTGCATTTATTAGTCCGTATAAAATCGAGATTAAAATTAATGAGATTCCATGTTCAGCTATGGTGGATAGCGGTACGAGTGTATCGGTGATTCCTGAGGTTGTTTTTAAAAAATCGTTTAAAAATATAGAGTTGTCAACTGACAAGCGTACAATTTCTGGTTACGACGGATATCCATTAAAAATCGTGGGTAAATCAATTTTTTCGGTAACATACAACAACGCTAAAAATAATATGTATTTTATAGCTGTCGCTAAGGGTTCAGAATTAATTGTGGGTCGTGATTTCATGGAACTTTTCGACTTGGGAATTGCGCCGATTAATCGTGATTCAGTTTTTACAGTGAATGAAAAAAAAGAGGAACTTTTTAAGGAATTTCCACAAGTTTTTTCAGACAATTAGGGAAATTTAACAAACATAAAGTATGTTTTAAAGTCAATCGGGATTCAAACCCAGTGTTTCATAACGCGAGACCGGTACCGTTCGCGTTAAAAGCTAAAATCGGGAAAGAACTTGAATCTATGGTGGCAGACGGAATTTTATATATCCAGTGTCCAGTAGCGAGTACGCATCACCCATTGTTCCGGTCATTAAGAAAAACGGGAATATTCGTATATGTGTAGATTATAAGAGGTCCTTGAACATCATGACAGATTTAGAAAGATATCCTCTGCCTACGATTAATGAGGTCATTCATAAAGTTAGCTCAGGCAAACTGTTTGCTAAGCTGGACCTTAAGCAGGCTTATGTTAGTTGCACAGTTGGAGTTAGCAGAGGGTTGCAAGAAATATACGACTAAAAAATACGCACCTGGGTCTTTTTCAATATAACAGGCTTGTATTTGGGTTCAAATCTGCGCCTGCAATTTTTGCTAGGACGATTGCGGGTTGTCTGCAAGGTCTGAAAGGTGTTGCGTTCTACTTAGATGACATTATTATCGCTGGCATTAACGAGGCAGATTTTAATGGCGAATATTCGCGCGGTGTGCAATCGCTTGAAAGAGTGCGGTTTGCGTGTGAACACAGAGAAATGTGATTTTTTCGTGAAGTCAATTGAGGTTTTGTGCACCAATTAAAAAGCCTTTTAGGGTTTTTAAACTTTTACAGGAACTTCATTCCCAGAATGTCTTCGATATTAGAGCCGTTACATAACTTATTAAAAAAAGATGTTAAATGGGATTTTTCTGACAAGTGTAAAAAGGCTGTCGATACAGTAAAGAGTTTAATGAGTGACAACGCCGTGCTCACTAATTATTTTCCCGAATTACCGTTGAAGCTATAAATATACGGATGCGAGTACATCCGGTTTGGGGGCGTGTCTAGTTCATGTTTTTCAGGACGGTTCGATGAGGCCGATTGAATTTGCCTCAAGTAGTCTTACTAGCGCGGAAAAAAAGTATTGCATTTTAGACCTTGAATCTTTAGCAATCATATTCGGGCTGAATAGGTTCTTTCAGTACCTGTTCGGAAGAGAATTCACATTATGTGGTGATAACTTAACGATTACTTCAAAAATAGAATTATCTGAGAAAAAGGAGACACTAAAAAAATGTGGAAAACCATAAAAGGATTAATGCAAACTGAAGATAAAGGGATGAAACATGACATTGAATTTCCACATCAGATACAGGGTAGCATACAGAACTGCTTCAACAAATATTTTGTAAACAGCATAACGGAATTACATCAGAGTATACCAATACTGAAGGAAGACAACCGCGTGAGAAATGTTACACTAAACCGAGAAAAACTTGGGTTTAAAGAGATTGATGAAACATATCTTTTACAGATTTTAAACAGCACCAAATCAAAAGAGAGTCCAGATGGAATAAGTTTTACAGTTTTAAGGGATGCAATGCCAGTGATAGGACCTCATCTACTGAACATAATAAATGAATCGTTAAGAAGTGGAAAATTTCCAAACACATGGAAAACATCTATTGTGATCCCGATTCCGAAAGTTGTTAATACCAGAAAATGTGAAGAATTTAGACCTATAAATATGTTACCAAAATACGAACAGGTACTAGAAATTGTAATAAAGAAACAACTCGTTGAGTATTTGGAAAAACATCATATATTATGTGACGAACAATCAGGATTCCGTAATAATAACTCTTGTGAAGCTGCAATAAACATTGTGATTGATACATGGAAGAAAGAAACAGATAATAAAAAAATCACCATTGCAGCATTCTTAGATTTTAAAAGAGCATTCGAAACGATAGAAAGGAAAAAACTTTTGGAAAAATTAGAAGATATAGGTCTTTCTGAAGTAGCTCTAAATCTTTTCAAAGAATATCTCCATGAAAGAAAACAGGTAACAAAAGTGGAAAGCTCAGAATCAGAACCGATAGAAAACAACCTCGGTGTTCCACAAGGGTCGGTATTAGGTCCAATTCTATTCATTATTTACATTAATGATATAATTAAAACCATAAAACATTGCAAAATTAGATTATTTGCAGACGATACATTAATCTATATTTCATGTAAAGAGTACATAGATGCAATCAATAAATTAAATGAAGACCTACAAAATATAGCGAAATGGCTGAAATTAAACAAATTAAAACTGAATGTCAACAAAACAAAATATATGGAAATAGGCAACAAAACGCATAACACAGAGTTAAAATTGACAATTAATGACGAAAAAATTGAAAAAGTAAATGAAATTAAGTACCTAGGTGTGATACTAGATTCAAAACTAACTTTCGCAGCAAATTTTGAATATGTGCTAAAGAAGGTATCTAAAAAAGTCAATTTTCTTAGAAGATTAAGAAATAAACTAAATGGAAACACTACAGAGCTGATTTATAAAACTATAGTTGCTCCACATTTAGATTATTGCTCTACTATGTTGTATTTGGCCAATGAAGGAAACTTGAACAAGCTAGATGTTATACAGAATAGAGCTATGAGATGTATACTAGGAAAAGGAAAATACGCAAGCATAGATCAAATGAGAGAACAGCTAAATTGGATTTCTATAAAAAAGAGACTATTATATAATGTGTTAATTTTTGTACATAAAATCATGAACAACCAAATGCCAAAATATTTTAAGGATGAAATTGTTTTTAATAGAGATGTTCATAATTACGAAACCAGAAATGTAAATAGGATTAGATTGCCACATATGAAAAAAACAAAATCACAGAACTGCCTAATGTACAAAGGACTAAAAATGTATGATGAAATGCCTGAAAGTCTGAAGAATGAAGGAAGAATGAATGTATTTAAAAATAAATGTTATATTTACTGTAAAAATATGTAAAATTACAAAATGAAATATGATCTTGTTTATATTAGTTTATATTCAAATGTATAAACTAACTCAATAAATAATAATAACTTACCTTTATTGAGAATTCTTGGGGAACACAAAAACATACCAGTTTTTGCGGCCAACCGCTTGCAGAGGTATGGTATTGTCTTAGCGGGTTTTGCATATAAGACGGAATTCGTTAAATCTGGTAATAATCAAGCGGATTTCCTATCACGCTTGCCGTTAGAAAATGCGGTTGAGGAGCACAATGATGATTTTAGTGCAGATTTTGTGAGTTTTATAGAAGAAGGAATACAATTGGATTTGCGTTCGGTTAAAGCAGCGACCGTTTCAGACACAGGGCCTTTACCGAGACAAGTGCACGCTATTGTCAACAACTGCTGAGCTCTGTTAAATTTATAAAAATTGCAGTAAAAAGTAATCAAACCTATATATTTAAGTGATCAAACGATAAAGACTTTAAAAATCCACAATCTACGTGATTAATAAGTTAAATTCTGCATTGCATTCCATTAAAAGTGTACGAATTTAAATAATACGGAACTGTCAAAATTAATTGTTTTCAAGATTACGTTCAAACTACATCAAAAGTGCTCAATTTTGTTTTTTGCTAAGTGTAACAGTGTTAAATCACCCAGAGTTTTCTTTTTTCTTAAAAAAAAAAATTTAAAATCCAATTCTATTAATATAAAAGTAAAACTATCAAATATTGAAAGTGAAAGATTTAGCAAAAACAGCACTGTCATCTCTCAAGCTGAATTACAATATATGAAGATCTATTATCTCGCCTACTCATAACTCGGAAGTGGTTCAGTGGATAAATCGGTCACGCTGAAAGTTATATCAACGGCGTACGTTCGAGCCCCAACCAAACCAACTAAAAATTTTATATTTTACTTTTATTTTATTTAATCTCTAACGCACGACTGTTAAGTTGCGGGGCGCGTTCAAGGCCCAGAGAATCCATCGAAAATTGAATAAATTAAAAATATTAAAAATCTTCTAACTATGCCTAACTGCTTAGCATGTCCCGAATCGACGGGAACTACATTTGTATGCCTAGTATGTAAAGGAGCATACCATCTTCTCTGCGGTGGAATCACAGAAACCGCTTATCGACGACTGACAATGGAACGGCGCACTCAAATTAAATGCAAGAAGTGCGCAACCGTAGCGGTTGGCACTTCTTCCCAGGCGCAGTCACCGGTTTACGATATCAGTTGTGATAAACCCATTGGATCGGAGAACAGCGAAATCCTGAAAAGTCAAAATGCAATCATCTTACAAAATAATAAAATACTGGATACAATAACCTTCATGAGCAAACAGTATGAAGATATTCTCCTCCGCGTGCGGGAGTTAGAAGATAAAAATATGGTGCTAACAAAACAAAATTCCTCTTTAGAATCCCGAATTGACCTACTAGAAGGCCAGCTTGAAAATGTCGAAAGGTCGGCAAGAGCCAAAAATATAGAGGTGAGGGGAATACCCGAAATAAAGGGAGAAAGTTTGAAAAATATATTCCACAATATATGCCAAACCATTCAATCAAAAGTAAATACTTCAAACATTGAAGCGTCCTACAGGACACAAAAACACAAAAATGGACCTATTGTTTTTAAACTGACCTCGAATCGCGATCGAGAACAATTACTATCGGATATAAAAGCCTTCCACAAACAAGCATCCAGTCCCGAGGAGAAGCTCAACACTCTGAACTTAGGGATTGCCGGACCAAGCTCACCAGTCTACGTTGCGGAACACCTGACATTTCGTGCTAACCACTTGTGGTACCTGGCCCGCAAAGCTACAAAGGAAATTTTTTTTAAGTATTCGTGGATCAAATCAGGGCAGATCTACGAACGTAGAGATATCGGAACACCTGCAATTCTTGTTTCTAATGCGGAGACACTGGCACTACTCTCACCAAATTCATCACAATTATAGTTCTAAAATTATCATGTGTAAAACTTTTATTGTATCGTATTATTATTTTTTTATTGTACTTGTTTTGAGGTATCACATATATTGTACTAGTGTCAGAATCAAGAATCCGGTAAAAGATACTATTCCTATTTCTATTGCTTTGAAACATCAACATTATTTTCTAACATTGCCAACAGTAAAAACTCTACATACAACTTGTTTTCTAAATTGCTCGCCAAGTTTTGTTCAGCTTCTAGTCTTCATCCAAAGTTTAGCTACCAACACCCTACACCAATTTAATTTAGACAATTTGTCGCAGATTCCATGTATCGAAACAAGTAGTTCTGTAGAAGTTCAAAAAACCCTAAATAAATCCAACCTAAAAATATTTTCCATGAATATCAGAAGCATGAACAAAAATTTCAATGAACTAATGATACTACTTACAGAACTTGACTCAGACTTTGACTTGATTATTCTGAGCGAATGCTGGATCAGAGATAACTATATTCCTAAAAACATAAAAAACTATAATCAATACAGTACTCAGAATAACCAATTACAAAATGATGGCGTTATTATATACATAAAAAATCATATACAATACTCTATAAAGGAAATCACAATAACTCACTCAAATTGTCTTAAACTTGAAATAGAAAATAGCGTTACTGTTCTAACTATATACCGATCACCGAGCACTTCCAATATAACACCATTTTTAAACTCGCTTAATCAGTTTCTGGCATATATTAGAGATCATGAAAATGTTCTAATTATTGGTGACCTAAATATTAATATTATAAATACAATGCATCCCCAAGCAAACGACTACATAAATTTATTAACTCTTCAAGGATTTATCCCAGCTATTACAGCCCCTACTCGTGTCTCAGAGTTATCCGCCAGTTGCATAGACCACGTCTTTGTCAAATGTAAGCTAAATATCAAATCTCTCATATATCAGTGCACTGTGACAGATCACTACGCTACTATCACCTCCATTTCTCATAAAATTCAAAAATTACCAGCATCCACTATACAACTAAAGAAAATTTCTTATGACACTCTCTTCAAACTGGTTTCCAATGAAAACTGGTCAAATTTCTACAAAATTAGCGATCCAAACTTAGCGTGTGAATCTCTCATCAACATCCTACATAAGCATCTGAAAAATGCCACATCCCACACACACAACAATCAAAGTAGTCGTACAATTAAACTAAAACCTTGGATAACTACTGGTATTTTACACTGTATCCGCAAACGTGATAAACTTCATAAATATTGTAAAAATAACCCCACTGATTACGAATCTCTCTTATTTTATAAAAGATACAGAAATGCCTGTAAAAAAATAACCTGTAAGGCCAGAGAAGATTATTATAGGAAACAGATAGAGGAAGCTGCGAATGATAATAAAAAAATCTGGAACATTGTCAAAGAAATATGCTACACCGACAAAATTACCACACCCATAAATAAAATAACCATCACAAATAAAACACTAAATGCAACCGAAAATTCAGAAACAATCGCAAATCACTTCAACCAATTCTTCTCTACAATCGGATCGGATCTAGCAAATAATATTTTAAAAAGAAATAGCAAGTCTGAAAATAATCTTGCAAATACTATCTTTCTCGATAATCTGAGTTATGACCCTTTCAATCTCACACTAACAACAGAACAAGAAATCACTGAAATCATCAATTCACTCAAAAATACACACTCCACGGGAGTTGACAATATATCCACTAAACTAATTAAACACCTTAAACCAATCATTGCTAAGCCCTTTGTATACATCACAAATCTAAGTTTTCGAACTGGCCTTTTCCCAAACACTCTAAAACATTCAACAATTATTCCTATCTTTAAATCAGGGGACAGATCAATCGTCAATAACTATAGACCAATATCTCTACTGAGTCCAATCTCTAAAATAATCGAAAAAACAGTAAAACAAAGGCTCTACAAGTTTCTCGAAGAAAATAAAATCCTGTCAAAAAACCAATACGGCTTCCGCAAAGGTCTTAGTGCATCAGATGCAATTGCAGCTTTTACTAAATTAATTTCTGATAACCTCGATAAAAGTCGCAAGCCCCTCGCTGTATTCTTGGATCTGGCTAAAGCCTTTGACACTGTATCTCACCGCATACTTTTGAAAAAACTCTCACAGATAGGAATAAAAGGTGTTCCTCTTAAATGGTTTGAGAGCTATCTAACAAATAGGTCCCAGTCAACTATTATTAACTCCGCTAAACAGTATAGAAGTACAAGTTTGCCAATCACATATGGCGTGCCCCAAGGCAGTGTGTTGGGCCCACTTCTGTTTCTAATATACATTAACTCGTTATGCAATTTGGATACTGGTGGCACTATAATATCTTTTGCCGATGATACGGTTATCATATTTGCAGATGAAAATTTGAATTCAACATTTGAAAAAGCAAATCATGGTATAAATGAAATAAAACACTGGTTAGATTCCAACCTCCTCACTCTAAATATTGAGAAAACTAAATACTTACTTTTTTCCATACGCAAACCTAATCTCCCTCAAAACTATCATAAACTTACCATACATTCATGTTCACAGAACTTCAACATGGCTACATCACCTCACAAAAATTGTTCATGCGATAACCTTATAATATCAAACGAAATTAAGTACTTGGGGGTCATTATAGACAATCAACTGCGATGGGAGGCCCATATAAATTCTACAACAAAAAGGCTTCGCAAATTATGCTACATTTTCTACTCTCTCAGATCTATCCTTAACCTACAAACACTAAGATGTGTATACTTTGCACTTTTTCAATCAATTACTACATATGGTATAGTGGGATGGGGAGGTTGTGCAAAAACGATTCTTCATCCCATGGTTTTAATTCAAAAACTGTTACTAAGGATAATATTCAAATGTAAGCCAACAAACCCATCAGAACCACTTTTTAGAAAACTCAGAATATTAGATATTCGACAATTATATGTTAAGACCATTCTCATATACATACGGAAAAATGACTTGGTGAATAAAACACAACAAAAAATTAACACCCGTTACTCGTCACACCTAAAATGTAAAATTCCCCAAAAGAAAACAGCTTTCGCCCAGCGGCAGTTTTCTTATATTGCTCCCAAAATATTCAACTCGCTGAGTATTGATATCAGAAAATCAAAAACTCACAATTTGTATGTCATAAGTGTTCAAAATTGGTTATTTATAAAGGGAAGGAACTTTTTCAAGGAATGCCTGCCATCATTAAATTAAGCCCATTTTCTTTATTAGTCATTTTTGTTTTTCATTCAATTCTGTAAAGAAAAAAGTTTAATAATTAATTAATTAATCTTTATTTTCATTATTTCAACAAGTTCATTTTCATAATTTCTACTTTATTTTCATTATTTTAACAAGTAAAGTAACCTATTTATTTGCTGATTGTGTTCATTTTATCTCATTAATATCAACAGTTTAAAATACGGTTGATGTACACTTGAGCAACCTACTGAACTGGGAACCAGTAAAAGTGTCACCTATTATACACATACATTGCATGTAAGAAAAAAAATACTTAGATTAACAAGTTATCAAATATTACATTTATATAATTATATAAACCTATGTATATAAATTTCGACTACCATAATACGGGCGTGTGTCTAGTGTGGTAGTCGAAAAGCATGTAAAAACTGTACACATTAATATTTCATGAATAAAGAAGAAAAAAAAAAAAAAAAAAAAAAAAAGTTCTACAGCCAGTAGTCACTCATCTGAGGCAGGGCTGGCCTAAGTCTATGAAACGTGACAATATTTTATGGAATTTTTGGGTTAAGAGAAACGAACTTTCTATTGTAGATGATTGTTTGTTCTGGAACCATAGGATAATTATTCCAGCTTCTTTACAAAATCATGTGTTAACCTTGTTACATAGGTCGCACTTAGATATAGTCAAGATGAAAGGCGTTGCGAGAGCGTATTTCTGGTGGTCATCGTTGAACAAGGATCTAGAAAAGACGGTTCAATCATGCCAGGATTGTGCTGTTAATAGGCAATCACCACCAAAGAGTCAATTAATTGTTTGGCCGAATTCAGGGAGAGTGTGGAGTCGTTTGCATATAGATTACTGTGGGCCTTTATCAGGCAAGATATTCTTGGTAATTTGCGATTCATTTTCTAAATGGATAGACTGTATCGAGGTTACAAAGGCAGATAGTACTCACACCATTTTAGAATTAAGAAAAATTTTTGCGATTTTTGGTAACCCTGAATTGATTGTGTCAGACAACGGCACCGCTTTCACGAGTGAAGAGTTTAAGGAATTCTTGGGCGAAAATAACATTAAATTCACGACGTCACCGGTAAGGCACCCGCAAAGTAACGGACTAGCAGAAGACGCAGTGAAAACTGTAAAAGGTTTTCTTAAAAAGGTGATGGTTGGTTCTAGCTTACACAAAGATTATAGAATAAAACTACTGAATTTTCTGTTAGATTATAGAAACTCGCCTCACTGTTCGACGGGTGTTGAACCCGCTGTTTTGTTAGTAGGCAGGAGGCTTCGTTCCTCGTTTGACGGGTTAGTTCTACCCAAGGTGGGAGAGCTAGAGCTAGACTCAGAGTTGGTTAATCGTGCGAACGATAATATTGCGAAAAGTCAGAATAGACAGATTAAAGGTTTTGGTGGAGCCAAGACTCGCAATTTTAGGATAGATCAAAAATGCCTTGGGCGAGATTATCGCCAAAATAATAAAATATTATGGACAAAAGCTGTGATTTTTTTTTTATTTTTTATTTTTTATTATTGTACGACAGACAGGTAAGTCCAATTATGGTACAATTTTATTAAAACTAACAATACATGTACATATATTTTTTAAAACATGGTATAGTGATATTAAACACATCTATATCCGCTGGTAGGGCATTTAGTAAGGTCATACCTCTTGTCATGCTATGTCGGGCAATGACATCTGTCCGACCTTGCGGTATACAGAATAGGTCGTGGCTACGATTTCGACAGTATTTATCAGGAACGAATAATCCACAGCATAACAGGAGATATGGGCAATCGATAAGGTTTTTTAGTAACTTTAATTCAAATACCATGAGTCCGGCACTACGCCTAGTCTCCAGGCTTTGGTAATTTGTCTCCTTTAGCAGTTCCACGTGATGCATGAATTTCGGATATATTCCGTATGATCGCATGTAAACATACCTTAGGAATTTTTTTTGAATTTGTTCAATCATATTTATGTATTTAAGTTGATAAGGTATCCAGACAGTACTGGCGTACTCCAGCTTGCTTCTGACCACTCCGTTGAACATGGAGGTCATTGCTTCTTTGTTATTGAATTGTTTGCAAGTTCTAATTACAAAACCAAGAGTTTTGGAGCAAGCCGAGGTAAGCTGGACTATGTGGTTTGAAAATGTCAGCTTGGGATCAAAGATCACCCCAAGGTCCTTGATGATGTTTACGCGTGTAAGTACTTCACCATTCATTCTATACTGGCAGAATACCGGATTTTGTGAACGACTATAAGTCATAACAACGCATTTTTTAATATTGAAGTTAAGTTTATTTTCTACCGACCATATCATGATTGAATCGAGGTCGGCCTGCAGTTTCGAATAATCATAATCTGATTCGATTTCCTTCATCAGTTTCATGTCATCTGCGAATAGTAGACATGAGCTGTGACGTATACAATCCTGAATGTCATCAATCAGAATGAGGAATAACATGGGACCGAGATTCGATCCTTGAGGAATTCCTGACAGAGCTGCGAACTTATGGGAGTCGTATCCATTTATATTTACATACTGACTTCTATCTTTTAAATATGACGCAAAAAATGTCAGTAAGGGTTGATTAAAACCTATTTTATGCATCTTTTTTATTAGAATATCGTGATCTACTCGGTCAAATGCCTTTGCGAAGTCCGTGTAAATTACGTCCGTCTGATGCCTACAGTCTAGGCCTTGTGCTACCCGTCGAGAGAAAGAGAGTAAGTTGGTTACCGTTGATTTCTTCGGTAAGAAGCCATGTTGATTACCTCTTAAGAAAGGCGTGATTTGTGGACTGATTTTATCACAGATAATCATTTCAAAAATTTTTGGAATTGTTGACAGTACTGCAACTGGTCTATAATTTCTGACGTCAGTCTTTTCATCAGCTTTGTGAATGGGGCTGACCCTCGTTAGTTTCCAACACTGTGGAAATGTGGAAGACATGATGCAGAGATTAAATATGTACGCAAGGGGAACACAGATATTTGGAGAGATTTTTATAATTATTGAAGGAGGAATACCGTCCGGACCAGTAGCCTTATCAGGTCGGAGATTCCGGATACAAGTTTCTATTTCCTGGATGTTGGTCAATCCGAGTGAGATATCTCCAACGTTCCAGGGTGATGCTGTTGGGAAATTGGTTTCAAGTTTAGGGGTTACTTGACTATAGACGGAATGAAGATGGATTTGTAAGTCTCTGGGAAAAAAGGTTTTCATTGTAAGAGTGGGAGATTCTAATGTGACGTGGAAGAGACACTTGGATCTAATCAGGGAGCTGTCAGTAAGCTGGGGTGAGGAGTTCAACGGGTCGCAGTCCGCGTCTGAGATCAGCTGGAATGACCCTCAGGAGTTGGAGACCTCGGTTTTGCTACGTGGTTTAACGGGGTATTCTCCTGATTTCAGGTTGGCAGATGTGGAAGGTGACGGGCCAGGACAGTCAGGGGCGGCACCAATACCAACACAAAGGAGTCCGTGGGCGAATCGACTTCGGCCCAGACAAAATACCCCAGAAGAGCAGGCTACTTCTCAAGTCAACATTATTGAAGAATTATAAATTATGTACTTGTTATCTATTGTGAGAAATATTTAGTTTAAATATGTTGTGTTGTTATATCAGGTCATTGACCTGTGTGTGGTATATTGTTTTGCAAGTATATTGTTGACAGTGCCTGATAAGGTTTTAGCCGTAGGGTTACCACATAAAGCGGTAACTAGGGACCTTATATCTCTGTTTTATAGTAGTCGTAGCGCTGCAGTTAGAGAGGGAAGGGTGTAGTGTATCGTATAGGTGATCGTGCACGGCCGGAGACAGTCGAGGTTTGACGAACGCCTCCGACACTGCTCGGGGAACGCGGGCAGTGGGACGGACGGGAGGCGCGGGTATTCGATTCCTTCCATGCAGCTGGACTGGATTGTACTTTTAACAACTGAGTTAACAATAAACAATACTTCGTATAATATAACCTTTTTTTATTAAAACAGCAAGAACATTACACTAACAACAGGCAAAATAAAATCTAAATAAGTCAGAAAAGTGTGTGTGTCAAGTAAAAGTAACAACCGCGTATCGGATAAGCGTAATGCTTACACTCCTAAACAACATCCGTGGTATTTTTTTAATTTATATTAAAGAAAATAACATTGAATTTGTGGTGATAATTAGTATTCTGCCAAAACTTCCTCACTCAGTGAGTTATCTTAAAGCTTTTACATTGTGTACCAGTTATACCACAGTGGTTCTGCTAGTGCCATTAAAAAACTGTGCCAAAATCCATAATTTAACCGGGATATCACTCTCAAACATTCTAAACGGTGACAATTACGTGGGTACCCAAAATTACACCTGTTCATCAACATTGCCTGCCAACAGGCGTTCGTTCCAAAATAGAACAAAGGTGTTGTTGAAGTTGCCAGCCAATTATATAAAATAATCCAGGAAACAATCTGCTTTATTCTATTTTGACGTCTGCGAGTATAGTACTCATTTCTATACAAAATCAAAATACAAAGCGCCGATACATCTGAAAGTGTGTAACCCCTTCGAAACATCTGCTCTGACCCTTCCTAGGTCTCCAAAGGGAAATGAGTATGGAAAATCAGATGTCATTTATGATCCTGAATATTACACCTCACTCTCCAGGATAAGCAGAACAAGATGATGATACTTCAAAGCTGAGTACCCAAAATATCTTCAAAGATGCAAGAAGATCACTGAACTTAATCAAAACAACAATATCAGAGGGCAAAGGCAAAACTTCGGTATCACAAAAAGACAAAATAGGGCACGAGTTAGATAAATCATATGATAAATTTAAATCGTGTGATGTGTGCAAGTACACCTGTTCTCAAGCTGTAAGCCTTAAAATGCATAAACGCACTCACACAGGTGCGAAACCATTCTTGTGTGATGTGTATACGTACACCTGTTCTCAAGCTGTAAGCCTTAAAATGCATAAACGCACTCACACAGGTGCGAAACCATTATTGTGTGATGTGTGTACGTACACCTGTTCTCAAGCTGTAAGCCTTAAAATGCATAAACGCACTCACATAGGTGCGAAACCATTCTTGTGTGATGTGTGTACGTACACCTGTTCTCAACTGTTTTTTGTTTTTGTTTTTTATATTAACTCCACACAGGAGGCCCTGAAGAAAATAATTTCCCTCAGGGCCTATGTCATCTTTGGGGATGCTGTGTGGAGGATCTTTTTGTGGAGAGGAAGGAGTGAACATGGGTCTTGAAGAGTCCCATGTTGTAGGAGGGAGGAAACACAGAGGCCGGCAGTTCGTTCCACAGCCGAGCTGTTGAACTTAAGAACGAATCGTAGAAGCGACCCGACCTCATGTGACAAATGTCAACCGTGTACAAATGTTGGGCGCGCGTTTGGCGTGTATCCCGACTACGCACCGGTGCCGAAGGGATCAATGACGCTAGTTCCTCAGAGCATCTTCCATTGTAATACCGATAGAACAAGGACAGC
This sequence comes from Hesperophylax consimilis, assembly GCF_061612785.1. Classification (NCBI taxonomy): domain Eukaryota; kingdom Metazoa; phylum Arthropoda; class Insecta; order Trichoptera; family Limnephilidae; genus Hesperophylax; species Hesperophylax consimilis. Next base: position 10,225,078 of record NC_142856.1, on the reverse strand, counting down.
ATACCTACCTGACGCCTGTGCTCTAAAGATTGCAGTCCGTTTGTAAAGATTGGGGAATCTATCAAACGGACCGCCCGTTTTTGCACAGAGTCAAGGGTTTTTTTCAGGTATTTAGTGGCTCCGGACCAGAGATGGCTGCCAAATTCGACAGTAGGGCGCACTTGCGATTTGTACAGGGTCAGCAGTTGTGTGCTATTTAAGTATCTGCGGGCCCTGTACAGTACGCCCAGCTAAAGCCTTAAAATGCATAAACGCACTCACACAGGTGCGAAACCATTCTTGTGTGATGTGTGTACGTACACCTGTTCTCAAGCTGTAAGCCTTAAAGTGCATAAACGCACTCACACAGGTGAGAAACCATTAATCTTGTGAAATGATTATAATAAAGGATTTTCCAATAAGAGGTGTGATTTTGGATATTAATTAAGGAATTAGTGATTTTTTATGGCCGGAATTGGATGCTATTGATCTGGACAACGTTTACTTTCAATTTACAATTAGCCGCCGTCAGCGGTAGTGAGTGGACGTATTGTAGTAAGAAACTATATTACTGAAAGTTGTTACGTCCTCTAAAGTATTTGGCGGGAGTGAGAGCGCAGTAGTAGAACCGCGCAAGTGGTATCTAGCTTAACTCATTATGGACGTGCTGTCCGTATTTGAGATTATAAAGAGTGAAATAGCAAGCATATCAACTAAACAAGACACAAAAACAAACTAGGAAGCTAATATTAAAATTCTTGAAGAAAAATGGACGGAAGAAAAAACAGAATTGATAAATAAGATACTTTCTCTACAATCCAAACTGATTGAAAAGCTCGAGAAAAAAAATGAAAACCCGAGTATTATGGGAGGAAAAACTTACGCAAGCAAATTAAAAGAAATCCCGGAATCTAAATATTCACTAATTATAAAAAGTGAAAATGACAACATGATTGCAGACGTAATAAAAGACCAAATTGTCAAAAAAATTTAAATTGCTAATTTGGGAATCGCTGTAAACGGAGTACGTAAAGCCGCACAAAATAAAAAAATATCCTGCCCGACAAAAGCCCACGCAGAGAAATTGACAGAAGTAATTAGCAAAACACTTAAAAAACAGATGATCGCGGAGGAATTAAAAAAGAAAAAAAAAAGTTTTCGTTAGAAACTTACAAGCAGATTTATCTGAAGAAGTAATAATTGAGGCCTTAAAAACACAAAATGAAGGTATAAAAGAAAATAACCCAAAAAACACGATAAAATTAATAAAAATGTTCAAACCTAAAAACCTTACGAACTTACGAACTACATACTAGAAACAAGCGGACAATGGGGTATTTCCACAAACGAGGGATTCTGTTGAAAATGTATGGAATATTTAAAGATCATTTTTCTGATTTTAATCATCGTACTAAAAATGTTTGTTTTTTATGTTTTCATTCAAAATTATTGATTTTAAAAACGATAAAATACTGACAAAATGAAAACGGCACGTGATTGGCTGATTGTATTTTGACGTCACATGCGTATGCCACGCGCGGACAACAACTCAACCAAACTACCAAACATTCCTTTGAGAACTGACGTTTATGTAAAGCTCGTGATTTTTACCGATTTTTTCTTATTTTTTAAGATAATTGTGATATTTTGTGAACTTATTCATATATTTTACATTATTATTATGACTGACAGTGGTTTTGTAAAAGGACAGGCTGATAACTTGCCTAGAATCGATGTTTTGATGATGGGTTCTTTTTTTGCCAACACCGCTAATTTTGTTAGTGCTGAATTTTAAAGCCCAGCTACACTACTCGCGAAGTTGATCGAAGTTGACCGAATACGATAGTGTGGGCACGAACTTCACTTCGCTTCGGGCAACTTCGCTTCGCTTCGCCCGACTTCCGATTGTTGTAGGTAAATGCGCCCGAGTCAAAGGACTCGAAGCGTCCCGAAGTTCGAACACGAAGTGTCTGGCCACACTACTCGGTTCACTTCAGTTCGCTTCGAGACGTCGTGTTTAGTGGTTGTGCGTGCGCAGTCACAGTGACTATACGTAATAAAATATGGCTTCTACACTGTGGTCACAGGACCTAATTCTTTTGTTCCTAGAAACACTCCAATCCGAGGCGGTTATTTGGGACCCAATTGAAAGGGACCATAAAGATTAAAAAAAAATTAATGATGCTTGGATGCGCATTCAAGATATTTTACAAATTTCGGTGGGAGAATTGAAAAAAAAAAGGAATCGCTCATCGCGACTTACCGGGGCTACCATAGAAAGAGAGAAGCCTCAATCAAATCTGGTGCCGGCGTGGACGATGTTTATCGTCCAGTATGGTTTGCGTTTGACTATATGGATAGCTTTTTGGGACGGGTGTACAAATGTAAAACAACAATGAGTACGGTAAGTAATTTATTTATTAATAAGCACAGTTATAAACATTCATTACTTTCATGTACGCCACGTACGTTGTATGTTTCTTATTACCAAAGATTAACGTTGAGAGAGGGGTAGCTTACTGTGGCGCCTACTGTAAATCCTACATATTGATAAGACTAAAATACCTACACACTTGATCAAACATTTGTCGCACTATATTATTATTTGTACAGTAGGCGACACATTAAGCTAACGCTTTTAGTTGCATTTTGTTTTTATTACCAGAGATTAGATAGAGTAGAGGGAGGGGTAGCTTGATGTGGTGCCTTCTGTACTATACTTTAACAGTAAATACCTACATCACATTAACAACAAAACTTAATATCTGTTAAAAATAATCTGCTAAATAATCTCTTAACTGAACGGCGGACGAAATTGATCTACGCGGAATTTGTGGTAAATTTCTCATAGCAGAGTTATTGTCCATGTTTTGCCGCCAAGTTCCCTGTTGAAGTAAAACTCCGTGGCTATTATATGTATCTACAGTGCCAAGAGGCATATATATGTAAGATGAATTATTACTTTTTGTTATGCAATAAGAGACATGTCATTGTAATAACGGGAATTTCTGTAGATTTATATCAATGGGCTTTCTAAATATTCTGAACCTGGATGCTAAAACACCAAAAACATTTTCCACGACTACTCGAGATCTTGACAAGCGTGTATTAAAAATTCGTTTTGGTGAACCGATATTATGAGAACCAGGATATGGTTTCATTATATTATTATGTAAAGCAAATGCTCCGTCAGCCAAAAAAAAGTAGGGTACTTCGACATTTTCAGTACTGGATAATCGGCATTGTTGACGCAACAATCTTCCTTTAAAATTGTCCTTGATATTTTCCCATCCTATTACCTACAAGTACCTGTCATTATCCGACAATACCCACGTTTGTGTGACATTTACAACAATAAGCTTAACTGTCAAATCAGTTTATTGATGAAGCCAGTGTGATGAACATCTCTTTGTGATCATCTCCTGTGAGTGAACCAACATCAACATCGTTGACGAACATAAAAGGGGTAAGTCGGATTCCTTCCTTATTCCCTGTTCACCATCTCTAACCATCGTTGTGTCAACTTCAAGTTCACAATTAATTTTACAGTCCATTCTTGATTCGCCTTGCGATTACATTATTTGGTCCATTTCGAGCAGGATTGAATTAGAAATTAAATTCATTAGATTCAAAATTATTATTGTCGTTGCGTATTGGCTGTTTTCTGTGTAAAATCATTATTCTTACAAATTAATGAGCAAAATGGCAGATAAGAAGGTCGCTATATTGAAGGCTCGTAGAGATCGTATGTTAGCAAGAATTCAAATTACACATCAATTGATTCCTTTTTTAGACCAAGAGTGCTAATCGAAGATGGCAGGCATAGGAACAAGCCTTAAATTCATCAAGGCAGAAGATATGGGAACAGTACCACATGTAAATTATCCCAACAATGATGGTACTTTCTTCAACGAGTTGATTGAAAAGAGTATCTAATGTAAATCAGAAATAGTCAAATTCTATGTTGACTCAACACAGATTGAAAACCTTTCAATTCACAATATGATTTGCAATTTTTTCAATAATGATGTAGGATCTCTCCCAGAGAAATTTATTGACTTTTGTCAATCCTCAATGACGGCAAAAGCCTGTCAGGGGGCATTTGATGAGACAGTGTATCAGGCAGACTGTCCGTTATGGCACAACCTTCGATATGCTCGAGTGACCGCCTCAAATTTGTATGAGGCGGCACACTGTAAAACGACAGACAGGTCACTAGTAGAGAAAATACTAGGTGCTAAATTATATGGGACCAAAGCCATGGAACGAGGTAAAACTCTAGAACCCAAAGTATTAAAAGTAGTCGAGGCTACAGGGAAAATGAAATTAAAAAAGTGTGGTGTTCAACATAATGGTGTTCACGGATTATGTCACAAATATATTGGATAACAACGAACAAGTAGATGTATCGTATAATGATTTTGCAAAAGCTTTTGATAAAGTAGATCACCTCATATTACTAAAAAAGCTTGAAAACTTTGGTTTCTCATATAGAATGCTTCTGTTCTTCCACAATTATTTATCTAACAGAAAACAATACATTGTTTATGGGCAGTTTGCTTCAAAACCTTACTTCACAAACTCTGGGGTCCATCAAGGGTCTAATTTAGAACCTCTGTTATTTTCTATGTTTATAAACAATGCTGTTTATTTGCTGACGACATTAAACTTTATACCAATATAATGTAAAAAGTGGATCCTACTCATTTACAAAACGATATTGACGGTATCGTAGAATGGAGTAATCGAAATAAACTCTATTTTAACAGCGGAAAGTGTACAATTATGTGCTATACAAGGGCTAGGAGTACTCTATATTATGTCTACTATAAAATGTCTGGTACCTCGTTAAAACATATTTCACTAATGAAGGATTTAGGAATCACTTTTGACACACGCCTGACATTCCGTTCTCATATCGATTCGGTGTGCAACTCTGCAATGCGAATGCTATAGTCCAGTCAGCCTGTGTCGTAGAACACCATTTAGACCAACTAAATAGTATAAAGCTAATTTTTTCCCCATCGACTACTACTATTTAGACAAGTGTTTAGAAAAAAGTCCCCGCCCCTACCCCCCTTGCTTCCCCCCCTATGCCCCCCCAAACATGAAAAGTGTAAGGGTTTCGTAAATCGCGTCTATCTCAATTATTAAACAACATATCGGATTGAATTTTTTTTTATTCTCTTTGCTGTAACATTTTCTGCAAAAAAAGTTCAGTTAACTTTCGTCGTAACTTTTACCGTTTGTTTGTAATTCGTATGATAAGGTAAAAATTTGTATATTTTTTGGCACATAATTTTATATTTTGTCACAGAACTTTTCAGGCCGACATTTTATGAAAAAATATTTCCTACAAAAGTTGTAGCCCCTGTTATTACCTTTAAAATAATATATTTTAATGTGTACTTTATGGCTAGGAAACGCCAAATATCAACCGTGAAAGTCGGGATGTGACATCAGAGTGTACTGGCCTTGAGGAGGGGGTTTCGGGTTGTTGCATGCAGAGTGACTGATGTCAAGGCCATAAATAGGTCAGTTACGGAAACCCGCCAGACAGAAAGGGTCGCGTCGCGAGAGTCCGTGTTTCGCAGTGACCAACCACTTTTCCTAAAAGCAGTAGACATTGTTGCAAGTTCTTCTACAGAAAGTGAAATATCTGGAGTAATCGTCAGACTAGGCGGATTCCATCTTCTAATGAGTTTCCTTGGTTGCTTAGGAAAGTTTATGGAAGGTAGTGGAATCGAAGAAATGTGGACCTCTGTTTATGGAAAATCAACGATTCCTCACCTTATGTCAGGAAATGCTTACGCAAGGTCTTATAGAGCTCACACGATGACCCAGGCAGCTTTGATGTTACTGCTATTCGAGGAATGTTCATCTCTTAAAGAAATGATTACAAACGACTTTAATGATATTCATATCCAAACAATTAACAAACAAACAACTGTTGAAGACGCCATGAGAGAGTGTAAAACAAATGAAATAATGACAAGACTAGAAGAAGTGTATGAAGATTTGGTTAAAACTAGTAGAACTTCAAAACTGTGGCTACAAGAGTTTAAATTGGTGAATTTGGCTCTAGACTTTATTCTGGCAGAGAGAATCGGCGATTGGAATTTGCACATTAATACAGTCAAGCAAATGATACCGTATTTCCATGCTGCTGGACATTTGCTCTACGCCAAATCCGCACACATATACTTACAACAAATGTTGAGTCTACAATCGAAGATGTCAAATGAAGACTTCGAAAGGTTCGTCAATAAAGGTTTTTTTACAGTTCGGCGTACAGATGGATTTTTTATCGGTATCTGGACGGACATGACCATAGAGCAGACATTAATGCGATCATCAAAATCCATAGGTGGCCTTACTCATGGACGAGGATTAAGCGAGAGGACGCTAACCAAGTTCATTGCTTGCGCTCCTGCATCCCTACAAATTTGTGAGGCTTTCGAGAAGTTCTCTGGCTGCTTGACTCAGTTTAACGAACAGCACACTGAACTTAGATGCAGTAGAAGAGAAAGGGACTTGCAAGATATTAATAAATTTCTCGGGTGGCTGCGTATCCATAATCCTTTCCGACAGAACAACGATTTAATTTCTTTATCCCCTGGTCTAGTAGTGACAAGTTCGGGTGTAAACTGCGATGAAGCGTACGATGTAGGAATGAAATGCTTGAAAGACATCGAAGGAAATAATTTTGCAGATGTTAAATTGAAAAGAAAAAATAAAGTTTAAACTATAGGCTCCGTAGTAAGTGGTATAAATGTGAGATCTGAAGAAGTGCCAATTAATCCTGATCAGCTGTTTAATAGGGTTATATGTATGTCTCAAGGAACAAATAATCTCAAACAATACTTCAACTATGAACTTAGCCCATACCCTTTGTCTTTATTTGAAAACAATAAAATGATAAGAAAGGGAACTAAATCAAGTCTTATAAAAATATTTGAAAAGTGGACAGTTAGCAACGAAGTTTTTAAAAATTTGCCCCCAAAAATATATGTAGTAGATGGAGGGTATCTTTTGCACAGTGTTATTTGGCCTGACAAAGTAACATATAGCAGCATCATAGAGAAGTATGTTGATACTGTAATGAAACGGTATGGGAAAGATTGTCATGTTGTGTTCGATGGGTATCCTGACTATCCCACCACAAAAGGGGTCGAAAATATGCGGAGAAGTAAAAAAACATCTCTAGAAATGAAATTCAACGTTAATATGGAATGCTCTGTGAAGCAAAATGAATTTTTGGCAAATCCAAAAAACAAAAGCCAGCTTATTGAACAGCTCTCTCAGAAGCTTAATGAAGCAAACATTCCAACCATTGTGGCGGAGGAAGATGCAGATACTAAAGTGGTCGGAAGAGCAATAGATGTCTCCCAGATTCAAAGTGGGAGGCCTGTAGTTGTTGTCGGACAGGATACTGATCTTTTCGTTCTATTGTTAGGGCTACCACAGTGTCAAAATGTGCAACTATTCTTTCACAAACCCTCTGGCACACCATCAACGTATGACATCAGCAAGATTCACGCTCAGTAGAAGCTATCCGTGAAGAGATTGGTGATATGAAGGATGTGGTATTATTTTTGCATGCTATCACAGGATGTGATACCACATCTTATTTATTCGGCAAAGGCAAAATTAACGCGTACAAATTGCTAAGTTCATCAAATGATCTCCGCACAAAAGTTTTACAGTTTTATGAAAAACAGGCAGACAAAAATATTCTCAAAGAGGTAGTAGAGGCTTTTGTCTTGAAACTATATGGATGCACAAGGTCTGCAAGTCTGAATGACAGTAGATATTCAATGTACCTTAAAGCTGTTGCAAAAATGTCATTAAAATCCAAATTTAAAATGGCGTCCCTCCCTCCAACATCTGATGCTGCTGAACAACACGCCTATCGAACATACTATCAGATTCAAAAATGGATTGGAGATAAGGAAATCAGCGCTACGGACTGGGGATGGATTTTAACAGACAACATGCTGTACCCAGTGCACTCAAAAAAACCACCGGCACCTGAAGAAGTTATAAACTTAGTTTCCTGCAACTGCAAAAAGGCTTGCAAAAATAATTGTAGCTGCTTTAAAGCATCTCTTGATTGCACAGAAATGTGCGGGAGCTGTGGTGGATCATGCAGCAATGTAACTTTGGTTGAAGTCGAGGAAAATGAAGAACCTCTCATGGAAGTTTAGGATATGATCAAATTAAGATACCGCAATTATTTTGTTCTAAAATAACATCTTTAAAAAATATTACATGCATTTTCAAACCAAAAACTATTTAAAATACCTATTTTCGCTGTATACAAGGACTTATTATTATTTTAAACAAATTTAAAAAGTGGGGAATTTAGGTTTCACCGAGACTCGATTAGTTTTATTTATGGAAAATGCAATAGTGTACCTTGAAGATAAAAAACACTATCACTATACAACAATATCTGCATTGCAACGCCGCGCCGGCCGGCCCCACCTCGACCGAACCCGCCATGATAATCTCGCTGGATCTCCAACAAAGTAAGTACTATTTTATATCATTTTAAAGGTAATAATAGGGGCTACAACTTTCGTAGGAAATATTTTTTCATAAAATGTCGGCCTGAAAAGTTCTGTGACAAAATGTAAAATTATGTGCCAAAAAATATACAAATTTTTACCTTATCATATGAATTACAAACAAACGGTAAAAGTTACGACGAAAGTTAACTGAACTTTTTTTGTAGAAAACGTTACAGCAAAGAGAATAAAAAAAATTGCAATCCGATATGTTGTTTGGTAATTGAGATAGACGCGATTTACGAAACCCTTACACTTTTCATGTTTGGGGGGGCACAGGGGGGGAGGCAAGAGGGGTAGGGGCGGGGACTTTTTGCTAAACACTTGTCTAGATGATAGTAGTCGATGGGGAAAAAATTAGCTTTATACTATTTAGTTACATATAAAAACACAGGCTGACTGGACTACTAGGCTTTGTAATCTGCAACGCAAATCTTTTTCCAATACAGCAGTCATAACAATGCTCTACTTCACTCTGGTTCGCAGCATTCTCGAGAGTGGATCAGTAATATGGGGACCCGATGATGCCCTCTACGCAAATGATGTAGAAAAGGTGCAAAAAAAGTTCATGCGGTACCTGTACATGCGAGAGTTTGGGTACTACCCTTTGTTGTATCCCTCGCATTTCCTCGCGGGATTGCTGGGACTAAATCGTCTTGACGTTAGGAGAAAAATTGCATTGGTATTAGTAGCACACAAGCTGCTAAATGGGCAGATTTGCAATCCTGATGTTCTGAAAAAATTGTCACTTTATGTCCCCAATAACTTCACCAGAGCAAGGCAACACAGGCTGTTTCATAGAGGCAGGACCAATCTACCAATGATCATGCCTCTGGGGAGAATGACCTCACTATTAAACCTTTCTTCCGAAATTGACATTTTTCAATCGAATCTCTATAATTTCAAGAGCGAAATAATGGTATTCTTTAGCACCTGTCATTATTAATGTACCTATTATATCATTTAATTAATGTTATTATAATTAAGCTATTAACTACAAATTGTGGAATGTAATTGGTTATACATATATGTAAACTGTTTTTCACAATAAAAATAAAAAAATTAAATAAAAGTAATTAAAACCGAATACGTATGTTAACTAAGGAAAACGTCAAAAGTTGTATTATTTTGGACTGCACAGAAGATTACCAACCAGGCTTTAGTAAGCTTTCTGAAAATATGGACAGCCAAGTATCGCATTAGTTTTTTGCTGTTCCGGTCTATTCTGTTTGAAGTGTAGTAAGTGTTAACATAATAAATAAAAAATGGAGTAATTTTATAATGTGGTTTCCTTTATATCACTTATGTTTTTTTATTAACTCTGAGGTGCCCGCGTGGCGTATCGGGATTTTCAAAATAGCCCTTGGAGCAATACCAGTTGGACACCACTTGTTTAGAGCAAGGAGCACTGAGACTTCCTCCTCCCATACCTCTAGCGGGGAGGCAAAAACTGATGCCTTATGTATTGGTGGCCGATGATGCCTTTACGTTATCAAATTATTTTGTAAACGCAACAACCGACCCCGGACACACTCCACAGATTGGCAAAGGGAAGATTCATGTTATGCTGCGGGTGGCCACACTGGACCGGCTGGAAGGGTAGCTAGGTTCTCTGAGACATGATCCCGCAATAGAGGTATTCTCGCGAAACCTGTTAGATACGTGGAACTACCAGATGGTGGTAGTTGACACCACCATAATAGAAAAAGCATGCATGATTGGACTTCTGGTGGTAGAAACGATCCGAATAATTGGGTACGCTCAGTAGAAGCTATCCGGGATTCGTTCAGTAGAAACGATCCGAATAATTAGATACACTCAGTAGAAGCTATCCGGGATTCGTTCAGTAGAAACGATCCGAATAATTGGATACACTCAGTAGAAGCTATCCGAGATTCATTCAGTAGAAACAATACAAATAATTGGGTACGCTCAGTAGAAGCTATCCGGGATTCGTTCAGTAGAAACGATCCGAATAATTGGGTACGCTCAGTAGAAGCTATCCGGGATTCGTTCAGTAGAAACGATCCGAATAATTAGATACACTCAGTAGAAGCTATCCGGGATTCGTTCAGTAGAAACGATCCGAATAATTGGATACACTCAGTAGAAGCTATCCGAGATTCATTCAGTAGAAACAATACAAATAATTGGGTACGCTCAGTAGAAGCTATCCGGGATTCGTTCAGTAGAAACGATCCGAATAATTGGGTACGCTCAGTAGAAGCTATCCGGGATTCGTTCAGTAGAAACGATCCGAATAATTAGATACACTCAGTAGAAGCTATCCGAGATTCATTCAGTAGAAACGATCTGAATAATTGGGTACGCTCAGTAGAAGCTATCCGGGATTCGTTCAGTAGAAACGATCCGAATAATTAGATACACTCAGTAGAAGCTATCCGGGATTCGTTCAGTAGAAACGATCCGAATAATTAGATACACTCAGTAGAAGCTATCCGAGATTCATTCAGTAGAAACGATCTGAATAATTGGGTACGCTCAGTAGAAGCTATCCGGGATTCGTTCAGTAGAAACGATCCGAATAATTGGATACACTCAGTAGAAGCTATCCGAGATTCATTCAGTAGAAACGATCTGAATAATTGGGTACGCTCAGTAGAAGCTATCCGGGATTCGTTCAGTAGAAACGATCCGAATAATTGGATACACTCAGTAGAAGCTATCCGAGATTCATTCAGTAGAAACAATACAAATAATTGGGTACGCTCAGTAGAAGCTATCCGGGATAGTTCAGTAGAAACTATCCGTGTGACTGAATATGCTCGGTACATATTCGTGTGGTGATACATCGTAAAGGTATGAGATATGTCTGGTAGAGACATATTATTATATATATTTATATACTCTGTTTTTAAATTCGTCTGTGTGGATGAATTGAAAAATAACATTGATGATACTGTGCAGACGACCGAGAGTTGGTCGCTTATTTGATTTAATGCTTGTAACTAATATGTTTTTCTTTTTACTTTGTGAGGTCACAATGGAGAGTCAGGATGGTCGAGTGTTAACGCAACAACCGACCCTGAACACACTACACAGATTGGCAAAGGGAAGATTCATGTTATGCTGCGGGTGGCCACTCGACCGGCTGGAAGGGTAGCTAGGTTCTCTACCCTTGGTTGGCGGTCTCTTCTCTACGCAATCTCTGACGCATACGCATCTCAGGATATCACCCGCCATTTCAATGTGTAAAACTTAAATAATACACGAACTTCCAAAAGTGTCCAAGACTTTAATTTACCACGTTGTAATATAATGAAACCATACCCGTACAAAAGCCAACCGATTGCTAAAAGAGTCTACAATTATCGTTTGTCATGAGTGTATTTGGTGTAATGGCTAGCAGGTACAGAATTTTAAGAAACTGCACTACCCCCTAAAAAGGTAGAACTAATAGTTTCTACGATCTGTGTGCTACACAATTTCATGATGTTTGGTAATAATACTCCACGGTATACTGGCGAGGAAGAGAGGAGGACATGCCTCGTGAAAACCTCCTTCCTTTAGAACAAAGGCATGGAAATAATAATCCACCTGCAAATGGACAATTAATTCAAGATGAATTTAGTGAATATTTAGTCTCCCTTGAGGGAGAATTGGCATGGCAATATCAACGTGTCTAACTATTTAACTAACACATGCCAAACACACCGTTTCCCCGCAGTCTACTTTCATCCTTAATGATTAATAATTAACCTTGAACATGAATATGTATACTACACTTTATAAATAAAAATGTCCTTACAATGTGTTAGTTGTTTCTGTACCGATATCCCTGTCCAAGAATTATACCATCTACCCACAAGTGGTCGACGAATTCAGAGAATATTTGTGTCTGTGTCGATTTTGTTAATCGCCCAGGGATGAAGATTATTTATCGATTTTTTGGCGTAAAAACAGAGCACTTGACATATTCATAGCATTCAAATAAAGGGAGACTACTTTCTGGAACCTAAATACAAAACTGACATGGGCACTTCTAGTATTAACCCCCAGAATTAAACTTGAAGTGGCTTCAGAATTTGGAATATCCAAGAGTGTACTTTGTCGCCGTAATTTGCGCCACACAAAAAAACAAGGTGGCCAGAAAGGTCTTTTGGATGAAATAGAAAATTTTATAATTGAAAACATCAATATTTGTGCTGAATGGGGTTACCCATTAGACACCTATGATCTTCGGCTAATAGTTAAAGGATACCTAGACCGACGTGGGAAGAATATACCAAAATTTAAAAATAACTTCCCAGGGCGTGATTTTGCTGAAAGTTTTTTAAAGCGCCACAAGTCAAAAATATCTCAAAGAATGAGTCAAAATATTAAACGTTGTAGAGCCCAAATATCTGTCATCACCATTTCTGATTATTTTGATAATTTGGAATCTTCTTTGATCCGGCAAACATCGTCAATTATGACGAAACAAATTTAAGCAATGACCAGGGTCGTAAAAAAATTATAACAAAAAGAGGCTGAAAGTACGCGGAAAATATTGTTAATTTCACCAAAAGTTCGACTTCAATAATGTACGCTGGATCATTTTACCAGTATATGTAGTGTACAAAGCTACTAACATGTATGACACTTGGACCCAAGGTGGCCCTCCACTCGCAAGATTTAACCGTACAGTATCAGGCTGGTTTGATGGAGACACTTTTGAAGACTGGATCAACCAACACAATTGTCATTCCCTATTTCCAAAATAAGCTTGGGAAAAAAATTCTAATTGGTGACAATCTTTCTTCACACTTGTCGCTTGATGCGATAAAAATGCAGAGATCATAATATACATTTCGTTTTTTTACCCAGTAACTCCACACATCTCACTCAGCCTCTGGACGTGGCTTTTTTTCGGCCATTAAAAATGGCCTGGTGAGACTTACTGGCCACTTGGAAGGAAAATGATGGACGAAAAGAAACTGCCATACCGAAAAGCGCGTTTCCCAGACTTTAAAAAAAGTTGTCAGACAAAATATCTCTGAATGCAGGGAACAGCATTATTGCTGGATTTAAAAAGACTGGTTTACACCCTTTGAACCGGAATGTTGAGCTTGATCTACTTCCAAAGGAAAGTCAAAATGACCACCATGGCGCTAAGGAACTAAATGAATCGGTAGTTTCCCTCTTGAAAGATATCCTGACTCAAGCAATAAAGAAGATAAAAAGAAAATTTCTTTGCAAGCAGGACAAAGTGTCAGCGAAAAATGTATAGAGAGCCTTAAGCAAGCGGTAAATACGACACAAAAGAGAGTTCAAACGCAGAAAAAAGTCGCTTTAAAGACAAAAAGAAATACATAATACAAAATCAATTAATTTGAATAGCAGCTCTAACTGCGAAAATACAGAATCACAAAACATTCAGGTTGCAGATATAATTATACACCAAGCTGAAGGAACCAATGAATGCTGTAAATGCGCAAGTAAGATCAATGTCATCGCAATATACGCACAAAAACGATCTCATCCGTTTACGGGGACTCTTGTCCAAGTAAAACAATGGTTTACAAGTGGCATACCCTCTTTAAACAAGGCAGGGAGTCGCTTGAAAACGACCCACGGCCAGGAAGGCCTATCGAGGTGACCACTCTGGAAATTATTCAAAAAGTCGAAATATTAATAATAGAAGATGCCCGACTAAAGAAACAGCTCACAGAAATGGTTGGAGTATCAGATACAACCATTTTCAAAATTCTTCACGACCATCTTGGCATGACTAAAGTCAGCGTAAGATGGGTGCCGAGAATGCTCACGCTGCCTCAAAAACAACGGCGCGTGGAGTGTTCTCATGCATTTTTGGACTTCTGTAGGGAATACAAAGATGGAGTGTTGGCTCAAATTGTTACTGGTGATGAAACTTGGGTTTATCATCATGAACCTGAGTCTAAACAGGACTCTATGCAGTGGCACAAGAAAGGCACACCACCACCCAAGAAGTTTAAGGTGTCACAATCGGCTGGGAAAATCATGGCGACAGTCTTTCGGGACTCAGAAGGAATCCTGTTGATCGATTACAAAGATAAAGGTGTTTCCATAACCGGAGTTTACTGTGCTTCAATTCTAGAGCAATAAAAGGAAGCCATTGAGGAGAAAAGAAGGGGAAAATTGACCAAAGGTGTCCTCCTTCTGCACGACAATGCGCCTGTTCACAAGAGCCGTGTTGTGATGGCTGCCCTGCAGAAGATGGGCTTCGAAATTTTGCCACATCCACCCTACAGTCCTGACCGGGCTCCCAGTGATTATTACCTTTTTCCAAACTTGAAAAAAGAACTTCTTGGGAAAAAGTTTTCAAGTGATGAAGAAGTGAAGGTGAAATCTATATTTAATTTTTTGACTTCAGTGTATACTTACTCCTGATGAGGTGAACTTCGTTCACGAAACATGTAGAGATTGTATATAAAGTGATGTAAACAAAGTTATTTGTATTATTGTAGAAAGCAATCACTTTGTGGTTTGACATATTTAATAAAATAAAATACTTTTTTGTTTTAAAACCACGATATTTATTAATTTAAGAACCGACCGGTTTCGCTTTACTTAAGCATCATCAGGGTACAAATTAATACTCATTAATTTATTTTATTGTATTAATTTATTAATTATTGTATTAATTTGTACCCTGATGATGCTTAAGTAAAGCGAAACCGGTCGGTTCTTAAATTAATAAATATCGTGGTTTTAAAACAAAAAAGTATTTTATTTTATTAAAGTTATTTGTGTTTTAATAAAATAAAAACAACAACAAAGTATGTTCTACGTTGAAAAGTATATACGGTACATTACAGTGAAACCTCTAAAATTTATAGACTTGGTTTAAGAAAAATGGATAAAATCAGGCCCATCAAAGTGGAACTCCAAGATTCGAACCAAGCGAGGGAATTATTTCTCAATAAATATAAGCTGACAAATGGTACCAAAATGAAAGAAGATCTAATGGAGCTGCAAAGAAAACAAATATCTGATGTATGGAAAGAGGTTGAAACAAGGAAAGCTGATGGGGAAACTAATATTACAATAAAGTATATTAACTCTATTCCAAAAATAGTTACCAAAAAAACTTTATCACCTAAAATTGTTTGGGTACTACCAAGACGCTCGTGGGATGAGAACCAAAGTACAACATCTCAAACAATCTATCCCACCAATCCACACGATAATTTATTACTAACTGAAACATGGCTAAATGAGGATATCAGTTCATCGGAATTAGTCTTATTATTGTCTTGATCGTGACCACACTAGAAGCAATAAATCAAAAGGAGGCGGTGTAATGGTGTGCATATCCAAAAAATATCATCCAGCAAATTACCAGTTAAGTACAAAAACATTGAACAATTTTATTCACTTTTCAACACTTTGAAAGAACTTGTAGGGGGCAACCCTACCTTTCATCTTTACATCTGCGACAACCCTGGAGGTCTTGCACACGGCCCCAGTCATCACGCGACTGCGATGACAGCGCCGCCAGGAGGGGAGAACGCGCAGCGCACCACGCCGGGCAGAAGCCGCGATCAATAGTTCCCTCGACTCTTATTATCGATACCGATTTGTATAACTTTAACTTGACGCTCAGAGCTTCTCCTGAGACGATTTCTCCTTAAAGATCTTCGACGCTTTCTGGGAGCACTAAATTTCTACAGGAGATTTCTGCCCCACGCTGCAGAGGACCAGTCACCACTCAACGATTTCCTACAAAGGAACCAAAAAGGCAAACAACCCGTTCCCTGGACACCGAAGACCATAGAAGCCTTTGATAAATGCAAAGAAGCCCTTGCTCAGGCAACTTTAATCACCCACCCAAAGTGCGAAGCTCCTCTATCCATCATTAGCGACGCTTCTCACGAACAATACGACCGTACAGCACTTCTCGCTTTCTACACTCGTCATTCTCTGCATCTTAGTAGCCGCCGGCATAGTATACCTCACGTGGAGATGGTGCCGCAATAGGATTAGAAGACAAATCCTGAAAGAAGGCGCACCAAACAACCCGATTCAACAATAACCGTGTCTGATCGACTTCAATCTTCAATCTCAAGCCGACTCAACTACTGGGGGCGGAGTACTGTAGGGGGCAACCCTACCTTTCATCTTTACATCTGCGACAACCCTGGAGGTCTTGCACACGGCCCCAATCATCACGCGACTGCGATGACAGCGCCGCCAGGAGGGGAGAACGCGCAGCGCACCACGCCGGGCAGAAGCCGCGTACCCGTCCCGCGATCAATAGTTCCCTCGACTCTTATTATCGATACCGATTTGCATTTCTTTAACTTGACGCTCAGAGCTTCTCCTGAGACGTAAAATAAATCAATCAACGATCAATTGTGTTTGTCCTCACCTACCTTCTGATTCCTTCTCCCGTGGATCCCGCCATAGACATCCGATTCCACAAACTTTATGTTCCTAAAATTAATGTTAAGGCTTCACTTTATCCCTTATGGTTTTCATAAGAATTAAAAGTAATAATCTACAATAAAAAAAAACAAATGCACACATTGTATAAGCAAATAAATTTTAATATTATAAATGTGTTTGATGTTCGGCAGCTATATGCAAAAACTATCCTAACTCAAATATACATAATTACTACGTAAAAAGTTCAAATACACGATGTACACGAAGCAACAACAAAAACTTACTACAAATACCGATAACACATACTACGTTTGGTCAACGAAACTTTAAATACTTTGCGACAAGACTCTACAACATTCTTCCAGACAGCATAAAACAATGTGATTCACAAAAAAAATTCAAAGATAATGTAAAAATTTGGATCAAATATAAGAATAGGGCCTTCACCGGTGCATTCACCCAAATTCGCAGTTATTGAAGTCACCACATTATTGAGCGAATACTTCATAATACAAGTATAGGTATGTTCAAAGGTATTAGGAACTAACACGAAAAATTCTGCCTCAACACAGGCTAGCCTAGTGAGGCGGTATTTGAGAAACCTCAACTGTACTTTTATTTTCTCTTTACCTTCACAATATTATGTTTGTAATAATAGTTCTTCATTTTTGTTAATTTTATAACCTTCAGGGGGTATTTCACAAACGTCCAAGTAAACTCCGAGTAACAACTTGTCTGATTAAGATAATCGAATGATTAAAATGACAAGTAAACAACAAACTTCCCATGACCTACAAACATCTTGCAAGCACCTACCCGACAAATATTCGATACTTCGTGTGGCAACGCTGCATTTATCCCGTCTGCGTTCACGCCGCTCTATCGCCCCGCCGCTTGTCTATGCATATTTTCAAAACACCGGAATGTTGTTTACGTCGCTGTCACCCACATTCTTCCGCCAAGCGCCCGAGATATAATTGTTTAACTGTTTTTACTTTTTAATTCGTTATTTACATAGTTTATTTTATTCGTCTCCTGTTTTAAGTAGTTAATTTGTTTCTTTTTTAAATTTTAGTAGTGTTTTTTGCTGTTAATATAGATAATAATTGGTTACATAGGTTTAAGGTTATAATAAGTTTTGTTCATAAAAACAATATTTCGTGTATTTGTGTTATTTTGTTAGTTTTTTTGTATTTGAGTATAGTTTAATTATGGATCGTCATGTAGCAAAAAGGTGCAATCGTCGTGTTCTCGTCGTATTATTCACATGCTTTGTGCTCTGTTTGCAAATATCAAAATCATATTAAAGATTATCTCATTTTGGAGGAAATTTCACCCCGTGAACAGTGCAAGTTCGTCGAGCGCCCTATTGCCGGGATTCTTGGGAATTCAAGGTAGGCTGTTCCTTCATTCCACTTTTTCCCGTGATTTTTGAAAACCAATTGAATGAGCTTACTGTCGTTTTTTTGTGCATTTGATTTACAGTTCATTTACGCGTAATAGAACACGTTACACACAAAAAGGGTGATAAAAGCGATGTATCAAACTACAGGCCAATATGTATATTGTCCGCTATTCCCAAACTCTTTGAATCATCAGTCCTAGATGTCATTAAAAAACAAATCAATAATATAATCATACCCAATCAGCACGGCTGTAGAAATACTTGAAGTAACTTAATCATTTATGAAAATTATATAACTGATTCCCTTGTCCTTAAGCATCAGGTGGACTCGATATAAACTGATTTTTCCAAAGCATTTGATAAATTTAGGAGACATATTCTTGTGCATAAACTAAGTCTGTTGGGCATTAAAGGAACCTTATTGATCTGGATCAACAGTTATCTTAGTTAAAGAAAGCTTTGTGCTCCCTGTTAGAATAATATAATAGAATTTCATATGTATGTATGTAACTATTAGCGTCATCTATGATGTATCTATATTAAATAATAAACGTCAGTCGATTCCCAGAAGCCTTGTTATTTTATTAGGTTATGGGCCACACACAAATAAACACAAATAGCTAGTAACTGCAGGTAAGTACTCTATAGATAGTTATTGTCCGAACGCTTTAACTTAAATATCCATGTGAATTTTGTTTCACATCCCCATCTTCGAATGGTCATTTCTATTGATCCATATACTATCTAGTAATAGTCTCCACGTCTTCGTTACGTAAATTTCTATGGAATAAATCCATAGGAATTGACGTAACGAAATCCACACTGACAGGAACACTTAGCGAAGATATACCGTTATTTGTTTGAAGCAAAGTTTGTGAACAGTTGCACAATTTATATAATTCTGTTTGTATAACAACCCATCATGTCGAAGAAGACCAAGAGATCGCTAAGGGAGGAAAACAGATTATTTAACGAGGACTGGGAATTGAAATACTATATTGTTTCCGTTAAAGATAAAATGATTTCTTTACTTTGTGATGTTACTTCATCAACATTGAAAAAATTTAATGCTGCCGCACTTGTTGCCCGCCGGGGCAAATATTTTTTTTTGATTTTTGTTAAAAAATCTATTTCCTACTACATAAAATGGATTTATTCTTTTTTCTACGATTACTTTAGTCTTGGGCGTAAATGGGTTAGTACAAAAATATGTATTTTTTATTTTTAGCTACAAAATACTGGCACTGTGGGGGACGTTACGGAGAAGGAAAATACTGAGATGCCTAGGACAGTCAACCTCGGCAGACATCGGAGCAGCCAAACCGTGCTGCAAAAAGGAAAAAGGAGGCTGATTTGCTTTACAAATGCAGCAAAATATTAGATGCACCTGCGAATGATGACCAAGTTTTTGGTGACTTTGTGGCCTTATCGCTAAGAAGTGTAGCTCATGAATATAACAAAAAAAAATTGAAACTCAAGATTCAAAAACTCGTCATTGAAACTTTGGAGGATGACTTAGAGACTCCCCTTTCTCCTATATATTTGCCGCAGTCATCACAACTGCCATGTGGCTTCATCGCTAAGAAGTGTAGCTCATGAATATAACAAAAAAAAATTGAAACTCAAGATTCAAAAACTCATCATTGAAACTTTGGAGGATGACTTAGAGACTCCCCTTTCTCCTATATATTTGCCGCAGTCATCACAACTGCCATGTGGCTTCATCGCTAAGAAGTGTAGCTCATGAATATAACAAAAAAAAATTGAAACTCAAGATTCAAAAACTCGTCATTGAAACTTTGGAGGATGACTTAGAGACTCCCCTTTCTCCTATATATTTGCCGCAGTCATCACAACTGCCATGTGGCTTCATCGCTAAGAAGTGTAGCTCATGAATATAACAAAAAAAAATTGAAACTCAAGATTCAAAAACTCATCATTGAAACTTTGGAGGATGACTTAGAGACTCCCCTTTCTCCTATATATTTGCCGCAGTCATCACAACTGCCATGTGGCTTCATCGCTAAGAAGTGTAGCTCATGAATATAACAAAAAAAAATTGAAACTCAAGATTCAAAAACTCATCATTGAAACTTTGGAGGATGACTTAGAGACTCCCCTTTCTCCTATATATTTGCCGCAGGCATCACAACTGCCATGTGGCTTCATCGCTAAGAAGTGTAGCTCATGAGTATAACAAAAAAAAATTGAAACTCAAGATTCAAAAACTCGTCATTGAAACTTTGGAGGATGACTTAGAGACTCCCCTTTCTCCTATATATTTGCCGCAGTCATCACAACTGCCATCAACTTCAAATCAGTTTTATCTAAGTGAACTGGACAATTCGGGAGAGCAGCACTACAAGTATAACTTGGTGGATCTTGTGGAAGGAGATATTTCGGAAGATGATGGATGATATAATCACTAATTTTAATTAAATCTGATAATTTTTTTATTTCACTTTTTATTCCACTTAGTTATTACTTTTTTTATCAACAGTTAATTTTTTTCAGTTTTTTTTTCTTATAACTCCAATTAGTATAATTTTGTTATAAAATTTGTGCAGAGATAAATGTGTCGCAAAAATATGGCAACTTCCCAAGGGCGTCACAGTTGAAAAAATTTTGGGAAGCCCTGGTATAGATGATCTACAGTCTCTCGTGTTGCCAAAAAGAAGAAAACTGACGATGAAAGTTTTATTGAAATATTAAACGAAAGTATCAAAGTAAGAGAAGAACGTGAAAGGAAGCAAGAATCTGATTCAGATAGACTATTTTTGCTTTCGCTTTTAGAAGATTTTAAAAACATTCCGAAACATCTTAAGCTTTCTACAAAAATTGAGATAATTGACGTAATACAAAGAGCACAACCGAATCCTATGGAAGGTCAGCATTCCCGATTTGGTCTGTTTCGCCAAGGCTATGCTGATAATGAACCAGCAAAATATAGCCGAAGATATACGACACAATCGAATTATGGAGCAGAAACTTCAGTCAATGGGCAATATCGTAAAGAAACCTTCAGCAGTGGGCAATATCGCCATCGTACTACGGCAAATAATGAGCGGTTATCAACAACCGTTACAAATGAATCAGATACTCAGAATACTGAAATAATTGACTTGTTTCAGGAATCAGAATCATTCCAAGAAATGTAAAAAATAAATGCTACTTTATGTATTCACCTCAAAGAAATTATAATTTTTTCTTCTGGAATTATACAGGGTGCGCCAGAGACTCTTACTTATTTGAAAAAATTTCCGACCGTTGAGTTGGGCAGGTAGAGGGGCGGGAGGGGGCGCATCTGGAGGGGGACGTCCCCAAGTTTGTTTCCCATTCTCGTCAGTTGCCATTATGCTGTGGTCTAGAGAGCAGCGGGCCTTCGCCGTCGAGAGCTTCTTTTGTAACGGTCGCTCAGTTGTTGCTACGCAACGTGCCTTTCGCGCTCGCTTCGAAATTCCTCCTCACAGACTCGTTCCTGGCCGTAATTCGATTCTGTCGTGGGTCAACTCATTTCGGGAGTGTGGAAGTGTCGCTAAACCCAGAAATGGACATCAACGGACCAGCAGAACACCGGAAGCTGTGGAAAGAGTGAGGCAGTCAATTCTGCGTTCTCCCCGGCGTTCGGCTCGCAAACATGCAGTTGCTCTGGGAATTCCGGACACCACTGTTAGACGAATTCTCCATGAAGAACTTCAATTTCATCCATATAAATTGGCTGTTGTGCAACAATTAAGTGAACGCGATTTTGTTGCCCGTCAAAATGCATGCGAATTGCTGCTTGACAACCTGCCTCAAGCTGCGGTCGTTTTTTTTCAGTGACGAGGCTCACTTTCACATTTCCGGTTCCGTCAACAAGCAAAACATGCGTTATTGGAGTGGTGAGAATCCGCGTGAACTTCACCAGAAGCCACTTCATTGTGAACGAGTTACTGTATGGTGTGCGATATCGGTAATGGGAATAATTGGCCCTTATTTTTTTGAAGAAAACGAACGCGCAGTTACAGTGAATGCAGCTCGTTACAGGAGCATGATCGAGGAATTTTTTATTCCAAGCCTCGAAGAAATGAACGTTAGGGACGTGTGGTTTCAGCAGGATGGAGCCACAGCACACACAGCACGAAACTCAATGAATTTGCTGCGACAACATTTCCCCAACCGCCTCATCTCTCTCCGAGGCGATCTCCCATGGCCGACGCGCTCTCCGGATTTGACTCCATGTGATTTTTTTTTATGGGGTTATTTGAAATCCCTTGTTTATGTCGATCGACCAAGGACCATAGATCACCTGAAGAACAACATTCGCGATGCTATTGCCAATATTCCGATTGATATGCTGAGAAGAGTGGACGAGAACTTCAAAAAACGACTTAACCAGTGTATGCGCGATGAGGGTCGCCATTTAAAAGAGGTAATTTTTAAGACAGTATGAAAAAAAACTTGGTACATTGCATTTTCAAATAAAAAAAGAATTACAACAATAACTACAGTGCTTTTGTTTTTATTGAACTTTCAAATAAGTAAGTTTCTCTGGCGCACCCTGTACAAGCTCGCAAACGAGTATCGGTACCCATAATTGAATTTCTTATATTTTCCAAGAGATATAAAATAATTATTAAATAAGCCTTTTGAGTGTCGTTTCAGAAGAACTACTGAATACTGGCCGCCGACTCTGGCTGCTCAATATCTTGGCTGCGGCAGCCTGGCTGCCTAGTGCGCGGCCGGTCTTAACGACAATTCTTATTTAGTTTTATTTTAGCCCTTTTCAACAGGTTTTATGGACTCACTACGATTTTAAAACAAATAAAAGTTTAGTATTTCAACTAACTTTGGGATTTAAAATTGTTTTATGGCGCAATAGTTTCAGATCTTCCCAAAATTGTTTTTGTATCTACAAGACATAGTATTCACCTAATTAGAAAAAACATCAACATGAATCTGAATAATTCATGCCTCTGTGATCAATAATTTCTTTGTAAGTCATCATAAAATAATCATAACTCGAAAACTACAAAAAATCGCAGAACACACGGGAATGATTTAGGTAGCCCAAGGGTGATCTACCTCTGGACTTCCGCTTGACAGTATTTTATATATTTGTATACATATACACGGGAATAGAAAAAAAAATATTTGAGCTTAACTTGGAGTTAGCTATTGATTCAGTGGGTGAATTTCAGCTATGTCATCTTCTAGTGCAGGGGTGGGGAACCTGCGGCTTTAAGGCCTCATGCGGCCTTTAGGCTATTTTAGTGCGGCCTTTTGACTGATGACAATTGTTTTTTTTTAATAAATCACAGATTACCGATGTGTAAGCGAGAGAGAATAATTGAGCTCGCTTGGAGCGACAGGGAAGTGAAAAAAACTAGTTGGCTTGCCAGTGTAATAAAACACAAATAGCTAATAACTGCAGGTAAGTACTGTATGGATAGTTATTGTCCGAACGCTTTAACTTAAATATCCATGTGAATTTTGTTTCACATCCCCATCTTCGAATGGTCATTTCTATGGATCCATAATAAATCCATAGAAATTGACGTAACGAAATCCACACTGACAGGAACACTTAGCGAAGATATACAGTTTTTTGTTTGAAGTAAAGTTTGTAAACAGTTGCACAATTTATATAATTCTGTTTGTGTAACAACCCATCATGTCGACGAAGACCAAGAGATCGCTAAGGGAGGAAAACAGATTATTTAACGAGGACTGGGAATTGGAATACTATATTGTTTCCGTTAAAGATAAAATGATTTGTTTACTTTGTGATGTTACTTCATCAACATTGAAAAAATTTAATGCTCATCAGCATTATAGTACTCATAAGGACCACAAGTATTTTAAATTAGAAGAAGAGCCGCGAAAAGCTATTTAAAAAAAATTAAAACACGAAAAGGAGAAGCAAAATTCAATTTTTTTAAAAGTAATGAATTCAGCAAATAATATAACTACAGCAACATATAAAGTGGCTTACATACTCGGGAAGAAAGGTCGAAAATCGAAGTTGTGGGATGCTTAGTCCACGATAAAGTTGAAAAATATAAACAATTGCCCCTTTCAAGGAGAACTGTAACTGATAGGCAGCACGAATTAGCCTCAAATTTAACAGAACTTAATGCAATTCTTTTGAAAAAAAATATATATTATAGGCAGCACGAATTAGCCTCAAATTTAACAGAACTAAATGCAATTCTTTTGAAAAAAAATACATATTATTCAATTGCTTTGGATGAATCAACTGATATCACCGACTCGGCACAGATTTTATATTTAATTTAGTGTATTACAGAAGAATTTGAATGTCACGAGGAGTTACTCGCGTTGGAGACCCTTACGGGTAAAACACGAGGAATAGATATATTTAATAATTTCAAAGATAAATGTCAAAAATTTGGACTAAATTTGGAAAATTTAGTAAGTGTATGTACAGACGGTGCACCTTCTATGACGGGAAAATATGAAGGGTTTATTGGTAATTTCAAAAAAGAATTAACACAAATGAGATAATCTGGGTGAAAAAAAATTAAACAGTAATGAAATTGGCGTTTCAGTCTCACCTAGTTGAAATCAACGAGGCACCTAAAGCTCTACAGATGGAATTGATTGAACTCTCAGCGGATGATATTTTAAAATTATTGTAATCTAAAAAAAGACCCAGTTGAAATTTGGAAAACTGCCTTAGAATACCCACAACTTTGACAACATGCCAGAAAAATACTTTCTTGCTTCTCAACAACTTACCTCTGTGAATCATCATTCTCTTATTTAACGCAAATAAAGTCAAAATTACGAACTCAAATAACTGATCTACATATAGAAGACTAACTGATACTGCAAACGTCTATGCTTGAACCAAATATTAAAATGCTTTCTAACAAAAAAGCAGAAGTAAATTGCCATTAAAGGTTGGTAAACTGTAACATTAACAATTATTTTTAATGATGTACGTTATTTACTATGTATTAAGTACGTTTCTTATAGATACGCAGCTTGATGATTAATAAATTAATTTGTAAATGTGTATTTTTTCTTAAAACATTTTTTTTATTGCATTTTAACTAATTTATATTGTGATATAATTCAAATATTTAGTTTATGGGGGGGGGTGGGTGTCAACGTTTTCTTTACTGCGGCCTTATGTAGAATCAGAAGTGAATGTGGCCTTTTGAAATGAAAAGATTCCCCACCCCTCTTCTAGTGGATTACATAATCTTGATTCGGTGAGTGAATTACAAGCACACTAATAGGGCCAATAATCCACCAGAATTCAGTTGCATAAAATTCAGACATTATTTCGGCCGTCACATTGGTGATGTCGCCGTACTATCGTGGCAAGACGAGAAAAAGGTGTCGACAATATAGACTTATCGTGGCGCAGAAACGGAAAAGTTCGGAAGGCCGAACATATACAAACCGGAGACTGTTAGAGACTTGTCACAGACGATCTTATTATTACCGATTTATGAAATAATACAATATATTTTTGCACAAATTGAAGTTTACGAATTCCAAGGAAAAAATTTCATGTGCGGACCAAAGTAAATTTTGAATTACAAATTTTTTCGCAATTTTTACTCCGGGGACTTTTTTGGTTAAAATTTCTAATTACGTGTATTTTCCAATTATCGGGGTTCTACTGTATGTATTTAATTGAAGCTGAAATCATTACAGGGAAGAGAAAAGGTAAGGCACAGTTTCTAGTCAAATTGGTTCATGCCAGGACCATCAATATATCTCAAGGACAAATTTTAAAACCGGTTGGACTATTTATTACTCAATATTGTGTATCATTTAATTACCTATTTTATAAAAGTGTGCTCTGTACCATATATTGGAAGTTGTTAGTCATACAAAAGCCCAAACTCTTATAAATGGTCAACATGTAAAATGGGCGCTGTCCGCAGGGCTAGCATAAGAAAAAAAAACCTGATTTTTTAACCTGCTTTGTTGTCTATAATTAAAAAAACATTTTTAACATTTAGAATTTTAAAAAGGAGGTATTTATAATTAACTTATCACGGATACAGCGAGTAATAATTGTTACAATGCAATGTAACATTTTGTTCCACCCTTCTTGTTAGTTATAACTATAACTGAGTTTGACCAAATTATATAATGAAATACATTATGTAAAGAGTTACTACAATTACACAGTAGGAACATTTGGGGCCAAACGTGAACATTTTATATTATTTACAATCAAAATATTTTATTTTATTAGTATATATTTAAAACTAGTGATTTCTCAGTCTATGCAAAGGTCAAAGTTTGACCCCAGGTCTACAGAAAAATATAAATACCGATTTACAAATGTATCTGCGCGGCCAGGGACATTGTTACAGCAGAATTTAGGATACTGTTCAAAATTTCACCACGAAATAGCTATGTTTGAAACCAATCTGTTAATTTACATTTGATTTATATTAGACATTTAGTAAACAACTTCTGAGAAAACTGTTGAAACTATTACCCGTCAAGTGTAGAATCAACACGGCTGTAAAAGCAAACATTTACTTGATGGATAATATACGCTAATCAACAGATTACTCATAGGTGGTAAAATACCACTTATGATAAATAGAATGTGAACTGAAAAGTTAATAGAGTGATAAGGTGGTTTGTCAGTTCCTCACAGATAAGTTTGTAAATGTGGACGCTTGTGAGTGTATGGTGCTATGGTACAAATCTTTAAGTCCATCCGACCGGCGTTCACTTCTGCCTGCGGCCGAATGAGTCCGTGTATCAGTGCTTGCCGCGCTTGTTGCCCGCCGGGGGCTTCTGCAGGGAGAAGGGGCCCTGCTCGGGGGCGCCACCCAGCCAAGAGAGGCCGGCCTGGCCCTGCGCGGCCTGCCCCAGGGTCGCCTGGCCCAACCCGGACTGGCCCAGAGCGCTGCCACCCGATGTGAAGGACCATGTCGACGTGTTTCCTGAAAGGGCAATATTTCCATTAGTGGGCTAATTAATCAGTTTGCATTAAAAACCATTATTTAGTTAAATGTTTTCACATTTTTCTTCTGGACCAGCGATAAGTTCTTCCAGTGTCTTACATTTGTAAAATCATTCTGAAAAACATTAATTTGATTTCCAGAGTGGTAGATACTCTCAGTATTGCCTTGGTGAAAGACCAGCATTCACAATCGAAACGTTTCTTGAAATGGGTTTAGCGGTGTTTGGTGACCAGATCTGAAGAGCCTGGTACTTCCCAACCATCATCTTCCCCATCACATTCCGTTCTTCACTCTGTTCGACTTCACAACATACCCCAATTTAGGATGCTATATTCCCACTGGCTTCGGAGGGACTCTTGTGCGGAACTCACACAAATAAAAAATGCATAAACAAAGTGTGGAGGTATTTAGTAAAAATTAAATGAATGAGCGGATGAATGAAGAAACGAACCTAAGGAAAATTTATGATGCGAAAGTGAATAATAGAAGACGTCCAGGACGCCTAAGAAAGACATGGCACGATCAAGTGGATCAAATACTTGATGGTACCTTATCAATAAACGAGTATATATGAGACGATACGTGAATGAAGCAAGGAGTTTCTGCCAAGACAGAGATGTACAGAGCGGTTCATCATCTCTGCCTACCCCTGCTGAAAAAAGGCGTAATGGTTAGTTAGCCAAATGAAAGTTGATTGATGATGGGTTAAGTATAAATGCCTGGGCCTACTTACTAACCTAGGGTGCTGGCCGCTGAGGTTGGGGCCTTGTTGGGGAAGGATAGGCCTCCAAAACCTGGGGCCCCAAGCACGCTGAACGGTGTAGGGCCCAGCGGGTTGGCCTTGGCCCTGCTCACACCTGCAAAAGGGGGCCCGTTCATTACTAATAAGTCAGATGAATGAACAAAGAGGGGGGAAATTTGGTTAAATACATAAAATAAAATAAAACTCAGACACCTGAAGATGGGGGGACTCTTGTGAGATACACAATAAAAAAAATATGTGAAAAAGGGGGTTTATAGAAAAAAATTCCTAGATAACAAGGCCGGGACACTGAATCAAATCAGCCTCCTTGTATGGGAAGCTCCAAAAAATGTTATTTTTTTTTTTTTTAAATTATCTAACACATTTTAAGATGTATTAATAAATAAGAATAAATTGAAAAAAATATATTAAAATGAAAATTTTTGTAAAACCCATACAAGTTAGGAGGTTGCTTTGAATGAGTGTCTAGGCCTTGTGATCCAGGAGGTTTTGGTTATAGTGGGGATTCAATCCAAAGAAACAAAATATGTTTGTAAACAAATATTGTTTCCTATAAGATTTTCTTTCAAGTGATTGAATAAAAATACAAATAAACTCATAAACTAATTAAACATAACTATTATTTTTTACTAATATTATGAAGATTGGGATTCCGTTCAGATTGATAAGAAAGTGTGATATGGAAGAAAAGAAAGATTTAAAAAAATTACAGATTGAGAAGTCTATTGTCCGGAATCCAGTTTATATAATTGACGTAATAATGATTACTAGAAATAGGAAAGCGATCTATAGAATCTTCCACACAGTCCCAAAGATAGCATAGGCCTTTTGTGTCGAGTTAACACTAAATTGAGAAAAATAAGTCAGGGACACCTTAGGAAGATGTGGCACGATCGAGTTGGGTAATAGTAAGAGTTAGAATAACAGAAGAGTATGTATAATCGTGAATGAAGCAAGCAACTTGTAAAGACTTACCCAACGCAGCCAGGGGATCGCTGATCACAGCGCTGGGAACGGGGCCACCAGAGCCCCGGGTAAGCCAGTCCAAGGACAAGGGGGGACCGCTGGGGGTGCCCTTCTCGGCAAACACATCTGTGGGGTCTTTAAGCATGTTTCTCCGCAGCGACAGGTACTGTGCCTTCTGGGCTTCCACCTGCAACACACAGACTTACACTTAATTCATCTACACAACCACTGATTGAGAAAACGAATCGATAAGAATTTCAGGAATTCTTACCAATTGATGCACAGCTTGCAAGCGACCAGCTACGGCTACAAACGATTCATGGATCCTCCTCATGCCCAGGGCCAGCTCTGGAAAAACATCAAACAATATAAGTAATGCACATGTACAAGAATAAAAAATTATATAAGGTGTCCAGGGATAAAGCGCAGTGACAGAAGTGATTCGACATCTTGGCCCACACTCATTACTTCATTCACATTCATACATCCTCTTTTGTTCTTCTGACTCTTGATATGGCCCGTCTTCAAGTATGTCTTTTATTCCCTTGATCCATAAGTCTTTCTTGGACATCCTTGACTTCTTCTGCCATTCATTTTCGCGTCAAATTCTCCTGTCTTCTTTCATCTGTCAAACATGATTTGACTACTTTACAAATGAATTGTTTTCATGAAAATATAATTTCCACAAAACAATATATACTACCGCAGCAATGAAGTCTCTGTATGGAAGAGTTAGAGGCCAAGTTGGTACAAAATAGTTCTTCGTTAAATGGAACTTTACTTCTCGTAGGTACTCTGAACATTTTCATTTCTAACAGGTCCAGAGAATCAAATTGTGCATGTAGTATTTTATGCAAACAGAGTAAGTAACTAACAATTCTTCTATTGGATAATTTTTTTAAGTACACCTTACATAATAAATGAAAAAGAAAAAAGCATGTTTGAATAGCTAATGGTGTTGTGTTTCTAACGAAGGATTGATTTGAGTATAGAGAGATATTATTGCTATCAAATGTTATTTATGGAAAGCAGTGGGTGACAAAGTGGAAGCAACTGTGAGACAGACCGAGGAAGAGGATTGAAGCAGTACGGGACGGACTGAGGACTGCAGCCAGTGGAGAGCATTTTGGGATGTAGCGCCGTGAGATATTACAGAATGGAGTGGCGGTTGGCAGGGGCTTGCACTCTATATAGGCACATAAGCACTGCCTACCCCCACCTTACATATATAAAAATATTAACATTTGTAAAATGATTGTAAGAAACCAATCTACACATTAAAAAAATTGTGCAAAGTAAACTAAGAATCGCAGCACCACGCGCACCATACCGTCCGCAATACAGAATCAAAGGCAGGAACTAAAAATGCAAACGACTACATGTCATATTGAAAACATGTCTTCTTCATTTGACATAAAAAATTAACTCATTCAAGGGACGCTCATTTGTGTTAGTGTCTAAAAAGGCTGTGTCTTTTGGTACAAATCACAAATGTACCATCTGTTGGTACTTCTAATACACACTTCATACGGGCCAAAACAAGGGTCCCATTAGAGAAAATGTATTTTATTTTAAATAATATTTGGATGGTTTGTATAGCGCCGTTTTTATGCAAAATCACCTCAAACATTACAAAATTTTTGTAGTAATTTTTGCAGAATTTATTACAAAAATATCAAAAAAGTTTCGCATCTTCGGTACGATAAGTGCAAGGATGTATTACCCGTTCTATTGATATGGCTTAGGTAGTCCCAAAAAACATCAGCTAAAGCCAACAGCTTAGCCATTCATATCGTAAACCTAGTCAACATCTGTAGTAATTTTTTTGACTAATTCGCTATTTTTCCTAATGCCTAATCTGATAAAACATTCTGTGCACGCCTCTAGCAATTGATGCTTACCTTGGTCGGTGACAGACCGGGGCGGCTGCCCCAGCTGGCTCTGGGCGGCCTCTAGCTGACGCCTGAGGAGTCTCAGTCGGCTCTCTCCTTCGCCCACAACATCCAGGATCCAAGCCATGGCTTCTTCGCTTTCGTACTCAACTCCTGGAACAACAAACAATAACAGATTTCAACAAACTACTTTATAACACTGAAACCTACTCAAGTTTTCGAGCTTTACAAGATTTGTTCTTTCGGCCCCTTGAAGATTGAAATGCAAAAATGAATTTTGTAATTAATTTTAAGGTAATTTCCCCAAAGCGACGAATACAAAAAAAATTTTTACTGTCCTCACAATGAACAACACTAACCAGTGTCGAAGACACTCCTTGTCTTTCTTCTTGCTAACAAAAACTTGGAAAGTGTTTTTTTTTATTCAGTGTTTTCATTGGTTTTTACAGTTTTTAAGTGTGTTCAAACCACCAAACTAGGCACATACCCGTGTTATGGTGGTTGATTATATATACAGTACAAAAAAATAATAAATCAAGTATAAAATATAGAAGAAATCAAAATAATATAAATAGTATACAATTTAAAAGAAAATAAAGAGTATATAGTTTAAGATAGCATATCCATTAAAATAATTTGAAAGAATATATCAAAAGATTGAAATATAATAGGATATTTAAAAAAGTATAGAATATAAGACATACAATAAAAAGTATTGTCTGTGTGAGAAGGTAGTTTTTGCTGTAGGAATTTTGCAGTTTAGTTTTAGTTGTGCATGAAGTTAGAGGTAAATCATTTTAAACACATAATCGTTTTTTTTTAACAAAAATAAAACTAAAAACATCAGGTTATTTTATTTTTTATTTAAAGAGTTAACATAATTTAAAATTGACCAATTAAAAAAAAAAAAAAAAAACAAAACAGAAGCAATAAAAAATGTAAAAAAACTTATTAAAAACTTATAAAACCATATTAAAAAATATAAAACTAGACTAACTATAATAAAAAATAAAAACAATTTAAAAATCTAACCATAATAATTAAAAAAAATAGAATAATTATAACTATAGTACTACATGATAATAAAAAAGTAATAAAATTAAAAATTTGATTTTGTGTGGTATATTTCCAAACACGGCTCCAAAACAGAGACCAACTTCAAAATTTGCACACCAATAACGACTCTCCCTTTGGATATGTTTTCCTGAGTTATCTCGCTTGGAACAGCAGACCACACATCTTTTTGTACGTCTAATCGCAAATATATAAATAATATTCAATAATAGTAAAAGTCGTAAAAAATGCAATGAATCAGTAATTATTGAAATATAATACTTACAAAATATTTTGTGAAGTTTTCAATAAGTTAAAACAGAAGAAAAGATTTGCGCAAACCTCTAGGTACGAGCGTCTAGTAGCGACTGGCGAGCGTAGTTCGTTTATTTATCTTGTATAACGCAAACAAGTCAAAAAGTGGTTAAAGCGACCCTTGCTTGTGTAGTATGTAGTGTAATGGTTATTTTTCTCTTTTACTTGAACTATCATGTAGAATCACCCCCCAAAGCTAGCGCACTTTACCCCCCCGAACAACCTATTCAATAAAAATATTGATAAATGTCACTACGCACCCAGTATCTTTGGGCTTCTACAGGGTAAGCGGAGACTGCAGGCAGGTATTCCAAACTAGTTTGGAAAACTTTCAATACTATTGATTTGCATAAATACATTCAAGCGTGTCCGCTTTAAAATGATTTGCCTGTATAAATATATCATGATTGTTTGACTCACCGTGCGGAGCCTCAAGCGTCCGATGCGCCCTCTCCGCCGCCGGCAGAGCATCAGCTGCGCGGGTGCGCAACCCCGCCGCCACCCGCCGCTTGTCCACCAGCTTGGCGTTCAGCTCTGACGCCTCGTGGATTAGAGCCTCCACGTCGCTGCTCACCTGGAAACAAACATTTTAACGGTGTTAAAATGCAATGAGCCCGTGAGACAAACAATGGATATTTGCTTTATAGGACTTTGGGCATGTAGATGAGCGAAGAAAGGAGGTTTTTGACGGCCTTCGTGTTCAAGGGGTAAAACTCATAACTACGAGGGTCGCGGGTTCAAATCCTGGCGAAATTAATATTTAATTTATTTGTGTTGTTTCACAATTATTTATTCATTTAAATTCATACACAGTATATTTGAGGCACGTAGAGCCCACACCCCAATTGGTAAAAGACGCCCGAGGAAGACATGGCATGATCAAGTGAATCAAAAACTTGAGTCGAGCCATGTCAAAAGTCCGAGTAACAAGAATATTTATGAAACGATGTATGAATGTGAATGAAACAAGGAGTCACTCCCGAGAAAGCTATGTTACCTTATGCAGTGGGCGTATGGAGTGGCGCGCAATGTCAGAGCTGATCTGCTTCCGCTGTCGGACGCTGGCCTTAAACGCCTCCACGGTGGCCATGAGTTCCGCGGGCAGTGCGGCTGTGCGCACGGATACCGGCTGTCCGGCGGCCCCGGCACCACACGCCGCTGCCAGCCCCAGCCCGGTGTCCGCCCCACCCAGGCCCAGCGAGGCGGTCACCCCCGTCTTGCCGGCATCCGGCTGAGTGGTGGCCGGTTTGCCTGCAAGAGATGAAATATTAATATGGCTGAATATCTTATCTATGTAAATTAAAATGCCGACCAGTCGTTTTGATTTGTATAATATTTTATTATGTAATGAGCAGGCAGCATTCTGCTGATGCGCTCATATCTAATTTCACAACAAGTTAATTAAATTAACAAGTTAGTTAATTAATTAAGTAATTGAGTTGTTTTAAGTTTGAACTAAGTCCTTTCTTATTTCCAAATGTGAATCCAATAGAGCTTTGAATTGATTTATATTTGTTGCATCAATGACATGTTGTGGGAGTTTGTTCCAAGCATCCACTACTCTATTTGTATATGACCTATTGTCATAGAGGTCCAAATTGATAGACTTGCCCTAACATGAAATCTGGATATCATTTCGACGAGCTGAAGGCAAACTTTGTTACCATATTTTTGGCACCAGGGGCCTACTCTGTATCTTTCGAAACTTTCCTGCCGCCGGTTTAGCCACGTCACAAACAAGTATTAATTAACCCTCCCCTTACGGCGTTCAAAAATTCCTCATCCTCCGGTGCACTCGGTAAATATTTATATATTGTAATTACTTAATGTTATACATAAATGTATTGTGGAGCAATACCTAAAATTTGAACTCTGTGTTTAGTATATTTAGAGAGATATTTTATTAATTAGAGACGATGTTCACTCAGTTGACAGCACCGGCAAGGAAAGGTTAAACCACGAACTTACTGTTTTGTTAACCCGAAAGATACAGAGTAGGCCTCCAGGAAGGTTCGTGAATGCTTTGAATAAACTACGACATCAGTTGTACATTGCCCACCGAAGAGCTCACATTGAAATAATCAGAACCTGCGCACGCTAAAGGCAATGGTTTGCAGCGCAGTCTATTACATTCAACCAGGTGAATAAAAGTTTGAGCTTGTTTCCAAAATTTAATATTTTGTTAAATACTTTTAACTAGAAGTCCCACAATGGACTGCGCTGTAAACCATTGCATTCCAAACTAAAAGTCCCACAATGGACTGCGCTGCAAAACGTTGCATTCCAAACTAAAAAAGTTTATGTGGTTATTTCGATTATAATTTTCAATATTCCATTTGGATTTGAGAAATTTACTAAATTTCACCCGTCTCAAAGGCGTTAAATTAACATTGAAAGCTTCTTAGGCGAATTATTTTGCAATAATATTAAAAAAAAAAACCATTTATTTAATTCTTAGCGGAAATCGGCAATTACGTGAAAGCACGAAATAGTATGATTTTTTAGGCATATTTGAAGAGCGCTCTTTCAGCTTTTTTTAAAAATGAAAAGTTGAGTAATGCCATTTTTCCTGTACAAAAAGGACTGTAGGCAAAACAATTTTTTTTTTTTCAAATTTGACCTAAAAAATTCCAACTTTGGACTCAATTTACTCGAAAACTGAGTCTGTACATTGATTTAGGCATTGGTTCTTACCACTGGGAGACAAGAATCCATACTTATGTTCCGTTGGATATTTCAGATGCAGTATATTTGAAGGGCCTTGGTGGGGTATGAAGGATGGAGGATAGTTCAATGGTTGCTTTTGGAAACAGTCATAGAGAAGGACGTGCCTATTAGGTAAGGAGTAGTTCAAGGGATCTGTAGGAAGAGCAAGGAAAAATATATCAGATGTAGGAAAATATAGAACTTTCAACATGTTTTCATGAATACACAAGAGAAATTAATGTTTTACAACTCAATTAGTTACCAAAGTTGAGGCCGCCCCCAAGACCTCCTCCCAGGTTGCCTCCAAGACCTCCTAGACCTCCTCCTAGTCCTCCCACCAGACCACCTCCAAAGCCAGGTGGTGGATTGGCTCCGCCAGTGAGGCCACCAAATGACGAGTTCTGGAAAAGAGATCACACATGGAAATTTGGAACAGCGTAGGGAGTGTGGCGAACGCATCGATCAGGGTGTGGAAATACAACCTGCAATAGCCATCCCAAGCCAAGGTGTGAGCTACCGTGCTCAGGCTGAATGACAATGGGGAACAGTGTCACAAACGGTGCCTCCGAGACCTTATCCCAGCACTCAGGGCTCTGCTGAGGTGGACCTTCTATTTCCCTAGACACTTGTGGGACCAAAAATTAACCATTCAAACAAATAAAAAAAACTAGGGGCCTTTGTGCCTTAGAGGAGCTACCTAGATCCTCCGGGGGATACATACACGAGACAACAGGGAACCTCACGGGACCTGGATACAAACTCAAAGGAATGAAGTGAAATGAGAAATAGCACAATGGGCCCATGGCCTAAGTGCTCACAGGAACTATCCATATACCGTCTCCGTCTACCGTCTCCGCTTTAATCTCTAAACAGTATAAAATAAGGTCGCTTTCCGTGGCGGTCTGTTTGTGTGCTTAGTTCTTGTAAACTTCGCAACAGATTTTCTTAGAGTTTTCATTACCATTTAGAGAACCTCTTCCGAAAGATTTATGTATATTATATTTATAGAAAGAAGAAAAAAGTTGATGTTTTGTAATCAAATCGTAACAAATATATCTTATGGCTCTTACATTGCCAACGCTGGCTAAACCTTATGAGATACATCAACATAATGTACTACGGAATTGTATATCTTAGAAAGGCCGACAGAAAAAAAAACTCCCAGCAACCCCGGGTACACCTCAGCTAGTAAATAATAATAATCATTGGCAATTGTCAATTGTATTAGTTTGATGCCAAGACTGCTAAAACAATATGTACATAGTCAGTTCAGTGGGTTGCATTGAATATTTGTATGTAGTTACTGATATTATCAATCATGATAGCTTTATTTTATTTGATAGATTAGCTGATGCTAATTTTTGTCAATTACGTTAATTATACATATTTTGATACTATTGTATATGAATATTTACAAAGTAGAGTTCCCAGGATACTTACCGGTGCTGCGGATGTGGTCGGGGCTAGGCCCCCTCCGAAGTTGAAGCCCCCCATGCCCCCGAGGGACACAGCAGGAGCTGCGGCGGAAGCACCAAAGTTAAGGCTTCCAGTGGTAGCCATTGTGTTGCCAAATGAAAGACCTAAGACAGAAAAAATTATGTAGTACATTTAGTTTTATTTCATCAATCAGCGCAGTTTGGGATATGAAGTTGTACAACTCTCTTTTAGGGTTTTACAAAGCACCGGAAAAAACTTCTTAAGTTACTGAGGATCGTGAATCATGACCCTAACCCAATTATCCTGTTAAACCAAGCTCCACCACTCCCCATGGCCATTCGCTGCTGAAGTGAAGTAACACAAAACTGCGCTATACAAATTAAATGTTATGATATTATTGTGTAGAGGCATGGATATAGATTCACAATGCATCGGTGATCTTCCTCTGCCTTCCACTTCTTCGAGTTTGAGTTTTCAGTTTGGCAAGCAACATGTTCGGAGTATCTTAAAATGTGTTGTAACTGGACAATTGATAGTCTATTTTGGATGCCTAGTTCTTGCAGGATGTATAAATTAGTGCACCTGGTTATCCATGGAATGCTGAGCCTTCTACAACAGCACCACATTTGGAAGGCGTTTATCCGTTTCTTAAGCATCTATTCACAGGAAATGCAAAAAACTGTGGAGGAGGTTGAACTACTACTAGGGAATGCAGCCAGTGGAGAAGGCTAAATCCCAACTGATGATGATGTATATTATGTATTTACCTGCAGCTGGAGCAGTGCTTGTTGTCGCACCGAATCCAAACCCTGTCTGGGTTCCAAAAGCTGGAGCAGACGTGGCGGGGGTACCGAAGCTTGCGCCAAATGCGGGCCCCGCCCTGGCAGGGGTACCAAAACCTGCACCAAACTGGGATGTGGCCGATGTGGCAGTGCCCAAGTTAGCGCCGTAGTTCGGGGCCGCTGTGCCAGGGGTGCCAAAGGCGGGGGCAGACGAAGGGGGATTCCCAAACGTCATGCCCCCACCCGATGGAGAAGCGCCCAGCCCAAATGATGGGGCTGCCGGCCTGGACAAATAATAATTTTTTATTAATATCAAATGATCGTCTTAATTAAATCTGCTTAATTTAGTCGATCTGCAGGCTCGTGAACGATTACTGACAATATTGATTAAACCTTTATTGATGTGCATGTGCTAGAGGTCCTGGAGAGAACTTGGGAAGTAGCACAGTCATCCATTGAGGTGGAATTTGGCATATTTATGCACCTGTCCTTTAGTTATATTAACAATCATTTTTAGACATCATAATACAGTATTAGGAAGACTCATGATTAGTTTACACGAGCTTGGTGGTAGTCATTAGTACTAAGCTGCTTAGTAACAAGTGACAAGTAATCGTTTACACGTTGGTGTTAGAAAGTGGGATTACTCTCAAGACAATCATTCCGAATGGGCCATCGCCGCAGCCTTGTGTTGAAAAAACACTTCCAAAACAAATTTTCCCTAAACACTAGTCGTGACTATTCACATGACTCGGGAAGCGACAAGTGCTTAGTTTTGTGGTGGGGACCTGGATGAATTAAAAGAAAAGATAGGTTACTGAGACAATGCGCATGGTATCACAGAACTAGGTTCAGTGGACATACTTGAGATTCACTGCGTTTGGTATCGCACTATTTATTAATGTAAATATGTTAGTTTTCAGTCTCTACATATGTAAATATATGTCATTAAGAGAGTAGTTATAGGCCTTAGTCATAAGTCACTAGATATAAGTCACTAGTTTTAAGTCAGTAGTTATGAGCTTTAGTCGTAAGTCACTAGACTTACAGTTTAAATAAATATAATTATTCGAGGGTTTGGCTACCTGAAATCGGTGTGGGTCGAAATAAAATAAAGCGAGATAGGAAACGCAGAAACACACAAGGGTAGGAAGGACAACCATAGTTCTACTACACTGCTCGCTGTTGGCTTGCGGGGGGGGGGTGGTCTGTTGATAATACAGCTATTTCATTGGCACGCTTTTCGTTTCTCGCTTGA
Source organism: Hesperophylax consimilis (assembly GCF_061612785.1). Taxonomy (NCBI): domain Eukaryota; kingdom Metazoa; phylum Arthropoda; class Insecta; order Trichoptera; family Limnephilidae; genus Hesperophylax; species Hesperophylax consimilis. The sequence goes on along the minus strand of NC_142856.1, from coordinate 10,186,634 downwards.
TACATACTAACATCGAGAAATTCGCCGTTGCAATGATATTTCATTCGCACACACATTCTCTAAATTGCCATCCTTTTCTTATTCTTTTTGTATTGGCACATTAAAGATAAAACACAAATGTTCCATATTTTGTGGTCGATTAGTATGACTATAACCTGTCTTTGTATTTATTTAGTCTATGTGGGGCATTGACATAAATACAAAAAAGGGGTTCTGTTCTTACTAATCGAACAAAAATATGGCACATTCCTATTTCTAGATTTATGATTTATTTATTTATTTTATTTATTTATTAATTTCAACGCCCTGGTGGGCTTTTACATAACAAGTTTTTTACATAACAAGCTTTTACATTACATAACATAACATACAGAAACATTTTTAAATGGAAAAAGATAGACTGTAAAAATAAAAATAAAAGTAAACATAATATGAAATTTATAACGAAATGCACGTGAAAATAATAACCACGACGAATTTGAGTGAATGAATGAAATGGCTACAGCAAATGGCTGAGTTGACATCGCGTTTGGGTCCCACCCAGGCGTAGTGTGTTCAATTCCTAGGCTGGCTAAGTCCTCCATCACAACACAAGCAACATTTTCCGCTTACTGTGGTGGTAATAGGAGATTTTCAAATATTGTCAGGTTATTCATAACCCGGGAAAGTTTAATTTCTTTAAAAAAAAATAATAATTAAATAAAAAATAACATCATACATATTTGTTTTTGGGGTGTTATGCCGTGTTGCGCTAACTCCTTCTTTAGCCAACGTTTTGGACAGCATTGCAGTGTCCATCATCAGGGCAGATGTGTTATTATAACACTGACACTGCAATGCTGTCTGAAACGTTAGCTAAAGAAGGAGTTAGCGCAAAACGGCATAACACCCCAAAAACAAATAACAAAAATACTTTTGGCCGTGAAAATCTTAAATCATATTTAACATCATACATAGCTAAATGAATGGAACGCTTTAGAAAGAGATATATACGGGTGAAGCAACTATATTATTATGAACGCCTTTCGTTTCTTTTACCTCCTCGTGACACCAGTTACGAGCTCAAAGCAGCCCACTGACGGGCCAGCAGGTTTTCGCGGCAACCATGACGTCATGGCGAACGACGAGTATTTTTGTATCGATGTCTTGCTCAGACTGCTCGCCGCCGACGTGCTCGCTCGCTAGTGGGCCGCTTTTATCCACATTCTTGGCTAACAAACGAGCGAAAAAAGTAGTATAATATGACGTACTGTCACTAGGTTGTCCTTCATACTCTTATGTGTTACTGCGTTCGCTGCCTAACTTTACTTTATTTGAAAAGCATTATGAATAATTGTATTTATTGAAATAATAAGTGATTTTTGAGTGCATGCGAATGGAAAGAAACTCCGTCAGATATGGTTTTGGCTAGAGAATGATTTGTGCACATATGTATACTAAACGCAGTTAATCCACCATATTGTCCACTGGACCCAGTTCAGTGCAACCACGGGTGTTTTCTCAGTAACCTTTCTTCCCTTTTAATTTATCTAAGATGTGGGGGCAGCTATTTATTATAATGCAAGTTTACATGTTGGTACAAGTGCAATTGAAAAGTACTATTGACAAGCACTAAGCTTAAACACAATGAAACTAATTTCAAAATAATCTAATACTATTATTCTGAAAACTTTTACATACAACCAACGCATTTATAATAAAAAAAGATTTGATTCAACAGTTACTATTTCAGTTGTCGGAGATGGAAACTGTTGCAATTTCGTTCAAATCAACATTAATATTTTATGCCTTTGGTATGGCGTATCATCTGTCATCTTGGTAGAATTATAACCTAAAACTAATAATAAAATAGTGAACCGTAGCTGACGGCAGGGATCATCTACTAGAAAAATTTGAGACAAAATGTCACAATGTGAAATTGTGCAAAATTTCCTATCAGCGTCGAACGATTATTATGTATAAAACTAACAAAAGCACAAAAATAATAAGTATTAGATACGGCAATGATTAATTATTGTGTAAATATCGGAGAGGCAGAATAGCATAACAAACGTTGGATTCAAAGATCAAAGAATGAAGTAACCACGTGAAAATATTTTACTCACTTGGCACCAAACGAAAATCCCGAAGCGGCCGTGCTCACCGGAGTCATGAAGTTGAATTTTGACATCCCCGTTTATGATACAAATAATATTCACTACGGAAATGCAACGGTATTAACAATTTCGCAAACAATTTTTTTACAATTTACCAGTTCGAACGCAAACGTTGTAAATTGAAAACAGAAACAGAATTCAATTAAAGATTTCGTTTCCATCTATTGAGAATGCTCTCAGTCGGTAAGAAGATTTAACCAAGTATTGCAAATTTTGTCCACTACTTTTAGTACACATTTATTTCAACAGATGGCATTAAACAGGGATTCGAAGAAAAATGTATGAAATCACACGGTTCAGACGTATAATATATTATTTGGGTTCCATGATAACTCAACACAGTGATAATTCAATACACTTTTAAAAAGTGATATAAAGTCATTAGAAACGATGAAATTTTTTTTTTTTAATCTAACCTAACCTACATAACCCAGTGAAAAAAGTTTTTGTTTCATCACTTTCCATGACTTTATCTAACTTTTTAAAGATGTGATGAATTATCATTGTGATGATTTATCAGGTTACCATTATTTGATATCGCAGATTATTTTGCTTCAATCCTGGGTATACCCTCAGGGCCCGTTCCCACTTCCGTTTTCAAATCGGAGGCGGGTCCCGTTTTAAAAACGGATGCCCTAGTGGCTGTAGTGGATGTATGGAGCTGTTCACACTTGTCCGACACGATTTGAAAACGGATCCGACATTTTTTGTCGGATGGCTCGCCTACGCAGCGCGTCCGTTTTCAAATCGTGTCGGAACACGCTCGCTCATAGTGTTGTATGGAGCTGTTCACACTTGTCGTCCAGTCGTTCCGGCAGAGTCCCCGCCAAACCCCGACCCCTCCCCGCCCGCTCCCTGTCGCAAGGAAGCAGGCACGCTGCGTGCTTGTATTTGGTTATTTTGTTAAGTAAATAAATCAAAACTACAATAATGGATAAGGAAATAAATCCCGAAAATATAATACCACTGGTCGAAGAAAGAGTATGGTAATATTTTATCTTTAACTAAATAAAAACAAAACACTTGGTGTACACAACTTTTGTACATCAAAATTTTAATTTTAATTTTTTTAAGTTTACTTTTTTTAAATTTTAAAGCTTTAATGAGATGCACGGAAGAGCGTATTAGTTAAATAAACACATAATAAAAAAATATTTGAGTGTTTATTGTTTTCTTACTTTAAAATATCGATAGCCTTTCTTCAGGACAAATGCACTTTCTCAATTTTGTATTTTGATATGTTAAGCTCTCTGAAACTCATTCCAGTAGATGGTAAAAGGAAGTGATAGACATTCTCTTAAGCCATTAAGCGCCCTTGAGGTGATTTTTCATGGTGAAAACGGCGCTATATAAATAATCCAATCATTATTATTCTAAAATAATTAAAGAACTTTAGTTCATCACTTCTCAACTCACCAATTAACACTTGGAAAATTCCTACAGAAAATCATTCGGCTATGATTGGGTGTACCCAAAATTTTCTTTTCACTTTTTTCCTTCTATTTAATAAGTACCACATGACAACAAGAGCTTCATCGTCGTCCATTGCGCACCATTACTGAATAATGAGCAAATAACATGTTTTTGTTGAATCGACAATTATTTTTTTTCGTCGAGTATGGTCCGTTTTTAAAACGGATCCGTTTTTAAAACGGTAGTGTGAACAGGGCCATTGGCCGTCCGTTTTTAAAACGGGACCCTCCTCCGATTTGAAAACGGAAGTGGGAACGGGCCCTCAGTCGGTGAGTGGTTTATTTATGCTCAGTCAGTATGTAGTTATAGCCAAGAACCCTACCAAAACGTGCCTTTTTCATTCAGTCGAAAGAGTCGCTAATGTCGATTTAAAGAAAATGTAAAGCAATTTATTAAGAGGAAGGTACAAGCCAAAAATGTAGCCAATAGGCATTAAAATCGCTTGACAAACGGAGTCTAGAAACGTTCGATTTGAAGCAATAAAGAGGTTTTTATTAATTTTGTAAATAATTTTACAAGAAACAAAAAAGTCAATCAAGTGAAACTGTCACAGATAGTCTTGGCTATAATACTGTATTTTTTTAATTGTTTTCTTTACGCGTTCATACATTTTTATTGAAACATTCTATTTTTTAGTAGTTTATATTTATATTTTTTATTGAGTAATTTATTTTTTTTACTTGTAGTCTATTCAAGTGAAGTAATAGTAAAACCTTCAATTTATCTAAAGCATATTTTTTGTTCATAATGCACACCAATTCGTTATAAAGATTAATCAAAATATTGATTTAGCATTAAGCTTCGCCTTAAATAAAATTTCAAGAAATGTGTGGGTAAAAACACAAAAGGAAACAGTGTTGACACTATTTTTTCTGACCCTGTATAATGTTAGTACTACCTACGTCCAAAACCAGTGAAATATTGGCAATATCAAGCGAGTGTAGCATATTGATTTTGATATTCCTTTGAAAGGCGTCAAATTGAATTTATTTATTACTTAGTTTTGCGATTTATAATTTATATTTTGATCAATATTGATAAAAATATGTAAAAATGTCCCAAAAAGTAGATTTTGTGGTCGCAGTTTACGAATGTAATAATTACAAACAACAAAAATACTTCAAGTCGGACAGTTTAGTTGGTGAAATATAATATGAGTTCGTTACGGATTGTACGAAATATTTTTAAATAAAACCTTCTGATTTACCTCAATGACTATAAAAGGAATCGAATACGTAAATCGAAAATTCACATTGTGGGATGACAGCTGCAATGATATCTGTTGATGACATTTTCTTTTGTTTTTTTCTGGTGTTCCTGATTTGAGTGGCTAGAATTGTAACCATTTACTCTGTGCAAATACTAGGTAGGTACTATTTTAACCAAACTCGAAAAATTAAATATTTTTATGTTACTTAAAAAGCATAAATGATTTATTTTTAGATATTATTATATATAATTATTATTTTAATAACCTAACCTATAATAACCCAACCTAACCTATAATAACCCAACCTGACCTAACCTAACCTATAATAATCCAACCTAACCTAATTAATATAATTATTTAAAAAAAAATTTCTTAAAATATAGTATATAGTATACACTATGGGAAACCAATACTTAGGTGATGTCGATATATTTAATATTAACTTTGCAAATTTTGAGGATCAGGTAAAAGATTTATTTCAGCACTATTCCTAAATGGAAGTTGTATTTTTATAAACCAGTCAAATCGTTGTATTTTTTAATTTATGTTCTTGGGGTCGTTCAAGTATTACGTAAGCAGATTTATTACAATTATTTACCCCCTCTACCCCCTTGTCACCAAAAGTAAGCAAAGCTCTCCCCCCCCCCCTACCATGCTTACGTAAAAATTGGTACCTATATGCATTTTACTGTTAATGTATTCTGTTTTTTAAGCGAGTACCTAAACGTATTAATTATTTGTGGGAATCCCCGAATATGTATTCGGTTTTCAAACATAGACAATATGTGGGTTGCCAATGTGTAAAAAAATATATAACTACTGCTGAGCAGTGCTGACGTAATCACTATCTCGACCCCCCCACACCCCATGTCATCAAAATAAGCAAAGCAAAGACCCCCCTGCCCCCCTATAGTGCTTACATAATAGATACTTGAACGGCCCCCTTGTTCTTTTTGATTTTGTTTCTGGCATATATTATTTTTTAATGTAATTTTATTTTTTTCTCGTGTTTCAAAATTGTCTGTCATCAAAATTGTACCACCTACATGTAAAAGCCCTCTGGGCGTCAAATAAATAAATAAATAAAATTAAAAAAAATCATCTTTAATATTGGTGTTCAAAACACCTTTTTGTAAAATGTGTTTTGAATTATTATATTGTAGCGCTCTTCGTGGCAGCCGGACGCGCCAACCGCTTTGTGTTTTTTTTAGTATTTTCAATGAGGCAATCCCTTTGAAATTATTTTTAAAATCAGTCAATCAACATTTTAAATTTACTTAACAATTAGTAATCCGAACTTTATATTAATGTGATTAGAGTGCAGTGCATTTTTGTAATACCTACATCAACTGTAAAGCGCCCCTGAGGTCCATCTCACAAAAGCGGCGCTATACAAATTGTCCAATAAATAAAATAAAATAAATATTGATATATAATATCAATATATAATACATTTTTAATTATTAAACACGGATTTTTGTTTGTAAAATTTCTCAGAATTATATTATTATTATTACCTATCTAAACCTTCAAAGACAGAACCGTGTTAATATTTTTTTTATGTAAGAGCAAAAAAATAAATAAGGTCGAATGTAGGTTATCTAATTTTATTATTTGTTTTTTTTTTTTAATATTTATAATTTATTGAGGTAAAATGAAAAATATATTTCACATAAAATCCATTAAAATATATGAAGGCGAATAACTCACGCCGCACAGTGGGCTGAAAATCGCCTTTCATAGACATAGAGACTTGAATTTTCAAGGGTATTTTTTTTGGCTAGAAATGGATTCTGCTGATCATTACTATGCTATAAAATTTCGTACGAAGCAATTGCGTGTACAAATGAAGGAGTTATAATTTTTTTAAAGAAAAAATTGTATTACACTGACATTAAAAATGAGGCTATCTCTGGAATCATAAGGTTGGCCATTCTATCCTTACACACAAATATACTACTATTTATTGTATTTTTTGACATAATTCGTATTGTGGTGCAACTTGCGATTTTTTTTTTTATAAATATTCAAGTTGAAAAAAAAACTTTTTTATGTTGATGATTCATTTTAATGAACATTTTATATATATAACATGCTTTACATATGAGTATGCTTTGTCTAGTTTACAATATTTTATTTACACTGCAAGCCGGTTATGAAATGCGATTTTCAGCCCACTGTTCGCCGCTAGGAGGCGCTAATGTAGCATGTTGCCTTCAGAATGTATCGGAAATGTCAGAAGATGGAGGTATTATTAATATTATAGTGTAAATTATGGTTATCTAATTTTATTATTTGTTTTTTTTCGATATTTATAATTTATTGAGGTTCAATCTCCATAAACTATTTTTACTTCAAAGCCTGAAATATGTCATGAAAAACCAAAACAAATTTCAAAAATATGAACCCAAAATCAACTTTAGAAGAAATCATGTATTTTATACCCCACAAACCAATACTAAACTAATGCAAACTCACAATAGCTTTATTGGACCTCGAACTCTTTATCTATTACCAAAAAAATTCAAGTAACAACTAAACTAGCACAATACCAAAAAGAATTAAAGTTGTGGCTGTACAATGCAAATGTTGAAGCATTATTCATTTAATTTTTTACTTTTTTCTATTTTGTTTCTGTATAGTTATTATTATTTTATTTTGTGTTATTTTAATTAATTTATTTTTTTTATTTTTTTTTTATTTTTTATTTATTATAAATTTTTAAAGATACAGGTATATGCAGTCCCACAAAGCTGTCACACATGACGGCTTGTCTGTAGGTTCTACAAATAATATATATAAAACATTTTTAATTTTTAATACATGTATGACACAAAATTATACAATAAACAATATCACAAAATAATATATATCAAAGTACCTACCTATATACAAATTATTTAGGCAGGTACGTTGAGATGTTCAGGAATACATCAATAATAATGTTCAGAGATACATTGATTCGTCGCTTATTAGCCAACGCTTAGTGTTTTTGGGGCAGGGTCTCTCATTATTCTGAGGTTTAAAATAATTATTAAATTTATTGAAAATCTCTGGTATTAAATATTTAAGCGTTCGGCTTCCATACTTATTTGTTACTCTTGGAATAATGAGGCCCTTATTTTCAGTGAATCTTGTTGTGTGATTATGCACCGGTTGCTTTTTATATTTGCTATCTCCCTCATTATCCATTATAATAATGTACCAAAGAAGACCCTTTATTGGAAGTAGGCCCTCAGAACCATACAGTAGTTTTAGATTACTTCTTTGTCTGTAGATATTCGGTGGTACAATTTTTTTTATTATAGCAATTTGTAAGTTTTGTATATATTTAATATAAATATTGCTTGAGTGCCCCCAAGTTCGTATGCCATATCTGAGTATGGATTCGACCATAGAAAAATAAATTATTTTAAGAGTACAATGAGGCAAAACAAATTTCAGTTTATAAAAATTACTTGCAAAAGATCGGAGCTGGTTACAGATTTTAGCCACTTGTTTATCCCATTTAAATTTATTGTCTACTATTAGTCCCAGATAAGTATATTCGTTAGTAAAGTCAATTGTTTCACAGTATTTTCAATTTTTCTATGAATACATTCAGAATTATGAGCAATTATTTTGGGTATATTCCATATTCCCAGGCTTGGTGATTTTACATACATACATTTTGTTTTTTTAACATTAATAATTAAACCAACATCATGAGCCCATTTAAGTAGCTCGTTAAAGTCACTTTGCAATTGTTGAATAGCTATGATAGGATTTTCATTGGATACTACAAGTGCAGTATCGTCAGCAAAAATGAATCTAAAGGCCTTTTTAAAGAGTTTTGACATAACAATAACATATATAATGTACAATTTTGGACCTAAAATTGATCCTTGCGGTACTCCTGATTTAATATGTCTTCCTTTACTCATATCATTTAAAATCTTTACGTTCATTTTTCTATTAGTTAAGTAGTTTTTAAAGAATGAGAGGAGTTTACCCCGGATTCCAATGTTTTCAAGAACCTTAATTAATTGTATATGGCTGAGAGTGTCAAAAGCTTTTGAGTAGTCAATAAAAAGCACCAGTACATGTTTTTTAGAATTAAGTTGAGAATTTATAAAATCAGAAAATTTTTACAGCAATTTATCACAACTTTTTTTTTTCTGGAACCCGTACTGGCATTCATCTATAATATTCAAATTATTCAAATATTTATCTAAATTTATCGAAATATATTTTTCTAAAATTTTTTCTAGTGCCGGGAGAATAGAAATTGGCCTGTAATTGTTAATTTCGGAGTGATCTCCATTTTTGAAAATAGGTCTTACAATGCTATTTTTTAATTCATCGGGGATGAGGCTGGTATCGATTATTCTGTTGATAAAGTGAGCAATAACAGGGCTAAGTAATTTGACATGTTTTTTTAAATATAATATAATACTATTTTAAAATCTTTATTTTTACTTTGATTTATTTTTAATATGCACCTCTTGCACAATCTTTTAGACTAACTTTAATTATAATCCTACCGTTTTTCTTTATTATGCTTACTGTTATTTTTAGGTACAAAAATCTAATGTATAAACTTATATTACCCACGCACAGGCTGCGCCTTAGTGGGTTCCTTTTCCTATTATTATAAAACTTGTAATGTCAAATATATAAATTGGGAAAAAATAAAGGAAATAAAAAATATATATATATATGTAAATAAAAATAAAAAATAAATATATATGTACATATATATATATATATTATATATATATTTCACATAAAATCCATTAAAATGTATGAAGGCGCATAACTCACGCCGCTAGGAGGCGCTAATGTACCATGTTTCCATCAGAATGTATCGGAAATGTCAGAAGATCGAGGTATTATTAATATTATAGTGTATTTGCTCCCATACTATGTACCTACCTATGTTTTCCAGCTTTCGAAGTCTTGGCTCCATAAATAACTCACGACTAGACCGCGTGCGGTGGGTTGACTGGATAGTGTTGAACCCTATCTATAAATCTCCCAAACTGATGTCCCGAGATCAAGTGGCTGAAAAGGTTGGGGCCACCCAAAATACACCGTAATACAATATGTCTTGTCTCCGCCGATATACAAACCCGTAAAAATTACAGGATGTTTCTCAAAACTGAGAAATTATATACCTATAAAACCAAAAAACATTTAAAATTTGTATTTATTATTTTTATAGAAATAAAAAATGTAAATGTTAGTCTGTTCAAAATCTTAAATCTCCAAAAGTTCTCAACTGATTGCTTTGAAATTTTGACACAACCTTGCATTCGAATACGCGTGTGTTTTTATATACTTATATTAGATAGATGTCACCTGTGACAGGTGAAAACATACTTTCTTTGAAAAACAGTGTATATATACAGGGTGTCCGGAAACTCGTAGTACAAGCGGGAAACTGGTGAATCTACATCACATTTGGAGTCGATTTTGTAGTATATATTTTTTTGATTTGAGCTTTCATTATCGAGTAAATCGAGTTAGAAGTTGATTTTTTTTTTTTAATCAAATTCTTATAAATTATTACTGAAGATCAAAGTACCCAACTAATTAAAACTATTTGAAAGTAAAACAAATGAAGAAACTCGGATTTGAAGCATTATTTTGAAATCACCCTTCATTTAATCCGGTGTAATCATAAAATATTTCTGCTCTGCAGGGTTAAAACATCTGTTGTTCAACCCTAAACACCAGAAAAAACTTTAACCCTAAAATAGCCGAAAAATATTTTTTCTTGTTTTTTTTTTTTTTTTTGTGAAAATGCTCAAATCAAAAAACTTTATGTTTATTTGGGTTCCCCATGTGGTGTAGATTCTCCAGTTTCCCGCTTGTACTACGAGTTTCCGGACACCGTGTATAGATATATATGTTTTAAATACCTACAAGTGAGCCCGTGGAGACCGCATTTTATATAGACCTCATTTTATGTAGACCGCCTTTTATCTGTTACCGCTGTTGTCGCGTATTTTACGCATTTGACATATTATATAGATGAAATGAATGCGCAAGTCACATATATCGTTGATAATTTTACGCATTCACATACATTTCACATACATGGATGAAATACATGCGCAAGTCACATCGTAGATATTGTTTTGACGTTTCATTTGATATCGATAATTTCAGCAGATTGTGATTATTGTATTGTATCGTACAGTACCTACAAGTAAAAGTAAAAATGCGACCGGTAAAGTTTTATACTCTTAAAACTACCTTGAAGTATATGTCTCTCACAGTGTGACAGATTGCAGATCCGTAGAAAACACTTTCGATGTACATTTTTTTATATTCAAGTGTAATAAATACAAACTAAATGAGGTAAATAAAGATTGATTCTTAAGTCCAAACAATATTATCGGCTCCAAAACTATCCCACGTTTCAAGAAGGAACCAACCATACGCATTCACAAAATTGCATTGAAATCGGTTGGGCAGTTTCGGAGATTAGCGTGTACGAACACAGTGACACGTGATTTTTATATATTAAGATATTATATAGATGTCGCGTGTAACAGGTATGCTACAGCTGTCATTTTTTGAAATTTGACAAGTAGAAACTACGCCATTAATAAAAATGGAACGATACAGGCTTCAACAACGCATTGAAATTATTAAAATTCACTTGAGTGAATCATATGCAAATCATTTTGAGTGGTGAGGCCCATTTCCACCTCGGTGGCTTCGTCAACAAGCAAAATTGTCGCATCTGGGGCTCGGAAAACCCAAGAGTTATTGTTGAAAAGCCTCTCTATCCTCAACGTGTGACCGTTTGGTGCGGTTTATGGTCCGGCGGAGTCATTGGACCTTACTTTATCGAAAATGAGGCTGGAGCAACAGTTACGGTGAATGGATTGCGCTATCGAGAGATGATTAATGATTTTTTTATGGCTGGAAATGGATGGTATTGATCTGGACAACGTTTACTTTCAACAAGACGGCGCTACGTGCCACACAAGCAACGAAACCATTGATCTTTTACGGGAAAAGTTTCTTTGAATATCAAAATAACACCTCTTATTGGGAAACCCTGTATGATTTTTTTTAAACAGCGCCATCTGTTGGACGTAAAAGCAACACGCGCTATTATTTCTCTATCTGCAGAGACAGAATGTCCACATCAACGCGTGGTGGGGTACAGCACAGCTAGTACAGAATAAAAACAATCGTCTTGAAATATCATTACTTACAAACTTGAAATATATTAGCAGGTTCGTACTTACTTGTTTTATGGCTTTGGATTTGCAAAGACTATTTTTATCATTTGAATAATTTTATCAAAACATTACCTATCAGTTTAAATTAAGCAATGTCGCGCACGTATCAACGCACAAAGAAAATATACTGTCGGTATTCTACAGAGTCCCGTTTGAAGAGTTCTGGCATTTTATGGTAGCCGTGGCCGTATTTAGGATCTCTAGACCTCGAGGCTGAACCTGCAGTGCGGGCCCTACCGGAGGGTCTTGGGGTAACCCATAACCCCCCAGTAAAGGAGAGTCCGAGCCCGGATTAAAAAAAATTAACCTGCAAATATCGCATTTCAAAGCAATTTACTAACGAAAAACCCAAAAAGAGACTGTTAAATGAGTGTTTATTATTAAATTGTAGAAAACTTTAGTAACCCATAATTAAATTTTTGTATTCAGTTGATGAACTGATGAGACAAGAATGAAAAGATTTGAAAATCATTAAGATATTCGACACAGTTTACTTTGCTAGGAACAACTATGTTAAAAAACACAAATTTGAGATTCTCTCCTCTCCTGCCTAATGACTTTTTTTCATTTTCCTCATCATCTTTTTGAAACTTGGGGTAAAAAGCCTTGAACTGAATTACTTTATTTCCCAATTTATTGATCGTTCGAATCATTGTTATATTTTATAACTGATACTATGTTTTGAGCTGCTACTTTTTGTATTTTTTGTATCCTCTTCATTGTATTCAACTTGAATAACTAATTTGTGGTGCGGGCCCATAGGCTGCAGCCTTATAGCCTCTCAAAACGATATCCCATTACCGCCATGGTGATTCAAAGATTTTTATTAAATTTTAAAATTTTATTGTAAAACTTTACCTAAGTCAACTGAACTCGCCTAAATTGTAGAGTTAGTAGTGGCAGGTCGTTGAATGGCTAGACCCAGAGGTTACTCCGGCTCCTTGCTTACCTTCCCTTTCCTAGGACGCCGGAGTTCACATCTAGAGTCTAGAGCAGAGGTGGGGAACCTTTTTGTCGTCGGGGGCCATCACCCGCGAGTCGCACATTGATTTTCAGACGAACGGAGAGGGGGAGGGGGAATCCTTCAAATATTATTATAACTTCATTTTACTAAATAATTTATTTTTATATGACATCTTCGAATAAAAAAATGGAAAAATGCGTGACCAAGCGTCATGTTCAGAAATAAGTCTGCAAATCAAAATTTATAACTGCACAGGAAGGCCAGAATGGTGTCCCTTGAATTGCGACTCCGCAACTCAAATTTTACATTGACTGGTTTTAACTAGCACGTAGTTTGAAACAAGAATTTTATAACTGCACTTTGAACACGAGATTGCTTTCCTTCAGATGCGTTAGTACATAAATAAGCAACTACAATTTTATCCTTGCATCCTGAAAAAAAAGACTGGTTTAAATTTAATAATGAATCTGCGTACACGAGTCCACCAGTCCACCAATCCACCAATCCATCAGCTTAAATATATTATTTTACTCAAAACATGCGCATGGTTTACTTGCATTTGAAGCATATGCATGATCTGCAACTAGATTTTTCTAATTACATACATGACGCGAAGATGGTTTTGTATTTATTTAACAATTTGAACGGGTCCCTGCGACGACTCGTTCTTGAGTTCAACAGCTCGGCAGTGGAATGATTTGCCAGCCTCTGTGTAAAAAAGACCCTCCACACAGCATCCGCAGAGATGACATAAAGCCTAAGGGAAATCATTTTCATAAGGATCTCTTCTGTGAAGTTAATATAAAACAAAAAATTATTTATAGTATTTCCTTTTTTCTGGTGTTTTCAACAGGCCGGCCGCACCAAAAATGCTTGCGGTCCGTACCAAAAGGCCTCTGTTGCATGCGTTCCCCTACCCCTGGTATAGAGTCTGGATAGAGCCGTCTGTGACCCCGACAATAATTCACGATGTCAGCGACATTGTCGAGAATTGACCTTTTCATCGCTTTTCATTTCATCAACCAGCGATTTTTTCAAAGTAGGTATTCGAAATATCGGTATCTTATCTTGCAGATAGGGTGGACCGCCACTGTCTTGGTGCACAGTCCTTGCTTCATTCACATTCATACATGGTCTCAAACCACTGAAGAGATAAACCGAAGGAAGTGAGTTGTGGGCGTGTCTCTGCGCCCGAATTAATGTCAATATAAATATAGAAATTCTTTTGTGGCCTATCTGAGGCAAAGGAGTCGAAATATCTTTATACATACGATTTAAAGCTTAGATCAATTCTAGAGCGTAAACATTCTAATATAAACTGGTTTAAAAAATAACCGATCCTCACAGAAATAATATCGACGGTTCTAGTGACAGCAAAGGAATGGGTTGCACGTAAAGGAAACAGGAATATCGACCATCTCTGCTAATGACACATAACCTCAAACCTCAGTTCTTCTGTAATCTTTGGGGATGCTGTGAGAAGGGTATTTTTAAGAATTTGGAGCATGGAACTTTGGTCTTAAAGAGTCACTATTTATTAAATTATTTTTAAAATTTTATTTTATTAATTAAACTTTTGAAAATAATATAAAAATATTCACATATATTCACATTGCGAAAAAATAATGATATAGTAATATAATGCATTATTTGTTGAAATAATTAAAACATTTTAAATTGAAAGATTTATGTTACATTAAGGTTATGGTTACAAATTAAAAAAATAATTACGAAATTAAAATCCATACAAATTGTTGTATTCGTAAAGAAAAAAAAATATTATGGAGGATAAATAGAGTATTGTAAAATAATTTGTGAGATTTTCAAGTGAAACTAGGGGAAGCAGTTTTTTGTTAATGATTTTCCTAAAAGGTTTTTTTGTAGAGTTCAATATGTGTTATTTTATCATTAATGCTTCTGATTTCTTCTGGTAATTTATTAAAGATATGTTTTCCTTGGTTATTTATAATTGTTATTTTTAGGTACCGAACAAGAGAGTCCCAACTCCCAGCTGCCGGAGCCAGTGTGATTGGGAAGGGAATGAGATGGGGAGAGGAAGCTTGGGAAGAACCCGGCTATTCAGATCTGGTCACCAATCACATTTAAAGCAACATTAATTTGAATCAGCTTTTTGACACGAATGATGGCTTTTCAACAGGGTGATACTGAGAGTATATGTGGGAAGAATTCCCACATTGCCAAATGGACGCCTTGATTTATCCAGAATCGATGTCATGCAATATTCAAAGGTTTTTTGCATTTGTTCCTCTTTCAAAGTGAAACCCTTTATTTTTCCCCTGAAATTGGTTTCTCTTTGAATAATGCAGAGGTTGCCCACATCAAATCGATGTTTTACCAGTCGATATTCGATTTTATAAACTTTTACAACGAACTTTATTAAAAAAAACGTAAATAACAGACCAAGTGATTTTTTCAAAGCAAATTCACAAAACACCTGCAACCACTGAAGAAGAGATAGATTCAATTAAGTTTATTAATTTTTAAAAAATACAAAAATGTTTATTTTAATACATTTGTAGATGAAAATTACATAAGAAGGGATCAATGACGCTAGTTCCTCAGAGCATCTTCCATTGTAATACCGATAGAACAAGGACAGCATACCTACCTGACGCCTGTGCTCTAAAGATTGCAGTCTATTTGTTAAGATTGGGGAATCTATCAAACGGACCGCCCGTTTTTGCACAGAGTCAAGGGTTTTTTCAGGTATTTAGGGGCCCCGGACCAGAGATGGCTGCCAAATTCGACAGTAGGGCGCACTTGCGATTTGTACAGGGTCAGCAGTTGTGTATTATTAAATTATCTGCGGGCCCTGTACAGTACGCCCAGCTTCTGAGAGGCCAACTTTACTCTGGCTTCGATGGAGCCCCCGTACCTGAGCTGGTCAATTATAGTTATACCAAGCATATCAATGGAAGGCCTGTTCGGAAGATTGCTTCCGTTTAAGGAGACTAGATTATCATTTGGATCCCTTTTAGACGTAATCAGACAGGATTGGGTCTTTGAAACATTAAATTCGACGAGATTATTTTTACCCCAGGAGGAAATACTCTCGAGATAACCGTCCATTCTCTGCTTCAAAGCCCTCCGAGCCGTTGGAGTTTGTGTGCCCTTTGGGGGCTTATCAAAAAAAAGCTATCATGAACTGTACTGTCATCCGCGTAACAATGAATCGGTGCACATGTCAAAAGGTCATTGATGTGCAACAAAATCAAAGTCTGAGACAGAACCGATCCCTGTGGGACGCCAGCATTTATGGAGTGCGAGGAAGAGGTGAAACCGTCAGCAACCGCCTGAATCGACCTATCCCTTAAAAAGTCAGCAATCCACGTACACAGGGATGCGGGAAGTCCGTAAGAAGGCAATTTGTTGACAAGTCCTCGGTGCCAGACCCGGTCAAAGGCCTTGGATATGTCTAGTGCGACCGTTTGGGTCTCACCGTGACGTTCCAGGCACCGCCCCCAAACATGCGTCACATACGCGAGAAAATCACCGCACGAACGGTTCCGCCGGAATCCGTATTGACGGTCGTTGATAATTTTGTTCTTCTCGAGGTATGTGAGCAGTTTGTCGTTGATCACACGTTCCATCACTTTGGACAGAACTGATGTGATCGCTATGGGGCGTTAGTTGGCCGGGTTGGAGCGGTCACCTTTCTTGGGAATAGGGTGAATGACCGCTTTTTTCCAACCAGAGGGCACAGCGCCACACTTCAGGGACATTGTGAAGAGCTTTGTCAAAACTGGAACTATTTCCGCAGTAAACCTCTGCAATACCAGGGCAGGTATTCCATCAGGTCCACTAGCTTTGTTAACATCGAGCCCCGGTATGACGTGGAGTATATCCCGATGCCAGATCCTCAGCTTTTTCATATAGAAGCCGCAGTGAGGAACCAACGGCGGAACAGCACCTCCGTCGTCGAGGGTCGAGTTTTCCGCAAACATTTTCTCTAATAGGTTTGCCTTTTCGGTGGCGGTATTTGCTAGTGAGCCGTCAGGTCTGGCTAGAGGTGGCAAACTGGGTTTGCAAAAATTTCGACCTATTGAACCCGCAAGCGACCAGAATGCTCTGCTGCCATGCGGGCAGGCAGCCAGCTTTTTGCTGATCTGCAGGTCGAATTTTGACCTATTAATGATTCTCTTGCATTCCTTTGCCGATTTGTTGTATGGTGATCTGCTTTCGGGCGTTCGAGATGTGTTTTAGGCTCGGTAAGCCGCGCTTTTTCGTCGAACTGCTTTGGAGCATTGTTGACTGAACCACGGCTTTGAGCCCACACCAGTTTCTTTAGTAGTCGATTGTATGAAGCCATCCATCGCCGATTTGATGACTTCACCAATCTCCTGGGCACATCTTGAAGGGTCCGAAGTCCGAAAACAAACAGCTGACCACGGAAAAATGATTCTAAATAAGTCGATATTCGAATTGATTCTGTTCAACAGCAAGATTGCTCTCCCCACCGGCATGACCACTGGCAAGTTAGTCCTGCAGGCTGAGAGATATGCTGTCGGTGATGGACATAATCATGGGGAACATGGAAACGAATGCTCTACACTCTACATGATAGCCGAGTTTTGAAACAATTCACGAATCAGTCTGAAGAAATGTGTAGTAATGTGTACATCCCTCCAGACCCGTAGATGGTTCATTCCGAGCATACCCAAAAGAAAGTCTTTAGGATAGAGCCATGGGTAGTAGCCATACTCCCCCATGCAGAGAAATCTCAGAAAATCTCTCCAACATTAGAGAATATGACTGGTCAGTGACTGAGTTGGCAAATGCGTCGGGTTTCCCAACCAAGACTTGAGTTTAATTCCTCATCTGGCTAAGCAACATCTTTCGCTTTTAACTCTTTGTGTGCAGGCACTAGATTATCAGCTGATTCTATTTTCGTAATATCTTACTTGTTTTTTTTTTAATTACAATTTTGTGAATTGTACGGTCTTACCATTTAATGTGTTTATATATTTATAAAAAAATAGTAAATAACCTACCATAAGTAGTTTCAGAGAAATGATCTTTTTGAAAATATACATACCAAACATATTATTTATTGGATTTGAGGCCATATACTTGACCGAACTGAATAATTATTCTTTAATCAAAAGGTATAGCAAAATATATCTCTAGTACGGATATGTGCTACTTTATTAATTTGTGTTTTAAATAATTGAAGGTTAGATTTACATCCGTATCACCAACTAATGACAGCTTATTGTATAGTTGATCCAACATTTGGTAACTATATGAATATTTATAAACTTTTTGCATTGTAATTAAATTATCACCTGCTTGCTTACCTCACTAGGTCTAACCTGTTCTGAGATAGGTAACAGAAACCCGCAATAAAATATTTTTAATATTTAATAAAACGAAAATTTCAAACAGAGAAAGATTCGGTCGCATATGCCCTTATAGCCCAGTCAATGAAGGGAAAAAAAGACCCAATGTCGGAACTAATTCCCCGGAAGCTGAATTTTTCACATATGTTAGAAGACCTTGAGACATGTATTTTTACAAAAGTCCCCGACTTTCCCCCTTGTGCTTCCTTCCCCACCCCCTCTTGAATATATTTTTCAAAGACTTTCGGAATACGCTAATATCTCCTTAATGGTTTTAATAAATCAAAATATTTATTTTTTATTTAGTTTTTAATTAGTTATTCTAAAAAAATGTATTCTTTCATTTTTGCGAGAAAAGCTATACAATCTCTACAATTTATTAGTAAAGGAAAAATATCAGTTTTTAAAATAGTATTTCAGAATATATTTGCACATAACTTTTTTCTGAGCCTGTTAACGAAAAAAAATAAATCAACAAAACTTGTAGACAATATTTTTAGCTATAAAATAATGTATATAATGATGGGTTTTAATTTATAATAAGGCACGTAGGCTGTTAATAAGGAGCACGGCGCGCGGCGGCTCCAACGCGCAGCGGTTCGCGGCGCAGCGAGAAGTTACAAAAACCTAAGGAAAGTAATGATTAATTCATGTGTTTGCTTTATTTTTATAAAAAATTCATCTAACGTTGAAGAGTTTTATTGCTATTTACGTTTGATAGTTCGGAGGGGGGGAATATAAATATTTTCCCCTGCCCAATGAAACGCTTTCATTATCCACTAACCGCCGTGCCCCGGTCTGGCTAAACAGTCATATTATGTTGTATGATTGTTTGTAACTTCTTATTTAAATAAAGGTATGTGGGAAATTTATGGGAATCAGTTTACGCCTCCTCAACAGTAACCCAAATGCTCCAGGGACATGAATATTCTCGGGCAAACAGAGCCTACACTTTAACAGCAGCGTCTCTTGTCCACGTAATGAGAGAAGAATACCGAGATATTGATGGGAAATTAAGACAAATAGAAAATATGTATCAAGATTTAGTTACGTGGAAAAAAGATATGGAGGAGGTTAATAATTATGACAATCTAAAATAGACGATTCCATATACTGAATCAAGTGAAGACAGGATTAAGGAATCTTCGAGTAGGACTGCCAAGTTGTGGCTTTACCTTCTACATTGAATCGACCTCATGCTTAGATTTATATTTGTCCGGGAATCGGAAAATTCTTAAATGCTTAACTTAAATACTATTGTTGATAGGCTTCCATTTTCCACCCGGCAGGACATTTACCATACAAAAAATCAGCACATATGTATGTTCAAAGTATGTTGCAACTCGAATCAAGAATAACTAAAGAAGAATATAAACTATTCACTGAAAATGGGTACTTTACAATAAGAAGAAACGACAGATATTGGTCCGGTACGTGGACGGACATGATCATCGAACAGTGTCTCATGCGACCAATGAAGTCAGTAGGAGGTTTGACACATGGGCGCGGAATCACTGACAGCGCTTTGTCAAAGTGGAAACTTGGAACCACTTACTGCGTGAAAGTGCAAGAGAGCATTGAAGAATTCATCGGTATAGAATTTCATTTTGCTGAACAGCATGTTGAGCTGCGCGAATCACGGAAGAAAAGGGATGAGCTAAATATAGGAAAATATACATCATGGCTAAGACACCACAACCCGTTCACCGAGCTCTCAGGGGAGATGATGTCCTTTATCTTCAGGGTTTGTTTCAGATAATAGTGTCAATTGTGATAACGCTTATGAGGTGGGCCTGGCAGCAATGCAAAAAATGAAAGGATGTAATTTTGGAGATATACGACTGAAAAGGAAATACATGGTGACTACCCAGCAAGATTCAAATCCGCAACTGTTAAGACGAGACAAGTTGCAGTAACCCCCCAGCAGCTATTTAACAGAATACTGTGTGTTATTGATAGTCCTAGCAAGCTTTAGACTTACTTAGGATATGAATTGGCTTCAAGACCCCTTCTATTTTTGATGAAGTCTCCCTTCGTAAAGGAACAAAATCATGTATGGCGAAAGTATTTAGCGAAAGTATTCTTGATGAAGTTGATTTGGAAAATGCTGCAAAAGTCATCGATGGGGGATACCTCCTATACTCTGTTGTTTGGCAAACTGAAACTACTTGCGGAGACATCATTAAATCATACTCACGTTTCGTCCATACTAAATTTGCCAAAAATTCTATTGTCGTTTTCGATGGATACCCTGAAGAACCAACTGTAAAATATTAAGAGCAAATACGTAGATCGTCTAACAACTCGTCGTGCGATATTGAATTAAACTTCACTACACGTTGTTTGACTAAGAAGGAAGCTTTCTTATCTAATAAGAATAACAACAAACATAATTATTGAAGCACTGTGTCATGAATTTAGTGAATCTTGTTTGAAAACTGCCACGGCCGCAGGTGATGCCGATATTGACATTGTACTAACCGGCATCGAACAACTCAACATCTTCTCACAAGTGATTGTTTTTGGCACGGATAGTGATCTTTTGGTATTACTTGTAAGTCTTGCTCCTGAAGGAAAATCTATTTTTTTCTGTAAAGATGTTGGTGGAAAGGCCCCTTCAAGAACTTTCTACATCATAGAGAAACCTATAATGTTACATAAATATATTCGAAAACACATGCTTTTTACCTATGCCATTACGGGCTGTGATACGACCTCATTTTTATATGGGTTAGGAAAGATAAAAGCTGTTGATATGATGAAAAACAATCCCGAAGCAAAACGCGCAGCTGAGGCATTTCTGGAAAAAGATGCAACTGAAAAGAACTTGTTGCAAAATGGAGAAAAATTCGCTCTCGCCATGTATGGTCTAGTTAGCTACTCTAATTGAAACGAAGCACGATATTATAAGTTTACCAGACTAACGACAAAATCAGCTTTTAAATCTAAATTTGACTTGGCAAAACTACCATGCACTGACTTCAGAATCGTGTCATCAACATTTGTTGAGAGTTTATTTGCAAGTACAGTTTTGGTTAAGAAAAAAACTAAACCCTGTAAACTGGGGATGGAGGTATGAAACTGTAAATGAAAATGGTGGAAAGAAGAAATTTTTGAAACCATTTGCTCCTGATGACCTTCTTTCTCTGGTCTCCTGTTCCTGCAAGTCTGGATGTGGAAATTACTGTGGCTGCAGAAAATCTGGATTTACCTGCTCTGCCATGTGCTACAACCGTAACTGATTATCATATCTGAACACACCCCAGTATGACGAAGAAATGGAAAACTCTCTTGACTAGAAAATGATTTGAATATTTGCCTAATTTTGTCATAGATAATATTGATAAGTATATAATATAATTTACAAACCGTTTTGTCATTATAATATTTTTAAGGTATATTTTAAGAAGCTTGTTTGCAAGTAAACCATTTTAGATTTATGCTCTATTTTAAGTGATTTGTTGTTTCGGTATTTTATTGTTGATAGGTGCACATAATAAAAAAGTGAGAATTACCACAAAAGATTCTTTAGAACTTCGCCATAACATAAGGTCTGCAATATTTTAATGTGGTGAAAGGGTAGTGAATAGGTAGGTATTTTTGGCTTATTTCACATAACTTCATTTAAATAATAAGTTACGAACAATTATACAACATAATATGACTGTTTAGCCAGACCGGGGCACGGCGGTTAGTATATAATGAAAGCGCTTCATTGGGCAGGGGAAAATATTTATATTCCCCCCCTCCGAACTATCAAACGTAAATAACAATAAAACTCTTCAACGTTAGATGAATTTGTTATAAAAATAAAGCAAACACATGAATTAATCATTACTTTCGTTAGGTTTTTGTAACTTCTCGCTGCGCCGCGAACCGCTGCGCGTTGGAGCCGCCGCGCGCCGTGCTCCTTATTAACAGCCTACGTGCCTTATTATAAATTAAAACCCATCATTATATACATTATTTTATAGCTAAAAATATTGTCTACAAGTTTTGTTGATTTATTTTTTTTCGTTAACAGGCTCAGAAAAAAGTTATGTGCAAATATATTCTGAAATACTATTTTAAAAACTGATATTTTTCCTTTACTAATAAATTGTAGAGATTGTATAGCTTTTCTCGCAAAAATGAAAGAATACAATTTTTTAGAATAACTAATTAAAAACTAAATAAAAAATAAATATTTTGATTTAATAAAACCATTAAGGAGATATTAGTGTATTCCGAAAGGCTTTGAAAAATATATTCAAGAGGGGGTGGGGAAGGAAGCACAAGGGGGAAAGTCGGGGACTTTTGTAAAAATACATGTTTAAAGGTCTTCTAACATATGTGAAAAATTCAGCTTCCGGGGAATTAGTTCCGACACAAAACCTTCATTGACTGGGCTATTAGAATTAAGCCCAGGATCTCAGCCTTTCCGGGGCTTTGCTCTACCCCTGAGCTAATCCGACCCTAGAATAAAAAATGAAGATAATGTTGCTAGTTCTTAGTCAAATATGACCGAAAGGGGTAGTGTCGGATTAGCTCAGTGGTAGAGCAAAGCACCGGAAAGGCTGAGGTCCTGGGTTCAATTTCAAGATGCGACGGAATCGTTTCATTTTTCAATTTGTCGTTTGAGACTCGCTAATTATTGTCTCCGATGGTTAAATATTACAATTTGAAGTTTTACTCATTAAGTTATTTCAACATTTTTTAATATTGTGGCGCAGTCAGAAATTAGTAAGTAAGTAAGGTTATGTTGAATTTAAATATTTGAAGGAAAATAAAATGTAAGCATGTTAAGACGTAACCGGGCGTTGATTTTTCCATACAAACGTAGTCCCCATTTATCTTTCTGGATTTTAACCCTAGAGCAAATATTTTTTTAACATAAAATAGATATCGGCGACTTGCGTGTCGGTACGTTTTGTTTTTTGTTTTGATAAATTGCTTCTTATAGAAGTTATGACCTTCTAAAAATTAAAAAAAATGCCTGATTTAAACGCAGTCAAAAGACGTTCAGTCTACAAACTAGACAATATATTTTGAAAAAAAGCAAAACGGTCCGACATAGAATAGTTTCTTTTTATGTAGTTGGTAAAAAAAATTGAAAATCGGTTAACTTTTGGAGGAGAAAAATGGGGAATACAAAACCTCGATTTTGAAGATTTCATTTAGGTATTAGTAGAGCGAGCTGCATGTGTCCCTTTCGCTCAGTATTCGGAAGGTAAGGGTCGGGGGGACAGGGTTTAGATAAATACGTATGTATTTGTGCGAAGTGATGTCACGTAGTCATAAATCGATATTCGATATTCTAGTGTTGTGTTGTCCCGAGTAATCGATGTTTTTTTTATTATTTTTTCTGTTTGGTCACTTTTGTGTTTGTTTGGTGAAGTATTCCGATATTCTTACTTTAATTTCATATGTTCACGTAAAATAATATGTGTAAAAAAAACATCCGTTACGGCCAGACCGACTCCGAGGTGATTTCGTTCCGTATTGCCAATATGGATACAAAACACTCAAATGGATAATTTAAAAAAAAAACAACATTTGGGTAACTAGCATAATATTATAATTCTTCAATAACCTATAATGTATATTGTTATTTTATTTATTCAACTTCTATTTCGACAAATAAATATACAGCAAAGTGATGTAGCGTAGTATATCGAATTGTGTCGGTGTACTAGTGTTGTCTTTTCCCGAGTTATTGATATATTTTATTAGTTTTTTTTTGGTTTAGAGACTTATTTCGAGTATACCATACTTGCCGATCTTACTAAAATTGGACCAAATTCAATTTGTATACGTCAAGTACTATGATAATTTTCAATTTGGGAGGTGGTTATGGGTACCGCAGCCCGGGGAACCATTTATTGGATAACCTATGTCATAGGTAACCCCAAGTGGTTCGCTACGTTTGGTGACTTGAGCAGGGGTGCCCGGGTTCATGGGGGTGAGGATTGTTCGGGTCTTGGCGATATATGCATCGGTCCGCCAGTTGCGTGGCAGGCCGGATCGGGAAGCCACCTGACTATTGTATGTGCCCGCTCAAGTTGAGACGCGACTTATTTGGACGAGTATTATAACAAAACCCTGTAGCAACCCTATACAGAATTTGGTCCTAACACGGACATGTACCTAGCATGAAAGTCAAAAAATCCTCAACTTACAATGAATAATGATTTTTTTTTTTAAATATATATTTTGAAAAAGATGCCATTTGCGTGGTGATCTGTTATAACAAAACACAGTAGGAAAAGTTGCGCCGTTTAGTCATGACATTTTCTATTATTTTCGAGTTACATGGATATTTAAATACTTGTTCATTTTTACTCATGATCCGATTTTCAGAACCCCGACATGTTTGGAGGTAGAGTGGAAAAAAATGGAGGTTTCCTCGACACCATCCGATTTGCAGTGTGGTGATTGGCAAGGGTGTTATGGCTTTCATGTCATTTTAAAAATTTCAACGAATGGCATTGGCGTTGGCTCTATTAACAAAACACAATAATAAGATTCGTAAAACAAAAAAGTGAACAAAAAATTGCAATATTATATCGAAAATTGGTCACTTGCGATGATTATGTGGTAAAAATTGGTCATTTTGGCCAAATAAACATCGCAAGGGAATTAAAACCTGTTGATTTCAGGAATTTTACTAAAATAAAAAAATTAATATTTTATTTTAATACTTTTCCCTGTCTCAAACAACTTGAATGGTTTAGTTATGTTTTGATAAACAAAAAATATAACTATCTGTCCAAACAAGTATTTTATATTATTTTTAATGGATTAATTTATCAAAACGACACAAATTAATTTAATAAAATTTACTTGCGCACGCCGCGACCTGCGGATTCGTAGCCAAGAGCCTCACCCTTCAACCACGGAGGCAGTTCAAATGTACGCACCTACATATTTTAGTAGGTGTACCTATATGGGTAGTAAGATTGTTTTTTAATTTAAAAAAAAAGACAAACATTCTCTGGTTACGAATAACCTAACATTTTAAAAACTCCTACTACCACCACACTAAGCGGAAGGTATTGCTTGTGTTGTGATGGAGAACTTAGTCAGCCGAGGAACATGGGACGCCCGGGTGGGACCCAAACTCGATGCCCACTCAGCCACTGACCGGTCAAGTAAGTAAGAGCAATACAATTAATTAGTAGTACATTATTTTGATGTATCTCACAAGGTTTAGCCAGCGTTAGCAATTTAAGCGCCCGAAGATATATTTTAAATCACTTGATTACACAATGACTTTCCTCTACTTTTTATAAATATAATACAAATTTATAAATTACGTGTGTAAACCTTTCGGAAGAAAATCTTTAAATGATAGTGAAAATCCTATCAAAATCCATTTCGTAGTTTAGAAGAAAACAAAAACTAAGCACACAAACAGACAGACGCTGATACTTTGTTCGATACTATTTAGAGATTTTAGTAAGACCCAGTAAGTGCCCAGTAAACAAAAACATTATATGCCGAGACAAAAACAGTAACGGAGAAATAAGTCGGAAAAATAACCACAAACACCAGATATACCTACATGACGAAGGACGGAAGACGGGAGATGCGGGGCGGGAGGGCGAGCGTAACATGCACACACTCTTAGTTGGGTGGGTAACTACACATCGATAGCGCGCTCGCTGAGCAGAGTGAAATAGCGAGTGATTTTTAAAATACCTATTGTTCAAATTTCTCAGCGCCCGGGTTTCCTCTTAAGTGGCACAGTCACAAATTAATGTACTTAAGGTTTTCTTGAATTAAAATATTTGAAGGAGACTAAAATGTAAGCATGTTAAATGGCAGTCACAAATTAATGTTAAATTGTGTTGAATCAAATTATTTGAAGGAGAATAAAATGTAAGCATGTTAAGTGGCAGTCACAAATTAATGTACTCCAAGTTTTCTTGAATTAAAATATTTGAAGGAGAATATAATGTGAGCATGTTAAATGGCAGTCACAAATTAATCTAAGGTTGTGTTGAATTTAAATATTTGAAGGAGAATAAAATGTAAGCATGTTAAGTGGCACAGTCACAAATTAATGTAAGGTTGTGTTGAATTAAAACTTTTGAAGGAGAAAAACATGTGTGCATGTTAAGTGGCACAGTCTTAGGCACAGATTAATGTAAGATTGTGTTGAATTTTAATATTTAAAAGAAAATAACATGTAAGCATGTTAACCATTGTTAAAGAAAACAATACGGAAGAGGATAAACATTATTCTTGTTCATTTCTGTGGGAAATAGCTGGAGGCTTTATAGATTTATTTAAAAAATGGACTTCAATACTTTAGATGTCGGCCGTATTTCTTTCAGGACTCCCGGAGGTCAGGGAGTTATTTACTGTGATCCTTTAATAAATGAGAAAAGAAAAATGGCACCGGATACAAAATAAATAAATAGAAAGGGGAGTTGTTTTCAGTTCAAAACGGAAACGAGAAGTGGGACAAGTTGATACGACCATTTCACATGTTTTGGTTAATTTCGAATAACTCTATGTCAGATCGGATTCTCTGAATTCATCGACTTTTTGAAATTTATAAATACCTGCGGCCATTAATAGAAAGAATCCATTATTTTGAAGTAACAAAAACAGTAACAAATAATATTAAAGCAGAATGAAAATGTGCGATATTTCCAGATAAATCCGTAAAAGACGCCGTTGCTTTCAAACTTTATTTGTCATATTTACTAACGGTCAATCATACCTTTTACATATACGTATTACTTAAAAGTCATCAGTCGTCAGTACATTACACAAATCCATTAGTTTTTATGAGTGCAAAGGTGATCCAATCTAAAGATAAACACAAGAATAGTGAAAACCCAGTACAGATAAAGTAAAGTTAACGCAAGTAATAAAAATAATCAAAACAAAGTTCAATTCAGATAAGCGCATGAAACACGGTGAAAATCCCGCAAAGACAAAGCAGAGAAGAAAAAATTAATGTTCATCACTTATTTGACATATTTATGTTTCATTTATTTTTTTTAATTAAAAATAATATTTTTAGTTTTTTAGCGACATTTTCCAGAGGGTAGATACTTTCAGGATCGCTCTGGTGAAAGATCATTATTCAGAATCGAAACGATGCTGGAAATGGCTTTACCGGATCACGATACGTTGTTATATACCTGTTATATGTTAGATACCGGATACGTTGTTATATAAAATACTAGCTGACGTAGACCCGGTGTTGCTGGAAGTTATCCTTGGGAAACTTTTCTGTGGGCCTTTTTAAGATATACAATTCCGTAGTACATTATTTTGATGTATCTCATAAGGTTTAGCCAGCGTTAGCAATGTAAGCGTCCGAAAATATTTATTTTACGAGTTGATTATAAAATATATCTTTTTTCTACTAATATACAAATTTAATATGCATATATTATATATATAAACCTTCCGGAAAAAATATTCTAAATGATAGTGTAAACCCTATCAAAATCCTTTTCGTAGTTTGGAAGAACTAAGCGCACAAACAGACAGACGTGGAAAGCGACCTTATTTTTTACTGTGATCTTTGGTAATAAGTTGGGTTTTCAAGCGATAGATGGCACCAGTCATAAAGCTTACTCCAGAGTCCGACAGATGTCGCTAGAGTGTAGCATTTGCCTGTGGGATATTATTGCCAGACAACAAGCTTCTAGAAACAGAGAATTACCACCCCTCGGGTAATGAACAGTGTAGCTAAATCTAGACTTATTTATTGTAACGTAAATAAACGCAATTAAAGTAAAGAACCTTTCACTTTATCAAAAAATTCCCAACACTGAAATCTGCAAGTAAATCAGAAATATAACATTAACTATTTAGAGATGTATTTTGGAATATTTAAATACATTATTGTTGCAATCTACCGACTCAAAGTAAAATTCAGACGCACGTCATACTAGGAATGAAACGTAATTTTGTTTGTCGGCACGTCTTCCTATTACAAGGATTGTTGGTTTTCTCAGAAGCCGGATCCGGAATGCATGGAACAACTTGCGGAAATACAATTTGTCATCTAGCTTCCAAGTTTCATAACAAATGTTTGTCGTAAACCTACGGACTAATTTATTTCTAAATATTAAATATCAATTTGTAAACCACAGATTGTATTTTAACTAAATATCGCTGTGTGTAGTTTTTAGATTTTTTTCTGCAAAAGATTTTATACCGGCGTACATAAATGTGTTATCTTATAATTGTGTTATTTTGTAGGTAACCTCTCTACTACCTAAATGCGATGTTTGGTAATAAGTTGGGTATTCAAGCGATAGATGGCACCAGTCATAAAGCTTACTCCAGAGTCCGACAGATGTCGCTTGACTGTAGCAATTGCCTGTGGGATATTATTGCCAGACAACAAGCTTCTAGAAACAGAAAATTACCAACCCTCGGGTAATGAACAGTGTAGCTAAATCCAGATTAATTTATTGTAACGTAAATAAATGCAATTATAGTAAAGAACCTTTTACTTCATCAAAGAGTTCCCATCACAGAAATCTGCTAGTAAGCAGAGACATAACACTAATCAAGATTATTGTGGATGGGCAACACTGAAAAACTTACCGATATAGTCAAATGATTCGTTTTCCTGTTAAAAATGAGACTGGAGGCCTATAACGAATGATTTAACAAACTATCAGTAAAGCACGAATATGTTGTGAGGAAGTCGGAACACGCGTTTTTCAAAATAATAGTTTCACATCTCGTCTATTATATTTATTCGGACAAGGACACCTTCGTGAACCCGTGTTCAGATATATTCTTAGTGACCAATATTTTATTACGAAACTAGGTGACGTGTACCCGGTGTTTCTGGGGTTATCCTATAGATAGACATATACCATAAAGGGCTTTTCTGTAGGCCTTTTTAAGATATACAATTCCGTAGTACATTATTTTGATGTATCCTATAAGGTTTAGCCAGCGTTAGCAATGTAATGTCGGAAAAAAAATTTACGACTTGATTACTTTATATAAATATTTCTCTACTCTCTATAAATATAATATACAAATGGAATAAATTCTCTAAATGAAAATGAAAACCATTTAAAAATCCGTTGCGTCGTTTAGAAGAACTAAGAGCACAAACAGACACACGTGGAAAGCGACTTCATTTTTTACTATTTAGAGATGTATTTTGGAATATTTAAATGCATTATTGTTGCAACCTAAAAAATCCGTTGCGTCGTTTAGAAGAACTAAGCTCACAGACACAGAAGCAATAGCGACTTTATTTTATATTATAGAATATTATTATTAATTAAAAATTTTAACAGTATCTTGATAAAAAAAACGCCGTACTCATTTTTCTACGCGTACGCACGTATGAGCCAAGAAGCCAAGGCGCTGATAACACCTAACACCTAACACCGGGCCCTGTTTAATGGTATAGTGGAAGGCAGGAGATGCGGAAGAAGATCACAGATGCTTTGAACTGATCGCGTTTAGTATCACAGGTGTCCGGAATGTCGGCGAATAACGCGCAGTTTTACGTGTTATTTTCTTTTAGCGACAAGTTCATTGATGGATATAAATATACAAGGCGTCTACCCTTGAACCATTTCAAAAACATCACGAAATTCAACAGCATTAAATTGCCTTTGTGCCAACGGAAACTGTAGATATTAATGCGAAAATCTTTCATATTTCAGAGCGGCGCGGCGGCTCCGCGTTTCTCGAACAAAGGACGGGAAGTTATTACGAACCCCTGGAGAATCGATCCGATGCTGTCTGCCTCTGCACGGTGCTGGGTACCTACTATCCACGGGGACGGTAGGTACCCATTCATGGAGAGCGGTAGGTATCGTTCATGGGGGCGATAGGTACTTGGTACCTGCACTTCCCTCTTCTTCGACCCCAAAGACTGTGTTCCAGACGTTGACGCAGCGCCGGATCAAATACATAAAACACACAATGTCATTTCGAAAAAATGATCGTATGAACCTTAGTACAACATTATAAAGTAAAAACTAAATTTTCAAATCAATGTTTTTAATGGCCAAATAGTGAACCACGCCTACCTACACACGCTGTAATGTGATGAACAGTGCGTCAGGACTAAATTACACATATTGGCCTCATACCATTGACACTACATACGCCAAGAAATCTGTTTTTTCAATCGGTTTAAATTTTCAAGTGCTTGCTAAATAAATTTAATTTTGGAAAACACAAAAGTTTGGTTAGGTTTTTGTGACGTGTATTATTAATTATAAATAATAATGTTAAATCTTCCCTCTTGACCACAATCAATATCAATCACCAATCCGATATCCATTTACAAAGAACTTCTCCAACCTCTCATGAGAATGTGTAAACTATAATATTATAACTTACATTACAATACTATAATACAATATTATAAGATTGTAAGATAATATTATAAGACAATACAATATTATAAGATTCCGGACACATTTAGCGATAGCCTCCTGTATAAAATTTCTTGAATATTTTTTTTATTAGTTGCAATTGCAAAGTTTGTACATGACGTAGATATAAAGTAGAATAGAAGTATACATTCAATTTTTTTCACAGTCCTCCACACTAGGGTTCTGTTTTTTTTATTTACCTGTTATTTTAAAATTTTGTATTTAGTTTCAAGTTGTCTTTACATGGTCTTCATAATGTTTATAAGTTGAATATCACTTTGTTCTATTAGCCATGTTTTTACTTTTGTTTTAAATATAGTCATTTCATGTATTTTTTGTGTTTGATTTGTTAGAGCATTGTGTAATTTCGTAGGATAGAATTTAATATTTCTCTGTCCAAAAGATGTGTTCAATCTGGGAGTAACCAGTATATTTGGGCTTATTTCTCTGGTTGAGTATTTATGTAGGGCAGTTAATAATAATAATGATTGGATGATAGCGCCGTTTTTGTGCAAAATCACCCCAAGGGCGCTGTACAAATTTATATTTCTACAGTGATCTATGTTATTACTAACTATTTATGGAGATAATATACACTACAATACTTACCTGGTAGGTCACTTGAGATTAACACTTAATTAAAATTATTTTATTGTTTATTAGCGAAATTTAGATACTGGATTTAGGACATAATTAGAAATTTGGATATAACTGGACTTTCTCTCAGGAATGGTATATTTAATTTAAGGGTATTAATTATGTTAATTATGTGTTAATTATGTATGAGACGATGTATGAATGTGAATGAGGCAAGGAGTGTGTGCCAAGACCGAGTTGTTTGGCGGTCCGTCCTCTCTGCCCACCCCTGCGGGGAAACGGCGTGATGGTTAGTTAGTTAGTTAGTTAGGGTATGACACATAGACATATGAATATTAGTAGACCTGCCCTAAGTGATTAAAAGCGTATTATCCCCACTCCCCATACCGGTTCCATTGGAGCCGGCTGTGCTCGCGTATGGTCTCAAGTGAAATTTGAAAACGTGACGTCATCATTCTTGTGCGAACTATGGTCGAGGCATCATCGGTTCATTTTACGAAATAACACGACAAAATGTTGACTTGTACTATGAAAACTTGTAAAAATAGATGTGAAAAAGAGAATAAACCCAATTGTCGTATTACATTCCATATATAAGCATTATTTTACTTTATTTTAAGCATATTCACATCGTATAATATAGATCAGTTTTAGAAACATATACTATCACACCGAGAAACGTCTG
The DNA here is from genome assembly GCF_061612785.1 of Hesperophylax consimilis. NCBI lineage: Eukaryota > Metazoa > Arthropoda > Insecta > Trichoptera > Limnephilidae > Hesperophylax > Hesperophylax consimilis. The sequence continues at coordinate 10,154,580 of NC_142856.1, read as the reverse complement.
GACGCGAAACACAAAGCTGGTTGGTTGCTGGGAAGTAAATTATGAACATTTATAAAAGTGTCTTAACTAAATACTTAAACGAAATATTCGACTCTGAAAATAGAACCGAATTTTTTTGCCGAATTTGGATTTCGCAAATTTGTTCATAACGTGGCGAGTAATTTGCGCTCCCATGTAAAAATGTCTATTCATTCAAAAGCAGATTTTACTTTTAAGAAGTAAATGGTGATATTATAATGCGAGATGCCTATTTACTGTCAGATTAATTTATTGACGAATCACAGTCAGCCTTACGCCCTTCGTTCTTCAACAGTTGATTTTACCCCTCGCCATTATCTTCTCGTCTATTAATTCCTATGTCTGTGGTATGACAGCTTAAAAAGGTAAGTTGAGTATGTACATATAAATAAATATATATATTTTTTTAATTTTATTTATTAAAAATTTTAAAATTGTAGACTTGGAAGTTTTCAAATATTAATTCTGTCGAATTCTAACCTTTAGAATTTGGTTGGTATTTATTATTTGAAGTTTTGTAAGAAGAAATAAAGAAGAACTAAAAATTAAAATAAAATAAAATAAAGTAAAATAAAACAAAATAAAATGATATAGTATAATAATTTTGATTCATTATTTTGGGTCAGGTACCATGTCTCACAATTATGATTGGTAGCTAATGATCTTATTTTAGTTTTAAATGTGAGCAAATGTGCTTATTTCACTTAGTATTTTCCATTATTTTACTTTATATTCCCTCAGAAGCAAAAAATCATATCGTCGAGCCCTGTAGTCCATTACAGGTATGGTAGCATCTGCTTCCAGCAAGTTGTTGTTCTGTGCAAAGTATTTAAGTAAGTGCCCAGGTAGGTAAAATTCTCTTTCCCATAAGGTACGAATGGTGCCATTCGCTGTGCACGGGCGCTAAATGACTTTGGTCCAGCCCTGAATTCACTACGGACTATATAGTTGCATACATTTTGACAGCGCGGTGTAATGCGCAGTTGTTGCAGATACGTTCAATTTAACCAATTAAACTGAACTAGCTATTTCTTAAGTAAAAATTAGCCTACCGGAAGATTTTGAGAAGATCATTTTATGATTGAGTGCAAATTCGATAGACAACAATAGTTAGTAAAATCTACTGAACTGTTAGCTTTTAATCTACACTGATGTGAAAGAGTACTGGTACCGTCACATGTGGCATTTCGACTCCTAGGCCCCAAACAGGCCAATCAAATTAATATCACAAGAAAGAATTAGATATATGAAAATATTTTATCGATTTCCCAGAAGTAAGATCAAATTGACCTTAGACACGTAGACAATCCCACAACACATTTATGTTGACTTATTTCTCTAGTGCTATTGTATTATAATATCTTTGGCATTAATTAATATATTTTGTATTGGAATAATATACAAATAACTTGTAATTCCCAATTCAGAAAAACTTCGCCCAATTTTACCCCTCCCCTCTTCTTCCACTGTTTAATTGTAATCTATATTTAATTTTTGACTTTTGTATATACTTGCTCCTGATGATGTGAACGTTGTTCATGAAACATGTAGAGGTTATATATATTAAAGTGATGTAAACAAAGTTATTTATGTATTATTCTAATTAATAAATTTTAACAATATTATTTTTTGTAGTGACGATTATGTTTTACTAAGGGATAATAAACTAGTGGTACTGGCGAGAAACTGGTGAGTCTACATTACATTTCGAGTCGATTTTTAAGTATAAGATTTTTTGATTTGATCTTTCGTTTTCGAGTAAATCGATTCCAAAGATGGAATTTTTGGGCCAAATTTCGAAAAAAATCGATCGCTACGGTGTTATTTTCAGCTGTTTGTGTTGTTTTTATAATGCATTGCGTGTGGACCCAGCTCAATAGTTTTTTAAGCCATTAGTTTGCCGAAAAAATAAAATAAAATGTTCAAATAAAAAAACAGTACCTACTTTGGGATTGAGATTTAGATTTGCTATTTTTACTTATGAGATTTAGATTTGCTATTTTTGCGTTTGTACTATTTTTTGGAAACGCTGTATATTTTTATATCGAAAAAAGTGCAATGAAATTAATAGCCCATTTTTTTTATTCCCCTGTGTACTATTTATTTATTTATTTTATATTATAGAAACAAACAGTACATAATTTACAGAGATGAAACAATATACAGGAATAAGATACTTCATGTTGTGTACCTATGATATGTTTCCTTGTAATGTCTGTTAAGTGGTATGTTTATTCCTTAATTACCAGGTGACTTGTGTAGTTTATTGGTGTGTGTGTGACGTGTGTAATGTATATCAGTGTTTGTGTGTGTGTCTGTATGTATGCGCATTGAATAGTTTAAATTATTGACATGATGCCACGTTTGAATTTGGGCAGTGAACCCGAAAAAATGTAAATGTTAGAGTTAAGACAAATATTATTTAGAGTATGAAGAGCTCGGTTAATTGTCGAATTAGATGCTGCATTTGTTTTATAATGAATCGTGTGGAATAGCACTTTATGTCGTGTACGTCTCAAAGGTATGTTAAAGTTAATATACGTTAATAACTAACGTTACTTGTGACTTTAGCCCCTACAGTGCGGCTGGCTACATTTGTAGTCCAGTGAAGTAATGACTACCTTCACATTTACTGCATTGAGCAGTGTGTAGAGCTACGTTTTTCATGTTTTTAACGTATTTCATTACTGTCAATGAAAATTCTAAAGTAAAAAAATTGGTTTGAAGAAATCTATCTATTATTTTAATTATAATTTTCAATATTATATTTTACTTTAAAATATTTACCAAATTCTATCCGTCTCATACAGGCTAGACAACAGATAACTTAGACAATGGAATATTTTACAGGGGAGACCAAGGGGAACATGAGTTGGTAGAGGAAGACGACAGCTAATTGGTTCATAAATATAAGGAGCATATGGCGCCAACTTGTTGTTTGGGGTACCTATAAAATATAATATATAGCTACTGTATAAGATATTACTTACCAAGAATATTATTTTTTATTTTTGTCGGTAAAAAAACTTTTAAAACACATTAATGTATTTGAATTTCACTTTTGCTTTCATGAATGAATGAATGAGTGCAAATCTCGGAAGCGGAAATTTACCCACTTCTCGTCATCTGATGCAGCTGAAACTCGGCTGATAAACTCGTTGTCGATCATAATGAATGTTATCGTATTTTGGTGGCGATCACGCAAACACACGCGAACATACACTCGTTTATTTGAAATTGGATAAGATTATAGCAGTTAATATACAACATAAATGTCGGACCTACCCAACCGTGATTTTTTTCTGTTTTTAGCGGGTTTAACACTTGTCCCTGGAAAGGATAGTTTAATCCTAAGTCAAGCCAAAAAAAATTGTTTTACACATTTATTAATAAAAATAGATGCATTATAGTAAAAAACTTTGTTTTTAATGGTTGATTTTTTCCATTGTTTTTCTGTGAAAAATAACGATATAGGTTTTCGATTCTAGTCATTTGCAGAAATTTATGATTGTTCTGAAGCTGCTAAGCCTCTTGAACGTGAATTTTGGTTTTATGAAATTTGCACACATTAGATTTTCCAGATCGCCGCCTCTATTTTCATGTTGTTACGTCATTTATATCACGAGCTATAAAGCATCAAAATATTTATATTATATTTAACAATTAAAACTATATGGGACAGATGGCTTGTCGTGTATTTTTTAATCGTTCAGTAAGATTTTTTTTCAAAGATGAATATCGGCTGAAACCTGATATTGTAATATTTATTTATTATTAATTTAAACGCCCTGGCGGGATTTTACATGATAAATATTTTACATGATTTACTGCATAATACTGTGCCAACAGAATATTTTTAAGTTTAAAACAGCAACAACAAAATACATAACAGAAAACTTTAAAAATGAACATAAAACATGGTACATATAACTTTTCATTTAGGTGTACATAATATAAGAAGAGAGAAAAAAAAATAAAAATAATCAAGGAAATTTATTCAATTTCCGGTATCCTTCCTATCACAGTCCTTCCCAAACATGAAATCACGACCACCATCCTACAAATTACCCAACAATCAAATCACACTAACATCAAGCTACTTTACAATCAAGACATCCACAGCCAAAATACTCGGAATAACAATAAAATCCGCATTACTCTAACACACACTACGAAATATGGAATAAAATTTCTTAACAAGATTGCCTACACACTCTATAACTCTCTTCCAGATATGTATTTATTTATTGGACAATTTGTATAGCGCCGCTTTACAGTTGATGCAGGTATTACAAAAAATATAAATATTACGAAAATAAAGTTAAGTAAAATGAAGTGATTTTAACGGTATTTATAGTTTGTGAAAATACCCCATTATTCTAATACAAATGGATAGTACAATGACTCCCGGTGAAATAAGTAATTTGACAGGGAGTAATATAAAACATTACATTAAATTATTAATGAAGCCCACTATCTGCAATTTTCATGCCAGTAATTTCAATAGTAAGTCACAACTGTATTCCTCCCTCCTCCCAAATCAACCCTCGCCAGAATGGTACAGCTCGCACGTAATAAATTTTGATGGCCAGGATACCTTTGTTATTATTTCCCAGCTTTCGGGTTCAGACAGGGAGATCCCTCCCCAGCCATCCCTTGCAACCTTCCCTTTGAGGCCCCCACCCTGTCTCCTAAACCACCCTTCGTCCGAATACCCCACTCACCCCCTTTCAACATCCCTTACAATTAGCATCAGCAGAGTAATCATTTATTGCGGATTGATATTGGTAGAGAAAGCGGCATGTTATGTTTCGACATTGTAGAACTGGAGTGAGATGAACGTGGTAAAGTCGTATCAAATCCCATTTCTGATTGATCGTGTCTTAAATTCGATTCAATTTGGTGCAAAGAAATCAACAAGGCGGAGAGATAGGATTAAAGAAAGAGGAAAAGACGGATTTAATGTAGTGGAAATGAGGCGATTAACGGTTGCGGCCGTGAGAAAAACCTTTGTACGATCGAGAAAGAACTTCAGAAGAATCTTTGCTTTTTAGAAAGGATTTTGGGGGTCTGTAACGTGGATTTCCATTAACCATCCCGCAGCCAAGTAGGTAGTACCCAAAATTAATATCCTCCTTATATTAGCTTAAATACTTGAGATACCATTTTAGTATTTTACGTATTCCTGCGCAAATCCATAAGTTACCATTAATAATTGACTGAATAATTGGGATTTGGTTACAGACGTTTTGTTTGGCATCTTGGCCTGTCAAGAGTTAACATTATAATATTAGTGCCTGTTTCTAATTTGACCAATCCTGGACCAATTTCAGTTATTCTTTATGTTTTTTTATGAATCGCTTAAAAAATTGGGTTATATTCGGAATTTTAAAAGAACGTTTTGAGAAAGGATTTTTAGATTTTCGGAATTAATGTTTTACTAAAAAATCACCTTATAAGTAATAAATAATTAATATCGCTACATAATTAGATATGTCACTAGGCGCTTGCAAATGACTCCGTTTTATCGGAGTTACCAACGATTCGATTCGATTCAAAACCATTGTTGGATGCCTACTATTTTTATAAAAAATACGTTTTGTTCTGCAAATGCCAGGAATTGATTATAAATACCCATAGGTAAATAAGTCAAAACTGTAAATAAATAAATACTCGTTCTAACTAGTGTTAGTATTATTAGTTAGAGAAGCAGTCGATTTAAAATTTAAAATTTAATTTAAAATTAGTGTGAATTAATTTTTCAAATATAAACATATATGAATTATTTAATTTTTAATATATATAATGGACAAAAGAGACATCTCTGGTCATTTTTGGATGGATTTTGCTCTGCAGGTTAGTGATAGCGGATTACCGACACCTTTACATTAATCAAATGGATTCATACAGTTTATATCATTTGTCAAAAGAGGTCTATTGAAGACTAAAATGTTTGAAATATTTTTTGACAATAATGTGCAGTGCGTATTATTACAATGTGCTGATTCATCTTCATTAATAATTCTACTCTCTTGAGAGCTGGTTGATCTTATAATCTCATAGTGCGAATTCAACACAGATATAGGAATTAATAGACGAGAAGATAATGGCGAGGGGTAAAATAAACTGTTGAAGAACGAAGGGAGTAAGGCTGACTGTGATTCGTCAATAAATCAATCTGACAGTAAATAGGCATCTCGCATTATAATATCACCATTTAGTTCTTAAAAGTAAAATCTGCTTTTCAATGAATAGACATTTCTACATGGGAGCGCAAATTACTCGCCACGTTATGAACTAATTTGCGAAGTCCAAATTCGGCAAAGTAAGGCAGCTTCTATTTTCAGAGTCGTAGTTAGTTTCAGAGTATTTAGTTAAGACACTTTTACAAATGTCTCATAATTTACTTACCCCAGTAAACAACGATGAGCATACTTGAGAATCGCTACATTGTGATGTGATAATATATGTTTCTAAAACTGATCCATATAATACGGTGTGAATAAGCTTAAAATAAAGTAAAATAATTCTTACTTATGGAATGTAATACGACAATTGGGTTTATTCTCTTTTTCACATCTATTTTTACAAGTTTTCATAGCACAAGTCAACATTTTGCCGTGTTATTTCGTAAAATGAACCGATGATGCCTCGACCATAGTTCGCACAAGAATGATGACGTCACGTTTTCAAATTTCACTTGAGGCCATATGCGAGCCCAGCCGGCTCAATGGAACCGGTATGGGGAGTGGGGATAATACGCTTTTAATCACTTAGGGCAGGTCTACTAATATTCATATGTCTATGGAATTCAAATATATTTTGTGCTGAGTTGCCGTCTGCCGCAGAATTGAAGATCAAGGAACAAAACTCATTGCAAGTGGGATTCTCTGGTGAGTCTTTCTGTTTATATGTATTTGGTGGCTGGTTATAAGTTGTCTTCTCCTGCAGAGTGAATTCATTGATCAATCCATTTTTTTTCTCATAGGGAATGAAAATATTCCCTGATGATCTGTGTTATTTACAAGCCAGATTATCACCATTAGTGATTTTAAGTAATTTTGAAAAAAACATCTTACATTCTATTAGCAAATAATTAAGTGCAAAAAATTTAAGACGTCTATAAAATAGACTAAATATTACAAGTATTCAAAGATAATACATTGAAATAATTAAAACTTAATTCATCATTAAGAGATACATACTCTATTTTCTTTTATATTTACAAAAGGATTAAATATTTCCAAAGAATAAAACAAAAAAAAAACAGAATTGGTATTATTCAAGAATGAAGTATAATACTTCAATGAAAATTTATGTAATTTAGTACTAACTAAAGGGGTAGGTAGAAAGAAAGGAATGCCAAACAACTTGGTCTTGGCACACACTCCTTGCCTCATTCACATTCATACATCGTCTCATACATACTCTTCTATTATTCTGACTCTTGAAATGGCCCGACTGAAGTATCTGATTCACTCAGTCGTGCCATGTCTTCCTCGGGCGTCCCCGACTTCTGCTACCATTCTGATCTATTCTCCTTAAAATTCTTTCTTCGGTCATGAAGTGGAAATTAACCCATTTACAGACATCCGATCGAGCTGAAATTCGGCAGATAGACTCGTTATCGATGAAAATGCATTCTATATATTAGTGGTAATACGCATTTCTCTGAAATTAGATGATATAACGGGTAATATACAAAATAAATGTCGGTTATACCCAGCCGGGATTTGGCTCATTTGTTAGCGCGGTTGCTTCCAGTCCCTGGGGAGGAAGGTTCAACACACAGTCAAATAAAATAAAAATTGATTGCGTTGATTTTCTTTGATCGAGGAAAGCAACTTAACATTCAAATAAATTTAAATTCTCTTGTGAAGTGTGAGACGCTATAAGTATAAACACAAAACAAATAATTTAATCGGCTTTCTACATCTCTATGCCTTCTATCTTCTCTTCCACTTGTTACGTTAGCTCCCCGACAGCAACAAGAGCTACACCAATTAACAAATATCAAAAGCGACTTAATCCTATCGGAGGTAAAAGCTATCAACTTTTCTGATGAAGGCTTTCCAATTATAATATCTATCCAACGTGAATTGTAGATATCACACCGTAGAGAATATAGAACATAGAAGGTGGGGGCTACGACTTATTTAATACGTTTTATGGGAATATCACGGAAAATGGAGCGAGTGGGCAGTAAAAGATATGTTTTATCGAATCGGAAGTAGGCTCGTAATAATAAAATGCAACAATAATCTCATACAAATAATGTAGGCTCGTAATAATAAAATGCGACAATAAGCGCGTACAAATAAAGTAGGCTCGTAATAATAAAATGGAACAATACAAATAAAGTAGGCTCGTAATAATAAAATGCAACAATAAGCGCGTACAAATAAAGTAGGCTCGTAATCATAAAATGCAACAATAAGCGCATACAAATAAAGTAGGCTCGTAATAATAAAATGGAACAATACAAATAAAGTAGGCTCGTAATAATAAAATGCAACAATAAGCGCGTACAAATAAAGTAGGCTCGTAATCATAAAATGCAACAATAAGCGCATACAAATAAAGTAGGCTCGTAATAATAAAATGGAACAATACAAATAAAGTAGGCTCGTAATAATAAAATGCAACAATAAGCGCGTACAAATAAAGTAGGCTCGTAATCATAAAATGCAACAATAAGCGCATACAAATAAAGTAGGCTCGTAATAATAAAATGGAACAATACAAATAAAGTAGGCTCGTAATAATAAAATGGAACAATACAAATAAAGTAGGCTCGTAATCATAAAATGCAACAATAAGCGCATAAAAATAAAGTAGGCTCGTAATAATAAAATGGAACAATAAGCCATAAAAATAAAGTAGGCTTGTAATAATAAAATGTAACAATAAGCTCATACAAAAAAGTAGGCGCGTAATAATAAAATAAATTTCGAAACTTACCTCTGCACCTTCTCTAAAGGTGAGAGGTTAGTTTTAAAAGTCCCTCACCAATCGATTGTTATATAGATTAGGCAAGGTAGAGATATATTTTTTTAATCATACACGATGAGAAGATGTTTCTCAATCTGTAATGATTACTTATAATTCTTTTTTTTTACTCTAGTTACCGTATTTTTTGCTTGTTCGTAATGTTACATGTAGAGATTTTGTTTTTTTCCTTGGTTTATCTTTGAAATATACAAAGGTTTTGCAACAAAGAATTGTGCTATGCACTATGAAAATTGGTAGATTTAAAAAGTAAAAAGAATTGAAGACAAAAAAATGGTAGGGAAGTGGATTGTTTTCATAAAAAAAACATGATAAATGAATTGATTTATCTTGGTTATATTTCACAATGAAGTCGTCAATATCATCGAGTATGAAAAGTACACAAAATGTAAACGGTGGAATTTATATAACTTTTCAAAGATAGTCTAAACAGATCACGGGGCTATCAATCAATTCAATATATTAGTATTATTCATAAAGTCGTCATGAGAATGTGCGCTTGTTTATTTTTAGCTTCGATTAAGTTTATCGCAGAACATAAAAACCCAGTATATAAACGGTGGTCTTTTCAGAAATAAGTCATTGTCATTTGCACCATTATCGAGACGCCGACTTGTCCTAGTCAGAGATACGCAGTCGCATAAGTTTATTTTATAGTATGTTTGGCGTAACATTCTTCGTACTAGGATTTGTATGTTTGACAATATCTCGTGTATGTGGTAAGTAACCATAAGTGATTTCTATTTTTTTGTAATAAGAGTCGCATTATTAAACAATTTTCTCATCATCACCGTGCTACATTTCATGATGCAGTTTGACCGCCTGAACAAAGTTCTTCACTGTCCAGTCCTCGTGCTTCATCTATATTTTCTTTAGCCGTTCTGCCTCTATGTCACTTTCACTGGAGTTCTGCTGTCATCTGAAATTCATTGCACACGTCCATAGATTTTCTTTTAAATAATTGTTTTTTTCTTGTCCCATCAGCCGAGAAGACGGAACCATTTTTCAGAAGTGATTACTTTTACTCCACTGCTTTCAATGCTTTCTACAAGGAGCATAAGGCAGCTCTGGGCTGGAGAGAGGCGGTGTCCATGTGTTCCTTGGAAGGCTCTGAGCTCGTGGTGCCAACCTCTGAGGAAGAGATGAATGCCCTGTTAACTTACATGGCCAGCACCACGAGCGATATGTGGATTGGAGTACATGACTTATTCACCGAATGGAACTACGTGGCAATCAATGGTATTTAAATCTTTTAAAATTATTATTTAATTTTTGTATATGTGTATTACAGATTTACATAATACACTTACACTTCTTTTAGTCCTTGCCTAAAATGACTCGAGAACTTTCGAGGCCAGTGTTGAAAATTTCAAGAGACCTAGAGATTTCATTTAGCAGCTTCACTTGTCATAATATGCTGGACCAGAACGCCCGTTCTTCTATGTGGAATATAGAAAAAAATTTGTATTTAGTGGTCTATTAATTCTGCAGTTTGATAATGCCTTCGGAAGGCGAAACAGCTGCTGTCAGGCGTAATAATAACAACATAGGAGAACGTGTTTATAAATAAACAGATAAAAAAATGATATTATTAAATATGTATTTATTTTATTGAAGAAGAAGATAATACTAATAAATCTAAACAAAACATGAAATAGACTAAGACACAGAAAAGGTAAAAAGATAACGGTCTCAACTGGGAAACCTGTTGAAAACTAGTAATACGGGGGTTGCCGTGCAAGGTTTGTGGAAAACGTATTTAGCAAGGTTCGCTCATAGAGGGGGTAGAGGGGTGATCGAAGATTGAAGCCCATTTTCCACTGGGAGATTTGAATTGACTGCAATACGAGTGTCGTCAAGCGGCTACGAATGCATTTGAAAATGATTTATTTACGATGTTAATTATACTAAATATTAATTATTAAAACTTGTGTTCGGAACAAAACGGAAAAATTCCATTTGAAATTGATTTAGCCAGGTTTGGTGACTATATGTGAATAGCCAGGTACTTACCCACCTTCCTCTCCCCCATTTCCTTACCCTCCCAATACCGAAATAGCACAAACTCTTTTCATCACGGCTAAATGAAATAATACAATTTATTATACCGAAATAGCGCAAATTTCAGCCTAGAATTCTAACAAGTATTTTTGTAACATCAACTCCACACAGGAGGCACAGAGAAAAATGAATTCCTCTGGGCCTATGTCATCTTTGGGGATGCTGTGCAGGAATTTTTTTGAGAAGATGAGGTTGTGAAACTAGGTTTTGATGAGACCCTAGTTTTAGGAGGGAGGAAACACGAAAGTCTTTCCATAGCCGAATTGTTGAACTCCAGAACGAGTCGTAGAAACGACCCGTTCTTGTGAGATAAAAAAAACATAAGTCAAAAAGTCAATTAAGAGGTCAATTCTCCTCGCACTCCTTTCTTCGGTCATTACATATGCGTAATTTTACCATACATAAGAATTTATTCACTTGATCGCGCCATGTTTTCCTCGGGCGTCCACGGCGTTTTCTACCTATATACCTGTACACTATATTGTAACTGTTATAAAAATTCTTTAAACTCCGTACGTCGTTCCAGTGCAAAATAATGCATTCTCCTGTTTTCTACTGTTCACTACTGATTACCACATTTTGACTGTTAAAAAAACAACATTGTATCTACTTTAATGCGACTCGTATTTACAAAAAGAAGTAAGTGGAAATTAACTTAGATTTTCCAAAAATAATATATATTTTTTATTTATTTATAAATAAATGATCACATATAATACTGTTTTAATTTATACTACACTTACATTAAAAGCATTTATTAATCATTAATCAGCAAGATACCAGAAAACTATTAAAATCCCAAAATTTAACAGTATGCTCATTCAAAATACCTATCTTTATCTAGGCATAATTTATTTTAATAACCTTCCATTAAATTTAAAAAATATCGAAAACATTCAGGAATTTCACCTTAAATTAAAAAATTATCTTAAACTATTATAAGTCCAAAATAAGTTCACTACTTACATCTAAAAGTAATATTGTTTAAATCTTGTGTTGTTTCTTAATAATTTATTTACCTTAATACTAACATGTACATAATTGAACTAGAATTCCCTCACCAAACACAAGAGCATTGTCTCTTTATGGTGAGGAAAGGCTACTTTAATTTCTATTGTTTTATATCTTGTTAATATCCTGTATCTATCTTTGTGAAAATATTTTTTTTTCAAATATTAAATAAAAAATAAAAAAATTTGCTTGTGGATGGAAGAGGAGTGTACATTTGTGAAAAAATAATTCAAATTGGTTACAAAGTAAAAAATAATTACGTAATTAAAAACCATACAAATTGTTGTATTTGGAAAGAAGAGAAAAAAAATCTTATGGAGGGTATAGTAGGATAATTTGTGTGATTTTCAAGTGAAACTAAGGGAATCAGTTTTTTTTTGTTTATGAAACAAAACATTTTTTTAAATAGTTCAATTTTTTTATCATTAATGCTTCTGATTTCTTCTGGTAATTTATTAAAGAAATGTTTTCCTTCGTGATATAATGGTGCTGGGCAAAAGAAGTGTGTAGTGGGCATGCTATGTCTGGTATATAATATCGTACCTTTCGCCCGATGAAGGTTTTTGCGAAAAGTGTCTGCCAACCTTGTTAAATACAGTTTCTACAAGCCTAGGGTGCAGTGTATATGTTTCTTGAATTGATGTTTAAAAAAACTGATTTTCAAAACATTCAAAATTTCACGAATTCAAAATTTTTAAGAATTAACAAAAATCGAAAATTTGAATTTCAAAGAATTCAACTTCAGGAACAAAAAAATATACTTTAGAAAACATGATCTGTTTTAAAAACATATAAAAAAATAACCTCAGATATCTAACCGCCTGAATGATACATGCAATTGCTGCTCGTTTACCTTATTCCTCTCTAAAAATCTGTTGTAGAAATTCCAACGTCAGAGTTATACTTGAACCATCCAGATCCCAATCCAGGCGAGGGACGCGATTGCGTACGGATGTTGCGTACTGGGCAGTACTCCGACCGGCCCTGTGAGGAGGCGAGCCGGTTTATCTGTAAGAAAGACATCAGCACTCTGACAGATAATGCGGATTGTGGAACCTACGATACAGGTACGAAAAAGCGTTGCCTGGAATCCTTGCTAAGGAGTTGGCAAAGCTCCTATTGTGGTTGTGAATCCACGACGCGTGATGTTGAATCCCTTTTCATATCCCTTACTTATCAAAAATGGTTGTTTATCAGTTGTGTAAAATTTAAAACATGTTTATTGGGAAGGCCCTTTGAGTTTAAAACTAAAATGTCTTTGAAGATTGATTGCTATACAAAAAACGCTTGTGTATTCTGTTTATAACATATACGTGAATTAACATAATGAACATCTTGTTGATTTTGTTTTTTTTTAATTTTAGTCGTCTTTTTTCATCTCAGGGAAATATCGAAAACTACACTACGGTAACCATCCAATTAGGATTTGTAATGTACTCGTAGTTATTCACAAATGTATTTGTGTACACAAATGTAAATGGTTATAATTGAATCTTTTTCGGGGAGACGGTTTGTAATGATGTCGCGATTTTTTTCCAGAATACAAAAAGTTGTTGCCGATGGAAGACCGTTGTTATAAACTCCAAACTACGCCAAGGTCTTGGCACGAAGCCTTTAAAGTCTGTGCGGCCGAACAAGGTCATCTCGTGATCCTTAACAGTGCCGAGGAGGCTAAACGCTGTTTGGACGCTTACTATGAGTATGCCGGAAATTCAACGGCAACCAACTTCGACAGGATAAACATTTGGATTGGATTTAATGATTTGATTGTTACGGGACAATATAAGACAATTGACGGTACGTTACGAAGATTATAATTTGACCCACTTGAATTGACCATTTTAGAAAATTAACCTGAGACCTTAGGGTTACGCATTTTCCATCTCTACCATATATATAAATTGCAGGACAGACACTGGAGAAAGCGGGCTACTGTGAATGGCATGATGGGATCCTCGACAACTTTAATGTCGATGAACATTGTGGCACCATGATGGTAGGCTTGGGTAGAAAACTGAACGGCCATTCCTGTGAGTCAAGGCTCTTGTTCATATGTGAGAGAACAGTATCGCACGAGAAAAAGGGCCTAAGCTTTCCCAAAAGTCGCAAACCTCAAGCGGTATGCGATCTATGTCCCACAGGTACGCAACAAAAATATGTGCTTTCATTTTTTAAAAAATGAATGCGCAAGTTGAATAAAAAAATATATTTGGCTCGGGATCATTGTTTTTCAAAAACAAACATCATCTACAATTTACAAAAAAATACGTTTTTAATGAACACCGTTAAAAAAGTTGAAAAATTACAACATCTGTCAAAAAAAATCATTGATTAATTAATGAAAAAAAAATTATGCCTACTTTATGGCTTCTCTGAATTGTTTCCACAATCAATTCCAATTTCGAAAATGACACTTAATTTCAAAGGCCATCTAAGTTCTAGAGTTCAATGAACCGGAGTTACAGACAGGATCACAACCTAAAAGAGTATTTTTAATAAACAATAGTTCCATTATATGCACCAAATAACCATAAGCAAACTCATTCCGGGGATATTATAGCTGCTGAGTACAAGACCAAGGTGAGGTGAATTTCTAAAATAACTGCTATTATTGATAAAATTATCTCGTTACAGGGTATAAAAAATATCCATTGCAGCCAGGCAGCTGTTATAAACTCCACACCATCGCTAAATCCTGGATCGATGCTTTCAAAGTATGTGCAGCTGAAAAATCGCACCTCGTTATCCTAAACAGCGTTGATGAAGCAAAACTCAGCACGGACATATTCATGGAATATGCCCGTGCAGATTCACCGCTAGGTGACTTTAATAAAAACGACTTTTTCGTAGGATTTAATGACTTGGTAATTTCAAAAGAATATAGAACGATCGATGGTAAGAACAATATATTATTTTTGGTATTTGTGTGATTGTATTTGTCTTACATCAATCTACCCATTTTTTTGTTTATTTTATGCACCTCATGGTATAACTTCATTCTATGTTTGTAAGAGGTGTGCGGAACCTCGAAGTACAATCAGGAAACTTGTGAATCTAAACCATACAGGGAACCCGAAAAAAAATATTTTCGTTTTTTTTTTACTTTTTTTTTTGACGAGTAAAAAGCCCAAAACTTTTGGAGCCAGGTCTATATTTCAACTTTAAACAGCTGATATCAACCCCCTGGCGACGGATTTTTTCAAAATTGGTGTCAAAATTCCAACTTCGGACTCGATATAATCCAAAGCAATAACTCAAATCATAAGATTTTATAACGCAAAATCGACTCTAAATGTGATATAGATTTACCAGTTTCCTGCTGTACAACGTGTTTATGACGCCGTGTATAATGAATGTGCCTAATATTTTTTCCACTACGCAACAGATGTTTTTTAATACGAGTGTTATAAAATATAAATTTTCCAGGCAAGACCCTATCAGAGGCAGGCTACAGCGACTGGGGTCCCGGGAGCCCCTCCGGCGGAACGGATCATTGCGGGGCGCTCTCGCAACACAAGGATGCCCCGCGCGGGTTGTTTCAGTTGAACGATGTACCATGTGCCTCACTGGACCTTCTCTTTGTGTGTGAGCAGAGCATTCCAAGTCGAATGGAAGATCCAAGCGCTCTCAAAGCATGTACAGATTGTGGAACATACGATCCAGGTACGAACCTAACCTCTATCGGCGTATGATACCTACTGAACATATGGAACAGAAGGAAGTTACAATGTGTCAAACGTACAGTTTGATGAATTCGAAGGTTACTGCCTATTTGTTTGACAGACTGCAGTGGTCCCGTAATTATCATACATACATACTATTTACTTGTTCTCTCCATTCATTCATTCATCAACAAAACTTTGGAATGAAATATCACTGTCTATTCGAATATCGACATCGTTGCAGTGCTTGAAGGAGCTCTGCAGCGAATGGTTGCTGACTGCGCAGTCGCCCTTTCAACATCACAATTGATAAAATGTATAAATATCTAACTTAATGAAAATAATACCCAGTTGTGTTAGAGATTTTGTGATTATGTTTTTGAATTTGAATTTTACTACAGAAAACAGCTGCATTCCGGGTCCGGAATGTACAGTTAAGCAGTGACCTTTTTGTACATATTGTCAAGTCAAATATTATAATGCATAAATGTATAAAAGCTAGTGATCTGTCGATAAGCAAATTGTTGTTTTTATATTATGTTTCAACAGCTGCGTGTGATCTTAAAGCAACGGCGTCCTACGGTTAGTCCAACATCTAGCTCTGTTGGCAAGTTTCCATCTATCGGGAGTAGTTGCCTGGCTCGTCGTTTCTAAACATTTGATCTAATCTTACCACGGTAGCCAAGAGATTCGTTAAAATAAATAAAATATATATCAATTTTTTTTTTTTTTTTGGTAAACTAATGTTTTTAAGACAAGATTTTTTTATGCATAGCACAAAGGGTGACAATTATTTTACAAGCAATAATTATTCGCCTGAAACACTCATCCACATTGAAAAATCTCCTGATAAAAGATACATGACGCCAACGGGACTCGAACCCGTGTCCCTTCAATTTTCGGTCGACAGCTCTGACCACTGAGCTATGGCGGCTTAAGCCGCTTAAGAGCTGTTGACCGGAAATCGAAGGGACACGGGTTCGAGTCCCGTTGGCGTCATGTATCTTTTATCAGGAGATTTTTCAATGTGGATGAGTGTTTCAGGCGAATAATTATTGCTTGTAAAATAAAATATATATCATTTGTTTGTTACAGGGTATAAACATTATCCATCGATAACAGGCAGCTGTTACAAGCTTCACACCACCGTTAGAACCTGGAACGACGCTTTCAAAGTGTGTGCAGCCGAAAAAGCACACCTCGTTATACTAAACAGTGCTGAAGAAGCTAACCTCTGCATGGACATATACATGGAATATCAAAACAGTACAAAGAAAGAACTTTTTAATAAATATCACCTTATTGTGGGCTTTAATGATTTGATAACACCAGGAGAGCATAGGACAATCGATGGTAAAACATCACTATTTTATTATTTTTTAGTCATCTTGATAATATTCACTTTCTCTTGTGAACACTGCATTGTTTTTGTTGTGGTTATTTTAAATAATTTTTGCATAAATATTACTCTTGACATCTTTATTGTTTCTACGTCATTTAATACTGATTCATCCAGATCCACGATATCAAATCGATGCCTACAGCCCTTTTCTTAACCCGCCTAATAAATTGGCCCAAATAGGTGTAGATCACCTGGTTGTATATTACACAGAGGGTGGCTCTTATAAGGTGCTACATATTTTTCTTATTAAAGTTTAAAGACAATGTAAATTATTTGTACGGGACGTGTTTGCCTGCACAAGAAACGACTGTAAATAATAAGCACCGGTACACATCAGTCCTCAACTTGGGTAATGATTTAAGTAAAACACCGTGATGTGTTCTATCCAAACCATCATAAAAGAAAGACGATTCGAATCAAAATTCACATTTTAAATTCAGAACGTACAAAGGGTTGAAGCTTATAGGTACTTCCTATTTTTTTACAGCCAACCCAATTCACAAGAAATAGTTATATGTATTTCAATACAACTGGGATTTAAAACACAGATAGAAAACTGATACAATCGGAATCCTTTCAGCGATAATTTCAGATTGGAGCACATTGTGCATCATCGCGCCATACGATACAGCAAATGGCGTAGACGACTGCTGGAGCAGTGGCCAGTTCAGTTGGTAGCCAGCAGGAATCGGCCAGCCTCTAGGCTTCAGCATCAATGGCTAATTCAGTCGGTAGCCAGGAAGAATTGGCCGGCTTCTAGGTTGTCAGCTTCAATGGCTAATTCAGTCGGTAGCCATGAAGTTGGCCAGTCTCTAGGTTTTCAGCATCAATGGCTAATTCAGTTGGTAGCCAGGAAGAATTGGCCGGTTTCTAGGTTTTCAGCTTCAATGGCCAATTCAGTCGGTAGCCGGGAAGAATTGGCGGGCCTCTAGGTTGTCAGCATCAATGGCTAATTCAGTCGGTAGCCAGGAAGAATTGGCCGGCCTCAGAACACTCAGGAATTTATAATTATAATTAACAGATCGCGTTTTAACTGGAGGTGTTCCGTCCACTCGTGTTATTTTTGAAATTTGACTGACTTAATATTTTGTTTTAACTGGGTATTTATAATTTCGCCAACAAGCGTTATTGTGACATCAATAACAATAAACAAAAAAACTTGTTTACTGTTCTAAACGCAGGTGTTTGTATGAGTCAGCGTCAGGTGTTCAATATCATGTTTTCATGTTCGATACATTATTAAAGCGACTAGTTTTGTCTATTCAATTATTGGAAATTAATTTTGAAATCGGTGTGCCATGAAAGAATTTTTTGAGGAAAATCTTTTACGCATCTTGTTTTTAAAACATTTATATTTACTTTAAACGATTGGATGTTTCAGGAAAGACCCTCCCGGAGGCAGGCTACAGCGACTGGGGCTCCAAGAACTCTTCCGGCGGGGTGGAGCACTGCGGGGGTCTTATGCGTTTATGGAAGGACAAGCCCGTTTTCACCTTGAACCATATAATATGTGACAGTCCAACCATCTCATTTATATGCGAGAAAAATACACACTAAGATAATTTATAATTTGAATAAATAATTCAGCAATTTTTTTAAATATTTTTCCATTCCTTATTTTCCTTGGTTTCCTAAGCTCGGGGTTCGTTATAAACATACCGGATTTATCGATCTCTTCCTCGATCTTTCTCTAATGGGGCAACCACTAAATCGAAATTAGGTCCTAATTTTTACCTTGTATGTACTTTCTTTGTTTTCTGAAAATATTGATCCCATTGTAAAATAATTGATTATTTATCAACATGCCCCGTGTACCGGACAGCAGATGGATGGACCTAATAATTATTAAATAATTAAGAAAATGAATATTCGGATATCACACATTTTACGATGCCGAATCCTTTGAGGCTTATCTCGCACGATGAGTCATATTAATAAGATTTTAAATCACCTAACACGTGTCATATCGCCAATTCAAGGATGAATTATTGACAAAACTTTGGTCTAAGTAATTAATTCTCGGCGCTATGACGCATTATAATATTTTGTTTAGATATAAGAATAGTCGCTCCACATTAAAACGTGTAGAAATTGTATTTTAACCCAAAAATACGCAAAAAATTGGCCCAACCAGTGGTTGTCCGACGACATTCGCGAAGTTGTGTTTCATTGCAAATCCTTCCTTAAGGTACCCCCGAGAGGAAAACGGCATTTTACAGTCGATGTCACTGGCGAAGGTGTCCAGTACACCCCGGTTATATTTTGATTAGGAACTTTATAAATTTCACCTGCTATGTTTCTAGTCACTCCAGAGGGAGACCCTTGGCGAGTCCAAGGCGATTTATGGCCATTGATTGTTAAAAATTGTTATTCAGGTCAAAGTTTAAAGATAGGTAAATCGAAGAACCTTGAGAAGTGAGGATATCGCTCTCGAAAAAAGACCAGCTTGGTTCATCTTTTTGTTTGTTTTGTGGTATTCAAATGGAATTTTGTTTTCGTATTGTTTAGAAAAGGGGAGAACAAGCAACAGAGATTATTAATGTGATCATTCAGACAAATAAACCAGTCATTGATTAAAAATCAAATCAGAAAAAAAGGTGACAATATTCTGTTTCATCACGACATTATGACAGTCGTACATGGTTGCACGAAGTTAGTTAATTTAAAAAAAGGTTTTTTTAGAAATTACCACCTACCCCCCACTCCCTTCAGCTTAAAAACATACCCGAATTGGGGATGCCATAGTCCCACTGGCTTAGAGTAGTTGGGGCCCTTAATTGGTACCTAAAAAAATTCATACCTTGAACGAGGATAAGCGAAAATATACGTTTAGCGAGGGGTCACTGTAGTAAGTTTCTGATGACTGTACACATATTTGTACCTACATTTGGGTAAGTAAAATCGTTAGGGGTTTTTTGATGACTGTTTCGAATTACTCACGCTAGGGGAATTCCAGTTAGACGTCTCCAATTAAAACCTACAGTGGAATTCTTAGGGTCTTTTTTTAGATGTCATACATCTACACTCACAAGGGAATAAAATTAAAATAAGACCAGTAGTTAATTACTTGCGGTTACGAGACATGGTGACTAGCTCAAATCATTGAAATTTAAATGAAAGATAATTTGAAATGAAAATGCTTTGATAGATCTTTGAACCTACTCTACAATTAATGGAGTATATGGAATTAACATGAACCAAGAACTCCACTTTAAATCATCGTAAAATTCCGTTTCCAAAGACTGGGTGGATTAGACATGTTGAAGGAATGCCATGTGAGAGGACTTTAAATATTAGCCACCACTACCGACTATGTCAATATTATTAGTGTTCGTAACAGGTAGGTTAATGAATATCTTCTATTACCCACTCAGGCCTCTGGCACATTCTCTCTGAATTTGTGTGTATTTCCGCATTTTTTTATTTTTATAGTGAATACCTCACAAGAGTCCCAACTGCTCCCGTCTGGAGCCAGTGAGACTATGGCATCCCCAATTGGGGGATGTTGTGAGGCTGAAGGTAAGTGGGGAAGGGAAAGAGGAAGGTGGGGAAGTACCTGGCTATTCAGATCTAGTCACAAAACATGGTTAAAGCCATTT
Organism: Hesperophylax consimilis; assembly: GCF_061612785.1. NCBI lineage: Eukaryota > Metazoa > Arthropoda > Insecta > Trichoptera > Limnephilidae > Hesperophylax > Hesperophylax consimilis. Next base: position 10,133,818 of record NC_142856.1, on the reverse strand, counting down.
CAAGCAAAGTTTCAACACTGAATGGTGGTCTTTCACCAGGGCGATACTCAGAGTATCTGCCTTTATTTTCCGTTATCATTCCCCCGTTTTATGTGTTTCATGTTCGTATTCGTACCGTGAAACTTAAGGGAGTTTAAATCAAAACCTCCTATATCACAAGGACACTGAATCAGATCGGCTTCTTAACTTGTATGATATCCTCCAAAATTTTTTTGTAATTAAAAACAACATTTAAATGTTTCATCATTATCAAATAAGAATAAATAGAAAAATAAATGAAAACAACATTTATTGTAGGATTTCATACAAGTTAGGAAGGAGGTCGATTTGATTCATTGTTCCGGGTGATCTAGGATTTGGTTAAATTCACGATAATCTCAGAAGAAAACAAACTGTTTTTTAAACAATTTAAAAACATGTAGGACCTACATTTAATTATTATTTTTTTTAAATAGGCTTAATTTTTCTTTTAACTACTCAGGTTACTAGGGTCAATTATTTTGACACGTGCACGTGTAAATATAGAATTATTTAAAAATACAAATTTCAGTTGTTAATCCGTCTGTCTGTAACTCCAGTTCCTTAAAACCTTTTTTTAAACATATATTTATTATGTACAGTATACAGAGAAAATATATCGTCACCCAGCTGGGCCGCGTTGTGAGGCGGTTAAGGTAGGTGCTGTTGGAAAGGATTAATTAATGTGGTTGAAGAGGCCGGGACTATATAAAGGTGGAAAAATTAATTTGCTTTGAATTTTGGTGCATTTTAGACACCTACCTATAAGAAATAATTGTATAATGTATAATGTTTTCAAGTGAAATTATTTTAGTTGCCCTTTTATTTATAATAATAATTTTCAACTGAAAAAATTTCATTTTTGTTGGGACCTTAATATTTTTTGTCTCAAATTGTCAATAATAATAACTCCCCTCCGAAGTTTCGCGGTATGAGCGTGAAATACGTTGTAAATCGTTCCCAACATCAAATAAATGAGTTATTCGGTGCGTAAAAGCCCTCACGGCCATTTAGTAAATAAATGTCATTCATAAGAAGAAAAGTAAGAGTGGTAAAATGTCTGTGTGTCTGTGAGTGCACGTATGTATGCATTATTGTATCAACGAACCTATCTCTCCTGCTTCCCTTTGGCGTTAAGGACTGAGCCTGCCGGCGTCCCCTATACCGCCCGGAGCCCCCCTAGTGCCCCCTAGCGCTCCCTAGCTCCCCCGTTGCGCCACCCCTGCTAAACTCCCAGCGATCGATATGTCTGTCTAGCACCCGAATAACGGTAATCGCGTACATTGCAATATATTTACAGGGGTCTGTTGCACCAAGGGAGAGGTGCTCAAGCGTTGGATCGCGATCTACTTACTGCAGAGTAAATCTATTTAATATATGAATTCTGCAGAAGAGTCCCAATTGCTATCTTTAATTGGGGTATGATGTGAGGCTGAAGGGTATGGAGTAGGGATAGAGTTGGGGAAGATGAACGTTGGGATGTATCTGGCTAGGTAAAATTTCGATCGCGCTGGCCTCGCTTATTATGAATATTTTTTAGATAAAACCTTTAGATTCACCTTAATTACTGTACGACACAACTTTTAACCTTCGGGGAGGTGGAAAATATTGCAATAAAAATTTCAATTACGTAAAACTAAAATTAGCTTTCGTTTTGTGAAACGAGACCGTCCATTTTCAAACTTTTATTTGTTTATTGTCAAATGTCATTTTGTTTTGTTGGTATTTCTGTTACTATAGGACAAAACGAACGGCTAGAAGTAGCTAGAGACAATCGCGCGGGCGTTTTTTTTAATGTTAAAAAATTCCGTCAAATTAGTATTTACCTAATATGCATGCATTGTGTGCGTTGTGATTGAATTTTATTAGCTGGATTTTATTTTTTTACGTTCAAATTTTATTTAAGTAAACTATTCCTGCGATGTTGAGCGGCTACGCTAAGTTTTTGTAACATGGTTTATGATGAAAAAGAAAATTCCCCCTTTATACCGCCTGCTCGCGTCAAGGCAAGAAAAACATCCCAGTTTTCAATTAGTTTAGCGGCTACGCTAGGTTTGTGTAACATGGTTTGTGATTAAAAAAAAAGTGTCCCTTTTATACCGCCTGCTCGCGTCAAGGCAAGAAAAACATCCCAGTTTTAAAATAGTTTAGCGGCTACGCTAGGTTTGTGTAACATGGTTTTTGATATATATATATATATATATATATATATATATATATCTGTAAAAAATATATATCTATATATATATATAAAACTACAACAAACCTAGCGTAGCCGCTAAACTATTTGAAAACTGGGATGTTTTTCTTGCCCTGACGCGAGTAGGCGGTATAAAGGGGACACTTTCTTTTGAATCACAAACCATGTTACACAAACCTAGCGTAGCCGCTAAACTACTTGAAAACTGGGATGTTTTTCTTGCCTTGACGCGAGCAGGCGCTATAAAAGGGGCACTTTCTTTTGTATTACAAACTTAGCGTAGCCGCTCAACATCGCAGATATAGTTTACTTAAATAAAATTTGAACGTAAAAAAATAAAATCCAGCTAATAAAATTCAATCACAACGCACACAATGCATGCATATTAGGTAAATACTAATTTGACGGAATTTTTTAACATTAAAAAAAACGCTCGCGCGATTATGTTTCTAGCCACTTCTAGCCGTTCGTTTCGTCCTATAGTAACAGAAATACCAACAAAACAAAATGACATTTGACAGTAAAGTTTGAAAATGGACGGTCTCGTTTCACAAAACGAAAGCTAATTTTAATTTTACGTAATTGAAATTTTTATTGCAATATTTTCCACCTCCCCGAAGGTTAAAAGTTGTGTCGTACAGTAATTAAGGTGAATCTAAAGGTTTTATCTAAAAAATATTCATAATAAGCGAGGCCAGCGCGATCGAAATTTTACCTCTGGCTATTCCGATCTGGTCACCAAACATGTCTAAAGCTATTTCAAACAACGTTTCGATTCTGAATGGCGGTCTTTCACCAGGGCGATATTGAGAGTGTCTACCACTGTAGAAAGTGCCGCAAATATACCTACTACATATAATTTAATATATTAATTAAATGTGAAATAACACAATGTAATTAAATAAAATTAACTTGCGCATATGGGGATTGGTAGTCAAGGATCTTACCCCTCGACCATCGAAGATCTATCGCCCGATCGGGGGGAATTTAACTAATTTACAAAAAATTTCACCAATTCTCCCCAGGGGTATGCTGGATTACCTTCCATAATCCATATTTCATAATATTATATAATTCGGAATAAATAAGGCCCATTTGTGCTTCAGTAGCTTCGTCCACACAGTCCACACAACGGACAGCACACATTTTCAATTATCTAAGAAATAGAAAAATGGATAAATAAAAAATGGGTGTATGTGCGTGAGTGCCATCAAAAGTTCACATAATTCGCATTGTCATCGACAACGAGTCCGTATGCCGAGTTTCTGTCGATCGGATGTCAGTTAATTTCCATTTCGATGGTGAGATGGGTCAATTTTCACATCAAAGATTTGCATCAATTCATTCATACCGAAAACAAAAGAGAAATTCAAATAGATGTTTATATTTTAAAAAAGTCCAGTCTTTAAAAAAAAAGATCAACTCTGCTTTTGCCACTAACTTTCATCACATGTAATTGTAGGCGGATAAAACAGCAACAGTAAAATCATACAATTTTTAGTGTTTCCAATACAGAATTTCCGGGAGTAAAGTGCACTAACTTCGGGAGGTGATTCAAGTACAAGTAAAAAAGATAAATTATTTTTTCGAATTTCCTACATTTGGTGGTACTTTTCAGGTAAAAACGTAAAATTGATCCGCCGTGTGTGTCTTGCATTATTATTGGTCTGTTGCTAAAGATACTGTTCCGCGCCCAAGCGCTGTCATTCCGTCAGTCTAAATTGCCGCGCTTTGTGTCAACAACATCTATTTTTTTCGCAAAGTATCTGATAATTTAATGTATCTAGTCGTGTTTTACTTTAAAAACATGATCGTTTTAATCCAAACGTGTTAATGTAGTATGTCTTTATCTTAGTGTTCACTTAAACACTTTCTTGAAAGAACATCTTCATTCAGGGCTCGTTTTTTCTTCAAAGACTTACTTTTAACATTGTGTTTATTTGTGTGATAATGTGTGGCTTCACCCATAAAGAATGTGCAGGCATTCATTATGTTTATGAGCTGTATGATGTAAATTACATGGAAAGTGGACATTTTGAAAATTTATTTAATTAGTCAAAACCAATGACATTAGTAAGTGGTTAATAGTTGATTAATTTTATCGTTCAAAGCGTTACTACATTTTTTTAAATTTTTGTACAGTTCTCTTTTGAATTTGGTTTAAAACATACGAATTGTAGCATAATTTGAAACGTCAAATACTCGGCGTAATGTTATTGTTTACTTGCTTTTCAATGGAAACGGGCCATTTACAACGTTGACAAACGTTGTTACAAGTTTGTCCTCACACTAAGGATTTTTAGTAGGTATGTCTTTTTGCATGGGAAAAAAGTGTCGAAAAAGTTGTTTATCTTTTTTAGTAATAATGTAGAATCGCCTCCCAAAGTTAGTGGACTTTACCCCCGGACACCCTATAAAGTGTTTCTCTGCGAAATTTTATTTTCTGCATCGTAAAGTTTTTAATAAAAGTGTGTTTGTTTGAAGGACCTGTCAGTTAAGCATGTTTTCTGTGTCTGTTTGTACATAACCTAGGAATTCATATTTGTATAGCGCCCTTGAAGTGATTTGTCACTAAAGCGGCGCTTCACAAATTATCCAATTATTATAATCATTCGGCGCACGTCCCTGCAAGTCAAGCCGAACCTATTTGCATCGGACTATGACTGCATTCGGTTTCTTCTACGAAAGAGAACTCTAACAGTTTAATAGTCGCCAAAAACGTTCTTGTTTTTCACGTCCGATGTTTGCCTCTGAGTAACGACTCTTTCAGATGGCATCGTGACATTTATTTATTATTTTAGCCATTTGTACATCCAAATTTACAAATGTCAACTTTTTTATAATACAGATTCATTATTACATCTTTATAATTTATTACATTTTCCTTTGATTAAAATGGTTCCAGCTTGAATCTATCAATTGGTGCAGACATTATTTTTTCCGGCAGAGCATTATAATATTGCTTTATATAATTGTTATAACAGTTTTTTGTATTGGCTTTGTCCTTTTTTAGTAGCCTAATTTCATTGCACGTTCTTGTGTTACGTATGATAATGTCCTTGTCGTACATAATTAATAGGTAATACGTTTTTTATTATTTTATGCAAAAATGTCATCGCGTTGAAGATCATATGACAGCCGATAGTAGAAGGCACTAAAGGAAGTAGAATTGCACACTCAAAGGCTTGCGATTTAATAATTTCCTTGTAGATTTGAATTATTGTAGGGTTTTCCAATAAGAGGTGTTATTTTGAATAGCCCGCTGTTTCGGTAGATGTTACGTTTGAAGCTGTCATTTTTTTATATTTGACAAGTAGAAAGTACGCCATTAATAAAAATGGAACGATACACGCTTAAACAACGCATTGAAATGATTAAAATGCACTATTATTAATTATTAGAATTCCATCGAAAAATCATCTTGAGTCATGAGGCCCATTTCCACCTCAAAATTGTCGAATCTAGGGCTTGGAAAACCCAAGAGTTATTGTTGAAAAGCCTCTCTATCCTCAAAGTATGACTTTTTGGTGCGGTTTATGGTCCGACGTAGTCATTGGACCTTACTTTTTAAAAAATGAGGCTGGAGCAACAGTTACGGTGAATGGATTGCGCTATCGAGAGATGATTAATGATTTTTTATGTCCGGAATTAGATGGTATTGATCTGGACAGCGTTTACTTTATACAAAACTGCGCTACGTGCCACACAAGCAACAAAACCATTGATCTTTTACGGGAAAAGTATCTTTGAATATCAAAATAACATATCTTATTGAAAAACCCTGATAACTCTAAACAATCCTGCACAGCTAGTTACCTATTACTTCAATACCTATCTTCACGGCATCTACGTTACGCATCGCGTCGGTACGAATGCCACACTCAAAATATAGCTACTAGTTGAGTACCAATCTACATAGGTATCGGCGTGCCCCTCGGCGAGAATGTTCTCGAATAGCCAGATTTTCCACCGGAATTACATTTGCTACGGAGGATGAAAACTGGATATCCTGATGAGAATAAAATTGAATTTGTTACGGGACTGCTGGAGGTTTATTTCTAGCTTGAAAATGTAGATAAATCTCTCTGGACAGTATGGACATGGCATGTACTCAATAGTAATTAATTAATATTTCATTCATTCCCCAATCCAAAGGCTACATAAGCTCGGAAATAAATTCAGTTCCGTGGATATTTTCATTTATTCTATACTGAAATTCAAATCAGAAATTTCTAAAATTTGGTTTCCCTAATGTTATTCTATTTAATCTGTAACTAATATTTCCCATATTAAATACCCCAATTTTCCTTTTAATGTTGATTTTGGCTAATTATTCGAGGTAGGTATCAATACTGGTCTTAAATATATTATTCTCATTATTTATGTTATTTTTCTGCAATAATGTATATTAATAAAACTGATTTTATGTTAAAAACACTAAAGGCGTAGATAAATTAATAAATAAGATAAATATTCTAATCTAAGCATGTTTTTTATATTTTTGCATGAGTGCGTTTCGACTGTCGCCGAGCTACGAGCAAACTACACGGACCATCTAGGCCAGAGATTATATGAAAGTTAGGTGTATATAAGTTTGGTCTGTGCCCAGAACCTAGTGCGATTTGTGCAAAATTTCATCAAGTAGTATTAACACTCTGCTGTATGGGGTGGGAAAATGGGCGAGGGTGGTTTTAGAAAAACCCTTCCGACCGCGAACGAACTCAACGAATGTATCGAAGGTGACCGGTGATTTGCCACACAAATTCTCCAACAGTTTTAAACATCGGTAAGTCAATTTACACGACTACTGATTATGGCAAAACCCTACATATAGATGACAGGTATTGTCAAAATATTGTATCAATATCTCAGCGTGCATGTCGGCATTTTGAAGTTATCGCCGCAGACCTGTGCCCGGCGAGCCCTTGTAACCGACTGAGACCCGATATATCTCACATCGGAAAATGATCCGATATGCGTGGCCCATACTTCAAACGCCAAAGCTGACTCTATCTATATTGGCTTTATTAACGAATTCGTGGCATCTTTTCTCACACCATATGGTAATTTAATAAAATTGCTTCGGGCGACATCGACAGTCGCCACACCCCCCATCCTACTTCTCGCACAGGAACGATATTTCACATTGATTTTGCAAGGAATGTAGACTCTCTTTATATATAACTAAATGCATAAAGCTCGCATTGAAAAACCGCGCAGTTCAGAGGGTTCCAGGTCGCGTTCCCAGGGGAGAAAGTGATGATATATTGCCAGCCATAGAGAAGCAACTCTTAGACATGGACAAGTGAGAGTTCTGATATGTGATTCAACACACGACTCCAGCTTCATCAATACTGAAATACTTTATTCTATCTACCCGCGGAAAAAACCGACTGATTCCACATCTACAGTCTACAACCACTACCCTAACCCCTCTTGAAACAGATTTTTGAACAAAAATAAATGCAAATTTTTTATATATTTTTTTATTTCTGTACTGTTTACATAAGAAGGTACTTACCATTTTGTTGTACAACGAACTCTATAAATGTATGTTTTTTGTGTTTAGTTTGAATACCTCTTATTTCATTATGTAAAATGTTTTTTTGAGATATTAACCGATTATAAAGTGTTATTTTATATTACCAATATTAGGTAGGTACCTGCCTATTGCATTTTATTTTTTCTTGCTTGTGCAAAAATTTTACATGTTTATATTTATTCACGCTAAGGCTTTTACATTATTACAAAGTAAAGGTAAGCTGTTCAAGAGTAGAATAACGAGTCTATATTACATAACATATTAGGCTGAGTACAAACAATATAAGCAGGTACAAGTTGTCTTTGAGAGCTGTTTATACATTCAAGTAATAGTTGATCAATAAATAATACATAATAATTAGAGTACAAAACAAGTACTTAATGTACTATGAAAGTAATAGCGGAACAATATATAGTAGCATTGTTGAAATGTTTATAGTATTTAGCAAACCTCTATAATGCCAGATTGAGTATTATACAGAACATAGCTTAACATAAAACATATTAAATAAACATGACAATTTTCAAAAAAGACGATGGCTGGTGTTGTAAATATTTATAACACACGAAAAAAAATGAGTACGGCTGTTTTATTACAATTCTGTTAAAACGTGATGGCACACCACTTCCTAACAAACTCTCAGCGTATTAAAAATATATCTGAACAGGTGTTCATGCTGTTTCGCTTATCCTAACAATATAAAGACAAAATGCGAAAATATCAGAAGTTTTATGAACACATGTTCTGACATCCCCATAACATATTCGTGTTTTATGGTCAGTTTGTTAGGAAACCTGTCAATTCATTCGTTAAAGTCCTGCAATCCTGTTTTTAACAGGAAGACGAATAATTTGACCAGAAGTTTTCTCCATGCATGTGTCTACGTTATTCACGATGTCTTTCATCTCGTTTAAGCCTAGTTATTGTGATTGATTGACAGCAAGTTAATGTGTTTATTGTGTTAATATAGAATATCCTAAGAGCGCATACCTTGTCATTGTTTATTACCATTTGAATTCAGTTCTAAAGATAAGTTATTCGGGCGTTTTAATAAAATAATACAATATTGGGCATCAGAAAATACCTTTTTATTTAAATTTAAATTATTGTTGAAGTATTGTTTGACTTCGAACTCAGAATTATGAAATAATCATTCAATTGTTTTTATTCCCCTCTAGCGTTTGGGGGTCTTATATGACCGGGCGTCCATATGTTATAAAAGTATCATTTAACCCTTCCAGCATTTGAGGAGCATATATGACCGGGCGTCCATATGTTATAAAAGTATTATTTAACCCTTCCAACATTTGAGGGTCATATATGACCGGGCGTCCATATGTAATAAAAGTATCATTTAACCCTTCCAGCATTTGAGGCGCATATATGACCGGGCGTCTATATGTTATAAAAGTATTATTTAACCCTTCCAGCATTTGAGGGTCATATATGACCGGGCGTCCATATGTAATAAAAGTATTTGTATTTTTTTTTTTCTTGAGAATATACATATTTTTTACGATAGAAAGAGAAATAGTAATTCTTTCCAGTTTGTCTCAAATATGTATGCTGGAATCCACTAATAAAATCCTAAAATAGCCAAAATGAACCATTCATATTCCGATATTATTATTATTATTATTATCTTTTATTGGTTTAAAGAGGTGCAGTTATAATTTATAGATATTACAAAGTTTGTTTTACATCAAAAACAGTATCGTAACACACTTTTTTTTGAGCAAACATTCGTGTTAAAAGGTAGAAAAACGTAATTAATTACTATTTTAACTATATTTTTAATTTTAAAAAAGAAAAATAAAATAAAAGTTACAAACAATTGTTTTGAAAAAGTAATAGAAAAAGAAAGAAGCAGAAAAAAGGATATCTAATATTATTTTCGAGAATTTTGATATTATTTTAAAAGTGTAATAATTGAAGAAATACTACTGAATTATATTTTTTATTGTGTTTTTGAATTTAACGTTTTGTAATCTTTTGTTTGTTACCTCCAGATAGGTAATTGGTTAAACCATTTCACTTCACTATATTTATAAAATTGTTGGGCTGTGGTGATGTTGCAGTACGGGATGGTTGTAAATAAAAGTGAAGGTACACTTTTCTTACAAATTCCCCAAACAAAACGAACGTGTTTTCTAAATATCGAGTTCTCTCAATTTTTCTATGATTGGAGTAAAAATGTGGTTACGTTTTTGACAATTTTTTTACGTTTGATATTAAATTGTAATGTTCATTTTCAAAACATACACGGAAAGATAATTTTATCTAGTTTCCACAACAGTATTTGATTTTACGAAAAAATAAGAAATAAGGTGTATGTAGCGCATTTGAAATACACAGAAAACATTGCAAACTGCACAAAAGTGATGAAAGTACTGAAGGGTTAAAGTGTATACGAAACATACTGTATATAACTTATGCATCTGCTTGAGTACTGTAATAAAATCAACTAAGATTGATAAACCTATACACTACATTTCCTTGAATAGAAATCCGTTCGTTGTCCCTAAAACAGAACTCTGAGCGACAAATGACCATTGTTAAGATGACAAAGTTACTAAATTCGCTTCAGTAATTTCGAAGTGGGAAGTCTGTTCTAATACCTCGCACCAAGTCTATCTACAATTCTGCAAACAATCATCAAGTCGCACCACGCTGAATTTAACTCAACACTAAAATTATACTGACAGAGTTTATTGTTTGAAACATTTTACAGTGTTAAAAAATATTACATTAATAAAATTGCAATTGGGATATTAACATTACAATAAAAAAATATTCACAAATATGCAAAAATCAAGGTTTAGTTGTTACTGGGTGGAGATGCTACTAATGAAATAAAAGTAAGCAAAATAAAATATAAAAAATAATTAGTAGCACAGAGAATGAGAAGAGAGAAAAAAAAAAGCATAATATAATTTTTAGTTCAAATTCAGGATTTTCCAATAAGAGGTGTTATTTTGATATTCAATCGTAAAAGATCAATGGTTTCGTAGCTTGTGTGGCACGTAACACCGTCTTGTTGAAAGTAAACGTTGTCCAGATCAATACCATCCAATTCCGAACATAAAAAAATCATTAATCATATCTCGATAGCGCAATCCATTCACCGTAACTGTTGCTCATTTTCGAAAAAGTAAGGTCCAATGACTCCGCCGGACCATAAACCGCACCAAACAGTCACACGTTGAGGATAGAGAGGCTATTCAACAATAACTCTTGGGTTTTCCGAGCCCCAGATGCGACAATTTTGCTTGTTGACGAAGCCACCGAGGTGGAAATGGGCCTCATCACTCAAGATGATTTGCATTTGATTCACTCAAGAGAATTTTAATAATTTCAATGCATTGTATATATTATTTATATTATTTCAATGCATTGCGTGTATCGTTCCATTTTTATTAATGGCGTAGTTTCTACTTGTCAAATTTCAAATAATGACAGTTTCAAAAGTAACATCTACCGAAATAGTGGGCTATTCAAAATAACACCTCTTATTGGAAAACCCTGTACTTGTATTTACCATGACATCATATTAACTTATAGCTAATAAAATTGGCGTACATTTTTAAAAATATACGAGGCCTTCTATACAGGTGTACATATTGTCACATTCAACAAGTAAACTTGTTAATTTATTTTCATTTAGGGAAATCAACAGTTTAAAATAAGGTTGATTTATACACCTTGGCACTAACTAGTGTGGTGTAAAACTGAGCAATTTTTTTAATTTGTTTTTTACATTAGCTCCACAGAGGATTGTCATCTTTGGAGATGCTGTGTGGAGGGTTTTTTTTAGGAAAGGAAGGACGGGAAGTTCTGGGAAGGAAAAAAATACGAATGGTGTGTAGGGGTTATCTCGGGGTTAGTGAGTCCAGGAGTGACGGACGTAAGAATCCATCCCTCCCATTGCGGTGTAAGGCGGTGTTCCGAGAGAGTCCTGTTGGAGAGGTCCAAAGGTCTCCCTCAACTAGACTCTTCAGATCCGACCTACCACGCAGTTGGTATAAACCTCGTCCCATGCACCCGGGCACCCTTGCTAAGTCACCAAACGTAACGCACCGCATGGGATAACCTATGACAGAGGTGTTGGTTATCGATTAATTAAAATATTAATAATATTATGAATAAACAAAAGACAAACATAATAATTTGTTTCATCGATGTGTTATTTTTTCAAATAATTCGATTTTGATTGCCTTTTACTGCAGTGGGGTCAATAATGCCGTGCATCTAAATTGGCTCACCTGTCGCTTGGGCTCTTTTGACTTGCGAAGAACCTTATATAACCAACTTCTTCCCAGTTGAAGAATTGAAATTTGTCTGCCGCATGTATCAAATTAATAATATACATAATATTCCCTTCCATAAATGTATGAAGTGTTGGCACGACGCTCGTCTAAAAATAAAATATCGTCTAAATTACGTAATTTCCCAATGTTTTGATATTTTACGGTGTTTTGGGTTAGGTAAGCTTACGGTACTTGCAATAAAACAATCGATGGCAGGCTTCAGCAGGTTGCAATGGCGGGAACGCCTCCCCGCCTGTCTGTCCCCCACCCACCCCCTGGGAGGCAGGCGGTCTGCGGAGGGTGGCCGCCGGGGCTGGTTGGGAGGGGAAGAAGGTGAGCTGCCAGACGCAGAGCGGTACACACACTTTGGGCAGATGACATCAAAGCTATTGAATATAAAGGGCACATAAACATTGACATTAAGGACCGCAGAATTGATAAAATTTAAATATTAACGATTTTTTTAAGCACTTCTAAAAATTCTTTCGAATTAAGTAAGCACAGTGTAAAATGAAATTATAGACAGAGAAATCAATTTATTGGGACGCATATATTTATCAACTATAAAATAGCACAGAGAACTAACGCAAGAATGAGAAAATTATATATATTTCGTGGATTTCACTGACAGTATTTCTTGAACTGTATGTTATTTTTTACTTGCATTTTATAAATTTTCCTTCTAGATGCATGAAAAAATTTACATTCATCTAAATAAATATTTAAAAACAAACAAACAAAAGTAAGGTTTTTATAATTTTATTTATTAACTTTTTAAATGTTTCAATAAATTAAAATGACAAAAAGTTTTACAACAAATGGATAATCTCGGTATCAGAGAGTTAGTACAATTTTAAATGTATCTACAATCATATTTCTTATACGCACATGTCACAGATTACTAATATGATTTGTGTACTTGTATCTCTTACTCATACGCACATTTTACATATTACATATATGATTTGTGTACTTGTTGATGTCTTATTTTTAAATTTGTCGATATCATATTTCAAATTCAGAATTAACAATATCACCTTGTTTGTCGTTGTTTGTTACGAGTATAAACATTTGCGCATTGTACTTAATAATGTTTGTAATTACTCGAAAAATCTACGTGCTTAATGTTAGAAATTTGACGCTATCAAAAGCACTACTACTCGCGAGAGCGTTAAAAACAGAAGGTGAATTCTTGCGTGGAATTTCACGGCGGGGCGTACAGGAGGTTAGCGAAAAGTGGCGAGGTATGCGCTTTACACATTACTCTGCGGTTTTCAGTCTAGACTGGTAAGAAAATTCTACTGTCCAAAATTGCTAGAAGTTAAGGCAATAATAAGGGTGTAAACTAACACGTAAACCTTTAATAATTTTTTTTTTAAAATTTTTTTATTTAATATTTGAAAAAAAATATTTTTACATAGATAAGTATACAAGATAAAAAAAGATATAAAACAATAGAAATTAAAGTAGCCTTTCCTCACCATAAAGAGACAATGCTCTTGTGTTTGGTGAGGGAATTCTATTTATTTTATAATAAAAAATATATTAAGTGTCCGTTATAAGCGTTCAAAAGGAAGAATATTATTAGGTACTGAAAATAGAGGGAGCGCGCTAATTTAAAAAAAAGATTATCTTATTGTACAAAATTTAAGTCTGCTAAAACGCGAAAAGTAATCGACAGATATAGCTTTAAAATAAAATTTCTAAGTTTGTTCTTATAAGTGCCTGGAGTGTTTAGAGAGTGGTTTCAATGGTAAAAGAAGTCGGGGACGCCCGAGGAATACTTAACGCAATATCTCTGTACCGGAATGAGATACGTAGTCTAACTAAGGTAGTGAATGGTGAAAGAAATCGGAGACGCCCGAGAGAGACATTAATACAGAGATGACGGACCGCCAAACAACTCGGTCTTGACACACACTTCTTGCCTCATTCACATTCATGCATCATCTCATACATACTCTTCTATTATTCTGACTCTTGACTTGGCCAGACTCAATTATCAAAATATTTAATAAATCGCGACTTGCAAAAATTTCTTGACAAGCGTGAGTGAGTCAAGCGGTATTTAAAATGTCTTGACAAGCGTGAGTGAGTCAAGCGATATTTAAAATGTTTTGACAAGCGTGAGTGAGTCAAGCGATATTTAAAATGTCTTGACAAGCGTGAGTGAGTCAAGCGATATTTAAAATGTCTTGACAAGCGTGAGTGAGTCAAGCTGTACTTAAAATGTCTTGACAAAGGTGAGTGAGTCAAGCGGAATTTAAAGATACACTGATTTTTTTATACCTGTAGCATAAAAAAGAACCAGATACGTTTTTTTATAATTTTGGAAGCTATCTTTGCGATTTTTTTAAATCAATAAACGATGGTATGTAGAATTGACAAGTAAGCGTAAAGCTTTGACAAGTTAATTTTAATGCAAAAATATTAATTCAATATATCTTATATTTTTATTTGCTATTGTGTTCATATATAATCCTCGCTTAAGATTATAAAATAAGATGGCAAAAAAACGGGATAGAGAAAAATTTCTGAGATTCATTGAATCACATTTTCGGTGTGAATAATACGAAATCATGATGATTAAATTAATTGTACATGATTTAATTTTTTATTATAAAATTATGATTTATTTTTATTTCATTTGCACGGCAACATTCCCTCATCACTTTCCTCCCCCATCCCGCTACAACGCCAAAACCTGTTTCCCACTTTCTTTCCTGTATACTAATAAACATATATATTGTTGTATAATGCATTATAAAGGTTTAATACATTTATTCTACTTACTTTCTTATATTTTTTAAACTCTTTACTTAGTTCGACTTTTTATATTTTAGTCTACATTTACTAAATGCCATGTTGTATATTACCAAATCAAGTGAACATTTATAAAATTGGTCTGTTTCTTTTCCATCCTCCTTTGTATATTAAGTCAATATTAGGACAGTTTATGTTCCAAATTAAATAAATAAAAATATAATCTTGTTCAAATGGCGAACTACCTACCTATCGTATCTAAAATTAAGAATATGAATATGTTAAATTTTCCACAAGTATAAAAATGGGTTCGGCTTGTTTATCACTATACTGTTAAAAATGTGACTGTGATCATTTCCTAATAAAATATTAGTCATTCAGAACATATCCGAACATGTTTTCAACACAGGTGGCCGAAATTTTATACGAAAGAGATGCGAAATTAGTATTATTTTTAAGAACACATGTTCCGACTTCCTAATAAAATATTCGTGCTTTAATGTTATTTTGCTATGAAATTTGTCAATTCATTATAAGCTTTCAATCTCGTTTTTAACAGGAAAACTAATAATTTGACAAGATTTTGAATAAATCAACAATATTTGATACCTATATCAGCTCGGTACATAAGTGAATCGACCTCGTTATAACAGTAAAAAATTATATCAAGAAGCCTCAACTAAAATATCGTTTTGTAATTGCTCATTATGGCCGTGATCTCGCTATAGCCGTGATCGATATCGATTTACTTTGTAAACTTTGAATGTTGTAACACAATAAGCTACAAATCTCCTATAAAAGGGATTCCAACTAGACACAATAGACATAATATCAGTTGGAGTAA
Organism: Hesperophylax consimilis; assembly: GCF_061612785.1. Classification (NCBI taxonomy): domain Eukaryota; kingdom Metazoa; phylum Arthropoda; class Insecta; order Trichoptera; family Limnephilidae; genus Hesperophylax; species Hesperophylax consimilis. Next base: position 10,118,144 of record NC_142856.1, on the reverse strand, counting down.
CACTACGCTTCATGGTGTTAAAATTATTTCTAAATAGTTACGCTACGGATTTTGATAAGGTTTTCACTAAAATTTAGAGAATTTCTTTTTTAAGGTTTAAATATATAAAACATGTATATTATATTTACAGAAAGTAGAAAAAAGTCTCCGAGGAACGCGGGGTACACGTCAGATAGTTATGTTTATAAGACCTTCATATAATAAATATCGAAATAAATATAATCAGAAACGGTGAAATAAATCATTTCTTGGGCGTTAAAATAAACACCATTGAATAAAAATCCCATCCAAGTTATCTCCTCCATCCTTTTATGGGAAAGTGTTGCATTTCCTTGGATGCAACTAGCTTTTCGGACTTAGCGACAATCACTTGGGATCTGGCGCGTGAATAAAGAAGCTTAAAGCTCTTCGTGCTTGAGGTAAGAAAGGATGTTATATTATTCTGAGTTACCACCGAGAATACCACGGATAGAGAACACCGAGGATTGTATTTTATTGCTTCCATAAGATGAATTGTAATCAAAATGTAAGTCATAAGAAAATAAATTGATACGCAAATATGTTATAGCCAAATAACGTTAAATTATGTTATAAAACACGACAACTAAGATGGGAAAACCATATAATTTTCAAATACATGATACCCTTTCCGGAACGTTTTTTTCTATGGCATACATTACATACAATGTAGTTAGTTATAGGCTGAAACTGATAACGGTGAAAATATTAGAAAAAAAGTTTTGTTTTTTAAATCATTCAATCTATATAAATGAAAACGTAAATGTTCGTTTCTTCTTCGTGAAAATTCTTCACCGATTGCTTTAAAATTTTGACAAGGTTGCATTCAAATACGCGTGTGTTTTTATATACTCTTTATTATTTAGATGTCACCTGTGACAAGTAAAAACATGTTTTTTTTAAATCGGCGCCATCTGTTGGACAAACGTGCTTTTTTTTAAATAGAGCAATATGTTGAACGTAAAAGTAACACGAGCTATTGTTTCTCTATCTGCACAGACAGACTGAGCCACAGCAACGCTTTATAGACGTTATTCTTCCATAAAACAATTCAATTACTATAACGTTGAAATTTCTTAAAAAGTAATTTGTCTTTTTTACTTGTAAAGTTATTTAGAATCACCTCCCGAAGTGAATGCACTTTACGGGGGAACACCTTGTATTTCTTGTTCTTACGGAGGGGACATCTTGTATTTCTTGTTCTTAACGACAATTAAAACGTACCTAGAAACTAAAGTTTACTCTTATGATTTGTATTATGAATTATTAATAAAACGGATCTTAAATTTAATACGATTGAAACCAAAATGGCGTGTTTTGCAAATTGATAATCGCAATCATCTTCTTGCAATCCTTTGTGTGCGAAGGAACAGCAGCCGACATAACGTTTCAGGCTTCAGTCAGCCCCCTTCATCCCTTATCGGGGGACGTAGAAGCGATTTTAATATATAATAGGATTTTTGACAGGGTATTTATATAAACCCTGAAAGGGTTTGTCGGGTTCGATATACCCCGTGAATAATTCATGTTTCTCTGTAGGTAATGTGATTTTTTCTTTCAACGAGTATATATACTTTGCTTTTTGTAATCTATATCTTGAGTACAATCTACATGAATCTATTGTTTACAGTAACTTTAACACAAAAATACTTTTATATTATTTAATTTGTGGTTTTTCAATCGCCATCAGATTTGATGAACATGAACTCGACATTCAGCTCAATTTCGACTAACTAACTAGCTAACTAACCATCACACCGTTTTCTCGCAGGGGTAGACAGAGAGGACGGACCGCTAAACAACTTGGTCTTGGCACACACTCCTTACCTCATTCACATACATACATCGTCTCATACCTGCTTTTCTATTATTCTCACTCTTGACAATTTCGATATTTTGACATTTTGAACGGTCCCCATTGTAAAAGTCAGTATAATAAGTTTTATATTAAGAGAACAATATTTATTTATTCAAACGCCATATAATGGCTTTTACAATACAGTGATAATAAAATTACAAGTGTACAGTGGTAAACAGGATAATAATAGCAATAAATTAAAGAACAACTAGTGTGTTAACAAAAACACTATTATTAAGTGGTGCAATCATTAATATAAATGCAGTAATACAATACATAATTCAAAAGAAATTCAGGGTTTTCCAATGAGAGGTGTTATTTTGAATAGCCCGCTATTTCGGTAGATGTTACTTTTGAAGCTGTCATTTTTTCACATTTGACAAGTAGAAACTACGCCATTAATAAAAATGGAACGATAAACGCTTCAACAATACGTTGAAATTATTAAAAATCACTTGAGTGAATCAAATGCAAATCATCTTGAGTGATGAGGCCCATTTCCACCTCGGTGGCTTCGTCAACAAGCAAAATTGTCGCATCTGGGGCTCGGAAAACCCAAGAGTTATTGTTGAAAAGCCTCTTTATTCTCAACGTGTGACTGTTTGGTGCGGTTTATCGTCCGGCGGAGTCATTCGACCTTACTTTTTCGAAAATGAGGCTGGAGCAACAGTTACGGTGAATGGATTGCGCTATTGAGAGATGATTAATGATTTTTTATGGCCGAAATTAGATGGTATTGATCTGGGCAACGTTTATTTTCAACAAGACGGCGCTATGTGCCACACAAGCAACGAAACCATTGATCTCTTACGGATGAATATCAAAATAACACCTCTTATTGGAAAACCCTGTATATACCAGTGTAACAATAGTTGAACTAATTTATAATAGGTTTGTATAAGACCTGAGGTAAGTCGAAGTATGAGGTATCTACGATAATATTCAGTAGTTAGTTTATTGTTACCCACAAAATTAATAGTACTTGGAATAGCTGAGTAGGCATCGCAACTTGGCATTAACAATTCAGGGCTGTCAGCGATTCAATGATATTTATTTGTTAGTAGAAGAAAAAAAAAATAAAAAAAAAACAGTCAGAAATCGTAATAATTTATCAATATTCACTGAGTTGAGAGTTCGAAACACCCTAGACAATAAAAAAATATTATTGGCGTAAAATCATTAAATTATCAAAAAATAAATTATTATTGCGTAGTTCATTTCACGGTTAGTTCTCCCCTCAGTTGCACTCCTGGTGGCGTGCAACAGTGTAGCGAAAGGGGAAATTTTCCTACTTTGCAGCTGCTTTCAAAGAATGGTAATAAATTGTTCATTTTACGGGGAAACGCGCGGCTGGTTCTTCGGATGACATTTCGCGCTGTTGTTGCGGAAGGTTTTTTTAACTATTTTGGCTGGAAAACGACTACGTTTGTATGGAGTGTATTCTGATTCTACTATTTGTTTATGTGCAGTGAGAGCCGCAGTTTCTGGGAGAGAATTTTAAAAGCATTTCATTTGAAAGAATTTTTCTGAAGACATTATTTGTACCTTTTTCATTTATTATTACTTACATAAAGTAGAAAAATAATTTTAAATCAGTAGCAATGTCCTGATTCTACTTTCCATTTAGTCATTATTTTAGGAATTTTTTTAAATCTTCTTCTTATCTGCGACATCAAAACATCTAATTAGGTTTGTACAGCGCCCTGTATCCTTGAATAAAAAAAAATATTTAAAAATATTTCAACGAACCTCCATACAAGCGTTTAAATTCTAGTGAAAGCTTTCGCGGTCTAAAATTCTATCAAAGATCTACGCACTGAATCACGTAAATCTGAATGTAGTTCAACTACCCAAACATAAACATATTTTTCAAGTGATTTCAAAATAAATAAATATATTTCATTATATATTTATTAGTTATGTATAAAAAAAATCTGTTATCCATCTAACCTACTTTATAAGGAATGTAATGTTATCTGTATAAAACAGCTATATATTATCCCTCAAATAATTCGATTTTTTATCAATATTAAATTTGCTGAAAGAACACGACAAACGCGTGCAACTACTATTACAATGAACTTGTGGCGGTACATACTAAAACATCTTTTGGTCAATGAAAGTATTTATATCAGGCACCACTTATGTTTAATATTCATCCAAATCATATAGTCTACCAATTGCTTGGTTAAATTTAAAAAAATATTTAAGATTTTTATATTGACAGGCGATTGCTTTAATATTTTTTCATCCTTGTCCTTTCTTACATAATAAGATTTTATATAAGTCCCATTTGCTAAAAACTGAATGTCACCCTAGCTGTCTTTATTATCTACTTGTTTTTTTTCTTGGTAATAATGATTAATCAGTAGTTATGGTTCAAATATTGGAAAATAATATTATATATATGAATTAAATTAAATTAATTCTTCAAGTTTGAATTTTTTAAGCCCGCCAAAACGACTCTAACCCGAGCGGTAAGAGGTAGAGGTGCTTGACGTCAACTGTGGGTAGTACTGGGTAGGCATTTTGTATGGAGATTCTTTTTCTTCGTAGAGGAATTCTAGTAATTTTTGCTATCAATTTTATCCATCTAACTAAATTGAGGGTATTTTTTTAAAATTTTTATACTAAAATTAATATTTAACGTTAGAATTTGTGATTCACGTCAAAACATCGAAGGACATTAGGGCTCGCACGGTATTATTCTTATATCCATTAATATGTATATATAAATATGTTAATAAACATTATATTCACGGACGTACTTGATTTACTTTAAACAGTGATTCCTGAAATTATTTAGAGTCAAAAATGTGAATGAAAATTTGGTCTCCAGTGACATTTTTTATAACATAAATATCAGTAGATATTGGACAGTTAGGGTCGGAGTGAGGATTCGGACGGCTACAGGGGTGAGTGACCAGTGACGAATTTTGGAAGAACTTTTTGTTTATTTTGAAAAAAAAACATAAATCACCGGATTCTAAAAAATGATTCACAGTTTTTCTCCAAATAATGCCAGGAATAACTGGTTAAAATGGTTAAAAGTAAGTTAAGTCTCTTAACACTCTGAACATACCTAAAATTTGTTTGTGTGTTCCGTTTCCATTTTTGAAAATCTGACGCATCCACTTTATTATTTAGGCAAGCCTTATTTTGACTAGATTTGACTAACTTTGACTATGTGGCTAACTTTGACTAAGTGGCTAACTTTGACCATGGTTCAGTAAAGATTCTTTTTTCAAATGCAAAATCATTGCGTTTATTTGGACTCTTTTGTTTGACGTGTCTTTGGACAAATGAAATATTTTTTTTTTGCAAATATGTATATGATTTATAATTAAGTAGATTTAAGCACCCTTTTACAAACCTTATGATTTCATAGGAAATTTTGGTTTTGATTTATTAAAATATAGAAAATTAGTAACATACTATTTTGGAAGACAGAACTTCTAGTATTATTAGCTCCATAATGTAAACCGAGGCAAATCTCTGAATTACCATTAAAAAGTGAATTAAAATAAAATATCAAAATAAGAGCCGTTATTGCATTGGTCCATTCTAGGCAGGATAATTGACCAAGCCTGCCTCATCCAGCCTCCTGTTCTAATCCTGGGGGTGGCAGACAGCAGGGGGCCCTTTCACGGAGGTGAGGTTGTAGGAGAGGGAAAGGAGATGGGGAAGGTAGAGGGGAAGCAGGGTTCAGGATGTCGGGTCCTGGAGGAGGGGGAGCGGAGCGCGTCGAAGCGTTTCCGACGCCCGACCGACGGACATTAATGTTCACACATTTGCCTCTTTCTCCGACACGATGGATTAGCCAAAGTAGATGATGTTTTAAATTTATAAACCGCTTTTTTAGATCAAAGAAGAGTAAAGCTACACATACTCTTCCTTACTTTTGCTTCACAAACTTAGTGGCTTATGCTCCATAATAATAATAAAAACATAACATTTATAAAGCGCAGTTTTGTGTAATTTAAAAATAATAATTTAGTATTCAGTGGTTACATTTTCAAAATTACTCGCACAGTTAAGATTTTTCAAATAATATAACACAAAAATGTACAGTATATACAAAGCAATGAAAAGTGAACCAAATTAACAATAACAGTGCTTTTACCGGACAACAGATGGATGCACCTGAAATATAATTGAAATAATAAAAGAAATTAATATTTATCTGTTATCACACATTTTACGATGATGAATCCTATATTAGGTTTATCACAGGACATGTGTCAAATAAGATTTAACCGTAGTAATTAAGATTCAGTTATTTTTTTGGTTCCTCAATAGTATCATGCATCCTATTAAGAGATAAGAATAATTGCTCCACAGTTTAATTTTACCCTATTTTTGGTTCCTCAATAGTATCATGCATCCTATTAAGAGATAAGAATAATTGCTCCACAGTTTAATTTTACCCTATTTTTGGTTCCTCAATAGTATCATGCATCCTATTAAGAGATAAGAATAATTGCTCCACAGTTTAATTTTACCCTATTTTTGGTTCCTCAATAGTATCATGCATCCTATTAAGAGATAAGAATAATTGCTCCACAGTTTAATTTTACCCTATTTTTGGTTCCTCAATAGTATCATGCATCCTATTAAGAGATAAGAATAATTGCTCCACAGTTTAATTTTACCCTATTTTTGGTTCCTCAATAGTATCATGCATCCTATTAAGAGATAAGAATAATTGCTCCACAGTTTAATTTTACCCTATTTTTGGTTCCTCAATAGTATCATGCATCCTATTAAGAGATAAGAATAATTGCTCCACAGTTTAATTTTACCCTATTTTTGGTTCCTCAATAGTATCATGCATCCTATTAAGAGATAAGAATAATTGCTCCACAGTTTAATTTTACCCTATTTTTGGTTCCTCAATAGTATCATGCATCCTATTAAGAGATAAGAATAATTGCTCCACAGTTTAATTTTACCCTATTTTTGGTTCCTCAATAGTATCATGCATCCTATTAAGAGATAAGAATAATTGCTCCACAGTTTAATTTTAGCCTAATAAATAAGAAAGCAATTGGCCCAACTAGTCAGTTGAGTCAGTTGTCCAAGGACATTAGTGAAGTCTTGTTACATTTGCAAATCCTTGTGTCCAGTACAGTGATATTATAATCCAGGACAGTAATAATAACAATCATTACAAATGTACGGTACGTACAAAGCGATGATAAGAGAACAAGTGAAAATTATCCCTTTTAAATATTATGCATTTGGTTAGAGTCCTCATTTGTCATCCGAAAGTTAATACACGTTTTAGGAGGTGTTGGGATTGTTCCTGTTTTTAAGCATTTTCTAAGTTTGGGGAAGGCGGCTTTTACACGGTTTTTAGTAAAGGAGAGAAATATCCTATATTTGTGTAAAAGGTTTTAGTATAGAAAATGTATCTTATCCTCCGTGTTGATTTTCTTGATTGTGCGTTAAGGCGACATAAGACTCTAATAATGGGGGTTTGCGCGACGCTTACATTTCATTATTTCTGATGAACATATTACTAAAATTTAAATTTTTTCTAGAGGTATCCCTACGGGTGTACGTTATCTATATTTACTGATAGTAAAAACAGGACCTTACCATTAACATATTTTAGGTAAAACGGTTTAAAAATTTTATAAAAAGTTTTTCAACTCTAAAATTAGCGGTAAGACCCAGATTATTAACTTCCCGAAGGATCCCTCTAGAAATATTTGAGATTTTAGTAATACGTTCACCATAAATAATTAAAATAAACCTGACGGAAAAGGTCGATTTTGTAGGCCTGCTAGGGCAAAGTCGACTGTAGGTCCATCCATTACGCCGGGCCGCGCGCTGAATATTGTTTTACACGAGTTCATCACTTATGTCGTTAAGATTCCCACTTTATTTTATATATTTGATGGAGCAAATTCAATCGCAGGTCTGTCCAATACACAGGGCCATGCATCGCATATTCTTGTGCATGGCTGCTTCACTTACGTCGTTAAGATGCTAGGTTTATTTTAGGATACTTTCTCGTCGCAATGTTAATTTGTGATAAAATGTTTGGTGTATCAACTGATGCGTGATTTAATGTAGAAGCAGAAAATCAGAAATTTTACGTCTGACTGTCAGAGAGTGTGGTTTATAGAGCAAAATTCGACCATCACACGATAATCAAATGAACAGGTTAATTTTATTTGTATGGATTCGATCCGTATTTGAAATAATATAATATATATTGCGATAATAATATTTTTGTTATTGCTTTTTATAAATCACATACTCATACCACTGTTCAGAATGTCTAGAATTATCATCTCAAGTCTAAACCTTAAACTTATTGGTGCAATTAACGTAAATATTGAAGATTTCTGTTAAAATTTAAAAACTTGTAGAGGTAAGAACTGGCAAATAACTTTAAATGAAAATTTTTATATTAATTTATATTTTTAATAATGGAAAAATATTTTTATGGATCGCCACCCGAAAACGGCGCTCTCGGCACTTCTAGCCGACGCGACGGCAAGCATTCCTGTTTCCCACGCACGCCTTGGCAGTTGACAGTTCTTAGCTCTTCATAAAAACTCTTCTGATAAAATTCGTGTTGTAACTAATAGTGTACCTTACTTTCAATAAATATTAACGTAATTATTCAACTACATTCTTTACATTATCACAACCCTTTACACACACAGTACACATTAAATGGACAGCGCTATAACAGGTAAGAGAATAGTGCCCCATAAACTCAACAATCCAGCAACTCCCCGTTCAAAACATTTTAACAATAAAGTGCATCTGAAAATCTGCAACAACTATTTTGGAAAGTACAAAAGTCTTTGAAGTAAAACTTCGACATTATTTTTATTTAAAGTAAGGAAGTTTCGTAAACAATATTCTCCTACTGAAAATATTAGTTTTGAATCCTATTTCATTATTCTATCCTCATCTGTGCAAAGAAAAGCTTTAAGAAGTTTTTTAGAATTTTTTTTTACTCTTCTTTCATAATGCAGGAACTCGTTCCAAAATAAATTTGCAACTATACTCTGCAAAATAAATTAAATGTACATTTTCAACTTTTTCAATAGTCTGAACCAGGTACTTCAGAAATCAGTACTTAATTTAAATTCTTATTTTATTGAAGAATCCGTGTAGAGATAATTTCCATAACGTTATAATAATTTCTTCAAAAGAACAAAGTATAACTTGACACGGATAAATTTGCAATTGTTGACGTTGCCACTATAGTGGATACTGTTGCAAAAAAGCCCCTAAATATAGTTTTATATAAAAAGAAGAAAAAAACTTTTAAAAATAGAATTACTAAAAATGTATAGAATAAGTACAAAATCCATGAATCTTTTTATTAATAATGAACTTATTAATAATAAATAAAAATCTGTAATATAACCTGTAATATGCCACCGGTCGGTGGCCGAGTTGACATCGCGCACGGGTCCCACCCAGGCGTAGCGTGTTCAAATCCTCGGCTGGCTAAGTCCTCCATCACAACACAAGCAACATTTTCCGCTTTCTGTGGTGGTAGTAGGAGATTTTCAAATATTGTCAGGTTATTCGTAACCCGGGAATGTTTGTCTTTCTTTATAGTAAAAAAAAAAAAAATAATAATTTGACAGTATTAATTCCAAACAGAATTTTTTCCGATAATGCCAAACTGTACAAAATATTTAATAACTTTTATTTACATGGAATTTTGGGACTTTTATTTTAAACTTGAAAATTTTGTTTAAATCAACGCATATTATTAAAAAAAAAATTTTGTTTGAAGTGTATGATCATTTGAAAATATTTTGACAGCCGAATTAAAATAAAAAAACAAGCTATAATAATCTGTATCATTTTTTAAGCCGCACAAGAGTCCCAACTGCCCCTACCCGTAAGCAACCAGTGGTACAATGCAGCTCCAACTGAAATATATTTTGAAGATAAAGGGAGTGGGGAAGGGAAGGAGATGGGGTTGATGAAGGTTTTTAGGTATATGGCTGTTCAGATATGGTCGCCAAACATGACTACAGACATTTCAAGCAACGTTTAGATTCTGAATTGTGATCTTTTTCGCTAGGGCTATACTGAGAGTTATCAATTATGTCTGTCTACCTTATTTCGAACAAGTACTTTAAATGATTGCGACGCTGTCATGACTGAACTGTATCCAATCGTAGGGATATTCTGCGTCGTAATAATAGTAATCACGGGTTGGGTGGGGTACCAAGCCCCCGACCGTCACATGCACCCTTAACACTCGGCCACCCCCCGTCCCAACCCACCCCTAACCCTTAGTCCCCACTCCCCCAAATCAGCCCTCCACCGGTTACCAGGAATGGGGGGTGGGCATCGATCTGCACTGTTTTTAATTATCTTCAAGTTTCAAAATTTGAGTGACGCTTACTAGTTTTCTTGACAGAGTTAATAAAATGACATGCACATGATTTATTTTGTTATGCAGACGAAAGTACGGTTAATAGTGTGACTACATAGATATTATGCTCATGACCACCTTATATATAACACGCCATTCGCGTTTACTAACCTAAGCCCAGTATAACTTAACCTAACCAAATCCAATTTTGAAGAGAATATTATAACACTCCTAGAATAAAGCCAGAATGTCAACGACGTAAGTGAAGCAGCCGTGCAAAAAAATATGCGACAAGCGGCCCTGGCGTATTGGATAGACCTGCGGTTGAATTTACCCTGTCAAATTTCTAAAATAAAGTGAGAATCTTAACGACATTAGTGATGAAGTCGTGTAAAACAATATTCGACGCGCTTCCCGGCGTAATGAACGGACCTACGGTTGACTTTCCCGTAGCAGACCTAGAAGAATCGATCTTTCCGTGGTGTTTATTTTAATTATTTCTGATGAACGTATCACTAAAATTTCTAAATGGATCCTTCGGGAAGTTCATTAATTGAAAAATAAAATCTGGTGCTTACTGCTAATTTTTTAGTTGAAAAACATTTTTAAAATTTTTCGAACTGTTTTAAGTAAAATATTTTATTGGTAAGGTGTTTATAATTAATCTTAAATATAAATAATTTACGTCCGTAGGAATCCCTCTAGAAAAAGTTGCGATTGTATTAATACGTACAATGGAAATAATTAAAATGTGAATGTTTCCAATGAAAAGAGATTCATTGGAAATTGTCGAGAGCTTCTTTTCTAAAGCACTGTTTCTTTGGATATTGTAACTTATTATAACACGTTGGGTGCCAAAAGGTCACATACTTTAGTGTAGTGGGTGAACAGAACGATAATCTCGTTCAAAGGATTGTGGGGTTAGTGAATTCATGAATAATAAAATTACTCACTTGCTCTCAAACAATACATTTTGAGTATTTAATTCATTTAAAATACATGGGTTTGGCTGCCAAATTTGTTACTACAACAAGAAAGTGAAAGAGAGCAAATCATTTCGAAAGAATTGTTTGCGCAAATGACGGAAGTGCTGCGATCATAGTCTTGAACCACGTTGTCTCAATCCTCGACTTCCTCCTGTTTGTGTCTCAGGGATTCGTTCAGAATTCATCCACAACTCGCGCGTTAAAAATTTAACAATCAGATGATAAGGGAGTTATCTTGATTCTAGAAAATGGACAGAAAAGCTAGTACAAGTTTTCAAAAGAATTTTTTTTTTGAATTTATAATTTTAATAAATTCATGTTTCATGCTTTACGTTTCATGCTTCATGTTTCATGTTTCATACTTCATGCTTCATGTTTCATGTTTAATGCGTCATGTTTCATGCTTCATACTTCATGCTTCATGTTTCATACTTCATGCTTCATGTTTAATCCGTCGTGTTTCATGCTTCATACTTCATGCTTCATGTTTCATACTTCATGCTTCATGTTTAATGCGTCATGTTTCATGCTTCATACTTCATGCTTCATGTTTCATATTTCATGCTTCATGTTTAATGCGTCATGTTTCATGCTTCATGTTTAATGCTTCATGTTTCATGCTTCATGTTTCATGTTTCATGCTTCATGTTTCATGTTTCGGGTTAAGGAGGCCCATCTTTGGGGAAGCTGTGTAATGGGACTTTTTGAGGAGAGGAAGAAGTGAATATAGGTCTTGAATATACTCATTGTGTAGGAGTGAGAAAACACAGAGGAATTCCTGAGGATTATAATCACCCTGAACTCTTTAAACTCCAGGAAGATTATTTAAATTAATTCGTTTCATTCCCTAGCTTGTCCTAAAGACCCTAAAGTAAGTCATTTTAAATACTAAGAGGGGGCATTTCACATCAGACCTCTGAGAAAAATTTTGAATAACCAATTATTGTCAAGCAAATTTACTCCTAAGATTAACATGGTAAAAACAGGAATTTACTTGACGAATGTGAATACTCCCTAAATGTGAAGACCACATGCCATAGTCCCGCTTTCATCAGGCAGACTTTGTGTATTTACATTGAATCTGCTTTCTGTTATTATTGTGATAAACCGAGAACGCGCGTAGAGTAAAAGGGGGTTGCTAGGAGGGTGTTTAGTTCAGGATGCTGCGCCCGGTCCATTGTGCCCTAACCTCCCCTAACTATTCCACCCTCGAATATTTAGATGAACTTATGTGCGTGTTGTTTCGCGTCGGGTGCATCGAAAACGGGGGGTTGGAAAAATCAATATGAGACGTGGCCTTCAACGACTTGCAATCATTTGGAGGGTGCTTTTATATATTTTATTGCGAGGGGAAGTGCCGAATGATGACGATGTTTTTTTTAAATTTTACTTGTTGCAGTTACAATTATAAAACATAGCGGTGTATGTATTTTAAATGTCAATTATTTATTTACAAAGATGTACTTTATTTCGTAGAATCTACTTCTAGTTTCGATGCGTGTAATATGAACAGGATTTTTTTGATTTAAACATTAATTAAAAATAATAATTTCTTGTAACTACTGTTACATGACCTCAAGAACTGGAATTTGTTTGTTTTTTTTACTGGTTGAGTTTAAAAAAATATTTTTTCGTGAAAAACAATCACTTTGTATAATTTAAAAACATGCCAACCGGTTTCGCCCTTGTCTTAACTTTATTGGGGCAGTATGGCTATAATTTTGTTTGTCAATGATTTCAAATCATCAAATGATTAAAAGCAGTGCTTAAATACTCTCAGTATAGCCCTGACGAACGGCCACCACTCAAAATAAATATTTTGTTTGAAAAGGGTTTAGCCATGTTGGATGATCACTTCTGAGTAGCCAGATACTTCCTAACCTTTGTCTCTCCAACCTCCTTCCCTTCTCCACTTCTCCAGCCTCACAACACACTCCAATGGGGATGCCATCTGTCCCTCCCCCTCCGGACAGTGAAGACCCATGACCACACATAATCAAATGAATTAAAAATCGAAAAAGTTCTCGATATTGTTTTAGTCAAGAGAATAACAAGAAATTCGCTGTCGAGTACCTAAGTCAGAACTCGCTGTGAACACCGCACCCGATCTGTCCCGCTGCTAGCCGAGCATCCTACCTGATAAAATTACTTTTGTTTGTCACGCTCTTGAATTTACATTTAAATAAATGCATTTGGGGGGCGTAGCCAAGATCGTTAGGGTTTGCCTAATGACATCGAGGGTTTTAGCGTATTTCCTTCCCGCTGACGCACGTATCAGAAAAATGTGGAAAATCACGTACGTTGCATAAAATCTCTTATCCAGGCTCCCTCCTGATGCTGTAACAGGTAGGGGACTTGCCCCCACATAGCCCAGACCAAACACCCTCTACCTGAATACTGCCTGCTGCAGGGGTTCGTAACATAGGCTCGCAGGCATAGGAGAAAGAAGAACACAAGAATTTTTTATTTTATTTTATATTATAGAAACAAACAGTACATTATTTACAAAAATGAAAAAAAATACAGGAATAAGTTATTTAATGTTAGGTACCAATGATATGTTTCCTTGTAATGTCTTCTAAGTGGTATGTTTATTCCTTAACTACCAGGTGACGTGTGTAGTTTATAGGTGTGTGTGACGTGTGTAATCTATGTGTAAGTGTTTGTTTGTGTGTTTCTGTATGTATGAGCATTGTAACGGACGTACTGCTCCAATATCAGCCGACGTCACCTCATATTAAAATCTGCCATTTGCCTTAACTTTGCCTGTCCTTTAATTGAATAAACTGCCCTCTATGTATGTGAAATTTGTAAAATTGCTATGTAAAATTGTTATGTAAAATGTAAAATTGTTACAATAAACGAAACGTCGGAGCTTGGCTAGAGGTATACGGGCAGAGAAGTATTGTGAGAGCTGGTACAATCATAATCATATTTTAATTCGGGCACGATTGTTAGAACCGTGCCAAAACGTAGTGGGAAGCCGTGCCGTGCGCCATGCGCCGTCATAGCGTCACAAATGACCGGTGGTACGCCGTCATTACGTCCCACGGGCACGGTTCTGAGGATCGTGCCCAAACAAACGAAGGCCGTGGTCACGTTCGGCCACGGCCCGAAACTACCGGCCGAGCGGCGGGGCGCCGCGATAGCGTCGCAAACACGGCTCACGGATTCCAGGAATCAAAGAGAAAGTGAGCCCGTGTGCGCGTCGTGCGCCCGCTGGCGGCTATAAAACGGGCAACAGGCCCTCAAAACGTCAGATCTCCAGAAACCACCACCAGCTCTACACCTCTCTCTCTGCTCTGCCCTCTACCTCGCTCCGACTTCTGACTCTGCTCGCCTTCTTTCACTCTGACCCCCGCCTCACCCTGGACCACGGACTGCCTACCCCTTCGGACCAGACTCGGAATCAGCTCAAGAACAAGCGACAAGCGAACGGACCAGCTCTACAGCGGCTTCAGAGACGGCCCCGTTCTACCCCTCCACGCCACTGAAGGACGACATCTTCCGCCTCCACGGATTGGGATCACCGGCCCCTTACAGTCTTGTGTGTCACACGATTACGTCTGATACAAGCATTGAATAGTTTAAATTATTGACATGAAATTCCCTGTGGACGTGTTTCGTGATCCAAATATTTGTCCAATCGGGTCTTAAATTTCCAATAAAAAACTGTGTTTTAGATATTCAAATAGGATGAAGATCTACGATGTCAGGTGAGTATAAAAGAGATAGAGCGTGTACTAAGTAGGCTAAATGGAACATTTGTTTCCTTTTAAATTTTTATGCCCGCAAGCGCAGTGTAGTTTGCTAAAAAAAGATAATAAAATTTCTCGATTTTAGAGCCAAGCTGTCCTTGTTCTACTGGTATTTCAATGAAAAATGCTTCTAGGAACTTGCATCCTTGGTCCTGCTGTCAGTTGGAACTGTAAACATTAAGCCTTCAGGCGTTATAATTTTTTTTTAATTATTCATGAAGTGTCCATAATCCGTGTAAAAATTAAGAAATCATTTTTATAACATTTGATTATTTATTAAAGATTATTTTTTATTTGCTAAATAAAACAAGTATCACAAATATTTGGTGTTCAACAAAGTTCTACGACCAACTATACATCATATAACTCAAGAAACATAACGTATCATGTCGATATGTCGGCATACAGCACCTAAAGGGCTAAGCACGTATCTATCGATTTTTAATAATTTATCATTTGCACTAACATTTTTTTTAGATATTAGTGCCAATCACATTCTCTTTATCTCGAATGCAATCAGTAACCAACTGTTGAGTACCCCTACCATATGCCTGCCACCCAGTACCTACCCCTGCAGATGCTTTCTGGATTATACAGAATTTATCGCCGCCCCCTCTGCGTTGCTTTTTACTGCTCCCAATCCATTCATTTTTCTTTTTTTTTATTCCTCTCACCGACCGCCCCCCCCCTAATCTTCTCCCCTCAACTTACGGAAGGGAATAAGGAGATGAATTGGAGGGCTAATGTTTTTGTTTAAGATTAAACTCACAATATAAGGGTAGTTTCATAAGCGGAAGGAAGCGGGAACAAACTTTTTGAAGGTAATACCTACTTCCTTCTTACAGAGATTAAACGGTGATGATGTGACTTTGATGAGATTTTATTTAAAATATTGTTTAGCCGTACCGATCAAAATATTACATTTCCCAATAGAACGTTTACACAGCTCAAAAACAATGGTATTTAAGCGATATAGATGTACTTGACAATAATTTGAAAATAATTAACTTCCAAAGTCGTATGAACGATGTGGTGACCGGATAAATCATCAAAATGATAATTCATCACTTATTTAAAAAGTTGTATAAAGTCATGGAAAGTGATGAAATAAAAACGTTTTTAACTAGGTTAAGTAGGTTAGGTTAGGTTTAAATTTTTTTTTTCATCGTTTATATTGACTTTATATCACTTTTTAAAGGTGTGTTGAATTGTCGATGTGTTGTTGATTTATCATGGAACCGAGAGATCTATACCCGTTTTTTAAAATATATTTTGTTACCATGTTTAACTTGTAGAACTCTATTTTAATTTTAAGTTTTTTAAAGCGCATTAAAGTTAAGATATTTTACCTTTTTGTTAATAAATTAAATGTAATTGTGCTTAATTCCAGTGGCGTAATTTAAGTGGGTGTCATTCTCTCTCGGTGTAATTAAGTTCGTGTGTAATTCTGGTAGCGTTATAGATATGAGAGATATATTTCTGATTGTTTTTGCGATTTCTGTCTTAAGTCTTCGATAGTCATATATTGCGCAATATTTTCATGTAAATTTCACTGACAGTAATGAGGTCCGTAAACCGTAAATAAATATGGCAAATGCTAAAACATGCTTTATATCGAATTTAATAATATATTTATTTAGTCGTGTGGGCCAGGCCATACCTACAACCTACAAAAGACAAATTCGGCATTTATTTTAGCAGTGATTTAATACATCTGTTAAATGCGACACTTTCCCGCCAAAAGCTTTCCCGCTCTTTCCGACCCCATAAACCTGAAAGGACCGGAAGAGTCAATTCTCTGAAGGAATCCACCGGTGGTTATTTCGCTCAGGAAATTTAAACTTATATTTTTGCTGTATAAACCACATATTGTATGACGTAACAAGAGAAACGCCTAGGGTTTGTACTTACACGTGACCAGTGGAAATTTAAACTTATATTTTTGCTGCATAAACCACAGATTGTATGACGTAACAAAAGAAACGCCTAGGGGTTGTACTTACACGTGACCAGTGAAAATTTAAACTTATATTTTTGCTGTAAGAACCACAGATTGTATGACGTAACAAGAGAAACGCCTAGGGTTTGTACTTACACGTGACCAGTGGAAATTTACACTTATATTTTTGCTGTATAAACCACAGATTGTATGACGTAACAAGAGAAACGCCTAGGGTTTGTACTTACATGTGACCAGTGGAAATTTAAACTTATATTTTTGCTGTATAAACCACAGATTGTATGACGTAACAAGAGAAACGCCTAGGGTTTGTACTTACATGTGACCAGTGGAAATTTAAACTTATAGTTTTGCTGTATAAACCACAGATTGTATGACGTAACAAGAGAAACGCCTAGGGTTTGTGCTTACACGTGACCAGTGGAAATTTAAACTTATATTTTTGCTGTATAAACCACAGATTGTATGACGTAACAAGAGAAACGTCTAGGGTTTGTACTTACACGTTACCAGTGGAAATTTTATAGTATTCCATTAAAAGAAATGTATGCGCGGCAGGAAAAAAACATTTTTTTATTGCACAAGAGTCCCAACTGCTCCCAACCGTCGGGAGCCAGGAGTCTATGGCATACCCAATTGGGGTATGTTGTGAGGCTGAAGGTTGTGGGGAGGGGAAGGAGATTGGTAATATGATGGTGGGGAATTACCTGGCTATTCAGATCTGGTCACGAAACACGGCCTAAGCAATTACAAGCAACGTTTCAATTCTGAATGGTGGTCTTACACCAGGGCAATACTGATAGTATCTTCCACTCTGCAACGTGCCGCAAATAAACTATATATTATTTTAAATCAGTAATTTGTGACCACGGAGGCCGTCATTAATTTTTATTTCTTTTTAAATTTGTTTCTCTAAGAATCACATAAAATAACAACCAATTACTTAGGGTTTAGTCAGTTATGTCAATTTGGTTGGTTGCAACTATTTTGTTGGTAAGTAGGTTTTACTACTGTATTTTTTAAAGCACATACGTCTTTATACCAACAAGTTTTAAGAAAAAGTTTTTGTTTTAGTTAAATATTATTTTAACGCTTCGGGTTTGTGGTTTTATATGTATTGTTGTATAATGTATCTTTGTTTATTGTTCTTTTTTTCATGTTATTTATTTCAACTTAAGCTTGCTGTTTTTCTTTAGCAGCAGCAAAGAATAAAATAATAAAAACTTAATAAAATAAAAGTGCGATATTATGGTAGAATTTGTATTTATTTTCTTATTTAAACATGATTTACTTGTGCGTAGATACGTAGAACGCATTTTCAAAATTGTATCTGATTTATTAGTTGTAAAAAATTACTAACATAATATTTAATTAAATATTCAATTACTATTTTATATATACGTAATAATACATTAAAATTTTAGACCGTTCTTTAAGCTAATTACCAAAAGTATATATATTTTTTTAAACAAAACTATTCACCTAGCATATTAGCTGTATACAGAGAAATCAATTACCGTATTTGAATCGAAAAGATTATTTTATCCTATATCTAACACAGAAATTTAATTATTTGACAATAAAATTTGTACTATAAATTTAAAGATATTTTTTGAAACCAGCAATACAACGACTTAGACAATTTATTATTGCCCTCATTAGTTGTTACTGAATTAGTTCCCTCACAACTGCTGGAATAAAATTAATCCCTTCACAAAACGCAGGCTCCGATTCGAGAAAAGGCTGTGTTCCGAGTTGCCATTCGTGAAACAGGATGACGTAAAGTGTAACGTGTAAAGCATAAAGCCTGAAATACGAGTCCTAGTAAAAGTAACGCTTTAGCGGGGCGTTAAGTCGTAAACTACGGACGTGAGATTAATAAAAGTCGCATTATGACCGGTAGAAGTAAATTTTATTATATTTAACGTGTTATTACATATTTAATTAATATAAAATAATATACTTATAGTATGTTTGCATCGACTCCATGAAAAAAAAGGATATTGAAGAATAAACATACCTAACCAAACTAAACTAACCTAACATATACTTTTTAACGTGTTCTGTTTTGTCACTGTTCTATATTCCATTTCTGTTCTTACCACTTACAGCACGTTCCAGAGTGGAAGATACGTTCACTTCAGTGGCGGTTCCTTGATATGTGCATTTGGACATTGCGCTGCTAGTCTTCAGTCTTCATATAACTTACAATGACATACGATGAGTACTTTCCAGACATAATTCCCGCCAGACATTGATGTACTCGTAATATGATATTATACTATATTGGTCGATACCGCCAGGTCATTATTTAAATTATCTTCTAATGCAAGACTCCCGTCCAAGTGCAAACGAGTCGTGCATATTTCGTTGTGCACACAATTTCGTATCGAGACATCACGGTTCACCGAAACGGTGATATGAGCGAGACAGATTCGGCTCATAACGGCAAATAACAAGTTGGAGCAGTCAGATAAATAATTCATCCCGTTCACTATCGAGGCATCACGAAGCGCCTTGAAGGCAATTGCATTTCACACCTCTTTGGTCATAATCCATTAAATCTGAATGGATTCGTTTAGGAATACTAATTTACAATATTAGCGCTATAACATTCACACATTGGCACTCATGCACGGTGAATTTAAACGGTTTCGAAATGACCGGTCAGTGGTTGAGTGGGCATAGCGCTTGGGTCTCACCCGAGCGTCGCGTGTTCGATTCCTTGGCTGGCTAAGTCCTCCATCACAACACAAGCAACATTTTCGGCTTTCTTTGGTGGTATTGTTGGGTTATTCGTAACCCGGGAATGTTTGTCTTTCTTTTAAAAAAAAAAAAAAAAATCTTCAGCGACGAATAATTGCGTATCCTTTACTATCGAGGTGATTTTGCGAACGCTGTAGAGTGAATGAATTGCAGTACCCCCGATAGTAAATTAATTTGCTACACCTTTATTAAATAATAGGTACATTTTAAAAAGGAAATGCACTGCTGGCAATTTCAGACGCCTCTGTCTCTCAGTATCGCCCTTGTATAGGGCCACCACTCAGAATTGAAGCTTTGTTTGATATGGCTTCAGCCATGTTAGTCCAGTCAAGATGTACATCCGTGCTTGCAAAAGGTCCAGTCATTCTGAATTTTTTATATGTTGTTAGGACCTAAGCCAGTATTAAAAAAAAAATTTTGCAACTTCGAAAGTGCTGTGCGAGCGGCGGTGGACCTAAAAAACCAGGAAATTTTCGGATTTTTTTCAGTTTTTGCTCAATATCTCAGTAAAGGAAGGGTCTTACCGGTGTAGTTGGTATAGATACTTTTAAAGTAGACTAAATTTTCTATAATTTGAGACCAAAGCAAGCTAAATAAAACCATTGGTTTTCAAGATACAGTTCTTCAAAAATAGGCAATTTTTTCCAAAAAGTGAAATTTTTTCAAAATGGTCTCTTATTTTGTAAAATAATTTCTAAAATACGCATCTCACGTCAAATATTGTATGAAATAAAGTTGTTGTAAATTTAATAAGCTTTTATTTGAGACTAAATTGATATCTGTAGACTAAACGGTTCTCTCAAAAATGGCAGATAACCAAAAACAGTCATAAGTGGGTTTTGGGTGAAATGCAAAAAAACTGTTCTCGCGTCTTTTTATGGTTTTATTGTGCTGTGAAGTAAATCCATTAATCATCGTGGGTTTATCCTAGGGTTATAATATAATTACGACTATTTCAAATTTCAAGTACCCATTAGTACCTATACCCATGGGTACCCATATGAATGGGCACGCATATTCACTAGCTGTTCGAGCCCACATTTTGGCAAACCTCACACTGGCCAGCATTGTTTTTTATGAGGTTGACATAACTCCTGAGGAGCGAGACGAGACTCAAAAATTGCTGCAAGACACTGAAAAGTCTCTCACTATATCAGCAGAAAAAATTGATACCTACCAAATACTAAAGGCAAAATTCAAAAGTGCCTTGGAGAAAATTAAAGCGAATGGTCCAACATCACAGTTGTGCAATACTATCGTATGACCACTTTGATAAAACTATTCATCCAGGCAGAGCGTGCTGGTGATTGGAACCTTCATTTGTACACTGTCCACAAGATGCTCCCTTTTTTTCACGCAGCTGGACATTTTTTGTATGCTAAGAGCGCGCACCTCTACCTGCAGGATATGATGGCTCTACAAGATCGGATGGATAAAAGCGAATACGACATGTTCACAAAAGGATCCTTCACCATTTGCCGGTCTGACAAGTTTTGGTCTGGGTTGTGGTCAGACCTAACAATTGAGCAGAAGCTGATGCGATCCATGAAAACCTACGGTGGGTTGACCCAAGGAAGAGGAATCTCCGAAAGTGTTCTGGCAAGGTGAACAACAGGAATGGTGTTTATGTTGAACATTTGTGAAGAACTGGAAAGTTTTTGTAGCTTATCATGTCATACTGGAGAGCAGCATGTAGACATGAGATCTTCTTGAATCATCCGAGATAATAGTGATGTGGAAAAACTAAAAAACTGGTTTGCTCTCCACTCTCCATTTCCCAAAACTGACAGTTTAATTTCTATCAGTGGTGGTTTACTGGCAGGTCCTGAAATCAATTGCCACACAGCCCAGAGAGTTGGAACGGAAGGAGTAATGAAAATTGTGGGGAAAATGTACGACAAGGTAGTAATAAAACGGAAAAATAAAGTTACCACGCTGGCATCGATCACCTCAACCGTTAAACTGCCGGACAAAAACAGAAGAGTGGCTGTGGATCCGCTCACAATTTTTCAGCGAGTGTGTATTGCAAAGAAATCTGAACAGGATTTACAGGATGACTTCAAGTATGAGTTGGCCCCGTTCCCGATGTCTCTGTTCAATGAACAAGGGATGCGCAAGGGCACAAAATCTACTCTGTACTCTGCCTTCACTCCTCTTTCCAGCCATACGCCGATAGATGCCAGCACTCACGTCATTTTGGATGTTGGCTACCTCTTGCACAAGGTCGTGTGGCAGAGGAAAAGCACGGTTCGAGCACTTTTGGCGCGTTATATCACCTACGTTCGAAACCACTTTGGGAAGAACGTCTCCATCGTTTTTGACGGCTACCCCGAAGATGCTACCAAAAAAAACACCAAAACAGCGGAACGACTCCGGCGCTACGCAGCTCATTCCAGCTACGAATTGACTTTCGATGAATCCACAGTAATTCAAATTGCTCAAGAGCATATTTGGGGAATGAAAACAATAAGAGACGCCTTATAACTCTTCTCTGTGGCGCCTTTCAGAAGGAGGGAGTAGAAGTGGCTGTTGCCGAAGAAGATGCTGATCGAGAGATCGTCATGATGGCGTTATCAAAAAGAGCAGATGCCGATCGGGTCGTCATAGTGGGAGAAGATGTCGACCTGCTCGTTCTTCTCAATGGTTTAGGCGCTGAAGAGACAAACGTCTATCTTCAGAAGAGCACGAAGGGTGAAGCTGGTTGCTGTCACTACTCTACGACCTCCTACAACAACCAGGACTCCCGACAATTACCAGGAACGGTACTATTTACCCACGCGTTTGCCGGGTGCGATACCACCTCAGCACCGTTTGGCCAAGGAAAGACCAAAATCAGCACACTTCTGAGCAAGATTGAACCACTTGCTGAGCAAGTGGAGGTCTTCCTTCGGCCAGACTCTACCCCACAAACCGTGAGTGAAGCAGGCATCAAGTGCTTCGTGGCTCTATATGGGGGTGACATCGCGAGGGATACTTTGGATTTCCTGAAGTATAAGACGTTTTTCACTTCAAAAAACATAAACCTTGCCCGTTTGCCACCGACGGAAGATGCTGCAGGCCACCATGCAGCAAGGTGCTACCTCCAAGTGCAGAAGTGGCGGGGAGTCAACTTGAATCCCACTGAATGGGGGTGGATGCTGTCTTCTCAAGGACTCACCCCCATCTCCACCACGATGGATCCCGCACCTCCTGCCCTTTTGCGAAAAATTTCGTGTAAATGCAATAAAGGATGCTCTGGGAGCTGCTCGTGTAGAAAGGCTGGGCTCCACTGCTCAGTCCTCTGTCAGTCATGCGGTGGCAAATTTTGCATTAACGTCCCGGATGTGGAGCTGAAATGCTCGGACGATGAAGATGACCCGACTACAGACTGGGCGCCTCTCCCAGCTAAGATAAAAAGAAAGACATGATTTGGCAACCAAGACACAATACCTACATGATTTATATTAGTTTTATTTTTTGTGTACATGTAATTTGTCCTTATAGTAGGTACCATGATGTTTGTACAAGCATTTTGGTATGTAGGTATATAAAACAATGTTTGAAGATGACGTAATTCCCGATAGATGTAATATCTTTTCTTTTTTTCATCAAAAATCTGTTAACTGTTTGATAAATAAAACCATAAAAAGACGTGAGAACAGTTTATTTGCATTTCACCCAAAATCCACTTATGACTGTTTTTGGTTATCTGCCATTTTTGAGAGAACCGTTTAGTCTACAGATATTAATCTAATTTCAAATGAAAGTTAATTAAATTTACAACAACTTTATTTCCGATAATATTTGACGTGGGATGCGTATTTTAAAAGTTATTTTACAAAATAAGAGACCATTTCGAAAAAATTTCAGTTTTTGGAAAAAATTGCCTATTTTTGAAGAAGTGTATCTTGAAAACCAATGGCTTTATATAGCTTGCTTTGGTCTCAAATTATATCAAATTTAGTCTACTTTAAAAGTATCTATACCAACTACACCGGTAAGACCCTTCCTTTACTGAGATATTGAGCAAAAACTGAAAAAAATCCGAAAATTTCCTGGTTTTTTAGGTCCACCGCCGCTCGCACAGTACTTTCGAAGTTGCAATTTTTTTTTTAATACTGGTTTAGGTCCTAACAACATATAAAAAAATCAGAATGACTGGACCTTTTGCAAGCACAACCCCCTTTTCATGTTTAACTTGACTGGACTATGTTTGGAGTTATTACATTATGAATTGTCCTTTTCTTTTCTGCGGTATTCAAATAAAAAAGAAAAATTTCCAACTGTTCGCAGCATGTTGGACTATGGCATCCCTAGTGGGGGTATGTTGTAAGTATGAAGGGAGTGGGGAAAGAAAGAGATGGGGAAGAGTTAGGTTGGTTAGTAGATACCTAACTATTCAGATCTGAGGGCAACACTGAGTGTCCACCATTCTGGAGGATCATAAAATTATGTCCACAATAATTTTCAATTGATGTCAAATACAAACTGACAAAATAATAATATACACCGAACCAAAAAGTAAGACCAATAAACGTTGACATGTTATTTAAATAAAATCATTCTTTATAAATAATTATTTGTGTATTTTGAAATTGACGTAGCTTAAAGAAAAAAATAGTCGTCACGGGACGCCTGGCAGATGCGAAATATCGAAATTGATTTTTATAGAAGGAATTTAGAATGAAAGTAAACAAGTCTTGTATTTTTGATACTAAAATTTAGAATAGATCCATTGCCAATTTTAGTGAGAATAGAAGAAAATATACCGCACAGAGTTTTGGCATCCGTGCAGAAAGAGCCGACGAGTCACGAGGCTGGCCGAATAAAGCGTTCCATGCGTCCCGTCTTGCTAAGCTTACTGTGAGAGTCGATTTTACCCCCATAGACGCGCCAAAAGTTACAATTGAATACATTTCTGCTTTTAATTGCCAAAGTGTACGTGCAATTTACTGATCTACTCGAAATAATAATCATGGCCTGTCTTTAGCATAATACAACCAGGAAAAGGTATTTTCTCTCAACGTTTCGCAGAATTCCTCCAATGCTCTCTAAGTCGAATTACGAGCAGGTAATACCTTAGTACCTACTAATTAGTAATTAGAGAAGGAATATTAAGCAAGCTATGGAAGGTTGCTCTTCCAATAAGGCAGGTACACTTAACTAAGTTGCGAACTAACTGCAGGGAGCTATAATTACATATTTAAACGATTCTCCCATAGAATGAGTAGTGCCCTAACGGACAGGCTTAACGGTGGCGAGAAGTTTGAGGATGGGTTGTTTCAAAGAATTTAAACAATTCATCATATTTCAAAGTTGATTTTCAAGTTCTGTAAAGTTTATATTCATGTTATGTTATTATTTCAAAATCAACTATGAAATTTGATAAATTTTTCAAATTTTGTGAAACAACATTATAAACAAATATAAACATAATTCATATTTAGATCGTAAAATAATGTTCAAAGATAAATAAAATAAAGAAAGAAAAACAACAAAACTTAAAGATCTGTGGGACAAATGGAAAATATCAGCTTTCAAAAGATAATATTTTATTTTGTGCAAGTCCTTCTGTAAAATAAATGTTGTGTGTTGTTAGTGTTTGAGTGTGTGATGTGGAATATTTGGTTTGATCTTGTGTTTCATACTGGACAGTGGAAACGAACGTTTTCCAGAAGGTATTCGTCGTCGACAGAGTTGTGGATGATTTTGAATAAGAATTTTTGGCTACTCGCATATTTCAATTCAAAATACTTTTGTAACTTAAATTTGAAATTGAAGAGATTGATTTACTTGTTGATATAAACAATCCAAATGTACCTGTGGTAAAAATCTGTATTTTGATGAAACTGTAATTGGTTTAAAACTTTGCTACTTATTGATTATCAGATATGACCCTTATAATTATATTATAATGGTCAGATAGATAATTTATATTATACCTAGAATAATATAAATTAATTGGCTATTTCGTAAAATGTAAGGATTAAATTTTATTGGAATTGCCACATTGAAGTGCTGGTACTTCCTCTGAGGCATGGAACTGGCATAGGAAAGATGAAAGTAGACTAAATTATGTAGAAATGAGATTCATGAGGCGTGGTGTGGTAAAACCATGTTTGACCGTGTTACAAACATAAAGATCCGAGATACAAATGAAAAATCCAAGGCTGAGGAATGCGTAGTGAACAAGATAAAGAAAATCACACTCAGATGGCTTGGATATGTGGAACATATGAACGAAGACCAGAGTGCCAGGAGAATATACTCGCTTGACGCAAAAGTGAATTCTAGAATAAGTCTGGGACGCCAGAGGTAGACATGACACGACAAAATGAATCAAATACTTAAGTCTTCACACCAAGATCTCAATCTTCGCGTCAAGAATCTGAATAACAGAAATGAATGAAACGAGATGTTTGAGACGATGTATGAATGTGAATGAAAGAGTTTGTGCCAAGATGGTGTATCCTCTTCATGGTAACGGTGTGATGTTCGGTTAGTTGAAATTGCAACCAGATTTGTTTGTGTTTTTTTAAATACCTTTTTTTCCCAATTTTTACATTTATTACATACAATATTATAAAAATCAATAAGAATAATGGGAACCCACTAAGGCGCAGTCTGTGCGTGGGTAATATATTTAAATACATTATATTATTGTACCTAGAAAGAAACAAACTGTGGCATATAAAACAAAAACATGATTACATTTTGTTTAAGCGGTTTATATAAAAAGTGTTTACAATAGTGTATAGTGAAGTTATAAGTGTTTAGTGTAATATATGGTGAATTATTTATGAGAAACATAAATTGATACAAATTTTAAAAAAAGTTTCAATTGCTGTATCGAAAAGCCATAATTTTAACTCTTTTAATTATTGAGGAAGTTTAGTAATCACTTTAATACTTTTCGGTAAAAGATTGAAAGTACGAGGTCCAATGAAACTGCAGTGTGTTTGCATTTGTTTTGTGTTCGTTTGGGGAGTATAAAATACATTATTAATTCTAATGTTGATTTTGTTTTCATTTTTTTAAATTTATTTTTGTTTTTAAAGATATATTTCATAGTTTGCAAAATAAATAGTTTACGGAGACAGAATAGTTTAGATTCTTTGTATAACTCATCTGTTGCAAATGTTCTTTTCCGATTATACATAACTTTGATGATAAAGGTTTTATATGTGCATTTAGTGCACCACCCCATCCTATTATTCCATTTATGAGTGACGATTGCACCAAAGAAAAATAAATAATTTTCAGTTTTTCAATATTGATCACTTCTTTTAGTCTGAAAAATGTGTATGTAAGATATCTTAATTTACAGACGGTATTATTAATCTGTGATTGGCAATTTAATTTCGTATCAATAATAATACCTAAATATTTGATCTTTTCAACTTTTCCATGTTCAAAGAAAGATTAGCATTTTTCAAATTAGAGTTTTCCCGACTACTATACTAGGATCTTGCCCGTATCCTGAAAGTCATATAGAATATATGATAATACATATCCATTAATTACCGCACTACTAACATGAAAATGACTATATTTAACGAACCTACTTAAAGAATTAGGGGTTCACAAAGCCCCCGAGAGTCCCAAGTAATCCGATTATACGAAATAAGAAGGCGCATTGACTTGAAAGCACTTTGCACTTAGGTTTCTCCGAAAGCTCTTTCGGTGGAAGAAGCTTCCGTCGCACGAGTAAGAAAACGACGCCTTACCTGAAGGTAAAGATTGTCCTGCACCGCAAACACAAAGATGTTGCCAGTTTTAGAAGGTAATTTAAATAATGTCGCATCCACTGTCTGATGCAATTTCAAGAGTGAAAAAAAAATTGCTTAATTTTAATCATTATTTTTTTTGCGATTTTTTACAGAAAGAAAAGCATTCCCGTTATACGAATAACTTGACGATACGTTTAAAAAACTTCTATTAATACAATTATAAGCGAGAAATGTTTCTTATGATGGAGGACTTAGAATTGGAATTGAACCCACGACGCCTGGATGGGAACCCGATGCAGTTCTCAGCTCGTCTACTAACAAAGTTTTTCTAAAAAAATAAATTAACGTTGGTAAGTACCTACACTCTTTTCAATAAGATTTATGCTACGAAATGTCTATAAAACAAGGGTTGGGGTTGAGAGGAACGCACGCTTAAACGTTAATCAATTTAAGTTCTTATGCAAAATATCGTCTTTAAATTCGTTATCACACTTTTGTTATCACACGAATTAAAAAAAATATTAACTGTTAAAAATTCTTGACACCAGAGCTCTTCGTTCATCTTATATAACAGACTTGCTGGTTTATGGTTTATATAGGTACGCAAAAGGAATAAATAACTTCGTTAATTAATAGTAAACCTGTAGATACAAAAAGTTGGCTGTTTGCAATCATTTAGATCCCGTAGACCGCCCCCGGCCATCCAGGGGGCGAACAGACGGAAATATTACAGACGATTAATAATTTGTCTGAACAGAGAGTGGGCTGTGATCATTTAAACCCCAATTACAGCAACCCTCCCTGACAATGTAATATATAGCATTGCAAGCTTGAATTCAATTAGAATAAAACGAGTCATTTTCAAACTGAACAGATATCTCTCGAAGACCTATTGATTTGAAAGGAATCCAATGTCGTCAATGAACGTAAAACCCTTCGCAAATCGCCAATAAAATTGAATATTATATTTTGAAGAAAGAATTTAGATATTTGATCACCATTCAGACGAAGAATGGGATTTTTTTCTTCTGATTTAAGTCTTCAATATCTTTTCTAGATTAAGGGGCATTTCGCCATCCTCCGATAAGTTCTATTCACTGTCGAAATCACAACTCATAGAATAATGTATTTTTTGATATCGCTCAATAACGCTATACTCCAAAATCAAGTCCGAGTTTATTATTCGGTGCTTGAACTAATTAATAGTGAGGCGAGTTTTTTACATATAGTTTGTTAGTAGTTCGATAGTTTGTTTTTCTCTTACATATTAAAAAGCTTTGAACTTATTTTTCCTATCCGTAAACAGCAATACTGCAATTTACGACACGACTCACGATGTGAATATTCATAAAGATTTGAAATACATATACATTCGAAATACATATACATTCGAAATATATATATATATATATATATATACATTCATAATACATATACATTCGAAATACATATACATTCAAAATACATATACATTCGAATTACAAATTTCGGTTTTAAGTCAAAGAACGGTTTATTGGATAACCAACAACTCTTCCATAGGTCACCCCAAGTGGTTTGCTACGTTTGGTGATTTATCAGGGTTTTCCGGGTTCATCGAGTGAGGTGTATTCAGAATTTGCCTGCCCACCAGCTGCGTGGCGTGTCGGATCAGGAGATGCTGAATTAAGGAGACCCTCAACCTCTCCAACTGGTCTCTCTTGACCCATTGCCTTGCGCCGCAGCAGGCAGGATAAATCATTCGTCCGTCACAGATTCCTACCCACCCCTCATACCTTTTTCCTTCCCAGAAATTTCTCTTCTTACTTTCCTTAAAAAGATCTTCCACACAGCATTCATAAAGATGACATAGGCCCATAGGGAAATTATTTTCTTCAGGGCCTCCTGTGTGGGGTTAATATAAAAAAAACGACATATAAATTCGCAATACTTGAATATCTTCATGTAAACGCACAGCGCATAAAAATAAACATACTAGCAACAGCGTCCCAGATCAAAACCTCCTGGAGTAGGAGGTCTTTCAGACTCATTACGTTTAAGGGTTTGTAAAAACACGCGAGCCGAACTGCTGAGCTGGACCACGACATGCGGGAAAGGAACGAAGAATCCGCAAATGGCGTGAATCAGTAATTGCATCTTGTTCGTGGGGTACTGTCAAATAATATACCAAGGTCCTTAATTTGTTCGACTCTTTTTAGGAAATTGTTGTTGATGCTATATTGATATTTAATGGGATATTTGATTCGGGTTAAGTTATTGATTGACATTTTTCAATGTTGAGAAACAGTTCATTAAGGGTGCACCACTCTTGTAGCCTTACAAGATTTGATTGCAATAAGCTACAGTCATTATGATTAGTTATTGTTTTGTAAATTTTTAAATCGTCCGCAAATAAAAGTATCATAACTCCATCAAAGGTGGTAGTTATGTCGTTGATAAACAAGGAAAATAACACTGGGCCCAGATGTGACCCCTGTGGGACTCCGGTGAAGATTTCAAAGTGATGTGAAAAATGTGAATTGATTTTTACTGATATTTTTCTTTTGTGAGGGTAGCTTTCGAACCATCTTAAAATATATAGTAGATATTAGTAGATAGTAGATAGATATTACTTTATTGGTTTATTAGGCTCGTCATAAACAGGGTTTACACGTACTTTTACTGCGCCTGTTTCACTAGTTTCACACCTGTGTCGATATCACTAGCGATAGGCTAGTTAACAAATATTTTACTAAAACAATGGGATCCTACTTTTAGGTTAATTTTGATTGGTACATTTTTTATAAGTTGGAATCAAAAATATTTGATGGAATTATATAAACAATTCAGGTTGGTATTGGCAATAATAATAATAGGACTAGAGATATTTTAATTTAGGTCGGTGATACCTACTTATTGTCCAGTATCCCTTCTACAAAAAGTCACCGACCGCAACTGTTATACAAAACGTACAAAACTGTTTTATTAAAACTGTCGGTATGTTATACATTATTTTAAAACTACTTCAAGTAATTTATTGGTAGTCGTATCAGTTATCAATTCGTGATTTCAAATTTTCTTTTCATCTCTCCACACATCATCTTCCCATGTATTATTTTTGTTATTATCACTTTTGTTACTATTTTTGTTATATTCATTAGTTAAGAATTTTTCTCATCTCAGACGAAATTTATAAGATATTGGGTACTTTGACTATGTAAAATTTAATATACCTACCTCATCACCTTGTAATGAAATGTAATGTGTACATCTAAATAAATATATATATATATATGTTTAATATATATATTAAATATATAAATATATATATATATTAAACATTGTACTTCAAATTGTAATTCATGTTACAAAACCAGCGACCAAAGGTGTTTTCAGTGTATTAACCATCTTGGAGTGTCGTTGCACATAGTCAAAGAAGATATGGTTACTTTCAAGTTACTTAGTCTGGAAATTATTATAACATTGTTGTGTTTTGGTCAATTAACGTTGCCTGGTCACGTCGTCGGGTCATGCAAATATAATTTAAAGTAAACCCAAAAAGTTGTTAAAGCCCGTCCATTTCCTGGAAACTTTTGCAAAATGAACACGAACATTGTAGACTATATTACCTCAGTTGAAAATGATCCCTAAAGACATCATTCGTAGCTTATACTACATGGACTGTAATCCTTTTAGATTATAAACACTTCAACTTTTCATGTCTGGCTATAATTCTAAGAATTGGGGATTACATTAGCAATTATACCCAAGTACGATTGTTTAGACCGTCCCACTGGGTATAAAATGTTATTCACTTTATTATATGAAAAGCACTCTCGCTATAATCGTCATAAAATATATGGAAAACACGTAAATTCATTCAAACTTTTTTCACGTGTTGCAGCCGTGTTCTTGATATAGGCGTGCTCGCTATAAACATGTTTCACATTTGTAAAATTTACAGGAATCCAAAATAACATATACTTTTATCTCGAAACATATTACGTATATCAACAACATATTAGAGAATTTTTGATTAATTATAAAGAAACTGATTTTTTTTTTAAATGCACACTATTTTCTAAATTTATTATTTAGCAAAGCGTAACAATTCTCAGCTCGCAATGCTGTTATACGGTGCTTTTTTAACTGACAAAAAAATAAGACGCCATATTGGTTATTCAATTTTTTTCAAATAATCCGTGAAAATATAGCTCGAATCTTTTCAAGTCTAGTATAGGAACTTTGTTATAAAATCTTTTTATTTTAAAAATATTTTGTTATGTTGAAATACTATACTAAAAAAAATCATATTTTTAATTGTTCTTTCACTTTCATGAACAAAAGAACAATATATCACCTTCAACCGTTCCGGCAGTAGAATGAATCGCTAAACGTTTCGATTGTTTTTGAATTTACATTCCCAGAGGTCCCATTGGGCGTAGTCCATGCAGGCCCAACGCATTGGGCCAACGTTGGCGCCAACTCGCCAACGTACGAATGCCAATGGCCAAGTTGTCCTGAACACGTTGGGCCAACGTCATATCACTATATAAGATAATATAAGAAGAGAATATACCGATTGACGAATCACATTTAGGAAGATGAATTTTGATCATAACCTTTTTCTGTAGTACCCCCCAGCATAAAATTTGCTTTTCCTTTCCTAAACATGCTAATTAAATAACATCAATACATATTATTACAATAAATACCGGAAAGTCCAATTATGTCCTGTGCGTAAGAACCGTATTTCTCTGATAAACAATAAACAGTGTTAATCTCAAGTGACCAGCAGGTAAGTATGGTACTGTATGTTATCTGCCTATATAAAATGTAAATAAATAATAAAAATAACATATGTAAATTCTAGCATCACATTTATCAATCAAATGCATTGCATATATATCTTTGTATTAATGATCGACGAACCGGTGGATGCAATCTATTAGCCATACATTGATAATAGTTTGAATAGTCTATAGTTAGTAATAACATAAATGTAACCTGTACTATCAGAATATCAGAAATGTTAAAGAATTAAGCACGAAGGTGGTTGATGTGAAATTACAGAGGCCAGCTAATAAACATAAACCGGGATCATGCTGCATCTACTACCAAAATATCAGGGGTATCAAATCAAAACTCGGCAAATTCAAAGTTACAGCTCCAACCATCACACAAGACGTCATCGTACTCACCGAAACCTGGTTGGAACCTTCCATTCATTCAGCGGAGCTCGGATTACCGAATCACAACATATACCGAATGGACCGGAGTCATAATAATAGTGCCAAATCAAGAGGAGGGGGCGTCTTAATAGCAGTGAATAAAAGCACTAACTCTAAATTAATTAAACATAAAAATTATGATGTTGAGCAAATATTTATACTATTAAGCGGAAAATCATGTAAAACTATTATTGGCAGTGTATATATTCCTCCCAACTCGGACTCGTCGATATACAAAAATCACTGTGAGGACGTCGAGTATGTAAAAACAAAATATCCAACACACAAAATAATTGTCTGTGGCGATTACAACCTACCGAATTGTAAGTTTAATGATCCTAATTACTCGCCAATTTCTGATTGTGAAAGGGATATTCTGGATATGTTTTCTTATTTAAATCTTTCTCAATTTAATAACGTACCCAATGTTAACAATCGCATTCTCGATTTGATATTCTCAAATGAAGATAATGTAAATGTATACGAATCTCCTGAGTTCATTGTCCCTATAGATAAACACCACCCTACACTTATAATTTCTATACCCTACACTGGAAATGATAATCTTAAAATCTCAAGAATTGGTTATAATTTTAAAAACGCAGATTACAATAAAGTTAATGAGGTACTGTCTAACATTGACTGGACAAGTCTAAATGACGGTGATATTGATTACAATACTGACTATTTTTACTCGCAACTCAATAATGTAATTTCAAATAATATTCCTCTTACCCTACATAAAGAATCAACGTATCCAATATGGTTCACTAAGGAATTAATTCACTTGATAAATTGTAAAAAAGAATCTCATAAAATCTATAAAGAACATAGATCTGTACCTAATTATATTAAATTTAAAAGTGTCAGGAAAGCTTGCAAAAATTTGTCTAAAAATTGTTATAAAAATTATATAATGGAAGTGGAAAATACTATAAATCATGATGTAAAACATTTCTGGAAACACGTAAAGTCTATGAAAAAAAATGAAGTCGGGATCCCCGGAACTATGAATCATAAACAAAGGAGTTCTAGCAACATAAAAGAAATTGTTGACATGTTTGCCGATTTCTTTAAAGATGCGTTTGAACCTGAAATTTCAGATGAACAAATTCCGGAATTTAATTCTGATATAAACTTGCAATTATCAAATATTAATATTAACATCACCGACATTACAAATTACCTTCAAACACTTGAACCAAAATTAAGTTCCGGGCCGGATCAAATCCACCCATTTTGATTAAAAACTGTGCAGACAGCTTATCCATTCCGTTGTTCATATTATTTAATAAGTCTCTGTCAACGGGAATTTTCCCAAAACTTTGGAAAAAAAGTTACTTAACTCCAATATTTAAATGCGGGGATAAATCTGCAATTGAAAATTATCGTCCAATTTGTATCCAATCATCAATACCTAAGATTTTTGAAAAATTAATTCTTCTAGAGATAAACCCCAGCGTGAAATCCATCATTACAACTTGCCAACATGGTTTTGTTTCAAACAAATCAACTTTAACCAATCTATCTCTGTACGAAAATTATATAACAAATGCACTTGCTAATAGACAACAAGTCGATTCTATATATACTGATTTCAGCAAAGCGTTTGATAAGGTTTGCCATAAAATTCTTGTTAGCAAACTGGCGAAAATTGGCATAACCGGTAACGTACTATCCTGGTTTAAGAATTATCTATCTAATCGAGAGCTTAATGTCTGCATTAAAGGTCAACTGTCCTACACTTTTACAGCTACAAGCGGCGTGCCCCAGGGATCACATCTAGGACCCATTCTTTTCAACATATTTATAAATGACGTTACAAATGTATTTAAACGTGTCTTTATTTTGATGTTCGCAGATGATATGAAAATTTACCGAATTATTGACAGTATTAATGATGGACTGCTTATTATTACAATCAAATCTCATTAGCTTTTCTGATTGGTGTATCATAAATAAATTAACCCTTAATGTAAAAAAGTGTCAAGTCATGAAATTTTATAGGAAGAAAAACCCATTGATTTTCACATACTGTATGAATAATCAAGTCTTAGTATCTGTACCCGAAATAAAAGACCTAGGGATATTATTTGACACCAAATTAACATTTATCTCCCACATTAACAATATAACCACTAAAGCGATGCAAATGTTGGGTTTCATATTAAGAACTTCAAAATATTTCAAAAATTTAAAAACTTTAAAAATATTGTATTCATCCATTGTCAGAAGCCATTTAGAATTCAACTCAACCATTTGGAATCCATTTTACAATATTCATGAAAAATCTATCGAGCGAATCCAACATAAATTTTTACGAAATATAAATTATAGATTAGGTATTCCTATTGAAAACATTAATTACACCTCACTATTGAAAGTCATGGGCCTTGCCACATTAAAAGAAAGAAGAATATGTTCTGATCTGTTTTTTCTTTATAAAATTGTTAATAACATGTTTGACTCCCCTGAACTCCTTAGGTTGATCGACTTTCATGTGTCTAGTAGAACGGTTTGTCAGAAGGTACCTTACCATTGTAACATTGCAGGTACCAAAGCAGAAATAAATTCAGTAATGAACCGACTACACAGTGCAGGGAATAAATATTGCGCGAACACTAACGGTACTGAATGTCTATCAGCTTATAAACACATTATTATTAAATCTGTATGTCAAATATGAACTTGACAAACATTAAACGGAGTATGTGCGAACTATTTCTACTACTCTGCAACTATTTTTATACTTTCCTATAATCACTAACATTGATTTGGAGGATTTTGGCAGATTCTCTATTTTTCATCTCAATTATTTGTACCTATATTTTGTTAACTCGTATATTTTTGTATATTTTTTTATATAACCTATATTAATCATTTAAGATATAAGATCTGTATAATTTATTATCTGTAAAAGCCCTATGGGCGTTTAAATAAATAAATAAATAAACATAGATCATTGTAGAAATATGCTATATATCGTATTTGTACAACGCCCTTGAGGTGATTTTGCACAAAAACGGGCGATACAAGACATCTTAATTTTATTATTATTAAACGCATTTGTCGTCTTGTTACATTTATTCTCCCAAGAATTAGCATGAAATAATGGCGCACCCCCTCTTACAACTACCGCCTCCCTTGAAGCTTGTCTACAAAAGCGATCCTAAATTTCGCTAGATTAAAATCTGTTTAATTATTTTACGGGGCAGGAGTAATAAGAAGTGAGATGTTCGTGGGTTGAGCTTTTAAGCGAAAGTTTTTTGAAAGTTGCCGAAACTTATCTCAATTTTTAAAGTTTTTTGATGCTTGACTATTTCATCAGATTTTCCATAAATTCGGCATACTCTAATCGAGGTGTTGTATTTCTTTTTGATTTATAATAATGAGCTGAAAGAATGGGGCTACTTTAGCAGGCGGTAGGAAGTATTCTGGGTACGACCTTGAAGTTGCATATTACTATTAACTTCAAGGTCGTACCCAGAATACTTCCTACCGCCTGCTAAAGTAGCCCCATTCTTTCATGGTGTCAACTATGGTTGTTATTATTACAACTATAAATTATTATGGCAAAACAGCTGTCACACGTATAGACTGGCAGCGCCCAGGTGGGCCAGGTATTTCAGTGAAGTGAGGGTGGTCTAATGGCCGGAGTTGCAAACTCGTTTCGCACATTCACTACAAAGTTAAAGCCAGCCAGGCGGAAACCGAGAATACTTCATTTTATTACCTTTATTTAATGGTTTCTCGTTTTACCGCAGACCGTCGCACAGTAGGCTGAAAATCGCCTTTCATAGACATAGAGACTTGAATTTTCAAGGGTGTTTTTTTTTGCTAGAAATGGATTCTGCTGATCATTACTATGCTATAAAATTTCGTATGAAGCAATTGCGTGTACAAATGAAGGAGTTATCATTTTTTTAAAGAAAAAATTGTATGGCAGTGACATTAAAAATGAGGTTATCTCTGGAATCATAAGGTTGGCCATTATATCCTTACATACAGATATACTACTATTTATTAGTATTTTTTTGACATACTTCGTATTGTGGAGCAACTTGCAATTTTTTTTTTATATCCTCTAAGTTGAAAAAAACACTTTTTAATGTTCTAATGAAAGGCGATTTTCAACCCACTGTGCGTCGACCGTTTTTTAAATATTCATAATTTAGAAATATTTTTTAAAAAACTGCAGATACGTAGGTAGGGTTAATATTAATGTAAGATTTTTTTAACATTTAACCCCACACAGGAGACCCTGGGAAAATAATTAATAAAAAAAAAAAAAAAAAAAAAAAAAGTGAATATACCCCTCCCACTGCGGGGCAAGGCGATGAGTCGAGATACCAGTTGGAGAGGTCAAAGAGTTTCCCTAAACCAGCCTCTATCGATCTGGCATGCCACGTAGTTGGTGGACAGACGTATCCTAAACACACTGCACCCGATGAACCCGGGCACCCCTGCTAAATCACCAAACCTATCGAACCACTTAAGGTGACCTATAAATACGTCTATCCGATAAATTGTTCCCGTAGCGGCGGGACCCAAACCCGCCTCCCAAATTGAAAATGAATTGAATGCATTTTCGCCATTAAACGAAGCATTAGACGAAATAATATTCTACAAATTTTGTTCAAAAACGCAGTAAACTAGAGTATTAAAAGCAGAAAATATCATGTCTCACAAAAAAACTCACAAAAGGTGAGCTCTGGAATCATGATCTGCTTTTAAAAAAAAAAAAATTCTTGGTCAACGTAACTCTTATCTGCTCGCAGCGATATTTCTAGCAGGCGCTACGGATCTGAGGTTTGAATCGTGTGATGTTACTAAATGTATTAATCTATCCAGAGAACGTAGGGATCACAGTACAGGCCTGTGCGCTCGACTGCCAATTACGAAGTCAGTGCTGTCGCTAAGTAATCTTCACTGTTTAAAATAGTCAAATCACTCTTCTTATTTAATATGCTTGCTGTAAAACAACAGACAATAGCTCACATCCTTACTAGATATTTGTTATACCTTTCGATTAATATGTAAAAAGATTAATCCCATTAATTTATTTATTTCTAAAAAAACACACAGCTTTTACATAATATACAATGATAAATATACAAGTGAACTGAAGCCAAGCCACAGAATTTTCTTATGCTAAAGTTCATAGGAAATTAAGTTAATAACATTTAAAATTAATTTAGGGTTATAGGAAGGGGAGAGGAAGAGGAATATAGGAATAGGATTTTTTGAACGGTGTTGTATCAATGAACTAGCATTAAACCATAAATATAATACATCGATGCATTGAACATAAATATTATTTTTACAAAATAAATATGCGAGAATTTTTTTAATCTCTAACCATAAATAGTATAAAATAAAGTCACTCTCCGCGTCTGTTTGTGCGCTTAGTTCTTTTAAGCTGCTCAACGGACTTTAAAAGAGTTTTCACTAGCACTTAGAGAATTTCTTCCGAAAGGTTTTTTTTTTTTTTATTTGGTACATTATTTTGTTACAATTTATGTTTTCCAGTAATGTAGGCCTCACTGGGTGGCTTGCCCGTGCTGAGGCCTTCATTTTATAATATGAAAATCTTATCTACATATTACATTTAAAGAGAAGATAGTAAATTTGAAAAGAAAATAATAAATTTAAAATTAAAAATAAAAATACATAATAATACATTTAAAATTAAAAAAATAATACAATGAAAATAATCTTGTGTGTTTGTGAGTGATGTGTGTTTATGTTGGTTTTGTGTGTTACGTGTAGGTTTATATATATAATATAATATAATATATCGTGTGTTTATATATATAATAGGTCCATATTATATTTTTAGAAAGTGGAGATAATTTGATGTTTTGTTATCAAGTCATACGCTGTTTAAACCTTAAATTACATGACATACATTAAAATAATTTACCACTGAATTGTATATCTTAAATAGGCCTACAGAAAAGTCCGAAATCATGTTTGTCTATCTCCTAACAATATCTTAAATAGGCCTACAGAAAAGTCCGAAATCATGTTTGTCTATCTCCTAACAATATCTTAAATAGGCCTACAGAAAAGTCCGAAATCATGTTTGTCTATCTCCTAACAATATCTCCCAGCCAAGCCGGGTACACCTCAGCTAGTATACATTAAAAGTTAAAAAATATTGCGTTATTGAAATTATTGACCTACCTATTATATTAGATTGCAAACTAACCTTTATATATCACATTAATAATACTATCAACAAGGCTCTAAACACTCTTGGCTTTGTTTTGAGAGCTGCAAAAGACTTCAATAATTTAGGCACTTTTATCATATTATATAAAACCCCTGTCAGATGCCAACTAGAGTATAACTCTACGTTGTGGTATCCTTTTTTTAATATTCATTCAGACAATATTGAAAAGATTCTACGTTATGTTCCTCAGGTTTATAAACAATAAATTGCACACTCCTGTACAAAATAATGATTACAATTACCTCATTTTTTATTTATTGGATGATTTATATAGCGCCGCTTTTGTGAGATATCACCTTAGGGGCGCTTTACAGTTAATGCAGATATTTAAAAAAATATATAAATATTACAAATTGAAATTAAGTTAATTAAAATGAAGTACAGAAACAGGTGACACGAAGATGGAGAATCTGCTGCAAGAATCCTAGGTGGTGAGGAAACCGCTGTGACGAAGATAGAGGATGGAGACTCTGCAGCAAGAATCCTAGGTGATGGATAAAATGTCCCTATTGAAACAAGAAGAAGAACAGATTTAATAATTGTGATGTATGATAAAAAGTTGGGTATTCAAGCGATAGATGGCACCAGCCATAAAGCTTACTCCAGAGTCCGACAGATGTCGCTAGAGTGTAGCAATTTCCTGTGGGGTATCCTTGTCAGACTTCAAGCTTGCAGAAACAGAGAATTACCAACCCTCGGGTAATGAACAGTGTAGACAAATCCAGACTTTATTTATTGTAACGTAAATACACGAAAATATTGTAAAGCACCTTTTACTTAATCAAGAGTTCCCAACACAGAAATCTGCTAGTAAGCAGAGATATAACAATAATGTAACATAAATTACTGCTTTACGAAATTGACTGTCCTGAATTTGTTCAATTAATCAGTTTCCATGTTCCCAATAAATCTTGTCAAAATATATTACCCTTTTATTTGAACAACACCAGTACACTGGCTTATCAAAATTCCCCGAATCCGAGACTTCACCGTCTCAGAAATAAATGTTCTGATCTATGAGATATATTTTATCTTAAAACTAGTCGACATAAATGGTGTTTATTTCATAATTATTATTTTCTGGATATGAATTCCTCCCTCATTGCCGAGGAATATGACTCCCTCTTCAATTTCCAGGGTGAACAAGGCTCCTCCGCTCCTCGCGGTGCGCGCTGCGTGTAGAGCCAAAGACACCAACGTACCAGTCAATCCAGCGCAGTGATGACTATCCCCTGCTTCTTCTGCCGAACACTTGCCAGTAACAATAAGTTTCTCCAAGTCGCATCCACAGTTTGTCGAGTAAAATGTCTTATGCAGTCGGTTGCTTGCGGTAATATGTAGGTGAATTCGTGAAGAGCTGTAGTGCCACGCACTGGCTTTGCTGAGCATTGCTTAAGGGGACCATCGGTCCGGCTCGTCGATGTTTGGTTTCATTTCCTCAATTCCTCATTGTACATCTTCTGTGCTCATAGCTGCTCTAAATTCTGTCTGTAATATTCTAATTTAAAATCAGGGAATACATTTTAGTAAATAATTCCTGCAATATTTTATTGCTCGAACAAACTCTAGTTCCTATGATGCAAGTCGTATGCAAATCTACTCCCAGGAAAAATTCGTTCACCGTCATTGAAGGAGTAGAGCAGGAGCCTCTAAGCTACGGTCAGCGGTCCGATTTCTTAAAACCTGATAGCGCAAGATTCCTGACGAGTTGTCGCGGACTGTAGAAGAGCCTGTTGAAGGAGAGTAATCCTAACCTAACCTAAATTTTAGTAACCTAACCTAACTATTAAGAATTTTTTTCTGATTACCGTGTTTTTTTATCTGGAAACAGTGGAACCACGGAATTCCCGATTTAGGGCATGATGTGAGTTGAATTAGAATTAGATGGGGAGAGGACGGAGATGATGAAAATTAAGTTATGCAGTGTCTGACTTTTCAGATCTGGTCACTAAAAACAAACACAGCTAAAGCCATTTAGAGCAATGATAGGGTTCTAAATGATAGTTGTTCACAGGGTGACAATGAAAGTAGTTACCTACCACTCTATGAGTTTCAAAACACACATAAATATTTTTACAAAAAGTACATATTATAGTTTGTGTTATTTTTAATGAGTTTAATATGCGAAGTAACACATACCTAACACCTAATAGTAAAAGAAATATTTTCTCACATTGGGATTTTAATACACAACCTTTAGGTCCGAAGACAAGCTCTTCCACAGAAGTTTTCTAATTTAAACTGTGTGAAAAAAATCTTTAAAAGTTCAAAATGGATTTTCGAGAAGTTTAAAAAGTCTCTGAAAAGCATAAAACACTGTTTTCTGGTCCGCTCATCGTCCAAAAGTGGAAATTGCGGCCCTTGACATAAAATATTTGGAGACCCCTGAACTAAGAAGAGTTGGATTTGGTGGAGGGAAGGGGGAGTATTTGAAAAATGAATATTCAAATATAGTCGGGAAATGCATTCTGCTTCGGAAAATATAACTCGCTCGTAAAGGAATAAAAAGGTGGACCTTGGAGTTGAATTACAATGTTCTGTCCGTGAGCAAGGGAGACTGTTTTAAAATTAATGTAAATTAAAATGATACAGTAAAAGTTTGAAAATTGGCATATCTTAGGAATTACCGGTAAATTCTGGAAATTCTCAAAATTGATCTAAATTTATTTATTTGGACATTCAAAGTATATTTTAATATAAGTTATATGGTACTAAATTAAATTATACACAGTTAATACACCTATTAAGGCGATGCACTACGTCGTGTAATATTTTGAATCGAGCCGCTTTCAATAAACACCCCTTACGTAGATGGCAGGCATGGAAGTTTAAATTCCCGCTTAACACTATCCGCCTGTTTTGATTTATGTTATGTTATGATGTTTAGGCATCAATATTTTTTTTCGATCATTTTATAAATAACTTAATTTGCCACATTATACAATA
Source organism: Hesperophylax consimilis (assembly GCF_061612785.1). Lineage (NCBI taxonomy): Eukaryota > Metazoa > Arthropoda > Insecta > Trichoptera > Limnephilidae > Hesperophylax > Hesperophylax consimilis. The sequence goes on along the minus strand of NC_142856.1, from coordinate 10,076,336 downwards.
AAATCATAACCGAAAATGGGTTCGTAAAGTAGGAGATTTTAAACTTTAAAGTAGTTTTCATAGGCCTTATTCATTATTTTTTCTTGGCTTATAAAAAGATTTATCTAAAAAATACTCGATTATTTCAAAGGCCCAGATGTATTCTACTCGCAGTATTTAATTAAAGCATCTGAAACATTTCTAGGCGACCAAATTTTCAAACCAAAAACACATGATTTTGCATTACTACGTAGTGCATCGCCTTAAAATGCTTTGTTAATTTTGTGGGTGTGAGTAGTGATAACAAAGAATACTAAATAGGAATAACGTGTGTGGAAATTGTAAGAATTAAAACAATAAGTACACTAAGCTCACGAATTACAATTGACTATTAATAAAAGTTAAGGACGGGTTGTTTCGGAAAATTTGAACAATTCTTCAAATTCATTCATTTTCAGGTTCTGTGAAAATCCCATTCAAGTTCTATTATTATATCATTATAGACTAGCTGTTTGACAGAACTGAAATAATAACACAACTTAAAAAATCTTTCACAGAAGTTGAAAATTAACTTTGAAATTTGAAGAATTGTTTAAATTCTCCGACATAACCGGTCCTAAGTGTAAATAGTTTTTAAATGATTTATTGCGCCTACAGTTTTAATAAATTAGTCTTATATATTAGAAAAGGATTACGAAAAATTTCCATGTTTAACGATTTTTCGTAGTGGGTATATTTTGTGGTTTTGTAAGTGATTGGTGAGTTATTTTCTGCATCTGTTGTTATCTTCGACTTGAAAAATCGTAGTATGCCTGGTACGCATTGGAACATTTAAACCAATTAATAACAATTCTTGATTATCAATTATGAGCGTATTTTTTGTAAGGTTAATATATTGTTTGTAGTTTGATTTTATTTCTTGAATAAATGTTTAAAAAAATAATTTGTATGCTTTCTATCAAACCTATGTATACCTTATATTTAGGATTGACCCAAAACAAAAGTGTTAGGTTTTGTTTGGTTAGTTCAGGCTTGGTTATATTTGGCTAAGTTAGGTTAATACCAGCCTTTACGCTTCCATTTCGCAAATTTACACAAACTAATTCTGCAAATGCTAGGATTTACAGGTAAAATATAAGGTTCATGAATTTTCGGTGTTTTACTGTAACATAATTTTTTTTTTTTTTTTTTAATTTATTTATTTCATCAAAAAATTACAGAATATATATAATATATCATTAGTAAGTTGTATAATTATATGTCAGTTAGAAACAATGAAATTGATGAAAGAATAATGTTACAATAATACGGCAGTTTCTAATATAAGAAAAAATATATATGAATGTAAGAGTGTTATATACAAATGGCATAATATACTATATTTTAGGTTGTGCATAACCTGCCTCACTAGGCGAACCTGTATTGAGGCAGAATTTTTAGTTAATTATTTCTCCATTTTGTCTATGGTTTGCTAATATTTAAATGTTTAATATGGGTTCCCATACAGCAATCCACTATTTTAGGTTACATTATTGTTTACATATTGAAGATACAGATAGAATAAATTTAAACACAATACATACTATAATAACTCACTGTGACAAGGCATTTGGTTACTTTTCATTATTGTTTGCATTTACACAATACGTATATAGTAAGTTTTAGCACCGTACATACTGCAATAACTGTCAATGACAAGGCGTTTGGGTGAGGGCACCAGTGTAGGCTCGATCATTTGAATAAATCCAAATTTTGACATTTTTTTTAAACTCTTTCCGTGTTTGACTCTCTTTAATATTTTCTGGGAGCATGTTGAAGATCTTTGTGGCAAAGTAGCCAAAGCTACGTTGACCAAAGGTGGAAGAAAGTGCTGGAACTTGCAACATGTCTTTGTTTGAATTACGTGTAAATCTAAAGTTTGTTTTTTTTTCGTAAAACACATGTTTGTTTTTAAAGAGATGCATGAGGATTGTTTTTACATAGATCTGTCGAACATCAAATACTCTCATTATGTTGAAAATTAAGTTGCTGTTTGCAGTTTGAGGAAGTTTGAGAATAATTTTCATAATTGTTTTCTGCGCCTTTTCAACAGGATCTAGAGCTGATGAAGTACCCCCTCCCCATGCAATGATACCATACTCAATGATAGATTGGGTTAATGCAAAATAAATCGTTTTTAGAATTAGTAAGTTAAGGAAGTTCCTTACGGATCTGAAGAAGTGTATTGTTTTCCTAATTTTATTCGCAATGATCTGAGTATGTATATTCCATTTGAGGTATGGGTCAATGGTGAGGCCGAGGTACTTCATCTGTGGAGTTCGCTCTATACAGGGGCACTCATTGCATACGTTGGAATTCGTACAGTTATGTATTTTTATGGAGTAATCATCATTAGGTTGGCCTGCAGTATTGATGCTTGAAGTGATATATTTTGTTTTTTTCGTGTTAAGGGTAAGCGTGTTTATATCTAACCATTTTTTAACTAAGTTAATATTTTTTTCAGCTTTTTTAAATACAGCTGACCAATTGTTGCCTTCAAACAGTAAGACAGTATCGTCGGCAAAGCTAACAATGCTTCCCTCAATTTCAAGGTTGCAAAAGTTGTTTATATAGAGTAAGAACAGAGTTGGTCCCAATACGCTTCCTTGTGGAATTCCATAGTCAGTTGAGCGCTGGTTACTGAGGGTATTATGTATTTTAACCTGTTGTTTGCGTCCATTTAGGTAGCTTTTAAAGAAGTTTAGCTCTTTGTCCGTGATGCCGATTTTTTCAAGTTTTTTAATTAGTTTAAAGTGTGATATTGTATCAAAAGCCTTAGAGAGGTCTAAAAAGATTGAAATACATTTATTTCCTTTATCAAGGCTTTTTACAATGAAGTCTGTCACCCTGGCAATGGCATCTGAGGTACTTTTGTTTTTTTGAAAACCATATTGATTTTTTGAAAGTATTTTATGGCTCTCGATAAATTTTACAAGTTGTGTATTAATAAGGTTTTCAAAAACTTTAGACAAGCTATTCAGTAAAGTAATTGGTCTATAGTTATTGATATCTGACTTGTTTCCAGATTTGTAGATGGGAATTACGATACTTTGTTTTAGGTTAGAGGGGAAGTAGCCCTGTGTAATACTTAGGTTTATAAGGTATTCTAGTGGCAATGTAATCTCCGAAGACAGCGTTTTAAGGATTTTCGTTGAAATTTCGTCTGGTCCAGCAGAAGAAGTGTTTTTTAGAGAATTAATTGTTTTGTGAATTTCTTCCTGTGACACAGTTTGGAATAGAAATTTTGTATTTATGTTATTTGTTTGAACCACTGTATCGGTAGATTGGGTGATTCCGCTCTGGGCAATTTGAGAAGCAAGATTTGGACCGATATTAATAAAAAAATTGTTTACATGATCAGCAACGAGCTTAGGATTTTTTGTGGTTTCAACAATATGGCCATCAATAGAAAGTTTATTTATGCTCTGTTTCTCTTTTGTAGTTTGCGAGTTTGTGGCTTCTCTAAGTATTTCCCATAATTTTTTGGGATTATTGTTGCTTTCTTTAATTCTTTCTGAGTAGTAAATTTCTTTTGCTTTTCTGATGACGTTACAGCACATGTTTCTATATTTTTTATAATAGTTGAATGTTAGTTGGTCATACGGATTTTCTTTGGTTTTTTTGTGTAGTGTGTTTCTTTTGTGAATGCAATTTATAATGGAGTGGTTAATCCATGGTTTCAAGGGTTTCAATTTGTTACTTATATTTTTGGTCATCGTCAGGGTATGGTGGTGTAATTCGTTTTTCAAATAGTTAATAAAGTATATCCATGCGTCCTCCGATTGTTTAATTTGGAAGAGTTCTTGCCATGATTTGTTCTTTAAATTGGTTAGTATATTTTGAAAGTTGATTTTATTGTATGCTAAAGGCAGGCTACATTTATTTATTTGGATAGCTGTTTGTAGTGCAAAGATAGTTGAATAATGGTCCGTGATAGTTGATTTGTAGACGATACTTTTAGATGGTTTTTTTGACTTTACCATAATGTGGTCAATGCATGATATAGATCCATTTGTCGTTCTTGTTGGTGAGTTAACGGTACTCACTAATCCATGAAATTCTAGCATGTTGATATAGTCTTGGCTTTGGTGGTGTTGGTTGCTCGGTAGTATGTTAATATTTAGATCGCCCATTATTATGATATTTTTGGTATTGGAAAGATTTGAAAGTGTGCAACTAAGACTGTTTAGAAATGGCGTGATGTTACGAGTCGATGGCGAGCGGTATATAGCGAGAATAACTGTATCATTGTTGTATTCTATTTGTGTGCAACTTGCATCCTGAATTTTTAGTTCGGTTACTGTGAAGTTTTGATTATTTTTTGTGTAAACAACAATCCCATCGTTCTGATTATCAAACGTAGTTGAATTGTGTGATGTGTAATTTTTTATGATTTTAGGTGTATATGTGTTTGACAACCAGCACTCGGTCAGAATGATTATGTCGAAAACAATATCTATGTGGTGAAGTTGAATTAAGAGTTCGTCAAAGTTTTTATTTATAGATCTTATGTTTTGGTGCATAATTTTTGTATTGGCAGAGTTTCCAATCAGGCGTTTACACATATTAGTATCTGAAGTTGCGTAAGAAAGGTTTTGGTTGTGTAATTCCTCATCAAAAAATTCCATTGAGAAAGGCATGTTGATATAATAATTATACGAAAATTAAAAAAAATAGTTTATATGTTTATGGGAGCTCCACTGTCCGTGTCAGTTACCGGGAGTTTCACCCTAGTTGCAGATAGAGAATTACCGAAGTGGATAATTATTGTTGTAGTTCGAAACAATAAATGTAAAGTTTCTCCTTACCGTTTGATTATGAAGGGTGATCGGGCCAATAACTAACCGACGTTGGAGCTCTCCAGAAGCATCTAAACCATTTTTAACAGATCATCAGCGTGTTTGATGTAGATGATTTTTTCTCCTTCTTTTTTTCTAATCATAATTTTTGAATCTTTGTACCACACATAATTATATCCCCTTTCTTTCGCTTTTGATTTTGTTCTCCATAGAAGGTCTTTGTAATGAGGACTAAGAATTTCGCTGATGTAGATTCGTTGACTTTCTGGATCCTGCGCGGTGGTTGAGCTTAAAAGTTTCCTGTTTGTAAGAAGTTGGTATCTCTTTTGTCTATTGTTTAGTTTAATATGTATTTTTGGGGGGACTCCCGGTCGTTTATCAGGTATCCTCCTCACTTCCACTATATCATCTCCTTTTATATCCACTCCTGCAATTGAAGCCACCCGTTTTATAGCATCAGAGGGCTGTTCGTCATTTTTTGGAATGAGGCCGGCAAACTCCAGTGAATCTTCTAGTGATCTTTGATCAACTTCCGCCAATCTGACTTCCAGACACTTTATTTGTTTGTCCTTTTCGACGAGTGTATTTCTTAGTGACTCTACTTCGGAAACCAATTTAGTGATGGTTTCCATTTTAGCAATTAGATCGTCATATTGACGGCTGATGAAATCTCTCGAGTGTTTACTCTCTAAGTTTTCATCGTCAATTTTTTTTATAATTGCCGATTTAAAAGCTTCCAGTTTTGTTACCATTTTTTTTTTCCATTTTCTCCATAAGTATGTCAATTTGTGAAGATACATCTGTAGCCAAGCTTGTTGTCGCGGGCATTTGTCCTTTGCTTCGAAGGTTTTTGTCGGCAGACATTTCTTGTTGTTGTGTTCTTTGTATAAGGAAGGTTGGAAACTGGCTCTACTACTCTTTGTGGATTCGCTGCGTTATCTGTGTTGTTATTGTGGCTGAGTGACGTTTGTTTTGGAATGTCAGCATGAAGTGTTAGGACACTATAAACTCACAGATCACTCTGGTTTCTTGCTACTATTTGAATAACGGATCACTTATAAGGTATTTTTTTAGTTCGGTTTAAGTTTTGGCACTGTTATCAATAAAAAATTGTGGATAGAACTTCAACTGTACTTTTCGATGTGTGTCCATAGACAATTTGACAAATAATACATATGCACAAGGTATTGCGGCTCCGGAAAGGGAGAGATATTATTCTTTCTACCTACAAAAATAGGACCGCCATCATAATATTATAATTTAAACGAGACATGGCAAAGAGGCCAAACAGATTTTTCATAATATTATTTTTCATAAACTCAACCTTGCATATTTGACAACCCTTTACTAAGGACGGTGGGATCGCGAAAAATGTGCAGAAAATAAATTACTTGATACCTTTATTTTTTCTTTCTTACGATCCTGCAAATCTTTGTAAATGGGAACTTCCTGTGGTTCTCAAAATTATTTTTATTGTAGTTATTATTATCTATTTCTTATTACTTACCTGTTAGTATTTACCTATTTTAAATTTCGTTTGCGTATTGTTATTTTTTGTTAAAAATTATTCATGCTATCCCTCTTGTCGTTGTCAGTGTGGTCACGCAATGACTGTGGTTGTTAAGCCACCACAGGCACTTTGTCATACTTATTTTGTTTACAGTCGAATGTTATTGTTGCCAACCATAAACGTGCTGCCCAGTTGTAATTTTAGTTCGAATAACTGTAGTTTTTATTTTTGTAGGTTTATGTGTATTATTTTTATTTCTACAATTTTAAAATTATCTGCTTATCATTTTACTGTACTACACTATTTTTTGAGTAAATGAATAATCAAAAAAGTTTATTTGACTTTCAATTATTTTCATATATTGTCTAGTACAAACATCTTCGTTGGTTATTACTTACTTTAAACTCTACTTTTTTAAATTTGAACACCGCACAAGGGTCCCAACTGCTCCCAACCGTCTGGTGCCAGTGAGACTATGGCATTCCCAATTGGGGTATGTTGTGAGGCTGAAGGCTGTCGGGAGGGGATGGAGATGGGGAAGAGGAAGGTGAAAGAGTACACGGCTCAAGCCATTTCAAGCAACGTTTCAATTCTGAATGATGGTCTTACACCAGGACGATATTTAGAGTATTTTATAATGTTTTTATTTTATTTTTAACCCATATAATCCAGCTGTTATCAGCAGTCAAAAGGGCGAAAACAAGTGTATAAAATTAGTTGTTACTATATTAGTATATTCGGGCCTTCCCATCAATGTTCAAGTATCTATTCATCAATCAACATCAATGCTGACCTGACGCGCCTAGACCCTGCGACCACTTCGCCGGTCTGCGCCTCGTCCCCGCGGCATCGTCGCCGGCCTGCATCTCCCGCTCATCTGCCGACAGGTCCATCGCACCTTCGGCTACCTCTTTTACACTGGAGTACCCGGAAAACTCCACGTCTTCACCAGTGCTGAACACATCCAAGAGTCCGGTCTCCATCAACGTGGTACCGACCCGCGCCTCGATCGCTCCGCCGTCATCGTCGTCTACACCTGGTGTCATCCTCATCGGTCCCAGTCATCTCGCAACGCTGTGACACAACACAACATCATCTTTCATTGTCTCACTACCAGATCCCCAAACATATCTTTATAAAAAATTATAAAGGAAGCAGTATTTTATCTATTTTATTTATTTTTATTTATTAATCTTAAGTTAGCTCACATCTTCGTGTGTGCTAATAGTTTTATAAACATGTACATTGTTTGGCAAACAAAATCTTTCTTTAAATATTTCAATAAAGTCACAAAAAAGAAACATTAATAATTGAGATAGACATATTTTCTTAATTCATTTTTGAACTTATTAATATTTTCTATCACAGCAATTTCCTTCTGCATTTTGTTATAGAGTTGAACGGCCTGGTACATCAGAGATTTTTGGGTGCTTGTTTTTTTTCTTGTTGGCAATCTAATTTGCTTAGAATTTCTCGTTCCGTGTCCGTGTATCTCGTTATTGTAATTTATTTTTCTTTTCAGTTCCTTAGACATCATCCCTATGTTAATTTTATGTATAAAAATAAATACATTCAAATACACAGTTTGCTTCACCGTCAAAATATTCAGCTCCTTTAACATGTCTCTTATCCGTGTGTATATGTTGCGCTTAAGTATTATTCGCATTGCTTTATTTTGCAGTATTTGCATTTTTTTCATTTTCTCTTTATTGCAGAGAAAAAGAATACTTGAACAGTAATTAAAGTGTGGTGATATAATTTTATTGTATATTATCTGGCATGTTTCTTTATTTACTTTGTTTCTGATTTTACCAAGAAATGATATTTTTTTTGCAATTTTTTTTAGTTGTATAGTCTGTATTTTTTGAGAAGTTCAATTTTGAGTCTATAATAACACCTAGATATTTAATTTCTTCCACTTTTTTTATGATTTCTCCATTTATAGAAACCTTTGGTTCCTCATGCGTATTTGTTCTGCCTATATGCATGTATTTTGTCTTATTTACATTTAGTTTTAATTTATTTAGTTTGAGCCATTTTGACAATGTTTCTAAGTCACTATTTATCTTTTTGATTGCTTTCTCATAATTATCTTCTGCAATATAAATTAGTGCGTCGTCTGCAAACAGTCTTATTTTGCAATGTTTTAATATTTTTACCATATCATTTATGTAGAGTATAAACAATATCGGACCCAATACAGATCCTTGCGGTACACCCAGCTTATTTTCAATCGGATTTGATATATTTTTTCTTATCTTTGTTGTTTGTTGTCTGTTGCTTAAGTAGTTTTTAACCCATTCCAGTTCTTTCCCTTTTATTCCATATTTTTTTTAATTTTTTAATAACTCTTTTTCTATCTATTGTTTCAAAAGCTCTCTGAAAATCTAAAAACACCGCAACAATATGCAAGTTTTTATTTACATCTTCCTTCCAATCATCAATTACTAAATTTAACGCTGTTTCACATGAATTATTGTTCCTAAATCCAGATTGTTCGTCATAAAGGATGCTATTATTTTCCAAGTATTCTTCAAGTTGAGATTTAATTATGTATTCCATCACTTGCTCATATTTTGGTAACATATTTACAGGTCGAAAGTCTTCACATTTTTTTGTGTTCGAAATCTTTGGAATCGGTATCACCATAGACATTTTCCATGATTCAGGAAACTTCCCTGTTTCTAACGATTCGTTTATTAAACTAAGAAACTCTTCTCCTATTACAGGTAATGCATGTTCTAATATTTGAATAGTGATCCCATCTTGGCTGGGCTTTGATTTGATTTTGGACAGTATTCTTTGGAGTTTCTGGCCGTCTATTTTCTTAAACTTTAGTTCGCAAGTTTTTTCTTCAAAATTGAAAATTTCTTCTTCTTCTATGATTGGAATATTTTTGTTAATTTCTTCTATACTTGTCACAAATTATTTTTTAAACTTATCAGCCATGTTGTTTTCGCCAGCCAATTCGGTTGGGAATATGATATCTTTTTCCACATCTTCACATTAATTTTTCATCATTGACTTAAGTGTTTTCCACATTTTCGTTGGATCTCCCCTTTTCCGTTGAATTTTGTTGATGAAATGTTCATTTTTTGTATCCTTTATAAGTTTTGAGTACTTGTTTCGAATTGTTTTAAATCTATTCCAATGTTCGGTATCCTTTGTAATTTTTGCTATTTTATAAGAAGTATCTCGTTCATCTATCGTAAGTAAATAATAAAAAATGTTTATAATATAAAAATAAAATAAAAAATTAATACCTAAATACTATTATTAACTGCACAAGTGTATGTTTTGTATACTTTCGAAATTAAAAGCTCATATTGAGCGTTTTCCTGTAGGTAGGCACTGGTTTTACTTTGCGACTTTGCAAGTGATTTGGAAGTTTTTTATACAGGATGTATCAGGACGTACCCAACAGACTTTAACCAGCAATAATTCCTGACCTTATGTTCACATAATTTTATTTATTTATTTATTCGATTCAAAAATTTGTAATAAAAAAAATGCAACTAGTTAAATAGAAGTTCAATGCAGAAGAATAGTATTATACTTAGCTTAGTTATTAATATCATTGAGGTATGTTACTATAGCCTTCTTATAACTATATTCCGAGCAGTTGAACACATCTAAGATTTTTGTGAAATTATTGTCATTGCATATAATCTAGGTACAAGTGAGTATCTAAATGATTCAGTCCCGATAATGTTGTTGCAATTAAAAATAATTTTCGATCGAGTAGTTCTAGTTGGCATGTTAAGGGTGATTAGACTCAATAAATCAGGGCTGTCTATAACTTCACTAACAATTTGAAAAATAAAATAAAATCTGTATATTTATTTCTTTTTTATCAAGATACTGTTAAAAATGTGACAGCGTAATTATTTCCCAGTAAGATATTAGTCATTCAGAATATATCTGAAAACGTGTTCACGCAGCTGCCCTTGTCCGAATATATATAATGGACGAGAATAGCGAAACTATTATTTTTTTGAAGTCAACACGTGTTCTGACTTCCTCATAACGATTCTTGCTTTACTGATAGTGTGTTATGAAATTTTTCGAATCATTCGTTATAGGCCTCCAGTCCCATTTTAAAACGAATAATTTGACCAGATATTGAATAAATTAACAATATTTCAAATATGTTAGTATTAATAAATGACGCTGGGCACACTAGGTGTTAGAACCTTGAAATTTTGTTTTGGTGACGATTTTAAAATGACTTATTTTTAAGTGTTATTTACGTGTTTTTGCTGCTTGAAAATACAGATATTCTGCTTTTTTCTAACGATAATAATGGCAACACCGATAAAAGAAAACATAAGGTAAATAGAGCTTCGTGTATTACAGCTTACTGACTAGCTGAGCAGTATTAAACGTGGTTCTGTGAGATCCACAGTAAATAATGTTTAGCTCGAGATCCTGGAGTATTTGGAGTATTATGTGCAATATTGATTTTCCGTGGCTCCCCTTCGGACTCTGATATATAATGTGTTCTCTGATAGGGAACTAAAACTAGTTAGGGCTGGCACTTGTACTCCGGAGGGCAGTGGTATACGCATTTTATTTTGTGTCGGAAGGTTGATGGATCGATTTCTGCGCAGAGCAAAAAGTATATGTTATACTGGATTTCCATCAACGTCCCTCAAAGTTGATTAGTAGCGCTGTTTTCAGCAAACATTTTCAAACCCAAAATCAATAAATAACATTCACATAGTACGTATTACTTAACACAGAGTAGATCTATCCTCTTTTCCTTTTTTTCTATTTTCCTCCCTCCCACCATCTCATCCCCATAGGGTAGTGCAACTCTTTTCTCTTATATAATAACAAAAAAATAAGACACATCAGTGAAAATCTTACATTGGTTTAATAATTATACATATTTCACTACACATTGAAAGTTGTCGGCTTTTAAAAAAAAAGGTTCAAGATCCAAACTTCAAGCTCACCATCAATCAATGAATTAATTACTTTGCAGATGCACTCATAGAGGGCAGTGTATAGATCTTACGTGGAAGTTCGCAAGATGGCAGCCAGTAGCCAGTAGTCGTCAGGGCCAGTGGGAATGCTCCCAAACAAACTTACTGTTTCAGATCTCAATTAGCCAGCTTTTAGTTAGGTAGACTATCGATTCACCATTTTAATAAATCCTTGATTTATCACAAAGAACCACTTATTTAAAATCTCCTTCCACGACGAGTTGGAGAACTGTTTGTGGGAACACAAACAATTCTTAGTGAGGCAAATTAAAATTTTAAAACAACGCACATATTGATTGAGTCTTAACGAACAGAAGTATAAATAAATTAACCACAAATTCAACTAAAATTGCAATCCTTTAAAACATTCGCAGTTTTGCGTAAATAGTAAACGTTTTACTGTTTCACAACAGTATCTATTTTAAATTGTAAATATTTTTTTTACTCTCGACTGAATTTCGATCGGTTGGATTGAGGGCTGTTAAAGTAGATTTCCTAACAACCCTTCATATTGCAGCCCAATTCACGTAATGAATTATGATTGGTTTAATTGAAGATTTAAACTAAAAATCGCAAAATAAATTAAATGGAGTTTTGATACCATAAAATTTCCTATCAATAACCATTTTTCAATTTATATTAACTGATTCAGTGACCAAACTAAAAAACAATATATTAGAATATTCGAACTGATCCACAAAATGTATTTTTTTATACACGCATACTTTACCTTTATATAACGTCTTAAATGTTGCATAAAACACCCAATCGGGTGAAGGAAATGTTTGTTGATTACAAATTTGCTTTACAACAAACCGTTCTTTTTTATTTCTGTACTAATGTTAAGAGGAAGCTACAAGCCAAAAATATGTATATTCTTGGTATGTCTAATATAGGTAGAGTTACATGGTAATGTAATGTAATATTCCTACAAATATTTTTGTTCATGATACCTTCTATTCGCTAAAACTTAAATGTATCTTACGAACCCTGCACAGTGCAGAACTCTAACTAGGGGATAGCACTAAGTAAGCAAGAAAGGTACTATGCACCCCACGACCCTTCTGCACGTTGGGGGTACGTAAGGCACCCCACCACCCTTCGGCAAGTTGGGGGTAGGTAGGGCAGAGTTGGGGGGTGGGTTAGGTAGGTACCCGGGCCGCCGGCAGCGACAGACGGACAAATAAAGTAAATACCCCACAAAGACATCTCCTGTCGCGGACACCCACCCTCACTTTTCACCCCGAGGTGAATCGGCTCCACCGAACGAATAGGCAGATAGAAGTGTATTGTGGGCGTGTCCGCATGCCCGAAGTTAGCTCATTTTTCCATTACATCTTCTGAAGCAGATCAATTAACAAGATGCTTTGGACGTGTAGAGTGGAAGAACGGTGAAAGGAGTGATAGGAATATGTTGTGAAAGTGAATGGTAGAATAAATCAGGGACGACTGAAGGAGACATGGCACGACCAAGTTAAGGCGTAGCTATCTGTGAAATCACTATTTTCGAATAGGTTTATGTCATGATTACCGCAAAATTTACTTTGGAACATCTATACTATAGGAAAATCGGATAAATTGTAGCTTTTCCTATAGTTCGCTTGATTAGAATTAAAGTAAACTGTTAATTTATTTATTTATTTAAACGTATAAAATGTCTTTTACAATCGAGTAATACAATAGAGTGATTACAAAACAATTAATGTGTACACAAAAATATTATTACAAGTGATACAGAAGTTAAAATGAGACAATACATAATTAAAAGAAATATCTACTAGTGTAATAAAAGTTGAATGAATACAAGGTTTGTATAAGACCTGACATAAATCGAGTTAAGAGGTGTTTATGATATTGGATAGTAATTAATATAAAATAAATTCTATGAGGTATAGAATTTTATAAAAACAGAGAATATTTTATTTGAACAGATTATTAATATGTATAAAAAAAGTGACTTTTTAACATGTATAATCTAGCAAAATATTATAATAGATTATTAAAATATATTATTAAAATATTATTAAAACCGACACAACACAGATTAACAATAAAAACAACCTCGAAAGAGGAAATTGATAAAATAATAAACACATTAAAAAACCAAATTGCTCCTGGATTAGATGAGATAACAACGGATTGCATTAAGATATTAAAAAATGAAATTTTAAAACCTATAACACACCTAATCAACCTTAGTATGATACACTCCTGCTTTCCTAGTACTTTTAAAAAAGGACTAGTGATCCCCATTTATAAATCCGGAGACAAAATAGAAAAAACTAACTATAGACCAATCACTCTGTTAAACTCGTTTTCAAAGATTTTCGAAAGAGTATTAAAAAAACCAAATTATAAAATACCTAGAAGAAAACAAATTGATTTCGGATAACCAATATGGATTTAGAGACAAAATAGGCACAAAAGAAGTTTTGGCTTGTACAATAGATTATATACATAACAACTTAGATCAAGGGTACAAATGCAGAGCGATATATCTAGATTTAGCTAAAGCCTTTGCCTCAATCTGCCACAATTCACTTTTTAAAAAATTAGAAAACATGGCTATCAAAGGCAAGGAACTCCAACTATGAAAAAGTTATATGAGTAACAGAAGACAACAAGTCAAAATTAACAATTATACTAGTAAACCACTGCCGATTACATATGGAATTCCACAAGGAAGCATACTAGGGCCCGTTCTTTTTACTATTTACATAAATGAACTTTGCTGCATGAAAATAGACGGTGAAATAGTTAGCTATGCTGATGACACAGTTTTACTTTTCAAATCTAAGGATTGGAATAATGTATATAACATAGCGAATTTGGGAATCTCGCAAATGAAAACATGGCTAGACTCAAAAATACTTACACTTAACATATCAAAGACAAAATTTACAACATACAGTATAAATAGCACGGGACAGCTAAAAAACAACACAAACACCATAAAAAATACACAAATGTTTAAACACCAACATCTGCGATTGCCCTCCTCTAGAAAAAACAGAATAAATAAAGTATCTAGGAATCGTAATCGACCATAACCTTATATGGATACCTCACATCAAACAAATCACAAATAAACTTCTCAAAATAATACACATTTTCCTAAACATAAGAAACATATATAAAATAAAACAATTGAAAACAATATATTTTGCACTTTGCCAATCAATAATAGAATATGGAATTATTGCTTGGGGAGGAGCAACAAACTTGGCTATCAATTACATAGAAACCGCACAGAAAACGATCTTAAAGGTAATACTAAAAAACATAGACTGTCTGGTACAGACCAAATATTCAACAGCTGTGACGTATTAGATATACGCCAATTATACGTTAAAACACTACTACACAACATTTTTGAAAAAAAAAATTCCAACATACACAAAATACTACTAACAGACCAGTTAGACAAGCGTACAACAGTAAATTCAAGCTTTGGACAAAGACACTACCAATACCATAAAATAAAAATAAAACCTACACGTAACACACAAAACCAATATAAACACACATCACTCAAGAACACACAAGATTATATTTTAAATGAATTATTTTCTCTGTAAATGTATTATGTAGATTATATTTTCATATTATAAAATGAAGGCCTCAGCACGGGCAAGCCACCCAGTGAGGCCAACATTACTGGAAAACTTTGAAATGTAAAAAAATAATGTACCAAATAAAAATAATTTGTAATGAGTTTATTGTTACCTTCGAAATTAATTCTCCTTGGAATAGCTGGGCAAGTATCGCAATTTGGCTTTAGTAATACAGGGCTGTCAGCGATTTTATGATACTATTAATTTTAAAACATATATAAACGTAAACTAAAAAATTAACTTACTTTTAATTAGAAAATTATGAACGCACATAATAAGAAACAACTTAAAACTTTATTATGGCTAAGATTATTTGTGTAAGTTTCACATGAATAACTTTTTAATTTCTTAAAAAAATATTCACAAAATAAAAAGAAACCCACTTTATACTAAAAATTTACACATTTTTGGCTTTTATATTCCATTTAACCAAAAACTTCAGTCGGGTCATGTCGAGAGTCAGAATAAAGGAAGAGAATGTATGTGACGATGGATGTATCTGAATGAAGTTAGGCGTGTATGCCAAAACAGAGTTGTGTGACGAACTATCCTCTCTATCTACCTCTACTAGTGCAAGTAGAGGTAGATAGAGTATCTACTCTAGAAGTGCAAGAAGAAAAATTACAGATAAAAAATATTGCAAATTTATTAAGAATCTCTTCAAATTATTAGTACTCGAGTTAAAAAAGTGATAGCAGGTCATTTCCTGAAAAACTTTTAGTAATTTCATAATAATATCGGAACACGCGTTCATGCACCTGAGTGTGTCTTGATAATGATGAAATTCAAAATTTTTAATGAACACTTGTTACGACATCGTGACAATACATTGGTATTTTAGTAAAATTTTATCCTTAAACCTACTAATTTTAACATTCGTTAAGGGTCTGCAATCCCGTTTTTAACCTGATTACGATAAATTTAAAGAGATTTTTAAAAAATTTGCAATATTTTTTATCTGTAATTTTTCTTCTTACACTTCTATGGAAACGCTGTTCGGTGGTAAGCCCGAATATGAGTGGATTTTGAAATAAAAATACAGCACTGAAAATAAAAATACAAGCCGAAGGATGTTTGTGGGGTCGTACAATACTTCAACGTGTTGTGAATTTTGAAAAGATGGACCAAATACGAAATGTCCAGATACGCAGAATCATCAAAGCAATATTATGTGGACATTTATACTTTTAGGAACAACTTTTTCTTTTTAACCCATTTCGAAGGTTATACCCATCAATGTAATATATCATTTAAGAAGAAGATAATACTAATAAATCTAAACAAAACACGAAACAGAATGATTAAATAAGAATCTGGCAGTCTGAAAGATTAAATAGGAATCTGGCAGTCTGATTGATTAAATAGGAATCTGGCAGTCTGAAAGATTAAATGGGAATCTGGCAGTCTGATTGATTAAATAGGAATCTGGCAGTCTGAAAGGTTAACTAGGCATCTGATAGTCTGACACATTAAATAGGAATCTGGCAGTCTGACAGATTATATAGGAATCTGGTAGTCTGACAGATTAAATAGGAATCTGGCAGTATGACAGATTATATAGGAATCTGGCAGTCTGAAAGGTTAACTAGGCATCTGATAGTCTGACACATTGAATTTTGCCGTCGTCGCATGTAGTTAAATATTTTTTATTTCTCGTAAATATAATTAATCTCGGAAAAATTTGTAAAACAGTACAAATTGTCAGCCTCAATTGAATATACATTAAATATTGTCGTGTGTGAAAGTTCGTTCAAAACAGTTCGTGTTGTGGAACGGTGCTTAGATGTACATCTATAGACTATAGTGTTCACAGAACCTTCAAGAAAATACCAGGATTACCAAAATAAGAAAAAAACACCACTCACAAGGTAAAGGCCTCATTTTGCCCACTCACTAAGTTTCCTTGATAAATAAACACGATCTTTGATTATTTTTACCTCATTAAAATTACAGTCCATTCGTCCAGTACAAATCGTTTGGTACACAACATTTTTTTTCCTAAAATTCATGAAAGGTAAATGTAAAAATATGGGAAAAATTAGTTACAAGATGATGAATTTGAAATATGACGCTAATAAATAGGTGCCAGTGGTTGAGTGGTTTAAGACGTCTGTCCAGGTAAGACAAGACACCCTGGGTTCGATTCCTATTTATGATAGTTATCTTTTTGTTTCTTGTTCTGTTTAATTTTTCGTATAGATATTAGATATATTATTATTATCTTCTTCTTCAATGATATATTTCTATTTTATTATAATATAATATTATGCAAATGAACGATATTTTTTCGTTGTCAATATTTATTATTATTTCCATGTTAATAATTAAGTTAAATATCAACAACATTGCAACAGTCCCAAATATTCATGATCTTGGAATAATCCATTGATCGGTCAGTGGCTGAGTTGGTATCGCTTCTGGTTTCCATCCAGGCGTCGCGTCGTAAGTTGAATTGCTCGGCTGTTCCAATTACGCTTTCCGTGATAATAGAAGGAGATTTTCAAATATTGTCAGGTTATTCTTGACCCAGGAATATTTGTCAATAAATTAATATTAAAGCAACATTACTATGCACACGTACAAAGTCATCCGGCTCAGTTGTTTGGTCTCTACTTATAAATTGCACTTAAACAAAATCGAAGGAAATTCAAAACAATTTTTTACAATGTCTTTGTATTGGGCATAGGAATAAAGAATCTTTATTCTATGTTTACGGGATATTTGTAAGATATTATTTATTTATTTTAATGAAAGACAAACATTGGGTCACGAATAACCTGACAATGTTTGAAAATCTCCTAGTACCACCACAGTAAGCGGAAGATGTTGCTTGTGTTATCATGGACAACTTAGCCAGCCGAGGAATTGAACACACTACGCCTGTACTAATAATTATGCAGAGGCAGTTTCACACTTTAAAAATGATACCTTGAGTGTACGAAAGCATCACGTAGATGCGTTATTCTATATAAATTAGTTAATAAAACTCGGATATATATAAATTAGTTAATAATGCCCGGAGTTGCTAAATAGGATTCAATTTAAAGTACCTGCGCGCTCTACATGTTCTCCTGTCATATTCAAAGAAGATCAATTTAAAACATACTATAAACAAAAGTCTTGCTTGAACACTATTGAACAGACTATTTAATAATTACAATAACATTATATCAAGAGTGCACATCGTCAATAGCGAGCTGAATAAATATAAGAGTTCAAAAATAAATATAAGAGTCCAAAAACGGTGGTTATAACTTTTCTGTTTTTATAATTCTGTTATGAATTTATTTTGTTTTGTATCCTGTCTTTTTATTGTATTATGGTTTTTGTTTTATACGATTCGATTCATTTTATAATTGGTTGTATTTTTGGTTTAAATTCAACTGTTGATATGCAAAGCATTAATAAAAAGTAATTAGTATTTGACATGTGTAATATTTGATTGATTTTTATTCCTCTTTTATGCACTGGAGTTGTAGATACCTTCAGTATCGCCCTTGTGAAATATCGCATTGACAAACGAAAATTTTCTTTAAACGGTTTAAGCCGTGTTTGGCAACCATATCTGAACAGCCAGCTTCTTTCCCACCTTCCTCCTAACCATCTCTTTCTCCTTCCAACTCCGTTCGGGTTTACAACATAACCGAATTGGGATTACCAATGATACCATACTGACTCTGGACAGTCGGGACTCTTGTGTGATATTCACATGAATATCTTGACTACCAAAAATACTAATTTAGGTTGTGCGTCTGCGTATCTCTGGTTCAATAAACCCTTAAGCAAAATTATCATTTTCACTGTGTGGAACTGACTATGTGAAAAACTCAGACGAGCGATACTTTCCTACAGAATAATATTTTAATATGTTTTTTTGTTATTGTATATTAATTTATCATTTTACATAGTGCATTCAAATTAACATAATATTAAGATATAAATAACAATAGTAATATACATCAATAAAAAACTACAACAAAATGAGAGAAGAGAGAAAAAAGGATTAATTTTTTTTTTTTTTTTTTTTTTTTTTTTTTTTTTTTTTTTTTTTTTTTTTTTATTTATTATTTAACATTATAAATGATAACAATATGCAGACTTATAAATAATTTGTTCATTATTATTCTATTTCTCCATAAGTTGAGCTCCAGGAGCTCGTGTTTATGGGAGGAGTCTTTACATTTAGTTCTATAGATTTTTTAAACAATAATCAAAAACTTTTGAAATAAATACAAACATAATATTAACATAGGTACACAAATTAGAAAATTGTTTTTAATACCTGCCTGGCGTAAATAAAAAAATCAACGTAAAAGAAAAAATAAATTATACGTTAAATATTTACATAGTAAAGTAAGTTACAGATTATATAAAATGAATATGTTAGGGAAACAAAATGTTGTAAATTTTAGATTTATTTTATGTTTGAATAAAAAAAAATATCAACGGAACTGAATTTATTTCCAAGCCTTTGGACTGAAAAATTAATAAAATAGCTGGTTTTATATGAATGAACAAAGAACAACTCGGGAAGTTTCGTTTTACGGTTTGGTGCTCGGAACGTTATTAGCTTAGTTAAGCCGGGTGCATCCATTAATCCACTAACTAATTTGAATAAAAAGTACCAAATCATGGTTCTTCTGTAAGACAAGCCTGTTAGAACAAGTAATTTCATTAAATTAACATAATTAATTTGGTCAATGGGTATGTATAGTTTTTATGAATTTATGAACATTAAACATTTGTGTTCAACTATCTCAAATAAATATAACACAATTTAAAATGTCACATGAAACTTTGCTGGTATGCTACTGTCGCCGGAGGCTCCGTCGTAACTCGTTCTCTCATTGACACGAGTCGTTTATGAAATAGAGGAAGAGGTTACAATGGAGCTATCATCGGTAGGGGTTCAGTCAAATTACTTGTCAACCCTCGTGGCGTGATGCGACTAGATATTTCATTTACAAAAACCTTTGTTTGAAATTCACCGTAAAACTTTTTGAATACTAAAGCTCCCGAATTTAATTTTTTTCGCCCGTAAAATCCCGCTCGGAAAGCTGAAAAACATTTTGCTTTTAAAATTTAAGTCACGTGTTTGATAATTTAATCACGGTTTTGAATTTGAAATTCGAACTCGATTTTAAAATTTTGAAAATTGAATCACTTATTTATTTGTGTGGGTAACATTTTTAATCATGTTTCATTTTGTTAATTTTTAACTGTCTAAGTTTTTTCGCAAAAATTTCTAAGGGAAGTGATAGAAAATTGAAGGTCTGAATTTGAGAAGTTTCAAATTGCCAAATACTGAAAGCAGACAATTTTCTTTAAACTTATTATTTTCAAAATTACACGGAGAAAAATCGTTTTTTTTCCACACGACAAATTGACAGGCGTTATTAATAAAACACCAATTTAAGAATGTTTTATCGATTTACAACAAGTTTCTCGTTAACTCTTTATGTTTTTGAGTTCTAAAAAAAGTTATTTTTGAAGATAATATCTATATATTTGTTATGCCGATATTATATGAAATTCCCTCGATCGCAAGGTAAGCCTCGAAAATTATTAAAAACACGTTTAGTTCAGTTATTTAATATGTTATAGGCATGAAAAAATTCAGAGTTTATCTTTAAATGCAACTTAAGCATTTTTTGAGAGATTTTTGATCTTTTTCAAACGAGTCGTGTTTTATTAAATATTTTCACCATTTTCACTTAATTATTATTGTTTTTTTTATATTAGCGCGTTCAAGCCATTTTTGAACGCTTACTACGGGGCATTAATATTTTAAAGCATAACTGGAAAAATCTCTTTTTTCCTAAAGTAATTAAATTTTCTCTACCTATGAACGCGTAGATTATAACATACGTCACGATTTTTTGTGACATGAGCTCCACATAGGAGGCCACGAAGAAAATAATTTGGGGATGTTATGTGGAGGGCTATTTAAGGAAATAAGGAGAGAAAGATCTGGGAATAAAAAAGGTATGAAGAGTGGGTAGGAATCTTGGGGTCAGTATGTTCAGTATGGTCACTGCGGTGCAAGGCGATGGGTCGAAAGAGTCCAGCTGGAGAGGTAAAAAGGTATCCCTCGACCAGTCTCTCCAAATCCAGCCGACTTTAGGTGACCTATTAACAATAATTGGTTCCCGGGGCGGCGTCATCCAAATTGAAATTGTCATTTACCCTTAAGTAAATCAGATAGGTACTTGTGTCAAGTCATTAGTCAGTATTTATGTCAAGTCATGAAGTAAGTAAAACAATTCAAATTAAAATTTACATTACAACTTGCTTGATGTCGTATTTAAATATTTTATTTCTATGAAAAAAAAATTCTTCTATTTTATTAGTTTTTTTTATATTACCCACGCACAGGCACTACCTTTGTGGATTTCTTTAACATACCTTTTTTAAGCATTTATAATTGTGTATTTTTTATTTTAATAATACTTGAATGTAAAAAAAAAGTGGAAATAAATACAGAAACACGTATATACAGGTTGTCCGAGAATAAAGTGCACTAACTTCGGTGGGTGATTCAACATGGTTTTACAAGTGAAATTAAAATTTTTAGAAATTCCAACGTTTTAAGGTACTTTTTTAGTAAAAAAAAGTTTAATTGTTTGTATGGGAAAATAAAAAATATTCTTCTACGGAAAAAAAACATTTAAGTATGGAGAAAAAAAAAGAATTTTAGAAATAACTTTATAAACAACTAAAAATAAATTTATAAACAAAACAAATATACCTATTTAGCAGTGGCGGCTCGTGACTTTTGGGTGTACTAGAGTACTAATATTATAAAAAATGGCATTTCTGATGTTGTTATAGCTGAAAACGATTTTTTATTTTTTTTCGAAAATCGATTTTTGTATGAAGATTTTCAGAAAGTTGCAGTGCACGGAATTTCTGAAAATCTTCGTACAAAAAATCAATTTTTCGAAAAAAAAATAAAAAATCGTTTTCAGCTACAACAACATCAATTAAGTCATTTTTTGTAATATTAGCACTCTAGTAAACCAAAAGTCACGAGCCGCCACTGCTATTTAGGAATAAAGTATTTCAACAACCTTCCGATTGAAATAAAGAAATTAAAGGATATCAACAAACTGAAACTAAAACTGAAGTTATACTTGTCAGGAATAATTAACTAAATAATTGCCTGTTTTTTCCTTTATTTATATTTATCATCTATTTAGATGTTTCTAATTACTCTCTTAAAAATTGATTAAGTTATTTATCTTTTTTACCTCTTTCATCATGCAGAATCATCTTCCGAAGTTCGCGTACTTTACTCCCGGACACGCTGTATGTGAATAATACAAGGAGATCTAGTCAAGGGAGAGTTGTTTGGCGCTTTATTATTTCCGCCCACCTCTGCGGAAAATGGAGTAACGGTTGTTTAGTTAGTTAGGTACGTACGAAATTACGCTTGATTTATTTTAAAATAGGCGCTTTATTATTACGAGTAGGTACTTATAGTTAAGAGTATTCTCCCTGTTAGCGGAAGATCCAAGCTCTCAAACCCTGGATGCGGCAAAAATCTATTTATTTTGTGGATTTGTAAGCGTAAGCAGTAATAATAACTTTTTTTTACAAAATTATTTTTTATGAAGGGAGCTGTAAATTGTGAGATTGCAAGTTGTGCTGCTAAGGAAATGGTACCCGCTGTGAGATTTGATTTTGAACTCGATCTGCTTGACTCTAAGCCAAACGTCCCACCCACCCACGTGAAAATTTCCCGGTTTCGAATTTCGGTTCAAAATTTGTTGTTTTCCCGCGTAAACGGTTTGTTTTTGACAGAAGAAGAATGGAGAAGTGCACGACGGGGTGGTTTAAAAAAATAAGGGATGAAGCCGCTTTCGTCTAGCTTAAAAGGAATTCTGATTTTTTGTTCGTGTCCAACTTTTATCTGCAACAAGAAGAAATAAGAAGTTGCGTATCTACAGATATTGATAATATTGGTAATCTGTTTGTTCTCACTTATATTTCATTAGAATTATTTTATCTTGGTGTTCTTTCGTAGGGTGAGGGAGTCAGAGGGGAACATCTGGATCAGTTAGCCAGTCTAGGGTCTCAGGCGTCGCAATGTGGACTTTAACCACATGTTCATTGGTCTGCAACGCACCGCATTCACATATCGTCGACTCCTTGAGCCCCCACCTGTACCTGAAGCGAGAGAAATACATAAAACAGAGAACTCACCGAATATATCACTCGCATTGAGATTAGCAGCAATTCCTTAATCTCCAATTTCGGCAGCGGACGGCAATCAGCAAAATAAAACTTGCATTCGCACCATAAAATAATGATCTGTCACGACAAGCTTTCAAGAGAGTAGAATTAAGAATAAATTTGAATTAACACATTGTAATTCAAAAACTGTCACTTTCTTGTAACAAAAATATTTAAATCTTTTAGTCGTAAATCGACCAAACAGGAATAGTGGTGCCCTCTTTTGTCAAACAACATAATTCAGATGAATCCATCTGTTTAATGCACAGATGCTTCTCCAGAGGGGCTCCTTTTTCAGAAAACATCATCGTGCAAAGGTATTTCGATTTTTTGCAGCGCCTTCTTGTATTCCCTCATTTTTTTCCAGTAAGTGTTCACACAATATATATATGGGATTAGTAGGTATGTATTTGCAAAAACTTGGTGGATAGGAAATCTCAAATCCTGCAATTGTCCTACCTACCCAATGTACCCATTCCAAAATATCACCACGACGGGTTTAGTGGTTGCTAGATATCAATAAAGGTGAAAGTGTGCTCAGTGCAGGTCAGTGCTTGTATGGTGTAAATTGACACCTCGGACGGATGTTTGAATTACTGTATATCGTGTATTATTAAAAATAATGTAAATTTACACCTCGGGCGGAAAAGACGGATGTTTGAATTACTGGAAACCCTCGGATATTAAATATGATGTGAATTAACGCCTCGGACGGAACGAACGGATGTTTGAATTACAAGAGACCGCGGACTATTAAATATAGTGTTAAATAATATTTCAGACAGGGAGGATTAACGTATGACATAACCACAATATGTGGAATACATTATTCTGAATATAATTTAACATTAATATTTCAAGTGAGTCCATCCAGAATCAGGCAAACTGTGGCCCCAACTGCGACGAGTAAGTTACTTTCATCCGGTACTCAAATCAGGGCTTATCTTGTGTTTCAGAAGCCCAGATTTAAACATTGAGGAATACCGTCCATCAAGTCAATTTTCAAGTTCCTACGCAATGTACAATTATTGTTCATACCAAAACATGAGAACTACACACAGCCTAGGACGTATTTAAGGGGGTTTTTAATGGGTTCCAACCCTCTCCTTCTCCCTCGCTTCCCCCCCTACCAGGGTATGACTAGTAGATACTCGATGGTTCACTTTAGGAAATTACCGTTTAGAACAAGCTACAATAAAACACAACTTTAAACGATAGGAGTAGGGGAAAATGAAAAATGTTATTGTTATACGGAAACAGAAATGTTTTTCTTTCTTTAAAGAAAAAAAACAAAGGGATTCATATTAAATTTATGAAGTTAAAAAAAAAAACAATAGTTTTAAATAAGACACTTCATTTCTCCAAACTTTACTAAAGAACTGACATTACAAATGTCAAAGTGGTATTTTTGAAAGGAAAGTTTTCACTGAACTCTCTTATGCACTCGCAGAGAGAAAAATGCTCCGTATTGTGCTTTTAAAAATAGTGCATTTCATTCAGTCTATTCCTCTCTACTGCTCTTATTATTTCCGTTGTGAAGTGTGGATGCTGCTTAAGTTGAAATGAGTTTTTCAAGAGCTTTACTTTTACGATACGATGAAATATCTGGCTTTTCATGAAGCTTAATTTTATACCGACTTTATTTTATGGAGTTTTATCAAAAAGGTTTAAAATCAATTCAATGAATTATTAAACTACAATAGTTGCTAGCGGGCTTCGTTAGAGTTTCAACAGACTCTCTTTTATTGTAAAACATGAATGAATTTGGCGTTAAGTACTCAGAGCAAACTCTATCTGTACTTTAATCATTAAATCTAGAAAGCGTATCTTTACATCTCTTCATTAGCAGTTATCTTTGCGTTATTTCTGAAATATCTATGCTTACAACTAAATATATTTTACCAAGCAGAAACATAAAAAAATAAAGTTTCAAATTTAAGAAAGAATTATGTAATGGGATAGATAGTTTAGTGAGAACAATCACCTGGAATACAGAGTTGTAAAATTAATAATATTTGGCTAATTTATATAGCACCGTTTTCGTGAAAAATCACCTCAAGGTACAAATATATGTATTAAATAATAAATACAGCTAGCTTAAAACTAGGATTCTTAATGCTTTTTTACATCTAAGACTTATTTCTAGCAACTTATGACTAAGGCTCATAACTGGTGACTTACATCTAAGACTTATTTCTAGTTAATTACGACTAAGGCTCATAACTAGTGACTTACGTATAAGACTTATATCTAGTGACTTACGACTAAGGCCTATAACTAATGTCTTAATGACATATAAATTTACATTATTATATTTAAAAATACATCAGTTTTTTTTCAGTTTCAGTGCCGGCAACCCGGGCGTTTATTTAATTTCATGGTTGTTTACATTGTTTTCTTTTCTTTTACCCGCCTCACTAGACAAAGTCTGTTCCGAGGCGGGTAAATCACATATTATATTTGATCCAAAAGAAATGTATGTATTTAAAAAAAATATATATATATATGTATGTAAAAAGACAAAAAGATACAATTATGTGGTGGTATATTAAATATTTACATACATACTTTTTTTAATTTTTATTTTTAAATTTTTTATTTTTTTTATTTTTTATTAGTTACATTCCATGAGAAGATTGCCTATGTAACATAGATAAAAGTAAATTAAATTTTGTGACAATTGAATATAGATATAGCGGTTACATGATAATTAGTATTGCAAAATTGCAGTTTCTCGCATTTGTTTTATTTGAATATTATATAATTTCGTGAGAAATTTATATAATTTCGTGAGAAATTGTATGAAATGTTATTTATTTAGAATATTTTGAATATCTGTTCTTTCCTTTTCATTCAGCCATAATACAAATCTTTTGAACAGCCAATTCAAATTATTTGGGGTGACGTAAGTTTTTGTTTGTGTTAGGAAGGTATTGAAAATGTGTGGTGCTAGGTAAGATTCGTGTTTTTTTGCAAAAGTTGATTTGATATGGGGAACTTGAAAGTGCTTATTAATTTTTGCTCTTGTGTTTTGCGAGTGAGGTATGTGGAGATGTGAAGTTTTGATACAGTTTTTGTAAATGATCTTCCTTATGAATAGTTTATTTACGTCTAGTAATTTGTTTTTGATCATTAGCTGTTCCGTCGGATGTTGGTAAGGTTTTTTAAACATAATTCAATAAATATTCTTTCCAATTTTACTAGCGCCAGAAGAAGAAGGAAGTTCTATAATATTAGGGTGTTTCATAATTCATTTTAGAACACGGGTGCAAAATGCAACCAATTGTTACAGTTCGATCAATGTCGGGTTAATTTCCCCTCGAAAATTCCATTTCATTCATTCAATCAATTAAGAAAACAAAATCGAAATTCAAACATATGTATTAAAAAAGAGCTCTTTGATAATTGAGACATTTGACGGACACACATAAATTCTCTACCTACCAATAGACCATATTATCGACTTGAAACTCGTCGGATAGACTCATTATCGATGACAATGCATCCTATGCATTTTGGTGGCACTCAAGCACTCATACTCATTTTTCTGAAATTTGATGGCATTATATTTAAGAATTTACAGTAGTAAATACATGAAATAAATGTCGGTACTATCCAATTAGGGTTTGGCTTACGTGTTAGCTGTGTTGACTCCGTCCCTGGGGAGGAAAGTTCAACCCCAGTCAAGCCATCAATAAATATATTTCTTTAGAAGACATTTTCCATTGGCTCTCTGTAGATGTTTAAAGTATAAACTCACTTTGATCGTGCCCCCTTTTTGCCACAATTTTAATCATGATTCAGAATAAATTCTTTTATACAGTGTTATAAATCATTTAGTTTAAAAAAAATGAATCATTTGGCGTACAATAAAAAACCTCCGAAAATCCTATTTTCGGCGGAGAGATTATCGAAAAGAGAGGTTTATTTTTATCGCTAAAATAATTTTTCGGTAGAGGGGTTCAAGAAATTGAAATATTTGAGATAAAAATGTCAATTTGCTAAACTGGTAATTCCCTACCTGAAGCTAAAGGTGTCACAGAATTTATCAGCGATTATTTTTGACAGAAAGCTTTATATTGAAGGGCTGAATTATTATCATCCATTAAAATAATGTGGGAGTTTGTGATGTTTTGGACATCCACAAAAATAAACGATAAATAATAAAATAACGTGCTCTAAAAATTTTTTGTTTAAACAACGACGGAAGATTTATTGACAGACAGGCCTTGAGTAAACAGATTCCCACGGGAAAGGAGAGACCGGAGGACAGTCGGGTTTGGAACTTGAGTGCGTTGACAGCTCCATGAAATCTATACAAATGAGAAGTGTTGTGTGAAATTGCAGTGAATTAGTGGATTCAGATGGTGTTAATAGTATTGTGGAATTTTGAACTAAAGTGAAATATTATTGAACCGGTTTTGTGCGAAGTGAAAGTGGTTGGACTCAGTGAGAAAACAATTAATAATAATGACAATAATAATAATTGGATAATTTGTAGAGCGCCGTTTTGTAAAAACCCACCTCAGGGGCGCCAGGTGTTGTGCAATCGCGATTGTGTTATAAAGTTGTGTTGATTTAAACGTGATTTCGTATACAGTTCGAACTAGATTGCTTGTCTTAAAAGCATGAAAATAATAAAAATATTGATTGCGTTTTAAAACAAAGTGAACATATAAAGGCAGGAAGTGTTTAATCGGGCTAAGTTATTGATTTGGCGAGATGGCATTCTATCCACGGAGACCGAAACCCAGAGAATCAAATAGATTATTAACTGTGGGTTCGAATCCTAACAGATTAGGGAGGTACAATTTTATTTACAGGAATATTTAATTACCCTTTTATAAGCGTAGGGAGGAGGTCGAAAATTAAAGTGATTTAGCTATATAGTGTAACCAGGTAAGCTTCACGCTGAGAATGAGAGGTGCCTAACTGGGTGAGTTTTTTATATTATTTATTAAATTCCAGAGGACCCCCTTTAAAAGACGGATACAACTAAGTTTACGACACCTGCCGCCCAAATAATGTTATCATTAAAAGGAATACCCTAGACGGATTGTCAATCAGCTGTGAGTGAGAGACAGGCCAATGACTTTTCATATATAGGCCGAGAGGCGCGGAGTACAGTCAGTCAAAGGGGAAGTTTTGCTAGCGTATGCCGTCCCAAATTGAAAGCGTTCGGATGCAACCAGACGGAACAAAATGAAAACTTTTCTTCTGTTATTTGACTTTTCTAATTTAATACTTTTCATCTATTGTTTGACTTTCTAAGTTACGAATTGGGATGCACGAAAACAAATCTAAAGTCGAAAGAGGGAGATGGTAATCTCCGAAATAAAACTACCAACCGAACAACTTTTCTCAACAGGTATCTTTCGAGAGGTAGGCAGCCTCTTTAAATTAAATGCAAAACATCAAACCAATTATCCGTTTATACCTTACCTGAGAGGATAGGTATTCAGTAGGAGTTACCCATACCTAATACACGAGGATGCTAGTAACCTCATAAAATAAATACTGGAACCAAATATTAAAATACAGACAGTCCTCATCCCAAATTTGGCATATCGAGTAGACCTTACATATATCTCACATGATAATTGGCTGAATGGGTAGGCACACAACCTATCGTTAATAAGCGGGCAAAATGTCGACAAGATCGTCGTGTGTTATATATGTATTGACCTAGAAAGGGATGTAAATCCCCGACGACGTGGGAGTTACAACGTTTTCTAGAGGTGGCACGTAACTTAGGACCTTACGTGTCACATTTTCGTGACTAGATTCGTGATAAAGGGATGTTATGGTTTTCCCCTTCTACACTCAGTAAAGTAGTTTATCCTGGAGGTGTTTGAGATTGGGGCAATTCTGAAATTGGTGAAGAGACCTGGTTTTCTTTATTCTGGCGTGAAGGTTGCCGATTTGGAACAAGGGGAGACCCGGCCGGTTGTGATATCCAGACACGCAGATATCGATCGCCTTGCTCAAATTATCATCCATCAGTTTTGTTTGGTAAGAGGAGGAGTCAATCTTAGCTTGAAAAAAAATTCATTTCCTTTCCTCTCCTTCCCCTCCCAAAATATATACATGGATGGCGCCGACAACTAACACTATAAACTTATCGTATGTATATCACATATATAAAATCTAACACTTTATTATATTCACATTACCCTACGATAGGTAGAATCGAGTAGCTAGTGGGGGGGGGAGCAGGCGACTTAGAAGATAAGGTTTATAAAATGGTTTTAAAACACAGCGGTAATGGATTCAACTCACTCTATCTCAAAAGAACCAAGGGATACCACACATACATAAATAACTAGGTTTCTAAACCGAGAAACAAAAACCCAACACAACGTTCGGTGAAGCCTTTTTATACTGAACCGTCACGTGAAATGAGTGCGTTCAAGGTCGTACGTCACGTAGACAAACTAGGATGTACACACTTGAAGGGGTGTGAAATAAAGAAAAGACGGCAGGGAGGACCTTCCTACCCCGGATATATATATAACCAAAGCCTTAAGGAAAAGTTTGAAGTAGAAAGGTCAGATCATTACAAGTTGAACCTGCTATAAGTAATAAATATATGGATATACTTAATACTTATACCAATGCTTCAATGTCTTGGAGTAAGTATACATGACATTAACAAAAACAGTAATCTTCGAAGGAGCAAGCTAATAGTTGCAATAATTTCAAGAATGGTAGGAAACGTCGGGTTCCCACCAAGGTGTTGCTGGTTCAATCATCTGTTAGTTTACAAAACATTTCAGAGAAAAAAATTGTTTTCTTTTTTTAAATATAAGAGAAAATTCTAGTTCTACTGTTCACAGTTATGATTAGTATTGTCAGTTTACTAATAACCCGGAAATTTTAATCATCATTAACCCCTTCTCTGCGACTGGCTACAGTTGCAGTCCAGCGAAATTATGACAACTTTGAAGTGCAGTGTATGATAGTAATAACGCATTTGATTTCTAGCCAAGAAAATTTCAAACGAAAAAAAGTGAAAACGCTTATTTTATAGAAGCGTTTCTATTACTTCATTTCTAATTATCAATATTAAATTTGTTTTTGAGATATTTACAAAATTTTGTCTCACAGGGCTTAAAAATATTTTTAAAAACTGATACATCAGTAAATAACTTCCAATTCTATGTCTTTAGAAGATGCAATATGTCTAAACATTGAATTTAGTGCCACATTTGAAACCCTCAAAAACGTTACTTTTGCACAAAACAGGAAAATTCGTTTGATAGATCCTTCTATCTCAAAGAATATATTGCATTTAGAGATTAGTTTAGAGATTGGAAACTCACATCAGGTGAGATTGCTGTGCTTGTTCTGTTTTTATTTCAATGGAAATGACCTTCAAAAAGCTTAATTGACCCTTTAGGATCACACCACGCGCGTGCTCAACATTTGCATACGATTGACATTTGTCGAATGAGAACGCGTCGTTTTTAAGACTCATTCTTTTGCTCAAAGCATAACTGGAATGGTTATTTCGTAATTTATGTATTTTACCTCTCACCACATCTTCCAAGATCTAGACACATAGAGAGAAAAAATACTGTTGCTAATTTATTAAGAATCTCTTCAAATCATTCGTATTCCAGTTAAAAACAGGATTGCAGACCCTTAGCGAATAAATCGATAGGTTTCCTGTTAAGTTTTTAGTTAAAGGGGAATGTATTATCGTGATGTCGGGACACGTGTTCATAAAAATCATAATGTGTTCGGATTTCGTCATTATATATCATCAAGGCAAATACAGGTGAGTGAACGATGTATTAGTATTTTACTAAAAGTTTATCAGGAAATGGCGTGCAATCGTTTTTAAAGAGATTTTTACTCATTTTTTCCACGCACCTACCTTTTTTTGAAAATACCCTCAATGAGCATATACTCAAATTACATGAATGTTAAAACAATTTTCCTCAATGTTCTTGCCCGCATATAACACAAACCAAAACCATTAAATATCTTGGGATCGATATTGACGAAAAACTACATTCATTGATCGAACTTCAAAAAAGCTAACAAAACTCATCTACTTCTTCAGAAAATTACGAAAAATTTTGTCAACTTGGGATTTAAAGAGAGTATAATATGCTTTATGCCACTCTAAATTGGAATATGAATTAATAGGATGGGGCTCAGCAGCATCAAAACACGTTAAACAACTGAAGGTAACTCAGAATTTCATCATAAAGACTATACTAAAAGTTCCCATAAGGACGTCAACAACAGAAATTTTTTAATCAGTTTGACGTTTCAAGTATACAGAAAGTCTATGCCAAAAACATTCTGGTACATCACCTCAAAAATGATTTACAGACAAACACCTTACATACTCATAAAACCAGAGCCAAACAAACAGAGATATTAAATATAGCAAAGTGTAACCCTACCTTTGGACGCTCTGAATTTTTAGCAGTAAAGGTATACAACAAACTCCCACTTAGTATCAAACAATTCAAAACAAAAAATAACTACATTAAGGACATTAAATCTTGGCTTAAGGAATTACCGGATAAATAACTTTCTAGCGTATTTAAAACATCGTCGTAGAAGTTTCTGGAAAACCTTACGCGAAACATGAAGTCGAACCATAAAAGTCGCTGAAAACATCCAAAACCTAGTCCCCCTCAACACAGGATCTCCTAGTGAGGAGTACTACGAATATAATCAATATCCATTTTACATATATATATAAATATACATATTCTTGTAAAAATGTTAAAAAAATATATTTTTATTTAATTTAATATATACCTACATATAGCTATTAAATAAAAATTGCATCCCTAAAGAAGACATTAGCTGTGCAGTAATTATCATGGCTAATACAAAGTTAATTATTATTATCATTATTAATTTTAGAATTTGAATAACGTTTCGGACAGCATTATGGTGTCCATCATCAGGGCAAATGACAGATGAGAAAGTTAATGAGAAAAAAAACTTATTATACTCCTTCTGCAAATGATTTTTTTTTAACTTTAACCAAACGAAACCGCCCTTGAATGCTAAAACGACACTTCTCTGATTCAAAAAATCTTAATGAACATCTTCAAATCCGCAAAGAAAGATGAGATTTGGACAATGAATGCAAATGTTCCGGACGCATACTAAACATAGACTTTGCGAAGCCAGCATTTCTTGAATTATTTCTGGGGATATTGAATATAATGTATACGTATACCCAGTTAATTCAGAACTGAAGGGAAGATAATATTATAGCTTTATCTCCCGACCCAGGCGTCGATTCGGCGTCGCGTTGGCGAATAGAAGGTTTAAAGTATTACGAGGAGGGAGATATTGAATTTAAATTGAAGTTTTTATGTGTTATAATTTCTGCTTTATTACGTCTTATGTTCAGTTCTGTTTGAGGAACCACTTTTTATGGGGCATTAGATCTTTTCAAATGCGTTTTTAAGTCCGCTTATCTCAGGCGAAGAAGAAAATACCGAGTGCATAGCTACTAGAATTCCAAGAACCGTCACAGAAGCTGAGTTTAAATGTCTCACAGATAAAGTAAACGTTAAAACAGCGTAAAACTCACAAACGTAGATTAAGACTAATATATTATTTTATTTTTCAAAATAGAAACTGACCAACGTTGAAAGTGACATTCGTGTGCTGCAAACTTAATACTTTGAAACTACCATGCAAAACATTTTTAAATGTGTACTTACTACATTTTGTTCTTTCTGGGTTTTCGTGAAATATTCCACAAATTGAAATGAGATTGATTTTTCTCCTTTAAACAATTTAAGATTTTATCAAACTAGCTAACTAACCATCACAGAGATTTTCGGCAGGAGTTGGCAGAAAGGTTTCTCTTTCACGCATCATCTCACATAATATACTTTTCTGACCCAGCCCGACTAAAGTGTTGTATTCATTGATTGTACTATGCTTTCCTCGGGCGTTCCCCCTGCTTTTACAAAGCGTCCCTTTTTTAATCATATTCATTACGCTTACTCATCTTCGCATTCTTCTCTATACAGGAGGCTAAGAGACGTATCCAGTGATTTTTTTTTATTTACTATTTTTCAATTAAAATATACTAAAAATTATGAAGTTATTTGAACGGTTACACGGCTGAGAATATGAAATTTTTTTACGATTTTTTACACCAAATAATGTCAGGAAGTACTGATTAAAATATGTCAATTACGTTTCTTTATACCCTATATATAACACGGTCGTTGTGATTGACACACACATGCCCCTCAGCTATCTGATTTCAGTCTACTTTCATCTTTCCTCTGCAAGTTGCATGCTTCACTGGTGTGATGTCTGTACGAATGTGATTGAGTGCAAGCGAGATGGAATGCTTACGAGATCGTATAAAAGGCGGTGCACGTTAGTTGTGTGCCTCTTTTGTTACAAGCAGCTCCCCAATAAATATCAGTACAAGATCACGTATCATTATTGTATACGACCTTCACCCGCTACAATAATACTCAGCCTCTAAACCACATTGGCACCAGCTACATTTGGCATACATAACAACTTCCATACGCCAAAGTTGGTATCAGCGCACCATTGTGGACTGCTAGCCTCACTTCTTTGGACAACTTTTCGGAATCAAATAACATTTAAGAAAACTCTGGGTTAACTTTTAAAATAAGCTCGAGTTAATCTGGCTTTCAAGAAACTGGGCCTCTTGTATATGGCTAGCAGATTATTCAATGGCAACCAGCTGCTAACCATAAACAAATCTCAAGGACGCCCAATAATTGAATTTGGGAGCCACCTCTGGGCTGGAGCCCCACAATACTTGATTCTGTGCAAAGGAGGGCGGTCCGTCGGATTTAAAATCCATTGTTAACAGACCGATTGCCGTATCTAATGCACAGACGCAATTTAGGCATGCTGAGTCTTTTCTATGCCTATTTTAATGAAGCCCGCTCTAAGGAGCTATCAGCATTGATCCCCGGTGCACCGATGCACATGCGTGTAACTCGACGTACATGAGCGGAACACCCGTTCACAGTTGATGTTAGCTTCATGATAATGAAACTAACTATATAATATAACTTTGACAAGTTTTTGTAAAAGACAGCTCGTATGTGTAACGAGTTTCTGTTTTCATCCTTCATATAATCCGGGTCTCTTCACGAACCGTATTAATAAATCCCTTCTAACAACCCCTACCTTAACCCTACTCATCCGGGTGGCGACATGTCACCCCTGTCTTTACACTTTACGGACAGTGGCAAAAACAAAAAACAAAAAAACCCGTAACCAATGGAAACGACTGTTATTCGCTTTGCGACACGAATGTCACACGTTCTCACAGTTTGGCGATACTGATGAATTCACTTTCATAATATTTGACTTTCATGTTATTTAAATGTACACGGAAAAAATTTACTGATATGAAATGCTGTTAATTTATTAAAAATCTGACTTATAACGAATGAATTGAAAGAGTTCCTAACAAAGCATCAGTCAAAAGCAAATGTTTCCTGTTAAAAATGGAACTGCGGACCTATAACGAATGAATTGAAAGAGTTCCTAACAAATCATCAGTCAAAAGCAAATGTTTCCTGTTAAAAATGGAACTGCGGGCCTATAACGAATGAATTGAAAGAGTTCCTAACAGTTCCATCAGTCAAAATCAAATGTTTTGTGAGGACGGCGGAACATGTGTTCGTACAAATACAGATATCGATACTAACATACTTATATTGTAGCATTCTGTCCTAATATCACAAGGAAAAGAACACGGTTTCTCGATATATTCTGAATGCCTAATATTTTATCAGAATGTTCGCATGCTCACTTTTTTGCAACGCAGGTCCATGGGTCGCGTAAAACTAAAAGAGAAAGAACTTAGAAATGCGATTTGTGCAATTCTCTTTAATAAATAATTCCAGGTGCAAAACCATCTTGCTCCAAAATCCCAAAATTCATAAGTTAAAGTGCAATAAGACTTAAATCCCATCTGAGACAGCCA
Source organism: Hesperophylax consimilis (assembly GCF_061612785.1). Classification (NCBI taxonomy): domain Eukaryota; kingdom Metazoa; phylum Arthropoda; class Insecta; order Trichoptera; family Limnephilidae; genus Hesperophylax; species Hesperophylax consimilis. The sequence goes on along the minus strand of NC_142856.1, from coordinate 10,041,195 downwards.
GGGGCGCGTCAGGTGCAGGGGCCTGGGTTCCCGGCAGGTACCGGTAGGACGAGGTGCGGAACCAATGTTGAGGGGCACTGTGTCCCGTGGGAAATAACCACTTCATGTAATTCTACTGAATTATTCATGCACAATGATTTGATAAATCCAGGGCTTGTCAAAATGTCGGACGCCATTTTACGAGGGTTAAAAACTACGGTATTCTAAAAACATTATTGTTTTTGACTGTGAAGATATAATCTAAACGTGACAGTTAGTTTGGTTATGAGATTATCAGTTTAATGTCTTACTTTCATAATTATAATTAACGGAAACTGGTGAATGTTTTATAATGAATTTCATGGCCATACCAAATAAATGAATATGCGTTGGTTTTGAAGAAAATAATATTTTATCCGTAAATATATTGTCACGCTAAAGGAGGGGGGGGGGGATAGTGGGGGGTGGATGTTAGAAATTACCTACTTGGCTATTCAGGTCTGATTATCAAATACCACTGTGGAAGTTTTAAGAAATTTTCTGTTTTCGATGTGAAATTACAGATCTTATTTCACTTTAATAAGAAATTGCTGTAGCTATTTTCAGTTTAATGAGAAATTGCTGTAGCAATGTTTAGTTAAAGGAGAAATTGCTGTAGCTATGTTTAGTTTAATGAGAAATTGCTGTAGCTATGTTTAGTTTAATAAAAAATTGCTGTAGGTATGTTGAGTTTAATGAGAAATTGCTGTAGCTATGTTTAGTTTAAGGAAAAATTGCTGTAGCTATTTTTAGTTTAATGAAAAATTGCTGTAGCTATCTTTAGTTTAATGGGAAATTTCTGTAGATATGTTTGGTGATCCGCTCTGAATATTTAGCCTTTTTTCTCCGCTTGTTGTTCTAGTACCCCTTTTCACAACATTCTTTTAAATAAATGTATAAAGTTAATTTAATGTAAATGCAGGAAATGAACGTGCAAATGAAATGAATAATTGCATTAGAGAGACAGCACAAACGCAAGATAATAGATAAACAAAGAGTATGAACGGTTTTCCGGTATTTTTTTTATATCAGCTCCATTGAGGAAGAATTTTTTTTTCAAAGCCTATCTCGTCTTTGGGGATGCTATGTGGAGGGTCTTTTTGGGAAATTGAAGTAGAGAAAGTTCTTGGAAAAGGTATGAGGAGTGGGTAGGAATCTGGAGGTCAATATGTCTAGGAGTGACAGACGTATGAATCCATCCCTCCCACTGAGGTGCAAGACGATGGCTCGAGAGAGAATTCTGCTGGCTTCTCTCAACCAGCCTTTCCCGATCCGACCCGCTACGCAGTAATTAATTCATACTATCCCGTGATTTTTGACGGGTTACATTTTCACGAAACATTAAGAAATAAAAAATTCTTAATTATATATCCGTACTGAAATAGTAAAAACGAATTTAGGCCGCCGTTCTTTTTTAATAAAAATATATTTGTTGTAGTTTAAATCTCCACCATTTGGAAGGCTCTAGATCTACTATAGAGCCCCTTCAGCGCAGCGGCGCGGCGGTTAGTGATTCATCAGCGGACCTGCGGTGATAGCTCCACCCTCCACCACCCGTGCATGCGCCACCCCCGTGTACCACTAAAATCTGTACGCTGCAATACTAACTGCTGGGCGTTGACGATAACTCGACTAAACGCTAACGGTTGGTGATTGTCAACTGTTGAATAAATCCGTTGCGATAAAGCGACGATAAGTATTACTAGTAGTTCTTATGTCCGTTCCTATTTTTCTCTTATTTATTAAAGCGACAATGTAGTATTCGGAAATTTCGGGAGATGGCATTAGTCCCTTACGGAAATAGCCGAATACTACCGAGCGCTTTCCGAACTTGACTACACCGCTATGATATATGATTTAGCAATCGGAACTACGAGTGTAATTATTATCATAATTAAGTGAAGACAAACTCTTACACACACAACTAAAGAAGAACATTACAAAAACCAAAACTTCATCTGAAATTTGTAAGTACGTGCTTAAATACCTACCTATTTAATTATAAACCGTACAATATTTCATTCAACATTTAAAAAATATATCAAAAAAAGATTTATTCAATTTGTTCAAAGAAACGCCACCATCTCAATGGCAAAAACCTTCTCCAGGCAGATAGCTACCGTAATATTGAAATTCGCAAATTTTCTTAACAGAAAACGGAACGTACACACATATTTATAGACAGATGAAAGCCAAACGGTCGAGTTAATCTTAATAAGAATCTTTTCCAGATTTAACTTTTTTAATTTTTTCGTTGGAGAGTTGTTAATATTATCTCCAATGATTACCTATATTTTACTTGCCACCGATATATTCGTTCGGGCCCAGGCGCAACGAGCCCGACCTATCGGATAGAACAATCCACTAAGACGTCTAGTAGGAAGGTTTAAATTAAGCGATTTCAAAAAAAATTTTGACAAGGTTGACCACCTTATTCTTATTAAAAAAAATATGTGTAACGGAATTAGGGGAAACTTATTATGTTGGTTCATCTCATACTTTAAAAACGTCAGCACGCTGTATCGTTACTTATACTTATACTTCCGTATGGAAACCAGTTACTTCTGGCGTACCACAGGGATCAATCCTAGGTCCTCTGTTATTAATACTTTTTATTAATACTGTTACTGAATGTTTAATTAATTTCTTTATTGGATTAATAGGTACAGTTATAATGTATACATATTACAAAGTTGTTTTTTTTTAAATATCATTCATGCATTGTTTATATCTCTTGTACGCCAATGACATAAAAATATTTGCCATTGTTAGGAATTTAAATGATTGTATGCTCATCCAACGAGACTTAGTAAGGTCCGAAGCGTTTTGCAATGAAAACAAAATTTACCTAAATTACAACAAATGTAAACAAATAAGCTTTACTAAAAATCATAACGCTATCATACACAATAATTATATTTATAACTATTCACTAGAGCGCGTATACTATATAAGAGATCTTGGCGTACTTTTTGATTCCAAACTTCATTTCGATGCTCACATTAAAAACATTGTGAATAAAGCTTACTGCACGCTAGGCTGTGTTACCAGAAACAGACTCGTATTTCTAAAACCTGAAACCTACCTTCTGCTTTACTATACGCTGGTCTATTGTACTGCAATAATACTACTCTACTACTACTACTATTACATAAGCTTTATTATAATAAGACTTTAATACTATTACACTACTAGAAACCACACATTTAACAGACTGCTACATCACCGAAGAATCTTGCAAAAAAAAATTAAGTTCCTTAGACATAAACAAGTCTGCAGGCCCGGACACCATCCCGCCAATTTTCCTAAAACAGTGCTCCTCCGTATTGTCTAAACCACTAACCATTTTATTTAACCACCTACTATCCTCTGGATATTTTCCCGTCTACTGGAAATCCAGCTATATTATTCTATATTTATAAAAGGTGACGAGACTGACATTTCAAACTATCGATCAATATGCATACAATCTGTATTACCCAAAATCTTTGAATTTTTAGTTTTGGAAGAAATGTATCCCACACTAACAAAGTTAATAAATGACAAACAACATGGCTTCATAAGAGGTAGATCAACTACAACAAATTTACTACTGTTTCAAAAATGTATATTGGAGTCTTTTTCTAAAAATAAATAAGTTGACTGTATATATACTGATTTTTCGAAAGCCTTTGATAAATTGTCTCACAAAGTACTGATCCAAAAACTTCATGCTATAGGAATCAGAGCAAATATGTTAAGCTGGTTAAGTAGCTACATATCTGGTAGAACTTTACTTCTTAAAATAAAATCTTTTTTATCTAAACCATTTTTGGCCACTAGTGGCGTACCGCAAGGTAGTCATCTTGGCCCAATTTTATTTATTGTTTTTATAAATGACATAGTCAACTGCTTTAAAAATGTCAATGTACTGCTATTCGCCAACGATATTAAATTGTATAAAGAAATAACCTCCTTAAACGACTGTCAAGTTCTTCAATCTAATATAGACATGCTAAATAACTGGTGTTCACAAAACAATTTATATTTAAATGTAGAAAAATGCAAAATGTTGACCTTTTCCAGAAAAAAAACATCACAATTTTTTGGCTATTCAATAAATAAAACAAATTTAGAAAGAGTAAAGGAAATGCGAGATCTTGGCATAATTATGGATGAGAAACTAGACTTTACGGCCCACATTCAACAAACTGTGAATAAGGGTATGAAAACATTAGGTTTTATATTAAGAACAATTAAAAACTTTGAATCTTTACAAATCATAAAACTATTGTACATATCCCTTGTTAGAAGCCTGATAGATAACTGGCTAACCATAACTCTATAGTTTGGTCGCCCTTCTACAATGTACATATTCATAATGTTGAAAGAATTCAAAGAAAATTTCTACGCTTCGTCAATTTTAAACTTAACATCCCTTTAAAACACATAAATTACCAGTCATTATTGAATCATTTAAATATTCCGACATTAGAAAACAGAAGAAAAATAAACGACCTAACCTTTTTATTAAAATTATTGAACTCTAAATTCGATTGTTGTGAACTCCTGCATTTAATAAATCTACACATACCTACACGAACAACTAGGCAAATATCAACATTTTACATACAACTATAGTTATTTATTTATTTTACTATCTCATTCCAACTATAGTTTTCACTCTCCAATACAACGTTTACACAGTCTTGGTAACAAATACTTAAATAATATAAATGTATTTGACAATAATTTGAACTTGGCCAACTTTAAACGGAGTATGTGCGAACTATTTTTACCTAATTTTTAAACTATAGTTATACTTTCTTATTATCATTATGGTTGATTTTGTGGATTTTGGCAGATTTTATATTTTTCGTCTCACTTACTCTATCCGTACCTATATTTTTAAAATTCTTATATTTTATGTAACATATTTTGTCAACTCTGATATTTTTTTATGTACTTAACCTGTATTTTGTTAACACTGATTTTTTTAAATTTTTTTTTTATATGTAATCTGTATAACTAAAAAATAAAGATGTACATTATTGTAGGTAAAAGCCCTATGGGCGTTTAAATAAATAAATAAATTAAATAAATAAATAATAGTGCACCTCCATATAGACTCCACTGTACAATATCTACGAGTATATAGAAAATATTGAAAGTATCAAGAAGAAATTTCTGCGTTACCTCAATCACAGAATGAGCGCACCTAAATGGGGATACGCAAATATGCTCTCGAAATATAACTATAACGTCTCCACTCTTACTAACCGGCGAACATACTTTGACCTAATGACCTTGTACAAAATTTGTAACAACTTTATTGACTGTCCTGGCTTACTCAATCTAATAAAGTTTAAAATACCATCCAGAATGACGAGGCTTAACGACTTATTCCATATTAGCCGGACCCGCACAAATGCTGGTGTCAGGGATCCAATCAGAAGAATGTGCGAATTGTATAATAAAAACCAAAACTTGAAGGATTCCGCCATATTTTTTGATACATATGGTAATTTGGTAGGAAATTGAAGTTTGTTTTCCTATAAAAAAAATAATATTTGTACATACACCATTCACTATACTCTTTAAGTATTTTTTTTAAACAAACTGCTGTCCAATAATAATTATGATTTATCTCCAAACTTGTATAAAAAAATATTTGTACACTTTTATTTGACAAATCTATTTACAAAACATTTTTTTTATTTACTTTATTTACGTGTAAAAAATATATTAAATTGTTATTTACCAAGTAAATCTGTGAGAAATAGTTAGGATGCAGGCGAATTCTCAAGTTATTGTATTATAAAATTATCTTTTAATTACTGTCTGTATCTGTGTTTTCTCTTTAAATAAATAAAAAAAGCATTATATTGTTTACGGAGTGTAAACTTTTACACCTATTCGTTTATTTGGCTAGAAGTTAAGTTAAGTCTGCTAAAACAATATACGCAGGTTCAACGTTGGGCGTTAATCTAGCTGTTAATTAAAACGGCTAATTATATTTTGATTCAGTACACTGTAGTGTTTCAGAGAAAGCTTTGCTGGACCATACATTATTAGAAAATCTACCACAGTGATTATTTGGTGGTTTATTTTTTTTTGTGAATACCGCACAAGAGCCCCAACTGATGCCAACCATCTGGAGCCATTGAGACTATGCCATTCCCAATTTATATATGTTATGAAGCTGAAGGTAGAGGGGATGTGGGAGAGTTCTTGGCTATTCAGATTTGGTCACAAAATATAACTAAAGTTATTTCAAACGAGGTTTCAATTCTGAATAGTGCTCTTACACCAGGACAATACTGAGAGTAGCTTCCACTCTGAAGCGTGCAGCAAGTATTCTATATATATATTTTTAATGAATAAATTGTAAAATAACACAAATTCATCAAATAAAATTTACTTGCGCACGCCGAGATTTGAACCCGCGATCTTCGGATTGCTAGTCGCGAGCCTTTCTCCTCGACCATGGAGGCCGTAAAATTCACTGAAAAGATAATCCCTAGATTATACCGAAATAAAACTGATGTTGTCAATTTGCATGAAACCTTTCCACTCCTAGGCCACGAGATGCCAAAGAAAGTGGTTGTCTGTTCAAGAAAACAAATTCAGAAATTGAAAATGTTTGTTCGATAAAATTGACTTTATTTCGGGCACATATTATTGAATTTACACAAAAGAAAATTGGAAAGAAGATTTATTTTTTGGGAAAAATTATTATATACAAATGTATTATTGCTCCAAATCTTAACTACTGATCGAAGATTCTTTTCTCTTATCATTACAAAAGAAAATAATGTAATCATTAATAATTATATTATAATAATTAATTTTTATAATGTAATAATTCTATGACATTACATAGAATGACATAATGACAAAAAACAAAATAAGTTGCAATTTCAGTGAAAAGTGACAGTGAAACAAACGCTGACCTAGAGCACGATGATATTTATACATGGAATAATAAACAACCTTTTATAATATAATACAAGAACGTGGGATAACAGAACAAAGCCAATGCAAAATAGTTTACTGTGCAAAAGAAAACGGTATTTTTATTCTCTGCCTGATTTTAGGACCCATATTAATAATAATTAAATAAGCAAAAAGTAATAATATATGAAAACAATTTTAAAATTAATATTTTATTATAAACTATTTAAATCTTATATTACAGGTAGGTTATTTTTGATTATCTGAATTCTTTACACGATGCGTTTTTTAAAATGACACTTAAATTTAAAACAAATCCGAGTTTTGAACCAGAGTAACAATCACCCACAGACAGACCAACATAAAATATAGTGAATTCCTAACGTTCGTTCTGCATCGACACATTAGATAGAGTCCCATGGGCAATGCATTGACTGCTCATTTGTGAGGCTACTGGGTTCCTCCCTACCCACGGGACAAATACGAAAACATGAGAGACCCCCTACACAAAATTACAGACCATGTTCAGAGCGCCTGCAATGGACTATAGGGGATGGGGAATGCCCCGAGGAAGATCGGAAAGCCCGCAAGACCGGCAAGTTCAGGAACATGCTACCTACTGGCATACTATCAGTAGAAAAAGGCTTTATCGGGTTTCAAAAATTACTGTTCGAATTCTCTCGACATATTTCCAGCGAAGATGTTATTTTGTTTTTATTATGTTGGTAGAACACAACATGACCATTCTTTTAAGATGAAACGCTGCCAGGACTTTTTCATACAAAACTTAAATTTGGATTTGAGGTCAAGTTATTGTTTTATCAGAAGGTTGCACATATGTTCTACTTTATTTATTAGTATTTCAAAAAAAAAGAATCGCTTTTTCATTAATTTTAGAGATAACTTTGGAAATAATGGTGAGTTAACGATAATTATCCTAAAATTTATTTTTGCCTTGCTTTCTTTGTAAATAAAATAAAAACTGATTTTTTTTGATGTGCTTAAATTTATCTTACTTACTGTAGTAATTTAAGGCTCCGTAGTAAGCGTTCAAAGATTGTTTGAAAGGGAGATATGGAGAGCGCAAATGGTGAAAATATGTTAAGTGGGTTTGACCCAGGGTACACATAATAATAATTGTATAAACTTTGTTCGGTAGAACGCGCCAATCTAGAGTCAACTTTTGGAGGCAGTTTCGAATCGCACCGGAACTGTTTCTAGAAGTTCACGAACCTGACCATGAAGGTCACCTTAATGAATTAAGAGCAATACGGCCGGCTTCTTCATTATCTGTTTCTGAGAGTAAAGCTCTTTCGAAAATAATTAATAAATTCGAATCTATTTCTTACGAAAGGAAGGTATCTCAATGTACATAAATAAAAGGCGGTGCATGGATTGATATTACATGTATTGGAAACCTTTTGGACATTTTGCTGATGAGCCCTAACTCAACAGATTAACAGAATTATATAATTTTGACTTACCCCAAAGACCGACCAGTTTTTAGCTATCTGTATCTAAACTACGGGTGCCGAACATCGCGTTTTCTAATGCCAAACACTGCTTTTCTTGATGGGAGAAGCGACGGAACGTCCCGCACACCCATTCGGCGGCTGACGTAACTCCGTAGAAGCGTGATCCGTCTTCTGGAAAGGTGGATATACTCCTCCTGGCCACATCCATAAACTCCAGCTATCTATAAGCGGGTAGCCGTTCCTGGAGATGCTGCAACCCACACATAGGGCTCTTTCTCGGCCCGTCGAACACGTGCGATGTCGGGATTCAAACTCCAGAAATCAAAAAGAACGAAGTTCCCGCTTGACAGCCATGCATGGCACAAAATATAAATCGCGTATGATCCAATCCTACGCAGGATTGACCGTTACTTTACGGATTCCCGTTCAATCGTATAACGGCGGTCGCGTGGTCCGTCCGTAACAACTTCTGTCCAGCGAAATCACTATTTCCCACTTCGGGAATGGTTATTTTTCGGTCACAAAAACGTTTACCGCCGTGCCCGTAAGCAAAATCGCACTCATCGGCGACACAAAAAAGGGAATTACATTCCGTACAATTAATTATTCAAAAACGAAAAACACTGCGACCATCGTCTGTACAGTCCACGAACCCACACGTTGACTGTCCAGCCAAGAAGTGATTTTGGTTTCCGCCCGGTTCAGATGTTAAATTTTAAATTATGATTCGAAATTTTACCAAAACCAATACCAGCAACAATCGCCCAGTTCCTAACTAGGTTAGAGAATCGGCGAGGATAAATGTGATGATGCAGAACAAATTAATGAATAAAATATTAAAACAAAAGGAGTCTAGCCCTGCATCATAACAAATATTGAATAAAACATGACCCGTTTGAAAGAAAGCAAAAATCTCCTGAAAAATGCTTAAGTGACATTTAAAGATACACTGTGATTTTTTTCATATCTATAATATATAAAATAACAGAACAAAACGTGTTTTGAATAAACTTATATTATTTTAAATAATAAAAATTCCTCCTTTCTTTGTCAGTTGCTGTGCAGATTCTTTATGTTTATAGCTTTTTATTATTTATAATGAATTTTTAACCACGGGAAACTTTTCCAGGCTTGTGGAAAGAGGCACATGTGGTACCAGTTTTCAAATAAGGTGACCATCTTTAATAATAAAATAATACTGACCAATTAGTATACTATTAAGTTTTGCCAAGGTTTTTAAATGCCTGATATACAAAAATCTTTTTTCACACTTTGAACCCTTTCTCTTCACCAGGCAACACGGGTTTGTTCCTAACAGATCTATCAACTCAAATCTTTTGTAATTATGTGTCTAATTCTTAATTAATTAATTTTTTTAGATTTTTTTTACCCTCAAAGACTATTTTTGGGGATGCTGTGTGGAGAGTCTTTTTAGGGAAAAGAAGGAGAGATAGTTCTGGGAAGGAAAAGGTATGAGAGGTGACTAGGAATCTGGGTTCAATGTGTCCGAGATTGACAGACGTATGTATCCATCCCTCCCACTTACGTGCAAAGAGTCAGAGAGGTCAAGAGAGTCCGGCCAGATCTAACTTATCCGGAGAAATCTAACTAAAGATAAATTATTGGCAGTCTTTTTTGACAGTCATGTCAAGCGTCGAAATATCAGAATATTAGCACGGATGTCTCTGTCTACGTCTTTAAATTTGGCATCTACTCGTATTGGGATGTTCGTAATAAGCCTTTCGAAAAGATAGATAATAGCATAATAATACACGGTAAAGCTTGATCATAAAGCCATCCAAGTTTGACTACACTAATTCCAAACGAAATATTCCACGTCTCCCTTAAGCACAGACAATAAGGCTTAGCGCGATTAGATAATCAAGGGGATGATTACTTCGTCAGATCAAGGGAGAACTTAAAGGTAGCTCTAATGGCACGCGTCACATTCTGAGAAGTGCGATCGATGGCCTGATAATTTGTAATATTCGTGAGAAGGGTACGGGAATATTTATTTATTTATGTATATATTCACGCCTTGAAGGCTTTTACACGTATACTTGCATACTGTTGTAAGTTAGTTGTTCTGAACAACAATAATAATTGTACAGTCTATTTAACATGCTGAAGGTGAACGATATAAGCAGATACAATTCAAGTTATCATAGAATCAGAGGAGTTCAATAATTGTTTATGGTAACGAGAGTATAAAATAAGTACTTAAGGTACTAAAGTACACTTAGGTTACTATGTTACTGTATACTTAAGTTACTGTATACTTAAGTAACTGTATACTTAAGTTACTGTATACTTAAGTTACTGTATATTTAAGTTACTGTATACTTACGTTACTGTATACTTAAGTTACTGTATACTTAAGGTACTAAGTAGTTACATGGCAATGTCTAGTAACTTTGTTGGTATTTATAAAAGTAAACATGAACTGCAGTTTGTTGTATAGCATGTTTTTATCAAGCAGTCTTTTATTACACAAGATTCATTTTTTTAATGTGAAAACGCACAATCGTTGTAACTGCCACAAACCGTCTGGAGCCAGTGAGACTATGACATCCCCAATCGGGGTGTGTTATAAGGCTGAAGGAGATGGGGAAGAGGAAGGTGTGGAAGTACCTGACTATTAAGATCTAATCACCAAACACGGCCAAAACCATTTCTAGCAATGTTTTAATTCTGAATGGTGGTCTTACACTATGGTTATCCTGAGAGTATCTTCCGCCGTAAAATAACACAAATTCGTCAAATAAAATTTACTTGCGCGCATCGCGTATAAAAAAATCAGAAAGTACCTTCACAACGAGACGTATGACATCGGTACAGTAAATATTACAGTACCGACTTCCACCAGGAGACCTCGTTCGGTAGTGAAGAGATTTAGTGGAAGGTAACGTGTGTCCAAAAGTAAGAAAGAGACAACCGTGTGTGAATTAGTCATTATTATGAATGAATGCTTATTACGTTCCGAGATTGGAACTTGTATCCCAGTGCAAATAATAACAGTTTCTATTCTACCCACAAACATATACTTTTACTACCCATTAGCAAGAGAGCAAAACAGACTCTACTTGGTGATCAGTCTCAACTGAAAAACGAGTAATCATCACATTTAGTGAAAGAAAACATTTCACTTTCAACTAAAGACAAACTAACAGGGCAAGCTAGAGGAATCGTATGGATCAAAAGACTATATAACCAGTCTCAGCATTGCGTAGAAAAAAATAGTACTTGTAAATTACATTCCTGTAATACAATATTATTTGTACCAACTCTTTTGTCAATGTGATATGTAAATGATCCCAAAAAAATATCATAAAATATTCCAACCGTCCCCCCTTCTCCCTTACCCCTCAGAGTCACACCCCGCGCTTAGGGTCAACCCCCCCCCATGTGAATGCAATAGCTCCGTCACTGATATGGCTGATCCTTTTTCAGATCAAGGGAATAATTAAAGGGAGCACTAATAATTACATACTGCGAAATGCAATCTATAATGGCCTGATAATTGTTTCAACGGAATTGGATGTAAAAAGTATAGATACAAACGGAGATGTATCACGTCTGGTTCCATGATAACTCAACACAGTGACAATTCAACACTCTTTTAAAAAGTGATATAAAGTCATTAGAAACGATGAAAAAATGTATTTTTTTAATCTAACCTAACCTTACCTACTTAACCCAGTAAATAAAGATTTTGTTTCATTACTTTCCATGACTTTATATTACTTTTTGAAGATGTGATGAATTATCATTGTGATGATTTATCCGGTCACCATCACGTCTAGTGATGTTCAACTGGGAATATTCACCGACGTAAATTCTTCAAAATCGTGAATTAATTTTTCTATTTAAAACGCTTTTCTGCAGCTATTATATCATTAGCTGAAATAGGTACCGGCTTCCTATGGTAATGTAAAGAGTTTAACACAATTAGCTGAAATAGGTACCGGCTTCCTAAGGTAATGCTAAGAACTGTTTCACGATAAAAAAAAAAACTAAATACTGGGGTCCGCAGAAAGATGCTCTTTTTTCATTCCCGAGGTCTGCCACTAGATTCGCCATCACTGTCCAGGAAAGTGTCGTGACCGAACAAAAGGAACATCACAAAGTAACTGCTTCACAAAATTCAATAATTCATTCCACGTCCAGCAACCGAGAGAATTTCATAACGTGATCTTTGGGCAAATGCCCATCCTTATTAATAATACAAAATGAAGTTGTCCCTCGTGTCGCCAGGCATTATTATAATATTTAGATTGTGTTTCAGCTGAGATCCTGGCTAATCTAATATTATATTGTAGTGGAATTAAGATATTCCCTTTAGTTATGTGTTAATCACATCTAATGCTACACCCAGCATCTTAAGTCTATCGCCATGATGATATTACATCGTCTTCGAATATTAATTAGTTATTGTATCAGTGAAACAGATTGGCTTCTACAGTCAATTGAACTAATGCTATTGTATACTTACCTTCAAAATGACATAATCTATATAAATAAAATCTCATCTGCGAAAGTTCTTCACAGATTGCTTCGATATTTTGACACAACGTTACATTTGAATACGGGTGCATTTTTCTATACCTATTTTATGTAGATGTTACCTGTGAGAGGTAAAAATATGTTTTATTTTTAAACTGCATAAACTGTTGTAAAAAACAGCGCAATCTGTTGGACGTAAAAGCAACACGCACCATTGTTTTTTCTATCTGCACATAAAGGCTGAGCCACAGCAACGTGTGGTGGAGTGCAGCTAGTTTTCAATAAATTAATTTATGGTTTTTAAATAGATGCATAGTTTCCTATGTCTTAATACAATACTTATACATAATTTATTTATATATATATATGAGAGATGTAGAATAATGTTCTCGATTTACCCACGTAAAGTAGTCCTTAAAAGGACTTTTTAATTTCTGACGTTTCGGACAGATCTCACTGTCCATCTTCAGAGGCCTTATGTCCTGAATTTCGTCTCAAACTGAACGCTTTCGCGTGTCTGTTCGGTCCAAAAGTCAAGAAACAAGTGGGTGCTTATCAATTCTTATGTCTAGGACGAAGTAGGCAGAAGAACATGGGAAAAAGGTATTAGAATTAAATCACAAACCAGTCTATACAAACCTAGCGTAGCCCACAAACTACTTGAAAACTTGGATATAACTCTAAGGGGGACGCGAGCAGGCGTTATTAAAGGTTTTCCCCAACATTTATAGTAACTTTTAGTAATAATATAATTAAATTCAAGTATTAATTCAAAGTACCTAAACATTCCATATTTACCGTGAAGCGGAATTCGTAACCTTTACCGACAAATGAAACAAGGTGTTGCTCTAAAATCAAAGAAATGACATTTAGGCTGGCCGCATACATACGTTTTCCGTATTCGATTTACGAATTCGTTTTCCGTATTCGGAATTCCGTGAGACTAGCGCAAACGTTCGTTTTTTTTCATTCGGAATGTATAAACGTCAGAACTAGTGTTGCCAACAAGGGCGATATATCGCCATTTAGGCTACTCAGAGCGAGAATCGGCGCCGAAAAAATCTAAAAGCTACTTCAAAAACATCAATTTTAAACATGGGTATATGCTGACTACGTGTGCCCAGTAAAATTTAACACTTTCCCGACATAATTACTAATTCCTGATGATCTCAAACTGTGCCCGTGGTATTGTTCTCAGGCGCAAAGCTTTCACTTAGAACAAATTTCACTTCGTTTCATTTTTACACTCAAAATAAATATGACATATTTATCAAAATATTCCACTTCGCGGCCATTTTACATCGTACTTTTGGCCGGGAACTTGATCACTGCCAGCTACCAACCTCTCCACAATAAACCCAAGATGTTTGCGCTGGGAGTCGCTATATGCACAGCGACTAATCGACAGGGGGCGTGGCCAACATATCCGAGCATACCTACCCGAAGTGAAGTATAGGTATAAAAGGGATACTTTCTTTTGAATCACAAACCATGTTACACAAACCTAGCGTAGCCGCTAAACTTATTGAAAACTGGGATGTTTTTCTTGCCTTGACGCGAGCAGGCGGTATTAAGGGGACACTTTATTTTGAATCACAAACCATGTTACACAAACCTAGCGTAGCCGCTAAACTAATTGAAAACTGGGATGTTTTTCTTGCCTTGACGCGAGCAGGCGGCACTAAGGGGACACTTTCTTTTGAATCACAAACCATGTTACACAAACCTAGCGTAGCCGCTAAACTACTTGAAAACTGGGATGTTTTTCTTGCCTTGACGCGAGCAGGCGCTATAAAGGGGGCACTTTCTTTTGTATCACAAACCATATTACACAAACCTAGCGTAGTTCTAAAAAGGTTTGTTTACATTATATTATTACAACGCCATTTCTGACGTTTCGTTTCACCGCCTACAGCGTTTCGCCTAGTCGCTATGCATATAACGACTACCGTTTGCGCTCGGCGCTAGGCTGCTCTGTGCAGTCTGCGCATGCGCGTTTTCACATGCGCGTTTTCAAAAAACGTTTCTCTGCTATATCCCTACTCTGTGGTTTCTCACGTGCAGTCAATCAAGACATATCTGAAAATGTCAATTACTACATTGCGGCCTTTTCCGTCACTTTTATTAATTCACGAGTTTGTTAAAGATGAATGGGAAACCATTAGGTATTTACAACAGTTAAATGTCCTTCCGAAAACTAAATTGTGTCCTTCATGTTATATTCATATGACTGTAAATCATTCCATCAACTACGTTGATCCCACGACAGGTGCGCACACCAATGCCATCGAGTCCACCTGGGGCCGAAATGGCTCTACAGAAAAGACAAAGTGTTGGAGTGGACCAAAACCAGCTCTTTCATTGGCGATATCAGAAGATGGTGAAAAAAATGAAAAAAGCATCTAAAGTGTGTGACACTCGTATCACAATGCGCCAAAACACCTGGTTTGACAACACAAAGATGCCAATAGGTATAATTATAAAGCTTACGTACATGCTTGTACGTTGCAAAGAGGATCTTTGAAGGTACACCCACCCTGTCCCACCCCGGTATAGGTGACTTATGGTCACCCCTTCGGAGCTCTCGCATGAATCTAATTTTTTTGAATAAACGGCTCTACAATTTATATAAATGAAGCTAGGCCTTCAAAGTCCCCGCATACGGTGTTATGAAGCGGTATGCAAGCGCTTACAAGTACTAAACTAAGGACAACACAGAAAAATAAACAACAAAACAATCAAGTTCAAGTGTCAGGCAGATAGTTGGTGGAGGGGACCCACACTCCAGTACCTGTAAACACATAAAAGTAAAGTAAACAATAGAGTGACGGGGGAGTTTCGCCGAACCACGACTGGCAGTCCTGTTGAGAAATTGGTGGTGGTTGGGGCGACTGGTGCAGGTCAGGACTTCCACACCCCTTAGCCGACCACCCGGTGGTGCCCTGAAGATAAGTATTGGAAAAAGAGGGATAAAACCCTAAAGAACCTAGGGAAAAGAAGCGTCAGGAGGTCGGAGGCAGGGTGGAGGTTACCCCAGCCCGCACAGTCACCCCTCTGACCACCAACGCTCATCAGGGGTGGCGCAGGTGATTGGCGGAGTCCCCCGGTAAGAAAGAATAATAAGAAGCTCCAGTCGTGCATGCGGGGACGAGGCCCGTTATCCAACCCCTAATGGGAAAAATAAACAAAACAAAACAGACAACGGAGTTCAGTTCTCGCCTGTAAACTCGTTGCTGTTACTAAAAAAAAAGAAAAGAAAACCGGAAAAAATACATGTAAAAAGAAGAGAAAATAAGAGGAAAAATGAAAAACAATAATCAATCCAAAAAGTGCCACATAAGGGCAACGGTAAATAAGTAAAAACAAAAGTAAAAGTGTAAAAATAAGATCTGCATGGTCTGTAAAGAGGACAGTAAGTATTGAATAAGATAACAAAGTAAAGTAAGAGAGATAATTAGTAAACACAAATATATAAGAGTGCTTACAGTGTCTGTAAAAAGAAAAACAGTGTGTTAACCTTGACAGGGAAAAAGAAACATATGAAGAGAAAACAGAAAATAAGAATTAAAAAGTACAAGACAAGTTAATTAAAAAAACAAAATATAAACGAATGGAAATCATCTGCAACAGCTGGTACAGTAAGAAAAAGAAATAAGATAAGAATAATAAAATAAGAAAAACAGAATAGCATATACAATAATGAAAGAGTTGCAAAATAATAAGTCATGGCGCAGGAGCAGTACACCGGGAGTTCCCAATTATTACACTAGTCAACGACTCTAAGCACAGGCCATCTCTCAACCCAGATCCTAGTAAACTTCCTCAAACATTCGAAATTCACACTGTTAGAAACAAGATCGGTGTTCCACACCGGTCTAATGGGGACATTCAGACCTTCTATCATTTCGTCTCTGGCATCCTTCAAAATCTCACAGTGCCACAGAATGTGCTCGGCCGACTGGTAATTATTGCCACAAGCGCAATTGGGGTGGGTGGACAGGGCAAAGCTGTGAAGCCTTCCCCTGAATTCCCCATGTCCTGAAAGGAGCTGCGTAACGTGATGGTCCAGTTTGAGGAAGGCCCCTTCCATTCTGAGTTTAACTGAAGGGAAGAAGGAGAAGGTCCATCTTCCCTTGCTCGACCTATCCCAACGGACCTGCCACTCTTTGAGCGACAGGTCCCTCATCGTTCGGAGCAGTCCTGGGAGAGTTCCTGGTCCACCCGGTGTCAGGACGACACCAAGGTGGTTGGCCGGGGATCCACGGATTAATCGCTGCTTCGCTAACACCTCCCTAATTTCTAGATCGATTGGTAATATACCAGCCAAAATTGGCAAAGCGTCCGAAGCAACGGTTCGATATGCCCCAGATAGTGCCAGCAGGGGAGTGCGCTGACCCCCAGTGAGAGCAAGAAGTATTAAGCAGTTATCCAGGCGATGCTCCCAAACAGAGGCGGCATATGCGACTTGCGCAACATATACCCCCTTGTAGAGAGCGTGCAAAGCCGGTCTGCGAAGTCCCCACTCTGCCGTGGAGATTCTTCGAAGCTTCAGAAACAGCGACTGAGCCCTGCAGGATACATCTTTGACATGAGCCAGAAAGGAGGACGATCGATCTAGAGTGACACCTAAATATTTAACGTTATCCACAAATTTGATATTAGTGTCTCCCATACGGATGGTAGGGTTTCTTGTCTTATTGAAAGAACCCTTCATCAGGAGGCCCATAGTCTTCTGGGGAGCAAAGGTCATTTTATTCCTCTCCCCCCATTTAAGGAGGGTGTCCAAACCTTCACCAGCCTTACGTTCGACTTCTCTTCTACTGTCCCCAGAGACAAGATACATTTTATCATCCGCATAGTCGATCATGATACATCCTTCAGGTAAGGGTAACCTAGAGGAGTCATCGAAGGTTATGTTCCAAAATTTAGGACCTAGTGCGGAGCCTTGAGGACACCCCATATCGGTTTTGCGTTCAATAACAGTGTCACCATGAGAAATGATAACAGTTCGGCCCGATAAATAGTTGTCTACTGACTTAAATAGGGTTTTTGGGCAGTTCCTATTTTTAACCTTGATACGTATCATGTCCCACCATGCGAAGTCGAAGGCACCAGTTATATCGAGGAAGATTGCAACTACATACTTCTTTGTACAAACCTTCACCCAGTTAAGCGCAAACGAAATGGCGTGCACGGTGGATCTACCGGAGACGAAGCCAAATTGGAGATCACTAGACGGGGAGAGTGATTGTTCTAGCCTATGCCGGATAAGTTTTTCCAGGATCTTGCCAAGCACTGGAAGTAAGGTGATGGGCCGATAGGCCTTGACATCAGTTAGTGGCTTACCGTTCCCCTTTGGTATGACCCTGAGCACGCCTCTCTTCCATTCAGAAGGGAAAATTCCTCTTCTCAAACACGTTTCCATCACTTGGAAGAGCTCCTCCCTAGCGTGGATCCAGACTTGCTTCGCTATCACGCCATTAAGTCTGTCATGCCCTGGTGCCTTCTTAGGACCCAAACCCTTAATTATTAGGTCGATTTCTGCTCTAGTGACTGGAATGACTCTATCCTCTTGGGCGAGGTCTCTAGGTGGAAGCCGTGCCAGGAGTCTAACCTGTTTATGGTGGTCACTTTCCCCAATTACTGATTCTACAGGAACTAACTTGCCCAAAAGTGTATTGAGAGTAGAGGCCACATCTATCGTCTCAGCGTTCCTACCTTCTGTGATCCCAATGAGACTAGACAAAAACCGATCCGATCCTTTTCCGGATTTTTCAATTGCGCTGTGGATTTCCCACGGGTTGGCGTTTCCCACATTATTAACCCAGTCATGCCAAGCAGCTCGTTTCGCAAGGAGAACCGCCTGTTTGAAAGTTGCCCTGGACCTCCTGAGAGCTGCCTGAAGGGTAGCTGTCTCCTCCTCCGTACAGCATCCCCTCCTGGACAGTCCCAAGGCCCTGTAGGCTCCTTTATAGGCCCCCTTCAGCGAAGTCAGCTCAGGTGACCACCACGGCGTTCTAATTTTCGTCTTTGGGTTTGATCTGCCCAGAGAGGAGTCAGCCGCAGATACAACGGCAGAATTGAAAAAGTTCCCCAAATTGTCCGGATCACTAGCTGCTACGTGGTGAAAATCCCTTAATGTATCTCGTAGCGCCTCCCCAAAGTTATCCCAATTCGCCCTAGAGGTGTTGAAATTCCAGGAGGATCTCGGAGTTTCAGTTTTCTTAACACCTATTGTAAATGTGATTAATCTATGATCCGAAACTATTGCGCATTCATGGACCCTCCATTTAGATATCCCGGCCGCAACTGATCCAGAGCAAAGAGTTAGATCAATGTTGCTCTCTCCCATTGTGTTTGAAAAGGTAAAGAACGAACTCTGTTCGTTAACGATACAAAGGCCTTGCGCAGCAATAAGGTCTTCAACGGCGTCAGTCCGTGATCGTACTGAATGGTTTTTATTATTGTCAAACCAAAGAGGAGAGCGAGCGTTAAAGTCCCCTCCGATAACTACGTTACGACCTTTAAGCGCGTTTAGGGCGCGCGTCAGACTCAGGATATGTGGTCCTACCGGATTCCCCCATTTAAAATAGACTGAGATCAGATAGATCTCAGTATCAGCAAATTTAATACATACACAGGTTTGGTACTCATTAGACAGCCCTGCCAGAAGGAGGGGGCTGATCAATGATGTATTGACCAGAACACCCGCCCCCGGCGATGAGCCGACTTCAAGTACCGCTCCCGGAAATTCAATTGGTGTTTTACCTTCCCAGGTGTATTGCTCCTGTATAAGCATTATGTCAATATTCAGGTCAGACATGACCCGCTGCACATCTAGTGTGGCCAACCGGGATCGCTGCAGATTGATCTGACCTAAGGAGAGAAGATTAACAGGAGCCATAGTCAGTCATTCTGACTTGGGCGTTAATAGCGGCCAGTTGGGCAGGGCAATCCCTATCCCCAGTGGGGTGGTCAGCTGACTTCCTGAAACGGGTACAAGTAGCACAGACAGCGGGAAGTGCCTTCTTGGGGCAATCCTCATGAGAATGACCCACAGCGGCGCAGTGGCGACATGTTTCCTTTTCCTGAGAGCAGGATTTACTAATGTGTCCGTACTGTTGACACTTGAAGCATCTAGTAGCTCCAGTATAATCCCGGGTGCGGCAGGCGTTCCACCCAAGGAAGCACATTCCGCTGTCTAGAAGGACTTTGCGAGCGGCAGGATGACATGTCACCACCATGTTCATGGTGGGGATGTCGCGCTTGCCAAAAAGGGAGACTCGCCGCATGGTACGAAGATGATCTTCCAAAGACAGTGTTGTCTGGCCTGCAAGGTTGTTTGAATAGATCTCAGTAAATAATTCTGGGTCAGCGGATTGTTCATTCTTTGGCACATTGTATATAACTATTTTGGGAAGGCGGCCCAAGGGGTTGATCATCTTTAAACCACCTGCAAAGAGGATCTCCAAGACATCGCCCATGAGCTAACTCTGGACCGTAACACGGTCGGCTTATGGATGAAGTTTGTTCGGCAAGTTATGGAGGAGTGGGCCATGACTGACATGGAACCAGTGGGGGGTCCAGGAAGAACAGTGGAAATAGACGAATCCAAATTTGGAAAACGAAAGTATAACCGTGGACATCGCGTGGAGGGCCAATGGGTGTTTGGCGGCATCGAACGAGAAACTGGAAGGGTGTTTCTAGTTCCCGTTGAAACACGGGACCGTAATACATTACTGGCGGTGATCAAGCAATGGATATTACCGGGAACTACTATTATTTCAGGTGGTTGAGGTCTCTAGTAGCATCCTCGTATCCCCTTTAAGCTGCGGACGGTTCGTGCACCGGCCGTGTTGTGTGATGTGCCGCAGCTTAAGGGGGGTACGAGGGTGCTACCCTCAGCCACGCATCGGGAACAACACAACACATCAAGTGTTGTGTTGTTCCCGATGCGTGGCTGGCCCGATGGTGCGTGCACCGCCCGTTTTTCTTTTTCGGTTTTCTTTTTCATTTTTCGCCATTTTCTTACACATTTGCGGGGGTTTTGTTCCAGATTGCTGGAAAGCATATGACACGTTGAATTGTGAAGGTTATATTCATATGACTGTAAATCATTCCATCAACTACGTTGATCCCACGACAGGTGCGCACACCAATGCCATCGAGTCCACCTGGCGGCACACCAAGCGATTCTTACCTCACTACCACAGGAAGAAAGAAGATTACAATAAATATTTATCCCATTATATGTTCTTGAAGCATTGTGCGCTGCAAAATAAGTGTTCATTCACATCATTTTTCGAAGCAGTAAGCAAAGTAAATTTTTCTGATGAAAATGTCGACGCAAGTGAATATTCCAGTTCTGAATAGTTTTAAATTCACCGCGTTTTATTAGTGTTTTTTTCTGTTTTAATGTTGGCAAACTTGTAAAAATAATTACATCATTAGAAATCAACATGGCCGCTTGTAATTTGTATAAATGTCTATCTCAAGCTATTTTCTGTTTTTTCCATGTTTTTCCTTTATTATTTCAACTAAAATGAAGCATAATACGTTTGCCCCAAGGTAAGTTCATAATTACTTCTCATCCCGTCGAGATTTGGCTTTAATTTGACAATTTTAGCGCAAAAACAGTGTAGGCACTGATAGACAGCATGTTCCTAAACATGTCCCGAAATTTTCTAGCCACCCCCCCCCCCCCCCCCCCTTATGTATGAGAAACGGCGATATTAGGTCAAGATCCGTTGGCAACACTGAATTACGAATGGAAATTTCCGTACGTTTGCGTCGGCACAAACAAACTGTATGCAATAGCTGCGTTCCACATGACGTCATTAGGTTTTTTCCATTCGTTTTCTCCGAACGCGCCGGCTCGCATTCGGAACGTTCGTAAGGAATTTGTTCCGTTCGGAACTAAAACGAACGCGTGCGGCAGTTAATGTATTTTCTACTGATTCCGTGCATTCGGATGTCCGAATACGGAAAACGAATTCGGAAATCGAATACGAAAAACGTATGTATGCGGCCAGCCTAAATGTTTATTTGTCGATTTTTTTTACTAAACAAATTAAATACATCAATCACTCAAATGTCAGCCACATAGCGAGAAAACAAAAATGCTGTTTAATGTGTAACCAAGACAACACATCAATGACATTTGAAAAACGTATAAAATAAAATAAAAATTCATAATTTAAACACAAAGGAATCCTAGGCATTTCTAGGTAGGTACTTATTAGTACTTATTCCTTTACATGTTTATTTAACAGAAAACAGGGTTGGGGTTTTCAAACCACTGTCACGAATTCATTTCAAGCAGCGTTTTGATACGGAACGGTGGTCTTTCTGGATTAAAAGTTGCTGAAATTCGATTTTTGAAACATTCAAAATCACGTGAATCGTCATTTTTTGAGGATGACAAATGTGAAAGTCGTTGAAACATTCCTTTCTTGCGCAATGGGACATGTAACGCTGTCGCTTTCACGCGTAGCGTGTATCGGTATCATCAAAGTATGAAGTATTAATATATGGCATACCATTTAATTAAATAGAATATGGCGTACCTATTACTAGGCATACGAGTAGAATTTGACCTATGAGTATGAGTATTCACAATAAAAACTCTCTATCGAAATCAATTTCAAGTTCTTTTAATACTTGCTTCGCTACATACAAGCCGATTTACAAGATAAAAAGTTGGTAGATCGGTACAAAATATTACAGACATACACGTCTAGACTTTTAAACCATCTGATGACAAGGATTGACTAAAGATTTTAGTTCATCAGTACACAATTTACTAAGATCATTAGAATAATCATCGCTTTCAATCCTCAGTAATTGATATAAGTACAAGTTTGTATGATTAAGCTTGCAGCGTTACTCGTCAGAATTGTTGAAAGCCGGTCTGATCGAAGCAACCATTCGCGGATTAGTACCTTTGAGCCAACTGGGAGGTAATCCCGGGCGGTAATGAATGTGTAAGCCAAGAAATGTATCGGCAGACAAAACAGCCTCCGCCAGAGATTCCTAAAGTGGTACATTCAAGGGTAGTAGGGGGCGGCGAGGTTAATAAAAAAGAATGGCTAAGTGAACATGAAGATGTGGAAATTATGAACAGAGTATAAGTATAGAACCAACTCAGTCCGCCATGGAGCTGGAATCCCTAGTAAGAAGGACTGTGCTAGTGCTTACAAAGAAATGCTTTTATTCTATACATAAAAGCGTTTCACCTCGTCGTGATTTTGAAAGGTTCAGGCACAAATATATAAATGTTTTACTGTATGTTTCTAAAGAACTTAATTTGCCACATTGTACAATAAAACCATAACCAAAAAGGGGTTCGTAAGTAAGATTGTGAACATTAAAGTTGTTTTTAGTCAAGATACTTAATTTTTTTCTGGCCTTTTAAAAAACCGCTCGATTATTTTAAATGGCAATATGTGTTCTACTCCCAGTATTTAATTAAAGCTCTTTAAATATTTCTAAGCAATAAAAAATTCAAAGCAAAAACACATGGTTTTGCTTTACTTCGTAGTGCTTTGCCTTAAATAGTCATTAATAAAAAGTCATTAGATATTATGTATTTCAATAATGTAACTATGCGTTATACCTACGTTGTGGATTGTCACAAAATTCTTACCTGTGTGTGTTCCCATATGTATGTCTGAACGTGCTTTATTTTCCAATGATAAATACAAACTGTATGTACATATCCTTTTTATTATAACTGGTACATTTTCCAGGCAGGTTTCGTCAAATATATTTTTAAAAAATTATTATTTTTGTGACGAAAGCTTCATATAAAAAATGCAACAACTTTACGAACATCAAAAAGTGATGTAGGTAAACAAATGTATTGGGTTTTTAATTATTTTATTACTTTAATTACCCCGCAATAGTCCCAACTATCCCGAGCCGTTAGAACTGGCTATGTTGAGAGGCTAAAGGAAGTGATCAGGAAGATTGGAGACAATTCAGGTCTGGTCATTGCACGGTTGTGGCCATTTCAAGCAACGTGCAACGTTTTAGAATGAATAGTGGACCACGCGTCTAAAAAAAGCATGTTTTTAATTTTATCTTATTTATTAAAGCAAATCTAAAATTTCCTCTGAAGTGATAAGATGTGCAAGTAGGTACTTATACCAACCTACTTAATTATAAAACATAATTCATTTTTTCACTATCTCAATGTTGTTTCTTTTATAAAATATTTTTAGGCAGGTAGGTACCATTATATTGAAAAAAAAAACTAATAAAGTCATTTAATTCACATTAAAAACAATAAACTTTACTAAACCGTAGTCAAAGTTAGCCCGACTATTCTTGCTTGAAAATGCAAAACGGCCCAGTTGAAACAGGACTATTTTAATAGATCATTGGCAAAGTGGTTTGCAATAGAATAAACGTCTAGTAAAAAAAAAACTTTACCACCGCGGGGTTCCATAAAGAGGGGGCGGTATAAGTGTTAAGTTTGAGAAAGTCTGGCCACCACTATGTGTCGTGTTGTATCTTGCCTGTTGGCCTGTTAGTGTGCCTTGTTTAATTGGGTGGGATTAATCCGCCATAATCTGCTCTAATCTGCTCTGCCCCGCTCTGCTCTTGTCTGATCCTTTGATGAGCTCCTGATTTGGGTTCAAAGGATATTGAAATAGAGCCAGATGATACGTTCCTGCGTAACCTTTATGAAGCCAAACTTTAGACAGGTAATATTATTAACTCTTCTATAAAGGTAAAAGTACCTGCTCTCATTTAGGGAGAGCACTTTGATTTCAACCTATTTTCGGTAATAGGTTCCGCGAAAGCTTTATTGAACAGTGGACACCCCGCTGTTAAAGGTAATGGCATCGAAGCTTAGTGTACAAATAACTATAGGTAGTTGTTTCATTTTCATAGGGTCACCTTTTTGAAATATTATCTCCAAGGCAGAGTTTGTGTAAATAGCTGTAAAATTACAACCGTTATTAGATTATGTAGGTACTTTAAAACACTCAGAAATTTACTAAGCTTAACCAAAAGAGAACCATTGATTAAATATTTACAGAGTTATGTGAAAGGGTTTAGATTTGTGGAATAACAATACAATTATGATTTTTGAAGTGGTCGATAGTCCCAAAACGGGTTGAGTTCGATACTTACAGACTTAATTTGGCGCTAACGAGTAAATAAAACTGCAGAACGCATTAATTTAAAAAAAATAATTCGGTGGTGTGTCTCTGCATATCTCCGGTTCAATGACCTCTAGAACTGGAATTTGCTTTCATTTTCAAAATCGGGACTGATTGTTGAAAGGATTCAAAAAAGCGATGGAGTAGGTACCAAAACGATTATATTGATTAATAATTCCATATTTGAAATGCGTATTTCTTTAGTTAAATTTTTGATAGATGTCCTTATTTTCGAGTTTACTAACGGTGTTCATTCGTTTAGAACCTTCATACGTACCTTGAACGCGATGATATTTACACATAAAATAATAAACAACCCATTACTAAAGAAAATTATACACAACAAGGAAATTCAGAAACAAAACACAAACACGTGGAATAAAATATGGCTACCAAAAAGGACAAAGTCAATACACAAAATAGTTTCCAATCCAAAAGTTAAATATATTTTATAATGCGCTGCCAAAAACCATAAAGTCTGCACCAATTGAAAGCTTCAAGCTGGATTTTAGAAGCCACACTAAGAGGAAGGTACAAGCCAAAAATGTGTATATTCTTGGTATACCTTATATTGTAGGTAATAGGCATTAAAATCGCTTGACAAACGGAGTCTAGAAACGTTCGATTTCAAACACAAAACTGACTTTTATTTATTTTGTAAATAATTTTATAAAAAAGCAGAAAAAGATAATCTTAACTAAAATACTGTTGTTTTTAAATCGGTCCTTTACGCGTCCATACATTACTATTGAAAAAATATTATTTTTAGTAGTTTAAATTTATATTATTTTTGAGTAATTTACTTTTTTATTTGAATTCCACTCAAACGAAACGATAGGAAAACCTTTAATCAATCTGAAGCATATTTTTTGGTATTCATAATGTACACCAATTCGTTATAAAGATTAATCAAAATAGTGATTTAGCATATATTATATCAAAAATCATAAATTACGGAGATACCACGATACCTTTACAATCTGAAATCAATAAAATGTACAGACTAGGACCAAAACTGTCCGAAAAAAATCCCAGATCTGTAATAGTGTCGTTCAATAGTATTAAATCTCGAGATGACTTCCTACTCAAAATCAAAGACTATAAAAAATCCTCTACCTCCAGTTCAAGCAAACTCAATACAGCAGATCTAGGGCTATCTCAAGAAGCAAAACGGATTTACGTGTCAGATCATCTAACGCAAAAAGGAAAATTCTTACTCTCCCAAACTAAAAAATTCGGCAGAGAAAATAACTACAAATACTCTTGGTCATCATCGGGGCGCATTCTGCTAAGACATACGGAAACATCCAAAATTATTACGATTAAAAACATCACTGATCTTGATCGAGAAAAACGCCAACAACTGTGACAGATGATAAAAAGTACCTCAACATTTATTGCACTGCTAAACAAAAATAATCCGGATAATATCATATTCATCGCAAGTTTTCTCATGAGTTTTTTCTTTGTCTTTAAAAATAATAATGTTTTAATTGAAAATAATGCATTCTTACTCTTTTTAGGAGTTCTTTCATGTAGCAACAATATCAGTGTGAAAATTGTTTATATCAGTATTCACTATTTTTATTATAATTTACCTCCTTTGACTGTAACTCACGTTTCTTTAGCTCTCTCTAAAAAAAAATTATATATCTCCATAAATAATACTTTCACTACAAGTTTTTATTTGAATATTACCGCTATATACTTTTCACACACCCTAAGCATAATACCTAATATTTATCAAAATAATTCATTCTTACTTTCATTAGTAGCTTTCCCTAGTAACATCAAAATTATTATAAAAATTGCGAATCTTACAATTAAAAATTCTAACCATACTCTTCCTCTAAGCAACAAAAACCACGCTGTTTTAGTATTCTTTAAAATATCTGTTTACTGTGTAAATATTATTCTTCCTGCATGTTCTCGTAGGAATCAGAGTAGTAATATCTTATTTACTCACTATATGATGCTCTTATTTTCTTCAATAATCTTTTTATTTT
This sequence comes from Hesperophylax consimilis, assembly GCF_061612785.1. NCBI lineage: Eukaryota > Metazoa > Arthropoda > Insecta > Trichoptera > Limnephilidae > Hesperophylax > Hesperophylax consimilis. The sequence continues at coordinate 10,014,090 of NC_142856.1, read as the reverse complement.
GGCTAACTTTTATTATATTCACTTGTATTTACAGAATTTACATTAACTACAAATGCTCGAGCTCTGTCAAAATAATGTTTTTGTATTTCTCAAAAACCTTTACTTCTGTTTTATTTACATATTTTATTCGCACATTTTTAATCATACTTTTGCATTTTTCACATGTTACTAAATTTAATTATTGTCCTTTATCACACCTAACAATTACAATCAGAAGCATTATACACTATAGTATGCACTTTACGGTTAAAATATATTTTAAGTTGGAATACTATGTATCAACATTATCATTCATGTTATATAATGTTCTCTCATTATCTCATAATAATGCACTCTCTCTATTCTCTCTCTCTGTGCTTCAATCAAACTCATATGTACGTATCACAAGCAGCGAGAATCTTTGTAAGATTATGTTCCCAACAAATCTATGTAAATCTGGAAAAAATCTTAATTTACATAAATATGTCCTAGTATTGGTTCTTCTTTGCATTTTTCGCATGTTGTGGTATTTAATTATTGTTTTTTGGCATTTTTTTTCGCATCAACTCCTCTACAGATTCAGCACATACTTTACATTTGGCCATTTTATTGATTTAATTGTTTTCATATTTATTGTATTTGCAGCCTTCATGACAGATATCTACATAATCATCAACTGCTTAGATTGCTCTATACGAAACATACCAACACCATCATCTTTTATAACATCTTTTATATCTAATATAATTAGTGGAATCAACTTTCATCTCGAAGTAAAATACGCATCATACTCGAATTATCAGAACTCACAATCTACTATACAATATATTAATAAAACACTGATTAACAACACAGTAATTTACACTTTCGTTTTTAACTTTTTGTTTGCAGACTTTTCGCAAAAGAACTACGGGTTCACCACCACACATCATAGTAAATTTAATCATAATTATGTTTCAGTTACCTTTGGATAATTACAATGATTCTGTAATTAGCATTAATATGAATATAATTCGAGATCTGGAGAATTTAAACAACTATAACTGGGACTCATATAGTCTAAAAATCATACACCAGAATATTAGAAGCATATCAAATCTCGATGACTTTACAATTTTTTTGGATCAATTTAATTCATCTTTCGATGTTATAATATTAACCGAATGCTGGTTAAATAAATACTACACCGTAAAATCAATCCACAATTACTCTGAATATCACACCACAACCAACCTCAACAAATCCAGTGGAATTGTTATCTACATCAAGGACGGAATTAAAGCTCATGTAGAGGAAATTACTTTAGCACAATCAAACTGTATGAAAATAGTATTGAATAATAACATATGCATATTTGCCATTTACAGATCTCCTTCCTTCATCAATCCTTCCTTTCTTCATTGCAAGCAATTTTAAACAATGCAAAAAATTTGAACAGCAAATTATAATGGGAGATTTAAACATTAACACTATCCCTGACTACCACCATCAATCGATTATCTATGTCTACTCACGGAAAATGGTTTCACACAGACTATTAACAGCTTTACTCGTGAACAGGGCTCGAGTAAATCCTGTCTTGATCACATCAATGTAAAAAATATTAACTTTATTGACACTTTTGTTATACACTCAACTATTTCAGACCACTATACAACATCTCTTTGTCTTAAAAACAAGCCTCCCACTTCTTCGAAAATTAAATACGTTGCTAAAACTAATTTCAACAAGTTAATTGAGGACTTGAGCGCAGAAAACTGGCTAAATGTTCTAGATAAATCAGATACTGACTTAGCAATGAAAGAATTTATTATCAAACTACACGAGTATATATCAAAACACACAAGTAATATAACCGTATCTAATAAACAAATTAAATTCACACCATGGATCACCCTGGGGCTAGTTAAATCGATTCACAGAAGAAATCATCTTCATGAAAAGGCAAAAACATATCCTGAGAATTTGATATTACAATGTTATTATAAAAAATATAGGAATTTGTGTAAGAAATTAATTACATCGGCGAAAGAAAATTATTATAAAAAACTCATTTACGAAAACAACTGCAATCCAAAACGTTTTTGGGATACCTTTCGCAACATAACCAAATCCAAAATCAATAAATCTTCTCAAATAAAATCGCTATACATTAACACATCAAACTCTGAAGTCCCCAAAGATATGGCAAACTTTGCAAACAGTTACTTTTCATCTGTGGGTGACACACTTGCGAAAAAAATTCTCGATAAGTGTAAGAAATCAGAAACCGCTCTCGCCAATTTAACTATCCCTAGGATCGGTCACAAAATAGACTCAATCACAACTTCAACTAACGAAGTCATGAAGATAATTGACGACCTTAAGTCATCAAAAGCATGTGGTCCCGATAAGATTTCATCAAATCTTCTAAAAATCATTAAAGTATACATAGCCATACCGATTGCGTTCATTGCGAATCTAAGCTTTAAATCAGGGAAATTCCCTAACCATTTAAAGCAGTCAATCGTCATTTTACTGCATAAAAGTGGGGACAAATCACTGATACATAATTACCGGCCTGTTTCCTTGCTCAACTCTGTCTCTAAAATTATGGAGAAAATTGTAAAGAACCGTCTCATCCTCTATCTCGAAAATAAAAACATCCTTTCTAGTAGACAATTCGGCTTTCGCAAAGGTTTAAGCACTGAAAACGCCATCGCTAATTTGACAAAAATCATCTCTAATAATCTAGATAAAGGTAATAAATGCATTGCACTTTTTTTAGATCTAGCTAAAGCGTTCGACACTATCTCGCACAAAATTCTGCTGAATAAACTACAGCGAATTGGGATACAGGGTCAAATTTTCAAGTGGTTTGTTAGTTACCTAGAAAACAGGAGCCAAAGAGTGGATATTAACGGTACTCTAAGTGATCCAGCCAATATTAAATATGGCGTACCGCAAGGAAGTACACTAGGTCCCATATTGTTTAATGTTTATTTAAATGACTTATGTAATACTTCATTTGCAGACCACATTATTACATTTGCTGACGATACAGTACTTTTATTCGAAGGCAAAACCTGGAATGAGTCTTGCATTAAAGCTGAATTTGGCATAAACAAAGTTAAACGGTGGCTAGATAGTAATCTCCTCACTCTAAACTCGGATAAAACGAAATTCATCTGCTTCAGTTCAACTCAAGCGGGTCAACCACAAGAAATTATTAACATTAGAATACACCATTGTTACGACACTATTACATGTAAATGCAATACCTTAGAATGTGTGGACAATATAAGATACCTAGGAATTATCATTGATAAATTTCTGAGATGGGACAAACACATAGCCTTTACTTCCACAAAGGTCAGGAAACTTACACATCTGTTTATAGCAATAAGAAATATTCTATGTCTAAATGATTTGAAACGAATTTACTTTGCAATGTGCAATTCCATACTAGACTATGCTTCCTTAGGTTGGGGAGGTTGTGCTAAAACCATACTCGATCCCTTAGCTAAATCCCAGAAATCGCTTATAAGAGTCATACTGAAAAAACCTTTCAGGTACCCCAGCGATTCATTGTTCGCAGAGTTTCGTGTTCTTGATGTAAGACAATTATATATGAGGAAAATCATATTACATACTCAAAAACAGAGGCACTACTTAGCTTCCGTAAACCACTGTCATAATACAAGACATGCAAAAAAAACCCAACAGTTCCGCCCACCACTTCCTCATCTTTAGCACAGAGGCAATTCTCATACTTAGGCCCTAAACTGCTCAATCTCATACCTGATGCATGGAAGGCAAAGAGTACTAATATTCTGCGTATGCAGGTAAACAATTGGCTTCTGGTCTTGGGGAGAGCTGAATGCGAGAATATGCTAAAAAACAGTAATTAAATTGTAAATTTTGTTTTTTTTACATTCTTCTTTACATTTTAACTTATATTGGTATTATATTAGCATTACAGGAACTGTATTTTTACATAAAGAAAGTTCGAAAATTGTTCAATTCTTCGTGATATTTTTCCTTAAAGGAAAAGTTCCTTCTTTACTTTCATTTTTTATTTTTTGTTATTTTTCATTTCCTTGTCTTATCTTTTAATATTTCTTTAGTTTATTATATCAGCTAAACAATAGTAAAAAAAAAAAAAAAAAAAATGTCGTGGTATAACTGAAAGTATACTAGATTATGAATATACATTTGTATTACTTTACCAACAGAATTTCTTCAATTCAGTTTCATTTTCAAATTCATTTTCTTGTTTTTATCTATTAATATTTCTTTAGTTTATTATGTCAGCTAAACAATAGTAAAATATGTCGTGATATAACTGAAAGTATTCTAGAATATGAATATACATATGTATTTTTTTTAACAACAGAATAGTAAACACTATAATTTACTATAATTTTACATGTAAAAACATTATCATATTGGAATGTCCTAAAACGGGCAATCGCCTAGTTGGACATTTTAAGTTCATTAATTGTATTATGTAATATTTACAAACAAAAAATAAATAAAACAATAAATAAATAAAAATAAAAAGCATTTAGCTTCGCCTTTCACAAGAAAATGCAATAATTATTAAAAATGAAAAAATATGTCATGTAATTAACAATAAATTAGACATTTGTAAACTTTGATGTACAAATGGCTAAAAATAAATAAAGATCTAAAAACAATTTTCTGATCGTCTTTTGAAAGGCCAAAGAAATTATAAATGCTTTCAGCTTCACAAATCCTGCACTTATCCTGTGATTTTTCTCGGTTCTGCGCTATTATTATAATATAACTAGCTGACGTGTACCCGGCGTTGAGAGGGTTATCCTTAGGAGATAGACAAAAACCATACTGGACTTTTTAAGATGTACAATTCCATGATTGCATCTGATAAGGTTTAACCAGCGTTAGCAATATTTAAGCTCCAGAAAATATTCTTTTACGACTAGATTATAAAACATAGACTTCTCTATTTTCTATAAATATAATATTATATATATTTCACAATATTACACGCCCTGGTGGGCTTTTCTTTAAAAAAAATACAAGCACTTTGTATCAGAGTAAACACTTAAAAATTAATACAATAAAGAAGAATGTAAACATAATGGCAAAAATGAATCCTCACGCATATAGTTGAATTTAAAAGATTCAACAAAACAAAATAGTAGAAGCGGAGAAGTTATATGGTTACATAGGTCTATTTGTGTGTAGAAGAATATAAAGTCATAGAATATACAACATTTGTACTGATTAGTTTTCAAATGAAATATATCACCCAAATCAGAATATTTGTTTCCGAGATTGTGAAGTCTCGGAATCGGAGAATTTTAGTAAGCTAGTGTCCTGGTGTTATTCAAGTAAAAAGGTAAGAAATGTCGGCATGATTTTTTGGGAACATGGATATTGATACATTTAAGTAATTCGGGACATTCAATTTTAAAATGTAGTATTTTTTGTAACAGTATTAAATCTGTGCTTCACATAGCACTCTTTTTAGGGTGAATTGACTAATACAAAAAAAAAATCTGTGCTTATTCTTCTTTCTGAAAGTTTCAATAGAGACATTTTATCCAAGAGGTAATTGTAATTTATGTTTTGTATAGGAATATGCAATTTATAATTTATAAACCTTAGAAACTTCCATTGAATCTTTTCAATGTTATCTGAATGAATATTGAAAAATGCAGACCATAACATAGAATTATACTCAAGTTGGCATCCGACAAGGGTTTTATATAACATAATAAATTTTTATACAAACGATGTTAAAATTCTATCAAATTCCGTTGCGTAGTGTAGAAGAACTAAGCGCACAATCAGACAGACTCGGATAGCAACATTGTTTTATACTATTTAGAGATTTGTAAATGACAAATTGAAATCGTATTAATCTGTATACGTATAGAATACCTATTTGTCTTTAACAGCAGAATATAAAAGAACACATGCTTTTAGAACGCAACTTTGAATAAACGATTATAATATCCTGAGTTGAAAAATAATGAATGTGTCAATCGCCTCTGATGTTATTAACATATAAAACCAATACATTCCTCCCCCTTCTACATAACGGAGATACAAAACTAATTTTCTAAAGCCAAAGCTTAATTTTTTTCACGTTGTTGGAAATATAATGAGAACACAATATAATATTAAGCCACATCTGTGATGAGGGCGGACCATTCACCCTTCGTTTATGTTCATTTTGGTACGAGATTAGTACGGCAAACACTCGTTTGTGCCCTAAAAGGGTCCCCAGGGGTCAAAGTGCCAGCAAATGGGTACAAGCCATAGTCGTTTTACCCACAGTGTTTGTATTAGAGGGATTCTATTGTGGACGTGGTTACAATACCTACTTTCCACGTAGCGCAGTTGAACTTTTTAGACCAAGCTTTGTTGCCTAATAATGATGAATACTAGGTACCTACTTACTTTTGGATTTTGAATCACGATAGAAAATTGATAAAACACTTTGAGCTTTAGAATCATACGCTTATCAGTGGCGGTCGGTGACTTTTTGTAGAAGGGATGCTGGACATCAAATGTTTATACTCGCACTAACTACGTACTTGATATCAAATATGCATATCTAGACGCTATCCCACGAACAAGATACAATTAGGTACCGTCTAAAATTATCTCCATAAATCCATTACGCTCCATAAGTCAATATTTCCAGTCTCCAGAATAAGTTTTTTTTCCGCAAATGGCCGAGACACAAAACTTTTTCGCATTAATGATTCAATTATACAACCACACAATTCACTATGATATGAACACGTTGGCGAAGTATCCAAGCTCAAAGCAACCCGCGCATACAATCGAATGGATTATACGATTCTGTGCATTATACATATGAGCATTAAAGACGGTTTTTGCACGTTGGATGCTGTCATTAATATCGTAAAAAGTTGACGAAGATATTGGCTTGCGGGTCTCAGTGCGCATGGGCGGAAAGAACGTACGTTCTAGCTTTCTTGGATACGGTTTACAGATCGCTTCCACACCGCAGTGTGTTTTACGCGTTTCACAGTATTTGAGAATGTATGTGTATTTAGACTCGCCCGCGCTCTTTGTATCGTGTCTTTCGTTGTGCGTACACAGGAACGGGACGATAATATGCACAATGTCTTATAATAATAATGTTTGTATGATTTTTACAGCGCCCTTACATTAAAATCACATTAAGGTCGCTGTAGAAATATTAAAATATTCAAATTGCAGTATTGCTGTTTTGTTTTTAAGTCCAAATCTTTTTCTCTTAATTGCAAGGGATGCGGAGCATCGACAGCATGTATGGACGGACCGCGCCTGTCGCTTATAGATATAAAACTCAAATGAAGAAACAGTAATGTTTGAGTCCAGTGCAAAATTAGTAAAGTTAGTGTAATAGCCTTGATATTAGTGTATGAGCTCACTAATAATAATAATAATAATTGGATAATTTGTATAGCGCCGTTTTTGTGAAAAATCACCTCAAGGGCGCTGTACAATTTATTTCCTAGGATCTACATTTGTTATTTAGACCAACTGTGCCAGCACGAGGTTCGTCATCCGTTCAGGCATGTGTCTGCCGCCAATATAGCGCTGACATGTATCTGCTGCCAATAAAGAGCGCTGACACAACATCCTCACATAGACAACAAACCTTGGCAGCACCGCTGTGACGCTCGACGAAGACAGAAGATGGAGACTCTGCTGCAAGAGTCCTAGGTAGCGAAGGAACTGTACCAGCTGCTGCAGGGAGAGAGACTACCCCGTCCACCAACTGTGCCAGCACGAGGCTCGTCATCCGTTCAGGCATGTGTCCGCCGCTAATATAGCGCTGACATGTGTCTGCTGCCAATAAAGAGCGCCGACACAATATCCTCACATAGATAACAGACCTTGGCAGCACCGCTGTGCAAAATCACCTCATCCTAGTTTACCTTAGTCTCTCCAGTCACCTCCCAGCCTTTCATGCCACCTAGTGCATCCTCTCGACCCTTTCAGACTCCTTCCTGGCTCCAATACATTCTTTCTATTGTCGTGATCCGACGATTTCACACCTCTGTCTCAGACCCTTAGGGCTCGCTTATCGCAGGCTATCATAAGCAAAATCTTGAACCAAAGTCAAAGTGAAGTTTATGAGTGTCATCTGTAACAAAATACATAAACAAAAACAGAAAATAAAAACAAAGACAAAAACTTTAAACAAAATATGGCTTATCTGTCCTCCATGCAGACATCCTCGGTTGAAAAGGTCCCGTAATTCCCAACACCACTTGACACTTGAGTCAGGTATAAAATCTTCGACTGCATTGAGAAATCTTCGTTCTAGCTTCACTTTTAAAAATTAATCGGTTTAAAATGCTATAATAATTGCAAATTCCGGCTAAACGGTAGAAGTTACGCACATTTCGTGAAATAAGAAGGTAAGCACTATATAAAACACGGATGCTGAACAATTTTCAGCGATCTCTTAGCAAGGGAAACCTTCTGAAAGGATCAAACAAACCGGAGCGGTTAAAACACGTCCGCAACGAAGAACGGAGTATAATCTCACAGATGGCACCAGATAGTATGTTAGGTTAACCGTAGATGGCCTTAAGGTGTGAACCTCAAGGTCGCGGTACATATTATTCTAACCGCTTGCTAATTAGGATATCTCAGCCCATTGTCAATTTATCACATTAAAGTGTTTTGTTAAACCCGGAGTTTTATTTAACAAGAGAGTTTGAGAGAAACCCGAAGTGGAAACAGTTAATTAAGAAACGGAGCTACTGCTACATTGTTTGGAATATTGCCAATACAGTGGATGTTGCGTAGTCGACACTTTTGGATTATTTTCCGATTGAAAAGGAATATGGAAAGTTGATGAAAGTGATTTTATTGATTTTGATCGTGGCCAAGAGGCAAGATTCCAGGTAAATGTATATATATTTTATTTTGCCATTAACCCCTCAGGCCTCTGGCATATTCTGTCAGAAGGTCAGTGTATTTCTGCTTTGCAATAAAATCCAAATAAATGGAATAATTATTGAGAAACCCACGAAAAACTGTAAGTCTTAAGAGGAATCTACAAGCCAAAATGTGTATATTCTTGGTATACCTTATATTGTAGGTAATAGGTTTTAAAATCGCTTGACAAACGGAGTCTAGAAACGTTCGATTTCAAACACAAAACTGGTTTTTATTTATTTTGCAAATAATTTTATAAGAAAGCAAAAAAGTTAATCAAGTGATACTGTCACAGATAATCTTAGCTATAATACTGTATTTTTAAAAAGTTGTTTCATTGATGCGTTCATACATTTCTATTGAAAATATTTTTTTTCAGCACTTTAAATTTATATTTTTTATAGAGTAATTTATTATTTTATTTGTATTCTACTTAAGCAAAACGATGGGAAAACCTTCAATTTATCTAAAGCATATTTTTTGGTATTCATAATATACACCAATTCTTTATAAAGATTAATCAAAATAGTGATTTGGCAGTAAGCTTCTCCTTAAATTACTTGGCTTCCTTAACATTTAAAGGGAGTTCATGGAACATTTTGAAGCCTTTATAATAAATATTGTTTTGAGTTGCCGAAAAATTTTCTATCCGTCGTTATTGTCCATCAGCCAACATCCTTTGGAAATATCGATGTCGCAAAGGATTGATATATGTATTTGTCACCAATGAAGAAACAGAAATGCTTTTTGGGCGTGTCCATGTGCCCGAAGAGAGCTCAACTTTTCCTTACTCTAGTGAAATTTTCAACTACCGAAATTCTTTCTCCGAACAGATTATCAATTCGACTAGCCAGTTTGGGGCCTAGGAGTCGAAAGGTCTTATGTAATTTGGCGACATAAATATTCTTTCAAATCTGCATAGATCATGATTCTCGAGGTTATTATGTTCAGTGTGTGTCATGGATATTAATCATACTAATTTCTGTTGTTGGTGTATATGTAAATAGGTAAACAATGTGAATATTCCTGAGTAATGAGTAAATTTTTTCAAGAGTTCCAACTGCTCCCAACCGTCTGGAGCCGGTGAGACTATGGCATCCTCAACTATGGTATGTTGTGAAGCTAGTAGGAAGGGGAAGGTGGCGGGGAAGTACCTGGCTATTCAGATCTAGTCACTAAACAGGAAATAAGCAATTTCAAGCAACGATTCAATTCTGAACGTATCTTCCTCTCCGCGACGAACATGAATTGTAAAATAACACAGAATTTACTTGCGCGTGACCGGGATTTCAACCCGCGACCTTTGGATTTCTAGTCGAGAGCCTTACCTCCCGATCACGGAAACATTTTTCAAGTTCAATGATCTTTTAATTTAAAATTTAAACTGTATATCAGATAAACGATAAATAAGGTACCAAAACTATTTTTTTAATTAATAATTGTTCATTCGAAATGCGTATTTCTTTTGTTAAAATGCTTGATAGATGCTTATTAATAGATTGAAAGTACGTCCAGCGTAACTAGGTCCAGTGGGCCGTTCAAATAGTTTTTTTCATTTGTGCGCAAATATTATTTGAATGGCAATCCTTTTCATAAGCGTTCCCACTTCTTTTTCGTAATAGTGTCTATGGATAGATCATAATTTTTCAAATTTACTTACATTTGATAGGTAACTTAATTGCATTTATTTAAAAAGAAATGAACGTTAGGAAAAATATAAATACTTTCAGCAAAAATCCTACATTTATAATATCCTGCGTTTTAAACGGATTTGCGCTAGATATTTAATAACAAAACAGACAAAAAATTGCCAGAAAAAATCATATAAATCTGATTCAAGGTATAAAATAAAATAGGTAGCGTTACACCCTAAAAATAATAAATTAAATTAAAAAATAAATATATTAAATTCGTTCGTTGTAACAATTTTAACAAATACTTACTTAACTTTTATTACTTGAAAAAAATTGTGATGATGTAATGCCTGATTTTTTTATAAAGTAAAAGTGGAATTGTGATTGAATTTACGTACTCACACATGCGAGAAAGTTGTTTTCCCATTTATTCACCCCAAACTCGACGCCGCTACCAACACAAAGAATAAAGATACAAACCAATTTATTCTACAAACTTTGGAATACTTGGAAAATTTCTATTTTAGGTTTCGCTGTTGGTTGGATCGAATATTCAGGTACACCTCATGAATACGAAAATTGTACAATTATAATTTATTTATTAATATAAGAACACGATCCATACAGTAAAAAAAAATTTAATGAAGGGCTTTGGAGGATTGTGATTATCGCCAATTTTGTGGTTTGGTTCTCCAATCCGCAGAATCCAAAATTGCGTGATTACTCTCGGTGTGCAAAAATGAGAATTCGGATTTCTTCAATTTAGTTTTTTTTTACAAAACTCACGTTATAATAATTTTATGAACAAAACAGATCGCGTACGTAAGAGGAGATTTTAGGGCTAAACCGGCGGCTAGACCACTGGAGAGAGAATGAAATATTTGCCGCGCGAGGTATCGCGCGCAAGTTCACAGTGATACCAGCCTAACAAGAATGTGGGTGAAAGTAATGTTGAGATTATTTTCGGGAGATAACTCCTTCGAGAGTAAACTCCATATAATTTACCCTACAGGGCTTACAAAATATTATGTTATTCTGGTGGACCCCAAAATTAAAGTATTCCTCGGGCGTCCCCGACTTTTTCTACAATTCAAACTACTGTCTAAGCACTCTCGGCACTGATATGAACAAACGTTGAAATTTTCAGCGATATCGGTTTACTACTTTTCGAGTTTTGCGAGCTGAAACATACGCATTCTGAATCTTTATATATGATAAGATATATATATAAAATAGTGTAAACTTCAAAGGGAAATTACTGACTACTCCTTGTAGTTATAATTTACTTTTGGGAAAATACAAATTTCTTGTAGCAAAAACATTTCTATTTTTTAAAACAAGAAAAAAAGATTAATTATTTTAAATTTGGCATTTAATCCGTTTATATAAAATACTATTGATTAATTAAAAATCGGGTCTAATTATTTGTTTTCCTGTTCCAAATGGGACTGCAGGACTGTGACCTATAACGAATGAATTAAAAGAGTTCCTAACAAAACACCAGTCAAAAGCGAATATTTTATGAGTACGTCGGAACATTTCTTTACACAAATACAGATATTCATGTACTTACATTATCGCATTCCGTAATGATATTTTTTAGGAAAAGAACACGTGTTCTCGATATATTCTAAATGACTAATTTTTTATCAGGAAATTGCCATGCCATCATTTTTTTAAACAGGATTATTTTTCTCCGTTCAATATGATATATATTCCTGATACAACCACTTCAAAGCGCTTTATACTTATAAGTTTTTCTAAAATTGTTTGTGTTCAAATTAGTTTTATAGTTTCCAAAACTAGTTTTTGACCTCAAAGTAAATTGCAGGCTAATTCGTTCTGTTTTGATAACAAACACCTAATAGTCAATTAGAGTCAATTTCTTCGCTTTTCAGAATAGCTCATATTGTCTCATAGAAATCGTCTCCTTTGCCGTCATAGTTAGAAATATGAACCAAACTGGTGTTAAAAAGATAAAACACAAAGTTTCATATCTAAGTATGAAAGTTAACCACAGAATAATTAAAATGTACACCTCCATGAAATAAAAATTTTCGACAGCAAATTGAGAAAAATGTATGAAACTTCCTGAATTTTTTATTAATCATTTTTATATGAAACGAAAAAAATGAGGTTCAATAATGTTTATAATATCTACATTTGTCGATATAACATGTGAGTATGTTAAATAAAAAAATCGTAAGAGTAGAAATTTTTAAAACTTTTTGATAATACATTTCAAAATTATAATACATCACAAAATTAAATATTTGTTTCGAATTAATTAAGCTCTACCGAGCCGAATCCTCTGATATGAAAATATTTGGAGTCGGTGAATTATTTTTCCATTTGATCTCTGGTGAGTTGACGTGTTGTTCTTGTATTGTTTTGTATTTATTTTGCTTATATAATACACTTGCATAGTGTTGATTGACTAGATGATCATTTATGGAAAAGTATGTGGAAGGGTTTAGTTTTTCCTATGGGGAAGATTTAACCCGAACATTAAATCGGAAGTTTTAAAAAAATTATATAATTTGTTTGAACAGTTTTTAGTTTTCGGATATGTTCATAAATGTACCATTTTATTAGAATTTTATTGAGAAGCGGAAATACGCACAAATTCTTCGACCTTAGGCAGCATCACAGGCCTGAATGGTTAAGTTTTATAAAATATCGTCTCGAACAGGATGATTTACAATAGATTAATTATAACGTTAAGAACCCTACATTAAACTATCAATCCAGAATAAATTGATTAACTTTCCTTTGAAAAGGAAACGTTAACGAATAAAGAAAGATGGCGACGCAGGGTCCTGATTGAGCTACCCTTCATTCCCTGCCTTAAGTTATTACCCCAAGACATAAAAATACATGAACTTTGGATATTTTTCAGATTTTACATGGCAACTTTTCCAATACTTCGCTGGGAAGTTTTCCAATGCTTCACTGGTAATGAGGCGAAAAGCAATTTGTATTCTAGATTTATTGAATAATTGATAATTGGGTTGGTGTTAATCCATACTGAAAGATTGTGTAATGTTCAAGTCCTAACCGAAAGTGACTTGACTAGTGTACAAACCGAAACAAAAAAATGATAATAGTGTGTTGCGGGTGTCGGTGTGCCCCAAGAAAGATTGTTTTGCTTATTTTTTAATATAATATGTTCTTTTGTCTTGAACAGATAATCAATTTCATTAGCTGTCAGTGGCCTAGGACTCGAAATGTGAATCGTTACAGATCACACACGAGATTTTCTGTACGTTCTAATCATATATTACTAGCAGTTAAAAACCCGCTCCGCGGGTTTTTGCTGCTAGGCCCTGCGGGCGGCACTTCGTTGGGCTGCGCCCAGTTTAAGTGATATTAACAACAGTTACATTTAATAGATAGATATTAGGTCATTCACAGAGAGAGGGTGAGTATATATTGTTAAAACACGGAACAGGAAGGAGTTAATGAATAATAACATGCTCAATTTAGGCATAATAAGAATGACAGTTGTTTGAATAAATGAAATTTTACGTATTTGTGATGGATTATTTCAATTGAAACACTATTATTGACTACATGTCTACAACTGATATTAACTGTTATGGTACCTAATATAATTTGCTCATAGGAGACTTGCAGTGCTTAAATATGTGTTACAACCGTCAATGTCTATAAGTTGAATCAATATCGTATAGTTTGTCACAACAATTAAAGATAGTTACAACAAAGTTGACTGAAATAATACATTATTACATATTGATTAATTGTACCCGTGTTTATGGATAAAAGGAGGGTAATTGTGCAATGTGATTAGCAGTCGGTTTAATTAAAAGGTGTGAATTTTACTCCAACTGGTGGTAATTCTTTTCCTAAAACTGTTACTGTATCTAATAAAGTTTAAAGTTAGATTATATATACACCTTCATCAGGAGAGTAAAAATCTATATATAAAGGTAGATTATTACAATATAGCGCCCCTGAGGTGATATCTCACAAAAGCGGCGCCATGCAAATTGTCCAATTAATAAATAAATATAATGTTTACATTTTATTATGTACGTATGCATTGATATACAATGGAAATAGATAAAATAATGTTATCCGATTAAACTTTATTTTATTAAAAAACAAATAACTTTTTTAACTTCACTTTATTATATACAACCAATACATGTTTCATGAACGAAGTATACACCGAAGTCAAAAATTAAATATAGATTACAATTGGAAAAAAGAAGTGGAAGGAGGGGGGAGGGGTAAGAGTAGGATGGGTTTATAAGAATTAGGAATTACAATATGAAAGACCAGTTAAGTGGGAAAATATTTAAAAGAGAGTTTATAAAAAAAAATTCTTGTTAATTACATCTACTTTTATAAACATGTTCTCTTATTTCTAAAATTTCGAAATTATTTATTTGTGATGCTTTATATCCTGTGTGAAGTATTTTAAGACCTGAATTTTTTTTTGCATATAACCATAAAACAATATATTCATAAGACAAATAACATTTAATAACGGTTATTCTAATAAATTGATAGTTGAAATACTAAATAAAATAATTAAACATATTATCTTCAAACGGTATTTTTACCCTAGTTCTTAAGATATAAATAAACAATGGCGTAGAATTCTGTTTGTGGATAACGACACTTCTAAAATTATATATATAAACATTCCTGGTACTATTCAACCGGCGTTTTACACTAATAACAGAATGAATAAATATATTCTTAATAATATAGATTGCGAAAATCAAACAAAAAAATCAGGAGTTTATAAACTCAAT
This sequence comes from Hesperophylax consimilis, assembly GCF_061612785.1. NCBI lineage: Eukaryota > Metazoa > Arthropoda > Insecta > Trichoptera > Limnephilidae > Hesperophylax > Hesperophylax consimilis. Next base: position 9,998,753 of record NC_142856.1, on the reverse strand, counting down.
TGGGCTGGATTGTAATTTATTTTACAAAGGTAGAACCAATAGAAACTTTGAAGTCAGAACTAAAAAACATCTCAGGGTTCTAAATGGAAATAGTGAATATGAGTTTGCAAATCATCTTTTGAATCACACTTTCGATAAAAATTCAGGTCTTAAAATACTTCACTCAGGATTAAAGCATCGCAAATAAATAATTTAGAAATTTTAGAAATTAGAAAACATGTCAATATAAAATCAGATGTAATTAATAAGCAAAAAAAAAATTATAAATAATAATGAAAAATGCCATTGCAAAGTAGAACTAAACTTCCAGAAGAAATCTTATTATTAAACGCTTGATGTTCAAGTAATTTTGCATATTTAAATATACGCGCCAGTCATTTGATTCGTTTCTTCACCGCCAGAGGGGCGCTCTGTCGGCCACCTAGCCGCGATGCGTATCGGGTATCGGCCATATTGAATTAACGCGTGCTTTTTTCGTCAAACGTCAAACGTAATCACGTAATTGTGGATAATTTTCACTGTAATGTAATTAATCCAATGGATTATGAACTTTCTAAGACATATTTTCTTCGATATTATCCAAAAATTGTATGAGCAGAAACGATATTTTTTAAGAAATATCGTATTACATGTGGCTATTCTATTTCAGTATGAAATCGTGTCTTAATCTTTAAAGTCTTATTTAAACACAATTTGAATTTGACCAATCACAGGGCCTACACCGTCCAGACGCTGGAGTAATAATATTATCAGATAAACGTGTTAAATATTTTGACGTGTTTTTATGGTTTAGTTTTTCAAAGCGCACATTATAACTAAATCAATAGTATTTTTAATAAAAACTTCGGTTTAAAAACTGTTGAGGCAACGGTTTTTTGTTATTCTTAACGAAGTTATCTTTATAATATCAAATCATCCAAAAGAGTAGAGAGATTCTTTTCTGCATTTTTTAAATATTTTTTTTACAACAGTTCATTATCGAAAAACAAAATTATTTAGAATTCTGAGATTAGAATTTCGTTGTTTGAAAAAGAAAAATTATTTCTGTTTCTTTAATTCTAATCTATCAATTAAAGGTTTTGGCACTAACGTGCTTTAAACTGCCGAGAACACGGTTGTGCTTTTAAAATACATACATTTGAATTTCACGTTTGTTTTCTTGAATGAATGTATGAACATAGTGAATTCTTGGAAGTAGAAATTACTCGACTTCCCGGCATCCGTTTGAGCTGACATTCGGCAAATAGACTCGTTGTCGATGAAAATGCATTCTATCAACTTTTGATGGCACTATGCATAAACACGCGGATATATAGGTACGCATTTCTCTGAAATTTGATGACATAGCATTTAGTATACTAAATAAATGTCTGGGCTACACGGGATTTGCCTCAGATGAATGATATAATTGTACCTTATTTTATCTTTAAAATGCTAATTTATTATTTTTTATTTTCAGTTTTGCGGCAACATTCTCTCATCCCACAGGATAAAAAATTATTTTAAGCAATAATTAGTCGCTTGAAATATCAATACAAATTGAAAATATCTCCCGAGTAAAAATAAATGCCGCCGACGGGAATCGAACCCGCGCCTTCTGATGTCCGGTCAGGTGCTCTAAGACCACTGAGCTATGTTGGCTTATTTCCAATACGCTAAATAATTCAATATGTACTAGTACTTCAATTAACAATTACTGCTTATTAGATTTTTTTTCACCTGTAAACAATTAAAATAATTTGTTATCCTTTGTGCTATGCATAAAAAACCTTGTCTTGTTAACATTAGTTTATCATTAAAAAAATAATTCCCACATCCCTTTCCTCCCAAATCCCGCTACAACGACAAAATCTGTCTCCCACTCTGTACGTCCTGTATACTTATAAACACATATATTCTTGTATAATGCATTATAAAGGTGTATTACATTTGTTCTAGTTCCATTTTTATACTTGTTACTTAGTTCGGCTTTTAAATTTGTTATTTAGTCCTGTTTTTTATATTTTAGTCTACATTCACTAAAAACCTAATTGTATATTACCAAGTCAACCATCTGTGAACATTTATAATTGGTCTGTTTCTTTTCCATCCTCCTCTGTATGTTAAATTAATATTAAAACTGTTTATGTTCCTTAAAATAAATAAATAAATGTCAGCGCGATTGCCTCCAGTCCCTGGGGAGGAAGATTCAATCCTCAGTCAAACAAAAAAAAATGTGTTTATATGTTGTGATCTATCTATCAATAAAAACAGATGTTATTGATTTATAAAAATCATTACGATGTTGATGTAGGTAGTCAATTTTTTTAAAGGCAGACTTCTATGCAACAAGTAGAAACGTTATTAATATACTTACAACTTGTTGAACCCCTATACAGTAGATATCAACTTGGCTTAGGAAACCATTCCCATCAGCAGCTGTCAGCTTTTAGCAAATACAGGAAGCTAATTTTACAATTACAATTTTTGATATAAACAGAGTAGAGTGTTTTCATCTTTTACATGTCCATAATAATTGAGGTCTGGCAAATTTGTTGAAGGGTAAAAAAAAAAATATTTTAGTTTTGTAATACGTACAAAAGTCTCAACTGTCCGGAGTTAGTGAGACCATGGCATCCCCAATTGGGGTATGTTTTGAGAAAGGAAGGGGAGGAAGCCTGACTGTTGTTACAAATAAGATTAGCAGTTTCAAAAGGATTGATTTAGAAAGGTTGTATCCACCAGGTCGCTGCTGACAGTTTTGAAATCTTGAACGATGTGTAAATCAATTGATTTATTTTCTCTTTATAAAGAAACCATTTTTTTGTCCCAACTGCTCCCATCCGTATGGAGCCAGTGAGACTATGGTATCCCCAATCGTTGTGAGGCTGAGGGTAGTTGTGAGGGGAAGGGGATGGGGAAGAGGCAGGTGGGGAAGTACCTGGCTATTCAGATCTGCAAACGCGGCCAAAGCCGTTTTAAGCAACGTTTCAATTCTGAATGAAATGTATGAAAGAAATTACACTAGGGCAATACTGAGTGTGTGTTCCATTATGCAATATAGTATTATAATGTCTGTAATTAAATGGAGAAAACTTACTTACTTACCAAGATTATTGTGGATGATCAACACTGAGAAAACTTACCGACATGAAATATTGTTAATTTAATAAAAATCGGGTCAAATTATTTATTTTCCTCTTAAAAACGGGACTGCGGGCCTTTAACGAATGAATTGAAAAAGTTCTTAATAAAGTACCAGTCAAAAGAAATTTTTCGTTAGGACGGCGGAACACGTGTTCATACAAATACTGATACTGATAATAACATACTTATATGGTAGCATTCCGTCATGATACCTATAGGAAAAGAACACGTTTTGTATATTCTGAACGATTAAATTTTTATTAAGGAAGGAAGGAAGTTCGCGTGCCGTCACTTTTTAACAGAATTTTTTTTCTTCGTGTATTGTACTAATGTTTATGCAATAATTGTATGGCTACATTTGCCATATTACCTAGTAATGCTATACCACCCTTATTTTTGTGTAAAAGACTACATAAATAAATAAACGTAAACTCAACATAGGTTGTCTCCCACCAAACCAAATTTCCCATTGTTATTAGTTTAATTATCCTTCAAAAGGATTGTTTTATTTGCCCAGTTTGTTAGTATGAAAGTTTCCATTGATTTTATTGGACTTGTTAGTTTAAAGGTTTTCTGATTTTTGTCCGGTGGAATAAGCAATTGCGGATCTAAAGTTAACCCGTATTATTGAAATAATTGAATGGGAAAAGTAAAATAAATAATAATGAAATAATTTTCTGATCAATTAAAAAACATCGCAACGCATTTATAAAGATCGACGACAATCTTAAGAAAAACTGTGGAAACTTAAATGACGATAGATTTAATTTAAGAGAGTAGGTACTTCACAATTTGCTCTTTCGTAGAGCTCTCTAATTTCATTATTTCCGGAAAATATACTTTTGCAAGATAAGTTAAAAGCATACTTTAAAATATTAAGATGAATAATTTGGAACATGAATGTGAATGAGTTGCTTTGTCCGTGTGTAAACTCAATTCTTTCAAGAAAGTCATATAAATACATTATTGGATGTCAATTCTGATGATGCTGTTTGATGGGTCTTTTTGTGAAGAGGAAAGAGTTAACATGGGTCTTGAAGAGAGGAAGGAAATACAGAGGCCAGCAAATCGTTTCACAGCCGAGCTTTTGAACTCAAGAATGAGTCGTGGAAGCGAACCGTTCTCGTGTAACAAATGTCAACCGTGAACATGTGTTGGATGCGCGTTAGGCGTGTTTCCCAATTACGCACAGGTGCCGAAGGGATCAATGACGCTAGTTAAAGACAATGATAAGGACAACATATCTACATGATGCCAGTGCTCCAAACTTTGCAATCCGCTTGTCAATATATGGAAATCTATCAATCGGACAGCTCGTTTATGCACGTGCAATGGTTTTTATAGGTATTTGCGAGTCAAGTCGAGTGGCTGCTAAATTCAACAGTGGGGCGCGCTTGCGTTTTGTACAGGGTCAGCAGTTGTGTGCTATTAAAGTATCTGCGGGCCCTGTACAGAACACCCAGCTTCTCTGGAACTTCGATGGAGCCACCGTGCCTGAGCTGGTCACTCAGAGTTACACCAAGCATATCAATGGAAGGCATGTTGGTAAGATTGCTTACGTTGAAGGCGAATAAATTGTCATTCGATCCGTTTAAGGCGTTATCAGTATACAAAATAACATTTGTGGAGCGAGTTTCTACGTTACGTCACTTCAAGTGTACTATATTGTATTTTTATTTTATTTTATTTATTTATTTATTTAACGCCCAGAGGGTTTTTACATGGTTGGTAGTATAATTTTAATTTGACTTTGAAACATAAAAAATAAGAATAAAATTACATTTGATAAAAGCTATGCAACAAGTCATACAAACACAAGAAACAAAAACAGAAAATTACAGCTATTTGTAGGTTTACTTGATGTGTTTAGGAGTATTGTTGAAATAAATGTTTTAAATGATCCACAAAAATTGCCAAGTTGGTATTGAATATGTCAACATCACCCAAGTAATGATTTCCCATGGTGTGAAGTCGTTGTATCGGAGAGTGGGCAATGTAGTTTCGCTTATGTGTGCTGCTGTAGAATATTGTATTTTGTCGTGTTGTTACTGTGGGTGTATGTATGTTTATAAGTTGCAGGAGTTCACAACAGTCGAATTTAGAGTTAAGTATTTTGAATAAGAACGTTAAATCGTTTATTTTACGTCTATCTTCTAATGTATGTATTTTTAGAGGGTATCTAATGTATGTATTTTTAGAGGGTATTTTACCTTAGGACAAATAATAATCCCTAAACTTAATACTACAACAGCCCAACATCATTACACATACTCAGCAATAAAATGCTTTAACGAACTCCCTATAGAAATACAATCCGAGAGGAATTATGAAATTTTTAAACAAAAACTCAAAAAACATTTTACTATTAAATAATTTCTAAGTATGTGTTACGATGTGCCAACCTATATTTACATGATGTACAAAACAAATGCCATCTTATATTTTTCATTATGTATAAAAAAATTTCAGAATGTACAAAAAAAAAAAATTGCAACTTATATTTTCATTATCATCCAAATTGTAACAACTGATAAGTATGTATAGTACTGTCAATTTGATAGTGCTCCCTCCCTAAAAACGAGAATTTCTCAATTAGGGAGGTATTGTTACCACTAATATTATATATTATATATATTGTTTAATTATGTATTATATGTATATTGGTTAATAAATTTAAAAAAAATTAATAAGAATAATAATAATATTTTATGTTTTTCTTGAAAGAATTGAGTTTTTACACGAACAAAAATTTTTATACGCATTCGTTTTGCGTATGTACGAACACAAACAAATAATTGAACTTAATATTTAAAATCGTAATTTGAAAAAAAAATTATGATGCTAAACATCTTTTGGTTCGTCTTAAACTGGACGGATAAACCGACTATTGCGTAGCAAGAGTGGCAAGACGGGACGACGCTCTTGCACAGAACAACTGATTCAGCCAGCCTCGTGACACGTCAGCTCTTTCCTCCCTTTCCAAAACTCTGTGCGGTGTATGAGATTTTACTCTCATTAGGATCTATTCTAAATGATGATATTTTTTTTAAATTTATAATATATTTCTTTGTGTGTATTCTAATAATAATAAAATAATTGTTTAATTAAAAAAAATACGTTGATTCAAATCTGCGAGGCGTCATTTGACGGCATTTTTTTAATCCTAAAATAATTAAATAATCGCCGTCTATGAAAGAGCAGATCATGTACTATTGAACACACAAAGCAATATGTAATGAAGGTAGGTAATTATTTTAGTACCTACAGATTCTAACAAAAACTGAGGAGGATGTTATTTAAGATAGAAAAAAAATGGTTAGGTTAGTCTGTGTAGTCACTTTTCAATGTTCTGTTTTGCAATAAAACATGACTAAAGACAGGCGTGAAAATATATTTTTTTAGTTTTTTGTCAAACAAGTTGAAATCTTTGTGTTTTTCAAAGTTGAAATATTTATGTTCAAACCATTTTAAACGCTTACCTATTCAGGTTGTTAAGGGGCGTACTTAACTTACTTTAACCAGTAAATACTTACTTATAGAGGTTGTTAAGGGGGGTACTCAACTTACTTTAACCAGTAAATACTTACCTATAGAGTTTGTTAAGGGGCGTACTTAACTTACTTTAACCAGTAAATACTTACCTATAGAGTTTGTTAAGGTGCGTACTTAACTTACTTTAACCAGTAAATACTTACATATAGAGGTTGTTAAGGGGCGTACTTAACTTACTTTAACCAGTAAATACTTACCTATACAGGTTGTTAAGGTGCGTACTTAACTTACTTTAACCAGTAAATACTTACATATAGAGGTTGTTAAGGGGCGTACTTAACTTACTTTAACCAGTAAATACTTTTTTTTTTTTTTGTATTTCTTTGGCATTCACTATGTAACAATTTCTAGACATTTTTTGTTTTTAATGAGTTTTTTTTATTCACAATGTACATTTGTTACGTATAAATTTTTTTATAAAATTAGCGACCGGTTTCGACACGTCCGTGTCATTGACTAGCTATTTTAAAACTAAATTTTTAAGTGCAGAAATATGGGGTTTTATTTAGTTTGGTTCTTTGGTGGGTGGGATTTGAGGGTGGGGGAGGGGGTTGAGAGGGAAACGGAGGGAGGAGTCAACATAACGGGGAACATTGTCAATAGAGGTGATTTGCAAAGTGCTATTATTTTATATAAAAATTAATTTTATAAAAAAATTTATACGTAACAAATGTACATTGTGAATAAAAAAAACTCATTAAAAATAAAAAATGTCAGTAAATACTTACCTATAGAGGTTGTTAAGGGGCGTACTTAACTTACTTTAACCAGTAAATACTTACCTATAGAGGTTGTTAAGGGGCGTACTCAACTTACTTTAACCAGTAAATACTTACCTATAGATGTTGTTAAGGGGCGTACTTAACTTACTTTAACCAGTAAATACTTACGTATACAGGTTGTTAAGGGGCGTACTTAACTTAACCTGACATTATTTGGAGTCAAAAATGTACATGAAATTTTGGAATCCGGAGGCGTTTTTAATGTTTTTTTTTCACAATCAAGCAAAAATTCTTCCAAATGTCGTTACTGGTCACTTAGCCTAGTAATCGACTCGTCACCCTGATCTCAAGTGTCCAATACCTATCGATTTTATATGTTTTATGTTGACAAAACATGAAAAAAGTCACCGGATTCTAAAATTTCATTTACATTTTTTATTCCAAAAAGTAATGTCAGGAATCACTTCTTAAAATAAGTCAATAACGTCCCTTAACACCCTGTATATCTTACCGGTTCAATACATACTCGTATTGCTTTCATATTGAATATTTGTACACTTTTATTTATCTTCGTTGTATTTAGTTTCCAAGATGGGTGATGTTATTACATATGAAAATTACAATTGAAAACTGTGATATTGCAAGTTTTCGTTGTATTTTTCTGCAGGGGGTTCGTGTAGATTACAGGGCCGGCGCAATTGGAACAGTGCGCTCCGGGCGCCGAATTGCCAAGGCGCTGATAATACGCAACACCTAACAGTCCTAACACATCACATTAGAGATTATTTTTTATTTAAACGGCGTTGAACAAAAATAGAAAGGTTTTGGACTGGTTTTGACAAAGGGCGCCAAAATATTTCTCGCGCCGGGCGCCGTTCGGATCAGGATCAGTCCTGAGTAGATCTATACATATTACCAATATTATAAGGATAAACGGAACAGATGTTATAATCTACACGTCCGTAGACTGAGCTTATTTATTTATTTTATAGAAAAGCACTATTTGCAAATTATACGAATTGTTTGTTTGCGCCTGTACAATAATGCACACATGTAACATGGATATGAATAAATAGTTTTGTCCGTATATAAATCATTTCTTTCAAGAGACGCTTTCGATTGAATCACCGGTACAATATTCATAATACGAATGTATACGCACATTTCATCTTAATACTTTAAAGCAGAGGTTCCCAAACTTTTTTGCCCCGTGGACCACTTGCCAAATATATTTTTTTCCGTAGACCCCCTGCCTGCCAAATATTGAATTTTCCTAAAACTATTAACGTCCCATGTGATAATCGTTTCTCTTTTTCGTAAGAAGATTCCCTTCCCTTGCCTGTCCAACAACCGGGTGGCGGGTATAGTTCCTCTGTCTTTACGTTGTGCAGACAGGGGCGCCCTTGTGAGGTATTACACCAAATGAAAATGGAGCAGGATAAGCAACGGGAATTTCTTTCTGTAGCTGGCGCTACAGAACTGCGCCTTAAGTTCTTTGTTAGGGCTTATTCCGGTCAGTTCTTCTTGTCATATGATATCCGAATCTTCAACATTCCACTTCCACAGTTAAAATGTCCTTAAACTTAGTTTTGAAGTCTGTGTGAAGTACATTTAAATTTTGAACGTCATTATTACCCTGGAAGTTTTTCAAAAACAAGTTGGGAATCTAGGAAAATTCGCGGCTTCCGATTTACAATGTTTTGCTTGAATATATTAATACTGACAAGAAAAGGAACGTATAATTTTATTAATAAACCTCAATAAACAACTTTACGAAATATAAAAATACAAATATCAAATGAGTAATTTCTCAGTCTATTATTAGTATTACGCAAACTGTGTTATTTGTGTTAGGTGTATTGTGTCATTTACGGAACTCCTAAATGTTGACTTAAGGTAAATGGGGGTCCGCTCGTATCTACCCCCATTTGAATCTCGTGGACCCCAAAATTTTTCTCTCGCTGACATAGACCCCCTGCAAGCCGATATCGACCCCTGGGGGTCTATATAGACCACTTTGGGAACCTCTGCTTTAAAGCATACCTTGCGAACGGACATTTTTCCTTAAATAATTAAATAAGCGCCGTCTACGAACGCGTATCCGTGGTCGAGGGGTAAGGCTCTGGACTAGCAAACTAGAGGTCGCGGTTTCAAGCCCGGCGCTCGCAAGTAAATGATTTTATTTGATAAACGTGTTTTATTTCACAAATTAATCTTTCAAAATATAATTGCGGCACGCTCCAGAGTGGAAGATACTCTCAGTATCGCCCTGGCGTAAGACCACCATTCAGAATAACGTTGCTTGAAATGGCTTCGGCGACCAGATCTGAACAGCAATGTACTTCCCCACCTAGTAAAAGAGTACCTCTCCATCTTCTTTCTTTCCCCACTAACTTCAACCACACAACATACCCCGATTGGAGATGCCATAGTATCACTAGTTCCAGACGGTTGGGAGCATTTGGGACTTTTGTGCGGTTTCACATAAAAAATAAAATAAACCATTAAATTTTTTAAAATTATATTTAGTTCATTAGAGACCCCTTGTAAGTAAAAAGGTAAACAATTGTAATTTATTTTGTGTAGAAATAAGGGTTTTGGGAACAGAGGGGTGATTAAAAGAGAAATATTTTTTCAAACACTTTATTTTTCATTCATTTCAGTACAACATAGAAGTAAAATTATGAATGAGATATTATCAAGGTAATTATTAATTATATTTAATGATAAGATCAACAGGAGTGGTTCGGTTCCCGATTAGGTCCGAACTATTTAATAACATGAGCTGGAATGTTGGTATTCTCTGGAAATAAATAAGTTATATTTTTAACAGCAAATATCGAGTCTACACTATTCTCTTTCTTAAAACCGAACAATTCCAACGGTTCTCTCAAGAGGCGACACCTCCGTCAAACTTTCCCAAAGTTGTGGCCATTTCCAAATGAAGCTAATAGTCCTAATAATTGTCTAAGAGCAGCACCGTGCAAGGTGTGTTAGCCGAGACGCATCCTCGGGCGTCCGGGAAACAAACCCGCGTGCTAGTTCCGCTAGTGGCCGCCAGGGGAGCGGCGGCGCTGGAAGCTCTGAATGGCGCCAACTGGGTGCAGTTGACTTTGACCACAAGCCAACAATCCTCACAACTTTATTTCCTAGCAAACATCTTAATCTAGTAATTCCAAAAAGGAGAATAAACATTCTTGGCCATTCGATAAGTACTTGTTCGATGGCAACTTTCTCTGCTCGTGGAACGGTTGCATGTTGCATTATCAATAATTGTGCTGATATTTTCATAAATGAAAAACTTAAACATCATACATCGTAAAACACGCTAAATTACAAATATTTCACTTTCAATATGGTTGATAAAAAAAATAAAATAAATATCCTACACAAACAAGTTCGTATATATATTATTTTTTTCCAATAATTACTATCATTATTATTTGATTCAACAATTTTTTGATCATTTTAGAACAATAACAACATTTTTCGGGAAAAATTAATTACCTTTGAATATATTATGACGGCTTTTTATAATTCTTCAAAATACTTTTTTTCCAAATTCATAATGTAACTTTTGACAACCATTGCTAACACAGATAAATGTTTTATTTCAAGAAGCCTACACGAAATATTCTCTCTACCGGAAGTCGAGCGAGAAGGCGCCGGGCTGTTCGCCACTAGTCATCAGTTAGTTGGGCGTCGCCACCGCTAGGGGGAGCTACAACAACACTACTTAATAACTTTCCACATTTCAACGATTCTACCAATACTCCCCTTGGGCTGGCTGGATGACCCATTACCACTGCACTAGACTTCCGCCTAACATTACCACCGAAATGACCTACACAGTACACACTGAACAGGAAGGAAACATAAAGGACACGCCTGATGCCTCACCAAGTCCTGGGAACAACCAAGTCGGAGACTAAACTAGACCAAGCATTCCAATGAAGAAACGTATTCGTGCATGGGTTGAGGAGATATTTCTGTTGAGGGAAAGGGGCACAGATAAATACTTACGATTAGAGATGTTCCGACATCCAACAGCACAAAGTATAAAGACTAGATAGGTACCTACACCAACTAAACCTTAGTTAATTACTGCGGTTAAAATAGTCTTATCGTTAAAAGAGCTAGAGTAATCTTACTGCTAGGGAGTTATAATATCATATTATCATAGTTTCAAGTAATAAAATACACCATTTTCAATTTGTTTCTCAAACATAATAGTATTATAGAAACAGTAAGGCTAAAATAGACAACAGGTTTATGTAATTATATCGAAATGTCATTTTCGCAAAACGTCTCAACCAATAATCTTGTTTGCAGAAAATGACGCTAGTTGTTTTAATATTAGAATATTCTCAGAAGACAGGAGTTTAATGCTTTGCGCAGTACAAACTTAGAGATACATCTTAGGTAACTACTAATGATTATGTTAGACTACCTTTAAAAGATGTATTGCGATTAATTGCAAGTAATGAATTTATATTACTTTTAAATGGAAAACATTGTAGACTTGTTACTTATTAAGTTGGGATGTCCCGTCAAATGCAAACTGGCATATACGAGCCATCCCAGTTCACAGGTGCCACGAAGAATGGATAGTGATTAGTTAGTTATAGTGCAATAATTAGTAGGTAGTGGTCACTGACCTCAGAGAGAACGTCCCATATTGAGTTAGTATTGACTTAATCTACAATCACGATTTCTATTTGGTGTTATAAATATTATACCAAATCTACTACGGTACAAGAAATCATTAAAATTGGTTAAATACTTGAAAACCTTCAAAAGATTCAATTAATAAGTGATTAAGTTCATAAATCGGTTCAGTCAAAAATCGTTTTCATATCTGGAATCTAGCCTCCAAGCTTTTTACTAAATTGATTCTCATGGCGTATTAAATATACTGTTTAATATTTGATCAACTGCGATGGCGTATTGTACTTTAAAACAGAAATATACAGACAGACCCACGAGCTTATAGGGAAAAGCAGTGAAAAGCTTAGGGAGCTGAAAATATTAGTAAGAATTCGATAAAGATTCGGTGAGTTTATATAATCGCGTGAAAAGCCCAACTTTTCCTAATCAATAATTAATGAAGTTATTTATTGGCCCTTTTATAAATGTTGCCTTAATGGTTGTTTTTTTAAATCAACACTGATATGAAAAATAAATTACTTCATAGTAAAACACAAACACGCATACTTATTAAAACCTAGAGACAAATCATTATGTACCTACTTAAATAAACACTGTTTGTTGAAATCTAACACGTTTGATAAAATATAATGGTAATTCAAGTGGTTGTTTTACAATATACAATTACAAGTAAGGATCGTTTGAAAATAAATATTGGTAATTTTATAAATAATGAAAAATGTTTAAAATTACATAGTAACAATAATCTGGTACAAATAAATTCCACAATAGTACATTGAGACGTGATAAAAGAGTATTAACATAAAAGGGTGTGGAGAGAAATATCATCTTTCATCATTCAAAAGGATATTATTGAAGCCATGCTTTTGATATGTTTGATTTAACAGGTTCGCTGCCGCTGACTCCGACCGAAGCCACGATAATACAAAAAGTTTTGCTGACTCCGACCGAAGTCACGATAACACACTAAGTTTTGTTATTAATGTTTAATTGTATTGTACTAATTATTTGTATTAAGTACTATGTATTTGTTTGTCTCCATCAATTAAATTAACAGAATAAAGTAAATGGGAAGTTTGTCCATAAATATATTTAACCTGTGAGTGGCTGTGTTGTGAGTTGTTTATCCAGACGTCGTGAGTTCAATTCCTCATAAGTCCCCATACACGACAAAAGCAACGCTTCCGCTTACTGTGGTGATAGTAGGAGATTTTGAAATATTTTCAGGTTATTCGTAACCCGGGAATGTTTTTCTTTTTTTTTTGGAAAAATATAAATACGAGAAGCAGCGAACCTGTTAAGTAAAGGTTGTTTGAAACTCGGTTCGGATTCTTTAATGACGTCTCAGTGTTGACAATAAACTCGGTAAAAAGTAAAGACGGGGATGTAGTTACAAGATAAAACCTTAATAAGTAATTTAAGTTTAAAATGATCCATGACTGACAGTGTGGCCCCGGAACAATTATTCCTAAACCTAGAGTTTTAAACATTAATTGTTACATTCATAATATGATAATAGACACTAGTTCATTATGAAAAAATAAATTATTGAACTTTCGTTTCGTGTCAACCGACAAAGAACAACATTCACAATCATCAATAAAGTGGAAATATTTTTTTGTTTTTTTTTTGGCAACAATTATTTTTTTAAATCACTCCTTCAATGATACAAATTAGTTATAGAACCGTTCTTCTCTCGATGTCCTAGCTCTAGCTCCTTCTCGTCTAAACACCGCGACCAGTTTTGGAAGTTGACTCCAGTTGGAGAAGTTGACTCCAGTTGGAGAAGTTGACTCCAGTTGGAGAAGTTGACTCCAGTTGGAGAAGTTGACTCCAGTTGGAGAAGTTGACTCCAGTTGGAGAAGTTGACTCCAGTTGGAGAAGGAAAGATAGAGATCAGCGCGAGTAACAGAGCAAAATAATTATCACTGAACAAATGTTTTTTATTTTTTATTTCTTTTTTTCAGTTTTTTTATGTATCAGTCTTAAAAATTGAGTCATACCTTTAAAAAATATCTTATATAGGCCTGAGTTCGACCACCGTGGATGGCTTATCTGTGAATGCGTTTACAAGCATCGACATCTTATTCCTAATTCCGGTTTCATCCTACCGAGGGATGCTGTGTGCAGATGCTGTACTATGTCGAGTAACTGCGACACACGATATGCTGTACGCATTAAAACGAGAGGTTAATATCGAGTCTGGGGTTGCAAATTGAAACACGAATGTATTATTATTTATATTACCATTTTAAAATGTGCCATTATAAAAGTAATATGTACTGAAGAAGCGAGTAGAGTAGAGAATTTGGCGAAGTAGAATATTAATTAAAATACGTGATTTTTATCGCGCCTTAATATTAAAAATGGTACAAAATATAATTTGATATTGGAAACCTGTGTGAGATGCATAACAAACAGTAAAGGTTATTATAACTATTTACATAAACCTACGATTGACAAAACACATCACAAGCGTATCGCGCTGCCGGACCTCTTCAGCCTCCCGTCTCTCGTGGGACTCCTCTCCCAATATAAAATATATATATGTGTCTGTCCGCCTTCCGAATCCGGCAGCGCGCACCTCGCACTGGCCCTCGCCCTGCGCCCGCCCTCCGGCGGCGTCCAGCGATATGTAAGGTGCCCTCCGGCCGACCCCGCCCGACCGCTGACCGGACTAGTTCTTCAATCAACACGATTACACATATTCAACAGTTGAGACTTTACAGTAACGGTGCATGTGGAATCAAGAAGTGCAACGGTACGAACAACGTTATGAAACACAACAAACGGGGTGAACCGCCCTGTCTCCGCCCTGTCTACTGCAACTGTAGACTGTAGGCCAGTTCACCCCGCACAACCAAGCTACTCAGCACGGAACTATACCAAAGCTTCATTGTCTTATCTCGACTATTTTAAACAAAACTATGTATTATAACAGTGTATATTCAAAATTTTCACACGCTTACATCCTAAACAAACGACAAATATAAAAGAATACATCTTTTATCCGCCTAACATGCGTCACGCGTCGCGCGCACCTCTCTACCGCCCCGTCAAACGTCGCTGGACTAAAATCCTACGGAATATCTGCATGTATTGATACATGAACTGCT
Organism: Hesperophylax consimilis; assembly: GCF_061612785.1. Lineage (NCBI taxonomy): Eukaryota > Metazoa > Arthropoda > Insecta > Trichoptera > Limnephilidae > Hesperophylax > Hesperophylax consimilis. The sequence continues at coordinate 9,983,569 of NC_142856.1, read as the reverse complement.
AATGGCGTAGCGACCGAGTGCAAGCGGAACTCCTACGATTTACTTTAAGCCACCGACCTATTATTTATACCTAACAGTACTAGCTATATCAAAAAATATACCTCTAATGACTTAGATTCCATAGATTTGTTCTCACAAAAAGCTCGTATCTATCAAAAGCTTAAAATAAAGAAAACGATTAAAAACACTTGGTATTAAGAATAAAAGAGACATCACGCAATACTACAGAAATAATCACGAAAAACTAGAAAATATCGCTATACGCTACACGCCTCGCACGGCTGCAGTGCCGATTGCGGAATACAAGAATCCGGGCGCCGCAGAACCAGGATCACTGCTCGCTGCTCGACGCCTAGCTAATCTACTAGGTGCAGTGCTATATAATGAACTGTTAATATACGTGTACTTATAACTATTGTGCTTAACCTAACACATAAGAATCCACCACTGCGGGCGAGGTGACTTTAACCTACTTGACAGCACTTGCTAACAACTTTAATAATTTAAAAACATTGAAACAGCGCAGGAGGGAAACAGTTTGTGCTCAAATTGTTAACACGGTGATTTATAACTACATATACGTATAATATACATAGCTCTAGAATTAAAGTGTAGACCAAACATGATTATACTCAACATTGTTGTCATTTGGGTTTTTCCGCCGCGGGGACCCGGGGATAACCGTAAACCTAGTAAAACTTTCTTCACAAAGAATAATGTTCACAGCGAAATGAGTCGAGATATGTCTCCGATAACCATTACTGCCACAGGCACCTCGCCTACTAAATACCTTAGTTCCAAAAATATCACACGCATACTTAACATACATACATACATGACTTAACCTAACCGATGCACATGTACACCATTTCTCCAATACCCTTCCGATTTCCATTTGCTAAACCACGTTCCACATCTAATCTGTCTTTCAAGCGTACACTTTAGTACAACACACTCTTCTTCCTTGGGCATGAGCCACGATACAAAAATATAGACTACTAGATACTCACCTTAATTTGATAACTTAACCTAGCATCGGAAACACGAACAATTCATCAATTCATCATAGGGACTCGAACAAAGCTCACCTCAGAGAACCAACGAGAAGAGGTTAAGTTCCCAATCCTTTAATTGTCAGCCAGTCGCCGAGTTGGAGACTGCAGGAGTCGCGAGTCCGGAAGAACGACAGTGTTGGGTCCGAGGAAGAGAAAAACAGGAAGAAGAGAGAGGGAGAGAACCCGTGACGGTTAGCGTTACTTGATCCTTGAACCCTGGGACTAATCAGCTAGGCGGTAGAAAAGTTAGCTTCATAAAAATATGTTCTATGTACTGCAAAGAACTATTTGAATTTATTATATTATTTGGTGTTTACGAATTTGGAGTGAAATAGGTTTAGTCACAATATTAATAATTTAAAGGTACACAACTGTACGGCCTACCTAGAGCGAGATAAAAAAATGTACTTCAAGTATTAAAACCTACGAGGAATCTTACAAAGGTACTTTAAATGACAGCTACCTAATAATGTTAAATTTACGTGAAAAAGTATGAAAGGGATTGGTCTGAATTGTCACTTCGTTACTTGAGCGAGTGTAAAAGAGAATTATTGAGTAAGTCTATGAATGAACGTTTAATGGCATTGTGTACATTATTATTTCACAGCAGAACGTTCCATAGAAAACTCGAAGCTCGTTCGGTGGGTAAAATTATTGTGGGAGACTTTCTGGGAAACGGCTGTAGGCTGTAGAGTAGAACCTGCAGGTGCCACAATTCAACGCCAAAATAATTCGTATTCGTCGATGTTGTTTCATCGTGAAGCCGTGGTTAATTATTTAAAGCTGGGGGTGGTGGTTAAAGCTAAAAACGTTTTAACGTAATTCTTTCAAATAACCGTTATGAACATGTCCTTTTAATTTGTATGGCATAGAACAATATTTTAGCTTTCTTAGTAGCTATCTTTTTATCAATTACCTTGATTGATTATATTACTAAGCATGTGCAGCATAGAATGAAGAAGAATACGAGAAATGCCCTGAGGACGTGTCTTGCGATCCAAATATTTCTTCTAACAGCCCTTCAATTTCTAATACGAGGGCTAGAGGGAATATTTTTTCCATTCAAATTTGTATGGAAGGCACAAGTAATAGTTTCCACCTTTGGATGAATTCTTTTTGTTCGGAAACAGGTAGATTTACAATGGAGCGACAGTTTCGCGCAATGTGGTAACAAGTGTCAAGGTTGTCGGGAACCTATTTTGGGAGTTAAGGCGGTATTTCTTGGCGTTATTTCGTTGTCTCTTTTCGCTTCCCTTTTCTCCTTGGACAGCAAGGCCCTCGCGATTGAAACCTTCATGACTCCACTTGTCCAGATGTTTAAGGGGTTGCAATAAAGTTCGCAGCTTCGGAACAGCAATACGACTCGGGACAAAATGGCGCAGCAGCTTTTTCAACTTCAGTTGGAACTTTGCTCTCGTAAACTTTATATTCTAATTAGTGTAACGTATTACAAGATACAATGCAGTGAGTATGTATAAAACTTGTGGTTACAGTTTCACAAAGCTTTCTGAGAATTGGGCTTTTGATACATTTTACGTTCGGTTGAAAATTAAAGCAGAATCTATGAAAATTTTAATTATTATTAAAAGCAACGCGTTATTTATTACATCGTTACAAAATATATTTTTTACAAATGGATCAACTCGTTAAAATTGTAACAAAAGAAGAGGGATGATATACAACGATTCAGAAGCAAATGAGGTTCCGCAAAGATCAAAGGGTTTTGGGATTCAGTCAAAGACGTAATGAAGCAATGGAGAGTAAGGGGATTCTTGCATAACAAGAGGAGATAAAGTCCTCGAAACCTTCGGGACTAATTTGAATAGATATATTATTTACTATAAAATGAAGAATGACCAGGACCAGTGAAAAGACCAGTGGAATATTCGCATTCTGTTTAATTAATCTATCTGGATCTATAAATGATTTAATATGAACGTTTGAAAATTGATAACGTTTAATTTGAAATTTAGCGATGCAAATTTTCAGTTTTTCCCTTTACGGAGCTTAATTTACATCTGGCGGAGCTTTCAACTGCCGCTTTCGTTTTTTATCGAGAGTAATTTTGGCGTAGCTATTGTAATTCCCGGCCGATTATTCAAAATTGAAGCCGCTCTCGTGATGAATCACTCCGCTCTGCAAACAAGATATTTCCACGTTTCGAAAAGAGCGCTTTCAAAATATAATAATAACATTATTTAAGAACGTTCCATCATCCTTCTGAGTTTCTCCGCGATATGAAATCCGTATCCGCTTCCTTCTGGATAATAAAGCAATTCACAAGATGGCGGATTTAAATTGTGATCTTACGTTTACCTCGGATTAGCTTATTAATGATAGTAAAAACATTATGAACGCAAGCACGTTTTAAATAACCGTTTGGTCTTGCGTCTACTAGACCCGATCGTTTCATCTGTAGTACGTCTAAAGCGGTAGTTCGAAAATCTATGTTAATTCAGTGATGCAAACTAAATACTGCCTTTTAAGTGCGATGGTGATTTTTTATGGGAAAATATTAGTATTTTTCATCGAATTACGAAAGTAATTTAATTACCATTTTTTTAGAATTCTGTGTAAAAGATTTTCCATGACCTCTTGGAGAAGCGCCAGAAAGTTGACATAAGGAATCCATACGAAATGTTGGGAAGTGAAAACCCTTTGGGAAAACTCTGGAAATTGTGGAACCGAAAGAGAAAATTTGAATGCGTGATTTCGCAATCGCTTCGGGCACTATTTGTCGTGGAACGTCAAGATACGCTTTTATTTTTGAGAAATAAAATTTCAATTTGGCGGATCGAGTCGAAGGGATTATATTTGCGAAAAGCGGGAACGATTTTAACATAACTCTAACAGTAAGTTAGTTATTATTCTAAGGTAAAGTAGGTACAAGTTCATAATTCGAATATATCAATGAAATACGACAGTGTATACATTTAGTTTTTTAAACACAATTATGATGGTTTGAAAATTAATTAATTCATAAATTTTGTAACTGCAAAATTTCTGTTCCCATTCCGACCATACACGAAAAATGCACAACATCATGTATGCTCATCTGCTTATTGTAAAAAAAATATTTAAAAACTATAAACTTACCTACGTTTTGAATTTCAAATGAGCTCACAAAAGCGTTAAAGCTCGGTAAATTCGACATAAAGTAGAAATTGGTTTTTACAGAAAAGAATGTCTCAATGTTTTTGGACCTGGCAAGCAGGTGTTATGAAACCCCGAAGGTTTCAAAGTAATTAAAATTTATTCAAATGCAGTAAAGTTGCAAATAAAATAGTGGAAGTGGAAATCTTTCAGAAACGTTCTCAGAAATATTGCAAAAGTATTTTTCCAGCACGAGAGTATTTTTTTAACAATATTTAGAAAATTTATGTCTACGAGCGGGGCAGGATAGGAACGATGCACTCACTGGGATTAGACACAAAAAAACAGGACAACCTAAAGAAATCTATAAAAAATTCAGCTGTCTGGTGAAACTGTAAAAAGATACAATCTGTTAAGTATATTAAATATAACTTTAAAGTAGTGTTACACGAGTTCCTCGTTATTAATACACGAGTATATTTATTATGTTCCCTATTGTAATTGACTCTGAAATAGTTGTTGGTTACTATAACCGACGGACTAACGCGGCGTATGAAAAGCACCGCAAGACGACCCGCGGAAATCTCCGTCTTCCGGGCCTCTTGAGGTCAAATTAACGTCAGCCATCTACTCTTAAGCTTGTACGAAATAACTGAAGCCAGCCTAAATCACCTACAAACACTGTTAGGATTCAAACGATTGCGGATGCAATCCTTCTACACTCTAGACGAGACTGACCGAATGCGTAGCGCTCGCCTCGCCTCGCCTCGCCAACACTCCATTCATAACCAATCATAATTCAAGCAACAACTGTGAGATATGAGATTGCAATAGGGCTCCTTATCTGAATGTCTTATAAACGTTGCGCCAAGAGTAGTATAGGCATAAGAAGATATCATTATTTACACATTTATGTTAGAAAACGACAACTGAATATTTTTTTTCGCAGAAATCTTAACATGAAGCATTTGACATATAGAGTATTGACTGAATTCCTACAATGAATGCAGTTTTTTTTTTTAAATTTTTTCTAAGCATTGAACATTCAACTCGAAAATGTGCCATTAACAGTTCATTTCGTAAAAAAAATATTTTTCTGAAAGCTCAGTATAAAATTTAATTAAGATTCTTGCATTAACTGAAAAGTATGCAAACTTGCTCGGAAGGATTGTATGAAACATTCAAATAATTCACTCAGTCAAAACGCTATTACCAACAACTTAGCATTGAACTTAGTAATCTGAAATCCATATTTCATACCAATAATCAGAAATTAATTTTGGTATCTGAAAAAAAAAACACTAATAAATATTTTTTATATAATATCTTACATAGTGCTTTTAATAAACGGTGCATATGGTCAAAAATAATCATGGCCACATTGATTCGATTGATCAATAATTAACTCCATCAGATTACAAAATAAAATATTATCGTGATCAGACATATTTCTAATTAATATTACAAACAAGCTGCCTACCGAATTCTTCCTTTTTACATCTTTGCGCTCATATACAGGGTGTATCGGCACGTACCCGACAAACTTTAACCAGCTATTCCTTAGCATATTTGGAGTAAAAAATCTTATGTGCACTTTGCTGTCCGGTAACGTTTTTTTTAATAAAAAATGTATTATTCATATTTTCACCACATGTCACCACTGTTTTATCCTTTGTCAAAGTTTGAAAACCCATCTGGCAAATATTTTATTCGAATTCCGTTGAATAATGCACGTTTTTACCTATATTGGCGCACTTTTACAGTCACAACGAAATGGCACGGCACCATTCGTCTCATTTTTAACTATTATTATTTAGTGTGTGCGAAAGAGCGAAGACGCTTTTTGACATACTTGCTTATAACAGCTGTTGAACACGAAACGCAATGCCAATGACAGTGATGTAGTGTGGAAATTTTATTTTTTTTTGTTTTTAATTGAAAGAAAAATGCTACCGGACAGCAAAGTGCCCATAACATTTTTTACTCCAAATGTGCTAAGGAATAGCTGGTTAAAGTTTGTCGGGTTAGTGCCGATACACCCTGTATTATCGTGTGATCATTGACAATAGTGACAGTTGAAAAGTAATTTATTCATGTTTGTATTACTCATATTTCTTTTAACGAGGAATGTATTTTAGGGTTGTTTGTCAATCTCAACCGTTGTCGCCGGTTATCGAATATTGTTCATTAAATTAATTACGTTAAGTCAATCAGCAAAAAGTTTAAATAAAGTTTTTATTCCATTTAAGTCGAATGTGTGAAGTTTGTTTTGCAGACTATTTCAATTACAAGAAATACAACAATGAATTTGTATAAAACCGCTAATTTATTAAAATATTTGTAGCCAAACGTTTTTTTTTAAACCTAATTCATCAGGCAAGCGGATTAGCAACTAGCAATATAAATACAGAGATTGAAAAAGCCATATGTATTCGTCCATTGTTTTTTTGTCTAATTCGTAGAATATATATTTTTTAAATTTAATGTAAATCAATTTTAATAATGTTATTATTAAAGTTCTGCAAGTATTTTATTTAATTTGTTTATTCTTGTGACAGCTGTTCCGGCGTTCAAGGTCATGTTATTTTAACTTGAACAATTGGAAATCAATAAACGAAGGAATGATCTTAATGTAACATTAATTATTAAAATGATTTATTCCCCACTTCTCATTATGTTCACAATATAATACATTTAAATAAGCTAGTAGCAATTATGTCATTCACAAACAGATTTCAAAGCACCCCACAGAATAGAGAATATATTGTCTTTATCAATAAATCATAAAAATTGAAATTGTTCGGGGGTAAATAGAATCATATAAATAAGTGGTCTTATCACAGTTTGATAATGGCCATGGCGCCTAAACGTCTGTCACAATAATAAAAAACTAAAATACTTGCAGAACTTAATAGAACACTATTAAATTTAATTAAAAAGATAATCAGTTTCTGTACTTTATAAATGTAAACTTATAATGTACCGCCCTGATGAATCATAGGAGGTACAGGCAAATTACAGGTACGCGATTAAGTAAATTAGTGGGTGTATAAAATTGTGTTGTATTATTGTATTGTAAAATCAAAATGCGAGTGCTTTATACGGAAAAATCTTTCATTTACATTCTGGTTTAGTTTAGCTCCACATATCAAAACCATCAACATTTTTTAAACCTGGATACTTCGAAAAGTTCATTTCATTACATGAAAAGTTTAGACTATTAAAAATATGATATTTTTCCAAAAAATTTGAATAAGGTAGTAACTTCAAAGAGAATTAGATTGAGGGGAGAAGTAATGAAAATCTCTTTTAGCCTGATTTCAAATACGGAACTTTCCGAATTTTAATTTAAATCTGATTTTCAATTATTTGTAAGCAGAAGCCGTTTGTTCACCTTTTATACTGCGAATATATTCACGACTCATTGTATTTTCATAAATCTATCGAGGTCTAAAGAAGAAAATCATAAAAAATATTACCTACAAACACACAAAACTAAAAAAAATAATAATACTTACCGTAGGTACAGATATGAACCATGCAAAGAGGATCCGTTTTCCGATGACCAAACTGCTGTGGAAATATTGAGGAATTGGAGGAAAAGCGTCTTAATTTAAAATAATTGAATGTTACACCTAGTAGAATATTAACTTCGTTTTAAATATATTAAATAAGCAATAGTAAATTATTTATACAATGATATTTTTGTGGCATCATCTCAAAATGTGTTTTTAGATAAGTCGTTTTTCCATCCAGTTTCTCAATTGTGTTTAAATGGAAAACTGTGTTTTTCGGTTACATGGTTCTGAATTATATTATAAAAATGTATTCTGTTGTGTTGTCAGTATACGTAATGTACATAATTTCCAGCCAAAGTCGAATTTGCGGGTGAAATGATTTTTGGTGCGTTTCCATTTGTTGTAAATCCAGGTTAGGGTGTTTCAATTCAAACAATAGGCCTTCAAAGTCAGGGTGTTTCATTGGCAGTGCTTCAAACTTGTTCTAAAAATAATAAAAAAATGATGAAAATTTGTATGAATAGAGAAAAGTAATCAATTGACTTTTATTTAGCTTTTATGTTCACTTTCTATAGATTCTCAAGTATTTGTGAAAAACGTCATTCGGGTTTTCTCTGTTCAAACAATCGTCAAGGAAATGCGGGAAGGGTTCAATTCACACAAAACTACAAAAGAAAAAAAAACTTCAAACTTTAAAACTGCAAAGAACTGGTATTATTAAAAAAAGCAATTATACAACAAAAATAATGAAAAACAAAACGATGTACATTAATTTAAGAACAAGTTTTTATACAATAAAAATTATATAATAATAATAATATTGATAACAACGAACACTGTCAAATGAAGTAATTTCTATAAGGGAAAATTTACCAAGTCTCTCCGCCCTACGTATTGTATAGTTTAGTATAAAAAAGTCATGATGAAAATTAAAGCAGAATTCGTAAAAATATAATATTTATTCTTGGGCAAAGTTAGGTAGAAAAATAAAATTGAGAAATTTAAACACTAAATAAGTCATTATAACATACGAAGAAAAACCAAAGGGAAATTCGATGAGCTTAACTTGTGAAATACTCTCTCGACCACTCACAAAACAAAAGGCAAAGGAATTGAAACTACCCCACAATAAAACAAAGTGTTATTTCAACTAGTTAAATTATCTATTAAATAATATGTCGGCCCAAAATTTAAATGCTCGTTAAATGCATTAGAAGTGTTATTAAAATAAGGGAGAATTGCAAAAGAAAATAATTTTGATGGTGCCTCAAAAATTGCAATAATGAATATTCCTTCTCTATTATTATTAATAAGTAAACAAATAATCGTAACAATACAGAAATCATTAATTGACTTCCGAGGATCAAAAAAACAATCCGTCTACAGAAATATATCTGTCATACTGTCGATGTATATCGTACACTTTACTTAACCAAATATTAATAATTAACAACAACAAAACAATGCGTAACCTAAAACTAAGTTCATACAATTTATCGGCTGGTGTCATGAAATAAAATCAGAAAAATAAATCGGTTTTTTTAAATAAATTAACACGAAGAAACAAAAATACAATCGACAATAATTGCGCTCCTTAAGTCATTACAGAAAATATGAATTTATCTAAGTAGGTACTTAAAGAGCGCAAATCCTAGCTTGAAGATGACAAAAAACAAGACGGACTGGGAACACATTATTAAAATATTTAAACGTTCATCTGACATAACATAGAAAATTGCAATTGCACAAATTTCAGAAATTATTCTCATGTAACTTCTTGGTCAATAACTAAATCTAAAACATAAATTGATAATACTGAAATATGAAATTCTTGGTACACGAAAGAGATTTTTTTAGGGTGGTCTAATGAGATCAATGAGTGCAGAATTTTGAAAGTTAAACATGTTTCTTTAGCACTGGGAAAGGATTATGGTCCTTAGAATTGTTTTGCATCGAGGGTGACCCACTTCGTCTAAAGAGGATTATCCTCAAGGCAAGGATTCTCCAAGATGGGGAAGCAGAAGAATATCTAACTGATGCTATGTTGCTGTGGAAAGAAAAAAATGACCGCCTCTTCATGTTTATTTCCAGCTCTGGTAATTTTCTCAGCTGTGCCGTTCCGACAAGTATGGGAGCGATTAGGCTGTTTAAAGAATTACGATCAACAAAGCAGGCAACAAAGCACCAGTTAAAATTTCATTAAATACATATTTTTATTAATATATTGAGATATGTTTGAAGATTTAAGTAACAAACTTTTCAACTGAAACATTCAGATTTTGTAATAATGGAAGTCACGTAGACCAAGAAACTAGAGGAGCAATATCTTAAGTAAGGTTTTAAGTTGTGGGATTTAACATTCTAATAGGCTCTGATCAAGGACTCGAAATATTGTCATTACAGCGGGAAAACTTACAAAAAAATAACACCACCTACCGACATGATGTCAAAATACTAAATAATAATAATAATATGTATTGTAAGGTTCGGTCTAGTCAGCATCCAGTAAGTTAATGTGAACTTTACTAGTAGTTAGCGTGATCCACTGGTTAACAAGGGCCAAACTCTGGGTCGCCGTAGTCGGTAAACTGTGGATGTGAAACTAATCTCTACTCATGCATTCATTAAACACTTCGTAATACATAATATGAATATAACTAGATTTCATGCACCGGCAAAAATACCTTAAACAAACAAAATAATTACTACAAAATCCATACTGTTCGAAGGTAAATAATACTTAACAAAAATATAATTGTAAGTGAAAACTAGAACAAATCTTAGAATACAGGGAATATGTAAAATAATACAAATAAACATGAATGTTGGAAAAAGGCAATCTCATGAATTGTTCGCGAAATCGAAACCAGCGCCTCCAATGATCAGCCGCGTTAACATAACGGACCATAATAAGATTAGAATAAGAAAACAATGAAGTAAACATAATGCAGGCTAAACGGGAACAGTGCTGTACCAGACGTGCTTCGTCTTCATTTACTCACAACAACAATACTCGACAACAACTGACGATGAGATTGACAAAAACAAGTATATATATATTATATATAATTAAATAAAAAAAACAACAATTTTAGGAAATTTCACTTGCGCCAGATCATTTCCAGGATCCATAAAAACAAATGCAATACGTTAATTTTATAGTAATATTTAAGGATTGGTCCAACAAACGAAGGAGTAAACTTTAACCGTACTTCCTCCCAACTTTTCCCTTGACCGGGATATAAAAAAAAGTATAATATAGTGAAGACGTAAAATCCATATGACGAACACAATTTTGAATGATCGGCGTCAAAGTGTAACAAATTCATCGCCACCTACTTTTCAGATAGAACATTCATTTCGTCACATAATAATTTACATGCCTATGGGCGGCACTTGCACATAGCGGTAGATGTAGAGTCGGTAGTCCTTGCTGGCTAGGACAACGGAGCCGTCGTCCATAAGCGCCACGTCAAAACACTGCGCGTGCTTCACCTTGCTCTCCAGCGCGGATACCAGCTGGCCTTCCTGCGTGAAGATGGTTAGGTTGAAGTTGTTATGGTTATCTGCGATCAAGATCTCTCCAGCTGCATTTATGCCAACGCCGATGGGGTAGTTGGTCACTCCCTCTCCGCCAATCTGCCGGAGGTACACTCCCTCATAGTTAAATACCTTGACGCAGTGGGCTCTGTTATCGCTGATGAAGATCTCTTGCTTGTCGTTCACGACAACTCCGTTGGGGAATTCTAGGTGCTTTGAGCAACCAAACTTCTGCAGAACATTGCCTGCTTGGTCGAAGATAATGACCCGCATTACTTTGCATTCGACGACCACGATGCGGCCCTTGGAATCTACTGTGACACCGCGAGGGTGTTGCAGGATGTTGGCGCCGAACTTCCGGACGAATTGACCGTACTGGTTGTAGATCTGTATCTGGTGTGTCGGAGAACGCTCCGTGACGATGATGTCTCCAGAGGTGCGGACTACGGCCACGCGGTTGGGGTAAAGTAATTGCCCGTCTCGCTTGCCGCACTCGCCGAACTGGAACTTGAAACGACCTTCCTTATCGAAGATCTGAATGCGATGATTATTCGTATCTGCAACAATAATATCATTCTGTGCATTTACTGCCACACCACTAGGTTCGGTAAACTGTCCCTCCATAACCCCGAATTCTCCAAATTTGCAGTGATATATCATTTTTTGCCTCTTGATCTGTGACTTTGGTGGGAATATGGCAGTAGACATCAGCTTAGACGTAAGATCCAACATGGAATCAGCGTGATTTCCGCCTCCAATGGAATAGGGGTCTGACAAGGTAGTTGGGAATATACTGTCGCATCCCCCATTCGACCACTTCTCGTAAGGATTGATTCCATTCAAATTCATATCTCCAATGGCAGCCGAGAAAGGTCCCAAGCTGTTGGCGCTATTGAAACGCTTTGAGATTATGTTTGACTCAAATGGAGATGTCGATTGACTCGAGGAAGAGATTATTCCGTTGGTGTAGTGACGGTCGAGGGTGGTTCCTCCCAGGGCGGCAGAGAGGTGAAGCGCTCCGTTGAGGCTGCCAGATGAGCCGTGCACTGAAGATCCTGAGCTGCTGCCCGAGCCGGGTGGAAGGGCTCCAGCAGGCCGCGCAATGGGGGGCTGCTTTCCGGGTCCAGCGTTTGCTTCGCCTCCGGATCTAACATATCCGAACGTATTTCTTACTCCAACTTGGATTGCTTGGTAATTTGATACAAACTCAAGTTCGCAGGCAGATTGAACGCTCGCTTCGGGGTTATAGCTGACCAACGATTGTAGTTTGGAGTCCAACAGTTTCCTGAACATTAAAATTTCAGCGACGGTAGCGCATTTGGTCAGACGTTCTACAAAATCGCACGTTTGGTAAATCTTATCAACGGTTTCTTGTGCTTTCTGGCCGATAACGGTTAAAGATATTTGTTTCGCAGAAAACACGCTTTCAAGCTCTTTCAGAAGTTCCGCTTTACGTTCGTCCAGCATTGAGCGGTAGAATTGGAAAGTTTCGTTTATTTCATTTTGTGCCTTCTGATATTGAATCTGAAGGCGACCAGAACTGTGTTCAGCGGCCTTAAGTACCGATCGCATGTCATTAGCGCGGGCTTTGCTCTCTACCATCGACTGCTGCATAAGCTCCAACTGCTGAGGTCCTGCCTCGCTCAAGTGCTCGCAGTCATGGTGCCCACTAGGGTGTTCTAGAATAGTGCATTCTTTGCAGACGGGCACAGAGCACGTTCTGCAGAAGTATTTCAGGATGTCATTTTTATGCCTCGGACAGAAGACTGCCTTTTCTCCGCTTCCATTGCAGGATCCATTGGTGATGAGTCCATTCTTGGGTTCATCCTTAAGGTCTCCCAGGGTGAGGACGCGGTGGCCCTCAAAACAGTGCATGAATTGGTGCGCCATGACGCAGTTGGGGCAAAGATAGTTAGCGCAGTCTACACAACGCGCGACAGCGTCTGACTCCTTGCTCTTGCAGCCTGTGCACCGGGCGGCTCCCGATGAGACTAGCTCGGAGTCTGTTTCGATAATGGTCGAGATGACCAAGTTGGACAGTAGGCCTTGAACGCCGGACACGGGGAGGTTGCAGTCCGCGTGGCACTGGGAACAAGTGACCTTGTCAGGGTGTGTCTGCTCCTTCTCCAAGCAAGGGCGGCAGAATGTGTGAAAGCAGGGGAGAACTTTGGGGTCTGAGAAGGTTTCGTGACACAATCCACAGGTGGTGTCGACACCGTCGAACTCTCTAAGGTCGCAGACGGCGGAGTCGCTGGCTGGCGGGGAGGAGCCGCTGAGGGTGAGAGGGGAGTCCACTAGCGGCGAGCAGGACGACAAGTCCCCGCGGTCTCCGTATGATCCGATCGAGTTAGCTCCGGGCAGAGATTCGAGGGAAGGAGTGCGCGAGGCCATCTTCAATTAACCAGCATCCCTGAAACAATAACAAAAAACATAGATAAGTACACCTAGATGTTGTTTTATTATTCGTCCCATGAGCGAAAATTAACGGTAAAATAAAACACAGTAAATATTAATGAGAATAGCATTTCATCACAAATTGAATGCAGTATCAGATAGTCACGCGGAGAGTTTTCCATCGATTAGCGTCGGCGGGCTCCCCGTGTTTACATCAAGCCCGTGGGGGTGGGCGGCCCGGCGGGGGATCGATTGGTCTGGGGGGTGATGGTCTCCATGGCAACGCGCCGGACCAAGAGAGGGGGCGGTTGAAGGCGCCGCCGGCGACGTCACAACCTGTTGCCACGCGGCTGCACAACTTACCAGACACAAATGAACAAAAATATGCTTTTCCCACAATTGTCATAAATCTCCGACACAAACCACATGCCGGCGACTTTCTGGGAGGTCTTCTAATCAACTAATTATCTTATAGTCCGGCTCTGTCTGGGTTCGGAGACCAAAAACCACAGAGTAGGGGTTTTAATAGAAGCCTTCAAACTAGGGATAATTTCACTCCAAAAAGTTTGTATATATTTTGTTTGTAACTTAACCCCTGAAACCAGCCAACGGTTTCCTCGAATGTTTAACATAGAAGACATAAAATGTTGGGTACTAAGCGATTTAAAAAGCTTCTTCAGTACGTAGCGGAAAGTCTCGTAAATAGAAAAGCTGTGATTGATTCACCTAAGGGGTTCCCTTCACTTAGTGGTACTCAAAAGGTAGGGGCAATGGAAGATTCTAGAAAAAGCTTTCCCCTGCGAATGGACCCACCCTCGCCGAGAATAGAGCCCACGAGACGAGGGAGAAAACATCCGGGGAATTTAATAACAGGGTAAAAAGCGATCATGAATTTAACTTGGGTGTTCCGAGAATCTAAGAGCGAAGTTTGACCTTGCCACAAAGAACCCCGAAACTTTACGATATATACGTTTATGGTAGGGTGAGTCAACTACCGTACGAACTAAAAGACTTTTATAAATAGCATGGCAACAGAAAGAAAGGTGTGTTTCTATTAAAGTCTTCCTAAAGTTGGTGGTCGAAGTGAATTCCTCTTTAGTAATTGGTGGCTATTATCCCAGGCCTGCGTTGTTGGAACATGAAACCTGACTACGTACCCTCCTAACAGTTTTATGTCACCGAGGAAAAAATCAATAATCCTGTATTGCGACGGGTAGGGTACTGCATTTAGGAGTAGTAGTTACTACCACGCTTTATCCGAATTTTTAATACTCTTTCTTTCTTAGATTTGGTAGTTATCTTATTTTCATAGCTATAAGTCAATTGGAATGCTCTATAGCTCTATAGTCTAAACATTATGATGAAAACGACGTTGCGAGTTTAAATAATAAGATTTACGAAGCAATACCAACGAGAGCAAATTTGATAACGCCAGAGCTCAAAAGAAAGCGTTTCCGCAGAAACAAACAACAGATATCGTGTTTACAGCTAAACTTTCAAAGGTAAGTGGCAAACATGTATACTACGACAAAGACATTTTAATAATAAATTATACTTTTGCACATATGTTAATTGATTTTTGCAAACTTAATTGATCACCCAACGGACTCCAATCCAAGTGATTTTTTTAATACATATTTTTTACAATAGACTTATATTGAGTTTTCAGCAAACAAAGTTTTTCAAAACAAATAAATACGGAAAATATAGCAGAAGAAACTTTTCCGAACTAGATACAAATTTTATGTTTGCCAGTTTTGAACTTGAATAGCGTCCGATTCAGAAGGCAGCACTTCAAAAATAGATTGATAACTAAAATTAATTACATAATCGATGCACCGGGGAACCCAGCTGTTAAACATCAAAGGAGGTGTAACCTGTTCCCTACAGTTGCACGAGGACTTGCGCTTACTTGCCTAACTAACACCGCTGTGGCCCGGACTGAAAGGAAGCCCATTGTTTGTTGCATAATACCATCGGACCATTCGTCACGGTCTGGTGGCCGAGGATTGAACATACAATTCGCAGCGGGCTCACAAATGATGGTTTGTTTGGGTAATGTATTTAGAACTTAATACGGGGTAGGCACTTATGTAATGTTGCGTAAACATTTGCGAACCGAAACGCGAGCCGAGCCTCGAATTGTGGGAATGCTGTCGCTTCGTTCCTTTCCCATAATTCGAGGCTCGGCTCGCAAATGTATCCGTACCTTTACTTAATGACGACGCGGGGTGAAAAAGGGGCGGCTAGTCATGCGTTGTGGGGGAGCGAGAGTACCTAACGTGACAATCGCGAGGGAATTCGTCAGTCGTGAGTCATCGAAAAGGAAAATATGAAAATTACGATTAAAAACCACGTAAAAACCAGAGATGTGCTTTATTTCAAATAAAGCCATTTCAAATGGAAATGCAAAATGCAAAATAGGTATTTACCATTTTGCATTTTAAATGCTTTTCTAAAAACCATTTTGCATTTTGCATTTTAAATGCTTTTCTCAATGCATTTTCCATTTTAAATGCTTTTTTGCAACATTCTTCCTACTATCTCCACTCATATTTTTTTCATAAGCCCCAAATATCAGTCGGTCCTCAACCTCGCTATGAGAGATAATTTACATTTGTCAAGTTGCTCCCTGGTAGGAGCCCTGGCAATTGAGTGATACCATTACAAAAAATACTAATTATTATTTTTTTAGTAAGCTAATGTTTAAGACAAGATTTTTTATGCATAGCACAAAGGGTAACAATTATTTTATAAGCAATAATTATTAGCCTGAAACACTCATCCACATTGCAAAATCTCCTGATAAAAGATACATGACGCCAACTATAATAAAGCCAAACCTAAATAAAGTTGGTTGTTTCATTTTTTTTTTTTTTTAATTAATTTAAAATAAATCAAATTTAATAATGTTATAATAATTATTAAGTTCTGCGAGTATTTCTGTTATTTTTATAGTTTTTAATGTGACAGCTGTTTCGGCTTTTGAGGCCATTATCAAACTGTTTGATAGTGACAGTTTGATAATGGCCTCAAAAGCCGAAACAGCTGTCACATTAAAAACTGTAAAAATAACAGAAATACTTGCAGAACTTAATAATTATTATAACATTATTAAATATGATTTATTTTAAATTTATTTAAAAAATTAAATGGAGTTCTACGAATTAAACACCAAAACAATAAATAAAATTGGTTGTTTCAGGTGAAAAAATGTAACAAGCAGTATTTGTTGAATGAAACACTAGTATATATTGAATTATTTCGCGGACAAGAGATAAGCCGCCATAGCTCAGTGGTCAGAGCTGTCGACCGGAAATCGAAAGGACACGGGTTCAAGTCCCGTTGGCGTCATGTATCTTTTATCAGGAGATTTTTCAATGTGGATGAGTGTTTCAGGCTAATAATTATTGCTTATAAAATAATTGTTATAAAAAATACTGATTCAAATACTGAACATGGGGCCATGACGCTGTAATATTATATGTTAGATGGCAGTTTCTATGTTTTTACGTTGGCAACATTAGTCCCGCGCAAATTTTTTGTGGTTTCATAATCCGTAGTCGTGGTGTTTTTGGATTTACCATCATGTAATATGATGTTTGTTCTACATTGATGTCCATTATTAAATGACGAAATTGTTTAAAAATTCTATAATTAATTTGATTGTTTGACCTGAGAAACCATTTTGCATTTTCAATGCATTTTGAAAATAGGTATTTTGCATTTTGCATTTTAAATGCTTTTCTAAAAACCATTTTGCATTTTCAAATGGAAAAGTTTTGACCCATTTCCATTTTGCATTTCAAATGGTTTTGGGTACCCATTTTGCACATCTCTGGTAAAAACCCATGGAGATGATCTTTACCACACTATAAAAAATAACGCCATAAATCTATATATGAACAGAATATTAAATCTGACAATTATTAGTCAATGATTAAATAATATAATTTGAGGTTTTACTCACTAAGTTATTCCAAAAATAAAAATATTCATCCGAGACTTACAGAAAAGTCAATAGATGTCGTACATTAAAATAAAAATATGTTATTAGAGACACTATCTAGATTGCACTTAGTTCGGGAAGAATCTTGTGATCATACATAAATATAGAAGTCAATAAAAATATGTGTTAAGAAAATCAAGATAATGTTGGTAGTTCTTATTCGAAGTATGATACAGTAAAAAAAATGCCGAAGGAAATGGGGTCGGATTAGCTCAGTGGAAAGCAGCATCCTGGTAAGCGTAAGGTCATGAGTTCAATTCTTTTGATTTTTCTGTTTCGAGAATCGCTAATATTGTCTTAAATTCACATTCACATAAACATGTATAATTATTTTTTTATCACTCCGTTAAATGTTTACAATAAATAATAAATAAATAAATATCACCATCCCCTCTGACATCGGCTCATCTCTACGCGAGGGACAATTTTCAATACGCGGTTAATATTTAGTCTCATTACTGACGGGAGTAATCGAGTTCCGATTTGATTAATAACGCACCCTTCCCATTCTACCCCTAACCACCCCAACCCCGCAATTCAGTCCCCATATTTTTGCATAGGTAGATTTCGGGTGAGGTTGACGAATCACTTTAAATTTATTTTTTATTATTAAATCACAAACAAGTTTCACAGGATGCAAGTATATTCCACTATTCTACAAAAATATGGGATAAGCACATAAAATAAATAATATCACTTGAAGTGCCTTCCAAACTGAATTTGAATGGAAAGCCCGTCTCACTTACACTGCCTGACATCGTAGATCTCCATCCCGTTGCATTCGAAAACGCAGTTTTGTATTGAAAATTTAAGCATTTATTAGGAAAATATTTGGATCACGAATCACGCCCACAAAGCAGTTCTTGTGTTATTCTTCATTATATGGATAAATTCTCCATCCATTTGGAATTCATTTTACAATATTCATGAAAAATCTGTCGAGAGAATCCAATATAAATTTTTACGAAACATAAATTATAGATTAGGAATTCCTATTGAAAACATTAACTATACCTCACTATTGAAAGTCATGGCCCATGCCACATTAAAAGATAGAAGAATATGTTCTGATCTATTTTCTCTTTATAAAATTGTTAATAACGGTGACCGAATAAATCATCACAACGATAATTCATCACATCTTTAAAAAGTTATATAAAGTCATGGAAAGTAATGAAACAAAAACTTTATTAACTGGGTTAAGTAGGTTAGGTTAGGTTAAAAAAAATTTCATCGTTTCTAATGACTTTATATCACTTTTTAAAAGTGTGTTGAATTGTCACTGTGTTGAGTTATCATGGAACTTTTAATAACATGTTTGACCCTCCTGAACTCCTTAGGCTGATCATGTGCCTAGAACGGTTCGTCAGAAGGTACCTTACCATTGTAACATTGCAGGTACCAAAGCAGAAATAAATTCACTAATGAACCGACTGCACAGTGGAAGGAATAAATATCACATTAACACCAACGGTACTGAATGTCTATCAGCCTATAAAAACATTGTTATTAAATCTGTATGTCTATCTTGATAGCATTGTAATGTTTATAAATTTTCAATGTATATAAATTTATAGGAATGTGCATCCTATAGTTTACTCTGTTTGTTGCTTTGAGTTAATATTTCTAAACTTGTACATATTTTAATTGTTATATCTTTATTACTCTTTGATTATATCAAATGTATTTTTAATTGTATCATATGTAAAAGCCCTAATTGGGCGTGTATGAATAAATAAATAAGTTAAGGTTAAACGCAACGCTCATTGTATTCTACGAGTTCACAGATGGCGTTAATTAATTAATTTTGTTTAACCCTTAAATGCATGATTTATTTATTTTTCTGGAAAAAAATATATTTTGTAGATATTTACATGCATATGCAAGGAAATATAAAGAATTTAATTTTTTTGTAATTTTTGAATGATATTTGATTAAAAAAAATTGTTGCAGGTTTACAACACCATGTATTTAATAAAAATTAATGAGAATAATTTACGTATGAAAAAAAAAATAAAAAATCTAAAAAAAATTCTCAACACTAATAAGTGTACCGGAAAAATACGAGTTATTACATATAAGTATTGTATTATTGTATCTACTTACCTAAGAAAATCAAAATAATAACAGCAAAACAAAACTGTAATTCTAACCTCCAACCAATTTTCGAGAATCTTCACTTTGTTAAAGAAAAAGTGACATTTCACATTCGCGAAAGAAAAAAAAGGTGATGCCACTCGATAAAATATATTACCGTGAACTTGATAATTCTAAAACGGCATGCATTAAGTATACACCAAAGAGTTAAAGGTGGTTTGAACGGTATGTTGCAGTTTTGCAACAGTATGCATTTAAGGGTTAAATACGCTTTTGCAAGGTATTGCTTTACAGTATTAAGACAAATTATTTGTTTGCGCCCTCATATACTCAATATGAATATGAATAAATAGTTTTGTCCATATAAAAACTCAATTCTATCGAGAAAGGCATACAAATACAATATTGGATTGAATCATCGGTAAAATATTGTATTTGTGTGCCTTTCTCGAAAGAATTAAGTCTTTAAACGAACAAAAATTGATTCATATTCATATTGCGTATATACGGGCGCAAACAAATGATTTGTCTTAATATTGTAAAGCAATACCTTGCAAAAGCGTATTTAAACAAAATTAATTAATTAACGCCATCTGCGAACACGTAGAATACAACGAGCGTTGCGTTTAACCTTAAGGTTAAGCGTAACGTGCGTTATTATCTACGAGTACCCAATTTCTACCGATTTATAGCAAGTTTCTCGTTAACTCTAAGTTTTTAAGTTCCAAAAAATATGTGTTATTTTTGAAGATAATAAATATCTACACATTTGTTATAACGAAATGTGAATTATATGAAATTCCCTCGATAGAAAAAAATCGCAAAGTAAGCTCCGAAAATTATTAACACGTTTTGTTCTGTTATTTAAATATGTTATAGGCATGAAAATCACAGTGTGCAACTAAAGCATTTCTCAAGAGATTTTTGGTCTATTTCAAACGAGTCGTGTTTAATTAGATATTTTCGCTCAATTATTATCGTTTTTTTTAATATTAGCGAGCTCCCTCTAACATTCGTATTTACATATCTCCCTTTCAAATCATCTTTGAACGTTTAATACGCAGCTTTAATGTCAATATATGATAATAAGAAGAGTAACCAAAATTAAAACTAGGATTAACGATAAATAGAATCCATCTCAAGAGAAAAGGTTTTGTTTCGCAATGGGATGGCTAGAAACCAACCAATAAAACGAAATAAGCATAGGTTCGTTAATATGATTTCTTCTGTTCTGTATTCGATGATATAGAAAATTTGATACAAAACCAAGCATTTACGGAAGAACAATGCGAACATATTAGAAAAATATAAAAAGAGGGTTCAACTTGTGAAGTGCATTGTTAGTCTGATAATGTGTCGACTGTGGTTTGGTAAACTCCTTCCAAGCCGCAAAACGAACTTTAACGAACTGACGATAAAAACTAATATTTACGAATTCGAAAAAGTAATTAAAAATCTTAAGTTTTTATGAATGTGTTTAATTGTTTTTTTTATATATTGCAATTCTATTTATATAATGGCTTGCAATGCCGTTTTTAACCGGATTACGAATAATTTGAAGTGATTCTTAATAAATTAGCGATATTTTTTTATCAGTAAATTTTCTCTGTTTATAAGATATTGGAGGGTTCAGTAATTTCATTTACAGTTTTTTCAAAATAATCTAAAAAAAATTTACGCATAAATTTAGATTTTACTATTAAAAAGGGCTTAGTCAGCAAAAATTACTCTACCATGTTCTAATTTAGAAATTTTGCCTTAAAAAGTGCATTATTCTATATGAAACCACTGAAAAGAAATATTCCCAAAAATGTGGCTTGAAAGGTTTTATCAAAACACATTCTACGAGTATATGAAAGTGAACGCACAGAGACATTTTAACAAAAATCAGAATTAAAGACGTTTCGTGGTTTTCTTTGTGTAAACTAAATTTAGTAAGCTATTTAATGAGGGCGAAATGGCGAACGCCTCTTCTCCCAAAAACTCGGCCTCATCGCCGACAGGGGAGTGCAAGGACTGTCCGGTGAAATATTGCCGCCCGAGCACTTTTCCAATTTGCGATCGCTTGATTTACGCGACCTTTCGTTTACCCGCAAACACAATCAATAGGGGCGGATATGTCGGAAGGGGGCCATTCGTCACAGGAACACAATATCACCTTATTAGGCATCCAATAGGTTAATAAAGCCTTCAATACGCTGCGAGAATACCGTATAAAAAGCGAATCAATTCCATCCAATATTTGTATTAAATTAAAATAGTTATTTTTATAATGGAATACCGCCCCACCTCTGCCGGTGAAATTATGGTACAGGAAAAGGATAGCAAGTACCTATCTATTCAGATAACATCACCAAGAATGGCCAAATCAATTTCAGGTATTAATCTTGATTCTGAATAGTGATCTCACGTCAGGGCGACACTGAGTGTAACTTCCAATCTTTATATTGATTCGTTATAATGCGAGAAGTACACGAGACGGCTTCAAATTTGGTGCAGACCGCATAAATAATGTAAAAACACATCAAAATTACTGAAGGCTATTTAAAGATTCTCTTCAGGTAGCCAGAATAGGGGATTAAAAAAAGAGATTAACGCTAGTCTGAAAAAATACAACCCTTAAAAAATTCTACGCTTATTTTAACTGTTATCTTTCAACGTAGCGTCAAAAATGTCACAAAATTTTCTTCTACTTCAAGAAATTATACGGGAGACTGATGATTCCACCTTCTGAGCACAATAAAGGAACAGTGGATGGATTACGCCAACTTTCTGCAACTGGAGACATTTCACATTCAACCCTCCGGCGTTGGGAGGAGCGAGGGGGAGGGGCGGGTGGCGGCACCAAAAGATGCGAGAATTGCGAATAGATTAAGCTGTCACAAGCAGCAAAGAGAAAACCTAAGCCGCTCTAGTCAGTGGCTCGCTGTGATTTTTAAAAATTATCTTTACCTATTATTCTACGAAGCATAAAGATTATAGTTAATATTTTCATGTAATAACCCAGAAATTAATCACGATAGTACTGTTGGCCGTGGAAATCACAGATAATAATTTATATTGAATTGTATTAAGCCCGCGCATTCCGAATTTCTAGCAATTTTGTAACATTAAATTACCTTTAACACTTTGTGTTTTTAAGTTCTAAAAAATATGTCATTTTTGAAGATAATATCTGTACGTTTGTAAAGTCGAAACGGTATTTATATGAAATTCCCTCGGAAGGAAAAAACCGCAAAAAAGGTCCGAAAATAATTTAAAAAAAAAACAAGTTTTGTTCTTTTAAATGTAACTTAAACATTTTTTGAGAGATTTTTGCTCCCTTTCCAGTCATGTTTAATTAAATATTTTCACCATATTTGCTTCATAATTATTGTTTCTTTTTTAAATTAGCGCGCTCGCTCTAACGTTCATATTAACATATCTTCCTTTCAAAACATCTTTGAACGGTTACTACGGAGCTTAAAGTAATGTAAATAATTTGTTTTGGATAAATGGCGAATATAGCAAATACAAAGTCGGGCACGCCTCTGCGACGCAAAAAGGTTTTAAAAAGTTCATAATAAATAATATTCTGATTTAACTTAGCTTTGTTTAGCTACGTCATAAAATCACCGTCAGATGAGAATAAATGGCTTCTAGGAAAACGTTTGTTTTAAAAAAAATATATCAAGTATCAAAAAAAAAAAAAATCCAGGTACTTTTTAGAATTATTTTAGGTAAACATTAAGGAATGAATAGTTGTGTAAGACCCTAAATACAAACACCATTTTGAAAACGAAATATAACAAGTTTTTTAAATTTTGAAATACGTATTCACAATTTATGTGAGTCCCCCATCAAACGAAAGAAAGTTTAAAAAATATAATTGAACAATAATAAGAAAATTCCAAATTCTTGGTCGCACCATGAGGAGCAACAAATATACTGTAACCGATAAATAACCAAGAGAAAGATTAGTGACAAACGAATTAGAGAAAAAAACTTTCGTCTCATAGTTTTGAAACCTAAGCGAGTGCAGCTGCGGGTTATGGCTGTTTTCCGATGCAAGAAGGTACCAGAAGAAGAATAATTATACTAAGCGCGTACTGGTATTGTTGACTTTAAATCCAGAAGTCTAACAATAAGCCTAAGGCATACCTTATAACGCCCAAACAAAGAAACGCCAGTCGATAATTAACACAGCCGCGGCAGTAAAGTTACACCAAAGTAAAATGAAAAATAAAACCTCCCCCTATTCTAGGGAGGCTCTGCTCTTTGTTCCTCCCTTGCGGAAAGATTTCATTGGAAAGTTAAACAGACCCACCATTCCGTGCTTTCGCCTACCAAAGTGTATATTAAATTCGGTTCTTTTGCACGGAAAGAATGGATGAAAAGAATTATTGTAAAAACACATCAAATCCGAACAATGTGGAAGTACCCACCTAATAACAAAGTTGGACCTAATATAAAAATGTTAAACGCGCGTCAAATGTTAACACGAGTTTGTTCACGAGTTCAATGGTTCCATTATTAATAGTATTAATAGTACAGCATGCAATAATTAACTTGGCAAAAGTTGAACACAGCAAAAATAAAGAAAACTTAAGGCATTCAATCAAATATAATTATGTTTGGCGAGGGTTTTTGGGGCAACGCACAAAGCAGAAGTTTGAAAAGAATTTTGTAATTTATTTTTAAGATGAAAAGAGGCGTAAAGTGCTTTAAACTCGCGGTTTACATAATTAATTTTATTTCGTAATATTTAATGTTTTATGGAGATGTTTAAATGTTCGCTGCACAGTCGTGCTTTGACAGGTTCACCAAGACGTTGGAGTACATTTTAAATTTTCTTTGAATATTTGCTCTTTCAAATCATGAACCTGTAGCGATGGAAGAATAAAGAAGAAACATGAACATGTTTATGTAATAAAAAAAGATTAAGTATGTATATCTTGGATCAGATTATAAAGTAAATATAACAAGTTGTTGCAAGGGGTTGAAATGACATTTAGCGATAGCTATCATTTCACTAAGTCAGACTGCTTTATAAATACTAAACATAAAGGTAGCAATAATTATACTGAGCAGTCAGAATGAGACAGAAGATGGATAACTAGATTGTTTAATTCAAATAAATAGCAACAAACTCCTTATCAAAGTAATCATATTCGACTATATCCAGGAAACTTCGGAATAGGCCTTTATTTTGGGGGGTACTTCTCAAATCTGCGATGCGAATAATGTTTAGCATCCAATTTGAGCTTAGCCCTTAGGATACGACAAAATACAATAGCAGTTCAGTGAAATCGTGACTACCTTCAGGTGCACTGCAATAATATTTGGCTAATTTATATAGCGCCGTTTTCGTGAGAAATCACCTCAAGGGCGCTGAGTGCACAACTAGGTTCTAGAATTTTTGAACACATTTCAATAGTGTCCATGAAAACTCCAAAGTAAAACGTAGACAATGTAGAAGCCTGTCAATTGTTTAAAATATAATGTTCCATGTTATATTTGGCTTTGAGATATTTACAAAATATTACCCGTCTTCTGAGGGTTAAGGACAAAACTTTAAACTATTTCTTCTTTACCGGAGAGCACCAGGGTGCCGTGAAACTGTTCGCTATGAAACTTATTTAAGATTTTAAAATTATTTATAGAAGAATATTCTGTTTTATCAGTTTCCCTGTGGCATATCTGTGCAGACTCTTGATACCGTCGAATGGCTAAATTATCTCAGCACGGGAAATCTCCTCAGCCATACGAAAAAAAAGTGTAGAATAAACACAATGAAAAACTTTTTGGAAAATTTTTTTACACTTGAATGGTTTTTTCAAAGCATATATTTTTATACAGTTTATATATGAAATTTCACAAGCTAGAACAAGCATAATTTCGGTTTTACGGTAAGTTTTATGGCCTATGTGGTCGAGGGGTAAAGCTCTCGAATAGCAAACCGGAGGTCACGGGTTCTAATCCCGGCGTGCGCAATTAAATTTTATTTGATTACTTTGTGTTATTTCACAATTTACTCATTTTAAATAATATATAGTATATTTGGGGCACGTTCCAGAGTGGAAGATACTCTCAGTATCACCCTGGTGTAAGATCAACATTCAGAATTTAAACGTTACTTTAAATGGCTTTGGCAGCTTTTGGTAACCAGATCTGAATAGCCAGGTACTTCCCCACCTTCCTCTTCCCCATCTCCTTCCCCTCCACACTACTTTCAACTTCACAACACCCCATTCGGGGGTTGCCATAGTCTCACTGGTTCCAAACGGTTGGGAGCAGTTGGGACTCTTGTGCGGTTTCACATAACAAAATGTAACTTTGAAGCATTAGTAAATAAAAAATAAATTAGGAGACCATTGCATTGAACCCCAACGTACGTGATTACAACCGGGAACTGCTTTTACATACGTTACATTGACGTATCACCGAGATATCATCTCTGTTTTGTTCAGGACGGGTGTCTCCGCAGTTACACCTCAAGTTGCGCCCTAAAACCTAACACTATGGGGTTGAATACCACAAAACTGAACAATGCATTAACCATCAAACATAAGGTAAGTACCAATACCGCCTGGCTAAGCATGACGTACGCGGAAAAACAACGGCTAAGCGAGATTACATAATGTATTGTCGCTGGGTCGTAAAAGGGAAGCTTTTAGACATCCAGAATTACGACTGAATTATAACAGTAAAATAAAATTTACATAATTTAATTGAAGGGAACAACGTTTGGAGTGGGTGGGTTTTAATTATTTACTTAGACCAGCGAATTTCGTAGTATGTTATTTTGTTACACGAAGAAAATGAAGGAAAAGTGAATTAAAATGAATAATAAATATATATATTGAACAACTTCCAAACATTTGTAGTAATTCCCAGGAGTTTTCATAACTCACTGTTGTGAATATCGCACAAGAGTCCCCAGACTGCCCCGAGCAATCTTAATAATAGAGCATTGGAGAAAATAAATATATTTGTAGGTACAGCGCCCTTGAGGTGACTTTACTCACAAAAGAAGCACTATATAAATCATCCAAATGTAATAATAAGTACGACTAACGAATCTTGAATTTGGGTTTAGGTCGAAGGGATTGGGAAGATGAACATTAAACACGATTGATACCATTTGGGTTTAGGTCGAAGGGATTGGGAAGATGAACATTAAACACGATTGATACCATTTGGGTTTAGGTCGAAGGGATTGGGAAGATGAACATTAAACACGATTGATACCATTTGGGTTTAGGTCGAAGGGATTGGGAAGATGAACATTAAACACGATTGATACCATTTGGTTTTTATTTTTTATATATTCAATAATATTGTTATTGGGTTAATAAAAACAGTTTATTTTTAAACAAGTTCTGCTGTGTAGTTATTATTACGCGTGACAGCTGTTTCACCCTCTGAAGGCATTATCAAACTGTGGGTAGCCCACTTACAGACGATGCATTTATATTATTTGTAGATAGGTATTTTAATTTCAATTAATGATTTCTTAATTGATTTCTGAGTAAAATGTTAGAAATTATTAATGGTTATTACCCCAGTAAAGTTTCCCCAATTACTGTAATGTTTAAACTGTCAAGATGTAGATGTGTATGATAGTACATTTTTATTCCGTCAATTGCAAGCTTTGGGGCCACAAACTCCGAAAGCGCGATCGTTGATCTGATTAACTGGTTGTAAAAAAGCTTATTATGTTTGGTGAAATACTCCAGATTAAAAGATTATGCGTGAAAATTTCATAAGCCCACATTGCGTAGCCGAATCCTGTATCGAAATTGAGCAGTGATGTATTTTTAGCAGGTGAGACGACGTGTCACAGCAAAAGCCTCCTTAGCCGCGAGATGCAAATCAAGGCGGGGAAAGTAAAAGCCGGCACATAATGTATTGTCTTTATAAACAGTTGTGTCGTGTTTGTCACTCGTCCCGAAAGGCGAGAATGGTAATCTCACACAGGCAAACAAAGGGAAATTGACAAAGCCTCCGGATTGGCGCTGTTATCGTGTGCGTGATTCAAATAATATACTGCCGTGCTAAGCACAAAAGGGGTAAACATTTTTATTGACAACGAATCACGTTCGTGTTATGTAGGTGTAAAATTATTATAAATACAATGACATGAAATGAAGAAAACTATATTTTAATGGCGTATCTAATTCGGTTGCATCTTTTCTTGTACATTTTAATGGCGTATGCAATTCGGTTACATCTTTTTGTATATTTGAAACGGTAAACCTTGCTTTTTTGGTATTTGTAGAAGAGAAGAGATAATATACTGCCGTGATAAGCACAAAAGGGGTAAACATTTTTATTGTCAACAAATCACGTTCGTGTTATGTAGGTGTAAAATTATTATAAATACAATGACATGAAATGAAGAAAACGATATTTTAATGGCGTATCTAATTCGGTTGCATCTTTTCTTGTACATTTTAATGGCGTATCTAATTGGGTTACATCTTTTTTGTATATTTGAAACGGCAAACCTTGCTTTTTCGGTATTTGTAGAAGAGAAGAGACCTGATGTTTACTTGGCGATGGTAATATATTATATAATGTGATGGATTGTTGTTGATCGGTGGATATGAATTTAAATCATGAAATCAAAAAGTTTTAAATAACATCGATGAAAAAAAATCTATCTATTTACCTAAAATGCATACCACCTCTGTGTTTATTACGACTGTATACGTAGTCTGCGTAAGTGTGAATGTGTACACTGTGCAGGGAAGGCTTGAGGGTGTGTGTATGTGCCGGGTTGTTTGGCGCCACGGTAGGTACCTACCCTACCCTGTACCTAATAAACAAACAGGGTTGCGTTTGGAGAGGTAGGTACCGGCACTGTGTGCTTTTGGCCTACCTACCTACTGGTGTTTACTGTATACATACTCGCAAATATATAGAACGTTCTAGATTCTAGAAGTAACTGATATTGATAGAATAGATAAATTTACAATATACATTTGTTTGACACCACATTAATTTAATACATTGTTCTACCGGTTTCGGAAGTGCCCTTCCTTAATTAGGAGAAAATATTAAAACTAGCAAAAGTTACAAAATACTGTCAGATATAATGCATAAGTATTAAGGTGTTGGAGTGGGAGGTCAACAAAGGGGAGGGGGTAATAAGGGGGTGCCGGGGAGAACAGAGCGGTTTACTAGACATCTGAATAGAATAGGACTAAATAACTAACCAACCAACACACCGATTCTCCGCAAGAATAGGCAGAGAGGATGGACCGCCAAGCAACTCGGCCTTCTTCACACTTCTTGCCTCATTCACATTTATACATCGTCTCCTATATACTCTTCTGTTATTCCGACTCTTGACATGGCCCGACTAAAGTATCTTTATTTATTTATTACATTAGATTAGATACATGTATATAGCACAAATGACAAGATAAATATTGCAATAACTGTACGAGTATATTTAAATAAGTACAAGTGTTATTATGAATTGTAGGTCGATATTATTTCCTAGCTAGGCAGATTGCCCGCTCTAAGGAACCAAATGCTGTTAAAATTGCTAAAAAAAAATCTGTAAAATCAAAGTTTTGTTGTTGTATTTTTTATCTGGTTTACTTGATAGTGCCAAGTCTTCATTGGACGTCCCCGATTTCTTCTACCATTTAAATTCGCGTCATATATTCTCCCTACACTCCTTTCTTCGCTCATTCGCTCTACATCCCCAAACCATATAAGCGTCCCTTTGTTAATCTTACTTTTTACGTTTAAATCAGCTTTGCATTCTTTGCGAATCTCCAGATTTCTCACACGATCATACACTTTTACCACACATACGCCTCAGGGAGTTTCCTGCAATTAACCATCTTAAAATATCTCTATGAGCATTTCCATCTCTCGAAATATCTCTCGGGCTAGTATAAGATAAATTTAATTAGCTCTTCAATACATTAGAATTATAATTTAGATTATTTCTGATTTCAATTTCAGTTTGGAAAAAAATTCTAATTTCTTATCTGACATTAAGCCGAAAAATTTTGCACTATGATTATTTTAAGATAGAATTCGCTTGGATATGATTTGAGATTTTCACGGCAAAAAGTATTATGGTTTATTTTTGGGGTTTCGTATAGTATCACATATCTGCCCTGATGATGGACACTATAATACTGTCCGAAACAATAGCTAAATACAGAGGTAGCACAACACGGCATAATACCACAAAATCACTAGAATTCACTTGTATAACTATTTACCTATTGACCTGAGTGGACTGATAAATTTATTACCCTTGTGTTACTTGAAATAGACGTTACGAAACAATGTGTAATATAGTTGTGAACGGTGAATACTTGGAGTAAGTGGATGAGTTTACGTATTTGGGAATTATGTTCTAGATAAAAGGGAAGGCTGATAAGGTCTTTGAAGGAGGGTGAATGTAGGAAATTAAATTGATAGATGACTGACTGCAGTAGCCGCTAGTAAAAAGTGTCGAATGAAGGCCAGCATTTCACAATTGAGTTATGATACCAAGACTGATGTATTGCAAGGAAGAATGGAACTGGCAGAAGCACGAAAGTAGACGGAATACAGTAGAAATGAGATAAAAGTGTATTATGAATGTTCAATATTCAACAGGATTTAAGGCGATGCCATACGTAGTAATTCAAAATCATGTGTTTTTGGTTTGAAAATTTGGTCGCCTAGAAATGTTTCAGATGCTTTAATTAAATACTGCAAGTAGAATACATCTTGGCCTTTGAAATAATCGAGTATTTTTTAAATGAGTCTTTTTATAAGCCCAGAAAAAAATAATGTATAAGGCCTATGAAAACTGCTTTAAAGTTCAAAATCTCCTATTTACGAACCCATTTTCGGTTATGATTTTATTGTATAATATGGCAAATTAAGTTATTTATAAAATAATCGAAAAAAAATTAAATATTTATGCCAGAACATCCACAAAATAAAATAAAAGGCACTTTTTGGCCATGTTTTTTTCTTGCATAAATCAAAACTGGCGGATGGTGTTAAGCGGGAATTTAAACCTTATCACCATCTACGTAAGGGTTGTTATTGATAGCGGCTCAATTTAAAATATTACACGACGTGGTACATCGCCTTAAAGGCCGATGTTAGCGTAATTACAAATATAACAAATATTATAAATAAAGGGATACTTTCCTAACTAGATGATTTAGACATCTGAGAATGGACTCACTGAGAATTAAAACTGCATAACTACACAAGGAGAACATTTAATGAAAAAATTAATGGTGGGCCAAAATTAATTACTTTTAAGATAAGTCCATCATTTCTGTGCTTGAGCAACAGAAATTAAATGAACAAATTATTATAAGCAATCAATCAAAAAATCTCCCGAGATAAAATAAATGCCACGGACGGGAACTGAACCCATAGCCTTCTGATTTCCGGTCAGCTACTCCAGCAATTAAGCTACGTCGTCTTATTCAATTCAATATGTAATAGTATTTTTTGTTCATAAATTATTGCTTATCAATTTTTTCTCCTGAAAACAATGGACTTTATTTTTGTAGGAAAGGCTTTGTTAGTGCTGAATCTCCCACTAGATGGCGTCGAGACATGTTATAGCATCATTTCGGCTAAAAATTATTGCTTGTAATAATTTTTTATCCTGTCCTATGCATAAAAACTTTGTCTTATTAACATTAGTTTATCATTAAAAGAAATTAAATTCATAAATAATGTTTTAGGTATTTTTGTTTTCTTTAGTAATATTTTAATCATTTTTTTATATAAGATAAAACATTATATAGTATAATACATGATATAACATAAAACATGATATAACATAAAACATTATATGACATAAACATTATAAAACATTATATAACATAAAGCATTATACAACACCCCCATACACACAAGCCCTGTTTATTTATGGGGGTACATCAAATACTAATATTATGTAATTAATAACTGTACTATATTGTGTAATTATATTACGTAATTGTTATATTATGTAATTCGTGTATCTTTTTTTTACTAATAAAAAAAAATAATAAAAAAAAATAATAAAAAAAATATATAACTATATTATACATATAACATAAAACATTATGTAACATACAATATTATATAACATAAAACATTACGTAACATACAATATTATAAAACATAAAACATTATATAACATAAAACATTACGTAACATACAATATTATATGTATAACATAAAACATTATATAACATAAAACATTATATAACATAAAACATTATAAAATATAAAAGATAAAAATACAGCGCTGCAACGCGACGCGACGGTGGACACCCAATGCTGGGCCTAATTGATTGTGGCTGGTTTTCTGCGAGTTGTCTGCAACATGGCCGAAAGAGTAGGAAAAAAAATATGTAAACATGCGTTGTGTGTGCGTGAGTATGTATTATCAGTTGCAGCACTGTCACTCACAGAATGTGGTTTATATTTAGAACAATATTTATATGTTTTTCGTGTAATAATATGAATGCTGCAGTAATGCGTCTAATGACATTTGTACGCATTACCAACTATTTATAGAATACAAGCGTGTTTCATAAATTTCCCGTTTGTGTAACTAAGAACTAAATAAAAATACTTAAAGAAAGTACCTACTTGAACATACACGAGATTTTTTTGACCAATTCGTGGAACTCAGCAATTGAAACATTTTATCCAAACCTACCCCACAATACATTGGGCGTGTTAGAAAAAAAAAAACTTAAGTTACAGCGAAAACATATTGAATTTACGATTGTTCAAATGTTGTACGTGAAACTTTGCTACGCTTTCATAAATAATAATTTTTACTCCAACTTTCTTCAAATATCTTCACATTTTAGCAGCTAACTTTGCAAGTCTATCTCTTATCCATTGAACAACGCCACACTTCATACATATTACGATGTTTAACATAATATGTACTTTTATCTCGGCGCAGATGCTGCGGGAGATGAGACGCGTCGATTCCACTTCAAGCTCAATGTAGCTTTACGGGACTCATAAAAAACTTTTATTATCTCTCATTGACTCTAATCTTATTACAACAAGAACTTTTTCTTACCCATATGAAAGCTTATCGGAATATTACGAGATGGAGCGTCAAAAGTCTATTTCACCGCACACAAAATATGTAGATCTGATCTATAATATTGGCACCTTTTTGCGTCGGGGTCGTATATTTTCTTTCATCATTTGAAAAAATGATATTCAGAGAAAGAAGATAAAATATTGATGACGTCATTTTCTGATTTGTCAAACAAGTATATTATGAAAATTATATTTAGGTTGGAGATTGATATGAGACGTGATATCATAATAGCTGAATCGATTGTTGACATTTATAACGTCACACAGTTTGGCGACTATTTTAACGCATGTCTGAAAAAAGCTTTGTGTGGTTCTTTCCCTGTGTTTTTTTAAGATATTGAAAATCATATGCGTTATGCTATGTAAACTACCGAGCTGAACCTAAAATTATGAGAAAGGAACGAAGCAACCGCAAAAGGCGCGAAACGCCGCTTGAAATTGTTTCTTTCCCGTAATTCGTGGCTCGGCTCGAGTTTCGGTTCCCAAATGTATAAATACGTACCGTTAGAATGAATGAATTATACATTATGTCATGATAACTTTGCCATACCCTAGCCAAGAGCACCAACACATATCCCGGTGCGACCAGCACACCAGCAAGCACTGTATTTTAAATAAAATTTGATTTGAGGATGGGAAGGAGGTTGGAGTTTAATCAGCAGGTATTCATACTAACAGAGAAAAAATATAGGAATCTAGGAGAGGCAGAAAATACGATTTTTTAAATCGTCATTCTCTCTTATAACGATAAATATGAAAAAATACGAAACGAAATCAAAATTTAAGATGCTAATGAATATGTCGGTAAAGGTGCTGTGATTATCTAGACTGTTACATTGTTGCATTACATTTAGTTTAAGCTGAGAAATATATTTCTTTTTAAAAGCCTTCGTGTAACCATATTTTCAATGTGCCTGTATAAAACCTTAATTAATTTCAATGTTTTTTTCCGTGATTCTTTCAGTCCCATGTCCCATGGCACCTCGTGCGTGTGGGAGTCCCCCTTCGCTACGGATCTAATTTCCATTCCCTTAATCGATAGCACCCACGGATAAACCAAGTCAAACACTCCATAGATAACCGAAAAACAGTATTGATTACGAGCAGCAAGGGTTCGAGGGGACTTGCCTGTCGGCTATTTGCACATTATGATAAGTTGATGCAGTAATAAAACGTATTAAACCGCTGTTACAATGTAGGGTCCACTCTCATATGTTTATTCAAAGTGACGTAATAATTTCATGAGTAGTCTCACGATTTTGATTGTTTTTTCATAGTTACGTATTGTAGAATATTGGAAAGTTATATAACTATTTGTAACCTGCAAATTTATTAATTTACTTTATTTAGTCAGTTAAATACAACCGTCGAACCTGTACATTTATTTACTTAATTATTTAGATAAAAATGAAGTGTGTTTTTACCGGATCCCATTTCTATATTCAATTAAACAAAGTCTGATTTCGTATTAAATTATAGGTATGTAAGATTAATTTTGTGGTTTCTAAAATAGCTTGCACAATATATTTTTGGAAAATATATAGTTAACAAATATACAAAATGTACAGCGTCCTTTTCAGGGTGTTTTACATAGGAATAGTTTATAATTATATAAAACTATATTATTACTAAACGCTTTTTTAAACATAACAAAAGTGCCCAGCAACAATCCTTTGTTTTTATTGAGTGATACATTGAAGACGTCCACTGAAGAATCCACATTATTACCCTCCATTAGTATTCTGAGCAATGAATACACATTATGGTAGTTATTCCCAGAATTTCTTAACTGAAAAAAAAAACTCGACTTCTAGTAATCTGGTATTGGTGGAAACCAATAAATAAATCGTAAAAGTAATAAAATGGTAAGAATAAAAATGATAAAAACATGTCAAATTTTTAAGGATGGGTTGATTCTCAGAATCGGAACAATTCATCAAATTTCAAAGTTGATTTTCGAGTTCTGTGAAGGGTCTATTTAATTTCTGTTATTACATCGTTAAACAAAACTGAAATAGTGAAATTTGATAAATTGTTAAAATTCTGTGAAACAATCCATCCTTAATAAATTAGCAGTATTTTACATCCGTAAGTTTTCCCCGTGTAAGGGTTGAAATTATGCATTAGATACAGGAATGAATGTATATTCTCTCATATGCAGGTAACGCATAAACCTCTTTTGTACTGTATTTCTAGTATATGGTTTTGTTCAGAAGGGCATAAATGATGGAGCTGTATTCCAGGATACTGCGAACAAGTTGTTCAATATGACAAAGGGCGCATCCCTTTCCCACCATTTAAATAACAACATTTATTTTTAAAAGAAAGACAAACAATCCCGGATTACGAGTAACCTGATAACATAAGAATAATATATTCTACTTCTATCATTAAAGGAGGGAAATTTACATTGCGTATTTTTTAAGGTAAATAGACTAGCAGAGGATTTAACCCGAGACGCCTGGGAACTCGACGCTATTGAGAATTGCTAACAATGTATTTATTTATTACTAGCTATACCCCGCCGAGCGTTGCCGTGGCTCAGTCTCTCTGTGAAGATAGAGAAACAATAGTGAATTTTGCTTTTACGTCCAACAGATGGCGCTGTTTTTTTGGAAACCATACTTGGGTCCCAACTTCTCCCAACCGTCTGGAGCAATTGAGACTATGGCATTCCCAATCGGGGTATGTTGTGAGGCTGAAGGTATTGGGGAGTGCAAAGAGATGGGGAAGAGAAAGGCGGGGAAATACCTGGCTATTCAGATCTGGTCAACAAACATGGCCAAAAACAATTTAAGCGACTTTCTAATTCTGAATGGTGATCTTACACAAGGGCGATACTGAGAGTATATTCCACTCTGCAACATGCCGCAAATATGATATATATTATTTTTAATTAGTAATTTGTGAAATAACACAAGTTAATTTAGATTCTGTCGAAAAATCAAATGCTAAAATCAACTCAGAAGCAATCGAATTAAAAAATCAGTATGCTGTCTTACAAAACATAATCTCCAAACAAGAAGAAAAAATTGATCGACTGGAATATCAAAGCCTTCTCTGTAACATCGATATAAGAGGCGTTCCCGAGACATCTGCTGAAAACAACATGGAATTAATGAAGAAAATATCAAAAATTATTAACCACAGCAACACCACTTCTCCTCTGAGTCCCGAAATCATAAAAATCTGCAGGCTGGGACAAAAGAAATCCGAAAAAACCACAAGATCCATAATAGCGACATTCAACAACACCCAAGCTCGAGACACCTTTTTAGACAAGATTAAATCATATATAAAATCAACTAATAGCAATCTTAACAAGCTTAACACAGTAGATCTTGGATTCTCGCAGGAAAGAAATCGAATCTACATCTCGGAACACATAACTGCAAAAGGCAAATTTCTACTGGCCCAGACAAAAAAATTTGCTAGAGATCATCACTTCAAATACACATGGATAAAATCTGGCCGTATCTTACTTAGGCAGACCGACGACTCGAACATAATATCAATACACAATGAAGAAGATATTGAACGAGTGAAACGCCAACTTATATGACTAAAGATACACGGTATGCCTATATTTAATGTCATCATGCACACATTTCCAAGAACTGCCACTCTATACCTTTTTAACCACCCAAAACATATTTTAATTAACAATAGCATTACTATCATTACACGTAAATGTAACTTACTAAATCCAAATTATCCAGGCTTATTTTTTCCTAGTCTTGCCTACATCGTAATCCTCTACAATCACACCACTCTCATTTTCTATAAATATACAAAAACCGCATACTATAGCCACAATTCTTACTTTCTCTCTAAACATTACTTAATGATTATATCTTTCTATTACAACAGTCTTTATGTAAACATTGCTTATTACCCTGCAATACCAAAATATTATTTATATACAATTGAATTTGACCCTAAGTACCAGAAAATCACCACCTACTGCAATAAAAATGTCATTGAACTTTGTTATGACAGAACTATGTATAGATACTGTAAAAATTTCTCACTACCATTATCATCTTTATACACCTATGGCACCACTTACTCAAATAATTCCTATCACTTTACCAGGTTCATCCATAAATACAAAAACATCATAGCTATAACCAAAAATGAAACTAACCTCTCACACTCCAGTGCTCATAACCACAATAAGTCATATGTACACCACTTACCCTCAACACCAACACTTACAATCCTTACTTGCGTAACTCTGATTATACATGTAATCCATTCCAACATTATAATTATCTACATAGTTATAATCAAACAAATAAATCTCATACTTTCATTGCATTTAATAACCATTACGATTGTAGATCTTCTATGTATACGTACTTGCTTAATTAATGTTATTCTCTCAAGAACAGAAGACACTAAGTACCGACAAAAACACATCTCAAATAACAATATTCATGGTTTATCAACAAACTTACACATAAACCTAAATTACCCATTTTTTTATTGTTATTAAGTTTAATTTGTAGAACTCCATTTTATTTTTTTATTTTTTATATATACAATAATATTATTATTGGGTTTATAAAAACAGTTTATTTTTAAACAAGTTCTGCTGTGTAATTATTATTACGCGTGACAGCTGTTTCGCCCTCTGAAGGCATTATCAAACTGTGGGTAGCCCACTTACAGACGATAAATTTATATTATTTCTAGGTAGGTATTTTAATTTCATTTACTGATTTCTTAATTGATTTCTAAGTAAAAAAATTATTAATGGTTATTACCCCAGCAAAGTTTCCCCAATTAGTGTAATGTTTAAATTTGACTGAATGTCTTTATGTTAGTTATTCCCAAACGATGAGTAAATTTATCGTCTGTAAGTGGGCTACCCACAGTTTGATAATGCCTTCAGAGGGCGAAACAGCTGTCACGCGTAATAATAATTACACAGCAGAACTTGTTTAAAAATAAACTGTTTTTATAAACCCAATAATAATATTATTGTATATATAAAAAAAAAAAAAAAAAAAAAAAAAAAAAAAAAAAAAAAAAAAAAAAAAAAAAAAAAAAAAAAAAAAAAAAAAAAAAAAAAAAAAAAAAAAAAAACTAAATTACCCAGTCGCTGATGAACACAAACACCCACCATACACAGATGCCCACAATGGACCCAATTAACTCTATTGAGTACTTCCTTAATAACACAACACAAACAACAAGCAATATAAATGCACTAAAAAAAACTATCTCCAAATCAGAAGCTCTAAAAGTATTTGCCATGAATATCCGTAGTCAAAAAAAAAATTTTGATAACCTACTTGTTCTACTTACTGACTTAGGAAATGAATTTGATATCATTGTACTGTCAGAGTGCTGGATTAGCGCTAATTACATCCCGAAAGTAATAAACAACTACTCTGTGTACAACACGTCTCACCACAGGTCACAATCTGACGGGGTCATAGTTTATGCCAAATCTAACCTAACACGTACAGTATCTGAAATTACACTCGACCATGCAAATTGCCTTAATATCTCAATCGACAACTTAAATATTCTTGCCATATATCGCTCCCCTAAGTCCAACAATGTCACCCCTTTTCTATACTCTCTAGAAAAACTTATTCATGAAAAAACCAATGATCTCATCATAATCGGTGACATCAATATAGACATCCTAAATGAATCCAGCCCCCACACTACAAATTACTTAAACCTAATGGCACTACATGGCCTTATACCCTATATCAACACACCTACACGAGTCACCCTCACTACTAAGACATGCATAGATCACATTATGGTTAGATCAAAGCGAACTGCTAACTCAGCTGTATTCGAATCCACTGTAACTGACCATTACTCTACCATTCTTGAACTACACAACACTAAATCATCTCCCCCTAAGCCCAGCAATCCTTCCCATAAAACTGTTGTAATGGATCATCTGATGAAGAATCTAAAAGAAGAAAAATGGGAATCTATCCTGCTTTCTGAAAACGTCAATGAAGCCCTAGAAAATTTCTCTGCATCACTAACTGCTCACATTAATCACGCTATTTTCCCCATTATAACGCCATCCAACAAAAAAAAGAAATTAAAACCATGGATTACAAATGGTCTTATCTTCTGTATACGCAAAAGAGACAGACTCCACAAACAAGCCCTAAACAACCCAGACCCCCAACTCTTGCGCTTCTATAAAAAGTATCGTAACATTTGCAATAATCTAATAATAATAACTAAGCAAAACTATTATAAAAAAAAATTGAAGAATCAGGATATGACAGTAAAGTAATCTGGAACGTAGTCAATGACATCTCAGAAAACAAAAAAACCTCACACAAAA
This sequence comes from Hesperophylax consimilis, assembly GCF_061612785.1. Taxonomy (NCBI): domain Eukaryota; kingdom Metazoa; phylum Arthropoda; class Insecta; order Trichoptera; family Limnephilidae; genus Hesperophylax; species Hesperophylax consimilis. The sequence continues at coordinate 9,944,452 of NC_142856.1, read as the reverse complement.
TTCAATCACTCGTTATTAATGGGAAAAATATCCAAATACATGATGACCCAAAAACCCTAGCCGATCATTCCAATCATTTTTTCAGTAACATCGGTACGAACTTAGCCAACAACATCCTGAAAATGACCAACAAAACACAAAAACTCTTTTCCCCACGGGTAAGACAACAGAACTCTCTTCACCCCGAATTCACTCTAGCCCCAACCTCTACTAAAGAAATCGTTGACACAATCCTCACCATTAAAACAAACAGTGCTGCTGGTAATGACAATATTTCTCCCTACATAATAAAACCCCTAGTTCACTTGATTACCAAGCCGTTAAAACACATCGTTAATCTAAGCTTTAAAAGCGGTTCCTTCCCTCACCAACTTAAACATGCAATGGTTATCCCAATACATAAAGGTGGTGACAAAACAAATATAGAAAACTATAGACCCATTTCCTTGCTAAGTGTCTTGTCGAAAATCATTGAAAAAATCGTTAAAAGTAGGCTTGTCTCCCATTTAGAAACCCAGAAGATTCTCTCGCCTAATCAGTTTGGATTTCAAAACAACCTAAACACAGAATCTGCAATCTTAGAATTGACTGATAAGATCACTAACACCCTGGATGAAGGCGATTCCTGCTTAGCCATATTCTTAGACTTAGCCAAAGCTTTTGACACGGTTTCCCACCCCATACTTCTAAAAAGGCTAACTCAAATAGGTATTCGAGGTAGAACTCTTAACTGGTTCTCATCATACCTAACTGATAGATCGCAAACGGTTAAAATTAACAACATATCTGTAAGTAACCCTTTACCTATCCAATTCGGAGTCCCACAAGGAAGTGTCCTAGGCCCTATTCTGTTCCTCATTTATATAAATAAACTCTGTAACCTTCCCATAACCGGAAAACTAATATCTTTTGCAGATGACACTGTGCTTATATCCCGACATAAAAACTGGAAAGGAGCATTCGACATAGCTCAAAACGACATAGACCTTATAAAAAAATGGTTAGATGATAATCTCCTTACACTTAATGCTGGAAAAACCAAATTCTTAACCTTCAGTCTGTCAGCTGCAACCCAACCTACCAACAACCAGAAGATAATAATTCACTCCTGTCTGAGAACTTGCTATTCCTGTAATTGCCCAGCTCCGGAACAAGTCACTCACATAAGATACCTGGGGGTCATCATTGACCAACATCTTCGTTGGGATCACCACTTGGCCAGTCTAACCCCACGCATCCGCAAGCTCTCTTATGCTTTTCGAAATCTAAGAAATATCCTTACTACCTCAACTCTTAAAACTGTATACTACGCTCTCTGCCAATCCCTACTAGCTTACGGCATTATAATCTGGGGTGGATGTGCACAATCTACCATTGAACCTCTTCTAAAAGCCCAAAAAATGGTAATACGTGTCATTAACAAGCGACCGACAAGATACCCCTCCACTCGACTCTTCATAGAGTATAAGGTCTTAAATATACGACAACTCCACCTAAAATTTTCGCTAATACATTTCCTGTTCAAATATAAAAACAAAACTCTTTTACAACACAACTACACCACCAGAACAATAACCAACGGTCACTACAAAGTACCCTCACTACATACCACGTCAGCTCAAAGACAATTTTTCTTTCTAGCTCCTAAAATCTTTAACCTTATCCCTGAAAACCTAAAAACTGCGAGTCAACCTCATTCCTTTAAAAAACAAATTACGAAATGGATCCTTACACACGGAATACATTACAATTACAATACCCATTCATTCTACACTCTATCAATTTAATCACCTTTCAGACAAAACATAACTTATTGTAACACATAATACATAATCTTACAACACATAATAAACATTTAAACACTTAACATAACATAATCCTTATTCCCTAACTTAGCGGTATAGTATGTAAATAAATAATTAGTATGATCTATTTACTAATAATTTGAGTAATTCTTATAATCTTATAATCTTCTTATAATTCTCTAACTTCTTCATTCTCTTCTTGCAACCCTAACTAGCTCTTCACAATTTTTATTATTATTTTTTCATACCATAGTAATGTATAGATTCTATTCAAACTGTAAAATTCACCCGCCATAACACAGGGTCATCCCTAGCATGGAGGGTGAAATATCAAAAAAACTATATGTTCCCTCTAAGTCTTGTATTAATAAAATAAAATAAAATAAATAAATTAATAAAATTAAATTTTTACTTGCGCACGCCGGGATTTGAACCCGCGATCTCCAGCCTGCCAGTCGAGAGCCTTACCCCCCGACCACGGAGGCCGTCGATGGGTAGTTATTATTGACAGCTGTTCTGCCTTCTGAAGGCTTATCAAACTTATATTTATATAAAAATTAATATAAGTTCTACATAGATACTTATTGCAATCAAAATGCTTTTAAATTTAATACCAATGCCCTTAATAATTTCTGAGTAAATTGTCGGAAATTATCTGAGGTAAATAAATACTAAGTTTCCCGCTTCTTGTATTGTTTAAATTATGTAAAGGTTGTTAAAGTACGGGGTTTACGATTTAATAATTTGGATGACTCACTGGTATTTTATTCCTACGGCTTAGTACAATAATACCTAATTGAAATCGGTTTAAAAATGTCTAGGAGTGGTGAACAAATTATATTCTTTTGTTAATTTATCAGATTACCTTTAGGATTATTAGATATTATGCGTCGTAATATCTCAATAAGAGGAACTGAACCCCGAGGTGTTCAGATTATGATGTGATTTAAGATGTTTAAGAATGTGATGATGAAAGACGAAGAATTCATTCCAAACATTAAATGTGACCCAGGAATCATTCCAGCAGACTCCTCCAGAAAGTCGCACGGAGATATCATCACCCCAACCCGTATTAAATCGTACGGCCGGAATACGGAACCAAGCCGAAGACGTTGCAAGAGATTCGGAAGCATATTCAAGGGGCAAAACCAAGAATCATTTACCGATACTGATGCGGGCAATGTATTTTTACTGTTAACAAAATTATCTCTAAAAACATACACCCCACAAAAGAAAATTAGTCATAAAATGTCGGTAAGCAGATTCCTGGGTAGATTCGGTGAGTGCCATCTGTTGTCACAAATTAAAATTATATGTCAAACTTATACATAACTCCCATCTATCGACAAAGTAAGAAACCTTGTATAAATTGTATATACAAAATTTATGTAATTGAGGCTACGTAAGATTTGGCATTTCGACTAATCGATCACGCCGTAATAGAGGACGTAACGCGAATTTGAGAGTTCAAAATGTATGTAATTGAAGATACGCAAGATTTGGCGTGGACTAATCGATCACGCCGTAACCGAGAGGACGTTGCGCGATTCGTTCCACTGAAAGGTCCATTGTAACCCCACTTTCTTAGTATGAAGATGTAATGATTACAACGGATCTATCAGAGGTATGTCTTCATATCTGATGGGAATGAGCGGAGAAAACCATTACTCTACGACAATTATTCATTATGTATTATTATATATATTATGATAACTAATATTAAGTTGTACCAGGAACGAAAGAGGGTGCGACGGGCGACGGCATGATCTTGTCACCGAGAGGTCCGTTGCAACCTATATTTCTTCACTAGGAGAGAAAACCTATCAGCGGTATGCCTTTAGTACGAGATGCAAATGAACGAAGAACCATTACACTACAGCAGGCATACATTATATATTATAATGTATGATAACTAGTAAGTATGCAGTAGCAGGAGCGCAGAAGGGCGCGGCGGACAAGTCGGTCAGTCACACCGCCTAGAAGCGAGTAGTGACTACTGACTGCCGGCTGAAAGGGTCAGGTTTTATCTCCCCGCTGCGCTTGTGGAATTAGCATATCTTCGCACGCAATGCGTCACGTAACCAACCCGCGGTCCCGTCCATTTACATTAGCCATGGCGACGTAATGAGTACGTCACCCCAACCCCGCACGTTCGGCGTTATGACAATTTGTTGACAAAGCAATGGCAGAAAAGTATATAAATTTAATTTTAAAACATATCACCGTAACACTATAGTTATATCAACCCTAGGTCTTGACTTCATCGCCGTACTCACACACATGCATAACTCAGATACAGCGTATTTCGTTTAGACAACAATTAATGATTATTTTACAGTTAAGAATTCGAAACCAAAGCGTGTTGAAGTCGGTTAATTAAAATGCACAGTAAACAATGACAAATTATGCGCTCTTAGAATATTCTTATACAGTGAACATATAAACTAACTGTCCCTTTTCCGCTAGTCACAATAAGTAGGCGTAAATGAGAAAAAAGAAATCGCGCATAACTATACGTTGGAGGATGCCAATCACTTTCCCACGGCGACGGCGTTCTAAGGCAACCGACAGTTTCCTCCTTCACCATACACGTCGAGAATAATTTATTTTTATTTATAAAGAAAGTTACTTTTCATAAATATGAATCTAAACTCATTTAGCATAACTACACAGGGAAATTGATGTAAAACACTATATTGATATAGATATGTGAGTGTATTATCAGCATCAGCCATTGTTCATATACTATATTTATTAGTAGTATACGTATTCCAACGAATAAATGGGATGAAAAGTAAAAAAAAACAAATTGTAGCAGAAAGCTGACACAAATAAATCTATTTATAACGATACGAAATCAAAATAATGAAAACTGAGATTATTTAACTCGCGATATCATTCACCCGATTGAACTGGAACCGATATGGGTAGGATACGCTGTAGGCATCACATATACTTGCTGTTCCTCTTCCACTAGCGACAATAAGAAGGCGTAAATAAGACAAAGGGCTGTTCCTCGACGGTGGAAGCTTATACCGATGCACAAATACTTTCAACGGGAAGCTTCTTTATTGCAGCCAACTCTCGCTGCGTTACCTTTACCTGGCGACAGATCCCCGAGTCGAACAGGACAAGGGAAAGATGATGAGAAAAGAGAAAAGGATCGCAATAGAGATAGTTGAGACCGGCAGAAGTGGAGACGTTTCTTAAATGCAGTCAGGAGTCTTCGTGGGTTATATAATGTGACTAACAGAAAACGAGATCTCTATCTCCCTATACGTTTTTTTCGTCAGTCACACAAGGCGACAAACCCTCTTAAAATCCTCCCCTAATCTCCTGCTCTATAAAAACCAACCCCACTACTTCCCCACCCGCCCAGTGATCGCATTAATTAATGATGCCCAATGTACGTAGATAAACAAAGCGCGCTCAGCCATTATCCGCAACAATACGTATTCCTCGGCAACTAATCGACTGTGTCATATTATTGCGTATTCCATATTGGACCCGGTAATGGGCCGCCTACTTAATTTTGTCTCGCCTACTCTATAATGTATAATATTACACTGAATGCTCCATATTGCCCCGACCGACCGTAGCCCAGGAGAGAAGAAGTGAAATGGGATTGGTTCGGTTCTGTAGCATAATCCGGGAATACAACAATTGATTCCTGTTCCAGCCCGGTGAGTAAAGTGAACACGAATACGGAAATTTAATCAAGTAATAGGCGCGGGGCACCTTTGCTTCGTGTAAATCTTCATACGCGATTTCCGACACGGGGGAAATAGAACATATAAAACGGTGACAGGTAGGGGAAAATCGTTTTGGGAAAGGACTGAATTTCCTTTTGATGTGTTCGGGTAGAATGGATAAACATACTAGTTCAGTTTGCCGTCACGAATATACGTGATAATTAGTATTTAAACGATTTTATATCATGTTTCGGAAGTTTGTAACTTTGTGATTAAAAATTATCGAATGAAACAGAATAAAGACTAGAAATTGAGAAAGTCATTAATAATAACGATAGCATCTATCATAACAAATTAAACCTTACTTGTGGCACCCATATTTCACATGTTCCCGACATTGTGTCCCCTACTTTGTCCTTATCGGTCCCGTTCATAGCTTTTGTCTCTCTTACACCTGCCCTGTTTGAATCTTCTAATTTTCTAATGTACATAATATTTACGCCGTGTTTAGTATCTGCTCAGCTTTTGGTTCAACATTGCCAGGAACTCATGCGTTGATTATATTATTTCGGCATCATATATTTAGAATTAATGAAGAAACAGTCATGCCAAAACCGGTTGGAGTGTTCGTATAAATAAAACGAAGCACAAAAGTTACAGATTCGTTAACAGGAAGGGATATATTTGAAAGCCTTGACATAATTCCCTTCGTTTTGCACGAGGTACGAAAGCCTTAGAATAATCTCTAATTTACGCAAACTTTATTTAATCAACGAATATAATTTCGATTGTTCGGGGATTAAAACACCTTTCTGTCGAATAAATTTCCAAATCAATTCGACGTAAATCTTCCGGTCTAATAGAATGAATACCGCAGACGCAAATTTTAGACTCGCGAGGCGTTTAGTCGCTAGCATGGGGAGGGAGGCAACCACCCACAGTAGGAATCAGAGTTCGTCAGCATATACAGGGCTGGAAGCAAAACTCATTAGCATCGGCGCTTGGGGAGGGAAATTTTCCCCCCGTGCAAATCAAGAATATTAATATAAAATGACGTATTAATTTCAACTATTTGGTCGGCCTGAAAGTTTGCAAGCGTTGACAGTTGAAATGAATGTTGCCAGTCTTGATACGAAGAACGGTTTGCGGATTACATTATACAATAAACGTATAAAGTTGGGGCTAACTTTTAATGTTTGCATGTTCAGATGCTACATTGATGGCGTGATAGGTAATTATTCAGTTATTTTTGTTTTTTACGAACTCGGGTCAGACTGTCACGATGTTTTTGCGATCCAGAAACGATAAAAAACAATGTCAACTAATGTTTGGAAGTTTTATTTATGGGAAGTCATCCATCTTCGGTCATCGCTTTAAATATATCCACTTTGAAGACGAAAAGCAAAAAAAAGGTACTATATCAGAGCAATTTTGTCAGATTATAACTCAGGTTACAAGAAATATTAGATTAAAATTAGATAACGTTGGTTAAAAAATTGTTCAACGCATTTAATTTTTGTATTCTAATGTATTATTTAACATGAAAATACATAATTTAAGCACGCGTAATCTGAATTTCTACCAAATTATAACATATTACTCACTTTGAGTTAACGTTAAGTTTCTAAAAAAAATTGTTTTGAAGATAATTCCTACACATTTAAAGAGCCGAAACAGAAATTATATGAAATTGCCTCGATAAAAAAAAAACGCAAATTATCCTCACAAAATTATTTTTTTTTAAATGTTCCGTTATTTAACATGTTATAGATATAAAAAAATTCAGAGCGTATCTTTAAATGCAACTTAGGCATCTGTCGAGAGATTCTTGCTCTAATCTAAACGAGTCAAGTTTTATTGAATATTTACACAACTTTTCGTTTAATTCTTATAATTTCTCTAACATAAGTATTTACATATCTCTCTTTCGGTTCCATGATAACTCAACACAGTGACAATTCAACACACTTTTAAAAAATGATATAAAGTCATTAGAAACGATGAAAAAAAAATTACCCTAACCTAACCTATCCCACTTAACCCAGTTAATAAAGTTTTTGTTTCATCACTTTCCATGACTTTATATAACTTTTTAAAGATGTGATGATTTATCCGGTCACCCTCTTTTTCATACCATCTTCTTCTTATTTTTGAACGCTTATTATGGAGTCTTAAACAGCTTACAATCTTCACTAATTCTTTTATAAAAGTAAAACCGTTATTTTTTTAAAACTAATTATTACTATAAGCCAAATATACTTATAAGTGATTATCCCTAGTGTTAACTGTAATAATCAACTTATAATAATTTGCAACATTTGTAATAATATCACGTCTTGATTCCATGTAGGTAAGCTATCTCATGATAATAACCATGTTTCAATATTTTATTTTATTTATTTATTTAGTAAAAGATTATACATTTATTTACATTATTTGAGAAATGTTTTGACTGCCCAACTAGGAGGATTCCCGTTTTAGGACAGTCAAATTAGGATGAGTATTAAAATTTTGATAAGTTGTTTGATAAGTATAGTATTAAAATAATAATGAAATAATAGGTATATGTACTTTTAACTGGTGCCTAAGCCCACTAACATATTTTTTATAAATATGAATAACAAAGAGAAGAAATAGAATAAAATAAAGTATCCAATTAAACATAAGATTATGTGATCATTTTTTATTTTTTTATGTGAATACCCCACAAGAGTACCAACTGCTCTCAACTTTCTGGAGCCAGTAAGACCCCTCCTTGGGGTATTTAGTGAGGCAGAAGGTAGTGGGGAGGGGAAGGAGATGGTAAAGAGGAATGTGAACTGGCTATTAAGATTTGGTCACCAAACACGGCCAAAGCCATTTCAAGCAACGTTTCAATCCTAAATGGTGGTTCTTACACCAGGGCTATACTGAGAGTATCTTCCATTCTGAAACGTGGCACATATATACCATAAATTTAATAAAAGGATTAAATTGTGAAATAACACAAATTAATCATATTAAATTCACTAGCACGCGCCGGGATTTGAACCCGCGATCTCCATATTGCTGGTCAAGAACCCTACCCCTCGACCACGAAAGCCGTCTTTTTTAAAGTAATTTAATAATATATTGCTATACTATTCCGAATTTGCCTTTCTGTCTTCATTGCATATAAATAAATACTAGAACAATAATAGAGCAACGACACGAGTCCTCTCATTTTTCTTCGTAAGGTGGAGGTCAAAGTGAGATGCTGAGGTTATTCTTAAAGTTACACAAGCCTAGTTTAAAATTATGAATTATCTACCAAATAATAAAGCAACTCGGTAGGAATACATTGTGACTTATTCACACAAGAGTATAAACGATGTTGTCGTTAAATTTACTCTCTAGTACTAAATGTCTCGAGACCAGATTAGACCTAGAAATTCTCCTGGATTAAAAGTACAAAAATATTCTTCAAAGTTTTGGATTAAACTTTTGATATAGCTAATTAAAATTTGACGAGGCAGACGGGTGTTAAGTCGGGAGAAAGAAGCACCGAGCGCTGAAAATATACCTAATTGAGATATTTGATGTATGAAGTTGGACGAATTAAATAAATTATTCTCGGGAACTCGGCAAGAATTCCCAGAAAATGTAAGAGAATTTATAATTTCACACATACAACATCAATAACTTCCTTCAGCAATTTTGCAGGTGTGTGTTTATATAATTTATCTTACACACTGATAAAAACTAATTACTACCTAAAGAAAATTATAATTATCGACGCTGATTTTTTTTATAGGCAGATAAAAAACACGACGAAAATAATATGGTATCTAATATTTTACAGAATTATTAATCTTCAGTTAGCTCACATCATATAAAGTACAAATTTCATAGCTTGAGAGTCGTTTCTTGAAAAAACAACAAGTTTCTTCTTCGCAGTTAAGATTTTAAGATCTTCGTGATTTTTACGCAAATAAAAATAGATACAACAATAAAATTGAAGGTCAAGGTTGTTTTAATTGCTCAATTACTTGACTCGTGCCATTCTCAGATAAACCTTTGGATTCAACAACCGAAGATCACTTTCCCGTATTTCCTGAGGGCAGGTGGTGCCGCATTCAGACCGGGAGCAAAACGAAAAAAGGTGCAACAGACTTTGCAGCTGTCGCGTTCCGTACCAATAATCCGCATACACAAAGCATGACACTCAATAAAAATGCACAAAGCAAACGTACCCCTCTTAATCTCATCGCATTATAATGATTGCTCCCTTTTCATATTATATCGAATTCAAGATGGCGGCCGGAGCGGCGCATCTGTCACATAATATTGTGATTATGCGCGGGTTCGTGTTCGAAACGATAGGGGGACGCGTGCGCAGAAACCGGTTTCCATTGTGACCGAATTTCGTGCGCACAAATGATGCGAAGCTCGGCCCTGATTGGGGAGAGGGCACGCGCGCAACAGGGCTATTGCAAATTATCTATTCTATTTAAAACTGTTCATTTATCACTAAGAATTGTCTGAAAAACGAATTTAATTTTCGAATCAAATAATGTATGGCGTTTAGTTCCACATGCCTATTTGACATTATTGTACTGAATTATTCAATTAAATTTAAGGCTTCATTGTCATAATTCACAACTTATTTTCAACATGCTTAATTAAATTTTGTGGTAGGTAGATACCCAATTGAAATTGGATTTTATATTTCTAGAATGCTCTATGGATTTGGCGAATGATAGTGTGGTTACAAAGAATTGTGACAAAATATATCTATTTTATTATTTATAGGAATTATATTTTCAGTCCTTTAACCGTCGAAATTTGCATGATTTAGTTGACTAGAACTCGATCGTCAGGCACTTTAAAACTTCCTCTTTCAATTCTCCGTGTCCTTCTGCCTAACAATATTTCTCAAATGCGGACGCCAGAGTTCGGCTGGCTTCGGGCAGTTAAAAACTAAATACATATTGCAGGTAATATTAAATGCTATGAGTACCACAAAAATATCGGACCTTAATAAAACTCTACCATTTTCACTTCTCCAATATTAAAATGCGGGAGCACATTAAAATAGTAATAAATAAATTAAAATCCCGAATTTTTTTTTCACCAATTTACAAGGTAGCTATGTTGTATCAAGATCCGACTTTGCCGAACTACGTAGAGAGAGATTTAATATTCACACTGTACATTTAACCGGGGTTTATTGTTGGCGCGGGGTGCAAAAAGCCACCCCACCAACCGACGAACAAACCCCACTAATTCATTACCAACTCGCCCCCGAGGGAGATCCACAGTCCATGCATGCCCCTATATCTGCGAAGGTATTACGGTTCAGAAGAGTGATTAAAACACGAACAAAATCGGGTTTGGAGTGGCTCGACCCGTTTGGACAGATGCGTCTCTATAAAAAAATTGATTGAACGGGGGATTAAAATGAAAATAAAATACATGAATGGAAAACACGCAGATGAGCATTTTTTTAGTGACAGTGAGATGTGTTTGTTTTATGAATGGTGAAGGAAAAAATGCGCAGTATATATTTCGCACTATCGGGGCATAAAGCTTGAAATAAACTCCTACATAAAAAAGACTGACAAAAATCCAAACAAATTTACAAAAAAAATCCTTATTTGACATATAGTGACAAATTTTACACATCAATCTCAGATATATAGTCCAAAAACATACCTAAATTATACAATACGATGATTTTGTTTTGTGTGTAAATTCTTGACTGTTTGTAAAAACATAAATACCAATTTCAGTTTTTTATCTTAAAGATGGGGCTATAAAAAAAACTAGTCGCTAATTTAACTATAATCGTGAAACGGATTTAATACAATCAGCAGATTTTGAATATAGTTCGATTAAAAAAACACAACAGAATAAGGTTGGCACGTTCCTAAATATGGCCATCTTTAGATCGACGATGAGAAGAGAAATGACAAAGTGCGCGCAGTGGCTCCGTTAGTTAAACTTACCCCTTCGCAGCGCCAAAAGCACCCGAGAACAATAATACACGAGATAAATAACACGTCACAACAGCAGACGCAGGCAAAGTTGTCAAATTGTGTAATAAGTTTGTTCCTGCCGCTAACAGTTCCGTTAAAACCTCTCTTTCTGTTGCATTCGTCGTGTATAAGAAAGTGGGGGAGGTTACAACGGAGCTATCTGCGATATTCTATTGTAGCTGTAGTGTGGGGTCTAGGATGAATGGATGTGATATCAACAGTCCCTATTTCAAGTTATTAAGCCTTCTTATAAACATTAATCTTACTTGCTTCTAAGGGAGCATCAAACCGCGCGTACAGAAATGGAACGTGGCGCTTTTCAATCTTTGAGATGAGTATATTATGTGATACGAATGGTATTACTAAAAACGTAGATTGCGATGACAGGGCAGCGTGATGCCGAGGCACCATACTTGCTGTGCATTCTACCCATTTATAGATCCGATTGAAGAAACCCATTTTGTAGAAAGAAGGAAACAAAGAGATAGCCCATTTGCTCAACTCAAATTACTCAGTTAATGAAACGTAATAAGAACTAATAAGTTATATTGTAATAAGCAATATCAAAATTCAGATAGAACTCCAAAGAGTATTGTACATCCCTTAAGTTGCACCTTCGAACAAAAATAGTGTTAGTGTCACAGTAAAATGGGTTTTGGTTTAAGGGCGGAAGTCATTAAATTACTTACACGCAGACCGTGCCACAGCTGTAAACACAACAAGGTAGGTACGGTTAAGAGTCATCTAGTAATCATCAACACATCAACCAATGAATAGATAATACACGCTAGAAATGCCCTCCACGTAGACTAGAATTAAGCTTTGTTTGTCTTACACTGCCTGACATCGTATATCGCCTTCATCATAATATGAAAAAAAAAATGAATATTACATAATGATTATAAAAGAATTTCGGTATTTTAAATTTAAGCAAAGAATGGTCAGACTTTCGGATCAAGTAACACGTCACACTTCTTTTGCTGTTTTTATTATAACAATCAACCAATGAAAAATGGAAAGTGGACACAAAAAAGGGAAGGGAATAATATTACAACCGTAGACAGCTGATTTGTGACTTCTCCATGTTTCTCATGAACGATGCATGTAATAGAAATATAGGTTGTAACTGAGCTCTCAAAAACAGGGACATACTTGTTACACCATTCATAAACAAAATAATCTACGCAAAGTGGCGATTTAAGGAAACTAATATATTATAACTTGTTCCTGTGCCAGATGTGTCACTTTACAAGAATTTTTTTTTTTCGAAGATAGAATTCGAATTAGAAGTAAGCCAAAAGTTGGGGGTGTGGCATTATATAATTTATATACATAATACAAGCTAGGCTATCAAAGTGTTGTATTACAAATAGTATATTTCTATTAATATAATAATTGTATAGTTTGCTGGCCTGTAAGTAGGTACGTTTTGTAGTTTGTAAACACAACAGTTTGAGAAACTTTAAGTAAAAAGAACTCACCTGCATAGATTATCGAGGCAAAAATGTAGAATATGTATAGGTAATTGGCTGTTAAACATGTACAGAAAATATTATTTTGTGATAAGGAGTTCTTAGATATACGGCGCGTGAAGGATTTACAGTGTGACAAACGAAGTACAAGCTTTATATGTGTAGTTGATTAGATGATTATTTGTATAATGTTGTGAATACCACACAAGTGGTATTTACTATGGCATCCCAAATTGGGGTATGTTGTTAGGATGAAGGGGGTGGCGAGGGAGATGGGAAAGAGGGAGTTTGGGAAGTAGGTAAGTCACTAAGTACGGCTAAAGTAATTTAAAGCAACGTCCGATTTTAGTTGTGGTTTCACCAATACTGAGAATCTACGAAAACAGGGTGGGCTTTGTTTAACCCCACGAAAGAACGTCAGATTGTAAAAGTGAAAAGGGTAACTGTATAAATAAATACTCGATGGCAGCTGTGCCGAGTGGGCTGAGGGGGGTAGGGAAAAGGAGAAGATGGGGATGAAAGAGAAGAGGACCCCACACGGAGAGAATCTAGCAAGAGGAGCGCGTGATAAACGAGCAGCATTAATGGGAGAATGGACCGACGCGGACGTGGATGCTGAGAGTTGAAATCGAAATGAAACGCTGTCTAATGTTGTCCGTCTCGGTTGGCTTTGTACTCCAAAAAATAGGAAATGGTAAATAAGAATATGTAATGAACGTTTGTGAATATGTATGAAATAGACATTGGTTTATGAAAGATATAGCGTAATTATGCCGAGGTATAAAAGGGTATGTCTGCTTTGTTATTGCGTATTTTTTCACCAGTAACCATCCTTCAAGTAACTTGAATAACAATAAACAATGTTAATATTCTACCTAAACTGTATTATTATTACTCTACCCATCATTAATAATACTCAAAGATCATCGAGTAATCATCTAAACAAGAAGTACCACAAGTAAAACAGTAAGGTACTAGAAATTGGCGCAGCCGGTAGGATCAAAATATTCAGTAGACAACATTTATAGCTACACCAGAAAAAATTGGAGCAACAATAAGAGGCGTCAAAACAAGTGTAAGGAATGAAGCGTGAATCCATAAAGATTTGCGATGAATGAATTTTTTTATTTGTTTATAATGTTCACCGCCTGTATAGTTCAATAATAAATTATTGATTGAAGTTATTTTCTCGTAAAAACAGGTGTTAAAGTGTTAACAGGTGTTAACACGTCATATATTTGAATCAGTTGACGTCATATTGTTGGCAATCTGTCCACATTATTTCGCTCCGCAATGGTTGGCGTCCCGATTTGTATATAATTATCCCGTCAGTAGCTGTTTTACAATAAAACATACCTACATATTTAGAATTGTAATCAGCAAACATTTTCATCACTCAAAAGAGAAACACCGAATCATGAATTCATATATTGTTAAGCCGTTAAATGCAATTAATTGATTTTTTGTGAATATGAACGAATATTACAAAATTCTCAGAAGTAGTTTACCTTTCAACATTACTGCAGTAGGTATAGGTAGTTGATGAATAAATAGCCTACCAGTTTTCATCATGAGGGCAAATGTACTATACCCTAAAATTCTAACAGCACAACAAAAGAGGCATCTTAAAACATATCCAATTTGAGTGATGATATTATAACAAGTAAATATTATACTGTGTAGCTAGGTACAATCCGGGAGAATGCAGAAAGCTGGGGTGAATGCCTCTTTGGTTGTTTATTTGGTAAGATAAGGCTTTGTTTGCGGTCGGATGGGTTTTCTCAGAAGGGGGCGAGAGAAAAATATTCCACGAAACAAGTTGTTCGTTGTTATTCACAAATATAAATAAATCACCAGTCAATTGCAGCGCGGCGCAACGTCAAATGCAACTCGCATGTGGGTGGTATTGGGCATGTTTGAGACCTCGCTACTGCATTGATAAACAAAATAGAATTATACAAACTTACATTACCAAAAAGACACAGGTGGCTGTGACAAAGATTCATAAAATAAATATAAAAAACCACTGCACTCAAATGTGTACATGAAAAATTGTATATACTTGTATTAATATGATTGAGAGTAAGGTTAAATAATTCGTGAACAACTCTGTTCATTCGGCACGTTGTGGTATTACAGTGCTTTACTACAATTTGTCCTTCTGTTTTGTATAATATAAATAAACATGTGACGTATATATGAATGCTGTGTAGGGGTCATGAAATCATGTTTTCAGAAAGATAATTCTGTCTGAAGAAGTATTTTGCGAATGAATTTCTCAAATGGGAAAAATCATAGAAATAAAAGAAAAAGAAAAGAAGAAAAAGAATCATCGAAATTATTTTCACAATCGAATCGAATGTTGCAAGTAAAAGTATACATTTAGTTCATAAGCAACCGTCATAAATTTCATAGATTCATTAGGAAAGTTTACACTGCTGAAAGTTTTGCTTAAACAATCATTTGATTTCAACAATTAGATTACATAATTTGAGATTTTAGCGATCGTCACAGCCGTGCAGTGTCCATTATCAGTCGTTACACTAATGAAAACAAAGCGGGAGATATAATTCTGGGGGTCAATGCTAGAATGACTTATGTCAGTTTAAGGGCATTTGATTTAGTTACCAGAACTACTTTAAAACGTCCCTTATTTCAATGCTACAAAAATCAATGTCAGGTGATCTAGGTTGAAGAAAATGTGGCATTTCTAATGTAGAAGTCAACATACTGATCAGCGTACTTTATTCTTCATACCTGAGAGATCCACAAATTTGAAATTGGCACTTCAATCACATGGCCCAAAATTTAAATTTATTTTAAATAAGGTTTATGGTAAATATTGAATTAAGCAACGTTTTGAATATTGAATATAGTAACATAGTAGGCATAAAATCAAATCATTATCTTCCTTCGCATAAAGACTGTTTCTCATATAACAAGCTTCCGAAAACGTCACGACTACATTACGTAAATCTACGTTTCCAAGCGACGCGTGACGTTGAGATGAAATAACACCAGAGCCAAATACCGTGCGTAATGTAATAAATTGGTAATTACATTAATGATAATTATTGCCAAATTACTAAAAATATAATTTGAGTGTATGTGTGTGACTTCAAAATGATCTTTGATACGTCAGATACGCGAAATTAGTAATGTTTTAGTAAAATTCGTAACACTTGAATTACGCTTAAAATACGAACATTATAGTCCTGCTACTGAGATATCCGTTGAACCATATATTTCTATATTCATTACTTTGTCGTTTTTATTACGTGAATATCGCACAAGAGTCCCAACTACCCTCAACCGTATGGAACTAGTGGGAATATATTGAACTAGTGGGTGGGAGAAGGAGATGGGGTAGAGAATGGTGGGAAAGTTCAAGACTGTTCAGATCTAATGAATCTACGTCGGCAATGCTAAATTACACTAACACAATTTTTTTAACTGTTTTATAGCATTTTTAGACAAATTTAAAAAACATTGATATTGATCAAATTATGGCCCTGCCACCTAAAGTTCATTTAAAAATCATCGACTAGCAATCCGGAGGTCGCATATTTTATTTGATTAATTTGCAGTATTTCACAATTTATTCATTTAAAAATAGTATATTTGCGGCAAGTTCCAGAGTGCAAGATACTCTCAGTATCGCCCTGGTGTAAGACCACCGTTCAGAAATAAAACGTTGCTTGAGATGGCTTTAGCCTGTTTGGTGACTAGATCTAAATATCCAGGTACTTTCCCACCTTCCTCTCCCCACTACCTTCAGCATCACAATATATCGCTATTGGGGATGCCATTGTCTCACTGGCTTCAGACGATTGGGACTCTTAAATTAAATTATTATTAAATTTTAAAAAATAAATTAAATACACATTTCTGTTGTTATGCTTCATTGTGAGGAAGATCTTGGTTAATGAGCTATTAGCGGTTTGCCTATTAAAATCATTTTAATGTCATGCCGACTCAAACTAGATAAAACGTTTTCTAAATTATATCATTAGGGTTGCTCTTGGAAGGAGTATCATTATTAGTTATGACAAGGGAGTGATAGCTTCACCATTAAAAATATAATGAAAACTAATAGCAAAATAGTCACCGTGACATTATTTCAGATAAGGCAATTAGCTACTTTAAATACTCCATTAAAACAAAATTATAGCGTAAGTGATTAAAGGTGCGCCCAAAAACAAACAAGCCTTCTATAAACCATTTTAATTGACTGGTAATATAAGTATCAGATGAAGGAAAGGTATTCAGCATTAAAATGCTTCATTAAAAAATCATTGCGAATGGAATGTTCTTTTTACAAAAGCCGTTGTGCTTTACGTATTTTAGCTCACCTGTGGATTTGCCGTAAGAACAGGGTATATTCCAAGCGACACTTGTTATGATAGCTTCTAGGCGATGTCGATTGGAGCGCTCACGGTGGTCATCATGAATCAGTAAGCCACTCCAAACGATAGTGGCCGGAATATTCCGCGTTGGGAATGGGTTTTCCGGACGCCGCCGCTGGGAAAATTCCAAACGATCGGTTTGAAGTGCCTCGCGAGGTGACGTCGATTGGACCTATTTCGGGGAAAATTGCGCATTAACGCGAATCAACGGTTTTCGGAAGTTTTTCCCAACTTACTTATTATAGTTCCTAAAATAGTTCAAGCAGTTCGAAGGTAAGAGAAATGAGAAGTAATTACTGACAAGATAAGATATAAAAACGAAAATAAATTGTCAAATTTATGTATTAGTTTTACTACCCGGCTTTGCCCGAATTTTAAAATTCCTTTATTTAAAACTTATTTCAATAAGTAAATGCTTATTACAACGACATAAAAAATGTTTGTAGATTTGATAACCCTAGAGCTTCTCTAAATAGTATAAAATAAAGTCGCTTTCCGCATCTGTCCGCATGTGCGCTTAGTTCTTCTAAACTACGCAACAGATTTTGATAGTGTTTCCATTTTCATTTAGAGAATTTTAATAATTTGCCGGCCTCTGTGTTTCCTCCCTCCTGCAGCATGGATCTCTTCAAGACCCTGATTCAATCCAAAGATTACATAGGCCCCGAAGAAATTATTTCCCTCAGGGCCTAGTGGGAGTTATTGCAAAAAATACTTGATTTTTTTTCTTGCTATCAAGTTTAATTTGTAGAACTCTATTGTATTTAAAAATAAACTTTTCTTTTCAAATTTAAAAATAAAATTATTGAATTTATAAAAGAAAAAAACAAAAAAATACGATACCCAGAATGTCTGAATCGTTCCCACAATCAATTCCGATTTTGAAAATCAAAGCAAATCTCAATTCTAGAGTTCATTGAACCTGAGTTACGCACAGACAAAGAGATACACCACCGAAATAATAATAATAATAATAATAATAATAATTGGATAATTTGTATAGCGCCGTTTTTGTGAAAAATCACCTCAAGGGCGCTGTACAATTTATTTCCTAGGATCTACATTTGTTATTTAGACCAACTGTGCCAGCACGAGGTTCGTCATCCGTTCAGGCATGTGTCTGCCGCCAATATAGCGCTGACATGTATCTGCTGCCAATAAAGAGCGCTGACACAACATCCTCACATAGACAACAAACCTTGGCAGCACCGCTGTGACGCTCGACAAAGACAGAAGATGGAGACTTTGCTGCAAGAGTCCTAGGTAGCGAAGGAACTGTACCAGCTGCTGCAGGGAGAGAGACTACCCCGTCCACCAACTGTGCCAGTACGAGGCTCGTCATCCGTTCAGGCATGTGTCCGCCGCTAATATAGCGCTGACATGTGTCTGCTGCCAATAAAGAGCGCCGACACAATATCCTCACATAGATAACAGACCTTGGCAGCACCGCTGTGCAAAATCACCTCATCCTAGTTTACCTTAGTCTCTCCAGTCACCTCCCAGCCTTTCATGCCACCTAGTGCATCCTCTCGACCCTTTCAGACTCCTTCCTGGCTCCAATAAATTCTTTCTATTGTCGTGATCCGACGATTTCACACCTCTGTCTCAGACCCTTAGGGCTCGCTTATCGCAGGCTATCATAAGCAAAATCTTGAACCAAAGTCAAAGTGAAGTTTATGAGTGTCATCTGTAACAAAATACATAAACAAAAACAGAAAATAAAAACAAAGACAAAAACTTTAAACAAAATATGGCTTATCTGTCCTCCATGCAGACATCCTCGGTTGAAAAGGTCCCGTAATTCGTGGTATGTTTCATGTTTGAACAAACGGGTTTTAAGGAATATAAATACTACCTACTGATCACGATTTGACACGAATGCATTTTTTGTGCATAAAACACAAAATTTAAAAAATTACTTAATTAAATTTATTGCCATTTTGTCAGCGTCTATCGTCTGCTAGCGAAATAATTCATTATTGCGATGCCATTGAACCTCCGGCGAATGAATCAATAAAAGGGCGCCATCTGCTCGTCTGCTGCGAAGGTTCCAACCAACCAACCACCATATGATCAGACCCTACCTATATCTACTTAGGTACAACCTACAATCTACTGGCCACACCACTTTGTGGTAGGCAGTAAGCAGGCTGGGCCGTCAGCCTTTAATTGCACACGGAGAACACTTTCTGATATTAAATACTGTTAATTCATTAAAAATCAGTAATACTAATAAATCTAAACGAGACATGAAACAGAACAAGACGCAGAAAAACAAAACAAACTGGAAATCGAACCTAAGACCTCTGTTTTACCGGGACAACTCCGCCATTGGGAACTAATAATTTTTACGTCATTTTTGTCGATCTAATGTTCTTGTTCCGTATCATATTTCGTGTAGATTACTTCTTCAATTATACAATACATTTACAAGAGTGACTTTTGATAACTGTACCTATGTAGTTTTTGTTCTACTGTTCATCTTACCCGAGTCATCAAACGGTTGAAATGTGAAAATTACACAAAACAATTGTTAAAAAGTTTTTTTGACAATTTTTGCAAAAATCACTCTAATTGTATCATATTCAACTATCGGTAGACGACCAATAGATTTATTAAATCAGAAATTTACAAAAAAATATATATATATAAAGCAACTTTTGAGGCCCATGAAGCAACGATGTCTAAAAAAATCTACATACATTAACGGTCCACCCTAACATATATTATAGTGGTTGCTAAAATACCTAATATAGGGCATATATTACAATAGTCGAGGGACAGAGTGCCCCCACAGAAACCCGCAGCTGGCAGATGGGCACATGTAACAAGGACTTTATAATTCGTCAATTTAGTACCCACCCATAACGCATTTACTACTTGTGTAATTAATACACTAGCATCCTATGCTACGGTGCAACGAACCAAAACAAAAAACCTATTCTATGATTACAAACAATAGAGATATCGAAATACTATCCTTTTTAACGATGCTAATTATGGTAAATAAATTTTTTTAAGGATTAATTTTTTTGTTTGATTATCTTATTTAATACTACTATTAATGAATCAACGCAAGCCCGTGAAATGTCACGGGATATTATAATTCAAAAAGACAATTAAAATAATTTTCTTTTAAAATATCATATTACCTTAGGTACTTTATCGCATGTCCGTATTTGTTCAAACAAACAGTTCCAATTTTGAAAATAATACTTAAATTTAAAGCACATTCGCGTTTTACAGTTCATTGAATAGGAGTTACGTGACGGCCTCCGTAGTCGGGGAAAGGCTCTCGTCTTGCAAGACGAAGGTCGCGGGTTCAAATCGCGACGAGCGCAACTAAATTAATTTGTGTTAATTCACAATTTTATAATTTAAAATAATATATAGTATATCAGTATCGCCCTGTGCAAGACCACCATTCAGAATTGAAATTTTGCCTGAAATGACTTTAGCCGTGTTTGGTAACCAGATCTGAATAGCCAGGCACTCCCCCACCTTCCTCTCCCCCCTACCTTCAGTTTCACAACACACCCCAATTGAGGTTGCCATAGTAGCACTGGCTCCAGGCGGTTGGAAACAGTTATAAGATACACGATTGAAATTAGTATTTGTAATTATTCACAAACTGGCACCATGCCTCATTCATCGGTCTAATTAATTTATTCTTCATAATAGAAATCCATTAAATTTTACACAATAGTAAAATGAATACTTACTACTTGTCAAATAATAACAACTGGAATTATGTCTTTGTATTCAAGTGAATTAATTTTCTATGCGTAATAAAAGCAAATTTAGTAAGGTAAATACCAGTAAAATTATTTAAACCGCCAACTTTTTAACTATCTACCGTTTTCTAAACCTTAAACAGTAACCTTTGTCCTGATAAAGGAAAAGTTCTTCCAAAACAGGTTGACAGTTTAAATAAACTTACTTGTTCAAACAAAGTACATATTTGTCTTATGTCCATTCATGTTATTACTTTTTACGAACATGTAATACAAATAATAATTAAAGTAGAATAAAACAAATAACCCCAGTAATTTGGCGAAATTACGACTTTGAAGGAAAGACAAAGAATAACCATCAACTTGGAATGAATTAATCTTGCCGATAATAAAATATAATAACAAAGGGTTTGTGATTAACAACTCGATCTACAGCTTTATTCTTGTTAAATAACTAAATAACAACAAAAAACCTCCAGTGATGAACTCTATTTTGATTAAAAAATTCAGTGTAAATCATGTAATTAAAAAAGTTGTATACAATAAAGCTATCAATGAAAAGACGTTAAAAAGCGCGGAATTGTGACGTAGATTTTGAGGTTACGCGGGAACGGCAACGGATTTTTTATAAACAGGAAACAGGTACCTACCTACCTTCTGTCCCTCAAGCTAACAACGAGAAGGTTCCAAAATGGTCCGGGCACTTATAATAAAAACCCATTCAAGTTATCAAGTGCTATTTAGAAGCAAAAAGCTACCCAAATTACTTTAAAAGTAAATTGAAAAAGAACACTACACAAAGATAATGGTTATTTTTGTACTTTCTCAGAAGGCGGTAGTTGAATTTATGATAAAACTGTAAAAACTAATTTGAAGTTCACTTCTACTTAAAAATTTGCTGATTTCTCTTTTGTATGTAGGTACTAAGACTAACTCAACGTAGGGAAAAGCGAACTAAAACAAAGGGCGTCTGATACAAAACAACAAACTTTAGCATTTTATTTACAGATATTTACTAAAATTCACAAGTACGTAGAAATAAAACTGAATAAAAGTGGCGCCAATAATATTATACCAATTTTCGTTGATTGAATGTGTGTGATTTTTAGAATTTACGGACGCTACCTGCTGAAATATATTATGATTTAATTGAAAACCAAAATAATCCAACACAATAAACAGATGATAATTGGGATGATAGTTATTTGCAAACCTTCACAGAAAGTGAAGAAGCTATAAAAAGATTTGTTCAATCCATGTATGTACATAAAATATTTATAAGCATTTTAAGGTAGTTTGTAATACAATTTACCCATATTACAAGGTAAACTTAAAAACCAAACAACGCAACAAACTAAATTAAGGATAAAAGCTATTTGTGTACTTTCACGTAAAGTTTACTCTGAACCTTTCCTCTGTTCAGTCTAGTATTGCTAGGTAGTTTATGTCTACGCACCTATCTATTTAACTTTAAAAGTTATGCAAATTGTAAATAAAACAATACTACACACAGAAATAAACATAATGGTTATTTCTGTATCTTGTATAAAGTTAAAATATGAGCCTTATTGTTTTTTTTATGTTATGCCCACGTAAGAATCTATTTATACGTATTTTTATGTAGTTTAAGAAACACAACTTACGTGAAAAACAACACAACACACAGTTATTTGTATTCATTATTTATAAATATAGTTTTGAATACTTTGAAAAATACTACCTACCCATTTTACTTAAAACGTAAATTGTAAAACAAAACAATACAGCACACCGAAATAGAATAAAAGTTATGTGTGTACCTTCACAGAAGGTGAACTACGAGTAAGAGAGAAATAGAGAAATAGAGAAAGAAAACCACTCCAAAAATAGAATATTCGGAATAATATCAATTTGTGTAGGTAGCTAGTAGTTGGAAGAGGGTAACCGTACCCGCTTTACCGGGGGAATGCTATTCGAAGGGACGGGATGATTAAGTTGGTCGGGTCGGGCTCTGGGCCGATGTCTCGCCTACCCGGCACAGCAAAAAAATACTTCATAAAGGGCCTCATCGCCCACAATACTACACAGACATATAACAACACAGCCACAGTCTCACAGACAGCAACAACGCAGACAGACAAAGAACCAGGATGCAAACAATAAGAGTATAAAATAATATAATATCATTACCATCAGTACAGTTACATTTTGATTCGTACACCAAAATCACAAATATTTATCATATTTAGTAACACACACTAACACAAGACACTTCAAAACAACACACTACACAAGATACTCTGTTTATATACGTTAGTGCACAACCTTCGTTACAGTAGCAGTCGGCGATACAATTTAAAGAATTATATCACAATATTGAATAAAATGTACATTATTAAACAAAAAGCAATGAGTCTTTTAAGATTATTTATAAATATTTCCGAACAACAGTATTAATATAATATTGTGTTGTTGTTTGTTTCGACGTACAACAACAAACGGGCGCGTTGGTTAGGTAGTTGATACGAAGTATAACGCGACAGGCTTGTGTGCTCGCTTGTAGCAAGGCAACGGGCGGCGGGCGACAGGCCAATGAAACAAACCCGAGCAGACTGGCGGGCTTGACGGGCCGACAGATGTGCAACCCTCGTAGCCCCTTCCCTTCCCGCCCTAGCTGTACGCTGTACTACCCGGCTAGCGAGTAGCTAGTAGCTACCCAGCAAGCTACTACCTACCCGGCTACCCTAGCCGCCTAGCCGGCCCCCTCGAGGGGTTCAGGCAATGAGCAACGAGGGGCACCTGCCTCCTGCCTCCTGCCTCCTGCCTCCTGCCTCCTGCCTCCTGCCTCCTGCCTCTTCCTCTGCGCCTTGTGCATCCAACACACAATATCCACACTACCCATAGACCATAATGATCGCGCCCGAATGAAATGCAAGAGACTCGAATGGGATGGGGATACACACCTCCGATGCGTGCATTTGGGGGACTCGGAGCTACTCACTACTGGATGCTGTGTTATGCAGAGTCTACCTAGTACAGAGCGCCCCAACGCGGCTAGACAAAGGGATTCTTTTGTCCCCGGAATGTTTCATGCACTCATTCGGTCTGAAACACTGACTTCACGAAATAATATAATATTTATTGCATTTTATGGAAGTCCGAACCTTTTCACACCCCCTAGTTACGTAGGTAAAACGTTTTATACATTATTATATTTCATTTTTAATATCACCTACGGATGTCAAGTACTTTGCTTTACTTTACTTTTTCTAGACCTAACCAAGAAGTCTATGTAAACTATAAAAATATGTAATGTTGTATTTTGTTAATGTAAATTATGTTATTCAAAACGAGGCCCTTCAGGTGAAAACGGCGTCATAGAATTATGTAATCGAATTAGCCATATTATAGATATCTATATGAAAAGCTGATGTTTTGAAATACATTTATTTTATTAAATTTACTGAAAATTTTCTTTTTTATGTGAAGACCGCACAAGAGTCCCAACCGCTCCCAACCGTCTGTAACCAGTGAGATTATGAAAGGAAATGAAAAAAAAGGAAGATGGGGGAGTACCTGGCTATTCAGATTTGGTCACCAAACACGGCAAAAAACCATTTCAAGCAACGTTTCAATTCTGAATGGTGGTCTCACACCGGGGCGATACTGAGAGTATTTTCCTTTTCAGGAACGTGCCGCGAGTATACTATATATTATTTTGAACGAATAAATTGTGAAATAACCTAAATTATTCAAAAAAAATTTACTTGCGCACGCGGGGATTTGAACCCGCCAACTTCGGCTTGCTAATCGATAGCCTTACCCCTCCACCACGGAGGGCGTCTTATCAAAGGATTTACACAGAAAGAAAATGCATGCAAAACTACACAAACATCAATTTAAAGTTTATTCTTAGTAAAGTAAAGTTACAATTATTTGCTGATTAGTTATTCTGACTTTTTCTACGTACACCACTTAGATGTAAACAAAATCACTGACACAGAAAATTTACAAGTAACAAGATACAAATTTAAATGCTAAACTTCAGTAAGCTAGAACAAATTTTTAAAAAAAATACAAAAAAGAGAAATATAAGAGACGTTTTCTATAAATACCCATGCCCCATTATATCTTTGCCAGTTTTTGTTTGTTTAACAAACCCGAATATCAATACATTTTAAGTTACTACCGTTTTAAGCTATTTTCCAGTTTTGAGGTTGTGCTATACAAATAGATGACGTATCCCGTTCCTAGTCTCATCAAATACCCCCAAAAAATCATGAGTCGTTATAATTGCATTAAAAACTTAAAAATGAAATAATGATAATTCATTATGCACCACTTTGCATACAAATCGTTTCAAAAGTTAGTCATACAAGATGGCTTCCAGGCAATTTCCCCTCAACCTAGATTTGGCTTCAATGCCATTCATACAAAATCGCACTAATGTTCTGTCCAGAGCTTTTACGGTCCATGGCTAATTTACATAAGTCGTTTCTACTCCTAGGCCCCTGAGATAAAATTGAGGAACCGTTATTATAACCAACTAAAAATATGATTACCGCAAGGTCGTAGAAAAGTAAAATCACAACATATAATATCTCCTGCCATAAACATTTACAGACTTAAAGTTGTTAAAAAATACGACAATGTGCACCCGGGGGTGCACATTGTCGTATTTTTGACCCGAGGTACAATAATAAAAAACATAAAATATTTCAGGTGAAAGAGAAAGAATGAATTAACAGTTGGTTCTATTTAAGGGCCTTTACTTCCCTAGTTCAGGACTAAGGGTTCTTGGAGAATTAGTTGGTGTCGTCAACCGTAAATACAAAAACCGTTCACACAATAAAAAGTGAGATTGGAATAAATTTTACGAACTAGTTTTACAAGACGGATAAATAACGTATTCCTTGCTAGATAAAACTATTGAAAGGGGTGAAAATATAATTAATTCATGCATCTACTGGTTTCATAGATAAATACCTAATTTATCTATGAAACCAGTTAAATACCCCTTTTTTCTTCAAGTTTAAAGAATACAGCGGACACCAAATGAGTTGAATATTGTGATTTAAAAACTAAACATTTTAAAAAGAGAAAGGATGCTATAATTTTATGCCTTTTAAATAAAGCACACGATGTTACAACAAATATAAAACCCTTCCTTCGTTTAAGAAGCCTGAATTTAGGCGTATTTAGTTAACTTATTAGATGTTTTCTGCGCAGCATTGTCTTTCTCTGGTATTTTATCTGTTTTAAAACGTTTCACACATTCCTTTTCAATCATTTTTATGTGAAACCCCACAAGAGTCACAACTGCTCCAACCGTCTGGAGCCAGAGAGACTATGGTATACGTTGTGTTGTTATGGAGTACGAGGCTGAAGGTAGTGGGGAGAGGGAGATTTGGGAGAAGAAGGTTGGAAAGTACCTGGCTATTAACATCTCGTCACCAAACACAGCCAAAGCCATTTCAAGCAACCTTTCAATTGTGAATGATGGTCTTACACCAGGGCGATACTGAGATTATTTTCCACTCTGGAACGTGCCGCAAATATACTACATATTATTTTAAATGAGTAATTTGTGAAATAAAATTTACTTGCGCACGCCGCGATTTCAACCTGCGACCTCGAGCTTGCTGATCGAGAGTCTTACCCCTCAACCACGGATGCCATTATTTTTATTATCATATTATAAACTGATTCTGCCGTCATTAGAAAGTTGAGAATCAACTCTAGAACAGATCAAAAATTCACGTACAAAGATTTTTTCGATTTAATATAAATTGGGCGCTAAGACATATGAACACAGTATTAAGTGGGTAGATGTTACTTAGAAATAGTGCCTCAGAAATGCGCCTCTCGGAACAGCTTACTCCCTATTATCGTATCTCCACAAATCAAAAGAATAAACAGAGTGTAAGAAACGGACTTACCCTTATTCAGAGTAAGGAATTTCAGTTGTTATAGATAGTGTCACGTGACAGGCTTTGCAGTGCCCAGTGGGAACAATGCGACCTACCTGGGCCCGGTGAAGACAGTTAGTGCAGGTATATCGTGCTAATCCGGAAAGGGGTCAAGCATTACTAGGAAGTTGAACTAGTAGTAGTACTGCTGGAGGAATTATTATTATTGACAGAAGTAGTGCTGAATTGTTCAGGTGCCGAAATTGACCATAATTAATGGAGGATAATCTCCAAGAATTCCGCCCATAGAAAATTGTTTTAAATATCAAATAGGTATTATCATTAGAAGAACAAATAAAGAAAAAAACCCTAAATAAAATTTTCGTAATTTATAGCTTCTTTGAATTTCGACAAATTAATATTTAAAAAAGGAAAAATATAACCCAATATGTGATATATTTGATCGTGACTCAATGTTACTGGGATTTCCATGCTTCTCATTTCATTCAAATTCTCGTTGCTTTAAGGTACACGGAAAAAAATAAGTATTGCTAATTTATTAAAAATCTCTTTAAATTATTGGTAATCCGGTTAAAAACGGGATTACCGGCCGTTTTCTGATAAAAAATTCGTAAATTCCCAATGTATCGGAACACGTGTTTATATACCTGCATTTGCCTTTTTTTCAAAAGAAAGACAAACATTCCCCGGTTATGAATAACCTGACAATACTTGAAAATCTCCTACTACCACCATAGTAGGCGGAAAATGTTGCTTGTGTTGTGATGGAGGACTTAGCTATCCGAGAAATTGAACACACTAAGTCTGGATGAGACCCAAACGCGATGTCAACTCAACCACAGTTCAATATACAATGTTGAAAAGCGGAACTATTAGAATTTTTATAAACACGTGTTCCGACTTCGTGATATACTAAAAGTTTATTACAGTCATTGATTATTTTTAATATTTTAAAATTATACCTACGAGAGAAAAGTTTTTTCGTACGCTCTTTATATATTAGAAAAGCGATGGAGATTAAAAAGTGTAAAATAATAAAATTATTCAAAAATTTGTCGATGTTACCTTAAATTAGGTCCGGTATTAATGACTAAAACATTAAAAATATCATCGCTCTGAAAATGTAGAGGGGAGAGGTTCTATTGAAAACAACCTAGCCAACCATAACGACGATTTATCCCTCCATTGTACACGATCGTGAGCTTTGTTGTTAAAAAATATGCCGTTTCAATACATTCCCCTAAAATATTCCAAATGATTGTACGTAATGGGTTAATATTTTTAGTAAAACTAAAATGTATGCTTTATGATGTTCGCGGTCGTAAAATGATTGTTAGAAATAATAGCGTAAAATAATATACATAGCTCAAATAAATTCTAAACAGACAGACGAATTCACAGTAATCTCGAAATAAGTAACGTGTATTATTATCGAAAGTGTAGGTTATATATTTATGAAGTTCAAACGACAAATTAAATGAATTTTAATTTAATAATAAATTGAAATGCTATTAAATTTATTTGAAATTGCTGAATGTCAAAAGTTCACGTGAGGTGGTCGACCGGGAGAAGTCAGAGAGGTCGAGTTCGAATCTCACAGTGGCAATTGATTCACTAGAGTTTTAGAATAAGCTACATTAAGTGGCAGAGCGTTGAGCTCCCCAGCTCTGGACCCAGAGGTCACGAAAACACATCTGTGAGCTTTGGAATCTTGAAATTTGCATAGATCAACGATAGAAAGCTTCAATTTTGGAGGTGGGTGTGGGTACCCTCTTCTAAGAGCTTCTTCTCCTTCATTTCCTTAAAAAAACCCTCCACACTGCAAATCCAAAGATGACATAGTCCCCTAGTGATATTATTTTCTTCAGGACGCCTGTGTGGAGTTAACGTAGTAAAAACACTTTTTACAGCTTTGTAATAACATGAACTGTAGAACTTTAAAATATGACATTAAAATTATAAAAAGGCTATTTGCCATAATAATAATAATAATAATAATAATTGGATAATTTGTATAGCGCCGTTTTTGTGTCTTAGTCCATAGTCTTTGTTCCATATTTTCAACAACGTAACAAACCAGATATAAGAGAGTTTAAAGTCTATAGATTAATAAAAATAATAGTGTTTCAGAGGCGTAGTAGCAATTAGGGGGTGGAGAATAAAAATAATTAACAATCATTGTGACAATTCAATGAAACGCCGCCGGCTGGGGTCAGTCAGTACATATTATGGCGTAGAAAAGGGCGTGTAAAAAGGATAAAATAATTACTAAGGGTGGAAAAGTGGGAGGATGGGATGTTGTCTCAAACTTTTGGAACTTCCATTGACGTCATCAATCAAACAAAAAGCGTGCTTTTGAGTTTGTTACCCAAACTACCGATCTAGAATATAAACATCGAAACCACATAACTTGGACATGCTACTGAAATCAGTAACTCGGTGAATATACTTCAAGTTAAGCTTTTCATTTGAGAATCTCCTAAACATAGAACTGTCATTAACTTAAGATAAGGTTTGGCAAGTATTCTCAATAATTCAGTTATATTAATTTCCATATTCTCGTCAAACGTAAATCATTAATAATTGTTAATTCCAGTGATGGGTATATATCTAAAACGAACGAGAGACAGCGTGAAATGGAAACAAAAATGAAGGTATTTAAGAGCGTACAAGGTTGTCCAGTATCTCTTCATAGTCACCTGTCATCCGAGATAATATATTGTATTACTTACTATTAGTACTGTCTATTATTTTGCCATCCCAATATTAAAGTAAAATCTCCAATGTAGAAGGCATCGTACAATGCAAAGCGCGGTTATTATTCGCGATATTCCTTAACCGTGACCAAATTAAAGGGCAGTAAAAGCTCGTATAGCTTAAGTACGAAGAATGTTGTGTGGTCATTTTGCTGAGATATCTGTTGTATACTCTCTTTCTGTTACGTCCATCGTTAACGAGAAAGGTAGAGAGGCTACAATATAGTTCAGTGATCAGTGGTATGTCTTTAAGGCGATGCTCTACGTCGTGAAATATTTTAAATTGAGCAGTTATCAATAACAACCCTTACGTAGATGGCGATAAGGTTTAAATTCCCGCTTAACACCATCCGCCTGTTTTGATTTATGCAAGAAAAAAACATGGACAAAAAGTGCCTTTTATTTTATTTTGTTGATATTCAGGCATTAATATTTATTTTTTTTCCGATCATTTTATAAATAACTTAATTTGCCACATTATACAATAAAATCATAACCGAAAATGGATTCGTAAGTAGGAGATTTTGAACTTTAAAGCAACTTTCATAGGCCTTTACATGAATTTTTTCTGGGCTTATAAAAAGACTTATCTAAAAAATATTCGATTATTTCAAAGGCCACGAGGTATTCTACTCGCAGTATTTAATTAAAGCATTTCTAGGCGAACAAATTTTCAAACCAAAAACACATGCTTTTGCATTACTACGTATGGCATCGCCTTAACGTGATTTTGAAAGAAAAAGCTTCGTAAAAGGATGAAACAAAAGTGAAAACTGTAAGTTAAAAGTTTTTTGGGCATACGAACTAACTGAGTTAAACCAAAACCACCTAAACTTACACCCTCTCATCGAAAGCGGATTGAAGATTAAAAAAGAGATTTCAATTGTATTGGAACTGAATGAAGAAGTGAGAAAAGACTTACAAAGAAGACTACAAGCACTATTACAAGTGTTGTCACAACTTTAACCTTACCTAAATTTGTATATAAAAAAGGTATCTTTCTTTGTTTGTCGGGTACGCATTCCTATAGGTACCATTCATCCGATTTGGCTGAAAACTTCAAAGTTTGTTCGTATTAGTTCCAGGATTGTTAAGAAAGTGATTTTAATGATAGAAGAAGTCGGGGACGCTCGAGAAAGACTTAATGCATTATCTCTGCACTGGAAGGAGACAAGGATGTATGTAGTTTTTTTTAACAGTAACAATGTGGATTTAATGATACTACGTGAAGAAAATGTTAAAAAAGTTGGGGATGTCCGAATAAGATATGAATCAAATAATTATTTATGTTAAAATGAGACGCAAGTGTCGTTTGAAGAAACAGGTGTAAGTAGAATGTAAGACTTTGAAACGAATGGTTGAACATGTAGAAGACGTCCGAGGAAGACATGGTACGATCAAGTGAAACAAATACTTATTACAAAAATAAACTTTCTCAAAAAACATGTCGTAGCCTGGATAAAAAATCAAGATATTCACTTTATTCAATAGATTATAATTCCAAACCAAAAATAACCAATATATAATAAGTAAAATTAAATATTATACACGTTTTTCAAGAATTATCTAAAAATACATACACTCACATATAAATGTGTATTTTCATGTTTCAATATATGTCTGTGAAAAAAAAAATTAAGTTTTCTACTACAATTTTCTACTACAACACATAAATACCTGTCACACTTAATTGCAAACATGTTAACACCTCAGCACAGGTTCTCCTAGTGAGGTGTTCACGTAACATACAATATCACCCACACACAGTTTTACCTATATTAACTTATTTTTTGTACCTTTTTCTGTACTTTTTTCTCTGTACTACAATATAAACCACTGTAATCATTTGTAAAATGTGTATTCAAGAATAGACATAAATAAATAAACAATAATATCATTTCCAACTTAAAAATGCACCCACATGTCAGGTACTATAGAAATCACAAACTCAAAACTTTACAAAAGTCCCCAAGCAGCGACGGTTACACATCAACTAGTACTGTACAAAACTTATCAAACTTTTTAGTAAGACGTCCCTCAACATATACAGAGTTCTTTTTAAGTAGGTATTAATTAACTGGATTTTTAAAAATATTAATATAAATTGAAGATATAGTACCGAACAGATTTTGCTTATCATAGCCTGCGATAAGCGAGCCCTAAAGGTCTGAGACAGAGGTGTGAAATCGTCGTATCACGATAATAGAAAGAATTGTAATTTTTTTTGCTGGATTTATTTTAGGTATTGGAGCCAGGAAAGAGTCTAAAAGGGTCGAGAGGATACACTAAGTGGCATGAATGGCTAGGAAGTGACTAGAGAGACTAAAATAGACTAGGATGAGGTGATTTTGCACAGCGGTGCTGCCAAGGTCTGTTATCCATGTGAGGATATTGTGTCAGCGCTCTTTATTGGCAGCAGACACATGTCAGCGCTATATTGGCGGCAGACACATACCTGAACGGATGACGAACCTCGTGCTGGCACGTCTAAATAACAAATGTAGATCCAAGGAAATAAATTGTACAGCGCCCTTGAGGTGATTTTTCACAAAAAACGGCGCTCTACAAATTATCCAATTATTATTATTATACGCAAATCTGAAACAGAAAACCGTTTCCTTTTCTGATTTTTCTGTTTCAGATTTGCGTTTAAGAATCACTAATATTGTCTTCAATATTTAAATATTATAATTTGAGGTTTTACTCAATATTATTATTATTATTATTATTATTCATGATGTAACCTATTGATGAGTCCTCTTTCTCATAAACGATGCATACAACAGAAATATACTTCACTCTCGGCGGAAAAATCGCAGTTTCACTACCTGCGATTTCGCTAACCGCGGCACATTGCAGAAACACAACCCTCGTAGATATCGACGTACTACTCTATGCATACAATGTTTGCTCATTAAACATCATAACGCATGGCTTGATAACACATTTAAACAAAACACATAGATAGTATTTCAAATAGTAATTTTCTCATCAGATTAGATGGAATAAATTAATTATCTATGGCAAAATTATTCTGTGCAACGAATCGGGTCGATGATGAACCAATAACAAAGATCCGATCTCATTATCTCTGTGTGTTTATATCGGATAGAAACACGAAATGATATTATGCGATACAGCAAATGCAGTTTCCACAGAACACAAAAACACATAGAGAGGAAATATTAATATTAAAACAAGGGTGCCGAAGTGAAAAGGATGCTAAACATAAATAGATGAAATATAGCTTGTAGTATTGGTGGATAATGAGAGCTGTAGTACGTTTTAACTTTAACTTCACAAATGTAATGATTCGTTTGTACCACCCCAGTTGGGAGAACTTCTGTCCTGGTGCGACCGGTAAACCGGGAGGCACTGTGTTGTAGGGATTTTGAACACCTGCTCCAAGGATGGAAAGGAGTTTCGGATAAAATCAGTTGGCACAGCGACGTTTTCACAAATGTAATGATTTGATCATTTAGTGTTTGACAGATGGTAAGCATTTTTGAAAATGGGCACGAGCCTGAGCAGCTGTGCAAATTTTAGAATAATGTATTTATCAATGTTCGTTCCGACAGCTGTAGATCCATTTTTGTGTGGTCCTACTTGCTATAACACACAATACATTTGAGCTGTGCAAGAATGGAGTCCGCAACTTCGACACTCAGAGAAAAATGCGTAGGTTATTACGCTATGGAAGTTTCTGATCAACAAATACATATTTAGGACTTACTGTAAATGTGATTTTTATATTTAAAAAAATATCGCGAAAAGCAATATCAGGCGAAAGGAAACACAAAATTTGTTGTCGTTATTACTTTCGCCCGGACAGAACGGTTCTTCAGAAACCGATTCGAATTGGAAATCAAATAAGATTTTTTTTATGTGAATATCGCACAAAAGTCATCTGTTACAAACTATCCGAAACTAGTGGGAACATGGCATCCCTAAGGTGAGGCTGAAGGGAGTGCGAAAGGGAAGGAGATGTGGTAGAGGAAGGTCGGGTACTTACCCGGTTATTCAGATCTGATCAACAGACACGGAAAAAACCATTTCAAGCAACGTTTCGATTCTTAATGGTCGTCTTTCATCTTCATCTGACCGATACTGAGAGTATTTACCAAGTCTAGGACGGGTTGTTTCACAGCATTTGAACAACTAATCAAATATCATAGTTAATATTCAATTTCTGTTAAAGTCCTATTCAAATTCTGTTACTGTTCGAGTACTGTGAAACAACCGACACATGATGAAATAGAACATGAATTTTATCTTTAAACTTAGAACAATTCAACAAGTTTCATTGTTTATATTCATGTTAATATTCCACTATGGATCAGTTGTTTCACAGAACTGAAATAATAACGGAACTTGAATAGAAATTTCACAAAACTTGATTATTACATGTCTTGAAAATAATATGAATTGTTCAAGTTCCTTGAAATAACTGGCTCTACACCGCAAAGCTGTGGAATTGATAATTCCTGCACGTTTAAGTCTTGCCTGCATAAAATATATTTATTTACCATCGAAGAAGAAGATAATACTAACAAATTAATTAAATTACTAGAAGACTTACAATTTCATTTCTTATTAAATATTCTAAAAATACACACATTGGAAGACAGGCGAAAAATAAACGACTTAACTTTTTTATTTAAGATTCTAAACTCTAAATTCGACTGTTGCGAACTTTTGCAACTCATAAACATACGAATACCTAAAATAAAAACACGACAAAATACACTATTCCAATGCAACACACATAAGCGCAATTACATTGCGAATTCCCCAATACAACAGTTTCACACTATGGGAAACCAATACTTATGTGATGTCGATATATTAAATATTCACTTTGCGAATTTTGTGGATTACGTAAAAGACTTATTTAAACGCTATTCCAAAATGGAAGTTATATTTTTGTAAGCCAGTCAAATCGCTGTATTTTTTAATTTATGTTCTTGTTATTTTTAATATTTCTTTATCATGTTTCAAAACTGTCATTAAAATTGTACCACCTACATGTAAAAGCCCTCTGGGTGTTAAATAAATGAATATAGAATGAATAATAAAAAAAAATTAAAGAAACGTAAAACAGAACAAATTTTATTTACTGTCTTGTTCTGTTTCATGTTTCGTTTAGATTTGTTAGTATACCTTGCGGTGATTTTGCACAAAAACGGCGCTATATAAATCATACAAATATTATTATCTTATTCAATGATATATTGATGATGGATATAACCTTCAAAAGTTATAGAAAAAGTGTTCAAATAAAAATTGTTATTTAAATTCTTTGTTGCTTGTCGTCATACTGAAAGTACGTAGGAAATAATATTAGAGTCGCTCACGGCATTTGGCGCTAGGGTGGCAGCTTTCAGAAGGGGTGCCGCGATATATGGATATCAGAAGGGTTGCCTGTCTGCTTGGTTGGTTGGTTGTGTTCTAGCTGCGCCTGTATGCGGTGTATGCGCATAGGGCGCTGTGGTGGTAGTGGTCTGTTTGGGTGCAGCTGCGCGGATTGGTGACGTATGAAAAGCAAGCGTCCAGAATGAAAGGGGTAAACGGAAATGAATAATCAAAAAAATTATTCGTCAACTGGTTGTTGCTATGCGGATTTAACCTAGTTTCAACACTATTTAAAATATATGTGACAGTTAAATTGATAGTTAAGAGTTCCATAGCTTTAAATAACATAGTTCAGTTGAGTTAGAAATTAAAAAAAGCATAAGCCTCTCAAATTTCATAACGCCAGATCTCACATTTCAAGAGAACTTAATTTCAACACATTTACAATTTCATCGTTAATATACCTTCTACCAATTTTTTGATCATAAATTTCCAAAATTCAATTTTCTGACATGCTTTGTTTTTTTTAATAAGTTACGTGAAGATTTTTTTTTAATTTTAATAAATATCAAAAATACAAATTCAGGTTATTCGTATCTGTTATTGTAACTCTGGATCAATGAGCCAGGATTTGTTGGGATTTAAGTGTATTTAAAAAATTGGAACTGATTTTGTGAAGAAATTAGACAAGCGATAAAGTACTAACATAATTTAATATTAACATAAAGATATTCGGTAATTTTCAAAATTGGAAGATGTGACGAAAAAATGTTTGGAATGCTTTGAATTTAAAAAGTATATAAATTTTATGCTAAATATAAAAATAATTTTACAGTATTCTTTTGATATTGAGCGAAAGGTATTAGTAATTTATTTATTTTCAAATTACTTTAAACACGTAAGTTTTTAGATTTTCACGGCCAAAAGCATTTTTGTTGTATGTTCACATCTTCGGATCTACCGGATCTGCCCTGATGATGGACACTGCAACGCTGTCCGAAACGTCGGCTAAAAAAGGAGTTAGCGCAACACGGCATAACACCCCAAAAACATACAACAAAAATACTTTAAACACTTTTAAATGTATCAGAAAAAGCAGAAATTTCCAGAGCGGGTTTGCAAGACGACGACTCATACAAGGAAAAAAGAGAAGAAATAAACGTTAACCTATGGATACACTCTTCAAGAAGATGG
The DNA here is from genome assembly GCF_061612785.1 of Hesperophylax consimilis. Classification (NCBI taxonomy): domain Eukaryota; kingdom Metazoa; phylum Arthropoda; class Insecta; order Trichoptera; family Limnephilidae; genus Hesperophylax; species Hesperophylax consimilis. The sequence continues at coordinate 9,908,136 of NC_142856.1, read as the reverse complement.
TATTTAAGAAGATATAGATAGAAGATGGATACGCTATTTAAGAAAATGGTACAAATTTAACACAAAAACTAGAAAAAATAAAAATAAAATAAAAATAAATTAAGAAGATGGTGATATATTACACACGAGTACATCGATATGGAAAAATAAAATTAAAATATTCAAGAAACAAGTATTTAATATGCTACGATATATTCCTGAACCCCATCAAATACACATACTTAATACGCAAATAATAATAATAATATAACATAGGGGGCAGACGCAATGCGCGTTACGCCGCTGATAGCAGAGAAGTGTGCTACCCAAACCCGTGCTTTTGATCGAGCACGCGTCTCTTTTACTATTATTATAATATTATAGCAAACGCTACTCAGACAAAGAGACAAATACATAATGGACTATGGAATATATTTAGCGATAAATGAAGCGTTATGTTGTATTAGTACACAATCAGACGGGGAGGAAATAAGTGCTCAGTTCCCACACTAAATATACTTATGGGCATACTGCTGACATTTTCATTGTAACCTTTCCATTTTTCTCATTATCGATGTATGTAAAATATAGACAAAGAAAGAAGTCATTTATCTCAAAAATGAACACCATTATCGACGCAACTAAAATAAAGACAAAGAAAGAAATCATTTATCTAAAAAATTAACACCATTATCGACGTATGTAAAATGTAGACGAAGAAAAAAGTAATTTATCTCAAAAATGAATATCCATTATCGACAAATGTAGACAAATAAATAAATCATTTATCTCAAAAATGAACACCATTATCGACGTATGTAAAATAAAGACAAAGAAAGAAGTAATTTATCTCAAAAATGAATATCAATCAAATATTTATAAAAAAAAGCACCGTCTCGTTGATTGAGCATAAACCGTTTGCATTTCGTTTGTGTGTAGATTTGTTTGTACATTCTGTTTCCGTTTCAAGATGGAGGCCGTTTTAATGGTTCAGTAAATATTATTTTTTAAATGTGAAATTGTCGTTTTTATTTGGGCTTTCTAATTCGTATTTTTAAATATTATGGTACCTACCCACCTGAAGACATTTAAAAAATATGCCATTGAGAAAATATATGTGTTTCATTGGACAAATTGTATTTTTTAATGTTAATTAATATATTTATGGTTTATAATTAAGTAATCATACGATTTTGGTTTATCAAATAAGAACCATGCTTTTTTGGATGCGAGTTATATTATTCACATAACGACTAGTAGTAATCTTGAAAGAAATAACGTTTTGATTAATATGCACCAGTGCGAGAGAAAGCTGTGAGGGTGAATAAAGTGGGGGAGAAGAAAAGAAAGAGGAGGATTATAAAGTACCTGGCTATCCAAATCTAGTCACTAAACATGGCTAAATTAAATTTCAAAAAAAATATTATGAATAGTGGTTCGTCACCAGGGCGATATAGAGTATTTTTCACTGAACTGGAACAAGGTGAAAATGGCACAGCATGGGACTCTTTAAGAGTTTGGAGAATGGGTTTACTACTTTCCCTTTTTAAAAAACCCACTGAAAAGCTTCCCAAAAGACACTTTTAAATGTAATCCCTGGGGGAATACACAGTATTATACTATTTTCAATTTTGGTTACACGAATGGTGCTCCTTTTGTAGTTGGTAGTATTTTATGTACAGCTGCAAAATAAAATATGCATTGAAAATAACAAAACTTGCTTCAATTATGTTTCCATTATTGTAAGATTAATTGTTTGTACAAATGAACAAAAATTTCGAAAACTTTCAAATAAGGTTCTTTGTTTGAAGGCTCTCGGACGCGTCGAAAACTCCTCAAAAACAAATACCAAAAAGTTTGATAAATTAAAAGAAAACCCATTAGCTTTCCCAAGTAACTGTTTCCCATCAAATACAATTAAATTGCTTGAAATTAACGACAACGTGGGCAGCATTAACGACATTTAAATTAAGAACATTATTCATTTTGAATTCAGAACATTCATTCGAAATTGGAACTGCTATAAAACATTAAACGTGCCAATAATCGGGACGCTATTTGTCAAACTAATTAGGAACAGTTCGAGCGAACGCTATTACTATATTTTAATATACATTGACAATTTTTAACTAGAAAAGTTTAAATGGCAATTCATATTTGAATACTAAATTTATATTGAAAGTATTTTTAACGATCCGGATATCGAACTTTTATGGCTTGCCATACCATTAATGTAACTTTTCATATATAAAAGAAACTTTGTTTGATTATTTTTTTATTGATACATTGGAATAATTGTTTTATAAAATATGATTTGGTAATGTGAGCCTCACTGGGTGCTTTACCTGTGCTGAGGACCCCATTTTTTTAACCATATATTTATTTATATATACGCCGACCGGTTTCGGAACAACAGTTCCTTCCTCCGGGAAAAATATACTAACGAACATTACAAAACAATAGGTAAACATAATATGTTACATATTAATAAGTGTTGAAGTGGGGGTGGGGGCGTGACTAGGTATTAGTGAAGAGTGGAGAGGAGATGGAATGGATGGTGAAAGGGAACATGTCTAAGATATACTGTAAAATAATATTTTTGTTTATTGATAAGGGACTCATTATTATTAAGGGATTTAGAACTTAGAAGCCTTAGAAATAAATGTACGGCCTTCGAAAACATCAAAGAGAAAATTAATAGAATGTAAATCGATTTAATACTGAACGATTTTAAAAAAATGGAGTTCTACAAACTAACCAAATATCATTAATATTTAAAAAGTTATAACTATAATAAGAGTAAAATAGAAGTTCTTAAACTGGTTAAAAACAGCGTTGAGTTCTAACAAAATAAGCACAGAATCCTTACAACGAAATTGAAATGTCGAAAAAGTAGATTAGGTGGATAGGTACTAAAAACTGTTATTTAAAAAGGTAAATAAATATAGTAAAGCAGAAAATCTTTTTGTGTCTAGAAAGTCTAAAGTGGAAAAAAAACTGGCATCATAAAATTTGAACGAGTATTTTCGACTGGAATATCCAGCTAAATGCGACTTTTTTAACTAGCATATTATGTATCGAGTTATGGATAGTAATAATAATAAAATTTATAAAGCGCAGTTTAGTGTCATTTCACTTCAAGTGCGCTTTACTATAACTATAACTCGTTAAAAATAGAGACGTTATATAACTTGTTCAAAAATACGAATGATATTTTTCAATAAAAAAGTAAGACTAGGGTGTAATGGTGGTATAAATAGTTTAAAAAATGCAACTGGAAAAATCTACAAAGGATAAAATTCTAGGATAACGAAAGACATAAACGTAAAAAACAAGAAGAAACGGCGCAGATATATTATGGCGAGAAATCCTCATGACTGAAAGTAAAACCGATAAAGAGATTTCGAAAATAAACAAATGGAAAATAAAATCCACCTTTCCTCCGTCGCGCCCGAGAACAAATCACTAAAAACAATTTGCAAAGTAAACATAAAGATCGAAAGCGTATTGTCGTAATAATAAAAAGAATAAGTCTTTATCTCCTTCAGATTCTGCAATCCGGATGTTTATTTGTCCTTCGCGAATAAAATATTATGGCTCTATGCTAGATCAGGATTTTTATTACAAAACAATTTAAAATATTGTAAAAAGACAACGTTGTCAACAGAAACGTTTATAATTTAGAGTGGTAAATGAGTATTGCTGATTTATTAGGATCCTGTTAAAAACGGGACAGCGGACTGTGTCCTAATACAATGTTGGTACGTTACGAAGATATTGGAACAAATGTTCACGCACCTGCTTTTGCCCTGTTAATATATAATAACGAAATATGAAAATATAATGATTTTATACTGAAAATATTTGATGAAAAAGTTTAACATGAAACCTATCAATACATTCGTTTAGGGCCTGTAGTCCCGTTTTTAACAGGAATACGAATACATTGAAGAGATTTTTTATAAATTAGCAGTATTTTGTATCGGTAAGTTTTCTCCCTGTAGTCAGTATCGCCCAAGTGGAAGGACCAAATTTCAATTGAAATAAATGATAAAAAACTGAAAAAGCATCACAACCTTCTCACCCCCATCAGCCGCACAACACACCTTCAAGGGATGCCATGGTTCAATTTGCTTCGGACAGTGGATAGTATTAGTGAGTATTCACAGAAAACAATAAATCAATTCTAGGAACACCTATAATGAAAAGCTTTTAACAAATAATTTTTATCACTAACGCCCTAATTTACATTTCCGAAAATATAAGCAATTATAATTACATTGCAAAGCTTCTATAAGTGATTTATTCTATTGTTCAAATTTGACTAAGGGTCATTAATGAGGGCCACTGGTATTTCCTAATTGATATATTTGGGAGAAGTTAGCATTTTTACATTTAATGAATTTGAAGTGATTATCTCGGGATTAACAAAATACAAACCTGTAAAATTCAAAATTTCATAGAATATTTTTCATCATTAGCAGTTAAGGTTAAACGCGACGTTCGTTATAACCGACGTATTTATAGATAGCGTTAAATTAATAATTTAATTCAAATATGCTTTTTGCTAGTTATGCTTCAAAATATTGAGACGTGTTTTTAGTTTGCACACGAAATGAATATGAATAAATCGTTTTGACTAAAAACTCAATTCTTCCAAGAAAGACATAGAAATACAATATTGTATTGAATCATCGATACAATATTGTATTAGTATCTCTCTTGAAAAAAATAAGATTTTATACGGACAAAATATTTATTCATATTTATGAAAGGTCGCAAACAAATAATTCGTTTTAATATTGTACAGCATAACATGCGAAACGCATATTTTAATAAAAATAATTAAATTAACGCCATCTGTGAACGCGTATATTAAAACGAATGTTGCGTTCAACCTTAATAACTAGTATGGAGTAACCGTTCAAGTAAATCAATAAAGATTTTATTTTATAAATATGCCGCAACCCAGCACACTATTAAAATATTCAAATTTCGGTGAATTTCCATGCAGTGCGGTAAATCTATGGCGTTCCCGTGGAAATGCCGAACATTAAAATAGAATGAATTGAAATCGTCGATCACCTCGGCGAGAAAAGTGAGAAAAAGTAACCGAATGAATAGAGGAATTACAGAGAAGAATTGGATGGAAATACCTATTACTTTTATCTGAAATGAACACTGAAGTTCGAATAAAACTAGCATTTGAAAAGATTTTTCAATGTTTTTAACTAGTAGATACCGAGCTTCAACACTCCATTTTCTCATTGAAAACTTATAAATTATATTTCATAGCTCATAACGGATTTTACCCTGCGATGGGTTAGAGTTAAAATATTGTACACGGATAAAAAATAGTATTGCTGATTTATTAAAATCCTGTTAAAAACGTGATGGCAGGCTATTTCTTAACAAACTATTAGTACATTCAGAATATATTGGAACACGTGATCATGCAGCCTCGTTAATCCTAATAAATTTAATGACGAAATGCGAAAGCATTATAATTTTTATGAAGTCGTGTTCTGACATCCGCATAACACATTCATGTTTTACTGATAGTTTGTTAGGAAACCTGTCAATTCATTCGTTAAATGCCTGTAATCCCGTTTTGAATCGGAATACGAATAATTTAAAAAGATTTTAAATTAGCAATATTTTATATCAGTAAGTTGTCTCCGTGTATTATTCATGGAGATACAGTATTTTAACTTCAAGCCATCGACTGGGACCTTGAGTTAATGACAGTATTTATAAGAGCATATTTGTACCTTCAGTACATTTGTAGTTTTAATGTTTTTTAAACATGTTTAATTCTGCATGAGATGTTAATCTATAGTAGTTCATCTCTTCGCGTAGCAATCCACAATGGCATCCCGATTGTTTACCAAATTCATAAAACTATTTAAAAAATCGATTCATTAAATTGTACGCATATCATGTTATAAAATACAACTCATAATCTACTTATAAATATTGTATCTACTTTTGTAGTTCATCTGATAGTATTATTACGCCAACTCTGCCCCTCTGGCGGTATAAGAACGAACCAAATGACTGGCGCGAATATTTAAATATGCAGCTACGATAAGGAAAATTACTTGACCATTAACAAGCGTTTAATAAGAAGAATTCTTCTGGAAGCGTATCACTTTGTGATGGCATTATTTATTTTATTAAAACATAAATAACTTTGTTTACATCTCTTAATTACATACATAGTTACATGAACGAAGTTCACCTCATCAGGAGTAAGTATACATTGAAGTAAAAAATTAAAAACATGTAGTGGTTGTATATAATAAAGTGATGTAAACCAAGTTATTTGTGTTTGAAATAAAGTTGAATAAGATTACATTATGTTATCTATTTCCGCTGTATATCAATGCATATATACGCAATAAAATTATATTTATTTATTTATTGGACAATTTGTATAGCGCCGCTTTTGTGAGATATCACCTCAGGGGCCCTATATTGTAATAATCTATTAACCATATATACTCACCCTCTCTCTGTGAATGACCTAATATGTACCTTTTAAATGTAACTGTTGTTAGTATCACGCGAATCATACAGATTGTTAGTATCTGGGCGAAGCCCAATCAAGTGCCGCCCGCCTTGCAGAAAATAACCCACGGAGTGGGTTTTTAATTGCTAGTTATATATTAATACAGTGCATATTTGTTGTACATAACTAAACTGCCTCAGTAACAATATTTTGTATATGTTAAGTGATACATTTAAGATGACCATTGACTTGGAATAATTATTTCCCTACATAAGTATTCTGGGAAATGAGGAATACATACGGTAGTTAGTACCAGAATTAACGCACTGAAATAAATCCCGACTTATTCCTTATATTGACCTCCTCTTATTGAATTAAAATTGTTAATTCAAGATTGGACTGCACATATACATTACATTTGTTGTCTTTACATACCTCTGAGGCATACTAGATGGAATATATTATTTCACAACAATAAATTCGTGTTAAATTATGTTATGGAGAGAATACATAGACTGGAGACTGGACAATGGGTTTATAGATGTTACTGATATTTTCCATTTAAATTTTGACAAATTCAAAGCCAAATTATTTCGATTCCAAATTTTTTAGTTAGTGTAAATAACAAGTAATCATAATTTATGCATATGCTTACTTAAGCATAAATATGAAAAGATATTATGAATTCTTATATTTTTAAATATTTTTTTTCGTGGGGTCCTTAAAGTTAGTGTGATAAGAATTTGAATTTAAAAAATCTATTTTTATATACTTTATACCATTCTCTACTATTTAATTAATAATTGTTTTATAAAAGACCAAAAGGCGTTAATAAATAAATTATTATTTCGCAATGGCATCCAATCGTATACCAAATTAAAATTAAAAAAAAAAAAAACGATTTTTTAAACTGTACGCATCCTTTTGTACGCAGGACGATAAAATTATAATTAAATGACCACAAAATACATTGGGTATGGAGTGTAAACGTTCTAAAGCTAGTTAGTTGATGATCTCCACTCGCCAAAAGCCCTAAGCAAAACTCCGCACTACCAAAAACTATTATTCTCGCGGTATCTAATATCTGCTAATGATAAGTCTAAGTCCCTAGTCCCTCTAGTCCCGTGAACAAACACGAGGGCCACTTCGTTAGACGGCAAACAAAGGCCCGTAGCGCGTTCGTATAAAACCGTGCTGCGGCTGAGGCGAAAGCGCTCGTAGACACGGTGCTACGACCGGCGTAGCCGCGCGCTACGGCAGATAGCTACGTAATTGCGGCCTGTTACGACGGTCGAACAAATTGGATGAATTTTATAACTGCAGTTATTTTCTTTTCTTAAATTAACACTGAATTCTTTTTTTCTTACTGAACAACCAAAACGTATTATATTTTTAAGAATTAATCAACATTTCAAACCTTCATAGCTCATGACAGGTGAGTTGCAGCGAGTTGAAAGCAACTGCGCTTACCTATAAAATTTAGATCAAACAAACTGTATAAATTTCATGACGCCAGAGCTCACCGTTCGGTAATTTAAACTGTTAAAAAATTCGGTAATTTAAACAGATTTATGATTAATTATTTGGTCTTGATAATGACTTTTTAATAAGATTTAATTTAAGCTATTTATTGATCGGAAAAATATACGTGAACGATACATAAACTTTTGCACGTGAAAATGAGTAAAAAAAATATCTCAATATTCAAACGGTAACTCTGGCGTGTTATCTTGGGAGCAGAAACAAGTTTTTGAATTAGGTATTCGAAAGGTTAAACAAAAAAAAAATATTTGAAAACTTCGATTTGGAATAATAAAAGTTTCTAACAGATTTTTGCGCTGCAGCCATAGAAATATTATCCCATGTCCCTGGCATTCTGGAATACTACCTAGTTAATTGTACATACGTTAAATGGTGTTAAGAATTAGTATGGCTCCCGATCCGTATGTAAGTCCGTGACGTATGCGCATTTGGGAATCAGTGATCGAATCTACTGTCACGGTCGTATCTCTTCGTAACCGCCAGTCCTCTGGGAGACGTGTGCTTGCCAAATTATCGGATGTGCCGCGGGACTTCCCATTGCCAACGAACACGTCCACCGATTTATTCTAAGAAAATACTAAATATATAAAAGACTTAACTAACTAACCATCACGTCGTTTTACCGCAGAGGTAGGCAGATAGGATAGACCGCCACAAACCAGTTTTAAATAGCCACGTGATTCTCCACCTTACTCTCCCCCTTCTCCTTTCCCTAACCATTTCAGCCTCACACATTGAGAAAAATGAGTACTAATTGCTAATTTATTAAGACTCTCTTCGAATTGTTAGCAATCCGGTTAAAAATGGGATTGCAGGCCTTAAGAACGAAGGCAAATGCAAGGGCCTGAATGAATTCGACTCGATAGTATATCATGACGAAATGCGAAAATACTCTAATTTTCATGAACACGTGTTCAGACATCGTGATAATATATTCTTCATTTAAATCCCGAAATCCAGATTTTAACCGGATTACCAATAATTAGAATAGATTCTTAAAAAATTGGCAACACTTATTTTTTCCGTGCAACATACCCCAATTGGGAACGCTATCATTTCACTGGCTCCAGTTAGCAGGGAGCAGTTGGGACTGTGGTATCTATTCACATGAAAAAAATTGGCACACATTCCAAGTCGTCTCGTACATACTCTTCTGTTAATTTGACTCTCGACATGACCTGACTCAAGAATTAAAATATTTAAACAGGTAATTATTTCAACGTACCTATTGTCAGAAAACGATTCGTAATTACTCAACGTTCGATGTACAAAATGTTGAAATTCTTTAATGAAGTTAACATTTTCCTAGATTTTATGATATTGAAAATTTGTAGTAAAAATGTTTGTGTAGTAAAAATGAAAAGTACAAAATCGAGGCGTTCCCCAAAGCCCTCCGATATCCGTTTTCACACGTTTCTATGTATTTTGATAACTTCGTTAATGTTTAAATTTTACCGTTACTACGCATTAGTTGAATATCCTACAGTTTATTTTGAAATCGACGAATTCAAAGAATCGTTGGCACTTTTTAAGACACAATTTTAATATGAACTGGCGGACAAGGGCGAAAGAGCTGTATTTGTCTTACCGGTATTTCAGTGGAACAACGTCTTACCTAGCAAATATATCTCCTCCACCCTACACGGAACAATGATCCGGTTCAATATCAAAATATAAAATTCAGAATATACCGGGAACACGTGTTTTTTTCCTAATAAATATCGTCTCGAAATGCGCGTTAGTACGTCAATCTTTGTATGAACTTTGATATGATATTTTGTTAGGAACATCGTCGATTTATTCGTTAAAAATTCTTAAATAAAACGAATAATTTGACAAGATTTTTAATGATAATCAGTAAGTTTTCTCCGTGTATTTATATATATTTTCTTCAAGACCCAAATTAACTAATTTTTAACCTAGCCAGAAATAATTGTTTATTTTTCTAGAGGATTGACAATAAACTGTTTCGAAATTCCTTCCTCCATCCATCCTCTCTAAGCATGTCCATACTGTTGTGAATGGTTTCTTGATAATAATAAAGCATTCTTTACAACGAAACATTTTATTTTATATAGACCAAAAACTCTTATAATCAGGAACGAGTGTGTAGGACTGCCTGGAGGCTAACGTTCTCTCTACAACGCACTCAAACCTTTAGATATAAATCGTCTTTAGTTTGCTAGAAATCTAACTGATAGTCCGCCTCGGTTCTGAACACGGAGAGAAACATATACACTAGAGACATCTCTTGGATAACTCTATAAACGTTGTGAGCTACTAGGACTAGCGCCATCTATGCTACATAGCTGGAACTATCACACAAACCATGTACCTTAACGTTTTTTCTATTGTTAATTACTCTTACACTGGCCTTGCAATTATTTCATTCGTAATACCGTCCCTACTAATAATACACCTATTCACTGCATTCAATCTCTTATCATCCTTCAAAATAATAATTAAACAAATTATCAACAGAACGAATATTACTTTGAGATATATCAGCATATTCACATATATTTCTTTACCTTAGTGAGAATAATAATTATGTAATTCAAACAGAAAAATACCATACCTTCAATCAAAACACTGGCGCTAATATTCTGCACAAAAATTGTCATGGCAACAGACTAAATAATTTACAAGCTCTTGAAATAAAGATAACCGTTAAAACCAAAACCCAAATCTTCAATATTCAATTAAATGTGTCCAACAGCCCAATATTGGGTTTTTATTCCTTGAAATAATAAGATTCCAAGTAATCCTTAATCACCTGTTCAAGTGACGCTTTGTCTTTTTAGATATAATATTTATCCCATTATGTAAATGACATTATCTGATTGCTTTCTTCTCTTTGTTACTATGTTAGATTTTAAGTTCATGCTATCTCACGTTATATTTTGTCTCACTTTTATGTATATAATGTGTATAAAGACTGAAATTGTATTTTAATATTAGTTTAATTTTATACCCGAAGAGGTCAGTTATAGAAAATAAATAAATATAAATTCGAGGTTATAAAAAGAGTAATATTTATATTTTCAAGAATAAAGTAACAGTTGATTAAGTAACCTAATATTCTTCAATGCTTGATTACCTTAATCTAATTCCAGTTAGCTTAGAGAGTGTGGAATAAGTAGACTGTGTATATTATTAGATAATACTATGCTAGTCAATCTAGGCATTTCAGATCTACTCAAACAGGGACAAATAACACTGAATTTATCGCATTGAATATTCAATTCAACCTAACACCGTTTCCGGTACCCATTACAAATTGCCAAAAGGGTTCTACATATTAATTCTATATTCTACTTCGTATTAAAATGGTCCCGAAACGGTGTTTACTGACTGTGATTTCAAAAGTCTCGCATTACGATTGATGGATTATATCTATAGCACCGAAATCGCGTCAAATTAACAGAGCTATTGGCACGTACCAAATAAACGACGATAATGGGGTACCGCGCAAAGCTGGCTCAAATCGGAGGGTTCGTGTGGGAAAGCATTATAAATTCTTGGAAATTGACAGAATTCAACGAGAAAAACAGAAAAATCACCCTGGGATTTTACACGACACATTTTTTTCATACCGATTCCCATGTGGAAATTATATCGTGACCACAGACATCGATAGACTTGCCCTAACATCAAAACCGGGTATCATTTCGACGACCTGGAGGCAAAACCGGGTGACCATATTTTTGGTACCAGGAGGCTTCAAAATTGCTCTGAATAATCGGTAGTACGTTGAACGCAGAAGAGTGCATTCTGTGCAGAAAAATAAAGATTGCTAAAGTAAGTCACCGGTTCGCAGTGCAGTTTATCGTGAGATTTTTCTGCGCGGGATCGGAATGTTGATAAAAAACTATTAAACCGCCTTAAAATCGGGTTGCGTAGGTTAAAAATGAGTGAGATGGGTGAATTATAAAACATTTCTAAAAGTTTTTTATTCAGCCAGCAATTTGCTCGGAATTATAAAAAGGACTTTAATTCGTGAGCAGGTTTATTTTCGCGGATTAAATGATATTATATTACGAGGTGTATGTTATATTACGGCTGTATGATGTCCGATTCATTTATTGACAAATTGTATAAAAAGGAAAGGGTCACGAAACTTGGTTTGTTACTTCCCTTTCCCGGATGGGCTGATCTATCAATTTAAATGTCTATGATCGGGACCGATATGAAAAATTTTTGCTTTTCAAGATAATTATTTTCACACTTACGATTCAATGAAGATAGTTGCCATTAGAGAATAAAAAGTATTTTGGGATGGTGCTAAATCCACAATAATATCAATAATCATGGTAATAATTGACAAAAACACTAAACATAACCATAGATCACATGAAAACATAAGTACGTCATTTGCCTTGGCCGTAGTCGTCTAAAAATCATCAAATATAAACGCGAAATTCTCAATACCGAACAATAAGAAATATATTTATAGAATTTTTGTTATCAATGTATTAAATATAAAGCGAAATTAAAGTGCCAAATTTCAATAGAGTTAATATAGTTACTTGAATTAATGACAGACGACAGATGTCAAATAATGTCCGCCATCTTAAACTGTAGGAGAATTGGTACGAAAATAATCATTTTTTCATCCCGAATACATAGGAATGTTACAACCCGTACGAAAACTGCACGAAAAAAGCACAATGTAAAACGCCCTTTCATGTTTAGGTACTTACCATTATTTGAAATTTTGTTTAGAGATTCGGCAAAAGAGTTCCAAATATTCGGAGACATTGGTATTGTGGTATCCCATTCTTGAAGTGGTTTTAGCCATGCCTGGTGACCAGATCTAAACAGCCAGGTACATTCCAACCTTCCTCTTCCCAAACTGATTCCCCTCAGCACTCCCTTCAGCCTCACAATATATATAAAAATATCATAAGCTGGCTTGTGCCAAAACCGGTTTGCAAAGCGATGTATAGAACGTTTATTTACGTGTTTTTTAAGCTTAAAACATTTATTCACACGTATTTCCAATCTTCATGGTAATATTTTAATTTGTCTACCTTTGTCTCTCCGTCCTACAGGCCCTGTTTGGCCCCGTCGCGTCGGGTAATAATTAAGCCGAGGGTCCGTCCGGAGGGGGTGGGAGTTGGGGGTGGGGGGGGTTAAGAGGGACAGTTTCCGTGTTTGGAGTGGTCCTGTAATTGGGCCCCGCGTCTCGTGCGTAAACACGACCGACGCATTCGTTAGGAGGTACTGACCTATTTCTGTATCCGGCGCAATTTCTGCTCTCCCGACACCACGAAAAGCTTGATGGCAACACTCGAGGCGCCTTATATTGCATTTTATGGTGATTTTATCATATTATACGGGTATTTTCACTTACTCATTTACATAAATAAATTAACAAGGGTTGTACATTAGAGAAAAAAGAGAATAAACTTTTAAAAAGGATCAAGACATGTCTTACATATTTCCTAAGAGTTTAAGGTTTTATAATTGTTATTCTAAAAATGAGATTGCTTTTATGAGTGAGTAGTAAAAATTAAATGAGCTCTGGCGTCCTAAAACTGACATATATTATTATATATTATATTATTCTGTAAAACTAAAGAATTTTTGTTGTTGTTTTTTTGTTTTAATCCAAATTGAATATATATTAAGTTTTTACTTAGTGAGCCATTAATAGGTAACCATGTAAAATTTTAAGTGATATTATTTAATGGTTTTTCAGACTCCACCCTCCCCAAGCCAATCAACAATTTAGTTATTATTGAACCGATGAAGGACATTTCGCATGTTTTAATATTTTATTCGTTCACACATTCTTTTCATAAATGCTTATGTTATGTTTAGTTTGTACTTAAACAATCATTTTTTGTGCATTGTAATTCAAATACAAAAAAGGGAACAAATACATTTGTCTGTAGATTTGAACAAATGCGTTTCTACGAAGAAATTAAATGTTTAATTAAAAACTACATCCATTCATAATTTTTATATTTTTATCTCCTTACTAATAGGCATGTTTTAGATTTTGTGAAGCTGATAAACAACCATTATACTACTTGGTTAAAACGCGTTTATTAGTAAGGCCCAAAATCTTACATAATATTGTTACATACAGTTTATACAAAATAATAATAATGTATTGGTCACCATGAAACAGGCAGATGCCTAGTATGGTGGTTCAATTTATGTCTTGTAAATGTCAATTAAACACCAAATATTGTATAAATAAATAAAAAAATCACATAATTTTTAGGTCAGGATTATAAAGTTCGATGTGAATATTTTCAATTATATTAATGCAGTGGAAGCCAGTTAGTACCTACCTAACTAATAGCATATAATAATGGTTGTATCTTTCGTCTTTAGTTACGCGTAGAAGTTTGCGTTTGATTTAAAACCCATTTTATCTTTTGGGTATGTATAAACATATTGCTAAAGAGTCTTCGGAAGGCACTTGATAAACAAAATAAAAGAAAAAACTTTAACGAAAACCGGCTTAAGTTCATTATATTGTAATCATTACGGAGCAAAGTTTCTGTATTGTTTGGTAGATATGTATTCCACCCCGTTTTCTATTCAAAGTCTCACTCCGAAATGTTAGTACCTAACCCCCAAATTAGATACAGGCAGCCAACACTTTTCCCAAAATGCCGGTTAATTATTCAATGTCTATTTAATTTCAGAGGCAACAAGGATTACGACACAAAGCGGGGCTATGGCACAGTGGAACACGCAGTACGCATCGCTTGGTATCTATCGCCGTTGACTTCATCAGATTCTGTTTTCTGGTTTGGGATCTTGCCGTGAAAACGGCCCGGTTGACCGTTTTGACTCTATATAGGAGGCGCTGAAGAAAATAATTAGCCTCAGGGTCTATGCCACCTTTGGGGATGCTGTGCGGAAGGTATTTTTAAGAAGAATGTTGTAGGAGAGAGGAAACGCAGAGACCGGCAAACCGTTCCACAACCGAGCTGTTGAACTCAAGAACGAGTCGTAGAAGCTAGCCATGTGTGTATGAGAGATGCGTTATTATATTCGATATTTGTTTATTTACATGTTAAAATATTCCGTTTATATTTTCGTATATGAAACTTTACTCCAAGATATTTAAGTTGAATTGCTCCATTGTTTTTTTTTTTTTACATTTTGGAGTGGTGAATTGATGTTTGTCTGCGTTTTCTGTGATTTTTAAATGGTGCAGTTTTATTTAGAATAAATATATTGGCTTGGAATAAACTCCCTCCGGAACTAAGATCCATAACAAGTTCAACAGAATTCAGGTCTAAACTAAAAACTTATCTTTTTAAGCTTTCATACCCTTAAATTAAATATACGATTCCAGAGAGAAAGTCCAAATATATCCAATTTTCCAAGAATGTCCTAAATCCTGTATCAAAATTTTGCTACTAATCAATTAGTTAGTGTTAATTGAGTGTGAATCTTAAGTGACCTACCAGGTAAGTATGGTACTGTATAGTTAGTAATAACATAAATCATTGTAGAAGTGTATTATATATTTGTACAGCGCCCTTCAGGTGATTTTGCACAAAAACGGCGCTATAAAAATTGTCCTAATATTATTATTATATTTTTTTCTTTCTAAATATTTTCAACAAGCAAATATATTTTTTTTAATTTTCTGACTTTAAATTCTTTAAAGTTCTTGTGAATATGTACAGGTTTAAGTAGAATTATTTTTAATATTATTTTTTGTACTATGTAAAGCGGTTGTATGTGGTTAAAAATTAATATATTCGTTTTACATTTCGCTCATGTTAATGCAAAATGACCAAATGTGCCAAAAACGCAATTTTGAGTTCACGTGTAAAAATACCCCGCCTGCTATTTACCTAAAGTCCCCGTTATGTCAGATAAATTCTTCTTGCAAAAATAATCTTCAGACACCGCTTACTCAAAATATGAGAAATGCAGATACGTTTCTTTTGCTTTACATTTTTTTATTTATTTATTTATTTAATACATGTTACATTATTATGAAATTTACATAAAGTAGATATAATGAATCACCATACTAGGCGGCTGCCTGTTTCATGGTGACCAATTGAGTGTAATTAATTTGTATGAAATATGAAATCTAGTGTAAACATATGAAATTAGTAACTATAGATGAAGCTAAAATTTTGGAAAAATTGTAATAAAAAGCAGAGGCGGTTCCTTGGTACGTGCATTTGTGCATTGCACTGCTTGTCTTCAATCTCCACATAACAAATTACAACGACATCTGTGCCCCAGTGATCGATGTAAGAAATTCGTAATTCCCGTCAGGTCATTATTTGAGCTATCTTCTAGTAAAAAAATCCCGCGCAAGAGCAAGCGGTCGTGCATACCCCAATATGCACAGAACCAACTTTTACCATACTACTAAAACAGCGTCCGGGCAGTATCGAGACAGCCCGAAGTAGCCGAAACGGTGACATGAGCGAGACAGATTACACTCTTAACGTCAAATTACGTGTTAGAGCAGTGCAGATACATAAACCATCCGTGCATTATCGAAGTGCTTTGACGGCGAGTGAATTTTGCTTCACTTTGATCATGCGTAATCCAATGCGTTTGGAATGGATTCGCTTAGAAATACTAATGTTCAATGTTAACGCAACAACATTAACACATTGGAACTCGTTCGCGGTGAAATCAAACGGTTTCGCTATATTTTCAACGATGAATTGAGTGTCCTTTATTTTCAAGATAATTTTGTATTATTTAATCAGTTATTTTACAAATATAACTTAGAAGATAGAAAGAATTGCAGTAGGTGTTCCCATTCATTAATTTGCTCCACCTAAATTACAGACTAGGTAGGTACATTTTTAAAGTGAAATGCACTGCTGGTATTTACAGTCACGGGCCGCGTCTGATAAAAAGTAGAAGATAGAAATTAGAAAGGAGAAAGAAGTAAATTAGCATTGGATTGTAAAAATGTACATAATTATATATATAATTTTTAATATGTGTGCATGCAAGCACACATGTGTATATAGCAGCAGACATACCTATATACATATAACAGCACATGTATACATACACCCATATGACGCATCCTCACGCATATAAACAATATATACACCTCTATCTGAGTACTTGGAATAGGCTAGTATGACATCTGCGATATAATCTCAAGTGTTCCGTTCGTGAGTTCTAAATGGGACTACAAAAGGTGTAACTTATGGAAGCCACTCTCTTTCTGCTATCCGCGTACTCAAGGCTTTGCATTAATGAGATACGAACACTTTACAACTCAGAATGTCATCTTGATAGCGGCAAAGTTCGTGAATAAATAGTTATCCGTACCAAATAATGTCACTCACAGGGCTTGGCAGGGCTGTGGCGGGTGGTTCTTCGACGCATTTTCATAGGGACATTGACGAGGCAGTACTAATTCTAACTAGAACGCTGAAATCTGGAACTTTTATTGTCACCACTATTTGCGATTATTCGGCAGTAAAAGTTAATCGCTGAAGAATGAAACATAGCTATAAACTGCGCGATAGAGAGATAATTATATTAAAAAGAGAGATATTGAGAAACGTTACAACGTCATAAAATGAATTTTTTTATAAAGAAACCATAAACCTTAAGGTTCATATAACATAATGTTTGGTGGCTTATGATTTCAGGTACAATAATAAACGGCCTACGACGTTCAGTATATGTTTTATATCTCTGCTTTACTTGCAGATTTCTGTGTTGGTTCTGTGATAAAGTAAAATGGTCTTTACTGTGAATTGCGTTTATTTACGTTACAATAAATAAATCTGGATTTAGCTACACTGTTCATTACCCGAAGGTTGGTAATTCTCTGTTTCTAGAAGCTTGTTGTCTGGAAATAATATCCCACAGGCAATTGCTACACTCTAGCGACATCTGTCGGACTCTGGAGTAAGCTTTATGACTGGTGCCATCTATCGCTTGAAAACCCAACTTATTACCAAACATCACAATATTTGAAATGAATAGAACGGAAGAGACTCTAGAACGGACTTTATAGCATTCTTTCGCATTGTACATTGATCAGCGACACACGTTTTCGTTCACAAGACAATCTCCGACCTACGTTCAGTACAAATAGTAACATTAATATGTACATGTGTGTTCGTGTACAGACTTCTTCTTAATCATAACTTTTTGTTTTTATGTAAATACCTCAAAAGAGTCCGAACTGTCGGGACTACGACATCTCCTTTGAAAGTACATTTTGAGGCTGAAGAGAGTGGGGAAGGGAAGGAGATGAGGGCGAAGAGTGGGGTTGGGAAGTATCTGGCTATTAAGATCTGGTCACCACAAAGGCTAAAGTGATTAAATCCGTTCATACCTTACCTAATCCTACCGTCCCCAAGAACAAATAAGCTTACGCTCTGGCGCAAAGATAATCATTGTTTCAAATAAGTAGGTAGGTACTTATTTCGGTTGTGACTCTGTCTGTAAATCCGGTACAGAAATAATAAAAACAACGATTTTTTTTTAAATTTGCTTCGAAATTAAGTATTTTTAAGGTTGTTTGGAGAATTCAAATGTATTAAAAATACAAATTTCGGTTGTCCCTTTGCCTGCAACTTACGTTCAATTTTCAAAATTGGAATTGATTTTTTTGGAAAATCCAGACAGCGATAAAGTACCTACCTGTAACACAACATTTTTAACAGAAAATTATTTTAATTTCCATTTTCAAATTTGGAACTCATTTGTCAAGAAATCAGACTGTACGTGATTTATCACTGCCTCTAAGCTAGTTCTCTACTAACTGTAGCATCATTCTCAGTAGATATAATGAAACTAAAATAGTGGAGAGAATTTCCGCAGTTTGACAATGCCTTATGTTGTTTCCGGGGATAAATCATTTCCACTTCTGCGTAAGGGGCTCCTTGGCATTTTCCTATACCGTTATAGAAGCCAGGACTGTGTAATGGGCCCGTAAACACGCTAAGACAATGCGACAGTCGGTAAACATGCTGTTACGTAAATCGGGACTCAGGGCCTCAGACCTGCCCTCACTAATACATTTAAATTTCAGACAAATTGAATTATTGTAAGCCTTAAAAATTCATTATTTTTTTATTTTTTTTTTATTATCAATATAAAGTTTCTTTTACAGGTTTTTTTTTTCGATGTCTGTCTCACTAGGATAAACCTGTGTCGAGACAGACGTATTTGATACATTAAAAATGTTTACATATTTATGATACATTAAATATTTCACTACATTAAATGACATTGTGAAAAAGATAGAAAATAATAAATAATAATAATAAATGATACATTTGTTAATCAGCATCTAGTTGGAGTACATACTTATGTAGGGATTTTTATAAAAAAATTTATCATGGATCTGTCTTGGCTGATGATCCAAGATTTGATGTCTGTTTTATATTTCAGAAAAAATTCGTTCAGTCTAATGGCTAGTGGGAGAGCATTATATAGCCTTGTTGCAAAATATCTAAAATTTCTCTGGCCAAAAGTTGTTTTAGCGAAAGGGATTTGTAAGAAATTATGTCCTTTTGTTCTAGTATCACGAGCAGTTTGGATATTGTCAAAAGTAGTTTTGTGTTTGAAGAGGTATGTTAGTATGTTTTTGGCATAAAGTTGCCTAATGTCCATAACACAGATTTTCCTAAAGATTTCATCCGAACTGCTTGTGATTGGTAGTTTGAGGATAATCTTTATTATAAGTTTCTGAGCTTTAGATATTGGATCAATGGCGGCAGCGTTTGCTCCTCCCCATGCTATGATACCATACTCTATTAAAGATTGACAAAGTGCATAGTAGATTGTTTTGAGCTGGCTTAGGTTGAGAAAGTTGCGAGTTTGTCTAAAAAAATAAATGAATTTTCTAAGTTTGTTTGCTGTAGAGGTTATATGTTCTTTCCACTTTAAATTGCTATCAAAAATAATACCTAAGTATTTAATTTTAGTTACCTGTTCTAAATAAGGACAATCACATATTATCGGATTTGTCAGGTTGCAAGCACAAATTTTAATTTGATTTTCTGGGTTTCTTAAGGAAGGATTAATACTAAATTCAATGTATTTAGTTTTGGTCACATTCATTGTTAGTGTATTATTGTTTAACCATCTTTTAACCACAGTTATGCCCCTGTTAGCTTTTATGTATACATCATTCCAATTGCTTGATTTGAAGAGGAGAATCGTATCATCAGCGAAACTTACAATTTTGGCATCTATTTGAAGATTACATAATTCATTTATGTATATTAAGAACAGGGTAGGACCTAAAACACTTCCTTGAGGCACGCCGTAGCTAATTGGTAATTGATTGCTATTGCAGTTGTTGATTTTCACACTTTGCTTTCGGTTTGACAGGTAATCGCTAATAATAGTAAGTTCATCACCATTTATACCAATATTAGATAGTTTTTGTAAAAGTTTAGAGTGAGAGATAGTATCGAATGCTTTGCACAGGTCTAAGAAAATTGATATGCATTTTGATCCCTTGTCTAAGTTTTCATTTAGAAAATCGGTAACTGTTGCCAGGGCTTCGGAGGTGCCTTTATTTTTCCTGAATCCAAACTGGTTGAGTGATAGTATGTTATTTTGTTCAAGGTATTCAATTAGTTGATTATTAATAGTTTTTTCAAAGACTTTAGATAGTGAATTTAGTAATGTAATTGGACGATAGTTCGTTATGTCCGCTCTAGAGCCTCCTTTATGTATTGGGATTATGATTCCGTGTTTTAGATTGTCGGGGAATCGGCCTTTTAGGATGCTTAGGTTAATAAGATTTGTTAAGGGAGTGGTTATTTCTGATACAAGTTTTTTTAAGGCAATATTTGATATATCGTCCAAGCCAGTTGAAGACGAGTTTTTTAATGAGTTTATGATCAATCTAGTATCTTCATTTGAAATTTGTTTTAGACTAAAATGCAAGTTGTTGGGCAAATTTGTATTACAGCTTAGTGAACTGGAGTTGGTATGGTTTACATCGATATTTTTTGCGAGTTGTTCACCTATTTTTGAGAAGTATTTATTTGCATGATTAACAATAATATCGGGATTACTAGAAAAATTAAATATTTTATCATTTACTTTTAGTTGTTTTAAGTCATTCGTAGGATTAGGTTGAGAGTGGGTGGCTTCTTTAAGTGTTTTCCAAAGTTTTTTAGGATCATTATTACAGTTTTCTATTTTCTGTTTGTAATATATCTCTTTAGCCTTTCTTATTATTTGGGTACAAATGTTTCTATATCTTTTATAAAAGTTTCGAAGTTGTATATCATAAGGATTGTTAATAACGTTTTTGTGGAGTTTGTTACGTTTACGGATAGATTTAATAATAGTGTGGTTAATCCATGGCTTAATTGGTAAAATATTATTTGGTATATGTTTTATAATTATGTTTGTATGTTCGTTAATGGTAGTCTGTAAGTAATTGATAAAGTACGTCCAGGCGTCTTCTGGATTTGTAATGTTAAGTAATTCTGACCATGATTTACTCATCAGAGATTGACGAACACAATCATAATTGATTTGAATGATTTTTTTCTTGTTTGTTGTGTTATAATATGTTATTGTTTGTTGTGTTATAATATTGTTATATTATGTTATAATATACATATAACACCGCACAAAAGTCCCAACTGGTGTGTGGAGGGTAAGGACAAGGTGGAGAAGTATCTGCACGAAGAAATCATACTGATATAAAATATTTCTAATTTAGTAAGAATCTCTTCAAATTATTCGTAATCCAGATAAAAACGGGATTTCAGAACTTTAACGAATTTATTTATGGGTTTCCTAATAAAATTTCGTCGGAACACGTGTTCATAAATATCCGAATATTTTCGCATTTCTTCAATGTATATTATCAGGTCAAATGCAGGTGCATGAAGACGTTTACCGATATGTTGGAAATGTACTGAAAATTTAGCAGGAAACGTTCTGCAATCCTGTTTTTAACCGGAATTTAATAAATATATTCAGATCTGGCCATCTGGAGAAAAACCACTTTATTGAAGTTTTTTTTATAAATAGCTAGCGTAGACCCGTGAAAATCACTGGATAATTTTGGAAAAATCTGTTTCAATTTTGAATAATTTTCAGTAAAAAATATTCATACATAAATTGGTAAGCACTTTATCGTATGTCTGAAACCTTCATACAATGAGTTCCAATCATTGATGTATTTTACTAGATTAGCCCTGTCTAGTTACATTCATTTTAAAAATAACGCCACGTAGCGTACGTCACAAATATGGAGATGAACTTAACAACCCAACTCTGTTTAAACTCCTTGTACAAGCGTTTAAACTCGTAAGCGAAACCACGGATAATTTGTTGTCAGAGGTGTTGTAATATGGACATAATTCAAATTTAAATATTTGGAACTCGGTTATTTTTGTGATTGAAAAATTGAACTTGCCCAGCATAGCTGAGAAGCAAAATAGATCAACAAAAGGTAAAACGCAATGCACAGTGCCCATTTCGCATTGCGTCATAATGCGTGGGCCTTTTCATAAATGTGCATGTGAACCAAACCAAAATTGTGTTGGGGTTATTTTTAAATGAATATGCCGTGTCTAGTCTAATTTAGTCTATGGTTCCAATATTAGAAATGACACCGAGTTACGCAGGACAGACGCACAGTGAAAAATAATGCACGTTTGTGATGTTTCGTTTGAAAATTGAATTTAAATAATAACGAAAAAAATAGGAATGCATTTGAATCAAGTTAGTTAGGTATATGCATCAGCTAGTATGAAATAAATCCTGAAAGAATTTCGATGTGACCAAAAAGCTCTCTTTCCATATTAACGCACGCAATTTATAAAACATTTAAATTGCAACGCAATATATTGATTGAAATCAAAACAAAATACTGCATCCGTTTATTTCGAAAAACAACATTTACGGAAAAAATATTCTGCGAGTTTTTTCTATTCACTTTTTAGCTACTATGGTAAAGTGCTGGGATCGCGGAATAACACGTTTAACGGAAGCTTTTAAGTCAAATTGCATCGGGGCATTCAAACGCAAACGAAATTGCCATTGTTTTAATTTTTTATTCAGAAGCTTCTAAGGAAATACTGGCTTGGAAGCTTTTGTGTAGGAATTCTGTTCCCTGGTGAGATCGCAACGATGTTGCAATAGTTTTAGTCGTTTTCAGTGATCAGAACTGAAAAGACGGGTTATTTCCTTCTTCGTATTCCATTAATGTGTTATATTACAGTAAATTTCATGAGACGTAGATACTACGTATCGCACAGGCGAAAGATCACCATTGAGAATCTAAATATTGCTTTAAATGGCTCTAGTATGATAAGTGAACTAATCTGATTAGCTAGGAACATCCAGACCTTCATCTTTCCCATCTAATCCTACCCCCATCAGCCATATATTTTTTTAAATTTGAATACCGCACGATTGATCCAACTGCCCAGCCAGTGGGAGTACGGTTACGTTTATGGTTATGGTTACATCGTCAGGCTGAAGGGAGTGCGAAAGTGAAGGATATAGGAAAGAGAAATGTTGTGTAAGTAACTAGCTATTCAGATCTGGTCACCAACCTAAAGCCATTTCAAGCAATGTTTCGAATCTCAATGGTAATCTAACCTGAGCGTTACTATGGGGTGTCTCCGAGTATGTTGGGACTTGTTGACGTATGGGATAGGTCAGGATTAGTTTATTCAAGAACGGCCAAAATAAGATACTCGTATGTGGTTAAGAAAAAATAATGAAATGAAGTTACCCTCATAAGTTCATTGTTTTTATTTGCCGCATTAACTCCAGTCTCCGGTTTTCTTGTTCGCATCTTGTATTTTATTCTTTGTAATTTCTGTTCAGTAATTCCTTCGCTTAGTTGGCCAAGATATCTTTGGCCTCTTAAGCAGTTTTACTATATTAATAATGTTTACAAAAGAAATAATCTTAAAACACCGTTAAGTTGTTTTCATTATTATGTAAACACCACGCAGGTGGAATTTTAATCAGAAAAGCACAACGATACATATTATACAAGTAATTTAAAAGCATTAAAGTAGATACTTTACGCAAATAGAATAAAGTGGTGCACTTGGTATAAAACTACGCCGGTGTACTAAGCTCCACTGTACAAATGTTTTTTTAAACTCAAATTTTCAAAACACCAATATATTATCCATAACAAAATTAAGAACTCATTTTAATTCATCATCATTTCAAAAGCGAAAACAACATTATCCTTCAAATAAAGCACATAATTTTAATATTCCACGAATTTCACAAACCGATAAAAGCACCTACAATCGAAATTTAATTTTTTTTTACTCAATGTTCGGCACACAATGAAATGGGAACGAGGCTTCGCGATCCCCAATTGAGAAATTATTTTGTTCTGGAATATTCCCTGCTTGTTAAAAATACTGAGTTTACTTTGAAAACAAACAAACATAATGGAAAGATCGAATTTTCTGCTAACAAAGAGCATTTTTTCCATTCAAAAGACGTTACTCAAAAGAAAGACGAAATAATTCACTGCAAATAAGCATATAAAGATAGGGTTTTACATGTAAATGACGTGGAGCGATGTGGGAAATAGAAGAATGGAAGAGTTTAAGGAGAAGAGGCACGAAGATCAACACATTTAACAACCTTATTTGAGTAAGAAAACAAGGAGAAATAGGGAATTCGAATACAGCAAAATGTTGATTTTTTTTGGTAACACATAGTAAAATAGTATCGTACCAGAAAGACAAGCATTGAATATGACACTTTTTTTAAACAATTAACTCCACACAGGAATCCCTTAGAAAAAATAATTTCCCTAAGGGCCTCTCATCTTTGGGGATGCTGCGTGGAGGGTGTTTTCGAAGAGAAGAGAGGTGAAAGTGGATCATGAAGAGACCCATTTTGTAGGAGAGAGGAAATCGTTCCACATCCAAGCTGATGAATTCAATAACGAGTCGTAAAAGCGACCCGTTCTCATGTGACTAATTTTTAACCGTGTACATATGTTTGAAGAGTTTCCCGACTATGTCGAAGGGATCATTGACGCTAGTTCATCGGAGCATCTTCCATTGTAATACCGGTAAAGCAAGGACAGCGTACCTACCTGACGCTTGTGCTCTTAAGATTGCAATCCCTAAACTGCAAATATTTCCCAATCACAGCATTTAACAAGTTTGTACACGATATTAAAGAGTGCGCCGAATATTGTTTTAACACGACTTCTTTACTTAAATCGTTAAGATTTCCGCTTTATTTTAGAGATTTGACAGGGCAAATTCAACCACAGGTCTGTCCAATACACTAGGACCGCGCATCGCTTATTTTTGTGCACGGCTGCATCACTTACGTCGTTAAGATTCTGGGTTTATTTTACGGTATTGTCTCGTCTTAAGTTAAAGTTTTTAAAAAGGTAAACAGCAGGTAGAAAACCAAAGCACTAGAACAGTAATGGATAATTTTTATTCCTGAAAACAAGATCTTTTAAAAAACATTCTGAGAGAACGGGTGTAATAATCACAATCTGGAAAAGGTTTGATAATTTAACGAATTTATAGAGGTAAAGGGAAGATAATCCTCGTAATTTTTTCTTTGTACATATGTTTAGTCTCGTCATCGACTTTTTAATTTCTCAATATGTTATATTCGTTTTAAAAAAATTACAATGTTCGCTGTTCGTAAAAAGTAGTTAATTTGAGGCATACTTAAATTCAATACAGAACCCATTTAATCCTTCACATGTTTACTCCTTCATTTGCATGAATAAACCCTCCACACAGCATCCTCAAAGACGACACAGGCACAAGAAAATCTGAGCGTTCTGTGTGGAGTTAAACTAAAACAATGCTTCTGTTTAATTTAACCTGACAATATTTTCAAAGACGAATAAACCACAGAACACAAAACGCATTTTAGCCGACAGCCATGAATTAGAGAACGTTAACTATTTGAGAATTTGTAAACACTTGTAGGAAGCAATGCGAACTAGCATAGGTATTACAACAACATACCTAGTTAGTCAGGGTTGGAGACTAAAAATAGTAATAGTTAATAGTGTTACTGGTGCGGGTACAGCGTGCCCGGGAGAGTTAGCTAGTTCCGTGAATTAGTTAACTATTTGGGAATTAATAACTTTTAACGAAGCTTAATTCAATTAAAGTCGTATCGTTGTTTAGGGTACCGCTTGTTAGCCATTGGACTACTGAAAGATAAGCGGGACGATGAGACACTATTGCAAGGTTGGAGGTGGCAAGTTATCAAAGGAGATAACTATAATTAGGATTGCTGCTACAATGGGATTTAGTCAGTGCATTCGATACAGTTAGACAGTAATTTTGCTTATTATTGTATAGCTTGGTGATAAAATGTGATTAGATGTATCGGCATTGTTTGATATAAGTACATATGTATGGCTTTGCAATTTAGGATATTGACGGATGGGTGAATACAGCTAAATAATTTGATTGATCTAGTTGTCCCTAGTTTAGGAATACCTCGTTTGTACCTACATATAGCCGAGCGGCTGCCGCCTTAGCGTCTCGAGTAGTACAAAATGACAACGCGTCTGTTGGGCGAATTGTGGGTTTATTAACTGTTTTGGTTAGTGCTCAGAAGCCAGGTTAACAGTCCACGATGGAGTTCGGATACCAAACCAGGCGTAAGGCAGTGAGCCATGAAACTGGCAAAAGAAAGACGAAAGTAGACTATTAGTAAGTAGAAAGTGATCGCTGGGGTATATCCGTTAAAACCATTTATGACAATATGACGAATGAGAATTTTTCATTGTGAATATCGTCCAACAGTCCCAACTGCTTCCAACAGTTGAGCCAGTGAGACTATGGCATCCCCATCGGGAAAATGTTGTGAGGATGAAGGGTAGTGGGGAGACGACGGAGATGAGGAAGAGGAATGTGGGGGAGGACCTGGCTATTCAGACCTGGTCATCAAACACGGCTGAAGCCATTTCAAGCAACGTTTCAATTCTGAATGGTGGTCTTACACCAGGGCGATACGGAGAGTATCATCCACTCTGGAACGTGCAGCAACTATACTATATATTATTTTTTTAATGAATAAATTGTGAAATAACACAAATTAATCAAATAAAATATACTTACGTTGGGATTCGATCCGCGCCCTTAGACTTGGTAGTCGAGATCCTTACTCCTCGACTACTGAGGATAATAACAAGATATTAAATAATGGAATGGTTTAGATGGACAAAGGAGTGACTGAAAACTATACAAGTCAGAGACGCCCCACGATCCCAGGAAGACATACCCCTATTAAGTGAGGAGCCGATTTGAAAAACAGTCCTTCAAAACCTCTTGGTAACCATAAGAAATAAAACAGCATTTGAGAGTTTTTTTTACAAAATAAATAAAAACTTATTACATTGTAAAGAATATTAAAATAAATATGAAATTCCGCAGTAATTGAATTTTCCGCCACAATTTTCTTTTCTATTAATTACAATGTAAAACCACTCAACATTTCTGTCTTTGTCATCCTTTGTTTCTCCTTTATAGGTTAGTTGGTAAGTTCTTTTGGTATGGCCTTGCCTTAGATATAAACTAAGCAATCTCCACAGTCTAAGGAAATAGTGACATCTGGTTAATGAATTTAAACGAAAGCCAGAACCACCCTACACTTCGCGTTCTCCTTCCCACTCGATATCTGACAAAACAGATATTATCGTGATTAAACTTCTCGTTGACTTTCGGAAAGGCGAACTGGAAGCATACTTAACTAAACGTTATTTCAAACTTGGCGAAACGATTAACTTGATGGGAGTATGGCTGGATGGATAGTAGTAGTCTAATAGTGTAACGGGTAGAATTAATTGGAGTTTCTGGTCTCTGTGTTAGTATTATTCGATATGAACGCAATAATAATAATAATAATAATAAATACTATTAAACCCTCTGATATGAAAATATCTGGAGACGGTGAATTTTTTTTCCCATTTGATATCTGGTGATTTGACATGTTGTTGTTCTTGTATTGTTTTGTATTTATTTTACTTATATAATGCACTTACATAGTGTTGATTGACTAGCTGATCATTTGTGGAAAAGTGAGTGGAAGGGTTAAGTTTTTCCTTTGGGGAAGACTTAACCCGGACAACTAAATCGGAAGTTTAAAAATTAAATAATGTTTTTCAGCTTTATTTCAGCTGCATGCGCTAGTTTTGTTCATCGCATTGTTTTACTGCTTGAATAAATTTACATACTTTCATCGTGAATTGAAACTCTCTTTTGCATATAAGATAAAATCCAATACATGGACTATATATAGTGATTAAATATATTTTTATAGTTCATAAATTTAAGAAAACACCGTGACTGCCTAAACCGGTTGGCCCAAACTTTTAAATTAAAGCTTAAAACAGTAAAAGGCATAAACGCCCTGTGATTGGTCGGCGGGTTCTGACAGATCTCACACAGCTACCTCCCGGGTCGGTCGGCCGCGTGCATTAGAATGCGAACCATTTTATGCAAAGTTACGCTGCGTGGACTCACACACGATTTACCACTGTGGTAAACAAACTACTTAAAAGAATTCATATTTTTTTAGAAATCCTCTTAAATATTTAAATTGAGATTTGTGGATTTCATACCGAACGAGTGGGATTGACCTCAATCGAGGTACATATGACGTAACGTAAGGATTCAATCGTTTTGGCGGGCTTTGAAAAATATAAACTTTGAAAATGAATAAAAAAATTATAATTAATTTACTATGAAATCGACAATTGTAAAAAAAATACAGGTATTTAAATTTATTCAGAACGTTCATATTAAAAGAAGAATTCCTAAATGTTACTGAACACAGATTTTAGCGGTAGATTGATGAAAAACGTGGTCGAGGAAGAAGCTCCTCTTTGTGACTCCGAAATTAGATTTAATAATGATGATGTAGCTATAATTTATATAAAGTGAAGGAAATTATTCACACTTCCTTAATAACATAGTACGGGTTAATATCCGACCAAAGAGGTTAATTTCAATGAATAGCAGGGGTAACACCACAACACATTAAAAATAAGAGAAAACAGCTTTGCCCATAGACAACTACCACAATAAATTAACACGTTCACGGCGAGAAGAGGTGCAACATGGCTATCAAAGAGGCGAACCCATCCAACAAATATTAATGGGCCACATTTTTCACCGGTGGGTAGTCGTTAGCTTGTGTACCGCAGAGGAAAAGATAGCGGCCAAGAGAAATAGCAAAGAAGAAAGGTCATTTGTGTAATTGAATAGATAATTCACACGAGGGCGGGGATGAGAGCGAGAACGGGGAATTCCTATATTCCGGTCCATAGAAATAATAATATCTCGTGTTGTTGGGATTTTTTCTATCAAATAATGCTGGAGGAGGAATTTTTCGGAGGGTTTAGACGAATTGCGCCGACCGCACGCAATAAAAAGGTTGATTATCATAAGACATGCTGAATAATATAGATAATGTGCTAAGGGAGAGGTTAAATGGCAGACAGAGGGTTGTTTATTGCACACCGGACACTGTACGCTGTACAGCGTAGAAGCAATCAACTCTACTATTCACTTAAATAATGGGTTAAATAAAGCCCGAGAAGAATTAATATTGTTTACCTTGCCTTACCATTTGCCTTGGTAACATTTAGATTAACGCTTTTTGTAATGCATGTCTCATTGTGAGGAGTTCCCGTATCCGAACAGGCACACATTCTCGCCAAATTAATCATTTTCTGTTAAAAAATTTTTCTAACCACTAAATCCTGTTCTGCTCTATTCTATGACCAAATCTTTTTAACTCCTCAGGCCTCAGGCGTATTCTGTCAGAAGGTTGGAGTATTTATCCAACTATTATTTGAAAACCAAATAAATGGAATATTTGGAAAACTGTTTTTGGAAGGGTGATGAGATACGCGTTCAATTTTTACTATAAGAATTAAAGATACATTTTTTAAAATATCAAAACTTTTAATGCAAAATAATACAATTACTGATAACGCCAAAAATATATAAAAACA
This sequence comes from Hesperophylax consimilis, assembly GCF_061612785.1. Lineage (NCBI taxonomy): Eukaryota > Metazoa > Arthropoda > Insecta > Trichoptera > Limnephilidae > Hesperophylax > Hesperophylax consimilis. The sequence goes on along the minus strand of NC_142856.1, from coordinate 9,878,149 downwards.
TACTAATTTTATAAGATAAATTTATAACAAATGTAAAAATCACTTTTTGTCGTCTTATATAAAAACGTACAAAAGTCACATAAGATTTTTAAATTGCTATCGGAGTGTTTGGTTTCATTAAGGTGCACATTTTAATTATACCGGGGTTCATTTTTAGATTAAAATACAAAGCGTGGTGTGTTTTCTTTCTAAAACAGTTTAGATAACATTTCTCACAACAGTAAAAGAGACACTATGTTTTTGTGAGACCGTGTGAGTTGTTCCCAAAAGCGAACAAATTAGCTTGAAGGGTTAAATTGTCTACCAAATTCGGAAGAGCCCCCCTTACGTCGGGACAATCGAACGAAAAACAACCAATATTTTAAACAAACCAATATTTTAAACAAACCATAATTATTAGTAAAACATCGAGTTCATAAGATCTCTTTGTAGTTTTTTTTTGTTTCGATAAATTACGAGAAATCCGCATAGAGTTAAAATGAATTTAGCGTTTTAAAGAAATTAATTCAATTATAGTACTAAGCAATAATATTGCGGCTTTGACAAGCGTGTATTTATGTTGATGCTACATCATTTTCAAAAAGTGTTGGATGGAGGAAAAGGTGTAGAAAATGAAGGAATTTCGCAAATAAAAATAAATTCTCATCGTAAGCATTAAGCGAGCATTCGTTAAATTATTAAGGAAGAAATATTCAAAGCTGCGGAAGTACAGAAAAATACATTACACATCGCGATATTCGAGTAAATTGTATGCAAAATTTGTCGCCGCCTTAAATGGGGCGGTTCATTATTGGAATCTCCACAAAGACCAATTCTCGTTCCAGTGTTGCGTTTCATAGTAAAAAGGATAATATTTAAAGATGAAATTTTACCTAACGACAGAACAAGAAATGTAAGCTCTTTTCACGTAGTGGCAAATTTTCACGTAAATCTAAGCGTTCTACGGTCAGAGTAATAAAACGAAGGCAGTCGACTGAACATTTCGAATGTCACTTCACAATGGCTGGCAGGATAAATAGTGCCGTTTAACAGGGTGAAACGTATGAAAAAATGTGCCGGTGGGACCTGAACGGTGCTCCGTTCTCCCTGCCATTCGATTGTGAAGGTGGCTTCATCCACCTCCAGTGCGCTAAATGGGTAATTAACATTCTGAATTCTGACTGCTTTTACCTTCGGCTCCTGCCTACGTAGTTTCCAAAGCGATCGAAGGGAGGAAAAAGCACCCGAAGAAAACGACGGGTCTTAAAAATAAACGGTAATGTCTCCGGCTAGAAGCGACCGTTTGTATAAAAAGGAAAATACATAATGCTAATGCACGGAAAAGAGGAAATTGGTAAATAACTAATAATTTCCACACTTTTGGAACTAAATCGGTTCGGCGACATGCGACCATAAAAAGCATTTGAGCTCTACCGACTAAAATATTAAAAAAATATCGTTTTTGTTGCGTTTCGTATTTTTATTAAACTATAGGGTCAAATTATTTTATCCCTCTCAATATTTTCCGTCTTGCCCGGTAACTGCTCGCGGGCAGCAAACCATTTGACAATTATTATTAACCAGCTGAAGTCCTCGGCGTTGCCCGGGCAATCCTCTCATTTCCTCTCATTTTGAACGTCAAGTGTGCAACATATTATATTACCGGTCGGTGGCTGAATTGACATCGAGCTTGGGTCCCACTTCAATTGGGTGTTCAATTCCCCGGCTGGCCAAGTCCTCCATTAAAACACAAGCAACATTTTCCGCTTAATGTGGTGATGGTAGAAGATTTTCAAATATTGTCAGGTTTTTAGTAACCCGGGAATGTTTGTCTTTCTTTTTAAATAAAAAAGTCATGAAATGGGAAGATGGGATGGGATGATTTTTAGAAATCTCTCGAGGACAGTGACCTTCCTCTTTTTTTGAAGATCGATAATAATAATCTCGGAATAAAACTGCACATTTGAATGAAAATCAAATCCACGTCACCCGCCAGCTTGCTCGCCCGCCACAGATACTTTTATATATATTATAAAAAATAGATTCTCTTGCTGGGACGGTCGGTCACTTGGCGTGTAATTTTAAAATGTATGTATGTAACCAATATATTCTACATAATAATTGATGATAACTGATCGAGGTAAGGGTTGCATAATGGATATATTTTTATTATGATCAATGAAGAACTATGATAAAAGGCACACGTTTAACTTACGATGCCACACGAGGGTTGGGGTCGGCGAGAAAGCGCCATGGAAAAGGTGTTGCATTAACTTCTGGACTTACCTGAAAACAAAAAAGAAAACTATTACATATTTTGTTAAATCAGAGGAAGAAATTTTTTTTTAATTCATTCATCTAAAATAAAGAAGATAAAGTAAGATATTATATGGACATACGTAACATGCACTTTGAAATTTCTTACCAAGACATTTTGACTTGGAAAGTCCATAATTTTGAAAGAATTCGATATTTATAAAACACAACTTTTGTGTAGGTAATTAGTAATAAAACTGACACTATATTTTTTTTATCTTACAACTTTCAATGAAAAAATGCCACCAATTCGTAATCAATGCACTTTACAATTTTTGTTCATGTAATAATGTGTAAATATTTGGTACAAACTGTGAAGAATAATTATTTATCTTACCAATGACGAACATATCACATATCTACGTATTAAAAAAATATAAAAATACTTTTATAATGTATTGACTCCCCGGTCAGATCTGTTCTTCAGAGGCTATAATGGGATATGATGTTTGTGGCTAGTAATGTCCTTCCAAGACCTGAAGAGTTAATATAACTTATCACTGTATCGCTTATCTCTGTCTTTGGAATTCAACAACCGGTTCTGTACATACCTTTTATATTTGCCGTACCTAATAAGTAAATATATTTTTATTTCTATTTCTTATGTTTTCTTAGTTTAATAATTATCCATTATTTTAGTTATATTTTTTATTTAAGTTTTTTGATGACTTGTCACATTCTTTGTCTCATCAAAAACACCCCAAAAAATCATAATCAGTTAATAGAGATTCAGAAAAAAATAAATACCATTCCAATACAATAAATTCTACTAAGGTCAGTGGACCAGAAGTATTACTACCGCCTCATACTTAAGGACACTGGCCATCGACCTAAAAAGCCATGGATGGAGCATTAGTACGATTTTGTATGAATGGAATTGAAGCCAAATCTATGGTGAGGGGAAATTGCCTGGCAGCCATCTTGTATGACAAACTTTTGAAATGATTTGTATGCAAAGTGGTGCATAATGTAGTATCATAATTTTATATACGTGCCGTTAGTGCAATTATAACTGATTATGATTTTTTGGGGTATTTGATGAGACAAAGAATGTGACAAGTCATCAAAAAATTTAAGTAGGAATTTTGATGAATTATTTCGCAATATAACAAATATTTATAGAATAAAACCAAATCTACACCAGCACTTTGTTGAATCCTACAAATTATAGTAGCGTTGGTGATTTGTCTTATATGTAGTAGTACTAGCTGTAACCCGCTTGCTGTTGCTAAGTATGTCTGTGCAGAAAGATAAACAATAGCGCGTGTTTCAATGTGATGATATGATGTTTTTACCTAAAACATATGTATAATATAAAACACAAGCGTATTGCAATAGTGTCAAAATTTAAAAGTAATCGGTAAAGAACTTTCCGAGACTTAAGATTTAAGACAAATTAAAATTTACATTTTTTTTTTATATGTATTGTCCTTTAATAATAATTATGTACTTGAAAAAAAAATAAAGAAAAAAATTGTCTCTTATAATTTTAATATTTTTTTTCATAAACTATGTATAGTAAAAGCCCAATGGGCGTTTAAATACAAAAATAATATTTTAATGAAAAATGTTATTTTTAATTGTCAAGTCTCTGACAGCCCTGAATTGTTGAAGCTACTTTGCCATACCCGCCGGCCATAGTGGCCAAGTGGAGATAAATTTGATTGTAACAATAAACTCACTACTATTTGCGCTATTATAATATTTTGCTAGATTATATCTGTTGGCAAGTCATCTTTTCTGTGTATTTTATCCTGTTTAAATGAAGTGCTTTCTATTATTGTAGCATTCTATGCCTTAAGAAAATTTCAGCTGTATCACATTCAATGTCGTTTTGTATACATATTGTTGTGTTCTTAAATGTAATACTAATATTCGCCTATGTACCAATGTGTACTTATAATCTCATGTATCACATTATTGTAAAAGCCTTTTATGGCGTTTAGTAAATAAATAAATGTATGAATATTGTCTTTGTCTGTGTCTAGAAGAAAAATGAAAGAATCCTTGTGTAAGTAATAAAATAAATCAATTTTTTATCAGGTATGAGAACTGAGATTACTCATTAAAAAGGCACCCCTATATTGAATGAAACATTTAAAAAGATAAACAAAAAGATAAAGGTACACTGGAAAATAGTTCAATTGAGGTGAGATACAGTCAGCGTTCGGAGATACAATTGAGCGGAATTAATTCGCGTTGTTTTTAGGGTAAAATAAATAAAAAAAATTACAAAAAGGCGAAAAAATGCGGCAAATAAATCGGGCGTCGGGAAAAATGTTTAAAATTCCCAGTGGCGAAATTTTTCGAATGTCGGTGAAACTAACGCGCGGCAGACAATGATGAAATAGCGGGACCGTCATTTGTTGGTAGAGGACCCAGCGCCCAGCTTAACAACTAGCTTTATGGATAGCTGCTGTCTGCGTGTCTGAAGTTAAAAGGATATGGCAATAATTTAAATGTACATGTATATATATGTCTCACTCTTTTACTTGGTACATCTACGAATTCTGGTATTTTGAAGATAATGTTTATTATTTTTTAACCTACGAATCAAGATATTTGGATGTACCTTTTGGGAGGCCGATTTGTAGGGTATTTTTTTTATTTTTTTTTATTTAATATTTAAAAAAATATATTTTTACATAGATACAGGATAAAAAAGATATAAAACAATATAAATTAAAGTAGCCTTTCCTCACCATAAAGAGACAATGCTCTTGTGTTTGGTGAGGGAATTCTAGTTCAATTATGTACATGTTAGTATTAAGGTAAATAATTTATAAAGAAACAACACAAGATTTAAACAATATTACTTCTAGATGTAAGTAGTAAACGTATTTTGGACTTATAATAGTTTAAGGTAAATTTTTTAATTTAAGGTGAAATTCTTGAATATTTTCGATATTTTTAAAATTTAATGGAAGGTTGTTAAAATAAATTATGCCTAGATAAAGATAGGTATTTTGAATGAGCTTAGTGTTAAATTTTGGGATTTTAATAGTTTTCTGGAATCTTGCTGATGTATTGAATTGCAAGTTATGAGTATTTGACTGCATTTCTTTGTAAATTTGAAGTATTGAATATTTTTGATACATTTTGTCTACTGTAGGTACTTTGAAAATTGTAAAAAGAATTTCGGTAGAAAATTTTGATGGTTTTTTTTAAAATTACTTTGATTACCAATCTTTGAACTACTTTATGTGGGTTCAAAATTTTATTATATGTTCCTCCCCAACCAATAATACCATATTGTAATATAGATTTAACAATCGCATCGTATGGAAAGATTGAAAATTTCTGTTGATTTTCTGTCATCTAAAAATCGTAAAGTGAATTCATCACCAATCTCAGTAAAATGAGTTTAAAATAAAATGATATGTATTACAACCGTTGGAATTTAAAATAAGCACAACATAAATCACAATCATTAAGGTGATTACTACGTATGGAGTAATGCAAAATGATGTGTTTTTCGTTTGAAAATTTGGTCGCCTAGAAATGTTTCAGATGCTTTAATTAAACACTGCGAGTAGAATACATCTTGGCCTTTGAAAAAATCGAGTATTTTTTAGATAAGTCTTTTTATAAGCCCAGAAAAAAATAGTGTAAAGGCCTGTGAAAACTGCTTTAAAGTTCAAATCTCCTACTTACGAACCCATTTTCGGTTATGATTTTATTGTATAATGGGGCAAATTAAGTTATTTATAAAACGATCGACAAAAAATTAAATATTTATGCCTGAACATCCACAAAACAAAATAAAAAGCACTTTTTGGCCATGTTTTTTTCTTGCATAAATCAAAACAGGCGGATGGTGTTAGGCGGGAATTTAAACCTTATCGCCATCTACGTAAGGGTTGTTATTGATAGCGGCTCAATTTAAAATAATACACGACGTAGTGCATCGCCTTAAGGGCAAGTTGTTTCACAGAATTCTGTTATTATTCCACTATACAAACATGGTTCTGGTTACTATGCCTTTGAGAACCAGTTGTTTCATAGAACTGAAATAATAAAATAACATGCATAGAACTTTCACAATTTGAACAATTAATCAAATTTCAAAGTTCCGTGGAGTTCTGTTATTATTTCAGTTCTGTGGAATAATAACTGCAGTTGAGTATTATCAAAGATTTATTGATTTCTCAGTATTTTCACAGATAAAGCAGCAAATGTAGTAATTCTTGGAACGGATAAACGGGAGCAATTGCCATTTTAGAAAAATGAAACCTTTACCTAATAAAGAGAGAGTGGCATACTATGTTGTGTATGTTCTATAAGCTCATTCTGCACTCCCACATCCTCCGGGAGTTGTAGGAGTGGTTGAGGGGTTAAAGGGGTGGTTTAATCCCGCGGCGAGCAATTATTACACTCTTCAGGAAAAAAACGCAAAATTAATGTATACTGGTTAAGCCACCTGAATGGAAAGGCCTGCCTTTGATATTAAATAATTAGCGCATGAATATATTTTTCAAATAACGGCAATGTTTAAATATATTGTATTATACCCCTACAGGGGTTGTTAAGTATTAAAAAAACAGTATAATAACCTTATAATCTAATTGAGCTTGGAACAATTGTAAGCTTCTGTTGGTCGAAAAATTGCGATGGGCTAATTTTGAAAAAAAAGTACACTGAAAACTTTGTTTAACGCCATCAATGAAAAGGATTGAATAAAAAATAATAATGATCATATGTAAATTACAGCAGAAAAAACATGGATTGCATCCTGTATTTATTAAAATAACCAGAGAATCTACACGTAGCTGAGTATAAAATTCTGGTAAGTTTGTATTTGCCCTAAAGACTACTAAGAGCTGGCTTTGCGGAAAGAATGCCAGAATACCCATCCAGAATCATTATCATGATGGTGCTCCAGTGGAAGCAACCCAGAAGCAGACAGAGAGAGATGTGGACTGATGACGACAAATAATTTAGAAGAAAAGATTGGAGCGGGATGGGAAGGTTCGAAGACTGAAGAACCATCGTGAAATTTATTGGTCCAAAATACTGCAATGTAGATAAAGTTTGATGACTAGGAAATAAAAAATAAAAACATTGGTGGTTTTCTCTGAGAAGCAAGTGCAGTAAACTACCAGTAGCAAAATCGGAAAAACAAACATGAATTATAATTTTATACTACATTTTGTGAAAACCCGTACGTAAGAGCGAAACCCAGAACGCACCTATAGACAAATAATTCCTGTTGAATATTTCATCCGAACAATATATTTTGTCGCGGCGCACCTTCTACTAGTATTTCCTACACATGCACGAGACATCTTAGTTTTTATAAAATTCGCATGATGTCACTTTCGATGAAAGCGAAAAGCAAAAAAAATAACAAAAAAAAAAATCATCACGTATTGGATCCACAAAACATTTTTGCATTATTGTTGTTGAGTAAAAAATATAATTGGGTGTTTTTTATCACTTTTCCTTAATTTAAAATAATATTTGATGCATTTGCACACTACAAATTGAATAGATTTTTATGTGAAAGAAGATTTATATTATTTTATTTTCCTCTCTAAAATTTCACTGAACTCTTAGTGAGAATGACAACGAACCGCCACTGATCAAAATGAAGAGGTAGACTGCCTGCATGGAAGAAGATTGGAGAAAGGAAGAGAAGTCCAGTGGACTGGAGAAGAACTACTACGAACCGTAACCGGTGGAGAAATTTTTAACAGGGTCCAAAACCCATCATCGGATAATAAGTTAAATAAGTTTTCCTGGGTTTTATCGTATAAGGTTTTGCATCACTTAGGAATTCACCCTTTTCTTTAGACTTAAATAAATACTCTTAAGCAGGCTAAGTAAAGAAATTCCTTCGCTCCTGCGCGAACTTACGCGATACTTTAAAAATATAAACCAAGATTTACTACCCTTCCATAGACCAATTAAGTTTAAAGCGAGCGAAGTTTAACATCGCAGCTTTAATTTGTCAAAGTTTCCAAAGTTAGTTTGACTTTTGACCTACAGTAATACAGAGAATACGTGCTCCTCCACGGTCTAGAGGCCATCAACATACAGAGCTGCTGTAGCATCGAAATAGAAAAATGAAGAATACACAGATGTTACAGGAATAGAAACCTTATGCGCTAATTAATGCAACTGGACACACTGATCCCTAGATTCCTACCCACCCCTCATACATTTTACCTTCCTAGAACTCCTTCTCCTTTCTTTCCTTAAAAAGCGACCTCTACACAACTTCTCAAAATATGACATAGGCCACGAGGGAAAATATTTTCTTCGGAAAAATTTATGATAATTTCTAGATAATTTCATACGAGGCCGCCGAGAGATATGATTCTAGGTGCAGAACAAAATTACCAATGTCGATTCTCTGGGAAGACTTACTAGGTCAATTAACAGCCTCATAAGAAATGTGGATATTTTCCATATGTCCTACAATGAATTTAAGCATGAAGTATTATTTAACCAATATGATTTTTTTTTTAAAGTCGGAGGCGGTTTACTTACTTCCCCGCGAGCACTTAGACCATAGGCCCATTGAACTATCTCCCATTTTACCTCATTCCCTTGCCAGTAACCCGGTCCCTTTTATGAAGTTCACCAGGGCTGTCATTGGATATGTGGCGATGTCTTCTGGTTCCACACTGTGTCTTCCCAGGTATCTGAGCCTTATTCCCACCAGAGCAGGACATTGGCACCATAGGTGAATTGGAGTCTCTTCCTCCTCTTCACATTTCCTACAGATGTTGGTGTTTTCTACTCCCAACAGTTGCATGTGTCTCCTGAGATGGCAGTGTCCCGTTAATAGTCCTACCAGTTCCTTCAGTGAGTTTCTGTCCATATCGAGAAGTTGCCTGGTTCGGTTAGGGTCCGGTTCGTTTATGAGTACTTTATATAATTTAACCATTAACAATGTTTACCCACGTCTTTTTGTCCGTGATAAAATTGAGCTCACATCGGACACATGGACACGCTTACAACACTCTTCTATTGTGTTACTAGTGGTAACACAATACCTACTACCTAATGCTACTACAACAAAACGAAAAAAAATAAGTATGTATGTATAAAAAAATAAAAAAACAGAAACAATCAACCTCCACGAAATCACAACGCTTTAAATTTAAATAAAGTACCTCTGGGTGATTAACCCCTCAGAAAATCGCCATGTAAGCACTTTAACTGTCTTTAACGAAATGACATTTTACGAAAACTTTTTGTTATTACCGCTTCACAATTAAAGCTCTATAAATGAAACATTTCTGAACGTAGCCGAATAGTAAAAACTGTTTTAGAAAAGTTACAAAATAAGCTTTCAAATTATTATATTACAAATAAATATTAGCATTTTTAAATATTAAAATTTAGAACGCAAACATTAAAAATAGGTTAAAAATGACTCACGTCATGTTTTTAGGTGAAAATGGTACTAAAATCACAGATTATGTAAACAAAAATATTTATTCTATTGTATATATGTGTAATAAACACTTTTATCACCTCACTTTTTTATCATTTCATATAAAAATATTTTATAAAAATTTAATATGTGAAGCGCGCGGCGCTACCGGCAGACATTTTGCGCGGGTAAAAATGTTTTGTCAATTATGCGACTGTCAGCAGATTCCTGTTTTGTATTTCCATAGACAACTTGGTAGTAATGTGTAGCTTGATCTATAATCGACCTTTTAGTTTTTGTTTGAGGGATGTAACTAAAATAATAACGGAGTAAGAACGATTTCTATGGAGAGACACGCGTTGACGTGTAAACACGCTTATTGTACTTGACTGCTATCGTTATTTTATCGTGTATATCTGCTTACGTTGCTGAGGGGTTAACAACAATTAAGTACTTGTAAATTTTGTCGACGTCCTTGCGTATTGTTTATTCACAAATGCTAAGGACGTTCAGTAGTATATCGGATTAAGTCTCGGTTGGCAAACCAGATTAAGGTCTAACAAAGTGCACATTTGGAAAACAGTCGAGCGCAGAATATTAATAATTTTCTGTGAAAATAGTAGTTGACTATTTTATGCAAAAGGACAATTATTATACACGTAGTTAATAACTAAAGTTAAGCAAACTACCTTGTATGTTTTAAGCTCAGTGCGGTAACATTTATTGTTTTACCACCTGCATTCGGAAGTGCTTTTATACGCCGTGTTTCACGCTGTATTATTATAGTTAGCGCTTACGAAACAAAAGGTCATACTAATGTACAGATTTTTACTATTTTTATATATTAGACGGCCTTCATGGTTCAATCCCGGCGTACTCAAGAATATTTTATGTGATAAATTTGTTTTATTTCACAATTTACTGATATAAAATAATGTATAATATATTTGCCGCACGTTTCAGAGTGGAAGATACTCTCGGTATCGCCCTGGTGTAAGACCACTATTCAGAATTGAAACGTGGCTTGAAATAGCTTTGGCCTTGTTTGGTGACAGATATGAATAGCCAGGTACTTTCCAACCTCGTCTTCACCATCTCTGTCCCACAACATTCAGCCTCACAACATACACCAATTGGGGATCCCATAGTCTCACTGGCTCTAGACGGCAGGGAGCAATTGGGACTCATGTGCGGATACACATTTAAAAATATGTGCGTTCGGTTGACATAATCTTCAGTGATATTCAATTATTATTAATACACATATGTCATTTGTTTTTAATTCGTAATATCATTATCGTTGATTTTTGTTAAATACCTACACCTCTAAAGCCTAAACTACATTTAAAACACTACGTGCATTTATATTCTAGCTATAAATAATGCAGACAGTAAAAAATATCTGAATTATGAAAATATCAAAATGAAACAAACATAAATAGGACAAAAAAAATTAGCACGAAAATTACTTTTAGATGAGTTTAAAGTCTCGTTCTAAATTTAAACACATGAATAATCTGTAGTATTTTATGGTAGAAAAAAAACTTGTATCAATATAACAATGAGCCCGAAAAGCTAACGATCAGGTTTGGCAGAGGCCTAAGGACGTTGACAATTTATTAGTGGGCCTAAGCGGGCAGAACTCGTTCTCTAAGTTATGTGGGGCAGTAGGATTATATATTCGGTAGGTACTTACGCCTTAACTGTCCGATATCTAGTTTGATAGTCATAATATCTAAGTATAATTATTACGAATCGTTGGTTTTTCTTAAATTTTGTTTATGTCTTATCGATAGTCGTTGCAGGTGAATCAAATAATAGGTTTATTATCAGGCTGATTTTCCATGACTAAAATGCAAATGGTCATTCTGATGGTGTCAGCATTATTGAAGTGGTATCGTATCGTTTCGGATATGGACACATTTTGCATTCATTTGAAATGACCAATGACGAAATGATAAATTCAATGAGGTTGCATTCAAACGGTTAGTATTGAGTACTAATGCTGGCAAAAAATTAACCCTTTCAATACCAGAGGTATCTCTTTATTTTGTGAAACAATTAGCCTGGTATTTTGAGCATCGCTTGTGAAGGATATTCAATCTATTTCTCGATTTCCATCTATTTCTCTATCGGCGTCACAGACATATGAATATTAATTCGTATGTCTATGATCGGCATATATTTTTTCTGTTAGGTTTCAATCCTTATTCCAGTGACAAAAACCGTAAATATAATGACAGATCCGGTTTCAGTTGTTTTGCTTCGACTGGGATACATTATTATAAAAATAAAAATAAATATTGTAAATCTCTTCACTTTATATGTTTTTATGATTTTTTTCTTCTATTTACATAATGTATGTTAAGTTTTTATTTTTTCCCTTAACACATGAGTTTTTGACTGTTGTAAAGGAAAACATGTTAACTTTATTTATATTTAGGTATGTTATACTGTGAATTATTATTATTTTATATTAAACAATTGTTTGTGTGATAGGTTTTTTCTTACTAATAAAAATCAACCCTTTGAGGCCTGAACATAATAATTACGAAAAAAGATTTTTTTAAATTAGTTGGCAAAAAAAATATTCACCTAAAATTTTCTAGTGATTATCTAAGGTTTTATCAAACATAAAATATGGTCTGCATGTGGAAATAAAGGAGCGGTGCTTAAAGGGTCAACTGTACATTGTTTTTCTTATTCTTTAAATATATAATACAAGATGTATGACGTCTTCGTGGATTAAAATAACTTTATAACTTTCATCCAATCGTAAAAGTGGACCCACTATGAATTAAAGGTCTAAAAATTAGAAATAATTATAGTAAAATTAGTATTCTTTAATTATAGTAACCCCATTTTGGGAATTTTATAGGGATAAAGGCTAGAAGGTAAGTGAAAAAGAAAGAAAAGAGAGGATTAGGTTACCAGGTAGGTACCTGGCTATTCAGACCTGGTCAAAAAACATAGCTAAAGCCCCCACAAAAAGTTAATTCAATGTGAATAGTGGTTTCAGAACAGGGTGATAATGAAAGAATTAATTAAAACAAATAAAGTTACATTAAAAAAATGCTAAATACACAATGATAACGGAATTGATTTATTATTTAAAGTTTCAAATAAAACTAATTATCGAATATTATATTAAATTAAAGGCCGCAGAAAACCAACGTTAAAATTTATTATTCATAGAACGCGAATCAATTTATAAAATGTAGTTTACAATTTATAATTATAGACAAATAATGTGCTAGATAAATAAATGAATAAACGGTTTCAAATTTCCTTTAAATAAGTCCGGCGTGGCACAACGCTCGAACAAAACGCGTAATATTATACTATAAGCAAAAAAAATATTATGCAAACAAACACAATGAAATAAAGCGTAAAAAAACGAACACCACGCTCCGCTTAACGCGCCGGCCTTATTTTGAATTTGGAATGAAAAAAAAATAACTAGGGTAAAAAAATGTATACTGCCGTTTGCGGTTATAAAGCTCTGTGAGGTAAATTACTGCCGGAAAAACATGTGGAACTTTTTTGCGCATTTTCGAATTAAAGAAAAGTGCACGTAAAAAGCTAATATAAACGAAGCCCAAAATGTTGAAAACCACAACATATTTACCCGCTTACCAATATATATATATATATATATATATATATATATATATATATATATATTTTTTTTTAAACTTTACACAACTGATAAACAACTATTTACCATACATTAATGATTGTTCATCAGTTGTGTAAAATTTAAAACACGTTTGTTATTAAGGGGGCAAGGTAAAGTTGCATTACAATTATTTATCATTTTTTTTTTGTTATTTCATCCCAATTGTACTGTACTCAAAAACAATACATTTACATACCTAATCTGTTCAGGCGTTGTCTTCTTAATTAAAATAACCCCGCATTTATTAAATAGCTTATTTTATGTTATTAATTACATGATAATATAAAACTTGCAGTAACAAACAAAAAAAATATTGTCTAAAGCTCTTAAAAGAAATTTCCTCGGCAGCTTTGCTAACCGGTTACACATTATTTCTTTGGAACTCTCTTATACTTCTGTATATCTCTTTGAATTTATTTATGTCTTATGTTGTTATGTATTCATTCTGTCTAGTTTGTTTAATATCTATGTACCCTTTTCATTGAACCAAATTTTAAAATCGTTTTCTGATAAAAACATAATTTCCTTTTAATTGTGTAATGTTGTCTTTCCTGAAATGATTTTAATAAACGCATTGGGAATAATGTATTATTGTTATTATTCTGTAATTATTTATCACACAAAAAATATATTTGAAAATGCAACATATTTAAGAATTAAAAAATTATTTTCACAACCAGGTGTTCCAAAAAAACTTTCTACCCAATTTTACGATTAATTTACCGACCAAACATTTATGTAGGCGTGCAAATAGTGCCTACAACAAATATAAACTACCCACGCCTTGCTTGTTAACTATTTGAGATGTAAATAAATGATAAACCATACGATAGATTTGACTCATATAAATTAAAATGACCCCGTGCAAAAACAGAACAAAAAACTTGGCCTTTGTTTAAAAACGATTTATTCTAATCTGCCAATGTTTCCTCGAACAAAACTTGCTAAATCCAGTGAGTATACAGCCGTAAGGCTTTCATTTTTTAGAGAGATCTTAGTCTCGACCTTTGACCCTTGTGTGTGATGCCTCAAGCACTGGGCTTGCGACTCACTATCCAATGGCGAATTCGACACATAATTACATTTTAGGTACAAGAATAAGTATGGACGAAGAAAAATATCTAGAAATTAGTCGAAACAAGAAAGACTTCAAGGCTTATGAGCTATGAAGACATCTAAAATACAAAACACTCTAAAAATATTAACAATATAAACTAGTACAAAATAAAATAGTACAAAATTAACTAGTACAAAATTACTAGTACATAATTAACTAGTACAAAATTAACTAGTTCAAAAATTAACTGGTACAAAATTAGCTAGTACAAAATTAACTAGTACAAAATTAACTAGTACAAAATTAACTAGTACAAAATTAACTAGTACAAAATTAACTAGTACAAAATTAACTAGTACAAAATTAACTAGTACAAAATTAACTAGTACACAATTTACTTGTACAAAATTAACAAGTACAAAATTTAGAATATTGGAATACAGTAGGTAATACAGTCCAGACCTATAAACTTTGGTAACATATACGCCAAACTAGTACTAGAAAGTGAACAAAATTAATTATACCTACTACTAGTTGATAAACTCTGCCGACATATATATAAGTATACATATTATCATATATTTTGGAAAGCAAATATTGTCCAGATAGAATACAGAAAGTGGACAACATTAGATGATACAGTTAAGGTTACACAGAACATACGTTATAATATTTTTAGTTAGAACAGAAATCTTCTAGTGAGGCGGGTTACTTACTTGTTTGTATGTGATTATGTTACTGCAATAAACGCCCGGGTTGCCGGAAATTAAATTAAAAATTAATATACGCGTTCCTAGACGCGCTAATTTAATTGCTTTAGGATAAAACGCTTTTTGTAAGTTATGCTTTGAACTTTTAAAAGATGAATTGTTTGTTGTACATGTACATACTACAGAATATGAATAAACAGTTTTATCCGTATAAAAACGAGTACAAAAAAATACTAGATTGAATCACCAAATCGTCTATGAACGCGTAATATGTTCAAGCTGTTAATACCTCCTTAATTGAGAGTAACTCGGGTTTAGGGAGGGAGTGTCGTTTTAAGTATTTTATATTAATTTATTTTAGGAATACTACGATACATATAAACATAAAAATTATGCCCCTCTAAATAATATTTGTCTAAACTCTAACATTGACATTTTTTCAGATTCACTGCCCAAATTCAAACGTGGCGTCAATAATTTAAACTGTTCAATGCGCATACATACAGACAGACACACACACACAAACACTCACATATACAATACACACACACCTATATACTACACACGTCACCTGGTAATTAAGGAATAAACATAACACTTAGCAAATTATTAAATTTGTTTCGTTTAAACTTAAGACCAAAAACCTCTATCAACATACACGACTACCATCTATATCTAGATTTTAGAAAGTGAACGACATTAGATGATACTTGATTGATGATGTCTTGGTTCATTGTCCTGGTCCAGAGCTGGGACGAGACAGTATTGTACTGTCCTCACGTGATCCCTGCATAAGGTCTAAACGTCTAAAGCCTATGCCAACCTACACGACCACAAAACATTATCCAAAATGTAGAAAGCGAACAACATTAGATAATATAAAGTCCAGGCGCATTAAGCTCTACCGACCTACTATAACAACCGGCATACCTAACAAATTTAAATGCTTAGTTTAAGGGCATGTTTATTTATCACTCGGGTAAATTAACATGGAAATTTATTTCACAATAGTTTGTGCGAAACCGCAAGCTTACCGCGAGAACATTTCGGGTGAAAATTCGCGGTTTCAGTTCAGAAATTCACGGAATGCTTAGGTAATGACGTAGAGAAATAATATAAATTATATAAAAGAGTACTCAAGTAAGAGCCTTGCTGGTAGCCGTGGATTAATGAGCCGAGAACGAGCCGGGAGGGAAAAGAAAGAAGAAAAAATAATGCGGTAAAATAAGCATGGTACAGATTTTTTTCAAAGCAAGATTTAATGTAGCGACTAATCACAGTTCTGAATGGAATACCATTGCCACGAGTCCATATTTCATTTTAATTCTTTGAATTTGCAGGGTGAGTGGGCTTGGATAGTAGGGTCACCAGTCGCTAGGTGGCGCCTGGTATTCATGAAGAATTAAAGGTGGAAGGTTCACGGAAGCATTCCAGCTCGTTCACACGTCAACGAATTTTTAGAATTTTTTAAAAAGAGGGAAAAATGTTCATACAAATGTTAAATACGGTTAAATTGAAGTAAATCAGCATTTTAGGACTGGAAGTGGGGTCGAAAATAATTTGCGCTCAAACGATACTTAAATACAAAAAATATTTACTTAATAGTAACTACTTCACAGAATTTAAACAATTCATTAAATTTCAAAGTTAAAATTCAAGTTCCGTTCGTGAGCCGGTTGTTGCACAGAACTTTTGAAAATAACAAAACTTGGATAGGACTTTCACAGGATTAAAATATTAACTTTGAAATTTAATAAATTATGAAACCAAAATTTGTAAATCACTTTTAAGCAAGTGAAAAAAATAATATTTAAGTGTTCTAATTTAGGATTCAGTGACATTTTCTGGGACATTATATAAAATTTACCCAAGACATTTAGCCAATAGGACTGTTCCCCAATTTGGAGTACTTTTTGAGGTTGAATGAAGTAGAGATGGGAAGATTGAGGGAAAGGTAAGGAAGTTATCTGCTATTCTGATCTGGTCACTAAACTATTTAAATACAAGTCAACGTTTTGATCCTGAACGAATGTCTTTCACGATGTTAATACTGGGGTATCTACCAATCTGGAGTACGTATGATTGAATTTAACACAACAATATTGGAAATACAGGGTTTTCCAATAAGAGGTGTTATTTTGAATAGCCCGCTATTTCGGTAGATGTTACTTTTGAAGCTGTCATTTTTTAACATTTGACAAGTAAAAACTACGCCATTAATAAAAATGGAACGATACGCGCTTCAACAACGCATTGAAATTATTAAAATTCACTTGAGTGAATCAAATGCAAATCATCTTGAGTGATGAGGCCCATCTCCACCTCGGTGGTTTCGTCAACAAACAAAATTGTCGCATCTGGGGCTCGGAAAACCCAAGAGTTATTGTTGAAAAGCCTCTCTATCCTCAACGTGTGACTGTTTGATGCGGTTTATGGTCCGGCGGAGTCACTGAACCTTACTTTTTCGAAAATGAGGCTGGAGCAACAGTTACGGTGAATGGATTGCGCTATCGAGAGATGCTTAATGATTTGTTATGGCCGGAATTGGATGGTATTGATCTGGACAACGTTTAATTTCAACAAGACGGCGCTACGTGCCACACAAGCAACGAAACCATTGATCTTTTACGATTGAATATCAAAATAACACCTTTTATTGGAAAACCCTGTAGATACCAACATTTACGATATACGACAAAGTACGGGCAATTAACATTTGAATATATTTGTGCACATCGATAATATTAAAACTGTACGTAATTTTTTTCAAAACTACTTCGGTACACCAGCCCGCAGTCCCCTCTTACTTCATTTATGGCTAGGACTTGATTATTTTTAATTAAAATGAAACGTCTGTAAATATTCTTCTACTTGATTTAGATAACAAGAATACCAGCAGCGCGGCATGCAGTCCGTAAATTTGATAAAAAAAAACGAATTCCAATGACTAGAAAATTATTTAAAAATTTTACATAATGCTCCGCCTATCACAAAAGAAATCCGTTAAACTTATCCATTCTCGTTCTTCGCATTGATGCCACTACTTGTCTATGCGCAAATCTTTTATTCTGTTTACCTCCAGATCCGACAGGTGACGTCCCCCAGAGGGCCTAGTCCTGGCCCTTTGTCCTCGCCCGTCCGTTAGTCAGAAATAATATCATAAATATGATATTAAAAGCCCTTTCAGGCAGGGTCCTAAAGCACGGAATTTAGAATGACCCGCGTCAACCGTCACGCATTTAATTTCACCTAATTCAGACACTCTTAAGGATGAAAGTAGACTACGAGAAGGCACAATGAACAAGTTAAAAAGTATGCAATATTATATAAGTAAATGGTAATTTACACACATACGATAAGTATCTAGAGTCTCGAGATCTTCAGAAGAGAAGAATACAAGTAGAACTAACAAATAAGTAACGTTTGAAATAGAATATCATAACATTAATTTAGAAGTTTGCACGAAAGAATTTAGAACAAAGATGTTTTTTTTCTAAAATACACTAAAATAAAATTAAAATAGACGATAGACATGTTCTCAATTTGCAGGAGAAATTCATTCATTATTCGAAGGGGATAGATTCCCGCAATGCGAAACAAAGCGAAACTTTGGTACTGATACTGCAAGCGTAGAAGGGAATATAAAATCAAGGATTAGTCGCAAATCAGTCTTTCGTACTGAAATTTAAAAAAAATAATAATTACATACTGTGAATATATTGGATTATTTTATGAAAATACACATTTTGCAAGTTATGCGTCAAAATATTAAGACGAATTATTTGTTTGCGCCCGTATATATGCAATATGATTGTGAATAAATATATGGTTTCGTTAAAAAACTTAATTCTTTCAAGAAAGGCATACAAACAAAATATCTGAGTTAAGCGGATACCAAATTAAGTGGGCCTCCAACTACAAACTATGCCGCTATTTAAGGGGCCGAAGACCGATAGGTCTCCCGGCCAAGGGGAAACAATATTCTCATTGCCTCGCAAGACCTGTTCCGCCATCAATAGGTTAAGGTGCTTCCATAGCCGCTGTGCCCACATGATGCACAGATGGGGCCTAAAAGAGTCGGCGATGTGTGAATGTGGTGCGGTGCAGACCACCGAACATGTGGTTAACGAATGCCCGCTCCATTCATTCCCCGGCGGGATTGATGAGGTCCACATGGCGACGCCTGAGGCCCTAGACTGGCTCGCAGACCTAGATGTCCCCCTCTGACTCCCCCACGATACGAAAGAATAATAATAAAATATTGTTTCGGAGAATCAATCAAATATTGTATTTGTATGTTCTTTCTAAAAGACTTGCGTTTTTATACGCACCAATATATTTATTCATATTCATATTGCATATGTACGCAAATAAATAATTCATTGTAATAGTTTCTGGCATAACTTGTGAGAAGAGTATTTTCATAAAATAATTAAAATAACCCCATCTATGAACGCGCAGATTATGGCGTACGTTACGTTTAACCTTAAGGAGGTGAAAATTTGTTATATAGCATTGATATCTATTTCTGTAAATGTCTTTCGAAACTTATTCATAATGCTCCAATAAACTTGGAAACTTCTCTTCAGAAAGTCTGCTAGAAGAAGTCCTGCCGATCGGTTCAGCAAGCTTTTATAATCAAAAATCACTTCGCAAGTTGCGCCGTTTAAGTTTTTTAGTTTTTTGCGACATCAGTTGTAGTATTCTTCATCTCTTGGGATTATTGACACAAATTGCTAGCAATAATGATTAATATTTTACGACGGTTGGGTTAACTTGCGGGAAACCAATAAAAAGCGAAGATATACTGCAATAAACAAAATTTTTTATTTTTATTTCAATGCTCGCCTACGCAAATTAAGAGGTTTAAAAATATTGATAGTCTCAACACAACACATTCTAAAGATTCTGATAATTTAAACACACATATAAAATTTATCAAACACAATATTGGATCTCCTTTATAAAACATTTTCAACAGAAGTTTTTCTTACGGGGTTTTCATACCATCTTAAAAAATCTATAGTTGTACCAATTTCTGTGTTACAATTGGAAAAAGCTAAATTATACAATACAACTCTTCGACAAAAAAATGTCTATTCAATTCCAAGGATCGAATAGTCCCTTGTACCAATCTCCCCATCAACTAACTTACGTATACCCGTAACACAATACACTTCCTCTACAACCCCAACCAGGGATTTTCCTGCATTGCCGATTGCTGTCAAATAAACCCTTTAACCTTAAAAGAAAACAGTATATACAAAGGAGAGAATGGGAAATTGAGACAGTAAAAGAAGATAAATACTAAAAGGAAAGTAATATGGCATAGAAGAGACAAAGCTTTTACCCCTTAATTAGAATTAAATAAATTTCAATATTAGAGCTTTTAAATGTGCTTTCATAATAGTAGGCACTTCCCATTGCTATCCTTATGCGAAACCGTGAAATCCTTTTCATAAAGCAGTTTGGCTAGAGAACAATGGGTCGTGTTCAGTATGTTCCATAATAATATAAAGCAGTGGTTGAAAACTCTTCAGAGCTGCGTCACATTTTTAATATTGAGTGGAATATTTAAAAAAAAAACAATTTTTTGTCACTTTTTTTAACACAGGTTTGGTCGAATTTCTGCTGGGTATAGTAAATATTTATTTTTATTATGTTATTACCGCTGCCCGAAGCCAGTGGGACTATGGAAGCTGAGATTTGAGGCGAAAGTAAGTGGGGATGGAAAAGAAAATGAAGTAAGGAAGATTTTTAAGTATTCAGAGCTGGTTACTAAGGAAGCAAAGTTTCGATTCTGAACAGCGGTCTAAGGCGATGATACAAATAGTATCCTACCACTCTGGAGAAGCAAATAAAATAAAACAATAATATGCCTGAAATAACTGATGAACGGTAGAGCGTACAGAGAAACATATTTCTTTGTACCTACGTTCTGCCGAAAGAACTGATAACGGCAGAACGTAGGTACAGATAAACATATTTAAAATCAAAATTATACGACATGATAATCATAATATAAAAATTACTTAAATTGTTGAAGACAATATTACCGATTCCTAAACGAAAATCTGAAACAGAAAAAGATACGGTCATATCTAGGACTCGAACCCAGAGGACCCTTGCCTTGCCGGGGCACCGCTCTACCTACTGAGCTAATGGGACCCTATCTTTTTCGATAATATTTAACTCGATTCAGGCTTAGTCCTAGTGAGGATGATTTTTATGTGAAAAAAAGTGTTTTATGTTAAGTGAAATGAAATAAATAACTGTATCATGCCCCGTGCCCCGGCAAGGCAAGGGCCCTGGGTTCGAGTTCTACATGTGACCGTATCTTTTTCTGATTTTTTGTTTCAGATTTTCGTTTAGGAATCGCTAATATTGTCTTCAATAATTAAATATTACAAGTTGAGGTTTACACACAAGTTATTCAAAAAATAAAATAAAAAAGAACTAGTTTTCGCTCTCTTTCAAGCATTTAAACCGCCGGAAAGACCAGGTTACGGAACACCAATGTTCCGCAGAACCCCCGGTCAATAACCACTGGGGGAAGAGGAACAAAAGAAAGTAAGGTCGAATAACTCTCGCGAGGAGAGCCATAAAACTTAACTGCGATTAAGTAATTAGAGAGCTTTTCTCTCTTTTATTCCGAAAGCGTACCTTTGGATTACAAAAACAAACGAAAGTAAAAAACGTAAGAGATCACTTGAAAATTTAAGTCTCTAATATGTCTTTTTTTATCTTACACTGAGAATAGATTTGGTATTTGCCCTTTTTAAAGCTAGCACGTGTTTATATTTTTTTGGTTCACATAATTTCTTTCAGAAGGTTTATTTAAAACTTTTTAAAACTTTATACACGTTTTCTTAAATGATAGTTTAGAGCTTTCTGCCAGGTGGCAAACCAACCTAGAATCCTAGTGGGCGTAGTTAAAATTTTGATAAAACAGCAGCAGCAATAAAAAATAAGAAATACAAATTTTCTCTGGCTATTTACCTGAAAATATTTTAATTCCTCTTATTACCGTCATTATCAGCGGAAGACGTCTGTCGTGCAATTATACAATGATAAAGACTTAGATAGCATAGGACTGAATCTGTGACAACTGGGTGTGAACCCGACGCATTGGGCAACTCAGCCACCAATCAGTGTTACAACACATAGATCTGCTTTACTGGGAAATAATCTGCGAAGGAGTGAGAAAAAGACAAGGAATTCATAAGGTAGGATAAAATTAAGAGTTTTAGGAAAAAACACTTTAACAGGATAAAGAACTGTCTCTATATTATGTTAAAAGTCTTTCGTTCGTTAAATTTCTGCCACTTTCACACATTCCGGCCAGAGAAAAGGAATCACTGCCCGTTGTTCCTCCTTGGTGCGAACTACTAGCGGAGCGGACATGTTTACAGTGTAATAGCCATAAGGCAAACGACGCGATCGGGATCAAATATAGCACACGTGACCGCACAGAAGGTAGTAAGATATTCATAAATATAATGTAAGTAGAATTTGAGAAAAATACTTCATACATCAGAGGTTCAAATCAGAGACGTGATATTTACACAATAAGTTAATGTATGAATGAATAGGACTATTTATTTAGAGTGACAATCGGATATGTCAAGAGATCTCAACACTAGCAAAAAGGATAGTTTGTCTTCAATAGTAATCATTTACGTTACGAAAGTTAGGTACGCAAAGTAGAGAAGGTATTCTAAAGATCTATTTTTTTTTAAATACATAATTAGGATAAGTGCACAATGCTATATACATTAAGGAGATAGCTCCGTTAAATTAATAAATATTACCAAAGAAATAGATTTCGGCGAAAACACAATACTAACGGTTGGCATTCAGAATAAATCCATCAAATGATTCAGTCGACGAAGCGAATTTATTTCAAAAGACCGAAGGGAGAGATCTACCGGACCAGGCGAGGCGGAAAAGGAGAAGCTATTGAAGAATTTCCATCAGGATATACCGGGACTTGTCGAATTCCTATTGGACACGTACGCCTAACAATAGCAAACCCAATAAGTGTTACATATACAAAAAATTATGAACCATTCAAGAAATTTCTCTGGACATTACAATATTAACCAAAATTAAGAAAATCTCAATGTATTAAACGGAATTTATAAAAAAATACTTGAACGGTGAGCTCTGAGCGTAAGTTTTTCTCCATGGAGTTTATAGGTAAGCTGAATTAGTTTCCGTCATGAGACAAGAAACTTTGAAAAATTAATTTAACAATCGAAAATTTAGACTACGTCTTTCATTTGTTCCACATTTTTCAAACTTTTAATAAAGAAAATAAGATCTGTTGAAACTACGGCTAAGCCGTGAAGTAAGCTTTACGACTTACAATTAATATTTTTTTAAATATACTGAGATGTACATACCCTCAGTATCACCGGGTGAAAGAACAACGTCCAGTATAAAAACGTGGGCGTTACTACAAATGGATTAATTAAGTCTGATTAGACATGTACACCCCAAACGTTCTCTTCCCTATCTCATTACTCTCCTAAAAATCCTTCATCCGACCAAAAGTTATTCACAACGCTGTTGATAACGACTACCTTCTGGAAAACGTAAATTTCCACCGCCCAGTACGAACATCCTACACTAACTACACACAACATTCATTTTTACTTATATTTTCCATTTGCACTCAGGTCAATTTACTAAATGTAATTTGAAAAAAATTAAATCAGTTACATAAGCACACAATCTTTACACATCTGCCTTGATGATGGACACTGTGATGCTGTCCGAAACATTGGATAAAGAAGGAGGTAGCGAAACACGACATAATACTCCAAAAATAAATCAAATTGTTAATTACGAACCCTCTACCAGTACTGCGTGTAAAATCTTTAAGTTACTAGATCATTTTCATTTTTGTTGTTTTTCTCTCTATATTTTGTTTATCTTTGAACAATATTTTATGATGTGAATATGTATTATTTTTTTTAGGCACATACTTTAATTTTACATCTATGTATATATTGTGTAGAATTTCTTTTTCTGTCAACTCCACTTTATATATTAACTTATGTTTTTCTGCGTATAATATGATTTTTATGTGGAAACTTTACTGGTTCATGCAACCATGTAACATTTAATTATTTCAGCAAAATATGTATGACTGTTATTAATAAAATAAAATTAAAAAATTACATATAAAAAGTCCTCATAATTTTCCCCAATTCAGGGACGGCATAGTCCCACTGACTCAATTGGGCAATTTCGACTCAATTCATAAAATTCACTTTAAACAGAAAGTTCAACGCGCTATGTACAAATTTAATTATTTGCATTTGAGATAAAAAAAACAAATACTATCTATTACATTTTGCATGAACAGCTCAACAACGCACAAAATATACAATATATAACCAATATAGTAGCGATTTTCGTGTCCAACCAAAGATAACAGCGATGAAAGCAGTTAGGTTATCCAATTATCCAAACGTGACGGTGAGTGCCTAAAAGGAAACAAAATCGCGTGATCCGTACCAAAATCTGATAAAAGTTATAACTAAATAATAATTGTTAGGCGTTTGAAAACCCCTTGATAAGTTGTTATCGTACAGGTAATAGTGTGTAGCTCTACAGTTAATATTACGTTACATCCACAACCGGTATACTAATTATACTGTATATGTACATGCATAATTTACATTGTACAATATGACAGCCTAAGCGAATTACATAAGGATTAGGTTATCAAATTTAGTATAACTGGGACAGAAGATTTTGTTGTTGGAGTGAAATTATATGCAATGGACAATTATACACGACGTTGGATGGAGCTGTGAAACTAGGTATTCCCTCATCGAATATTATATTTTACTAGCTGAACTGAATGAAAACTGAAGACTTAATGTAGAATGAAGACTAAAGACTGAATGAAGATTTATTATACTAGCTGAACTGAATGAAGAATGAATATTTACTATACCTACTAGCTGAACTAAATGAAGATTGAATGAAGAATGAAGACTGAATGCTGCAGAAATGAGATCCCGAATCCCGATCAGAAACGAGAAAAGGCGTATGTGTGGTAAAGCCATTTATGATCGTGTAATAAATGTGGAGATCCGCAAAGAGTGCAAGGCTGATGTAAGCGTAACGAGTAAGATTAAGAAAGGGAAGTTTAGATGGTTTGGGCATGTAGAGGAAATGAGCGGAGAAAGGGGTGTGAGGAGAATATATGACGCAAATACGAATAGAAGCAAAAGTCGGGGACGCCCGAGGAAGACATGGCATGATCAAGTGAATCAGATACTTGAGTCGGGACATGTCAAAAGTCAGAATAATAGAAGTGTATGTATGAATGTGAATAAGGAAGATGAATGTGAACAAAGAAGAAGAGTGTGCCAAGACCGAGTTGTTTGGCGGTCCGTCTCTGCCTACCCCTGCGGGAAAGGCGATATGGTTAGTTAATTCGTATGTTAGTTTAACTGAACTCCCCGGCGTTGCTCAGGCTTCAAATAGAATTTTTCATAATCCGACTTCGACAGTGACCACCCTTCTATTTTGAAGGTCAAGGGTTCAAATTTTCATCATCCTTGGAATAAAACGGTAAATTATAAATAATAAAAATAAAAACAGAAGGGATGTAAATAATTCAAACTAATAATAATAACGCCACGAGATTTTTTGGCTCCTTCAAAAAATGATTAAAAATATAGTCCTAGAAGAGGATGACTTGAAAAATTTACATAAAATTTGATCCCTTACGTAGCATTACATTTTCAACCACAAGTTGAACCAGCAATTATATCGGAAACGGCAAGCGCCCCTGAGGTGATATCTCACAAAAGCGGCGATATACAAATTGTCCAATAAATAAAATTATTTTAAACTGGAACTTGCACATTTAGCCTTGTGATGTCTAGGCCAATATTATTAGACAAGTTACAAAAAAATAGTAAAAGGAAATAGAAGTAAAAATATTATTAGCTTAACCATAAGTATTTCTATAGAAGTACAAATATTAAATTAACCACGCGACTCCGAAAACTTTCTCACACCTATTATGGCATCCCTAACTACGAACGCAGGACTTCGAAGATATCCTACTGGTTACGCAAATTATTTACAAACTAATCAGAGGCTAGATCCACGCTACCTAACAAATGATGAACCACGGACGGCCTATACGAGCGGACGCACAGCCTTGAACGAGCAGAGATGGAAGCCAGTCGAAGGCTCAATACCAGATCCTGGTGGCGAGATGTGTCGTCCCTTCCAGCGAGCTCTAAGACAAATCCTATGCTGAAACTTGAAAACTCATGTGCCGTACCTTTCAGTAAGGTTGAAGAGTGCCAAGAGGAAGTCTTTATCTTTCGTATCTAGTTCGGAGTTGGCGCGCCGTGTCGTCATATCCATATTTGTTGTATTCGTTATAACTGTTACATAAAAGTCCAAATGTGAAGTTGTGATAAAAACAATTTATTCAACAAAATTTGGTTTACTGGATTCAGATTATTTCTGATTTTCTTTTAGCGAAATAAATTAAAAGCAAATATTAATAATCATATTAATTTTCCGATCGCTATTGGGCGGCTGAGTTTCCTTTGATCTGAAAATGCATAAATTGCCGTTTCAGTCCGGCGCGAATTCCAGGGATAATTGTTTATCCATTAAAAGTTGTTCGGTATGCATCTGCCCCGCTGCGTTCGACTATGTTTATTGTCCCGCTTCGGACGATAAATGGTAAATAGCTCACAGAACTGATTAAACGGTACATAATTTATATGATGAAAGGAAATCAAAAATAAAAGCGTTGATTCATAATTATCGGTCAACGGATTATATTTATTGAAAAAAGGGAAAATATAAAAAAAGCCTAAAAGTTTTACTGGGAAAATTGCACAAATTTTTGAAAAATTACTGCGCCGACCCTACACGGAGAAAAATTACCTACTATTGCTAATTTATTAAGAATCTCTTCAAATTATTGGTAATTCCGGTTAAAAACGAGATTGCAGGCCTTACAAATAAATTAATTCTATCCGTGTATGTTACACTTATAAGAGTACATCAAAAAAATCTAAAATGCCCGGAGCCAGTAGGAGGACTACGGCATCTTAAATTAGGGAGTTGAAGAAATTAAAGACGGGGAAGGTAAGAAAGAGAAGTTAGGAAGTATCTGAATATTCAGATCTCCAAACACGGCTAATGTCATTTCAAGCAACGCTGCGATTCAATATTAGTTTAAATGGAATATTAGTTGTTCGAAACAAGGAGCATCCAACCAAATTGTTACCCTCGTGAACCACCATTCCCCTATCCCGCAATGTTTGGTCAGAGTATTAGCAAATTGCAATAAGTCTGCTATGCCTCAATAGAAAGGCCTATCCCATCAAAACCATGGTTTCAACAACTCCCCAATTTCTCCAAAAAAGGATCTTCCTCACTAATTCGAATGACGATTGGACATTGTTCCGTTCCTTATCACATTTTTTAAATTCACGCGCTTGACTCCTCAGATTGTATGTACATTCTGTGGTCTAGAAGTGGGAACTTTATATCACATATTTTTTTGGTTGTCCTTTTCTAAACAAATAACCTCTCTTCTATCAAGCCTTATCTAAAGTTGCCTCCAGTCAATATCTCATCTCTTCTAAGTCTGAATTCGAATCCAATCTTCCAAATAATTTTGAAATTTGCCAATTTAAACAAAACCATCACTCCATACTTTTAAATGATGGCCTATAACACCCCTGAAAGCCAGAAACATTTGGAAAAATAAACAAAATACAGAACGATACTGAGAGTATCTATCTACCACTCTGGGAAACCTAATCTTTCACTCATGGTGTAAAAAACTATATTAAAAATATAACTGCGAAAACGTTGGTCTTTTTTGTATGAAAACTGTAAATAATGTAATACTAAGGAAATATAATTTCTCATCTAAAAATAACTGAGTGAAACATGCCTATCCACCCCTTGGAGAGGTTCACCACTCCTACGCAGAAATTATAATATAAAGTGAAAATTAAATTAAAACTCTAACATAACTCTAACTTAACTCGCTGAGTTTATCCTTCGTGAAACTCATCTACGTCACAACTGAGCGGCACTGAAAAAGAGAATAAAGTTTTTAAAAAATAACTAAATTAAAAGTGTGTATTCGCAGGTAAAATAGATACGAATTTTGAAGGTCTGAATATCTGCGGTCTGATCCCATACTTCAACGATGGATAGATAATCTCACTTTAGATTCTGCCAGCAGCAATAATATGGTCAATAATATCCAGATAAATTAAATTATTTTCAACTGGATACGTTATTCGCATACAATGCACCGACGGTGAAATCTACAGTATTTTTTCTGTTTGGAATTAACAAGTTATTGATAACTTTATGGTAAGCAAAAATAAGACGAACACCAATTAATCGGTACATAATTGGTCGCTAGGTGAGATTTTTTTTTCCGAAATTGGTGTTTCAATTCACGTGATCGTGTTAATGTTTTCCTGGTACGTCTTCGAAATCTTGCTAATAATATACTCTCTAACACTTCCCATTCCCAGTTGATTCGCTCAACAAGTCAAAAACATAAAGAAGGTATTATAGTGATCCAAATAATGTAATGTATATGTAGACATTATTGTAAAGCTAATGAATCATAAATTGCGAATAACGCCACATTTTGTGTACGTACTTCTGCCTTCACCACACAAATTCGAGGTAGTTAAACCCTTTTAAAATAAGAGCATACAAATTAACAGTTTGCAAACATAGTAAAAATTTTACTCCCTGCTTTCAAAGATTGCGTTTTTATGACTCGTCTAAGTCGTTATCTCAAAGCACCCCTGAAAACTGAATGACAAATATCCGCCCTTGACGTCTGGGGTGTCAAGATTGCAGTCATTAGCCCAAATTTGACCAAGGCCGCCATTTTGTTATTTCGCGATTCCCGCGTTTTTCATGTTTCCCGTCTTTTTTATGAAAATTGAGGAAGTAAAGTGCGGGCGTAACATTAAGTCACACACAGTTTAAAACGAGTTGGCACAAATGTAGGATTAAGGCGACATAAGACTATAATAAAGGGGGGTTTGCTCAACGAACACATTTTAATTCTTCCCGATGAACGTATTACTAAAATCTCAAATGTTTCTAGAGGGATCCCTCGGGAAGTTACTAATCATCTTCTAGAAAAATAAAATCTGGTGCTTACTGCTAACTCTATTATGATATTGTTAGTAAGTTAATTATTGCTTATTGGAAAATTTGCAATATTCACAGGCAAATTAATGATATTACCTGATTAGAACATTTTGATTTAATTTAATAAACACAATACATAATCATTTTTTTCGTGAATTTAATTCATTTTAATTTCATGAATTTGTCTATCTGCAATGCACTGATCTCTTCTTCTGATTGTAGCTGCATCATATATTATGTTCCAATTATTCCTTGCCCTGAGTAAATTTTGTAAATATCTAAAATTTAAACACACTTAAGGCGAGTCCATTTTTGTTAAATTTTGAATTCTTTTGAATTCGTGTTTGGTAAATTTTGTATCTCAAATTCAAATAAAACAATTGGGAGAGTCCTTTTCTTTAATTGTCCGAATCAATGACAATGGCATTCTGAATGAAAAAGTTAACAAGGTTTTAACATTTAAAGCACTTCACAAGTTTTAAAAAATCGTGTAAATGATAATTTCACCTTAATACTGAGAGAAACTGGTGGAAATTGGCACTGTCTTAAATATAAAGTAGATAACCCGTTGTTTATCTCGGCACAAAATCTAGAAAGCTGAGTTTTTTAATTATATTTTTAAACGCGAAATTTTAAGGTAAACATTCATCACACGCTATGGAGCCTCAAAAACTCGAAATCAAAATAAGACAAGATGTCATATTGTGTGCTCAATGAAAAAAAAGGATTTAAGCCAGTAACTAATGAATTTAATTAATTAGATATCAAGAAAAGTTGGCTATCTATAAAAGTTAAAATTGCCTTTAAACATCGAAAAGATCCATTGTAAAAAATATATTTTTAATAATTATATTAATTTCTCCTAAAAATTTTCCCATTTTTGACAATGCTTCTCCCTCGGTGTTTTCTATCCTGCCAATTTTCGTCAAAAATTGAAAGGAAAAAGGAAACTTAATTAATTTATTCGTGCCCATTGTCCGGCAGTGAAGTCGACGCAATCAGTCTTCATAAATATTCATTGCTCATTTGGAATGGAAAATGAGGATTCTTAAGGGAAGACAAATATCTGAAAGGTTTATATTTTATTTAAAAATTAATGGAAAAGCAGTGACTACATTTTGATTTGAGGAAAATCAGAGAAAAAAATCACAATTTTTGAAATTACTTCTGATTATTCTATTGGAATATTTTAAATAAATTGACTTATCGTATAGCCAAAGATAACACGTAAGCACTATTAGAGCCGAAATCAAAATGAGTTTTTTTGTGCAAGTACCGCACGAGAGTTCCACCTGCTCCAAACCGCTTGGAGCTAGTGCATTCCTACTATGGCATCCCAACATGGGGAGGGTTTTGAGGCTGAACGTGGGGAAGGTATACAGATCTGGTCACCAAACACGGCAAAAGCCACTCCAAGCAAATTTTTGATTCTGAATGGTGAAGGACCACAGTTTTATATAGAAAATTTAAGCGTCGATTGGGCAAATATTTGGATCACGAAACACGCCCACGAGGCACTTATATAGAAACATATAAAAATATTTTAAATGCTAGTTTTTCAAAAAAAAAAATATAAAAAATATCACTCGTCTCATTTCTGTTTTCCGGATACACGGCCAATTCTCGTGGAAGAAAAAAAAAATTTTACCACAGTAATAAAGCAAAATATGTGAGCATCAAAACAAATGATTATGAGCCTATCATCTTGCTTCATTTTCCGCACCGTTCATCGCAGGTAATAGGCCAACGGCGATTGCGGCGGCCTAATGAACGGAAAACTAAACAATGGGTATCGGGGTGGGATTATAACCACCGTTATAACATGATCTGTGGGTATTTTCGTGAAAAGCGCGGGCTGGCTCGGGAAAACATTCTGGGTAAGCTCTGATCGCAACTTAATATTTTAATGATGTTGTTGAAATTAAACGCAGTTAATTTAGTACAATTTACAAATGTATTGCTCATGGAAAATTTCTCGTTTAAATACCATGTGAAAAATGGCTGTGCGTATTCTGGGACTATTGGAAACTGCTCCCAAGGATCCTAACTGCTCCCAACCGTCTGGAGCCATTGAGACTATGGCATCCCCATATTAGGGTATATTGTGTACGCCGAAGAGAAAGGTGGGAAAGTACCTGACTATTCAGATCTGGTCAAGCCATTTCACGGAACTTTCCAATACTGAATAGTGGTTTTACACCAGGGCGATACTGAGAGTATCTTTCACTCTGAAACGTGCCGCAAATATACTATATATTATTTTAAATTAGTAAATTGTGCAATAAGAGCAATCAAATAAAAATTACTTACGCAGGTCGGGATTTGAGGCCGCGACTTTCAGATTGCTAGTCGAGAGTCTTACCAATTGGTTTGGGATGGTATGTTTGTGAGGCAGAAAGAGAGAGGCAAAGGAGAAAGAGAAAGATTTGGAAAAATTCTGATAATATATATTTATATATATTTTTACATTAACTCCACACAGGACGACCCAAGGAAAACAATTTCCGTGAGGGCATATGTCATCTTTCAAGATGATGTGTGTAAGGTGTTTTTGAGGAGAGGAAAAAGTGAACCAAGTTCTTGAAGACCCATTTTGTTAAATGGAGGAAACACAAAGGCCGGCAAACAGGAGAGGCCGGTCGTACGGTTTTCTCGCAACAAATGTTCATCATGAACAAAAATCAGGCGCGAACCGGTGCCGAAGATATCAATGATATGTGTAGAGTGATGCACATTACACTTTATCTATTTTCAATAAAGATATGTATCTAAACAAAGACTATAAAATTTTTATTGATTTATATCTATTCATTGACGATAACATTTTTATCGATATTTGTCTATCCATTGACGATAACATTTTTATCAATTTGTATCTATCCATTGACGAAAACATTTTTGTCGATTTATATCTATTCATTGACAATAACCTTTTTATCGATATGTGACTATCCATTGACGATAACATTTTTATCGATATGTATCTATCCATTGACGATAACACTATATCAAAAAGATGGAATCACAAAATTCAGCACGAAAATATCAAAACTACCTTAAAAACCCTCATGAAAATCAGGATTATCCCTTTCACAGCGGAAAATAGGGTAACAACTATCAACTTCATCCAGCTGTCGAGATATCAACCGGCTGTCGGAGATATCAACCCGAGATGTCGACTACCGACTGTCGGGTCCAGTCAACCAGGTGCCAACAGGCCTGAGCGCGGTTGACACAAAGGTCATGGCTATGAGAGAAGTCGTTAAGATCAATGGCTCGTTTCCGGCTCGTGTGTGAAGCCGCGACAGGTCGACCGGAAAATGGCGAAAATTTTGCGACGTTATTTTTACGCGAGAATTATTGGGTAATGGACCTAGCGAAAACATCAGAAAAACCGCACAATGATGGGAGTTTAATAAGAATTTAATAATCTGTTTTTCACGCCGCTAATATCTTGCTCAAGTTGGAGGAGTGTTTTTACAAAAGGGTGTTTTTTTCGATTCGCATCCGTAAGTTATTTAAATCAGTCAAAAACAGTACCGTCAAGGCAGATTGCTTTGTGCCTACAAAATTTTGATTCTAACTCATTATTTAATACTAGAGGGTGAAATATAATGAGTAGATTAAATATAAAGATTAAATATAGGCATTAATGTTACAAAGTATATGGTAAAATCAAAACAATTTTTTTTAACTCTTCGGCGTAATAACCCAAAAAATAATCACGATAATATGTTTGGCCTTGAGAATCTCAAATCATATCCTCCAAAACACAAGATAAAAAAGATGTTGATAAAATTTTATCTTACGTCCAATTAGGTCAGCTGATTGATGGGGAAGGTGTGAGATCAAATAATCCAAAACTCACCTGGAAAAAAGAGAAAACATTGGTTAGAATAAAAATGAAAATTATAATTCACGATTCACAATATTTTTTAATTGTTGATCATGTTTTAACACTATTCTCATTATACTAATTGTTTTCTAAAAATCCCGAACAAAATATTGTCTGGTCTCCCTGTTTTTACAAGTAAAATGAACATTTAAAAGCTCCATAGCTCACGAAAGAAATCGGGCAGCAAGTAGACGTTTAGTTGACCTAGAAATTACCGTATGCAAAGCTGTGCAAATGTCTTGACGCTAGAACGCACGTTTCGAGGGCATTATTTGCAGCTTTCTGTTGAAATGAATACATTTCATTTATGAATACAAAATTAATTATCTAGGGTACTCTTGCGAAATCGGCTAAAGGACGCAGGTGCTTGGGCTCGTTGTGGTCAGGCCGCGCGCCACGCTCATTCTTGCCGGGACTGCCCCGTGATAGTGGGGTTAACTGCCCACAATACGCGGCTTGTATATTTTGTGGTTTTAATCATATTTACACCTGTAGGCATTGTTTTCTTTCTTTATTATTTCTCTCTAGCTGCTAAATCATCAGGCGAACGCATCTCTGGTGTGTCCTGATTTGGAGTTACTATCAATGTAAGTATGCATACATTGTATCGTACTAACAATCATGCATGCAGGGACATTGGAAGGTCTAGAATCGTTTTAAAAATAAATGAGAGTCCTGACGTGTGCGGCTAAGGAGGTTAAACAATCAGTTTCCTCACGCAGCCGTTGGGAAAGGGTGGGGCCCCTCCAAATACATAATGTTCAATGTGTACATGTTTTCAGATGTAACATCAATTGTTGTGGCAAAATGTTACAAGTTTTCGGTTGGTGTAAATACACAAGCTCGTGTTAAAATGGCTACAAAGAATTTCCGAATAAATAGGCTTTCATGGAGGAGGCTTCACGTTGCGGAGGCTTATTGTTGCTAGGCGGCATCAGGATAAATAAAACATGATCGGTGACCTACCATACTGAACAAAGGAATCGATCGTTAATATTTTAGTGAACAAGATTCAAAATACTGGGTTACCTCAAGGGCGGTGTACTAGACCATAGTAAAATTATATTAACAAAGTGCACATGTAAATTAAACAAGACTTTGTAAATGATATGGTCACGCACGGATGAGAGGGGATGACGACTTATACCATTGTTAAAACTAATCTAGGACGTTGAAAATGATATACAGGTTGTCCAGAGGTAAACTGCACACTTCGGTAGGTGATTATGACGGTAGAAGTAAAAAAAAGTAATTAATGTTTTTAGAAATTCCGTTTTTTTTCATACAAAACTAGTTTTCCGCAGAAGAATATTATTCTATCGATACATAAAATTCAACTTTTGTACCTGAAAACTACCTTAAAACGTAGAAATTTAAAAAAAGTAATATTTCTTTTTCACTTGTATAATATATAGTATACTTGCGGCACGTTCCAGAGTGGAAGATACTCTCAGTATCTCCCTGGTGTAAGACCACCATTCAGAATTGAAACGTTGCTTAAAATGGCTTCAACCGTGTTTGGTGACCAGATCTGAATAGCCAGGTATCCTCCACCTTCATCTTCCCCATAAACTTAAGCCTCGCAACATACCCCAATTGAGGATGCCATAGTCTCACTGGCTCAAGAAGGTTGGGAGAAGTTGGTACTCTTGTGGGGTATTCAAATTAAAATTCCATTACTTTAAAAGAAGAATTGTGATGTCACAATGAAGATATACTATTATGGGGCACAACTTACAGATGAAAGTTGGAATCATAGTATCATGACTTCCTTGGTTGGCAGAGATAAGCAGAGTTTGACCGCAAATTTTGAGAAATTGCGCCAAAAGATTCATGAAGAAGTTATAAACCAAACAAAAACTGGTGTGTTAACATCTACAAAGATCTCGAAGTATCATGCTGTAGAAAGCTTCAGATTTATAAGAAAAAACTGTAAATAAAGCCGATTGAAGAGGTTATAATATTATATATTCATTGAATTTTGGTGTAGAGACGCATATATTGTTATACATGTATTATTAATAATTCATTATAATAGGTTTGAGTACCAGCTGTTGTTGTGTCTACTAGAATTTCCACGTAAATTGGAAGTACCTTTATTTATAATCAATATGTGTGGATTCCCGCGAATTGGCTAATATTTACAAAGCTATCTAGACTGTACACAAGATGTAATGATTTAATTATCGTATATATTGTGTTCTAGCAGAGAGCTAGAGCATTAATAGCAATATTATTAGGAGCAAATTTCACAAAGGCAACGATATGAAAATAAACTCAATATT
Organism: Hesperophylax consimilis; assembly: GCF_061612785.1. Taxonomy (NCBI): domain Eukaryota; kingdom Metazoa; phylum Arthropoda; class Insecta; order Trichoptera; family Limnephilidae; genus Hesperophylax; species Hesperophylax consimilis. Next base: position 9,842,651 of record NC_142856.1, on the reverse strand, counting down.
ATATGTGCCTTCTGCCATCTACAGTCCGTTCGGCGAAGGTTGGAACTAAATAAGTTATTCATAATAAGGTTGTGTTTTGTTGATTCAGGTCTTTTGCTCTATCTTTTTATTGCTAATAAATAATATTTGTTGACATTTTTCAATTATGTGCGTTTTATTTAATTTGACTTCTTTTTATGTAAAAAAAAGTTAAAAAATTTGAATTAAAAGGAAAATTAAGAATTACGTAGAGTAGAAATGTGGTATTGGCATTCCGCTAAGTTGTTCCGGACTAAAGCCTGAAGATTACCCTGGAGTTTACCCTGATAGATATAAGAAGTATGACAGTTCAGTATGTACTCATAAGCAAGTTAATTATCAAGTTCCGTTATTATTTCATGATGGGATAGTTGTTTCACAGTAATTGAATAGTAACAGAATTTGAATAGTACTATCACAGAACTTAATTTGATAAATTGTTCAAATTCTCTGAAACAACCCGTCCTAAGTAGTAGTCTATCAATTATGTGTTTTTTGTGAATACCGCACTCAGAGCTTGGAACCAGTGGGACTGTGACATCCCTAATCGGGGTATGTTGTGAGTCTTTAGGAGGGGAGGGGGAGTGATACTGGGAAGCACCTAGCTATTCTCATGTTGTCATTAAACACGGCTAAAGTAATATCAAGCAACATAATATACATATTACTATGGAAGCTTGGCAGAAATGTTAACTAGTTAAAGCAAATTTTTTAAATTATTTATTTAGGAAACCAACAGATTTTTTTACATCGATAAATAATAAACTTTAAACAATATATAAAAAAATATAATGACAGATTTTCACATAAACATCAAATTATAACAAGAAAAACTAAAGATAAATTGTTTCACAGAATTTGAAAAATTCATGAAATTTATTTTATTATATCTTAATAGGCCAGTTGCTTGACAGAACTGAAATAATAACAGAACATGAAAAAATCGTTCACTGAACTTAAAAATTAACTTTGAAATTTGAAGAATTGTTCAAATTCTCTGAAACAACCCGTCCTAAGGGTTCAGTACCCGTGGGCTAAAATATTACAAAAATTCAAAATTGTAAATATTAGATTTTATTTATTTTATAATTTATTTATTATTTATTAATTTTTTAAAAAACATGACATATTATATATTACAGTGATCTTTGGCTGTCCAACTAGGAGATTACCTGTTTTAGGACAGTCAGAAATAGGCATATTTATTAAAAGCGATTCATGTTTAGTCTAGTCTAGTCTATCACTTAGTAATTGCACTTTATAAATAATATGAAAAGTTTTCTTGGTTGATATAAGAAGTTGCTAACTTGTATTTTAAATAATATAAACGTAGAGAATAGACTAAAAGAATATTCAAATATGATAATACAAAAATAGCAATATAGTAAAAAATTATTGATATATGAGTTTATAAAGATGAATAATAAAATAAGGTATAATAACACAAATAAATAACAATATAAAAATAAAAAAAATTATATCGTCCCTACACTACTAGCAGCAATAATCAGGAATATATACCTACAAATAAACTGAACATTTTTTTATAAATTAATGGTATGGAAACGAACAGTAAATGTTAAAAGTGTGATAATTAACTTATAAATTATAAACACGAATGAAAAAAAAAAATAATTGCCTTCACGTGTAAAAATTGACACGTTTTTCGCGGAGTAAGAGTTTTTTTAATTAGTCTATAAGCGCAAGTAAAACTGTATACTCGCCTTTAAGTTGATTACAAGCGTGATAGCACTTATAAATCAGGCTGATAAAAAGTTTTACAAAAATGAAAACAAATTTCGCCCTAGGGATGGAAGTTTCTCGTTACGCCTCTGCATCTAATCTTGTCTCCGTGCTAAGTTACCTGCCCCAGTTAGACCTCGGGTTCAATAGGTACTAAATTCGGTTTGCTGGTACAACTTTAACAAACTGGGTACATCGCTGGTTATATCCTATATTTAGGAAAGACGATTTAAGCGAATTTAAGCCGTAGACCAAAACAACAAATTAGATGACTGTCAATTTCAAAAAGCTTGCTAAAAACTTAAGTGAATAATATTATTATGAAAATATTTTTAGTTTTTCGAAGAAAATTTCTTCTGAAAGCTTATCAAAATTCAAAAAACATTTATTGCACAAAAATATACAGTACAAAGAGTATAGCTAATAGGTTACATCCTATTTCTTCCGGCTAACCCAACAAATCACATAATATTACATAACCCAACAATTACATGTTAATAAATGTATGTAAATAAAAAGTAAAAAACAGGGTATTTAATTTATCTAAGGTATTCATTTAAAGTGTAGTGACATTTGTTTAAAATAAATATATTTAGTGATGATTTAAAGTTTAAGATTGTAAGTGAAGATTTAGTTAAATCACTTTGTGATGGCATTATTTATTATATCAAAGTGATGTAAACAAAGTTATTTGTGTTTTAATATAATAAATATTTTAAATAATGACTTAATTTATCGTCCTTATCTTTAGAATTAATTAGAAATTTACCTATATTGTTATTAGTATAAAAGGCCGGTTTGACTTCAGAAGGAAGGTTTTTCATTCGGGGATTTATAAATTAAATTGCAATAATTGTTCGGCTTTCTATATCGGTAAGACATCACGTAATTTTAATATTAGGATATTAGGAATTTCATTCGGGGATTTATAAATTAAATTGCAATAATTGTTCGGCTTTCTATATCGGTAAGACATCACGTAATGTTAATATTAGGATAAAGGAGCATCTTCGTTGCCTCAATAATAACGGGTTTTCCGAATTCGCAAATCATTTGATCGATAAAGATCATACATTCTGTCATAGCACCGGTGCTAACATCTTACATAAAAACGGGCATGGTAACAGACTAAACAACTTAGAGGCACTAGAAATTAAAAAAGCTGTAAAAACCAAAAGTCAGATACTTAATAATCAATTAGACATATCAAGTAGTCCAATATTAGGTCTGTTTCCAATAAACCCATAAAAAAATCCCAGTTCTCCTTACCTCCTTACCACCATGCCAGTTGATGCTTTGTTTCTCCCGATTTATTGATATAACCCATTAGTCTACATAATTATCTAGCGGTTTTTCCATTACTTGTGCACTTATGTTAATGTATTTTATGACCGTCTTTGTGTTGCTTATATTTGTATCATGTTGTCTCCCTCTATATTTTGTTATATATATACACACATTATGTACTTCTTGTTTAGTATTAATTTGTACCCTGATGATGCTTAAGTAAAGCGAAACCGGTCGGTTCTTAAATTAATAAATATCGTGGTTTTAAAACAAAAAAGTATTTTATTTTATTACAGATTTAAGTGTCAGAAAGCACAACAAGAAGCCATTGTTTGTTACATGTTTTTCAAAATGTTGATTGAGAAACAAGCTTTCTAAAATAGTGTTGAAACTCTGAGAAAGTCAAAGTTTAAATTAATTTAACAAACAATTAAAACCATGAATTACAAAATGAGATGAATTAATCTTCTGAATCTTCTCACAGAACCCACCGTTACTGTTACAGTTAAATCGTGGTGGTTTTCGGTATTTCCAAGAATTTCATTACTGGCGCTGGAAGCGAGTTCAGTGTCAGATCAAACCCTTGGGAGATGCATTTTCCAGGGAAATTGGTTCATTGAAAACCACGACATCGAACACAGAAGCATCGCATTATTGTTTTACCAAACACTACACACTTTGAATAGAAAACATTTTGCTTAAAAGTTTATATTCAAAATTTCAAAGTCAACGTTTTTTACAATATTCAACGACAAATGATAATTTTTTTGAAGTTAAAGTAAACAGTTAGAGATTTTAAAAACATAAAAAGGGACCCAATTCGAAATAGCGCTATACAATTTACACCAGATGACGTCAACGTGGTTTCGGTCGCTTCCCTATAGGATTCAAGTGACGTCACAGCTAACCCGGTACGTTTACATCTATTTTAAACTATTTTAGATATAAGATTGGTTGATAGTTTTGGATAATTTTTAAAAATCTACTTATTAATTTTACGAATAAGCAAATAATAATAATGAAGGGAAACAACATGAGACCGGCAGGAGAGAAAGCGGGTCCTAGAGACGATTAAAACTCTAAGGATTGTAACGCTGATGGTTCATGATATAAGTAGAGCTAAATTAAACAACACATAATATAAATACACAACACTGTTAGCGGCTTCAAAATATTTAATTAAATTCTGCCAAAGAGGAGGTGATTATCCTGGTAGTAGGTGATTGTTGATTACTCCATACTTGTTCGAATTTCAATTCTGACCAAAGTGCCAATAAGTGCCATATTGGCACTTTAACCAAATACTTGCTGACCACGACGGGCGTAGGACAATATAATATACCAGTACCTACTACTTCAGTAGCCATATCAAGCTTTAGTGGTCGGTACAGTTCAAGTGTTTTTGGGGAATTGAGTTACCAAAGGCGGTGGAAATGTGAGAAGAGAAAATATCTTAAGGGCATGTTGATGTGGTTGTCTGTCTATCTTCTCGAAGACGACCTTTTGGGATGATCAAGCATATTATATCTAGAGAGTTTGTTAGTGTATAAGTGGGAAACGTTGGTTCTATTGCCACAACCACAGTTAACAAAGCTAAATTACGTTGTGTTAGGTTATTATTATGGTAAAAACTAGTATAATATCTATTAATCTGTTCTGTAGAACTCGTTGGCCTTATTAAATTTAATTCAAATAAAACGTTGTATTACAAGTTGATTTTAAACTAACATAAAGATAAACAAAACCATCACTTACTGATACAAAAGACGTAAAACGAGGTAAACAAAATATAATTAGTGTTAATGCATATACCAGGGCATCACAGACTTTCACGAGATGAAAAGTTTAAGATCTATGGGATAGTGGTGAACTTTAAGGCAGGTTAATTTGTGGAAAAATAATAAAAAAAATTAATACCAACTGGATTCTGATAGGGGTCATAACCGAAAATATGCCTTATATGACCTGAAACTAGGAAAAGTAATCAAACATACCTACTACTTTCTGTTGTCGGTGCATCGGTGCATGACTGAAATGACTTGAAATATTACTGCGTAATGCATTATGAATAAATTATTCACGTTCCATGAACTTAAATTATTCAAAATAGGAAACTGATAAGTATTCATATCACACAAAAAATAAAGTCGATCCCAAAATTTTATTTTAATGAAATTTATGTACATGTTTGAAATGTGTATTTCTTTTGTTTAAATTTTAGACAAAATATCATTTTGTTTCACAACTTTGCTAGCGGCGTTCATTCGAAAAGTACATTTCTAATATTTCTCTAATTGGTCAACAAAAATTAAAATATTTATTTTTGAAAGGAATGCTCCTGAGGCAAATGTTTTATAAATATTTTCAGAATGTTTACGGTTCTGCGCTAGTTATTATTAAAACATAAGTAAATTTGTGTATAATATATGACTCGAGAACAAATGAAGGGAGTCGAGAGGAATGGTAAAATGGATGAATTAAACATTCTAAGATTTGCAAAAATACAGATTTTCGGTTCATCAATTTTTTTATTAAAAATAATTACAATTTATTTTTTTGAATCTTCAGACTTACTTGTATTTCTTAAATATTCACATATCTATTATACAACCAATGCGTATATAAGTATATATGGGACGTGTGGGATTGCACTAACCTCCCCCACATCATGGAATAAAAAATATTATTACATTGGTTTATATGCATAAAAGCAGATAATTATTATTATATTGTTTTTATTTACATAAGAGCAGATATTAATTATAATATTAATTTATTTGCATTAAAGCAGATATTTATTATTATATTGATTTATAATGCATAAAGGCAGATGTTTATTATTATATTGGTTTATATGCATAAAGTCAGATATTTATTATTATATTGGTTTGTATGCACAAAAGCAGATATTTAGTATTATATTGGTATAAATGCATAAAAGCAGATATTTAGTATTATATTGGTTTATATGCATAAAAGCAGAAAATTATTATTATTTGGATTTATATACATAAAAGCAGATAATTATTATTACATGGATTTATATACATAAAAGCAGATAATTATTATTATATGGATTTATATACATAAAAGCAGATAATTATTATTATATGGATTTTAAACATAAAAGCAGATAGTAATTATTATATGGATTTATATACATAAAAGCAGATAATTATTATTTGTCACTCCACAAGCAACAAACCCTTTATTCATTTGATAACGCTTTAAAGTAACGTCCTGAGGTTAAATTGACCTAACCTTCAACATTTATATAAATTTCACGAAAATGATTTAATTTATTAGTACCTACATATGCGAAGTAGGTACCGCAGATTATTGTCAAGATAAGCCTTTTACTATACATAGATTCAGGTTTGTTGACCGCTCCTCCATTGCGAACAGTCAACCTACCGGAAAGTTAGTCGTGGGAAAATACTCCCAGCACAATACAATACAATGATGCTTCTAGTTACTACACTATACGCTATTAGACTAGGCACAGGCGCGTACTACTAACTACGAGCGCGACCACGTAGATTTATCTAGAACAGCGGAGTTGGGGGGTGAGGCGGGCGAGACGGCCAGGAGGGCCTGCCGACCTTGAACCGCGGTGTGTGTGGTGGGGGGCGAGCAGACAATGGGATTATAACGAGAGGTATAAAGTATAAAGTGCGAGCGATAACCTGGCAACGACAATTAATTATTAACTAGGTACGAGACACTTGCATGACCATTTTTTTCATAAATCATTTCGCCTCAAGAAGGTTTTACAAGGCAATCAGTATTAAAAAAATATATATTTACGATTTTGAAGCAATAGAGACTTAACAGACGTTTGAACAGTCATACACATTTTAAAATAAAAACCCACGAGGTCTAAAATGTGGATTATCTATTTTTGCGGTTAAACTGAGTGACCGAAATCAAGGGATTTTTAAATAGAATGTTTAACGAAATATTAATAGCTTTCGTGAATGGAGAAATTAATCAAATTTTGGAAATTTAGTAAAAAAATAACTCGTCATAAAAAAATCATCTTTTTTTTTATATGCCTTATCAAATTACAAAGGCATACCTATTGCCATACACGGTGTTCGAAAACTCTTTTTAGAGTTAGCCTTTAGTTGCCGAAATTTTTTTTTTATCTCTATGTGATGTAGATTCGCCAGTTACCCACTGTACTAGTTTCTGGACACAGTGTATTAATTAAAAAATATTATATAAAAAAAATATATTGGAGTTGGAAAATTATAAAAAAAGGGTATAACAATCATTTTCATGTAGGTGGTAATGACATCAGCTGAAAACAAGTGTATATATACAGGTTGTCCTGTGTAAAATGCGCTAACTTTGGGAGGTGATTCTACATGATGGTAGAAGTAGAAAAGATAAATTACTTTTTTCAACATTTCGATGTCTATTTTCCCATACAAAAATATTTATTTAACCTAAAAACTACCTTAAAAATAAAAATTTCTAAAAAAGTTATTTATATTATTAACTTCTAAAATCGTTTAGAATCACCCCAGAAGTTAGCACACTTTACCCCCAGAAACCCTGTATATTATTTAGAAATATTTTTGGGAGGACAAAATATTTTTATTCAAAGTCTGCTAACATTGCTAATGACCTTCAAAGCATTGCAAGGAATGGCGCCAGCCTATATATCGGAACTATATGTCCGACAAAACTTAAGCAATAGACAGCTTACTCTAAGGTCAGCAGATCTAGATGTTAGTAATCGTCTAATCGAACTTTCTAGGTCAAATCGAGCTGTTTACTATGATCGTTCTTTTCATGTAGCAGGCCCGCTCATCTGGAATAGACTTCCCTCAGCTCTTACTAATCTCCAGAATTTGGCTGAATTTAAACGGGCTTTAAAAACAAAATAATTTAAATAATCTTACCATTCATAAATTTTAACTTCTTTTCAATATTTTATAATAAGCCATATTCTAAAACTCCGGTAATTTTTTGGTTTCGGTTGTCTCCTTATTGTACCTTTTTAAAGTGTCTGCTGAGAAAATTCTCATTTCTGAGCACAAACTGCCTCCTGTTTTATATTACGTTTTAGTTTTAATATTCTTGTTTTGTCCTGTCCTGCTGTTATTGTTATTCTAAGTTTTGTAATCACTTTGTATAAACAGTGTACTTAGTGTTATAATATTAGATCTGTATTGGGTAAGGCACACTGTAGGAATAATTTTAAGAACCACTAATACTGAATTACCATTTTTTAAGTTTGTTATACGAGTAGTTAAGCGCACTTGAAGTGAAATGACACTAAACTGCGCTATATAAATGCCATGTTATTATTATTATTGCTTGCAAGTGGCTCATTACCTAGGAATTGTTCTACGCGGAGTGATTTTAGTTAGTTGTTTGGTAGTGCGTCGGTCACGGCCCCCGGCCACCGTGAGTAATAAAGTGGGTACACAAGGTTGATAAACTACACATAATGGGTTACCCTTGAAACTAAGCAGATCAATAAACCGAGAAAAAACAGATCATGCAAAATTATGAAAAATCGTGAAAAAAAAACTTCTCAACTTTAGTTTTCATTGGTTGGTTTTAAGGAACTCGTATAAAGGTAGCAAAAGTATAAAAATCAAGACACAGAAAATAAAAAATATAACTGTCACAACTAGGAATCGAACCCAGGTCTTACGGTGACAGAGCCTTAACCACTCAACCATTTGGACCTAGTTATTAAACGTCATATTTATCGATCTCATATTTCAAATTCAGAATTAAAAATACTACAAGTACCAATAGTACCATCATAATCTCTTTTACCAATGTGATGTAAATAATAAGTTGTGGTAAGTAGAAGTCCCAAAAAACTTACCACCCCATCCAAATTCTATAGCTACGCCCTTGTAGTAAGGTACGGAACTGGCACAGGTAGATTAAAAGTGGACTGAATGCAGTTTCACAATTAATTCATATAAAATATATTTAAGGTACGTTCCGGAGTGAATGATACTCTCAGTATCGCTCCAGGGAAAGACCACCATTCAGAAATGATATATTGCTTGAAATGGCTTTAGCCGTATTTGGTGGCCAGATCTGAATAGCTAGGTTCTTCACTGCTTACCCACCTTTCCCATCTCTTTCTCCCCTCCCAACTACCTTCAGCCTCACAGCGTACCATAATTGGGGATGTCATAGTCTCACTGGCACCAGATCTCAATTTGGGAGGCGGGTATGGGCACCGCCGCCCCGGGAACCATTTACCGGAGAACCAACACCACTGCCATAGGCCACCCCAAGTGGTCCGCTACGTTGGGTTCATAGGGGAGAGGTTTGTCTTGGTCTTGGCGATAGATGCGTTTGCCCACCTACTGGGTGGCGGGTCGAATCAAAAAAGACTGGTTAAGGGAGACCCTTTTACCTCTACAGCCGGACTCTCTCGGCCCATCGTCTTGCACCGCAGTCCTGAACACATTGACTCCCAGATTCTCACCCGTCATACCATTTTACTTCCCAGATCTTCCTCGCTTTCCTTTCCTTAAAAAAAACCTCAACACAGCATCCCCAAAGATGACATAGGCCTTGAGGAAAATTATTTTTCTCAGGACCTCCTGTGTGGAGCAATGTAAAAAAAGACGGTTGGGAGCCTTGGGACTCTTGTGCAGAATTCACACATAAAAAAAAATTGAATTGACAAGACTATACACGCAGTATTGTGTATGAAGCAAGGAGTGTGTGTAAACACATTATTTTGTGTCGTTCGACGAAAATGAATTCACTATTTTTCGAACGGGTACTTTAAAAATAATTGTTCACAATGCCACGTACGTGTTTGTTCGTTTGACCTTAGTTTTCGTATGAACGACCGACCTGTTCAAATGTCTACGAACTTCGCTAAACTATTAATCGTGGCGAACCTCCTCGTGCCGATATCCTTTGGCTTCTGATAAACAATGCGTATTTAATTACAACTTGCAAGGTAGAGCGGTAAGGTACTTGGCTCCGGGTACAGAGGTCACGGGTTCAAAACTCAGGCGGCAAATAAGAACAAAATAAAATGTACCGGTGTTTGTTCACAAATATCGTATTAAAATATTATTAGGCACAGAAGTGCGCCTGACCGGCACACAGTGGCCAATTTTGATGATTTGGCGCGACATCGCTCTCGGCGTTTGACCATTTGGCATCATTGATGTTTTTTTAAAGTATTAATAAGAAATACCACTTATTTTTTGTTAATTCTTATTAGTTGAAATGTTGATAATGATTTTAATGCTTTTATAAAAAGTAGCGTGTAACTTGGGCGCTAATTTTGTATTTTATAGATTATAATTTTTTTAAGAAAACAGATAATAAAAATACAGTGAACAAATTTGTACATTATAATTCTTTAAAAAAACAGATAATAACATCTTCCGATTGCCGCGGCAATCGGAAGGGTGCGGGTTTAATTCCCGTCGGCGGCATTTATTTTCATTGGTAAGATTTTTTTAATTTATACTTGTATTTCAGGCAAATAATTATTAAAAAAAATAACTTGTTATCCTTTGTGTTTTGCATAAAAACGTTGTCTTGGAAACGTAAGTATATTTTTACTTTTTATCGCTTTAGCCTATATAATTTTTAATAAACAGATCTGTTAATAAACAAAGTCAATCACACATTCCATGTACATATATTTCAACCTCTCTTCCCAACATTCTTCTGTCTCAAAATAGAGGTTAACATACGTAGTTCAGCGGGCAGTAGTTGGAACTAAGTATCTAGTTGGTATAAGTATTAAATAAATACAAAGAAATAAAGTTATTAATAAAATTTGCAGTCTTTGAATTGAACGCCTGACCCTGTAAAGCGTAAAGCGCGGAGTTCACGCGTGACGTGGTGTAGGCAAATTTGCCACGCTCGCCTCGATCTGCGGCCATTATTAGTGGTCGCCATCTACGGACTACTTATTCTACATATAACTACAGCATATAGAAGCAGGCTCCCCTGTGCGCCGGCAAAGCTAAGGTCAAACACCCAAAGAATCACGTGAAGTTTTTGCTCAGAGCAACCAACTCAACTATACGTTTAAAAAAGGCTGTAATTCTATGTACCTATGTATATCAGTTTGCACGATGATGCATACTTGTGTTTCGTTGTTGATCGATTGCGATTGGTTACATGATAACTCAACACAGTGACAATTCAACACACTTTTAAAAAGTGATATAAAGTCATTAGAAACGATGAAATTTTTTTTAACCTAACCTAACCTAACCTAACCTAACCTAACCTAACCTAACCTAACCTATATAACCCAGTTAATAAAGTTTTTGTTTCATCACTTTCCATGAATTTATATACCTTTTTAAAGATGTGATGAATTATCATTGTGACGATATATCCGGTTACCATAGCGATTATAGACATTCTACAAACGTGCTTCCGAAATAATAAATTAACTGAAAAAAACACAAGTTTTTTTAATATGATACATATTTTTATTAAAATGTGTAATTAAAAATGTGCATTTACTATTTATTTTTTAGTTTGGATTCAACCGCGCTAATAACAGAGTCAAATCCATATTAGTATAATAACATAAATGTTGGTCCTACCCAATTGACTTTATGGATAATGCTGGCTGTTTTTGTAGGTATCTGGAAGAGAGTTATAGAGTGTGTAGGCAATATAGTTAAGAGATTTTTTTCCACATTTCGTAGTGTGTGTTAGAGGAATGCGGATTTTATCGTTATTTCGAGTATTGTGGTTATGGATGTCTTGATTGTAAAGTAACTTGATGTTAGCGTGGGTTGATTGTTGGGTAATTTGTAGGATGGTGGTCCTGATTTCTTGTTTGGGAAGGACTGTGATTGGAAGGATACCGGAAATTGATTAGATGTCCTTGACATGTGTGTCCCATGGAAGACCAAGAACATTTCTGAGAGCTCAGTTTGCATGTACGAACCCCGTGACACATGAATTTTGTCATCTGTGACAGGTAAAAACATATTTTTTTTAAAACAGCGCCATCTGTTGGACATAAAAGAAACACGTGTTATTATTTCTCAATCTGCACAGATAAACTGATTAACAGTAACAAAGCGTGGTGGGGTACAGCTAGTAATATATAATTTTAAAAAAAAATAACATAACAGGTATATTGACAGAGTTTTAAATACAATTACGTAAAAAATAGTTTTGAAAACTACAAAATTTACGATGGTGATGTTTTTTGTTTTATATATTCCAAAATATTCAACATGTTACCAAGTAATATCAAAAATTGCAAATTACTAAATAGATTCAGATATATGCAGAAAACATGACTCCTCTCGACTTGGAGATAATTTATACCAGTCATCACTGTTAATCGATATTTGTTATTCATTAGCATGTATATTTGGTATTATTTTAAATTATGTTGGAAAATAATAACAATCTGTATATTTATAATATGTAATAATATCATGTTCATATATATTTTTCACAAAAGATTCCTAACTACTGACAGTGAGAGCCAGTGAGACTATGGCATCCACAACTGGGGTATGTTGTGAAGCTGAAGGAAGTGGGGAGGGGAAGAAGATGGGAAGAGGATGGTGGCGGAGTATATGGCTATTCGGATCTGGTCACCAAACACGGCTAAATCCATATCAAGAAACGTGTTAATTCTGAATGGTGGATTTATACCAGAGCGATACTGAGAGTATTTTACACTCTGGAACCTGCCGCGAGTATACTATATATATATATATATTTCTTTTAACGAATAAATTTCGAAATAAAATAAAAATTACTTGCGCACACCAGGATTTTAACCCGCCAACTTCGGCTTGTTAGTCAAAGATCACGGAGTATGCTGACGAACTGCTTAATTGTAGTTTAACGGGTTAATCCTTTGAAGATAGTTAAATTTATACAAATATTCATGTAAATACAAGAGTCTTAATTGCTCCCACCTCTCCGGAGCCAGTAGGCCAAGAGCATGCCCAATTTCGGGAAGAGGAGATTAGATTGGGGAGGGGAAGGTGGCGGAGAAGACGAAGGTTGTCCTGTACCTGACTATTCTAATCTAGTCACCAAACAAAACTAAAGCAATTTCAAACCAAGTTTCGGTTCTGAATGGTGCTTATTCACCAGGGCGATACTGAGAGGGCGATATCTCCTACCATGGAAGTTAGATATTAGTTCACATTATATCCGGGAAAGGTCGTGATGTCAAATGATGATGACGGAACTTCTTCATATCAATTTGCACAGTGTAGTTTTTTGCTCTTTTTAATTCTCATACTTTGTTTTTATACGCCAAAACTTCAGCCATTGAACTTATATGTACCTGTTATTGCCACGTCGCGCGTCCGTCAACCCGAAAATCGTCTTAGAAATGCACAAAACTCACTTCGCCAAAGAGACCCAAAGACAATAACATATAATTAAAAATGACAAGGACTTTGCATAAAATAACTATCTGACGTGTACCCGGCGTTGCTAGGGGTTATCCTTAGTAGATAGACATATACCATCACTGATTTTTCTGTAGGCCTTTTTAAGATATACAATTCCGTCGTGCATTATTTTGATGTGTCTCATAAGGTTTAGCCAGCGCATAGACATATAAATATTAGTAGACCTGCCCTAAGTGATTAAAAGCGTATTATCCCCACTCCCCATACCGGTTCCATTGGAGCCGGCTGGGCTCGCGTATGGCCTCAAGTGAAATTTGAAAACGTGACGTCATCATTCTTGTGCGAACTATAGTCGAGGCATCATCGGTTCATTTTACGAAATAACACGGCAAAATGTTGACTTGTGCTATGAAAACTTGTAAAAATAGATGTGAAAAAGAGAATAAACCCAATTGTCGTATTACATTCCATATATAAGCATTATTTTACTTTATTTTAAGCATATTCACATCGTATAATATGGATCAGTTGTAGAAACATAATATACTATCACATCGAGAAACGTCTGGACGCGAAACACAAAGCTGGTTGGTTGCTGGGAAGTAAATTATGAACATTTATAAAAGTGTCTTAACTAAATACTTAAACGAAATATTCGACTCTGAAAATAGAAACGATTTTTTTGCCGAATTTGGACTTCGCAAATTTGTTCATAACGTGGCGAGTAATTTGCGCTCCCATGTAAAAATGTCTATTCATTCAAAAGCAGATTTTACTTTTAAGAAGTAAATGGTGATATTATAATGCGAGATGCCTATTTACTGTCAGATTTATTTATTGACGAATCACAGTCAGCTTCACCCCCTTCGTTCTTCAACAGTTGATTTTACCCCTCGCCATTATCTTCTCGTCTATTAATTCCTATGTCTGTGAGCCAGCGTTAGCAATGTAAGCGCCCAAAAAATTTTTTTACGACTTGATTACAAAACATCGACATTTCTCTACTTTCGGTTCCATGATAACTCCTCAAAATGACAATTCAACACACCCATAAAAAGTGCTATAAAGTTATGAAAAGTGATGAAACATCAACTAGGTTAAATAGTTAATGTTTCATCACTTTTCATGACTTTATACCACTTTTTATAGGTGCGTTGTTTTTCATTTTGATGAGTTATCCGGTCACAAAATTATACATACTAATTTCGGTTTTTGGTGCATGAGCAAGTAATGTGACATATTCCTGTGTAATGCGTAGCATTATTAAAGTTCAATGAACTTTTAATTTTCAGGGACAATATTTTTAAAATCTTTTTTTGAAGGTTATACTTATCAATTGAAGAAGAAGATAATACTAATAACTCTAAATAAAAAACGTGAAACAGAACAAGACACGGGGAAAAAAAAGATAATGGTTTCAAATTAGTTTCAAGATGATATTGGTTATTCTGAATTTGAAATATGAGATCGACAAATATGACTTAATAATAATGTTTTATTTAATAATAAAGATGTCAATGGTCAAGTTGGTTAAGATGCCTGTCCCGAAAAGAGAAGAAATCCTAGGTTCGATTTCTAGTTATGACCGTTGTCTTTTTATTTTCTGTGTCTTATTCTGTTTCATGTTTCGTTTAGATTTATTAGTATTATCTTCTTCTTCAATTTTAGTTTTTAAATTGGGAACTACTTCATGTATCAGACAAGCGATAAAGTAGGCACAAAAATTATTAATATTTTTTTAAATATATTAATTTTGTTGAAAGGTTTGACAGATGCTGAAATTAATTAAGAGATTGAACAAATTTATAAGTTGAAAATAAATTTAAACAAAAAACGTGACCTAGTTTTGTTTGTTCCACATTTTTAAATATCGAAGTCTGGTATTAAACACTTAACGTCTAACTAATTAGATTCTTACACGGCTCTACGTTGGTGTGTAAAAGCTGGCCACGAGCCTGGTTTAAGCCACTGCTTTCCCAATTTCTTCCGATTTATGACAAGTTTTAAAACTTGGTTGGTAGTGATTAAAAATGTTATTGACATATTTAACGCATCAATCACTAAATATAAACAGGTCTTAGTAGAATTTATATCGGCAAGCAGATTAACAAATTTAATCAAACAAACTGCCTAGCTCTGCTTCGACATATTTCATTTATTTACTGTACAATTCCTAATCTACTATTTTTTCCATATTGTACTGTAGAAAAATTTGTTTTTGTGGTGTTTGGCTCATTTAGATGATTGTGTTAATAGATTATTGATTAATGTTAAAATATATAAATAACTCAGACGTCAGCGTTCGAAAAACTATTAGTCCTTCAGAAATGAGATATTCTGCTTTGTAGTAATGATGGAATAAAAGTTTTGTTAAAAAAGTAACCCAAATATTTTTTCCGAGGCGACAAGGAAAATTTGACAATATTTTGAAAAGACCACTCTTAATCATAAAAAATTGACATATTCTAGCATAAAATATTAAAAAAAGATATTTTAATAGATTATGAAAAGGCAAATTTGAAAATGCCTATCCATTTCAGCTCGACGAGATCCAAACAACAAAGCAGTATCCAAAAACTTGGATAATGCTCGCCTTTATCTGAATTCATCCCTTCGCTGCACAAATAGGAGAAAACATTAAGTCGACGGAACGTAGCTAAAAAGGCGTTAAAAATATTGAATAAAAGAACGAAAAGCAACGAAGTGGAAGTTGTGACGTAACTCCGAGTTAGGTGGAATTCTTTATACAGGGTGTCTGCTTACAGTTAGCCGTTCGCCGGTAAGCAGGTCTTGGGGCAAGCATGATACAAATACCGCGCCGGATTGAACGCAGAAATACTAGATACTTGTTTACAGGGGCGTGCGATTCATACTACATGATTTCAATTGAGTGGAATTAATTTTTCTTCATTTTGTGGCTTCTGATAGGTCCATTATGACTTCCCCTTCTTTCTCATTAATAACGAATGTACAGTACATTGTAGACAAGCAAGTGATTACAACTGAGCTGTCAGTAAGAGAATCACAAATATCTTTAAACAAACGTTGCTTTTATAAAAAAGCACAGAGTTTTCGAAACTGAAAAATAATATAATTTGTAGGTATATAATAATAAGATTTTCTACGTCAGTGCTCAGTAACTACGCCATTCATCATGAGTGGCGATGCATCGAACTAAATTTTCAATGAATTTTATTTATAAAGCAATCTTATGAGCTACTTACTCGTGAAGTATATTCTCCTCCTTCCATTAAAATTTTTAAAAACATCTGTATGGCAATAATTTCAAGCTTGATTTACTAAATTAAAATTATTATCATATTTTATTTTTTAAATATTATTATTAACTTTATTATGTCCTGATTCTACCGGTATTATAATGAAATATGGTTCGAGGAACTAGAGCAATTGATTCCTTCGGCACCTGTGCACAGTCGGAAAAACGCCAAAAGCGCGCTCAACATATGTACATAGTTGACATTAAATGTCATTTTGTCACATGAGGGTCGTTTCTACAACTCGATCTCGAGTTCAACGATCTCTGTGTTTCCTGTCTCGTACAACATAGGTCTTGAAGAGTTCACTTCTTCCTTTCCTCAAAAGGATCCCCCACACAGCATCCCTTAAATTGACATAGGCCCTGAAGAAAATTATTTTCCTCAGGACCTCCTGTGTGGAGGAATAAAATGTTTGCGTTTCTGATTAATTTTAGATGGTTTTGTGGTATTACGTTAATATAAAACATTTATTGATTATTTTTACTAAAAATATAAATGTATACAATAACATCTATTTCCACACACAAAAAAGAGTGTCTGTGGCGGGAGACATAGATTTGATTTTTATGCAAACCTAAATTTTGCATACTTGATCTTCAAAACAAGAGGAAAGTGACTGTCTACATTAGATTTCGAAAAATTCTGCTTAATACCTAGCTAAGTAAGCTAGTTACAAATAAAGAAATATGAGTGCTCGCCACTGCAATATAGCTACTAACTACTGCAATGCAGAGTAGAGGTTCGATTATGGAAGAATGCACCTGAAAAACGTTGGAACGAAATCGATCCAATTACGTTTCTTAACAAGACGTAGGCAATCAGTATGAAAGTCGATGCAGAACCCTTTGGAAGGGTGTGGGAAAATAGCCACCACATTATATTTGTATCATTTGCAAACGTGCCGAACATAGACATATGAATATTAGTAGACCTGCCCTAAGTGATTAAAAGCGTATTATTCCCCACTCCCCATACCGGTTCCATTGGAGCCGGCTGGGCTCGCGTATGGCCTCAAGTGAATTTAGAAAACGTGATGTCATCATTCTTGTGCGAACTATGGTCGAGGCATCATCGGTTCATTTTACGAAATAACACGGCAAAATGGTGGCTTGTGGTATGAACACTTGTAAAAATAGATGTGAAAAAGAGAATAAACCCAATTGTCGTATTACATTCCATATATAAGCATTATTTTACTTTATTTTAAGCAAATTCACATCGTATAATATGGATCAGTTGTAGAAACATATACTATCACATCGAGATACGTCTGGACGCGAAACACAAAGCTGGTTGGTTGCTGGGAAGTAAATTATGAACATTTATAAAAGTGTCTTAACTAAATACGTAAACGAAATATTCGACTCTGAAAATAGAAGAAATTTATTTTGCCGAATTTGGACTTCGCAAATTTGTTCATAACGTGGCGAGTAATTTGCGCTCCCATGTAAAAATGTCTATTCATTCAAAAGCAGATTTTACTTTTAAGAACTACATGGTGATATTATAATGCGAGATGCCTATATACTGTCAGATTGATTTATTGACGAATCACAATCAGCTTTACCCCTTCGTTCTTCAACAGTTGATTTTACCCCTCATCTTTAATTTCTAGTCTATATATTCATATGTCTGTGGTGCCGAAGCAAATTCTTACCACAAATGTCACAATGCGCAGCTTCAGACCGCAGATATATCAACAGTCAAAAAGTGTATGCTCTATGTTAAAAAAATTGGAATGACAGCTGTCAATGTTACTCTGTGTAAGTTGCACTTAGTTAATCGTATTTTGAAAGAAGTTTTGTCGAAAAACTCCGCATTGAGTAATTTGCATGATTTTTGAGTTTATCTCTTAGCGAAAGTCTACTAATAATTCATAATGATTGCCTTTTTGTCAACATCATTCTACTCGTATTATAAAACGTAAAAATGTATGGGTTTTAATGGGTTGTGCGAGATTATTAGCACATAATTTTCAAAAAGAGGGGTAAAATAGAAAAAAACCGAATATGCACGCTTGCTTCTCATCCTTTCCTCGCTATAAAACTATATTCAAAATGTATGTAGATAATTGCAGTATATAGTATTAGGTCTTTCAAAGGGTTAAAATCTTCACAAATTCTAGATATTATGATACCATGAAGTCGTTCACAATGAATAGCGGTAGCATATATTCGATTTTCCGGGACGTGTAACTACCCCCAGGGTTAAATAAGGTAGGGTAGAATCTGCAAAGTGAAACTTCGAACTGGAAGAGAAATTCGGTTGATGACGTACAGCCCCTTTGACTATGTTATTATTAAAATTTAATTAAAGGGGTGTAGAATACAACCCACTGATTGAATTTTGGCTGTACCACGTGACGTAATTTATAATTGAAGATTAAAGAGAAATTAAGGTTCGTCGCTTCCGTTAATTTGTTTGTGATGAGTATTGTTTTGCAACTTTGTAAGTTTGTTAAAAAAAATCTTCGTATATAAAACTTTGTTAAACACATTTAGAGTAGATACAGGGTTTTAAGAGACGGACTTGACTTACTTTAACTAGTGATTCCTGTAATTATTTCGAGTTAAAAACGTAAACGAAATTTTAGTCTTAAAACAGTATGTATTGGACAGTTAGGGTTGGGCGGTTATTGAAGATTTTTTTGTTTAGTTGAAGAAAAAACAAAATTAAAAAAGAAACGGAAACCAAAATTTCATTCCATTTTTAATCCAAATAATGACAGGAATCAGTGGTCAAAGTAAGTCAAGTACATTCCTTAACATCGTGTAGGAAATACTTTTGTTAAAAAAAACTTATCTTGACATTTTTTTTTTTTTTTTAGTTTTTTTTATTAGTAAAAAAAAGATACACGAATTACATAATATAACAATTACATAATATAATTACACAATATAGTAGGTTATTAATTACATAATATAAGTATTCGATGTACCCCCATAAATAAGCAGGGCTTGTGTGTATGGGGGTGAAATATTATTATTTATTTTATGCGAATACTGTTCGAACTATATACAAGAATGCATCACATACCCATGTATACAGGACAATGATAGAAGTTTGATAAAATAATTGTGATTTACCAACTTTTAAACCTCACGCACCATATTTGCAACAGTCTCGTATGAGGCACGACTTTTTGATCTCGTATAAGATACGCAGCATCCATCGGGTTAAAAGGTTAATTTATTTAAAACACACAACATACCATGTGAAAAACCAACAATTTATTTACACAGTGAAATATCGTGGACAAAGCAATCTGAATGTTCACTATTTATTAAGGTCCCATGAGACATAGCATATACACAAGGGTCAAACCGAGCCCTTAACTACGTGGTGTAAAGGTTGGTGTCGAATAGTGGTCGAATGTGGGAGTTGAACGAACATAGATGTATACACGTTTCATGGCTGTAGGTCGCATATTTCAATTATGTATATCTTAGGTTCAAACAAAAATTTTGGGTAGTGACTCAGTCTAAGGCTAGAGTGATTAGATGAATTATTTTGTTAAAACAATGGATTTATCAAAAAAAGCAACTGACTAGGAGCAAGGGCTTTTGCATATAATGGCCTTTTCAGATACGTTAATATGGAAAAACCTTATTTTTATTACATTAAAAAACAATAATTTCAGTAGTGCCTCTGTCTATAACTCCGATTTAATGAACTCCAGAACTTTTGCTTTGAATAAATTTCATTATAAAAAGTGATTATATAATATATTTAACGTAAATTGTTTTAATTAACATTGTCAAAATTGGAACTGATTTGTCTAAAATTAAGACTATCGTCATTAGATGAGACACCAAGAGAAAAAAAAGTTTAAACATATTGATTTATTTAAATTAGTGCAATTTGACCTCTAACGCTCCCGACGCCCTAACACCGAAAAAAGTACCGAACCCGGTCCACGCGCACTGCTACTTGCGTGATAATGGTGGAATACGTTTCGACGAGATATTTGTATGCAATAGAGTCTTTATGACTATCCCGTGATTTCACTTTACCGATAATTATTCCGTTTAACATTTCCCTCTGTCTTATAAAAGTAAGATCAATTTCAAAAAAGAAAGAAAGGTTACAACACATCTGACATCTATCTAACACACATCAGATTTTCCACGGCAGGACCATAGAAGGGTAAAACTTAGCCTTTTTCATGGGTTCTGATCCCCTACTCCCTTCATCAACAGAACATTTCCTAAAATAGGCATAACATATTTTACCGCCTTTGGGCAGTAGAAACATAAAAAAAAACTTTAAAAAAACATTATTTTTGTGAAATATGCTGAAAATGGATTCAATGATAAAGTAATATTACTTGCTTTGCTCCGGTGAAATTCAGATTTCAGAAAACATGTTTTTTAGGTAGCGAAATAATGGGGAGAACATTTTTCCGGGCGAAACGATGTACGAGAGATTATATTTCTGCGAAGGTATACTGGATGCCTTCACAATGGGCACAACGAAACCTACGATTTTCCGCGAAGCCGAGAGCGCAGGCCGTGTTTCGGCAGGTAATTGGCGGAATAATTCCGACATGAAAGAAAAACAACAAGAATAAGGGTTGAAGAAGAGAACGATCCAGCGAGTAGCGTAAGGAATGTACAGTACATACGAAAGATGCTAGTAAACTTTCGATAAATCACTTATAAAATAAGAGAGATATAAGCTGTACAGGTATAAAAAAAGAGGTTTGTATTTTTCTTCTGATGAAAGGAGAGATCTTCAGTTGAAATAGATAAAATGGTACAGAACAGAAAGAAGGGAGATAAATCATTATATATGAAACAGTGCGTACCTAACTAACTGACTAACCATCACGCCCAGTTTCCCCGCAGGGTTACGCACAGAGGACGGACCACCAAATAACTCTCTCCTGGCACACACTCCTGTTTTCATCCTCATCATTTCATATGTACCCTGTTTGTAATTCTGACTCTTGACATGGCCCGGCTCAAGTATTTGGTTCACTTGATCGTGCTATGTCTTTCTCGGATATCCCTGACTACAAATATTCTACTATCTATTCTTCTTACACTTCTTTGTTAGATCATTCGCTCCACATGCCCAAACCATCTATCATAATGCTTGCTACTGCAAATGGCATCTGCTCACGGCGATGTGTCTAACAAAGCCGCATTGACAGTCCGTGCAGTTTGGTCGTAGCTCAGCGAGAGTCGATGCGCTCCCATGCCATATCTCAATTTGTTTCTATATCTACGTTTGAAAACAAAACGAAACTAGATAAGAAGCGCCCATTTTAAATTAGATAAGAAATTCGATGGGTTCCACACATTTCGCCGTATATATAGAAAGCGATCATGCAACCTTTTGGTACCAAATGACAGTACGCAACGAAGGCTGTGAAATGGTCTGTATCTTTCCAGATGAAAATACTTGGACCGTCCGATCCGGGGGTAAATAGATTATTTTAGAAGCAGTATTGTAAATGTATCAAGTAACAATCCTGTAAAAGGAAAGGATTGATTGATGTTGGGAGAGAGTTCCTCGGGTTCTAGAGGTCGATTTAGGAGTAATTCCTGGATAAACTGTGTGTTCAGGACAGAACTACTAAAAGGAATAGTTTGAATTGAATTAAACGAATCACCTTAAACGTATTTATACAGGGTTTTCCAATAAGAGGTGTTATTTTGATATTCAATCGTAAAAAATCAATGATTTCGTTACTTGTGTGGCACGTAGCGCCGTCTTGTTGAAAGTAAACGTTGTCCAGATCAATACCATCCAATTCCAGCCATAAAAAATCATTAATCATCTCTCGATAGCGCAATCCATTCACCGTAACTGTTGCTCCAGCCTCATTTTCGAAAAAGTAAGGTCCAATGACTCCGCCGGACCATAAACCGCACCAAACAGTCACACGTTGAGGATGGAGAGGCTTTTCAACAATAACTCTTGGGTTTTCCGAGCCCAAGATGCGACAATTTTGCTTGTCGACGAAGCCACCGAGGTGGAAATGGGCCCATCACTAAAGATGATTTGCATTTGATTCACTCAAGTGAATTTTAATAATTTCAATGCGTTGTTAAAGCGTGTATTGTCCCATTTTTATTAATGGCGTAGTTTCTACTTGTCAAATGTCAAAAAATATCAGCTTCAAAGGTAAAATCTACCGAAATAGCGGGCTATTCAAAATAACACCTCTTATTAGAAAACCCTGTATAATATACTGGGTATTGACAGATTGTTCTAAAGTGACTAAAATTATTATTTTTAACCCTTCAGGTTTTTAAAAATTTTTACCAACAAGTCTCAACGACACGTCCCGGTGAATTTTCATTGAATTTCGGAATGCTCCCGAAGTATCTAAAATGTGCTACATATTGCTTATTTTTGAAGTTGTCGTTAAAAGAAAGCTACTTTAGAAACTAAATCAAATTATCTTTGAAATATTTGTATTTGAAGAAAAAATTGATCTTTCTAAATTTTTTTTAATATGAAACGTGAAAATTTTATATAAACTGTGAATAATAATTATTAGTCTTTCCAATAATGAACATATCACATATCTACGCATTATAGAAAAAAAGATAAAAAATACTTTTGTAATGTATTGACGCCCAGATCTGTCCTTCAGGGGCTATAATGGAATGTGATGTCTGTGGCTAGTAATGTCCTTCCGAGGCCTATAGAATATAAAAAGTTCTGCAATAAAAAAGACCGATAGTTAGGTAACTTATGTTTGATAGATAGATTGTTATGTTATTAAGCTACGAGATAGATGGTTGATAAGTAATAACAAACTAACAAACAACATATATATACTGTGAGATTTATTCTAGGGCTCGATCTTAAGGTTACAAAGGTATTTATTATAAAATCAATCTCAATTATCGGAAGCTAAGTGCCATCTATAGGTAAAATCTTAAACTACTATCCAGTATCATCTACAAGTAACCTCTTAAACTACTCTCAAGGCTGTCACAGTTACCTTAATGCCAGTATGATTTAGATAATATATTTAAATCCAAAGAATCCATTACATAGTTAGTTCTCTGGTCCCTAATATGTTAACAATAATAATATAAATACGTAAATGATTTTTCTTCTATCCGAAACACTATAAAATTAAAAGATAATATTATGGAACTACTATAAAATTAGAATTATCTTCAAACTCAAATGCACATAAAATTATTATTATCTATTTAAGGTCTTCCGTTTATAAACTTATATCTTCTGCAATCTCGTCTAACTACTATCTAATATTATGTCATCATCCGATTAGTTAATACAGCTTTCACAAATTGAACAACCTCTCTTTAAATCGTGTGAGTGCGATAATAATGGGTCATATTGCACACAATATTCACAAGGTTAGTGGCCGAGTGGACCAAACCTTCGGGTCCCAACCAGTGGCGGCTCGTGACTTTTGGGTGTACTAGAGTGCCAATATTATTAAAAATGGCATTTCTGATGTTGTTGTGGCTGAAACCGATGTTTTTATTTTTTTTCTAAAAAACGATTTTTTGTATAAAGATTTTCAGAAAATTTCAGTGCGCGTGATTTCCTGAAAATCATCATACAAAAAATCATATTTTTATAATATAAGCACTCTAGTAACCCAAAAATCACGAGTCGCCACTGGTCCCAACCCGAACTCCGCGGGTTGATAGCCAAGTCATCCATAATTTCACAAGCAAAATGTTCACTTATATTGAAGGCAGTAGGAAAAATTCAATTCTGTTAGGTTAGTCGTAATCTGGGAATGTTTAATGTTTGTCTATTTTTTTGATATTAAAGTTATATTGTTTCGATAGATCTTGTAAATGGCAATTCGGGCCTCTAAATTAATTTGATTTCGGTAATGAAAGAAGGATATTTAAGAACTGGTCCAGCTGGGAGGATGCCATCAGATTATTGAAATAGGCCTACCTTATGGTAGACATCCTCTCGTTTGCTTATATGCAGTAAAACAGTTGAACTCGTCACTTGTAACTTGTTGAACGGTTGAAATTGTACTAATTACTGGTACTATAACTTATCTCGGTGTTAAAAGGATCGCAACGGGGAGTAGTGGGAGGACGTAGGTAAATATTAAAGTCAGTATAAATATGCGACGCCTGAATATATATTGTACGGTGACCGGATAAATCATCAAAATGATAATTCATCACATTTTTTAAAAGTTGTATAAAGTCATGGAAAGTGATAAAACAAAAACTTTTTAAACTGGGTTAAGTAGGTTAGGTTAGGTTAGGTTAAAAAAATTCATCATTTTTAATGACTTTATATCACTTTTTAAATGTGTGTTGAATAATCACTGTGTTGAGTTATCTTGGAACAATATTGTACTAATAATTGATCATTGCATATACAAATGTTGAATTGTTGATTGATGGATTGTAACGGAAATTTGTTAGAAATTCCTGATACGGCATTAGCCAAAAGTTGTTAAAAAATATGTATCATTTATCATAGTTTATTTATGGTAAGTTTTTAGATTCTCACGGCCAAAAGCATTTTTATTGTTTGTTTTTGGGGTGTTATGCCGTGTTGCGCTAACTCCTTCTTTAGCCGACGTTTCCGGATCTGCCCTGATGATGGACACTGCAACGCTGTCCGAAAAGCCGTCTTTAGCCGTCGGCTAAAGAAGGAGTTAGCGCAACACGGCATAACACCCCAAAAACAAACAATAAAAATAGTTTATTTATGTTTTTAATTTAATTGTGGAGCGCCTTTAAGTAGTTGATTTCTCGCAAAAACAGCATTATAAAAAGTTCACTTCATTTTTATATAGCTGATGTGTACCAAGCATTGCTAGGGGTTATGAATACATTGTAGTAAAGTTTCGAGGTTGTGAATTCTAGTGTACATGAAAACTGGCTCTATTTTAAAGGTGGAAATAATATTTATCTAAAAAAACTTTTAAGTTTAATATTTATAAGTTTTTGTTTCACTTGATCGTGACGTGCCGTCTTTGTGAGCGTCCCCTGTTTCCACCATTTACTACTGTATTCACATTATCAATATTATAAAAACTAAATTATATTCACTTTTATTCGACTCCTTATCTCATTCTAGTGCAGAGATAAAGCGTTAAGTCTTCATCGGGCGTGCCCGACTTTATCTACAATTCAAACAACGTTCTAAACACTCCTGACACTAATAAGAACAAACGTTGAAATTTTCATCGAAATCGGTCCAGTAGTTTTTTGACAAACAAAGAAACATTCATTTTTATATATACAATTTAGAAGATTCCTGAATTCTATGCTTTACAAAAAAGTCTACAGCATAAACGCAGAAAAAATTTAATCTACAAAATCAGCGTGGCTTAACGATATTAAGTGCAAGAAAAAAACCACATTCAAAACAGGATAAAAATTTCAAAATACTAAAAAGTTTGATAAGCACAACAATACGAACCTTTTACAAAACGTCCAAAGTAAACATAACCAATTTTGAATTTAACCAGAATAAAACGACATGTTTACGAATTACTTATAGTAAATATAAACTTAACCTATTTCAAATAAAACCAGAAAAGTAACCTGTCCACAAATTGCTTATATTATTTCTGTTAGGGGATTTTATCTTCTCCTCTCCATTGATTGCGAAAAGAGTAAAAAAAAAAAGAACACAGAAAGCTCACGGTTAATTGGGGTCGGCGGGGGTTGGGTGGTATAGAGGCCTTATTGTATTAGGGCCTTTCCGCAAGATTTGCACATCGTTAAACAAGTTATATTACTTTTCAGCAATGGTGGGAGAAAAAATCTTTTCATTAAAAACCGAAAAGTTTGAATTAAAATTTTTTAGAAGTTATTGCACCGTGAAATATTTTGGAAAGTTTAAGAAAACACGATACTGCATAAGAAGTCCAGTTGTTCGAAGCTAGTATTGAATTTAGGGGGCGTGAGGCAGAACGAAGTGGAGGGGAATAAAACAGGGAAGAGATCGTTTCGGAAGGAACCACGTTATTCAGATTCACTAAATATAGCTAAAACCTTTTCAAGCAATGTTTAGATTCTGAAATGTCATCTCTCACCAGCGCGGTACTAACAGCGTCTTACTTTCTGGAACGAGGTGCAAATAAACAACTTTTTTTTAAATTTTGATATAAGGTGCGCCGGTGCGCGTGCGTGAAACTCGACGAACACGAGCGGAACATCCGCTTACAGTTGATTTTGGCTTCATGAGAACGGGGCGCTTTTTGGACAAGTTTTTTTTGAAGACGGCTCGTATGTGGAATGAGTTACCGGCATCTGTTTGTCCTCCTTCATATAATCCAGGCCTCTTCAAGACCAGCATTAATAAATCCCTTCTTACAGCCCCTACCTTAACCCGCCTCATAACGCAGCCCAACCGGGTGGCGACAAAGCTCCGCTGCCTTTACACTGTACAGAAACGGGCGCTCTTATGAGTTGTCATATAAAAAGATTATATAAAACTCTGAGAGAATAAATGTTTATGGCCCACGCCGAGATTCAAACCAACCACCTCTAGATTTCGACCACAAGGTTGTTGTTAATTTTACTGTGAATAATAAAACGGTTTTTAATGTCACCCGACGCGTCGTTGTTAAGTCAGAATAACGGTTACTTGAACTAACACCTAAAACAAAGAATAACATTATTTCTATGAAATAGAAATGAATCTCTATAAAAATGTCTAGCATTTGCGTGAACAGCAAAATAAACAATGAAAAAAATACCAATCTTCGTAAAGGTTTTATTTAATTTATTATCTTTGTTTCGTTTCGCAAGTCTGTACTCGTGATATGAAATCGGTTATTTCTGGAAACGACTGGTTTGGGGCTGACTGTATGTACAAAGAATTAGGGGATGAATTCAGGCTGTGTTTGAGCAGGGTGGTTGGCTTGTAATTCTCAGTCCGCAGGCTTGACATTGGAAATATCGGAGACGCAAGGTGACTTACGGTACAATAACCCCCGCGAACAAGTCAGAGCCAAGAGAAAAATGTAACTGTATATCATTAGGTGCCCACTAGAAGTATAAAGAAAATCGATTATAGGGTAGAGGTAGACAAAAGGATAAGTTTGGGGATAGATTGCCAAACTTTGAGTACAGTGAACTGCGTGAACTATCCCACAAAACACACTCTTGGATGCAAGGGTGGGTAGACAAACGAACCTTTGATGATCTACAAATAGTATTAGTGATTGAAATTAACTTTTTTTTCGCCATACTACGGAAAACGAATGGCTGAAACTCAATTTGAAATGACCTTACGTATATTTGCTATCAAGTAACAGTTAACATCAGTTGATTAGAGTTACGTTCTATGTATTTAAGGCGATGCCATACGTAGTAGTGCAACATCATGTGTTTTTGGTTTGAAAATTTGGTCGCCTAGAAATGTTTCAGTTGCCTTAATTAAATAGTGCGAGTAGAATAAATCTTGACCTTTGAAATAATCGAGTATTTTTTATATAAGTCTTTTTATAAGCCCAGAAAAAATAGTGTATAGGCCTATGAAAACTGCTTTAAAGTTACAAATCTCCTACTTACGAACCCATTTTCAGTTATAATTTTATTGTATAATGTAGCAAATTAAGTTATTTATAAAATGATCGGAAAAAAATTAAATATTTATGCCTGAACATCCACAAAATAAAATAAAAGGCACTTTTTCGCCATGTTTTTTTCTTGCATAAATCAAAACAGGCGGATGGTGTTAAGCGGGAATTTAAACCTTATCGCCATCTACGTAAGGGTTGTTATTGATAGCGGCTCAATTTAAAATATTACACGACGTAGTGCATCGCCTTAAGGGTAACTATTTTGAACTCAAATTGAATGAGTGGTAGGTATTAATAATGATATAAATATAATAAATTGACGAAAGAGAAAACCATTTTTTACCACCACCATAGCACTGAAAATTATTTTTTCAAACATTCTTCAGGCCGATAGGTATCATAATATAGATTATTCAGAATGGACAGCTCTTAATAGGAACCACGATCCTGCGAACTCCGGCGGGATAAAAATGTAGTATCCAACAAGGCAACCATCATGAACCGGAAGTAACAAATAAATTCACAAAGCACTCTCTTTAGGGTGAATTGCCCAATACAAAAAAAAATATATATACAGATGAAATGCCAAATGGTCGTGTTAAAACAGAACTTCTCTACGCTCAGTCAATAATAGTGGATTTAATTCTATACTAGCTAATTCCTCCATCATTGCAAATTACACAAGCAACATCATCATTTTACATTGAACATTGAAAGGATGGTTTCAAATATTGTCAGTTGTCTTTGTCAAAAAAAAAAAACAATAAAGCAGGATATCTGTGTTCTAAAACAGTAAAAACTCTAGAATAGTGAGTTCTGGCGTCATTAAAGTAGCGAAGCTTTTTCTGACTAATTTCTTAGTGAGCATTTTTTTCTATTGCAAAGTTATGAATATATCGTAAAAAGCTACACGGAGAAAATTGAATACTGCTTATTTATTAAAATCGTGTTAAAAAGGTGACAACATGCTATTTCGCAAAAAACTGTCAGTACTTTCATAATATATCAGAACAAGTGTATATAAGTTCACACAGCTGCGCTTATCCTGTTATTATGTAATGATAAAATGCAATAATATACCCCGACACCATACATGGAGAATTTTCCTCAAGCCTAAAAACTAAATTCGTTTCAACAGGAATAGGTACGAAATTTTTTTAAATAGCAATACTTTATACCAGTAAGTTTTCTCAGTGGAAATATTTTCTATGTGCAACACAACTAGATGTCAGATAATCATCGTTCGAACAATTTTCAAGAGCTTCCTATGAAGTTGTCTCATTTGACGTGACAAATCTCGAGTTGTTCCCTTCTCAGAAATGAGTAGAGAGGGGTGAGTTGCTCACAAAAGCTTCAGTGTGTTTCCCAATTCACGTTCCTGCTATCTGTCAACACTGTCTAGTTACATAAGTAGTCCCCGAAATATCGGAAATTGGAAGAAAATCATTCCCCACAACAAAGGTTACCCTACCTTCTGACATATTATGTAGATGTATGCAGGAAACGAATAATGTATTTGTCGCTGATGACAAGACTATATATACAGGGTTTTCCAATAAGAGGTGTTATTTTGATATTCAATCGTAAAAGATCAATCAATTGGTTTCGTTGCTTGTGTGGGACTTAGCCCCGTCTTATTGAAAGTAAACGTTGTCCAGATCAATACCATCCAATTCCAGTTAAGAAATCATTAATCATCTCTCGATAGCGATCCATTCACCGTAACTGTTGCTCCAGCCTCATTTTCGAAAAAGTAAGGTCCAATGACTCCGCCGGACCATAAACCGCACCAAACAGTCACACGTTGAGGATAGAGAGGCTTTTTTAACAATAACTCTTGGGTTTTCCGAGCCCCAGATGCGACAATTTTGCTTGTTGACGAAGCCGCCGAGGTGGAAATGGGCCTCATCACTCAAGATGATTTGCATTTGATTCACTCAAGTGAATTTTAATAATTTCAATGCGTTGTTGAAGCGTGTATCGTTCCATTTTTATTAATGGCGTAGTTTCTACTTGTCAAATGTCAAAAAATGACAGCTTCAAAAGTAACATCTACCGAAATAGCGGGCTATTCAAAATAACACCTCTTATTGGAAAACCCTGTACAAGATCGAGAAGATTTCTTTTCAATAAGCTAATAATACTGCGTTACTACACGACCTAGTTAGAAAATTGAATTAAAAAATATAAATGGAAATTTCAAGGATTTATAACTTCAAATGTGATAAAAAATGTTAATCAAATGTAACGAAGTTTGAAACATTCCAACCAAAGTAGTGAATGTCGTGATGCAATTTTAAATTTAAATTAAAAGAAAATAAAAAAAATCGATATTATTAAGATTTAACCCTTTCAGCATGGGTTGATACGATCGTGCGTTCATAAAAAAAACAAATCCAAAGTAATTCTGCCGTCATTAGCATAAATGCAGCTATTTGCTAAAGCAATATTCTCAAAAATGAGATCTTTAAAAAACATAAAACCAAAACACAAATATCTAAATTTTATTTTTAACAGTATTCATAACCAAGAATACAGTGTATTAGCGGTCTTGTGTTCAGCTTATAAACCTCGGTATACTGTCTTATTGTTAACTATTAAGTGTTTTTGTAAAAACTGAAAACCAGCACGACATTTATCCCACAGAAACAAATTTTATGTGGCCATTTTCTTTATTACAACGAATTCAAAATTATAAAGAGAACATTTGATTTTATATTATATTTGGTTTAATTTGTGATTTTTGTCAAATAGCTGACTTTTTACTTGCAAAGGCGGTATAAGAGCCCTGAAGCTCACGATCGTGCGGCTATTTCTCAAAGAAGGAGAGTAGTGATTTTTTTTAAATATCCCCGCTCACATACGTTTAGAAAATACAAGAATTTTTAAAGAAAAACATGTCAGGCATGAAAGGGGTCAGCTAGAGCGTTCGTTTTTAGGACATGAAACATAGGTTAATACGAGTATAAAAGTAAGTCTTTTATGTATCGAAACGGAAACCAATATGTTTTCATAAAAAAGCCATCAGAAGTAAAAATCAGATGTCGCAGGTAAATGTGTCCTACGGGAGAAGTACCGCAGAACGTAACCGACTTTATATTGCCTCAGAACGTGCGACAGAAGGTGGGGCTGGTTTTATCGCCCCGTCCCGTG
The DNA here is from genome assembly GCF_061612785.1 of Hesperophylax consimilis. Lineage (NCBI taxonomy): Eukaryota > Metazoa > Arthropoda > Insecta > Trichoptera > Limnephilidae > Hesperophylax > Hesperophylax consimilis. The sequence goes on along the minus strand of NC_142856.1, from coordinate 9,811,293 downwards.
TATGTTTGACATGTCCGAGTCACCTTGGACCAATGGATCGGCATTAAACGCAAGTCAGAACTAAATTCGTAATTCCATTGGTTCTGCTGCTGAGAGATCTCTCGTAACCTCTCCCTCTTTCTCATAATCGACGCGAGTAACAGAGCGAGAGAATCAGTGGTATGCCTTGAATCAAAATCCGTAATGGTTGTCCACGGTTCTGTCGCTGAGAAGTCTGTTGTAACGTCTCCCTCTTTTTCATATTCGAGGTTTGTAACAGAGCGAGAGATCACAACGGATCAGCGGTGTGCCTTTAATGGTTCACTATCAGTGAAAAGGGTTTATCGTGCCATACGATAAAAGTCAATGATCACATTTTTCGGAGAAGATATTTATACGGAAGAGGGATAGGAAACCTTTTTTTCACAATCATTTCCTGGCCGAAATGACGATACACTGTAAGGGGTTGGATGGGGTCTACCTAAACCTACCCACCCCTGGAGGGACGTGATAGATTAAGAATAACACCTTGCTCGTAGATTTATTATTAGACAAAACTTTTTATAATCGCAGTGTTAAAATTGCACGGCGCCAAATGTCGAAATAGCGAAATTAAATATCGCGTTAAACATAACACATAGTTAAACACACTATGGCGTGGGTATAATTAAAACCGCATAAACCCAGCCCCAGGGCCGGCTTAACTATACTAACGATGAACCTTCGCGTAAGAATCTAAAAAGTAAGACGGATTGTGTAAATAAAGTACAAAGCGATATGAACTAAATTGAAGAGTTTGTTATTCGCAAGAAGGCCAACCGGTAACTTAGACACGATGGTGGTGGTGTCAATGCATTTCGGAAGTACATGTAATATAAAATTGATGACGCGGAACGTTTACCACGCGCAATGATTATTGCTGACGCGGGAAATTGATGACGCGACGTTCAGTCCGGGTGGTTGACATTGCATACATCTTTTTTCGTAACGCCATTGGTTCAGGCTAGCTTCGTTCTACTCCCCACCAATTACAGAGCCAATACTCAAACCCTTAACTTGAGTATCCGCATTATTGTACGTATAATCGCCTGCGGCAACAAGTCATCATCGACTTCCGATCTTCTCACGAATGTGAAGTGAGAATTAGACTTGTATCGCTGGTAAAATGTTAATATAATTTTACATGTGGAAAGTTCTATATCAGTTGCTGTGATTAGTGTTTTCACTGTGATTAGTGCTTGTGATCCAATTATCTTAACATCATCAGAGTGCGGGCTCCACTCAAATCGACACACCAAGATAATCAAACCTGCTGTTGTGTATAATAGTGAGTAATATTATGTATTTTGGTTCGGGGCGGTACGAACCTGCAGGGATCACAGGTTTTCATAGGACAGAGATAGGACTTAATCCTTTCCTCTGACCGTACATGGCGCTAGCTACCGCACATCATACGCCTATAAAATAATATGATTCTTCTATGTTCTTATTTAATTTTAATATCAAGCCGCAAAGTGTTTGCCGTCATTGAAAATCTCACACATATATTGATTCAATTACAAAGTTCCGTTGCCACCCTTCTCTATGTTACATGTAATATTTTATCTTACGTTCAAATAGGTCAGCTGATGAGATAACGTGCGAAGTCAAGTAATCCGACACTTACCTGAAAAAAAGAGAAACCATTGTATTAGTTACAATAAAACTAAAAAGTCAAAATTTTATCCACAAACTAGGAATCTATCCAGTTTGCCCAAGTTTCAAACTCTTGGAAATAAATTCTTCTTACAAAAAATAAATATTGATAAACACCTAGACTTATTTTTATCAATTAAAATGGTATACCAAGCTCTGTCAAGTTTGAAATTTTTTTCTGAATCAGAAAAAAACAAAAGATTGCATCTTTATAACTAAATAAAAATTTAATAATATACTGCCCTGGGCTGTCAAATTTAACAGGCAACCAAAATATTTCAATAAATTAACAATTCACATAAACAACTAGTTTTATTTCGAAATCTTAATTCAATCAGGCCAACGAATAGCAAATACATAATCATATATGGGTAACCAATTCGCCGTCGTAAAAGCTATTATATTCAAAGCCTATTTAGATAACCCTAGTCGAAATAATGAGGTCGTCCCGGTCAAAGTAACACGTTACCAGGTATTTCGCACAGGTAAAATACACATCGACCGAAATAGAAACTACTGTGTGACGGTTTGAGGGTGAAATTTATACAAATGCGGAAATTACACTATCAAAATTACACATGGGAGAAATTGCACCTGGAGGTATGTATTTAGAGTGTTTAAAAAAACTAGCTAATCATCACGTTAGCTAGTTTTTCCCCACAGGGAAAGGGCAGAGAGGACGGATCACAAAACAACTCGGTCTTGGCACACTCTCCTTGCCTCATTAACATTCATACATCGTCTCATACATACTCTTCTATTATTCTGACACTTGACATGGCCCGACTCGAGTATCTGATTCACTTGATTGTGCCATGTCTTCCTCGGGCGTCCTCGACTTCTGCTACCACTTGCATAATATATTCTCCTTACACTCCTTTCTTCACTCATTCGTTTTACATGCCCAAACCATCTAATGGTCACTTTCTTAATCTTACTCATTACGTTTACATCAGCCTTGCACTCTTTGCGGATCTCCATATTTCTCACCAGATCATACATGGTTTTAACACACATACCCCTCAGGGATCTTATTTCACAGCATTCAGTCTACTATCATCCTTTCTCTGCCAGTTCCATGCCTCACTTCCATACATCAGGGTAGGTACCAGCACTCCATTGTGGACTGCTAGCTTCGATTCCTTGGACAATGTTTTGTTACATTAAAGGAGTTACCTGAATTTACCCTTCTTTAAATATCTCTGTCAGCCTTCCCATCTCTCGTAAACATAATTCCTAAATACACAAACTCATCCACCTGCTCCAAGTATTCCTCATTCACAACAATATTGCACACTGTTTTCGTACTCTCTCTTTCAAACACCTTTGTGTTTAAATAATGTGCTAAATAAGTTAGGTATAAAAAAAAGTAAAAGTAAATTTATAAAGTTCCTATTCATTTAGCAAACATAATATGTACAAACTTTGACCGTTATCTAGTTTTAAATTTACGTAAAGTAATACAAGATCAAACCTAAAGAGTTTTATTTCAATATGTAACTTATTTAGCACACAATAAACAATCTTAAAATAATATAAACGCTGTTTTAAATTACGCGTGTAATTTCATCTTGTTTAATTTAAATAGTGTAATTTCCTCCAAGTGTAACTTTGGGTAACTGGATAAAAAATAACAAAAAAGAATAGGTTTGTTTAGGGGAGATTTTTTACTCCCTTACTTATTTTCACTTTTTCTGTTTTGTCACGGAACCGTAATTCTGGTAGTGTAATTTGAGTACGTGTAATTTTGGTACGTGTAATTTTGGTATGTGTAATTTCATCAGGTAGCCCTACGCCCGATGTGGAAGTTTTGACGACCCCGGCCACGAGATTGCAGCGGAATCAATTTTGAAAAGGAATTCCCCGAGGATACGTAATAATAAAATACTCGTGTCTTGTCGGGGAGTTGAAGAATTTGACGGGGTGGCTTTGTGGAGCAATATGATTGTGAACGCAAAAGTGGCATTTTCATGACTGCTGTGTCTACCATCCAATGGAGGTTAGAAGAAATTTCTGCCCAATTTTGTGGGTTAGGTAAGATAGGCCAAATAACTTTTAAAATCAGTTTTATGTTACAAACTCATTAAATATGTTCGTATTTTATTATCTGCAACTGGTTTAACAGAATAAGATATTAAATATTGAGTATAATATCTTCATATTTTACGATATTCTCTACTTCTACGTGTTTTTTTTGTATTATTACATTACTTGACATTGTTCTCTGTATTTTTTGTCTAAATAAAGGTATTTGTATGTCATTACTCACATTAACCCAAATTACTTATTGATTTTAATGATAAACTAATGTTTACGAGACAGGGTGTAAGCTACGTGGTTCAGAGCATTTGATCAGCAATCAGAAGGCTGAGGGTTCAATTCCCTTCGGCAGTATTTATTTTTACTCAGGAGATACTCGTAGTATAAATTTGTATGGGTATTTCGGGCGAATAATTATTGCTTATAATAATTTGTCAATCACTCATCTTATTTTTTGATCAAGTTAATAATTGGACTAGCGCAGATCAGACAAAATCAAGGGATATTATAATTCCAATTTTGAGAAAGACAATTAACATAATATTATATAATAGGTAGATACCAACTTTATCGATTTTTCTAAATTATTTTTCAGCAGTTACAATTTTTTAAAATTGACACTTAAATTCGAAGTAATTTGAGATCTTTTCACGTGAATAATATCACGAAAGAATATGCACTTCAAAGAAAACAGAATTGATGGTTGTTCTCACGTATGTGATACCTACTCATTAAAATAAAATAACGTCTAATGGAAACTGCTTCAGTTATGTTTAGAGATTAGATTTGAATAGCTAGGTATCCCATTCTTCTCTTATATCTTCTCATTATCTTACACCAAGTTCTTCATCCTGAAGATATTTCTAAAATGGAGTGCCATGTTTTCACTGTCTCCTGGCAGTTCGTAATTACAAATAAGTGAGGCGTGTTGAAACAAAGACAGCAATCTCCACCATTGGTGTAAAGTGAGTTAGATATGGCGATGGATAGAGAATCAAAAATACTATCGACTGCTGCAAAGGTTTCGGAGCATAAACGACAATAATCCATACATTTTTGAATTTTAATATTTAGTTCCACAACAAACATGGCGATTTCCTTCAGGTTACGGAACAAAAACAGCAGCTTTTGTTTGAGCCAATCAGAGACCCAGAAATATGATATTTAAAACCGCCACCCCATACAAAGTGTGAACAGCTGGTGTGATACATAAGGTATTGGAAAAATAGAAAAAAAAACATTTATTGCATTTTACTCAAAATGAAAAGAAGTGGAGATTGCTGTCTTTGTTTCAACACGCCTCATTAGTATAAGATTTTATAATGCATACTGTCCATGATGCAAAACTATGCATATTGGAAGATTGCGGCAAATCTAAAAGTAAGCATGATAGAGCAGTTGTTCGATTAGGACTTGAGGGAGATCCTTGCGTTTAAATCGCGTTTACGTTTTTAACTCTTTTTAAGCGTGATTTTAAAATTAAACTCGTTTTTCTTTAATTGACAAAAAAGTTTTAAAAAACTTAGGTTTTTTTAATTTGCAGATTAACTTTCCATTTTACGCTTTTAAACAAGTTTTCTACGAAATAAATATTCTAAAGCAATAAACTAAAATACCAATTAAAAAACGTACCAAAGATTGGGCAATTATTTTGCCATTTGAAACAAAATTATTTAATCTGATTTTTATATATCCCATCGGAGTAAAGAGGCCAGCGAAAGATTTCAGATTGGTTTCTGTCTTTTCATCCTTCGAATAATCATTTACGATATCAAAGCAGAAGAGAAGAGGATAATAGAACCCTTGACAGATTGATTTTTGATAAGAGGCTGAATTTAAGTACATAAATTTAGACAGTAAAAGGCTGAAAATAAATAGGCTTTGATTTTGTAAATCGATTTATTTCACGAGGACAATCTTACTACAATGCTTGTGTAAGTAGGCACACACAAATAAAAAATATTGAAATTAAATAATACTCTTTTGTGCACGCAGAAATCTTATACACAAACTGACATGAAATATTGTTGATTTATTGAAAATCTGGTCAAATCATTCGTTTTCCTGTTAAAGATGGGACTGGAGGTATATAACGAATGATTTAATAAATTACATAACACGAAATTTATAGGACGAAAATGTTGTTCGGAAAACGTGTTATTAAAAATAATAATAGTTTCGAATCTTTTCCATTATATTTATTCAGACAAGGGCACCTGCGTGAACACGTGTACTGATATATTCTGAATGACTAAAATTTTATTAGAAGATAATCATGCAGTCACATTTTTAACAGTATCTTGATTAAAAAAGCCGAAGTAATTTTCCTCCGTGTGTAAGCTGCGGTTCCCAGCGTTGCCCGGGCTTAACTGTGAGTTTAAGAGTTTTTCGAAATCAGATATAAACAGTGACCTTCCTCTTGTTTTGATGATCAAATTTGCTAAATAAATCTCGGAATAAAACTGTAGATTTGTATAATAATCTAATCCTTGCCGGCGCCCGTTGTCCACCTGCCCGCCCCCCACAAACATTATTCTTTAAATAAGTACATTATTTATTTTTAATTCTTTTTCAGAAATCAGTCAATAAAAAAACATCTTATATATGTATATATATATTATTTCTACATATATTATCTACTTGCCTGCAATAAATATTGTGTCGTTTTCATTAATTACAACCTAATAAAATTTAATGCCAAAATTTCTGATTATAACAACGTCAAGCACATTGTTTGGTGTATTACTTGTGTATATCTGTCGTCGACTTATTTATCTGCTATTAATATACTGAACCTAAATACTCGATCAAAATAACAAATCCAATAGATATTTGTCTACACAAATATAAGTATTGTTTCATTCAATACACCGTAATAAAACATTAAAACCAGAGTAGAAGATACTCTCAGTATCGCCCTGGTGTAAGATCACCATTCAGAATAGTAACGTTGGTTGAAATGGCTTGAATTATGTTTGGTGACCAGATCTGAATAGTCAGGTACTTCCCCACCTTCGTCAACCCCCATCTTCTCTTTCCCTCCCCACTATCTCCAGCCTCACAATATACTCCACTTCGGAATGCCATAGCCTCACTGGCTCGTTTGTGAGCAGTTTGCATTCTTGTGCGGTGTTCACATAAAAATGATAAAAATGTATCGTGAAAAATGCTTTTAAAATTATTTAAAAATTTCATGAAATAACAGAATGGACGAATTTATGACATAAATTATACGACATTCTTAAAAATAAATCTGACATTTCTTTCACAAAACCAAAAATGAAAGTTTCTTAAAGTGGTATTTACTAAACCTAAAGGTTATTTAACAACGATAAAATATTCATAAATGCGAGCTTAAGTCCAGCATCAAGGACTTTCCAGGACGGAAGATGAGAAGCAGAACAGAACACTGATAACCTCTTTAACTTGACATCCCTTTCGGAGGATTTACTGTTGAACGGTTAAAGGAGGCTCGACAATTCGAGGACTAAAATATACCGACTGCGAAACCTTTGGAGAACTTAAGACAGTATATTTTGGTTGTCAACCATTTCAAATTTATTTTCATACCACTTAAAGGTGAAAAAGTCTTAGGGAAAGACTTTGAGATGAGCATGAAGTTAACAGACGTACGCAGAAAAAATAATATTCATTTTTAAATGTTAAACCTCTTAATCCTTCTGACCTCTGGCATATTTACAGTTATATTTCTTAAGAGGAAGCTACCAAAAACAATTTCCAAGAACAAGTCAAAAATTTGTATATTTTTGGTATGCCTTATATCGTCACGAATATAGACACGATAGGTAATAGCCATAAAAATCGCTTGGCAAAAGTCTAGAAACGCTCGTTTCCAAGCACAAAAGTGTTTTTAAAGAAAATATTTTGTAAACAATTTTATAAGAAATCAAAAGGGAATAATCAAGAGAAACTGTCACAGATACGCTTAGCTATAGTATTGTATTTTTAAAGTTGTTTCTTTTATGTGTTCATACATTTGTATTGAAAATTTTTAGTAGTTTATAATTTATTTTTTTACTGAGTAATCAAATTTTTTATTTATATTCTACTCAAGAGAAACGATAGGAAAAGTTTCAATTTTTCTAAAGCATATTTTAAAGTATTCATTATGTAAACCAATTTGTTATAAAGATTAATCTAAAATGATGATTTAGCATTAAGCTTCGCCTTAAAGACGTTGTCAGAAAGTCAGAGAATTTGTGTGTATTTCCGCTTCTCAAATACAAATCAAAATCTAAAAAAAATTAAATAAATAAGTTATTTCTGAACGTTACCACAAACAAAACAAAAATGTTTTGAAATATGATAAAACATAGAAATAAACATTTAATTTTTGTAATATGAAATTTTTTGATCAAACAGTTTAATATTCTAACTGTGAATTGGTGTTACGCTCGTTTACATCGATTTTTCGCTGGTATTTAATAATATTTAATCACCTCAAGTACCTCAATATATATCAATTGATTGTTGTATTGTTAAGTAACATTCTATAAGGAATAACGATCAAAATATGAACAGATATACCAACTCAAAGCAACAAAAAAAATAGAGATAATTTACCGTGAAAAATAAGAACGATCCTTCACTTGAAATCCAGACACTGAAAAACTCAGGTAAAGTTGAGATTAATTAAGAATCCACTGTTTTATTTCTTCCAAGAATAAACGAGAAGGAAAATGCTGCGGAACTTAAATGTTGTTTGAATTATTTTTGGTCACGATTCTATGGACTCGAGTTTACATTATATAAGTTTTATTCAGAAACATGGATACGGTACTATGAACGCGAATTTTGGTTGTCATTGATAAGTTTTGGTATAAATTTCCACAGTTTTCAACAAGAAAAAATGGTATGAAAAAATACGTCAAGAAATCGGGATAATGCTTTTGAGTTGTCATAGATCAAACTAACTAACTAACCATCACGCCGTTTCTCCGCAGGAGTAGGCAGAGAGGACGGACCGCGAAACAACTTGGTCTTGGCACACACTCTTTCCCTCATTCACATACATCGTCTCATGCATACTCTTCTATTATTCTGACTCTTGACATGGCCAGACTCAAGTATCTGATTCACTTGGTCGTGGTCGTTCCTCGAGCGTCCCCGACTTCTGCTACCATTCATATTTGCATCGTTTATTCTCCTTACACTCCTTTCTTCGCTCTTCATTACGCTTACACTTGCCTTGCACTTTTTTGCTGATCTCATTATATCTCAGGGATCTCATTTCAACAGCATTCAGTCTACTTTCATACTTTCTCTGTCAGTTCGATGCCTCACTTCCGTACATCAGGGTAGGTACCAGCACTCTATTGTAGACTGCTAACTTCGCTTCTTTGGAAATTGTTTTGCTAGCGACAACTGCGTTCAGTCTTCTATTAATGGAGTTACCTGCATTTACCATTCTTAAGATTAAACAATTGTTTAAATGACACCCGTCATGTCATATTTGGAGATTATGTGAATATAATCATAAGGGTGATTCAGTGATTTCTCTACTATATACTAAAGTGTTAAAGTAAAGGTATTAAATAATAATACAACAAACCACCAGAAGGTACCTAAACAAATACAATCTATCTACCTACTGAATAGATACTGAACTTAAAAACCGAAACCCAACTCCATACATTCAATACACAAATAACGCTATGGAAGCTTAATAATAATAATAATATTTAGATGATTTGTATAGAACCGTTTTAGTGAAAAAAATCACCTCAAGGGAGCTGTACAAATAAATCATACATTTCTACAATGATCTATCTTACAAATAACTATAGAATAATTAAACCATTATCAACCTTTGGCTAACCTTTGATTGATCTGTGACCTTACATATTATGTAATACATTTCAATCATAATACCCATACATTTTACACTATACACCCCGCATACCCAATTTCTACCGATTTATAACACGTTTTTCGTTAACTGTTTAAGTTATTTATGAAGATAATTTTTATAATTTTTTTATGCCGAAACGTTAATTATATGAAATTCCCTAATTGAAAAAAATCGTAAATAAGCTCCAAAAATTATTAAAAACAAATTTTGTTCTGTTATTTAATATGGAAGACATGAAAAAAATCACAGCTTATCTTTAAATGCAACTAAAGCGTCTTTCGAAAGATTTTTGCTCTATTTCAAACGAATATATTAAATATTTTCACAATTTTCGCATTTTTATTATCGTCTTTTTAATATAAGCGGGCTTTCTCTAATATTCGTATTTACACATCTCCCTTTGAAACCATCTTTGAACGCTTACTACGGGACCTTAAACGCCATGCATACTTGTCTCACATCCCCATTTGACTATCACATAAAATATTTATAAATCAAACCGAATTCCATATTTTAATAACAATGAATAAATTCAATATGTAAATTTGACCCGACATAACACAGGGATTAGCATAGCGGATGAAATAATGCTAAAAAATGTATTTACGGTAGAATTTTTTTTTGTGTACGAAGTAAATATTTTTTAAAAGTGTATTTCATAACGAGGTGATATAAAAGTACAAGAAGGTCTTAAATTCACCATTAAATCATCGATCAGCGCGAAAATGAATTCCAACAGTTGATATTCCATAAATTCTTCGAATTATTCAGAAACAATCAAACTAGTATTATTTTAGATAGATCATCAAACGCAAGCAACAATGGGTCAATAATAACAATCAAATCCCACAGGCATTGAATACACCCCACTAGTATTTTTTCCAATCACTACTTTCATAACATCAATAGGAAATACACCCCCAGCGTGCAGCCATAGATTTTAGTATTTGCAGAGGTAAAATAAATCCTTTCACGATAAAACCAATTAAAACTGTACTAGCTAGGAAGAAATTCTCTTTGGACGAGTCCAATTATTGGCAGGAATATAAATGTCGTCATTTCTCTTTAACGACACCTAAAAAAGAAATAAAATCGCTGAAACAAAAACTGAAAAAAATCTGAAAAAGGGATATGTCCGATAAAAATATAACGATCCTGTAAGGGAGGCAATGGGGTTGAAGGTTCTAGGTAAGTACCGTGAGCACCCCGCGGAAACTTTATTCGTGTAGAATTTTCCGCTCTTTTGCCAAAGAGAAAAGTTGACAAAATGCATGTTTTATAGAGAAACCATTTTCGGAACTGTCAGCGTTTGGTTAAGTTAACAAAAAGTTTACAGTTTAGTCAACTCGGGTTGTCAAATGAACCAAAAGCCTGAAATATGATATACAACCAGCATGAAAAACTAAAAACCATTTTGAAGCTACACCTTTTCCTTCCTTTAAAATGCAATCGAGAAGTGATTTAGCGTGAATTATTTTTTTATGTTTACGATAATTGAATATCTCTAATATGGTATATGGTGACCGGATAAATCATCAAAATGATAATTCATCACTTTTAAAAAGTTATATAAAGTCATGGAAAGTGATGAAACAAAAACTTTATTAATTGGGTTAAGTAGGTTAGGTTAGGTTAGGTTAAGTTAGGTTTTTTTTCATAGTTTCTAATAACTTTATATCACTTTTTAAAGGTGTGTTGAATTGTCACTGTGTTGAGTTATCATGGAACCCTCTAATATATTAACAAACACGTATTAGTTGTATTCGGTGTTGCATTTGGATAGTGCATCGCTGGTTTTTATGTTGTCCAAATGAAAAAAGTGGATAAGAGCAAATGAAAGGATAACAGAAGATCCAGAGTTTAAATAACAGATGCGTCTTGCAAAAATAAAATGCTTTTTCAGATCAGAGTACTTATTAATTTATCGTTTGTCTGAATTCACACAATCAATTCAATTTTTGAAAATTCCAAAGCAAATTTAAGTTCATTGAATATTCACGCGTGAATATTTCTAAAAAATCACCAAAAAAATTTAAAGATGTGGCGAATGAATCCCATAGTAAAGAAACTGGCCACATCATAATATTACTGAACCTATAAAATAAAAGGGGAAAAGAAAATTTATTTTTAAAAGCCAAGAAAGCTGGTTACAAAAAGGACGGATGTCAAAAAGCGTCAGGGAATTCTAGAAGAAAGCAACGAAGCAAAATACGATTAATAGAGAATTGAGAAAATCATTTAATTTTTGGGGAGTTAAACCATGTTGTAATAAACGGGTAAACATTTCGCACAGTCTTGTGTGTCCATCATGAAGACAGCTGTGTAGGCCGTAGAAAGTTGTATATTTAGGTTTGTATCAGTGATACAGGATAATAATTTAGTATATTCGCGGTAATGCGGACAACTTCTTAGAAATGCCAACTAAAGCCGGGGACCAAGAAACGTTAACCCGTAGTGCCATTAATATTAATAGGGTGCTTATGAAATTTAATTGCCTCTATTAACTAATTATGGAAGCACTATATGCTTTGGGTCTTTTTGATGCCAACATATCAGAGATATCTACACTAATTAAAATAATACAACCATTTGTGATTTATATTTGTAATAGTGATAGACATTGGACGGTGTTTGAAATGTTGGAAAAAATAAGAAGGTTCCAAAGCATGGTAATAATGATTGGATCATTTGTAAAGCGTCGTTTTTCAAGGGCGCAAATCGGTAAGTAATTTTAAGATAAAAAAATCTAACAGGATAGTCATTAATTTATTCACAAATGTTTACCGATTAGACAGGAAAATAGAGAAAAACGAAAAATGTAAAAAAATGGACAGATTACGGATTTAACACTCCATAATCCGGATAAAAAATCCAACAGCGTAATCATTGATTTATTCAAAAGTATCAAAATGATAAGGAAGAAACGGCCTGTGTTCACTGCGGGGGCAACCACAAATTCGAGGCCTGCCCTAACAAAAAAGAGCAGCCTACATGTACCAACTGTAATAATGTAAGTCATAATGATCACAGAGCCACCAGCTCAGAATGTCCAATCTGGAAGATGATGGATAAACGTGTTAGGGAAAAAGTAGACTACGCCGGAATTTGTTGAAAAAAGCTGCTGACCAATCAATCATACAAAGGAAATACCAATCGATGGATGACTATATACCTATAAAAAATAGTTTGAGAGTCCTGTACATTAATGCCAGAAGTATTCGAAACAAAGTAGACGAAATAGAAGAAACGCTCAAAAGAATACCGGATACTGTGCATGTCTTAGTTGTCACCGAAACTTGGCTGGGAGATGGAGAAGGATTTTTGTTCAACATCGATGGCTACCAGGGTACTTTTGCTTCCCGGACTACTGGAAGAGGAGGAGGAGTGGCGATATATACTCACAAAACATTTAACTGTGAAATTATTGAAAAGTGGTCAAATGAAAACTCTTTTTTAGGAGTTAGGGTTCAATATAAACATTTTAAACCATTAAATATATATGGTATATACAGGAAACCTAACAACAATATAAATGATTTTCTAGTATCTCTTGAATCTATATTACAAAAAGTAGCCTAGATACACTCATCTTCGGGGATTTCAATATTAATGTTCTTAAAAAAAACGATACAACAAAAAAATACATCAACACTTTATTTTCATATAATTATTTCATATGTAATAATACACATCCCACGAGAGTTACGGAAACCAGCAGTTCTCTTTTAGACCATATTATATCAAATAGAGAAAACATATCTTCAACGACCTCCAATATTGATAACCAGATAAGTGATCACAGTATAATGATCTTAGACTACCAAAACTCTTTGAAACACCACTCTAACAACAGAATACCACCAAACATAAACATCAGTATCAATAAGAGGGCTTTGAGAACATATTTTGAAACCCAACCGTTTTCTCACAACACTACCAATATAACCGAAAATTTTAATCAATTTTTTAAATATATCAAAACAGCGATTGACACTTGCAAATTTAAGCCAAGATTACGAATAGGAAACCCTAAGCAAGGTAATACACCATGGTTTGACAAAAAATTAGATCTTCTTATTAGAGAAAGAAATACTTATTACAAACAGTGGGAAAAAGATCCGCTAAACAGTCTTCTCATATCACTTAAAAATAAGTCGAGAAATTCGGTAACTAATTACAGACGTTTCGCCAAAACAAAATATTACACAGATATTTTTAAAGAAAACATACATAATCCAAGACAAACTTGGAAAACAATAAATTCAATCATAACTAACAGTCCAAAGAACTTGACAAATAAAATTGAAACTCTTACCATCAATAATATAGACATAAATGACCCGAAGCAGATATGTACAGCGTTTAATGACTTCTTTACATCGGTTGGTGAAAATCTAGCTGCGAGCATCCCATCTCATTCAGATGACGTAAATACAATAAACATGGAACCAAAGCCATTACAGTCCCTCTACATGGCCAATACAAACAAACTAGAAGTTTTAAAAATTATATCAAAACTAAAAACTAATGCATCTCCAGGGGTCGATGGTATGACAACTAACTTACTCGGATTCTGTAAAGATAAATTAGCGGATCATCTTGTTATTCTCATTAATCAATCATTAGCGAGTGGACTGTTTCCGGATCAATTAAAGCTAGCAAAAATCGTTCCAATTCACAAAGAAGACTGCAAAAAAAATCCATCTAATTATCGTCCAATATCAATACTCCCAGTCTTTTCCAAAGTATTTGAACATGTAATCAAAAATAGACTAACAAAATATCTCACAACTAATAATATTCTCACGCCTCAACAATATGGGTTCAGAAAATTCTCCAACACGAAATGTGCTGCCTTTGATTTTATACTAACTCTTCAAAAACACTTAGATCAAGGAAAATATGCAGCGGGCATTTTCATAGACCTCAAAAAAGCGTTCGATACGGTTGATCATAAGATTCTGTTAGAAAAGCTTGAATATCTGGGCATCGTGGGCAAAAATCTAAAACTTTTATCTAGTTATCTTACGGGTAGGTGCTCTTCGGTTGTTATTGGAAAAGAATCAAGTGATCATAGAAATATAACATGTGGTGTACCACAGGGCTCTATTCTCGGGCCTTTATTGTTCTTGATTTATATAAATGATATTTCAAAATGGGGGTTGAAAGGTACCCTTCAACTTTATGCTGATGACACAATATTATTCTATCATAATACTAATTTAAACGAAATGGAAAAAGACATGGAAAGGGATCTGGGTCATCTAGCCGAGTGGTTGAGAATCAATAAACTTAGCCTTAACATTAAAAAGATTCACTATGTGCTATTCGGGAATAGGAAAGGACAACGTCTAAACATTTCCCTGGGAATAAACAAACTGGAACAAACAGATGTCGCGAAGTATCTAGGACTTTTAATTGACTCACGGCTTACATGGAAAAACCATTTTGACCATGTTAAATCAAAGATTGCTCCGGTGACCGGTGTAATGTACAGACTACGTAGATTGCTTCCCACAGCCATACTGCGATCATTGTACTATGCTATGATTCACTCCCATTTGGCATATCTTTCGAGTATCTGGGGCTTTGCTACCAAAAAAATGATATCGGAGGTGCAAATAATCCAAAATAGAGCCATGCGTAACATATTTGGCTTGCCTTGGGATATACCTGTTAAAGATATTTACCGTCACGCACTTGTTTTGCCATTTAAGATGGTTCCTAGCTTTGAGATAACAAACACCATTTTAAATATTATTCAGTGTAACATCCACACAAATATAAAACTGAACTATAACAACGATGTTCACCAATATAATACACGACAACACAACAAACTACATATATCAAAAATACACTCAACAAAGTTCGGACTGAAATCATTAGAATATATTGCCTACACTAACTATAACAAATTGCCTGAAGAATTAAGACAGGTATATGCCTCTAACAAATCTCGAAACGATATATTGAAATCCTATTTTTTCAAATGTTATTTGGAAAACGAGTCATAAGTAGGTACAAACTCTGTTCTGATAGCCGTCCTAATTATCTCCAAATACCAAACTTTGTACATCCAGTGATGATGAGCTTTTTTAATCTTCTCATGTATTTTGAATGTAAAACATCTTGTATTAGGTCTGTTTATTTTTGACCCCGTACTTTTTAATGTATTTTCCTGATTTTGTTTTTATGCATTTATATAGTCCATCATTGAGGATACTTTTTCAACTTTTTGACACCAACAGTACATAAATCAAATGAGTGATTATAATAATTCATAAAGTCTTATAAGACATTTTTTTTTGTGACATATCTGTAAAGTGATTCTTCATATGTTGTGTCTGTATGTTGCTTCTGTGAAATGTTTTGTAAATGTTTTCTTCATACATTGTGTCTGCACATTGGGTTGGGTTGGTTATTTTTAATTTTTAATCTAATTTTTCTGTACAAAACTCTTTTTTTATATTTTTTCACTCTTCTATTTCAAAACTACTAATTGGCGATCCCTTAATGAGTTTAATAACTCATGGGAATACAACATCGTTTGTTGTATGTTTAAAAAAAAAAAAAAAAAAAAAAAAATATCAAATATTAGAGGGACATAGATGGGACAGCATTACTGTTCGAAAGAAACGTTAGCTGAAAAATTAAGAAGATTTAATATACCAAAAATCATACACCGTAATCATTGATTTATTGACTGACGGCCTACGTGGTCGACGGGTAAGGCTTTCGATTAGCAATCCCGGCGTGGGCAAGTAAATTTTATTTAATTAATTTATATTATTTCACAATTTATCAATTCATACTAAAATAAAGTATACTTGCGGCACGTTCCATAGTGAAAGATTTTCTCAGTATCACCCTGGTTTAATACCACAATTCAGAATTGAAATGTTGCTTGAAATGACTTTAGCCATGTTTGGTGACCAGATCTTAATATCAAAGTACTCCTCCACCTTCCTCGTTCCCATCTCCTTATAATCCCCACTACCTACTCAATTGGGGTATTTTGTGAAACTCATTTTAGTTGCCATAGTCTCATTGGCTACAAACGGTCTGGAGCAGTAGTGCGGCATTCAAAAAAAAAAAAATTCAAAAGTATCAACGATATAAATTATTAGCGGGAAACAGACGAGGCAGCATTACTGTCCGAAACGTTGGCTGAAAAAATAAGATTTTACACTCCAAAAATCAAACGACATAATCAATGATTTATTCAAAAGTTTTCGACGATCGGAGATGAAAAGCGGAACTTTAAAACGGGAAGATGAAGAATGAAAGGGAAATATGCGCCAGCTGCTGTTAGAGATGATTGGGGACGTATCTCTCGCTCCGGTGGCGCGACTTGGGAAGTCGGAAAAACGAAAAACCGTTGTTTGGCACAATTTTTACTGCGACATTTCTAAAAAATTTCACAGACGTAACTTGGAGAGATTTACGTGGGAGTGTACCTACTGACAAATTTATTATTACACTTCGCTCTAAGGAAGACTTACTTATAAATCAACTGTAAAAATTTAAGCATTGAATAAAATATATTTTGTAAATGCAAAACGATGAAAAGGTAATTTTGGTTTTTGATTTTTTTTCTTCTTTTTTTTTATATTCTCCGTTGAGAGCCGTCGAAAAACTTTACTTAGTTTTTACATTGACTATAGATTCCAATTTAAAAAAAATCTTGTTGTGCAAAAATCCCAACCGTGGAAAACGTTATCGCTAATAATAATGAATCTAGACGCTGTGTAATATTTTTTTTCTATTTTCCCAATATAAACAGTAAAAATTGTATTAATTATTTTTATTTCACGCCTATTAAGGCTTTTAAATACATATATATATAAAAAAATATTTACGAAATTATACACGAAAATAGTGCAGGAAACGACTATTTAAAACAATTGCAGGAAAATAAATATAAAGTCAAAATATCACTGAACTTGATCTACACAGCATGTAGGCACAAAACATAAAAAATCCAAAATATTTTTTTCTGTTTCAGTTGACAAAATTATGTGTTAGTCAAATTAAATACCTTTATTAAAATATTCCACTATTTTATGAAAAAAACTTCAATAGGTTATGCTTATATATTGAAATTGATGTACTAAATATATCAACAACATCGTAGTATTTGTTTCCTAGCTGTTGAATCCGTCGCATAGGAGTGTGATATTGGGACGTTGACATAAAATTGCTACAATAATATGGTAGGTACTGTCTTGTAACCGACCTGCTTGGAGTGTGAAAAGAGATTACATATAATAAATCAGGGGTATCAAACATTGAATTAATGATTTTTATACAAACAAGTTAAATCGGAAATAATTCTACGATCAGATAATTTGATTAAATTTAATGAACAAAGTACGTTATCATAATTTAGGTTTTCTCTAGGAATGCCCATTCCTTGATATAAGTATAATGAAAGTCCAAGTGCTTGTTGATGACGGAATTTTATTGATTTCTATCGTTTTAAATGTAAGTACACACGTTCATATTCATGCTTGACAGTTTGGCTTAATCGAACATGTAGACTTGCATGCATGCTCGTCGTTGCGTCCACACGTTCGAGCAGCTCGACGCTAAGTCAAATCCTTAACAGATCGTAAATATCTGTCGAAAATCGAGCAAGAATTACGGCCCTTGAATATCTTTCGCACCGAGCAACGGCTTGTATATCGATAATGGTATCGATATCGAACAAAAAAACATCGAGCAAGATGGTACGTACACACGATGAGACTTGTTCGAATTAGCGTAAAACCATCGAGCATGAACGAGCGTGGGTGGGTACTTAGCTCAATAAAACATTCGTTTATATATACAAATACTTAAAATCCCATATTTTTACCATATAATTATTGCATACAATGTATAATATATTATCATTTAATTATAAACGATGTATACATTTTTTAATTCATATAACATTAGTCTTATACAAAATAATACGCACATTTTTGGACTTGTCTTGTTGGAAAGTCTGAAGAAACAATATGATATGAGCAGAAAAAAATCGTTCTCAGTTTAGGGGATTATTTTTAAAGGATGAATTTAGGAAGTGAAAAAGAAGCTCATCAACGAAAATCAAATTGTCTAATCGAATTTAACGGAAGGGTCGTTTTAAGACCACGTTCAACAGGTTTTCTTCTCTTCCCGGGTCTATTTACCCCTCATCTGGTTAAAGCTTATGGAAAAGCCTTCAGGGATCTTTTTTGTCTAATCATATTTTATTGTATATTTCATTTAATGTGATGGGTATATTTTCATTCATTTTCTACGCGAAAGCTTTACTTTATACTCGTAATTAGACTACTAATAATTATTACTTTCATACGCGTGATTAGATAGTTCTAAGAAAAACTTTTGTATAAAAGTGCTTACGCTAAGTCTAGACAAAAAATAAGTCCAATTAGGAAGATTGTTGTTGATTTTATAGAGGAAAATACGAAAAGAGAAGAAAATCAGAAAAGTGATGACGTTCAATTATCAGAGGACGAAAACATGTTTATTTTCCAATGGAACGTTTTGAAACGTTAATATAATATAATATACAATATTAGGTAAATACGAAATAAGATCATTTATCGATTATTCAATCAAAATATAATTTTGGATGATTACGATTACCAAGCTATAACCAAGTAGGTAAATAAAATATATATTTACTGCCTATAAATAATATCCGGGAAACGTTACATCTTTTTTGCGTAAAGCTCGAAACCTAAGTTAAAAACGCTAAAACCATATTTCCGCGTAATTGAGTTCCGAGGATAAAATTGTTAGCGATATTGCTTCTGCTTTGAGCTAACTTTATTTTCAGGAGCAAAATTAGTTTTGATACAAGCGCGATATTCAATGGCTGAGGACAAATTGAATTCGTCCCGTGATTGGCGGAAACGGAAGAGAATTCGAGAAGATCGTTTAAAAGAAAGTAAATCAAAAATATTTCCAAAAATAAATATTTCGATAACTAATTTAGCATTTCAAATCAATATCCATTTGATCAAACTAACAAATTTCAGTGTTCATCCTGCAGAATAAAAATTGCCAAGTCCAAAAAGAGAGGGCACCGGAAGAAGAAGAATTTCATTAGGTACAGGAATCTAATTTCCTCTGAAAGTGGGGACAATATTAGATCCTATCCGGTGAAGTTATGAACAATATAATGCACATTTCTTCTCTTATTTATGGTATAAGAGAGTTGGTTAAGGTCATAACGGGATAGTGAGATTATTCAGCTAGTCGACAGTATTGAGAGTTACTTGATTAAGCGCGGATTTGCTTTCGGAATACTGGTGGAGTGGGTACTAGAGATTTTTCTATACCTAAAAAAATGGAAACTACATAACTAACTATAGTATTAATAATAATATGAATGACCTTAGTTGGGAAGCTTGACAAGCGGTTTGTAATGCCGTCAGATATTTATAAAACTGGGACTGCTCCGTTGTACAGGATATTATGTTGGGAGGAACCACCCGCCAACCAGGAGGCTTCTCCATAATGAGCGGGCAAGACTAACGAGTTTTAGGAATACTAATATTTATTATAATGTAATGAACAAGCAGGAGACCAACCAGAGTGTACGCGTTTCGTGAACTGTGGTCAGGACTCTCCCAACAGTTGCAGCATCGATAAAAAAACCGCAAAATAAATAAACCGACGATTTAAATAGAGGCAAAGGGCAAAAAAGACACGATCTGGACCACATGAGATATTGGAGAAAGACAGAAAGCAGTCTTATTCTCAGAAGGTCTTGTGCCTTCATGTGCCAGATGTGCCTTCGGAGAAATAAAGAAGTTGATATTGGAGAAAGACAGAAAGCAGTCCTATACCTAGCAATGCAGAAGGCCTTGTGCCTTCATGTGCCAGGTGTGACTTAGGAGAAATAAAGAAGTTGATATTGGAGAAAGACAGAAAGCAGTCCTATACACAGCAATGCAGAAAGCCTTGCGCCTTCATGTGCTAGGTGTGACTTCGGGGAAATAGAGAAGTTGGGAGAAAGACAGAAAGCAGTCCTATATACAGCAATGCAGAAAGCCTTGCGCCTTCATGTGCCAGGTTTGGCTCGAGGAAATAAAGAAGTTGACATATTTCTACGATTTGATATTTTGCTTTTAATTTGTCAACAATCAAAAATATCAGAATCCACCGGATGGCGGATAGAGTGAAGTGAAATAAGATTTAGTAAATGCAAACATAGCAATAACTGATGCAACATCGGTGAGCATTGATGAGCATTGATTATAGTGCACGATAAAATATCCGTAAGTCCAAGGTTTGGTTCCTAAATAAATAGATTATATTTACCCAGCAACCATTTGTATCGACCATCAACTCTCAAAACGTAGAAGAAGATTTCAGTGTTGCGGTTAAATATAAAAATAAGCCAAGTTCCTTATATGAATGAGTTCGTTAAGTATCCGATACTACCAACCTAACGTTCCCTACGTAATAAAACAACGACTAAAACTAAACTACGCAAAATTATGAAAGCTTAGAAAGCTGTTCCTGCCGAATGCCCATTCAGACATTTATTTACTTGGGGAAACCGCAATATCCCATCTTAACAGAACTATAAAGCAAACTTTATCTTCTTAACCTAAATAATACATTATTATTTCACCGGCTTCAGGAAAATAGGCAGCGAAAACCAGACAAGGAAGGGAGTTAAGAGTCACTTTCGGGAGACAGCGGTAGCGGAGTACCTCGAAGTCGACGGGAAAGAATGTACCTATGTGGTAACACGAAATAATAATATTAAATGTACGAGAGTTTGGGAAATGTGTAGCATATTGACTCTAAGAAGTCTCTGAAAACTGTTCTCTGAATACATAACAAACATGTACTTGTTGTCGCCAGTTGTCAATTTTCACTGACTTGGAATTTCTATATAAAATTCTAAATGATTTAGTTGATGAATTGATAAACTTCCGGATTTCACAACGTAATACTAGAAGTCAGGATTTATTTCAGTGCAGAAATTCTGGGACTAACTACCATCTGTATTCCTCTTTGCCCAGAATACTAATGGAGGGAAACAATTAGACCAAGTCAGTGGAGATCTTCAATTTATCTTTAAACAAATATAAAATGTTGTTAATGAAGCAATTCAGTTTTTTACAATAAATAATGTATATTTCTTAGTATTCATATGTAAAAGCCCAGTAAAAGGGCGTAAATTAAAAAATAATAATAATAATAAGTTTATATCCGTCAAAATAGGTCAAAAAATTAAAAAGTATTACAAATTTGTAATTTTAGGTATCAAAAGTAAGGAGCTTTATGTATAAGATTGTTTCATGTTTAAATATATGACATCCAAATCAAGACTTTTACAAAGATATGGTCAAGAATGTTAAGTAATACCAAAAATAGCGAAAGGGTAATGGATATTTTTAAGCGGAGGATCTCAAGGTTAGGTTAGGTGTGCATTTTTTTCCTTCGCTTTTTTTAAACTTATTTTTGTTGCCTTTCACTCATTAAGGGTGATCTTGGACATACAAAGATTACTTTTTTTCTTAAAACTAGTTATACATTTTTTTAAAACCAAATTAGAGTAACATGAAATAAACATACTTTCAAACAAATACAGCAAATAAGTTTAGATAAAGAAACAAATGATTAGTGGTAATTAGGTAATGGTAGGTAATTACAGAATTATAAAAATAGGATTCGGTGTACAATAATAGTGGGCGTTCTTCGTTATTTAAAAAAACTTATTTTTTTAACCACTGGAGCGATTTTTTGCATTTTATGCCAAGTTTGCAAAAACGTTCATACTGTGTCATATTAATAGAACCTAAAAATATGAGATAAAAGGCGAAATCTAGGTGAATTCATTGGCTTTAAACCGCAGTAAGCAATTACGTATTAATATTTTTAGGAATGGAATCAATTAAATAATATGATAAATGTAGAAAGCTGACTTCAATCATCGCTCCAGAGGTTAAAACTACGGTTTTAAACGGCAAAAAATTAGAGTAGACAATATGCAGAATGTTCTGTTCTGTTTTTTCATGAAACTCAGAAATTTAACCCGGGCTGTTACGTAATAATAATAAAATACAAAAGATATTATTTATTTCGCGTGAGGGTAAAGTACACGGAATGGCAGTATAACGGCTCACGTTCGCAAGGTGTCTCGCGGGGCGCGCAAACAGAGATTTCGGGATTATTGTTTCACGTGGATAGTTTACGACGTCGTAAAAATAATAAATTATAAAATAAATAAAAAGATGCAGTGCGCTTGCGCTGTTCAGATGGCGCGTTCCCTGTAGCGTCGTTTCCATCGAATTATGTCGGGACAAGCTTTTTTTTAGCTTCTCACAAAAGCGACATAATACTCTAATAACGTGGGTTTGCTCGACGCTCACATTTTCATTATTTCTGATAAACGTATTACTAAAATCACAAATGTTTCTAGAGGGATCCATACGCATGTAAGTTATTTATATTTAAGATTAATAAAAACAGCACAATACCATTAAAATATTTTATAAAATCAAAATACTTTAATTTTATAAAACGTTTTCAACTATTAAATAGCGGTATCAAAATAAAACCACCCCGGAAAGATCGATTGTCTAGGCCCAGGCCTAGGTCCTTAGGTTCGTCAGTTAGGCCCGTTCATTACTCCGGGCCGCATCACTTACGTTGTTAAGATTTCCACTTAAAGAGATTTGATAGGGCAAATTCAACCACAGTTCTATCTATCCAATACCATAGGGCCGCGCGTCGCATATTTTTGAGCACGGCTGCTTCACTTACGTCGTTAAGATTCTGGCTTTATTTTAGGGTTGTCCCGTCTTAAAGGCATTTATAAATATTATTTTATTATTGCGTCTATTGGCATGACCCAGATCAAGTATTTGATGCACTTAATCATAAGGGCTCCCAGACTTCTTTTCTATCCATTTGCGTATTATATTTTATCTTGACACAACTTTCTACCGACTTTAACATTCTTGACACGTTCGAACTAATCCATTTTCAACACCCTAATAAATACCCAGTTAATATATAGTACGAACGTCTTACATATAAAATTCAAAAATTTTCTAATTCAGATATTAACGATAAAGACATTATGATGAATAATAAAATGTTCAATTTCATTACATTAAATGTTAAACGAACTAAATTGGCTAACGGTGAAACAGATGTTGACCTTGAACACGATGATATTTTTACACAAAATAGTAAACAACCTGCTACCCAAATATTTTTCGAATAAAATTGTATACAACAAGGACATACACAAACATAAAACTAGGACGTGCAATGAAATCAGGCTACCAAAGAAGGACAAAGCGAATACCCAGAATAGTATATTATATAAAGGGATGAAATACTATAACGCGCTGCCGGAAAACCTTAAGTCTGCCCCAATTGAAAAGTTCAAGATGTGGTGTAGGAGCCACATCAAGCAAGAAAAAAAACATAGTATATTTACATGTAACAATTAATTAGTAATTTGTAAACTTAAATGTACAAATAACTAAAATAAAATCAATAAATAAAAATGAATAAAATGAATATAGTATTACAAATTAATTAATTGAATTAGCAATGCTCTAGAAAACTCAGATTTTGCTAATACGTCAAGTTTCATGGCGTCCGCACCGTGTACGAGGAATAAAATGGCTTAGGATTGATTACTTTCCGAGAAGTACATCGGGTGCTTTACTCGTATGTATTCTTCTCACTAAACACGTTTTGTATATCCATGGATTAAGAGCCAAGGGGTGTTGTTGACATTTGATTGCTTTCGGGTACTCCCAAAGGCGTGACGCGGAATATCAAAAAACCTCTGAAATCTAAAAGGTTAAAATTAAACGCGGATTTATTACATGTCATTTTTATGATTTTTTTATACGTTTGTTTTCGCGATAAAAAAAGCTTTTTTGTACGGCTCGGGTAGGAGGTTAAAATGACAGGTTACAATGAGGGTGAATGGAAAGATGGTATATTTTAGAAAGGTTATATTTAAAAGGGTTCAAAACATAAAGCCACTGAGGGAAATTGTGTTAATGATTTTTCAGGAACTTTTAGGAATGGTAAACAGACTATTAGGCTTTACTCCATATTACCCAAATCAAGTTTTAATTTTCATACTAATTAGTAGTGATTATTAAAACATACGCAAGGCAGAAAGATTATTTTTGTTTAATATTGGAATATTATTTATCTGTTTTTTTGGATCAAAGAAATATGATATTTGAAGCCCAGATTAAAAGATCGAAAAAGAAGCGTCGATTTTAAGAGAGTAGTCAAATAGTAAACATCTCACTGTTTCTAACACGGGATCGGAAAGATGTTTAAAAAAATGAAAATACATTTATTTAGGGTATTTTTACTGTTTTTTACCCTCAAAAAAATTAAGACAAAATAACGATAATGAAGGTATTTCGTTATATTGACGAATACATTTTCTATGACGATTTAAATTGTGCAATTTTTGATGTGCAGCCAAAACGATATGTTCGTTTTTATTCGTGTATTCGGTGGCGTCGACGTCACAACGGGCGATGTAGTTGACTGCCGTTTTACCAGACAGTGGCGTTTTCTGTGATAATGACGTTGTAGCCAGTTAGAACCGTTTTGGAATATGCGGTTTTAGATCGTTTTTTTTAAATCAATAACTATTAATGAACACATTTTTAGTACAAAGATCAGAATCAGAAAAAATTACTTTAAATTTCCCGCACATTTTTAACGGTATTCCATGTTTGTGAAAATACCCAATTACAGAATTACATACCTCGTTTAAATAAAGATGGCAAAAAATCACACCTTTGTTTATTAGTTCATCCAATCTAGAGGATCAACACTATTTTTTTTTATTTAACATTGAATATAGGTTCTTGACTCCTAAAAATGTGATTTTGTGAAAGCACCCTCGCTCAAGATGGAAACGAGGTAGCTAGCTGAAATTAAGTTAAGCTGTATAAATATTATCTTCACTCAAATACATCACTGGGACCGAATGTAGGTATTTGGTCGAAGTCTCCTAAATGAATTTCGTAATATGAAATGTCTGTAGTTTACTTTACACGATTCACCCTCAAGCCTACGAAAAACCGCAAGAGAAATACACCAAAAAGAGAGCTTTCAAATGTGGATATTTTTTAACATTACAAAATAAAACATGGACTTGTCAACTTTTAATGAGATTTTATTTCAGAGCGGGTAGGATTCGGTACCGTCATGGGGAGGGGAGGGGGGGCAGGGGAGGGTGAGAGTTTGTCTTAATTCCTTTACTGTGCTATGTTTGTGTCCATTTGGAAGCGGAAACTTTGGCAGATTACAAAAAGTTACAAGTGTTCGCTGGGGAACTGTTGCGGCGCAGAGTCGATCCTCGCTAAGGGGAATTGCGGGGAGATTTCGGTCTACAAGTGTAACCCAACAGAAAGAAGTTAAACAGAAAAACACCTGGCTAACATATATATAAAAAAATATTAAAGTAATTTATATCAAAGATATGAAAATGTTAATCATTTTACGTAATTTTGCAGTGGTTCAAATAAGAAAAATCTGAAACATTTATTGATAACTACCAATGCAACACAATAATGCATGTGTATTGATATTTTGGCTCCCGTGGTATTTGCAGCGCTTTGACAACGTCGATCAAAGGCCGCTTCTATATCTTCGATTTCAAAGCACGGAATATTTCATCAACAAGTGTGACTTCTTTCGGTCACTTTAAAAAATAAATGAAATATTTATAACAACATTTTAATCTCTTAAGGCGATGCACCACGTCGTGTAACGTTTGGAATCAGGCCGCTAACAATAACAATCCTTATGTTGATGGCGATAAGGTTTAAATTCCCGCTTAACACCAGCCGCTGATTTTGATTTAAGCAAGAATAAAAATCATCAAAAAGTTTTTTAAATAACTTAATTTGCAACATTTTTTTAAAAAGAAATCAAACATTCCCGGGTTACGAATAACCTGACGATATTTGAAAATCTCCTACTACCACCACAGTAAGCTGAAAATGTTGCTTGTGTTGTGATGGAGGACTCTTGTGATGGAGGAGACAGCCGAGGAATTGAACACACTACGCCTGAGTGGGACCCAAGCGCGATGTCAACTCGGCCACTGACCGGTCGTTATACAATAAAACCATTATCAAAAAGGGGTTGCTAAGTAGGAGATTTTAAACTTTAAAGAAGATTCATAGGCCTGACATTTTTTCTCTGGGCTTATAAAAAGACAAAAAATGCTCGATTATTTCAAAGGCCATGATATGTTCTACTAGCAGGATTTATTTAACATTAAAAATATATCTATGCCACCAAATTGTCAGACCAAAAAAAAAAGATGTTGCATTATTTCGCCATAATTATTATTTTTTATTTATTAATATTTTTTTTAATTTTAAAGTAAATTTACATTTGATGTAGGGATGCCTCTGTATTATGGCGGGTGAAGATTACAGATTAAAGATTTTCATAACATACATAATAGTTAGTAAATTATACAATGCAGATTTAGTTAATATTTTATGTGACAAATAAAAAGTTAATTAAACATTGATAAGTATTATATTTTACATGAATTAAGTCAATTGAGAAATGTGAGAGATATGTGAAGGGAGATTAGGGGATTAAAATGTAGAATGTATGGGTGTTGTAATTGAAATGTATTGCAGATGTAAGGATCCATAGAGTTATTTGTCTTTTGAAAGTATAGAGTTGAGTTACTTTTTAAGGATACCAGGGAAAAGTTTAAAGGTTTTGGGAGCTAGGTAGGTTAATTGTCTTTGTGCTGATGTTTTAGGAGATTTTATTTATTTATTTATTCCTTTAGATTTACACACAGTATGATACAAGATATAATTAAAATATTTTTAGTGATTATAGATTATTGTACCTTATCAGGTCTAAATTATTGGTTCCTAACTAGGCAAATTCCCCGTTCCAAGGAACCAAAATATGTGAAAGTAAGTGTGTGATTTGTCTATGTCTATAATATAGCACCTTAATATATTAATTTGTGATGTTTAATCGTTACAATCTTATGATAGAATCGAACTTGAGCTGTTGTGTATGAGCAATAATTAGAATAGTGGAAGATACATATAGTGTGTGATTAGTCTATATCTATGACGTTTTTTAACATTTTTTTCAGATTCTCCTCTACCCAGTCCAATTAACCATTTAGTTATTATTGGGCCTATGTAGGAAATATTACAAGATTTTATGTTTAATTCAGGGGGGATTTTGTTGTACAGTTTAGGTCCCAAGTATGTGTGTGTCTTTTGATACTTTGCCGTATTGCTCGTTGGGATCATATCAGATATAGGTACATTGTGGTGTAGTTTGGTTATATTTCTGGTGGTGTGATTGTGTTGTAAGAGTGTTTTTATTGTATTCGTACAAGAAATGTGTTACATTACTTATTTTCTGATACATTAAGTTTTTATTGTATTCGTACAAGAAATGTGTTAGCATTATATCAATTACACTACTTATTTCCTGATACATTAAGTTTTTATTGTATTCGTACAAGAAATGTGTTAACATAATATAAGTTTTTATTGTATTCGTACAAGAAATGTGTTAGCATAATATCTATTACATTAATTATTTCCTAATACATTAAGTTTTTACTGAATAAGAAAAAAAATACAAATGCATTTATGGTTACAAATGATTTCATGAAAAGCACGTGAAAGGTACCAATAACGAAAAAAAATCTGTCGTTTACAAACGGCATTGTTCAAGTAACATCGACAAAACGGTAAGTGGTTCGTTTTACGACATTACAAGTTCATAAGTACGCATAAATAGTTCTGTTCAATCGTGAATAGAGTCATCAAAATACCCAACACCATTATTTAAACCTTAATCTTTCACAAACGTATTACGAACAAAATAATCGAAAGCCAGCATAATAATAGTGCTGAAATTATTTATTACAATGATTCCGGGAAACAATAATGATATTATTTGGGGTAATTCGCCGAAACGGAACAGCCTGTCCGCCCTTAGCCGGGGTTAAATGTCAGGGGATGAATATAGAATAAATGATCCGAATAAGCTAGGATTCGATTGACTGAAACAAATAATATCCTTTCGATTAACAGCGTTAACTACGGGCGTTATTCAATGGAGGCTTACGGTTTATTATTGCGAGCGATAAAGGACACGTAGTATATATTTATTTACTATACATACAGGGAGAAAGATGAAAATATTACTAATTTAATAAAATACTCCAGTTAAAAACGGTATGCAAGCCGTTTTCTGATAAACTCTTACTCTTGCCTTGATAATATACAACGACCAAATATAGACACATTAGGATTTTTACGAACACTTAGTGCTTTGCACAGGCATAGTGATAATACATTCGTGTTTTACAAAAAGTTTACTAGGAAAGCTATTAATTCATTCGTTAAGGAACCGCAAACCCGTTTTTAACCGGATTGCGGACAATTTGAAGAGATCCTTAAAAAAATAGCAATATTCAATATTAGTCATTTATTTCCTGCTAATTTCGGTTGTCGGTGATAATGTGATGAAGTGAATTATTCCTGCGTAATGAACTCTTTGCTGTGAAATTTTTAATGTTTAAAATTGGAACTATGATTGTGCGAAGACACGCGATAAAGAAAGTACTTACTTATAAGCAGATTTACTTTTATTTTTATTTAATTAATAATTCAATATTTGAAAAGTGTATTTTTTTCTTTAAATTTTGACTTATGTTTACTTACGGTGTTCGCTCGAAAGGTAAATTATCAAATATGTCAACAAAAATAAATGTATATATTTGATTTGAAATCCAATGTGATCACGAGCCAAATATTTTATAAATATTCAGCTTCACAAATACTACAACTTAATATCCCGTGATTTTTCACGGGTTTGCGCTGTTCGTATTTAAATCCGGGTTAATGCTAAAATAATTCGCGGATTTTAATATTATCGAAAAGATGTTGGGGATTTACGTGGTTAGTGTTGATTTGTGTTAGTCGATTCACATCTACCGGTACAGTGCGAGGCAGACATGGCATAGTGCGAGGCAGACATGGCACAGTGCGAGGCAGACATGGCGCCGATTGTGACACTGTGAGGGTGAAGTTTGTCCGCAATTCGTACGAAGAAGTATGATTCGTTTTCATTTGAATTTCAAAGAATTATGTCTGAATTTGAAAATAATTATTATAGAAACGCAATAGTGACGAGAGACGCGAGCGTTTTGGAACCCCAAGCCTGTGGGGTTTGTTTGTTTGTTTATCCCCAATTGATTTTTTTTATGAGACTAAAGGTAGTGGAGAGGGGACGGAGACGGGGAAAATGAAGGTGGTGAAGCACTGGCTTTCCAGATCTGATCACGAAATACGGCGAAAGCCATTTCATGTTTTAAGTTGAAAAAAAAATGTCACCTGATGCCAAAATGTATTGTTCATTTGTTACTCCACATAATGTCAGGAATCACTGGTTGAAATAGGTCAAGTAGATCCTAACACCCTGTTTATTGTAATTAAAAATAAAAATAAAAAACTTTCGTATAATGTGATTGCTTTCACAGAAATCTCTCACTTTGAAAAGCACGAAATGTATAAATCATAACAAGCAATGTAAATAAACAGTGACGTTACAAAGTAAAATGTTCAAGTGCAGACATTATTATTCAACAAGACTTCGGTAAGCATCAGCATATTCAAGATTCCCAGCAGTGTGAGAGGGAACTTGCTGCGAGTTGGAAAGCTCGTAGGATCAAATGAAAGGAATGCTTGCTAAGGAGAGTAGCGTCACGGCGGCGGCGGCAACCGAACTACACATTCTAAGGACGTCGCGTCGGGACGCCGCTAATCATGAACATTTTGGTGTTGTATTTTACAGTAGCGGGACTTGGAGTTTATATAAGCAGTACTCGTTGTTTAAATACACATTTGTGAGGAAAACACAAAATAAACAAAAACTTAAGCGTCCACCGTAATACTCTTATGAGATTTGAGAGGTAGCAAACGTTGAAAATTCATACAAATGAAAAGTTAGGGTAAAATATTTTACAAATTCTGGGTTGAAAGACATTTGATGTTGAGTATATTATTCCATAAAGGTATATTGGAAAAGCTATGAATGAATTATACCATAATATAGAATAATGTTCGTTGTCCAATAATTTTATCAGCCCCTTTAGATGAATTTACAAGAATGTGATCTTAACGTTTTAGTTGACTGATTGATTGGAAATCATCTTCTACATTTAATTTGGTTGATTGATTGATTGGAAATCATCTTCTACATTTTAGTTGACTGATTGGTAATCATCTTCTACATTTTAGTTGATTGATTGATTAATTGGAAATCATCTTCTACATTTTAGTTGATTGATTGATTGGAAATCATATTCTACATTTTAGTTGATTGATTGGACTTTACCTTCTACGTTTTACCCGTCATATAGAAAGCAAGAAACTTCCATATAAGAGCAATGCAGATCCGAATTTGATTTGTCTTTTTTTCTTTCTACATTTTAGCTATGAATTAATTATAGCACAATATAGAAGAATGTTTGCTGTCAAATTATTTCACTAGCCCTTTAGATGAATTTATGAGAATGTGATATTAACGTTTTAGTTGACTGATTGATTGGAAATCATCTTCTACATTTTAGTTAATTGATTGATTGATTGGAAATCATCTTCTACATTTTAGTTGATTGATTGATTGGAAATCATATTCTACATTTTAGTTGATTGATTGGACTTTACCTTCTACGTTTTACTCGTCATATAGAAAGCAAGAAACTTCCATATAAGAGCAATGCAGATCCCTACACGACGTTTGTTATGCATTTCATGTAGATTTCAGTCGCAATTTATACTAATAATTATCTGTATATAATTAGAAGCATTTTCAGTATTAATTGAGTTAATATATCAATGTAGCCAAAATACTGGGTGGGTTACGACAGAGACGTAAGATAAATAATTATACGATGCTAAAATAAGAGATTAAGTTTTTTTCTTATTTATTTTTTAACTTTGCTGTACATTAGCCGTGAAGTAAATATAAATTGTGTAGAAAAGGTTACGAGGCGAAGAGCTCCCCTGGTCCTAACCCTATACAATATCTGGTCAGGGGGTCCATGCCCGAGAGCCTGAACGACCCCTAAATGCCCTATCGACCCCGCGGGGCCACCCCTCCTTGGTCCCGAGGCAATCTCAGAAGTGTGTTTATTGCACAAAACAGAGCCTCCACTCTCAACCCCCAGAAAGGGTGGAACCCTAACGAGAATTGGAGGATAAGAAACACTGTTTTGACTACTTGTAAAGACGCATGGAAGATGTTTAACCTTTAAAAGAAAGAATATATATTCGCCACTGTGGAATTCAGCAATCTCAATTATTCAAGAACCTTTGATGAAATGAACGATTGAATAACAAAGGGCAGGCTTAGGTAATAAACACTGTTTGCATGGCAAATAGAGAAAAAATGTTTTTTATATTCAATTCAATGAGAAATTTAATAAAATTCTAGATTCTGAGTAATCATCGATGTTAAGGTATGAACATCAAATGTCAGACAGATAGGTAATATGTAAAAAAACTAAAACATTTGAAAAAAACAACAGGCTTAGACAAGTACTCACAAAGGGATCGGACGAGGAAGAAGGAGAGACTTTTGAAGATATTAAAATCAACGGGCTTAGGTACATCAAATAATTTAATGAAAAAAAAAGTTACACAATTGTCTTGCTAAAAAACCTGGTGAATTTTTTTTTTTTTTTTTTAAATCTAAAATCTAAAAACTTACCTGGTGAAATTTTATTCAATTGATAAACGACCGTGTATTCGAAAACCTTACTAATTGAAACGTAAAATAGAAACTGACATAAAATAGTTAATGAAAATATACATAAGATGTATGCATTTCTTATCCAGTCACAGAGAGTTGTTTACCTGTTGTATAAACGTAAAGTAATAATAATTTCTCATCGAAGTTCGAAATTTTTCCAAGATGATTTAAATGTTCTATATTTTTCTTCATTTTGAAGATATCGCAAATACTAGTACCAATTTGGAAACTAGATAAACTTACCTTTTGGATTTTTGTATATAAATTATAATTAAATGTTTAAGAATGCATTTTTTCTAATTTTTAACATGAAAAAAACCTTGACACAAACATTTTGAAACAAATTGTCGAACGAATTCGGAGAAATAAAAAATCAAAAAATACAGACCATTTATTTACAAAATCTACAAAATAACTGTAACTTCACTTTTTGTCTCGTTCATACAATTAAAATTGATTAAATAATAATTAACTAACTAACTTAACCATCACGCCGTTTCCCTGCAAGGGTAGGCAGAGAGGACCGCCAAACGACTCGGTCTTGGCACACACTTCTGGCGTCATTCACATTGATACATCGTCTCATACATACTCTTCTATTATTCTGACTCTTGACATGGCCCGACTCGACTATCTGATTCACTTGATCGTGCCATGTCTTCCTCGAGCGTCCCCGACTTCTGCTACCATTCGCATTTGCATCGTATATCCTCCTTACACTGCTTTCTTCGCTCATTCGCTCTACATGCCCAAACGATTAAATATTAAAATAACAATTCCCAGAGAATTACCAAAAGATCATTCATTAGACATTTTGTCATCATATAAACGTTGACTATTTCACTTTCATCGAAGTTAGATTAAATTCACGCGATAAAAGTCAAATAAAAAACAATAAATAGGATATATCCTCGCTTTTTCGATAAGATGAAACAGCTAGTCAATGACACGGACGTGTCGAAACCGGTCGCTAATTTTATAAAAAAATTTATACGTAACAAATGTACATTGTGAATAATAAAAACTCATTAAAAACAAAAAATGTCTAGAAATTGTTACATAGTGAATGCCAAAGAAATACAAAAAAAAAAAGATGAAACTATATTATTAACAATATAACATTATTAAAGTAATAAAACTGAAAAAAAAGAACACAACAAAATAATTAATTAAACTAATATAAAAGTGAATTGGTCATTAAAATAGAAATTATTATTAAAAACAGTGATTCTCGAGGAAACTGACGTGCATAATGCGCGAGCGCGCAAATGAGCGCATTCGCGTAGGTCTAAAAATTGCAATGTTGTTAATGGTAATAATTCGAACTAAACAGTGTAGGTAAAATGTGTAACAAAAACACCGTTTAACGAATGTGAAGTGTTTTTTCTTTAGTAAGGTTGTAAGTGTCAAAACTATTGTAGAGAAAAATAAATGATTTTTAGGTTGTTGTTGAAAATTCGTCACCTCAGTTGGACAAGGTTCTAGTTGACATTTTTTTCAAAAATGTCCGAGTGCAACACCATTTCTTTTGCTCATTTCTATAATCAAAATAATGTTCAGAGCCATTTTGTATTTGTATTTCCGTAGATATTTGTATGACGAAGTTCTAACATCAAGTTTTTAAAGCTTTCTTCATTTTAGAAGGTTCAAGGATCACTTTGAACCTTTTGCAATTACCATATTGTTTTTATCTGACAGTTGATCGTTTTTAGTTAGAACCTTATGCAATGAATTATTATGCCCAACTGGTATATATGGTATGTTCTAAAATGTTAAGCATACGTCATATTAAAATATATTAAACTAAAATAATTTACACAAGATTGAACATCACAATCATAAATCAGTTAATAGTTTATGAGAAATCGTCTATGCAAACTTTGGCACCTCATATCTTAGAACGAGGTAAAGTGAAGATGTTAAGAAAAGCACCCTGACCAACCCAAGACATAACTTATTTTTTTAAATTAAAAAAATCAGGGAGTGGGACAGAAATAGAGAAAAGTGAGGAAATCAACGATTTTAGGTAGACGTTAGAAAGTACTATTTGATAATAAAAATAAGTTATCAAAAGTTTAATTAATGATCTTAGACTAGTAGTGCTCACAAAGGGAGTGGCGTAGGGCATACGAAGAAGAGTTAGAAAGATTTTCCCAGTTACACGGAGAGCGGCTGAAGCCACTTAAGGACCTCCTTTACTCGGGGGTTGTGATTGCTGTGAGAGGTATTGTCCCATTTCCATTATTCCGTTTCTAGTCCACGACAAGCCACAAATACAACCATCATATAGTAAGAGTTAAAATTACTCTTGAAGTACATGCTCACGTATTGTTATATTTAAAGCGAATCTACGAAGAAGTATTGTGTTAAATATTTTACTTTGTACTTATGCACACAGCAGGAGCTTTTCTACCTGATTTAATCCATTTTAATTTCGGATCCTATTCATAAATTACTTAGATTACTCTTTCACGAAAGAGATCCCCTTAGACAAGTATTCTTAACAACTTAATGTCAGTGACCTCTCATCATTGAGGATGTTGTGAGAAGAGTACAAATGGGAGAAGAGTACAAATGGGAGAAGATTACAAAGGGGAGAAGAGTACAGAGGGGAGAAGAGAATAAATGGGAGAAGATTACAAAGGGGAGAAGAGTACAGAGGGGAGAAGAGTACAAATGGCAGAAGAGTAGGTACAAAGACATATTGTGTTAAATATTATACATTGTACTTTTGCACACAGCAGTATGATACAGCTTTTCTACCTGATGCAATCCATTTTAATTTTGGATCTTATTCTTATAATTACTAAGATTACCCTTTCACGAAAGAGATCCCTCTTTACAGGATTTGATATAAAAAATCACACACATGTAAATTGTTAAATTTCAGCTGGAGATCAAAACTAAATGCAGAGAAAAAATAATACTGGTAAATTATCCGTACATGGGCACAACCTAAATCGTTTTAAAACATAACCCGAAAGTAGCACAACCAAACAACAAAATAAAAGCTCAAACCTTAGACTTTCAAAATCTTCCTTAGTAGACTTACCTGAAAATAAAAGAAAAAAATAAATTAGTCAACAAACAACATTCAAAAGGCTAACAAAAAACATGTTATAGTTACAAGCACCATATTATCGGTTAAAAATATTCGCACAGTAAAAATAACAAAAAAACCCATTTGGTAGAATTGATAAAACAGTGTTTATTTACAGATAACTTTATTATTTAGTTTAAAATATAGTTAACCACAAAATTATGATATCATAATCTGTATTGTGATACTATAATGGTTGGCTATTAATTCGTTAAAACTATATGGACTGTGAAACATTTACTTAAAATACAAATCTAAAATCTGAAGAAGTAAAAATCATTAATTTAAACGACTTTATATGACTGACATTAATTTATCGAATAAAACGCTTCTTATTCTCAGATTGGAGCGTCATTTTAATCATGAGAGAGTTAGGAGACAAATGTACGATGCCAATTTTTTCCAAATTGCACAACAGATTTTGAAACAAGAATGTTTAAATTCGAACGAAGCCGTTTATATATAGAAATGCCGAAGAGATTACATGTTACAAACTTAAAGCTCAAAACTCTAATAACCATTTTCGAAATAGCAACAATAATTTGTTTTTAAAATTCTACCGACACGAAGTGGCAGGGAAAGAGAGAAACAGAGAATCATCTCGAAGCACGTACCTGATAATGAAGCAAGATTGGGAGTAGCCAGGAGAGCTTTTCTGGAGGAGTTAAGCATCTTTATTGGTTCAACGTGCAGCTTCTGGGGCTAAATTCAATATGTTTTACTCCCTGGTACCGCTTGAGATTTAGATACGCCTTGTAGGAGGTAGTTGAGGTCAAAATACTTTTATGTACTAACTGCCATTTTATATATCGTTGACTTAAAACCAAGACACGGTATCGTATATATTTGGAGAAAAATAAAATTCATTATTTCACAGGGGTTTATTCATTTTACATGTGCATGTCGGTACGTTACCCACCTCACCAGATACTAACTGTTCTGAGACTAAGACCCGGAATTTCAGTTGTTCTGTATATATTCTCGATATATTTACGTTCATTTGATCTCTGATAGAAACCCTTTTAAAACAATCCCTGTAACGAATTCGAATCTACTGAATCCAATTTTGTACCAAAGCCTACGTGTAACAATATGGTATCCCTTTCTTCGCGCCAAAGATATTTAAAAATTTCAAAGCATTAAAAATAAACTTCAGTTTTCAATGGGGCTTTAAACCACCGCATTCCCAATTTCTACCGATTTATAACAAGTTTATCTTTAACTTTTAAAGTTCTTTTGCTCTAAAAAAAATATACATGTTGTTTTTAAAGATAATACTTGTAAATTTGAAACGTTAATTATTTGAAATCCCCTCGATAGAAAAAATCGCAAATAAGCTCAGAAAATGATAAAAAAACATGTTTTTTATCTGTTATTTAATATGTTATAGGTATGAAATTCACAGTGTATCTTAAAATGCAAAAAAAGCATTTATCGAGAGGTTTTTGCTCTATTTCAAACGAGTCGTGTTTCATTAAATATTTTCATCATTTTCGCTAAATTGTTATCGTTTTTTAATATTAGCGCACTCCCTCTAACATTTGTATTTTCATATCTCCTTTTCAAACCATCTTTGAAAGCTTACTACGGGGCCTTAAACGGGGCAATCAACGGGTTCGTCGAAGGCATCTATTTCATCGTGGATGGTTATAGATTGAGTACAAATAGTTTGTTTAAACCACCAGATTTATTTGAACTGTAAACCGGATTCCGAAGCACCCTTCTTTCATCAGGACCAAATATGCCAAGGAGCCCTCCACTAGCTATCCTTACAAATGCAACGGTTTCAAATTTCGGCGTAATCAAAAAATAATTAGTCATAATCTAACCCACGTTTTGTCCTCGTTTAGAGTGGAAGGTAATTTCAGTAACTCCTTGGCAAACACCATTCAGAAACGAAACGTTATGGAGTCACACATACTGTATGTGAATCAGTTTGTGGTTTTATTGTGAACTGTATCAATATTTGACACAGTTCATCAACTATTGGGGTATCTGTGGTTAACAGTTAGAATTAAATTAACGAACGGGACGAATTAAACGCACCAACGGAACATGTTTACTGCCCCGGTTTTCTTAACAGACTGGTGATGCATAATGAATGGTTGTAATGTTACTAATGTAAGTATGTAGGTACTCGACACTATCATACAGGGACAGGTAATTGGGTGAAAGGCAATTGGGTGGAGGAATGCAGGAATTAATTTATCAAAAATCTGGTCAAATTATTATTTTTCCTGATAAAAATGGGACTGGAGGCCTATAACGAATAATTATATATAATAATTAATATAGGAATATGTCATGAGGAATTCGGAACACGTGCTCTTAAAAATGATAATTTTTACGAATCTCGTCCATTATATACATTCTGACAAGGGCACTTGCGTGATGACGTGTTAAGATATTTTCTGAATGATTAATATTTTATTGGGAAATGATCATACAGTATCTTGATAAAAAAACGTACTCTTTTTCCGCGTAGTTGCGTCAACACGTTGTTTAAATGAATTTAGCAGAGTTTAATTACTTCTCCAACCTTCCTCTTTTCCATATCATTCTCCTCCTTCTTGTTTCAGCCCAACATTTTTGCGGTATTTACATTTAAAAAATAATGATTCATGATACAATCCACGGATTAAAGTGTAAAGGACAGCACATACTACCGCAACAAAGCTGAAGCGACGCGAAGAAAAACCCGGGTAAATCCGTAATATTAAGATGATGAGTTTTTATCATTTAATAAATAATAATAATAATACTTGGATGACTTGTATAGCGCCGTTTTTGTGCAAAAACACCTCAAGGGGATTCCTTTCCACAGGGGATATTCATTGTTATCGCGACGCCTCGAATTTAGATGAATTTTGATGTACATTAATTCGAACTTTACTCCCCGGGGCAGGAAAGGAAATAGCTATCATATCTGCTATAAAATAGGTTATCTGTAGGTTTAAAACAATTGATAGAAAAGCAATCAAAACAAACATAAAATGATCAGCTTGGTTGTTGATACTCCAGAAAGCCAAAGGGTTCCAGGAAATTGGAAGGAAGTTCCCAGAATAACAATAAATTAATAAACTTTAACAAAATAATAATCTACGAATCGCATAGAAATACAGACATTGGTTACTATGGAAAGTGAACAGGGTTAATCTTTGACACTATTAGGAATTGATTTCATTTGTTTCGAAAGATTTGTGAGAGGACCAAATGCAAAAACTGCAAATATTGTAAAATGGAGTGAATTGAGCAATATTTTATGTAAACAGATACATGAGTAAATTAGAATGCATAGTTAGTTATTCATGAAATAAATTATTACTTAATTTCCAGAGAATTTAAAACCTAATAAAAAAACCTCCTTTTATGAGATACGATAACGCGATACACGCCACACCTGGGACACGATACGGGAAATGTAGAAATGCAAAAGATTATCAGGTAAAAATCCAACAAGTAAAAACAACTCATGTACCGGGTCATATATGAAAAATCTAATATTAATAACGATGTCCGACAGAAGATAGGAATCTGTATTTTTTTTAAAATCATTAATTCCCTTATTGACAGCTCTGAATTTTTGCAATTGATTTCATTTCATTTTCCTAAAACCATCTTTCACTGCAAAAATGATGTAAATACCAATTCTTTTATAAAATCCCTTATACCACACACACACACAGCTTAGGTAACCAATACGCAGAAGGAGCAGATATTTTTAATAGCACCGAAATAAATTTTCTTTTCACATATGTTTTTGAAAATAATTATTAGTTAACTGCTTCCTGTAGCCTGATTGTTGTAAAATTTAGTTATCATATATTAGCATGTCAAGACATTTTTTTGTAAAAAAGTTTTGTTCTGTATTTAAATATATATTTATTTACAGTTAAATTTCAGTAGCAGTAGCATACATATATGAGATATAACTTCTTATTTTTTAATGAGAAGTAACAAAATATATTTAAAAAAAACTGTAAGGACGGGTTGTTTCGGAGAATTTGAATAATTCTTCAAATTACAAAGTTAATTTTCAAGTTCTGTGAAATATTTTTTCAAGTTCTGTTATTATTTCAGTTCTTTCAAGCAACTGGCCTATAATGATATAATAACAGAACTTGAATAGGACTCACAGAACCCGAAAATGAGCTTTGAAATTTGATGAATTGTTCAAATTCTCCGAAACAACCCGTCCTTAGAATATTTCCGTTCGGTTGAAAGTGCAATTAAAATTGAAAAAGAGGAAATAAAAACACAAAATCATACAGAGACGAACTTTATACAAGTTAGTGAGTCCATTACTATGAACTTCGAGAAGGGACTTATGTGCTCCGAGATAAAGTTTATTCAGTTTCCGAAAGCTTGTTGGGAACAGTATGAGCCGAGCTGAGCACCGCTTGACAATGGCAAGGATTTAAAGGGTGGATTTAGCAGAGATAAAATCAGAAGAGAGTCACTGCAATATTAAGCATACCTGCATTCAGGATTCAGGTAGAATTACTAAAACAAAATACAAAACCTGCATGAGTGCTGTTACACGTATCACTAAGATCATTAGGTTGAATCCCAGAATATATTGTCAACTAAAACTTGTAAAAATGTGAGTGACCTCTCATAAAATAGTAGATCACGATATTCTAATAAAAAAGATGCATAAAATAGGTTTTAATCAACCCTTACTGACATTTTTTGCTTCATATTTAAAAGATAGAAGTCAGTATGTAAATATAAATGGATACGACTCCCATAAGTTCGCAGCTCTGTCAGGAATTCCTCAAGGATCGAATCTCGGTCCCATGTTATTCCTTATTCTGATTGATGACATTCAGGATTGCATACGTCACAGCTCATGTCTACTATTCGCAGATGACATGAAACTGATGAAGGAAATCGAATCAGATTATGATTATTCGAAACTGCAGGCTGACCTCGATTCAATCATGATATGGTCGGTAGAAAATAAACTTAACTTCAATATTAAAAAATGCGTTGTTATGACTTATAGTCGTTCACAAAATCCGGTATTCTGCCAGTATAGAATGAATGGTGAAGTACTTACACGCGTAAACATCATCAAGGACCTTGGGGTGATCTTTGATCCCAAGCTGACATTTTCAAACCACATAGTCCAGCTTACCTCGGCTTGCTCCAAAACTCTTGGTTTTGTAATTAGAACTTGCAAACAATTCAATAACAAAGAAGCAATGACCTCCATGTTCAACGGAGTGGTCAGAAGCAAGCTGGAGTACGCCAGTACTGTCTGGATACCTTATCAACTTAAATACATAAATATGATTGAACAAATTCAAAAAAAATTCCTAAGGTATGTTTACATGCGATCATACGGAATATATCCGAAATTCATGCATCACGTGGAACTGCTAAAGGAGACAAATTACCAAAGCCTGGAGACTAGGCGTAATGCCGGACTCATGGTATTTGAATTAAAGTTACTAAAAAACCTTATCGATTGCCCATATCTCCTGTCATGCTGTGGATTATTCGTTCCTGATAAATACTGTCGAAATCGTAGCCACGACCTATTCTGTATACCGCAGGGTCGGACAGATGTCATTGCCCGACATAGCATGACAAGAGGTATGACCTTGCTAAATGCCCTACCAGCGGATATAGATGTGTTTAATATCACTATACCATGTTTAAAAAAATATATATACATGTATTGTTAGTTTTAATAAAATTGTACCATAATTGGACTTACCTGTCTGTCGTACAATAAAAAAAAAAAATAATAATAATAATTGACAAGTATTTTTAATAACTTAATGTCAGTGACCTTTCATCATTGACAAAGATTTTTAATAACTTAATGTCAGTGACCTCTCATCATTGACAAGTATTTGTAATAACTTAATGTCAGTGACCTCTCATCATTGACAAGTATTTTTAATAACTTAATGTCAGTGACCTCTCATCATTGACAAGTATTTTTAATAACTTAATGTCAGTGACCTCTCATCATTGACAAGTATTTTTAATAACTTAATTTCAGTGACCTCTCATCATTGACAAGTATTTTTAATAACTTAATGTCAGCGACCTCTCATCATTGACAAGTTTTTTTAATAACCCAATGTCAGTGAATCATCGAGAATGGTGTGAGAAGAGTACAAAGAGGAGACGAGTACCGGGGTTTTGGAGAGAGTTTTTTTTTAAGCCCCGCATATCCAATTTATACCGATTTCTAACAAGTTTCTCGTCAACTCTATAAGTTTTTAAGTTGCAAAAAAAATGTGTTATTTTTGAAGATAATATCTAAAAATTTGTTATGCCGAAACTTTAACTATATGAAATTTCCTAGATAGAAAAAAATCGCGAGGTTAGCTCGAAAATTATTAAAAACACGTTTTTTTTCTGTTATTTAATATGGTATAGACATGAAAAGATTCAGAGTGTATCTTTAAATGCAACTAATTTGCATTTAACGATAGATTTTTGCTCTATTTCTAACGACCCGTTTTAATTAAACATTTTCACAATTTTCGCTCAATTAATCTCGTTTTTTAATATTAGCGTGCTCCCTTTAACATTATTTCGTATTTGCATATCTCTCTTGAAAACAGTCTTTGAACGCTTACTACGGGGCCTTAAGAAGGAAGGAAACAAACAAGACCAAATGCAGCCAAATAAGTACAGAGGTTTACAAAGGGTTTAGCGTGTCTCTAGGCTGCGTATCGGTGCCAACAAATCAAATACCGGTAAAAAAAACCAAAATTCCCATCTGGGGCAGTCAAGAGATTTTTGAACGTTTGAACCGAAATGGTTGCCAAACTCAAGAGTAGGGCAAATCCGAGAGAAATTTGCAACAAAATTTTCAAATCGTCAAAGAGAATA
This sequence comes from Hesperophylax consimilis, assembly GCF_061612785.1. Lineage (NCBI taxonomy): Eukaryota > Metazoa > Arthropoda > Insecta > Trichoptera > Limnephilidae > Hesperophylax > Hesperophylax consimilis. The sequence continues at coordinate 9,768,910 of NC_142856.1, read as the reverse complement.
ATTTGATTCTTTAGGTAATTTTTATAATTCTACAGAACATGAACAGACTTCTTCGTTTTTTTTAAGTTATCAGAACAGCTTGTCCAAAGTGTATAAAATAAAAATATTCATTTCACAAAGGAATGGAGACGGGTGATTTATAGTTACTGCAATTCTTCGTGTAATTCGTGGTACGCCATTTCAAAAGTCAAGTAAAACATTTCATGAATATGTTTCCAACAGAGTTCCTCTCCGATGTAAATTACAGCCAACTCTGAAGTAAGGTGTAGAAAGGATGTGAATGTGAGCAGCAAATCAAAAACTTTAGCACGATCCTGTCTAGAAATGTTATTGTTTTAAAAAAAGTTTCACGAGCACATGTGAGCTCGTCTGGATCTGGAACACTCATTTTTAATTCAAATGCAGAAAAAGAGAACAATATACGGAAAGTTGATAAAAAAAACTTACAACCTTCACTGAGGCTTTATGCGCGGTTGCAAATCACCCCAAGCAAACCGCCTGTTAAATTATAAGGTTTTCAATAAAACTAAAACGAGACAGTGTATGTAAATTAGCGCTAGCAGTATTAATGTGCTCCGGGAAAACGGGCAACTTTTAATTAGTCCCTTTGTGGAATAATTTAGGGCCGCATACCTCGTCTAGTGCCTCAGTACCGACATATATTACAGTATACCTTCCTACATGCTTCTTCTTCCTTCTTCCTCCTTTATATATATTATTATATTATGTACCTAATTTAATACCCACACGACGCGTCACAGGAGCTCGCGGCGGGAGCGGAGGCTTTCGCTGAAGTATTTAAACTGTCTTTCATAAATTAAGTGACAAGAACTTCCAGCGCGAACTATTCCGCGGAATTAATAAATTGAAATATCACCGCGCTCCTCTTGAGAACAAAATTTTATTCGCACCGGCAATGTTGTACGATAAAGTATATGTTGAAATAAATATAAAATAAATAGGTAACGAACCAATTCAATGAACCTAGTTCGGAGTAAGCCAAAGGCACAAAACAATATTTTTTTTCTTGAGACTTGCCCTACGCGTTGCTGGGTATATAGGACTCCTTTCGTGGTCCCTTCTCAAATTTTGATCCAAGGCCTGTCATTTATACCTTTGCCCATTTAAAATCATCGCTTTATCTCTTCTGCAGTTTTATTAACGATACAATTCTTGGAGATTTCAGGCCACCTTTACAAAATGCCTCCACTCTTGCCGGTATTCTGACGTCTACCATCAGTTTACCATGCAAAACGATGGGATGTTCACTTCCACACCGGCTAATAACCTAACGTTTAGGTCTTCTAAAACTCCATGATCCTAAGGTTCGTTAAAGAGAAAGAGAAGCCTCTTCGTTGGTCGGCTATCATCTATATTGTCACTCTTACTCAACGGAGTCCTCCCAGTGGTGTGGATAAACAAACCTACAAACCGTGTGTCAAGCTTCCCGATGAAGAACAAGGATACTATTATTAATATCGTAGATTATCATGCACAAACATAGAAGAATGTCCACTCCACTAGTTTTCAGGAGGCAAATCTCCGCTAAACCAAGTGACGCCCGATGCCGTCGACTTTTTTAAATGTGAATACCGCACAAGAGTACCAACTGCTCCCAACCGTTTGGAGCCAGTGAAATAATTGCATCCCCGATAGGGGTGAGTTGCGAGGCTCAAGTTGGTGGGGAGGGGAAGGAGATGGGGAGAGGCAGGTGAGAGATTACTTGGTTATTCAGATCTGGTCACCAAATACGCATAAAGCTATTTCAAGCAAGGTTTCAATTCTGAATGGTGGTCTTACACCGGGGCGATACTCAGAGTATCTCCAATATTGACTGACTAAATTACCTGAGCAAGCCATAATAACTTCTAGCAACTCTTCTCCAGCGTATAATACAATATAAACAGTAGGTAATTTATACAGCGCCGTTTCATTAAAACATTACAAATTATATTAGTATCACAAATTTTGCAGAATCACAACGAATAACACACGTAATATTATAATGATTATGTACTACATAATATTTGAATGAGCTTTAGACTATCGTTAATGAGTAGGTGCTTTCGTATGCATCTATGTATGCTAATTACACCGCATGGCCGGATGTTAAATCAGGCTCTTGGCAAACCGTAATGCCGCATTATAATAATTGCATCGCGATTTAAACTGCGTTAGATTAATATTTCAGGTGGCGTATTTCAATTAGAGATATTTCATAATACCGATTCATCATATATCTATGGAATATTAACGCCACCGGCTTTATTCGACGGTGTTTTCCATGGAACGTGAATCTTAAGAGTTGCGAAATAGATGTATTAGTTATGACGTAGACATTGTTCGCAGTAATCTGGAATAACAAACAAACTATTACACATCTAACACTCGAAAACTAACTGCACACAACATTAATTTTTCAGAAAGACATGCACAAAATACAATAGTATATTTTCAGATGCCGATATTTTCTTTTGTCCATGGTTCAGTTTACTAAATGCATATTAGAGAAACTTAAATCAAATTGTTAATTACGTACCATCTCCCCTGCTGTGTGTAAGATATCTCAGTTATTTTCATTAAGGTTTGTAAGATATCTAAGGTATCATTTATTTATAAACTTCCGATTTAGTTGTCCGGGTTAAATCTTCCCCAAAGGAAAAACTTAACCCTTCCACTCACTTTTCCACAAATGATCATCTAGTCAATCAACATTATGTAAGTGCATTATATAAGCAAAATAAATACAAAACAATACAAGAACAACAACACGTCAGCTCACCAGAGATCAAATGGGAAAAAAATTCACCGTCTCCAGATATTTTCATATCAGAGGGTTCGGCTCGGTAGTACTTCTAACAGGGCCTATAAATCCTACTGATCCCTCAACATAAATATTTAAAAAATCTTTCGTTATCCTACATGTATTCAAAATGACCGACTTTTGCATATTTATATATAAATTTTTTGATAGATAGATTTTTTATTATCAGTTATTTTCATTGAGGTGTTTTTTATTTTCTTATGTTTTTTGTAAATTTATGTTTTTTTCTGTATGTAACATGAATTGTAAACGAACAGTTTTACAATTTATATAAAATTTTAAAACTGTTCGTTTCCGCAGTAAACTACAATAAATAAAAAATAGCCACATTAGTTGGACCCCTTCTGAACAAAACCATATCCTAGAAATAGAAAAAAGTACAGAAGAGGTTTATGCGTTGCCTATTTACGAGAGAATATGTACACTATCAATTCCAGTATCCATCCTGGTTATGAACAGGAATGCTCGATTTCAACACCTTAGAAGAATGCCGAAAAATATTTTCAAGCAAACAGTTTAAGCATACTATTCTCTGGAACTTAACTTAATCTACTTACATTGAAAGAGGTTAACGTGTATGTGGCTAATCAGTATACTCGTGGGAAATCCCATGCACTTTTTTATACTCTGAAAGCGAGGACTTTTGCCTACCAGAGCGACTAAATTGCTTAACGATTCTGCATTGACCATCGTCATTTTCAATGTCACTGTAGGACTATTGTTTCTCTATGTGCACTGACAGGTAGAGCTGACGTGGTACAGCTAGTACACGTATATAAATAAATATAAAAAAACCAAACCAGTTTTTCTTATTGAACGAACTTCTCATTTAGCATAAATTTAAAAAATAAATTTACATCACGGTCTGGAAATGCGAATTTGAACACAACACAACACTCCAGATTTTTTTTCCCGAGGAACAGTTCTTATTCACTATCTTACAGATAATATGTAGATAGATCAATATTTCAAAATGCTAGAATTTAATAAAATACTAGCTTTCCTAAAATCATCATCACCTACATCACGACAACAAAAAAAAAACTCAAAATTAAACCACATATTTTTCATACCCTTACAAAATGTAACTTTATAGGCGCCCTCTATTGGCGAACAGCTTTTAGTATTAGATTTAGCAGCAGAGAGCTTTTTGCTAACGTGCTTTTCCGTAGAGCGAATTACAATAAGGGGCTCGGTGGGTCTGTGGGAGTGCTCCGGCTGGGGGCGGTCGGCAACCTTTGGTGCCTACTAGTAGTCAGGGGTCGCTAAATAATCATTCACAATATGCAGAGGGTAATCGTAAGGAGTACACGACAAATGGAAGAGTGAGGTGTAAAATATCTAAAAAGAGATTGAGTTGTTTCAGTTGCAAAGTCAAGTGAATATTATTAAAAAATGTTGATAAGTACCTACTTATAAGCTCACTGAGAAAATTGTATAACTAGAGAAAAAATGATAGTAGACGTAATAGTATAGTAAAGGATTTTGTTCTTCACGTTCTACGTGACTGGTACGAGTGCAGTTCCATTGTGTTACTTCGGACTGCGGCTCCTAGGGTTTGTACGCTTTAACCCCGGACACCCTGTATTATAATATTTCGTAAGTTACGTGAACATCATACAATGAAACAATATGCAATATTGTGTGATTTGTGAAAAATAAATAAACCTCGCGGAATTGCTCGTGTAATAACATTTCGACGGTTGATTTTCAAAACCGCATTGTGTGTAAGGAAATAATAATAATTCCAGAAAGCGAGAATTTCGCTCTTCCTTTGTTGTGAACATTTGGGAACCACCGAATTAGTTAATACTGAGAGAGTCTACTTATTTTTACGGTCTACGAGCTAACGCTTTATCCGCAAAACTCGAACAGTTTTAAATTTCACGTTAAAAAGTACAAACACATCGTATAGAAAAGCGTTCTACGCGGTTTTAACTAAAGTAAACTTTTTACATGGTGCCTCGCAAAAAGCCGGAAAATTTAACACAAAATCGTAAGAGGATTTGGCTTGTTTGTTATATCAAAAAACCACATAGAGGAAACGCGATTTCGCAATGTTTGAACGTAACACGTGAAATATAAAATCGTGCAATATTTTATATTATAATGTTGATTTATATACTCACTTTGACTCCGTACAAAATGCGGCCGCGAATGCAGTGGAATTATGATCATACAGAAAAACAGTTAGTTCCATGAAATTAATTATATTTTTCTGACGCAAGTTGCTCCACTCTGCGAGTAGGCAATCGTTTTGGTATCAAAGTTTACCCCTTGTGGAGATGACAAAAAAGATTTAATTAACGCTTGCATGTGGATTATCGTTTATGTTAGAATAAATATGTATGCATTTAACAACGCGGAATGATTTTATTAAAATAGTAGATAACACGTGTGAATTCACGTGTGAATTTAAGTACAATAATTATGAATCATAAGATCTTGAATGCGTGATATGACAATACCTACAGTACATCTGAGAGTTTAAAAAGTAAATCAAAATCATTCTGCAGACGAATGGAACCTTCAGAATATAGTGTGAATGATTTAGTGACTGGTCAAAATCATCCATGAATAATAAAATAAGAAGAGTATAAGGTTAGGTCCCTGGGGAATTCCAAAGTTTGCTTATCAATCCAAAGACGTTCTTATACGACATTATTTACAATGTAATTGAATTTAAGTGAAAAATAAATAAATCTGAAAACACATAAATATTATTAACAATGGCCGTGTTTTGCCAGAATTCAATCAACACAGAAAATAAATAGCAAAATGCTGAATGTACACAATTAAAACGAACAAACTAGCTATAAATTTATCACAAACAAACGCAACAATAATAATTCTGATTCGCTTATAAACAAAATTCGTGAAATAGAAATTCAACTCAAAATAACACCGAGTGAATCTGGTAATTTTGATCGAGTGATTTTCGAGGAAGCAACGCAGCGGGGAAATAATGAATATGGTTTATACTATAATATCGTATGGGTAATAAGCTGGTTTGTATGGTATCCTGAACTGCAGCGAACGTTCACCAATTAATTATGAGCCTTTGGAAACAACTAATCATTCAGCTAATATTCTTGGTGTATATAGCAAAAGTAATCAACAAAATTGTGCGGTTAAAATTTGACCAAACTCACACATCGAAGGCCCTATTTTCGGATTTTAGAATTTTGCTTAAGGCTTGATTATTTGTACGCGAAATGCATAGTTTCACTTGAAAATCTCACAAATCATTCTACAATACTCTATTTATCCTTCATAATATTTTTTTCTTCTTTCCAAATACAAAAATTTGTATGGATTTTAATTTCGTAATTATTTTTTACTTTGTAACCATAACCTATGTAACATAAATCTTTAATTTAAAATATGTTAATTATTTCACCAATTAATGCATCCACAAGCATATTCTTTCAACGGAAAAGTAGTACAAATAGAAAACAGAAGCAATGTAAAACGTGAATTGTAATATTATATTCAATTTTTTTTTTTTTTAATGAGACAGTAACACGGTGGGAAAACTGTTGTTCACTGTCTATTATTCAAATATCATCATACCGCGGACATATCTTTTACTGATTGACAATCAACATGCACAGCCATAGGCATTTTGAAATAATATCATAACTTATTACCTATTACTTTAGTTCCTCGTGTTGGACAATGCAGATCGCAGCGGTCAAATGGCGGCCATGTTTGCATATTGTGGCTTTGCAGTATGGCTAGTACGCCCCGGGCAGCGTAAACATAATTTAATCCAGCACGATTGATAATAATTAGAGGGTACTGAAGTCTATGATGTCGCAGCTTTCAGCGCACAAGCGCAATGTAGATGCAAAATTTGGTACATCAGAGCAATTGGCAATTAATGTTGAAATTATAAAGCTATTATAATTTTACGAGTAAGGGAAATCTGAAAGCTTTCTGAATAGTAAAATCATTGTCTGATACAAAGATACACTGGCGACACAAGACCAATAACGGGAGTTTACTCGAAGCTCACATTTAAATTAATTCCGTCGAATTCGTAATGATAATACACACATATATATATATATATATATATCGGAGATTAAAAATACCAAAAATAGATTTATCCCATTAGCAGAGAAGCTTTAAAAAGCTGGAATACCTATGAATACAGTAAAAACAGAATTAATGGATTCAAGAAAGGAAACTAGAGCTAATGCACGTAAACCTATGTAAGGAGTAAGGGATGCGAGGAAGCCAGGAGGCCGCAGCGTAACGGAATGCACATTATTTAATCTAATGCCGAAGCGCGGAAGCTTTGGGGATGGAATTTGTATCGCTGACATCGATGTGTTATGGATTTACGGTATTGGATGATGGTCATGAAAGCATATACACATCTGCCCTGATGATGGACACTGCAATGCTGTCCGAAACGTTGGCTAAAGGAGTTAGCGCAACACGGCATAACACCCCAAAAACAAATAACAAAAAAAAGTCATGAAAGCAATACAAAACGAAGGCAGCATTCGATAATGCCGACGTAAGCAAAAGGCAGCTAATTGAATTTGCAAAAGTCGCATTGTGATATACGAGACCTTTCATATATTATTAAATCTCAGTGCATGACTATTATTTTGTTTTACGATTTTTATTTATAATTTTATTTCATTACTGTTTATGTACTGGTAACACTTATATATATCCCGAATATCTTACATATTATTCTTATCTCCATTGAAATTTTGCTATTTTTAAACAATTATTTGGAACGGTTGGACATTTTTCTCGCTATTTACTCGGCTATTTTTTTTTAAATTTCCTTCTGAATAATGTATATTGTATACATATAGTTTTACCACAACCAATTATTTTAACAAATCCCACGACAGCCTGATAACTAATAACGTAATTACGATATTTATTTTCCTTAAAAGATATTTTTCAAGTGAATTGAATTGATTAGTGGTTCGCTTTAAAAGGTTTTCCTAGAAATGGCATTTCCCGAGCAACATGTTCTTCAATCGAATTAGTTTACGAGTTGTCACGTCCAACCATGTTGGTTTCTGTTCTCCTTTTACGAACGTCACTAAGAAAACACTGGTGGTTTAAGCAGAAGGACCGTCGTTTGTTTCAACAGACTTCATCTATTTATCACACCCTATTTTCGTCATCACATCATCACACAGAAGGGAGCAGCGAGCAGCGAGTAGCGAGAACCAGCACAGGCGACATATGCCATGGACATAGTACTTGGACATTTATCGAAAAAGAGAGTGACGCTATATTCCTCAATGGACGGTCACTTAAGACTGTCGGAGATTTAGCATATTAAACACCGTTTTCAACAGTTATTTGCTTGCAACGGGCAAAAAGCTATTAATTATTAAATTTTACTGCAGTCCCGTGGAACGGGTGGTAGGTCATTTAAGGCGATGCACTACCTCGTGTAACATTTAGAATCGGTCCGCTAACAATAACATTCCTTATGTAGATGGCTATAATGTTTAAAGAGAGGAAGCTAAAAGCCAAAAATGTATATATTCTTGGTATTCCTTATATTGTAGGTAATAGGCATTATAATCGCTTGACAAACGGCGTCTAGAAACGGTCGATTTCTAGCACAAAACTTATTTGTATTTATTTTGTAAATAATTTTATAAGAAAGCAAAAAAATTAATCAAGTGAAACTGTCACAGATAATATTAGCTATAATACTGTATTTTTAAAAGTTGTTCCCTTTATGCGTTCATACATTTCTGTTGAAAAAAAATTTTTTTTTAGTAGTTTACATTTATATTTTTTTATTGAGTAATTTATTATTTTATTTGTATTCTACTCAAGAGAAACGACAGGAAAACCTTTAATTGATCTAAAGCATATTTTTTGTATTCATAATGTACACCAATGCGTTACAAAGATTAATCAAAATGGTGATTTGGCATTAAGCTTCGCCTTAACACAAGCCAACTATTGTGATCAATGTAGCAAAAAACATCGCGAAAAATAATGTTTTATTTGATTTTATAAATATTAAAATGTTTTAAGATCATTTTCTTAAGAACTTAATTTGCCACATCATAAATACAACAAAGCCTCATCCGAAAATGGGTTCGTAAGTATGGATTTTGAACTATAAAGCAGTTTTTATAGGCCTCGTACTTGTAAAAAATACTTGTTGAAAAAATGCTTGATTTTTCAATTGTTCTATTCGCAGTATTTTATCAAAGCGTATAAAATATTTCTAAGCGAACAAATTTTCAAACCAAAATAATTTCATGAATTTGCATGCAGTGCTTCGCCTTAATACATTTAACTAAAATATTATGCAGATAGAATAATAATAGTGCAAGTTTATTTATTTTTTTTATTTCATATACTCGTATAATAAGTCTTTTTAAAATCGTTAAAAAATGTAGGCATTGTTTTAGCAGAATTCGTCTATTTGCCCCACTCGTTCTTTCGCCCCGTCACCGCAGAGCAGTAAGAGCAGCAAGTAGCTAGTACGGCTCGGGCGACATGCGGCACAGACCTTTATCGACAAAGATAATATTATTACAAAAGCGAACCATGTGCCTTTTACTATCGTTACAGATGGCGCGGAAAGGCGGCGGCGGAATGGAAAATTGCACCGAATTCATGTCGGGATAAGAGCGGGTGCTTAATCTAATATACTGTGTTGCGCATTTCGAGTAAATCTCGAATGACACAGAAAACTTTCACATCATTTTATACGCGGTGGTTCAGAAACACCGCAGCATTATTGAGAGGAACCTATTATATTAAACTCATTAATACAGGGTATCCGGGGGGTAAAGTGCGCTAATTTCGGGAGGAGTTTTTACACGATGGCAGAAGTAAAAAATATAAATAACTTAACTTACAAAATTACAAGTTTTTTTCCCATTCTAAAATATTTTTCAATGGAAGAATATTTATTTTCCTTTACAAACAATTAAATTTTTTACCTAAAACTACCTTAAAACGTTGGAATTTCTAATAAAAGTTTATTGTCTTTTTTACTTCCAAAATCATCTAGAATCACACCTCAAAAATCCCTAGCATGGAGGGTGAAATATCACAAAAAACCACATTTACTCTCTAAATCGTGTATCAATAAAATAAAGTTAGCGCACTTTAACCCTGAACACCCTGTATTGTAAGATATAGTGTGCTGAAGTAGACATTTTCGTTGATAATTTATTAACAAGTGAATTAACAAAAACTATTTCTAAAAAATTATCACATGTGTCTCTATTTGTGTCTTTTTGTATCTTGCTTCTCCTCGCACCATTTGTCATTTGAGTGAACTTTTTTTGTTTATCTATATTTAGATGTACGCAAATTAATGAATCCTATTTCTAATTTTTTTTTGTAATCGTACGTACATATTTGTGTATTAACTCGAAAAAGATTTTATAAGTTTTCACGAACATAAGTGAGATTATCTGTAAAAACCCAGGATAAATAAACATATTTATTGAGATTTTCAATTATATCTTTATCATGATGGACTTCATCGCGGTATCTATAGGTAGAGAGGTAGATCCTGTCTAACTAATAAATGACAACTGTGACTACAGGTATGCACAATGTTTACACAAGTTTTTCTGAATTATTATTATCTTGAGTAAGTTTTTGTTGTTGTAGTTTTATATAATTCTACATTGAACTTAATTGATATTAAATCCTGTCCTATATGTATTATAATATCATATGTTGTCATGACACCTTCAATTACACTAAAATAAGCTCCATACAACAAATGTTTTTCTTACTTTTAACGAGCATCATTTTGGTTTTTATATAATTATCTCATAAATTTAAATATTTTTATTCTTATAATGTTGTCTTACTAGAGCACAAAGGGGAAATCTTTGGGGTAGGGGTTTTTATTTTAGCTATACTACACATGTATCTACAAACAAATAAATTATAAACTGTCGATTTCCCGAAAATAAAATAAATTATAAGTTTCGCCATGAACAGTGTGTACACTGTAGAGGCAATATGGCGTCTGATAAAGCCGTGATACGATAAATGGTTTATGGCGACAATGCAGCTTTATAATATGGAGCCTATTTCACACTGTTGCCATGCTGTAGATACCTAGTATGTAGATACCATATTTTAGATACCCACGCAGCCGATCGGTCGCTATCTAACCGCATTACCAACGCTCATTCTATCTCTCCGGCTTTCCATCGCTAGAAGACAGCGAGCAGTGAACACTCAGCCAGTCGTTACATTCTGGTCGATTCAGCACAATAAACAGCGAGCAGAAGAAACAGCACAATAGGTGGTATATAGTTACACAAAATAAGAAATAACAACAAAAACGTAAATTATAAACACTAGTTTTCAAGATCAAAAACATACCCAACTAGCAACTACACATACAACATTTGGACAAAAAAGCTAAAAACAAATTCACACTCTCATTTAAAAATAACAACAATATTATAATACTTCTGTCACTTAGTAATTTTAACATACCTTTGAGACGTACTCGACATACAGTGCTATTTCACACGCTTAATTATAAAACATATACAGCATCTAATTCGCCAATTAAACGAGCTCTTCATACTCTAAATTTAATAAAATATTTGTCTAAACTCTAACATTGACATTTTTTCGGATTCACTGCCCAAATTCAAACGTGGCATCATGTCAATAATTTAAACTGTGCAATGCGCATACATACAGATACAGACACACACATACATTACACACACACCTATATATTACACACGTCACCTAGTAAATAAAAAAATAAACATACCACTTAGCAGACATTACAAGGAAACATATCATAGGTACCCAATATGAAGTATCTTATTCCTGTACATTGTTTCATCTCTATAAATGATGTATGGTTTGTTTCTATAATATAAAATAAAAAAACACTATTAAAAATATTTATAATTATTTCCGAAAAAAACACAACTTATTATTATGAAAATTACTCCATATCATCGATAATATTAAATTTTAATAATATGTGAATGAAATTCTCAGCACGGCAGATCCCAGTGAGGATATCATTATCTCTATCTATTACAAGGAAGATAATAAAACTCTTATTATTAATATATAGGCGTACAGGGTGGTAGACACTTTCGTCCCGTTCATAGATCACCATTTAAAATTAAAAATTTTGTTCGTTGAAATGGCTCTTACCGTGTTTAGTGACTATATATGAAGGGTCGGGTACTCCACAGACTTCCTTTACCCGCATACTTCTTCTCCACTTCCTTTAGTCTCACAACATTCCTCGAAAAGAGTTTGCGATAGTCCCACTTGCACGTCATATTCTCTCCTCACTTCTCAGTCCATCCACAAAATAGACAGTCCATTGTAACTCACAAATCTATCTATGACCTAACCAATAATTTTATATACCAATATAAAGAAGGGAACGGAAGTTCAATGCGACTATAAAGACAGTAGTTGATAATCAATATAATCATCGAGTAGCGACGGACGTGATGTTTGCTAGGATGTAATAACTCCACGAGAAGATAGTAAGAACGTGTCGCGTATTATGATTAGCACGTGTGCATGTTATGGGCCTGGTCCACGTTGGCACCAACTCGCCACGCTGTTGCCAACGTTGGCAAATAGAAAATGGCACATTTTGAATCGTTATAGATTTTTTTTTGTCAACTTAAAATTTTTTTTTAATGGGAAAATTAACATTGGTATTTGTTAATTCGAATTTCGATTTGGAATTTTTGAAGTATTTCCTAATTTTTATTGGAAAAATATTTTTGTATGGGAAAATAAACATTGGAATTTCGTTATTCAACTTTTTTACTTCTACATTCATGTAGTCACCTTCCGAAGTTAGCGCACGTTAACCCCGGACAGCCTGTATATTTATTTTAAAGGAATAAATTGTGAAAGGACACAAGTATTTTAAATAAAAGTTACTTGCGAATGCCGGGATTTGAACCTTTATTACGGAGGCAGAAAAATCTAGATAAATGCGGAAATTATCGCAGCCGCGACAATATATTTGTACAGCATGTTTAATTATTAATCCACTCACCCAATAATCAACACTAGGTACTGTCTCCGCTAAACGCGTATTGCGAATTGAAGACGGGGCCAACGTGTGAACGCTGTTAGCGAGTTGGCGTCAATATCCTTTGATGTGTGCACGAAAAACGACAATAATTGGGTTCACAGGCCAATGTTGGCAGCCAACGCGTGTAACGGCCAAGTAGTCCTGTACACGTTAGGCCAACGTGGACTAGGACCATTAGGCTAAAGGTTGATGATCTCAGCTGCTGGGACTTAATCGCATCTGTCACACATTTGCTTCCGATACACGCGCTACACGGCTTCCGGTCGTGCTTTGTTCGCTATCGGCACAGCCACCGAATTAATATTATGATGACCTCTTTAACAAGATGATGCTGGTGCATAAGGAAGATATGAGAATCAGCTATATGGAACGGAAACTGGAAATGGAGAGTGGAAGTTGATTCCAGTTCGCGCTGGAAAAAAATCTTCCGTTCGCAATGCGAAATGGGAACGTACCTATCTTATAAGGTCAAACGCATATACTCGTATATGCGAGCGGCGTGGATTTGATTTTTATACAAATATACAGTTTTATTCCGAAATTGATTAAATTTTGCGAAATTGACCTTCAAAACAAGAGGAAGGTCACAATCTAAGTCTCATTTAAAAAAAAAGTGTAAATCCCGGGCAACGTCCCGGAATAGAGCTAGTAATTTATTTATTTTTTACACGCCCTAGTGGGCTTTTCTTTAAAAAAAAATACAAGCATTTTGTATCAGAGTAAACACTTAAAAATTAATGCAATAAATAAGAATGTAAACATAATGGCAAATATGAATCCTCACGCATATAATTGAGTTGAAAAGATTCAAAAAAACAAAATAGTAGAAGCGGAGAAGTTATATGGGTACATAGGTCTATTTGTGTCTAGAAGAATAAAAGTGATAGAATATACAACATTTATACTGATTAGATTTCAAATGAAATATATCACCCAGATCAGAATATTTGTTTCCGAGATTGTGAAGTCTCGGAATCGGAGAATTTTGGTAAGCTAGTGTCCTGGTGTTATTGAAGTAAAAAGGTAAGAAATGTCGACATGATTTTTTGGGAACATGAAGTAATTCGGGACAGTCAATTTTAAAATGTAGTATTCTTTGTAACAGTATTAAATCTGTGCTTATTCTTCTTTCTGAAAGTTTCAAAGAGACGTTTTATCCAAGAGGTAATTGTAATTTATGTTTTGTATAGGAATATGCAATTTATAATTTATAAACCTTAGAAACTTCCGTTGAATCTTTTCAATGTTATCTGAATACAGAAATAAAGAGATAGAAGAAAGACGACTGGTTCAGAGCAGCGGAAATCTGGTGTAGTTTCAGGATTAAACGCTAAATCTTAAAAAAGTCAATTTAAAGTCTCAAAAACCGCGTAACATACTAAAACCGAAAGCTGTGTCCCGAAATTCAAACAAAGGAATTGGGAAAATGGTGTCTAGCTGATAAAGGTAAAAATTGTATACAGAGTTTGAATATATATATAGGTATTTGTAAAAGTGTGACCGTTTAAATTGGTAGGACATGTAGCAATGGTGGAAGTCAGCCAATCGTAAAAGAGGCTTCTCTATAACTAAGGCTGTAGGGGGAAGAAGAGAGGCCTGAACTTGGCTGGTGGGTGGCGAATATGCTTTCTTTGGCGTAAGCACACTCGAGGTGAACTATGACGAATTATATTATCAGGCATTGAAGAGTTACAGCAGGAGACAGGGAGGAGTAGAGATGGTTCCTAGAAGCGGCCAGGAATCTCCAGAGGGTGGTCATGATGGTGGTGGCGGATGTTAAAAAAAATATTTTCAATAATTTTATAGTATACAAATATTTCATTGTATGGTCTCCTTTACAAATACTAACACAGTGTGAAACATAGCCAAAATAAATCTTACCTTACAGCATTTTTTCCAGTCAATTTATGTAAATCTGGGACACAAAATAACAAAATGGATAATAAGAAAAAAGGAAAATGTCAAAATAAGTGACAAATGATGAAAACTGGAGATGTTGAATGACGTCACCGCGAAAATGATGAAATAAGTGCTCCCATAACTCACCTGGTAAGCTTCAGCACGGCACTAAAAGGGTTCATCAACATCACTTTTGCGTATCTTCCATCTTTCTAGTCGGATATTTCCGTTCATCGATATAAATCTAAACACTCGCAGTCAGTCACTCGCGGTGTTCAGTGGGGCTCCTGAGGAGGAAGAGTTACAAATAACCGCCGGTGTTTACGTCAGAATTGTCGTAATTGAAAGATGCAGCCAAACGATGGAATTTCTTTAATTATTAGTACCTAATATTCACCGAGAGTTCCGACTATGGTAAGTATTCCAATTTGGAAAAATGTTGTAGGGAAAAGATAAGAAAGCACCTGGGAGTCTAGCACAGCGAAATCGATAACTTTAAAATATCGAATCGATAGGCGTAACTACCGATGATTTTATGATTGCCGATTCTCGAGCACGGTTGATAGCCAAACCGATATTGACAATTCAAATCGATATACGCTGGCAATACTGGTGCATCTGTCTACGAATTGACATTCCTAAGTGTCAGACAGCTACGTAAAAGTTAAAAATATTAAGAAATTGACAATGTTGAATTGAAATAATAACTTTAATATACATTTACAGGCAGTCCGCCTGTACTTTTTGACACCAAAAAGAAAGTTAATTAGTTCATATTTTTAGTCATAACTAACAACTTTTGTTTCTCAGAGTTGGTATTGACCACGTGTAAGATGAAATAATAAAATTTATGGATATGTTTATGATTTCTTTCAACTCTAAGAGCTTAGTTAGTTCACCTCAACACATTAATAAGTCAGTTATTTTGCATAACGAACGACATTATCCAAAAAGTTGTGCATATAGTTGTGCTTATACGACACCTTGGAGGCCGCGCTAAAAGCACCGGCCTTTGTCTACCGACTGTCGGGATCATATTCTGACCGTGCTCGCAAATATCACTTACAATAGATGACAGGTTTCGTCAATATCGTATTGACATAGGATCGATAGTCCGTAATAGATCTCCAGGCCATCGGAACTGGGCGTTAAACATGGACAAAGCCATCTCAAGCAGCTACATTTTGCAATAAAAACACATAAATTTGTTTTTGACCAATATTGTTTTATTTTCACTCTACCGGTTTCGGAAGAACCCTTCCTTCGTCAGGAGAATATTTTTTTTATTGTAAATTATGATGAGCCACAAAGTGAATGCTTTTTACAATTAAGCTACATTTTGATTCGGAATTGTGGAATCTCGCAAAGGAGTTACTTTTACATATCTTCTACTGTGCAAAACGTTGCTGTCATGAAAGCCAAATTATAACACAAAGTGACTGCTATATAGACTAATGCATCGATTTTTATTTATTAGGTGAAATTTTCTTAAGTAGAGACATCTTGGCACTGATTTCGAGTCATATTCAAGAACGTCATTACTAGAAACTCGTAGCCTTAAATCATAACAGTAAAGCAGAAAATCTGTGTGTATGAAGTATTGACAAATCCCTAACAGTGAGCTCTAGCTTCTAACTTCACAATGTCATTTCCTTTATGAAATATGGGGTTTTAAAATATCAATTCAACAATTAAAATATTTAAAAAAAACGGGGTTCGCATGTAGGGATCTGCTAGCTAAGTAATCCATCAATACACAAGCAACATGTTAACGAGTACAATGATGGCGGTACGAGTAATTAAATGTTATTGTCAGGTTATTCGTAACCACCCGGTAATGTATGTTTCTCTTTTTAAAAAAAAATTCGCCGTTAGGGAATATTTAAAGGAAATGGATTTACATTATATTCATAGAAAAAAATATTCACACAACAGAAAAGTAAACTAAATTTGTTCTTTCACGAAATGAAAGCGGACATTGTCACATTCAGTTAGTTACAAGGAATACGATTGTTCCAGTGAGGTCAAATAATTTGAGTTCACGAAAACGGTAAACAATTGGGCTAACCATATATACCTAACAGAAACAAAGAAAGATATAGTATGGAACCGTTCCGATGAGCTACAAACAAACTGCACTGACTATCATTTAGTGTGTAGGTAGAAACAAAGGCGGGGTATGTTATGGGTAGGCTCACTTGTTTCTTCATCTATGTTCTTATGCAGGGATCACACTAGGACAATACAATACTGTTTTGTCCCAGCTCTGGACGCACTGCTCTAGTGTGAATAGTAGTTTGGAGGACAGAACAATGAACCAATACACTGTCCCAGAGATAGACGGGCAAGCCATCTATCGTAGGATAGTGCGATAGCCGTTTTGTCCGCGTGTAAACGCGATTCGACAAAACAGTAGGACAATAGTCAGTGGCTCCACGCGTACGTATCTCGGCTTTTAACGCGCTTCGTCGTGTACCCAATTTGATAGCGTTCCGCGTTTGAACTATGGTAAAATTCGAGGTTGTTCACGAGCAGGGACAGGACACTATTGTATTGTCTTCTGTATTGTCATCGTGTGCTCTCGGCATAACACATCCTGAACAGATAGATATTCCATCTCTCTGTTTACTTGATCAGTACCTACTCACTAACCAGCCAGTATAGCAGCCACTATTATAGAAGTAGCCATCAGCGTCGTACATAATTATTTTGCCAGATGTTGTTTTCCTAAGAGTTCGACGAACCGAACAGTGTTTAAAGATGTCAAACCGATATGTTTATGGAGTCCAAGTAAGCGTTGTACGTAAACATACTTCTTTATCACTCGCTTTTGGTAGTGCATAGCTTACTTGTTACCATTCGGGAAACTAATCAAAAATCCTGGAATCAAAATAGTCGGTCTTCGAAAAATCCCTTTGCAGAAGAATTCAAAATAAATACGGGAGGCAAATACTAGTACGAACTGCAAGCATAATTATGTTTTAGTAGGTATTAATTGAAACGCTCTTAAAAAGTTATAAGATATACCAGAAGATATACCACTCGAGCGATTGGGGTCATATATACTATGTAATTTAAAACTTTTGTATATCTTTTCGTTGAAAGCTGCAAATTATTATAAGTCAAAAACTATATATTAACAAAGTATAAGTCAAAACGAATGTTTTATGATGACGGCGGACACGTGTTCATACGAATGTTGATATTGACATACTGACATTGTCGCATTCCGTCATGATATATATTAGGAAAAAATACGTGTTCTCGATATATTCTGAATGACTCATATTTTATCATGCTATCACTCTTTTTAACAGAATCATTATTCTCGATGTACCTACATTAAACAGCTGCCTGAAAAGAACACAAAGTATAAAATCGGTTTGCACGACGCATCAAAATCTCTTAAACGGTGAGCTCTGGAGTAGTGAAATTTGCATAGTTTTTGTCTGTATGATATTTATACGCAATTATTTTTTTATTTCCACCATAAGCTATGGAGCTATGAAATATTAAAACAAAACCAAACCTTCAAAAAATAAGACACGTAAAAAGATTTCGAAAAAAAATGTTCAGAAATATACTGAGAAAAAATAACTGAGTGTTAATGCACCTAGATATTATATGATAACTAAATGCGAAAATATTAGGATTTTTATGAACACGTGTTCCGACATCGTGAAAACACATATTTTACTTAAAGTTTGTCAGTAAACCCATCAATGCATTCGTTTATTCGTTGGCCTGCAATCCCGTTTTAACTGGATTGCGACTAATTTGAAGAAATTCTTCATAAATTAGCAATACTCAATTTTCTCTGTGTGTATTGGTGGTAAAACTGCTTACCAATAAAGTTTAAAAATGTGAAATTTTGCTAAAAGTTAGGGAAGACAGTGGGCAGGTACCGAGTAGGTAGTCAGAAATGTTGAAGTCCGGTCATCACGATCAAAGATAAACATTGCAATAAAACTTTTATTATCGGTTTAATTGTCAGTTTCGGGGGTCGGCGTCTCTTACATAACATGGACTATGGACAATATCAGAGAGCGACCGTCAAAGACATTAAAACGCCTAAGGTGAGCACATTATGTAACAAATTAAAATTAACAATAGGTGTACAGGGATTACAACACGGATATAATTATTATTACGTAGCACAGTGCTGCGCTCCTACAGAAGGCTCGACAGAATTAATGGACTCACTCGAAACAAAAAAACAAAAAAAAACTGGATATTTTTCTACTGACGCCCAAACTCAAAACAGAGCTTTGTGTTTGAGGTTGCATTTTTGCAATAGGTTATTTTCATTGTGTTATTTTATGCTCGAAATTAAAAAAAAATACGACAGTGACGGCATTTTGATTGCATTTTTATGTTGACGAATACATTTTATTTATTTATTTATTGGACAATTTGTATAGCGCCGCTTTTGTGAGATATCACCTCAGGGGCGCTTTACAGTTGATGCAGGTATTACAAAAATATAAATATTACTAAAATAAGTTAAATAAAATTAAGTACATGAACAGGTGATGAAGTATAGGAACAGGTGATACGAAGATAGAAGATGAAGACTCTGCAGCAAGAATCCTAGGTGGTGAAGAAACTGGACCAGCTGCTGCAGCGAAAGAGTGCACCGCGTCCTCAAACAGTGCCAGCACGAGGTTCTTCATCCGTCCAGGTATGTGTCAGCTGCAAATAAAGCGCTGACACAATATCCTCACATAGATAACAGACCTTGGCATCAACGCTGTGACGTTCGGCGAAGATAAAGGGTCAATAATGATTTAAAATATGCTATTTTGATTTGCCGCCAAAACAACATGTGTTTGTTTTTCGGGGTTTTAAGATCACAGGGGCCTATCTACAAAAACATTTTTTTGAGATAGATACCAATGATGGTTTGATTGCTTATTTGCCCCACTGTACCAACACATCTGCCATAGATTATCTAAAGTTGTTCTCTCAGTTTGGTAATTTAACAGGGGTACCCGGGTTCATCGGGTGAGGTGTTTTCAGGATGCGCCTGCCCACCAGCTGCGTGACGTGCCAGATCGGTAGAGGCTGGTTTGGTGAGACCCTTTGACCTCTCCAACTGGTCTCTCGACCCATCACCTTGCGCCGCAGTGGAAGGGAGGGAGAACTTGCTCTCTTTCCTTTCCTTAAAAAAGACTCGCCACACAGCATCCAAAAAAATGACAGGCCCCGAGGGAAATTGTTTTCCTACGTGCTTCCTTGTAGAGTGTAAAGACCTTGTTTTTTTCGCTAATAAAGGCCATGCATTAGTATTTCAACCAAGAGAAATATAAATTATTTCAGCTACAATACATTTTCTATTTAAGGCGATGCACTACGTAGTAATTTAAAATCATGTTTTTTTGGTTTGAAAATTTGGTCGCCTAGAAATGTTTCAGATGCTTTAATTAAATACTGCGAGTAGAATACATCCTGGCCTTTGAAATAATCGAGTATTTTTTAGATAAGTCTTTTTATAAGCCCAGAAAAAAATAATGGATAGGCCTATGAAAACTGCTTTAAAGTTCAAAATATCCTACTTACAAACCCATTTTCGGTTATGTATTTATTGTATAATGTGGCAAATTAAGTTATTTATAAAATTATCGAAAAACATTTAAATATTTGTGCCTGAACATCCACAAAATAAAATAAAAGGCACTTTTTGGCCATGTTTTTTTCTTACATAAATCAAAACAGATGGATGGTGTGAAGCGAGAATTTAAGCCTTATCGCCATCTACGTAAGGTGTGTTATTGATAGCAGCTCGATTCAAAATATTACACGACGTAGAGCATCGCCTTAAATTTTGTCCTTTTCCTTGTACTGGACCGCAGCACTGTGAGTAAGTAGGTAGGTTAAGTACTATTATTATTGTTTGGTAACCCTCGTAAACCGGAGTAACGTAATTACTACTGAAGAATTACGCTCAGCGTTCAAGGTAGCAAGCACTTGCGTAAAATCTAGTGTAATTATCAAAGGATATTCGGTTATTTCATAATAGAAAATGTCACCCGATACATGCCATCAAGTTTGGCACTAAAACGAGGTCGGAATGAAGTTAGTAGCACGGGACCGGTGTACATTAAGCAGTGGCGCTCAACATACATTTTATTATTATTATTAAAAAAATAGTTTAAAAAATCAATAGCGAAAGAGAAGAAGACGAGCAAACAAAATAAAATTGATTATTAAAAGAATACCAACAATCTTCAAAAAATATGAAATAGAAAAAAAAAAACCCCCAAAATAAAAAAAAATTGCATCATGACAGAAACTCGAACACGGGACCTTTACTCTATGCATAATCAAATTGTTTACATTTTACCAACACAGAGATGTACATAGCGATTAAAAAATGCATATTCTCGAAAGTTACGATATTACAATAAAGTTCCGTCAAACGGTTCGATGGAATTTAGTCAACGGGTTCTTAATAACATTCCTTATTTTAAAATTTAGGAATTTATTTATTTATTTACGCCCTCATGGGCTTTTACAAAGATAGGTAACAAATAATACAGTTGTGTTAGGTACATAGTTAACAATAAATAATGAGCAAAATATGTATAAAGAAACATATAAATATAAAAATAAAAAGTTTATTCACCACGGAGTCGTGAATTCATACATCTCAGTAAAGTGATATTTCGTTTTATAACTAATACGGAATCTTTAAACATGTCTACAATATTCCAAAATTTATTGCCAAAATGATGTAGTCAATTTATAGGTGTATGAGCTTAATAGTTAGTTTTAAAATTTGTTGCCAAAATGATGTAGTCAATTTATAGGTGTATGAGATTCAAAGTTAGTTTTAAAATTTATTGCCAAAATGATGTAGTCAATTTATAGATGTATGAGCTTCATAGTTAGTTTTAAAATTTATGCCAAAATGATGTAGTCAATTTATAGGTGTATGAGCTTAATAGTTAGTTTTAAAATTTGTTGCCAAAATGATGTAGTCAATTTATAGGTGTATGAGATTCAAAGTTAGTTTTAAAATTTATTGCCAAAATGATGTAGTCAATTTATAGGTGTATGAACTTCATAGTTAGTTTTAAAATTTATTGCCAAAATGATGTAGTCAATTTATAGGTGTATAAGCTTCATAGTTAGTTTTAAAATGTATTGCCAAAAGGATGTAGTCAATTTATAGGTGAATGAGCTTCATAGTTAGTTTTAAAATTTGTTGCCAAAATAATGTAGTCAATTTATAGGTGTATGAACTTCATAGTTAATTTTAAAATTGTCACAGAAAAAGGTAGCACTTTGCCTCGTATTTCTGGTCGGTACGTAAAATTTTATTTTGGCGAGAATTTCAGGATTGTCAATGCAATTATTAATAATTTTATTTAATAGTACAAGGTCAGAGATGATCCGCCTATCTGACAGCGTTATTAAGTTAAGTTGTTTCATCAAAGGAACATAGTTAATATTTTGAATTGGAATATTCCGTTTAAAGTTAATAAATCTTAGAAAGGAATGGTACACATAGTAAATTAATCTAATAATAATATAGTCTGTAAATTAATAGTACATATTAATTTACAGACGGTGGCTGGGGGTAAAGTGTACAAACTTTGGGAGGTGATTGATTGTACATGATGGTAGAAGTAAAAAGATAAATAGCTTTTTACGGAATTCGGTTGTTTTTATTCCGATACAAAAATATTTTTTCAATACAAAAAATTCTACTTTTGTACCTGAAAACTATCTAGAACTATCAAGTAGAATCACCTCCCGAAATTTGTGCACTTTACCGCCGAACACACCGGAGGCCCTGAGAAAAATAATTTCACTCAGCCCCGTGTCTTTTCTGGAAATGCTGTGTGGAGGGTACTTCCTAATAAACAATGCAGATATTTTATCATGAACATAGTTTACATCTGACCTCTCAGCGGCAGGCCCAAATTTACCCCACGCCACTGAAGTCAACCAAATTTACATCACGTGTCTATCCACTTTGCTCGGAAACAGCGTAATACCATGCATTTCAAAATATCACCGAATTTCACAGAGGTCGGACGCTGTAAGGGTCAATTTGGCGAACCGGGATAAATCAAGTTGTGTCACTTTTGGATCGTAAAATCGATCAACTCTCCGGGCAACTCTCAACCTACGAACTGGTGGCACTTAAGGGCGAAACGTAAACGAACGGTTAATCATAACCTTTCTGTAACCCGTCCGGTTGAAGTATGCCCTTCATAAGGTAATTCAACCGTATGTATGTAGAGAGAGACTGGAAAATTAGGTTGAAAATTATTTTGTTGAGTTTTGTAAAACAATCTTAATATACAGGGTGTTAAGGGACGTACTCGACTTAAAGTAACCAGTGATTCCTGACATTATTTGAAGTAAAAAATGTGAATGATATTTTGGAATTCGGTGATTTTTTTATGTTTTTTCAAAACCAATAAAAATTCTTCCAAATGTCCTTACTGGTACGTAACTTAAACAAAATTAAATAATAGATATTTATATGTAACTGTATTTTTAATTCAGAGATTTCACGGCCAAAAGTAAGAAACCAAGTGATTTATTTTTGGGGTACTATACCGTGTTGCGCTACATCCTTCTTTAGCAAACGTTTCGGACAGCAATACAGTGTCCATAATAATAATGTTTATTTCAGCTGGACAGAGCGGTGTGTGCAATTCTCTAGCTGCCATAAAAGTTTACATTTAAGGCGATGCCATACGTAGTAATGCAAAATCATGTGTTTTTGGTTTGAAAATTTGGTCGCATAGAAATTTTTCAGATGCTTTAATTAAATGCTGCGAGTAAAATACACCTTGGCCATTGAAATAATCGAGTATTTTTTAGATGAGTCTTTTTATAAGCCTAGAAAAAAATAGTGTAAAGGCCTATGAAAACTGCTTTAGAGTTCAAAATCTCCTACTTACGAACCCATTTTCGGTTATGATTTTATTGTGTAAAAAAAAATATTTATGCCTGAACATCCACAAAATAAAATAAAAGGCACTTTTTGGCCATGTTTTTTTCTTGTATAAATCAAAACAGGCGGATGGTGTTAAGCGGGACTTTAAACCTTATCGCCATCTACGTAAGGGTTGTTATTGATAACGGCTCAATTTAAAATATTACAAAATATTGCATCGCCTTAAGATATTACATAAAAAATCAATATAGAAATAAATAAATAAAAAATTAATAAATTGATGAACATATTAGGACTTTATGGTGGCTTGAGTGAAACTCTCCATCTCTGGTGTAGAGGCGCTCCCTGCCACTGGGCAACGGCCTGGACAAGAGTGTTGTCGGATCTCTGGTAGCGCTGACACGTCCCGGCTATTCTGTGGCGCATCAAAGCAGCGACCCCATGCACCCTAATAATCAGGGAAGATGTTTAAATATTGCGGTGAAGTGTGTCACAATCTTTACGCAGATGAAGGGCATTGTAATGCTATCCGAAACGTTGGCTAAAGAAGGAGGTAGCGCAACACAGCATAACACTTCAAAAATAAATCACTATAATATATCTATTATTTAAAGATGTTATAAACTTTAATCATCACAAGAGAGACAACTTTTTCTGTTTCATCTTTGAAGGCTAATCTTTAATACATAATATTTTGGCTAAAAGTCAGTTTGTTCATAGCTATTGAATTATATTTTCATAGTTATGAGTCACCCTGTAAACTAGATAGCAAACTTAATAATATAATACTATCCTCAGCAATGCTTCATCAGAATTAGGTACCACTTAAGCTCCCCTATATACGACGGTAATCTATGTTAATGAAAGGGTAGCTACCCAGGGGCGTGCCGTGGAGTTTTAATTAGGAACAACCATTGCTTTTACTTCATTTATGGAGAAAAAGACCTAAACTCATGCTGGTTTGTGTAAAACTTATACTTATTTAATTTTTGATTTTAGTTTATTTAGGAAACAGAGAGTTGAACATGTGAATAAATTTTACATTTAGTTGAATATAAGATAAACCAGTTAAGTTCCATTTACAATATTTTTTATAGTTACAGGTTGGGAAAAAATAGATATTTAAAGACATTGTTAAAAAAATATAATTAAAAGAATAGATGGACAATAAATTTTTTATTTTTTTTGTATTAGGCAATTCACCCTAAAAAGAGTGCTATGCAATAAAAAATTATCGTTGTGATTAAGGTACATTGTAAGGTTAATTTGTTTTTAAAAGTTTTTAGGGTACAGTAGAAAATATCTTAAAGAAGCCATATTGTAAAACATAAATAGGATATCACCAAAATTTCATTTAAATAATAATAAAAATAAAGGTATGGTAAAGTAGTAATACGAGTTCGATTAATGTAGACAAAAAGTGTGGATGTAAATTTAATCTCTTACGAGAAGTATAATATGTCATAACTTGATTAAAAGTAATTTGTTTACTGGAAGTTATAAGATAAAAGAATAGTTTTAAATTGTGTGTGCTACATAAAAAATGGCAAATGCGAATAGAAATGAAAAGAAAAATCATTGGAGTATTTGAAAGGAGTCATGCTATTTTGTTTATATCTGCCTCAGAGGAAATTTGAATAACCGGAGAACCGTCATTTTTTCTCATAAATATACAGGGTGTATCGGCAAGAACCCGACAAACTTTAACCACCTATTCCTCAGCACATTTGGAGTAAAAAATGTTATAGGCGCTTTGCTGTCCGGTAACATTTTTTTTCCATTAAAAACAAAAAATAAATAAAAAATCCACACTCCGTCACTGTCATTTGCCTTGTTTCTCGCGTTCAACAGCTGTTATTAGCAAGTGCGTCAAAAAGTGTCCTCGCTTTTTCGTACACACTAAATAATAATAGTTAAAAATGAGACGAATGGTGCTGTGCCATTTCGTTGTGATTGTAAAAGCGCGCCAACGTAGGTACGTACGTACATTATTCAACGAAACTCGAACAACATATTGCCAGACGGGTTTTCAAACTTTGACAAAGGATAAAACATTGGTGACATGTGGTGAAAATATGAATACTAAATTTTTTATTAAAAAAAAATGTTACCGGACAGCAAAGTGCCCATAACATTTTTTACTCCAAATGTGCCAAGGAATAGCTTGTTAAAGTTTGTCGGGTACGTGCCAATACACCCTGTATAACAGTTTTTACGTAGTATTTATTTTGTAATCATAAAATATACATAAAAGTACATAGAAGAAAACATATTTACAAAGAGCGAACTTAAGAAGGAAAAAACAGCAATAAGAGGAAAATAAATATTTATTATTTGAAAACTTGCAAACTTTAACCCCCGAAAACAGTCTGTGAGTTTAAAAACAGTTTTATTGACAAAATGGGAGGAAATTTAAGTTTCTTGAACTTTTATTTGCAAAAATAAAATTTTATCTGTAAAATTGGTTGAAAAACACTTTCAAGATACTTTGCATCGGAAAAAGAAAATACACACAAAAAGTTTATGCAAACTAGAGAAACATTAAGGTAAACCTTTTTACACAAAAAAAGGTTCAAACATTTTCTTGTAAATCTCTTAATTAACCGCTTGATATTCGCTTAACATCGCAAGTTTCAGAAGCGTTTTGTAAGCAGTGATAAGGTTGCTTATAATCGAAAACTTTTCGGAAAAGAAAACCGAGTATTACGTAATTACACACAATCACCTAGTTTTTTTACATAATATATCCAATATGTTTGGCCAAATAAGACCAAGAATTAACTTCGATTCATTTGACCATCTTGATTCCTTGATTAGTAAATTAGGTGACTTAAACATGAGCTAAGAATGCCAGAGACTATTTACCGCATAAAATAGACTGCAATTCTAGAGGGGATGCGTTAAGTGGGCAAAGTTGGGAAAAGCAAATCTAAAGGCTGACTATGCGTAGTGTAAAAACAATTGGACATGCAAAGGACGAAGGACGCTGACGTAGCTCAGGAAAGGGATGTTTAATGAGACGTTGCCGAAGTAATGGAAGACCCGAATAGAATGAGGGAAGACGAAGAGATGAGAATTTTATAGTGACACAATGTCAATTGAATTTTCAAGTAATTTTATTAATTCTGGTGTAATTTTAAATTAGTAATCTCCAAGCAAATTAATAATCGGCACGCCCTTGCGCGTAAGTAGTTAGTTGCTAGTTGTTATCAAGTCCCAGACCCCTAGCGATATGTTTACTAACGTTTATGGGTGTCGAGGCCGTAGGACGATAATGGCTTATTCCAAGTTGTAAGATTTAGACGAGCTTGCACTGTGTTATACCGCTTAATTAGCGGCGATTATAACCCTTACGACCACTAACAATGCCATAAATACGATATCGACATGTCAAATAATACTTCGATTTATGTTCGATAACAACGATATACTCGTACATTATACAAGGCACAAAATGTACAATATAGGTGCACTCGGGGTCATCGCTACTGTATGTATTGTTGGTAACTAAGCCTATTTTTTCGTGGTTTTCTTTTGGCCACCCATGCAGAAAATTTTAAAAATTCTGTACCTGTGCGTGTAAAAATATTTTTTTATTTTAATTAAAAAAAGATTTGCATCTAATATTAATTAAATGAATTGTTTTTTACCGGACCGGATTCATCCTTTCTTTCTATTTCTTTATTAATATAAGTTAAGGTACAAACTTTTTAAAAATGCTTTTCGACTAATCGCCCGTATTATGGTAGTCGAAATTTGTGTATCTTCAGGGCCGACCCTATGCACTGCTAATTGCCAAGGCGCTGATAAAACTAACACCTAACAGCCCTAACATATCGCCCTTGAGATTATTTTTCATCAAAATGGCGCTACACAAAAATACATATCAACCGAATATTATTGATTACAGTGATCACCTACCTAGGCGTCCATTGGTTTTGACAAAGGACTGACAAAATTTTACTCGCGCCAGGCTCCGTTTGGCACGGTGACCGGATAACTCATCAAAATGATAATTCATCACAACTTTAAAAAGTGATATAAAGTCATGGAAAGTGATGAAACAAAAACTTTATTAACTGGGTTAAGTAGGTTAGGTTAGGTTTAATTTTTTTTCATCGTTTCTAATGACTTTATATCACTTTTTAAAAGCGTGTTGAATTGTCACTGTGTTGAGTTATCATGGAACCGTTTGGCATATGGCCCGTCCTGTGTATAATGTTAATTTATAATAATAGTACGAAACAACACATAAATAATCTAAATGATTGAATTAAATTACAGGATAACTTAAATAGCGTAGCTGTTTATTGTACCTTCCAAAGGGCATCTCCAGACTGGGTGCAAGTTGCAAGATGAAACCGGTCCGGTCAAAAATAAATACCTTCGGCAAGCCGAAACACACTACAAAAATAATGCGTTTCCGAGGAGAGATTTCCCTCATATCTCCTAGGTGAAGTAAAGTTGGATCAGTTAGTTGGTCGAGCGGTCATCTTTACACAAACAATATTTTCCGCTTATAATAATGGTAGTAGGTCGAATTAAAAATATCGTCAGATTGTTATTAACGTAAAGATGTTTGTGTTTGTTTATGAAAAAAAGGTATACTTTATTTACAAAAAACTGGTTCTTTTCAAATTGTGTCCAATTAAAAATTTCCTGTGGAGTATTAAACACTCGCATTCAATCCGGTCTGTATCGTGTTCATAATTGAATAAACAAAAACAAATCCCTACTAACTCTACACTTAAGCCGGGAAGCAAAACAAGATGTTGTTAAAACGGTGTTTGTGTATAGAGGAGCAGTTATTTTGGCCCAGGAACAGTCATAAAATCGGCACCCAGTTTAGTCTGGCTACGAAAATATTTACAGAAAAGCTCACGCAAAATTACATAAATGGGGGCTTTAATACATTTGTAAATCAGCTCGACTACAAACTACGTATGTACGGTAGGGTGGGCTGTTGGAGCTTTTGTGTAAGACGTATGTCAGATATTTCGAATTGGACCACTTAATGCATAAAATATTTATAAATCATTCCATACTACCATTGAACCCTGTACCAGGTGTAAAAGATTTTAAAATCATACTATTTCTTAGTTTGACAAACCCAAGTTCAATTTTAGTATATATATAGGCATGAGGCCTATGTCGTGCTGTAGCAGATGAACTAGGATAAAAACAAACAATCTAAGTGTGTGGCAACATGTAGTTTATAATAGCCTAGGATTTATACATAATTAACAAAATAAAATAAAACGTCGCCAGATTTTTTGCTAAAAAGTGTTGGTAAATAATAGTACAGTTTATGGCTATCAACTGAAGCTGCAACGATTTTAAACTACCGAAGACAAATTATCGTTAACGCAAAAGAATATTTATTATAAAGGTTTTAAAATGTTAAAACTCCCTCTAAACGTTAAGGAAGTAAAAAGTTGCAGTTTTTCGTGGGTTATTGTCTCAGTATTGTGAAGTCCAAATATTAGCAAGTAGGTAATAGAATATTATTATATTAGTTTTAGAATAGATACACACTAGATGTAAAGCTCAATAAAAATTAAAAAAAAAAACATTGTAATCGCTTTTATTTTAGTTGTTTTTTAGCTCATTTAAACGTTCTTGAGGCAATATGGCACAAAAACAGCGGTGTATTAATTAGCAAAGTATTATTATAATGACATCCTTCACAGTTCTTATTTATACCTAAAACGTTTTAGCTAGTTCTTTTGTATTCTAGAATAGGTTGAACATTTAGAATGTACGTGACTTTTAAATAGAAAACCGCCATCATCAAAAACGAGTCGTCAAACAGCAAATTAAATTGCGTAAACCAAGTTTATTATTAAATCGACATTTGTTGACAAACCGAGAGCTACAAGGTAAAGCGTAGGTACCGTTGAATCTGAAAATCAACAATGAGGTTGTAATCTAAATAGTCATACGCAACTTTTGTGTCATGTATCCTTAGAGAACGATATATTCGAACAAAGTTCTATTGATGGACCACCCTATTAGACCTACGATGTACGTATCGGAGGCGAACCCTTTACACTTCATATGGTAATATTTTTGTTTATCTGTTTATCCTGTCATTCCTATGTATACAATGTATTCTAAACAAGGATATAGTATAACAACAATTACTAACACCTACGTAATATTATCATTTCACCAACAGAATTGCTGCTGAACCAGGCACCAAATCAACGGGGAAAGCCTACTAGTTGCTTGGGATGTTTAATTTAATTAATGAATTCCGAAGTATTACTAAGTGCCTGGCGATTTAAAGAGCTAAACGGGAAAGTGGGGACGACGTTATGCGACATCCTGAATTGATAGCGATACAGATAGGACACTATGTAATGACGAGGACAGATATAAGCTGGGACATACAATATGTCACAGCTGGAATATAACTAGGGTTTACAGTTAATCGCATAAACAGAATAACAACAAGTAATTGGTTATTTTTTTATATCTGGTTAACAAGATTTAACCGGCATTAGGTTGCGATAAACTAAATCGTACTTTCGATTAACTTGATCGTGTCATGTTTTCCAGACACCCCCATCCCCACGAACTTCTTTCATCCACTGAAATATCATTTATAGATCGGTAATTTAATCATACATGACGCCTAAGGGATATCATTTTCTACTCTCCAATTGACGTCGTTCTTCCTATGCCAGGTCTCTCATAAATCAGGGTTGGTTCTAGAACTCTATTCTGGACTGCTCAGCACGCTTCCATTGACAAGTTATTACAGCAGCTTTTTTTAAATGTATTTTTGCATCACATCACATGTCGGATAGTAGGCTGAATTAAAATTTTCAGATTCCACATCAATAGATGTATTCAAAAATGGAATGCCCGAGGAAGACACGAATTAATTATTTGTGGTAAAAGTGTATTAATAATTATTTGTGGTAAAAAGGTATTAATAATTATTTGTGGTAAAAGTGTATTAATAATTATTTGTGGTAAAAGTGTATTAATAATTATTTGTGGTAAAAGTGATGAACGAAGAAAGAGGTGTGAGGAGAATTTATTTATTTATTGTAAGAAACAAACAGCAATTTTATACAGGATAAGTTATGCAAGAGGTTAAATATGAGGTAAGCCAAAATAGTTTCTTATGCTAATGTTGGTTAATATGATATAATACTAAATTGAAATGTATGACTTTCTAACGATTGGTTAGACGCTTAGTTATTGGAGGACGCACGAGGAAGACGTGGCACGATCAAGTGAAACAAATACGTATATATAATTTCCCCCTAAAAGATGAACTCAGTTGTCAGGTACTCTAGAATTCACAACCATA
Organism: Hesperophylax consimilis; assembly: GCF_061612785.1. NCBI lineage: Eukaryota > Metazoa > Arthropoda > Insecta > Trichoptera > Limnephilidae > Hesperophylax > Hesperophylax consimilis. The sequence continues at coordinate 9,737,868 of NC_142856.1, read as the reverse complement.
AAAAATTCATAATATTTATGTTTAAAATTGTAAATGGTAGTGCAGACAGGCTTGATTTAATTAACCTCATCCACATTATTCTATTTAATAACCTTCCAGATCACATAAAGTCGTCAAATTCCTTGTGTACATTTAAAAAGAATGTTAAATTATTTGTGCTATCCGAGGATTTCCAACATATTCTTTCATCTTTGTCCTTTCAAATTGTGGCATAATATTTTGCAAATGTGTATATATTTATCCTTTTCCTTTTATAGTGTAATTGCTTGTCCCTTTCTTTCTTCTCTACTTTTTAAAATAACAGTTTATTGAATTTTTTCTTGCAAATAAATATCAATGAATATCATGGTCACCCTACATGTTTACAAAATTATACTGAAATGAATTGGCTTGAATTAGATTAATGGGTACCATGTTAGGTACGCAATTCGTAGAAACGTTAATGTAACAATATTGTTCTTTTAATATATAATCTTTGTGATATTTTTTCTTTATCATTTTGTAAAATTATTAACCTCAACACAGGCTTGTCCAAGTAAGGTTAAAAATTCCAACGTTAAAAAAGATACAATGTAAAGAAACAATAAATAATAAATTTAATATACCCATAAAAGCTACTCGTTCTAAAACCCTGTTTACATATAACAATTCCAGCACTGAGCGTTTCAAACACTCGCTTGTACCTAGATTACATGAAGTTAGTAATGGGTACGCAGATATATCGAATCGGTTTAACTGCACAGAAGCTAGGTACAAAAAGGCTATACTATCATAACTTCTAAATCATTATTAATTAAACCTAAGTCTACTCATACTTGTTTATAATATTTTGTATGTAATTGTATCTCCTTCTAGAGCTTGTATTCATTTTATACTTTCTGTCGTTATTTTATGATCAAATACCACAGTTAATTGTTATTTTTGTTTAAATTATTTTTGTGACATGTAATTATTGTGTACGGTTTATTTTTACCGTTGTTTAGTATTGAAACAGTTTTGAATAATATTTACCATTATTCCCATCTTATACCTACTATCAAACCTACTATCCATTTCCTTCCTTAAAAACAGCCTTACCCACACTTGAAAAGAAGATGATTTGTTGCATTGTAAATTGTCGCAAGTACAACATTCGAATTCGTGTCGTGTAGCAAGAAGGTGCAATCATAGTGTCCTCATCGTATTATTCAAATGCTTTGTGGTTTTTTTGCAAATATCAAAATCATATAAAAGATTATCTCGTTTTGGAGGAAATCTCACCCCGTGAACAGTGCAAGTTCGTAGAGAGACCTATTGCCGGGATTCTGGGGAATTCAAGGTAGGCTGTTCCTTCATTCCAATTTTCCCGTGATTTTTCATCGAATGAGCTTTACACTGTCGTTTTTTTGTGGATTTGATTTACAGTTATTTCCGTGTAATAGAACACGTTACAACCGTGAATATTAAATAAATAAACCTCAAAACATTACCCCAAACCATTAAAAAGTCTCCGTGCAGCGCCGGGTGCACGACAGCTAGTTTTAAATAAATCCAAATAGCAGGCTAACCGGTTTGGATTTATGCCCTAAACTCACAACATTATTTTGACCCAAAACTCAGTGAAATCTCTACGCCTACATCGAAATTTATATAATAAAATTGAATGAGCATTAAAAAGAAAAACACAGCTCGAAACAATAAAATAATTAAACCCAGCGTTTGTCTGGTGATAAAGAATGATTATGAAAAAAAGCTGTAACAACCTACCTTAAAGGATTTTTTTCTACGTTTGGGCACGGTTACGTGAACCGTGCCGTTATTTGTTACGTTAAGTTTTGTATGGGCTCCGCGCCCGACACGTTACGTGGAAGGGATGTAGGCGGTGAACGAGATGGCTAGGGGATGGTTGTGTAACTGCGCTCGAATTATATGACGGGGTTGCTGTGAACAGACGTGCAAGGGTTCATGAACCGTGCAAACGTTCCGTAAATATGAAATATGCGTAAATTTTTATTAAATAAAAAATAAAAAAAATTATCCCGTGAAAAAGACCCGTGAAAAATCACGGAAAAAAAACGTATAAGCATATAAAAAGTTTGAATAAAAAAATATTTAAAAAAATATAATATAAAAATTAAAATAGGTTAAGGGAGACCTTTTGACCTCTCCAATCGGACTCTCTCGACCCATCATTTTGCACCGCAGTGGGAGAGATGGATCCATACGTTCTTCACTCCTGGACACATTGACCTACAGATTTCTACCCACCCCTCATACCTTTTTTGGTTCCTAGAACTTCCTCTCCGTTCTTTCCCTAAAAAGGTTCTTCACACAGCATCCCCAAAGTTGACATCTGAGGGAAATTATTTATTTTATTTCTGTTTAAAGCTAATGTAAAAAAATCTCTTCAAATTATTCGTAATCCGGTAAAAAACGGAAACGCAGACCGTTTTCTGATATACGTTTAATACATTCCTAATATATTGGAACACGTGTTCATGCACCTGCACCACACCTTGATAATATATAATGACAAAATACCAATATATTATGATTTTTATGAACACTTGAACAGGAATTGTTAATTCACTTTTTAAGGGCCTGCAATCCCATTATTAAACGATTAATTTGATGTGATTCTTAATAAATTTGTAGTATTTTATATGAGAAGTATGTAGTAGTATTAACTTTAACATACCTTTGAGACGTACACGACATACAGTGCTATTCCACAAGTTTAACTACAAAACAAATGCAGCATCCAATTTGCCAATTAACCGAGCTCTTACTCTAAATAATATTTGTCTTAACTCTAACATTGACATTTTTTCGGATTCACTGCCTAAATTCAAACGTGGCATCGCATCATGTCAAAAATTTAAACTGTTCAATGTGCATACCTACAGACACACATACAAACACACACACAAATACTCACATATAAATTACACACACACAACTATATACTACACATGTCACCTGGTAATTAAGGAATAAACGTACCACTTATCAGACATTACAAGGAAACATATCATAGGTACACAACATGAAGTATCTTATTCCTGTATATTGTTTCATCTCTGTAAATCATGTACTGTTTGTTTCTATAATGTAAAATAAAATGAAAAAAACAATATTTGAATGAAATTATTAGTTAAAAAGGCTTGATATGAAAACAGTTAATAAGATTTGAGAATGATAATCATTAAAAAAGGTCGCATTATGAAAACAACTTACATTGAATGTTTGGCAGGCTACGCGGGGACAATGATGATTTATCTGAAAAGAAAAAAAACAACTAAGTTCACAAGATAATACTAAAATCAAGAACGATGTAAAAATATTACGTAATCGTAAATTTTTCAGAAAACTTTCCAAAAGTACCTACTAAATAAAATAAATACTAAGCTCGAAAAACAATACGTATTGAAATAAATTCTTGTTTCACGTTAGTGTAAATTTGTCAGAATACTTCTCGAAAAATACGATAGTTGAAACGGAATAATAATAGCTTCTTCGAAACAAATTTCCAGCAAAGAGAAGAACACAGCAGCGAATTGATCTGGCGCTTTCAAAACATAAAATGAATCTTTTGACACGAAAACTCTCACGTGTGCCCAACACAAAAGACGTAATCTAAGAAAAGTCCCTCACTGGGGGAACGGATTGGAGCACAAAAGCAGGGCCCATTCCAGAATTCATCAATAGTTCCAGAATTTATCAAAAGTGGATTCCGAAGTTATCAGCACTGGCACTGTGGCACTGAGGGAAAACTATCAAAAGTCGTGGCTGAAAAAGAACATAGATGTTAGACCAAAAATGAAAGTGAATGAGACAAGCTGAGGCTTGATTATACTTTATTTTATTTCTTGCTACTAGAATCTCTTCAAATTATTAGTAATACAGTTAAAAACAGGATTGCAGGTCCTTGACTAATGAATTAATAGGTCTCCTGTTAAACTTTTAGTAAAATTCGAAAATATTTTCACGTATTCATAAATGCATTTCGTAATTATATATTATCAAGACAAACGCAGGTGAATGAACATGTGTTCCGATACATTAGGAATTTACTAAATTTATCGGGAAACGGCTTGCAATGCCATTTTTAACAGTTATATAACTCATTTTGGTAAGGGAGGAATTTACAATGCATAAGTGGAAGGTAATACATTTTTACTTAGATAGGTATTTTAAGTTTAATCAAAATTATAAGTTTCATATACAATACAGTACAAAAACAAAAAATTAGGTTAAATAGAACAAACAAAAGTTAAAAATGAACAGTAATCAAGGGTATACAGTATACACCTAAGCACTTATCCATCGTAGGAATTTAGAAAAAGGTGTTTATCCAGACACATAAAAACAATAAATTATGAACGAATACTGGGAAAATAAAAAGAAAGCGAAAGGAAACAAAACAAAACATGATAATTATTACGTATTTTTATTTTTTACTCTAAGTTACTAGTATAATTGAAATAATAAATTGAAGAGGTATCACAGATTTAATAAAAACATATTGTTTATATTAAAAGAAGCACAATATAATTAACATAAATCAATACTTTGAGAAAAACAATTGCATGGGTAAAATATTACAAAAAAAATAGTTTTAAAGCAACTTCTCTAATTTACAAATATTTTACCACTTAGCAATTGAAAAATTTTGAACAAATAATACGACGTCGTGGCTTGCGTATGATCGTAAAATGGATAGATGAAATGTATAGATAATGTTGGAAGTAATTAAAATGAACAAAAAAAATTTTGACCTATAAATTCCAGACAGGAGAATCTGTACAAATTTCATGGCGCCAGAGCTTACCAGTGTTTCGAAAGTGCCCACCCATGAATTTAATGACATTTCACAAAAAAATTATGAAAATAACTAACCAAGCTAGCTCTCTAACATATCCGTAGATGATGGCACAGCATGGAAAGCCACTCAATGATCGGTTCATTTGCATTCATAAATAATATGGATATATCATTAGTATGGACGATGAACGTTGTCCAATTATTATGGCGTCAACAGATTAAAAAAATGATCCAACAAGTTGTCAAGTCGTAATAATTCTCAGCCAGTTAGCAACACGTGACTTGTATATCGAACTGACAAATCGCCTATACTTGGCAAAATCAATTTGTCGCGATCTTCCAATCGAGGCCGGTACTCCGGGCGTCGGTGTCGCGTTTTGGCGTCTTGGAGAAATTCTCGACGCCCATTCTATAACGGGATCGCGCAGCGAAAGGCCTTGCGACCTCCAAACTGGATGCCAAGTTTCCCGCTGTGTACGCTGTAGTGTAATTATTAATTTCTGGAATATTTCAACTTTGTTTTTGATACAAAATAGCGAACGATGGATTATTACTGAAAATCTAAAGAGAATATTACATAATATTATATATGATGTAAAGACGAATTAAAATTAACGCAAGATTAACTCCGTGGTAGAATGGAAAACTACGTGTATTTGGAATAGGAGGTCATAGGTTTAAAACTTGCAAAATAGGTTTTATCAAATTAAAACCTAAAAAGCAGAATGCGAGTACAATCAATTTCGCTGGTAAGAGATAATAATTTGGAATCAAATCTTGCTTAAATTTCTTTCATATGTTTATTTTAGTCACTAGATGTGAAAAAAACAACTGCTTTCGGAACAATCCCCCCCCCCACTCCCTCCTCCTCTCCGTTTTATTCATCCTAACAACATTCACCAAATGGAAGATGCAGTAGATCCACTGACTCCAATCAGACACAAAGAATCGTGTGAGGTAACAGAATAATACAGATAAAATAAGTAATATCTAAATTTAACAATTTTTCTTAACCAAAATTCGATACTCATGAGTATGACTTGAATTTGGAATAACAAGAGTAAAACCACAAATTGTAATATTTATAATATAAGAACGGAAGAATTTGAAATAGAAAAATTAAAAAAAAGATTTGGTCGAATCTAGGCAATGTACCCAGAACCTCAGCCTTACCGTGGCTATGCTCGACCACTGAGCTAATTCGGCCCTATCCCCTTCGATCGCATTTAATTGCATCATACTTCAACTAAGAGCTACCAACATAATCTTTATTTTCGTGAGCACATTTTTATTGACTGCTATCTTTATGTATGATTGCAAGATCCGAACTAAATGCAATCTAGTTTACGTCTTTGATAGAATGTTTCTGTTTGACTAAGAGTCGTTAATATTGTCTTCAATGATTAAATAAATCTCATAGACTATGCTGTATGTTTTAAATGTAACAAAACGAGTCAAAATCTATTTATCTTTTTTTCGCATCTATAAATCGTTTTACTTAAAAAAACCAAAGATCACGTTCTCAGACAACATGTTTTTACTATCAAAAAATAAAAAAGAACCAATAAATAACACCTAATTTGGAAAGCATCTTTCACGTTGCAAAAAATGCATCACGATTTTATAAGCAAAACGAGAATTAATAGCACATTCACGATGACGCAAGTGAATCGAAAGTAAATGAAGTTTCATATTATGAGAGCGGAAGATGATATTCTCATGAAGATTAATGGGTCAATCTAAAGTGCAAAGTGTTATTAAAAATATTATCTTTGATCATCAAAATGCTGTTTTAGTATTATGAGCATTGTAATTACGTTTCCAAGTAATTGCATCATTTCAAGTGAGTAATATAAATTGATTCGCATTATTCAATATTTAGGTATCAATATTTAATAATACATACAATGTCTTTAGAAACCAAAAAGAAGGGTGTATACTGTATTTGACATGCAATCAAAAATCCCTTTTGTACGATGTAAAATTTCATTGGAAAAGTATTTTGAATCATCGCCACTTGAGGTGGAAATGGCGCAATTGTCCAAAGATATAAAAAATAAATTAAGTGAAGAATTATTTGGCATGACACAAAACTGTGACGTATCAATTCCTGAATTAAACCCAAAAAAGATTAGAACGTAAATTTTCATAAACATATTTCGAGATTTTTTTTTAATGTTTATAAGACATGATTTTATGCATAGCACAAAGGATAACAAATTTTTGTATTTTTTCTTAAAGATATTTTTTTTCTATTCTATTCTTATTAATATGAGTTACGCATATAGGAATCTAAGTAGATTACATCATTGATGACAATCATCAAGGAATCTTTAATTTTAAGATTATTTAACACGTTGAACGCCATGTAGGTCACCGGTGACCTCATAACGAAAATCGTCATTTTTCTCCCATAGCGCCATGACGGTCACCGGTGACCGCAGTTAATTTTCTTGATTTCCATGGAAAATTTTGGTTAAAAAAAAAGGAATACGTTTTGATGGTCGCCGATGCCATCTGAGTATTTTTTTTTCAAATTTAAAATGGTAATTTTTCTTCATTTCCACAACGGCGTTCAACGTGTTAAGACAGTCAGAGAGCATGTCGCCTACCTCAAATAAATGAATAGTTTAATAATTCAACAAGTAGGGAACCGAGTAAGAAACCAGAAGGGCTCCCAAGACAGAATACAGTGTCTGCAAAATCCGTATAATAATAGGTTACCGTGTAATTAAAATAATGAAGACTGGTGAAAACGTACCATTATTAAGCATAAATTCAAAGAGAACTCGGAGAAAGAGACAGGGTTATGTACGTAAGTAAAATGAAGCACGCTTAATGATAATTATAACAGGGAAACGCTTTCAGGCTGTTACTTTTACCCTCGAAAGGAACGCGCAGAGAATGATCTATTAATAATGCATTTACGAATAGCTTCTCTCGTTACGCAGTCCAAACACGTCCCATCAGGAAGTGTCCTTTAGGGAGGTAAGTATTCGGTATCAGGCCCTTGTGGCGAATGTGCAGCAACTACAACATTGTTACGTGGTAAAGGGGAAATCAGCTGATTAGGGGTGAATGCCCGGTCATTTTACCAGTTCAATGATCACAAACAACAACAATTATAATAATGATTTATTTTTGGGGTATTATGCCGTGTCCATCGTCGCAGATGTGTGATGATGGACAACGTAATGCTGTCCGAAACTTTGGCTAAAAAGTGAGTAGCGCAACATGGCATAATAGCCCAAAAATACAGCACTTTAATGCTGTTGACAGGGAAAATCTCAAATCATTTACAAAAATAATAATTTTAATTGAATATACTTAACACTTAAGACTCGAATCACGTGTTTTATTGTGATGGTTGTTAAAATGTGATAACAAATTTGACTCCTTTAATTTTGCAGTAGAAAGCTACATATCCAACTATAAATAGAATTAGTACAAAGATATGTTTTTTTTTTTATAAGCAATAATTGTTCGCCTGAAACACTCATCCACATTGAAAAAATCTCCTGATAAAAAATACATGACGCCAACGGGACTCGAACCCGTGTCCATTCGATTTCCGGTCGAAAGCTCTGACCACTGAGCTATGGGGGCTTATTTCTTACCCGAGAAAATATTCAATATATGCTAGTGTTTCATTCAACAATTACTGCTTTTTACATTTTTTCACCTGAGAACAACCAACTTTATTTTTATATGAGAAAGGCATTGTAAGTGCTAAATCTCTCACTAGATGGCGTTGAAACAAATTGTATAAATTTTTTAGGTGAAATACTTGGACTTGTCAAATATTAATTACTATTTTTTTGATAAATTAATGTTTTTTAAAGACAAGATTTAATTTATGCATAGCACAAAGGATAACAATTAATTAATTAATTATAACAACCCGTTGGCGTCATGTATTTTTTATTTTTTATCAGGAGATTTTTTCAATGTGGATGAGTGTTTCAGGCGAACAATTATTGCTTATAAAAACAATTGTTATCCTTTGTGCTATGCATAAATTAAATCTTGTCTTTAAAAAACATTAATTTATCAAAAAAATAATAATATGCTTTTTTAATATTTCCATATTGCCCTAGGATGTGATATGGGTAAAACATTTTGACAGTTAAATTCATAAATAAAAATTATAAGAGTTTATACGAAATAGTCCAATCGAGATTCAGATAATAATAACTAATGGTTAAACTAAGCAACAGGAGTTGAAAGTATTATTTTATTATTGTGAAAAATTATCTGTTGTAACCGAAAAAGGATTAAAAATATATATATTAACAGAGTCCCAGATGATCGAAGTCATTGGGATAATTATGTCATCCCCAATTCGGTTATGTTATGAGGTTGAAGTTGATGGGAAGGAGATGGGAAGTGGAAAGATGGTGGATGGTATCAGGCTCTTCAAATCTATTCACAAAACGTGGCTAAAGCCAATTCAATCAACGTTTCGATTATTTATTTTGAAATTTCACCAGGACGATATGTTCGTATCTAACACTCTGGAAGGTACGGAAAATAAATAAATATATGTTCGTATCTACCACTTTGGAAAATCTATAAATATATGTTCGCATCTACCACTCTGGAAAATGAATAAATATATGTTCACATCTACCACTCTGGAAAATTAATAAATATATGTTCGCATCAACCAAAATCAATGAACATAGTTCGTATATACCACTCTGGAAAGTACGGAAAATCAATAAATATATGTTCGTATCTACCACTCTGGAAAATCAATGAATATATGTTCGTATCTACCACTCTGGAAAATCAATAAATATATGTTCGCATCTACCACTCTGGAAAATTAATAAATATATGTTCGCATCCACCACTTTGGAAAATCAATAAATATAAGGGTAGCCGGGAATGTTATGGTCAAAAAGGACGACGGCTGCGGTCAAGTGATAAATTAAACTGCGGTATTACGAGGACTTTGCCGGCGCATTTAGTGGATTTAATTCATTAACACGAGGCTGATTCGCTCGTAACGAGTTACTTAATCGTTTCCATTTTCTAAGAAATTAAGATTTGGGCTGAGAAGGGGGTAAGAAAGTGCACGTGAGAAAATAAACAGTTCAAGGTTGTCAAAAAGAATACATTAATATGGAAACGAGTGAAGAAACTGTTTTACTGGAGCACTTTCAGAAATGCCGAAATAAATACAATAAAACCTTCCTAGAGATTCAGAAAACAAACTGAGTTCAAATAAAATATTCACACGTCTACACAGTAAATATTCTAAGATTCGTTAGAATCATGCGTGTTAAAGAAGACCCATTTTCAAAAACACCTTGAAATTCTTGAGTTGCGATACGGTTGAAAATGCCGCGTAAAATTGCGAAAAATGCCAAAAAGCGATCAGAAATTACACATTAAAACTAATCTGGAAAATTTTATAAAAAAATAAAATACTACGGTTTGAAGCTCTTATAACCACTCGCACGATTTTTGGAATATTATGCCAAGTTTGCAAAATTGCTTTGAACAATCGCTTGCCATAGTGTGCCAAATCTATAGAACCTAAAAATATTGGATAAAAGGTGAAAATCTAGGTAGATTCATTGGCTTTAAACCGCAGATAGCAGTTTTTTTATGTTTCAAAATTAATATTTTGATGAGTTGTATTAATTCAATAATATGGTAAATGTACACATATATATATATCCCAATCGCTGTTTTTCTACGACTATGTAAAAATGATAATTAGGTATTTTGTTTTTCTACTAGCAGTATATTAAAAAGGAACATTATTTGTAGGTGACTAATCGCGATTTTTAAATTTTCTAATAAATCAATCGCCTTCGTATATGTTTACGTAAGAAGGCGATTGATTTATATGAATAATAATAAACGTGTATTTTTGATACCTTCGTATATTATAAATACGAAAACGTACACATGGTATCAATTTAAGTATACGTCAATGGATATATAGAAAAACAGACATGAAACCAAAAAGAAGGGAAAAAATGAAAATCCGATTTACAAGACTAAAGACGTAGAGCCGACACAGTGCGCCCGCGGCCTTATATAATAAATAAACTCTTGGGCGGAATACACAGTGAAGTAAATAATAAAGTCACTGTATTTTTAGGTACAAACGTTTACATGTAAAGTAAAACGGCACACGTAGCCTCTTATAAACGAAGCTTTAAAAAAAAGGAAAATCTACACAAAAAATAAATGAGGATAGGTTCAATTTTCTTCAACTTGAATGGTAGACTTAGAATTTAATCAGTATGACGTATTAAAATCTCGTGGGTAAACCCAGCTTCTAAAACTCTTCGATTTACTTCAAATTCTCTTTTCATACTGATTGGGAAATATGGCGGCTTGCCATATTTCCTACTAATCTTATAGTAGTCTAGGGTCATGATGGAAATGATATAAACCTATTGCATTTATGTTGAAATCTTATAAAGCAAAAGCGGTTCATGACGCCACAGTTTCGATGTTTAAACTTTTTGAAGCTTTTTACACACTGATTTTCTGCTTTAGAGTAAAAATAAAAAAGTTTGTGTCTTTTTTGTATAGATTAATTTTCTGGAGTGATTTTTTTAAAGTGGGTCAATGATAATTAATTAATATAAAATATTAAACTTCCCAAAGAGGCGAGCGGTCTACGGGCATTTCTCAAGTGTAATTTTGTCTTAAAAGCGGAGAAATTTCAGAAAATATATCCAACAATAATAACACGCATTCTTCTTCTCAAAAAAAAACAAAAAGGCCAAATTCAATTACGGGATTCTCTGCGAATCCGGACTCAAACGCCTCCTCTTATAATAACGACTTTCGAGCTTCCCAATGGGAAGAATAACTGGAATTCTCCGCTGCGTAGAACTCGTAGGAACTGCGTAGGAATCGCACACAATTCGTTACCTTGTATTATTGTACTCACCTATATCCTGCGCATAGGACGATTGTTTGGATTTCAAGACTTCAATCGGAAAGTTAGCATTGTTTAGAAGAAGCGCTTTGATTGGATACAGTGTAGGTGTATTTATATTATAAAGGTGTTTGTTACAAATGAGGCGAGTTATTATATAAGCCAGGAACTATATCAATGTAATTCGGTTAGATAATTTTATAATACAAAGTTGACATTGAAAAAGTTATTGACGTGAATGAAATCATTTATTTTATGGATAAAAAAGCTCGTTTTTAACAGTCTCTGACGTGTTTGGACATTTATGTACAAGATTTGACTGGTAGTTATGTGAACAGTAGACCTCGCGTCCAAGTTCCTAATTTTCTCATTTAATAAATCAAAACCTTTTTTTTCTCTTAAATAATGAGATGAGTAAGTGGGTACTTAAATATTAACCATTATATATTGTACACATCATGTTTTATTTCAAATAAGGAATTATAAAACTTATCCATAGAAACCTTACTATCTCAATCATAATTCTTTTATATAAATTTTATCGGGAAGGTAAGTACCATAACATTGATTATTCCGATTTAACAGCTCGAAGAAGGATCCACGCCCATGGGAACTCTGGTGGGATAAAAATGCGGTATCCAGCACGGCCACCATAGTTTTGTGTACCTACTTACATCTTGCAAGCATGATATTTTTAATTATGTCATGTTTGCACTTAAAAACTATTATTTTTCAATAATGTATACAGTGTTTTTTTACAGGCCTTTTTTGATACTGAATTATATTAATTATAAGATCATTCAATCGATGTTTACCGCTGCCAATCAGTGTCAAAATTTAAACTCAGTTTAATGAAATGTTTACATTGATATAAATGTTTTTCTAATAGACCTTTTGTCGATTCTTATCCTAATCTAGCGTAATAGAGTTTAGTAATTAAGTTACATAGTTTATAAGCTAATGTGAACAAAAATTCACACTTTGTTTATTCAATTGATTTGGAGGATATTGGCAGATCATCTATTTTTATTTCACTTACTTAAATTCCATGTTACCTACGTTTCGTAAACTCTCATGTTTCGTGTTACCTATATTTTGTTAACCTATGCATTGTTTAATCTTATATTTTATGTAATCTGTATATTCTTATATATTTTGTAAACTCTTTATTTTTATTGTATTTAAAAAAATAATTGCATTTTATGTAAAAGCCCTATGGGCGTTTAGATGAAATAAATATTGTTCTCTTCAAATATTCGAACGATACAACCAACATCTTGAGACCGCGGTGCACTTTGTTTAAATATTTTAAAAGGAAAAGGATTGTATAATAAATGTGTTATACGTACCAAACAGTGCATTTATATAAAACATATGTTTGTAGTTTAAAGAGTGCCTGCGGGTGACACATTAGTTCTAATAAATGATATAAAACAATATTATGATGTGATTCCAAAACTTCAATGGCAAGTTCATTTAATACTATATTCTGATAGCATTATAGTATATGAAATTCTTACAACTCTATGGGTAACAGAATTTATAACTTATTTGATGACCCCGTTCCACGGAAAACTCGACCCGACTGAACCAAAAACATTTATTACGATTAAATTAAACCACACAATTTATCAAATAAACTGTTTAACCGAAACCGGACGAGAGCTCTAATAATTTTGTGGTTGAAAGCATTGGCTTAATTGCATCAAATTATAAAAAGCCTTTTTGTTGAATGAAACATTTAAACATTAAGTTTTCGGGTACAAGTTTTATTTCTATTATAAGTAAAATTATTATTATTTTTATTATAAGTAAAAAATACGCACCCTCAGTTTCATCGCAAAATAATAGAATTCAACTCGCTGTTGGAATTATGATTACGTCGAAGGTACTCAATTGTCGATTTTAGATTATCAAAAAAAAAAAAAAGATATCAACAAATAATTAAGCCTCAGATAATATATAAATATTATTTGAAATACTTTTACGAAAAAAGCGAGAATGAGGGATTCTGCCAACAATCAGAAAGATCGAGTTCGATAATTAAAGCGAGCACGAACGTACACCCTTTTCCATAGAGAATAGAAACAAGATGGGACATGAAACATTATTATCTATGAATTTGTAACAAAAAGTGTTGCCAACATAGTTTACCAATATATCACATCTACATACCCCGCTTTTGTTTCTATTTTACACCATGAAACGCATAACTTTTATAGAATACTCGCGTTGATAGTACGTGCAATATGGTCGTAGTTCGGAGACATTCGGCACGCTCTCATGCCATACCTTTCTTTGTTTCTATTTTACACCATGAAAAGCATACATAACTTTCATAGAATACTCGCGTTGATAGTACGTGCAATATGGTCGTAGTTCGGTGAAATTCGGCACGCTTTCATGCCATACCTTTTTTGTTTCTATTTTACACCATGAAACGCATAAATTTCATAGAATATTCGCATTGATAGTACGTGCGATATGGTCGTAGTTCGGGAACATTCTATCTTCATTCTTCCTTTGTTTCTATCGTCCCTTTTCATAACAAGTTTTACTCAGTGATGTATATTAAATATGAACATTTTCCTTAAAAGTGGTCGAGTCACCTGGGTCCGCAACAAAGTTTCACACTCGCTTACAAAATTCTACGTCCTTTGTTATCCCAACTGGGTTATGATTGTCCGTGGCAGTTCACGCTCACGAGACCAGACAGTCGAATGCATGTCTTTTTAAAGGTCGAAAGTAGAATAAGGCTTATACAGTGTTGCGCATCGCGACGGAGGAGGCGAAACCGGGCTGGCACGAGGGGAGGAGGATTACAGACTACGGAGACTCAGATAATGAAACGATGACGGTGCAACTCTACGCTAAGAGGATTAGTGTAGGTATAAGCCTGTTGTAACATAGTTACATATTCACAAGCCAGATATATTTATTATTACTACTACTATATTTATATATGCAACTTGGCGCACTCCGTGTTGCACGACACGCGGGTTAGGTACGTAATGTTAAATTCCATTATGCTACGTATTCATAATAATAATAATATTGTTACCTATTCGAATATTCCACGAGTTCCGTGCAAGAGTGGAAAAAATATGCGATTCGGAAAAAGCGCATTGCGCTTGTGACTGCTGAAATGCATTAATTTTGAAACAATTAAGAAATAGAAAATGAGGCTGTCATCGTCGTTGCTTACGTGAAAGCTGTGAAATTGAATATTTAAATAAGTACATACGGAACAAGTCGTATCACGCATGGGAAATTGAACTCTAATTATAGGCACAGTATTCGTCTTTAGCCACAAGTCAAGAGTGTTTATATTCTTAGTGAGCTTTATATCGCCAAAAATATAGGTAACAGGCATAAAAATCGCTTGGCTTGGAGTCCAGAAACAATCGATTTAAATCGTAAAAGTGGTTTTATTTATTTTGTGATGGAAAAAATTTTACAATAAAAAAAGTTAATCAAGAGATTGTGTGGTGTGTATGTGATGTCTGTATGAATGTGTGTAAGTGCAAGCGAGATAGCATGCTTGCGAGATGCTATAAAAGGCGATGTATACTAGGATTGTCCCTGTATTGTTACAAGCAGCTCCCCAATAAATACCAGTACATAGATCACCTAAGAGTATTATTGTGTACGACCTTCACCCGTTACAGTACTCCATACTTTACAAACTATCATAGTGAATCTTAGCCAAAAAGTTGTGTCTTTAATGCTTTTATACATTTCTAATGAAAAAAAAATTTTAGTACTTTACGCTTATTGTTTTATAAAGTAATAAAAAATATATATTTTAATTCTGCTCAAAGGAAACGATTGGGAAAATTCAATTTATCCAAAGCTTGGTTTTTGGTATCCGTAATGGAAACAGATTCGTAGTAAAGATTAACCGAAAATAGTGATTTAGCATTAAGTTTGACCTTAATGACCTCGTTCTGTGTATAAAGTTTTGTTGATAAAACACTTGGTAATTTCTTGATAGAATTTGGAGAACTGATTTGTATGGAAATCGGTAAAAAAAACATGTTCCTATGAAATGTGATTTTAACGAGAAAATTAACAAACCGCGTCGAGCGAGTGCCAGTTTAATAAGAACGGCATGATTGTATTTCCAGTTATATAGAGCTTTTAAAATAATCTAGATAAATGTATAGGTACCTACGTAAGAGATTCAGACACAATTTAATCCGTTGTACGATCATGTACTTTGCTGTTGTTTTATCTCTTGAAAAGAGAAAAAAGGTGAGTTAAGCCCACGGACCTACAAAAACAGACAACAATTTATTATTATTATCTGAAAGCCGACAAAAAATAATCCTCGCTGCGGTAAAGCATGGTTATTACAATTAATTTTACGATGCGTAACAACGGGCAGCTTCTGAGTTATTATTAATCGTTTATAAAGCTGCGGCGCAAAGAAATATTTTCAAATGAATAACTGCCGACGCGGCGTGCGGAATTACAAGGCGGCAACAAGAACAAACATTCCTCGAAAAGAATATACAAGAATACGACGAAAATCTGGCTCAAAAAATGGAAAGAAACATTTCGTGACAATGACGTGTTAATATCGTTAAGGAGAGTAATGGAAAGTAGTGAAAACGATTCGAATGTAGGGAAAATAAAAAAACATTACTCCTTGACGAGTGTGGCGTCTGAAAATGCACGTTTATCTGTATTGAAAAGCTAACTGAAGACCTGAAAGTAAATTGTTACTTTAAAAACCACACCGTAAAAATAAGCTCTTTAGGGAATTTTGTTTTGCTTTTCTTTGTCTTTTGTGCGCTCCTCTTTAAATTATAGAGCAGCTCTACAATATTTACGAAGAAAGTTAGAAACGTTTCATGTACATTGAGCCTTTGAGAATGTCCAATTAAGTAATTTCCATAAGCAATGGAATGCACAAGAAGCAATAGGGTGAGGCTCCTTTCAGACAAGGATTTGATCGATTTTTAGAAAGCTACATTCAGATAAAAAGTATATTTTAATATAAGAAGCCCACAGCAAATAAGTAAATATAGTTTATATTTTTTGCTAATACATTCTACGAATGTATATATCAAATGATAAATATGACATTTGTAGTATATTATTCAATAATTCAATTTCAATAAGTCGCAATATATTTCTTCATTCTTAGTTACACAAAAGCTTATTTGGCGAATGGAGAAACTGGCGGCTAGGGGTGCAGGAAGCGGGGAAGGTATTATCTAAATTGTCCGTATGAAAGTGCGGAGAAATTGCCACTCAGCTCGAACTCTTATTGGGGCCGAACGGGGACCGCTGGAGTTTCCCGAATTTCAGAGCTATTTTCGGAAAAACAAATAATACAATAAGCGAACGAGAAGGAAAAAACCTAAAAGGAATGAAGAAGTTTATTTTAAAATAGGATTTAACCAGAACCTGAATTTGAGGTTACAGGCTTATTTGTTGTGACGGAGTCAACATAAAGACAATATCAGCCTGTTTTTTAAGGCTTCGTAAAAATGGAAAAAAGGTAATAACAGATGAACTTATATTTCGAACTCTAGATAATGATAAAAGAGGTAGGCGTAGGCATCTCCTTATTAGAGTACTAAATTTTGTTAATTATTGACAAGACGCCAAGTTTTAAGTACTTCGTAGAATTTGTCAGTCAAGAATGTTAATGAATTAAGAACTGTTGTGTCAGGCGTTTCATTGTCCCTAGAAGCAGATTATCTCGCGATTGAAGTGGCGCGAATGAAAATAAGGTAAGGTAGTTGGAAATGAGAAAAATAGCGTTTTTTTATTTTTTTAGATAAAATACGCCACACGATCATCGGAAAATGAGATAACAGCCATTTCGACCACCGTTGTAAGCCTATCTAACACTCAGATAGGGTAAGATTGCACATGGTACGGGGTTGATATCTTAGGGAATATAGAGCCAACCGTAATCGAGGTCTTCAGAGGACAGTACTATGAGCGTACGTGACTTTATATAACATCATTTTGTTCCAAAGAGCAAATCTCATATAAGTGTTACAAAGATAAGCCAAAATGCGGCCCGTACAGAGCTGCTGCAAGATGGGAAACCTTGCAATCTTAGACTGGAAAAAATAAATATCTACCCGAGAGAGTAACACCCAGACAGCATTTTGTACAACGAAATGAAGAAAAAGTGATTGGTGTAAAAATATCAAATGAAAATTTTAATTGTTTTGAATAATGGCGAAAATAGAAAGAAATGTAACAACACGCTTCTGTAAGGTATCTACCCTACTGGAGACAGGAGCAATTGTCGAGTTCACTAAGTTGCGCTCTCATGGGACATAGTGACAATAGCCAAGATGACTACAAGCGAACTTAGAAGACAGATCGGTGTTTTTCACTGTTTGACTGTATCATCTTACATGGACACTACTTAATGTAAAGTTTGTGCGTGCTGTGATATTAAAATAAGTTATTTGTGGGGCTTTAAATAATTACAACTTTTTTATTATTATTGTTATCAAGTTTAATTTGTAGAACTACGAATTACCCGGTTAACGTGATCAATGCATGCAATCAATGGCCAGTGAAAGTGCATTGTATAGTTTTGTTGCAAATTATCTAAAATTTCTTTGCCCAAAGTTGTTTTAGCGAAAGGGATTAAGTAAGAGAAAATGCCCTTTGGTTCTAGTAATTTGTTTCTTCTAATACTAACAGTTTGGACATTGGCAAAAACATTTCTACATTTGAATAGGTATCCTAGTACGAGTATGTTTTTGGTATAAAGTTGCTCATATTTATCATTAGTTTCTGAGTTTTAAAGATCGGATCAATATCTGCTTCATTTTCTTCTCCCCGGGCAATGATACCAATACTTATGCCCTGGCTCTAATTTTTACTGGGAACACTACAATGTTGACTAAATCAAATTCATAGGCGTTAAGACAATACAATAAAAAGATGCTACCGACTAACTGTTGTGCTTGCTTTCATGAAAACCAAAAAATAACAAAAGAGTTGTGTTTTATTTAAATAATTTCCTTTTATATATTCCATAATATTATTATTAAATTTATTACAAAAAAGTTCTTCAGACAGTTTGATAATGCCTTTAGAAGGCAAACAGGCGAAACAGAAAGGCTGTCACGCCTAATGATAATAATTACACAGCAGAACTTGTTTATAAAAAATATATATTTTTTTAATAAATTGAGTCATAATATTATCGAATATATATAAAATTAAAACTTAAAATTACAATATAATTTTTTTGTTATCGGAAGAAAACAGCGGGTCGTGAAAGCAAACTCAATAGGTAGTCTGCAGCATTAAATTTCTCTCGTATTTTCTTAACGCGTATGATTTTGCTGTAAACTTTAAGGACGGATTGATTCATACAATTTGAACAATTCATCAATTTTAAAGTCCTGTGAAGATTTTATTCAAGTTCTCTTTTTATTTCAGTTTTAGGCCAGTAATGATAAAATAATAGTACTTTAATAGAACCTTCACACAACTTGAAAATTAATTAATTCTTCAATTTTGTGAAAAAATTTGATCAATTGTTCTAATTCTGTGGAACAATCTGAATAATTGTTCAAATCGGGAAATCAATTTGATTAATTGTTCAAATTCTGTGAATCAATTTGATTAATTGTTCAAATTCTGTGAATCATTTGATTAATTGTACAAATTCTGTGAATCAATTTGATTAATTGTTCAAATTCTGTGAAACAACCCGTCCAAAGTCATCATTTTATAGCTTTTTCAATTGTCAAAGTTTTATCCAGACTATTAAGTATTGAGCAAATCATATAAAGGTTGAACATCACCAGCATGCCTGCATTGATCACATTAACCGGGTTCCTGCACATGTGAAACCAATAATGTAATTCGTAAAAGACTGAGAGGATTAAGATTAAGGTGACATAGCACTCTTTTTAGGGTGAATTGCCTAATACAAAAAAAAAAAAAAAAGATTAAGGTGCTGGATCATGGAGGAATGGAGTTTGGCGAATAAAGCGATGGTGGATGGGTGGTCCCCAGCGGGGTAGGAATTTTTATTGAGGCGTCAAATACCATTTCAGGTTGGGGAGATGGAGAATCCGCATTCGAGGGCCGCACCACAATGATTTTATTAGATTTCTGCCAGGTCCCCAGGGCTCACAAGGTGACATATATATTGGAAAATGGAAATTATTTTATTTATTTTATTTTTCATTTTATTTTTATTTTTTATTTATTAGCGTTATAAACAGTCTTTATACATGCATATATGACAGTGATCAGAGTATTTATGTCATTGACCAATAACATAACGACAAAACAAATCATAACAGAAACATAATATAACAACATACCAAATAGAAACAATTCTGATAAAGTACATCAATTATGAAAAAATATTAATCAATTAAAATATTAAAAAAATAAATGGAATATTAAGCTTTTTTGGTTGAACATATGGCATAAGATGCAGTATCACTTATTTACGAATGCTGTGAATTTAGCTAGGTTCGTGTTAAACACATCGATGTTTGGGCATAATCTATTATATTTGCTACAGCTTCTTCTTATAAATAGGTACATTTCAAAGGTAATTTGTATAAACGCAATATAATATGGAAATAAAATAGGTAATGAGTAATTATAGGGGCTGTCTTGAAATAAGTATTTGTAGATACGTGACCTTACTAGAGTCCCAACAACGGCTCCCAACCATCTGGTGCCAGTAAGACAATGGCATCCCCAATTGGGGTATGTTGTGAGGCTGAAGGTAGAGAGGGGGAAGAGATGGGGAAGTGGAAGGTGGGGGAGTATCTAGCTATTCAGATCTGGTCACAAAACACGGCTAAAGCCATTTCAATCAACGGTTCAATTCTGAATGGTGCTTTTACAACAGGGCGATGCTGAGAGTATCTTCCACTCCGGACCGTATCTAATATAATTGAATTGTGAAATAACACAAATCAATCAAATAAAATTTACTTGAGCTCTCCAGGATTTGAACCCACGACCTTCGGATCATTAGTCGAGGGCGTTACCCCTTCACTACGGAGTCCGCAAAAATAATAATAATACAACAATAACTTCGTGTTAAAATCTGTTATCGAGAGAAAACATAAACTACTAAGCAAAGTAACTGATATTTTAGATTTCAATTTGTACACAGTCAAAGCCAAAAAATAAAAAATTAGTTCAGCACTTTTTAAATAATCTAAATAACGATATTTCAATAATATATTTTTTTACTACACGTACATAAATTTCAATGGTTCTTTAAAGTTAGTGAGATAATAACTCAACAATGTTGTATATTATGATGTATTTTTAAAAACTTTTTAATTGTGTTATACTGTTGTTACCAATTTAATTTATTATCATTATGTAATAGCCCATTAGGGGGTAAATAAACAAATTCAAGAGTTTTTATTTATTTATTATTATCACACCTTGGGTGGATTTTACAAAGTAAGAAAATAGCGCTAAACTATACTCAAAGTATCTTCAAAATACAAAATTTTCCTCTACCTGTCCCCCTGGAATAATGAGCTTCCATCTGAAACGGCAATGTTATGCTATATTAGGCTCTAGAGATGTTTAAAGAGTTCATAATCGCATACCTTTGTTATGTTATTAAAAAAAAACTACCTAGTATTTATATAAAGCAGATTTTCACACATATTGGCTTGCCTACCAATGGACAATGGACAATACAAGCGGGAATATAACACGTCAATCGGTTTAATTGTTGGCAGATGAATCATATAAATGCGTTAAAGATCGACGATTAATTAAAATAAATCGTTTAATTTATTTAAGATATATATCCATCTAACCATTGGGCGCATTTTACACCCGTGTTCTAAAATTAATTATAAAAAACACCCTAATATTATAGAACTTCCTTCTTATTCTGGCCCTAGTAAAATTAGATTGTTAATATTAATGTTTGTTGTAAGTTTCTACATTTGTAAAAATATATGAACACAAAACTGAAAAGTAACATAACTTGGAAATCAACTTTGAAATTTGATGCATTGTTAAAATTCTATGAAACAACCCGTCCTTAATCTCCCACACATTTAAACGGTATTCAGAGTTTGTGAAAATATCCCATTTTCCAACTTAGTGGATGGCTACATCTAATTTATAAAAGCATCATTCCTAAAGCCTATTTTTCATCATCATCATTATTTAAACACCAAGCTATCGTAAGACCCTAATAGTCGCAGAGCCTTAAAATCGACAATGCAAATAAGGCTCTACCATAAGATGGCTACCGGATAGAGCGAGTCCCTTTAATTTACCCACCATTCCCGCATCCTGCAGACATTCCGCGTGCCTCCGTATTTGATACGAAATTGGTTCATACGTTCCTAAGTGCTATATCCTGACGCGAGAGCCTACCCATATTACGTTAAACGTGAAATTACCATACTGTTAAACCCGAATTTCTCCCGGCCTTCGAGCGCCGACTTGCTTATATACTGCTTGAAAGTTACAGTTACGGGGATAAGTTTAGAAGCATCAGAACAAAACTGGAAATTTATGTAACTATCTACTCTGTATTAAATGAAAAAAAGACACACTATGTAATGCACCACCATTATTTAATTAATAAATAACAGCAATCTCTTTTTCCCTTGTCTCAAGCTTCATCGGGGCTAATATATTAACTTTTATTAATATTTAATACACAAGTTAATATATATTAGTTGATATATATTAGTTAATATATAGGTATTAAGTCCAGATAACTTAAAATGATGGCAATATTGAAATAAATGTCCCCAATTCCCATTTTTTAAGACACCATAGCATTTTTCACCTGAATATTTTCAAAAATAATATCGCCTATTTTTCTCTGACCCAAATGTGTCGACCGTATAATAATATTGAGTGTGCTGAAGTAGATATTTTCATCGATAATTTATAAGGATTCAGAAAAAAAGATTCTGCCATTGTTAAAAAAATACGTTGCACTGATTATATTATGTATTACTTGCGTCTCTTACTTTTCTGTAATATTTGTGTTTCATATATATTTTTAATTTTGATTTGTTTTATATTTTAATCTTTATTTAGGTATATAAAAATTAATGTGTCCTTTGGCTGAGTAGATTTTGGTAATTGTTGTACCTATGTGTATATTAACTGAGTTTTTATAGCTGGATTGTTCTCACGTAAGTGAGATCGTCTGTAAAAACCCAGTATAAATAAATAAATCAAAAATATGTTTAAGCCCTGAAAAAGCTTGAGATCAGCAAAACCTGGCGGCTGGCTGTCATTTATTAATTCAATAAAAGTGGTGTATTTCAAAATGTGTTCTTTGATTTAATATATAATGTATTTACTTTATTCGAAAAATATCTACTCTGTATCAATTCTTTCAGTTGTCGCTGATGAAACCGACTTATTAATTGCTCAAGGTTCAAATTATAATTAATTCCGACGAATTCGTAAAGATCATAAACATATATTTCTTAGAGCGATAAGATTAATAAAAAAGTACCTTACCATTAGAATATTAAATATCAATTGGGACAATCGAGGATAGTTTTTGTTCGATTGGCGTAGAATTTTCTATAGGCTTCTAAGGCGTTTGTGGAGAAGGAATATTTCCGAAGCGCTGCAGTACATCGGGTGACGAAATTGTTCTCGATGGAGTTTGTTACATACAGTATTCAACATAAAACAAACAGCTGTTAAAAATTAGTCAGTATACAGGAGGTAACTGGAAACTATCAATCTACAAATCCAGAGTCCTTAAAAACTTTGTTGGGTAAGCTTTCATTAGAGAATAAAATTAATTTTGTCTACTGAACAACAACCAAACATATTTTTTCTACAAATTTACGAAATAAGGATTGTCATTTTGGCTTGACTTATTAAACGGGTTACAAAACTTTGGCACTTCAGTGTAGAGCACGCATCCAGCCTAGGTAGATCTTTCAGTCACATGAATTTCTGTTTGAAATATATTTAAATTAAATGATAACATGCGAAGTATCGGGCGGGACACGCCACGGGCCGGTCCCCGTGAGTCTGCTCATTGTTTATGTGCCACAGATGGCAATTTTTGCCGCTCGCACGCAAAATACTTTGCATAGTAAGTGAATGATAACAAGAAACCCAATGGGACACTAATTGTGAACATTTTTGTAGAAAAACTCGAGGTTTCAAAATTTTCTGGAAAAGGTTCTCGAGCCCTCGAAAACTTCTGTTAGGCCAATATATAATAGAAACAAAAATTCAGATATGGCGTGGAAGCGTGATGATTGACGGCAAGTTACAACCAAACTACAAAGCGGAGGAGCCGAAGAAATTATGCGTTTGGTGTGTAGGTAGACACAAAGGCGGAGATCCACTGTGTATCGTTTTAACAACAACATCGTTTTAACTAACATGGTTCATGGCCCATTTCATTTGTTTCTATTATTTTTGATTAGGACTTACACAAAAAAGAAAAAAAAATTTAGAATTCGGCATTTCAGTTATTTAAACTAGATTCTTATCGTCTTCATGAATCGGCGGCCCATTTCCGAGAAGCAAATTGACACAGACAAAATTATTAACATCTTACACGTCGACAGCGAGACTGGTAAAATAAACTTATAATAATATTATAATATAAATAAGCCAAAGAATCAGTAAATGAAAAATGCTCTCAGAGAAAAAGTCCCGACTAATGTGACAACAAAAAATTATATCTCTTCGCTTCCCAGAATCTTACCTACATCTGAAAATAAGTCTGGCATTTTTTGCCTCAGGGTTCCCAAATCGTTTCTACGACAATTCGATCAAGTCAAGAGTGGATATTCTTTAACGTCGTGCCGAGGTGAAAGACTTATCTTATATATCATCGTAAATCTTGTGTAACCTGCAATGAGTAGCGTTGATGGATGATTGTAATTGGAACCAAAAGGAAAGTGATGGAGTTATTAGTTGGGTTCGTTTAAGGTAAAGTAACTGGGAAAGGCTAAATTTGTTAAAATATAGATATTTATTTAATCTACGACAGACGAAATTGATATGAAGGGGTGTCGACGCTAAATAAGCATTTTTTTCAAATTTTCTTAGTTAGTTCTACGTTTCTCAAGTATTTTGTTAAAATTTGGAATTTAATAGACTGGCAAATGAGGGACTGGTTGAGCCTTTTCCTATGGATCTTACAAAATTTGGCGACTGAGCCTTATAAAAGATGCAGTGTAGAAAAACTACGTTAAGGATTATCCAGGAAATAAAACGAAACAATATTAAAAAAAAATCATAAAATCTTCACCGTTGAGATTCGACACAAGGGTTCCATGATATTTCGTCAAAATGAAAATTCAACACACCTTTAAAAAGTGATATAGAGTCATAAAAAGTAATGAAAGAAAAACAAGGTTTAATAGTTACCTATGTAACCTATTTAACCTAGTTTTGTCACTTTTTGTGGGTGTGTTGAATTGCCATTTTCATGAGATACCCGGTCACCCGATAGAAGTGAAAAACACAGGTTTTAAAATCATGAACTATTACATTGACAGCCCATACCTCTTGGAATGCTATAAATTGTTTGTACCGAACAACTACCGTCAGGGTCGACGCCAAGACTTGCTCTGTATTCCACACGGAAGAGCGGACGTTATGGCCCAGCATAGCATGACAAGAGGTATGGTGCTGCTAAATGATACCTGTAGGTCTCTTGACATTTTCAACATTGGCCTTAAAGATTTCAAAAGCCATTTTAGGCAAGAATTCTAAAATATCGGTTATTTTAAAATGTTTCATTTAAAGCTTTGTATATTTCATGTGTATTGTGATAGGATTGAATCAATCTGTAATGCACAAAAAAGTATATATATGACAAGCGTATTGGGTTTGGCAGGGGTGAAAACCCAAATAATAGAAACAAGGGAGATGTTACATGAACCATTCATTATCAGTATGAAGTCACGCGAGCCAAAATATCGCAAACATCGTTCAACCATAATTCTGCAAATAGCATGTACTCAGCGGCTCTGCCTTGATTTCCGTCTACACACCAAACTTATAACTTTGGCTCCGCCTTATGATAGTTCGTGTAGATTGGTAATAGCTCGGCGACAGACGGCACACTTCCATCCCAGTGTTTCTATTATCTACAGATGAAACTAAGTCATTTCCTAACTGATGTCGTAGCTGAAAGCATAAAACCACAACAGCCTTATTTTTACGCTTATTTCAGGAAGTCGGCATTACACGTCATCATCATTACCAGGTTCGATCAGAGATAAAATTGGTCCAATCGGAGGAGAGATTTTCGTCCTTTCACGGGGGATACTCGTGATTATGGTTAGAGACGGGGGCGGCGTCGGAGCTCACACAGCTCAAACGGAAAGCTAATTACTAAGGGGGGCTTCTCTGAGCTTAAAAACGAATGGTCCAACGTGGTGCAAGCTGGTGTTATATCAACCGTAAATGGAATTAAATATTAAGATCATAATATAATATTTACATGAAACACTCAATTTACGATTGCTTCTAATAGAACAGGTTACTTTGGGAGGCGGGTATGGGCACCGCCGCCCCGGAAATCATTTATGGGATAACCAACAACTATGCCTTAGGTCACCCCAAGTGGTTCGCTTAAAAATTTTAATATAGTGAAGATTTTATGATTTTTTTTTATATTGCTTCGTTTTATTTCCTGGATAATCCTTAACCCTTTCCTTCCTGACGGTACAAATTTGTACCTGTTGATTTCCTGCCTAAAATCTATGCCGCATTATCGTCTATACCTTTGCTAAGCCTGACGATACTTTCTAGTACCGTCTAGCTAGCCAATAACAGCAAAGTATTTGACATACGGCGATTTGGCGCCAAGTAGGGCAAATAATAAGTCTTCGCAACGACGACCGTAATGCGTGGTGACGTGCTGTTGTTTTAGAAAATATTTAAAAATAGTTATTACTTGGTAAGTGCCATTATTGTTTATTACACTTGGAAATTAAGGTTTTGTTTATGTAGTAAATGTGTTTTTAGTGCATAATTCTAGTTATTAGTGTTTGAATAACTCGAAAAATCGTTAAGGACTAATAAGTACCGTCAGTAACTTCTTGTTATACTTTATTTGTTTGAGACATGAGTGAAATTTATTATTTTTATATCGAACAAGTCCACGAATGCATATGAGACAACAATTTTTTTTATTTTTTTTTTGATTTATTAGATTCTTATATGCCTTGAAGAGGTGAATCATTTAAATTTACTGAATTTAAAGTTAATGTTCTTTATACAAATAGAACGGCGTCATATGCGCCTCGCAATTTTTACCTCATGTGGGTATTTTAAAAATAATTTTTTTTATACAATCGTCCCGTACAATTTTTTTACGCTTTTTTCAGGTCTTCAACTTGAGGTTACAAATGAGATCGAAGAAAAAAATGGAGAAGTAAGTCAATGCGCATTACCCTCCGGTTCTTCAGAAACTGTTGCTTTGATACCATCTAAAAAGAAGAAGAATATTGAGCCGAATCATAAATGGAAAAAACGCGATTTAGAAACTTATCTTCCAGAATATTCTACAAATACGGGTGTGGTCGAAGAATGTTTTGCTGGATGTAATACACCCACCGATATTTTTTTAGTTTTCATTGATGATATTCTGGATATAATTATATATCAAAGTAACTTATATGCAGTCCAACATGATAAGGTCCTCAACCTAAAAAAGGAAGAACTGATGGCTTTTATTGGAATGAACTTTTACATGGCCTCCAATACTAGACCTTCATGGACAGATCATTTTTCGTCGGCCCGTGATTTGAACAATCCTTTGGTAAGCAAGACCATGCCCAGAGATAGATTTGCAATTATTTTGTCCAACCTCCATTGCAATGATAACTCTCAACTGCTTCCTAACTGCAAAGACAAACTATACAAAATCAGACCTATAGTTGATGCTTTGAACAAACAATTTCAAGGGTGCTACCACGGAACGAGAGAAGTGAGTGTTGATGAATCAATGATAAAATTCAAGGGAAGGTCAGTCTTGAAACAATATCTTCCGATGAAACCAATAAAGAGAGGCTATAAGCTATGGTGTCTGGCTGACCAAAAGGTTTTATAAAAAAATTGATGATTTATCAAGGAAAAGACGAAGTAATGAATGCAAAATTTTCCGATTGCACTTTAGGAGAAAGAGTGGTTTTGGAATTGACAGAATCTGACTGGGGGAAGGATAAAGTAGTTTACTTCGACAATTTTTTTACATCGGTAGCTCTACTGGAGAAACTGAAGACTGAAAGAACTTACGGATGTGGAACAATGAGGGTTAATCGTAAGGGTGTACCCAACAATCTGTTAGCTGACTCTAAATTGAAACGTGGAGAATGTGACTATCGATTTTCTAGTTTGGGCATCGGGTTTTGGAAATGGAAGGACAACAAAGTCGTAAACATTGCTTCGAATTTTCATGGCAACGAAGAAGAAACTGTAACTCGCAAAGAAAAAAGTGGATCCAAATCGACAGTATCTTGTCCAAAATCTATCAAAGACTACAACTCTTACATGGGCGGTGTAGATACAGCTGACAGATTGAGGGCCTTGTACTGTGTAGACCGAAAGTCTCCAAAATGGTGGCACAGATTGTTTTGGGGAGTTCTGGATATAGCTTTTGTAAATGCATATATTGTTCATGGGCTGATACTTGAAAAGACTTCTGTAAAAGAGTTTAGACGGTCAGTTGCACAAGGATTGATGACAAAAAAAAATCTTGACAAGAAAAAAAGGTTATCGAGGGAAAACCAACCCAGCCCTGGCCCATCTAAAAGGCGCAAAGCAAACTATTCGACATTGAAAGATGTTAGGTTGGGTAACAGAGGCATACACTGGCCTACTTTTGTAGAAAACAGAGGCAGATGCGAAGTATGCAGCATCAAGAAGATACAGTCAAAGCCTCACTCAAAATGTTCTCACTGCAATGTATTCTTATGTCTAAATGAAAAGAAAAACTGCTTTACTGAATACCACGAGATTCATTTTTAATTATTTATAACTATTAATATTTATTTAACGATTTAATTAGTTTAAAAAAAAAACCTATGTTTTAAAAGTTCCTATTATACACATTACTATGATACACAAAGTTCCTGACGGTACAAATTAGTCCAGGTCACAGTAATAATACCTAGAATGCAAATAAAAATCTAAAAAAAATTTATGTGTTTCCTTTACAACATATTATTAAGAATCTCATATAAAACCATTAATTTTGTACTTTTTTCTCATAGCCGTTAGGAAAGGGTTCATAGTTTTTGTATACTGCAGCTTTTATATAGCTCAGTCGCCAAATTTTGCAAGGTTCATAGGAAAAGGCTCAACTAGTCCCTCATTTGCCAGTCTATTCAATTCCAAAGTTTAAGCGAAATTTTAAAATTAAAATTAAAATTAAAAATAAAAGAATTTTTGACCTCTCCAACAGGATTCTCTCGGAACATGGCCTTGCACCTCAGTGGATACGATCCTTCACTCCTAGACTCACTGACCCTAAGATTCCTCACCGCTCGTACCTTTTTCCTTCCCAGAACTTCCCATCCTTCATTTCCTAAAGACCCACAACACATCATCCCCAAAGATGACATAGGCCCTGAGAGAATTATTTTCCTCAGGGCCTCCTATGTGGAGCTCGTGTTAAAAAATGTGGTTTCAATGTGGTTGTGGTTACCCTGTTTCGTGTTCTAACTGTGTAGAAATGAATTCGGGGAACACAGTTAAATACCTAGGAATTACTATAGACAGCCAACTAAAATGGACAAATCACGTAGAAAAGCTTGTAAATAAACTTAGGTATTTAACTTACATTTTTAAACGATTAAATAACATAGTTGATATCAAAAGAATGAAACTGGTTTATCATGCATTGGTACAATCATCAATATCTTATGGAATAATTGGATGGGGGGGTATCTATAATAACCACATTAAGCCGCTAGAAATAGCTCAAAAATTAATACTAAAAATAATGTTGCAAAAAGATGTTACCTACCCCTCCTTCCAATTATTTCAAGAAGCTAAACTCTTAGATATAAGAAAAATTTACTTTATGCAATGTCTGAAATATATATTTTCACGAAATGTACATTTTACAAAAAACGAAAATCGTTCTAGCAGTCGAGTAAATAATGCATATGAGGTTCCACTATGCAAAACTAGGCTTGCGCAGAGACATGCTTTTTTCATTGCCCCAAAAATCTACAATGCACTCTATCAGACTATAGAAATTAGATCTAAAAAATATATCGTCTTACAGCATATACAAAAATGTAATAAAGACTTGGATCACTACCATTGACACAAATACTTACCTGCTATAACATCCTACCTTTTGTCAATTTACAAATCCTTAATTTTTCTATTTTTTAACCTTTTTTTCTTAATTATAATTTTGTAAAAACGGAATTATTTGTTTTATAAACTGCACTAAACAAAATAAGTATACCCACGAACTGGCGATGCCTATGTGGGATTTTTTTTGGTATATATGCATACTATTCTATTATATTTTTTTTATTTAATTGTATCATTTTATTTTTCTTATCTTAAAGCTACCTTTTTTTATATAGTACCTTCTTTACCTGTGAATGAAATGCTTTTTGTAATACTATAATAATTTTAATAATGTAATACATAATTTTTGTAATTATATTTGTATGCATGTAAAAAAAGAAAATTATAAATAAAAAAAAAAATTTAAAAAAAAAACAGAAAAGCGTTTGGACAAAGCTATAAATCTATGGAAAGATCTGAATAAGTTACTTAACTTGTTATATAGATACTTGTACTATAAATACTTGAGTGTAATTCTGGAGGCCAGTGGGCTGCCCAAGGCAATGCTATGCGAGGAGAGTCTGGACCTACCATCGACGGAGTCCACCGAAGTAGTCGAGGAGATGGGTCCCCCACCCGAATAGGATAAGGGGAAGAAGTTGAGATGAGATACTAACCTAATTAATCAAGCAATTTAGTATTTTATCAGAATGTTTTAACATCAAACAAAATAACGTATTAATTTATTTTAGAATAAATTATTAGTTTACAAAAATGTTTCTATGCGAACACGAATTATGAAAAGTGTGTAATAAAATGAAACAGGAAAGAAGCCTTTGATAAGCTGGCGAATCAATCGAGGAAATGATTAAAACATCAAACGTTTCATGCTTTTTGATGGATTGCAATACTTAGAACACGGAAGTCAGGTATGAATACTGTGCATTTTCAACCGATATTTCAATGAAATGTAGATAGGTAGGTTCTACCAAGAAATAGCACCATTGATCCATTTGGCACCAACGTAAAGACGAGACCCACCGAACGAGAAGTGAGTGGTTGGTAAATTCCCGGGAATATTTTTGGAGAATATTTTAAGCTCTAAATTCCAATTGAATACATTAATTATGTCAGTTTGATGAATCAATTCCATATAATAACGCTCTTTTATAAGAGAATTATGTCAGACCTGATTGTGTTACACAGAGTAATTAACAACTTAATAGACAGCCCTGTTATCATCGCCACTATTAAAATCCATGTGCCGACTAGAAACAAAAGGAAAATGTAACATTCTTCTGCAATACATACACAACCAACTATCAGACACGCTCACTTAAAAATAGGATGCATGATCAGGGTAACAAGTTTGAGGGTACTATTGATATATTTATTGACTCCATTTATAGAACTAAGCGTAATCTATAGCAACACTTTGGTGAATCCAACAAATTGGTTTCTATATTTCTAATTCTACATGAAGTTGTCTGGTACAACGAAATTTCATGTTATTTACAAAGGTACCAAATTAATTCGAATTACGAATTATGTCTCGTATGATGTTGCAAGACACAAATAAATACGTTTTACCCAAGTTCATTTTGAAAGCTCATAACTTCGTCATTTTTGGAGAAATTGAAAAAACTAATTTTATTGCCAATATTAACTCTTTAAAAATAATACCCCTTGGTAAAAAAAAAACACATGAAAAAAAACGTCATAAATACAACTTTCTATAAAAAAAAACAATTTCCAAATTTGGGGAATTTAAAATATTAGGTCATGGAATATTCCCAGATGCACATCACTACGAACGCGTGATATTTTCCGAGTGAGAATGGATCATTTTTACGACTCATTCTTGACCTCTGCTCGGCAGCGGAATGATTCCCAAACTTTTGATGTTTACTAGATTCTCCATGGGTGGGTGTAATCCTTCCTCCAATCAAACGTTCTCCGCAGAATCACCATAGACGAGACAGCATTTCGAAGGGATAGTTAACAAGAACCTAAAAATAAAATTGATTCCTCCGTCAATTGTTTTAAAGACCTTCAAGGGAATAAAAGTCATAGACAAACTGCGTGATGTGACTGTTATTCAGTTTATACACGTCGAAAGTGCGCACTTAACTGTGTTCACAACGTGAAAGTCCATAAGGCGACGTGGGCGAAATCTGCAAAGCGTTTTGATTGGGTCCATCCTCAAGCCCTGAGGGGGTGGAGTGAGGATGGGGTGACGCAGGGTGGGGTTGAACCAGTGATTCTCAAGGTGAGCGTTACTGAGTTTACCCCTCCTGGGGGTGATGAACAGATCAAGGGAGAATTAAAGGGCAGTAAGGCGCGGTGGGGAAATAAGAAGGTTTGGTAGATTAAAACTATATTTACAATTTACTATATAGATAGTCGTTACCAACATTGAAAATTAAAAAGACGTTAAAAATACTTGGTCGACTAAAATACCCATATTCAACAATTTTTCGTCATAGCATGTTTCAACATTGTTATGTTTTAACATCATCTATCATACTAATTTTGGCCGTAGATCTGTCTATAATTTAACTCTGGTTCAATCAACTCATTTACAAAAATGGAACTAAATGTATCAAAAATTCAGAAGAGATCTTTGACGTCATATATTTTTGCCAGAAAATCACTTAATTTCTGTATTTAAAATGTGTAATTCTTAAGATTAATAATCTTCACAAGTAAAGTCAGATTTAGTGATTTTTCAGGGATCTGTGATTTTTAGCTATCATGCATGGTGATATTATATTTTATGGAGCTAGCAATATTATATTTTCCCAGAAAAAATTTAAATCAAACCTTTTTATGCAAGAGCTGCAACTGTCGGTTAATAAAGTGATGAGGAACGATTTAAGAAATCAGAAGGGAAGGGCAACAGAAAATACTTTGATATTCAGTCTTAATCAGTAATAATAGCTTAAGGCGATGCCATACGTAGTAATGCAAAATCATGTGTTTTTGGTTTGAAAATTTGGTCACCTAGAAATTTTTCAGATACTTTATTTAAATACTGCGAGTAGAATACATCTTGGCCTTTGAAATAATCGAGTATTTTTTAGATAAGTCTTTTATAAGCCCAGAAAAAAATAATGTAAAGGCCTATGAAAACTGTTTTAAAGTTCAAAATCTCCAACATACGAACCCATTTTAGGTTATGATTTGATTGTATAATTTGGCAAATTAAGTTATTTATAAAATAATCGAAAAAAAAATTAAATATTTATGCCTGAACATCCACAAAATAAAATAAAAGGCACTTTTTGGCCATGTTTTTTTCATGCAAAAATCAAAACAGGCGGTTGGTCTTAAGTGGGAATTTAAACCTTATCGCAATCTATGTAAGGATTGTTATTGATAGCGGCTCAATTTAAAATATTACACGACGTAGTGCATCGCCTTAAGCCATTTCAACAACGTTTTGATTCTGAATGATGGCATCTCACCGGGGAGTTTCTGAGAGTATCTTTCACTCTGAAACTAGAGGCAAGTTAATTATATTAATAGTCGAATAAGATCGAGGAATCTTGGATCTTGAGGAGTTATAATAGTATAAGTTGGCGGAAACTATATTTTAAAAGCTGGCGGTTAGCCAACCGCTAAGTTTGGGAAACTTTGGACCTCCCCCCCGTGGGAAGGTAAAACACCACCCGGGGTAAACGTTGTCCGTGACAGATGTACGGGGGAAATTGTATAATATATGCAAGCAAATTGGACTGGTCGGTGAATACCTAAATGCTGACAGCGAGGAATAAAAGACACTACATGTTTGATTACGCTCAAACAAGTACAGATTACTTTATGAGTATTGAGTTAATGCGGAAATAAATCGCTATGATTTACCAAAATAATAAATGTATTTATTTTTTAGGTGAATACCACACAAGCATAGACTAAATTAGACTAGACACGGCATATTCATTTAAAAATAACCCCAACACAATTTTGGTTTGGTTCACGAGCACATTTATGAAAAAGCCCACGCATTGTGTCGCAATGAGAAATGGGCACTGTGCATTGCGTTTTACCTTTTGTTGGTCTAGAGCAAGCTATTTTGCTTCTCAGCTATGCTGGGCAAGTTAATTTTTTCAATAACAAAAATAAACCAGTTCCAAATATTTAAATTTGAATTATGACCATATTACAACACCTCTGACAACAAATTCTCCGTGGATTCGCTTACGAGTTTGAACGCTTGTACAAGGAGTTTAAACAGAATTGGATTGTTAAGTTCATCTCCATATTTGTGACGGACGCTACGTGATGTTATTTTTAAAATTAATTTAACTAGACAGGGCTAATCTAGTGTAATACATCAATGCACACAAGAGTCCCAACTATCTGGAGCAAGTGAGACTATGGCATCCCCAATAGGGGTATGTTGTGAGGATGAAGGCAGTGAGGAGGAGGATGGAGGGAGAAGAAGAGATCTGGTCACCAAACACGGCTAAATCCATTTCGAGCAACGTTTCAATTCTGAATGGTGGTCTTACACCAGGGAGATACTGAGAGTATCTTCCTCACTCGAACGTGCCGCATATATACCTTATATTATTTAAATGATTAAATTGTGAAATAAAACAAATAATTAAATTATTTTTTTCTTGTGCTCGCCAGGATTTAACCCGCGACGTTCGGATGGCTAATCGAGAGCATTACCCCCCGACCACGGAGGCCGTCAATTTATATTTAGTAATTTAAACTAAAGGTAGATAGTTTGTTTTATAAATTACTAGCTGATGTATACCCGTAGTTGCTCGGGGACTCATTACGGATTACCACAACTTCAACTCCCTTCATACACGACGTTTGATTTTTGACCAAATCTTATTATTTAAAATTCTTAACAATGGCCTCGACTCACCAGAGCTAACCAATTTAATAAATATTCATATTCCAACAAGATCAACACGGCAATCCCATTTGTTTCATTTACCTACATATAGAACTAACTTTAGAAAAAAATCACCAATTCCACGTATATGTGCCCAATATAATACTAAATTTCAAAACATAGACATTTTTAGCAATACACTTCACAAATATCGATTAGAAGTAACACGTAAGATCGAAAATTAATACAATAGTTTGGAATGTATCCAGAGCATCTCCTATCCTCATCCTAAATTCCTATTCCTCCCCTCCTCACCTTAAATATATATTTTTTTTTTTATGCAATAAAACTCCATCTCCAATCAATTTTAATATAGGAGACTTTTTTGGCTTGACTGTATTTAACATGTATATATTATATTTATATTTTATGTTTAAGCTGTTTGTCTCTTACCTTTACCAAAAAATAAATAAATAATGGTTTGGGGTAATGTTTTGAGATTGAGAATTCTAGAGTACCTGACAACTGGGGGTTTTTAAAGGTAAAAATAATATTATTGTATGGTAATAAATATTTGTTTCATTTGATCGTGCCAGGCGTCCTCGACCTCTTCAAACATTCGCTTTCAAATCACACATTCTCCTTACACCTCTCTCTTCTTTCATCACTAA
The DNA here is from genome assembly GCF_061612785.1 of Hesperophylax consimilis. Lineage (NCBI taxonomy): Eukaryota > Metazoa > Arthropoda > Insecta > Trichoptera > Limnephilidae > Hesperophylax > Hesperophylax consimilis. The sequence continues at coordinate 9,702,368 of NC_142856.1, read as the reverse complement.
CATCTCATTTTACCATCAATAATTATTTGATTCATATCTTCCTCAGGCATCCCCAACATATTATTAATTTACGTCTATTCTTGAATACACATTTTACAAATGATTACAGTGGTTTATATTGTAGTACAGAGAAAAAAGTACAGAAAAAAGGTATAAAAAATAAAGAACATAGGTTGATATAGGTAAAACTGTGTGTGGGTGATATTGTATGTTACGTGAACACCTCACTAGGAGAACCTGTGCTGAGGTGTTAACGTGTTTGTGATTAAGTGTGACAGGTATTTATGTGTTGTAGTAGAAAGTTAATTTTTTCATTTTTTTTTCACAGACATATATTTAAATATGAAAACACACATTTATAAATGAGTGTATGTCTTTTAGGATAATTCTTGAAGAACGTGTATAATATTTAATTTTACTAACTATATTTTGGTTATGTTTGGTTTTGAATTATAATCTTTTGAATAAAGTGAATATCTTGATTTTTTATCCAGGCTACGATATGTTTTTTGAGAAAGTTTGTAGATGTATTTGTAGTCATTAATTGTTTCAAAGTAATAGGCATACTGTTAAAAAGTTTTCTACAATCACTTTAAATCATCTTGCATCGTGAAATATGCATTGTCACCGTTAAAAAACTCCATTATTTCGACATAACAAACAAATATAACATAATAAACCAGTTAAATCGCTGTATTTTTTAATTTATGTTCTTGTTCTTATTAATTTTGTTTCTTGCAAACATTATTTCTTAATGTAATTTTATTTTTATTATTTCTTTCTCATGTTTCAAAATTGTCTGTCATCAAAATTGTACCTACATGTAAAAGCCCTCTGGGCGTTAAATAAATAAATAAATAAAATCAATTCGTCTGTGCAGAGATAATGAGTTAAGTATTTCTCGAGCGTCGCGAATATTTCTACACACACTAAGACACTCTTAGCACTAATAAGAACAATCTTAGCAATTTTCAGCGAAACAGGATGAACGGTATAAGGCGTACAGGAAAAACAAAGAAAAATTATTTTTTAAATATACAGATATAAAGTTGGTAGTAAAATAATGTACTTTTATTAAAGATGTTCATTTAAGTTATTAGCTCGTGACTTACGAGATTTTACATCTCTTAACCATTTCAGAGAATCACGATGAATGTTCGTGCTAGCGTTATCTGGATCGAATTGATGTCTTAATTTATTAAACGTGTTGTTCTTGATAGCCTAACGTGCAAAAAAACAGTGGAAGAAAGAATTTAAATTGACATAAATTTTCGTTTTGCTATTCAAAGCGGTGACAATATTTCATTATCTATTATTGTTATAACATAAAAAAAAAACTATCGCAGACTCGTTGAAAATCAAAGGATATTATAATTTATTAAAAAAATGTATGTAATATCTACCTACCTACTTTATCGCTTGTCTAAATTATTCTAAGCAGTTCAAATTTTTGAATTCAAAGTAAATTTGAGTTCATTGAATTAGATTTCACTGGAGCAAGCAACCACGCACCGATAATCAAAATTAGTATGTTCTTATATATTAGAATGAAAACACACTGTCACAGATAACCTTAGCTACGAGTATAATACTGTATTTTTTTAAAGTTGTTACATTTATGCATTTTTTTTAATAGTTTACATTTATATTTTTTATTGAGTAATTAAATTTTTTATTTGTATTTTACTCAAGCGAAACGATCGGAAAACCTTAAATTAATCTAAAGCATATTTTTTGTATTCATAATGTACGCCAATTCGTTATAAAGATTAATCAAAATAGTGATTTGGCACTAAGCTTCGCCTTAAGCTATTGTAAATTATACGCTGTCTCTTAATTAACATGCCTAGTTTTTCTGCATATTAATTATCTTAGAATACCTACTACAATTCAATACTGCTCGCATGTCTCTATTTTGTTTTATTTGCAATTTATTTATCTGTGTTTGATTGCACAAGAAAAGGATACTAGAGCAGTAATTAAAATGAGCTGCAACTATACTATTGTAAATTAATAGGTCATACGAATTTCGATAAATCCGTTTCTAAATAAACTCCGAAGTTACTGGATGTAAATAGGCTTAATTCCAAGTTAATTCGTCACCATTTTATCGATATTCGCTTACACTTCACAAAGTTGGGAGAAATTCTAATCTCCATCCAATCGCTCTCATCTTATGGGGTGTGCGGAATCGATTCTAGATTCCCGTGAACGGTGAACACTTCCGTCACTTCTGCTCACCGTTCACGAGATCTAAGCCAGCAGTAGTGGGTAATCACCCTGTTGATCCAACACCTTCCCGTATAATTCCTATCTAGGCACTCAATGCGAGCCAAGATGGCCGCCGATCTTGTAGGTACATACATAATTTATTACATGGTGGATGCTTATCGAGTTACTAAAGTCCTTATCTTAAGAGTACATTTATAACTATTCTTAGACTGCTCGATCATATATGACACTCATTCAATTATTTTAAGAAAAAAATACTTTTTTGCAAAGGTAGTGTGTCTCAAAATATAACGATGAATTGTTTGTTTGCGCCAGTACACATGGTATATGAATAAATTTATTATTTCGTCCATATAAAATCGCAATTATTTAAAAAAAATAACACAAATAAATATTGGATTGAATCACCGATACAGTACTGTATTTAAATGCCTATATTGAATGAATTGAGTTTTTATACGTACAAAACTATTTATTCATATTTTCATATACTATATGTATAGTGGCAACAAAAAAATCTATCTTAAATTAGAGCTAATAATTTTAAGCTTTTCAGTGCGCTGCTTAATATGAAAATTCATAAAAATAGTTTAGTAGGCGATGCACTACATCGTGTAATATTTTAAATTGAGTCGCTATCAATAACAACCCTTACGTAGATGGCGATAAGGTTTAAATTCCCGCTTAACACTATCCGCCTGTTTTGATTTATGCAAGAAAAAAACATGGCCAAAAAGTGCCTTTTATTTTATTTTGTGGATGTTCAGGAGTCATTTTTTTTTCGATCATTTTATAAATAACTTAATTTGCCACACTATACAATAAAATCATAACCGAAAATGCGTTCGTAAGTAGGAGATTTTGAACTTTAAAGCAGTTTTTATAGGACTGACACATTATTTTTTTCTAGGCTTATTAAAAGACTTATCTCAAAAATACTGGATCATCTAGTAGGCCAAGATGTATTCTACTCGCAGTATTTAATTGAAGCATCTAAAAAATTTCTTAGTGATCAAATTTTCAAACCAAAAAAACATGAATTTGCATTACTACGTATGGCATCGCCTTAATACGATTTATTACAAGAAGACTGTTGCATCTGCTGCTGCTTCTTGAATTATTTACAAGAAGACTGTTGCATCTGCATCAGATTTGAATTATTTATACCTAACTTCATTAAATCAATAATTCACATAGGTCACCACAAGTGGTTCGCTACGGGGAGAGGCTAGTTTGAGACTACCCTTTGACCTCTCCAACTGGTCTCTGCTCTGTACCCATCGCTTTGCGTTGGAGCGTGATGGATATATTCATACATCCGTCACTCCTAGATACAATGATCCCTAGATTCATACTCACCCCTCATACATTTTTCCTTCCCAGAACTTCTTCTTCTTCCTTTCCTTAAAAAATAATAATTGATATCGATTTCGCCACTGACTTGGTACATTTGGGTTGGCATCCCATTTAGCACGCGCTCCGTCTCTTGCACTTGCTCGACATCGCCTATCGCCATCCCATTTGATCGAAATGATGATGAAAAACAATTCTGAAAATGAAATCCAAGAATGGTTAAACTTTTATACCACGAAATACGCCCACATCGCATTTTTCGTATTCTTCTTTATTCTTTGCCTATATCGCATTTCTAGATCGATATTGCTAAATAACAAAAAATATTTTCACCAAGGCCTTAAATAAAAAAATATATATTTGAGTTCGATAATACGATTAAAGCGTGTTTCAAATTAAGGCACACACTACATTATTTCGAAAAATTACAAAAAGTAAAAAAAAAAAAAGATTTTATTAGAATTTTTGGTGTTGATTCAAATGTATGAAACATGATGTAGAAGTAGTTATTGGTTGATCCGGATCGCAGCGTAAATAATACAATACAGCGCAACATACAATGTAAGTACTGCGTACTTGTAGGTAATTGATCATGTTTTACGCAAGATATACGAGATACAATTTGCGGCGGGTTTCGTATTTCTTTATTTCAAGGTTTCCTCTCCAATCCGCAGCCACTGGACCGCACTTGTAATGGTTTGTCAATATTTCAGATTCGTCTCGCTGCGCGGAACTGGAACTCGTTATTAAAACTCAACATAAAGCGAGATCAATCAAAGTAGAAACACATTATTCTTCTTCGTATTGTGAGAGATAGTTGGTGGAAGTCAAAGAGGGATGCTGAGGATATTCAGCTTGTCAACGGCATCGGGAGTCACAGATGAACAAAAGAAGATTTCCATAAAACTCCTTATATCTAAAGTGAGCAAACTATATTCCAAAACGGACCTCACTACACGAAACTAACCTAATCCCAAAATAGGTACAGTAGAATCAGTTTAAAGAGAGTTTTGCTTGTATGGTGCTGTACTGTATCGCAAGACTAGTTAATTATATTTTTTTTACAATCAAATATCGATGTTTATTATGGTCACCCTACATATTTACTAAATTATTTTGTAATACATTGGCTGTAATTAGTTTAATAGAAAAGAAGGTACCCCATTCGTAGAAACATTAATGTAACAATATTATTCTCACAATATATAATCTTTGTGTTATTTTTATTATTTTGTAAAATTATTAACCTCAACACAGGCTTGTCCTAATGAGGTTAAAATTCTAACGAAAAAAGATACAATGCAAAGAAACAATAAACAATACCCATATGGGAAACTATGACATATTATAAATCAAAAAAACATTATTTCCGAACTAAGGTGAAACTGATGCTGTAATGTAAAAGGTTTATCTAGAATCTAGAAGGATATTCTATTGGCCTTGTGACTTGACTCCATGCTCAAAGAGACAATGTGGGGTACTTGCACAAAAATAATGCACAGTCATGGCACTTTGGGTGCATTCTATCCAGCTATGCCACTTATAGTAAGTGAAATAAGTTATTAGATCAAGGATACAATAAATATCACATCTGCGAAGCGTATGTATGTGGTGGCTTGCACAGCTTTAAAATTACAATGACAGTCAAAAAAAATACACAACATCAAATTAATTCTTCATAATATTATGAAATTCTATCGTTTACTTAGAGTAAAAAAAAACACAAAAAGTGTGCTAACTGATATCGCAGTGAGTTTGTTTATTTCGAAATTATTCTTGTTTTCAATCAGCAATCTTTTTCGGCATTTTTCACTGGAATTAAATAAATAATTAAGAGGATACTAATCTACTATAAAGGCAAGATTTTATATCGTAAGTGATCGATGAAGTATAGGCTTAACAATTCAACATTAATGAAAACTTTATCGATCTAACAATAAGAAGAAGTAGAAACGTTGAACAGACTTATTTTCGTAATGGGATTAAAGCAGTCTTTCTCTAGTATCCTGTGGGGGAGGTTTTTTGGAAAATCGGCGAATAGAAAACTCGAAAAGAATGGCAACAAAGAAATAGACAAAATCAAATAAAACACCATGCGGATTCATAAAAAGAATAACGTCCCTCGGACTCGGACGAAATGCGTCGTAAATTTGAGGGAGGCATTTGGTTAGAGGCCCCTTCCGGGCATATGGATAGGTTTTGGGATACCAAGAAGATCGCAAGCCTAAAACGCTACATAATGGATGTTGACGGCCATACTTCAGTCATTTTTTGGAAGTGCGAGAAAAGTGTTGCATGTTCAAGGGGGTTAAGCAAGGCTGCGTAATGTTACCGTTGCTATTCAATTGGTTATTGCCTGTTGTAGTACGCTGATGATACTGTGCTGATTCTTAACAGTATGGAAGACAAACAGTCTCTCGTGTCCAATATAAACCATGTCTGTCCGGAGAATGAGTTAATGATGAATAAAAGTAAGACTAAGTTCATGGGGTTTGAAAGAGAGAGAACATAAACAGTGTGCTATATTAAAATAGAAAATAAAACATTTTTTAACTTATTTCCACTTGTTTATTTTACCAGTAAAATAAATATTTTTTTCTGGTAAAATAAACAAGTGGAAATAAGTTAAAAAATGTTTTATTTTCTATTTTAATACTATATAATTCCACCACGTATAACAGTGTAATAAATAAACTCAGTGTGCTATATATTTGTGAATGATGAATACTTGGTGCAGGTGGATGAATTTGAGTGTTTGGGAAGTATGTTTACGATAGATTGAAAGGCTGATAGCGATATTGAAAGATGAGTAAATGTAGGTAACTCCATTAATGTAGAACTGAACGCGAATATAGAATACGAATAGAGGTAGAACAGTAATACCAAATAAGTCGCCACAGATTTGGAAAACTTTCCGGCAGTGAAAGAGCTTAAGTATGTTTCTGCGTATCCTGCATCCAGCCAATAGTTTTCCATAGGATAAAAGAAGAAAACGATAAAATCAATTTCATCTCTAATTAGAAAAGGGTGTTTGATTTTTATATTATTATTAGTGAATATAACTTTAATACTAAAATATACAGAAATTTAAACAATTAGACAGTAAGATTAAACCGTTCAGATATCATACACGAAAACGTTTACAGGAACTTAAAAACCAAACGTTTAAAATATCAGAAGATATCCATTTAACAAAAATGGTTAAGGTCGTCCAACGTCTGTCTAGTATCCGTGTCCCCGGCAGTTATTAAAAGCCGGCCGGGGTAATAAAATAATAATAAAATATTTGATGAAAAGCCCTCCCCCCTTCCCAACCCACTTCCTTCCGGGCAGTTGGGCTGATGAGATTCTTCGGAACAGTTTTGTGTGTATTATGTATTCCGGGGAAGTTCTCGAGTCCTAATTGAGTCGGGCTCGATATCCTTGTAATGGAACTTGCTAAGGTCCTACCACCGAAAGCTTCGTTTCTCCGCCCTCTCGTTCTATTAAATTCGTCATTTGTGAGATTAATAGAAGGGCTACAACAAATGCATCAGCGCGATAGGTATGCCTATAGCAATCCATCCATGCAATGCGCTGATCTGTGGCCGATAACATTTATAATTTGATGCAAAAACATATTCACTAAGTATCAATGAATATAAGCTTCCAGTAAATAAACATAAAATAATTAATATCAAATTTCCAGTAAGTAATGTATTTCGAGCTTAAACTACAACTGGCAAAATTTAAAAGTAACTTTGAATTTGCTATACATAATAGTAATGTATTCCGAGCGATACTGGTGCCTAAACTCAACTAGTAGAATTTAGCAAAGGTAAATTGGCAAAAATGTATTGTTTTGTAGAAATAACTCGGATACCAATCATTGCACGCCTATTTCCTGTTTAAATTTGCTGAGAAATATATATACATTTTTATAGGTTTTTACTTCGACGATTGAAACGTGAAAGCTTTATTGATTTATATCGTTTCTTTGATCTTCTGTTCAATTATGGAGCCGGATATCGAAACGGAAGCGGGAAGTTTTAACGGAAGCTCTAGTCCAGCAAGAAGAATCCACAACGGCAGTTTATTAAATTCTGACAAATTTCTCAGGCTAGCTTCGCCAATCCCGAAAATTATTTAGTCAATTTGGCGACTGAAGCAAAAATTCGTTCGAGTATTAAGAATTTCTTTGAAATTTTTAATAAATATAAATATTATTATATTTCATCGACAAATTAAAATATTATGTATATTATGAAAATCTTCAATCTGTAAACTTTACCCGCCATAACACTGGGTCATCCCTACATCCCTAACATGGCTGTTGAAATAACGTCATCTAATGTACATTTTCTGTAAAATAAAAAATTGATATAATTGAATCTTACACCTAAAATTAATTTTGAAATCAGACTTTTTTAATTGAATTAAGAAGGACATGGTAAAAACACACTACCTTTTGATGAAAATAAGTGATAACAAATTATTGTAAGCAATAAATTAGTCGCTTGAAATATCCATACAAATTGAAAATATCTCCTGAGTAAAAATAAATGCCGCCGATGGGAATTGAACCCGCACCTTCTGATGTCCGATCAGGTTCTCTAGACCACTGAGCTACGTCGGCTTATTTCCAACACGCCAAATAATTCAATATGTACTAGTACTTCAATCAACAATTACTGCTTATTATATTTTTTCACCAGTAAACAACCAACTTTATTTTTGCAATGCATAAAAAATCTTGTCTTATGAACATTAGCTTATCATTAAAAAAATAAAAATAGTTGATTGAAAATATATTTAGGTTTTACATTTGTATTTAACTGACCAAAAGTAAATTAATTTTAATGTTAAAAATATGTAACTTTCCAATATTCTATAAAAGTAACTATGAAAAACCCAATCAAAAACGTGCTAGCTGATAAAAATGCAATGTAAAAACTTTGGCGAAAATGCTATTATGATATATTTAAAATGGTTATTTTGTATCTCATGCTCGTATTCTCATTAAAAATTCCACTTTGCATCAAGTTGAGTGAAAAAATCATGTTTTTCTTTCAAGTATTGTAATATGTCATTACACAAACTAGAACTACAGACGAGGCGAAAGACAAACGGTCAAAGCTACTCATCAAACATGCCAACAGAATCTCTCATTAAACTCAGAACTTATCCAAATTTGGCCAAGTGATTGAACTAATATGCCAGTATGAAAGCAAAATTACGTATAGCTTACAACGTTCACCGGTTACTATTCGTAGCAAGGCCTCCGCCTCCGCCCGGGTGAACCTGTTAGGTGCAGATCGCATAGCAACGGAATGCTCTAAACAAGTCTTCTCAAAGTGGGCGATAACGCTCCCTTGTGGTCGCTGAAGGCTTTCAGGGGGGCAGTAAAAAGTTCAAAGAAAATTAGGGGGCGTTGGGAAAATCTAGAGGGACGACGGCAGACAAATTCTATCTTTAATAATCCGACGGAATCTAGCTGGATTAAATAATAATAGTTTGTTTTACTTCCTTAAAACAAAATATTTTAAACGTGGACATACCAGACTGGGTGTTGGATCCTTTTTCAAAAGTCAACAAAGCAGAATCATCCCAGTTAGAAGAACAACTTATAGAACTGACATCAAACGAAGAATTAAAAATTAAATTCAAGAATGGCTAACAAGAATTTTGGCTACTAAAGCAAATCTTCCAACTTCCCTGGTTTATGGTCGGTTGTTCAACGATTTCTGATTGCATTCCCACCGTCGTATTTTTGTTTGTATGGTATAGTACTGTAGCAATGTTACTAACTAAAAAGAGAAATCGACTGCAAGTTACTGAATGCGGCGATTTGCGGCTGTTTTTAAATGAATTCAAGCCTGATATTAATAAACTCGTCGAAAGCATCAAACTCATCCTTCACACTAGATAAGTTTTAAATCCAAAGCCTTCTAAATATGAGTTTTATTTCCTCTCATTGAAACATTATTTGATCCCTGAATATGGGTCACACCTTATCATATGCTTGTTTAAAAATTATATTGGCAATATTTGTTTTTCAGATACTCGAGTTAAAAAATGTGGGGGCACAAGATTATTTGAAAACTCAAAGTGGGCGGTGGTCGAAATAAGTTTGAGAACCTGTGGCCTAAACGCAACCTTTCTCTCTCCTCGAGATGTCTGGACCCGAGTGTCTGCTAAAGATTTCATAATATCCTTTGAGTGGGACACTCCAACCTTCAGCATCGGAGATTCTCCCGAGGACGCCGATATTATTAAGGCTCTTTGTTCATCTTAAACAATGTAGCGGGATGCTCAAATATTTACAGTTCGCGGATGGTTGACACGATGCGAGATGTGAGGAGGAAACTGGAAGCGGAAGGAGATGCACGAATGAATTGTCTTAAAGGATTATTATGTATTTATTTAAGGTATCTATGTCAATTTTGCAGAGTTCCACGTAAAATATAACAATTTAACGAACAGACAATACATATTTATACTTTTTAAAAACGAACGTCTTGTATGAGAAAGACAACATGAAAGAGGGTCAACACTGTAGCTTTATAATAGCGTGCAAGGTTGAACAGTCTCTCTTCGTCATCACCTGTCATCCGGATAAATTACGTTAATTTAATTTATTTTATATTATAGAAACAAACAGAACATGATTTACAGAGATGAAACAATATACAGGAATAAGATACTTCATGTTGTGTACCTATGATATGTTTCCTTGTAATGTCTGCTAAGTGGTATGTTTATTCCTTAATTACCAGGTGACTTGTGTAGTTTATAGGTGTGTGTGTGACGTGTGTAATGTATGTGTGAGTGTTTGTGTGTGTTTGTGTGTGCGTGTGTGTGTGAGGGAGAGGGTGTGTGTGTGTGTGTGTGTGTGTGGGTGAGTTTGTATGCACCTTTATTCGAGGACCTTCACAGGCCTTTAGACCCAGAATCCGAGGACTCACACGAATCCGAGGACGTCCTCGGATTCAAAATGCGAAAAACTGAATATGTACCTATAATCTATGCGTTCTGATTGGTCAACTGTCGAAATTTTGGGCCGATCGGAGAGAGTCCTCATTTTCGTGGCGAAAAATATCGTGTTTAATTTGGCTAGTGTTTCATTAGTACGGATGTGTGACCACCAGGGCGGCGCCGCTAATGCTGGAAATCACACACATACCCTAAACCGAGGACTCTCTCAAAGTCCTCGGTTTCGTGTTAAAAGGTGCCGATTGCCGGAATGTGAACACCAGGAGGCGCTGCAAGCTCGAGTGTCAAGAAATCTCACCTACGCCCTAAACCGAGGACCCGTCGTTCGAAATTCCTACGTGCATGTGTATATAATAAGTATTGCACTATTAAGATTGTGCCGACAAGGAATTCAGTTTTTGACTGTTGAAACAAAATTCAATATTGCGTTTAGTTCGTATTGTGAACTATGTTCTGTAATACTGTTTAATTCGATGTACGGTATTGTAATATTTAATAAGTAATTAGGACACCTGATCAAGTATTTGATTAATCCGCATCATATATTCTTCTTTCACTCCATTCTTCGTTAATCCGCTCTATGACCCTATTACCTACACCTCACAAAAACGCCTCTGTCTGAATTAAGGACAAGGGAAGAATATCGCCACCTGGATGGGTGATGTTATCAAGCGGGTTAAGGAGGAGCTGTAGGAAGGGTTTTATTAATGCGGATCTTGAAGAGTCGGAAAAAATTACCAAACGCAGAGTAACATTATCATCAAATAAAACATACAAAATCGTTAAAAAAAAAATTATGGTTTTTTAGGTAGTCTGACAAAAAAATTAAGACAACAAAGTCGTTTATAATTAAAATTATTGAACCAATATAATAATGATTTAAAACAAATATATGTCAAGAATATTCTTATACATCATTTTAAACACAGAAAATCTCCCAATGAAACTCGGATACATGACACAAGAGCCTCAAAAAGGATATACGAGATGTTCCAAAATTCAAGATGGCAATGGTTTCTTGTTCAAACCCTAAGTAAGAATACTATTTCGCTGGAGACCTGTTTCGGAATAGTTCGGAAGTTTTCGGTACTTTCCGTATTATGAACGCCGATTACTAGCCGATCTGCTGTTGCACCGGGCGGCGTATTTCCTTTTACGTGTTCAATAGGAGGCATCATTGCCTCGAAACCCGCACGGGTTTGTAACGCCATTCTCCTTCCGAACCCGTGTTCAATATGAGGTACGCGTCCTCCTACTGAAAACGGGTTTGTAACGCCATTTCTCTTTACAAATCCGTGTTCAGTACGAGGCATGCGTCGTCCAATTGTTTATAATTACCATGCGCATTAATTGAGCACTACGGATCCGTGTTGGTTTCGAAAGATTTTTATTTTTTAACGCCCTAGTGGAATTTTACATGGAATTTTAGTAATTGTAAGAAAACAAGACAAATGGATATAATTAAATTTAGTGCAAATCAGTAAAATATCAATAGGATGATTCAATATATAATACTGCTCTTAGCCTGAAATGATAAATAAAAGAAACTATTTATTTATTAATATAAACGCCATAATAGGCTTTAACATTAAAGGGATACATTGTATTATAAGTATGCAGTGGTACACAGAAGGGAAAAATTATTTTAAGTATTAAGGACAAAATAAGAATGTGAGTACTTAGAAATATTATCGCTGAAATGATACAGTTGTTATTAGAAGTACACTGAGATAATGTTGAAAGAAAATAAAAAAGAACTATGTACTTTTGTTATTTTGATTGATTAATATAAGACATAATATAAAACAAAGTATGTATGTATGGAAAATCTAGTATTTAGATACAGGATACAATTATTTAATGTGGGTTACATAAAAAAAGAAAAAATATGAAGTACTCATAAGGTAAAGAATGTTATAATAATATAGAACATTTTATGTAATTCCTTGGGCCTCGACAGTATTTTGTGAGAGGTTTAAAATATTGCCGTTTTGTAATAAAATCCCAATAATAGAATATTTCTAAATATATCCGAAAACTAATAACCGTTTTGGAAAGGTTATGAAATGTCCTTTCAAATTTTATAATTCAAAATAAATATTTAATTTTAAAAATATAAGTATTTTGCATGCCAGCATAAGGAAGTTTTAAAAATGACTCATCTTACGATTTTTGTAACTAAAATTACTGATAATGAAAAAAAACGCATTCATATTGTGATAGACTAATGTATTATAAACGATATTGTCATCTCAGTTTTTGTCGTGCCATATAAAAAATAATCAATATAAAATGCTCAAAGTACATAATTATTTTTTCAAATAGCGTTTGTAAACTTAGGATTCGTTTATGTTGAACTTCTTAATTATTTTGCGGTAAATTTTTAGATTTTTTTATAAAGCTTGATTTTTTCTCTTTTTAACACCGTTAAGATCATATCCTAACCATGAACCATGAACCATGAAAGTAAGGGAGATACAACGATTTCTATGAGACATGAGATTAAAAATGTGTAAAAAAGGTGACTTGTTTTTAAGTAGAATAGATCAAAATTATTAACATCAAGTATATCTATTCATACATTCGCATGTTTATAATTGAGTATTGAGATTATTATGAACTTTAAAATTATATTTGTTTGAAATGTTTAATCAGGTATTGTTAAATCAAGGCTATCAGTTGTAATAATAATTTTGGATTAAAAATCATAATTTTGGAAAATCATAATTTTGAATAAATTATAACATAAAAAAGTAAGTGTGTGCTCACAATTTCTGCGTTATAAACCAATAAAACAGAATAAATAATAATTTTATTTACTCGTCAGGTATATAACATTATAATAGAGATTAAAAAAAATAAAATATGACGAGTTGTACCTATTAAAAACCAAGGATAGAAATAAAACTACATTCAAAGATGTATACGTTATGTGAGGTAATCTACATGACTAGGTACCTACAAATAAAAACATAATAATATATATATTTTTTAAATCAATATTTTTTGGCAGGAGGTTCATTATCATCAATATTTAATGCAATTTTGTGAATACGTTTTCTCTTGATCAATTAAGACTTGGCTGGTCGTCCTGATTGAATCCTTCCTGTAGCCGCATGATAGACCCTTTCTTTGCGGCGAGCGATCGATATAGGTTGTACATTAATTTTTCGAGATCTTTGCCGGCTATTTTTTTTCCACAATATATATATATATTGTGGAAAACTATATTTTTTATAGTAATACCGCACAAGAGTCCCAACTGCTCCCGTCTGGAGCCAGTGAGACTATGGTATCCCCAATTGGAGTATGTTGTGAAGCTGAGGGTATTGGGGAGGGGAGGGAGATGGGGAAGAGGAAGGTGAGGAAGTACCTGGCTATTCAGATCTGGTCACCAAACACGGCTAAAGCCATTTCAAGCAACGTTTCAATTCTGAATGGTGGTCTTACACCAGGGCGATACTGAGAGTATCTTCCACTCTGGAACGTGCCGCAAATATACTATATATTATTCAAATTAATTAATTGTGAAATAACACAAATTAATCAAATAAAATTTATTTGCGCACGCCGCGCCGGGTTCGAACCCGCGACCTTCGGATCTGTAGTCAAAAGCGTATACCACTAGACCACGCCGGCATAAATGATAGTATTCTCAAATTAAGCTTTGAAAAATCACATCCAAACTTGGTGAGAATTTTTGTATGTTGAGCATTTGAATTCCTTTCCAAGATATTAGTAATTGTTTGCCACTGGGCTTGAATATTTCAGGCTAATAGCAGTATTATATATCAAATCATCGTATTAATATTTTAATAATTTACACAAAAATTATTGCATTCATTTGTCTTGTTTTCTTACAATTACAAAAGCCCACTAGGGCGTTAATAAATAATAAATACCTAATAAAAAAGGTTCCTAGATTATGCGTTTTATTGCCCATCCTTAATACATAACAATTTACACATACAAAAAATGTCTCGAAACAAACATGGATCCGTAGTGCTCAATTAATGCGCATGGTAATTATAAACGATTGGACAACGCATGCCTCGTATTGAACATGGATTTGGAAAAAGAAATGGCGTTACAAACCCTATTCAGTAGGAGGACGCGTGCCTCGTATTCGTATTGAACACGGGTTTGGAAGGAGAATGGCGCACAGTGGGCTGAAAATCGGCTTTCATAGACATAGAGACTTGAATTTTCAAGGGTATTTTTCTTGCTAGAAATGGATTCTGCTGATCATTACTATGCTATAAAATGTCGTACGAAGAAATTGCGCGTACAAATGAAGGAGTTATAATTTTTTTAAGAAAAATTTGTATGGCGCTGACATTAAAAATGAGGCTTGAGAGAAGCTCCATACAATTTTTTCTTAAAAAAATGATGACTCCTTCATTTGTACACGCAATTCCTTCATACAAAATTTTATAGCATATTAATGATCAGCAGAATCCATTTCTAGCCAAAAAAATACACTTGAAAATACAAGTCTCTATGTCTATGAAAGGCGATTTTCAGCCCACTGTGCACAGTGTTTTGGCTTGCAGTGTAAATAAAATATTGTAAACTAGACAAAGCATACTCATATGTAAAGCATTTAAGCATTAAAATGATTCATTAACAAAAAAAAGATTTTTTTTCAACTTTAGGATTTTTAAAAAATAAATCGCACCTTGCGCCACAATATGAAGTATGTCAAAAAAATACAAATAAATAGTAGTATTATCTGTGTGTAAAGATAGAACGGCCAACCTTATGATTCCAGAGATAGCCTCATTTTTAATGTCAGCGCCATACAAATTTTTCTTAAAAAAATTATAACTCCTTCATTTGTACACGCAATTGCTTCGTACGACATTTTATAGCATAGTAATGATCAGCAAAATCCATTTCTAGCCAAAAAAAATACCCTTGAAAATTCAAGTCTCTATGTCTATAAAAGCCGATTTTCAGCCCACTGTGTGGCGTTACAAACCCGTGCGGGTTTCGAGGCAGTACTGCCTCCTATTGAACACGGAAAAGGAAATACGACACCGGGCGCGCGGGTGGAGGGGTGCATTGCCTGTCGGGTGTCAGCCGTAATGATCTCTTACCAAATTCATATATTTAGATAGGCAATTCAATTTTATTTTGAACCTTTTTTTAAGTTTTGTGCAAATTTATATTTTAAATAAAATATTTAGCAATACGATGAGGCGTATACTTTTGTTGCCTGTTCACCGAACGAGCGAACGTTAGGACGAGCCGCGACGCTTCCAAGATACGTGTAAGAAATTCGTTCCACACTATTTTGAGGACCCAAGACCTCCAAAAACTATAGACCACTAAATCGAGGACCTTCCGAGATCCGTGTATTTTACGTATGTGTAATCCTGAATACGTGGACAGGCCTCGGATATGGGAAGTCCTCAGTTACCGGCTGTGTATTCCGGTTTTTTGAGGACCGTTTTCTAGGTGCTTACCGGGTGTATGATGAAACCGAATAGACAGCAACGATCACGATTAACTTGAGTATACGTATAAGTGTAGAATACATGTCTACTTTATATAATATAACAGGACCTCGAATTCGGGTAGCCAGTTGAAGTCCTCGAAATCGGGATTGGACAAACAAGGGTGTGTGTGTGTGTGTGTGTGTGTGTGTGTGTGTGTGTGTGTGTGTGTGTGTGTCTGTATTCATGCGCATTGAATAGTTTAAATTATTGACATGATGCCACGTTTGAATTTGGGCAGTGAATTTTTATAAATGTTATGAATTTTTATTAATTTTATCTGACTTTATAGTTGCCCTGGCACCCAGGAAACTTCACCACCAGCAAAAATATAAATCTAAGTGGACACTAAAAAAAATAACAAAACACCTTTTGCATTAATTCCTAGGAAACACTTCATCGCAAGTAGAGTAATGGAAGCATGGAACAAACTTCCACAACATGTCATCGATGATATTAATATAAATCAGTTTAAAGCTCAATTTGATTCTTATTTGGAAAAAGAGAGAATAAACTATTTTTTAAATTTAAAACAACTTAACCAACAACTGTTAAAATTATTGTGAAATCAGATACAAGTGCTGCCTGCTCATTAAATAAAAAAATAATAACATTATGTTGACTATTTTTTAATTATAATTTAATACACAGATAACTAAATAATTATTTAAATTCAAATATCATTACCCACCTTAACTTAAAAATCTAATAACCTGACGAGGTAGTACGTGCCGTTCACGTAATAATAACATTATTCCAACACGAAAATCTCTGTAATTAAGTAAGAATTAACAGAACACCAAACCGTTCACAAAACTTCAAAGCTTTATATAGAACCAGAATTCAATTCGGAGGAAATACTGACGAAGGGAAACGAATGCTGATAAATTGGAAAAAAAACAACGGTTTATTTGATAATTGATGAGAAATAGTAGGTGGTTGTCATCAAAGCAAATACCTACTTGTTCTCATTAGGATATCTTTTGCCAGGGGCGTTCCATGAAAATTTAGAGTATTTAATGGGAAACGAATTCTCGGGCGTGATTTGTGTAAAGAAGAACATAAAGAAAATTTGACTCAATTTTCATAGAGACTGAACGTAATTGGAAAAGTGATTCGTTTCAGAGCGTGTGCAACTGAATTTAGTTAAAAATAAGTCGAAAAGGAAAATTTTACATCCCTTTGTTGAATTTTCTTATGATGTTTTTAGAATGAAAGTAAAAGAAATGAATGGCGTTATTTTATGCGGGCTCTAGACAAGGCTAAAAGGAAACTAAATATAAAGGCAAACAGGCTCAGCGCTGTTTACACCAGGATAATTCAAGGGCGTGCAGTGACTTATGAATAACAGTCATTTTTGATCATTATTCATGGTCGAAAGAGGTTATTTCGTCTTTAAAAAAAAATAATTGCACGGCTAAGGCGATATGGAGATGATGACATAAACAAGAAATTGAATTTAGACAAAATCCACTTAGTAAAAAATCAACCAGTAAACAACAAAGTTTTTTTAATCTATAATACATATTTTTTAAATGTCTTTTTAAACTAAAAAACTGACTGAGGATTGAAATTATTTTCGAGGGACTGTAGTCAACCGCGCTAATAAGCTCGCCGAATGCCGGTCGGATAGCACCGACATTTTCTTTGTATACTAACTGCTTTAATGTCATCCAATTTAAGAGCAATACGTATATGTACGCGTGTGTGTATGTGATTGTCACCAAAATTTTATCGAATGCATTGTCATCGACACTGTCGAGTTTCAGCTCGATCGGATTTCGGGAAGTGGGTTTATTTCCGCTCTCAAAATTTGCATTAATTCATTCCCGAAAACAAAAGAGATGTATTTAAAAACACCGATAAAAATCACCCAAAAAGCTTCCATTCGTCAGTGAAACTATGGTATCCAATATTGTTAGAGTTTTATATGACTGAAGAAATGGGAAAGGGAAGGACAAGAACAGGAGAAAAGTTAGAAAAAACCATGCCTAATTTTCTTCAATTACATTTTTTTATTTTTTATTTATTTTGATTTTTTTATTTTTTTATTTTATTTTTTTTATTTAATATATATATAAGTGGGTACAGGATATAATATGAGTACATAAAATATATTTACATTACAAAATATATTTATGATCGCAATCTCACCAATGAAGAAACTGGTTCTTGTACTTGGTTAGAGAGTTTCATGATGAACATGATCGCATGGGTTAGCTAGTTGTATAAGTAATTAATAAAGCATTGCATTCGTTGGTTCAGTCGAATCACTTGGATTTATGTCGATTTATTTTGCTACGCAAATAAATATAATATTTTCTATTGTTAAGATTTAATTATTGTACTTTATCGAAACCCTGTTCGTGCTTTGCTTGCAATGGCATTAGCAGCGTGTTTTGACCAGAACCATATATCCAGGTACTTCCTAACCTTCCTCTATCTCACTCCCTTCAGGCTTACATTGCAACATGCCCCAATTGGAAATCTTGTGTGGTATTACATAAAAATTAAATTTAATTAACCAAAAATCAACCAAAATTCACAGCACGCCTCTGCGGGTAAAGTTCATAGTGAAATATTCGACACAACACACCTGACTGCGACTGATTGTAAAAGCTTAGTGCAGTCTGACTCAGAGTTTTATCTACTCAAAACACAGGTCATAATAATATTTTAATAAATACATTTCAAATTGCATTTATTTTTTTAAATTTTGCCATACAAGCGGTTTAATTTCATTAGTACATATTGATAACGTATTATATTGTTTAAGGCCTACCTCTGTTAATCTACGAAGCTGGAATTAATTTAAATACCCGTAATATTATCTCCAATGTTTAATTTCAATCTAATTGTCGAACACTTATTAATAACAATTGCAAGTCATTTATTCACTTCCTTTCGTCTTATGAATCATTTAATGATTGAGTTAAAATTAATTTCTAATTAATATTTTAGCAAAATGTATCAATGCAATTAGAAAAATAATGCAGTGGTGTTATGAAAGATTAATTAGATAAATTCATCAATTTCTAACAAAATGTGTTTAAAATAAAACTTCATCAAAATAGGTGTGATATATTTCTAGTAAGTACTGGATACATAAAATCAGACCAATAAACAAGCCTTTTTAACTACACGGATAACAGCAATGTGTACGATTACAAAAATACCATAATTTATGTTCCCCCAGAAGATAAAAAATACCACCGATGCAAAATCATACCAAATCATGGGTTTTGGTTGAAAAATCTCATCGCTAAGAAATACTATTATAGATCAGTCATTCCTAAAGTGGTCTATATCGACCGCCGGGGGTCGACTTCGACCTGCGGCGGTCCATAACAGTGAAAAAAATATTGGGGGTGCATTGACTTGACATGATTGGTGACTTAGCAGGGGTGCCCGGGCTCATGGGATGAGGTCTTGACGGCGAATACGTCTGTTCACCCGTGGCGGGCCGAATCGGGAGAGACGTGTTGAGAGAGATCTTTTGACTTCTCCAACCGGACTCTCTCGAGGGAAGGGATGGATTCAAGAAATAAAACTTACTGATATTATCTAAGTACATTGACTAAGTACACTTCCTTGAAAAGATCCTCTATACAGCACCCCCAAAGATGACATAGGCCCCGAGGGAAATTATTTTCCTCAGGGCCTCCTGTGTGGATCTACTGTAAAAAAAAGTTAGGGCCTAGAAAAAAATTAGCTATCAATTCTAAAATCTCCTACTTATGAACTCATTTTCGGATATGGTTTTATTATATAACGTGGAAAATTAAGCGATTAGATTATGATTGGAAAACATTTAAAAAATGGTACCTGAACTCGAAAAAATAAAACATGCGTTTTAGCGATGTTTTCATTGCGGCGAGGCAATTTACACCTTATTACCATCTTCGTACGAATATTACATGTCGAGGTGAATCGCCTTAACACTAACAACCGAATTATAAGCCGGGAAATTTTAAAATGTTCATTTTAAATTATAAGCTAAGTATTGAGTGAATATAAATTACAAGTTTTAATATCGAAAATATATTTAAGCTAAGGCCGGCGGAGCTGCTTTTCCTGAATTTTTGATCTCAGGTTGAATTTTAGATTTGGTAAAACATTTTGCTTAAATTT
Organism: Hesperophylax consimilis; assembly: GCF_061612785.1. NCBI lineage: Eukaryota > Metazoa > Arthropoda > Insecta > Trichoptera > Limnephilidae > Hesperophylax > Hesperophylax consimilis. The sequence goes on along the minus strand of NC_142856.1, from coordinate 9,682,182 downwards.
GATCGCTAGTATGCGGGGTCGGTCGTTAAGGAAATAACTGTCCAAACAAAACATTATGTTAAAATTAGTTTCTTAGAGCAGGCACTTCCTAGTTAGAAACTAAGGTTGACTGGGCCATACTGTATTCACGCCTGTAAAGTATCTTATCCTCGGCACTCTTTGTGCACATATAAAATATTTGGCCTAATATATAACTTATTAATTACCTGTATCAAACGTACAAAAATAAATAAAATAAAATAATACACAATTTAATACGTAATTATTGAAGACAATATTAGCGATTTCTAAACGAAAATCTGAACCAGAAAAATCAGAACTGAAATCAGAAAAATCAGAAAAGGATACGGTCACATCTAGGACTCAAACCCAGGACCCTTGCCTTGCCGGGGCACAATATTACAATTTGAGGTTTTACTCAATAAAGTTATTAAAAAAATATGTATATATATTCATCTTAGACTTGCAGAAAAGTCAAGAGATGTCGCACATTAAAAAAAAATAAGAAAAAGGTTTATCAAAAAGACGCTGTTTAGATTGCATTTAGTTCGGGTTGAATCTTGCGATCATCCATAAAGAATAAAAATGTGCGGTGAAAAAATGAAGACAATGTTGGTAGTTCTTATTCGAAGTATGGATACTGTTAAATGTAACCGAAGGGGATAGGGTCCGATTAGCTCAGTGGTAAAGCTGTGCCCCGGCAAGGCAAGGGTCCTGGGTTCGAGTCCTAGATGTGACCGTATCCTTTTATGATTTTTCTATTTCAGATTTTCGTTTAGAAATCGGTAAAATTATCTTCAATAATTAAATATTACAATTTGAGGTTTTACAAGGTAGGTGAACAAGGTTTCCAGTAAGACGAGCTTTTCATAAATAATTCAAAAAAACTTCAAATGCCTAGACGTAATTTGCATACAGACAAAAGGGTCGTAAAATATAAGCAGAAAGCAAAACCCATTCCGTTGGAAAATCAACCTAATTGTTTTTCCTCTTACCATTTGCATAAAGAAAGAGATAAAACTCCAGCCAACAGCATCGTAAAAATACAAAAAAAACATTTTAATTGAAATCACGGTAGGAACTGTGCCGTTAGGCGAATATGCAACGGACGTGAAGTTTTATTTAATAAAGGATTTCTAGGAAGCAAAACAGATCTGGTTGTACACGAGTATATTAGTTTGTAATTTAAATAAACTGTAAAACATATTATTAAGAAAGATTGTGATATTTTAAATTAGGTACCCTTCGACAATTTAATTACTAATACGTTGTTTACCGGGAGTTATTTTTTTGTATGAATTATGATTGTGTACCAAAATATTACGGAGAAGATTAAAAAAAATTAGGTACATAAATATAAAAGGTTATGGGTGCAGTTTTATTATTTTGTGACAAACGTCAAAAGTAGTTATTGAATTGGCTGTAAGTGACGTTAAAAATGTTGATGGTCAATGCAGAATTGTTAAGCAGTTGTGTCGCGCTGTTGATTGGTGAGTTATGATAGTATACGTATATACTCTCGTAAATAGGTTACGCATAAACCTCTTTTGTACTTTTTCTATTTCTAAAGTATGGTTTTGTTAAGAAGGGACCCAAATAATGAAGCAGTATTCCAGGATACTGCGAACAAGGGCTTCGTATGTTCACCGTATTGCGATTCCGTTAATAACCAACAAGCCATTTATGCAGGATCAACAGAGGATGGAAAGTTACAGTTCTCTGTTTTACCAAAGATTACTGGCTTCATTTACATTCGAACTTCTTCTCATGACGCAAGTATTTGAATCATTTGATCGAGCCCACTCTTCCTGGACAGTATTCAGTTTATTTTTTTTCCTTCCTTGGCTACACCTCGGAGTGCCCCATACCAGGGTTATACCAGAACTCCATTGTTGACTGCCAGCGTCGCAACTAGTCATTTAAAATAGTATTTTCTTTTGCATTCAGTCCATAAAAATCTGAAACTCAAGAAATAATACACCCAATGAAGAAAATATAATAGATATGAAATAATTTGAAGGACTACTGACAAAAATAAAAAGACAAATTAAGGGTTGTGAAAACGGTCAAATGATGCAGGGTTGAGATGCGCCGCAACAGGCTAGGGTTGCCGTAACAAGAACTATGATGTCGTGTCGGAAGGCTTAGAAGGGACTAAACGAAGCGGCGTGAAGGGAGGAAGGAATAAAGAAGGAGAATAAGGATGCTGGAAGACAAAAGCCCATTCTATTTAATAGGTCCGTCAAGCTGCGGCGCAGGCGAAATGACGTGTCAGGCGGTAAATTTAGAAAGGAAAAGAGTATTTGTAAGGTTGCTGAATATGCTGGGGGGTATAATAGACGAATACATTCAAGAAAATAACTTCATCTGAGCATATTCTATGCAACTGTTCTATGTAAAATGTCTAGATAACGGAATATCTCCCTCGTATTGCTGCGAATGTGATGATGAAGGCGGGGTCTCTTAATGGATCCCTACTAGTCTACCAAGCTAATTTTCCATTAAATAATAGGTATTTTTTTCAATTTCAATTAAATTAATTAAATTATTTATTTATGCGAAAGAGATGGGGAAGAGTGGGAAATACCCCACTTTAATATCAGGGATAATGCGACGATATACTTCTATTGATTTTATGTACATGCGACAAATATTTCGTTAACCACCAAGTTGATGGTCCAACTTTATGGAAGTAATTATTTTGATACCTGTTACGAATTGATTTCTTTTTTATTTCAACTAAACTAAACATGTTTATTATTGAAAGAGATTGTTTATTGTGTTCCACGCTAGGAGTTCACCTAAATCTTTTAGGACATTTTGCAAGGGTACATTGATTCAATACATTGGAAGACAGATAAGGACAGAAAGTGTACTCCAAAGACTCACTTTCAATTCACTTCTTTAACAGATCTCATCCGTAATACTGTGAACTCCTGGCGTGGAGGACAATACCTGTACATACACTATACAAAAATCAAGAAGTTAAGAAGGAAAGTTGAAAAAAACAGCATAATTCATACAGTGAGCTTCTCGCATCTTCTAATCGTTTGTGCACATCCACAGAATTCATATTTCCGAAGAAATTTTCAATTTTTCGAAGAAATTCGAAGCAAATACAGTAGACTACCTTCCTATGCGTTGAAAAAACTTTTCCAACACAATGAAAATAGGGGGTGAGAGTTTCCAAGTTTTCCCGTTATGGTGCTCGCGTCGCCCCAGCCGGCATCGCGGGCATTCAACAGTGATAATGTAACGGAATATTTACAAAGGAATTTTTCAAAAGAAATTAAAATTTCGAAGGTAGCGAAAGAAGGTGTTCATTATTCATTGTGCGAAAATTATCGAAGGAATTTTTCATGGACACAATAGGTGTTTTTCGAGAATTGAGGGGGACTGATGTAATTTCGGTGATAAGACGCGGATGGCGGAAAAAAAAAATCCAAAATGATTTTCTAAAAGCGCGGGTTTATCTTTGACTTACGGGAAAAACTTACAGATATAAAATATATATTATACAGATATATTGCTAATTTATTAAAAAATCTCTTCAAATTATTCGTAAACTGGTCGACCCATAACATTTTTCACTTATTGAACAATTGAAAACATGGTAAAAGAGAATGGCGTCTCATCTTATTTTTGATGATGATGATATTTCGAAAAGTCCCAAAGAGAAGAAGCATTATATATTGTATGACGTTAGAACTCACCGTTTATTGAGTTTTTGCTCCAGAAACATATTTCTGAAGATTATAGAAGCAGAAATGGGCTACAAAATAATAATGTTATTGTTACTTCGCGTCGTGTGAAGCATTTGACTGATTTTATGATAGTTATGACATCCAGGGTTCTCACCGCAATGTATCATCAATGTCATAATATCATGGGGCTGAAACGTTTGATGTCCAATTGGACTTGGACCTTAGTCAACGATGGTAAATTCATTAGGTGAAAACGACACAATAACCTTGTAGTGAATTCACCCATCATATACACAGTTTACACCACCCGAGTATAAAGACAAAGGCGCAAAGGCGTGGAGAGAGTAAAGGCATTCGCCTACCTGATTTTAATTGCGTTTCCCAATCCCGTGAAAGTTAATTAGATTTTTTCAGGATGTTTCATCTCGCTACCTGTTAACGTGATGGAAAACATTTTCACCCAGAGCAAACAGTAAATATCCGATCTTATCCGGGATAAAGATGGAGTCTGTGTTTACTTAACCTTCCCAAAACCGAGTTTGAAAAATTACACCCGCCGCCACGATGAAGCGTTACGTTACCGATTAAATATTTTATTTGTTTTTTATTTATTCAACTTTATTAATTACACGACATGGGTGATGTATTGCGTCAATCTCACAAGTAAATCCTATGTTGACAACATGCGCAGTTTATAACATAAGCAGTATACAAGAAAAATAATGATGTTTAGTGAAAGGTTTTTTCGCCAAGCAGTTTGGACATTGTTAAAAACAGTTCTTAATTTGAAGATGAATAATAATACTAATATGTTTTTGGTATAAAGTTGCTTAATGTCCAAAACACAAATTCTCCTAAGGATTTCGTCCGAAGTGCTTGTGATCGGTAGTTTTAGAATAATCTTTACTAGAAAAGCTTTTTACATTGATAGAAAATCGATATACGCTGGCAACAATGACTCATATTACTGTCTGTCGCGTGAATAATGACAATTGTCAAATTTTAATACGTAATTGTGGATATTTTTTTATGAACTTTCTAAAACGTATTTTCTTCGATATTATTGACAAATTATTTGAGCAGAAACGATGTTTTTGAAGAAATCTCCTATTACGTGATATTCCTTTTTCAGTATGAAATCGGGTCTTAATTTTAGAGTCTTATTTTTTTGGATCCGGTCACCTGCAAACCGAAATGAACCTTACGGTTGGTTAAATTGAGGGGCAGATTAATCGTTTTTTGCCTGCAGACCCCCTATACGGAATTTACCTGAAACATGCAATTTGAATTCGACCAATCAGAGGGCCTAGATCGTCCAGACGCTAGCGTCAGCTATCAGATAATTAGTTTTTGAGCTTTAAAGATCGGATCAACGGAGGTACTGGTTTATTCTACACTTGTACTTCAAATTTTCTTCTTAGTTTGGTTTTATCAAAAATGTATTTATTGAGAGATTTTGGAGTACATTTATGATTAGATTTAACCTATAAATGTTAAAGTATGTATAAGTATTTATTATCAATTTTGTTCTTGAAATGTAAAAAAATTAAATTTTTTGGACAAAGTATAATTTAAAGCTAGTATATATGTATAAGCTTCCTGAGATATTAATGATTAAAGAAACTGGTTAATATACATTGCCATCTTGGATACGGGAAGGTTAATCCGCGCCTTGGAAAATTTCAAATTCCGGAATAATGAATTCACCGGAATCACTTGGTGATTAAAATATCAGGCTATTTATTCCGTTTAGTATTTAATACGGAATTTTCTCCAGAAAATGACCTTACAGCTTAAGAGACTGCGTAATGGGACGCTGGAGGGGGTGGCGTGACGTCATTAGGCCCTGTTTGATAACATTTATATTTAACTTCTGAAAATAAAGAGATAGCGAAAAATAACAACTCCCTGAAGCGGTAGTTCTAAACATTTCCGAAGTCGCGAAATACTTAGTAAATCTCGGCGTGCGCAAGTTAATTTTATTTGATTAATTTGTGTTATTTCACAAAATACCCATTTGAAATAATATATTTGCGGCATATGCCAGATTGGAAGATACTCTCAGTACCACCCTGGTGTAAGAATACCACTGAGAATTAAAACACTGTGTTAAAAATGTACGAACCATTAGCAAAGTTCACCACCAGTTACTTTACAGGCTCCTGCCTAGCACCTAGCGGTCAGAGGTAAAACTAGGGCTAACAGATAAAACAGAGGTTTTGCCTTATCAATTGGCTTTCTTTGACAGTGTTTGTTTACAATTAGCTTGTCAATGTGTTTTACTTGGTTAGATTATAAAAAGCCTCGCCGACTGGATTGCTTCTTCTTCTCTCCTATAAAATAGTAACAAGCAGTCATTATGGTCTATCTTAACACACTGCTTGAAATGGATTTGGTCGTGTTTGGTGACTAGATCTGAACAGCCAAGTACTTTCCCCAACTCCTTCTTCTCCCCACTAACTTCAGCCTCACAACGTACCCCAATTGGGAATGCCATAGTCTCACTGCCTCCAGACGATTGGGAGAAATCGGGACTCTTGTGCGGTTTCACATAAAAAAGGTCTCAAAACTCAGAGACCGCGAGAATCAGCGGGGACTATTTACAAAACAACGTCTTTTATACAACAAAAAATATAAGCCAGGTTGCACTATACTTTTCTGATTTATGGTTTGTGACCTGTGAATAATTTCACTGACCACAAGGAACCATTTTAGGGTAAAAAGTCCATATCGGCAAAACCTGAGATAGGCAACTCTGGTTCTCGCGGACTCGGGAGTTGGTTCATAGAAGTGTGGGTAACTCACAACGGGTAATTAAGTTTACCAGGCATTTTTTTAATATTACTGAACTTTATTAATTACATCACTTTGATGATGTACTGTGCATGTGTCACTAGGAAATCCTGTGTTGATAGCTGGCGCAGTTTATCAAAAATAAAGAAAACAACACAACATTGCATACAAAATAAAAATCAATCTGCACCGTACCACTGGAAATACACGCTTATAAATAGTTTCAGTAATATTGTTGATATATAAAATAAAAACAGATGTAATGAAAAAAAAGTATCCAAGACTTGACGTCTAATTCATATTTCAAATAATTTGTCTTCTGTCTAACGGCTAGTGGAAGTACTTTGTTACAAAGTACAGGGTTTTCCAATAAGAGGTGTTATTTTGAATAGCCCGCTATTTCGGTAGATGTTACTTTTGAAGCTGTCATTTTTTGACATTTGACAAGTAAAAACTACGCCATTAATAAAAAATGGAACGATACACGCTTCAACAACGCATTGAAATTATTAAAATTCACTTGAGTGAATCAAATACAAATCATCTTAAGTGATGAGGCCCATTTTCACCTCGGTGGCTTAGTCAACAAGCAAAATTGTCGCATCTGGGGCTCGGAAAACCCAAGAGTTATTGTTGAAAAGCCTCTCTATCCTTAACGTGTGACTGTTTGGTGCAGTTTATGGTTCGGCGGAGTCATTGGACCTTACTTTTTCAAAAATGAGGCTGGAGCAACAGTTACGGTGAATGGATTGCTATCGAGAGATGATTAATGATTTTTTATGGCCGGAATTGGATGGTATTGATCGGGACAACGTTTACTTTCAACAAGATGGCGCTACGTGCAACACAAGCAACGAAACCATTGATCTTTTGCGATTGAATATCAAAATAACACCTCTTATTGGAAAACCTGTATTTAAATTTGGCCAAAAGCTGGTTTAGCCAAAGGGATAAGAGATTATGCTCTTTGGTTATGATAAAAATTATTGATACGTATTCTGAATTTAACTTATCACGCTATTTTTTTCGGTATTGGGAACAAACAGCTATAACCCGTAGATTCGATTTTTTCGCTTCTCGGAACAGCTCGGATGGTTTCATAGAAATCGTTGTCTCCCTTACCGACTTAGTTAGAAAAATCAACTAAACGGCGTTAGAAAGAGAAAACACCAAGCTTTATATTCAAATATACAATTCAATCACAGAACAATAAAAATGTACACCTCCACGTAACCAAAGGTTCCGACCGCAAATTGAAAAAAAACTTGAAACGTGAATTTTTTACACGAAATGACAAAAAAGTGATGTGTTCATAATGTTTTTAGTAAATTTGTCAAGTAAAATATTTTTTTTTTCATTATCAGTAATTTTAGTTCGGTGTTTAGACGAAGAAACGTAAGACGGGCCATTTTAAAAACATTTTAATGTTTGATTTAAATATTAGAATATTTTAAAAATAAAATATTTATAACTAATAATAAAAAGAGAAAACGTATTACATCACATTTCAAAAACAGTTTTTTAGTTTTCGGATACGTTCAGAAATATCACATTAATTTGGATTTTATTGAGAAGCGAAAATACACACAAATTTTCCAATTTTCTTTCAGCATCTTAAGAAATATCAGAATCATCAGAAATATAAAGGTCAATATGGCAGAGACCTGAAGGGTTAACAGAGAAAAATTGTAAAAATTTTAGTAAAAAGTTAATTAAAATTACACCACATGGCAGAGACCTGAAGAGTTAACATTGAAAAATTGACAAAATGTTAGTAAAAATGTAATTAAAATTACACTTTTTATAAAACTTCACGCAATTCATTTTTAAAAGCGGCCCAAGTTGGGACTACACCAAATGATGGAATTACAATATCATCAGATGGCGTCCTTGGTTGGAATTGACAAGCATAGGTCACCCACAGATCTGACCATAGATGAGGACCCAAAAAAAACTGCTTGCTTTCAATGATTGAGAGCAGTCAAGAAAATATAAAACTGGGGAAATGTGAGGGAGTCTTGTGAACAAAGCTTTAGAAAAATCAAAACTATTATCTTAATTCAAGTTGCATCTTGTTCGCTTTATAAACAGTACAGCGAATTTAAAGTACGCGGAACACTTGAGACAAGCTTGCGGGGCACTTAATTAGGTGACGGAACACTTTTAATAACGTGGCGGAACCCCACGTACTTTTCAGTAGAACGCCGTTTAAGAACCACTGCGCCAAAGAGATACGCATCAAAATTCGCGGAGAGAAACATGAATACAAAATTAATTTTATTTATATGAAAAGAAGGCTTTTTAAAATTCATAGCAACAAATAAGTAGAAAATTATTAATAACCATCCCATTCAAAACTCGACTTACAGGCTAACGGATAATAGATTTCAAGAAGGAGAACACTGAATTGTGATTTCGTATTCATGGAGGAAATAAGATATGAATATAAATAACATTTGGGCGCGTGGAAATATCGTTTATCATATTTTAAAATTGTGGAAGAAGATTACATACAATGGCATAGAGAGATAACCGATAGAGATAAGTCGGATGGAAAAAAGTCACACCATAATAGGAACATAAAAGCGTTTAAAAGGTTATAATGTTTTATGGGAACTTTATTTTCATAATCTTTATTAAATAGTATAAAAGAAAATCGTTATCCGCGTCTGATTCTGAGTCTGTTTTTGAGCTTAGTTCTTCTAAACTACCCAACGGATTTTGATATGGTTTTCTGTGTTAGGGTTGCTGTGGCTCAACCTGTCTGTGCAGATAAAGTTTAAAAAAAGGATGTTTGTCCCACAGAAGGATCTGTTTTTAGATGTTACAGGTGACATCTACATAATATTACTAAGTATTGATATGTAACCAGATTTTTAATAAAGTCCGCGATCTCCGTCTTAATACGATAGTAATACGTACCTTATACAAGGGGATCGGGCGGTTTAAAAATCTGTTAGCCATACTGCGGTATTTTATTTATTTATTTATTTATTATTGGATAATTTGTATAGCGCCGCTTTTGTGAGATATCACCTCAGGGGCTATTACGTCCGGTATACGCAGTACTCATGCGCGTGATTATGAGTAACGTTTTCTACTAAACTGTTCTTATCCGTCCGCATTACAAAATGAATAAATAAATAAATAAATAAATAAATTATCTATTATTAGTAAGATGGTGGTTGTACAAGTTTTTTACACTTTTTGGTTTTTTAAATTGTTTCCAGTACCAAATATTGATGATATATTTAAGCAAACTTCAATTATAAAAATGTGTAAAGAAAAAAATAACACAGAATATCAAGAATTTTACAAACTGATGAGAAATGGAAATCAATTTATTACGCCAATCTTTAAAACAACTCAAATGCAAAACCATTATATTTACCAAGCCATAAAAAACTACAATAATCTCCCTTCCGAATTGCGCTGTATTACGAACCAACAAGAACAAATAAATAAAATCAAACTTTTTTTCCAAAAAAACTTATAGTAAAAAAAAATATGTATATATATATATATATATATATATATATATATATATTATATTTATATTTTACACATAACATTGAATCTAAGTAAGAATCGTGGCTCCCTTATCAGGTACAAGAGCTCCTCTTTTCTGATAAGGTATACATGACCAATTATGTACCTAAATATTATATTTTGCAAAATATGTATGTATTAATGTAACTATGATATATATTAAAATAATAAAAAATATAATAAAAAAATATAAAAACACGGGAGTATTCGAATGCAACGTTGTATTAAAATTTAAAAACAAACGATGAAGAACTTTCGAAGGTTTAAGATTTTGAACAATGAACACATATACATTTTTATTTAGATAGATAATAGATAAGAGGAGATAATAACAAAGAAAGAGGAATTAGCCTCGCAAAGGAATTGAAGCTATGCCAAGTAGGGAGCCAGACGCATTTTCCACTCAGATGCTAGTGTTGTTTAGTAAAACAAAGTGAAAGATTTTACAGCAACAAACGATGAATGGTTTTGTATTATTTTTTTAAGAATTTTAAAGCTTTATATTTATCATATTATGTAGCATATCTCAAGCGTTTGGCGTTGCGAGAAAAAATCGAAGGTTATAACTTGTTTCATAATCCTTGTTGGACATTTGTTGCTTTTGCAAATAATAAGTAATAAATTTTGTAATACTTTGTAGGGGCGTGATTTACGTTTATGTGCGAGAGAAATTTCTAGGTATTTACGTGTGAAAATAGAAAAAACATGTGAAGAAAACAGGAAGAACTTATACTTATACGATACTTAGAAAGCTTCACAAACGACGCGTGAAAAGGGTAAGAGATTGATCATTGACAGCGTTATTGATTTAAAGCCCATGTAATGTAATCCATTTCATGGAAAAACAAATATAAATTTATGTCTTTCCGATATTTCATGTTTCAATATTAAAATTTCAGATATATTACAAATACGTATAATATATTTCAGACGTTGATACACTGTCATGTCAATGAGGATAGATTGTAACAGCTGGGTTCAAAAAGATTTCCCTTTTTGAATATCTCCTCGCTGATGTAAAGTAACGAAAGCGATTCTATTCGGCAAAAATATTCCCTTACCCTCGTGTTCAGTACTTCATACAAAATGCAATACAAATGCCCTTATCTTTGTATTACCACAAAAGGTTTTATTTATTACAAATATTTTGTATAAAATACTACAAATGTTTTAAGGTTGCGAGGTGGGGAGGGGTTTGTGTATTGGCACTACATTTCGTCTATGCGACATTTTATGCCACCCCTAGGATACGAAAATTTTCCGGGAAGATAAACATTGGCAGATATACTTATAAAGATTCCCTAATACGCCACAGCGCTGGTATAGCCATGAGGTGAAGAGAGCTTTATACTGCTCGGGTTTAAATATTTACTCATAATTATATTCATGCAAAATTATTTTAGACTGGCACCACTTTGTTCCGATCCCCAAAAACACGGTAATTTCCGCATTTAGTTGCTAACTTCACGCTTCTTCAGATGACATTTACGATGTTATTGGCGCGGAATGCTTTGAATTGCTTCGAAATTTGGCATTAATACCTCATAGGTATTACTGCATTTTTACATTTTCATTGCGCAACCGATTGATATTTATCAAATCAACCAGATTTTTAATAAAGTCCGCGATCTCCGTCTTAATACGATAATAATACGTGCCTTATCCTGGGAATCGGGCGGTTTAAAAATCTGTTAGCCATACTGCGGTATTACGTCCGGTATACGCAGTACGCATGCTCGTGATTATGAGTAACGTTTTCTACTCACCTGTTGTTATCCGTCCGCATTATCTATTATTAGTCATCTTTGGGGCGTATTCTGCTAAGACATACGGATACATCCAAAATTATTACGATTAAAAACATCACTGATCTTGATCGAGAAAAACGCCAACAACTATGACAGATGATAAAAAGTACCTCAACATTTACTGCACTGCTAAACAAAAATAATCCGGATAATATCATATTCATCGCAAGTTTTCTCATGAGTTATTTCTTTGTCTTTATAAATAATAATGTTTTAATTGAAAATAATGCATTCCTACTCTTTTTAGGAGTTCTTTCATGTAGCAACAATATCAGTGTGAAAATTGTTTATATCAGTATTCACTATTTTTATTATACTTTACCTCCTTTGACTGTATCTCACGTTTCGTTAGCTCTCTCTAAAAAAATTTTATATATCTCCATAAATAATACTTTCACTACAAGTTTTTATTTGAATATTACCGCTATATACTTTTCACACACCCTAAGCATAATACCTAATATTTATCAAAATAATTCATTCTTACTTTCATTAGTAGCTTTCCCTAGTAACATCAAAATTATTATAAAAATTGCGAATCTTACAATTAAAAATTCTAACCATACTCTTCCTCTAAGCAACAAAAACCACGCTGTTTTAGTATTCTTTAAAATATCTGTTTACTGTGTAAATATTATTCTTCCTTCATGTTCTCGTAGGAATCAGAGTAGTAATATCTTATTTACTCACTATATGATGCTCTTATTTTCTTCAATAATCTTTTTATTTTGGCTAACTTTTATTATATTCACTTGTATTTACAGAATTTACATTAACTACAAATGCTCGAGCTCTGTCAAAATAATGTTTTTGTATTTCTCAAAAACCTTTACTACTGTTTTATTTACATATTTTATTCGCACATTTTTAATCATACTTTTGCATTTTTCACATGTTACTAAATTTAATTATTGTCCTTTATCACACCTAACAATTACAATCAGAAGCATTATACACTATAGTATGCACTTTACGGTTAAAATATATTTTATGCTGGAATACTATGTATCAACATTATCATTCATGTTATATAATGTTCTCTCATTATCTCATAATAATGCACTATCTCTATTCTCTCTCTCTGTGCTTCAATCAAACTCATATGTACGTATCACAAGCAGCGAGAGTCTTTGTAAGATTATGTTCCCAACAAATCTATGTAAATCTGGAAAAAATCTTAATTTACATAAATATGTCCTAGTATTGGTTCTTCTTTGCATTTTTCGCATGTTATGGTATTTAATTATTGTTTTTTGGCATTTTTTTTCGCATCAACTCCTCTACAGAATCAGCACATACTTTGCATTTGGCCATTTTATTGATTTTATTGTTTTCATATTTTTTGTATTTGCAGCCTTCATGACAGATATCTACATAATCATCAACTGCTTAGATTGCTCTATACGAAACATACCAACACCATCATATTTTATAACATCTTTTATATCTAATATAATTAGTGGAATCAACTTTCATCTCGTAGTGAAATACGCATCATACTCGAATAATCAGAACTCACATTCTACTATACAATATATTAATTAAACACTGATTAACAACACAGTAATTTACACTTTCGTTTTTAACTTTTTGTTTGCAGACTTTTCGCAAAAGAACTACGGGTTCACCACCACACATCATAGTAAATTTAATCATAATTATGTTTCAGTTACCTTCGGATAATTACAATGATTCTGTAATTAGCATTAATATGAATATAATTCGAGATCTGGAGAATTTAAACAACTATAACTGGGACTCATATAGTCTAAAAATCATACACCAGAATATTAGAAGCATATCAAATCTCGATGACTTTACAATTTTTCTGGATCAATTTAATTCATCTTTCGATGTTATAATATTAACCGAATGCTGGTTAAATAAATACTACACCGTAAAATCAATCCACAATTACTCTGAATATCACACCACAACCAACCTCAACAAATCCAGTGGAATTGTTATCTACATCAAGGACGGAATTAAAGCTCATGTAGAGGAAATTACTTTAGCACAATCAAACTGTATGAAAATAGTATTGAATAATAACATATGCATATTTGCCATTTACAGATCTCCTTCCTTCATCAATATTGACCCCTTCCTTTCTTCATTGCAAGCAATTTTAAACAATGCGAAAACATTTGAACAGCAAATTATAATGGGAGATTTAAACATTAACACTATCCCTGACTACCACCGTCAATCAATCGATTATCTATGTCTACTCGCGGAAAATGGTTTCACACAGACTATTAACAGCTTTACTCGTGAACAGGGCTCGAGTAAATCCTGTCTTGATCACATCAATGTAAAAAATATTAACTTTATTGACACTTTTGTTATACACTCAACTATTTCAGACCACTATACAACATCTCTTTGTCTTAAAAACAAGCCTCCCACTTCTTCGAAAATTAAATACGTTGCTAAAACTAATTTCAACAAGTTAATTGAGGACTTGAGCGCAGAAAACTGGCTAAATGTTCTAGATAAATCAGATACTGACTTAGCAATGAAAGAATTTATTATCAAACTACACGAGTATATATCAAAACACACAAGTAATACAACCGTATCTAATAAACAAATTAAATTCACACCATGGATCACCCTGGGGCTAGTTAAATCGATTCACAGAAGAAATCATCTTCATGAAAAGGCAAAAACATATCCTGAGAATTTGGTATTACAATGTTATTATAAAAAATATAGGAATTTGTGTAAGAAATTAATTACATCGGCGAAAGAAAATTATTATAAAAAACTCATTTACGAAAACAACTGCAATCCAAAACGTTTTTGGGATACCTTTCGCAACATAACCAAATCCAAAATCAATAAATCTTCTGAAATAAAATCGCTATACATTAACACATCAAACTCTGAAGTCCCCAAAGATATGGCAAACTTTGCAAACAGTTACTTTTCATCTGTGGGTGACACACTTGCGAAAAAAATTCTCGATAAGTGTAAGAAATCAGAAACCGCTCTCGCCAATTTAACTATCCCTAGGATCGGTCACAAAATAGACTCAATCACAACTTCAACTAACGAAGTCATGAAGATAATTGACGACCTTAAGTCATCAAAAGCATGTGGTCCCGATAAGATTTCATCAAATCTTCTAAAAATCATTAAAGTATACATAGCCATACCGATTGCGTTCATTGCGAATTTAAGCTTTAATTCAGGGAAATTCCCTAACCATTTAAAACAGTCAATCGTCATTTTACTGCATAAAAGTGGGGACAAATCACTGATACATAATTACCGGCCTGTTTCCTTGCTCAACTCTGTCTCTAAAATTATGGAGAAAATTGTAAAGAACCGTCTCATCCTTTATCTCGAAAATAACAACATCCTTTCTAGTAGACAATTCGGCTTTCGCAAAGGTTTAAGCACTGAAAACGCCATCGCTAATTTGACAAAAATCATCTCTAATAATCTAGATAAAGGTAGTAAATGCATTGCACTTTTTTTAGATCTAGCTAAAGCGTTCGACACTATCTCGCACAAAATTCTGCTGAATAAACTACAGCGAATTGGGATACAGGGTCAAATTTTCAAGTGGTTTGTTAGTTACCTAGAAAACAGGAGCCAAAGAGTGGATATTAACGGTACTCTAAGTGATCCAGCCAATATTAAATATGGCGTACCGCAAGGAAGTACACTAGGTCCCATATTGTTTAATGTTTATATAAATGACTTATGTAATACTTCATTTGCAGACCACATTATTACATTTGCTGACGATACAGTACTTTTATTCGAAGGCAAAACCTGGAATGAGTCTTGCATTAAAGCTGAATTTGGCATAAACAAAGTTAAACAGTGGCTAGATAGTAATCTCCTCACTCTAAACTCGGATAAAACGAAATTCATCTGCTTCAGTTCAACTCAAGCGGGTCAACCACAAGAAATTATTAACATTAGAATACACCATTGTTACGACACTATTACATGTAAATGCAATACCTTAGAATGTGTGGACAATATAAGATACCTAGGAATTATCATTGATAAATTTCTGAGATGGGACAAACACATAGCCTTTACTTCCACAAAGGTCAGGAAACTTACACATCTGTTTATAGCAATAAGAAATATTCTATGTCTAAATGATTTGAAACGAATTTACTTTGCAATGTGCAATTCCATACTAGACTATGCTTCCTTAGGTTAGGGAGGTTGTGCTAAAACCATACTCGATCCCTTAGCTAAATCCCAGAAATCGCTTATAAGAGTCATACTGAAAAAACCTTTCAGGTACCCCAGCGATTCATTGTTCGCAGAGTTTCGTGTTCTTGATGTAAGACAATTATACATGAGGAAAATCATTTTACATACTCAAAAACAGAGGCACTACTTAGCTTCCGTAAACCACTGTCATAATACAAGACATGCAAAAAAAAAACCCAACAGTTCCGCCCACCACTTCCTCATCTTTAGCACAGAGACAATTCTCATACTTAGGCCCTAAACTGCTCAATCTCATACCTGATGCATGGAAGGCAAAGAGTACTAATATTCTGCGTATGCAGGTAAACAATTGGCTTCTGGTCTTGGGGAGAGTTGAATGCGAGAATATGCTAAAAAACAGTAATTAAATTGTAAATTTTGTTTTTCTTTACATTCTTCTTTACATTTTAACTTATATTGGTATTATATTAGCATTACAGGAACTGTATTTTTACATAAAGAAAGTTCGAAAATTGTTCAATTCTTCGTGATATTTTTCCTTAAAGGAAAAGTTCCTTCTTTACTTTCATTTTTTATTTTTTGTTATTTTTCATTTCCTTGTTTTATATATTAATATTTCTTTAGTTTATTATATCAGCTAAACAATAGTAAAAAAAAAATGAATATACATTTGTATTACTTTACCAACAGAATTTCTTCAATTCAGTTTCATTTTCAAATTCATTTTCTTGTTTTTATCTATTAATTCAGCATATGTTATGTTAATTCAGTTATTATGTCAGCTAAACAATAGTAAAATATGTCGTGATATAACTGGAAGTATTCTAGAATATAAATATACATATGTATTTTTTTTAACAACAGAATAGTCAACACTATAATGTACCATAATTTACATGTAAAAACATTATCATATTGGAATGTCCTAAAACGGGCAATCGCCTAGTTGGACATTTTAAGTTCATTAATTGTATTATGTAATATTTACAAACAAACAATAAATAAATAATTAAAATAAATAGTAAGATGGTGGCTGTACAAGTTTTTTACACCTTTTAGCTCACGAATCGATTACACCTCAACACCTCATTTCAGTACTTGAGTACCTCATACAAACTTATTCTAAAATCGTGTATCCAACACTACCTTACCTACCAGTAGAACAATTGGCAGGATGGTTATACAAGCAGGAAGATAAAACTATCCTTCCTTCATCGACCACCTTCACGACACCCGACTTTCAAGGAATAATCCAATAGTCCCAATAAAAACCACGACGTCCCTTGGGCAACGGCAATTCTCGTACTTAGGACCTAAATTATTTAATATCATTCCTAATGCTTGGAAAACGAAAAGTACAAATGTTTTGCGCAAATTGGTCAACGACTGGCTCCTTGATTTAGGGAGGGTAAAAAGTGAAGATATGTTATCACCTGATACCTGATACTGATACATAATTTTTTAAAGTCCATACAATACAAAAACACATATATATCACCTCTGAACACAATTGTCAATTCTGTATTAATCTGTACTTTATTTATCAATGTATCGATTATTTTCTAATCATCCAACTATATTATAAACTTATAAACGACCCTTCCCATTTTTTCTACCTTACGTGGTGATCTGTCTTTTTTTTACTACTATCTGGCTGTTATTTACTTTACCGGTTTTGTTTTATATTAAGTACTAAATTATAATATGAACTAAACTTGTCAATTTGACTGGCCTAAAACAGGATCCATTCCTAGTTGGCTAGTCAAAGTTTCCGCAAGTTTTATTGTATGATTTTTATGTGAAATAAAATGTATTATTATTATTATTTTTTTTTAACTTCCGATTTAGTTGTCCGGGTTAAATCTTCCCCAAAGGAAAAACTTAACCCTTCCACTCACTTTTCCACAAATGATCATCTAGTCAATCAACATTATGTAAGTGCATTATATAAGCAAAATAAATACAAAACCATACAAGAACAACACGTCAACTCACCAGAGATCAAATGGGAAAATAATTCACCGACTCCAGATATTTTCATATCAGAGGGTTCGGCTCGGTAGAACTTCTAACAGGGCCTATAAATCCTACTGATCCCTCAACATAAATGTTTAAAAAATCTTTATTATTATTATTATTATTATTATTAGTGCAGTCTTTAATGATCAAGAACATGTACACTACCGATTAATGATCTGCAAACTAATTAGCAGAATTCTATAAATAACGCTGCAGCAGTCTGGAGAAATGGGTAACGGAAAACCTTCTGAGCTTCGAAATATGAAATCAGAGCATACCCAGTTTGAAGGGCGGAACAACGGAGAGTGACAGTGATTTTGGGTCAGATAATAATAACATTTTAGCCCTTCCCAAATCAAACGATGATAAAATACTGCCTACAATAATGGTGGGACTGCTTTAAATTATTCGTACCAGTGTTGGTACAGGCAGAATGCGAATTTTGACCTTTATCACCCTGTCATATTGACCATTCTCGGTTTTACCACCGATTTCGTAGAATTCAAATCCTTTCTGAAGCAAAATAGAAGTACAGACGAGGGAATCCAATCTGGAAAAAGGTCAGATACACAAACGAAAATAAATAATCTGGTAAGGATACACGGGTATTTTATACGAAAGAATGTAGGAGGGAAAACATTTATAATATTTTATCTTACGTTCAAATAGGTCAGCCGATTGATGGGGTATCGCAGGAGGTCAAATAAACCAACTTACCTAGAAAAAAGAAAATAAAAATGGTTAGAATAAAAATAATACTTCGTTAAAATAAAAATAAAGTCAAATTTTTTATTACTACTTTACATTACATGATTTAAACACACTATTTTAGAATCATTTCTTATCTTCCGGGAGTTTATAGGATATAACAAAGCCCCAATAGCTGAGAGTGACTTTGCGAACTGGCAAAAGTTCACATAGAATTTCCAGACAGAAAAAGTGCAAGGTTAAATTATAACAGATGAGAGAATATTGCTTATAAGCAATAATTTTAAGCCAGAAACATAAATATAAATTGAAAAAATCTTCCCAGAAAAATCTTCAGTACACCTGACTGGCAATCAGAAGGTGATGGTTAAATTCCTGTCGGCAGCATTATTTTTTTCTCTGAAGATTTTTTCAATTTATTTTTGTGTTTCAGGCTATTAATTATTGCTTTTAATAATTTGTTATCCATAAAAACCTTGTTTTCTAAACATTAGTTCACCTTTAATAGAAATTAAATACATATAAAAGATAATGCAGTAGGATTTTAATCAATAAAAGCACAGACTATTAAAAAGCATATAAATTTATAGAAATTTAGAAAAGCGTTTCGTGATATTTTCAAGAAATCTTAAATTAATAATAATTGACAGCCCTGAACTATTTATTATTTTTGATTTCTTTCCTTATAACTCGCAAACCAACATCGAGGCAATATCTATCGTATTATTGCGACAAATCCTACACGGAATCACAATTGTATACTGTGGTTCCGTCTTAAAAGTAATTAAGTCTTAGTAGAATTTATATCGGCAAGCAGAACAACAAATTTAACTAAACAAACTGCCCAGTTCTAGTTCTACTTGTTCAATTTATTTATTGTACTATTCCCAATCTACTTGCATAGTAGAGTATTTTGTTTTTGTGATGTTACCCTCATTTAGATGTTATTTGTGTTTAAAAAATAATATGTATATATATATATATATATATATATATTTTTTTTTTTTTTTTAATAGAAAGACATACATTCCCGGGTTACGGATAAACCTGACAATATTTGAAAATCTCCGACTACCACCACAGTAAGCTGAAAATGTTGCTTGTGTTGTGGTGGAGGATTTAGCCAGCCGAGGAATTGAACACACTACGCCTGAGTGGGACCCAAGCGCGATGTCAACTCGGCCACCGACCCGTCATGAACATGTAAAAGCCTAGCTGGGCGGGAAATAAAAAAAATAAAAATAAAATAGTTGGGTTGATACGTTAATGGTTGGTACGGAATGCAAATATGAATATTTTCAAACATTATTCCGAAATCAATTAGGCGTACGGTTTTGATTTAAAAACTCGATACCTAAATATAGAATTTCACAAACTCACTAAAACAATTAATTAACTTATTAAAATTCAGTTGAACAAGGTATTTTCTTTAACGCTAAACACAACTTTAATGTTATAATCCCCAACAAAACAACAAACTAATAATAATAATCAAATCAAACCAGACGCAAATCTCGTTCATTCGAAAGCTCGAACAAAATTCTGGGGAGAATGGAATAAGCATAAATATAAACATAAACAACTTTCAGAGATCTCATCTGTTTTCACGTTTAATTAAGGCCTGGGAACATTCCCGTTTATTAAAATAATCATATTTGAGTAATTTCCACCTCTGGCTACGTAAACTTCAATTCGCCTCGCTTTTGTAGAAGTCGGAATGCTGAAGCAAGGCGAATTAATTATTGAAAGCGTGTGTGCTTTTAGGTCGGACCAAAGAAAATGTTGGAACACTATTTCTACTAGTTATACTTGAATCTCAACCTTTCAGTACGGACGTGTAGCCTCACAGGCTCCGCAACAATTTTGATTTCTTTGTTTCATACCCCATGACTGAGCGGCACTGCAGTTTCAGTTTTAGTATCAAATGGACCAGCAAATAAGGATATTGCGTCGCTCCATGCACAAAAGATGATACTTTTCGAAAAATTGGCTGGAGCCTGTCAGCCTACATGTCCACAAATCAGTTGACAGAATTTTAGTTTTTTGTTACCAGAAGTACATTGTATGTTGTTTTTGTTTCTAATATATTAGAATTTAAGATAAAAATCACTATTTTGTTTTATAAATAAGTTTAGTTTTTTTTTAATTGCTAAAAAAACCTTGGTACAGTCGAAATTATCTAAAAAGTGCCATAATTGTAACAATTTTTGTTATTAAAAACCTATGATTTGATTTGGATCTAGTTTTGAAATGAATTTGTAATCATTTTAATAAAAAAAGACACCTGTTAATATAGGAGTATGTGAGACTATGCGTCCAGGGTAGTGTTATTATAAAAAATGACGTCCATTAAAACGATGGAGAAGAAACCGAATGGTTCTAGAAATGCCGATAACTTTTGTAGTCGGGAATAGAATCGGAAGAAGAGATCATACACGACTGCCCACAGGAATACAATATGTATTTTAGATATCGTTTTGTTGTTACGGGTTGTCTCACAAACTCTTTAAATAAATAAAAAAAACTGCGGGTCAACAAAACCCTTTGTTGAGTATCGAAAAGATGCTTGAAATGACTCGAGCTTATTTGGTAACCAAATCTGAATAGTCACGTTCTTCCCTGTCTTCCTTCTACCCACTACCTTCAGTCTCACAACGTACTACAATAGGGAATGCCACAGTCTCACTGGCACTAGACGGTTGGGAGCAGTTGGGACTTTTGTACAGTACTCACATTTAAAAAAAGCTTTGAAAATGAATGGAATACATAGCAGAGGAAGGCAATGCACTTCATGGTTTCGAGATCTTCGTGACTGGTACAGATACAGTTTTGCAGAGTTGTTTTGGACTGGACTGTAGCGTATAGGACAAAGACCGACGTGATGATAGTCAATCTCCGATAGGAGAGAGCACCACCACAAGGAGAAAAAGAAGAGTATATTAGTCATATTTGGTATTTGTTTAAAACTAAATTCAAGCATATGCCTATTTTCTGATTTTCACCCTCAGTTAAGATAAGCATTTAGCATTCGTATTTATTATAATTGCCGTATGTAATAGAAAGAGAATTTACAACACAGCTCTCAGCTGCATGACTCTATTGATTTTTCATGTGACACCTCCCAAGAGCGCCCTTGTCTTTACCATGTAAAGGCAGGGGTGCTCTGTCACCACCCTGGTGGGCAGCGTTGTCAAGGGTGTTAAGGTAGTGACTGTATGAAGGGATTTATTAATGCGGGTCTTGAAGAGGCCAACATTATGTGAATGAGGAAAAACAGATGCCAATAATTCGTTCCGCATACGAGCCGTCTTACGCAAAAACGAGTTGAAGAAACGAAAGGACCCGTTCTCATGAAGCCAACATCACCTGTGAACGAATGATCCGCTCCTGTACGCCGAGTTTCACGCACGTGCACCGGTGAACCGGAGATCAATAGATCAATTTACAGTAGGTTACATTAAAATACCTATAGAACAGATTCAGCATGCCCACATGGCACATGTGTCAGTTACCAGTCAGATTGCCAATCAGACGGACCGCCCTGCTTTGCACAGAATTAAGTGGGTCTCAAAACCAACTATTATTATTACACTAAACATTTCACGGGGAATGTTACGAGGTAGATAGAATAACTATCTCGCGAGGAACATTACGCTCAATGAACGCGAGCCTTTATTCCTAGCGTGAGATCACTACCTACTAAATAATGAGGGATGTTTGGCAATTGGTTTCCCTGCGTGGGATAATATATCAGAGAACGAAGAGGATAATATACGAACAGGACGAAATGGAAAAAGGCAGAAATGGGGGATATTCATAAACAGGCGAGAGAGAAATTTTCCAAACAGAGGGATAAAATAATGTAACATGAAAGTTAGGAAAAGATTTTATAATTGAGATAAAAAAAAAATCAAAGGTCAAAACCAATATTGATATTTGATTTATTAAAAGTTTAGTGTACCTTATTAGGAAACGAGGATTTTTATCCAAAGATGTTACATTATTTAGCGGAGTTCAACATTCAAAGTCATATTATCGAATTAATGAGGTTCTGAATAGGTTTCATCTAAAGGTCAAGTGGAATTACCCTAAAACGAAATTTAAATAAGAACATTTGGAGGGATAATAAATAAAACAATTGATAATAAATCTTTCGGTCGCTTTAATATGTACAAAATTTATGGAGCACGATATAATCAACAAGTTGAATGTGTAAAACATGATAGTCGCGTGGGTAGAATTTCAGGTTTGCTAACTAAAAAAATGGTAAAGGTTGCGAGTTCGGACCCAAACCGCCAACGCATTATCATACATTGTAAAATAACTCACCACACATCATTTATCTAGGAGAACTCTGTAAAACATCGTCATCCACAAACTTATTCATTAAAACCATTTATCCACGTAATAATTTATAATACTGTCAATATGACCCAACGTTAATATTTCAATCACTTGGAAATATGCATACTTCGTTCATCCTAGACACGAGGGACTGTAGATCTTCTATACTATTAGCAATCAGCACCGCATCATCAGCATACAACAGGCAACATACTTTCAAATTATTCAACGAGCATGATCAATATCGGTCTGGCAATCAACAGCGCGACCGTGCTCGGGAAATCGGTATAAAATCGTTTGTGGTTACGCCTATCGATCCGATATTGTAAAGTAATCAATTTCACTGTGCCACTGTGCTGTCTCCCTGCATATAAAAGGCACTAACTATCCAATTTATCACAATACGTATACAGTAGGTATATATATAAAACAGAGTTGATTATCCAATTACATAATCATGATGAAACTACTTGTTGAAACGTGTTCCTAAAGCCTTATATTAGAATGGCAAATATAAAGTACTGCCATCTAGGCTCCAAATACCCTCCATATTATTAATACACATAATACCCGAACTTCCTCGGGATGTGTCCCATAGACAAAGCGACCTATTTCCGAACAAAATACATCAGCCCTTACTGCTTACTGGAGGACGGGAGAGGGTGAATTATTTGGGCAGCTCCCACATTGCCGCGTGTGATCAATAATAATTTCGTCGATCGACGAATGTCTAACTTAGTAAAGAATATGTAGGTTTGTTTTTGAAGTGAACCTTCTTTACGCGCGTTATGCATTTTTGAGGACCGGAGTAAAACCGACTCATGACCGTCACGAAAAACCGTGATCATTTCGCTATAGGAGCCTAGCTAATATTATATACCTAGTTTAGGTCACTCTCCAAACTCAGCTTCGCGGTCTAGAGGCAGAGCGCCCGACTCTCGTTGTGAAGAACCGAAGTTCGATCCCCGCTTTAACAATTTTTTTTTCTTTTTGTGATTTTTTTAATACGAGGAAAAGTGATAAAATGCTCTCGTGCTGCGACTTTTAGATATTTTGACTATATGATATTTTGGTCGAAATATAGCTTTCAAATCGAGCCGGTAGAGTCACTCGGTATTTTGATTAATTATTTTTATTTTGAATCATTAAAATTACTAATCAAGGCCGATAACGCGACTAATTACCCTCGCAGACGTGCGTGACAAGTTTTTTTAGTAAAAAACACAGCCGTAAGTGAGTTTTTCAAAATTTAGAAATGTTTTTCAAATTCAGGCTCCATACGGGTATGAGACTGTTAAAACACGATAGATCTTTTCCAAAACGGACAAATATACGGAAATATAATGGCTGAATAAATCTCAGCGATCTCAGTCTGGCGTCATGAAGTTGCAAGGTCAACAATCAACTAAAACATATTTGAATCTTTTATGTCATTTCTAACATGAACTGTGAAAAAATATCCGTGTAACTGATAAAAATATAGGACGCCATATTCTTCGTTCTATATTAAAGAAATTTTCAGGAAGAAAAAATAGTGCATAAGTCTGATTTCAAAATTTAAACAAAGCTAATAAAAAAATGTCAATTTTCAAACGCCCCGTTTACTGATAAAACCCCCTTAACCTAAAAAGTGCGTTAATTAATTAGTTTGTAAATTTCAAAACAAGGT
This sequence comes from Hesperophylax consimilis, assembly GCF_061612785.1. NCBI lineage: Eukaryota > Metazoa > Arthropoda > Insecta > Trichoptera > Limnephilidae > Hesperophylax > Hesperophylax consimilis. Next base: position 9,657,382 of record NC_142856.1, on the reverse strand, counting down.
TCTGACCTAAAAGTAAGTGTTATTGTTGCCTAGAAAAAAAGGAATATTGTATTACTTATTTATTTCGTTAATTAATACATGTGTACAGAAAAGCGGTAGGTATATTCAATTGCCTTACATCGCGAAGGGTGGTCTCCTGGAAGCGGGTTGGTTGGATCTCGAGGGCTGTGTTTGCGAATGCGAAACTGGGACGCGCACCGAATTCGAGTGAATACAAATATGGGAAAGGTTTCAGCATGGAAGGGATTTCGGAATAATGTCAAAGCTAAAACAATATTAAATTTTGATATTGTATTGCATCTTCCGGGTGGTTTTGTATGTTTTCATTCGGAATAAGAAAGTTAGCTTGTAATGTTGTTATGTTCAATAAATTTGGTTTCCGAGCTTAATAATAAAGAAGCTCAGGTATTTTTATAGTGTCAAAAATGACCCATTCGACTAAGGGACTAATTTTTAGTTAGGAGGCGGGCACCGGTACCGCCGCCCCAGAATCTATTTATTGGATAAGTAAAGCCTTTGTCATAGGTTACTCCAAGTGATTTGCTATGTATGGTTACTTAGCAGGAAGGCCCGGGTTCATAGAGTGAGGTGTGTTCGGATCTAAGCGGGGGATGAGCGCTGCATGGCGGGCCAGATCGGAGAGGCGGGTTTGGGGAGATCTCCTCCACCTCATTGCTTATCTCAAGCCTCACAAAATTCCAATGATTCCATCCCCAATAATTGATGATTAACTAAGGTTCTATTCGGTAAAGGCAGTTTAAATCTTCAAAAAGTCAACTAAATTAAATAGCACGCGGAGAAAACTTACTGACATAAAACATTTCCAATTTATTAAAAATCTCATCAAATTATTCGTAATACGGTTAAACACGGGATTGCAGGCCTTTAACGTGTGAATTTCCTAATAAACTTTCAGTAAAAACGAATGTGTTATCGCGACCTCGGAACATGTGCTCATAAAATTCTAATATTTTCCCATTTCGTCATTGTATATTATCAGGGCAAACGCAGGTACATGAACACGTGTTCAGATATATTATGAATCTACTAAAAATTTATTAGGAAACAGCCTGTAATCCCGTCTTTAATAGAATTTTAATATGTCAGCAACACTAATTTTCTCCGTGCATCAATATCAAACACTCAGTTGGATATCAGCTATTTTCGTCAAAATAAACTAATAATTATACCTTTAAAAATATGTTATAAAAATCCAAAGGCAATCAATCAATTTTCACCGATGACAAGAGAGTAGGTGGATGAGCACAGCGCCATCACGTAAATAGTTTTTATTGAACTAAATTTAGCCGTTTTCAGCGGCAGATGATTTTGAAAGAAAGGTAACAACCCGAAAAAATAAATAAAAACTAAAGTTTCAGAGAAAACAAAATAAAATACGGGAGGCAGTTCTTAAAATAGCCGAATATCTCTTCAGATATTATTATTTTTGTCGTCAATTTAAGCAAGGCAGATAGAAGGGTGCTGCTACTGAGAATAAAGGAGAAACCGGGTATTACGGAGAATGATATTTTCAATTTCTTTAGACGCTCTCTCGTCGGATACTGAGAGCTATACAATAATATAATACCTCCGATTCACGTTTTACCGTCAACATTGAGAGACAGGTAAACCATAATATGACAGAATGTATTTAAAAGAGATTTTTGGCGAAAGGGGGTTATTTCACAAATCTGTCAACGTAATAACATGAACTCCATTTTTTAAACTGGAAAAACAAGGTGGATTCCCATCGTTATTATATTATATTGTAAATTTAAAAAAAACTCTTCATTGTACATTCTGAAGGGCAACTCCTAATAGTGACAATTCAACATACTTTTGATGAGTGATATAAAGTCATATGAAAACCGTTAAAAAACGAGATTACGTTAGGTTAGGTTTAAGGTTAAACGTAACGTACGTTATAATCTGCGCTAATAAAATACGATTTTTGCAAGTTATGCTTTAAAATATTAAGAGAAAGCTACAAGCCAAAAATGTGTATATTCTTGGTATGCCTTATATTGTCACGAATTTAGGTAATAGGCATTAAAATCGCTTGACAAACGGAGTCTAGAAACGTTCGATTTTAAGTAAAAAGTGGTTTTAATTTATTTTGTAAATCAAAAAAGTATCAAGGGAAACTATCACAGATAATCTTTGAAATAGTACTGTATTTTTTTTTTTTTTTTTTTTTTTTTTTTTTAACTTTATTTATTTTCATTTCTTTACACATATTAATAGATAGTATAAAATAACATAATATATAATACCAAATAGTTTACAAAAGAAATAAAAACCCACTAAGGCACTGACTGCCTGAGTGTGGGTAATATAAAACGATTACTATATTTCAAGTACCTAAAGTATAATATACATTAGTAGAAAAAGTTTTTTTTTTTGTTTATAGTTATTATAAAAAGTAAAGAGAAAACATTATGTACAATAGTTTATAAAGTTTCAGCAAGTGAGTTGTAGAAAGGATAAATAAATTTATAGTAAAAGCGTTTCAATATCTGCGTCAATCAGCCATAATTTTACCTCTTTAATATATTCTATCTTTTTATTTACCATTTGAGTTTGTAGTGGTAGAAGGTTAAATGTACGAGGACCAATGAAACTGCTATGCGTCTGCATTAATTTAGTATTGGTTTGGGGGGTGTAAAATATATTATTTGTTCTTTTGCTCATTCTGTTTTCATTTATTTTGAAATTGTTTTTGTTATTGTTTACAGTTGTTTCCTTTACGCGTTCAAACATTTTTTATTGAAAAAATATTATTTTTAGTAGTTTACATTTATATTTTTTATGGAGTAATTTATTATTTTATTTGTATTCTACTCAAGGCAAACGATAGGAAATCCTTCAATTTATCTAAAGCGTATTTTTTGGTATTCATAATGTACACCAATTCGTCATAAAGATTAATAAAAATAGTGATTTAGCACTAAGCTTCGTCACTAGACGAATTATTTGTTTGAATATAAGCAATATGAATAATTAGTTTTGTCCGTATACAAACTCAATTCTTTGAAGACAGCCATACAAATACAATATGGTATCGGTGATTCAATCAAACATTGCATTAGTATGCCTTTCTTGAAATAATCAAGTTTTTATAAGGACAAAACCATTTATTCACATTCGTATTGTGTTTGTATGGACGCAAACAAATAATTCAACATTAATGTATTAAAGCATACATTTTGGTTCCTAAAATAATTAAATTAGCGCCTATGAAAGACCACATTAATTACTCTTTTAAGTATACCTTTAACAGATCAGGTGGGTATAATTCCGTAGAAGTGCGGCAATTTATTATTACCTTTTGCAGGATTGGTTGATATTATTACGTGAAATGAGTTTGAAAGCGAACCACCATCGCCTAGGAAATCGCAATGAATAAGTTAAAAGCTCTAAATGAGAATGGTGAAACCATTTTAATACCTGACGAAGCGTTAAATTAATGCGAGTGCTTCCTCCTAAGCACCATTAATATTAAAGTTATCCGATGGATCTCAATTTACCAGGGAACGATAATCGTAATGCAAAAATACTTAAGTACTATCCTATCACCATCTAATAAATTGATATAACATCTAGGATCTGTGAAGGTAGTTTAGCGGCGGAGTAAGGAAGGGCTTATCAAGTTGGTCGGTATAAAAACAATCTCGTGTGCATTAAGATCAGTGATTCCCAAAAGGGGCGGGCGGTGGTGAGATCCATGGGGCGGTGGTGGCCTCGAGGGCAAATGGGTGGCAGTGAAATTCAAAGGGGCGGTGAAGGTCCGAAATGGGGATCGGAGGAATTAAAAAATATTTTTTCTTAATGAATTCAAATAAGTCCTACGTAAATAATATACCGTTCAGTAAGTGAAAAGGTTATTGATGGATTAATAGTGTTTTTTTACTTTGCTAAATTTGTTTAAAAAAAAACATTTCCCGGTAACAAATAACCTAAGAACGTTGAAAAATCCATCCGCGTTCCAACATTATATGTGGAAATTGTGGATTTTGCATTGACATAGGTTTCTTGTCAATGGGCTTATGCAATGGTGGAGTACTAAACTTCTCTTGGGCCTTGTGTGGTGTTATTTATACGATTAAGTAAATGTAAAGAATCAACTTTGTGAATATATTTTATTGGATTTTTTTACCTATATTTAGGAAAATCGAAGTCGTAGTCAATGAACACCCGCTTCAAGACACAGTCCAAATCTATGCGCAATGTTTGTCGATAAAACCGTGCAAAAGTGAACACCCGCTTCAAGACACGGTCATGTGCGCAATGTTTGTCGATAACATCGTGCAAAGGTGAACACCGACCAAGACACAGTCCCGATATATGCGCAATGTTTGTCGATAACATCGTGTAAAGGTGAACACCGACCAAGACACAGTCCCGATATATGCGCAATGTTTGCTGATACAACCGTGCGAAAGTGAACACCTGTTTCTAGACACAGTCCCAATCTATGCGCAATGTTATGAATGTGATCCATGATTGATAAATCGTTAGCGAAATAAACCAGAAATATTGGCCAATTTAAAGGTAATATCGATATTACTTACGTCAATATATAAATTATCTCGTGTTAGATGCATGTTGAATAAATATTTACATTCACGTGTGGGCAGTTGGCTCCGCCCCAAAAATCGGCATTTTTTGGTCTAAGTTCTCGAGCATATGTGGAAGCTTGACTGGCAGATCCGAGCACTTTGAGATGAAAATTTGTTTACAAAGAGACTGTAAATAAAATATCACATAAGGGGAATCATTAAAATACTAAAGGAAACCTCTAATTGGTTCAGTTGATTAAGATTTGTTTAGTGATCATAATATTATGTGCAGGTACAGGAAGTTAGAAACATACACTTTTATTAAATAATATGTATTTTGAAAGCATTATAACTGTTTATATAACATCCTGTATTTCTTATTACTACTCGTACATGTGTACTATATCCGATACCAGTCGACATTATTCTTGACTAATTTCCGCCAGTAATAAAAACAGTGTATTTAATCATACTACCAATCCGAACTTATTAAAAAGATTATTTAGTGCTATTCACCAACCTTTAACATGTGTTTTTTCCACAAAACCAAACGAGGTTCCCAAAGGAGGAAGCCGGCACCTAACACAGATACATTTGCTAGACATTGCGTCCTTCGCATTATGTATTAAGTTGCTGGAAAAAGGAAAAATAAGGAAAAATGAAATCCGCAATATTCCCAGAGTTGAAGACGAGGCTACTACTAAATTCGTAATTAAACGTTGAATGGCTACAAATGAGCACAGTGTTGGCAACTAGGAGGGCCACTCAAAGCCAAGAGAAAATAATAATAATAATAAAAAAGTCTCGTCAGCGACTCGCGAGGGCCAATTTAAAAGTTTTCACTTGTGCTTCGGAAAGCTCTTAAAAAAGCCGAGTGCAAAAGAGGCTGCGGCCACCGCTGGGAAATCAAATTACGGGGACAACAAAGGTTCCGCCGCGAGACAAAGCCCTCCGCCCGGAGAGGGTTGAACTTTTCCACCCTAGTAGAAAAAACAAACACCGGATTAATCCGCATATTGCAGCCGCGAGATATTGCGCTGAGATTACATGCCGAAATAATGACCTTTGGACGGGGCTTACTAATGAAATGAATTCGTCACAAAGACCTTTGAAGCGGGGGAAAGCTTTGAGCATGTTATTATTATAGTAGCAGCGCAACTGACGTTGTTTCGGATTAAAATGCACAAAACATTCAAAACAACAACAAAAACGCATTGCAGAATTGCAACGGAATGAGATTTTTCAGGACAAATAGAAAACGGTTAGCGTTTTACAATTTCCAAAAATATAACATTCCTACAATCTCACCACCATAAAGAAAAATATGTCAAACTGAAATGGAATATAAACCTTTAAACGCAGTTGCTGCTGTTTGAATTCTGCTTAGCTGTCATAGTAAGTGCACAGTAATTTAGAGCTGTAAATACTAGCTAACATTATTATTCATATAAGCAAATCTACTACACACATCATCAACATCGTGATTAATTTTTAGTCCAATATCTTGTTTGACATATTTTTTACATGCGCGATAAATACTTTTCAAAGTAACACATAAACAAACATTTTGTATTAGAAAAACAAAACACCTTCCTGCTTGAGTACCTAATTTCCTTGCCAAAATAATACTTAGATGATGTAAAACTACTAATATTAACTAAACTGAAAAATGCACGGAGAGTAATCGAGTTTCGCCTCACGACAAATTAACAGGCCTTATTAATAAAACATCAATTTAAAAATATTTTATCGATTTGCCTTGATAATGTATCATGACGATATAAAGAATTTTCGTTGTAATGCAAAATTATTCGGATTTTCAAGGAACACGAGTTCCGACATCATGATAATATATTCTTAATTAGCTAAAAGTTTATCAGGAAACCTGTTAATTCATTCAGAAGGCCTGCAATCCTATTTTTAACAGGAATTACCAATAGTTTGTTTCTTACTAATTTACCAATAGTCATTATTCTCCGCGTGGGAATAAATTTTAAAGCACAAATAATCTGGAACTATATTGTTGAATACAGCTTATGAAAAAAATATTTGTCCCATCTGAAAGAATTATTTAAATGTACTAAATATTTCTGAAAAATATCCACGGAGCGTCACAAATCACAACGAATCTTATAATGACCTTAACAAACCAATTTACATCTGTCGTGAGGAAGATAAACACATACATAACTATCGATAATAACTTGATCGAAGGGATATTGCAAAAAATATATAAATTACCCTGGCAAAATGTGTATTCCTTGCAGCGGTCCAACTTCACTTCCCTGGGGAACACCAAATGTCTCAGCAAATAATAGCCCCTTATAATCGACACATCCGGAGAACGAGTGGCCGTATGGTATAATAGTATCACATTCATAAAAAGAGAGAAAAAGGCAGCGAGCCACTTGCCTGCATTTTCAATTGGCTTTAAAAAATCATGGAATAAATTTTTTGCCCAAAATTTGTATTTTTTAAATTCAACAAATATGCGTTTTTAGTTCGTGACATTACTTTAAGAAGTCCTTGGCTACCTGTGTTATACGAAAAACAATATATTTTTTAATATCGACATTTTAAAACTAACGGTTTAGTTAGTGCACACGCTGGCTTACACCCTTCAAGGGTGTTGTTCTTGGGCCCCAGAATTTCAAATTACGAGGAGGGGGAAGGTGAATTTTTAGATTAATTTGATTTAAATTGGCATATTTCGTAATTATGTGGATGGTTGGAGTTGTTGCACATTGTTTTAAAGGAATTGTAAATTAATCTTTTATAAATAAATACTGAATACGTCACATAATAAAAATTTTAGTCAGCATATAATGTAATTATAACATGTTACTATAATCGATAAATAAATGTTAAAACATTTTGTACGTTCATTACTTATCAAGCAAAATTGTTTCACAAAAAAAATTGCTCTCATCGATTAGTTTTTTCCAACCCCATAATATTTTTATTAATTCATAACAATTTGTTTTTGAATATTTCACTAAATTAACACATCTAAACCAGGTGGGCTTCATAACCAAAAATTGTACGGCAGTTTAAACACTTTCAAAATAATAAAAAAACGATCTACGACTTTGAAAATACGATTAACAGTTTAAAACACACGGATTGGAGTAGAACACTTCCTAAATCGAAATAAAACAAAATCTATCACGCAAGAAGCTCATTTCAAGGTATTGTAAGAAAGTCGGTAACCGATACAGGATGCAGGCTAAACGACGTCCACGGAAGCGAAATCGGTCGTGTATAACTTCCAGAGGATATAACGTGTAATTTAGATCGCCGGCGATATCGCACCGAGGGGAAACAGTCGGCTTTTAAATTTACAGACGCTATTCGCTCGTGTTGGCTCATTATTGCCTCGGCGCTAACGAGGGGATTAGCTGACGTGTGGACTGCGGACGATATTGTGCATAGACTTTAGACCACACTGCACGAATAACATAGAAGAAAAGTTAGTAATACGATTACGTAACTACTAGCTACCATATTGAAACAAGCAATGGAGGATGACATTAAAGCTGTTATACCATTTCAAAGAATTTATCACAAATCTAAATAAGTGTGTGCAATAATCCAAAACGTAGTAACATTCAAAATATACGATTTCCCCTCCAAAACATTAAAGCCACAACAAAAACACAATACCACACACATTGTTCTAATAAATACAAAACCACGATATTACTCCAAGATGTTTATAGAAAATTAATATTATGATTAACACAGAATGCAAATATTTGCAGCCGTGTACTACACCTAACAACACACTATCAAATAGCCGAAAATTGGTCAAAAAATGGTAGGAAATTCAAAATAAAAATGCATATCTTGCTCATGTCATGCGGAAGATTAGTCATCTGATAGATTGAACCCTCGAGGGGAACATTGATGGACGAAATTTTAGAGAAAAACGCTGCTCCGAGTGCAATTTAGATACGTTGTTTGGGCCGCAGTCTGCAGTACAGAGTGAAGAAAACACTCTAATACTTTATGAATATAAAACATAGAATGAAATCACAAATCTGCCTTACTATGTGACATGCGAACTAAAATGCCGTAACAAATATTATTTGAGTGAATAAAATCACAATAGGAGAAATAATATCTAATCGTGGCAGGATGTTTTGAATACGAGAACAAAGGCCACCTTTCGGAAAACAAAACGGTGTTTTGGAATAATAAGCCCAGGGCTATGATGCTAAAATGGATGTGTGTGTCGTGTTAATGAAATGTTGCGTTTGTGTTTATAGTGACCCTAACTAACTCTGTTTAGTTCCAGAGACATTCAAACCAACAAACAAGTAAGGCAACAACTCATCAAAATGTTCGGAATAATGTGCAGAACAACGAGCAAGAATATTTTACGAACGCGACGATCATTTTGCGTGAGTGCCCTCATTTGAACTAAAATAACTGATGCAAACGAAATTGTGAGTAATCAAGACCACTAAATAAGGGCACTTTACAGAAATCGGGATGGGGTTATCAACAAATTAATGAAATTGATGGGTGCCTTTTTCCTAAGTGGGTATAATTTATTGTTGGGGGAGAGGTCTGGGCAAGTAGACTGGATGAGTTTTGATGGAAACAACGCGACTGGCGTGACGGATGGACAATGGGCGGAAGTTATTATCACACAACCCCGAACAGAACACATCACTGATTCTTAAGCTGGAGGGTGGATGTTATGGAAGGTCTCGACGTTTGTAAATTGATGCTGAATTAAATCAATCATTATTACTAGTAACCAGTAACAACAATTTCTTCATCCTGATTTAAATTTCTCGCATTTCTCCGTACACTTTCTTCTTATTTAGTAATTTTTGTTATTATTACTCATGCCTACATCATTACTATCATTAGTAAGGATTAAGAACAAAAAATTCATCCCAGATGAAATTACCAACACGCTTTAAAGACATACGTAATAGGTATATCTGTATTTTAAAAGATATTTAGAACCTCATAACTTATAGTAAAATGTACGGTACTGTAAAATGAATAGAATAAACGTTAATTTACTTTATTTCGGCATATAGCAAGGTAAACGTCACCGCCTTCGTCACCAATCGTTAATAATGCAACTATTTCATTTTTCTATGTGATTCCCCCAATTTGGGTATGTGTGAGGCTCAAGGAGGTAGGAAGGGAAAGGAAATGGGTAAAGTGAAGGAAATGGGTAAGGGGAAGGTTAGGAAGTACATGGCTATTCCGATCTAGTCACAAAACAGGGAAAAATTTCGAAGTAATCGGTGTAGAATTTTGAGAGATTTTTAACAAACGAATATTAACATTTATATATGAAAGAAGATAGATGTAGCACTAACTCATAGACTAACTACAATTCGGATGTGCCAATTGTCGTATAAATGTAACTAAATGTGTTCTAGCTGAGGACGACTTCCATTAGGTGATATTTCACAAAAGCCAGAGTATAAAAAATATTAAAGTATTATTTAAACCGTCCACTTAAAGAGTAGACAATACATAACGAAGGGTGTGAGAATTAATTTGTTTTGGCACAAGAAAAGTTAACAATTGAAAAACAAAAGAAACAAGAATTTAAGAATATAAAACAATAAAGAGAGATTATTTTAAAATAATTGTGAGAAATAATAATAAAGCTCTAAAGGGGAGGGAAAGGAGTAGGAGTAATAATAACTTACTTGGAAAAGAAGGATAAGCCCAATAATCACAATGGAAACATTAACGAACTTATTTGAAAACAAGTCGAAGTTTCGAACAAACAATACAACCCAAGAATTAAGTCTGTGGTGAGAGGCTTTATAAAAATAATATCACATTGTTTGGACAAGAATAATAATAAACTGAATATTAACAGCTAAAGTGGTGACATACAGCAATACATGCGCGGTGAAATTTCTGGGTGGGCTGATAAAGTTATAGTCAAAAGACAACAAAAACATCAAACAAAAGGTACAGGTTAAAAATTGAGCTACCCGTAAAACAAAGAACATACCTAAAATCTTAATTTTATTATTAAGCAGGATATCTGTTTGTACGAAGTAGTAAAAACTCTCGTGTGATATCATGAAACTTAAGGCGATGCCATACGTAGTAAAGCAAAATCACGTGTTTTTGGTTTGAAAATTTTATCGCCTAGAAATGTTTCAGATGCTTTAATTAAATACTGCGAGTAGAATACATCTTGACCTTAGAAATTATCGAGTATTTTTTAGATAAATCTTTTTATAGGCCCAGAAAAAAATAATGTATAAGGCATATGAAAACTGCTTTAAAGTGCAAAATCTCCTACTTACAAACCCATTTTCGGTTAAGGTTTTATTGCATAATGTGGCAAATTAAATTATTTATAAAATGATCGGAAAAAAATTAAATATTTATGCCTGAACATCCACAAAATAAAATAAAAGACACTTTTTAGCCATGCTTTTTTCTTGCATAAATCAAAACAGGCGGATGGTGTTAAGCGGGAATTTAAACCTTCTCGCCATCTATGTAAGGGGTGTTATTGATAGCGGCTCGATTTAAAATATTACACTACGTAGTGCATCGCCTTAAAATGTGTACTCTGAGTAAACCCCCGTTATTAAGTCTTGTCTGCTTAAGTCACTCACACACTTTTCATAGAAATCTACCTCATTTTCGGCAAATCTTGCATCTTGCGTGTAAATAATACATAAACGTTCAGGATTGATCATCAATCGCGTCTCGAATGTCAATATAACAACGTAATAAAGTGACAGCCGGTAAATAAACTGTCAGATAGTGTCAACCTTGTCAGCTGACCTAGTGACGACACTGTCAACCACCAGATAATTAGAGGCCACTTGGGCTGGGCTGCCGATACCGGTACACAGGTAGTGTAGGAAGAACCTTGAAAATAATGATTAGAAACCATACGTGTAAGTGCGAGCCCGTATAGAGCAAACTTCTCAGAATGTACACGCGATATGTTACAGTAATTATACGCATTAAAAACGGCTATTATTTAACTAAGTAATATATACTATTACAGATAACTGGAAAGAAACTTAGTATAAAAAAACACTAGTAAACAGCCACAGTAAACTTTTTACAAAAAACAAAAGGCTAAAAATCCCACTAATCTTATATATCTATACAAATAAAATGTAAATGTTCGTTTGTTCAAAATCTTAAATCTCCGAGAGTTTTTCACCGATTGCTTTGAAATTTTGACACAACTTTGCATTCGAATACGCGTGTGTTTTTATAATATATAGACGTAACCCGTGACGTATATTTTTAAACAGCGCCATTTGTTGGACGTGAATGCAGCACGCGTTTTTCTCTATCTGCAGACAGACAGACCGAGCAACAGCAACGCGTGGCGGGGTACAGCTAGTATCTGATAAGTATTGTAGCTGAACGCTAAAATACAGGGTGTATCGGCACGTACCCGACAAATTTTAACCAGCGATTCCTGAGCATATATGGAGTAAAAAATGTTAAGGCCACTTTGCTGTTCGATAACTTTTTTTTTTTAATAAAAAAATTATTATACATATTTTCGCCACATTCCACCACTGTTTTATCCTTTGTCAAAGTTTGAAAACCCATCTGGCAATATTTTATTCGAGTTTCGTTGAATAATGTACGTATGTACATACATTGGCGCGCTTTTACAATCACAACAAAATGGCATGGCGCCATTCGTCTCATTTTTAACTATTATTATTTAGTGTGTACGAAAGAGCGAAGACGCTTTTCGACATACTTGCTAATAACAGCTTTTGAACACGAGAAGCAATGCCAATGACAGTGAGGGAGTATGGAAATTTTTTAGTTTTTTGTTTTTAATTGAAAAAAAAATGCTAGCGGACAGCAAAGTGCCCATAACATTTTTTACTCCAAATGTGCTAAGGAATAGCTGGTTAAAGTTTGTCGGGTACGTGCCGATACACCCTGTATAGTGTACCAGTGATTTTTAAATGAACTAAAAAATAACTTTGCACTTGAGAAAATAAGAAACCAAACACTAAAATCGTAAAAAGATGGATAATGAACGAAAAATTCCTGTATCTGTAAGTTTATTTTTATTTTTATAATTACACAGTCTAAAACATTAGTCCATAACTTTTCTTCCGCAGATTATTGTTTCTGATGGTGTTGACACATTAAAAATAATATTATCCACTTTTGTAGTACTGTAATATGTACATTGTACAATTCTTCCTCTTAATTTTATTAATTTAGACAAAATGTTAAGGTAGAACCGGCAGACAAGCAGCCGTGTGACAGCTTTGCTGGACTACTATTTTTAAGTTTAACACTGTATAAAAAAAATTAACAGGGATAGCTATGATGCAACAAATATGCATAGGTAATTAAAAAAATTAATAATGTACAAAAATGAATTCACTGTAACCTCTTCCTCCTCATAAGCATTAAAAGTTACAAAAACAGAAGTTTGAGCGGACCATCAAATGTACCTTAACGGCACATAATATTTTGGTAATCAGAATAAATATCTTCATGTACTCATCGTCCATGTAGAGCATTTCTCTAGAAATCATAATATCTTAAGCGTAAAATATGAGCACCGGTACAAGTTATTGGTTAATCTGTAAACAACAAAAATGAATACCTAGATACATCAAAATGCATACAAGGAAACAAGTAAGCTTTCCAATACATACAAAAATGAATAACTTTGGTGTTTGATAGTGAAACAGCTTTGGGACTATTCCATGCATACCCCAAGGTCCATTGCCATCTCCATTTTTCCTCTTTTTCTTTTAAAATCTTACCTACTATCAAGAAAGAAAAAGAGGACGTTGAAAAACTACCTACTTGGCAGTGAGATGAAATGTTACACATACGTACTCTTTTCGTTATTAATGTCGGATACATCTTACCTTGCTACTTACAAGTCGGATATTCTGGCAAATTGGCCATTAAATCGGGTAAATTACATCCCCTAATTCAATTTCATCGCGTGGTGAAATTAAACATTCTCGTGGTGTGGAAATAAAGCATTTATTGTATTTATGAGGTGTACAGCTAACAATTTAAAAAATGATATTGTGTATTGATCTTCACCAGAAAGCATCAGCAAGTAAGTTAAATCTATCGTTAACCGCTACTCGGGCGCAAACAGTTGGTGCTTAATCAACATTCCAAACAATTGTAAAACTCCATTGAGATGGCTTTTCAAAACAATAACCTTACGTAAATTACTTATCCATATATCTTACTATTATCGAGAATCAACTCGACATATTGGGTTTCTGACTTAATAGCAATCATTTAACTTCTATCTACTCAGTTGTTCAAACTTTACAACGAAACCGCACCGGAACTATTCCTTTGCCATATTCTTGGAGCCAAGGGAACTCATACCATCTACATAACAACAAGAGCTGTAACTAGACTTGTTACCTCTCCTTCTGTCCCCATAAACGACGCTTATAACCGAGAGAGATGTTAGCATAGAGTTTTTAGCGGCAGGACCACATCGGATGTATTCATAATATAGACTACATAACACGAGAACTTTATTTTCCCTTACGAACTCCGCATGACGTTCGAGCGAAATCTTCCAAGAACTTTGAGGTAATTCCCTAGAGGTCTAGTAGTTAATTTGGTAAGTGGCCGGGCACAGAGACAAAGGAAGCTCAGCACAAAGCTGGACGTTTCAGAATGACGATAGCCTTTGTGGGGTACTTCTCAAGAGCTGGGCAGATTTAGCAGCGGGTCTCTGCAAGGAATTATTATCAAAACGCTTTCAGAAGAGTGACTAGACGGGACGGGGTTCTGCGGGCCCATTCATTCCATATTATAGACATTATTATATATAACGATATTTAATACAGGCGACCCCCTGCGGGCGAATCGTATTAAATGTCAACCGGCACATGAGTCGAGTGGCCTCTCACACAACATCGAAAGCAGTCTCGGACCCGTATTTCCATGTACGCCAAACATGCTTGTAAATGGATTATATGGGTTAATTTCAAGCTATTTCGGTAAATTGAATTCCTCTAAAATTGTAATTTTGCTTCTAACTAAAAGGTCAAAGAGCTAAAAGCCTGATAGTGAAATTGTTATCACAAAATAGAGTACCCGGGGAGATTAATTAGATCAAAAAACGAGGATCGAGGATTTCACGTAAATAGTTATTGAATTAAAAAGGGTCTGCAGATAGACTAACGTCAAGACAGATCAACACTAATCAGCCTTAACCACGAGCCGAATAGCGCCTGAATCAACTAGAATTGGCGCATTTTTTAACCGTAAATCGTTGTAATAATACCATAGACATTTTACATGCGGACTAACTAACTAACCATCACGCCTTTTCCCCGCAGGGATAGGCAAAGAGGACGGACCGCCAAACAACTCGGTCTTGGCACACACTCCTTGCCTCATTCATATTCATACATCGTCTCATACATACACTTCTATTATTCTGACTCTTGACATGGCCCGACACAAGCATCTAGATTCACTTGGTCGTGCCAAGTCTTCCTCGGGCATCCCCGACTTCTACTACCATTCACATTTGCATCATATATTCTCCTTACACTCCTTTCTTCGCTCATTCGCTTTACATGCCCAAACAACCTAAGCGTTCCTTTCTTGATCTTACTCATTACGCTTACATCAGCCTTGCACTCTTTGCGGATCTCCACATTTCTCACATGATCATACATGGTTTTACCACACTACTACCAGTCTACTTTCATCCCTTCTCTGCCAGTTCCATGCCTTACTTCAGTACATCAGGGTGGGTACCAGCACTCCATTGTGGACTGCTAGCTTCGCTTCTTTGGACAATTTTTTGTTAGCGCCAACTGCGTTCAGTCCTCCATTAATGGAATTACCTGCATTTACCCTTCTTTCAATATCTCTGTCAGCCTTCCCATCTCTCGTAAACATACTCCCTAAATACACAAACTCATCCACCTGCTCCAAGTATTCCTCATTCACAACTATATTGCACACTGTTTTGGTACTCTCTCTTTCAAACACCATTACTTTAGACTTACTTACATTAACTAGTCATAAACTCATTAACTCGTTCTTCATTCATACTTCGTTCATCCTAGACACGAGAGACTGTAGATCTTCCATTCTGTAGACCCATGGAGTAAAGCTTTTAGCAATGGTAACGGTGTTATAATTATGTAATACATGTATGACACCGTTTGTAAAAGCCCCTAAAAAGGGCGTTAATAAATAAAAAAAAACTTTCATTCAATTACAAGCAAGTATTAATGAACAACTGCATGTTTAGTCATGGTTTTCCGGAAGGTGACAAGTTGATTTCCGCACCGATTTATAGACCTTGAAAGTAGGTGAACGCTTTAGTCTCGAGTGATGAATGGTTTGACAAGAACTAAGCTAATAAAAGCAAAGTTCAGATAGTTATTTGGAAAATGGGTAAGTTTTGGATAGAAAATTTCCCGGTAAATAACCCATTAAAACAACCATACTGAACAGAGTACAAAAAAAAATTGTGAACAATTTTGCATATCAAAAATACAATGCATTAACAAGCAATGAGGAAGCCTGGATATAAAAAAACACCTTCCTAGCGCCCGGCTGTCCCATTCCCGGCGGCGCACACAAGGCCGGATAATCAATTTACGTAATTAAATAAATAATAATCTTTCTCTGGTACTCCATAATAACACCTGCGTTTATTTATTTTAATGTATTTATTTTAATGTATTTTATTTATTTGCCTTGTCCTTTCTAATTTTGTCTTTCCCGAAATGAGTTTTATAAACTCATTGGGAATAATACATTATTAATTTGTTATCATTTTGTAATGTATTAACTAGAAATAAAAAAAAAATAAAAATAAAAATACATGCAGGATTACGAAAGATTTTTTAAATATATATATATTGAGGGATCAGTAGGATTTATGGGTCCAGTTAGGAGTTCTACCGAGCCGAACCCTCTGATATAAAAAATATCTGGAGCCGGTGAATTATTTTCCCATTTGATCTCTGGTTAGTTGACGTGTTGTTCTTGTATTGTTTTGTATTTATTATGTTTATATAATGCACTTGCATAATGTGGATTAACTAGATGATTATTTGTGGAAAAGTGTGTGGAAGGGTTTAGTTTTTCCTGTAGGGAAGATTTAACCCGTACATAAAGTAGGAAAAAAATCATACATAAATAATAAATAAATATTAAATAATTAAAAAATAAAAATGTTTTTAGTTTGATATTTTGATTATAAATACTTATGCGGAGAGAGTACTTGAGAAAATCTTTCAGAAAAATACTTCATTAAATCATTATATTTTATTTCGATTTTCTATTGTTTGTTTTATACTGTTTTTAAAAATGAAATTTGTAATTTTTATGTACTTAAAAGCCCAATAGGACGTCAATAAATAAATAAATAAAAAATACCTAATTATGGTTAATTGGGGTCAGGTGCTTGTAGTATCCTTATTTTAAAAATATATACATTTCGTATCCAAAGTATTTCTCTATTTTGAATTCGTGAGATAGGACAGTATAACATATAATTATGATTAAACTGTAAAAGACGATAACATGTAAAACATTTATTTTTTCACATTATAAATATGCACAATATTTAAATAGTCACTAAAAAAATAATTTCTCTTAATCTTCATTTCCTTTAGAGCAGGTCGTCAAGACTATTTGACAAAAAATGCGCTCGTTTAACAAAAGGGGACATGCATTTAACGTTTTTATATTACCAATAAGACATTTTTTCGAACTAGTAAAAAAATGTCGCGGAACTTTTTTTAAGACTCTAGCTGAAGTAAACACTTAATTGCAGATAAAAGTAGATAGGTGCTTCAAAAACCATGTTGAAAACTTTCTGATTTTAAAATAGGGAAAATAAGTTGAGCTTAGCTACCTAGTCGATGAATTAGGCGAAACTAAGCAATATTGGCAGCGCGAAAAATAACTCAACTTAGAGCGCATGTGCAGACTATTGGGTTGCGTTCACAAACTAAATTCTTGCGGTTCATTTCGAACTGGTTTTCAGAGAACGTTTTAACGTTTTAATGGTTTTTTTGTTTTTTTTTTTAATTCCTTTATTTTTCCCAATTTTTACATTAATTATATACAATATTACCTATATAAATCAATACAAATAATGGGAACCCACTAAGGCGCAGCCTGTGCGTGGGTTATATATTTAAGTTATTATATTATTGTACCTAGAAATACACAAACTGTGGGCATATAAAACAAAAACAAGATTACATTTTGTCTAAGCGGTTTGTATAAAAAGTGTTTACAAGAGTGTATAGTGAAGTTATGAGTGTTTAGTGTAATATATAGTGAATATTTTATGAGAAACATAAATTGATACAAATTATGTAAAAAAAATTTCAACTGCTGTATCAAAAAGCCATAATGTTAACTCTTTTAAATATTGAGGAAGTTTAGTAATCACTTGAATATTTTTCGGTAAAAGATTGAAAGTACGAGGTCCAATGAAACTGCAGTGTGTTTGCATTTTTTTGTGTTCGTTGGGGAGTATAAAATACATTATTATTTCTAATGTTGATTCTGTTTTCATTTATTTCGAATTTATTTTTGTTTTTAAAGATGCATTTCATAGTTTGCAAAATAAATAGTTTACAGAGACAGAATAGTTTATAATCTTTGTATAACTCATCTGTTGAAACTGTTCTTTTCCGATTATACATAACTTTGATGATATAATTTTGAGTTATTTGTATATTAACATTGTATCTTTTTTACGTTAGAATTTTTAACCTTAATGCTTTTACCTATTTTTGGCGCCGTAATTTCCCTTGGCCGTCCTTATGTGCAGCGGCTGACGCCACGGAACACAGGATTTACAGTATCAAGAAGCCGGTGTCGGTTAACACGAAGCCCGGAATAGGGCGGCGTGGTGCACATGTACCCGACGTACCATCGTGTGTTGATTCACGTAACAGGCGACATTAGTCATACATACACGTTACTAACACATGCTCTGTACAATGTACTTCTTTGTATTCTTTGTACAGTGTAATTTTGGTAGGGCCGGCGTGGGAGGTACCGCCGCGTCGCCCGTAATCTAAAAATCTATTCTTATGAATTTAAATGTACATTTCAATCCATATTTATCAACTCTTTTACAGTGAAAAAAATCAAAACGTAAAAACTTTTCCACTTCCAAGATAAAATTTAATTTATTAATCCAATTAAGAAAACAAAATAGATTTTTTTTTGCAAAAGTATGAGAATGTAGCAGAATCTAACCTAACCTAACATGAATAGAACCTTTTACGTATGTGACATACGTTCATACAATTTCTATTTTTTTCTGAAATAAGAAGTCAACTTAATATAACAAAAACGGTGTGGAACAATAATTTTCACTGGCATACCGGACAGTAAAAATGACAATGTTCTAAAATCACACAAAATTATTTTGAAAATCCCTGTGAGAACTAAACGAAATTCTTAACAAAACTAAACATCGTGTCACTTAAACAACTCTACTGTAAAACAACACTTTACATTCATAAATACAAAACACAAGAAATAACAACTAGCACACCTTTTAGAAACACTAGATCTCAGGGTCAGAAACATATCCAACAAGCAACTACTAATACAACACTTGGGCAAAAAAGCTATCTATACTGTGGTACTAAACTCTACAAAAAATCCCTCTCTCATTCAAAACTCACGACGATATTATAACATTTAAATCTCAAATAAAAAGCTGTATACAAAACAAAGGGAGATCAGAAATTGATAATATACTGACACCAAATATACACTGAAAGTGAAACCACTGAACTAAACATCCTGTAACATATTTATAATTATTTAAAAAAATATATTAATATTAATATTATTACTTTATATTATGCATACTACTAAATTTTAATAAAATATAAAATTTAAGTGAGGATATATATTTTTTTTTTCTAAAAAGGAAAGTCAAACATTCTCAGGTTACGAATAACCTGACAATATTTGAAAATCTCCTACTACCACCACAGTAAGCTGAAAATGTTGCTTGTGTTGTGACGGAGGACTTAGCCAGCCGATGAATTGAACACACTACGCCTGGGTGAGACCCAAACGCGATGTCAACTCGGCCACCGACCGGTCATATCATTATATTTATTTGTTACAAAAAATAAGAAAATAAAAAAATATATTATTATTTAAAAAGTGATGCGTTTAAGTCTGTCTCAGTGTCCACTGCATCCTTTAGGGTGAAGATTGCCCAGATGATAGCCAAATCGAGTAAGGAAAGAGCACCAGATATAAAAAAATAAGAAGCTTAATCATTTCCATTTGAAATCCCTCAGTTTAGAGTTTTTT
This sequence comes from Hesperophylax consimilis, assembly GCF_061612785.1. Taxonomy (NCBI): domain Eukaryota; kingdom Metazoa; phylum Arthropoda; class Insecta; order Trichoptera; family Limnephilidae; genus Hesperophylax; species Hesperophylax consimilis. The sequence continues at coordinate 9,637,502 of NC_142856.1, read as the reverse complement.
TGTTAGCTACATGGATAGGAATTAGTTTTTTTAAGATAGCCATATATATCGAGGGGGCGACCGAAGACCGCCCATAAACTCCTGTGAGTTCTGAAAGTGGGGATGCGGCGCCCCTGTAGGCAGAATATATTGGTATGTAGGTACACTCGTGTAGTGTGCATGGTGGCACAAGGGGAAGGGAAACGGAAAGCATGGCGGTGGCAGATCGATATCCCTCTCAGATGCGGACCCACGCGGCAAAAAAATTAATTCACACGGTATAGAAATGAACACCTATACATTCACGTGGAGAGGTCGGTACTTGACATTGCCGGCAGCAATGTATTACTTCACCCAAGCATTGGAATATTTACAACTGAGAGAAAAAAAACCATCCTAGCATTTTTCTCAAAACTCCGCTGAATTGAATTTGGGCCATCTGAATATTTCTTACAAACAGAGGAAATAAACCGGAGAGGGAATGGGTAAATTATATAATATGTAAATGTGTCAGTTATTTATTTATTTATATTCACATATACGGCACAACATGTGCCATTCACATACTAAATTACAGAGAATAGTACAGCAACATAAGTAGTGCAACAATATAAATGTAAGTATAATGGTATAATCAGTAGATAGTAGTAAGGTTAAAAGTATGAAAAAAAGAGATATAAATATAATATAAGTAGCAATCTGTAGTATAGTATTAAGTCAAAGTAAGAAATTATATGTAATAATACTAATGATATACAATAAAGTAGTATAAGGAAGAATGAAGTGCTCATAAAATGTCTAAAAGTTGTATATATATATGAGTTATATATTTTATGGATCTCAAAATAACACTGAAAGAATCAAAGCAGAGTTCGGAACACGAATTTAATAACTTTAAACATACAGATAACTTATGTAATCATTCCGAGCAAAACCAAAATCTATCCAGAAAATCATATTCATAAAAATATGTTAAACGTGAAACCCTTATATTATTAGCTAAATGTACTAAAATAAAGTCGCTATCCTCGTCTGTCTGTTAGTGCGCTTAGTTCTTCTAAACTACGGAATTGATATTGATAGGCTTTTCACTATCATTTAGAAATTTCTTCCGGAAGGTTTATACATATAATACAAGCGTATTATATTACAAAATGGTACACCAGAGCCGGGTATACGTCAGCTAGTATTAACTAAATAACGTTTTAATTTTTCAGTGCATTATGCGAAATCGGATCTGTATTTTTAAAACTCTTGAAATTTAATTCTGGTTATTTTTTTAGCTTTGTGCAACTCCCTTGAGCTGATAATGTACACAAAATGCGCCTTTTAAAATGTCAGTACTTTTTTTTATAAGGAAAACATGCGGGTAAGGGTATGTATTGTACTGCAGCAATAACTAGGTACTAGGTTACAAACTATCGCACACGTGCACCTATATTTTACAAAAATACTTAATTATTACAAACATGCAGTTTTAAGGCGATGCACTACGTCGTGTAATATTTTAAATTGAGCCGCTATCAATAACAACCCTTACGTAGATGGTGATAAGGTTTAAATTCCCGCATAACACCATCCGCCTGTTTTGATTTATGCAGTAAAAAAACATGGCCAAAAAGTTCCTTTTATTTGATTTTGTGGATGTTCACTATGTTCAGGCATAAATATTCAAATATTTTTCGATCATTTTATAGATAACTTAATTTGCCACACTATACAATAAAATCATAACCGAAGATGGGTTCGTAAGTAGGAGATTTTGAACTTTAAAGCAGTTTTCATAGGCCTTATACATTATTTTTTTCTGGGCTTTTAAAATGATTTATCTAAAAAATACTCGATTATTTCAAAGGTCAAGATGTATTCTACTCGCAGTATTTAATTAAAGCATCTGAAACATTTCTAGGCGACCAAATTTTCAAACCAAAAACACATGATTTTGCATTACTACGCATGGCATCGCCTTAAGTAAATTTTCAGCTTTGTACAACGCTCAAGATATACAGTTTTCTTACGGCTTCGTAAGGCTCCCATTCAAAGATGTTTTGAAAGGGAGATATGTAAATACGATGGTAAGAGGGAATGCGCTAATATTTAATAAAACACAACTCGTTTGAAATAGGGCAAAAATCTCTCTACAAATGCTTTAGTTGCATTTAAAGATACACTGAGATTTTATATTCCATAACATATTAAATAACAGTAAGAAAAGTGTTTTTAATAATTTTCGCAGCTTACTTTGCGATTTTTTTTCTACTAAGGGAATTTCATATAATTAACGTTTCGGCATAATAAATGTGTGGATATTATCTTCAAAAATATATTTTTTTTGAACTTAAACAGTTAACGAGAAACTTGTTATAAATCGGTAGAAATTGGGTATGTGCGGGCTTTAGAATTTAGCCAAGCATCGTTAATGTTTCTACTACGTAGCTGGGATAAAACCTTATTTTAAATAAATTAATTCACACCTAACTCACAAGCGTGAATTGTTATACCATGAGAGATTGTAAGAAAGCAAGAAACCGATAATCGTCATAGTAACAATGGTTAGTTAGCTGTTTCGTAAGTAACATAGTATATAAATGACGAGATTGTTGTAAAACACTCCACGTACATAACGATGCTTGACGAACGCCAGTTTCTCACATTAGATAAATGGGAATCACTCGAACTAAGTTACGTGCGTGTGGCTTCCGTAATAGAACCTCATTCACTCGGAAGGTGATCAATCATTCGCCTACAGGCACATCAACAGAGGCTGGCTGCTTTTATATCCAAATACAGCAAATGCAATCAAGCGGGAAAAGCGCCATTTGGCATGATCACCTTCATCGTAAATGATCAATAAATGTGTTTGGCATTTTATCTAGAAATGAAGCAAAACAATAATTTACTAATATATTATTTTACATTTTAGACTTTTTTATTCTCCTGGATGGTGTACCTAGGCAATAAACCAAGCAATCAATAAGAAGATTTTTAAATGTGGCGTCTACAGGCACGTCGAAAAAACAATCTTACAAATAGAGATACTAAACTAGAGGTTTGATAGATAGGTACTTAATAATAATGAGAAGAAAAATAAAATATTTGATTACTTGACATTATAATTTAAATTAAAAATTACATTGTTTTAAAATGTCTGTACTTAATTAAGTGTAATGAATTGACAAACAACCTCGACTATTTGTTAAATTAATTACCGGATTGAGCAATAACTTTGTGACTTGACATTATAATTTAAATTAAAATTACATTGTTTTAAAATGTCTGTACTTAATTAAGTTTAATGAATTGTCAAACAACCTCGACTATTTGTTAAATTGTGTAAATAAGTGGTTTAAAACAAAGTAATTTTAAATTTAAACTAAAATATTAGGTTACAAGGGGCGACAGATCCAAAATTAACCAACAGGTAAGCCACCTATAAATTTAAAAACTTATAGTTTTAAGTTATTTTATAGTTCTGTAAATAAATATATATATACATATACTATAAGCAAAACACGAAGCATTTATCACTTTAAAAAATTATGGTATTAAACTCGTTATCACAGTATCAGAATAATAACAATAAGTTAGGACACTGCACACAGGTCATAAAATATAAAAGAGTTTTTATTTTAAATTTAATGTCTTCTATCAACAACACTTGAAAACATTTTAGAAAATTTCAGGTCTGTAACAACCTTGCTTGAGATGCATCGGACGCTTTCGTAGAGAAGGCTCAAAGGCAAAATTGGTCCTGCATTTAAAGCACTACTGAATTGCTGTTGGGAGAATGGAGTGCGCCTTTTGAGCAGATGGAAACATAGCAACTTGAAGCGTGTGGTTCAGATGTAAGAGGCTTAAATATGAGAGCTCTCGGCTCCCTCTCTTGTATTAAGTGCAACCGGGTAGTGAATGCAAAGTTTGTTCGGTGATTAGATCCATACGCGGCTTGGGAACTTTAAGCCGCCACTGTCCATTGACACTACAACTTATAAACACCCGAGGAATGTGTGTAACATAAGATTGTAGATGGTAGATGACAAAATATTATGGTGTAAGTTAGTTACTGTACTGTTTCTCCGTGTACATCGGGTTTCACGTCCAATCCGTTAAGTTCAAGAGTAATCTGAAAACTTAAGCAAACTTGGACGTATCGGTTTACTAATGGATCCGGTTTTTTGCCAATGCCGAAAACTACAAAATTGAATACGGTAAAAAAAAGCTCAAATATCTTGGTCACATCACCAGAGGAAGAGACGACTGATACAACTTTAACAAACTGATAATAAGGGGAATATTGATGGAAAACGTGGTACAGGAAGAAACCGCACGTCATGGGTTCGAAACTTACTGACCAGAAAGTAAGTAATTAGTAGAATCAGCGGTATAGCCAACCTCGAATAGGATAGGGCACCAGAAGAAGGAAAATTATCATTAACCATTATGGAATGGTATTCCCAATTCAAGCACGCACCGTTTAATATTATAAATCAATAATTCAGACAGCACCAAAGGTGACATAAGTTCAGTAATCGATGTAGGCCATAGTATAGCATCACTTTGTATACACTAACCTTACAAGGAACTGTTCATGTCCATGCCAGCTGTACGAGCAACAAGAACGGAGATACCCATCGCGAGATGTAAAACAAATAATACTCCTTCCTTAAACTACAGCTCCACAAGTCGAAAGTCACGCCAAACGACGCAACATGGCCAGTTTTATGATAATAAAATTGTATGCGGCTAGCGAACTTCCCACTACAAACATGTGATCAACATTGCAAAAAGAAACGATACTATAAATGCAGCTGTTACTGTGCATTATTACGCACTTTCAGTGTGGTCGATGTGAAGGCAAGAAGGAAGTAGTATATTGTTCAGAAAATAGAATATAGCATTGAATGCTAATGTTCAAGAATAAAGCAACTTATACGTGTGTTAGTAATATTTACAGGGCGAAAAGAGTTATTATTTGCCAGCCTTACGTTATGTATGTAACTTCCATAAACAACTTTAATAACAATACGTGATTGGTGCAAAAATGCAAATTTCGTTAAAAATTTAAAATTGCATTCAGTTTTGGGTTCTCTTTTATTTGATGCTATGCTAACTTTCGCTTTATAATGGGTCCCAAAATCAAAAAAAATCAGTTCTAAAACCTTTTTTTCGATTTACAGGGACAAATTAATGTTTTAAACTGTACTCCAAAAAGTGATTTTAATCGCCAAAGGTGTATCTTAATTTTATACAAAATATCAATGGTTCATAAATGTCTTTTGTGTTATTTAATCCCAATTAAGATTTTCTTCAGACCCGTAAATCAAATTCATTTACTTAGCTAATCTATTCAAGGTGTTCTTCTTACATAAAATAACTCCCACGGGCGATTTTACATAACATAAACAAACTAATGTACGGTTATATTAATAAATTCTCGAAATTAAACCATACAAAACATTCTTACTACATATTGTATATATACAGAAAACATCAAAATACAATATTACATCGACATTAAAACTGATAGGCGTATGAGAAGCAAAAGGTCATAAATCTAATTGATGTGTTGGAAGTTTACAACACATTTACAAAAGAACCTCCTCATTATTATTAATTTTGACCTTTAGAGGTAATGGTGGTCCATTTACGAAACTCAAAACTCTCATTTTAAAAGTATTGACCTACTGAAGCCAATAAATTAAGAGGCAACGTATTATGACGTATTATAGCATACGCCATATTTATGATAAGCATGCAGACAGGCCGGCCTTGGTGTCTGACCAAAACCTTGCCACGATTAGTAACCTAGTGACTATTTGCCCTGCGGATACCTAAATGGCTCTATACAAGGCTGACCTCAAGGATTGTGACGTGTTACATGGTTACCTATAGTACTAGTTTAGTTCCTTTGATAAAATTACGCATTAATAATAATTGTGTAAGATCTTCCAAATGGAATATTCCATTCACTTTCTCTAACAATCTCAGAGGAAACCCATTTTAATAACGAAACAGCTCTTCAAAATTGGCCTTAGGACTTTATCAAATCAACGAAATTTATTTTAAGTATGGGGAATCTAAAAGCTCATCGACCGTCGAATGGCAATCGCAAACAATACAGACAAACATTAAAAAAAACTTCGGGCATTGTTACAATAATAACTCTCTAAAACTGGGTATATTAAATTATTTTTGTAGTTAATTTGAATATTGAATTACGTTAAATATAGAATTTTTATTTATTTTTTATTTTTATAGCTATACATATTTTTTTTTACATTTTTACAAGAATGTGTTTATTTATATATACATATGTATAATAGATATTGAATACATATATCCTCACTAGGAGATCCTGTGTTGAGGGAGACTACGTTTTTTACGTTTCTAGTTAGCCGATGAGTCGTTCCGTGCAAAAGCGTCGTTCCGTCTTGCCACGCTTGCAACCCAAGAGTCGGTTTTACCCCAAAAGATGTTTCACAAGAAAAGCACCTTTTCACAAAGTTAGGTATGAACTTATTAATTTCGTTGTCTAGGGAATTTAAGAATTGCACTGTTTCAAGGGCAATTATTTAGGAAATAAAATTGAACGCAATAATCATGCTCTAGAACATATAATTGAGTAATCAATATGTAATAGCTAAGGAGATCTTAAAACTCAACTATCTGTACAATTGTAGAAAGATAAAATTGCTTCTCTCCTTGGCAACCAAACAAAGCACAGACACCCTCCGATTATCAGGTACACAATATACGAAGTATGAGAAAAATAGGTTATATTTTTTTTATCTTACGTTCAAATATCAGCTGATTGACGAGGGAACGTGGGAGGTGAAATAATCCAGCACTTACCTGGAAAAAGAGAAAACATCGGTTAAAAAAATAATATCGTAATAATAATTGGATAATTTGAGAATCGCCATTTAAAAAACATCAAGGGCGCTGTAATTCCTTAGGACAGGAATAATTGAACATAATATTATTAGCAGACATGTGAAAAAATCATGGGATAGTGTGGATTCTTGACAAATCATTTCCAATTTTGAAAATGACGATCCAAATATGTTTTTTTTGAAATGTTATATAGTATGTAAGTACTTTATTGATGGTCTGAATTGATTTTAAAAATGATACTTAAATTCAAATCAATTCCGAGCATGTTTTGGTTAAAAAAAATTACATTAGCTCCACATAAAAGGCCAGAAGGAAAATAATTCTCCTCAGGTCCTGTTTCATCTTTGTGGATGCTGTGTGGAGGGTCTCTTTTAGGAAAGGAAGGAGAGGAAGTTCTGGGAAGGAAAAAGGTATGAGGGGTGGGAGGAATCTGGGAATCAGTATATTTGTGTGAATTCATCCCTACCAAGGCGCAATGCGATGTTCCAAGAAAGACCTGTTGGATAGGCCAAAAAATGTCCTTCAACCAGTCTCTTCCGATCTTGCCCGCCACGCAATTGGTGGGCAGACACATACGCCGCCAAGACCAGGTCAAACCTCACCCATGAACCCGGGCACCCCTGCTTGTCACCAAAGTCACCAAATGTAGCCAACCACTTGGGGTGACATATGGAAGAGAGCTGTTGGTTATTCAATAAATGGTTTCCAGTTTCCGTACCCGCCTACAATATAATTATATATTTTTTTTAATATGGGACAAAATACATTGCATCTTGTATTGTTATTGATATTTTAAAGCTTTTCTTCATTATCACCTGTCGTCCGAGATAATACAATGAGTAAATTAAAATCTATTGACTATTATTCCGCCACCCCAATATCACAGCAAAACCTTAGTGCAAAGGGCAATTATACCAAGGGCAAAGACACAATTTTACACGGTAAATTTGTTTGAATTTCGTAAGAGATGTCACAACGGACCTCTCGGCGGCAAGACCATACACGTGCTTCGTTTATATATTCATCAGGGAGCGCGAATTCGACAGCGACAGGCTCCAGCCTTCACCCACATAGACACAGAATGAGTCGATGAATAACGATGAACCGCTTCTAATATTTGTTGGTACGTCACGCGCCGTATCGGGCATGGCAGGAAATTGGACGTATTGTGCGTGGGCACTTGGGGACCCCGTGACTGCCCAGTACCTAATCACAAGCACGTTACGACCAAAAATATTTTCAAATTATCCAAAAAAATTGGGATCTATTGATGTAGATATGGCACCTGAGAAATGTGCAATTTTATGTTGTTTTAACTCGACCGTTTTGCATTTCATCTGGCTGTAAATTTATTTATAGGTTCCGTTTCAAGATGGTGGCCGTTTTAACGATTTAGTAAATATTATTTTTAGAAATGCAAAATGTGGAATTTGAACCTTCTTTGTCAATATTTTGGTACCTACCTACCTGCCCGAAGAAAGATGGAAAAAAGAATTGACATTAAGATAGTAGAGACGTTTCTTTTGACATATTGTATAATTCCTTAGGTATATTACTTTAAAGAAATAGGGTTTATAATTAAATGGAGACATCCAAATTGATAAACTTGCCCTAACATGAAATCTGGGAAGCCATAAGCTGACCGACGAAGGGCGCACGTTGAAATAACCAGATCCTGCGCAGAAGAGTAAAGTAAGGCAACGGCTTGCAGCGCAGTCCATTGTGGTCTTTTGTGTAAAAAGGAGAACTCTTCACATGATCTTGAACTCGCACAAGAAGCCCAACTCCTCGGAGCCAGTAGGATGATGGGGTTCGAAATGTGAGGTATGTCGACCATACCTGAATAGGCAGGAACCAACCTTCCTCTTCCCCAATTCACACCCCTCAACACTTACATAAACCTCACAACATATCAACCAAAATGGAGTTGGGGCACTCACATTTAAAAAAAGTTCAGAGTAAACGAGTTAACATCTCCTTCACAGAGGTTACAACGTTGTGTATACCAAAAATATTATTCGTATACGAGATTTAATTTTTATCACAAATATAATTATTTCGATTTAATGTTTTTCAGACTCCGCAAAGTTCCCTATTTCGCAAGCTTCAGTCGGATTCACTCACTGAATAAAAAATCCCTGGAAGTGTGATCTATACTTATTCAGAAAAATTATGTAGCAAATTATCATTTTGACCTTTCGATTTGGCCGCAGGCAGACCGATGAAAATAATCTGTCCAAGAAATAAATACATGGTAAGCTATCATGCAAGCGAGAAGGAATGCTTGCACAGTTTAATAGTATACACCTACGACGGGTTGTTTCAGAGAATTTGAACAATTCTTCAAAATTTAATGTTAATTTTCAAGTTATGTGAAAGTTATTTTCAAGTTCTGTTATTATTTAAGTTCTGTCATGTAATTGGCCTATAGAGATATAATAACAGAACTTGAATAGGACTTTCACGGAACCCGACAATAAACGTTGAATTTTGAAGAATTGTTGAAATTCTCTGAAACAACCCGTCTCTAGTGTACACTATAATTTTGTAGGTTTCAACAAAGTGTTGGTACTATAGATTACGCTTAATTCTGTAAATGGAGGCAGTAAATATATCAATAGTACCCCCAAACTTGTTACCCAGATCATGCATCCTATTGGTTAGTGAGTGTGTCTGAGTGTTGATTGTGTATGTATTGCAAAAGGATGTTACATTTTGTCTTGTATTACTTCTAACACGCAACACACACGCCCAAAAGACACTTCTATTCTGGGTTTATCCCTTCAGTGAATTCGCAAAAGACTCCGAATATGTAATACGTTGAACCTTACTGACTGGAGTGTGATTGATCGATTTTCTTTCCCTCAGCGTCGGATTTGGTTACTTAATTCCTACAAGTTATTTCCAAGCGCCACTCTACACGGGGGAGGCTTAACAACACAATACTTAAATAGTAAAGTTGTTTCCACCCCGAGTCACCCACTGCAACACATGTGTTCTTATCACGCCAAAATACAGTAAAATGTGTTTGTAGAACAAATTAATGCTTCCCTAATGTTAAATTATTTTAAAATTTACGCGGAGTTACGTCACGATGTTAATGTGATTGATACACGAGCGAAATGTGTTACATTATTATGCATACACCTAATCCATGGTGAAAAGACATTAAAAAAGGCTAGAATCATGTTGAAACGGTATTTAAAATATGGCGTTAAAGCGCAGGTTCAAAGACTTTATTACTCCTATTATAATATTTGTTAGGAGTGACTGTAGTATTTTCGATTCTACACCTGAAGAAAACTGGTAGTTTGGATGAGAAAAAGACAGCGAAGAAGAGAATTTTAAAGATTAAAGTTGTAATAGTAGAGATTCGTCGGAGATTGTTGGATATAAAGGGGTGAATATAAAAAAAATTATGGATCGAGATTATGAGAAAAGGGATGATGTGGAATAATCTAGCATTTGCGTTTTTGTACAGACGTTTTTATAAGTTCAGTTGCAGTTCGATAACGATCTCTCATTAAATGACACAAATGGTTTTAGCGACTCTGATGCTGTAACTCCTCGAATTTACTCCTATATTATGAAATTAAAATTGAATAACACCTGAGAACACCTTGTAACGGTTATGAAGGAATAAACAGCAGCACTGCTATTTTTAGTTCTTCGAGTGTTCTTTGTAATACTGTGGTATTATAATTGAGGTTAGGACAATTGAAAATATCAAACTGTTCCCCCACGTCATATTTTGCCTTAAGATAATAACAGAAAAATAGTTTATTTTTGGTTTGTAAATAATCAAATGAAAAATCAATATTGCGCAGACATAAAAGTTTTCATAAAATCCAGCACCTTGTCATGTCTCGAGTAGGAGTCCGGCTGCAATGGAAGAATCCAATAATATAATAAATAATGTCATCTCCACACTCCGCGAGGATGTGCTTGACGTCGATCGTCCATTCATAACACATCTGAAAGCATGCCACTGATTCGCTGTAGTATTTCCCTCCATCTCACAAACGACTGATGCAACAGAAGGATAGGTTATAACAGAGTTCTCGTAAGTGTTACCTAACCTGCAATTTACGTGATGTACGTGGGGAGCGAACGTACGCACTATGGTCCCCTTAGAGGAAACTAGCTAGACAAAAAGATTTCAACGATGTTTTTATTTATGTACAAAAATATTCTCAAAAAATTGAAAAATGTCCATAGTATTATATTCACACTGATAAAAAATTTAAAACCATACGTGCGATACGTGGCAACGTTGTAAACACGACACTTTGGATGTGCCAATCGTTCGCCCAGCGGTCAATCGCTTTCGCGTGTGTACGCTGTTCGGCCGTTTGTGTTGTTATTTGAAATCGGAGAGAAATTACGGAAAATAGTAATTAAAGTGTACGGTATTTTCTTTCAAATTAATTTAATTATTTTATGATTTTCTTATTAAAAATTACATTCATTATTAATTAAAAATCGTAAAAAAAGTATCAATATTTACAATTATTTTCCAAAGTTTGATTAAACTTTCGAAATCGTGTACCGATTTGTACCACCAAATGAAACTGGTTTCATGTAAAACCATTCTTTGTGTACAATATCTTTTAAAATTTTGTTTGCTCAAACTTGCTCTTTTGTCTTTTACAGAGCCTGTACCTACAGTCTATCGTTTGGATATTTTGTAGATTCTAAAAGTAAAGGGCACATCAATTTTGAATTGTGCTGCAACACGGCAGTGTGTTTATGAACATATAAAACTTTTATTGAAGAAAAACAGTTTTACAAGAAAAAAATCGCTTCGTTTCTATTAATATTTCATAGAAAATGGATTGAAGTCGGAAGAAGTACTTTAAAATTGAAGTTAAAACACGCAAAATGGCTTAACACCGTTTTTATTCTTCCTTTAGTGACGCGTGATGAGGGACTACGTGGTAAACCAGAAAAATAATTTGGTTTATGCTCTTTAAAAAGCAAAACAAGAAAAATTAAATGTCTTCTGAATTCTCGAAGTCCACAAGAACTCTCTCATACTACTCAAATCAGCTTGAGGTCACGCGGAAAGCGGTATGAAGCCAAAATTATTCACTAGGCCACTGAATTTTCTCCCAAACGAGCTACATAGATGAAAAATATTATTAATATAATATATTATCACAATTTAAAACTAGTCCCATATTCACCCCGGGAAGTTCTAGCTTTCGTAATTAACAATAAATTCACCAAGCAGCAATATTTAAATATACGAAATGGGGCAAAAGAACGGGGAGCAAATATTTATCCCTCATACAAAAAAAAAATAAAAATCAAGGATGAGTGTTAGTATTTTGATGTTTTTGTAGTGGTATCTTAAAATTATTATCCATTCCAGAAGTTTCAGCGAAGAAAATACAGAAGTCTGTTAACAAATCCACTGTTGGAAAATTAGCATTTAATAATATTAAGAATAACGATTCGGCCGGTAGTTTATAAACAAAAAATGTTATCCCGGGAAGTTCTAGCTTTCGTAATTAACAATAAATTCACCAAGCAGCAATATTTAAATATACGAAATGGGGCAAAAGAACGGGGAGCAAATATTTATCCCTCATACAAAAAAAAAAAAAAAGTGGGTGTGTCAAGCCTACGCAAGACAGAAGTGAAACTTCTAGTTTCAGCTGATGCTTGGCGTGGCGCAGTTCGCTGGTGTCTGAGAGAGAGGAAAGAAGAGAAGAGAGAGAACGTTCGTGAGCGGCTCCCCCACCTCAACAAGGTTTCACTTCAAAAATGCCACAGCCGAGAATCGAACCTCGCTTAACTGATTGAAAGCCAACCACGCTGAGCACCAACTGTAAGCAAAGCCGCATAAATTGATTATATTATGTAGGTTCTGAAAATATGAGAGCTTGTTATGTTTTATAATGTTACCTACATCACACCCAAAATATAATATATTTTTAAAAATAATGTACAATGTACAGAAATAGAATCCCACACAAGATCGCGTAGTGCGCTCTAGCGAACGGATATTTTATCAGAGGGAGATAGTTTTAATTTTTTTTTCTGTAAATTATTACATATTATCAAAATAAATAAATTAATTAAATAAATGTAATACAATTATCATAATATACGGATAAGATAATAATTTTAATCCAACACAATAACGCAAAGCGCGCTCTAGCGGAGTAATGTTTTATCACAGTGAGATAAGTGTTTTTATTATTTTGCAATATTATTTTCTTTTAAAAAATGTTCTGACCTACTAAAAAATAAGATATTGAATGAAAAAGGCGTTAAAAACAAAAAAATAATGTGCGATGGCCGAGAATCGAACTCGGATCAACTGCTTGGAAGGCAACTATGCTGACCATTACACCACCAACGCCAGTTGTCGGGATGAGCTAAGAAGCATTTATATGTTACTTCAAAACTTTGACTAGATCAAATGAACTTTAATCGGTGGTCCCGCATTTTCGTTTCGGTCATGAGTCGGTTTTACTCCGGTCCTCGAAATTGCATGACGCGCGTAAAGAAGTTTCACTTCAAAATAAAAATCAAGGATGAGTGTTAGTATTTTGATGTTTTTGTAGTGGTATCTTAAAATTATTATCCATTCCAGAAGTTTCAGCGAAGAAAATACAGAAGTCTGTTAACAAATCCACTGTTGGAAAATTAGCATTTAATAATATTAAGAATAACGATTCGGCCGGTAGTTTATAAACAAAAAATGTTATTCGGTTTTGTTCTTATATTACGTTAAAAAAATATTTTTAACTAATAACTTAAAATAAATACTTCGTTGTGACTTAATCGAACTATTGTAATATACGCATTTTATTAGTAGTTAATTTTGTTTTAAAATTCTGTAACAATGGCTAAAATATATGTATATTTTTTTAAGTATTTTTTTTATTACATTGTGACCCTTTTGCATCATATGCCATAAAAAAATATTTTTGTCTAGCTAGATCGGGATTTGGGACCACTGTGGTACGGCCCTCCACCAAGAACTATGTTAAAACTCTCCCTCTTTCTCATTCACAACACATCTATTTCTGCCACGTGTCTTTAAGAGAAAGAGGGAAAGCTTCCAACGGAACTTTCAGCGGCAAGAGCTTTCGTGCGCTGCCCACGTACATTATTACGTAAAATTTAGGTTAGATAAAAGCTCTGCTTGTGAACGAGTGCCTCAGTGAGCATCACTTGAACACTCACTCGGGGTGAAAATCGCAATGGTTGGTATTGGTAATTGCGCACGCGTCAATAATAATAATAACCCATTTTTGTTTATTTTGTAACAGCGTTATTGCGTGACGCTCGGCGACTGGAGAAGGTGGTTCAATATTCATTAACGTTCGTAATTTTCTAGTGCGGGGATCAATTTAAGACTTGCACAAACAAGTGTCAGATGATGACTAGATACCAATATGGAAAGAAAAGCTCATTTTCTACTTGCAGAAAGCTTCAATACAAGAATAAAAAGTAAGAATTTAATTCTTCCGTATTTCGTATGCGGTGGACGTTTGTAAACTATATGAAAAAGCTTAGATTTTTTAAAAGTGTAGAGTGGTATGACAGAAAGCTTTAGGAGAACGATGGGCAAGGAAAAGGAATATGTATGAGACGCCCTAGGAAGATATGGCACGATCGTGTAAATCAAATACTTAACTTTAATCTTGTCAAAAGTCGTTTTAGTAGAAATGAAAGATGATGTATTACAGTGAAAAAAGCAAGAAATATCCACCGAGAGATCAGTCGAATCGTCCTCTCCTGTTGAGTTTGAAAAAAATGAATTTTTTTTAAAACACTGTCAGTAGTGCTCTTATCTTATATACCCTACAGAAATATAAATACAATTTTTATACCTAGGTTCTTACTCCTTTTATATAGGTAATAAAAATAATAAGCTTTTACTTAATTATTACACTATAATCCAATCAGATACGAAATTATTGATTTTACTATATTATACATATTTTGTAAATGACAACTGACGTAAAATTGGTAAGAAGTAATTTATAATACAATTCAACCATCTGGTTCCGATACTATAAAGCACGTCAAATTAAAATCGAGAGAGTTAAACACAAATTTTTAAGGTTCATCAATTTTAAACAATTCATACCCATTGACCAAATTTTATGTAATATATGTAATGATACTGCTACGCGGCTCAGAACAGATATTGTCTATTGAGTCGGGTAGCGCACATGATTTGTAAATAACCATGGATGTCAATAAACGACCGGGTTACCGGTAATAATAATAATAAATAATTATGTTAAATTAATGGATTTAACCCACTTATCTTGCAGAAAAACCATGAGCGTTGTGGAACATTTATTCAGATTAGTTAATGGCTTAATGGATGCACCTGACTTTTCCGAGTACCAAATCGTATCAAGAGACTTCCATGGTTGTTCTTTGTTCATTCATATTAAACCAACTATTTTATTAATTCCCCAGTCCAAAGACTACATACATAGGCTTGGAAAGAAATGCGGTTCCGTTGACATTTACATTTATTCCATATTTGAATTTAAATCAGAAATTTGTAACATTTTGTTTCGCTAACATTATTATGTCATATGATCTGTAAATTATTTTTTATGTGAGTTTTTAACATGTAATTTACTTTTTCTTTTATGCCGATTTTTGTTATTTACTCCAGGCAAATATTAATACTTATTTCTCCTTTTTTTGTATTTGTTGTATTGTGTATTAAGTTAATTAATATTGTTACTATTTTATTTTTTATATTTTTTGATGCTATACAGATACATCATGATGCTATAAAAAAATTATTATTTATTTTATTATGATTATGTTAATTTGAATGCACTGTGTTATGTAATTAATTTAAACTTGTTTAATATAAAAGCCCGACGGGCGTAAATAAATAAATAAACAAAAAAATCCATGAAAAACGACGAAAATCAGCACATTTCATGCAGGACAATGGACACACTTACAATATCACTATTTTTTTACCTTTTACAGAAAGTAAAAATCAACCAGACATTCGCAGAAAAAATGCATCGATTTCAAAAGCGCGGCATGTTTTGGGTCGACAACTCAGCACTTGAGAAATCTTGCAGTCGTGCATTCAATCAAATGATTTGTTGACATTGCCATAACAGTATTCCGTATGGCAGCACCCAGAGGTAGTTAGTAGTAGTTGACGTAACGCTAATGAGGCATTACTTGCTATGGCTACAGCGCGCCACCCCCCTACATTACTACGTTGTTCACTAACGACGTGCAGGTAAATGTCTTGTATAATGTATAACAAATGTAATATAGCAAGTGATACCATTCCAGACGGTGATTATCCTCAGGCACTCCAAAGAACGGCGCAGGGTTTACTTTTTATTTTTTTTAATGTAAAGTGAAAAGGCAGGAGAGCAATGGCGTCACTCGATTGGGCAGCGTTGTAAGGTGGGTTAAGGTAGGGGCTGTAGGAAAGACTTTATAAATTAGGGTATTGAAGAGGCCCGGAGTATATGAAGGAGGAAAAACAGAAGCCAACATCAACTGTGAACGGGTGTTCCGCTCGTGTACATCGAGTTAAAGGAACGTGCACCGGTGCATCGGGGATCAATGACGCTAGCTCCATTAAATACCTGTAGAACAGGATCAGCATGCCCACAATGCGTATGCGCATTAGAGATGGCAATCGGTCTGTTAACAATGTCTGTTATCAATCAGACGGACCGCCCTCCTTTGCACAGAATCAAGAAGGTTTATTGTTGAGAAGTGAGTTAATTAAGAGCTTCACAGATGCACTCATAGAGGGCAGTGGAAAGAGCTTCCTTGGAAGTCCGTAAGATGGCAGCTAGTTGCCAGTAGTCGCCAGGACCAGTGAGAATGCTCCCAGACAAGCTTACTGTTCCCAGATCCCATTTAGCCAGCTTCTAGTTAGGTCGACTATTGAGTCACCATTGTAATACGCGAAGTATTAATAAATCCTTGATTTATCACAAAGAACCAATTATTTATAATCTAACACGACGAGTTGGAGAACTGTTTGTGGTAACACAGAACAAAGTATTGTGGGGCTCCAGCCCAGAGGTGGCTCCCAAATTCAATTGTTGGGCGTACTTGAGATTTAAATATTTGTATAAGTTTAGCAGCTGGTTATTATTGAATCTGATAGCCCTATACATTTTTTCGACGCTGTTTGAGTGTTGAGCTATGTTTAAATTTAAGTCACCAGTCACTATAGTTTTTGACATTTGTTGTTATCAATTAAATATTTGAGATTCTCAATAGATTTTTGAGTTGTCGAGCCGTATGTTTGGTATACAGCAATAATCTGATAAACCTGATTATTTATTTTTATTTGTAATGCTAGACAGTTTGTAAGTGTCAGGTTTATTTTTTTTTAAATATATATCTCGGTGTTTTTAGTTTGTATATACAACTATACTACTATTCTTGATAATGTGTGTTTTCGTCGTAATACATGTAAAGTTCGATAATTTTTGTATATTATCTAAATTTATTGGATTGAGGTGGGCCTCAGTCAGAACTGTACAGTCGAGTTCAGTTCTATACAAGACGACCAGTTTCTTGGAAGCCATCAAATTGCACCAGACAGTCATTGATCTCCCTCTTTGCCGAAATCAGACAAGCTTGGGATTTTGAGACGTTGAAACTGACCACGTTAGCCTTACCCCAGGCACGAATTTTCTAGAGGTGGTGATCATTATGATCAAAGTGATAATAATAATACTTGAAATTTCTATAGCGTCATATTTGTGAAATATCAACAATGTAAGGAGCGTATTTCCCGGCTGTATACCGGTGCCAAAGGGAGGAACGCTAGTTCTTCTCTTTGGCTTTTATTGAAATACCGGTAGAATAAGGCCAGCATTCTAAATTGACGCCTTTACTCCAAAGACAGCAATCCGTTCGCCAAGATAAGAAAACTGTCAAACACAAAGTTTGAGCAAAATCAATGCAATATTCAGGCATTTTGGGAATCATGGCTATAGACGGCTGTTGAACTCAACATTGGAGCCCGCTTGTGTATTATCCAAAGATATTAGAAGAACGAGATATGCTATGTTGGCCGCCGGACCGTAGGCGGAGTACTACCTAATTAGGGTACTTTGAATACTATCGGGACGTGTACGCACAGAAATCTGTTCTATGTATTAGTGCGGATACCTTAGCGTAAGCGAAGGTGTGCAGTAGTATTGGTGAACAAAACCGGCGACACTGGGCAAAACAATTCCACACAGTATGAACTGCTCATAGCACATCTCGTTCTTCTAATATCTTTGGTATTATCGTTACAATATCTGCGGGCTCCATAGGTATGATTACACACAGAAAAGTAGGCTTTGTAAAGGTAGAAAATAACATATTCTTTAAGTTTTCAGGATAATATTACACAAAGACGGAATTTATTACGCATGGACGAAATTAAAAACGGAGAGAATTACACCAGTTGGGAATACAGACGACGAAAATAAACTTTTTTAATATGTTTAAATTGAGTGTTTATCCCTTTGTACGCGGACGTCACAACAGTACATTGATAAAAGAGCGACGGATAGATATAAAGATACGAAGAGAAAGAGATATAAAGAGACGAAGAGATATAAACAGGCGAAGAGATATAAAGAGACGAAGAGATATAAAGAGACGAAGAGATATAAAAAGACGAAGAGATATAAAGAGCGACGTACGGGGGCACCTACTTAAATCATATCTAAGATCTAGCATCTGAATGTTACGCAAGAGTAAGTGCGTGCTTAATTAATTAAAAATTTGAACAAAAAAAAATTAAAGTAAGGTTAAGTTAGGTTATTTGATGTATGTAGTTCCAGGGGTTGGTAATTTAACTAGGAGAAATTCTATCCATGTGTAATTCCGTCCGTATGTAATTCTGGCAGTGTAATAATATTGCTACGTGAAATTCACGCCTGTGTGATTTTGTCGTGTCACCTGCTTTTAATAAAATTACCTTTAAATACTAAGCCAATAACACAGAGCACAAGAAAACTCTATTTACTGGTGTCAAAGGTCGTGACAGAGTTCAGTATTCAGATAAATATCTAGAATGAACAAATTCAAAAGACAAGGAATATCCAAATCATAGAATAAAATATAAGAAGTGTTGTAAGTACATACATACATAATATGTACAAAGGGCGACCTCAGAAATAAGGGTATAAACTATAGGTACTCATGGAAATTATATTTATAAACATATATTAATGAGTTTTAAGATTGTCTCTGGATTCTGTTTGTAGGTGGTAATGTTCGACCCCCGAAAATGAATTAAAAGCAGTTCCAAGAAATGTCAGCTACGACAAAATCTCTAATGCATCTGTCATTGGCTCCGCCGTTTTGATAGTCCGCGCAGTTTGATTGTAGCTCGGCGACAGTCGGAACGCTTCGATGGAATAACTCCCATTGTTTCTTTTATCTATGGTGGTTTTATTATTCACTTTCGAGAGCCAAGAACTTATCAAAACTCTGGGAATTTCTTGAATTGAATATATGACAATGAAACAAGCAACAATTCTTTACAAAAAGCCACACACACTGAAAGATAAACACACTGTTGCAGAGGGAAAGAAGCTCAACAATTGACCGAAAGCTCCAAAACTGGCAACGCGCCAAACTCCCCTCGACTGAACACTGGAGTGAAGTCACACACGAGACTCTTGAAACAAACAAGCTATACAAATAAAGACCCAGTGAGATTTCTAACTAACTAACTAGCGATCCACAACAGGCAGAGAGACCGCAACACAATTCTGAATTGGTAAACATTTATATATAGTCTAATAAACTGACCCCGACTTCTTATTCCATTCACTTACGCGTCGTATATCATCCTGGCACTCATTCGTCCGTCCCTTATTTTTCATTACGCTTAGGTTCATCCAACTTTCTTTTATTTCCACATTCTAAATACGATCGAATACCTTTTTGCTTACCACATTTACGTGCCAGGGATTCCATTTCTACTGCATTCAGTCTTCGTTCCAATCTCACTGACATACATAAGGATTGGTAAAAGGACTTAATGTTGTACTGCTACCTCGTTCCTTGAAAGTTTTTTATTACTGCATTTCATATTTATTTATGTATACTAGGTTTTTACACACGATCTCACTTAAATCCGAACAATCCAGTTATAAAAACTCAGTCAATAAACAAATAGGTATAGCAATTACAAAAATCTACTCAGACTGTAGTTGGACACATTGATTTTCATAAATATAAATAAAGATAAAAAAATTTAAAAAATACAAATAGAAAATAATGTGAAATCTCACTCAAATGACAAATAGAACAAGAAACACAAAAAGAGACACAAGAGACACAAATCGAAACAAGTAATGCATGATACATAATCAGCGCAACATATTTTATAGCAATGGCAGAGCATTTTTTTGAATCCGTATAAATTATAGACGAAAATGTCTACTTCAGCACACTCTACAGAGGGCTAAATGGGGATTGGGAACATTGATTTCAATATTGCTAAGACATAATGCAGCATCAAGATGGCATTCATTTAACAATAATTTCCAGTGAAGTTTCACAAATTTCATCAGCCAAAAAAAGCAAATTTTAAAGGTTCATGGTTTAAGATTTAGAAGCGAGTTGCATTACCAATACAATTACCGACTTACAAATAAAACTTTCAGTACACTTTTTTCATTAAATGGCAACTTCGAGTTTGCTCTTGACATGTAAAAAGTTACACAATCTAAATAATCGCAGTTGGACTACTTTATTTTCGCTTTTAAATTGTCTAGCTAAACTTCAATATTGGCATTGCTTGGCAATCCGGATTGATTCGCTGCCTTACCTTGACCGCATTAATGACGCGATTACAAGATTGAGTTTCTTTTAAAATGGTGCATTCATAATACCAACAAAAAACAACAACTGACGCAAGTAACCTAATCGTTTCGACCTTATTTTTGACAGTTGATACGGCATTTTGTTGGTCTATTGTAATAACACGACAGAACACAAAGGCGACGATTGAAAATCTTGATCAGTCTAGTTATTACTTAACTAAAGAATAAAATAAAAGACTGGTAAGCACGAACGAACAAAAGAAATGCTTCGTCAGGCTCGAGGCATTTCAGTGAGGTATAAAATCTAGAATGTGACGCTGTAAGAAGGAATGCAAGGAATCCAACACAATCACATCATAAATTCAGAAGGCATTTATTTTAAACTGAAGTCTAAATTAACCAATTCCCATCGCCTTATGTTGATGAAATTTTAATATTAAATACAAAAGCGCTACATTCAGATTTTTTTTAAGCTTAAGAAATTTTGATTTGTAGCGTTTTCATAAAAAAAAAAAATAAAGTCTCAGATGTAAGTCACTAGTTATTATGAATCTTAGTTGTGAGCAAGTTATATTCATTACTAGCTGTGTCCCGCCGTCTTATTTTACAATTAGAAGAAAATGAGAAAAACAATTGTCGTTCCTTCGAATTACGTAGATCGTAAGATCGTACTCGGGTAGTAATAATAATAATATTTAGCTGATTTACATATCGCCGTTTTTGTGCAAAATCACCTGAAGGGAGCTGTACAAATATATTGCCTACTAATGGACAATGGACAATATCAGCGGGAACATAACAAGTCAATCGGTTTACTTGTTAGCAGATGAATCATCTAAATGCGTTTAAAATTGACGATTGATTTTATTCATTAATTTCATTCATTTAACATATATATCCAGCTAACAATAAAAACACCCTAATATAATGGAACTTCCTTCTTCTTCTGGCGTTAGTAAGATTAGATTTTTAATATTAATTTTAGTTGTAAGTTGCTAAATATGTAAATACTCGTATATATGTCGTTAAGATAGTAGTTATAGGCCTTAGTCGTAAGTCACTAGATATAAGTCTTAGAGATAAGTCAGTAGTTCTAGTATTAACTATTTAAGAAATATATTTGTACAGCGCCCTTGAGGTGATTTCTCACGAAAACGGCGCTATATAAATTAGCCAAATATTATTATTATTATTATATATGGAGATAATATACAGTACCATTCTTATCTGGTAGGTCACTTAAGACACTTAATTAAAATGAACTAATTGTTTACTAGCGCAATTTAAATACAGGATTCAGGACATAATTGGATATAATTGGACTTTCTCTCAGGAATGGTATATTTAATTTAAGGGTATGAAAGTATAAAAAAGGTAAATTTTTAGTTTAGACCTGAATTCTGTTGGACTTGTTATGGATCTTATTTACGGAGAGAGTTTATTCCAAGGCTTCGGCCCAGATGCTCCGAAAGCGCGATCACCAAACTTAATATTTGCCTTGCGCTTAGAAATCCAGACAGTTTATGCGTCAGATCTTTAACCTTTCACAGCCCGACACATCACGCAAATAGCGAAAGATATTCGTTAAATATAAGGTACATATGATTTCTCCTTTGAAGTGATTTTCCCACGAAAACAGCACTATAGAAGTAATTCCATAAGAAATGTGAGTTTTGTGGGCAGTTTAATTTTAAGTAATTTTATAATTTTGAACATATATATAGTGCCGTTAAGGACATACTAAGAAAAAAAAATAGAAGTCTCGAAACGCCTGGCAGATGTGAAATTGGTTTTCATTGAAGGAAATGAAGATTAAAGTAAACAAGTCTTCCTTTTATTATTATTAAAATATACACAAAGAAATATAAGTAAAAATGCATCATAATTTAGAATAGAACTATTACCAATTCTAGTAATAATATAAGCAAATATAGAGCACAGAGTTTTGGCGGCCGAAAGAACCGACAATTGACGAGGCTGGCCGAGTTTCGTCGCGAAGAGCGTCGTCCCGTCTTGCCACGCTTGCTACTCAAAAGTCAGTGTTATATAAAAAAGTGCAAAAAAGATAATGTACCTATTTATAATTTCATTCAATAAAGTCAATATTCATAGCAATAACACGAAGACTTTTCAAGAGAATTATCACAAAACTAAACATAAAAATTGGCCATGTATTATTATCATTATTGGAACGCATAAAGAAGATACAAGAAATCAGACAAAGAGATGAATTCCGTTAATCGTACGTTATATTGTTAGTATGATTAGGTAGTTCTCCTTTATCACTGAATAAGAATGTGGTAAAGCACGTAACACGCATAAGGGGCTTAATCCTTCAGTACTTTCATCACGTTTGTTCAGTATTGCAATGTTTTCTGTATTTCAAATGCTCTGTATCCATCTTATTTTTTAATTTTCTGTAAAAATAAAACACAGAAACTACATAAAATTATCTTTCCGGTGTATGCATTTAAATTAAACATTACTATTTCTAAACAATAAAATTTTAATATCAAACGTAAAACGTGTTATCAAAAACTCTAATAATATCTTTACTTAATTTTTTACTCCAATCATAGAAAAATTAAGAGAACTCGATTTAGAAAACCCGTTCGTTTTGTTTGGGGAATTTGTAAGAAAACTGTACCTTCACTTTTATCTCGTTTATATGATAAAAGATAATTTTTAAAATAGCGGCGCGAAATATGAATTATTCATTTAGGCTATTTTTAGGATTTTATTAACGGACTCCAGTATAAATATTTTAAGCAAACTGAAAAGAATTATTATTTTACATATAGAAAAAAAGGATTTTTATTATATATAATATGGACGCCCGGTCATATATGACCCTCAAACGCTGGAGGGGTCTAGGGGCGTAAGACGCATAAGAGTAACCGCAGTAACAGAGAAGCTTTTATCAGTGTTCCGTGTTCCGCTTACATTATTTATTTAATTGTGGGTTGTTGAAGAGCCACCTATATATCTCTACCCCTTTGGATGAATTCCGAATAAAACACACGTAAACGTTCCGAGTTACGTTTGACACGAACCCTTTTCTCGTTAAATAATAAATGTCGAATAATAATTAAAATATTTTTTTTAATCCAAAATACACTAATATACCAATACCAAAGGAAAAAAAAACGTTTTATTATCTTTCTTTTTCTGAAACAAATAGAAAAAATGATATCCTCACTGGGATGTCCCGTGCTGAGGATTTCATTTTTCATATTATTAAAATTTAGTACAGGGTTTTCCAATAAGAGGTGTTATTTTGATATTCAATCGTAAAAGATCAATGGTTTCGTTGCTTGTGTGGCACGTAGCGCCGTCTTGTTGAAAGTAAACGTTGTCCTGATCAATGCCATCCAATTCCGGCCATAAAAAATCATTAATCATCTCTCGATAGCGCAATCCATTCACCGTAACTGTTGCTCCAGCCTCATTTTCTAAAAAGTAAGGTCCAATGACTCCGCCGGACCATAAACCGCACCAAACAGTCACACGTTGAGGGTAGAGAGGCTTTTCAACAATAACTCTTGGGTTTTCCGAGCCCCAGATGCGAAAATTTTGCTTGTTGACGAAGCCACCGAGGTGGAAATGGGCCTCATCACTCAATATGATTTGCATTTGATTCACTCAAGTGAATTTTAATAATTTCAATGCGTTGTTGAAGCGTGTATCGTTCCATTTTTATTAATGGCGAAGTTTCTACTTGTCAAATGTCAAAAATTGACAGCTTTAAAAGTAACATCTATCGAAATAGCGGGCTATTCAAAATAACACCTCTTATTGGAAAACCCTATAGTATGGATAATACACAGTATCTAATTATAAATATATTACGGCGTCATGTATTTTTTATCAGGAGATTTTTTCAATGTGGATGAGTGTTTCAGGCGAACAATTATTGCTAATAAAAATAATATTACGAAGTGTTTTTTGGTTTCGGTTTTAGTCTGTATTTGGTGTCAATATATTATTTATTTCTGAACTCCCTATGTTTTGTTTTCAGCTTTTTATATGAGATTTAAATATTATAATATTGTTGTAAATTTTGAATGACAGTAGGATTTTGTCCAGTACCATATTATAGCAAACTTTTTTGCCCAAATTTTATATTTTCTAATTGCTTGTTGGATGTGTTTTTGAACTTGATATCGTAGTTATACGTGTTAGTTGTTATTTAATATTTATAATGCATACTAAAGCCGCTGATAGCTCCGATGTAACACGTAACCTCAAGGATTAATATAACAGCGAGTGCTTACAGATAAGCTCTCAGCAGCAGGACCATAAATATTTCAAACAAGTATACGGTCCAAATACACCATCAAAAATACTAATTTCGGTGGCTGCGCATTAGTCTTGCGTGAAATCTAGTTCAATGACCTCAAATTTGCTTTAAATTTAAGTGTCATTTTCAAAATTGGAACTGATTGTATGAAGAATTCAGATAAGCGATAAAGTAATCTACTTACAACATAATATTTTATAAGAAAATTATTTAACTGTCATTTTCAAAATTGGAACTGACGTGTCAAAAATTCAGACTATCAAGTGATTTTTCATGGGTCTGCGCTAGTATACATATATTATATAGTAAAATAGCTGATAGCCTCTTCCCCTTTTACAAGACAGCAAGTTGCTCTCGGCAGCAAGACCATAGAAGTTTTACAATTGAAATAGGTATAGTAAAAATAGGTATATAAATATATGGCAGTAAGAAAAAAACCTATCGAAATGAATACTACACAAAAACTGCTGAGAGCTCCATTGTATCCATATCTTCCTTTGCTTGATTAAATGTCGCAAGTGAGAGAAAGAGAGATCAGAACGGAGCTCCCAGCAGCAAGACAACAGCAATTCCACTATGAACGAACCATTCGTCAATTAATTAGGTTGACTTATAACTTATAACTTTAACAAAATACCGAGAATCCATTAATCTCGGGGCGGATGCGGTATCTGTCCCTTTCCGTCAATCCAGACTGGAATAAATTAAGAGTAAAATTAAGCACCCGAGGAGAAAGGTTAAAAATAACAAACCTGTGCAAACAAATAACTTCTACATATTTTTCAATGAGGAATTCCAGCATGCTTTTTACAATATTCACTGTATTTACAGATAAATTGCAGTTTTGTTATTTGGAAGTAATTGACATTATATGACGTCACATAGTTGTAAATCAGGTAAGATGTTGTATTTTAGTTTTTTTTTCTATGTCGATTTTAAATATACAAGTAATGTAAATATGCAATAAACTATATGCAAAAGAATCCGAACTGTTGGATCAATAGGCGAGCAAGGGAAGAAAACACGACATAAGCCATTTCAGGCGACTTTTCGGATCAACATTATATGTACTTTGGCTGTTGAAATCTCAAAACATATTACTATACAAAATACAAAATAAAAATCAGAATAGCGTGACACGTACCCCGTAAAAATCACGGGATATGATAATGCCAATTTTTAAAGGACAATTAAAATAAATTTCTGTTAAAATATTATATTTTGGATAAGAACCTACTTTATCGCTTGTCTGAGTTATTATTCGCATAATCAGTTCTAATTTTAAATTCATGGCAAGTTTGAGTTAATTGAACCTGATGTCACGCATCCAGATTTCACGCAGGACTAACACTTACGCACATCACAGATCACCGAATTTAGTATGTTGATTTTCTAGATTGGACCTTTTTTCAGAGCTCCCTTTACTGCTGGAAAGATTCGGAGTTGGTAGAATGCACGCACCGAGTGCACTTTCCGCGAATCACTCGGGCTCTCGGTCCCGCTCTCCCGCGCTGGTAGTAATCGAGAGTGAAAGGAACGGCGATGGCAGACCTTGAGGGCCCATTGATGCACCGGGAATAGATTCTGCAGCCAGACTGTCAACAAACGGGACGAGGGGTTTTATACAGAGTACTTTGTGTTACTCATGTGACTGTTGGCAAACTGAAACGAAGGAGAAATGGTTCAAATTATTGCAGTGACTGCTTGGAAGCTTATACGCTGTTGATTGATTAAAAAGGGAAAGGAAATTATCTGTATATTAAAGAAAATAAAGTCAAATATAATATAAAGGATGTTTCTAATGTTGGAAACAAACAGGAATCAAATTTTGAGATATTCATTTGATGACTAACTAATCATCATGCAGTTTTTAGCATAGATGCACGAATAATAACGATTCTGTTTAAAAAGTGATAGCATGCCAATTTTTGATAAAATATTACTAATTCAGAATATATCGAGAACACATGTTCTTTTCATAATAGATATCATGATGGAATGATAATATCAGTTTTTGTATAAACACGTGTTCCACCTTCCTCAAAAACATTTGCTTTTGACTGATGCTTTGTTAGGAGCTCTTTTAATTCATTCAATGTAGGCCTGCAGTCCCATTTTTAACAGGAAAAAGAATAATTTTTAAATAAATGAACAGTATTTCATATCAGTAAGTTGTCTCCGTGTATACATCAAACACGCCTTTTCGATATCTTCTTCCGTCCACTTGATCGTCACATACAAACAAACACCATTCGTTGTGTATGTCCAAGCCATCTAAGCGAACTTTCGATCAAGCTTGTCCATTAAGCTTCCATTCGCATCTCCTCATTGGTAATTCTGTCATACATGGACTTACCACACTTGGCGCCTAAGGGATCCCATTTCCTCTGCATTCATGGTACAATCCGCGCATAGCAAATGTAAACCGCTCGTGTGTGATCTTGGGTCATAATATGGCTTGTTAATAATCACCGTTCAGCCATAGTGCGTGTGCACCGGTGCCACCAATGCGACGGAAATGCAGCATAAACAAATCACCATTCCCCCGCAGCGACATTAAATACTACTCGGTAGATTGTCGCCGCATAAATACTGTACTGCTGGCGGTTGATATTCAAAGATGGTCTTGGAACCGACAGATCCTCGACAATCGATATTACTTCCTGCCCTTTACATGCATCGGAAAGCTTATAACTTAGTTTATGAGTGATCGAGGGCAAAGAGAATGTCGAATGATAGGATAACCTTAATGTATAAGCAAGTATTTCCGATGGTAACAAATAAAAAAGCAAAAAAGTGGAAAAGAAACTAAGGATATCTGGAGGTGTCTGATAGAAGCGAAAGCTTAAGTTTTGAGCAATTGGATTGCGTCCATACACGTAAAAAACTTACTGATTTGAAATATTGTTCATTTATTAAAAATCTGGTCAAAATATTCGTTTTCTTGTTAAAACGGGACTGGATGCCTATAACTGCGATAGTAGTCTATATACAAATCTGTAAGTAAAGATTCAATAAAAACGTTTAAAGATACATTATATATTACACCTTTGTACAAAAAACTTCATTTATTAACTAAGTTACCTGAAGAAGGCGAGATTTTAAGTGAAACCGTTTTAAACTCAATAATGTAATGAAAATACACAAGCGCCCGGTGTGGCCTCACGGAATATATTTGCCGTATAGAAATACTCGTGTTATCGTATATATTAAATAACAAATGAGCTTATTTATTGAGCACACTAAACAAAATTGAACTTGGCAAGAAAATTGCAATGTTTTTACAAGGAGTATTTGCGAATACACAAATTGATATTATTCAATAGCATAAATGGAAGAAATGAAGGTTATATAGACAAAAACAACACAGGGGTACGAGGTTCCCAACAACGATTGCAATAAACCCAGACCCTATAAGGCTGGGAGTAACAAAGCAGCGAAGCCACACTGAAGGCGGCATTTCGCAATTGATCAGAGGTTGGATTGAACGGGCTGACCTCTGGCTGGGTTCATATCGCGGAAGGACAG
The DNA here is from genome assembly GCF_061612785.1 of Hesperophylax consimilis. Lineage (NCBI taxonomy): Eukaryota > Metazoa > Arthropoda > Insecta > Trichoptera > Limnephilidae > Hesperophylax > Hesperophylax consimilis. The sequence continues at coordinate 9,608,984 of NC_142856.1, read as the reverse complement.
CGAACCCGCAGTTCCTTTTGCTCTTGTAGTTAGTTGTTTACCACACTATAAAGATCGCGGCTCGGGACCACCCAACAGACTTAATAAACCTAAGGCGAAGGTACAACTTAACGATCCATTTAGGGCCTATATCTGCATACCAGTCATAGGAGCATGCATAGCTACGTATTGTCCTGCCTCGGAGAGCTCCATTGTAACCTCACCGTTTAATAAATGTGTCGTTTGTGAGGAAGAAGGAGGCCTAACTAAACGTGGCCTTTGATAGGTGTTTAATAAAAATAAATTAATAAAAGGATTTTGGGCATAGTTCTGTCGCTGAGAGCTCCATTGTAACCTCTCTTTTGGTAAATATGTCGTTTGTGAGACAGAGGGAGAGATTATAGTGGATACTTAAGTAGTTTGCTATTACTTCAACTTGGACAAAAAATAAAAACAATTTAAAAAGCGAATTTACGTGAATGTCAATGTTTTTTTTATGGTTTTGCCGCGTGCCGTGTGTTCCGTTGTAACCTCTATTTCTGACAAGTATTATAATGGAGATTTTAGTGTTTTGTCTTTTCTTCAACTTGACCACAGACATTTCAATAAATTCCGCAATCGTGTCAACTTCAATGAATTGTAAAAAATATTTCTGCATGGCAGCGTGCAGCGACGCAAAACAGAGAGACAAAAATAACCCCTAGAATTATTATAACTCTTGGAGCATTATTATTGTATATAAGGTAAAACTGGCTGTGAAACCTACATGTAATAATCATAATTGAAGTAATAAAAAGTGCCCTAGCCATCGCCCTAACGTACTAAATTATACCGCGTCCCAGACCTCACTAACAAGTTCAGTATTATATTGGTAGCGTACGTAAGGAGGGCTTTGTACCCGGTGCAACGGCCAGCCGACCGGCCAGCGAGCGCGCACGGCCGCCCGACCTTGTGGCTCGCACTGGGTACTGACTGCGTGGGATGGGTCGGTGAATGCAACGTCTTCTTGCCGGATCACCGCTTGCTCTTACTGCTTACTATATATTATTACTTTATGGAAAGTAGAATATAATAATATGTTAAGTTACTAAGGGGTGGAGTAATGCCAAGTTGCTGTCGTCAATGAGATAAAAGGCGTTCAAAGAGAAACGTGAGTTTTACTGTTGAAATTTCGAAGTTCTCTGAGAGCTCTGTTGTGACTTTCTGTTGTATGCTTCGTTTATGAGAAAGATGGATTGGAAAATAACAGTGGAATGCTTCCAGATCATTTATCTTGTCAATCCAACCTGCTCAACCTAACCTAACCAACCCGTCATTTTTCCGGACAGGTAAAAGAGTTGATGAAACGACCCACAACTCTGCAGTGACACTCCTTGACTTGCATTCATGCATCATCTAATAACATACTCTCCGGTTTCTAAGATACATGCTATGACTCAACGCAAGTTTTTGAGTCACTCAATTGTGCAATGTCTTCCAGGAGCGTCCCCAACATATTCTTTCTTACACTGACACTTCTGGCATTCTCTTACCATCGGCTTTGCTTATCCAATGTCTTACTGTCTTATAGTATCTTTCAAGTATGCTCAAATTGGCCTTGCATTTTTCTCGAATATCATCTATAATAACACGGTCGTAAATGGTAAACAATTTCCACACATTCCTCAGTAGCAAAAAAAAACATTACAAGAATGAAATATAAACGTTATTATATGTATCACCAGTATTCCTAAAAGACATAATTCAATATAAACGTAATGATAAAAAGATACGGTGACGATAGCAAGCACAAACACAAGACACTCCTTGAACAAATGCGTCACCCATTTTTTTGCTTCTTTCTAAATAGGCAGACAGCTGATATACCCGTCTGAGATGACGTCAGATAGTCTGACATATGGACAGACAGCAATACGACAAGGTCACCTGGTGTGATGTAGATTGTAGACAATTCATATTATAGAGATTATATCGTAAAAAGTTGATAGATATAAATAATATAAAGATTGACAAACAGCTGTGCACAATGCACACAATCGACAAAGTGAAAAAATGAAATGCATGGAAAATAATCTGACTGCTAAAACAGCAAAACTTCTGGAACAGTAAAATTTGGCGTGACACAGCTCATTATGTCCAGAAGTCAAAGCTACAAAATTTCAGCTTGCAATGTCTGTTCCTTCACGACCCACAAAAAATGAGACGAGATGCTTTTTAGTTTTTTCTTTATATTCCAATAAGAAAACATATTTCGAAAACAGAGTGTTAAAACTCGGGTGAATTCGTTAAAAACGTAACCTTTAACTGGAGCCAGGATGCGGCTAATGGACTCCGACAACTTAGCCTACCAGTACCAAGCGCCAATCCTGAGTTAGCGCTGGGCCCGAGCTCACTCAGGCCTGACGTAATTGTTTATTTGTACTTATTATTACTTTTTTTTTAAAATTTCATTGCATTTTATTTGTAAACAATACCGTACTATATTAGAAACTTATTATCAATGTGAAATATGGGATATATGGGATGATGTATTGCGCAAACCTCCCCACATCCTGGAATAAAAAACCTTATTATTTAATTATTGGAAAGCAAATACAACACAGAAATCTGATATGTTCTTTATAAAAAGGCATTCCAGTAATTTTTGTCACCTTATCCCGCGAATAATCTGAACCTTTACCCAGCGCGCGACAGTTTCAAAAGCTAAAATTAAAATAGCATAGCATTTAACCATCATACATTGCAAGGCATTTAGTATTTAAATAATATGTTGAGAAAACTATTTAGAAAATAGGTTTCACAAAAAAGTACGCTTTTAAAACGTCAGGTGCCTATTATTAGCATTATTATTGGATTACTTCAATTTCCTGGTAATGTTAAGAGTCATGACACCACGTCATATTATGATATATAAAGCAAGAGGACAACACACAGTACAATAAACACTAGAGTGATGAAGCAGATTGAGAATAATGATAGCAAGAGCCAGTAGACATAGTAGAATATACTTGTCAATGTCATATTGCCCTTAGTTTAATTAAATTGACAAGTAGGTACTACTAACGCAATGATCATTGGGGCAGACTAGGGAAATCAATTTTAATTAATTTTATCTAGTACAATTAAGCCGTTTCCGTGATCCATCAATTCAGTTTAGGGGTCAACTGTTAATAAACAGTAATTACCGACTGTTCACGATGATTCCTAGAATACTTTACGATGGTGAGTCCAATCAAGCAGCTAGAACACGAATCTCTCATTCCGAGGAATAGCACAAATAATAATAATTGACCCTTAGTCCTAAGAAGCAACTGAGTGGAGTTATTCCGAATGCAATTCAAATACAGGAATTATTAGCTTTGCCTGTATTCTTCCATATTATCCGCAATATAAAGGAAGAGATAATGACAGCTAGTTCATATATTGTGTAGTTACCAGTGGAGTGCATTGCTCTGTAACTGCAGATACAAGTAAGATGCTTTTCATTAGTTGACTGGATAGTGGATGACTGAGAATCAATGGCAACATTGGAGATTATTGAGGGAGACAAAGAACCAAAGTTGGATGTCAGATTAGCTGAAGTTGAGCTAGAGAAAACACAAACTTCAATAATGTTTCGTAACTTACGTCGGACCTTCAGTACACTGCAAGGAAAAATTGGAGACAATTGAGTGATGAATTTATGTCTGGAGATTAATGCCCAAAGGATCACAAAAAATAAGTATAATGTTTGATAATGGATGACGAAGCAAGTTGAAATAGATGTAAAAAAATCTTAATTTAATAATTTTTCCTTAACTTTATGAGTAACTACATACTAAAAGGCAAAAATGTAAAGGAAGTGTCCAAAATTGGACACCAGAAATCATACAGATGAACATTTGATAGTGTATAATGAAGATAATAGCATTAGTAAAAATATGACATGTAATCACTGTGATGTCATGTTGTGTAAAATGTATTCCTATAGTTTTTAAGGACATGAGCAGTATATCAGTCTTCAAGGATAACCCAGTGCACGCCTCTGGTAGTTACGCTCCACAAAACATCAAAGAGTAAATGCAACCACAGGCAATTCAACAGAAAAGTAATTCAAGATAATGCAACATGTAAGTTGGGAGTATTGTATCTTGCGAGGGTTATTCACTATTATCAAGTCCCTTGGGACCGTGATGGATGCCGACCATCAATCAAATGTAACGCAGAGTATTGTTCAGGGTAATTGAGATGCATAGACGCTCGGCCATTACCTGCAAGTACGGGGTATGGCTGGATGGTAACAAAGGGTAGATGGCCTGTGCAGCGTGCAATGTTCGTAGGGCACTGCCCAGGGAAGGTTAGATTAGGCTAGGCTAGGGTCATCAGATAATATCCGAAAGGATATATTCTACTTTGCCACATAAAAATAATCTCTTCAGTTAGTCAATAAGGCATTGGGGCTATGTTAAACGTTATTCCCCGATTGAGATATGTTTTGAGGCGGAAGGGATTGGAGCGGGGAATGAGTTGGAGATGAGAAGAGTTAGGAAAGTCTCTGACTTTTCAGATCTGGACACTCAATGAGAGTGAACCCATTTCAACCAACGTTTCCATTCTGAATTGTAATCTTTCTAAAGGACAAATTTCGAGAGTATGTACGATTTTAAACTGTTTTTGGTGATCTGATCCGAATAACCAAGCACTTCCCAACCTTCAACTATTCCATCTCTTTCCCTTCCTCATCCCCTTCAGCCCCACACAAAACACTTCAAGTCTCAGTCATTACATACTCGCATTTGCACAGCAAAGAATAATAATTATCGCTTACCCAATAAATAGAACACAATATTTCATGCTCCATTTCATATAGTTGCTTCTCGCACTAATTTTATGTACAATTCTTGTTCTCAGAGATTGCACCGTGTGGGGAATGATATTTGCTTTGTCGAAATATTTAATTGTAACAACATTGCTTCCTTTAAGCAAACATATGTGCAGATATGCAATAATTATTAATTCTAACAGTTTGTTATTATGATCATAAGATTATTGTAACTTACTTATCATGTACTTACATTCTTTATATTTTTTGTATATACGCATCTAAATTTGTCCTTTAGTATAAGTCGTAGGTAAATATTAATATTGTTAGTAATAATATATTTTATAAGCAATAATTATTAGCCTGAAACACTCATCCACATTGAAAAATCTCCTGATAAAAGATACATGACGCCAACGGGACTTGAACCGGTGTCCTTTCGATTTCCGGTCGACAGCTCTGACCACTGAGCTATGGCGGCTTATCTCTTATCCGCGAAATAATTCAATATATACTAGTGTTTCATTCAACAATAATTACTGCTTGTTATATTTTTCACCTGAAACAACCAACTTTATTTTTATATGAGAAAGGCATTGTAAGCGCTAACTCTCTCACTAGATGGCGTCCAGACAAATTGTCTACATTTTTTGGTGAGAATATTAGAACTTGTCAAATATTAATTATTTTTTTTTTTTTGGTAAACGTATGTTTAAGACAAGATTTTTTATGCATAGCACAAAGGGTAACAGGAGATTTTTCAATGTGGATGAGTGTTTCAGGCTAATAATTATTGCTTATAAAATAATTGTTACCCTTTGTGCTATGCATAAAAAATCTTGTCTTAAACATTAGTTTACCAAAAAAAAATAATAAGTAATAATATAAGTCATGTATATTATTATCCTCTAGTAACATTCTGTTGATCTGGCAACCCTAGGCTAGGCAGAGTTAATGCACAGGTCGTGATCACACGAGGGCTGGCGGCGCGGGCGTGCAGTTCTACGAGATGCGGCGACGCGGCGGTGGTTGGCTAGATGGCCGGTGACCGGCGCTGATGCAATGCCAAAGGTTAAATAAACGTGACAATCCAACGCGGCGCATGAATATAAGCTGCACCATCGCCGCGGTACAAAGCCGCGATAGCAGGGTTTCAACACGATGGGGAATACTTGATACTTTCGTGGTAAGGCGAGTCGTGCAGAGCACGTTGGTACGATTTTTACACGATGGGGAAAGTGTAACTTTTACACAGAACTGTGACTTTAATAATATAAAAAGCTTTACGGAAAACAACTGGCAACAGTATACTAACCCAGAGCTGGCAACCAACCAACAATAATACGTATATTTTTTTTATTTATTTATTAACTTTTAAAAATACAGTTTTTCACTATTAAGTCCCGTTAAACTGATTGATATCAGTTTGTCAACGGGTTCTTTTAACAATTACTTCTTCAATACATATACAATTTTAACAAGTACATAAAATATACACATAATTACATTAGTACAAAAAATTCTTTCACATAACCATTTTTTTAACATACATTTCCTTCTCAATTCACAGCTTTTTATTGAGTTTGGTAACATGTGGTAAATTATTGGAACGAGGTATTCTAGAGTTCTTTGATTATATTTATTCTGGTATCTGGGAACTACAAGTCCATCGTTTGCAATTAGTCTTTTTTGACAAACATAAAAATCTCCTACTACCACCAAAGTAAGCGGAAAATGTTGCTTGTGTTGTGATGGAGGACTTGGAGGAGCCAGCTGAGGAATTGAACACACTACGCCTGGGTGGGACCCAAACGCGATGTCTACTCAGCCACCGACCGGTGGCTGAGTTGTATTATGAACATGTGTCACTGTTTTATTATGTTCAGATTGAGATGTATGCTGACTCGCAATTAAGCCACAATGTAGCACGAACAGATAATAATTTAATAATTTTAATTTATTGTATATTAAATAAAGTGCGTTGCTTTCTAGCGCTCACCGGTTATAATATAAGTTTGTCTCTTTCTCGCATTGGAAACTCTCGCACACAGTGGCGGAAATCGGTATACAATAATACGTCAGTAACGTGACACATGAGAAAATTACGAAAATAATGATTGATACTTTTTCACAAAACTACTTACAAGATTTTGGCGAACTTTCACAAATACGACTATAATAATTATAATTAGCTAAGCATTAGATAGATACTATTATTTGCGTAAATCTAACCACACTTTACAATGGAGGTATTTGCTTGCTGAGACATGTAAGCAAAATGGTAGGTATACACGCTTTTTAACACAAGGAAATTAACACATTTTGTGTGAATTTCTTTGTGTTAAACATCGCATTGTTGATACAAGCTACGTTATTTAGATCCAAAGATACTAAATAAATGGTGCTAATAGGCAAGCAAAGGTGTACCACTGAATAAAAGGTATATGTAACAGAAAGAAAGGTTACAACGGAGTTCTCAGCGGAAGCACGGAGTATATATAGTTGCTCGCATTGTCAAAAAAAAAATTTTAAGGAAGAGTGGGCGAAATGACTTTTTAACGTGACCCGAGCTAAAGTGCAAAGAAATAAACATAAAGGTGTATCCCAAATTAAATATTTATCTTTTTCACATCCTCAAATTTCAGTTATCTTTGACATATGTACAAAGCGATGACATATGTATATTGTCACCGTCAATGTTGAAATATTTACGAAGCAGATAAGAAAAGATAAGCTTTAAAATCAAACAGCAATTTTAGGAAAAATTGGTAATTATTTTGCAAAAACGGCTAGCCTACATGATATTTAACCAAAAAATCAAGCGAAATGATAATTTACACGCCAGAAAACTTTCTCAAAATTGATTTAGAGTTTCATAAGTAAGAAAATGATAGAATGTACGAGATGTAGAGAAAACATCCACACAATGAGCTCTACATAAAACATAGTCCAGCATTTTATATAAGCGGATAATAACTACTAGTACGCAATAAAAACGCATTAAACTGGTGCATCATGAAAAAAATGCAGCAGTGCGCCGAGAGGCTCCGATGCAATTGCCCCGCCCGGTAAATTCGGATACCGCACAAATAAATCTTCTCAATGGTCGGGAGTAATTCTGAACGTGTGGGGGTTACAGGGAGGTGTTTTACTAAGTGCCAAGGGAAGGTCGTGGCTGGAATACTAATAGACTAAGAGTGCTTGCGGGAATGTATGCGGCGGATGTTTGGTGCAATATTATAGGGGATCGGATATAGGTTAGACAAGACAAACCGTCCAAATATTTAAGCCGCTCAGAAACTCGAAAATTCAATAATTTTATTTGAAAAAATTAGATTTAAAAAACAAATCATTCGGAATAATAATTAATTGTCTTCAGGCAATAAATTTTATCAAAAATTAATAATTACAGAGGTTACTTAAAATCCTTCCAAGGTCTATACTTTTGAAGGTGAAAAAATATTTTTTATGAACCACGTTTTTCGATTTATAATCGTGTAATTATTACAAAATGTAATTAACACTTTGCACGAAACTAAAACAAAAGTATTTGATTAGACATTACCATCACTTATTTTTTTATTTAAAAAAAATGCAAACCTTAACAAATGTTTTTCATATGCTATATTATGTTGTTTCGTAGAATTATTTAATTTATTTCGGGAACGTCTATCGCAAACTAAAACACAAAGTGTGGGGTTTTCTCTTTCTAATTCTGTTTAATTCACGTACCTCACAGTTATAAAAAAATTAAATATCATGAATTCAGTGAGCCTTTAACAGGATCGATTTTTTTAAAATATAATCAGCGTTCGTGTTCGTATGGGGATGCCTATCTACTCTCGGTCAGTCAACTAATGAAGCTGACGTGAACTTTGTACAGCGTAGTTTATCTTCCTTTCCCAAGGGGGTGGGTCCAGACCAGGCTCGAGCTTATATATACTTTATCTCCCGTCGTAACGCTAATATGCTTTAATCTCAACGCGAATCTGGCGGAGGTAGAGAGCCGCAGTGGCCCTGGTAACTGGAAAGCTGGAAGCCGCGGGGGAATCGAATCTGGAAACTACTCCCGAAGTCAGAGTTGCTGTTGTGTGTTCCGCTGTGGATTTTGCGGTTTTAAAGTGAATTCTGTGTGATGCAACCCAATTGAGCCAACTCCATCTCCCACCTCGCAACACACCACCCACTTTACCAGACAACTATTTCCGGCAGGTTCAGGATTGAACAAGTTCGGATAAATAACAATTTCACGAATCTTCACTACTACAGATAACTAATTTATTTAATAATTTAAGATAATACTAGTAACTCTCCAACTAAAATTCGAAATGGAAAAAGATTCAGTCGAATCTAAGAATATTTGCAACGAGTTCTTGAAGAATCTTGCAATCATACGTAAAGATAGCAGACAGTAAAATGCGTTAGGAAATTGAAGATAATGCTGGTAGTTCTTAGTCGAAGTATGATACAATTAAACATGACCGAAGGGGATAGAGTCGAATTAGCACAGTGGTAGAGCAAAGTCCCAGCTGAGCCAGGCTGAGGTTCGGGGTTCATTTCCTAGACGCGACCGAATGTTTTTCTGATATTTCTGTATCAAATTATCGTTTAGGAGACGCTAACATTGTTTTCAATACTTAAACATTACAATTTGAGGTTTTACTCACTAAGTTACTAAAAAAACTAATTTATTTATTATTACCACATAAGTATTCACTGAATACTGTCAATCTTGACGATCTTTTTAACGGACGGATTAGGTACACAATTCAAATAATATTCTCGGTAAAACCTGCGGTATCTCTTCTATCAAATCCATTTATCTATCTGCTGTTCCTTCTACTTTTACCTGACGTAATTATTAATAGATTGTAATGTTTCTGCATTTTTAAATGTAGTTGTCACACTGCCATGATTAAGGTACGAATATCTCTATATAACTAAGCTCTCTAAAAAGTAGGAAGGTAATACAAAGAGTATATTTGGACGGTCTTCGTGGTCGAGGGGTAAGGCACTCGACAAGCAAGCTGGATTTCGCGGGTTAAAATCCCGGCGTGAGCAAGTAAATTTTATTTGATTAATTTGTGTAATTTTACAATTTACTCATTTAAAATTATATATTGTATACTTGCGGCACGTTCTAGAGTGGAAGATACTCTTAGTATCGCCCTGGTAAGATTACACAGAAATCAAACGTTGCTTGAAATGGTTTTGGCCGTGTTTAGTGACCAGATCTGAATAGCCTGGTACTTCCCCACCTTCCTCTACTACATCTCTTTCCCCTCCCCTATACCTTCATCCTCACAACGTATCCAAATTGGGGATGCCATAATCTCACTGGCTCCAGACGTTTTGGAGCAGTTGAGACTCTTGTGCGGTTTAAAAAAAAATACTTTCAATTTAATTTCAACCATAAAATTTATAAATTTTCAAAACACATATTAAATTTCATACTTTGTTTACTATGAAAGTTTTAATAATATGTCAACTGATCAAGAACTATAAAAGCAAAAAATTTGAAGCCTCTTTATGAATCGATTATATATCATAATGTTTATTTTATAGCATATTTTTAAAGGGGTACTCTCTATTGTAAAGATAGATATATCAGGTAGACAAGCACAACACTGTCCAAAGCCTTTTAATATAAATATATACCTGGTACCCTAACAAGGAATTTGACCATGAAATGATTTCAAAAGCGGCTACAGTGTTATTGATACGGAAATGGATTGAATATCTCGGTTAATCAGTTTTGGCAACAAAAAAGCTCAACAATGATAGCTAGATATTACATTTTTTAATGAAAATAAATACACGAGTAACTCTACCAGTACATGCAACAATATTAATGTATTATAATCAAAAAAAGTTATTTATATCAAGTCATGTAAATGCAAAATGGTCATAAGTGCACAAACATCAAAAAAACATCTTTTAGCGAAAATCGAGCTTATCAAATATTATTGTGCACTTGTGCTGCATATTTTGTATTAGGGATTAAAAGGAGTTTAAAAAACTATATTATACAAAAAATTTGGAATTATACAGAAAAATAAAGACCCATCCAAAATTTATAGGTAATTTTCATAGCTGTCATTTTATATTTTAAAGCTATGTAAAACGCGGTTCCATGATAAATCAATGAAAATTCAGCACACTTTTAAAAAGTGATATAAAGTCATTAGAAAGGATGAAAAAAACAAATTTAAACCTAACCTAACCTACTTATCCCAGTTAAAAAAAAATTGTTTCATCACTTTCCATGACTTTATATAACTTTTTAAAGATGTGATGAATTATCATTTTGATGATTTATCCGGTCACTGTAAAATGCCCATTACGTTACACTAAAATGAGGGAACAAAAATTGAACAATTGTTGTTTTTCAATACAAAGGTGTTATAACATTTTTTCCCTTGTGGTTATTTTACACTACGTGACTGAAATGACGATCATTGAATACAAATGTGTGCCAACATAATATGGGTTTGTATATTCAATACAAATCTAAATTAATCGTAAGGTGACCGTGCGATTTATTAACGAACTCAATAACAGTGACTCCGCGTCCAAGCAATGTCCGGTCGTAGGTAAAAATTAAACTTACAAATTACAAGTATCTACCCAACTCACACACAAGCCATCAAGCGTGATTTTTTGTGAACATCATTAATCATTGTATGTACATACATTATGCACACAACAATAATAGTGGTTGACTCGCATACTAGCGATGATCTTGATGATTTTGCTTGGTCGGGGGGTCATTGCCGCATTGCCGGCTGCTGGTAGTGTTAAGAGTGTGCAGCACAGGAGGGATAAACCGAAAGAAATGTACTGTGGGAGTGTCAGTACAAAACCACCTCAAGTCAGGCCAGGACACTGAAACAATCGGCCACTTAATAATAATAATATTTAGCTGATTTATATAGCGCCGTTTTCGTGAGAAATCACCTCAAGGGCGCTGTACAAATATATTTCTTAAATAGCTAGTTAATACTAGAACTACTGACTTATCTCTAAGACTTACATCTAGTGACTTGCGACTAATTCCTATAACTACTATCTTAACGTCATATATACGAGTATTTACATATTTAGCAACTTACAACTAAAATTAATATTAACAATCTAATCTTAGGTACTAACGCCAGAAGAAGAAGGAAGTTCTATTATTTTAGGGTGTTTTTATTGTTAGCTGGATATATATGTTAAATGAATGAATAAAATCAATCGTCAATCTATTTATATATAAGAAACTCATTACAATCAAGTCGTTCTTTTACGTAACTAATTCATACAATGTTTTAACGAAATAATTGGGTATATTTATTTATGCCTAAATTGAGCAGTATGCGGCAATAAGAATTTTATATCCAAATAAAAATAATAAAAACAATTTCAAAGATATGTTAAAAACATAATCAAAGGACCTTAGAAGGTAGACTGAGCTTTTAAATCGACCACATGGAAGTTCACCTATCTGTAAATTTATTTGTTACATTCCGGTTCCGGATCAAGGTGGTGGCCGTATCGGATACTACCTTTTTACCCCGCAAGAGTTCGCATGACCGTGGTTCCTATGCAGCAGTTATGAGCTGTCAAATCGTAATGGTCAATATTATGGTACCTACCTACATTGAGATGGTGACATTTCTTTGTACAATTATAATTCCTTATTTAAAATTTTAAAAATGTAACGTAAAATATTTATGGTTTATACTTTAGAAGGTAGGTGTTTAAGTACCTACTCACAAATCTTATGATTTCAAAGGAAATTTTTAATAAAAGAAAAATTAATCCCATCGGCCTGTCATGGGCATATCAGTCGAAAGGACTTTGTGTAATTGGTGCCAAATCAGCTTTCATATATTTCATATATCACACATCTAGGAATTTTTTGTTCAGTGGTGTGCAGTGTGTAAAGGGAGTGGAGAACTGCGGGGCTGTGACGATGCGGCGATGAGATCATGTGAACAAAGGGTAAGTGATGTGTCCGCACGCGGATGTTATAGGTCATGAACGGCTGATGGAATCGGCAGTGGACTTGTGGAAATTTAACATAACCAAGAACTTATACACAGAAATCGCGTGTTTATAAAGTTTATGATTTTTTTAATATACCCTAAAAAATATGGAATAAACGGCAAAATAAAGGTGAATTCATTGGCTATATAGCACTTCAATCAGTGTATATGTCTTTATATTAAACACAATCAAAATATAAAAAAAATGTTTTTCCCCCTTTGTTAACCTCCCACTCAAACACATAGATTTTTTGTATATATCTGTCAATATTTTGTATCATAGGTTAGTTTTAATATTCTCCTGACGAAGGAAGGGTGCTTCCGAAACCGGTAGAGTGTAATTAAAATTAAAGTGGTCTAAAACAATTTTTTATATTTTTATTGAAAATTATGGCGAGCCACAATGCTAAATGCTTATTACAAATATGATTTATATTAAAATTCAGAGGGATAATTTTTTTTAATGATTGCGAGAAATTTCCAAAACGAGTGCTTAAAAGTGCCAAGAGCTGGAAACACATTTCGGTTATTGACGCGATCACTCGATTGGTTATAGTTTTATGAGAAGTTTTTTCTTTGCTTTGTTTTACAAGGAAATTACTATATTTATGATGTTATTCAGAGGTGCTGAGGCGCTCGCCAGTGCTGCCACTTATTCGGTCATCGATTTCATGGCGTAATGGTGGAATGAATTCGATTCTAGCATAATAATAATATTTGAATGATTTGTATAGCGCGGTTTTTGTGCAAAATCACCTCAAGGGAGCTGTCCAAATATTTAATATATTTCCACAATGATCTATCTTATTACTAACATTAGACTAGTCAAACTAGTATAAATGTAAGGCTAATAGATTGCATTCACCGGTTCGTCGATCACTAATACAAAACTATAAATACAATAAATTCGATTAATTAACGTGATGCTAGAATGTACATAGATATATTATTATTTATTTATATTTTGGACAGGCGTGCACAATGTATATATTAATACATATATATTATGTTACTTGGTACCAAGGCAGGCTAGCAATAATGGAAATAGAAAATGGGTAGTTTGAACGGTAGGTACGGAGTACGTACTCCAATTGAACCTGCATCTAACTGAGTCGAGTCTAACTGAGCACAATATAACTGTCGTTGTGAACTGTTCCTAAGTACTCACATAAAAGTAAACGAATGAGTACTTAAGTGTTAAAGTTATCAATTGGTTAGATACTTTATGGTAACTTCAAAATAACTATCTATTAAATTGAACAATACAAAACCACAACCATCAAAGTGACCTTCAACATTACAAAGCAATTCAAATGTCAATGTGAAAAAAAATAATAAGTTACACACGTCCACTGGGTTTCATAATGGCCTTGTCGCGATCCGTTGACACCGCGCGGTGTGAACGCACCCCGTCGTCCGGCGAGCTTCCCAGCACAGATAACCCATTACCTCTTACTAGCAAAGTGAAGACACCGAGTAAAAAAGTCTAACCATTACTAATGTAAAAGGGAAACTTATTCCAAAGAAAAAGAAGACTTTTTGATATTCAGTTGTTATACTGCCTAGATTCCTTGAGAAGATGGGTCAATAGGGCAAATTCACGAAGAATAAAGAACGAGGGGTATTTTATAAGAATGTAAACGGTGGAAAGGGATTGACTAAACTTACTTGTCGGGCGATAAGTCATGTAAAGAAAATGTCCCTATTCAGTAAGTGGCAATACGATTGTTTTTGTATCGCATTGTTTGAAGAGGATGGAGTAAACTGGGAAAAAAGTGCATTGGAATCGTGAAGCGCAAAGGAATGTTACTAAATAGTAAATATTATTTATTTACAGAATGGATCAACCAAAGGCTTTTTTTGTATGATACGGCACAAAAGTGCCAACGGCCGGAGTAACACATCGGTGGCATTTATTTTTTTTAAATACATATATTTTTTAATTTTTATACATTATACAGAAATCATTTTAAATGGTTGTGATTAAAGGTGATACAAATAATGACGTGTAGATTGAAAATACTGTGCACGCTACTGCTAAACATAAGTAATTTTCAAAGGTACCACTTGGGCGTATACCCACAAGTAAGCAGCATAAAAACAAACAACAACAAAAAAAGCCAACCCGTGTAAGCTCAACGGCAAACGCATAGATCGTCATATTTATTTATGTTGAGACAGCGGAAGTACCCGTACAACATCCTAACTAGTAAACGACAAAAACAATACACTATTAAACTCAATAAACAAGTTAGATTATCACCGTCATCATTATTTGCATTCGTACGCAGTTAGTATGCCTCGACTGGGTGAATGGACCGCGCGGTCGTTTAAATGTCACGCGCGGTTCTGGAATAGCGCGCATACCGAACATGCCAATTTTTGGACTACACAGAGTGGCCAATTTATCAGCACCCTGATTAGCACAAATATACGAACTCCGTGGATTCAATGTTACACTCAGAGCGACAGAGGTTGTCTGGAATTTTTAAAAACGAACAAAAAAATATTATATAAAAACGCAAATAACTTTTTTTACATCACTTTAATATATATATAGCCTCTACATGTTTCATGAACAAAGTTCACCTCATCAGTATATACTTGCTCCTGATGAGGTGAACTTTCTTCATGAAACATTTAGAGGTTATATATATTAAAGTGATGTAAACAAAGTTATTTGTGTTTTAATATAATAAATAATGATATCATAAAGTGACAAGCTTTCCAAAAAATTATCTTTTAGGCAAAACTAACAGTACATCAAGAAGTAAAAATTCTAAAACGATGAGTTCTGGCATTATAAAATTGACGCACTTGAAGTAAAATAACACAAAACTGCGCTATATAAATGTTATTTTATTATAACACTTGTAATAAGTGATATAATACTTGTAATAAGTTTAAGTGATAGGAATCGATTTAGGTGATTTTCTCACGAAATCAGCGCTATACGAATTATCCAATCATTATTGTTATTCTCTTTTCAGATGGAAATGTAACTATTCAACAGTTTTGAAATATTTAATTGATTTTTTTTGTGTGAATATCGCACAAGAGTCCCAACTGCTCCCAACTGTCTGGAGCCAGTGATACTATGGCTACCTCAATTGGGGTGTGTTGTGAGACTGAAGGCTGGGGGTTAAAGGCTGATGTTGTGAGGCTGGTATTGGAGAGGGGAAGAAGATGGGGAAATGAAGGCGGGGAAGTATCAGATCTGGTCACCAAATACGTTTGAAGCAACGTTTAATTCTCAATGTAGGTATATTTATACATCGTTTATAGTTACTAACTTATTATATACATACCAATAAATAGATTACTGGTTTCTATATATACATTCTAACGCAGCATCACGTTCATTGGTCAAATGCATTGTACATTTAGTTTGTAATGTGTTAATGCAATCTGTTAGTCATAAGTTAATAATAGTTTGTCTAGTCTATAGTTTTTAATAAGATGCACAATTGTAGAAATTTATTAAATTCCTTTCGGACCCTTAGCTCACAATTGTGAGGGTAAGTTCAATATTTAATTTGGGATGTTCGACAAATACTTCTGTGGGTTTGGGACCGAACCGATTGAGAGCATAGCTAGCCACTAGAGGGATTTTCAAAGCGATTTGGCACCAAATGCATACAATATGATGTCTATAAAAAGAATTCAACTGTTTCTTAAAATTTCATCGCAAATAATAAATTAATTTTTTACCTTACATGCCACTATTTTATTCTACCGATAGCTTATTTTGGCACTGTTGAGACTCAACACTCACAATTGTGAGTATTGATTTTCCCAAAAAAAATATTTTTTGTTTTAATTATGTTACCCTTATTCATATTATTACAATAAAACTGTTTGTCAATAAAGCTAGAGACTGAAAGGGTTAAATTTTTACAACAACTTTGAGTTGATTTTTCACAAAAAGTCGTTATACAAATCATCAAAAATATTATTGTTTTTATTTATTTCATTTTCATCCCATTCTCAGCAATTGTATTACGCAACAAGGATTTCCTTGTAAACATTAGATCAATTCGTGAGATATAATCAGTTTGGTGTCACTTTTAATAACCGGTTCTTCATCTTTTTCAATTCCAAAAAATAATCCAAAAACGTGGGAATAATCCTAAACTCATCAATGTATGTATCACACGGTGCTAACAGCCTAGTTTGTTTTAATTTCGGGTTAAATATTTATAAAAACGATAACTCTATAGTTTTCATCGAAAATTAATGTAAATCTACGATAAATTGATAAAAGGTGCCGTTTAGACGACTCAATAATGCCACTAAATAACGACGACGATAAAAGTGTAAATGCATTAATATATATTTCGTATTCAATGTGAAAGCAATGAACTATTAATGATCTTGTTGCCGAACAGCCAAAAACCTCCAAGAATTTTTTGGGCTATTGGATATGCGGGAGACAAATTGATGTAGTTTTAACTATGATTTTGGAGGAATATCTGCTTATTGTGATGCGGTTGATAAAAACGGTGACCGGATAAATCATCAAAATGATAATTCATCACATCTTTAAAAAGTTATATAAAGCCATGGAAAATGATGAAACAAAAACTGGGTTAGGTTTAATTTTTTTTTCATCGTTTCTAATGACTTTATATCACTTCTTAAAGGTGTGTTGAATTGTCACTGTGTTGAGTTATCATAGAACCGATAAAAACATCTCTAAACAATATAATACGAAGTCGCTATCCGCGTCTGTCGGTTTGTGAGCTTAGTTCTTATAAACATTTTTTTCTACGTTAGTTCTTCTAAACGTAAAGATATTTAGAGATTTTCTTATGGAAGGTTTTATGTAAAAACATGCATATTATATTTATAGAAAGCAGAGAAAAGTAGATGTTTTGTAATAAAGTCGTAAAAAAAATTTCGTGAGCTTACATTGCTAACGCTGGCTAAACCTTATGAGATACATTAAAATAATGTTCTACAGAAATGTACATCTTAAAATGGCCAAAGAAAATTTGGTAATGGTATATGTCTATCTCCTAAGAATAATCCCTAGCAACGCCAGGTACACCTCAGCTAGTGATTAGAAAAGATAGACTAAATTATACTTATCAATTGACAATAACTGTGATAAAATTAATTTAAAATTTCAATAAATCGAATGTATTTTTTCAACGTATCAATGTTATTAAATACAGTTTGTTTGGTCAAAGCATGATCAAAATGTGGTAAAGTCAGTGGTGGTAGGTATCTAACTAACCCAGAATGAAGAAACAAAATTAAGTGGAACGTAGAGAATCAAATGAAATAATGAACTCGATAAACTAATTGAGCATGGCAAGATTATTTAGGTTCCAAAGAATATGATGGGTTGGTAATGTGGACAGAATGAAGAAATGACAAGACATTGAAAACCGTGATCAAATTGGTGACCAAGCGGAAGCAATCGAGGCAAATCGAGGAGGAGGTGAAATGATTGAAAATGGGGCTGGATGGGAAGGCCAAATGCCCATAGAAGAACCATCTATTTCCAAGAAGAACCAATATAGTAAATATGAAGTTTTTAATAAACATAACCATTACAAAAAGAGCCAATGACTAGTTACTTGGCGTATCAGAAACAAATAATGAATTTGCAAATTTAATGAATTACATGTCATGGATACAATGGAAGACATACAAAGGATATGTAATAACATTTTAATTACGTGATATTTCGACGTGACTACAAGTAGTAACAACCAACGCATATTTTGAAAAGGTGGTCTTTATCGACATCAAAAAATTACAAAGCATGGTAGTGGGTTGAACATACAGATTAATGATTTCAACATTGTTCCACGTAGATTAATACCCTCAACAAATATCATCGCTATCTGCAAGATGGGTGTCAAACTCAGAAATAAAATTATAGCCAAAGACAGCAAAAAAGATGTTAGACTTTTCTGAGAAAATTAAACGCTTTGCATCTATGTAATGTTAAGAATTAATAGTAGTAGTATAAAGGGTAATAAAGAGAATTTGAAAAGTTGTATTTTCTAAAATCAGCATTCCCAATTGGGGTATGTTGTGAAGCTGAATGGTAGTGGTGAGGGGGAGGAGACAGGAAGAGGATGTTGGGAAGTTCTTGGCTATTCAGATTTGGTCACCAAACACGGATGAAGCCATTTCAACCAACGTTTCAATTCTGAGTAGTGGTCTTACTTCAGGACGATACTGAAAGTATATTTCACTCTGAAACGTGCCGCAAGAGTAATATATATTATTTTAAAATAATAAATTGTGAAATAACACAAATGAATCAAATAAAATTTACTTGCGCACGCCACCTTCAGCTTGCTAGTCGATAGACTTACCATTCAACCACGGAGGTCATCAAATGATGGTTTTAAATGACATATTTTTACAGAGGAAACAATTAAAGGCGCTAACTAAATATATCATTGAAAGGTTTTTTTCGATATTTATTATTGTTGAGTTTAATTAATAAAACTCCATTTTTTCTTTTATATATTCAATGATATTATTATTTTATTTTACAAAAAAAAACTTACGGACAAGTTCCGCTGTGTAATTATTATTACGCATGACAGCTGATTCGCCATCAAACTGTGGATAGGCCGATATATTCTACATGGATATATTATAAATATATGGTCTACGAGTGGCCTAACCATGTTTGATAATGCCTTCAGAAGGCGAAACAGCTGTCACGCGTAATAATAATTACAGAACAGTACTTGTTTACGAATAAAATGTTTTTTTATAAATATAATAATTTTATCGAATAAAAGAAAAAGACACGGTCTTATACAACGCTGCATTTAATGAACAAGCTGCCTGTTGAACCCTTTCAGTACCACACTTTTGTATTCACATTTATACCATATTTTATGCTTGATAACACCTTAAATAATTATTTAAAAAGTTTATATTTTTTTCTAATTTTATTTATATTATTTTTAGGCCTCAAATGATTATTTTTTATAAGGAAGGAAAAACCTATCTCACAAACAATTGTTTAAAAAAATATTAATGTACAGTGCATATTTATTTATATTATTTAGAGATAACATTAAATAATAATGGATCCCAGTCCAAGCAAAACAGCCAAAACGGGATCTGTCATTATATTTACAGAATTTGTCGCAGAAATAAAGGTAGCAACCTAGAAAAAAATAGACTTCATGAGGAATATCCTTCACAAGAGAAACGCAAAATACGGGGCGATTTGTTTTACAAAATTAAGAGATATTATTTTTTTTTAATTCGTGTTCCTCGGGAGGAAGTCTGGTATTGAAAGGGTTAAATGTTGCGGCTGCAGGTACGTACTATTATTTATCTGCCTACTCCGCGGGAGATTCCTCGTTGAGGTTCTGGAGGTATTATTTTTGTTGTTATTACTCCCCAGTAGGTTGCACGCAGTCAGGATGAACCGGAACACCGTCCCTGCTTATCTTATGGGTGAGGGGTTCGCGTGAGAACCACTGACTTGATTACTGCTCGCTTAATGCTTACCTGGAACAAAAATAAAAAAAAATAAATATACTAATTAATTGGACACAACGAAGAAGCAAATGATTTAGTGTATCAGTCAATGAATGAGATGGGGGTACTATAAATAATGAATAGTTTTATACATAAGATAGCGTTGGATGGTTTTTTGGTTTCCAAAGCATTGGTTTGTGATATGAACAAACAAAGGTTTTGCATTTCGAAAGGCTTTTCGAATAAAGAATATTGGTTGGAAGAAATTACCACCTGGTCACAAGCCAACCTTTATTTATTTATTTTGAATTTGATGCACAGCTGGACTTTTTCATGTTTATTTTTAACACTTAGAACATTTAAATGAGCATAACATCAAAAAACAAAATACAATACAGCTGACGGTTTGTTCATTTAGATTTGTCGTTATGTTTGTCGACATAAATTCTACTAAGACATGTCTATATTTTTTGGTGATTGATACGTTAAATGTGTCAACAACATTCTTATGATCACCAACCAAATTCTATATACGGCGAACGGGAGTAGACAATTGTGATTCCGTGCTGGAGTTGTCGCAATAATACGGTAGGCATCGCCTCGATGTTGGTTTGCGAGGTATATGGAAAGAAATCGAGTATAATAATAGTTCAGAGCGGTCAATTATTGAATTTTATGATTTTTTTTATACCACCAATATAAATAAAATGTACAGAAAGAAAGACGGATTAAATTTTTTAATTTGTAAAAAATTGGTGTTAATTGTTAGCCAAAAAACATGGATTGTCAAGAACACACAAATTTTACATTTTCTAGCTTGAATCATCAAAGGGTTAAATTCTCAGTGGAATCTCCTTGAATAACAACAGCGGGTATCATTTCAGAAAATTAAATAGATGATAAAGAACACATAGTTCTAGTTCAGTGGGAACTCTCGTTTCACATAAAAAATACAACGTAAATTAGCAGTGCATGAGGTTTTATACGCAAGTTATCTTTATCTTATCGATAATGACCATTTTGATATACCTACCACGTACAAAAATACTAAATATTTGCACAGCATACAGAGCCAAGAATTGTCAGATATTGAAGTTTGTGTAAATATGCGAGCAGATGTGTTTGTCTAATACTTACTAACAGTAGATTTGGATTTTGGCACGTGTGAGTGACTCTTATCATAATAATATTATGAATTGAAAAATATACTAAGTGATGTACAAATGATTGTATAGACAACAACAGTATACAACAACAGGATCAATTGTCAATTTTAGAAAGAAAAATAAGGACCGAACAAGACTTTTTAAATATATCGCTTATCCTAATCACTACTATGATGTATATAACAACAGGATCAATTGTCAATTTTAGAAAGAAAAATAAGGACCGAACAAAGCTTTTTAAATGTATCGCTTATCTTAATCACACTATTCCAAGAATAGTTATAAATTTTAAAACGTTAAAATCAAAGTTTCCAAGCGAAATATCAAATCTCTGAACTTAAAATATTTTGAAATAATGGTTTATATATTAATCCTCAAGCCATCGAAATGATAAATTGGTCCGGGGATTGAACATCAACATGATGCAATAAATTTAATTGTATTTTTTCTAGGTACTAGCAAATATCTAATCAAAACGTCAGACACTCGATTCAGGTCAATACCACGAACCGTCTAAATCGCAAATGTACCATGAACAATGGGCAACTTAAAAAAATAACATCGTGGAGTAACAAATTACAAATTACGAGGCCAGCGAAGACGGAATGGAAAAGGAACGAAATGAAATGAAACAGAAAACGAACTAAACAAAAAAAACCAACAATGCAGTCGAACGAAAGGAGAAGTGGTCCAGTCGAGACTAGAAAGACCAGTTCTGGTACGGAGGCTGGAAACACAAAAACATCTTCAAGACTAGTTTCGTGTTCCAAACCTCATTCTGTAGGACAAATAGAGGAACTTGAGTAAGGTGAGGTGTTGAGTAGGGTGTTTTAGTTTGTCCCTTTGTTGTGGGAGAAGTTGGAGGCGGATCAAGTCTTTGAACGTGCACGAGTGAGGTTGAGAGTATGGTTGAAATTACAGCATAAATTTCACTAGCGTCCTTGTTAGTATGCTTGTCAAATCTGTATACTGATATCATGGAATTTCGGAATGGGTATGGTTGGATAAAATCATTTGCAAAACGTTGAGAGCAGAGTTAAAATTGCACAACCATTTTCACGAACATCTAGCTAGCATTTTTGTACAAACTGTAAAGGGAGATCATGGAAATTGTGTATTGGTCAGGACGTTCACGATTGATTATTTTCATTTTGTAATATTATTTTATTCATTTTGTAATATAACTTCAGATAATAAAACCACGTAAAACGGGACGGATACGGCACACAATTTGTGTGGAAAAGTGAAGGAAATGTATGACCTTACTTTTAATAAACTGAAACATGTAGTTCACATTGAGAAACAAAATATGGCAGGATATACTTGCACGCATAAATTGGAAATAGGGTAATGTGTCATGGAACATGTCATATATTATTACTTTTTTTAAATTAAAAGTTTCTTGGACAAATTGTAAAGCGTTTATGAGTTAACTTTACACTAAAACTCTATCATAGAAATCATCTATTTAGCGTAAATATTATTTTTAATTACTTCTATAAAGAGCATAAAACTACAATACCATTCTTCTCCCAACAACAAAAATAAGATTTTAAAACATGAAAGTAACTTTAATGTTAGTGATAACGACTCTTTTATATTACTTTGTAAGCTCGTTAGGATAAAAAAAATATTCTTTAAGGAGT
Source organism: Hesperophylax consimilis (assembly GCF_061612785.1). NCBI lineage: Eukaryota > Metazoa > Arthropoda > Insecta > Trichoptera > Limnephilidae > Hesperophylax > Hesperophylax consimilis. The sequence goes on along the minus strand of NC_142856.1, from coordinate 9,585,895 downwards.
CTAACAAGACGGAACAGATTTTTTACCAGAAATAATTTGTCTTGTAATGCTACGGGATCGTCTTTAAATTCAATTAACAATATTAAGTCCTTTTCAGGGGTCCATCGGTTCTTTCGAACACTCGGTGTTCAGAATCCTGGATGAGGGCTTTACAAATGCGAGAAGCTGTATGGACCGAAGCAGGGAAAGGAAAAGGGGCGGGTTATTGTTAGGCTGTGTCTGAGAAAAGAAAGATTAAGAAATATCCCATCCGGACAAATTGGACGAGAAGCCATTCAGACCAAAGGGATTACCTTTAATGCGTTGGCCTATAGATCTGTTTTTAATAAGGGCATGCAACGTAACTATAAATTAATTGCAACGGAATGTCGAATACTTTAAGTTGACTCAAACAAATTACATTTAGAGGTAACTCTAAGCCACACGAAAAACCAACAAAAAAACTACACGTGGTATAGAAAAACGAGTTAGGTCCAATAAACTCTTAGTGGGTATCAACGTTGTATACATTTCAAAGGTTAAAGTCATTAATCTTCTTACAAAATTTACATAAACTAATAAGTAAACGTAAAAACGAAACTTTGGGATTAGTGCGGCCGTTGGATATGACGGTATGATCTATTGAAGATTACAAAGTGGCAGCTAAACAAATATTACATAGAAATGTTTCGTAATTAGTTCAAATGAGTCCTAATCTTTAAAAGACGAATTATAATTGTTTAGTTTTTCATTATATTATATGGTGGCCACAGAAGGTTAATTTGAAAATCAAAAATTGCCTTCTCGAAATACATTGCGAATGTTAGAAGGTTCAAAATTTAAGAACAATATATACCTAAACTACAAAAATGGTTATTTAGTGGAACATGTAACTATGAAAATTTCCAACCACAGAAATGATATGCAAAACGGATAATATTTCTATGGACAAATGAAAACTCTTACAAACAGTACTATGACAAAATGTTATTTTTGTGTCACATTTTGATCAACATAAACTAAAAGATTGAGTAGTTTTCTATCCACAAACAAAACTCAATCCGCTAAATAAGTACATGGACAAATGTCGTTTTACAAATATAACACACATTTGAAAAATGATCTTGTTTTGCCTCGTAATGATGTGTGTCACAAGTATATGAAAATCTTTATTCGCCAGAACTCGCAATTTGGACTGAATCAGCCAATTTGAATACAACTTTGAAAAGCCGAAATTCCAATGACGTCTGCCGATACCAGCGGCTGATTTGTTGTTCCGAGGCAGTAAATCAAAAGTCAAACGACAAAGCCGGCTACTGGATATCGGTGGGAAGGTTCTGGCATAACTGACGTGTAATCCCGGCGAGTGCGGTGTACCAACACTAGAGCCTGGTACCCGCAGCTTGCAGGGGTACAGAGTTACAGAGGTAGCTACCGCCGCATGTCGATTCGGGCCTCGTTTCGGATTCAGAGCACATCCCTACAACAACAGTGGAGTAAAGCTTGGCGCTGGTGTGTAGTGTGTACCTTTGTTGGGTCGGCGCAATCATTGGTCGGGCGGCTGCAATTTCGGCTTAGATTTCAGAGTTTCGATAACAAATAAAAACACAAAACGGTGTCAGGTAGGTACTAGATCAAATTCGACAGATGTTTTAAATTTTATTACCATACAATTTTTTTAAAAAGGGTAGAAGAAAATTGGTCATCGTTTTTTTTATTTATGTATTTACTGTACAAGTAGGTACCTACTTACTTATGTGATAACTAAATTTTACAAATAAAATTTACAATCAGGCTACAGGAAACAAAATATTAACTATTTTAAAAAAATATGTGAATTTCTTTTTTGCAAGCTCTTTCGGTGCTATTACAATATCTGCTACTTCTGCATATTAGTCATAATAATATAACGTATACATATTAATGATATTCAACAAACTTGTCGTTTCTCACCTTACTTCTCGCCTTACTTTGACATAATATGCATCATTCTCATCTAAATAATGGAGACTTACTATTCAAGATTCACAATTATATTATTATTATAAAAAAATTCTAAGATATCTTCGTATGAGAACGCATGGTGAATAACTACGATTTATGCATCACATAGATTTGCTCTCCGAAACGCACTACTAAAGTCTCCAATCTAGGAGAAATGGGACCCTTCAAGTAACAGCTTTTAAAATCATGAACTATTACATTGACAGCCCATACCTCTTGGAATGCTATAAATTGTTTGTACCGAACAACTACCGTCAGGGTCGACGCCACGACTTGCTCTATATTCCACACGGAAGAACGAACGTTATGGCCCAGCATAGCATGACAAGAGGTATGGTGCTGCTAAATGATACCTCTAGGTCTCTTGACATTTTCAACATTGGCCTTAAAGATTTCAAAAGTCATTTTAGCAAGAACTCTAAAATATCGGTTATTGTAAAATGTTTCATTTAAATCATTGTATATTTTATGTGTATTGTAATATGATTAAATATGTATATATCGTTAAAAATACTTCTTGGGCGTACACCATTGACTAAAAATACATCAATGGCGTACGCCGATTGTTTACTTTGTGTTAGAATAAATGCTACGAACCGACAAGATAATTGATAATATTAAATGGGGGGAAATGTCCAAGATGGCCGCTACAAGTTCCGTAGAGATGTGACGCCTAACTGTAGACGTTATCAGTATCGATATGTTACTAGTATTTTAACTGTTCAACAAAAAAATGTTGATGATTCAGTGATTACAATTCCCAAATATTTTAATGAAAACACCGTTGCTGCTTTCTAACATACAGGTACAGAACAGGAGTGATTGGTAGAAATTAGCGGTTTACTGGGAAACACTGTCGGCATTTTCATCGAATTAAGCCAACGTCACATCTAACACTGTGCCGTTCGTATTCCCCTTTGAGTTGTTGGGCTGTCAAAGGTTAGGAAATGTTGTACGGGGGAAATAAAGCTCAATAAGGGGAGCTTAACGGGTAAACTAATACTGCATTTCTCGGGAAATCGTCTATGCGAGGGAATTCAAGACGTATCTGGAAGGTTCGCGCGTTTAGACCATTTTAATTTTACTTTTAATAGCGATCCTTCGAGCCGGATCAACTGCGGCAAAGGGATTTGAAAAAATAACGAAAAAACGATTCTAATCCTAGGTAAGTACTTTGTTTGGTATTTTATTTGAATACCGCACAAGAGTTCCAACTGCTCCCAACGGTTCAGAGTCAGCGGGATTATGGTATTTCTATTTGGTATGTTGAGAGGCAGAATGGAGTAGGGGAGAGGAAATTTATTCAGATTTGGTCAACAAACACGTCTAAAGCCATTTCAAAAAACGCTCCGATTCCAAATGGTGGAATAGCTGAAAACGCAAAACCGCTAAGTTTAATCGCAGTACGGCTTAAAAGAGAAAAAATGTCTTCAAAATTGAGAAATATTGAGTTGTAGATGCTCTCAATGTGACCCTGGTGATAGTTAATCGGTTTTGGAATAGCTGAAAACGCAAAACGGCTGCGTTTAATCGGAGTGCGTGCGCCCTTTTACAAGTCATTTAAATTGTTTTTCTGTTCAAAAAGAAATGTCGATATTCGAATATTTTTGACTAATTTTACCTAAAATAACTAACCTAATTGAACTTAATGTCCAAAACACGCTTCTTAAGGTTTTAGATGATGCCAATTCAAACCTAGGTAGGTATGCGAAGTTTTGAAAATGACGTGTTCAATAAACGTTTATGAGGGAATGCTTACTACTTACTAATGGCTTAACGGTAGCCGTCAAAATTACGGCTACGGTTTAAAGTTTATTGTTCCAATTGATTTTTTAAACTCTTCATGATTCTTGAATTAACGACTATTGTCAAAAAACAGTTAAGTTTCTTACAAACTTTTTGAAATATAATGATTTTTACCTACAAAGACCGCCGCCGTCAATGTGACGGTAAGGGCCATTGAGCTGAGTTTGTTTCCAATCTTTTTCAATGTTCTAATTTTACAATATTCCTTTTTAATGTTTAAAATGATATTACTAATCTGTCTGTCTCTTTCTTTCGGTATCCCATATTATTCGAACTCGATCTGTACGTTGATTGGTCACTGTCGTTTGATGTTGTTGTTAGTTAGTTTATCATGTTGATCTCTGCGCACGTATTTCAAGTCGCCGAATATTTGTTTCGTTTGTGTTAGTAGATTATATTCTAATAAATGTGTACCTAATTAAATAAGGTAAGCAGTTTCATTAATTATTGTTTTATTTATTTTATATTATACCAAAAATTACACTCACATGTGTTCAGACGTCAATATGACGGTCGCGGTCTTTATAGGTATGCAGCAGTAGCCGGTCGTTATAGTGTTAAATTAACATTTAACTACATAATCATCGTTTGTGTTTATAAATTGCTCGTGAAATAAACGCTGAAAGATATTATAGCAATACTGTCGACGCAGCAATGAAAGTCATTTATTTTATTCCACGACAAATTGGAAGAAAAATGACTACGTCGAAAAATGGGGCGAAATGGAAATAATAATATCGCCCAGTGAAAATATTAATGTATCATTCCGACAATCATTTAACGACCCAAGTGAAAGCAATTCGGTTCTAGACATCGGGAGTTGGCGCCATCAAATTATTAATGCAAAAATACGCATCGAATTTATATATAACTCGAAACGACCAAGTTTATGACATAATGTAGCGAACACGTATCATATTGTTGGTGTGCTTCTAAAGAGATTAAAATAATGTAACACCCGACAGGAGCATTTCAGGAGGAAGAATGAATGCGTTACTGGCACTAAAAATATTAAAAGGTACGTAGAAATCAACCAGTAAAAGGTTTTTTTTTTTACTATAATTCGTCTGTTTTTACTAAAACACAATGTATTTAACCCTTCAGGTTTTAAAATAATTTTACCAACAAGTCCCAACGACATGGTGAAGTTTCACGGAATTTTGGAATGCTCCCGAGGTATTTAAAATGTGCTACATATTGCGTATTTTTCAAGTTGTCGTAAAAGAAAAAACATTTTAGAAATTGGATAAAATTATCTTTGAAATGTTTGTATTTGAAATAAACATTGATAGTTATAAAAAAAAAATTTTTTTATATCAAACATTAAAAATTTAACAAAAAAACTTACCGAGACATTTTGACTCGGAACGTCCATAATATTGTAAGAATTCAATATTTATAGAACACATTCCTTTTGTGTGGGTAATTAGTAAGAAATCTGTCACGTCACTTTTTATGCAGTTTCCATAAAAAAATAATATTTTTACTTACAAAACTGTCAATGAAAAAATCCTGGCGATTCGTAAATCATGCACTTGGACATTTTTTATTTATTTTATCTACGTAATTCGGTATAAATATTTAATACAAACTGAAAAGAATAATTATTTATCTTTCAAATGACGAACTAATCACCTATCTACGCACTATATAAAAAGAGATTAAAATACTTTTATTACGTATGAACGCCCCGGTCAGATCTGTCCTTCAGAGGCTGTAATGGAATATGATGTTTGTGGCTAGTAATGAGCTCCCGAGGCCTGGAGGGTTAACTTTTGAAACATATTTTTTGGTTTAATTTAGGATCGAAACTTCCTCTACAGGGACTAACAACTGAGCCAAATCTCAATTGGTAGGACAGACATTTATTTCACATATTAACTGTTGTAATGTCAATTTCAAAAAATTCGTATATGTCAGCGAGTGTATGTGCTATTGCCACAATGAACTGTCATCAACAACGAGTCTGTTTGCCAAAAGTATCATCAAGATAGGATATCAGGAAGAGGGTTAATTTTGCATGCATTCATTCATTAAATTATTTACGAAAACAGAAGCGTAATTCAAATAGATGTATTGAAAAAAAGTAATTAATAACGTAACAGTCGGGAATATGTTTACATTAAAAAATGTTCGTAGATATACACGGTGTCCGGAAACTTGTAGAACAACTTATATCACACCCTCAAAAATTTATTTTTTTCGATCTTAACATATTTTTAGTATTGTCTACTTTTTTTCCTGTTGAATTGAAAATAAGTTATAACACAAAATACGACTCCAAATGTGACGTGGATTCCAGTTTCCCCGTTTGTACTATGAATTTCCGGACACCGTGTGTATAATAATGAAGTAACTACATTTTACTATCGAAGAAAGAAAATGCCTTTGTGTCTTGACAATAATTACAAATAAAAAAGTTCTTTGTTTTAGACATAAAAAACTACTAAAAAATAATGATAGCGAACGCACACAGATTTCTAATGATGTGGATTTTTATCGATTAACAAAATAACAAAGTTTTTGAAGAAGTCTTAACAAATAAAGTAAAATTATAAAAAAAGTATTTTTATTAATTGTGTTTAAAAAAAGCGTAATCAATGTAACCTCTTATTAATTACCATCTGAGTCCGTCTGTGCAGATAGAGAAACTAGCGCGTGTTGCTTTTACGTCCAACAGATGGCGCTGTTTAAAAATAAAAAGACATTTTAACCTCTCACAGGTGTCATCTATATAATATAGAATACACACGCGTATTCGAATGCAACTTTATGTCAATATTACAAAAACGGCGAAGAACACACGGAGATTTAAGATTTGGAACAAACGAACATCTACATTTTTATTTATATATATTATTATTTAAAAAAACCGGCTTAAACAACGTAAATAGTCTACTAACCAAATCTAACCTGCACAAATTTCATTTACATAGACAAATAAAATTTTAAACTAGCTTTTTAATTTAAATAAAATAAATAACTTTGAAAACACTACTATTTAATTAAAATTTAATAAAATTAAAATTAAATTAAAAATCTTTATTTTTTGTTTTTTTACTAATTTTAAAATAAATGGAAATCAGCCCTTCGATTTTTTCGAGAAGCGTATAAAATAGTTCTTACTATAGCGTTAGCAGATTTGTGAATTTGAAATGTTTATAAAAATAAATTTGTTTCAGAATTGACTTTCAAAAACAACCATTGTCAATTTTAAACATAAAAAATAGCATTGGAATGAACACCGTTAGAAAACTTGAAAAACTGTCAAACCTCTAAACAAAAGATACACACATTACAAATGAAGATTTAGCAATTTATTAATTGGAATAAAATAATTTTGGTACACATTTATATAGCTTGTTTGAATAATTGTTCCCACAATCAATTCCAATTTTGAAAATGATACTTAAATATTAAATTCAAAGCAAATCTAATTTTTAGAGTTCATTGAACTGGAGTTACATAATAACTGAAATTAATATATTTTACAATATTTCTGTTGCAAACTAAACACTAAGTTAATATTTCTATAGTGACAGATAATTTTATTTTATTTCGCACTCAGGTTTAGTAAATATAAAAAAACTTTATAATAAAAAACGTTTTATAATGAAAACCACAAAATACCTACTAATTTATCGTGACCGCATTTCACTGATGGTAGAAACATTATCACATAATACACATTTCAATTTGGTTAAATCACATTTAAAATGATGGTGACGGAGTTTAAAATAAAAAAGCCTTTTGTATATCGCCAAATGGTTTCAGGAAATTATTTCATTTAGGGCTAGGCGGTCCAAACAACATGGAACACGAATCACTGTAAAATAACAACACTTAACTAAAAGGGAGAGTATTATCACTCAATGTTAGTAATGGTCATGTAACTCTTTGATACACTTTCACTAGATATTTAAAATGAGCGTTTAGCACCGGCGAACCATGAACACGTGCGTACCGCCCGCTTGACGTTTACCAACAATGATTATTATATCGTACACGATTTCCTCCGCACCGAACAAAAGAACGCGAACAACTGTCAAACAAACGTCAGGCGGGCGCGACCTAGAAAAGATGGCGTTCAAAGTCACCCGGTAGGTGGGGGGAGTTGGGAGAGTAGGTGGGGAGAGATTGTAGGTAAAGGAGAGGGGAGACTGGGGGATTCCGATCCTAAAATAACGTACATAACTCACACGACGTGCGGGAAGGAGGGCGGGGCGGATGATATACCAATTTGAAACGCAATTTATTACAACTGCCGTTTATTAGAGTGAAAAACGTATAATGTAAAGTATATTATAAAGTGTTACAGCAAAATAAAAAGCAACTACCTCTGGAAAAATGCCGAAACTTTGCTGATAAAATTATGAGCAATCATTTTTTTAGATTTCCTCTTTGTTTGAATGCCTTATAAAGTAGTCACAGAGAGAGGTCGCATGTACGTCATCGACGAAAGATTTTCTTTCTCATGCGTCTTGTATGAAAATGAAAAAGACAGCAGATACTAGAACTAGAACTAAATAATAATAATAATAATAATACTTGGATGACTTGTATAGCGCCGTTTTTGTGCAAAAACACCTCAAGGGCGCTGTAATTATCTGTGTAAGTACTTTCATTTTACATTTTAGAATATATTTATGTCCCACATAATGCATGATTTTTTACATTTACTGAAACTAGCGCAAACCCGTGAAAAATCACGGGATATTATATTATCACTTTTGAAAACGACGATTAAAATAATTTAATGTTTAAATATCAAATTATGGGTATTTATCGCTTGTCTGAATTCGTCACATAAGCAGTTACAATTTTGAGGATGACACTTAAAGTCAAAGAAAATTTGAGTTTATTGAACCAGATTTCACGTAGGACTAACTAACGCACAGTTTATACAACCGAAATTGGAATGTTTGATGATTAATAAGACTTTCACGATAATGTGGATTGTGGAGTATATAGATATTATTATAAAAATTGTTTCGTCGATTTTCTATTATTGAACAATTGGAAAATATGGAACAAAAAATTGTATAAAAAAATGTAATGCTTTTCTGTTCTAAATATAAGTACATAAAATAAAACCCATTTGTTTCACTCAATCTTGATTTTTCACGAAAACGGCGCTATATAAAATAGCCAAATATTATTATTTTTTTTTTGGATTAGGCAATTCACCCTAAAGAGAGTGCTATGTGAATTATTATTATTACTCGAATAGCAGGTGGGACCGATATCATCCAAAATTAAAATACCCAGCATCGGCATTCCGGCCTCGAGTAGTCCTTCTTCAATAATGATAACTGATGATGGTTTGAAATTTAAAATATTTGTTGAAAAATGATGACGAGGGTCGAGAAAGGTGATGAAATGGATGGAGTGAGAACGGAATGCTGAGAAGTGAGGGAATGAGGGAAGAATATCTGCTATTACCATCCCCGAACAAGAACACCGATATTAATGACGATTAAGTTGGCCTTAGACTGTCGGCTTATGAAGATTCGAAAGCCAAATTATTTGACGAAGGGTATGGAGGAAGCGAAACCCTACTCTAAACTGAAAGTATTTACGCAGAAAGTGTCCAACCCACAATTAGTTTAAATCGAGTTTTCCTACACATTAGCGATGAGTCGTTCATGAACTAGCCACACAATTGAGCTAGTTCCCGGTAAACCGTAGCAGGGCTCGATTGAAAGGGTAACTTTTTTTTTTTATTGCCGGCAACCCGGGCGTTTATTGCACTAACATGATCAGGAGTATATTGGGAGAAATTTTAGAAAAATAGCGCCAAATAATTTTATTTATTTAGTACAGGTGATGACACAATGACACATATACACAAAAAATACTTTGACTGCTCAACTAGGAGGAATTCCCGTTTTAGGACAGTCAAAAATTGTTATTACATACTCAGAGGCTTGAACTGCGTCTTACAGTCCGATATTTGGACATATGTACCTACACCTACTAACTACCTAGTATCTTATTTTTCAACCATGTTTTCATATTTCATAGAATATGTAGGTACGTTAAATCCAGATGCATAGAAAAATGACGCGTTAGATATACCTCGCCAACTATTCCAAAGCGGACATCCAACCCACATAAAACGAATTAGTACTAATCACTTTGAAATTTCAACATTTTGTAGAAAGCATCAACAAAATAAAACGTAGGATAAACTATGAAATGCAATTATTAAAAAAAAACACACTGAGATATGACAAATTATCTATTTATTGCCACAAATTTTCACAGTGAAAAAACTCTTATATTCACTTCAGAAAAGCCGTAATATGCTTTTGTATCGTGAAATTTTCAAGTTTTATATTTTTGGGTTTGGACGATTTCTGCATAACCACGACCAATTTATTTCTGTTTGGCCAATACTTCGGTTGCGCCGGGCCGTATTTTATTAATATAGGTATGAAAAGAATGAAGCGGTTGGGATTAATTTCACAATATTCGAAAGTTGACTGAATGCTGCAGAAATGAGATCCCAGAGGGGTAAAACCATGTATGGCCGTGCGGAAATTGTGGAGATTCTGAAAGAATGCGAGGCTGATGTGGACTAAATGATTAAGATTAAGAGCGGACTCTTAAATGGTTAAGGCATAAATAAAGGGGAGAATAAGTAAAGAAAATATAGTAAGAAGAAGGAATGTGAATGTTAGAAAAAGTCGAGGACGCCAGAAGAAGACATGTCAAGAATCAGACTAATAGGAGGGAATGTATGAGATGATGTATGAATGTGAACGAAGCAAGGAGTATGCGTCAAGACCTAGTTTGGTAGTTTCCCCGACATCTGCGTCAAAAACGGCGTGATGGTTTGTTTATCAGTTAGTTAAAATCGTAAGGCGGCTGGTCGGCGACTGTCAACATAGTGAGATGTCGGAGCATAGTGGACATGGGAACGGTACGGTGATACATATTATGAAAAGTTTGTATGAACGTCAACGTGATCGAAAACGGGCTTTAAAATAAAAATCTGGAATTTCTCATTGGGTATAATAGCTACTATTAACAGGTAACATTTTGTTGTTGTTTTTTTTCTTTAGAAGTTTCCTCATTTTGGACGCCTGTGATATTTGTTCACTCCAAAGACATCCAAATTGATATGCTTACAAACCACGTGACCATATTTTTGGCACGAGGAGGGTTCGAGAATGTTTTGAATAAACTACGACATCAGACATCAAATAACTGGTCCCTGCGCAGAAAAGTAAAGTTCGATAAAGTAAGGTAAAGGTTTGGAGCGCAGTGCATTATGGGATTTTTCTGCGTTGGATCTAATGTTCGTTTTTAAACGAACCGCCTGACGTAGCGACGTTAAAAATGAGAAAATTCGGTAAAATTTACTACATTTGTTAGAGTGACTAACTAAATAGTGTAACAAAATATTCAATTTTGTAAACAAACCCGATTTGGGATTTGAAGCCAAGTTTTTACGCAATCAGCAATTTGCGTGCCATTGTAGAAAGAACGAAACGGATTTTATATTCGAGGACTGATAAGTGGTACCTATTACAATGCGAGTTGCCTGTAAACTGACAGATTAATTCATTTCCCTGATTAGGTAGTCTTTGAAAGACTATGGTTCACTCCAACGTATCGGCGATCTTTCTCCGCATCTCTAGCCAAACACTTTGCCGGTGAACATGAGTTTTTCCAGGATCAGGTTCTCACTTTGGGTTGCAATATATCCAAAATATTTTTATGACAGAACCAAAATACCAAAACACTTAGAAAAGCCACTCTCATCTATCATCCAGATCGTCCCTCCACGCCGTGTCTCATTCAACGCTAATTAATGAATGGGCCAATTTAAAGCTGCTGTATAATGTTAACAAACTCGCGCTGGAGACTCATCTCCACTTGCCAACATGACCATTATTCGCGCGTTTGCATTGTAGTGGAATACCTTTTATTCGGAAGGACATTCCTAAAGCTTCTCTCAACTACTATCTTTACGTATTCAGCTACAAGCTTTGAGCTTTCCGAACTATAATCTTTTTTTTGAGCCAGAAGAAAGCTCAGTTTTGCATTAATTCTGATGAACTTAAAACTTCAAAGAATTTTTTAATTTTTTTTTTGCTTTTCTACGGATACTATTATAATGGCATTAACAATTACCACTCATTCTGGCTCAAATAAATTTCTTTGTACCAGACCAATCTCGAGGAAGTCGCCATAACCTCATTTACTGTAGAACGAGCCGCACGAATTTGACATGAACTCACCCGTGGGGAGAGCCACGTACTTCCTAAATGTAGTTGATCAAAAATCGACATGTTTTTCATGTCCTACAACGCTCTTGCAAGGTTTTTGGCAAATACATTGTATAAACGGTACATTTATAATAAGATAGATCTGTAAATTATAAAAAAACGTTCAAATTGAATTAAATAAATAAACATTTTCAAATATAGAAATTTTTTCTCGAGTACAAAAACAATTTCACTGGCAATGTCTTGTAATATTAAATAAGGATCATTAGATTTCTTTTAAATTGGTAAAGACAACATTTTCTCTTCAGGGCGTGTAGAAAAATTAGTAAAAAAATGAAAGGCTAAATGAAAATGGGTTATTCAACACCTGGTATAATTATTATGTAATAATTTAGGCGTACAGGTCTAATTGCTTATTAGTTATTACAAATGGTGAAAGTTAATAATATTCAAAGATTTAACTTGAGTCACGGTAAATCTCGGGAAATAAATCACCTCTGGCGATTATGTCGGATGGTGAGAAAGATAGGTTGTCTTGTGAAATGAGTGGCAGGTCTCGCCTACGGACTTGAAGGTCGAGCATTTAACCCAGGTGCAAGAGAAACTAATATATTTATCAGTTACCTAACAACGAACCACATATATTATTATGTACAGCCAAAAAATAATTTCTATTCTGTGGATCGCTTTGGTACCTATGAGTCGTATTTATATGTAGATCTAACTGCTCGCTAATCATAATTCCAGCCTTTTCAAGCGATGCTTAAATTTTAAATGGTGGTCTCTCCCCAGGGCGATACTGAGAGTATCTAGAATCTACGACAGTGGTCAATAAATTGGTTGATTGATGTATTTTGCAAGATAGCATAATAAAATTGAAATCGATTTGACCCGGGTCTCTAGGCAATGGAACAATATGCATGAATGTGAATGAAGCAAGGAGTATATGCAAATACAGAGGTGTATAGCAATCAATCTTCTCTGCCTACCATTGCGTGAAATGGTGTTATGATTAGTTAGTATTATACTCGTGATAGACATTTAAACACATTTTTTACACAATTACGATTTTTACTGTCATTAATTACAATCTAAGACGTACCAATATTTTCATGCAATAAATCTTTAAAAATATCTATCCTATTGCTAATTGATATTATTAATTGAATATTTCTTACAATCACTGAAATATTTGTCATCATAACCGCTTCGTTCGAAAAAACAAAGGAGGGGAATTTCTAAACCATTCCCCAGGGAACAATGAATGGACCTCGCCTAATTTTACATTTCTTCAAAGGGGTGGAAACTGAATCACGATGGCGACAAAGCCTTAACCGCTATAAGAAATAATATTAACGACCCTTTTTAGGGCAATGAATACAAAATATTTTATCGTTTCATCAATCAATGCTCACCTTTGATGGGAATCCATTATGGAAGACTTCGCTATGGGGAATATTCATTTGGGTCTTTGAATCGAGCCCCGAGGAACGCCGTTATAAATGATCCCGTACAAATCACCCAATTCACTGATTTATCATTTGAGAAGCTGTCAAGTTGTATAATCTTTTCAATATCAATAGCGTCTGAAAAGAAAACTCGGCTATTTTTAGAGAAAGATGCCGGAGTTTAGGCAGAGCTTTTACAAGGACAATAATTTAATATCATCATTCATAGAAATTAATTAACGCGATTCATTCCGTTGGACATTTATTTGCGAGAACTCTGAAAAAATAAAGACAGAACTTAAAAATACACAAAGAAGCCTAAATAAAACAGAAGAAGAGAGATTCAATTCACCAACAAATAATGTTTAGAACTAAATTGAACGTCACAAATGAAAATTGACCGGTTAGTAGCTGAGATGTTATAGCGTTTGGGTCCCACCCAGGCAACACACGTTCAATTCCTCGGCTGGCTAAGTCTTCCATCACAACACAAGCAATATTTTCTGCTTATTATGGTGGTAGTAGGAGATTTTCAAATATTGTCAGGTTATTCGTAACCCGCGAATGTTAGTCTTTCTTTTAAATATAATATGTAATATTATTAATTCATTCCAATTATCAGTTTGTCTCCGCAAAAACTCTTGAATGATGTTGATTTTGATTTTGAACTCGCAGAAGCATTTTTTGTAGTTAAATCATACATTATGGGACTTGCTAAACCTCAAAATGTCTTCATGGTATATACCTATATTTGCCATCTGGAAATTAAATAAATTAAAAATAACACATTTTTGTCTAACAAAAGAAGTAAGGTTGTAACTTTTAACTAGGTCGATTCTCTAAATTTATTTAAAATAGGAACATTAAGTTCATAATTTGTTTGGGTCAAATCTAAATATTAAATAGTGATTTAAAGAAAAGAAAATACCAAATACGATAACGATATTGAAATTTTGTCGTGAACTTAAGGAAAAACTAAGGAAAGGGACGCATTTAAGATTTTCCCAAGACAATATTCAAAATGGATTCATTACCTGCGTATGTCTATTTGTTAAGTAGATATTCCGTTTATTGCTTTTCTCCTCCGTTATCTTCCTCCCAGGTTTCCCCCACGGAAAAAACCGTTCAAGCGCGAATAAAACGAACTTCGCTCATAAACGCTCGGAAAAACTTGTCAAACATTCAGCAATAAATCATCTGCAAAACTTGTACCTATCGGGCTTTCCGGTTACACAGCGGCTCTAATTAGGGTTGAATAATGAAATGGAAAAGGTAACAACTAACTTATGTACGCTAACACAACACTTAATGATAGATGAGCGAGTACCGTGAGGTGAACAATCACAAAACCGTGCTATATAAATTTATTGTTATGAAATGATAACCTAGAAACCAGGCACAAAACATGTAGCTCATTTCTAACTCCATCTTTCTTATCGCAAGCCTGGCAAAGGTGAAACATCGAAATTGATTTTTATTGCAATAAGTTAAAATGAAAGTAAACAAGTCTTTATATTTTTTTTGATAATAAAACATCTATGTTACTATAGTTGAAATAAACATAAAGAAATACATTAAAAATTAAAAATTCATCACCATTTAGAATGGATCCGTTGCCAATTGTAGTCAGAGTTTTTGTGGTCGAACAGAGCCGACGAGTCACGTCGTTGCCCGTAAAAGAGCGTCGTCCCGTCTTGCCACACTTGTTACACAAGTCAGTTTTAGTCGATCGGGTTTAAGAAATGTTTTACAACAAAAAGAGCTCACGAAAGTAATATCATACCGCTGATAGTCCTGTTGTAATCTCTCTCGTTCCGTAAAATGTAACTCTGAATACTAAGGAGTACTATACAGAATAATTTTGGAAGTTCCGGTTAGAACTCAGGCAGAAGAAGTATTTATACACTTAAATAAATTATACGAAAACAACGCAACGATATTGGTCGATGTACGAAACCATACAATGCTCTACCAAATAAAATTTGAAAACAAAACGAAAATGGACACATTTAAAATAAAAGTAAAAAGCATAGCTGAGAGAACAAAGTGATAACAAACTTGAAAACATTATGAATATATAAAAAATAAAACTACAGGCCGCAATAAAACAGGATTCCCTAGTGGGGAGGCCCGTTAAACATTTGAATTTATATTTATATTATGGTTGATACTTACATCAGGTACAAACTTTGCCATTGAAACGAATAAAATATAAAATAAAAATGTCACTGTCACAAAATGAGACAAAACCTCAATGATAATTAGAAAAATGAATGTTGTAAATCAACAAAATATATTAATATATTGTCTTCAAATGTTGAAATTACAGAAAATGCAAAGCGAGTGAAATACCAGCTATCTGAAAGGTGAAGCTTGTTTTTATCATTTATTAGCTGAAGTCTCTTGGCTTTAGTTGACACACAGAGCAATTTCCTGATAAACTATTAGTCATTCAGAATGTATAAGTAATATATTATGACGGAACGCGACAATATTATGTCAATACCAACATACAATATTCGCTTTTGACTGATACTTTGTTAGAAACTCTATCAATCCATTCGTTTAAGGCCTGCAGTCCCGTTTTTAAGAAAAAAATAATAATTTTACCAGATTTTTATTAAATTAACATTATTTTATGTCAATAAGTTTTTTCCGGGAAAGTGCATAATTCATTGACAATATTAAATCAAAAATTAAACAAAACCAAAGCATGCAATTTCCTCTCCAAAACATAAAACCTTTTCTTACTTACACACTTTTAGTAATTTCTCCTGGGGAGGCGTTCACGATACAGTCACCGAAATATCTACATATTTTCGGTAACTCCATCGACACGCTAACCTTACACTCCACAATAATATTTTATAATGCTTCATAGAAATAAATAAACAGTAATTATGTCCCAAAAAGACGCATGTTTGAGAAAGATGAGTCACAACGGAGCTCTCAGCGGTGTTACTTTATTGTCTCGCGTGAGATAAATGTAATAATAATACGTAGAGCGTGGAGGACAGAATGATAGGAATTCCTCAGGTGTCCGCTGTCTTTGGGGACGGAGGTGAGTAGGGGTTCCGCCTCAGGTAAACGGTGATTCGTCACAATTCACAGTCCCACGATGACGAACGACCAACGCACTGATTTTTACACGAGTATTTTCAATTCATTGGGCCGGTAGAGAATGCAACCAGAATAATCCGGATTTCGAAAAATCCGGATATCAGATTTACAAATAAGAAAACAAAATTTTCAATCAAATAAAAAAAGTTATTTGGAATGCATAAATACACACACAATACGTAGATAATGATTATTTTCGAAAAATCTGTCGCAATTTAAAATAAAAAAAACAGTTATTTAGAATGCATTTTCTATTAAATTAATGCGTTCAGCAGGTAAAGAGGCATAGATTTATGCATACACAACAAGTAGACATCCAGCAGGACTCTCTCGAATTAACGCCTTACACCACATTGGCAGGGATGGATTCATACGTCTGTCACTCCTGGACACACTGACAATCAGATTTGTTTCCACCTCTCATATCATTTTCCTTCCCAGAACCTGTTCTTCATTTCTTTTTAAAAAAACCCTCAGAAAGCATCCCTAAACATGTATGGAGCAAATACAAAAAAAAAAAAACAGAGATGTGAATAAAGAAAATCATAATACAAAGTTATTTAACCCTATAATCAAATAATGTTAATATCATACACAAACACAAGATTTAGTGAGTGTATAATTTTAGCAAATAAGATAGAAAAAAACAATTCGTATATAGGTATGTAAAAAATATTGTCTAAAAATATGTACATATATGTGTATTCGAAAACGTATTTATACTATAATGCATGATATAATTGAAGGATTGATAATTTAACTTCGCTATATTTTCGTAGCTTGGCCTATTACAGCACGTCGGTAGCTATACATTCCCATTGGTAGTGTATGGCGAGCGATCTGCTGAAACAGGCTAAACCATGATACGTATAACGCAATGTGTCGCTTACCTTAATGGGACAACTTCTAACAATATTTTATCCTTTTCATGTAGTTTATTTAAAATTTCGTGAAATTTAGTTTTAAAAATCCGGATTATCCGGATTTTTAGATTCAAGAAACCGGAATTTGTCAATCCCTACTTCGGCGTACTCGGATGAGAACCAATGAACCAACTGCTCGGGTCCTAGAATTGTTAGAATCATTGTTGGAATAACCGGATAAAGAGATGAGTTATGGGTTTCCTGGGTGATTCATCCCGACGGGTATAATATTTATTATGATTTGGAGATATCAACAGGTTTTGTCAGCCGCAGTTCATTTAGCATTAGCAACGTCCATGTTTTGGTCAATATGTAGTTTGTATTGGATGATGATGGTGGAAATATTTTGTAATGGAATCGCGACTGCCGAGTCATCGATGATTCTACGACCATTATCGGATGTTTGGGTGGTTTGGGCATGTAGAGGGGAAGGAAGGAGAAAGAAGTCGATAATAGTATATAAGTAGGTATTGTATCTAAACAATTAACTACAATTTAAAGAAAACTAAAATATCCGCCTTCGGAAAAAAATTGTTATAATATATTTTGATATGTGTAGTGTACGTCGTATTTCTAGATATATTATTATATTATGGAAATATGTTATATTTGAATACGTAATATGTATGTAGATATTCTTAAGTACCGCCATTGCGAAACATCACAATTCATAATCAAAACGTCAGTTGTTTGAAATGATTTTAATCGTCTTTGGTGTCAAGGCCCATTCTAACCCCAGCCTCTCCTCAAAAGACCCTCTACACAGCATCCCCGAAGACGACATTGGCCGTAAGGGAAATTATTTTCATTTGGGCCTCCTGTGTGGAGTTAATGCCAATGTTTCACTCGACACAAACAAATGAGGAAAATAAAAAAACATTTCAGATACAAAATAGAAGATGGATTAGAGAACAAAATATGAAGCAATATTAAAATAAAATTTTACGTAAAATTATAAAACGTATATTCGTAATACACAATACCGTTGCAGGTATAAAAAAAGTGACCGGTTCTGGAAAAATAGGTAGGTACATCATCTCATACTTTTACTCATATTTTCCCCTCTCCACTCGTTTCAGGGTAACAGTTTACCAAAAATGGGGACGGCATATTTCTTTGGACAGCTGGGAGCAGTTGGGACTCTTGTGCGCCATTCAAGTTTTTTTTACATTAGGAAGCCCTAATAAGCCCTAGGAGGCAATAAGGAAATTTAAAAAAAATCGCTCAGGGCCTATGTCATCTTTTGAGATGCTGTGTGGAGGGTCTTTTAAGGGAAAGGAAGGAGAGGAAGTTCTGGGAAGGAAAAAGTATAAGGAGTGGGTAAGAATCTGGGGCCCAATGTGCCCAGGAGTGACGGACGTATGAATCCATCCCTCCCGCTCGGTCGAGAGAGTCCGGCTGAAGAGGTTAAAAGGACTCCCTAAACCAGTCTCTCCTGATCAAAAGGGCAAAGGCATCCATCGCAAAGACCTAGACAAACCTCACCCCATGACCCCAGGCACCCCTGCTAAGTCACCAAACGCAGGAAACCACCTGGGATGACCTATGGCAGGGGTTTTGGTTATCCAATAAATGGTTCCCCGGAGCGACAGTACCCATACCCGCCTCCCAAATTGTTCCTTAAATAAGATAAAGAATTTGATTTTACTACGCACGTAAGAATTTGACTGATTATATAAATTTATTAATAGTATATGAATTGATTACGAAACAAAGATTTTTACAAAATTGTACTGGATTTAATCGTTTCATTTACCGCCTTTGTTTTCTTTTATCCAACATATATCTTAAAGACAAACAAACCGTAAAATAAAAACGTGTAAGTTTTCTAATCTTATTTGCACAAAGATGATAACACGATTACACCAATGGTTAACATAACTTTAACATAGTGTTGTAATTATTAATGTTTATATTTCCACAAGCCAGTATCTCCAGATCGTAAAAAAATTCGCCGACGTTTCAATGTTACATTTCAATTTTATTTTGAACGACTATTGTGTTCGCCGCTTGTTCATAGAGCCATCAATCGATCATAAATAACCACCTTTAAATAATATGATTTAAGATTTTCACGGCCAAAAGTATTTTTGTTATTTGTTTTTGGGGTATTATGCCGTGTTTCGCTAACTCCTTCTTTAGCGAAACACGGCATAATACCCCAAAAACAAATAACAAAAACACCTTTAAATAACTTATATAATTTTGCTAATTGTCACATTTTTACGAGGTATATTTCTAACTAATTAACTGACCATCACGCCGTTTACCGCAGGGGTAGGCAGAGAAGACAGACCGCCAAACAACCGGTCTTGGCACACACTCCTTGCCTCATTCACACGTATTCATCGATTCCTACATACTCTTCTATTATTTTGACTCTCGACATGGCTCGTCTCGAGTATTTGATTATACTTTAATATTTGTATACGCACTAAGATATTGTACAAAAACAATAAGAAATAAAGAATCCAGTACTAAAATTTGACAGGAAACGCAAATTACACCATATCCTTCAAGGGCAGTGCGAAGCTTTGAATTAAGTGACCAACCGTTAAATCAGAACATCCTAGATCACAAGGCCAGGACACTCGTTAAAAGCAGCCTCCTAACTTGTATGGGATTTTACAAAAATTCTCGTTTTATTTTTTTTTTCAATTTATTCTTATTAATTAAAACATCTTAAAATGTTTTAGTTCATTTAAAAAAAATAATCAAAATACATATATTGAAGGTTTCCATACAAGTTAGAAGGCTGATTTGATTCAGTGTGCCGGCCTTGTGATCTAGGAGGTTTTGGTTAAATCCAGCGAGACGGAAAATCACAAGTCTCATTTTAAATGGATTGCGGAAATACACGAAACATTAAACTAATCTAGGAGATGTACTCGTAACCTTGGTAAAACGGACTATCTCACAGTGTGTGAATTCACTCCGTTATGGGGCATGGAATTATATTAACAAATTAATAATCTTGTAGCTCTCTATGTTAACAACACACTTCTCAAAACAAGTTACTATAGTCCGTGTAATTATAAAGTCAAAAATGCGCCGTGTAAATGTTACCAGGGCATATGTAGCCATGTTCACTTTGTCGGTAGAAAATTTCTAATAGGAATAAAAAAACTGTTCTTGCGAAGTACGAAACGGTAAGAATTACCGAACGATGAGTTCTGGCGTCATGAAACTTGAAGAATTTTTAGGACAGTGCTAACTATTTTCAGTTGCTAAAAGAAAAAAACCATCATGAACTATGGATTTTGAAACAGTCATTTTACTGATATGATTGGAGATTTTCATGGCCAAAAGTATTATAGGGATTTATTTTTGGGATACTATGCCGTGTTGTACTACCTCATTTTTAAGCCAACGTTTATAGCATTACAGTGTCCACCATCAGGGCATTACATATCTGCCTGGAAGATGGACTGTCGTTCAAAAATAAATCCTTATAAGTCATTTTATTGTACAAAAATTAGGCAAGATAACATTTTATTGTGATTACACATCTGCCCTGATGATGGACACTGCCATGCTGTCCGAAACGATGGCTAAAGAAGGAGGTAGCGCAACACGGCATAATACCCCGAAAACAAATCACTATAATTTTATTTGTTGTATATTTTTTAATCATAATCTCTAACAAAGATGTAATATTTTCATTAAAATATACAGGAAGAAAAATAAACATTGCGAATCAGTTAAAAACGGGATTACGGGCCATTGAATGATAATTTTTTTTAATTCTTAATGTATCGGAACATTTGTTTGTACACGTGCGTTTACCTTGATAATTTATAATGACGAAATGCGAAAATATTATGAGTTTTCTGACATTGAGATAATATATACTTCATTTACAAAAAGTTTAACGAAAAACCTGTTAATATATTCGTTAAGGCTTTCAATCCCGCTTTGAACGGATTACCAATAAATTGAAGAATTTTTAATAAATTGGCAATACCTACAATCTCCGTGAATAAAAAAAACAACTTTTTGTTGATCTTAGAACATTAAATTTTATAATTATTGTTGTAAATTTTGTTAGGTTACCAAAACACATAAATAAATCTAAGTGAAGGTCGTACTACAAAAATAACATATTTTTTTGATGTTCAGATTTAGGTTTTAGGCGGATTCCCCACGGAGATCCAGTTAGCGTGAATAATCCCCGGCCCATACAACGTGCTTCGCGAAACTTCGGCCATCTTCGGTAAAGTCCGCCTATGTATTAATAGCGAGCCCTTTCCCAGAAGCTTGAACCCTTGTACTCTTCCAAGACGGGCGAAGCGAAACCTCGTTGCTGAGTAGGGGGAGAAAAACGATTCGACCGGAGCAGAAGTCCTTTTGTTTACTAGAGATACGTTAAGTTCCACAAAGTTTTCGTGAGTTTAAGTAATCGAAAACAGCACGTTTGTTTATCGATGAACTTGACTGTTTCGAGCTTTTTTTCAGAAAGCACATTCTTACGTCTACAAGTTAGTGGAAAGCGCATGCGTTACTCTATATTAGTTTTATATTTATTTATTTATTCAAAAAACAGTTTTTAACATAAAAAACATACTCTGCACATCTCACTAGGGCATTCCTGTATCAAGATGTGCAGCTTTACAATTATACTACTACTACTAGCCGACGTGTACCCGGCGTACCTCGACTTTTCTCTGAATGATATTGAAAACTCTATCAAACTCCTTGTCAGGAAACGGCCTGTAATACCGTTTTCAGTTCATTACGATCTGGAATGTTCCGGGATGTCCCCGAACGTTCCAGACTATTTCCAAACATTCCACAACATTCAAGAATATTTCGGGATGTTCTGGAATGTTGTGGAATGGTCTGGACTGTTCTGGAAATTTCCAGAGGGAGAAACTTCCAGCCCATATATCTTCAAAAGCACGCCCTTCGGTTAAAAACGGTAACTTTCTTCAAGGATGGAGGATAGAGGGTTAGCACACACCACATAAGAGTTTTAGCAGCACGCAAATTGTACACTTACTATTATTATATATATTGATTGTAAAACAGTCGCACTTACTTATAGCTTGTGCAACTATTTAATTCCTTATTTCGGGGATTGTTGTGAAAACTGAAGAAAGAAATGCAAACGAAGGAGAAAAAGAAGAGGAAAGAAATTCCTAATCATAGATGTTCTCTGGCTATATCAATCAAGTTATTTTAAGCGACTATTTACCATGACAATATTTATTTCATTTCATTTATTGGATAATTTGTATAGCGCCGCTTTTGTGAGATATCACCTCAGGGGCGCTTACTTATTTAATACTACTCTTCCAGATAAACATTAGCTTGTGGTTGGTTTATTCAATTCCTTATGGTAGTTTCACATAGAAAACGTTGTGCGAATATACTATAAAATATTATCTAAAAAAAAAACAATTTTTTACCACTCTTTTAGAGCCAGTTGTTTCACAGAATTTGAACAATTCATCAAATTTCAAAGTTCTGGTCTTATTATGGGTCAGTTGATCACAAAACTGAAATGAAAACAGAACTTGAATAGAATTTGTAAATTAACTTTGAAGTTTGATGAATAGTTCAAATTCTGTTAAACAACCTGTCCTTAGTCACGGGGTCAGTCAGTCAGGGAGGTTAGCGCTCTGTCATGGAGGTTGTTAATAATTATTTTGTTTGCATAAGGAATTACAAAATGTATTTCAAAGGAAATAAAAACATAAAACTGAAAAGTTCATTGAAAAAATACCTCCCTGCTTACACTGAGTGATAGCCTGCCAATTTCCAGATTAAATATTAGTCATTCAGAATATATCGAGAACATATTTTCTTAATAAATATCATGACGATTCATTACAGGCTGGCAGTCCCGTTTTTAACAAGAAAACGAATAAATTCACATGATTTTTAATAAATTAACAGTAGATATCTATCTACATAAAGAAAAATGTTAATGTTCGCTCTTTCAAAATCTCAAAATCCGAAAGTTCTTCGCCGATTGCTTTGAAATTTCGACACAACATTGCATTCGAATACGAGTGTGTTTTTGCGGTGTGACAGGTAAAAAAAGTTTTTTTGAAAAACAGCGCCATCTGTTGGACAAACATGCTCTTATGAAAATTAGTGCCATCTGTTGGACAAACATGCTCTTATGAAAATTAGTGCCATCTGTTGGACAAACATGCTCTTATGAAAATTAGTGCCATCTGTTGGACAAACATGCTCTAATGAAAATTAGTGCCATCTGTTGGACAAACATGCTCTAATGAAAATTAGTGCCATCTGTTGGACAAACATGCTCTAATGAAAATTAGTGCCATCTGTTGGACAAAAATGCTCTTATGAAAATTAGTGCCATCTGTTGGACAAACATGCTCTTATGAAAATTAGTGCCATCTGTTGGACAAACATGCTTTTTTTGAAAAACAGAGACATATGTTGGATGTAAAAGCAAAACGAGTTAGTATTTCTCTATCTGCACAGAAAAACTGAGCCACAGCAACGCACTGCGGGGTACAGCTAGTTTTCTCCGTGTAGGAATTACGTATTGTGCGTAACACAAACAAATCGTCAGCCTCTAATCCGATTATCGCTGATCGATCTAAATCAATAGAATAATTCGCAGTCCGAAAGTACAAAAGGAAAAAGCGAGGCTTTCAGCAAAGGGGAGAAAATGCGTCTAGGAAAATGAGACAAGAAGAGTTTACTTTGAGGAAAAAGGTGAGGCTTAAACGGGGCGAACCTGCTCGAACCTATGACAGACGCTTGTATAATAACCAACGCCGCGTTCTGAGGGTATTACGTGCCCAGTGGAGGAGAAACTGCGTACAATATTATCGTGGGAGACGAAGAAGGTTTAGTACGTGCGTGTTTCCTCCTTTGCTTCGCTTGTTCGCAAGCGGAGAACTGTTCGACAATAAATTCGTCCTGGTCATGCTGGTTCGCTGGGCACCCTTCTAAGATTTCTCAATTTCTGTCAAGATTCTTATTTAGATTGTAGATATGATGTACGATAAAAACACTTGTTGGTTTTTGGCAGTTTATTCCAAAGCAAATTGGACTACCGACTACTTCAATTCACAATATAAAAATATCCTTTCTCAAATTGCTGAGCGCGCAGGCGCAGTTCCATCTCTAGTCCACACAATTTAAAAATAATGACCGAGTATGATGGGTGATGTTTGTTTACTCTTTCGGAGAAAGTGTCCAGAATAGGACAATTAAAAAATATATATATTTGTGACCCTGGGTAAAGGAACGGATGATCTTCGGTTACAAAATTTCATCAGTCTCGGAATAGAATTGTAGATTTGGATAAAAATCAAATCCATGCCGACCCGCCCACCACAGAAACTCCTTTTATTCGATTATATGAATAGATTATACATGAGAAAAGTTAAATTACTATTAAACACTATCATTTGAGCAAACTACAGACCGGGGATGAGGTAAGGAAATGAGCGCTGGTGCATAGCGAGATCACGCCTAGAATAATCAGAACATCAAAATATTATTCTTTCCTAATTTAATAAAAATTATATTAAAATTAAAATAAAACACATTTTTATTAATATTGAACAAGGAAGCGATTAAGAATTTATTATTTGTACGAACCTAACGATTTTAGTTCGGCCAATTCCAAAGACGACCTTCCAGCGCATAATAATTGCTATGTAGTGCAAACTTCCGTGACAAAGCTGAACTTGGCGATCAATGGACCGAAACGTGACAACTAGACTATTCTAGGATTAGTCGGCAATCACGCCAGAGTCATCAACAGTCCCAAGAAAAGGGGAAGGGAAAGGGTGGGAAGTGCTTGACGATTTAAATTAATAAAATTCACACGGTATATAATTTGTGTGTTATCAGTTATCAAACGTTATCTTAAATTTATTGTCACTGCTATTTTTACTCGAAAACGAAAATGAAGGTATTTTATTTTTATTTTTATGGTGTTGAATACATTTTCTATAACGATTTAAAATGTGCCATTTTCAATTTGCCTCCAAGCCGTCTTACCAGCCAGTAGCTGTTTCCGTCATTTTTTAAAATTTTATTTTATATTATAAAAACAAACAGTTCATGATTTACAGAGATGAAACAATAAAGAGGAATAATATATTTCATGTTGGGTACCTGCGATATGTTTCCTTGTAATGTCTGATGTTTATTCCTTAATTACCAGGTGACGTGTGTAGTATATAGGTGTGTGTAATGTATGTGTGTGTGTGTGTGTGTGTGTGTGTCGGTATGTATGCGCATTGAACAGTTTAAATTATTGACATGATGCCACGTTTGAATTTGGGCAGTGAATCCGAAAAAATCTCAATGTTAGAGTAAAGACAAATAATATTTAGAGTATGAAGAGCTCGGTTAATTGGCAAATTAGAGGCTGCATTTGTTTTATAATTAAGCGTGTGAAATAGCACTGTATGTCTTGTACGTCTCAAAGGTATGTTAAAATTAATAAGGGACAGAAGTTCGGTACAGTCGATGTTATTGTTTAAAATTCTGTGTGTTTGAGTCAGCTACTACTCGTCTTTGCTGCAAAGTTTCAAATGTATATTCAAAGTTATTGATGAATTTGGAGGTAATGTATTTTATAAATTTGTTTTGGATACGTTCTGACGTTGTAGCCTGTTAAAACCGTTTTAAAATGTTCGGTTTTAAAAAACAATAATAACGAATTAAAATATAAACCTTTCACATTTTTAGTACAATGAACACAATCATAAAAATAAACTTTAAATCTTCCACTCATTTTTAACGGTATTCACAGATAGTGAACATAACATCGAAACAAAGAAGTCGGAAATGCATGCTTCGTTAAGGTAGATGGCAATATTATACACAGATTTGGTTCCCTTCTAAATTTTCCGCCCTGGTTACAAGTTTAGTGGTTACACCCACAAAAGATCCGGCGCTGTTCTTTCTACGCATTACCACCGGATGATAAACCTCATAATAGCGTCGTTTCGCCACAATGAAGTAGCAAGAGACGTCGGTCGACTCGCCGATGCTTGACGCGACGCACAGAACAGACGCATCGGCAGTTCAACTTATCGTTCGTCTTCCGTGTGACGAACCATAAATCAAGGATAACGAGTGGAACCGTAACACCGACGAAACGGCCGTAAAACCGATTTGGTCGGCGGCAAACGCGGCATAGTAAAAGTATGCGTGTAATTTTACGGAATTGTAATGGGCAAGAATTACCTACCTACAATATCCTGTGCAAAGGCAAATTGAAGTGCCCGTAAACTAGTAATTCTTTGTACCATTTTCTGTCTACGTATGCATCTACATATCTTGTGTATGTCTTTTACGTATTTGGGGATCATTCGGTATTGGATAGTTGTTACAAAACTGACCACCATAAATCACATTGAGGTTAAACGCGACGTTCGTTATAATCAATGTATTCATAGATAGCGTTAATTTAATTATTTTTATTAAAATACACGTTTTGAAAATGATTTAAAATATTAATTAGATTGAATCATCGGTACAATATTGTATTTGTATGCCTTTCTTAAAAGGATTACATTTTTAAACGGACAAAACTATTAATTCTTATTCATATTGCGTATGTACGGGTGCAAACAAATAATTTGACTTAACATTTTATAGCAATAACTTGAAAAAAACGTATTTCAATAAAATAATTAAATTAACGCCATTTACGAACACGTTTATTATAACGAACGTCGCGTTTATCTTTAAAGTGAATAAATGTGGGTAACACAGCATCTACACAAATAAACAAAAAATAATAAATTCAAAGGAGCTGTATAAGTATACAATATATTAGGTTACGTATACATTTGGGAAACGAAGCGCGAGCCGTACCACGAATTACGGGAAAGGAACGAATCAACTGCAAGCGACGTTTCGCGCCAATTTGCGGTTGCTTCGTTTCTTTCCCATATGTTGAGGTTCAGTTCGGCAGTTCGGCTCAGTTGGCAAAACCATATGTAAAATGCCTTTGACCAGTGAATGTGATGCTGCATTGGAATGTACATTTTATTATTTATTTATATTCTGTACGGGCAGGGGACCATACTTAGCTGGAGGTCACTTGAGATTGACACTGTTTATTGTTTATTTAGAAATTTAGACACAGTTCTCACGCAGATGACATAATTTGTAACACATGTAATTAGAAATGCTATTATTTAATTCTGATATTTATTTTAATTAAGCATATTTTTGTTATTTAATGAACGTGTTCAGAAATTTAGGCTAAAGCGAGTTGATACCCTAAAAATCAACACTAATAATAATTGGATGATTTGCTTAGCGCCGTTTTTGTTCAAAATCAACACAAGGGAATTGTACAAATATAGATTTTATTACTATTTATATATGGAGATAGTATACAGTAACACACTTACCTGGTAGGTCACTTAAGATTAGCATTTAATTAACATTTACTAATAGTTTATTAGCGAAATTTAGATACAGGATTTAGGACATCATTGCAAAATTGGACATAATTGGATTTTCTCTCAGGAATGGTATATTTAATTTAAGGGCAGCTTAAAAAGGTAAGTTTTTAGTTTAGACCTGAATTCTGTTGGACTTGTTATGGATCTTAGTTCCAGAGGGAGTTTATTTCAAGACTTCGGCCCAGATGCTCCGAAAGTGTAATCCCCAAACTTAGTAGGTGGCATGCGCTTAGGTTCCATCCGTCTGGCCATCACTATATTGTCGAAAATGTATCAACATTTTTAATGAACATAAAACAATATGAAAATTAATATTTAAAAAAAAATTTGAAAATTAAAAAGTGTTTAAGTGCATCTATGTTAAAATTATTTTAAAACAACATTTCACACGAAAGAAAATATGCGCAGAATAAGCAGATAGATTAGTTCAATAACAAGAAAAAAAAAACCCGTAAAAATGTTTTTTTTTGATCTATTTTCATTAATATACAGGGTTTTTCCAATAAGAGGTGTTGTAAAAGATCAATCGTTGCTTGTGTGGCACGTAGCGCCGTCTTGTTAGAATTAAACGTTGTCCAGATCAATACCATCCAATTCCGGCCATAAAAACTCATTAATCATCTCTCGATAACGCAATCCATTCACCGTAACTGTTGCTCCAGCCTCATTTTCGAAAAATTAAAGTCCAATGACTCCGCCGGACCATAAACCGCACCAAACAGTCACACTTTGAGGATAGAGAGGCTTTTCAACAATAACTCTTGGGTTTTCCGAGCCCCAGATGCGACAATTTTGCTTGTTGACGAAGCCACCGAGGTGGAAATGGGCCTCATCACTCAAGATGATTTGCATTTGATTCACTCAAGTGAATTTTAATAATTTCAATGCGTTGTTGAAGCGTGTATCGTAACATTTTTATTAATGGCATAATTTCTACTTGTCAAATGTCAAAAAATAACAGCTTCAAAAGTAACATCTACCGAAATAGCGGGCTATCCAAAATAACACATTTAATTGGAAAACCCTGTATATGATCATTGTAAGTAAAAATATATTTTTTTGTTTAACTGAGCACTGGAGTCAACCACGCTAACAACTCAGCCAAATCCCAATTAGGTAGGATCGACATTTATTTCGTATACTAACTGCTGTAATGTAATCCATTTTGAGGGAATTGTATGTATGTCCGTGTGTGTATGCGTGATTGCAACAAAAATAATGCATTAAATCAAATAAAACACTTTGTTTATTAACCACGACTTTATTATTATTACATCTACCGGTTTCGCTACGGTCGAGCTTCATCAGGATGTGAAATATAACTAAAAACTAAGACAGAGGTGATGCATATTTATAGGAAAACAGAGGGAGACAGAATATAATACATTATAAAAGTGGGAGGAGTCAAATATTACATAGGCATAGTGAATTGAAGATATATAATAACAATTAACATTTTTACATGAATTATACATATAATAATACATTTTAAAGACATAAGAAAAAGCATAAACTTATTATTTAAGAGTGGAAAGGATTCTGGGAAACAAGTTAAATATAGGACTATAGAATGTGTTTTTTTGATTAGATAAATTAACTTGTGTATTTAATAAATGGTCTGATAAGTTACTGTTTATAGATTTCCTGATTTCTAATGATTCTAAATTGTCTAACCTAATGCCTATACTATTTTTATGTAAGAGGCTAGTACCTGTTATTTTATCAAATCTATGGTCTGCTGATATTAAGTGGTTGGCGAGTTCCGAAAAACCTTTACCATTTAAACACCGTACATGTTCCTTCACTCTGGTGTTTACATTGCGCGATGTTTTACCTATGTAAAAGGCGGGACAATCACTACAGTTGAGTTTATAAATACCCGAATGGCTTAGTATGTCATCCTTGTCTTTAGTATTAATCAAAAATTTTCCTAGGGTATTGTTTGTATAAAAGGCAGGTTTAATATCTAAAGGAAGGTTCCTAACGCTTTGATTTGAAAAATTATTTATAAATAAAATCCTACGCCAGTGGTGAATAGGGGTGTTGATATTAATTGGCGGAATACTGCTATATAGAAATTTGTTTGTGGAAATATGTTTTTGTTTTTTATTAAGAATTTTATCAATTAAGGCCGAATCATAGCCATTATTTGCTGCTATTTGTTTTATTATTGATAATTCATTTGAGAAATTATTGGTAGATAGAGGGACGGAAATTAACCTATGTATCATTGAATGGAACGCTGCATGTTTATGGGAGATGGGATGATTAGAAGAATTGTGGATGGTTATGTCAGTGTAGGTCGGTTTTCGGTATATGTTAAATTCAATTCTATTATTTATCAGGGTGAGCGTGAGGTCTAGAAAATTTAGAGAAGCATTGACACCTACTTCTAGGGTAAACTGAATTTGGGTATGGAAAGAATTTAAAAGCTGGAGGAAGATATTTAACTGTCGATCCGTACCTGACCAAATACAAAATATGTCGTCAACATATCTTTTCCATAT
The DNA here is from genome assembly GCF_061612785.1 of Hesperophylax consimilis. Classification (NCBI taxonomy): domain Eukaryota; kingdom Metazoa; phylum Arthropoda; class Insecta; order Trichoptera; family Limnephilidae; genus Hesperophylax; species Hesperophylax consimilis. Next base: position 9,555,447 of record NC_142856.1, on the reverse strand, counting down.
TAGCACATTTTTTTTCGGCCTTAATTGATAAAATTCTTAATAAAAAACAAAAACATATTTCCACAAACAAATTTCTATATAGCAGTATTCCGCCAATTAATATCAACACCCCTATTCACCACTGGCGTAGGATTTTATTTATAAATAATTTTTCAAATCAAAGCGTTAGGAACCTTCCTTTAGATATTAAACCTGCCTTTTATACAAACAATACCCTAGGAAAATTTTTGATTAATACTAAAGACAAGGATGACATACTAAGCCATTCGGGTATTTATAAACTCAACTGTAGTGATTGTCCCGCCTTTTACATAGGTAAAACATCGCGCAATGTAAACACCAGAGTGAAGGAACATGTACGGTGTTTAAATGGTAAAGGTTTTTCGGAACTCGCCAACCACTTAATATCAGCAGACCATAGATTTGATAAAATAACAGGTACTAGCCTCTTACATAAAAATAGTATAGGCATTAGGTTAGACAATTTAGAATCATTAGAAATCAGGAAATCTATAAACAGTAACTTATCAGACCATTTATTAAATACACAAGTTAATTTATCTAATCAAAAAAACACATTCTATAGTCCTATATTTAACTTGTTTCCCAGAATCCTTTCCACTCTTAAATAATAAGTTTATGCTTTTTCTTATGTCTTTAAAATGTATTATTATATGTATAATTCATGTAAAAATGTTAATTGTTATTATATATCTTCAATTCACTATGCCTATGTAATATTTGACTCCTCCCACTTTTATAATGTATTATATTCTGTCTCCCTCTGTTTTCCTATAAATATGCATCACCTCTGTCTTAGTTTTTAGTTATATTTCACATCCTGATGAAGCTCGACCGTAGCGAAACCGGTAGATGTAATAATAATAAAGTCGTGGTTAATAAACAAAGTGTTTTATTTGATTTAATATAATATGTCTAACCACAAAGTGATTGCTTCCTACGAAAAAAAAAAAAAAAAAAAAAAAAAAAAAAATAATGCATTTGCATTGGCAACGAGTTTATATGCCGAGTTTCAGCTTTATCGGAAGTTTTGGGTTAGGTTAGGTTAGGTTAGGTTACCGCTTGCAAGATTCATTATCGGAAACAAAGGTGACATTCAAATAGATGAATTAAAAATGACCTAATTGCATTAATAAAATCAACGAGTTGCGTTGCGCGAACAACAGGGAATAAAATACCTCCACAGTTTAACAACAAAAATCCTGTAAAATATAAAGAATAACATTTAAACCAACATATTAAACAAAAGATAGAATCAGTGGAGTGAATCAGTGAATTCCAAAAACAAATAATAGTCCCTTTAACAGCATAAAAACCTGGTACAATAATACTTAACCTAAAAGTTGAGCGGTCAACTGTAAGTCAACGACTATACCTTAAAAATAAAAGTGAAATCAGCGAATATAATATCACATGAATATAGTGTTAATTAGACATTAATCAAGTGATATGTATGCGGAAAAAATATCACTTTAAACCGAATCTAATATAATAATAATATTATAATTAATCCACCTACTTAGTGCAGTTAACACCTGTCAAAATATCTCCCGATCTTTAGTTTAAATTGAAGTCATTTAACGTATAAAAAAAAACTTTAATAGTGAATAATCAAAGTTTAATACATAAAAGAGTGAATTTCAAATAAACAATAATAAAAATTCAAAAACTTTACTCAACAAACCTAACGGTCTTCCAATATCTAATTTGTCAACACCATTGTTTTCAGTTTAAAATAGTGCAAAAACAAAAAAAAACAACAGTAGAAATGAACAAAACAGTGTTTCCCTGATAAATTCAACATAAATAAAATAAAATAACAATTAAAAACTTTATCTAACTACCCTAAAACTGATCAAGAACATTATCTAGTGTCAAATAGTGTTTCATATATTAAATAGATCGCAAAAAGTGATTCTCAAAGCAAAATCCATGTGATCTTAAATTATATTCTGATACATTCAACAACAATATAAAAAAGCGACACTTAAAAAAAAAAAAGAAGAAGAAAAAAAAAATCATAAATCATTCGTTATAATTTAAATAATTATTTATAATTTTGTCGTACTACACCATCTATCGACAAATGGACCAAGCAAAACCAGTCACCTACCGAGCAATATCTTTCAAAAACTAGAAGTAAACCAATAGATGTCACTACAGTGTTAATTTAATATATTTTTACTACTGTTATTAAATAAATCAATTACCATTATCAAATAAAATCAAGAAACCTCGCATAAAAGACAAATATACAGAAACTGAATAAATAAATACATTATTACAATAAACGTAAATAATAACAAAAATGGACTGCTATAGTTGCGATAATATTATTAGTCCAAACAAGAGCATAAAATGCAGCATATGCTTAAATGCATTTCATTACACCTGCATAAATAGCACCGCAGAAAAATTTAAAAAAATGTCAAAAACACTCAGAGACAACTGGAAATGCAAAGAATGTAAAACATTGGATCCTAAAACTCAATCACAATCCAATTACACTCCTTCTTCTAGTAAGAACTTTCGGCCTTCCGACTCAACACACACTGAAAACCCAGAAAATATGAATTACATTATAAATTACATCGACAAAAAATTCGATGAAATGAAAACAGTGATTTTAAACAAGATAGAAACGGAATCTGCGGACAATAAAAAATCGCTTCAATTTATAAGCGACCAATACGATACATTAATAAAATCTATTGAAAAAATTCCACAGTTAGAAAAAGAAATATCTGAAATAAAAAATGAACTAGAACAAAAAAACATAGAATTCAATAGTATTTTAGTAAAAACAACAGAAATGGAACAGGCGACACTGGAAGAGTATCTCGAAATATCAGGTATCCAAAATAATGATCCTAAAATGACAAAAAACATAATAAAGGAAATAACTGCTGCGTGCGGAGTTCAAACTGAAGACACAGAAATTTCGAATATAAATCACATCCAAGATCGCCGACCAAACCACCCACCGAAAATAACTTTCAAATTAAATAACAAAAATAAAAGGGATGCCATACTATCATCAAGAAAAGGTCTCACCACGGAGGCAATACACCAGCCCGGAAAACAAAACATTTACATTGGAGAAGTAATGACGCCATATTACAAGCAACTAATGTGGAAATTAAAAAACCATGCAAAAATAATTAACTACAAATTTGTATGGTTTCGAAGAGGCCATCTATTAACCAGGAAGACCCCGGAAGGCAAAATTTTCAATATTAAACATTGTGATGACATTAACAAACTAACATAAACACAACTCCACACGTAAATACACTTCACATCATATACTTTCACAATTAATCACCAACATGGCGGATTACATGGAATATACAGACTCGGACAACCAACACTACTGTGTAAGTACAAACGATTTTAATATATGGACAAACATCACAAAAGAAAAAAATAGAATCAAAATATTACACCAAAACATTAGGTCAATTAATAAAAATTTTGATGAATTTACGATATACATACAACAGCTTGATAATAATTTTGATATAATTGTGCTGACAGAATGCTGGTTGAACGATAAATATGTACCAAAAACAATAGAAAACTATAACACACACCACACAAAAAAACACAAAAATCAAAATGATGGCATAGTCATATACATCAATGATAAAATAAATACAATCGTCAAAGAAATACTCATAATAGACTCCAACTGCATACACATAGCATATGATAAAGAAACATGTATTCTTGCGATGTACAGATCTCCATCCAAAAACGACATCACACATTTCCTAACTGCACTTAACAATACTTTAAAAGAAATCAACAAAAATAAAAATATCATCATCATTGGAGATCTAAACATAAACATCTTACAAAACGGACACCCACAAAACATAGAATACCTAACACTACTAGCACAGCATGGACTGGAGCCAACGATAAAGATTCCAACACGAGTCACACAAAACACAAAAACTTGTATAGATCATATAATGATCAAAACAAAACTAAAAACCAAAACCGTAGTACTTGAAAGCACTATCACAGATCACTACATGAATATGATAGCAATAGACACCGAAAACACAAAACCCAACCAAGACAAAATATTCACAAAAAAAATAATTAACTACTCAAACTTGAAAGAAAAACTCAAACAAATAGACTGGAGTACAATATACCAAATAGAGAACGTGGAGGAGGCCTGGGATAAATTTCATAACATGTTAGCACAAGAAATAAATAAAAACACTATCATAAAACAAGTAAAACTCACACACAAAGCTAAAAAAATTAAACTATGGATAACACAGGGAATATTAAACTGTATTCGTAAACGAGACAAAATTCACAAACAAATTAAATATACACCCTACGACATGGAACAACTTAACTACTATAAAAGATATAGAAACATCTGCACCAAAATTATTAGAGTGGCTAAGGAATTATATTATGGCGAAAAACTTAAAAAAGAAAAAAATAACCCAAAGGAATTATGGAAAATATTAAAAGAAGTCACATACACACAAAAATACAAACAGAAAAATACTATTGAAAATCTAAATATTAACTCCAAAAAATTAGATGTCAATACAAATACAGAAACTATAGCAAATCATGTGAATAACTTCTTTGCAAATATAGGAAAAGTTTTAGCGAACCGTAAATTGCATAACACAAACACACTAACACAAACAAATAGATCAAATATCAATAAAAAACCGACACAACACAGATTTACAATAAAAACAACCTCGGAAGAGGAAATTAACAAAATAATAAACACATTAAAAAACCGAATTGCTCCTGGATTAGATGAGATAACAACGGATTGCATTAAGATATTAAAAAATGAAATTTTGAAACCTATAACACACTTAATCAACCTTAGTATAACACACTTCTGCTTTCCTAGTACTCTTAAAAAAGGACTAGTTATCCCCATTTATAAATCCGGAGACAAAATGGAAATAACTAACTATAGACCAATCACTCTGTTAAACTCGCTATCAAAGATTTTCGAAAGAGTATTAAAAAACCAAATTATAAAATACCTTGAAGAAAACAAATTAATCTCGGATAACCAATATGGATTTAGAGACAAAATAGGCACAAAAGAAGCTTTAGCATGTACAGTAGATTATATACATAGCAACTTAGATCAAGGGTACAAATGCATAGCGATATATCTAGATTTAGCTAAAGCCTTTGACTCAATCTGCCACAATTCACTTTTTAAAAAATTAGAAAACATGGGTATCAAAGGCAAGGAACTTCAACTATTTAAAAGTTATATGAGTAACAGAACTCAACAAGTCAAAATTAACAACCATACTAGTAAACCACTGCCGATTACATATGGAGTTCCACAAGGAAGCATACTAGGGCCCGTTCTTTTTACTATTTACATAAATGAACTTTGCAGCATGAAAATAGACGGTGAAATAGTTAGCTATGCTGATGACACAGTTTTACTTTTCAAATTTAAGGATTGGAATAATGTATATAACATAGCGAATTTGGGAATCTCGCAAGTGAAAACATGGCTAGACTCAAACATACTTACACTTAACATATCAAAGACAAAATTCACAACATACAGTATAAATAGCACGGGACAACCAAAAAACAATACAAACACCATAAAAATACACGAATGTTTAAACACCAACATCTGCGATTGCCCTCCTCTAGAAAAAACAGAACAAATAAAGTATCTAGGAATCGTAATTGACCATAACCTTAGATGGATACCTCACATCAAACATATCACAAATAAACTTCTCAAAACAATCCACATTTTCCTTAACATAAGAAACATTTATAAAATAAAACAATTGAAAACAATATATTTTGCACTCTGCCAATCAATAATAGAATATGGAATTATTGCTTGGGGAGGAGCAACAAACTCGGCTATCAATTACATAGAAACCGCACAGAAAACGATCTTAAAGGTAATACTAAAAAAACATAGACTGACCGATACAGACCAAATATTCAACAGCTGTGACGTACTAGATATACGCCAATTATACGTTAAAACACTACTAAACTACATTTTTAACAAAAAAAATAAATTTCAACATACACAAAATAACACTAACAGACCAGTTAGACAAGCGTACAAAGAAAACATTAAAACTCCAACAGTAAATTCAACATTTGGACAAAGACACTACCAATACCATGCTATAAAAGCTTTCAACAGTCTAAAAATTGAAATTAAAATTGAGGAAAATAAAAATAAATTCACACACAAAATTACAAAATGGATTAAACAACAAAAAAGACAATATTACCAAAATGTCATAGCATAAAATAAAAATAAAACCTACACGTAACACACAAAACCAACATAAACACACATCACTCACAAACACACAAGATTATTTTCATTGTATTATTTTTTTAATTTTAAATGTATTATTATGTATTTTTATTTTTAATTTTAAATTTATTATTTTCTTTTCAAATTTACTATCTTCTCTTTAAATGTAATATGTAGATAAGATTTTCATATTATAAAATGAAGGCCTCAGCACGGGCAAGCCACCCAGTGAGGCCTACATTACTGGAAAACATAAATTGTAACAAAATAATGTACCAAATAAAAAAAAAATAAAAAATAAACGTGTCCTTGAAAACTGCTGTGTAAGTGGAATTTAACTATCGGTGATGCAATTTACACCTGCATTACGATACATATTAAAATAAGGAGAACCTATAAACGTGTATCAATTTTTATTACCGCTTTAAGCTTTGCTTCCATTCGACGGTTTATTCGCAAGTACCTGCCAATTAATTTGATACGACTGACTAGGTCCGGCCCGAAGGAAAAGCATTTTTTCATCGAATCAACCAATCGACCATTAAACTTGAACTTCCCCGGCAATAAACGAGTGAATTCTTTTAAAGAAACCTTTACTTTACAACTCGAAATTGGCTGGGGGTAGGTGCGCCAATAATGACTGCGAGCAAATGATAAATTCGCCATCGGAAAAGGTTTTGTTCACTCCATTAAAGGTAGTCCTTTTTGGAATTTATTGGAGGCTTATGATCGAAATCATATTCACAGGCGTTAATAATGAAGATGCAAAAAATACCTTCATCTATATATTTAAAATAAAATAAAAATATTTAAATTCCATACCAAACGCTCAATATCTTCTGGAGCCAGTGAGACTATGGCATGCCCAATTGGGGTATGCTGTGAGGCGGAGAGAAGGGGAATAAGATGGGGAGAAGGAAGGTGAGGAAGTACCTAGCTATTCAGATCAGGTCATCAAAATGATTTCGAGCAACGTTTCAATTCTGAACGTTGGTCTTACACCAGAACTGAGAGTTTCTTCCAAACTTGCCGCAAAATATACATCACATTTTTTTTAGATTTTTTTTTTTTTTTTTATATAGTGACGTATTGCCCATCTCACTAGGTGTGGAACGCCTGTGTTGAGATGGCAATTTACATAGTGGTTGTTAATAAAATAAAATCAGTATTTTTTTGTTTTAAATTATACAATTCAAGAATGAATGTAGAAGGTGGAGGCGAAGCAATAATAATTTAGTAATTAATTAATAAAGTTTCAGTTTGACCAAAAGGCGTATTATACATATATACACAATTTTTAGTATGTTATGAAATAGTTCAATGTATATTTTTATTGGAGGTAATCAATGATTTTATTTTTAAATAAAGTTTTGATTTGTGTGTTTCTAATGTCAATAGGTAGAGAATTGAATAGCTTAATAGCATTGTATTTAAAGCTATTATTTTTAATGATTAAATTGTGAAATAACACAATCAAATAAAATTTACCTAAGCCGGGATTTGAACCCGCGACCTTCGGATTGTTAGTCGAGAGCACATCGACCACGGAGAAACCCAAAGAAACTTAATATCAGAAAATCATTATCTTCTATTTATTAGAAGATTGTCTGCGAAGGCCGGCGGCTAGGCGAACACCGGGCGAGCGGGGTGTGTTTGGTTTTTATACATATCTACAGTTTTATTCCGAGATTGATGAAATTTTGAACACTAGACCTTCATAACAAGAGAAAGGCCAATGTCTGATTTCTAAAAACACTGTGAAAAGCCTGGGCAATGCCCCGGAATTCAACAATATTGTATTTCCACGATAAAACAGAACACTTTCAATACAGAACATATTACAGGTTATTTAGGTAGTGACAGACCATGCTATATGCATCCAAGCTTTTTTGGGCTTGGCCTATACAAATTTTGTGTTAAGGTGTAACACTACGCTATAATTTTCCTCAGGAGAGGGAGTCAGATCAACTGGGGAACTGCCGCGGAATGTCATTTCTTTGTATAGGATCTGACACCTTGACATATGACAGTCGCATGATCACGGCGCTCCGTAAATTGATCTGACCTCTCTTGCCGTAGGTTGATTTCGCAGGCGGGGGAGGGGGTTGCATCATTTTCAAATATTTTAATAAATTCTCAACACATATATAGTAAATGACCTAATCAGTAAACTTAGAAGCAGCATTGATGGTGGAAATTATATTTTATCTATACTAATTGACCTTCAAAAAGCCTTCGATACAGTAAGCCATGACATACTTCTCAAGAAACTCGAGAAAATTGGCGTAGTTGGTCCTGCTCTTAATCTATTCAAATCATATCTTAGCAACAGAAAGCAATTCGTTAGCATCAATAATCAAAATAGCAACCACCTACCAATAAACTACGGAGTTCCGCAAGGATCCATACTAGGACCACTTCTGTTCCAAATTTATATAAATGATATCTCCCAATTAGATTTAAACGGTGATATTTTTTTATATGCAGATGATACTGCAATTTTCTACCGGGGTAAAGATTTAAACATCTTACTAGAAAATGCACAGAGTGACTTAGACAAAATTAACAGTTGGCTCCAATCAAATATATTAACAATGAATGTTAAAAAAACAGGATACATGATTTTAAGCTCAACTCGTAAAATAATTCCTCCTCATGTAACCTTAAAAATTGAAAATAACAACCTGCAAATCCTGATACAGGAGAAATATCTTGGACTGTGCATTGATAAACGCCTAACTTTTAAACAGCATATTCAAGATATTAAAGATAATATCACCTCCTTAATTAGCGTATTCAGCCGGATATCATATCTGTTACCAAATAAAATTAAAAAAGGTTTATATTATAGCCTCGTACACTCACATTTAAACTACTTGGTTGAAATCTGGGGAAATACATGTGAAACATATATAAACGAACTACAGGTAACACAAAACAAAGTAATCAAAAAACTATTTCACTTCAAATCTAGAACATCAACAAAAAAATTATATATGGAAACAAAACTATTAAAATTAAGAAAATTATATGAATATAATATATGTCTTCTTATTTACAAAATAAATAATAAACTCATACATACAAATACAGAACTCATTAAAACGTCCCAAGTACACACACACTTTACACGGCAACACGATAAAATACATTTAAACACGATACATACTCATTATGGCAAGCAATCCATTGGTTACGAGGGAAGCAACATATACAATTGCCTCCCAGACGAAATTAAAAATGAAAAAAGTATAGGTACATTTAAAAAAAAATTGCTCAGTTTTATGCTCAATCAACAAAACAATGAAAGTGAATAATATCAGTGTGTAATATATTTATGTGTAATATATATGTTATTTCTAGTTAAATAAGTGAAAAATGTAATTTTCTTTTATCTAGAATAAAAAAAAAAAAATAAAAAAAAATATCACATTAACAATATCCCTTTACTAAACACAACTTCAATCAAAGACTTAGGCGTGACATTTGACTCGTCACTTAGCTTCAATAAACATGTAGATACAATTTCAAAAAGTGCATCACAAGTATTAGGATTAACGTTCAGAATCACAAATTGTTTTTAAAGTACAGAATGAACAACATAATAACCGAATTTTGCACTATAAACTACACTCACTGACGGTCAGGCGTAAATTCTCTGACGTACTGCTTCTACACAAAATTATACATGCATCAGTTGATACACCAAACATTTTATCCCAAATTAACATCAATATACCATCAAGAAAATCAACAAGGAGGATGAAAGACATTTTCTATATTAAAGCCTACCAAACAAATACAGAATATTTTTCCCCTGTACCGCGAACATTAAGAAATTATAACATTATACATGGCTCTAATAATGAAATACACATTTTTAATGACCAATTTAAACACTTCGAAAAAACGTATTACCTTTAATCATATTAAGCTGATATTGCGATGAAGCCCTTTATTTAAAGAGAAGTAATATTGTACCTACCTAATCAGAGTCTCACCATTACAGGTGTGACAATAACAAATCGTTTATGAACATATTTGTATTTACCTTTTACCCATTCTTATTTGTCATTTACTTCTGCATATTTATCTTATTCATTTTGTTACTATTTTTGTTATTATTATGTATTTAAACATCCATGTATGTAATTTTTTGGGCACCATGCCTGTTTTATGTACTTAAATAAAATAAAAAATAAATATAGCTTGGCTTTCAGATCACGGCGCATCACTTTAGCCACAGCCACACTTAAAACGCATAATCTGCCAGGTGTGACAGGTCTGTATGGAATTTTATGGCGAGCGATAAGGAGTTATAAAAATACTGTGATGCGTTTAGCGTAATCTGTCAACCCCTTTAAGTTCACTCGAGGTGAAAACTGTGTTATAAATATTGCACTGTATAAATGTGAAGAAAAAACAACAAACCTAAGTAACATAACCTATTTTATCATCGTTTTGTTTTATCCGATTGGGATAAAATATAATGGGGTTATATAAAATAATGCCCGTTGAAACAGAGGATAGACTACCACATAACTCTGTCTTGAACAAGTACCTTCTATTCCTGTCATTCAAATTGTGTCTAATAAACATTTTGCTGTAGGTATGATCTTATTTAGTCAATGGTATCGACTTATGAAATTACCCTACTCAAGTATGTCAGCCATGCCTTCCTCGGGCGTCCTCAACTTCTTACACCATTCACTTGTCAGTATATTCTTCAGACACTCTTTTCTCCGTCCATACGTTCTATACATGCCTAACCCATCCTACCTATTAAACACAGGTATAAAAAAATTGGCATAAAGTCAGTTTTTTGTATTTTTTAACAGAATGGCAGTAATACCATCGCGCTAAAAGAGTCCAGCTCTGAACAAGACTTCAATCTTTGCGAACAAATCAAGTTTGCCCGAGAGATAATAATCGGAAGTGGTATAAAAACCGCGAGGGCGATTCTAAATGGAAGCTCCACAAATCTACAATTATTCCGCTCCGGTCGATGGCGTTTTTTAATTCCGAGTCAGTCCATCCATAAGGGGTTTCCACGAAGCCCTCTCGAATATTGTGCCGTGTAAAACACGCATTAGGGATACTATGCACGTAGGAGGGATGCGAGAGGTACCGGGATAGGGAGCGGGAGATGGAGAGCGGGAGGGAGAGAGGGAGAGAGCGACAGAAATGAGGTAAACAATGGGAAGGAATACATGGAAGATCTGGGGGAATAATATGAGTGGTGCCAAAAGGTAGATCGGAGAAAATACCAATTTGGGATGCACTAAATAATATATGATATATTTTTCGAAATATTTTTTCGGATAAGAGAAGAAACGAATATTGAGAAAAGGTTATTCAAAATATTATATGGTAAGCTAAAATGAAGGAAGAATGAGTAATTCTGCATATTTGGTACGATTGTTGTTTAAATATGTGATCTACGACAGTTTAAATTTGGTGAGATATGAATACAGGAGTCAATTTGGGAGGCGGGTATGGGTACCGCCGCCCCGAGAACCATTTATTAGCTGACGAGCAATCCTACCTAGCAGGGGTGCCAGGGTTCATGGGGGTGAGCTTTCTTTAGGTCTTGCATTGATGCACTTGCCCATCTTCTGCGTGGCAGGCCGAATGGGGAGATAATGGTTGAGGGAGATCTTTTGACCTCTCCAGCCTGGACACATTGACCCTCAGATTCCAACCCACCGCTCATACCTTTTTCTTTCCCAGAAGTTCCTCTCCTTCCCTTTCATAAAAAGACCCTCCACACAGCATTTCTAAAGATGACATAAGCCCTGAGGGAAATTATTTTCCTCAGGGCCTCCTGTGTACGGTTAATGCAAAGAAAAATAATAAAAAATACACAAACTCAAAGCGAGGCTTTAGTACTATTACTAGGACCTATTACTAGTAGTTCTGTTAACAGTAGACCTCGTAGTATAAAAAAACTGTTATTTAATAAATAATAACCTAAATTTTATCTGTGCATTCTTAATATTTGTAAGTAGGTACTTAAACACCTACCTGCTTCATTATAAACCATGTATTTTACGTACCATTTTTGTTAACTTTCAAATAAAAAAAATATACCAATAAAAGCACATAAATTTGTTTTTGACCACTATAGTTGTAATACACCATTAAATAAAGACATCCCTGGTTCCTTACTATTATGAATAAATAGGGGGAAAGTGCGTGTAAAATTATATGTACAGCCCACAAGTATCTAATAATGGAATATTGTGTAGCAGTGATTTTCAATAAACTAAAAAAGAACTTTGCACTTGAGGAAAATGAGAATCTTAGCACCAAATATGTGAAAAGGTGGAAAAAAAAATCCATGCATACATTATTTTTTTATTAATTACTCAGTACATTACTGTTACTCTGCAGATTTCGCAAACGCACAAATAATAAATTTTCTATGAATACAATATGCATAAACATGCGCCCTGAGGGATTTTTTTCACCTCGGGGTTGTCAACTAAGTTGTTAATGACCGTGTAACACAACCAGGTATGACACTCTCCTGTCAGACAGCGATATTAGATGCAATTGATTCATTAAACTGACATAATTAATTTATCAATTGGAGTTTTTAGCTTAAAATTCATGAACCAAAAAATTTGTGCTGAACTCGTTCTATATTGTTAGAATGAACTTTAAAGAAAGGGAACCAAATAGGTGACTTATATTTCACTTGACTTATAACTAATGAAATATAGAGGGTTCTTATACAACTTAGGGAATTAAAATCAATTAAAGTTCTGCAAAGGAAGTCAAGCATCTTTAAAGCCTTATTAGTTATTTTATTAATGTGTGCAATTTTACAAAGTATTTATAGATGAGCCTAAGATAAGTGAGTCGCATCTGATCTAAATAAATATCGAATTATCATTCTCATTCATTTAATTACCGTGCAACGAACGACCGCTTTCATTTTATAAAATTGGCGCGCATGAATAAATTATTACCGCACCATTTGAAAAGATGATATTATGGTAATAACGAACAGTAATAAATAACATTAGTACCCGTAAACGTGAAGATCTCATTTACGGCGCAGTAAAAGCTCATCTCCGTACTAAAATATATATTATTCTAGTAGGCATAATAATAATGCGGCTGGCCGTAAAATGGTAATATTTCAGCAAATGTTCCAGAGTGCAGCCAGCGCACAGTGCTGCTGCAATCCCATACAAGGCTAGGATATTAAGTTATTGCAAAAATAATTAACATTCCTGCAGGATGGATGGCTAGTGCGTGGCAATAATTAGCGATAAAATATTTCTCATAAAAAATCACAAGTAACTATGATAAAGGATAGATGACTGCAATATATTGCAACATCGAACAGTTTGTTGCAAAGCTCAAAATTATCGTGCCAAAATATACACGTACAATGTACATACCTTGGTTAGAAGCCTCCATACTCGAAACCAACACAAAAACTGAACATTAAACTCCAGATGCGTGAGCATTCTCCAAGATTTGTGTTTGAGGTTAATATTTTCCAATTATTATAGAACGCATCATGGCTGTTGAAGAAAGAGTAGAAAAAATTTATTAGGAAAGTACCGATATTCTTTTGGGTATGCTGGGAATAAACCATTTACGGGTCAGAAGAGATGTACAATTTCGGGACTGATATGTGGGTGGTTTGAAAAATCGGTTATCAAGAAGAGTATTAATTTTTATGTTCCCTATGGTTATCTCCGTCACTGACACCATAGACTGTTTTATCTCTCAGCCTGCAGGACTAACTTTCCAATGGTCACGCCGGTGGGGAGACAATCTTGCTGTTGAAAAAAATCAATTCTGATATCGGCATTTTTAACATCATTGAAGGTGCCTTTAAAAGGCAAGCTCTGTGCATACGTATTTAGTTACGTAGTAGTAGATTTACCCAACGTATATATTTATGTAAGAATTTTTCTTAACAAATGTATTTAAAAACGCATTAAAATTAACAATTTTGTAATGTTTTCAAAATGAATAAATTGAATTGAATGATCTTGTCATCGTTCCTTGTTATTTTTTTCTAATGAGCCTCAGTTAGTTCCAACCTGTAGGTAGGTAAATTATTTGTGCGATATATTTTAATTTTTGTCTCAGCCTTGTGTGGAAACGCATCACTGTGCGGAGGTTATGGTATGGCGGATGACAGCTTTTAGGGCTGGAACTTAAGCAGTTTTATCAGGAGCAGATAAACGGAAAAGAGTTCGTTTAACGATGCAGCATACGGGAAGAAGAACTACTTGGAAAGGTGTGTGTGTTTATAACCTATTGAAGTATTTAATCAGTTTGTTATGTAAAATCAAGATCAATGGTGGAGCATTTGTTTAGATTATTCAAGGAAAATGAAGAGGTATGTTTATTTTACGGTATGTTTGGAGGTATGTTTATGTTTATTTTCTACCAACAACTTATGCGCATAATTTAAAAGAGGTAACTATACATATATTGCTCATTAAAACGGATTTTTTCATAGAGCTGAAAGGGTGATCACCTGATGTAATATGAACAGGGTAGATGTGGAATTACATCATTACCGATTGTCTTGCCGATTTTAGATTTTTTTAAAAATATTAATACTGCTCCCAACCGCCTGGACCCATTGGTACTATGTCATCCCCAATTATGTTGGGAGGCTGAAGGATTGGGGAGGGGAAGGATACGGGGAAGAGGAAGGTTGGGTAATACAAATTTTCGGTACAAGGGTTCAAATCCCTGCGTGCGCAAGTAAATTTTATTTGATTTATTTGTGTTATTTCACAAATTATTCATAAAAAATAGTATATTGTATATTTGCGGCACGTTCCAGAGCGGAAGATACTATCAGTATCGCACTTGTGGTCTTCACCATTGAAAATTGAAACGTTGCTTGAAATGGCTTTAGTCGTATTTGGTGACCAGATCTGAATAGCCAGGTACTTTCCCACCTTTCTCTTCCCATCTCCTTCCCCTCCCCAATACCTTCAGCCTCACAACATACCTCATTTGGGGATGCGATAGTCTCACTGACTCCAGACGATTGCGGTCTCACATAAAAAAGGTGGAAGATAATATTTTAAAAAATACTTAGACAATAAGCTACGTACGCTAGGTATTTCATTTGAGCACCGACTGTCCGGGATGCGGCATAATGCGGAATAAAGCTCTCATTAAAAAATCGTGGTGTCACCATCGTATAAAGAAGAATTATATGACTAGTTTTCATATTAAAAGTTAATGTAATGCAAGATGAGAACAAAAGTGTTACGTGCTCAGAGAGTTGCATCATGTTGTAAAGAGAACGATGCTGAACATAACTCAGTCAGTTCTTCTCAAACCGTTGCACTAACTCTTGCGAAACATAAGGAAGCTTTCTTGTGCATCTTTTGATATACAATTATGTTTTCTTTCTTGTGCATCTTTTGATATAGAATTATGTTTTCCATATAGAATAATGTTTTCTTTCTTGTACATTTTTGATACAAAATTATGTTTTCTTTCTTGTCCATCTTTTGATATAGAATAACGTTTTCATTCTTGTGCATTTTTGATATACAATTATGTTTTCTTTCTTGTGCATCTTTTGATATACAATTATGCTTTCTTTCCTGTGCACCTTTTGATATACAATTATGTTTTATTTCTTGTGCATCTTTTGATACACAATTATGTTTTCTTTCTTGTGCATCTTTTGTTATATAATTATGTTTCTTGGAAAAGACTGACAAAAAAATCCAAACCTAGTTATAAATAAGTAATATTCTAATAAAACTAACAATGTACACTGTGTATCTTCAAATGAATCTTAAGAAGTTGTCGAGAGATTTTTGCTCTATTTTAAGCGAGTCGTGTTTTATTGAAAATTTTCACAATTTTCGCTTAATTATTTATACTGGCGCTACCTCCAATATTCGTATATGCATATCTCCGTTTTGGACTATCTTCTTCTATTTGAAAGCTTACTACGGAGCCCCAAATAGCAAAAGTAAATTTTTTCATTTTATTAGATACATCTATATATTGCGCCCAGAGGTGATTTTCAACGAAAACGGCGCTATATAAATTATCCAAATGTTATTTATATTTGAGAAAAGGTTATTTGTGAATACCGCACAAGAGCCTCAAGTTCCCCCGACCGTCTGGAGCCAGTGAGACTATGGCATCCTCAATTGGGGTATGTAGTGAGGCTGAAGGTAGTGGGAGGGGCAGGAGATGACAAAAGGAAGTTGGGGAAATACCTGACTATTCAGATCTGGTACCAAACCCGGCCATTTCAAGTAAGGTTTCAATTCTGAATTGTGCTCTTACACCAGGGCGACACTGAGAGTATATTCCAGTCCGAAACTTGCCGCAAATATTCTATATATTATTTTAAATGAATACATTGTGAAATAATACAAATTAATCAAATAAAAATTACTTGAGCACGCCGGTATTTGAACCCGCGATGTCTGGATTGTTAGAGGTACCGTTCTATTACGTAGGCTGTCAAATATACTAGTAAATAGAGTTTACACATACTTTTTACTGCGCCTGTTTCACCAGGGATATCCTCTGTCGAGACAGGCATAATATCAACTCGCATAATCAATTACATCATGAGCTATGCAGCTTGAAAATTAGAATTCAACTGTCAAAGGGATGTCATGATATTCGTTCCACGTTTTCCAAATGTTTAATAGAATGCATTAAACATATTGACATACTGAATTATACCGCAATCCGCTATATCAAAACTAGTAACTATAAAGATTATTTATATCTATTTTATTATTAATTTATGTCTTCATATAAAAATAATCAACTTCCCCATGTAAAATATCCTCAACAATACAGGTGAACTCCCAGCGTGGATACTATACAAACATGTTTAGTTGAAAAATTAAATGTTAAAAAAAGAAAGAGCCTAAAAGTTGCGTTAAATTTCGATTTAACTATAAAAAAGTAAGGCACCATATTGTTGGTTCCAAACTTTTCAAACATCCGATAAGAAAATAAAATATTGTTGAACTCAGGCAAGAGGCAAGAGGGGTTATGACTACTAGTTGGCTTAACTCAAAAACCAGACGATGATCAGCTGAATACGATTGCACATTGAAACAATAGGCACGAAACTCTTGCCGATCGATATGCCTGTATGATGTATCAAGAGTTCGACGCGTAACCATTCCATTAAAGTTCAAGGACTCGGAGGCAATCACAAGCCCACGCAACGAAGCCATACAGAGTTAAGAGTAGAC
The DNA here is from genome assembly GCF_061612785.1 of Hesperophylax consimilis. Classification (NCBI taxonomy): domain Eukaryota; kingdom Metazoa; phylum Arthropoda; class Insecta; order Trichoptera; family Limnephilidae; genus Hesperophylax; species Hesperophylax consimilis. Next base: position 9,537,873 of record NC_142856.1, on the reverse strand, counting down.
AGTACTCAGTACTCGGTACTAACACAGCGGGTGGAGTTTGTGCTAGATCAGGGACGGGGAACAATTCTTAAACTGTGGCAAAACCTTTTAAAAATGATCAATGCAGGTCAGAACAAGACTCTGCGACAAACGACAACCTTGAAACAGGCGTTTGATCAGATCGATGCGTTTTAGGTAAATTTTTGTACACGTAGTTTAGGGCAGGCGGTAAATTATTAACCTAACCTCACTCGACTTAGCTAAGGCTAACCTAATCTATTCTAAGCTAAACTAACCTAAGATTATCTAACCTGACTCGACCGCAACGCTCGATATCCAGCTGGCACAACTACGAGTGGGGCTGTGCAATGGAATTTTGAAATATGCATCTTATACGAACGTTTGCCATCCCTGTACTGGGTAAACTATGCATATTATTACATAATGTAGACACACAATGGCAGAAAACACACTGGAACAATAATGCGAGGAAGCTTAACGTGCAGTGGAGAAATCAATACTAAACTGGCTTCCTTTTCTAAGACTTAACATTGGAAAAGAGACAAGCGGATTTAAAACTTTATATCAGCTAGAAATATTCATAAAACTTGATGGCAGTGCCGGAAGCCTAAATTTTGAATGGTTACATGGTGTGGAGGTGAACAACACATCTTTAGGCAAAAGGGACTGGGACTGGGTAAATAAAACATGAGACAGCGAAAGAACGATAGGTTTGGAATCGTATCCCAGGCGGTGGTAAGGACTTTCCGAGACTCGTAACAACAATTCTCCTTTTCGTATGTTTACAGAGGAGAGTTGTTGGAGATAGATGGACAATAAGGTTATTCAGCCAGTCGTCGACATCGGAAGTCGAATCATTCAGTACATACAGTCCATTCTCCTATACAGCTGCTTCACACTATGAGATACCAATACTTAGGTGTTATTGACATATTTGATGTTAACATGGCTAATTTTTTGAATCAAATAAAATGTATTCCAAAACTACTCTTAAACCTTCTGTTTTATTTTTGTAAATCTATTTGATCATTATATTTTTTATCTATTATCTTAAAGTGGTACTACCTACATGTAAAAGCCCTCTCAAGGTGGACATTATTCTAGGATAAGTTTTGTAGTTTGTATGCATCTTAACCTTATGGACCAATTATTCTTCTTTATCTTCGTATAGCGGAGAAGAGTTCAGTTAGTTAATTAGTTAAATTAAGACCACAGGAATGTCTAACCACCAATAATGATGATTTTCGCTGTGCGAGCTGTGTTTAAAGAAGCGCTGTGAATTGCAGATCTTCTGAAGGTGAAAGGCCTCAATCACGATATTATCTACGAAGAGCCGGAGAGGAGAAATACAGAATTAAGTGGAAGTGGAAAATACAGCAATTACATCACAACAGCGCCAATCCACAAGACTAGAGAGTTATGAGATCGTCGCAGTGGTTCAATTGTGTACGGATAATAATTAAAACATATGGCCGGATGATGACATAATGACATTTAAATGGCAAATGATGAAGCCACAGTTTTACTTTTATTATAAGTGACCTGGATAATCAACACCATGTTGTGGTTAATGGTTAGGTTACCGAATGATGTAATCATCAAATGCATTCATAAATTAGAGTTTTCTTTGACTTGGCTGCCGAAAGACATAATTATAATCATGGTATTCATTAAACAATGCCGTTTGAGGAAAAAATGCCAGTTCATGAGAATCATAACATTTTTTGTTTGGTTTACCTAGGAGTATACATTTGATGAAACATATCATCAAAAGCCCCTATTATTTTATTTTCAACATGATTTAAACACTTTCACCTTTACTTATAAACGCGGTGTAAATATTACGCGGTGCGTAAGGTCAGACAGTGAAAAACTTGAATTATTACCATGTTGTTTGTTTGAATAAAGAGGTCTTAAAGCAGACTCAAGGACGGCTTTACCACGCCAATGTTGAACGGGCGTGTAAGAATCTAATTATTAGTAAGACGGTTTGAGGGTTACGCCACTCATGGTAACAATAATTATCATACATTTATAAATTAGTTAGTCAATAGATTAAGGAGATGTTTACGATCAATCAGAGATTATATGAAGCGAATGGGGTTTTTATTGCACAATTTTGATTGTCTGAATGCTTTCAAGATTTTATATAGATGGCACGATATTGACATTCAATTTTTAATTCGATTTGAGGGTATGTTAATTGATAGATTTAGATTTATTTTAACTAAGCAATTATAAATTATACTACCGTGTTAAAAATAATATATATTCGCCTTTAAACCTAGATTAGTGTTTAACAACGATATTAGTAACTTTGGGATGCTACACAATTTACTTTACTTTGTTTATCAAATGATTATTTGACAAATTGATGTATCTACATTCAAACAAAAGGTTTTATTTAAACAGATTTAATTATCATCTATTGGTCTTTGTCTTCCACAGGTGGCGTGTATATCAAATTGCACTTCACATGAGCGTGTTGCGACACCTGCGGTTGCAGTCTAGATTCTAGATATTCGATACGAAATGCATCATAGAAAAAGTACAAAATATCTTCTTCAAATCCATGCAAGCTGATTAGTGGTGCTGACATTTGAAACAAGAGACACTTATTTAAGTTTGGTGGTTTGATATTTTGTAATCTTAAATACAATAAATATACGTATCTTGGTTTTGGAATATTTCGACCACCCACAAGCTTAAAATATTAGGTATAAACTATGAACAGAGGATTGTGTGCATTTTACTTTTTCTTGACATGATATAAAAAAGCACATCGCAGGTTTAAGATTCCATTGTCTAATCTGTTAACTAATAACTAATCTGTTTTATATTCCAAAGTCAAAGGTCAAAATGATATTTCTCAGTGAGTTTTATTAAGAGCACACTTCTTAGGAGAAAATAACAGAAACGAATCACTTATTTGAAAAACATCTAATACAAATTCCACAAACTCACAAATATGAATATCACAATTTTCGTAGTACAAACCTAAATATTAAATATATAAACATAACTGTGGACTTAGGTCAAAATAAGAAACAAAAGTAACATTTCTCCTGAGAATAGTTAAGAAACTTTTATTTTGTCCCGGAAAATCGAAAAATAATAATAACCTTCATTGGTAAAGTTTAGTGGACTGATTGTATACAAGATAAAGTTATCAAGTGAAATGGGACAAAACACTTAATGAAATGTCACACTTATCACAAAACTACCATTTTTGCACTTATCATAAATTGACCTAAGACCGCAGAATTGTTAGGACCAATTCGCAGCTTCAGCTTTCTGGTTGTGGCGAGGTCAATCAGCTTGACCTGAGACAAAGAGAGGTCAGGCATGATGTAACAGGGAACTCCGATCTATAGGACAATTGCGCACATATTTTTCCTCACATGGAAAATTGCGAACGAAGATTATTGCGCACGTTTAAACACCGAACAAAGATAATTCTCATTTTTTATACAAAATATATTATTTTGTAACGTTTCAAACTGGACCGGTGAATTTTCAACGTCCTCTTCAATTTCCGACGACTTAAAATTAATAGCGCCTAATAAAGAGGAAATTAAATTTATAATGTGAAGGAGTTATAAGTTTTTTTTATATTCAGTTAGGTTGGGGATAAATATATACACATAGAAAGTTAATGTACATACAAATCAAAACGTAGGTCACTACATTCATTCACAAAATTCGGCACCCTTGACCTAAGTTTTATAATTATTTCGATTTGTTTAACAATCACTGTAAAAATCACCATTTTTAATGGTTATAAGCCCGCGAGCGTCTAAAACATAACAATACAATGTAAAAAAATACAAATGGACCAAAAAATGGGCAGAATAATCTCCGTATTGAGAGTTTTTAATGTGCGCAAAATGTTTGTCCGGAGATTTCCATTTGCGGAATAATCTGTGTTCGAAGTATTCAATGTGCGGAATCATCGAGTCTGGAATAATCTGTGTACAGAGTATTTAATGTGTGGAATATTCGTGATCGAAATAATCTCCGAACCGTTGATGATATTATCTTTCGGCAGCGATCATTCGTGTGTCATGGTGGCCAGGAGAAACACAAAGCTAAAAGCTCAAAGTACATTAGTTTAAATCCGGCTATTATTGGTCTCAGGTCAGCGCTCACAGGTTCCAAAACACGCCTCTCTCTCCGCCTAAGTTTTATCCCAAGGTCAGCGGAATATAATGAGAAAATGTTACAAATATAAAAATAAATGAGTGAGAAATAACGCTGAAGATACTGGTGACCGTTATGATCTCCACACTGGCGATCAAACTTTTTGTAATAGTATCTACCTTAGGCCATTCGTTTTCTGCGCATAGCATACGAGCCCTCCAATGAGAATTAGCCATACTATTTTGCTAGTGTTCGTACACGACGCGACTCTTCGACTACGGGTTTGACGTCAGTTGCACGACAGTGCTGGTAGCACGCAACGCGAGTCACATTCGCGTCTAATCACGGAGGAACTCTCTTCCTTCCTCCGTGCGTCTAGCACTAGTTAGAAAGAAATTATGTCCGTATAGGATTTGAATGTTAAATTTGTTCTGGAGGTGGAAAAACATCCATGTTTATTTAAATATAATTTGCCGGAATACGTTAGAAAGGAATTTTCGGAGAAGGCGTGGATTGACTTTGGAAAGAAAAGTCCATTTGACATCATTCTCATGTGATGAAATAAAAATTTTAGATGCAAGATGTACTGTTAGGTTTTAGGCAGGGAATATATTATAATATTTTTTAGATTAAAACAAGGGAAGAGATAGAAAAATGCGTTTATGTTAGTATGAAAGCAACAGAGATTCGTTTTCCATTTATTTGCGATCGATGCTTCAATCTTCAATGGAATCTTAAAAGTCTTACTTAATACTTTTAAGAATTTGTTTGCCAGAAGTAGTGAACTAATTTTTTTAACAGAGTGTAATAATGATTTGAATATAGGTCCTTGTCAACATGGTGGGATAAGCGGTAGCACCTAATTGAATATTAATTTAAAGCTACGCACGAACGTGCCTACTCAGTTTAAAATATGCTATAGAAATATGCTTTTCAATGCATCATTTGCATCACAATATCAAAAATCTCAATATGGGAACGCAAGATTGAATGCAACTGGCGGTACTGAAAAGTATAATAAGAAATGAATTAATTACAGGAAATACGCAGCAATATAATAAGTTTTACAAGACTACGTGGCATATAAAACAAAGATAAATTATAAACATTACGCAAACAACTTTTGAATTTTTTGAGTGTGTCAAATAAAGATTATAATGAATATAGATTTCGGTGAAGGATTTAACCGAAAATAATTATAATAATCAAATTTTTATATGACATAATTTAAATAACTTTAAATATTTAACAATAATATATTTTAGCGTCCTTGCCTGAAATTACTCTTGAAACCTTTGAGGACAATGCCGAAAATGTCAAGAGACTTGCACATTACTTCTTGTCATGCAATGCTGGGCCAGAACGTCCATTGTTCCATGTGGAATATAGAGCAAATCGTGATGTCGACCTAGGAGGTAGTTGTTCGGTACTTTATCTATTTTTGCATTTTCACATATATATTGTACAATAAATTTTTATGTTTATATGGGACGTGTGGGATTGCACTAACCTCCTCACATCCTGGAATAAAAATTATTATTATTAATATAGCGTTCCAAGAGGTATGAAACGCCAGTGAAATAGTTTATTATTTTAAACGCAGTTTTTTATGTTTATATTTATACGTGTTATTTTTTTATCACATTGATTCTATTGGCAAAGAGGTCACTGCTCAGCTATACATGCCGATTTTTTTTCCGGAACGCAAATGGTTTTCAGCAGTGGCCCTCATATACATAAAGAAAAAAATATATATTAAATTAAAACATATAAATTAAATTAAAATATTAAAATTGAATAAAAATATTAAAATTGAATAAAAATATTTTAATTAAATGAAAATTTATATATTTAACTAAAATTAAAATATATAAATTAAATCGAATAACCAAAATTCAAATGAAAGCAAATAATATAATCACAAACACAAGTAAGTATCTCTTTCAATCAATATTCTTTATCTTTCATAAAATTCTATCAATTACGATGTTATGTGGTTGACTGTGCAGTCAGCATCCATTCACGGCTGAGCTTCTTGAAGCAGAAACGATGTCAATATTCAAATAGACAGAGGTATTTTGTCTTTAGTTAAGTTTTGTTGATGAATAAGTGTAACTACCTTCAAATTTTGTCTGGGCGAGAACGAGTAAATGGCCTATTTGGCGTGTACTGAATGTACAAGTCACGGGACCAGCAATGACTTAAAGACGAAATTTTATGGCAAATCATTTGAAATATCCTTGCTATTGAAATGTAAAAAAAATCTTTGTATTAATAGTGATTTATCACAAAAGAAAATTGTTATTCAAATGAAATATTAAAATTAGAAGCATTTTGCATAGGCAAAGAAGACGATTAGTACTATATTTATTTTGTCATTTATGACTGTAAATAAACCATACTAGAATTCAGTCAAAAAATGAACTTAAATGTACGAGTATTTCTTGTAAGCTTATAAGTTTCTACTTCTGAAATCTGTTTCATTAACTTATCCCCAAATTTTTATTTTTTTAATTGAGAATTATCTTTCTTTCAGTAGTTAAATGAATTTTCTTTCTTTCAGTTTACTCTTCGTACGTGTTTAGCATTATTTACTTACCAATATAGCCGGATCTTCAAAAGCATGAAATGTTTAATTAGGAACTCACCTGAAAAGAAAAAAAAATCTAAATTAATATTACGATGAAAATGTTATATGAAGTTGAAAGCAACCCGAGGAGAACAATATACGTATCAAAGTCAAAGACAATGAAGCTATATTGCCTAATGAAAACTTAATGGTCCAAACCCGAGCAAATAACACAAAGCTCGCTGAATTTTATTCGCAGACAATGTTGATTTAGGATTATGGACTGAAGGCGTATATACACATACACGGGGCAGGTTGTTACTGCTGGGTAAACATGAAATATGAAGAAACAGGTACTCGAACAAGTACTACGTGGATGGGGAACGCCGCTATCCACCTCACAACTCACAATGCTCGTATTAAATACACACAAAACGGTAAATTCTGTACAACAAGTGTACGAAAAGCACTTACTGCATGAAAGGTAATGGTTGAAAAGAGCCCTGCTTAGGTAATACATGTGGGAATAGATGCAGTGATTCAACAAGGCCACTCGAGCACATGCCCTACCCAAGTTTTTGGCATATCTATATTAATGCTTGAATACGAAAAATGTTATTAAGCGAGTTAATATTATTTTCAGGTAAATGTATTATTAGTGTGTGGTCGTGGTGAAAGATTTACAATAAACTACTAGAGGCTGTTAACTAACATGTTTGCAATCGGGCATATCACGGAAGGCTTGGAACTGGGCAAATGTCAAATGTGTCCGGAGTTTTGATATCGTATTAATGTATGTTTTGACTTTTTCCACTAATTTAACGTTCATACGCCCTGCACTCATAGGGGCAAGAAGGAAAATAACTGAAAACGGTGTTTTCGTGTCCATTTATTGATTTCGTGTTAAACTATATTTTCATTATTACATATCCTATACTTTTCAATGTGCCTCATCAAAATTTGAATCCACGAGCCGCCCCCGTATGAGAATGCACAAACGTAATAAAAAAGTTTTTTTTTATTATTGGCAGCACCCATTGTTGAGTGAAATAAAATATTTTTATGAATATTGGCAAAAACCGGATAGTTTTATGGATATACAAAATGGGGCAAAAGTAATGTCATAATATGAATGTGCCATAATTTTTACAAATGACAGATAGAGAATTAGTTGACAACAAGCAATGGAGCGATACACACCTGAAGAACGCGGAATTATTGTAAATGCTTATTTGACCAATTTCCAGTAGTTGTTTAATAATATTAATTGGATAATTTGTATGGCGCCGTTTTTGTGAAAAATCACCTCAAGGGCGCAAAATATTTGAATTACCCATACTACGAACCTAATAACTTATTTTGGGCTTGGTGTAAATAGTGATAAACTTGTCGTATTACGCTGCATGCTGCAGGGTCTTTAAAAAGACAACAATTGATTTGAAGTTCTCTAACTTATGTTTACAAGTATTTAAGTCGAGGGTTTAAGTTGCAAATGCACTAAATAGATTGTAGGGCATAGGTTGGGTAAATTTAATAATTGATGCGCATTTCCTAACCTGAAAACTTAGCTTTGATTGAGAAAAAAATGAAAATTTAATGCACATTTACCATCTCCAACCACATAAATAGTTATCTCTTGTAGTAATTGAGTTGAAACCAAGTGCTTTGTATATTTTGTACGTTTTCTGGAATTCGTCTAAATAGTTTTATTGTAGGCAGTAATTGAGGTTATTTCAATAATGACATTACTTTGGCCCCAACTTGTATATTATGGCAAAAAAACAAACATTCTTTGCTCGTTCCAATAGTACAACACTCGATTGCCCAATGAAACTAGATACCCGATTGAAAGGGAGGCTGACTTGATCAAACAATAGACCATAAAGCGTGGACTTAAGCCATTTAATTGAGTATTTTCCTTTACTCAACCAGACCACGAAACGCAAAACGATAGAGAGTGGAACGCCAATAATAAGGCACTCATAATATAATTTAGAAAATAAAGCTCGATTTGACAGTCGAGAAACTCACAGTGAAGATAATATTACTTTCAAGAGCGATTGCTTTATTTTCTGCTGACAACGTTCCGGCACTTGACCTAATAATAATATTCGGGCTGTTTGCTCGGGATCGCTTATTGTAATGGCTGTGCACCCGAGCCACTTGCGAATACAATTGTAGGAGGAATTGCTAAGGAATACAATGAAATGGCATGCAGCTGCAAGGGGTTTATATGGGTTTATAGCTTTACAGATTACAGCCAATCTGTACATCAAGGAATGCAAGTCTCTGGATGGTGGTTAAATAGAATAATGCAGAGATAAAATAGAGAAATAGGACGTAAAAAGGGAATGGGGTCAGAATTTGGTGTTCGTTGACAATAATCAGAATGATTTAGTGTCATGTTGTGGAAACTTGAAAATAATCTAACATTGACTTATTGCATTATGGAGTAAAGAATAAACCTACAGAGAAAGGGTAGTACAAAGGTTTTTCATCGATTAGCCAAAAGTTGAGAAATCTTGTAGACCAAATAAGACAACTCAAATATATTAGGCACATCATGAAATTCCAGGGAATGATTGATGGAAGAGATGGTATATATAGTAAAACGCTGTGATTGGTACGAAAGTTATAGACTCCAATCTTCAGCGAGACGACTGACTTCTTGGTGGCTAACCTCCGATAGGAGACGACACCGCAATAATAATATTTTGTTTATACCGGTAAACACACTCGATGAGATAGCACAAACTGTGAGGAGGTTATACAATGTAAAATAAATTGTACAACTCACCACTTACACAATAAAGAGAGGATCCAAACCTTTCTAATTCGAGACCCCACTAATTTATCAACTCAGCATCACGACTATCCACAATGAAATCGTTTCCCAAGCTAATGACGCGACTCGCTCTGTTACGTAAACAAATCGTGGAGCACTCGCTCACATCTTCAATAAGATTACAATAATCAGAGTAAATGTAAATAATGACCCATTCCAGCGAACAAGACTGATTTTCAAACAACGACCAAGAAAGCGGATAAAGCTATAAGCAGCATTCTATTGTTCTCGCAGTTAGCTGGTTAGATGTAGCATTTGTACAGATGATTATTAATTTGTGGTTTTGATATTGCTAGCATTACGAAAGTATTCAATGTAATGAGAACTGATAACTTTCAGTCTAGACATTAAACCACCTTAAAAGGATAAAATGACAAAGGGCAGAGAACTCAACAATAAATTGGGATGCTTAATTCGATGTTGTCTAATTGGCTGTACAAAATACATAATAATACAAGTTGCCTCGGAGCTCTCAGTTCCCGAGTTAAACAAATGATGCTCAAAGTTGGTAATCTACATTGTTGAAATAACCCAGAATACAAAACTAATTTAAACCTTTGACAAACACTGTATAGTTATACAAAGTAATTCATCGTTAAAACTCCCGGGGTGAGGGGCGCGAGGGGTTAGGTTTGGCAAAATTAATACCAAAACTGCGATATTAAAAGAACACCGCGTAATCCGATAGATAAATTACGATATACAGCTGTATAATTTGAATTACCAATAATATTCTAGACTCGATTTGATTAAAGACCAGGCCCAATATTAGCAGTGTCGGAAACAATTATTCGAAATAAAAATTTACATACACTTAATTCTTATTAATGTTTTATATTTTTATTGCGTTTTACTGTTCACTAAATAGAACAATAGACAATTAAAAACTGCAAGTAATTCGTTTTCAAAATATTTCCGCGTAATTTCACAAAGGACTGTTTTACCTGATGAAGACATTTCAACGGTCATCATCAATGATGAAAACATGAACGATTTAGAAAAATTTGCAATAAATTTATATACTAACGTACATTCCAATAAATCAAGCCTACACAAATACTTAAAAATAATATATGTACACGGATAAAAATAAGTATTGCTGGTTTTTTTAAATTCTATTAAAAACGTTTATATCGGAACACGTGTTCATGGACCTGCGTTTCTCCTGATAATATACAATGACGAAATGCGAAAATATTATAATTTTTATGAACACGTGTTGCGACGTCGCAATAACAGATTCTTGTTTTACTGAAAGTTTATTAGGAATCCTGTTAATTCAATCTTCTGTCGTATTACGAATAATGTGAAGAGATTCTTAATAAATTAGCAATATTTTATAACAATAAGTTTTCTCCGTGTAGGTATATTTAATTAGAGCGCACATTTAGGATTGATTTAGACTCCATTGTAATAATGTTGTAAATTGAACAGCGACAATTTTATTTGAGTTCAAAATACGACTGTTTCATCTAAGTTTTATGTTTTCATCTACAATTTTAATTTGCCATAAGCTTTACCATGTTTTCAGTAAGGAAATTCTTTTATTTGGATAACCATTTTTACTTGATGCTAGGCATTGTTTTCGTAATAAAATTGATTGAGTTAAAAGGCATATTTTTCGATTAGAGAAATGGAGAGGACCATTTTTCTTCCTTGGATATTCCAACATCAAAGGCGGTGTTTTATTCGAAAACGGTATTGACTTTCAGAGCCAAAGACCTACTTTGTCAACATCAGTTCACTTCTTCATTCTGAAGCAGCAGCAATAGTCTTTCAAAACGCTAAATCTTATATTATTATTTATCGAGAGAAGAGAAGAGAGATAGTCAAAGGGAATCTAATCGGATAAACATTGGGGGAAAATAATCAATAGAGTCGAAAATAGATCAGCAGATGTTATCCAAGAAACACGCGCCGCGCTTTAAATCCGTCAATAAGAAAACTTTAAGTCCGGGAAGAAATCTTTAGATTATGTACCTGTATTGCTAGCTTCTGAAGCAAAGGAAACCTGATGCAATTGAGTTTTGGAGAAGAGGAATTCAATTTGAAGATCTCTAGCGTTATTTGGGTGCAAGATTCGATCAAGACCTAACGATCGCAGAATGCATTCAGAAGCTTGAAGCAAAGAAAAATATAAAAAAAACGCCAATGTAATTTGTATTTATTTTTTACTTATTTTGAAAGGTTTAATTAATGGTGGAATTAGATTTTAATTTGTCTTTTTATGGATTACAATGTCTTAATAGCTTTCTTCTACCTTTTTATTAATGACCTTTCACCTTTTATGGCACGACTCTGACTCGATTTTGTCCGTCAGAAGTCATTATTAAAAAAATGCAAGAAAGTTATAAAAACGTTTTAATCCACAAAAAGTCATAAGTAAATTGCAAGTTATTTATTATGTAATGTCAACTTTCAACGATATTTTCATGGTAGAAATGGTATTGTGACCTAAAATTAGTCGCTTTATCCTAGAAATTGCAAACAGAAAATTTTGGCAAAATCAACGACGCTACGCCAGATTTCACATGGATGTAGTTTATAATATGTAAAAAAAAAACTTTGTGTGTCCTTCACAAGAGTCCCAACTGCCCGAAGTATGAGGGACCTTGTTAACTCTAAAGTTAGTGATTGTCACGAGGCAGACAGAAATGGGAAAGGAGATAGGGTGGTTGGAGAGTAGGTCGGTACCCAGCAATACAATTCTTGTTGCTAAACACAACTCAGTAAGTGATTTCGAGCAATGTTTCGATTTTTAATGTTGGTCTGTATCGTGAATACTTAACTACCATCCCTGGTTAAAATGAAACAGAAAACACAATGCCTGCTCCAATATTAAAGTAATGATTAACAAAGACTTAACAAAAACAATATCAACTTACAAAATATCAATATCGTGCAAACCCTTTACCCACATTACTATTATTTCTAACAGAGACTAGAGGTCCATAAAAGGCAATAGACAAACGCGTTATACACTCGGATCACCAGAAAGGGTCAAACTAAAAACTGCCGCTTCTGGAACTAACGCCCCGCAAACCGAAATGGGCATAACGCGTTATGGTCCTGCCGAAAAATATAACAATCAGGGTTAAATATCAATTTTAAATGGCAACCACGTCAACCAGAACTTTTAAAACTCATGTTGGGTTTTTGAATGGGTGGAGGAAAAATATTTCAAAAACAATTTTAAATATCGTTTCACGTTATCAACCTTATTTAGTAGGTGAGTCGGTGGGTACTAGAAACCTTGCATAGTGTAGTTATCTGTCTTAAAAGAAACTTACTGTGAACTAAAAAAAACTCACGACCGGTAATTTTACCTTTGGTAAAATTTGCAGACAGTCTGAAATATTTGATTGACTTCAAGTAATTTTAGCTCGATAACGTCATTTCTATCTATTATAAGATACCGAGATTTAAAACATAGCTAAAATACAAAGTAAAATACAATAACAAGAATTCAAATGCATTTTTTAGGTGTTTTGAATTGAGGGAAAGAGTTTTAGATATCTTTTCTATCGGGTTAAGCACATCAAAATCATTTCAAAGAAGTATTATTATTAGATTGGTTTTGTATTTGATCAGATATTTGTAAGAATATTTGAAGATCACATTTTGACAGGTAAAGTCGTTATTCCTTTCCTTTACAATCGGGTATATAGTAAGTCAGAATAGAATTTTTGGTAGAGCGGATTCTTATAAACTAGATTGGGGCGAGGCGGAGAGGCGGGTGATAGGGTTGGTCCGGACAGGTAGGTTTGATATACCTGGAAGGAACGCGGAGAAGAAATAGCCGGGAGAGGAGTAGGAAAGGAGAACTGACACAGGTACCGCCAGATATGAATAGCGAACACAGTTATACTGCATACAATAATACCCCAGTCCTAATGCTCAAGGTATTAGGAAAAGTTCATAGGCGATGTTCTACAGAAATAAAGGCAATTTTCTTTTGTATTGTGATCTCTAGTTGGCGTCCTGTCAAAATTAAAGATAAAATGTATCTCAGTTTCGTTTTGATAGGAGTTGTAAAAGGATGTGTTTTGACTTTTTTAATGAGACGGATAAAACGAATTTTTTTGCAGATTTTGTTTCTATACTTTTGTGTGTCCAGAACGGAATCCTGTTTCTTTTTAAATATGTAATATATAATCTTCTATATAAATAAAAATAAGTGTTCTTTTGTTTAAAATCTTAAATCTCCGAAAGTTCTCCATTGATTGCTTTTAAATTTTGGCACAACGTTGCGTTCGAATACGCGTGTGTTTAAATATATATACTATATAGATATCACCTGTGACAGGTAAAAACATGATTTTTTAAACAGCGCCATCTGTCGGATGTAAAAGCAACACGCGCTATTGTTTTTCTATCTGCACAGACAGACTAAGCCACAGAAAAGCGTGGCGGGTACAGCTATATATTATACTATGTAGATGTCACCTGTGCAAGGTTAATACATGCTTTTTGGTACAAACAGCGCCATCTATTGGACGTAAAAGAAAAATATCTATTGTTTTTTACTATCTGAACAGACTGCGCCACAGCAACGCGTGGCGGGGTATAGCTAGTTTAAAATAAATCATCATGAAGTAAATTTTGTAGTTATTATGTGTTCTTTATAATTATTCAGTTAAATCTATTTTTGTAATTATAATAAAAAATATATGATAAGTTAATCGATTAAGGATCAACTAATATACCTAAATAACAAACCTTCTAAAAAAGTAAAACAGTTTACCCATTTCTGTGGTGGAAATAAATTTGAAGAAGGACTAATTTAAGTTAAGTTAAGTTAAATAATTTATTATACCTCAACAAATATCAGAATTACCATTTCGCACTAACCTTTGATAAATAAACTATACAGTGAGTTACCTTATTTCATTTCGCACTAACCTTCGAAAAATAAACTATACAGTGAGTTACCTTATTCGAGTCGCAATAATAATTAACATATTATGATTAAAATAGACAAGATTTACAGAAGATTCAACACATGTTTACGTAATTAACCACAGACCGCTATTTATACTTGAACAAAGTAACACAACGATATACCAAAACCCATATTATGCGAAACTACAAGACTTCTTACTATGCGCAAAACATATTATATATTAAAAAAATCATTAATATTGCAAAGGAGGACAACAATAAATTATTTATCTAGAGTAAATTCCTACCTAATATGAAAACGGCTTTGTAAAATTTTAAAGTTTTAATTTATTTATTTATACGCCTATTGGGCTTTTACATACATAGTTCATAAAAAAAATATTCTGAAGATTGTAAGTTCACAATAGTAACAGTAATAATACATATAACCATATCCATTTGACATATTATAACAGTACATAGTAAATGCATACAATAATTATTTGTAGGTATAAACCTGTTGTACAAAATAAGAATGTGTATTGTTAACAAAATATAGAGCGTTTGACTGGTTATCGTGGCCTGTTAAATCAAGGGCGTTCGGTCTGCCATTTTACATAAATATTTTAAATAGTTTAAATATAAAAAAAAATATTGTGAAGATTATAAGTATAGAATAGTAAAAGCAATAATATAACCTTCGCCATTTGTCATATAAAAGCAAGCAAAAAGCAAATGGAAACATGATAGTTTGTAGGTATAAGCCTGTTGTAAGAAAAAAAGAATACGCCTACTTCTAAAGTATAAAGACGAAAATTGTTTATAAAAATGTTAAGTTTAGTAATACTAGGTAGTAGTTGTATTCACATAATATGTATGCGACATATTATGTTAATATTATAAAATTATAAAAAGCTAGTGTATATATTTATGCATTCATTCAATTATCTTTTCACGAACTAGCTTGCTCCATAAGCCAGCCAGTTCGTAAATTGATAAATAAATAAAAATAACATTTTTACTAAATGATTAGGTACAGTAATTACATGTGAAATAATAATGCAGTTGTAGTAATTGCAAGAAGACTACACCTATAATTGTGTCAATCTTGAGAAAATAATTCGATAAGAGGTGCAATAGCTAGATGTTTATTGTTTTATTATAAGAGTTCTAATATATTGGTTTTAAATTTGGAAACCGATTGGAAACGATAGATTTTCTTATAGATGTCATCATTGCTTTAATCCCTACTTATTCCTTTTGTAAATAAGGACTTTAATTCGTACAAATAAGAGTTTATATAGGTATAGAATCAAAGGCGAGCATATTTATAAACGGTTTACACAAGAAATTCCAATTTATCCACGTCGATATTCTTCGACAAATAAACACCGATATATTTCTGTCTAGAAATCGTTCAGGCTCGCGGAGCGAATGTAAATCGGAAATAAATACATATTTACATAATGGCAAATATTTTTGAAAATGTTTTATTTATGGTAAGAGCACTTATACTCCGATGCCTACATAGTATAGAATAGCAACCTTACGGCTTTCGAATACGTAAAACAGTGGTTCTTAATCGGTGTTGCTCGTAACATCAGTGTTCCGCGAAATTAAAAAAAAATAATAACTATAAACAAAAAAAAACTTTTTCTACTAATGTATATTATACTTTAGGTACTTGAAATATAATAATCGTTTTATATTACCCACACTCAGGCAGTGCCTTAGTGGGTTTTCATTTCATGTGTATACTATTTGGTATTATATATTGTGTTATTATATACTATCTATTTATATGTATAATATGTGTAAAGAAATGAAAATAAATAAAGTAATAAAAAAAATAAAAATGGTCATAAGTGTTCCGCGATATTATGAGAGAGTAATAAATACGAAATAAATATGGTACTTCTGTCAACGGATCATACTTTCTGTAAACTTTCTGTGAATTTTCTGATAATCTCACCTGATGAAAGAATTCAAAAATATTAAAGCTCTCAGATAGAAGGCTTGTTTCCGACAAACTTTTATTTTTTAAATTACTGGAGAAAACTTCCTGATAAAAAGGAATTAAGAATCTCTTCAAATTATTCGTATTCCTATTAAAAACGGGTTTTTAGGCCAATAATTTATGAATTGATAGGTATCCAGATAAACTTTAAGAAAAATTTTGTCACGATATAATGGTCCGAACACGTGTTCATAAAAATCCTAAAACTTTTATATTTCGCCAGGATATATTTGTATTTTTTTTTCTTTCCTTTATTCGTAAAATATATTTGTATACAGTTTTTTACATGCTTTTCGACTACCACACTAGACACATGTCCGTATTATGGTAGCAATGGTAGTATTATTAAGACAAACACGTGTGGATGAACATGTGTTCAGATATTATTATGAATTTACTTACACTTTTTCGGGAAGCGGCTTGCAGTCCCGTTTTTAACAGTATTATCAATAATTTTTAATAAATCAGCATTACTCATTTTTTTTGTGAATCAATGGAATTTTAAGGAAAGCCATAATTTACTAAGCCTAATCACCTTCAACGTACCAACTAGAACTACTCGAACGATTTTTTTTTATTGAACTACAATATCAGGACCGAGTCATTTAGATACTCGCTTGTACCTAGATTACATGCAGATAGCAATACTTTCGCAGAAATTATAGATATGTTTAGCTGTCCGGAATATAGTTACAAGAAGGCTATAATATACCTCAATAATAAAAATAATTAATTTTAACAAAAAAACATTCTTCAGCTTGGGTTCTATATAATTGTAGTAGCAATTTACTTCATGAAAAATCTGTTAATACGACAAGCTTGGGTTTAATAAAATATAATATAATATATTTGAATAAATATCTTATAATGCCCACGCACAGGCTTCGCCTGTGTGGGATTTTTTTGTTACTGCCTTATGTTTTGTATAATTATATATTTACCCGTATGTATCAAAAAAATTGCCAGTAAAAAAAAAGGCTTGTTATATATATATATTATTGAATCAAATCCTTGCATTTTTAATGTTGCTTTTAAAACATTAATAAGTTGGTGTTCCGTAAATACTCTTCGTTATCATCAAAGATTTCCTTTTCTTCGACAAGGTTAAGAAACACTGGCGCAGCAGGGGCATTAAACATTTATTGTAGCCACATATGATTTAAATAAAGCAATAATATTATTTTTATTATCTGATCAATCGGAATCACGTCAAATATTTTCGTCCACGCGTAAAAAGGAACCACCCACGCAGAGCTTCTCGACAAGAGTGAAAAAAACTTAGCTTCCAAGTATAAACAGAGAAAAAATCATACAATAAACAGATTATTTTGCGGTTTTGCTGTAAGAAATATAAAAATATGAGATTACAAAAATACGATAGCAAACTTTTCGAAAGAGCAAACATAAGAACTCTTGTGTCAGGGTATTTCATAGGAACATTTTAGTTCATTCAATTTCAATAGATTTGTTTTTTTTTTATCCAGATTTGAGAAATATGAAAGGTAAAATATTGGTCGTTTTTTGTAAATAATAATATCTATTTTTTTAAATTTATTTTTTAATTTTCGGGAAATCGACAATTTACATTTATTTCAGTTTGTACATTAGTATTATATAGCCAAAATAAAACCAACTATGGATTTCCTCTGATGTTTAAGTGGATGGATAAATTTGGTTGATCCCACGACGACATGGCATGATAAAGTGATTCATAATTGAGTTCGGTGGTGCTGGAGTCGGAATAACAGATAATAATTAATGTGAATTTAGCGCGTTACGACCAAGACAAAGATCTATGGTTTTCCATCTTGCCGTATATCATTGATCATCTTAAAATACCTGTAAAAACAGATATTTTATTTTATGAAGCAAAAAACCAAATTACACATCAAAAAAAGTCAAAAATTTCTAGGTCTACGCAACTATTTTTAGCTTGCTACGTCATTTCGATCACGAGGTATGGAGTACTAAATATACACTTAACTGTAAAAAAAAATTAAAAATGTAAATTTTTTTGATTCACCATTTTTCAAATTTTCAAAAAGAAAATTATTTCTTAAAATTAACTTTTGAAACTAGAGCAAAACCGGGTTATAATTACAAGTGATACAATAAATTGGCGCTACCTTAATTTGGCTATAAATAAATCAAGCCGGTTATACCACCGCCGAATTTCATATATAACATTAAAGAAAGTGATATCGGTCGAGGTCCGTTACTGTCCGTCGCGGCCGGAAGAAAACGAAAGTTGACCAACGACTGTAAATCCAAAGACCGAACACACTGTGTTTACACACAGACAATTTAACATAAGACAGAATATCACGTAGTACTGTTATTAGTATTATATGGCATTACCAGCATTACTCTTGATTGTTAGGCTGTATATTTTTAGCGACGTGGTAACAATGTGATGAATTAATACGTGGAATTATTCTGTTCACCTGCTTATAAAATGGCAATAAAATATTATACATACAGTTGCCCTAAATTTTGCAGACATTAAAATTTATGCCGATTTCTAATGCTTGATAACACCTTCTAGACTTATTAGA
Source organism: Hesperophylax consimilis (assembly GCF_061612785.1). Taxonomy (NCBI): domain Eukaryota; kingdom Metazoa; phylum Arthropoda; class Insecta; order Trichoptera; family Limnephilidae; genus Hesperophylax; species Hesperophylax consimilis. The sequence continues at coordinate 9,518,866 of NC_142856.1, read as the reverse complement.
AATTTTTTGGTATGGTTTTTTTAAATCTTTAGAAAACATGCTACGTTCATTTGAAAGAATATTAGATCTGATATTAGATGTTATTTGTAAACTAGTTGACGTGTACCCGGCGTTTCTGGGAGGTTATCCTTAGGAGATATACATATACTATCGCAAACTTTTCTGTAGGCCTGATATACAACTCCGTAATACATTATTTTGATGTACATATCTCATAACCAGGCAATTTTTCACATACCTCCTAGAGCCACTAGACACTATGTCCTATTTTAAACCACGGTTACAAGAACAAACTATCAAATTATTTTCTACCATAAACACACGCCTAATATTATATTTTAGTTTCGATGTATGTGAAACTGCACCAGAGTCTAAACTACTCCCAACCGTCTGGAGCCAGTGACAATATGGCATCCCCAATTGGGGTATGATGTGACTGAACGTAGTGGGGAGGGGACGGATATGGAGACGAGGAAGGTGGGAAAGTACATGGCTATTATATATATGGCCAAACACGGCCAAAGCCATTTCAAGCAACGTTTCATTTCTGAATAGTGGTCTTACACCAGGGGCGATATTGAGAGTATCTACCACTCTGGAACGTGCCGGAAATATATCACATGTTATTTTAAATTGGTAATTTGTGAAATAACACAAGTTAATCAATAAGTAATAAAATTACTTGCGCACGAAGGGGATTTGAACCCGCGACTTCCAAGCTTACCCTTCGACCACGGAGACTACTTTAATATGTCTTTAGGTCAAATAAAAACCAATAAATTGAAGCATTATTTCACTTATGTTCAATAAGTGAACATCTTTGATTTCAATCTGTTTTCTCTTGTAAGTTCTTATGTGCACATTATTTTAATCATAATTTTTGCATAAGGTCATATACCGTAAATAAATAATGAAATGCCAATAAAGGAAAGAGAAAACAAAAACTGATCGTGATTCATTTGTGTTTAACACAGTTCAATATTGCGAAACTCTCAAGTTTCCAAGCAAGAAGAATATCAATAAATAATCCGAAGGAAAGGTCAATTGAACTGGTCAGGTAGCTAAAGATATTATTTTAAGAAAGCGAAAGGCCCCAAGATTTTATGTATCCTGGTCGTGTCTTCGGTAGCAAACATTCATTGAAGGGATAAATAAATGACAGGGAGACATATATTTTAACAGAAATGTAAAATTCTATCAAAGAACATTATAATCTATCTACCGGAAGGTAGAAGACTCCTAAGCACACCCCAGATAATAATAATGATATTTGGATGATTTGTGTAGTGCAGTCTGTGTGAAAAATCACGTCAAGGGCGCTGTACAAATATATAATATAATTCTAAAATGATCTATCTTATAACTAACTATAGACCAGTATTATCAACTAATGGTTAGTAGATTGCATCCACCAATTCGTCGATCAATAATACAAAACTATACGAATAATGCATTTGATCAATGAACGTGATGCTGCGTTAGATGTACATATAATATTACTATTTATTTGTATTCTGTACAGGAAGATAATATATAACTATAGTAATTCGGAGATAGCACTTTCAGAGTATCACGTCCTGATGTATGGACAATGGACGTGACTACCAAATTAATAATAAATAAGTCGGAACGAAACGCAAAACAAGAGAGTAGAAAACCCTATTTGAGATGTAGCCCTATTGCATTGCACAAATTTGTCTGAAGAAACAACTCCGAACCATTTCACAGATATATCTAAATATGTATTTGAATACTTCTATTTCTTTATTTCAGAAAACAACATTCAACCTAAGTATATATTAGTCCCTATATTAGTCAAAGTTAAAATAACTACGTCCAGCAATTCAAATGCCAAATTTCATGATAGAAAGTATAAATAACGTTAGGTAAGACTTCGTTAACAGAACTGATTGTTAAAACAAGTTTTAAAATGTGAAAACCTGTTAAGATCGTAAACTTGGTGCAGCTGTGGGTTGAAAACTACCAACAAACAAAACATCCGGAGGGAATTAAAACAATGAATGAAAACGCACCAAGATCAACACCAAGCAGGAGAGAAACAAAAAGTAAGGGACGCTTGTACAAAGACTAGCGTGTGCAGGAGACGCGAACCTGCATCCTTGACCCTGCACAAAGCAGCAGCAATTGCGGGTACCGGGATGCTGCGGCTGGGTGAATACCCGGCGTTACACGGACAACAGACCAACAGACAGTCGGCCCTGAGCACGAGCGCAGAGAGCAACAACGGCCGCAACACATTCAAGGGTCAACAGGGACGTGATCGGTGTGCACAGTGCTAAGAGAGAGAGGGAGAATGGTATCTACTATGTAAGGATTAGGAGTTGGATACAAGGAAGTGGGTGAATGCCCACCACCCACACAGAAAATAGAAATATACGGATTCATATATTGACCCTTTACCTACCAGAATAATTAATCTGGCTACAGATTTTTTGTAACATTTTGGGGTTACTTGTTTATTCTAAATCATGTAAAAATATCATCTTACGACCAATGCAGGCACTCTCATAAGCAGGTAAGTACATGAATACATTAATCGAAATCAAATCATACAATAAACATATTTTAATGGAAATAAAAATTGCCTCCCTTCCATTCAACATCTCATCTCTTCTAAGGCTGAATTCGACTCCAATCTTCCATATAATTTAAACGAAATTAACACATAAATTCACCTTTCTTTTCAATAATTTGAAATGATGTCCATGAACACCCTTGAAGGATAAAAGCCGGAAACCTAATGGAAAAGTTTATTTTAACTCGTCAAAATATAGGTATTATGATAGTATATCTTTTAAATATTGTGAGATAGAGATGCCATTATATAAATTAAAATATTGACGTACATCTATTTAAAGAAAAATGGGGCATTCAAAATCACAAGTTAGTAAAGTAAAAATTAAAAATGCTTTTTACTTGGGTCAGTTGACACGAGTTACTGGAGAACTAAGTGGAAGAATTTAACTGACCATTGAAAAAAATGTAATGTACAAGAGACTTAACAAAAGCACCTGCAAATTAACAATAGGAAGAAAGAGAATGATTTCCCTTTTAATTGAAGACAGTTTCTGTAGAACAGAGGGGAAAAATTTGGATGAAAATGGGATGACCATTGAGTATGACATTAAACTTAAAAAAAAATAAAAAGGGCTTTGTCAAATGCACGCGCAATAATAGAAAATAGAATGATGGATAATGACTTTTTAACTTGGGGCCAATTACAGAAGAACAAAATTGAAGATATGTGGACAAAAAGAAAAGAGAATGACTTCCTTAGTTGACGTCAGTTTCTGTAGAATAGAGTGAAAACAGTAAGATGACCATCGAATGTCTGTAAAGTTTACAAATGAAAAAGGGCATTCGAAAAATGCACGCGCAAATAAAAATAAAAAGATATAGAATGACATTTGCACTTGGGGCCAGTTACTGAAGACAAAGTTGAAGATTTGTGGACGGTTCGTCAGACACATTGATCACCCAGCGCCATGTGCTGCCGAACGCGGGACGGTCGCGTCTGCCTGGGGCGATCGTGCCATAGCCGTGTAAAGGCATAACGTCGATAACTCCGTTGCAACCTCTCGTTCTTTTACATGCATCACTTAAGTAAAAGAGGGAGAGGTTGAAACTAAGCTCTTCGCGGCACGAAGGTGATAGCTCGCTACTTTCTCACAAACTCCACATGTAACAGAAAGAGATGTAACAGCAGAGTTCTTTGAGTACCAGTACCATGTACCAAGGGATCCGTCGGTTAAGGCAAGGATAAGCCAAGTCAGTGGGCGGACGATGCTAAAACATGCACAGGTACCAAGTGGAAGTTAATACTTTAGTTCTGGCAGAGATAGAACATCACGGTGGAAACTTTATTGTAAACCTCGAAAGAAGGAAGATTTTTTTGCTGCGCAAGAATAAATTATTCCAATTGAATGGGAAAAACAAGAGTTCAGAGATTTAAAATATTCAAAGGATTTAGTTGACACATTTTCCCAGTAGGTTCTATAATTTATCTGGGGTACGAATTTTTTAATCTTTATACTACCAACCTAATACTATCTTTAATATAAAGCACGTTATCATAACAAAATACTATCAAATATTTAAAAAAAAAAAATCATAAAAACGGGCCCAGTTTGACGTCACGTAGTTGTAAATCACTCCACGATGTCGTCTCGATCAGATTCTCAATTCGGGAGGCGTTTATATGTACCGCCGCCCCGGAAACCATTTATTGGATAACCAACACCCCTGTCATAGGTCACCCAAAGTGGTTCGCTACATTTTGTGTCTTAGCAAGGGTACCCGGGATCGAGGGGTGAGGTTTGTTTAGGTCTTGGTGGCATATGAGTTTGCCCACCTACTACGTGGCGGGTCGGATCGGGAGAGACTGGTTGAAAGAGACCTTTTGAGATCTCCAGCCGGACTTATAACCGCAGTGGGAGGGATGAATTCATACGTCCGCACTCCTGGACACATTGACCCCCGATTCCTACCCACCCCTTATACCTTTTTCCTTCCCAGAAATTTCTCTCCTTCCTTTCCCGAAAAGACCCTCGACACAGCCGTCATAGGCCCTGAGGGATTTTTTTGCCTCCTGTGTGGCGCTAATGTAAAAAAAGATGACGTCAGAGTCAAGCCGAAGCGTTTAGATCCGTTGGTTTTTTAATCATTTTTGAAAAAGGATTTATTAACTTCACAAATCAGTTTTTCTTTAAAGTATCTAGTATTATAAACATTTGATTTGAGACTTTCACTTCCGAAAGAATCAACATGTTCCTTCTTTAGCCAACTTTTCGGGCAGCGTTACAGTGTTCATCATAAGGGCAGTCATTTTAAGGTTATAATATTTTAATCCAAAATTAATAATTATTAGCTTTATCACCCGGCTTGGACCGGGCTAAGAGCAAGATATGGAATGTAAACAAAAATATGACGTCTTGTCTCAATTTTTGACAATTACCAGGAAATATTTAAGATAAATCGATCATGATATGAATGATGTTGTATTTTGAACGGAAGTATGCAAGAGAAAAAAACTTGTAATTTTAAATCTTACGTTCAAACATGTCAGCAGATTGATGAGGGAACGTGGGAGGTCAAAAATAATCCAACACTTACCTGGAAAAGAAGAGAAAACACTGGTTAGAATAAAAATAAAACAACGTAGATTCAAGAAACATTCAGAAAGATTAAAAAACTTGTATTTATTATTAATACCTATAGGCAGTTTTGTCTTAAATATTGTCCGACTGCTAGCAGTGAGAATAAATAACTTTTTTTTATGTGAATACTGCACAAGAGTCCTAAATGCTCTATACCGTCTAGTGCCAATGGGACCATGGCATCCCCAATTGGGGTATGTTGTGAGGCTGAAGATAGTGGAGATGGGAAGTAGATGGGGAAGAGGAAGGAGGGGGAAAACCTGGCTGTCTGGTCACCAAACACGACTAAAGTCTGAATGGTGGTATTATACCAGGGTAAAACTAAGAGTATCTTCCAATCTGGAAAGTTCCACTAGTATACTCCATCATAATCCATCGTCTTCTCCTCTTCTTGCAACCCAAATAAGCTATACATAATTTTTCTCTATTTTATATTATAGTAATGTATACATTCTATATCCGCAAACTGTAAAATTCACCCGCCATAACACTGGGCCATCCCTAGCATGGAAGGTGAAATATCACAAAAAACCATATGTACTAAATAAATCATGTATCAATAAAATAAAATAAATTTATTATTTTAAATTAATAAATTGTAAATTAACACAAATTCATCAAATAATATTTTCGTACGCATGCCAGGATTTGAACCCTCGGAATGTTAGTCGAGAATGTACTACATAATTTTTTCTTAAATTTAATTTAATTTTTAATTTTTTTTTAAATTTCATAAATTTTTCTCCTTTGGAAGTCCGTCGGGAAAGAAATAACCTCATTTGCTTCTTCAAAATTATAAATGATATTATTGATTCACCTACTCTACCGCAACTCATTCCCTTCAATATCCCCTCGCAAAGACTCAGAAATAATGAACTGCTCTTCCTCAACCATCATTCGACAAATTATGGATATTATTCACCATTGTTCAGAATGTGTAGACTGGTCAACTCAAGTCAAAATCTTAAATTTTTTGGGATAAGTCTGAATGATTTTTGCCAGTTGCTAAACAAGTGACGGAATATTATAAGTGTCCTGTGGTCCTGACTCACGACGTATTCTTGACTTGATTCGACATGCCACTTTATTTTCTTATATTATATCTACCATATGTCTTTGCTTTCATGTACCTTTGTCTACTCCTGTATTTTTCATTTTACTTTATTCGTGTTATTATTTTGTAATTTGAAATAAATAAATGTGTACAAGTAAATTTCATGACGCCAGAGCTCACTGGTTTTTAAAATACGTACACACCGAAGCGACAGTTCGAAAATGATTGACACAACAATAATATAATACATTTTTTCACGAATTACTAATGCAGTTCGACACACTTGACATTGCCTTCGGGGGTGTCGCCACATTGGTTTTAAAAAGTAATCCTGCAGAGTTAAGTTCATCACGTCGTAATTATTTGTAACTGACTCGTGATAAAAGATGACCACATCTGATACAATTCTGTATCAAAACTTGCGAGAAAACAGCGGAGCACGAATTCATTGCATTACTTTTGCAACAGTGATTACTTTTTTCAGTTGTTTACGAGGTCACATGGCGTGATCTGAGGCCGGAGGTGAAATTTCTCGGCTTCTTCGTCTGGCCCCTCGCCTTGGCTCAGATACCAATATACAGGGTGTATCGGCACGTACCCGACAAACTTTAACCAGCTTTTCCTTAGCTCATTGGGAGTAAAAAATGTTATGGGCACTTTGCTGTCCGGTAACATTCATTTTAATTAAAAACAAAAAATGATAAAAAAATCCACACTCCCGTCACTGTCATTGGCATTGTTTCTCGTGTTCAACAGCTGTCATTAGCAAGTGTGTCAAAAAGCGTGTTCGCTCTTTCATACACTAAATAATAGTAGCTAAAAATGAGACGAATGGTGCCATGCCATTTCGTTGTGATCGTAAAAGCGCTCTAATGTAGGTACGTACGTATATTATTCAACGAAACTCGAATAAAATATTGCCAGGTGGGTTTTCAAACTTTGATAAAGGATAAAACAGTGGTGACATGTGGTGAAAATATCAATAATAAATTTTATAAAAAAAAAATGTTACCTGACAGCAAAGTGCACATAACATTTTTTACTCCAAATGTGCTAAGGAATAGCTGGTTAAAGTTTGTCGGGTACGTGCCGATACACCCTGTATATTGTTGCCAATCTCACCGGTGACCGGAGACCGAATCGAATCGGATACCTTCCGTAACTGTTGCGTAGTTGCACCACCATTGGAAAAATTGCGCACCTTTTGTTTTGATCCAGACCTAAACGTTATTATTTAAGCTAAATTTGTTTATTTGTTGGTGTATTCTCTGTGGGTTTTTCTACCGTAGTGAAGATGATTTGCACAATAGGTAAAGAAATAGGTTTTGTTAATTAATGTAAATTGATATTTAATTTAAAGGCAATTACGATTATTAAAATATGTGTTTAAAAATATACAAGTTTTTTGTTTATTTTTTGTTTGACTGACGATTGAACCATCCTCCCCAGGGAATGTAGTCAACCGCGCTAACAACTGAGCCAAACCTCTATTGGGCAGGAACTTAATTTATTTCGTATAATAACTACGTAACGTACTAGGAAGGAAAAATGTATAGGAGGTGGGTAGGAGTCTGGGGGTTAGTATGTTTAGGAGTGACGCAACTATGAATCCATCCCTTCTACTGCGGTGTAAGGAGATGGGTCGAAAGAGAGTCCAGCTGAAGAGGTAAAAAGGTCTCCCTCAACCAGTCTCTCCCGATCCGACCCGCTACGCTATAGGTAGACAAACCAAACCCCGTGAACCCGGGCAGCCCTTCTAAGTCACCAAACGTAGCGAACCACTTGGGGTGACCTATAGCTAAGGTTGGTTATCCAATAAATAGCTCCCGGGGCGGTGGTACAAAATATATCCGCTTCTCAAAAAGAGTCCCAACCATAGACATATGAATATTAGTAGACCTGCCCTAAGTGATTAAAAGCGTATTATCCCCACTCCCCATACCGGTTCCATTGGAGCCGGCTGTGCTCGCGTATGGCCTCAAGTAAAATTTGAAAACGTGACGTCATCATTCTTGTGCGAACTATGGTCGAGGCATCATCGGTTCATTTTACGAAATAAAACGGCAAAATGTTGACTTGTACTATGAAAACTTGTAAAAATAGATGTGAAAAAGAGAATAAACCCAATTGTCGTATTACATTCCATATATAAGCATTATTTTACTTTATTTTAAGCATATTCACATCGTATAATATAGATCAGTTTTAGAAACATAATATACTATCACATCGAGAAACGTCTGGACGCGAAACACAAAGCTGGTTGGTTGCTGGGAAGTAAATTATGAACATTTATAAAAGTGTCTTAACTAAATACTTAGACGAAATATTCGACTCTCAAAATAGAACCGAATTTTTTTGCCGAATTTGGACTTCGCAAATTAGTTCATAACGTGGCGAGTAATTTGCGCTCCCATGTAAAAATGTCAATTCATTCAAAAGCAGATTTTACTTTTAAGAAGTAAATGGTGATATTATAATGCGAGATGCCTATTTACTGTCAGATTGATTTATTGACGAATCACAGTCAGCCTTACTCTCTTCGTTCTTCAACAGTTGATTTTACCCCTCGCCATTATCTTCTCGTCTATTAATTCCTATGTCTGTGGTCCCAACAGCTTTCAAACGTCTGGAGCCAGTGAGACTATAGCATTCTCAATTGGGGTATATTGTGAGTAGGGAGATGGGGAGGAGGAAGGTGTGAAAGTACCTGGCTAATCAAATCTGGTCACCAAACACCAAAGCCATTTGATGCAACGTTTTAGTTCTGAATGGTGTTCTTACACCAGGGCGATACTGAGAGTTTCTTCCTCTCTGGAACGTGCCACAAATGCACTATATATTAGTTTAAATGCGTAAGTTGCGAAAAAAAACACAAATTAATCAAATAAAATTTACTTGCGCTCGCCGGGATTTAAACCCGCGACCTCTGGATTGCTGTTGAATTCTATATTGTTTTATACACTCGGGAAAAACAGTATACTAACAACTAGCAACCTATTATAATCAAGTACCAATAAATATATAATTCACTATGCAGGGTGTATCGGCACGTACCCGACAAACTTTAACCAGCTATTCCTTTGCACATTTCTAGTAAAAAATGTTATGGGCACTTTGCTGTCCGGTAACATTTTTTTTTAATAAAAAATTTACTATTCATATTTTCACCACATGTCACCAATGTTTTATACTTTGTCAAAGTTTGAAAACCCGTCTGGCAATATTTTGTTCGAGTTTCGTTGAATAATGTACGTACGTACCTACGTTGGCGCGCTTTTACAATCACAACGAAATGGCACGGCACCATTCGTCTCATTTTTAACTATTATTATTTAGTTTGTACGAAAGAGCGAGGACACTTTTTGACACACTTGCTAATAACAGCTGTTGAACACGAGAAACCATTCCAATGACAGTGACGGAGTGTGGATTTTTGTTTTTTTTTTGTTTTTAATTGAAAAAAAAATGTTACCGGACAGCAAAGTGCCCATAACATTTTTTACTCCAAATGTGCTAAGGAATAGCTGGTTAAATTTTGTCGGGTACGTGCCGATACACCTTGTATTTTTAATAATACTGACATATTATATTCCTATAACATAATATGCCAGCTATTTTACATTCAGATAGGATTGCTTTCCTTATACTGATTATATTTAAATTAAAATATATTGCGCATATTTAGAATGGCATTCGATGCCCTCGTTAAAAGCGGCACTTCCATACAATTGGTTTTGTTTATCCCCAAGTGCATGGGTTTATTCCGGCAAAGTTAACGACACAATAAATATTGAAGCATACCAGGAATGCATAATGAAGTATCGAGCTTTCAAGAAGATCCACTTTTAAATTCGATAAGACTGCCATTCGCTTTTACTACAGAGCCTTTGGAAAATGACGATTGAACTACTGCAGAATTACTGCATCGTAAATAAGCTATATAGCGAGATGCAATTAAAGGGAGAATATAGATACCAGATAAAGAAAATGCATCAGATCACGAATAATTTTAACTACAGTCCTTCCTTGTCCAAAAATAGTATTAGTAGGGTAGGGTATTATTCTTATGCTCTCCATTCCATTAATTTTATATTTTTATGCTCTTCATTCCATTAATTTTACGTTTTTATGCTCTCCATTCCATTAATTTTATATATTTATGTTCTCCATTCCATCAATTTTATATTTTGATACTCTCCATTCCATTAATTTTACATTGTTATGCCCTCCATTTCATTAATTATATATTTTTATGCTCTCCATTCCATTAATTTTACATTGTTATGCCCTCCATTTCATTAATTATATATTTTTATGCTCTCCATTCCATTCATTTTATATTTTTATGCTCTTCATTTCATTAATTTTATATTTTGATGCTCTCCTTTTCATTAATTTTATATTTTTATGCTCTCCATTTCATTAATTTTATATTTTTATGCTCTCCATTCCATTAATTTTACATTTTAATTATAAGTTTACGCTGGGATTTTTTTTTCAGTCCAGAAATTCTGGGATTAACTACAATAGTATGTACTCCTCATTGCCCAGAATACTAATGGAGAGAAATACCGTGGATTCTTCAATTTATCACTAAACTAGCTGATGTGTGTACCCAGCGTTGCTTAGGCGATAAACAAATAGCATCACGGACTTTTCTGTAGGCCTTATAAAGATATACAATTCCGTAGTAGATTATTTCGACGTATCTTATAAGGTTTAGCCAGCGTTAGAAATGAAGCACAAAAAAGATTATTTTTATGACTCGATTTCAAAACACTGATTTTTCACTACTTTTTATAGGTATACTATACATGTATAGTATTTAAGACGCAGACTTTATTTAGTAATATTAAAAAATATATACAAAAGATTGTTGCTGGGGCACTTCATTTATACATAAAATATTCAAGCAAAAAAAACGCTAAAATAATTGTACATCATTCTGTAAACTATTCCTATGTAAAAGCTCTTAAAAAGAAGTTGAAAAATAAATAAATGTAGTCACGTACTGGAACTCACTTTTTTAATGTAGCACCAAATTTAAGTAAAAAAACTGTATGTTTAAAAAACAAATATTATGCAAGCTATTTAAGACACTTACGAAATTAATCTCATAAACCCAAAAATAAATACGAAATGAGACATTGTTTAATTGAATGCAGAAAAGGGACATGGCAACACACTTCGTTTTGAAGTATATAATTAATTAAAAATATATCCGGGTTCGACAGATTTAACCGACTGAATAAAGTAAATTATTAAATTTGTATGTTAAAAATATATAACCTTAAAATATTCTTCAATACTTTGGGGTATGACAAAAACGCAATGTACAAACTTTGGCTAAAAAGCCCGTTTAACAAAATATTTAAGCCATAAGTAAGACCCATAAGGAATGTACAGCACAATAAAAAGTTTTAATGACAGATTGTCATTTTATATTAGGTCAAGAAAGGCATTCAATATTAGGAAGTAGTTAAGTATAGGTGGTTACGATGATTTATTATATATTGAAAACCTAAGATTAGCAACATCAAACACCTAAAAATCTAAATAAATAAAGTAAATATGTTTGCCAAGTTCGAATAATGATCATATAATCCAATCCATTTGTTATCAAGGCTGTGTAAACGTTGTTTCTGGAAATGAAAACTCTAATTGGAATGATTTATTTATTTATTGACGCACTATTGGGCTTTTAAGTACATAACAATTACAAATTTCATTTTTAACAACAGTATAAAAGAAACAATAGAAAATCGAAATAAAATACAATGAGAAATCATACATAATTTACATTTAAAAAATGGTGGACTAATTTGGCTTTAAATGTATTGAAGTTTAAATTAAATATGTCAGCGACATCACTTAGTTCATTGCCCAACCTATGTATTCTTTCTAACACAGAATTCGTAGCGAAGTTATTGTTGTAGAATAAAATATTCCGTCTAGTATATTTTGGAGGTATATGTAAAGATAGCAAATTTATAGTATCAGGGCAGTCCAACCTTGAATGAACAATTTTATATAATGAAAGGAGATCAAATATTTTTCGCCTTTCAGATAATTTTAATAAGTTAACTTTACTGCGTAAATTTACATAATTGATTTCAATAATAGGAATACCAATTTTAAAATAAATAAAACGTAAAAATTTATTTATGATATGTTTATATACATAAGTGACCAACAATAAGATCAAGGAAGTTTTAAATTATACTTTCTGAAAACATAATAATGAACAAAAATGATAACAAATATGAGGTGATTGCTAAAAAAAATAACGCAATTATAGGCGGCAACCATGTTAATGAAATAAGATATAGATTAACTTAAAATTAAATAGAAAACTAACTCTTTAGTTTACAGAGAAGGATTGCGTAAAAAGAGGAATACACAAGCCAAAAATTAAATCTTAAATTATGTTTTAAATCTTACACATCATTAATGTATGGTAAGTGGCTATTTATCAGTTGTGCAAAATTAAACACTTAACACTTTCATTAGTGCGGAAGTCAGTGTATCTAGTGTGTTTAGAAGTTTATTCATTTATTTAACGCCCAGAGGGCTTTTACATGTAGGCGGTACAATTTTAATGACAGTTTTGAAACATGAGAAAGAAATATTAAAAATAAAACAACATAAATTAAAAAATACAGCGATTTGAATGGCTTACAAAAATATAACTTCCATTTAGGAATAGTGTTTAAGTAAGTTTTTTACGTAATCATTAATCATTAATAAAAATAGAAGTGATCGATTAAAGAGCAAAGTGGTATTTACATATTTTGTGTTATAATAATATATTTCGTGTTGTAATAATATATTCATATATATATTGTGTTATATTAATATATTTATATTTTTTGTGTTCTAATAAAATATTTATATATTTTGTATTCTAATTAAAAAGTACATTATTCAGTAGTTTACACATATATTGTTCATGAAATAATTAGATAACCATTTTATGTTAATTCTACCGAAGAGAAATTATAGGAAAAGCTTCAATAATAATTTATACAAAACATATTTTTTGTAATCATAATGTAAACCGATTAATTGTAAAGATTAATCTAAAATGGTGATTTCACTGATTGCTTTGCCTTGATATATAATCATGAAAATACTCCAGTTATTTTTTTTATAAAATCCTTGATAATACATAATATGTAAAGCGTAAATCTACCTACACAATATATACGTAAAGTTTAGCCTCCGAGAATATGGTAGACTTGCGGTGAATAATATATTATTTAAACGTATTTTGGATTGGATGCAGGCTTAAGCTCAGCTGAACAACGTATAATATATTTTTAAATAGTTCGAAGGAGGTTGTATTATTGTTGAAGGTAACACGGGCCGTATTCAAAACACGTTGTATGATTTACGTCCGAATCTGAACACGTAGTACATAGCTCGTGTTGCAGAACGATTATGTAAGTACGGCATGTACGTTTTCTATTGTAAATAATAATATTGCTCGGAGTTATTGATTGGATGGATATTATAAAAATATTTCGAAACGTGATTGCTTATTATTACTTTTTATTATTGATGAAGAAATTTAAATAATATCGCACGTTCACGTACATAGGGATAGAGTTAATTATTTCAACTTATAGCTAGAGCAAATAAATTGCTTTATTTTTGAATGACACGTAGTTAATTGGAAAAATTTTGTGAAATGTCACTTCCACTCAAGGGCGTTGTACAAATCTACATGGAGAAAAATTACTGATATGTAATATAGTTCATTTATTAACAATCAATAAAAAAATAGGACTGTAGGCCTATAATGAATGATTTGAGAAATTATTATTATTTTTTTAAATTTATTTTATATTATAGAAACAAACAGTACATGATTTACAGAGATGAAACACTATACAGGAATAAGATACTTCATGTTGTGTACCTATGATATGTTTCCTTGTAATGTCTGCTAAGTGGTATGTTGATTCCTTAATTACCAGGTGACTTGTGTAGTTTATAGGTGTGTGTGTGTGACGTTTATAATGTATGTGTGAGTGTTTGTGTGTGTGTGTGTGTCTGTATGTATGCGCATTGAATAAATTATTGACATGATGCAACGTTTGAATTTGGGCAGTGATTCCAAAAAAATATTAATGTTAGAGTTAAGACAAATATCAGTTAGAGTATGAAGAGCTCGGTTAATTGTCGAATTAGATGCTGCATTTGTTTAACTAACTATCAGTAAAGCACAAATATTGTATGTTATGAGGAAGTCGGAACACGTGTTCTTCAAAATAATAATAGTATCGCATCTCGTCCATTATATTTATTCGGACAACGGCACCTGCGGGAACACGTGTTTAGATATCTTCTGAATGACTAATATTTTATTGGAAAATGATCAAGCAGTCACATTTTTAACAGTATCTTGATTAAAAAAAAAATGATTAAAATTAAAAACTCATTTTTCTCCGTGTAGAATTAAGATTAATAATTATAATATTCGTACATAATTAAATTATCAAAAAAAATATGTTTCGTAAACAAACAAACTGGTTTCGCGGTTCGTATGCGGTTTCAAAATACTGATATTTATATTTTTAAAAACCTCAATAATCTTGCCCCACTTGTTTATTTGGGACCGGACCGGTTTCACCTAGCTAAGGGCATCTGCGCATACTTACATCTACACCTATTCTACTAAACACAGATATAATCATACTAGTATGAGAATGTCTTTAGTATAGCGAAACCGGTTCGGTTACAAGTTACTTTAATTTGTCACATTGAAACGGCAAATCTACAAGAAGCACATGTCATAAATTATAACAATGTATAAGCTTTCCATAAATATGTTTCTGATATTAAAAAAATCTATGAATACCATAATCATTTCAGTAACTAACCAACCATCATGCCATTTTTCGGCTGGGGAATGCAAAGAGGTTAGACCGCCAAACAACTCTGTCTCGCCGCACACATACTCTTCTGTTATTCTGACGCTTGACATGATCCGATTTATTTAAAAAAAAAATTATTATTTAATAAATGTTTACATGTTAGATTTTTTGACATTTTTTTAACTACCATACTAGGCTAATGCCCGTGTTGTGGTAGTTTTTTTATTTTATTTTTTATTTTTATTTTATTTTTTTTAATTTTTTTTTTATGTGACACCTCACAAGAGCGTCCCTGCCTGTGCAGTGTACAGACAGGGGAACTATGTCACCACCCGGTTGGGCGGCGTTGTGAGGCGGAATAAGGTAGGGGCTGTAGGAAGGGATTTGTTAATGCGGGCCTTGAAGAGGCTCGGATTATAGGAGGGAGGAAAAACAGATGCCGGTAGCTCGTTCCACATAAAAGCCGACTTACACAAAAACGGTAACGGTTCAGCTCGTGTTCGTCGAGTTTCGCGCACGTGCACCGGTGCATCAGGAATCAATGCTGTTAGCTCCTTGGAGCAGGCTCCATTGAAATACCTGTAGAACAGACACAGCATGCCTACATTGCGTCTATGCATTAGAGAAGGCAATCGGTCTGTAAACAACGGATTGTCAATCAGGCGGATCGCTCTCCTTTGCACAGATTCAAGCAGGTTTATTAAGTATTTTGGGGCACAAGCCCAAAGGTGGCTTCCAAATTCAATAGTTGGGCGGACTTGAGACTTGTACAGGGTCAGCAGCTGGTCACTGTTGAAGAATCAAAACTACATGAAATAATAATACATACATGAAATAATAATAAAAATAACACAAAAGAACTAAAAAATACTATTTTATAGAAAAATAAGTATGCAAGTATACACGAAGATGTGAGCTAACTTAAGATTAATAAATAAATAAATAAATAAATAAAAATAAAAGTATGAATCATACATGAAATAATAATAAAAATAACTTAAAAGAACTAAAAAATACTATTTTATAGAAACACAAGTATGCAAGTATGAATCATACATGAAATAATAATAAAAATAACTTAAAAGAACTAAAAAATACTATTTTATAGAAACATAAGTATGCAAGTGTGAATCAAACATGAAATAATAATAAAAATAACTTAAAAGAACTAAAAAATACTATTTTGTAGAAACATAAGTATGCAAGTATGAATCACACATGAAATAAAACTAAAAACAAAAAATATATTAAAATTAATAGTAAAATGAAAAATAAAAAAAAAGTTTATACATATTTAAAAAGATACCAATAAAAATTAAAAATATTAAACATTAAGATTAAAATATAAACATAATTAATATAGATTGTTTAATGCATATAATTGTTTGTGTGCATGTTTATTTATCGTAGGTATTATCTATAAGACAACATGTTTATGTTCAACACTTAATTTTAATTTTCGTGATATGAGACAAGTTGGAGAGAGGTTTTTATTTGATTCAGTAGATCTTCCTATGTCTTCCTCTGGTGTCCCTGACATCTTTTACCATTGACTACCGCGCTATAACACATTATACTTACACTAATTTCTTTGTTCATCCGCTCCACATTCCCAAACCATCTAGGCGTCCTTTACTTAATATTATTCCATTTGCAATCCATACAAATGATACTCCTAAAAATTTTAACATTGTCATTTTATACATAATAATACTAAAATTCACAGCCAAAACTATTGCAAATCAAACTGTACAATACTAAAAACAACAAATAAAATTAAATATCTAGGAGTAATTATTGATAAAAATCTGAAATGGAAGGAACAAATATGTCAAGTAGTAAACAAAATTAGAAAATTAATATATATATTTTTAAGAATTAGAAACTTTCTGTCGATAAAAAATCTATATTTAATTTACTATGCCTTAGTTCAATCCACTTTACAATACGCTATTATTAGTTGGGGATCCGCGTATAAATGTAACCTTCTTCCAATTGAAATTATACAAAGAACAATTATTAAAATTATATTAAAAAAAACCTTTGACTACCCAACAGAACGCCTGTTTGAAGAATTTCAAGTACCTACATTTAAAGACCTATATTTTAAAAACTTATTAATCCAAATTATAAAAGAAAAAGATAAATATCAATTTTTAAATGAAAACAGAACGCGACTTAGACATGTTTTTCTATGCCCAAAACTAAATACGTCTTTTGCACAACATCATTATAATTACCAGGGAAGAACTTTTTTCAATCGTCTACCAGAAGGAATCAGAAGCATTAATGATAAAACCCGAATACTGCTCTCTGTCAAGAGACACTTTAAAAATATTCTGAAGAAAAAAAAAACTACTGTCACTTAATTAATCTCACAAATATCCTTAGTTTTCCATAACTTCCTTTCTTTTTAAAAATTTATTATATTAATATATTATCCTTCACTACTATCAAAAAAAATACTACAGCAAACATACATTTATGTACAATGAATTATTTAAGTACTAACTAACAACAACATTTATGTACACTCCCCTTTCATACACAAGCAAATGTTTCAATGGAAGAGTAGTAAAAAGACCCAAGATGTAAAATGAATTATGTACCATGTAAACATATTATTAAAAATAAAAAATAATTTATGAAAAAAAAAAATTAATCATTCTCCTTACAGTACTACTTACAAGCTTTGAATTCTTTCCGGATCTCCTAATTTTTAACATTATCATACAAAAGTTTACCATACATACGCCTTAGAGGTTTTGATTACATAAAACAAACTAAAATATATCGAAACAATGAAGTTTCGAGGTAACAACACAACTATGAGGTCACGGCTGCCATTTTTTCCGCACTTGCAATTCTCGCAAAAAACAAATGAAAATCACAACCGAGCAGAGCATTCAATTGTTTCACGCTGTGAACCAGAAGAGTCAGATGTAACCTAGCTAGCAATTACTATGCAAGAAGGATTAATAAGGTATTTATAATGACTATTTGGCTTTGTTCGCCATTATTTTCCGGTTAGTTTTCCTCCTCGTGGCACTCGGGTTATGGACCCCGGTGGTGACGTCACGTCGGTGTAAAAGTCATCAGTCAGTGACCTGACCTTGAAAGACGGAGGCCCGGTTTCTCGGCGTGCAGTAAATCACGCAGAGCGATATTTTCAAATTAATAATATCACACTTCATATATAATAGAATAACTTGAACCATATTTTCAAATTTAGAATATCATACTCGGTAACGCAAGAGAAATATGGAAATGGAGTTTGAATGATATTTAAAAATATAAGAATATCACACTTGATCAAAACTGGATTGAACAGAATTTTCAAATTTAGAATATCAAACACAGGGAAATGCGGAATTGGACTTGAAAATATTGACTGGATCGAATGATATTTTCAAATTAAGAATATCACACAATTACACTCGATAAAGGAAATTTTGAAATAGACGGGATTGAATATTATTTTCAAATTTGGAATATTACACTTGGCAATATAAGGGAAACATGGAAATGGACTTGAGATTATAGACCGAATTGTTTGTTGAAGCTTTCATAGTCAGATAGTGACAGTTCAACGACTATAGTTTAGGAAAAAAGTAGCAAAATTCTCCATGATTTCGTATTAGTTTCACGTAAATTAGTTATTCGTTAGCTCCTAACTTCAAGAGTTTTATTACAGCAAGCGTCTATTTCCCAAACGAGCTTCACGAAAAGTAAGCCGGTATCTATTTTACAGTCCAGTGTGCGGGCGTGATACGCCCCGTTCCGTATAGGTACCCTTTACAAACGTGACAGCTGTCAAATAACGGCAAGGAAAATACTTCCCATGGAATGATTTTTGCCGACGATGTCAGAATATTGTTTGTGAAGTTGGAAACAGCCTTAAGGCAGTTAAATGTTAGAGACGTTTTAAAATGTCAGATAATATTATGACGTATTTCTAACATGTTAACCTTTATACATTTTGTAACAATGCACCTTTGAGAATAAATAAGATATCAATAGCTTGACACCTTAAACTTTGCAGTCGGTGGCTTAGTTAGTGCAGATGTTGTGGATACAATAATAATAACTGGATTTAAAAAAAACAATTCGTTGGTTTGTTAGCTCCCATTTTGGCCTACTGTAACACTAACGCTAACTTAAGATGTACCTACTTACAAAGGTTATAGTTTTCCAATAGTATGACGTTTAAACTTTAAATTATAAGGGCCTAGACATTGAGCGGATATTTCAAAGCACAATAAATTTGTGGTGGAACTGCTGTTCCAAAACTGGAAAAAATTGACCTAGAAATTATCGCCAGAAAATCTAAAAAAATTTCATGACGCCAAAACTCACCTCTCGAAAAATTTTGCTGCTTCACATAAAAGTATAGATTTCTGCTACATGGTTAAGGCGATGCCATACGTAGTAATGCAAAATCAAGAGTTTTTGGTTTGAAAATTTGGTCGCCTAGAAATGTTTCAGATGCTTTAATTAAATACTGCAAGTAGAATACATCTAGGCCTTTGAAATAATCGATTATTTTTTAGATAAGTCTTTTTATAAGCCCAGAAAAAAATAATGAAAAGACCTATAAAAACTGCTTTAAACTTCAAAATCTCCTACTTACGAACCCATGTTCGGTTATGATTTTATTGTATAGTGTGGCAAATTAAGTTATTTATAAAATGATCGAAAATTTTTTAAATATTTATGCCTGAACATCCACAAAATAAAATAAAAGGCACTTTTTGGCCATGTTTTTTTCTTGCATATATCAAAACAGGCGGATGGTGTTTAGCAGGAATTTAAACCTTATCGCCATCTACATAAGGTTTGTTATTGATAGCGGCTCAATTTAAAATATTACACGACATAGTGCATCGCCTTAAGAAGATGAGTTTATTCACATGATTAAATATACAGGGTTGAGTTGCATAGAATATAGATCATTAAAAGTCATCTGTTTAACTGCACAGAAGCTAGGTACAAGAAGGCTATACTAACATATCTTCTAAAGATTTTACTGTAAATACAAGCTTAAAAAAATGGCGTTTAGGTTAACAGTTAGGTTTAGCGAAATTATATTAAGGCTCCGTACTAAGCGTTCAGAGATTTGAAAGGGAGATATGTAAATACGAATGTTAGAGGGAGCGCGCTAATATTTAAAAAAACGATAATAATTAAGCAAAAATATCTAATAAAACAAGACTCGTTTGAAATAGGGAAAAAATCTCTCCACCAATGCTTATGTTGCATTTAAAGATACACTGTGATTTTTTCCATATCTATAACATATTAAACAACAGAAAAAAACGACTTTTTATTAATTTTCGGAGCTTACTTTGCGATTTTTTTCCATTGAGGGAATTTCATATAATTACCGTCTCGGCATTACAAATGTATAGATATCACCTTAAATAAAAACATTTTTTTTTAGGTTCCATGATAACTCAACACAGTGATTATTCAACCCATCTTTAAAAAGTGATATAAAGTCTTTAAAAACGATGAAAAATTTAAACCTAACCTAACCTACTTAACCCAGTAAATATTTGTTTTGTTTTATCACTTTCCATGACTTTATATAACTTTTTAAAGATGTGATGAATTATCATTTTGATGATTTATCCGGTCACCATTTTTTTAGGAACTTAAAAACTTAGAGTGCTCAAGAGAAATATGTTACAAATAATTGCTATAGAAGAACACACAATTACAATGATTTGCTCAAACATGGCCCAAACTTTGTCCAAGTTTGCAATTATTAGCTATGTTTTCGTGGAACAAAGGAAGTTCCTTATTTGGCCACTGGTGAGGGCCCTCAACCGAACAATTTCACTCTGTTAAGTAGTTAAAGAAAAAGATAACGATAAAAGACATAAAATAATAATAATCAATTACGATGTGTAGTCAAGAGTTAAGCAATTTAGTCAATATGCGGATGTTTTCATACCCATCTATAAAAAAGATAACATATTTTAATGCCCTAACAGAAAATTAACATTAGACGTAATTAATAGGTATAATTGCGAAAAAAGAATAGAACCTACGTTTAGTTTTAAATATTAAAAATAGTTTGAAACATATAATATAACAAACACTTTTAATTTCATTTTCATAAATGGTTGTTTCAATCTATTGTGTCCGTACAAACAGGTTTCCAACTCGTCTTGGAAGGAGTTAATAAATAAGTGGTTCTTTTAGATTAATTAGGGATTTATTAATACTCCGCGTACTATAAAGGTGACTCGATGGTCGACCTAACTAGTAGCTGGCTAATTGGAATCTGAAACAGTAAGTTTCTCTGAGAACCTTCCCACTGGCCCTGGCGACTACTGGCCACTGGTTCCATCTTGCGGACTTCCACGCAAGCTCTATGCACTGCCATCTGTACGTGCATCTATGAAGCTCTTCCTACAGGTAACGAATGACAATTGCCTAACAGGATTCACGTCTTATTAATTAGGACAAACCTGCCATCATCATTAAAAGGGGAAAAATATTATAATGGAAAATGGCCGACATAATAAAGAATTTCGATTATGAGCAGTGGAAGGGATGTATTCACATGTCCATCATTCTTGGACAGAGTGACCCCCAGTTTTCTACTCATCCCTCATAACTTATTTATTCATAGAATTTCCTTTACTTAAAAATACCTCCACACAGCATTCCCAAAGATGAAATAGGCCCAGAGAGAAATTGTTTTAAACATGATAATAATAAAACTAGGGTAGGGTTAGATAAAATAACATAAATAAGTCGTCTCAATGTGGCTTAACCACAGTTTTATAGTGGCATTAAACGCCGAAATAGCTGCCACAATAACAGACACTAAATTACTTGCAAAATCATTTTTTTTCATTTACTTTAAATTAAAAAACAAACACACACTAACTAAATTGGCAGCGGAATATTGAATAAAACGAGACAAATCGCATCTAAGTGAAATACAAACACGACAGATTTTTTTGGTGTATATTTTAATTATATAACAAAAAATATGTAGAAGCGCTGATTCATCACTATAAGACTATATTCTTTAAAATCCGATGTAAGTTTTTCTAATCGTAAAAAACATGCTAACTATTTTTTTAAGCTAATGGGTAGGCCCCTATCTAATAATTTATTCAGAACGAATTTCACTTACAATCTAACAGTTTTAGATTACGGACTTGTTAGTAAACATAATATACGAAAATACACGTTTCCAAATGTTCAATTTCCAAGAAGCTGTTGTCAGCGAATCGGCACACTAAAGCCAGTAAGTTTAATCTGCGAGCTATTCTCTGGGACTAGATGACAGTGGTTGGCAAGCAGCGGTATTATATGCAGCCGTTTCAATGAGTAAAAATTTATCGCAAAAAAAAGGCAATTTTTAAATAACTTAAAACTCATTTTATTAAAATAATAATTTACGTTATTTTTCATAAAAACGCGCGATTCAAAAATTTAAAAATGTTATTATTATTAAGACATATTTTTAAAACGCAAAAAAAAATTTAATATTTATAATTAAAAAGTCGATTAATATTTTATTTACAAGTTTTTGAATTTGCGACATTGGTGTTAATCGTAGACTACAATAACAAATCATTGAATGTGGTCTTATTCTTATAACATAGCTTACAGCTAACTTAATTTGGATGTTAAAAAAAAGTTTCCCCACCCCTGAACTAGCCGGAATAATCAGATTCGGATATAAATTATTTCTGGAAACGTCTCACATAAACACTCCAAGCGGAAACATGACACAGGTCTTTACCCAGAAATGGATGATCATAATATTCTTGGAAATCAACGTAACTCAGCACCACTGTTCAGCAAAAGGATAAACAGATATCCATCCGTAAGAAATCACTCAAAATGAATAAATAAATTAACGCTTTCAACTTCAACTAGCTCACAAAAACATTTTTGTGAGCTTGTTATGTCTTACCCGAACGATGTGAGGTGTTAGCTAACTGTCAATCTTACCTGTGTGTTTGTTCCTACTAGCGATGAGTCGTTCATGAGTGAGCCGTACAAATAAGCTAGGTCTTTTTGATGAGCCGTATTCATACGAATCCCGGTAAACCTTACCACGCCTCAATGGAACGGTTACTCTTTTTATCAGGAGTTATTTTAGACAAAAAGCATTATTAAAGTTATTCGAGTATTAATTGTTATTACATACTCAGAGACGTGAACGGCGTCTGACAGTCTGACATCTGGACTTGAACATATGTATCCCCACCTAATAAGTACCTAGCATCATATTTTTCACGTGGTACGAGGCGCGCACCGGTACCAAAGGTTGTACGATCATTCATACGCTGAGAGCTGAGAGCCATATCGGGGGGGTCGTAGCGGGGGAGCTGTATTGAGCGAGTCGCCCCGTTCAATTGAGCCGTCGTTCGATTGAGTCGTCGTTCAATTGAGCCGTTGTTTAATTGAACCTTTGTTAAATTAAGCAGTCGTTCAATTGAATCTTCGTTCAATTGAATCGACTCTGAGCCGTAAGAGAATATTAAGCTGGTAGCGAGGCACCCGCTATTAATAAATTTTCGTAGAAAGGTGAGAGTTTCCCACACAAGGCGGGCTGTTCTTAGAAAGCGATTAATCGCAGATTACTCCACGAAAAGCATTAGAAAAACAAAATAAATCATTGAAAACTCACTACCCTTTTATTTTAGAAAAAAGCACTGTAAAAAAAATTCGGTATTTTTAAGACCCCGAAGTAAGTAAGCGTTAAAAGGTGGTTTGGAAGGGAGATAAGAAAATACGAATGTTAGAGGGAGCGCGCTCATATTAAAAAAACGAGAGTTACTACGCGAAAATAGTTAAAATATCTAATAAAACACGAATGGTTTAAAACGGAGCAAAAATCGCTCCACAAATGCTTAAGTTACATTTAAAGATGATTTTTTTTCATACCTATAACATATTAAACAACGGAAAAGTGTTTGTAATAATTTTCGGAGCTTACTTTGCGATTATTTTCGATCGAGGGAGTTTCATAAAATCACTATAACGCGTTTACAATTTTTTAATTTAACTTTTCTTTATTAAATATTTGACGAGTACGATTTTCAGTTAAAAAGCTGGGATTCTGGTTTTCTTTTATCATTTGAATTGTTATGTTTTTTCGGACAAGGTCATTAAATTTTAATACTTTAAATTCTTCAATAATTAGGTATGTTGGATAATCTCTTGGTTTTTTCAATATTATTTTTATAATCAGACGTTGTACAATTTCAACATGGAGTAGATTTGGTAAGTTTTTTAGATTCTCACGGCCAAAAGCATTTTTGTTGTTTGTTTTTGGGGTGTTATGCCGTGTTGCGCTAACTCCTTCTTTAGCCGACGTTTCGGACAGCGTTGCAGTGTCCATCATCAGGGCAGATCCGGTAGATCCGAAGATGTGTAAATTTTGGTTGTCGAGTTTGTGCTTATTTGTTTGTGGCCTGGGTCGGGCCTAGACTTTACAAATCTTCGGATCTACCGGATCTGCCCTGATGATGGACACTGCAACGCTGTCAGAAACGTCGGCTAAAGAAGGAGTTAGCGCAACACGGCATAACACCCCAAAAACAAACAACAAAAATGGAGTAGATTTGTTTTGTATGCAGCTCCCCAGCTGACTACAGCGTATTGGAAATTTGATTGAACTATAGCGTGGTAGACCGATGTTAGATTTTTTTCAATGAGTGGAAATTTCGAATTTTTAAAAATACATAAATTAATCTTCTTATTTTGTTGGTCCTTCTAGTTTAGGTTTTTGTCCATTATTATTCCTAAGTATTTAATTTTATTTGAAATTTTCAATGTGGAATAGTTATTTTTATTATGTTTTTTTAAATTATCATGTATAATTTTGTCAAAATTTTGTGGAATATCACATGAGTTTTTTTCGATTTTTAGAGATAGTAAGTTAAATGTATAGATATTATCTTAAAAAATAACAAGTATTTTTTTAACTTTAAGTTTGTTATAAATAGGTAGAAATTGGGAATGCGGGGGCTTAAAGTAAGTTTGTACAAATTTAAGATTATGAGCCGCAGATCTCCGCTGCCTTTTCAGGCGGCGGCTTTTCTTCAAAAGCTGCAAA
Source organism: Hesperophylax consimilis (assembly GCF_061612785.1). Lineage (NCBI taxonomy): Eukaryota > Metazoa > Arthropoda > Insecta > Trichoptera > Limnephilidae > Hesperophylax > Hesperophylax consimilis. The sequence continues at coordinate 9,493,660 of NC_142856.1, read as the reverse complement.
TTTGGCATTTCATCTGTCTGTAAACTTGTGTGCTACGTTCCGGTTCCGGTTTCAAGATGGTGACCGTTTTAATGGCGGGGAAAGGAAATTATTTAAAACGTGAAGTTATTACGTTTGTTACATGCTTTGATAATCAGCTGCAAAAATGGTTAATTAAGTAGGTAGGTATTTAAGTACCTACTTACAAATCATTAGATTTCAGTGGAAATTTCGGTTTTGATTTAAAATGAGAAATATAAAATTAGAATTTGGAGGCGAGGTCTACTGTTTACAGAACTACTATGTGTATAGTTCTAATAAATTAACGATTTTTGTATTTTTGAAATAAATTAATGAATAAAACCTCAAACTGTAGTATTTAATTATTAAAGACGGTTCCATGATAACTCAACACAGTGACAATTCAACACACCTTTAAAAAGTGATATAAAGTCATTAGAAACGATGAAAAAAAAATTTAAACCTAACCTATCCTACTTAACCCAGTTAATAAAGTTTTTGTTTCATCACTTTCCATGACTTTATATAACTTTTTAAAAATGTGATGAATTATCATTTTGATAATTAATCCGGTCACCATTGAAGACCATATAAACGATTATTAAAAAAAATGTAACAGAAAAATCAAAATAAAAATAGGATAAATTTAAACCTAGACACTGTCTAGATTGCATTTAGTTCGGGATGAGTCTTGCATACATAAAGATAGCAGCCAATAAAATTTGCGGAGAGAACATGAAGAAAATGTTGGTAGTTCTTATTCAAAGCTTCTTTATTTATAAGGAACAATGACTTAGGTGTAATATCAATCATGTCAACCCATCAAAGATGATCCATTTCTCAGGATTTTCTCACTGACCTTCGTCGGAATAATTAATTATAAAAGAATGGCATCCCAAATGATATTGAAGTAGTATTAGCTCGAGTCACGTACCTGAGATAATGTCCCCCCACATGAATTATACAAATTACTGTTGATACATTGACATTACACTAATGGTAAATAATTACAAGAGTCACCTTCAAGCTACGATCACTCGGAATTATTCTGAAAGATATATCATATTAGGTTAAAATGAAAAACCATTTGTCTAGATTAGTTTTTGTTTTTTTTTCGGGTTATATTAATAACAGGTGAATTTGGAAGGTAATATCATATTGCGACCATGAACGCGATTCTTATAGTTCTGAAGGCTAGGCAAATTATTAAAATATTACAAAAAAAACACAAACAAAAAGTTGTGGCCAATCTTATTAATTTACAAAGTTGCATTTTATAGACTTGCAATGAATGCTATTATTTTATAATAAAATGAATATGGATAGTTAAAAGAAAAAAATTATTTATGTAATACCAGTTATCTATTGAGACGAAAAAAAATTTACTAGATTCTTTATAGGTGTCTATGATGGCCTCCGTAGTCCAAGGGATAAAGCTGTCGACTAGCAGGCTGGAGGTCGCGGGTTCAAAATCCGGCGTGCGCAAGTAAATTTTATTTGTATAATTTGTGTTATATCACAATTTGCTCATTAAAAATAATATGAAGTGTATTTGCGACACGTTCCAGAGTGGAAGATACTATGAGTATGGCCCGGTGTAAGACTACCATTCAGAATTGAAACGGCTTTGGCCGTGTTCGGTGACCAGATCTGAATAATCAGGTGCTTCCTCATCTTCCTATTCCCCACCTCCTTCCCCTCATACTACCTTCAGCTTCACAACATACCACAGTTTTGCTGGTTCCAGACGGTTGGGACTATTGTGCGGTATCACATAAAAAAAATAGTACTGTTACCATGTTTCTGAAAATGTAATGAAATTTTAAATGGGTACCTATCGACGTTGTTTAGAAACTTAAGGAAGAAAAAATGGATATATTCATAATCATAATTTATTTATTTTATTTTATTTGGTACAATATTTTTTTTTATTTTTCAAGTTTTCCAGTAATGTAGGCCTCACTGGGTAGCTTGACCGTGCTGAAGCCTTCATTTTATAATATGAAAATATAATCTACATAATACATAATGAGAAAATTATTCATTTAAAATTAAAAATACATAATAATATATTTAAAATTAAAAAATAATACATTGAAAATAATCTTGTGTGTTTGTGAGTGATGTGTGTTTATATTGGTTTTGTGTGTTACGTGTAGGTTTTATTTTTATTTTATGCTGTGACATTTTGGTAATATTGTCTTTAATCCATTTTGTAATTTTGTGTGTGAATTTATTTTTATTTGCCTCAATTTTAATTTCAAGTTTTAAACTGTTGAAAGCTTTTATTGCATGGTATTGGTAGTGTCTTTGTCCAAAGCTTGAATTTACTGTCGGAGTTTTTATGTTTTCTTTGTACGCTTGTCTAACTGGTCTGTTAGTGTTATTTTGTGTATGTTGAAATTTATTTTTTTTGTCAAAAATGTAGTTTAGTAGTGTTTTAACGTATAATTGGCGTAAATATAGTACTTCACAGCTGTTGAATATTTGGTCTGTATCAGTCAGTCTATGTTTTTTTAGTATTACCTTTAAGATCGTTTTCTGTGCGGTTTCTATGTAATTGATAGCCGAAATGGAAGCATTCTTCGAATATATATTATGTATACGATAATCTATTTATATAATAAGAGTGCCTGCGACGTGCGGGAGGTGCGGATTTGAGTTAAAAACAAATTTAAAGTTTTATTCCGTAACTGATTAAATTTTGCACACTTGACCCTGAAAAAAAATGAAGGTCACTGTCAACATTAGATTTCAAAGTCCGGACAATATTGACAGTAATTTAATATTAGCAGAACGCAAAAAAACTAAAAAATATTATGTGATAGCAGTCACTTTGTCGTTTGAAATATTAATGAATTAAAACAAAAACATCATCAGTGTACAAATTAAACTGAATGGGAGGAAAAGTTGGACACGCCTCAGAAGATAGGACAAGGCAAGTCAATTAAATGCTTTAGTCGAAACATGTCACAAGTCCGGATAATATAAGAAGAGGACGTATGAGACGATTTATGAATGTAAATGAAGCAAGGAGTGTGCCAAGACCATAAGTGTGTGGGATTACATCATCTAGCTTCCCTCTGCAGGATAACAGTGGTATGGTTGGATTATACTTACGTTAGTTCCTGGCTCACCGAGCCATAATTTTTCCATAGAATTTATAAACAAATTCAAAGTCGCGTGATTTTAAAATATTAGTTTAAATTCATCATTAACAATTTTTTCATGATTTCAGAGATAAAATTGAACTTGTCAAAACTAGAACTTTTATAGAATCCTAAGCATTTCCAAACGTTGTGTTTGGAAAATGAGAATTAAAAGTAATATTCATTTGGCGAATCGTGAAAGAGTCTGGTGTGTATTTGTATCCAGTATCCGCCGGACATGTAATTGCAAAAGCGAGATAGAAGAGGCAATCGTTCTTTCGCCGAAATGACCGCTGCTGGTCCGCCGTTGGTCAAGTGCTTACTCATTCGAGATCAACATGTGTAAACAGAATGCCGATGTGTCATACATGCAATCAACGTACTGCATATTACTAAAATATAATGCTGCGTATACATTTGCAAGCCGAAACGCGAGCCGAGCCTCGAATCATGGGAAAGGAACGATGCAAAAGGAAGCATAATTCGTTGCGCAGTTCGCAAATGTATTCGTGCCAAAATAGTATGAAAAGCAGTGGCGGTTCGCGGCATATATAATTAGGAGTTTAATCAGAGATTAAATGAGGAGGGAAAAATTACCTCTGGTTGGATAGAAAAATTACACAGAATGTCACTGAAACAAGAAAACATTGCCACAAAATACGAAAAACAGAGATGAAAATCAGATGATTCCTGCTAAATACTAGATTTTCTGTACAAATTTGGTGTTCTCGAAATCTTAAATGAGCTGCGCACCCGGGTACCAATAAAAAGAAGCTAATTCCTAAGGTTTGCAATTCTAGTACTAGTATATATCGGGACAGAAAATAAATAGGAGCTTAATTAAGTTAGCACGTATGTTGTTCATTTTTTTATTCGTTTTTGGACGGTGTTATTCGGACTTGTGGTTTTTTTTTTCACGGATTTTCAATTGCGCGCCATATACCTAACGTTTGTTTTATTTTCTTATCTTTTTCATGAGTGCATTGCACAAATGTTATTTAGAGAAAATAACCACTGATAGACAGTACGTGAGTACAAGGGACATGCCAACCGCTGAATCATTTCTCGTTCCAAGATTGCAGACTGTTTAATTGTTGAAGCGTTACGTTTTATCTGCCATTAGAATGGAAACGCCCATGTAGAGCATCTCATTTTCTTCGAAAGTGAGATATCGTGCTGTCTTATCTACAATTATCTCAGAATTCGACTAATTTTTCACTTTAAAGAGGTAAATTTACAATCAAACAGACGTTACAGTTTGTAATGTATGAATACTGATTGGCTGAACTGTAATGTATGAATGGCTGAACGAAGAATGAGAGGAGAATAAGGAAGATGATTTATGGGACGGTCACAAAACGTAAGTTAAAGGTTTTCAAGAAACTATTTGATTATAAATGGTGATCTCTCCAAGACGTTGTCTCTAATTTAGAACTAGGTTCAAACCTTTATTTACTTATTCACTCCTCGTTTTTTACACCTATACATTGTTAGAGGTAAGTTGTTCAAGAGTATAATAATATGTATGATACATACCATAATAAACCAAATAAAAAAGTACAATACAAGTTATCATAGAGACTTCTGTCGTACAAAGGATTTCAATAATTGTATATAAAGTACAAAATAAGTACTTAAGGTAGTATGAAAGTATTTACAGTAGTTAGTTGGTTCGTTTCGATAGTAAGAGTAAAATATAAATAAATATCAATATAACAATATATATAGTGATATATCTTAAGACGACATAAGACTCTAATAACGGGTGTTTGCTCTACGCTCATATTTTAATTATTTCTGAGGAACGTACAGATGTAAGTAATTTATATTTAAGATTAATAAAAAAAGGAACTCACCATTAAAATATTTTATAAAACGTTTTTCAACTATAAAATTAGCGGTAAGAACTAGATTTTATTTTTCTAGACGATGAATTAATAACTTTCCGAGGGATCCCTCTAGAAACATTTGAGATTTTAGTAATACGTTCATCGGAAACGATTAAAATAAACCCCATGGAAAGATTTATTTTGTAGGCCTGCTAGGACAAAGTAGGTCCGTCCATTACGCCGGGCTGCGCGTCGAATATCGTTTTTACACGACTTCATCACTTGTGTCATTAACACACTTTATTTTAGAGATTTGATAGGGCAAATTGAACCGCAGGTCTCTCCAATAACCAGGACCGCTCGTCGCATATTTTTGTGCACGGCTGCTTCACTTACGTCGTTAAGATTCTGGATTTATTTTAGGGTATGTATGAAGCATTCGAAATTATTGAACGGTGAGCTTTTCACACGATTTTCTTCACGAAACTTCCTGGTCAACCCAACAATTTTAACTTGTAACATGCATTATGAGATATTATGAAGCTATAAAATATCAATTTGCCAAGCAATAATATGAGAATAGACATTAAATTGCTGTTTCCTATGTTATTTTTTCTATGTCAAAGCTGGGCAAGAAAACGAACAGATTATAAGAATCGCATCCAGCACAAATTCTCACCATGACAAATGACATAATAATAAAAAGAATTACGTGAGAATTCGGACCGGCAATAAAAAGGTCGTTAAAGGATTGATCCAACATTAAATAAGAAGTTTTCACATTAGCGTTAAGCCGAGCAATTAAGCTGTATCAATAGATACCAGTAAGATAAACAGATGGGTTCGGCGAACTTGAATCCAGCATAGAGATAAGATATCTTAATGCGTGTGAAATGACCTTCCCATCCGAAGGATGTATAATAATCGACAGTCGGATCAGAAATCATAAACCGTGCATTAAAAACGTTGACCTTGTATTTATGTTTTAAAAATTAAACCCAAGTCATCAACCGCAAATTTACAACACAAAAAAATACACAAAAGAAAAACGTGACGAATTTCAATACAAAAAATCATCGTCACGCTAACGTAGTATCTATTTATGTAGATAGTGGTAGGTACGGAGGATAAAACACAATAGGTGAATCCAAGATTGGAAGTACTTGATCGTAAATAAGGTAAAACCACAGACATAGGAATTAATAGACGAGAAGATAATGGCGAGGGGTAAAATCAACTGTTGAAGAACGAAGGGAGTGAAGCTGACTGTGATTCGTCAATAAATCAATCTGACAGTAAATAGGCATCTCGCATTATAATATCACCATTTACTTCTTAAGAGTAAAATCTGCTTTTGAATGAATAGACATTTTTACATGGGAGCGCAAATTACTCGCCACGTTATGAACAAATTTGCGAAGTCCAAATTCGGCAAAAAAATTCGGTTCTATTTTCACAGTCGAATATTTCGTTTAAGTTTTTAGTTAAGACACTTTTATAAATGTTCATAATTTACTTCCCAGCAACCAACCAGCTTTGTGTTTCGCGTCCAGACGTTTCTCGATGTGATAGTAACAACTGATTCATATTATACGATGTGAATATGCTTAAAATAAAGTAAAATAATGCTTATATATGGAATGTAATACGACAATTGGGTTTATTCTCTTTTTCACATCTATTTTTACAAGTTTTCATAGTACAAGTCAACATTTTGCCGTGTTATTTCGTAAAATGAACCGATGATGCCTCGACCATAGTTCGCACAAGAATGATGACGTCATGTTTTCAAATTTCACTTGAGGCCATACGCGAGCACAGCCGGCTCCAATGGAACCGGTATGGGGAGTGGGGATAATACGCTTTTAAGCACTTAGGGCAGGTCTACTAATATTCATATGTCTATGGGTAAAACAGAAAAACAAGTCGACAAGAGTTTAAAATTTCGAGGTCAACATCTACGCAGCGAGCACTTCGTTTTAGTTTATAACTAGCTGACGTGAACCGGCGTTGATCGGGGTCTTATAAATGGTTTCGGGTAAATACCTGTCTGTCGGGTAGGTTGTGAGGCCTATATAAGATATAAAATCTCGTAGTACATTAGTACGTAGTACAAAGAAAGCGGCCGAAAATTATTTTGTTTACGACTTGATTACAAAACATCGACATTCCTCTACTTTTTATAAATATAAGATGCATGTATTGTATACAGGGTGTATCGGCACGTACCCGACAAACTTTAATCAGCTATTCCTTAGCACATTTGGAGTAAAAAATGTTATGTGCACTTTGCTGTCCGGTAACATTTTTTTTAATAAAAAATTTATTTTTCATATTTTCACCACATGTCACCAATGTTTTATCCTTTGTCAATGTTTGAAAACCCGTCTAGCAATATTTTGTTCGAGTTTCGTTGAATAGTGTACGTACGTACCTACGTTGGCGCGCTTTTACAATCACAACGAAATGGCACAGCACCATTCGTCTCATTTTTAACTATTATTATTTAGTGTGTACGAAAGAGAGAGGACACTTTTTGACGCACTTGCTAATAACAGCTGTTGAACGCGAGAAACAAGGCAAATGACAGTGACGGAGTGTGGATTTTTTTATTTATTTTTTGTTTTTAATGGAAAAAAAATGTTACCGGACAGCAAAGCGCCCATAACATTTTTTATTCCAAATGTGCTGAGGAATAGCTGGTTAAAGTTTGTCGGGTACTTGCCGATACACCCTGTATATAAACCTTCCGGAAGAAACTCTCTAAAGATAGTGAAAACCCTACCAAAATCCGTTGCGTAGTTTAGATGAACTAGGCGCACAAACAGACAGAAGCGGATAGCGACATTTTTATATACTACAGGGTTTTCCAATAAGAGGTGTTATTTTGAATAGCCCGCTATTTCGGTAGATGTTACTTTTGAAGCTGTCATTTTTTGACATTTGACAAGTAGAAACTACGCCATTAATAAAAATGGAACGATACACGCTTCAACAACGCATTGAAATTATTAAAATTCACTTGAGTGAATCAAATGCAAATCATCTTGAGTGATGAGGCCCATTTCCACCTCGGTGGCTTCGTCAAGAAGCAAAATTGTCGCATTTGGGGAAAACGCAAGAGTTAATGTTGAAAAGCCTCTCTATCATCAACGTGTGACTGTTTGGTGCGGTTTATGGTCCGGCGGAGTCATTGGACCTTACTTTTTCGAAAATGAGATTGGAGCAACAGTTACGGTGAATGGATTGCGCTATCGAGAGATGATTAATTTTTTTTATGGCCGAAATTGGATGGTATTGATCTGGACAACGTTTAATTTCAACAAGACGGCGCTACGTGCCACACAAGCAACGAAACCATTGATCTTTTACGATTGAATATCAAAATAACACCTATTATTGGAAAACCCTGTATTTAGAGATCAGAGAAGTATTATATGTAAAAGCCGAAAGGAGTTCATTATAATATAGTCATTTTTTTGGCTCCACCGCATCCTAAAACTAAGTTAATCAATGAAAATAGACGACTTAACATAAAGAGTACCACTTAGCGAAAATTACGCCGTTATAGAGACAATGAAATTATGTATTATGTGTTTGAGCAAAATATAATGAAAACAAAAATATCGCGGTCAGTTTAGTTGTATAAAAGCAGTGTTTAAAAGCGACTGTAAAAGATGAGTTTTCAACAAACCCTTAAAAAACCGCGGGAAACTTTTAGTCGCTGAAAGTAAATCCAGCACTAAATTAAATTATAAAGTATGCAAGCACCTTGATGGGAACTTTCTCTTTTTTGACATTAAAAATCTAACCTAATTAAAATCCTCATTCTTTATTAAATTGCTACAACAGCGTTCGAAATTAAAAAGTTAAATGTTTGAGATAAAATCAGGAATTTTAAATAACATTATTCTAATTATTAGATTATCCCTTCATTCTGCTATACATTCACAAAAATAACAACTAACCACAATATTGAGTCCACAATGGATTTCTGTTATAAAAAAATAATACATGACGCAAAAGTTAATGGTAGAAGAAGACGAGGACGCCCCAGGCAGACGTGGCACGATCAAGTGAATCAAATATTTGAGTCGGAGCATGTCAAAATTTAGAATAAAATACGAGACGTGTATGAGACGATATATATGAGATCAAAGCGAGGATTTTGTGCGAAGACATAGTTGTATGGAAGTCCATCCACTCTGGCTACGTCTGCGATGAAACAGCTTAACGGTAAATCAGATGATTAGTTGGTTAAGTCACCTGAAATAATCAATGAGTCACTTTTAACAAAGATGCCTAAGGTCATTTGAAACAGAGTTACATAAAAAAACCACAAGATTTTTTTTGCAGCTATAAATTTTTTTGTTGTTTGGCGGAAATAAATCTTTATTGAATTATTACTGACACAATAAAATGATATACATTTAATATATGATTTACAAAATTAATAACGACAGAATTATAAAGCCAACAGTACTGGTATGATTAACATCATTAAAATAAATAATAAAATCACAAGATTAATTATGGAAGCCAGCTTGCTTTTAAAGTTCGTGACATTTAAAGGCCATTGATATCAAAAAGTAAAAAAATGATTCAGTATTTAAAAAAAAAACCTGTTTAGACACACTGACTGGCTGACTTAAAAGAAAAACCATTAAAATGACAATTTTTAATGTTTTGAGTAGGAAGTAAAAAGTATATTATTTATGTTATAATTCCAACGGAAGCGAAAATTGTATCAAGCGAAACGTCGAATAATAATAATATTATTATTATTCACCGTTTTTAAGTTTGCTTTGTAGATTATTTAATTTAAAAATAAAAAAAAGACCGAGCGTAGTTTTTTAAATTGACTCCTGCTTTGAATCTACCACCTCGCGTTTCGTTGGTCTATATTTTTTTTGTTTGTTCAGTGACCGGTCAATCCTGTCAAGATGGTAGTCGTGTTTGGTAATACCTTTTTATTCGGCTAGAGCGCATGAGCGTTGCCACTTGCCGTTGCCGTTGTTAAGTCTGAGTAATCAACATTATACGAAGTCTACTGTTCACAGAACCGCTAGTAATAAATGTTTTTAAATAGGTACATAATTAAAATAAACGTTTAGAAAAAATTAAGATACAGTTCTGCCTAAATACAGCTATTTTTTACGAGTGCCATTATCGTTTTTCGCCCTCTTTAGGCATTGTCAAACTATCGTTTGCATAGAATAAAGAATAACACAAGAAAAGCCTTGTGGGCGCGATTCGTGATCCAAGTATTTGGTTTATCTTCTAGCTTTTTCTTTATTCTATAGTAGTTTGCAACTGCAGTTTTAACAAAGCATTCGGAAGGCGAAACAGCTGTCATGCGTAAATAAATGTGTAGGTATATAATACAGCAAAAATAATTACAAAAACATTTATCTTGTCGATGTTGACGTTCATTTTAAAGCCCTAGGCCCCTACCCCGGCACAAGCAAATCGATTAAGTTTTTATCGGCAAAATCGGTCTTGTCACTGTTCCCCAGTACAATATCGCTAATAATCAACAAATAACAGTTGAAGTAGTTTGAATCGGCTTAATTTAGTCGATGTGAATTGTATTTTGTGCGTTAGCGATATTGGATCATTGTCGGGAGTGTTAACAAATAACCAAGTTGTAAAACAAAACTTTTATCGATGTGCTTTTGGTTAAGGACACAAAAGAACGCTAATAAAACAAAAGCAAACAAATATCAACAAGAATTACTATGCTTGTTCTGAATACTTATATTTTAAACGATCTACCTTGTAAATATCGAAAAGAAAACAGGTGAGCCGTGAACATTCTGGGTAAAAGACAATCATAAAGCAACTCCCTAATTCTGTGCCCAGCCTTTGAAAACTCAACGAATACAGATCATAAATCTCAGAGTTTTTCTAAAAAGTGATTGTGTAGGTATTTGATGCAGGCCAAGCGAACGTGAAATGTTACTTGCAACTTTCCTCTTCTCGTAATAAAAACATTATGCGAGGAAAAAAACAAGAAGAATCCCGCAGCGTGGAATTCGCAGGAGATGAATGATTGGATTTCGTTGCTTGTTGACGTCGAGCGTGAGCTTTTTTATACTACGGATGCTGCAAAGAAGAAGGTATTTGAATACATACAAATTTCCGCAGTTAACTTGAAAATAAATCTAAAGCACGACAGAAAAAGACTGATCTTGGTGTACTTTTCAAGAGTTAGGCCCTTCGTACATGGATATACTTACAAGCTACGTGACTGTGACGCCACCACAAGTATCCTACTGATATGCTACTCTTTAATGCTGGTTTCCGTACACGAGCTACACGAAATATACTGAACTTGATAAATTGTTCACCCATACAACGAAATAAATGATATTTGTAGGGCATTCATCGCCGCAAAGGAATTACATAAGAATGATATCAAATGGACTTTCCGACCTCAATCCACGCCTTCTCCGTTCAATCCTTTTTTACTTATTCCGGTAAAGTATAGTTATACATACATGGATATTCTTCCACCTCCAGAACAAATTTAATATTAAAATCCTGTTAGGACGTCATTTCTGTCAAACGAGTAATAGATGCGATAACTAACGTCCAACCCGTAGTCAACGCGGCGCATCATGTACGAACACTAGCAAAATAGTGTGGCGGGTACTCATGAGCGGCGCGTACGCTATGGGTACGATACTCGAGTCGCTTGGAAGTATCTCCTTACAAAATTTTACTTATTTTTTTATATACAGTTTTGTTAACACCTCACTAGGAGAACCCGTGCTGTAGTGTTCGCATGTATTGGGAAAGTGTTATCATGCCGTCATAAGTAAAAACACATCATTGTCCTTGATTTGTCTCGAGCACCTTTTATAGATGATCTCTAAAAGTTGGTCTCCAAAGGCAGAATTCACAGTTCACTGAATTCTCTTCACACGATTTCCAGTCACCAGTTTATTTCCTTTTTGACTGATCTTGGGGGAGACGAAGGGGGGAGGGAGATTAATTTATTAGATTATACAAAATTCTTTTAGCCACTCAACTAATTAGTTTCCATTTATACTTGATTTTACAAATTGCGTTAGTGCCTTCCGGGAAAAATTAATAAGAATATTGAAAGATGGGAAAAATATAATAAGGTAACGTAAATACGTAAATTTCCTCGACATTTAGGTAGGCGACACATTACGCTTTACGCATCATGGCTTGGTTTATTTCAGCATATCGCTCGCCATACACTACCAATTCGAATGTATTGCGAGCGATACGCTGATATAGGCTAAGCCACGAAAATATAGCGTGGTCTGTCACAGGCTTTGTGTAGAAATCAACGAATATCACCGTATATTATTAAAAGATAAATACCTTTTTAATGGGAAGATATCGTATAAAAGGAAGAACTCACCATTATAATGTATATACCTACGCCATCCCGTTTGTTGCTTGACTTTTAGACTTTTTATGTGATTTTTTTTTTACATTAAAATATTTTATGTAACGTGTATTTTATGAGTAATTAATTGTCTTTTAAAAGGTGATATCTGAATTATTGATATGCAAAATGTCTATGTTTTAATAATATTCGTTTTTCAACTAGACTGGGTGTCCGGGGGTAAAGTACGCTAAATTCGGGTAAAAATAGAATTTATTTAGAAATTCCAACATTTTAACATAGTTTTTAGGTTAAAAAGTTCAATTGTTTGTATGGGAAAATAAACAATTGAATTTCGAAAAAAGTGAATTTATCTGTTTTACTTATGTAAAATCTATCTAATTATCTACCATCGTGTAAAATCACCGCCCGAAGTTAGCGCACTGCAAGTTAGGACACCCTGTATGGTTGGTTTTCGAATTATTTCTACAAAACGATACCAAAGTAATTGCTTCCTATGAAAAAAAAATTGATTTAATAACTTTCAGTATTTTAAAACATTATTTGAAAATGTTTGCCTTACTATGTGCTCTACGAGTGCTCAGGTCCTGAATTTATAATTTTATAAAATTCAATATTCAAAGTTATAGAGCCGACAAGGTTGCGAAAAATGTTCGTACTTTCCATTTCTGTATCCATCCTCGTTCTGCTCCATTTAATCACGTTAGCACGCCGAAAAATATTTTAAGGTAAACATTTTACTAAAATTAATCTCTGGAACTACACTGAATCCTTAATTGAAAAAGGTTAACTTAACTTGTGCTTGACAAGTACACTCGTGGGAGATCCCATGCACTTTTCTATACTCCGAAAGCGAGGACTTTTGCCTATCAGATCAACGGGTAAATCAACAGAGCGACTCCACTACTTAACGATTCTGCATTGACCATAGTCATTTTCAACGTCACTTACAGAGAGTTCATTATCTTTTGGCAGAGTTCCTAATAAAGTTCTGACAAAGACACTACCAAAACCATGCTATAAAAGCTTTCAACAGTATAAAACTTGAAATTAAAATTGAGGAAAATAAAAATAAATTTACACACAAAATTACAAAATGTATTAAAGAACAAAAAAGACAATATTACCAAAATATCATAGAATAAAATCTACACGTAACACACAAAACCAATATAAACACACATCACTCACAAACACACAAGATTATATTTTTAAATGTATTATTTTCTCTTTAAATGTATTATGTAGATTATATTTTCATATTATAAAATGAAGGCCTCAGCACGGGCAAGCCACCCAGTGAGGCCAACATTACTGGAAAACTTTGAAATGTAAAAAATATGGTACCAAATAAAAATAATAAAAAAAGTATCAGATAAAATCGAATGTTTTATTAGGACGGCGGAACACATATTAATAAAAATACTGATATTGTCGCATTCCGTCATGATATTTATAAGGAAAAGAACACGTGTTCTCGATATATTCTGAATGACTAATATTTTATCAGTAAACTGGAATGCTATCTTTTTTCAACAGGATCATTTTTCTCCGTTGAGGTAAGTGGATAGTTACATTGGAAATAGTTGCATTAGTTTGAATGCAAACATTGCAAATTTCACTGCATTGTGTACGTTTGAGAAAGCCACGTGAAGCAACCAACGTCACGCGTTAGTAATTTTTTACTCGAATCTAAATTAAGATGCCGAGAATGTGTAGGTATTGGGATGCTGCCGGCAGTAGCTCAAGTCGCCACAAGACGGATAAAACACATATACATATATATCTACACTCGCGGCGTCATTCTTATTTTCAACATCTGCAAGTTGTGTTTAGAATGGGAAGTCGATGAACGAGGTGTACGTGATCCCAATGACAGGAGCCAAGTTGCATACATCACATCGGAGAGGATTGATGGACTTATAAGAGAAATAGTAAGTACAGGGGTTATATAAATTATTATTTATAAATCATCCTAATTATGAAGCAGAAAATATGTTGGCGTTCAGGAAAACTCTACAACATCACTTTTGTGGCTGAAATGTCTGGGTGCCGTTTCCGTCATGAGATATGGGGATTTTAAAAATTCATGTCTGCCAAAAAGTAAAAAAAGACGTCATATTATGTTATAATTAATGTAAAAATGTAAAGTGCAAACACTCTTTTGATTTTAAATGCAAAACAGTTCTTGGCATGTAATTCGCTGTAGTTTCAAAAAACCTTTCGTGAATTTTGGCTAATTTGAATCACCAGCGAAGCTAAAATACTAGAGAGTGTTGATTGATTTCATTGAAGAGCTTTGAAATCTTGTCTAGGGTGAAGTCGGGTAGGGAAAGTGTTTTGTAATTAGTAATCAGAGAGAGAATAAGGTTTGTTTCGTTGTATTGAAGCACTTTCATGAATAGGCTTTATAATTACTGCATTGATAGTTTCCGGACGAGATGTAATTATAATACTACGTATACATACGCGAGCCGAACTGCACAACTGAACCTCAACTTACGGGAAAAGAACGTAGCAACAGCAAATGACGCGAAAGGCCGCTTGCAGTTGCTTCGTACATTTCCCGTAATTCGTGACTCGGTTCGCAAATTTATACGTACCATAATGACAACACTCATGAGGATGTTTATTTGGCAAAATGAGTTTATATGTCATTTATATATTGGCTTAGAAAAGTTGGTTTTTATATCCCATTCTATACCAGCCTTTCTGTCTGTTTTACTGGGTATTAACTCTTGACAGGCTAAGATGCCAAACAAAATTTCTGTAACCAAGTGCGTCTTCCGACGACCCCATGATTCTTCTCTCTTATGGGCTTTTCAACTATAGAAATCCCAATTATTCAGTCTATTATTAACGGTAACATATGTATTTGCGCAGGATACGTAATATACTAAAATGCTATGACAAGTATAGAAGGAGGCTCGTAATTTTGTGTACTCCATACTCCCCCACTTGGCTGCTGGATAGTTGCCTCACCGATTGAAGGAAAACTGCCATATTAAATCAAAAATTGAATTTTATGTTTCTGATAATTTCATAAGAGCGCGCAGGCACAAAACTATTGTTGTTCCGAGATGCAGAACTAACCTACCATTGGTAATGACGCTCTGAAAAATGATTCTACCAACAAATAATTACTTCCGTGATTTTATATTATTTTTTAATGTAAATACCGCACAAGAGTCCCAACTGATCCAATCAGTGAGACGATGGCATTCCCAATTGGGGTATGTTGTTATGAGGCTGACGGTAGAGGGGGGGGAAAGGAGATAGACGAGGGGGGTAGGGTAGAACCTGGACATTCAGATCTGGTACCAAACTTCTGAATGAAAATCTTACACCAGGAATACACTAATAAATTAAAAATATCGTTAGTATTATTTAACTATATGCAAATAGTATATAGTTAATATACAGGGTGTATCGGCACGTACCCGACAAACTTTAACCAGCTATTCCTTAGCACATTTAGAGTAAAAAATGTTATGGGCACTTTGCTGTCCGGTAACATTTTTTTTAATAAAAAAAATACTATTCATATTTTCACCACATGTCACCACTGTTTTTTCCTTTGTCAAAGTTTGAAAACCCACCTGGCAATATTTTATTCGAGTTTCGTTGAATAATATACGTACGTACCTACATTAGCGCGCTTTTACGATCACAACGAAATGGCATGGCGCCATTCGTCTCATTTTTAGCTATTATTATTTAGTGTGTATGAAAGAGCGAACACGCTTTTTGACACACTTGCTAATAATAGCAGTTGAACACGAGAAACAATGCCAATGACAGTGACGGAGTGTGGGTTTTTTTAATCATTTTTTGTTTTTAATTGAAAAAAAATGTTACCGGACAGCAAAGTGCCCATAACATTTTTTACTCCAAATGTGCTAAGGAAAAGCTGGTCAAAGTTTGCCGGGTACGTGCCGATACACCCTGTATAGTAGTAATGCCTTTCTGAATTCAAACGGCAAAGTGAATTTGTGCGCAAAGCAACAAAAAATCTAAGATCAGAGGGAAGAGGTGAGAAGATCCACCGGACGACGTGTCGAGACATGAGAAGAGATGAGATAAGAAGACCAAAGGAGTTGTGTATCTAATCGCTAATGGGAGGTTTATATGTTGAGGATGTATGGAAACTGACGTGTTAGGTGGAAGCGAGGAATCATCAAATGAGTTTTTGAAGTGAAACTTCTTTAGGCGCGTAATGGATTTTCGATGGACGGAGTAAAACCAAGTCAGGATCGACACGAAAATGCGGGTACCCCCACCACCGCTCACCGTTCACTGTCCCTCTCTCACCATATGCGCTTGTTGAGGTGGGGAAGCCGCTCACGAACGTTCTCTCTCTTCTCTTCTTTCCTCTCTCTCAGACACCAGCGAACTGCGCCACGCCAAGCATCAGCTGCTTGGTTAGTATACTGCGTCGTGAGTGTAATACGAGTGAAATACGTAATTGATTGTGGTTCATACGGTTTAACAAAAGAAGTTTCACTTCTGTCTTGCGTAGGCTTGACACACCCACTTTTTTTTCTAAAAGAAACACATTTATAGTTATTTAAATTTCCAATTTATTGGAATAACCTTTGAAGCGCCAACACATCAAAAATGTTTACCATCAAATTTTAGAAATAGATAATTCCTAGAAGCGTTAAATAGTTTTGAAAGAAAACTGATTCCGACCATTCGCATTAGACTCTTAGACTCCTAGGCCCCAGACATGCCAATTAAATCGATTATCTATAACAAGAAACAATTTCGATATTGGATCAATTATAATTCGGAAATAAGGTCACCCCAAGTGGTTTGCTACGTTTGGTGAATTAGCAGGTGTGTCCGGGTTCATCGGGTAGGGTGTGTTCAGCGTTCAGATCTTGGCGGCGGATGCACCTGCCCATCAACTGCGTGTCGGGTCGGGAGAGGCTAGTTTGGAGAGACCCTTTGGCCTCTGCAGCTGGTCTCTCTGGATCCATCGTCTTGCAACGGAGCGGGAGGGATGGATTCACACGTCCGTCAATCCTGGACACATTGACCACCAGATTCCTACCCACCCCTAATACCTTTTTCTTTCCCAGAACTTCCTCTGCTTAAAAAAACCCCCCACACAGCATTCCAATGATGAAATTTAAGTTATCTTCCCCAGGGTCTCCTGTGTGGGGATAGTGTTAAAAAAGTAAAAATTGAAGTTTATTATAACTTCGGTCTTTTGTGAGACTAAAATAAGTGGGTAGGGGAAAGAGATGGACAAGAGCAAGGTGTGATGTATTTGGCTTTTCGGATCTGGCCACCAAACACATCTAACGCCAATGTAGGCAACTGCAACGTTTCGATTCCAAATGTTGGTCTTTCACCAGGGGCTACAGGAGTATACTAAATCTTAAATTACAAAGGATAACAAATTATTATAAGTAATAATAATTACTCGCCCGAAATATCCATAAAACTTGAAAATATCTCCCGAAAGTACATATTGAAATATTTGGCGGGTTGGGAATAAGCCGACATAGCTTAGTGGTTCAGAGCACCTGACAAGCAATCAGAAGAAGCTGGTTCAATTCCCGTCGGGGGCATTAATTTTTATTCGGGAGATATTTTGAATTTGTATGGATATTTCAGGCGAGTAATTATTGCTTAGTTATCTTTTGTGCCAAGCATAAAATAACCCTGTCTTTAACATACATGAGTAATGTTATCCAATCACTTATATAAAAATACTACTCATGTCCGTTGATAGGTTTCGCAGTAATCCTTAATTGAATAATTTAACGAAGGTCGTATAGTGAAAATCCTCGGAACCCCTCGTTAACTCGCCACTCAGGAAGAATCCAAACCAACTCTATGAAACTATGCTAACTCACCCAGAGTGGAATCATTATCAATAATGTCTTAGTACATAGATTGAATACGGGGTAGAATGTCATCGTACAAATATCGAATATGGGGTACAATGTCTTGATACACAGATTGAATATGGCGTAGAATTTCTTGGTGCAAATATTGAATATGGTTTAGAATGTCTTGGTTCACAGAATGATTACGGGGAAGAAAGTCTTGGTGCACAGATTGAATATGGGGTAGAATGCCTTGGTAAACGGGTGGAATATGGATTATAATGTCTTGGTGCACAGATTGAATATGGGGAAGAATTTCTTGGTTCACAGATTGAATATGGAGTATAATGTCTTTGTACACATATTGAATATGTGGTAGAATGTCTTGGTACAAACATTAAATATGGGGTAGAATGTCTTGGTACAAATATTGAAAATGGGGTTCAATAATAAGGTACATAGATTGAATATGGGGTAAAATTTCTTGGTACAAATATTGAATATGGGTTAGAATGTCTGGGTACACAGATTGAATATGGGGTTAAATGTCTTGGTACACAGATTGGATATGGGGTAGAATATCCTCGGTACACATATTCAAAGATTTAGAGTTCCTAAGTGCAAATAAATCTGGAAGTGTGGTGAAAATACGTGTTCAACATGGAATTCATAAAAAAATTAACGATTTTAGCGAATTGCCAAATCGGTTAAAAAAAAGTGTCATTTTGGTTCCGGCAATATCTAGATTTCCCTTCAGTGTGTGGAGAGCCGGTTATAGCTGTGTCGCATTTTTATGTTTTTGGGGTTTAGAGGAGAGAAAGCAGAAGAAAGGATATGTCACTAGTGATTATCCGTGACAGAAAAAGTCACAAATCCAAATCATCCATATAAAAAGCAATAGAGCACCTGGCATCCTCATATTGGGAAATACATAACAATCAGGCAATCTTGGTGTCACAGAAACATTTGCATTTCAGTTCAAATCTATACCAAATAATGTTTTTAAAAAATCTGCTAAATTATCAATAATAATACTTTTATGAATATCTTTTGCAGAGTGGAGGAGTGACTTCTTTCCCATTAGTATTCCCTCATATACAAAAATACAACCGGCAATATCAATTAAATACTAATCTATTATAAATCTTTTTTTTAAAACGAAAGACAAACATTCCCGGGTTACGAATAACCTGACTTAATTTTACTTTAATCTACTACTACCATCTCAGTAAGCGGAAAATGTCGTGATCGGGGACTTAGCCTGTCGAGGAACTGAACTCACGACGTCTGGATGGGACCGAGAAGCGATGCCAACTTAGCCACTGACCACTGACAGGTATATATTATGTTAGTGATTTGGAATTCTAGAGCTTATTAAATTGACCAAATACGGATTAATCACACGTTTTTATCCGAATCAAATAAACCTACAATTATTAGTGAAAATCTTTCATCAACACCACCGACATAACGATCAACACACTAAGGACGGGTGGTTTCGGAGAACTTGAACAATTCTTCAAATTTCAGAGTTAATTTTCAAGTTCTGTGAAAGATATTTTTAAGTTCTGTTTTTATTTCAGTTTTGTCAAGCAACTAGCCTATAATGATATAATAACAGAATTTGAATAGGACTTTCACAGAACCCGTAAATGAACGTTGAAATTTGATGAATTGTTCAAATTCTCCGAAACAACCCGTCCTAAGTCTACCAAGCATTAACAAAATTAAATTCAGAAGAAATGTTCGTTGACAAAGTTCTAACTAATTCCCCGTGACTAGCATTCAAACACGACATTCCAAATACCTTTCCCTTCGTAAAAGCAACAGAGTAGATTCGTAATAGTATGCGCGTCCAGACCTAGACCTACCTCACTGCGAGATCTATTGGATTGCCGGTTCTCAACGACGGGAACGACAAAGAAATAAACAAAAACAGACTGACAGCCGAAGCGGACTGGTCGCCTAGCCGACGAAATTTTTTACCGAACCGGTATAGTATTCTAGTCATTGTATTTAGTCAATAATACTTATGGAATGTTTGCATCTAGCTTTGCGCACGACAACGGTAGGGTGAGATTCTACACGTCTAGAGGAATATCTACTTGTACGAGTTGATTATGCTGTAAACTAGAGAAAACCTTATACGAAAGTAAGAGTTCATTTGCACGTTTTTTGAACATTCGGTTTGTTTTCTATAATTAACTGAATTTTAAACATTCTTGACTATTTTAATTGCCATATTCTGTCAGACATTTTTTTTATAAATGTAAACAAAAGTTTCTAACTAAAATTACTGATAAAAAAATATATATAGCAACACAAATATTTTATTTTTATTAAAGTTAACTAAATTTGTTCCAAATTGCGGTCGGAAACATTGGTTTCAGGGTGCATATATATATATATATATATATATATATATATATAGGGTGCATATATACATATATATATACATTTATATTTTTGGTTAAATTTTAGAATTGAATTGCCATGCTATTGTCCAGGGAGTAGCTTATTAGAATATTTACTTGTTTTGGGGTTATTTTTTATCCATGCAAACATTTTACCTACATAGTATCTTTGCTTATAAACACTCAACATAAACTTCCTGTGTTGAAGTTTATCTGATCATCTGCATGTTTTATCAATATCTTACTGGTTTTAAGTACTTACGTAGTTATGCTAAATCCTACTAAATACTTGTTTTTTCGTGTGTTTCCATCAGTAAGTTTTCGCAAGGTGGTGTGTTTGTATTTTTGTAAGCGCCACCTGGTACAAAAGTTGACATTATGGTTATTAACGCGCGGGAGTTCGTGCCGGGTGTGATTGTCGAGGAATGGACTCAACTCAACCCGGGTGGCCACTGTGTGCACTGTGAATCAACCAGAACATGCGAACTGGACAACATTTTTAGTTATTTTATACATTAAAAGAAACTACATATTCAAATTTTTATTTAGCATACAGGGTGACAGGGTGTAACAATACGCTTTCGGCAGACTTAAACCAGCGATTCCTGAGCTAATTTGAAGTTAAAAAATAATTGCAGAGAGAAAACAATCTTAACTATAGGGTTTTCCAATAAGAGGTGTTAATTTGATATTCAAAGAGCTATCGAGAGATGATAAATGATTTTTTATGGCCGGAATTGAATGGTATTGATCTGGACAACGTTTACTTTCAACAAGACGGCGGTACGTGCCACACAAGCAACGAAACCATTGATCTTTTACGGGAAAAGTTTCCGGACCGTGTTATCTCTCGAAGAGGTGATCACAATTGGCTACCGAGATCTTGTGATTTAACACCTTGCGACTTCTTCCTTTGGAGCCACGTGAAAGAGAAGGTCTACGCCAACAGCCCAGCGTCGATTCAAGACCTCAAAGATGGAATTCGTGAGGCTATCGAGAACATAAGGCAGCCACTTTGCGATTTGGTTATGGAAAATTTCATGAAAAGGATATGGTCCTGTGGTCGTGGTGGTTATTTGACTGATGTTATTTTTCACTATTAACGGCATACCTTCCTCTTTATAATGAAATAAACATTCGATAATTTATATTAAGAAATGGCATTTTTCTTTGAATATCAAAATAACACCTCTTATTGGAAAACCCTGTAGATGATCTAGACAAATAGGCAGCCATGAAAAATCAAATATGAATTAAGAAAGGAAATCAATGTGTTGTAAATTATTTGTCCAATTTAACAATAAACCCTTGTATTTTTTACGTTTACGAAAGCCCCAAAATATGTAGGTTTTGGTTAAAAATATTGATTAAAAAAGCGATTGCTCTCATAATTCTTACAATTTAATTATTGTTATTGATATTGTGACAAGAATTATTAATTGAAAACCTGAGATTTTGTTTATTTGAGTATTATAACTTTAATGTTCCGAAACAGATTATACAACTTTTTTTAATTTTTTTATTTGATAATTTGAATATTACATATAATCTTGAAATGCATAAAATGCAAATGTTAACGGTAACCGGATAAAACAAAACATTGAAAAACAACACGATAAAAATAGGTTAAGTTGCGTTATGTAAGTTTATGTTAGGTTAGGTTTGTTTGTATTTTTCTAATTCTTTTAAAAAAATTCCTCGTGATCTTTTTTGTCATGGAACCATTTAAGTATGACTCTATTCAATGAAAAAAGATCATATGAATACTAAATAATGTATTATTCATGAATATTGTCCAGCAAAGTTGTTCTGGTTGTTTCACTGTGGGACTTCAGTACTCGTGCGGACGAGGGTCGCGTGACGCTGGTCGCTGTAGTTGTTCTTCGAAAGCGAAGCAGAGTTCGTTATGGGCGGCGCGCGGGCGGACCGCAAACAGTGCGATACGATCGCTATTTGTCGTGTCCACCTGAAAACTACATGGATAACTTCCTTTCTCGAAATTACCCGGAAAACTTGGAAAATGTATTATTCAAGATTAAAAGAAATCACCGCAAGAAGCAGGCTGTTTTGTTAAGTGGTCGCACCGTTGCAGATACCCACTCGTATATTATGGAAATTGAAAGCCAACAGCTGCAGGGTTTTTTTTTTTAATTCTTCAAACCATTGCAAGTTTTCCCTTTTTTCATCACTTATGTAACAAAAATAGAGATTACAGTGAGATTCTCAACGGCGGAGCAAAAAACAGTTATTCAACAACAACACGAGAAGGAGACAACGATTGTTTTAAATAATGCACTAACTCCACACGGGAGATCTTAAGCTTTTCCACAAGGCTTTCGGGATGTTGTTTGGAAGGGTTTTTAAAGGAAAGAAAGAGTGAATCTGCTTACTAAAAAAGACCCATGTTTATGGAGAAAATGAACTCAAACGTCTGCAAACCCATCAATAACTGAAATATAGAACATAAAAATGAGTCGTAAAAATGACACGTTCTTATGCGGATGACGTCAACCCTGTACATACACAGAAGCAAATTAAATAAGGTATATCTTGAGCCTTTTGGGAATCATCAATAAGCGAAAATTCTTTTAATTTCTTGCTCATCTCATCGAAGGTGAACGCGATTGGCTTGTACCGATCAACGTGTAAGAGATTAATGACGCTTACATATCGAAGCACCTCCCATTGAATGATGTTTCCCCAGTAAACCAAAATAAATATAAATACAAATCTAGTGGTATGCTCCTTATTACCACTGAGAGCTCCATTGCAATTATTTTTATTCTGTTACATAATATGCGTCATTTATGAGAAAGAAATAATAAAAAAACGTAGTAGTATCAACTGATCTATCAGCTAAATCCCCTTTAACAACAGGTATCTCTACTCTCCACAAGTTGGTTGCCACAATTATTTTCAGATAATTTTCCCATACCATAAATCAGGGTTCGACCCCCCTGTACGCCCTCCGAAAGTCTCGAATTACTCCCCAAGGCACTCCCGGAGTAACGAGCATCTTATACTTTAATTACACAACAAGCCATTCGTTAGGGGTGGTGTGATATGATTATTTATGGATCGAAAACACGGATTCTGCGGCAGGGGACGGTCCCGAGATGCTGCGCCGTTATTAGACGTGTAAGATCGTTATATGAAGGCTGGAAGATAATTGTGATGGAATAATAGAACGGTAGTTTTAGGGAAGATTGCTTTGAATAGGGAAGTTTTCACGAAGCTGAAAAATAAAACACGAACGAGAAAAATCTACACAGAGAAACTTCTAAACTTACTGAAATGAAATACTATTAATTTATTCAAAATCAAATTATTAAGGACGAGTTGTTTCGGAGAATTTGAACAATTCATCAAATTTCAACCTTCATTTCCGGGTTCTGTGAAAGTCCTATTCAAGTTCTGTTAATATATCATTATAGGCTATTTGCTTGACAGAACTGAAATAAAAACAGAACTTGAAAAAATCTTTCGCATAACTGGAAAATGAACGTTGAAATTTGATGAATTGTTCAAATTCTCCGAAACAACCCGTCCTAAGTGTCAGTTACTCCTAAGAAAGTGTCAGTTAATAGCGAATGTTATATGAGGACGGTGATACACGTGTTCACACAAATATTGATAATGATATTTTGTTTTATTTGGGAAAACCAACAGATTTTTTACTTTCTAAAATAATCAACTTATAAAAAATACAAATAATATCTAATGGTAGGTTTTCACTTAAAAATTTAATTATAATAACAAACTAAGGGTCCAGTACCCGTGGGCAAAAAATATTTACAGAAAATACTAAATAAAGTAAAAATAACATCGGATATAAGAACACAAGTAAATTACAATATATCAATTTTATCCTCACACAAGACCAATAATCACCAATATATGCATATACCTACAACTAAACTGAACAGATGTTTATAAAATGAATCACTCGTAACTGGACAGGGTTCATATCAACAACATGATAACTTGCAGTATGTTATTAATTATTATTTAATAATAGCTAAGGTATCTTTTTAAATGTTCTTAAACTACACGAAAAAATGTCAATATAATTAAAATTCTTATTGTATAGGGTACAAGCTCTGAATATAAAAGCGTTTTGTCTGAGATTAGTAGAACATTTTTGAAGATGAAAAAGTGATTTATCTCTAGTTCTAAAGCTTGGGACTCTAAAATTAATCTCAGACAAAAGGGGCGAACAATCAATAAGGCCATTGATAATTTTATATATCTGCGGAGTCTCTTCTAGTTTTTAATTCCGTGGTTACCAATATTCATCTTAAAATTTAAATGATTGACGATTTTTTTTTTGGATGGCTTCAATGCGCTTTACATAAATATTATATTGAGGATTCCATATGGGAGAAGCAAATTCAAGATGACTGCGAACATAAGAAAAATATAATATTTTAATATATATTGATATATATTAATATATATTGATATTGTCGGATTCCTTCATGATATTTATTACGAAAAGAACACGTGTTCTCGATTTATTCTGAATGACTAATATTTTATCAGAAAATCGGCATGCTATCACATTTTAAGAAGATCATTTTTCTCCGTGAATAACAACTATATTATGATTAACTATTGTATAGTTCACTCTGATGAGAATCAAGTTCGAGAATATTAAGTTTGTGGTCAATAGATGATAGTAATTTTCATTTATTTTGGTTCATCATGATAACAACTAACCAATGAAAACTATAGAACCTTAAGTTGAAAACTGTTTTCCTGGTAGAAGTATTTTTTCCACGATCAGGCTTACCATATTTGACCTTAGATCACAGACACGGAAGTTAATAAGTGTGCATCACAAACCGTTCCTTTTAGGGTAAATCGAGAAGACAAAGGGAATGTAAGGCCAGATAATTCGGTTGTAAGGAAATTGGAATCCTTAAGTCTTTAGTCCTTGGTCGAAGGTCACGATTACTTACCTGAAAACAAAGAAACATCAAAATTAGTAATTTAATATATTTACACAACGCATGGAAACATAATATAAAGATAAAAATAAAACGAAATGGATGGAAAATAAATAAATAAAAACTTAAGTTTATTTTTTTACATTAGCTCCACACATCATGGGGATGCTTTGCGGAAGGCTTTTTTAAGGAAAGGAAGGAGGGGAATATCTGGGAAGGAAAAAGGAATAAGGGATAATTAAAAATCTGAGGGTCATTCATTAATTCATCTCTTCCAATGCGGTGTAAGGTTGAGAGAGTTCTGCTGGAAAGGTAAAAATATCTCCCTCCACCAGTCTCTCCAAATCCGGTCAGCCACATAGTAGTTGGGCAGAAGCATCAGCTTCCAAGACCTAGACAATCCTCACCCTTTTGAGCCCGGGCATCCGTGCTAAGACACCAAACGCAGCGAACCACTTTGGGTGATCTATGGCAGAGGTATTGGTAATCCAAATAATGGCGGTACCCCCCCAAATCGGTTTATTATAACCAAAATAATCAAACAGAAATGATTGAAACCCTGATATTTCGGTCAAAATAATGATAATTGCGTATTAAGCGTGCTTACAATATATAATACGGATATTTTCAATCAAATCACATTAAAATCGTATTGAAAAAACCTGGTTAAAACGAGCACTAAAATCCAATTGAATGACTGTTACAAAAACAGATACAGCACGTTATGGCTGAACAATATGTGAAAAACGCGAAAATACGCGTACAAAAACGGCTATAAAATACCCGAAATACGAGAGCACACCCATTCCGACGTACAAGAGAGAGATTTAAAAATACACTGAATTTAACGTTCACGTAAATTAAAGTATTATCTTCATGAATTGTGCTTATAAATCTGTGTTGAATTTTTACATAGCTCCGTAATACTGGCATTGTCATTTCTATTTAAGCTCTTGTGAAATATCGTCGCTGTAAAACCATCGTAACACTTAAGCTTAGTAGGGCGTAAGCCTCCGCTGAAATGGAATCCGTTCTGTCAATGAAATGGAGGTAAAGATATCAATATCGGAAATACGATGGAATGTTTATAAGATTGTCAAAAAGTGTTCCATTGACAGAATTTTTCTTATTGGAATTGACGATAAGATAGGAACTTGAAGTAGATCAGTAGCGTAACTGAAAAAGTGTGAAAAACGGCTGTAAATTTGAGTATTCTTTTAATATGGAAATCGACAAAAAAATATCAAGAAATCGCATCAACAAAAGAAAAAGAAGTTAGCATCTATTTCAAAACACAAAAACCCTAGATCTGCCTGAAAAGTGTTGTCCCAATCACTTTAGTTTTTAGAATTGTTTTTTTTACATTAATAGCGTAACTGAAAAAGTGTGAAAAACGACCGTAAATTTGATTATTCTTTTAATGTGAAAATAGTCGAAAAATTCCAAGAAATAGCATCAAAAAAAGAAAAAGAAGTAAGCATCTATTCCAAAACACAAAAACCCTAGATCTGCCTGAAAAGTGTTGTCCCAATCACTTTAGTTTTTAGAATTGTTTTTTTACATTAACTCCACACAGCAGGCCTGCTGAAGAAAATAATTTCCATGAGGGCCTATGTCATTTTTGAAGATATTGTGTGGAGAGTCTTTTTGAGGAAAGAAAGGAGAGGGTGTCCTGGGAAGGTGAAGGCAGGAATCTGGAGATCAGTGTGTCCAGGAATGGCAGACGAATGAATATATCCCTCCCACTGCGGCATAAGGCGATGGGTCGAGAGGTTAAAGGGTCTCCTCAAACCCCGATCTGGCATGCATGTACCCCATGATTTCTGGCACCCCTGCTAAATCACCAAAAGTAGCGAACCTAGGGTGATTTATGGCAGAGGTGATGTTTGGTAATAAGTTGGGTTTTCAAGCGATAGATGGAACCAGTCATAAAGCTTACTCCAGAGTCCGATAGATGTCGTTAGAGTGTAGCAATTGCCTGTGGGATATTATTGCCAGACAACAAGCTTCTAGAAACAGAGAATTACCAACCCTCGGGTAATGAACAGTGCAGCTAGATCCAGACTTATTTATTGTAACGTAAATAAATGCAATTTAAGTAAAAGAACCTTTTAACACTTTTCACAAGAGTTCCCAACACTAAATCTGCAAGTAAAGCAGAGATTTAACAGTAATCCAATAAATTGTTTTTCCGGACGGCGGAACCAAAACCCGCCACACAAATTAATTATGACATAACTATCATTTCTGGCGATATTTTGGAAATTTATGAAAAATGCATTATAATATGGAAATAGTGAATTCATGAAAAATGATCGTCATATGATACTTGAGGCAAAAAAAACACTATAAACGTATCCTTGGACAGAGCTTAATGCACGCCTCTGACATCTACATGTTAAATAAACATGTAGAATAGAAGTATTTATAGAAATTTCTTGTAGGTAGTATGCACGATTAGTATATAAATTAAATACACAAATCCCAGACAAACAAGCTATAAGTCTGACAACGCCTTCTTTTCGCAGTTAAGTGCTTGAAAATACTTTTTGTGTATAGGCCGATGAAAATACGTATTATTAATGGGCGGAAAGATAAGGTAGGCCGGAGTGAGGAAAAGGGGTATATAGAGAGAGAGATTGTTAAGGCACGGAGAAGTGAAACGACGAAGAAAGGAAAAATAATGGTTTAGGATTTAGGAACATTCCATAATCTATTATAGGACTTTAATCAGATTTGGGGAAAGTATAATAGTGGCAGTGAATAGTCACGCAGACGTGAATGTTTTTATGGCGAGTTATTGTATAAACTCTACTCAATACGTGGTACTTGTAGAGCTTCTTGATAAAGAAAATAATGAAAATCTTTACCTTCATAGCACACAGAGTTCTAAAAGCACCAACTATCTAACGGCGAGTTCTGGCGTCATCGTAATCTGTCAGCTTTTTCTGTGTGGAATTTTCAGGTAAACGCAATTTTTTTCAGCTAATAGTTTTATTACTATGAATTTCTGTATCAGTAATGGTAGGTTTTCTGTAAATATTGAAATTGAATTTTTTATTGATAATGTTTATTATAAATAAGTATAAATGTACTCTGCATGTAACTCCAAATAAATAAGAAGATCTGTCAGATTTGTGTTCCATATTTTTCAGATGTTTAATAAGAACAAATATTTGTAAAAATAATATTAAAATGTGTAAAAACAACATACAGGAAATTAGAAAGGCTTTGAAATCTACATGACTAGCATTTGTATCAGTATCGCCCTGGTTTAAGATGACCAGATTTGAGTCAGGTACTCCCTCACCTTTCTCTTCCCCTCCCCGCAACCTTCAGCCTCACAACATACCCCAATTGGGGATGCCACAGTCCCACTAGCTCCACACGGTTGGGATCAATTTAAAAAGATTGCTCCGACGATAGACAACCTCCGATATTAGAGTGCGCCAGAAGAAGATCGTGAACAAAACGAGACACAGCGCTAACTTCGGGGGGTCATTCTACATAATTTAAGAAACAAAAAAAAACTTTTTTTAGAAATTACAACATTTTAAGGTAGTTTTTAATATAAAAAAGTTATTTTTTTTGTAAGGGGAAATAAATATTACTCTGTAGAAAAATATTTTTGAATGGTTAATAAACATTGGAATTTATAAAAAAGTATAATTTATTTTGTACTGCTACCATCATGTAGAATCACCTCCCGAAGTTAGCGCCCTTTACCCCCGGACACCCTGTATTCTTACTTCTACCATTATGTAGAATCACCTCCCGAAGTTATCGCACTTTACCCCCGGACAGCCTGTATAAGATTAATGTGACACAAAGCAAAGATAAGATAAAACCACTATTATATTATTATTATTATGAAAATAGAGCAGTAGTAGTAAGGTGAAGCTTGTGCGAACAACGTATCACTTTGCCCACAATAGCGCAACGTTTGCGCAAGCTATCGCGGGGCGATATCTCTTACCTTTATTGGCATAAGCGGAGGAAATTAATACGCGAGGTTGGGCAATCGTTCGGGCAGATACACACGAAGAAATAGGAAACAGACACCGTTGGAAACTAATGGAAATTGCCACGAAACGCGATAGCGGGGAGCCAGATCGGATAGAGTGACACCAATAATTAACTTCGAGGCTTTGCCACGTATGTATTTCTGATTTTAACCTGTACTTTATGCGCTAAAATCCAGATGGTGTGAAAATATACAGGAAAATACAATCAAATAAATAATAATGTCTTAAATTAATATTGCTGATGTATTAGCAAATCTTAATATTTTTAATGATAAATGTTTACGAGACAAGGATATAATGCATAGCACAAAGGATAACATATTATTTTTGTTGACAAATGTTTACGAGACAAGGATTTAATGCATAGCACAAAGGATAACATATTATTTTTAATGATAAATGTTTACGAGACAAGGATTTAAGGCATAGCACAAAGGATAACATATTTTTTTTTAACAATAATTATTAGCCTAAAACACATTGCTGATTAGAGTTTTTTCAATGCCCGTCGGCGGCTTTTTTTTTTTAATTTTATTTTTCAAGATTTTTTCAATTTATATATGTGTTAGTAGGTGTTGTAGGCTAATAATTATTGCTTAAAAATTATATATATATATATGTATAAAATTTCGTCAAATTATTTGGTAATTCTGTGAAAAACGGGACTGCAGGCCGCTTCCTGATGCAGATGCGTTTGTCTTATTAATATATAATGTCGAAATGCGAAAATATTTTTCATGATCACATGTTTCGATATCGTGAAAATTCATTGATATTTTACAAGTAAATTATCAGGAAACCTATCAAATCATTCGTTAAGGCCCTGGAGTCCCGTTTTTAACCAGGTAACAAATAATTTGAAGATATTCTTAATAAAATAGCAATATTTTTTATCGGTAGGTTTTCTCCGTTTGTGTCGAAAACCATTTGGAGATTATAATTTACAATTTTCATAGACTTTTACTTGTTTTAATAGTCGCTTCACTAGACGACGACTGTTCTGAGATTAAGATAAAGATAAAATTGCTTAAAATGTGCGTTTTAAAGAAAATTATTAATCGAACAAATACAATACAATATAACAATCAAAGAGCATTTCAATTTTGAATTGGAACGAAATATAATAATTTTGAAGATCGTATCACGTGACTGAATAAAAGTTTAACCGTCTTACTAGATTCTTATACGCCGGTTCAACGTTGGTGCGGTAAAGACAGCCTTACGCCTGGTTTAAGGCAGTTTCAACCATACGAACGTCGTGGTAATAAGTAAAGTTTTATCATGTGACTGAATAAAAGTCCTACCGTTTTACTAATTAGATTCTTAAAAGAAGGTTCAGCGTTGGTGCGGTAAAGACGACCTTAAGCCTGGTTTAATAAGTCAAGTTTTAGTAACGAGATTTTACTTACTGTCTTACTAATTAGATTACTATACGCCGGTTCAACGTTGGTGCGGTCAAGACGGACTTAAGCCTGGTTTAAGGCCGTTATAACCATAAAAACATGTTGGTAATAAGTCAAGTTTTATCATGTGATTGAATAAAAGTCTTCCTTATTATTCACTGGATTCTTAAACTTTGGTACGGAAAAGACAACCCAAGGCCTGGTTTAAGGCCGTTTTAACAATACAAATGTAGTGATAATAAGGCTTATTTTACTAATTAGATTCTTATACGCCGGTTCAACGTTGGTGCGGTCAAGACGGCCTTACGCCTGGTTTAATGCCGTTTTAACCATACAAGCGTCGTGGTAATAAGTCATGTTTTTAGCTGATCCGACCTTATCGCCGCTTTACAAATAACAAAGAAGGCAAGAAATGCGAAGTGGGCGTGTTTCGTGATTCAAAAGTCGGACCGATCGCACATAAATCTCAAATTCAGAAATTCAGACCCTCCGTACAAATTGAAAATCCAAATGGTATAGCGATATACGATGTCACGCAGTATAAAAGAGACAGAGTCTACTTAACAGGTACGTGTGAGTATTATCTATTTGGTGATCTCGAAGGACCAATTTTTACAGCAATTTAAAATACTCGCTTCCAATTGATACGTTTTACCTTTAGGGTACGAGAAAGTATATTTATGTAAATAACTAACTAACCATCACGCCGTTTCCCCGCAGGGGTAAGCAGAGAGGACGGACCGCCAAACAACTCGGTCTTGGCATACACTCCTTGCCTCATTCACATCAATACATCGTTTCATACATACTCTTCTATTATTATTGACATGGCCCAAATCAAGTATCTGATTCAAATGTCTTCTTCGGGTGTCCCCGACTTCCGCTACCATTAATATTTCCATCATATATTCTCCTTACACTCCTTTCTTTGCCCAAACCATCTAAGCGTCCCTTTCTTGCTCTCACTTATTACGCTTACCTCAGCCTTGCACTCTTTGCGAATCTCCGCATTTCTCACACGATCCTACATGGTTTTAGCACACATAGGCCTCGGGGATCTCATTTCTACAGCATTCAGTCTACTTTAATCCTTTCTCTGCCAGTTACATGCCTCACTTCCATACATCAGGGTAGGTACCAGCACTCCATTGTGTGTGTTTTTTTAATTTTTATATTAACTCCACACAGGAGGCCCTGAAGAAAATAATTTCCCTCAGGGCCTATGTCATCTTTAGGGATGCTGTGTGGAGGGTCTTTTGTGGAGAGGAAGGAGTGAACATGGGTCTTGAAGAGTTCCATGTTGTAGGAGGGAGGAAACACAGAGGCCGGCAGTTCGTTCCACAGCCGAGCTGTTGAACCTAAGAACGAATCGTAGAAGCGACCCGTTCTCATGTGACAAATGTCAACCGTGTACAAATGTTGGGCGCGCGTTTGGCGTGGTTCCTCAGAGCATCTCCCATTGTAATACCGATAGAACTGTGCTCTAAAGATTGCAGTCCGTTTGTTAAGATTTTTTTTTTTTTTTTTTTTTTTTTTTATTCTAGATAAAAGAAAATTACATTTTTCACTTATTTAACTAGAAATAACATATATATTACACATAAATATATTACACACTGATATTATTCACTTTCATTGTTTTGTTGATTGAGCATAAAACTGAGCAATTTTTTTTTAAATGTACCTATACTTTTTTCATTTTTAATTTCGTCTGGGAGGCAATTGTATATGTTGCTTCCCTCGTAACCAATGGATTGCTTGCCATAATGAGTATGTATGGTGTTTAAATGTATTTTATCGTGTTGCCGTGTAAAGTGTGTGTGTACTTGGGACGTTTTAATGAGTTCTGTATTTGTATGTATGAGTTTATTATTTATTTTGTAAATAAGAAGACATATATTATATTCATATAATTTTCTTAATTTTAATAGTTTTGTTTCCATATATAATTTTTTTGTTGATGTTCTAGATTTGAAGTGAAATAGTTTTTTGATTACTTTGTTTTGTGTTACCTGTAGTTCGTTTATATATGTTTCACATGTATTTCCCCAGATTTCAACCAAGTAGTTTAAATGTGAGTGTACGAGGCTATAATATAAACCTTTTTTAATTTTATTTGGTAACAGATATGATATCCGGCTGAATACGCTAATTAAGGGGGTGATTTTATCTTTAATATCTTGAATATGCTGTTTAAAAGTTAGGTGTTTATCAATGCACAGTCCAAGATATTTCTCCTGTATCAGGATTTGCAGGTTGTTATTTTCAATTTTTAAGGGTACATGAGGAGGAATTATTTTACGAGTTGAGCTTAAAATCATGTATCCTGTTTTTTTAACATTCATTGTTAATATATTTGATTGGAGCCAACTGTTAATTTTGTCTAAGTCACTCTGTGCATTTTCTAGTAAGATGTTTAAATCTTTACCCCAGTAGAAAATTGCAGTATCATCTGCATATAAAAAAATATCACCGTTTAAATCTAATTGGGAGATATCATTTATATAAATTTGGAACAGAAGTGGTCCTAGTATGGATCCTTGCGGAACTCCGTAGTTTATTGGTAGGTGGTTGCTATTTTGATTATTGATGCTAACGAATTGCTTTCTGTTGCTAAGATATGATTTGAATAGATTAAGAGCAGGACCAACTACACCAATTTTCTCGAGTTTCTTGAGAAGTATGTCATGGCTTACTGTATCGAAGGCTTTTTGAAGGTCAATTAGTATAGATAAAATATAATTTCCACCATCAATGCTGCTTCTAAGTTTACTGATTAAGTCATTTACTGCCGCAAGTGTGTTTGATTTTTTCCTAAAGCCATATTGTTTTTTATATAAGAACTATCAATCTATCGTTTGATAGATTGGGAATCTATCAAACGGACCGCCCGTTTTTGCACAGAGTCAAGGGTTTTTCAGGTGTTTTGGGGCTCCGGACCAGAGATGGCTGCCAAATTCGACAGTAGGGCGCACTTGCAATTTGTATAGGGTCAGCAGTTGTGTACTATTAAAGTATCTGCGGGCCCTGTACAGTACGCCCAGCTTCTGAGAGGCCAACTTGTACTTAGTTAAATAGTTATTTTTACTATTCGTGTCGCAGCTAACATACGAGCTTAGCAAGTTAGTATTAGTAGGGTTTTTGCGGTTGATAAATGAAGTTAATAACTTTGTATTTATTTAAACGTGAATACCACACAAGAATTCCAATGTTCTCAATCGTCTGGAGTTAATGAGACTGTGGAATCCCCAATTGGGTCATGTTGTGAAGCTGAGGGAAGTGGGGAGGGAATGAGATGAGGAATACAAAGGTGTCAACAAATCTGTCCAAAGCCATTTAAAGCAACGTTTACATTCTGAATGTACAAATATGTAAATATTTAATAGAGTTGTGTGTACCGATTACGATTATCTGCAGAACAATTATCACAAGTTATATATTAATAAATACGCATTTATACAAAGACTCATAGTAATTAAAGATCCAGAAGAAACAAGTTCTTTCGCAAGAACGATCCATACCAGATGAAAATAAGCTTTTAAGGCAAATATTAGTACTAAATCACTATTTTGATTAATCTTTGTAACGAATTGGTATACATTATTAATACTAAAAATATGTTTTAGATAAATTGAAGGTTTTCCTATCGTTTCGCTTGAGTAATACAAGTAAAAAAATAAATTACTCAATAAAAAATATAAATGCAAACTACTAATACACATATTTTTTCAATAGAAATGTATGAATGCGTAAAGGAAACAACTTTTAATACAGTATTATAGCTAAAAATTATCTGTGACAGTTTCACTTGATTAACTTTTTTGCTTTCTTATAAAATTAATTACAAAATAAATAAAAACTAGTTTTGTGCTTGAAATCAAATGTTTCTAGAATCTGTTTATCAAGCGATTTTAATGCCTATTACCTATAATATAAGGAATAACAAAAATATACACATTTTTGGCTTGTAGCTTCCTCTTAATTCATATTACGTAGTATTAAGGAAACAACTTTTAAAAAATACAGTATTACAGCTAAAAATTATCTGTGACAGTTTCACTTGATTAACTTTTTTGCTTTCTTATAAAATTAATTACAAAATAAATAAAAACTAGTTTTGTGCTTGAAATCAAATGTTTCTAGACTCCGTTTGTCAAGCGATTTTAATGCTTATTACTTACAATATAAGGTATACCAAGAATAAACACATTTTTGGCTTGTAGCTTACTTTTAATGAGAATAGGTGATCGCTTGTATTATCGCCCAATCAGACGCGCAACGATCCTGTATGAGAACGATAGTAATATGATGTTCAGTATTTTCTACATTACTGTTGTAATATTGTAACATTCTTACAGGCGCCATTCGGCTTAGAGCCAAGACTGGTCCCATATTTAGCCCCGCGTACAAAGTTTTACGCTTCACGTGTACTTAAACTATCAATAGGGCCAATTAATAAACCATCCCCTCGGTACTTCCACGCCCACGAAATGACGAAACCGCCCGCAGACCCCGCCCTCGGTAATAATGGTGTAACGTTGGTGACCCGCTAACCTCGAAATATTTGCCCCCAGACGAATTCGCACGTACACCTTGTTGTGAAATTTAGGGAAAACGCAAAAAATGAGGAAATTTCAACACCGAAATGAAAATTACGCAAGGAATACTAAATGAGCCACATAATGTTTCCTTCATAACGAAAATAATCTAATCATTTTAAAAGTAAATGTCAGATAACCCTGAATGCCAAAAAACTCTGTTAAAAAAACGAAACAAACAAAGGGGTAAGTTTGTACATAAAAGAATGAGATAAAATAGAAATAAGGTTACGTAAAAAACATTTTTTGATAAATTCTGTGTCATATTTTTAGACGTAATTTTTGAGAGAATAAATAAGATCCCGTACACATGTGGCACAACGGCCTTAGCTTTTATTGTTTTCAGCAGGGCTCTTGGTCTAAAACTAAACCAAGAAACCTTTGAATAGTAAGTACAAAAGGCGGCACAAGCCTTTCGCCTAGGGAATAAAGTGCCCTTAAGTTTTAGCAACATTCTTACTCATAAAGAACTCACCCCTATCGTTGTGAGGTTTCATTAGTATATCTAATTTATAAGCGTCAAATTCTAGCAAAACCTCAATCCATATTCTACAAAAATTGATAGTTAATCACTGTTTCCTCGGATGGGTGGTTTCAGAGAATTTGAACAACTCATCAAATTTCAAAGCTGATTTTGAGAAGGTTCTATTGAAGTTCTGTTATTATTTCAGTTTTGTGAAACAACTGGCCAATAGCGATATAAAGACAGAACTTGAATATAACCTTCTCAGAATCTGAAATTCAACTTCGAAATTTGATGAATTGTTCAAATTCTCTGAAACAACCCAGTCATTTTTTGTCATTACGATTTAAAAACAGATGTCACTCGTACAAACCGTATATCTACTACGAAAAATGATTTATCACATTTATAAAGGTAATAGGCATAAAAATAGCGTGGCAAGCAGTCTAGAAATTATCAATTTAAGCGTAAAAGTGGTTTGTTTTTAATTTGAAAATAATTTTATAAGAAAAACAAAGTTAATCAAGGAAAACTGTCACAAACAATCTTAGTCAGAAAACAGTATTTTTTTAATTTGTTTCTTAAATGCGTTCATAATGGTCTTATTAAAAAACTAAATTATTTAGTAACTTAAGTTTAAGCACGCAATTAACAATTTTATTTAAATTCTACTCAAGCGAAACTGTGAAAGAGCTTCAATTTATCCAAAGCATGTAGATATTGGAATTTTAAACCAATTCGTAGTAAAGATTAATCTAAAATAGTAATTATAAAAATACTGATTTTGATTAAGAATTTTCTCAAAAGTGTAAAATTGTATCAACGTTTTAATTTGTGTTTTTTTATGCAACATTTAAATATGTTGTGAATACGACATGTTTCGTAACAATTTCGTCGCCAGTTCGTCCGCTTACATGACGTGGTAACTTGTAAGTTTCAAATTAATTTGCACTCTGGTGATTGAGTCCATACTCTCGGGTACGCAACAGTTTAAGAGGACGACGGGTGATCCGAAACTAGTAGCAGCGAACTCGGGTCAAACGCTGGGGGCGGATCTGGAGAGATGACGCCAACACACGAAGAAGAACAAACTCGATCTGCCTAACTTGATAGCCCCGGGGAATCGAACCAATGTTAAAGCTTAGCTGCCTCGTTTCGAATACAAAAATTTGTTATTTGCGATGTTTTTCGAGATCGTGCCCTTAAACAATATGGTTCCATCTAATATTTTAGCCAAAAATGGTATTTTTTGCATCAAAATTCTTACGTTTTAAAACCCTTTCTATAACTTCCATACCTTTGCAACAAATTTCCATTACAAACACTTCTATTTATTTTTTTGAACAACATGGTTTAATTTACAAATTAAGGCGATGCACTACGTCATGTAATATTTTAAAATGAGCCGCTATCAATAACAACCCTTACGTAGATGGGCGATAAGGTTTAAATTCCCGCTTAACACCATCCGCCTCTTTTGATTTATGCAAGAAAAAAACATGGCCAAAAAGTGCCTTTTATTTTATTTTGTGGATGTTCAGGCATAAATATTTATTTTTTTCCGATCATTTTATAAATAACTTAATTTGCCACATTATACAATAAAATCAAAACCGAAAATGGGTTCGTAAATAGGAGTTTTTGATCTTTAAAGCAGTTTTCATAGGCTTTATGCATTATTTTTTTCTGGGCTTATAAAAAGACTAATCTAAAAAATATTCGATTATTTCAAAGGCCAAGATATATTCTACTCGCAGTATTTAATTAAAGCATCGGAAACATTTCTAGGCGACCAAATTTTCAAACCAAAAACACATGATTTTGCATTACTACGTATGGCATCGCCTTAAGAGATACACAATTAGTTCTTTTTAAAATACTTTATGTTCATTTATTTTTAGTAAACAAGATCCTTCCTTGCACGGATAAAATATTTTTGGAGCTACATGTTTTTATTTGCGTTGTACTTCGAGCTCATCCCCTTAGGGCAGCAAAAACAACAACTATCTGCCAATTGCGCTGGGAATAAAAATGAAATTTTACATTTATGAAAAGGTGAAGAATACCTGTGCAGAACATATTATTGTAATTGAATTATTATCTTTTACGTTATTAGAAAATAGTAGGCAAAAAATAAAAACAAATAAAAACTAATTAAAATAACCGGATAGAATCATATTACTACAAGTTCAGTTGCTTTTTAAAGCAACAAGGTTCAATTTTTTTACTAAATACCAAATTATGATATATTGAAAGTTTAATGTTGACAACTAGGTTGGTTAGCAAGGGCGTGCAGTAATCTACATATACATCTGAATTTTGGGCACTTGATTATTATAGAGACGCAACGTAAAATCAAAAAAGAAACTTTGAGGGAGGCTGCATCGGTATTCTTACAATGGCATTCTAACTTAACCTAACTCAAACAAAGAATCAAATCAATCAAAAGCAAAGGCGTTCATTTTCTGTCTTATTAATATATTTGGTCGATCCCCAAATACGCTCTGGGTTATTTATATTAAGTGCGGTTAAGAAGGGCATGCACAATGCGAACGTGAGAATGTCGATACAGCCACGCAAAACTTTCAGCATTATTCGAAAATTTAATTTTGCGAGAGCCTTTGGTTAAAAATAGAAATCTCAACCATCTTTTGTTTTCGAAAAGTTTAAAATCAGTCACTTCTTCTTGTCTCCTCAGTGTTATGCTCTAATTTGCCACCTGTTCATAACTTTATTATATCGTCGATCAAGTGAGCTTAGAGATATCTTGAACATACGAAATTTTATGGCAGATTGGGTGCCCTTCTAGCGGTGTGCCTGCTGAATTCCATTTGCCTTTTTGGCGATTTTATTTTACTATTTTTTTTTCATTTATTCACATCTTAAACGACATCTTCAAATGCTATCCAACAAGCTTTTTTCATTCCTCGTTGTACCAATGTTTAAATCGTCAACTGTTACTCTGATCAAGAAATTGAAATTGAAGAGAGTCTCAACACACCCTAACAAATTGTATGCAGCATTCAATATTGGATGTCTTCATTAGTATCCTAATGATTCTGGGAAACATTATCAGTTTACAGAGAAACTTGATAATTGATTTGCACAACTGCTACTGTACTTGGAGAAACCTTGTGCACCAGGATTCTTAAGAAACGATTTAAACACATTTCTTGTTTTTGCGGGAACGGATATAACACAAAATAATAAATACACCAAAGCGAGGTAAGGAATTTTTAAGTTTTGCACGTACTAGTATAAAAATATTACCTTTATGTTTTTAGATTTATTAATTAAACTTTTAAATTCATACAGAATAGTTTTTACAGTACAGTTATTTAATGGAATAAACTATTATTATCACTAACATCTGAGGATCTGATAGTATTATTGTCCCAGCGTCTGGACGGTGTAGGCCCTCTGATTGGTCAAATTTAAATTGTCTGTTTCGGGTAACTTGAACATTAAGACACAATTCCATACTAAAATAGGATCGCCTCATAATAATACGAGATTTCTTCATAAGCATCGTTTCTGCTCATATAATTTTTGGATAATATCGAAGAAAATATGTTTTAGAAAGTTCATAATCCATTGGATTAATTACATTACAATGAGAATTCTCCACAGTTACGTGATTATGTTTGACGTTTATAAAAATTCACGCGTTTCTTCAAGATGGCCGACAGAGCGCACCTCTGGCGGTTTAAAAACGAACCAAATGCCTGGCGCGAATATTTAAATATGCAGCTAACAATACTTGACTACTTACCATTAACAAGCGTTTTATAAGAAGATTTCTTCTGGAAGCTTATCACTTTGTAATGGCATTTATCATTATTTTTTATATTTTTTTTTCTTATTAATTATATCTGATTTTATATTGGCATGTTTTCTAATTTCTAAAATTGCAAAATTATTTATTTGCGATGCTTTATATCCTGAGTGAAGTATTTTAAGACCTGAATTTTTATCGAAAGTGTGATCATTATTTAAAAGATTATTTGCAAACTCAGATTCACTATTTCCATTTATAGCCCTGCGATATTCTTTAGTTCTGACTTCAAAGTTTCTATTGGTTCTACCTTTGTAAAAGAAATTACAATCATCTCAATTGAGTTTTTAAACTCCTGTTTTTTTTGTTTGAATTTTGCTATCATTATTATTAAGAATATATTTCTTCATTGTTATTAGTGTAAAACGCCAGTTGAATGGTACCAGGATTGTTTATATATATATAATTTTAGAAGTATCGTTATCCACAAACAGAATTCTACGCCATTGTTTATTTCTATCTTTAGAAAGACCGTTTGAAGAGAATGTGTTTATTTTTTTTATTTAGTATTTCAACTATCAATTTATTAGAATAACCGTTATTAAATGCTATTTGTCTTATGAATATATTGTTTTATGGTTATATGCTATTTGTTTTTTTCAGGTCTTAAAATACTTAACTATAAATAATTTTGAAATTTTAGAAATGAGGAAACATATTAATATAAAAGCAGATATAATTAACAAGAATTTTTTTATAAACTCTCTTTTAAATATTTTCCCACTCAACTGGTCTTTCCCGTCTAACGATATTGTAATTCCTAATTATTATAAACCCAGCCTACTCTTACTCCTCCCCCCTCCTTCCACTTCTTCTTTCCCAATTGCAATCTATATTTAATTTTTGACTTCGGTGTATACACAATAAAATGTAAACATTATATTTATTTATTTATTGGACAATTTGCATAGCGCCGCTTTTGTGAGATATCACCTCAGGGGCGCTATATTGTAATAATCTACCTTTATATATAGATTTTTACTCTCCTGATGAAGGTGTATATATAATCTAGCTTTAAACTTTATTAGATACAGTAACAGTTGTAGGTAAAGAATTACCACCAGTTGGAGTAAAATTAACACCTTTTAATTAAACCGACTGCTAATGTCATCGCACAATTACCCTCCTTTTATTCATAAACACGGGTACAATTAATCAATATGTAATAATCTATTATTTAAGTCAACTTTGTTAAAACTATCTTTAATTGTGACAAACTAAACGATATTGATTCAACTTATAGACATTGACGGTTGTAACACATATTTAAGCACTGCAAGTCTCCTATGAGCTAATTATATTAGGTACGATAACAGTTAATATCAGTTGTAGACATGTAGTCAATAATAGTGTTTCATTTGAAATAATCCATCACAAATACGTAAAATTTCATTTATTCAAACAACTGTCATTCTTATTATGCGTAAATTTAGAATGTTATTATTAATTAACTCCTTCCTGTTCCGTGTTTTAACAATATATATACTCACCCTCTCTCTGTGAATGTTCTAATATCTATCTATTAAATGTAACTGTTGTTAATATCACTTAAAATGGGCGAAGCCCAAGCAAGAGCCGCCCGCAGGGCCTAGCAGAAAAAAACCCGCGGAGCGGGTTTTTAACTGCTAGTATCATACTACTCTTCTATTACAATCATTTGCTTATATATCAAAGCGGAGTGTACTCTAAGGATTTTAACCAGATATATAAAGTGTGGTATAAAGAGACATGTATATTTAGCAAAATTAAATAATATTTGCTGGATATATAAACACGAATCACGTTTTGAAAGCAAACAAAGAAATAATATTTTCAAAAGTTAAAGCATAAAATGTACGCACCATGACATTTTAACAGAATTCAATAAAAAAAGTGGGCTTAAAAAAACTTAAGTTTGTTTATAGTAACCGTGTGAGTTTAATATCAGACGTTTTTGCTGGGTGTTATTTCAAAATATACTATCATTTCAACAAAATGTATACTATCAACAAAATTTTTAGTCAACGAAGAAATCCAGTGGTCTGATAGACAATGAGCCAATCAAACCAAAAATAAAACATGTTCCAATGAAATGACTAAGCTATCTTTTTTTTATTAAAGCCATCGGACCCATTTGTTCCACAATGCTTGGCCGAAACAATGGCCAACAATTCCAACCAAAAGTAAGTACATTTTTCGGAGAAAAACTAGGATAAATGACTTGAAGCGGCTCTTTTATTAATATGCTGAATCGATTGTGTTCATTGCGGGTCTAGGAGCGATGTATGGCTTTAGATTGGACACTGAACAATGGGCGACCTGCCGAAACAATGGCCATGATGGGCTGACCAGCAGGGGAATATGTTACTGGCCAACTAACCGTCGACATCTATGTACATAGTTTCACATATCGACCTTATATATGTCTGTATATTGTCATGCAAGCAGTGGGTATCTAACTACCTACTCACTATTTATGGGTGTGGCTTAACCCAGGATAGCTAACGTTGTTGTTGTACCTTATAAGCTATAATACCTATATAAGGTACAACAACATAATAATATTGTAAAAATAAAGATTGAGCAGGTTTTAATTTAAAAAACATAATAAAAAAACGTATCTTTACTCAAGTATAAAGTACTAAATCACTTATTATCTAAAAGGCACTTTGTACTTTTTTTTTCAGATAAATTTCACTTTTCAACTTAATGTTACAGGCTTTATGATAAGGACGGATTGTTTCATAGAATTTGAACAATTCATCTAATTTCAAAGTTAATTTACGAGTTCGGTGTGTGTCCTATACAATTTCTGTTATTATATCATTATAGGCTCGTTACTTGACAGAACTGAAATAATAAGAGAACTTTCACAGAACTTGTAAATAAACATTGAAATTTGAAGAATTGTTCAAATTCTCCGAAACAACTAGTCCTAAATATCAATATAATTATGCATTATTTTTTTTTATATTTAGCGAAAAATATTAATAATTTAATTTTTATTTACGTTTTTTGAATAATTTCAATGGAATATATAATTGAGGTAGGCGACACATTACGCCATAAGCATCGTGGCTTATAGCGTGGTCTGTCACAGGCTGAAGAAGATAATACATACAAATCAGAAAAAAGACAGAAATCCTGGGTTCGATTCCTAGGTGTGACCGTTAACTTTTTATTTTCAGTGTTTTGTTCTGTTTCATGTTTCGTTTAGAATTGTTAGAATTATCTTCTTCTACAATGATAAATTAATAATTTATTTATTTTGAAATCACTTTAAACATTTTTGTGAGTGTATTGGAACCGGTAGAAATTTCTAGTGCTGGTTTGTTTTTTTCAGGAATGTTTGCTTTGATGATTGATTATATGAAGAATGAGCATGATTGTCAAGTTTCTCTTCGTCATCGTTCACCTCTTATTATTAATAAGTTGACTAATATTCCATCATCCCAATATCACAGCAGAACCCCAATGTTAAGGGTCATTACATTATACAGAGGTCAATGCTTCATATAAAAATATAAAGTTGTAAAGGAGTGGCGTTTAGTTTACAGACTGATCGCTAATCTAACATTCAACAGA
This sequence comes from Hesperophylax consimilis, assembly GCF_061612785.1. NCBI lineage: Eukaryota > Metazoa > Arthropoda > Insecta > Trichoptera > Limnephilidae > Hesperophylax > Hesperophylax consimilis. The sequence continues at coordinate 9,450,207 of NC_142856.1, read as the reverse complement.
TTATCAATAATACAACGTACACATTTTGGGAAACTAAATCTGATTTGTATCGCTGTCAATTCCTTCGGTATATTTTGATAAGCGATCAAAATGTTTACGGTTGCTTTTTGTATAATGTTTACGGTTGCGTGTTCGCAACAAGTCTGCAACAAATTCCTGTAAGCGAATCGGAGACTTCGATCATCATGTTATTTATATTAGAATTAGAAAAACACTGCGGCTTAGAATATGATAAATAAATATCCGTGAATGATTGATTGCTATCATTTGCGTTTTGTTTTCTTTAAGAGCCATCCGATGAAATCGAATCAGAAGATATTGCGAAAAAGATTACGTAATATTATTTAAAAAAATAAGTCTTAAATGTTTATTGGAAGAGTTGTAGAATACGCATTAGAAAATCACACGAGAATAAAAGATTATTGAGGTCGCTGGGCATTTGAGCGTTTTTATGCGTACTGCTAATATCCAAGTAAATTACCTATTATAATTAAGAGGAAGCTACAAGCCAAACATGTGTATATTCTCGGTATGCCTTATATTGTCACGAATGTAGGTAACATGCATTAAAATCGCTTGACGAACGGAGTCTAGAAAAGTTAGATTTCAAGCAAAAAAGCGGTTTTTATTTATTTTTAAATAATTTTATAAGAAAGCAAAAAAGTTAATCAAGTTTATCACAGATAATCTTAGCTATAAAACTGTATTTCTTTAAAGTTGTTTCCTTTACGCATTCATACATTTCTATTAAAAAATACATTATAAAATTCGTATACATTTATATTTTTAATTGAGTAATTTTTTTTTTATTTGTATTCTACCCAAGGGAAACGATAGGAAAGCTTTCAATTTATCTAAAGCATATTTTTTGATATTCTTAATGTACACCAATTCGTTATAAAGATTAATCAAAATAGTGATTTACAATTAACATTCGCCTTTAGTATTACATAGACAATGGGCTATATAATTAAGTAACTAGATAAGAGTTATAATAAAAAGTTAGGTATGATAATTATGTAAGTATTGAGTTAAGTTTATTTTTGGTATAAATGAATGAGTAAAATCTCAAATTGTAATATTTAATTATTGAAGACAATATCAGCGATTCTTAAACGAAAATTTGAGGTTGAGTCGATTGGCGCGTTCTGAGAAGTTCTTGCTTTCGGAGTATGAAACAGTGCATGGGGTTTCCCACGAGAATACTTATAAGGACATATAAGTTAACCTCTTTCAATATAGTTCGAGATATTAGTTTAAAAAAATGTTTAGTTACATATAAGTTAACATTTTTTAATATGACATATAGTTATTCTTAATTCAATATTTTACAGGAAACATGAATGTAAAAATTCGGTTTTGGGTTTTACGGTTCGGTTCGGTTAATTCGGTTTTACATTACCTGTAAGTGATTTTAACTCAGGTTCAATGAACTCGGATTTGTTTGGAATTTGAATTGCATTTTCAAAATGGGAACTGATTGTGTCAAGAATTCAGACAAGCGATTAAGTACAGGAAATTATTTTAATTGTCATTTTTTAAATTTGAACTGATGTGTCAAGAATTAAGAGAAGAATAAACAAAACAATATTTCAAAATCATAAATTTTTTGAATTCTAAATTTCAATGTTTATTTCTTTTGTTTAAAGTTCTTAGGGTTACTTTTGACAAGTAAAGTCAGATTTCGTGATTTTTCAAGGGGCTTGTTCTGTTTTCAAGAAAGCATTATTTACTATCACAATTTCCTGTGATTTTTGACGAGTCTGCTTTAGTAATATAATAACATACTATTCTTCTCCTTGGGTTCTATATAAATTTTATAGCAAATTTTACTTCATGATTACTGTTCCACTACATTATTATGTATATCACATCTTTTTAAAAGCCCATATAAAATAAATAAATAAATAATTAAGTAATACGATAACATATAATTACTAATTACAATACTTACCTATATTACACACTGTGAATAGGTCGCTAGCAGCTAGTTACGTAGTATAAGATACCTCTGATAAGCATAATTCAATTAGCGTGAGATAGGGGAAAACAACACGACCACTAAATACTCAATAGGTAACTACATAAGTACTAAATACTCAAGAGGTAAGTTAGTACACACCTACAAAATATTATGCAAACAAGGCTCGCCATTTGGAATTACGGTTTACGCCGATAACGACAAATTGCCAAATTCTTACATCTCATAGGATATGATAGGAAATTAAATTTCACCTCTTTCGAAATAAGAGTTTTCACCTTTGTAAGATACGACCGTTCAGAATAGAAAATTTGCTTAAACTAAATATCTGATTAAATATTTCTACATATAATTTTAAACAATAACATCGACTGTACCGAACTTCGGTCCAGAGGTGGCTCGTAACTGAAAATGCAAGTATTGAATTAAACTTTTAAAATGTACCTAGTTTGTAAAATAGGTGCAGTAAATTAATTAATGGGGTAGGTATTTGTAAAATAATTGAATAAATAATACTGCTCCGTCAGCGTTCACAAAGATGGTAAAGGACGCGCAATTCTTCGCTGAAAAACTGGCGAAATTATTTAATTCACCGCCCTCCAGTGCCAATTTTGTGAATGTTGTAGCGCTAACATTGTCAAACAGTATTCCTAAACGAATATATTCAAGATTTAACATTGGATTAGGCATAATCAAAGTAGTGCGAAATTAACTTGCTTCGCGCACGCGTCGATAGTGCACGGGATGAGTTCTATATCTGCACTGATTCAACGCGTGATTTGCCTTTACGAGCGTGATCTGTCTCGCTCATGTCACCGTTTCTCGATACCACCCGATGCAGTCCCTGCAGTTATGGCAAAACAAAATGTTGTGCACTAATACAAACTTTTACAAAAATTACATTTTTAGTATAGCAGAATTATTTTTATGTAATAATGAGCACTTTATGTTAATCAAGAAAATAAGACAAATCGATTTGTCAGTCCGCAACAAAAATAAATAATAGGTTTATCATCCACCAATTAATTAAAAAGCGTCAACAAACAATGTAATGAGTATCATTAAAATTAGATATGGTTTTGAGTGGGCTATGACATCATCCGACGTAAAAAAAAACTTTTTTAAAATGAGCCACCATTAAAAAAAGTCCGCTTTAAATTTTGATGCGAAGCGAAGTAATTCGCACGCCAAAGTGAATGTAAATTTGTTTTTTTATGTGCGCAATCGTGATAATATATTTAATGTATAATAAAAACCAATTCATCAGAGTCTCCGCTAAACTTTCTCGAATTTGGCAGACCGTACCAAGATTGCAAACGAGATTAATTCTGGATTCGCGGAAATAAACCTGCAAAATGTGCAGTTTTAAGTGAAAAGATTGAAAGGGATTTAGATGATCAGTCGACAGTATAAGATTTTAAATGGGTTTATCCGTGTTGCCGAAATTCAAAATCCCGAAAGCCGAAATCTTGAATGACAAAAAAATTGTGCTCTGATCGTTTTTAGTATTTTTACCTATTTACAAACGACTATCAATCACTACTCGTCTCCGCCCATGTTTCAATAATATTAATTTACTAGCAGTACCCTACCACACGTTGCTGTGACTTCTTCCAGAACTTTCAAGAGCATTCTCTAACACTTCGGAACCTTCTAGACTCACCGACACACTCCGCCACTCACTTTGGAACATTATAGAAGCTTCTTGAACTTTCTCCTTTTTGGAACCTTTCAGACTCACCAAAACAGTCGGCGGGCACATTCTGAAATAATCTGAAGCATTCGCGGCCTTCCCATAACAAATAGTACGAGAGCCCACGACCAAAATTTTTGTCTCATAGCAATACGGCCAAAACCGCATCAAATCGATAGATACGATTATCCTGAACTCGAAAATACCAATATCAGACATTTTCCGCGTAGCGTTTGATCTGACCGAATTTTCAAAATTGTCAAAGAATTTTACCGAACTGCATCATAGCAATATGTCTGATTTGCAGACTGTAGTTGAATGATAGTTCTGAGATACCGGAAACATATTTTTCAGACGTTAGTGGTGTAGCGCAAACCCGTAAAATCACTTAAAAAAATTAAAAATGAGACAAAAAAAATGTCTCATAGCAATACCTCTGAAAATCTTTTTTATTAGTAAATTTTGGTTATTTGATGCGAACAAAACAATTTTCAGACGGAAATGTGAACGCATTAAATTTTGAGACCGTTTTGAAAATGTTAACAAATTTTACCGATCGGTATCATAGCAATATGTCTGAAAATTGTTGGACATGATAAAATAAGTTGTCCACATGTGCAAAAAATTTATATCAGACAAATTAAGTGTAGCACCTTCTCTATCAGACAACTTTTCGATACTCAGATATCATTTAAAAATCGTATTGAGGCATCTTGAATTTTCTGTTACAAACCAATGAATACGTTGCGACCCTGAATTTATTAGATGATAATTAACAAAGAATTTACCCGAAACCGTAACATTGAAGTTGAAGGACTGAAATAAATCGCACAAAAGGAAACTGGGATGAAGTTGAAAAAAAACGGTTTATTCAAAGTTACAAAATATTCTCGTCGGCCAGGCGACTCCGAAACGTTATTTTCGTTTTTGGGAGTATATGCTACACTTAAATTGTCTGAAAACAGGTTTTTGGTAATCATGGCAGCAATACGAAAAGTTGAAAAAAAAAATTATCCGTATTGCTATGATACAGGTCGGCTAAATTTGTTGACATTTTCAAAAATGCGCTCAGGCTATATGCTACGCGCAAAATGTCTGAAAACAAACTTTTTCGTAATACAATTATAAAATCTATGTACATTTTCACTATCAGACGTATTGCTATAATACCGACTGTCTTTTTTTTTTGACACAGCAGAAATGGCCTCCCACGCAGTTGCTACACTTTCGACCGTTACTACACACCTAGTCGGGTTCAGAATCATACAATCTAACGATTTTATAGGGTTTTTGCCGTATTGCTATGAGACATGGTTTTGGTCGTGGGCTCTCGTACTAAAAGCAAATTATCGTCACTCACTCCCGCCTACGCTTAGCCACCCTTACCAAACTCTTTTACTTTCGATGTGACACCAAGGGCTATCTACAACGATAACCACCGGTGGGTGGCAGTGGCTAGTTGTGAAGAAAATTAGGCGGGTGGGAAAACACGGGTTTCTTTTTATAATATATATTAGATTATTCAACAATTGAACACTTTACATCATTTTATTTTTAGTTTAAAGATATTTTAAAGCTTTACAGTTCACATTCTAAATAACATGGCAAGCTAAAAATAGTTTTGAGAGTATTCAGGTGTAGAAACGTTATGAGGCAAACACGGCCAGATTTAATAATTAAATTATTACGAGAATTTTATTCGGCTTCCAGGGATACGCTTTTTCGGTAATTGGCAACAGTTGAGGGACTAATAAAGTGTAATTTTACAAAACAGATAAAAGTCATGCATTATCAGTTTACTAGAAATCAACATCTCACTGTAGTCAAAGGTCAAATTAAAAAAAATATATTAATATCGCTGTGAGAAAGTCGGGAGGAAGAACTCTATAGCTTTTACGCAACGAATTACATTAGCACGAAAGTAATTTGATATGAAAAAATAAGTAGAGAGAAAACGACACTGAAAAAAAAAATATTTGCCGCCATATTGAACAGGGGCTCAACAAGTAGGCGTTTGCTACCGAAATCAATCAATCACTAGGCGAAAGGGTTCATTTATCACAGAGATGTAGTGATGGCGGTGAAGTTAATGAGCTGTCTCTTTCTTTTAAAGTGCTCCATTTATCAGCAAAATAATTTTCGAAGGTGCCATACTACTTATATCGGATTTCGAGCTTAAATGAATATTTTATGTTAAAACGGTGAAATATTTCGATATCTTTTTTCCGACCAATTACTTCGTGGCGTGTGAGAGGGAAACGGATAAAAATAATAACAGATGTTTAAGGCGACATAAGATTGTAATAACGAGGGTTTTCTAGAGGCTCACATTTGCTATGATAGAGGCTCATAATATGTGGAGCTAAAAAAGCCAAAAAAGCGTAGGCTTGCCCTTATATTAACTTATCTGTTATTACCTAGCATAAACTATGAAATTTAATTAATGTTTAATAATAACGTGAAAAAGAAGTGTTTTATTTCCAACTGTCTTGAGGTGGTTTCAATTATTGACGACGAGCGAAGATTTTTGAAGAATCTGACAAAGTTGATTCTTAAAGAAAGTCATTTATTATCCCTGGTCTATAACAACAAAATAAAATAGTAATAAACATGTAATCATTAAATATTCAGATTTAATTATCTCATTAGTGTGCATTCTAGTTTAATCACGATATTTAAATGGCAATTAAGTGATTAATAGTTACACGATCGAACAACGATAAAGAAGTGTGCAAACAAACGTTTTTATGCAGGACACTCAAGTTGAGGCACTTGCAAAAAATAGACTTTCGATTTGATGTCGATGTTTCGTCCAATAAAGACGCTTTCGAAGAAATCAAAAAAAAACTGGAATATTTTTCAAGCCAAGTACAGTCACCAAAACTGCTGTCTGACTGTGAGTGTGAATTATGTGAAGGGAACGGTACAACAAAGGAGGATAGGGGGTGGAATACCAGGCGATTATTTATACCACACGGAATTTGAAATACTCGAAAAAAACTATGTCGAAAAATAAGTAAAATTGAAACCACGCTAAAGATTTTCGTTTGTAGAGATAGAAAAGTATTTTTTGTAGATAGTTTGGTTTTACCTTTTAAAATAATTGTTTCCTAATTAAACTGACGGATGGAGTCATTTTAGTCAAATGGAACAATGTATAATTATGGAAATTGAGTTAACTTTTCCGTAAGTTTCCTTACTGTGTTTTGTGAAACAATGTTTGTTGCGGCAGGCGGGAGTTGAATTTGCAATCTCCAGACACAAAATGCAATATTTTATTCTTACGCCACAAACATTGGGGAAATGTTATAGCGTAAAATACAAATCGACGACTGTCCCTTAGATAGAATATCACAAATTATTGTAAAGCTCGTGGTAGAATATTAAATCATTTTACAGGATAGTGAAGTCCGTTGATTCTTACGCCACTAAATATTAGGGGAATTTTATGGCCAAAAAATACAAATCGATGACTGTTCCTTAGATAGGATTCTTGCAGCATATTCTCCATCTTCGTGTCACATGTTTCTGTACTTCATTTTATTTAACTTAATTTCAATTTCAATTTGTAATATTTATACTTTTTTTGTAATATCTGCATTAACTGTAAAGCGCCCCTGAGGTGGTATCTTACAAAAGCGGCGCTATACAAATCATCTAATAAATAAATAGAATATCACAAATTATTGTAAAGCTCGTGGTAGAATATTTAAAATTTTCACAAGAATAACCGTAGGAGATAAATCAAAATAAACAGCAATGTAAATCAAATATTGAGTAATATGGGTTTAAAGACGAGCTCCCAATATTTGTATTTGGGCTCCTAAGAGATAGTTTGTTGCGAACGGTTTTCATTGTAAAACTATCTTAACTCGAAACCTTACGTAAGTCAAGACGAATTGTAGGTAAATCCAATTACGGGAGATACGAGACCGGGGAGAACCTTCTAATTACATTTGTCATTGCACGTAAATACTCCCCCGTATCTGTTAAAGGAAGTAATCAAACTGGTGGTATTACTTCTTAAATGATTTCCAAGTTCTTGCACATACAATTTGTACTAAGTGTATTGTCTTTCACCAGCCAGCAGCCAGGCGATAGTTTAATTAAAACTTAAATTGAAAAAATAATACCGAATAAATCACGAAGGTTTAAAGTTTAAGAAGACTACTGCGACTTCATAACACGGGACCAATATACATATTCTCACAATTATCGAAAAATTGAATACACTCACCAAATACAGGATATACTTAAAGTAGTGGATAACGCTTCAACTGTAGATGGGGACCCCGAGGCCGCTCCAAAAATTGAAAATGCGTGTTTGGCGAAAGCTCTACGGCTTTCGATTTAATCGGACTTTTTTGAAAATTTCCAAAAATGACAACATTCCTCACTCTCTTCGATAAGTATAGTCACAAATTAAATAATTTTCTCAGTATTTTTAGTATGTTAGGTATATTTTTATGAACAGTAGGTAGGTACCTACTGCCATCAGAAGTAAATGACTATTATTGGGTTACTGTTGTAATTTTTTTTGGAAAAGTCTTAAAATTTTAATTTCTGTTTTGATAATTTTTTCCTCTAAGTTTGAGCTCTCGTGATGTTATCGTTTTCTTTGAAGCCTGGGTGGCAAAGTTGCCCTTTTTAAATTAATAACTTATTAATTTTATTTTTTGACCGGTTTCAACTTATTTATTACGACCATGTTCAATTATTTCTTAACCGTTTGAGTGCCAATCGTCGATTCGTGTTTTAACGAAGATTGCCGATCCTCGATTTCCATCGATTGCGTCAGTCGTGTTCTGATTCGCGCGTACGTCTGTACGTAAAATTCTCATTTTTTCGAAACGCCTGGACTTCAGGATCCTCCTCCGCGTGATTCTAAACCAATATTCTTTAATAAAACACCGAAAAAATCATCGAAATCCTTGAAAATTCAAAGAATTTATGGGGTTTTAAAAAAATATATAGTTTCATAAAAAATAATGTTTTTTTGGTGGCAATTTACAAGCAACTGTATGAATTTTTTGGCACTCAAACGGTTAAACTGAGATTTACATACAAAATATTTGCAGGAGTGGAAAAAACAAAAAAAAGAGAAATTTTTTAAAAATTGTTTCATTTTATCATTATCATGGAATACCACCACGAATTGTCAGTACCAAAAATAAATAAAAAAAAACATTAAACTTTAATGAACCCTGCGTATAATTCACAAGGCTTCTTCACGGAACTGAAAATACCCACGTGGATCGTTAATTACATATAAAGGTATACATTGATTTTTTACAGCATATAACCAGCATAATATTTGCTGTATATAATATATTGGGTAGTACAAATAATTACTTATTCTCCATTTTGAATTTCCACCAAAATTTTAAATATATCAGCTTTATAATATGCAGGTATCTTAAATATTTGACAAGCAAAAACCCTTACAGGCTTCAACTTATGCTTGAATTTACATAAAAAGGATTTGTACGGGGTGACATTTTAGATAAAATAATATTTAACACACAGCAACATTAATCCCTGACGAAGGTTGATTCAAAGTAAAACCCCGTGGGCGTCAAAAATATGAATAAATAGTGCTGTGAAACAAAGTTACTATTTATAATTGTATTTTGAATAAATCGTCCATGAGGGAGGACATTTTGATCATGATGAAGTACCTACCTACCATCGATAATTCTGTAAAACCTTGGTAAAATTTTACAAACAGAATCGATAAAGTTTTGTACTTTATATTCCAAATATTCACATATTTAATATTACAAAAGATAATGTTGGTGGAATATATTTTTATCAAAGTTTCATTGAGGTATACTTACTATTGGTATATAAAAACATAATTTAGAGCTAAAAATCAACTAAAAATACATTTCCACGTCTAAATCTACCGTCTTACTAATTAGATTCATATATGTCGGTTCAACGCTGATGTGGTAAAGCCGGCTCTAAGCCTGTTTAAGACCGACCAAACGCGCTGGTAATAGGTCACGTTTTTCACCGTCCAAACCTTACTCCTTACGTTATATTTACACCGTGTTTATAAGTAAGGGAGTTAGACTAAAACCATATTGGCACGGTCGACGGTAAATGAAAACATCACTAGCTTGATATCGCATGACACTCATCTCTACGGTGGGTACGGTGGGCCATCTTGGACACTACCCCCGCATTCATTTTATTGTTTATTTCAAATACAAATTTTTAAAATATACCTTATGAAACAAAGGGCGACGCGACGCCCACAAAACTAAAAAAAGACGAGATCGTCAAAGGTGGCGCAAAAGTAAACTCATTACTCTATCGGAAGATGCTCTCATTTTTGCTAAAGGCGTCTTATGTCATCACGACTTTGACATTTGAGAAATAAACAGAGCAGGTTATCGAACCATAGATAGCTAAATACTCCACAGGAACTATTTATTTATTTATTTTTATTTATTTATTTATTTATTTAACGCCCAGAGGGCTTTTACATGTGGGTGGTACAAATTTAATGACAGTTTTGAAACATAAGAAAGAAAAGAAAGAAATAATAAAAATAAAATTACATAAGTATATGCGAGAAACAAAATTAAAAATATCAAGAACATAAATTAAAAAATACACAATTATCCAATTATCCAAGGAACGATGGATAATTGTGTTATAATTGAAGACTTAATAATGGCATTTTCCATTACATGTGTTCCAATTGTGTCATCTGTGTGCGATCCGTATCTTAATTTCTCTAATAAACAATAAACAGTGTTTATCTCAAGTGACCTACCAGGTAAGTATGGTCCTGTTTAGTATCTGCCTGTACAGAATATAAATAAATAATAATACATTTATATTCCAACCTATCATCACGTTTATTGGTCAAATGCATTGTACACGTAGTTTGTGTATTAGTAATCGACGAACTGGAGGATGCAATCTATAAGTTGATAATAGTTTTTAATTATTGAAGACAATATTAGCGATTCCTAAACGAAAATTTGAAACAGAAAAAGATACGGTTACATTTAGGACTCGAACTCAGGACCCTTGCCTTGCCGGGGCACTGCTGAACCAGCTGAGCTAATGGGACTCTATCTCATTCGAATACGAACTACTAACATTGTCTTGCAATTTGAGGTTTTACACATTAAGTTATTCCAAAAATAAAATGATAATAGTTTGTCTAATATATAGTTAATAATAAGATATATCATTATAGAAATATATTTTATTTTTTGAACAGCGCCCTTGAGGTGATTTTTCACAAAAACGGCGTTATACAAATCATCTAAATATTATTATTAAAATAAATAATATTTAGATGATTTGTATAACGCCGTAATATTATTTATTTTAATAATAATATTTAGATGATTTGTATAACGCCGTTTTAAATAAATACATATATAATATCTATTAATTTAAAAACAAGGTTAAAGCCCTTGGAAATAGAGAGAGGACTTTAGCGCTACATAGATGTACCTACATTGTTGCATGGGTATTTGGTTCTGCAAAGAGATTTCACATTAATAATGGTAAAGTGAATCGTTTATGGTAAACTGCGCCCACGATAAATGCAGCCCGACCACAATAATAATGGGATATTAAACAAAGCCGTCTGAACTTTTGCAAAGTGAATGTTTCTTTGACAAGCCATTCGGGTGACGCAACAATTACCTGCATGCATTAAACGAAAAAGCTCTCATTAAATTAATTTCGCTCTGCTACTGGGATAAAGAGTGCTACGAGTAATACAGTATACATCTTTTGAAACAATATCCACGATTGCTACAGCACTATATGGTAATACAGTATTCATATTTGAAACAATATCCACAATTGCTAAATCACTATATGGTAATACTGTATTCATCTTTGAAACAATTGCTACAGCACTGTATGGTAATACAGTATTCGTCTTTGAAACAATTGCTACAGCACTATATGGTAATACAGTGTTGATCTATGAAACAATTGCTACAGCACTATATGGTAATACAGTATTCATCTTTGAAACAATATTCACAATTGCTACAGCACTATATGGTAATATAGTATTCATCTTTGAAACAATTCCTACAGCAATATATGGTTATACAGTATTCATCTTTGAAACAATATCCACAATTGCTATAGCACTATATGGTAATACAGTATTCATCATTGAAAAAATATCCACAAATGCTACAGCACTATATGGTAATACAGTATTCACCTATGAAACAATTGCTACACCACTATATGGTAATACAGTATTCATATTTAGATTCTATATATTCCCTTTACACAGCGTTCATCCGTCCCCACCTAGAACACTGCACACCGATCTGGACTCCTTTTTACCAAGCTCACATTGAAAGAATCGAAAGAATTCAAAAAAAAATTTTTAAACACATTAATTATAAACAAAACTTACATTTCTCAAATTACGCCGATTCTATTAATTACCACAACTTCAACTCACTTCTTACACGACGTTTGGTTTTTGAACAAATTTTATTATTTAAAATTCTTAACGATGGCCTCGACTCACCAGAGCTAATGAATTTAATAAATATTCATATTCCAACAAGATCAACACGGCAATCCCATTTGTTTCATTTACCTACATATAGAACTAACTTTAGAAAAAATTCACCAATTCCACGTATATGTGCCCAATATAATACTAAATTTCAAAACATAGATATTTTTAGCAATACACTTCACAAATATCGATTAGAAGTAACTCGTACGATCGAAAATTAATACAATAGTATGGAATGTATCTAGAGCATCTTCTATCCTCATCCTAAATTCCTATTCCTCCCCTCCTCACCTAAAATATATATATATTTTTTTATGCAATAAAACTCCATCTCCAATCAATTTTAATATAGGAGACTTTTTTGGCTTGACTGTATTTAACATGTATATATTTATATTTATATTTTATGTATAAGCTGTTTGTCTCTTACCTTTACCAATAAATAAATAAATAAATAAATATTTGAAACAATATCCACAATTGCTAAAGCACTATATGGTAATACTGTATTCATCTTTGAAACAATTGCTACAGCACTATATGGTAATACAGTGTTGATCTATGAAACAATTGCTACAGCACTATATGATAATACAGTATTCATCTTTGAAACAATATTCACAATTGCTACAGCACTATATGGTAATATAGTATTCATCTTTGAAACAATTCCTACAGCAATATACGGTTATACAGTATTCATATTTGAAACAATATCCACAATTGCTACAGCACTATATGGTAATACAGTATTCATCTTTGAAACAATATTCACAATGGTGTCGTTGGAATTTTGGTCGTGTTGGGATTTCTTTTCATTATTGAGCTAGCTTTTCAGACAGTCATGCAATGTCTACTGTCAGGGCAAATGGGTTTTACTGCTGTACAAATAAACTTATTTCCCTTCACTCTAAATATTTACCCTCATGATGGACACTGCAAGGCTGTCCAGAACGTTGCTTTAATAATGTTAAGGAAGCATAATACAGTAAAGTTCCTCGGTAAGCATCATGTTATTGGTCAAAAGATTTACCGTCTTACTAATTAGATTATTACACGCCCGTTCAACGTTAGTGTGGTAAAGCCGGCCTCGAGTCTGGTTTAAGACAGTTTTAACCAAACAAACGCCATGGTAACAAGACTTTTGTTCACTGTTCTGACCTTATGCGCCGCGGAATATTTACACAACGTTTTTTAATAAGGCTGTTTAGAGGCTTAGAGCTTTAGAGGGCGAAACATCTGTCACGAAAAATACTAATTGCACAGCAGAACTTAAATTAACTTTTTTTTGTAAATTGAATAATAACATAAGTAAATTTAATTATTAATGGAATTATAGACAGCCCTGATTTATTAAGTCTAATAATCTTCAATATACCACTACTACAATACTAGAACTACTAGATCCAGAATTATTTTTAATTGCAACAATAATATCAGGACTGATACATTTAGATACTCGCTTGTACCTGATTGCATGCAGTTGGCAACACTTTCGGATAAATTGTAGATGTGTTTAACTGCACGGAATATAGCTACAAGAAGGCTATATAAACATATCTTAGTAATAATTACAATTAAGGTTAGCAAAATATTTTTCCTCTGCATGGGTTTTATATTTCTATGGTTAAAATTATGCTGTTGATTACTTTTCCACAGAATTATTATGTACATTGTAAAAGCCCATATGGGCGTATAATATATATAAATAAATTAATATATTAAATAAAAAAAAAATAAAAAAAATTCAGACGCGTCCACGGAGGAGAATGAGCATTGGTAATTTATTAAGAATCTCATCTCATCGAATTATTGGTAATCCAGTTAAAAACGGGATTGCAGGCCGACTGAATTGATAGGTTTCCCGATAAACTTTTATTAAATTACGAATACATTATCACAATGTCGGAACACGTGTTAATGAAAATCGGAACATTTTCGCATTTCGCCATGATATAGGGCAAATCAGGTGCATTTGTGCACTTTTTTTAGAGCTGAGAGAAAGTCCAGTTTTATTCAATTTTCCAATTATGTCCTAAATCCTGTATCTAATTTTCGCAAATAAACAATTAGATAATGTTAAATAAGTGTTAATCTCAAGTGACCTACCTCCTACCTGGTAAGTATTGTACTGTAACGTATCTCCATAAATAGTTAGTAATAACATAGATCACTGTAGAAATGTATTATAAATTTGTACAGCGCCCTTGAGGTGATTTTGCACAAAAACGGCGCTGTACAAGTCATCTATTATTATTATTATTAACGATCGTGTTAAAAATAAGAAACGTTTTAACATAAAATTTTCGGAAAGAGCAAGAGAGTTTTTGAGTAATTGTCCTAGTAATTCGAAAATAAATAATTTTCACTGATATGTTGGACTTTCAGTAGGTAGGACGTTTAGTAGTAGACTGGTATGTTGGACCTTCAGTAGGTAGAACGTTTAGTAGTAGACTGGTATGTTGGACCATCAGTAGGTAAGACGTTTAGTAGTAGACTGGTATGTTGGACCATCAGTAGGTAAGACGTTTAGTAGTAGACTGGTATGTTGGACCTTCAGTAGGTAAGACCTTTAGTAGTATACAGGTACGTAGAACATATGGTTAGTACACATAAAACAAAATATGGGAAAAGGTATTTAAAAAAAACCATCCCAACGTACTTATCTCAACATTATAATTAGTAGGTACTTTTTAAAAATGAGTAAAACCACAGAAATGATGTTAAAAACGTAATTATTGGTAAAATTTTATCTCCCATACAACATTTTTTTAAAGTGTCAAAAGTTTATAGGAATAGTACGCACCTGCATTACAGCGAAGAAACAAAAAATCTCTGACATAAAATAATCGAGGTCGTACAATTTCAGTTTTACGTTACGTATTTGCAATGACAAATTGCAAAATGATAATAATAATGAAGAGATATCGCATAATATATATCGTACATAATATGAGAACGCACGGAGAAATATACTGTTAAAAATGTGACAGCACTCATTTCCCAATAAAAAAGTTAGTCACTCAGAATATACTTGATCACGTGTTCACTCAGGTGCCCTTGTCTGAATAAATGAAAGGGACGAGAAGCGAACATAACATATTCCTGCTTTACTGATAGTTTATTAAGAAATTTGTCGTAATAGGCCTCCAGTCCCATTTTTAACAAGAAAACGGATAATTTAACCAGATTTTTAATAAATTAACAATATTTCATACCAGTTTTCTCCGTGCGGTCGTGCATTACAAAAGACGCTCTGCAAGTTTACCACAGTACTCTACACAGAGCACTCAACACAAAGAAAGGCAAGTAATAAAAAGAGTCCGGATGACACGTCCCATAGATTGGGAAATTACTAGCCCACTTTATTACAGCAGGTCAGTGAGTCAGATACTAAATAAAAATGAGTTGGATAGGTCGAGAACTGTGATGCATGCGACCATTTTTGGTCATGTCTGGCCGAGAAAATTTTACGACAGGGAAAAGTAGAATTATTCTGAGTAAGAGTAAAAACAATGTAGAATGATCTCTTGGGGTTATTTTATATCATCAGCATTTCTTAGGGTTGTGAACAGAGCCTATTTGGGTTTCAGTCATTTGGTTATCACCGATACGTTGGAGTGATTAAATATTTATCACATGCAGCGCAAGACAGTGGAGAATCCTTATTCACCGGGGTAATTGAAGTGGGAATCACAACCTTAGCAATGAAGTAACTGCTAGGGTTGGAAAATCCCGCAAATAATACCACCATTGGTTAAATATTTTTTTATTATTTGTTTTCAATTATCTTTGATATCAGTGTTTTAGAAAAAAGACATTGAAAAGGTAATATAGAAAGTTATTTAAGAGCACTTTTCGTATTAACCTTTGGTAATAGTAATATTACAAAAAAAGATATTGAAAAGGTAACATGATAAGTATTTTAAAAAGGCTTTGATAAAAAAAAGAGTAAGAAAAATATGAACACATAACTGTTACTGACGGGACTCTTCGGAGTTATGAGATAAATCATCTTTTCTGCTAGTAATATTATAAAAAAGACGTTGAAATAAGTATTTTAAGAAGAATTTAATTACAAATATGATCGTAAAAATTACTTAGGTATCCAGCGAATTCTGGCGCTTGCGTGTCACGTCATTAGCAACTCGCAAGCACGTGTAAATCGTAACAGCATATTTTTGATGTAAGGTGAGTTTTTTTTTTAATCTTACAAATGCCGCACACGGAAATCCAGCTTGTCCACGTATTCAAATATTGCTTGAATCCCGCAGGATTGTGGGATTGCAGGATTGTAAATCCCAGTAACTACTACTAAAGAAGAAGGTACTATTAATACCCGATTTCTTCTTCTTCGTATGATGAAGGTTATTGTGGGATTCTGTGGTTGTTTAGCCAATCGACGGAACGAGTAAGTTAGTTCAGCACTAACGCGTCTTCGGATAACTGTTGGAGGGGACAATCTTCTATGATTTATTTCGGTACAGGTACAAAGTTGTACTTGTCCACAAGCACATAGTACAAATGGTAGCATAAAAATAAAAGTAAAAACGTGAATTCGTTAGTGCAGACACTGTGAAGCTCTAAAAGAAGAATTGGGTCAACAATCTCACAACAATTCGATAGGTGGTTTGCGAAATTAAATTTATTCTGAAGGTCATAAACGCCATTGAAGCCATGCTATGCGGGACGCGTATGGCAAACTACACGTACAACGAATTACAATAAATATAATACAAACAAGTAACACAGTTCGCATGTACAAATTACACTGTAGCTCGGTTTCCCAAACGCATTTGACTCACTGAATTCTTACAAAAGTTGAATAATATATTAAGTAAATTAAACACGATACGTTTTTTTAGAGCCTATATCTCTAAAATGCCCAATACTCCACCACCGACCAACCAGATCTCCATCGCCCCCAGTTCGGTCCAATTGTTTTTCCAGTGCACTCTTATATTCCTCGACGCATTCTTACTGTGACGTCCTTGGGGCCTTCATCGTTTGCTTTGGAAAACACTGCTGTAATCAAACGATACGAATGCTCGATCCTAGCTGCTAAGAACGCTCCTGTTCCGGTGCGACCTGCATACCGTGGCGTCCTTAATGTTTAGTTTTTAGTATACGCGTTCTGAACGGTGAGAAGGAGGTTAGGGTTTTTCAGCTGGTACCAGTGTTGCCAGACACATGGTTTTTACCATGTTTGCATGGTTTTTGTGTCATTTCTACCTCCATGGTTTTTTTTCAAAAATCCATCAAAGAAGTGATGGTTTTTTACCGTTCACCAAAAATATGCACTTTTCAGTAAGATACATTTTTTAGCACGAGTCGTGTTGGGGAAATTTCAAATCGAATTCTTCATTTAATTATTAATATATTTTAAATTATTTATGAGTAAATAAAATTAATATATTACCAAAATTAAATTAATATATAGTATAACTTTAATTAGGTACATATAATAAACACTGTTAAAAGTAGAAGAAATAAATGCTCGTAGTTATGGGAGAATTTCTTCCATCTCTCATCTCGTGGATCTGAATAAACTTTTTATTCCTTTTGAAGTACCTCATTTAAAACATTTTTTAAGTATTTATGTTACAAACTAACAAAGACGTCATGTTATGTTTTAAGTACCCAATTAAAAAAAATAAAGTATGTATGTTGGAACCTAACAAAGTAAACGTTATGTAATGTTTTTCTGCTATATGTTTTTCCAGTAAACATTTTTCTTGTATAATGTTATGTTTTTCTTCTATTATATCGCTTTATAACTTACCTTTTGTATATTTTGAAAGTACACAAAAAACTTGACCAAATTTATAATTCAAATAAATAACCATGTACATTGTGACATTAGAACGGGATACCCCAGTAAGGTCACATTGTTTTAACAAATGTTAAAAAATTATTTAAAAAAAAAAAAATTAAAAAAAATATATATGGTGTTTTTTCAATTACTTTTTAAAAAAAACATGATTTCTTTCTTTTTCAAAGGAACGATTTATTTGTGCGTATAAAACTATTGTTTATTTATATAAAACATTAAAGGATAATTTACTTAGATATCGTTGCTTTGTATGGTGTTTTTACGAAAAACATGGTCGCATGGTTTTTATCATTATAAACATGGTAAAATATGTTTTCTTACTCCTGAAGCATATATTTTTTAAATGTTTGTAATATGGCGTCACTGGCTGGTACATATATACAGAAACCTAGAACTAATACAGAATGGACATGTATCAAGTGATCACAGTGGAGTTATTTTGCTTTTTGTTCGCATTAGGGATCACCGCTGTGTTCAAACAATCTCAAATCAATTATTAAAAAAATTTGAAGGTTTTTTTGTTTGTCCCATACGCGTCACTATACCATTCATCCGATTGCGTTGAAAATTTCAAAGTTTGTACTTATTAGTGCCAGGAGTGCTTAGAGTAAGGTTTGACTGGTAGAAGAAGTATGGGACGCTCGAGAAAGACTTTTTGCTAGAAAGACGCTTTATTTCAACACTGGAAGGAGATACGGAATCGAATTCAAGCCGATATAATTATTTTTTTAACATTAACAATGTGGATTTCATGAAAAAGTCGAGGATGCCCGAGGAAGACATGTATCAAATAATAATGAACATAATACATTACTCCTTATAAACAAAATAAATAATAAACTCATACATACAAATACAGAACTCATTAAAACGTACCAAGTACACACACACTTTACACGGCAACACGATAAAAATTACATTTAAACACCATACATACTCACTATGACAAGCAATCCATTGGTTACGAGGGGGGCAACATATATTTGCCTTCCAGACAAAATTAAAAATGAAAAAAGTATGGGTACATTTAAACAAAAATTGTTCACTCTTATGCTCAATCAACAAAACACTGAAACAAGTGAATAATATTGTTATGTAATGTATTTATGTGTAATGTATTAGTTATTTCTAGTTAAATAAGTGAAAATTCAATTATTTTATCTAGAATAAAAACTAAAAAAAATGTATGAGTTATTTCTAGGTAAATAAGTGAAAATTTAATTTTCTTTTATCTACAATTAAAAGTTTAAAAAAAATGTTATTATTAATAATGAGTTATTTCTAGTTAAAGAAGTGAAAATTATTTTTTTTGTCTAGAACAAAAACTAAAATAAATCATGAGTTATTTCTAGTTAAATAAGTGAAAATTCAATTTTTTTATTTGGAATAAAAACTTAAAAAAAAAACCAAAAAAATATTTTGGTAAAATAAGACATAAGCGATGAACGAAGGAAGAGGTGTAAGGAGAATGAATGACATGGAAGTGAATGGTTAAAGAGGTCGAGAACGCCCAAAAAAAACAAATATTATTACAATATAATAATATTATTTCCACCTTAAAAATGCACCAAGATGTAGGGTAGGTACTCTAGAATTCACAATCTCAAAACTTTACACCAAAGCATTAATAAGTTCCCGATCAACACGTCAGCAAGTTAAAAATAATTGGTTGAATAATGAATCGCGGATTAATTAAATACAGTGCATTTCGCCAGAGCGGCATTCACGCCCTATCAAACTCTCGCGGTTTTGGCCAAATCCAACATTGTAACACATCAACGGCCGGGTTTGTGGTCAACGTTAAATTCGCGATTATTTACGTGGCGCGGAAAGCGGGAATGCTTTGTTTGTTCAACGGTATCAGTGCAATGCGGAATGCTTTGTGAGATCATCGACCAATTAGTGGATTTCATAATTTATGGTTACATCATTTTACGTAGAAAGAGTATTTTAAATATACACGTTCTAATAAACTGACACCGCTAAAACAAATAAGTTTATAAAATTCTTGTACATCCTTATATCCATTATTGGCACGTTCCAGAGTGGAAGATATTCTGGTGCAAGACCACCAATCAGAATTGAAACGTTGCTTGAAATGGCTTTGGCTGTGTTTGGTGAACTGATCTCATTTTCAGTTGAAATAAATCAACTGGTGCCTATTATTTTTCCCGCTGCGGCGCATGTTCCGATAGAGTTTTTTTTCAGTTTTCTCATCCAAAAATACATACAACCACAAATTTTCAATTCGTACTTTATCGTTTTTTCATACCCTTGAAGGGTGAAGGGCAGAGGTTGACTAATTCCATGGTTCCCTCTCTTTATTTGCCATTGGAAAGGCAGCTATGAAAGTCGAAATAATTTTAAAAATACAGAAACAAGATTTTGAGTGGATTATAAAATGCCGTTTCTTATGGCCAGATACTTCCCGACCCCCTTACATTCAGTCTTACAACATATCCCAATTAGGGATGCCATATTCTATTGGGAGCAGTTGCGACTCTTGTGCGGTATCACATACAAAATAATAACACTAGAAGTGCTCTCCATACAAATTTGGATGAAAATAAATTTTCCATTTAGCCAAATAGTCCAGCGCTCCGTCTCACTTACACTCTCCTCCTTCAGATTTCCATGCCATTTGAATTTTGTAAATACAGTTTTGTATTGACAATTTAAGCCTAGATTAGACAAATATTTGAATCCCAAAGAACGCCCACAAGGCAATTCTTATGTTATTCTTTATTCTATGATTATATCAGTTAACTTAAATAGAATTAGTAAAACTGTCGAAACAACGAAAAAAAAATCTAAAGTGAAAAACTTGGAAGGTTCAAGGTCAGTCAAAATAGGAATATTCGAGATTCAGCAGTTGCTATCGTATCAAAAATATTACAATAAATATTGTAATTAAT
The DNA here is from genome assembly GCF_061612785.1 of Hesperophylax consimilis. Lineage (NCBI taxonomy): Eukaryota > Metazoa > Arthropoda > Insecta > Trichoptera > Limnephilidae > Hesperophylax > Hesperophylax consimilis. The sequence continues at coordinate 9,429,261 of NC_142856.1, read as the reverse complement.
TATTCATTATTATCATGACGACATGCCAATATGTCCAGAATTAAAGAGGATGTATGTAGTATCTTTAGAGGTATCAATAAACGCTCGGGTTGCCGGCAGTGAAATTTTATTTTTTATATATATATATATATAGTACCTAACGAGACAGGAAGAGCAAAACATATATCATTTATAACGAAGCTCCACATATTCCGCTGGTCATTACTTGACTTGGCGGAGCGTAAATGTATTTATCCACTTCGTAAATCAAGAAAACTAATTCAATCTGAGAGCTAACATCAATTGTGGAACTACCAGGTCAGACATCATTAGCGAAAAATACGTCTGCAGAGCATACATGTAGGTAAAAATGTAGAAAAAGTTATTTATTTATTCATTTTCGTTAAACCAACACATAACATTTTATCAGTTTGTACATGTGAAAAGCCAAAAAAAGAACCAATCATGTATTTACTTCTCGTGACTTTACCTCTTATAAGACAATAAAAAATTAATGAAATTTATATAAAACAATAAAATCACCCTTGACAAGTAAGAAAAACTTATGGAATTCGGGTGGTAATTGAAAATGTCGTAAGATATCATACTATTAGAATAATATATAATATAAACATGCTCATCAGATACGGACCGTCAAAAGCAATACACCAGCTTTCTTGAACGACGAGCTTCTGAAAGTAGTCGAAGAAACGAAGTATCTAGGGCACATCATCATAAGCTGTCTGACGACGATGACATCGACCGGCAAAGACGAGCGCATAAGGCGAATATGCTCAGTAGAAAGTTCCAGCTTTGCAGTCAAGTATAAAAATAAGGCTATTCCTTACGTTTTGCACATCATTTTAAACGTACGAGCTTTGGGCCAATCTAAATAAGAGCAGCATGGAAAGGCTACGCGTGCAGTGTAACAACGCCTATCGCATGATGTTTGGCCTTCCCAAATACTGCAGTGCTTCCAACATGCTCAAGGAAGTGCGAGTACTAGGTTTTGCAGCCCTCATAAGAGTATGGGTAGCAGGTTTAAGGAAGAGAGAACAAACAACTCCAATAATATCCTTGTCACGAAATCCCGCCAGTCCAGACTCAAGCATCGCAGCACACTGGAGAAAGTTGTTAGCCCAGTCAATCTAATGGTAAGCGTCTTTTTGTCATTGTTCTTATTATTGTATATTATTGTATTATTGCACAAACCTCATAAGCGGATATATTGGACGCTTCCCCATTAGTATATTAATGGCGCTCTGGTCAGTTTCCAACATTTGTAGTCAAATCAATTGCATGATCGGTGTATAACCAGGAAGTAAATAAAGTCTCTTGTGAAGTCTTACCTGAAAAGTCTTTGTTTGATACGATTTGTACCATTTCACTATATAATATGTTGTCGTTAATGACGTGTGTGCGTGATTTTGTACACATTAACGTTATCAAGTCTGGTATTCAGCTGTTGAGAGAAAAAGGAAAATACTAAAACAACGAATCAGCTCATGAATTGATTACGCTTATAAATATTGGCAAAGGAATTTAAGGCATTGATTATGAAAACAGACTAGCATAATGAACAAAATGAAACTGGTTTGTTAAGAGAGGTGTTCAATTGCCGTTACACAACTCATAAGCTGAATTTTAATTGAAATGGCTGTTGCGTCGGCCGTAAGCAGCTGTTTTCCAAGAACATTTCATGACAATACAATGAAAGATAAATTAATCTTTGAAAAGTCGAAACAAAATATGAATAAATTGTTGCAGCAATTACATTTAAAAATTTTTTTATTATGAGTGTGCAAAATAAGGATTAAATCTTAAAAAATGAATAAAAGGTCTTCACTTCTGCAGGTCTACTGTGAAGTTAAGTTGGTTTCCAAACCCCCCAATCACCTAGTTTAAGCCTCACAACACTCCTTCGTCCTACAGGCTTAAAAAAGGAGAAGTATCTATGGTGGTAGACCATATTCGGTCCTTCATGAATGTCAGGTTCAATACTCTCTATGTAAAGCAATAAATACTTCCAGCTGATTATAGTTGAAAGGTTAACAATCTGGTTTTGTTTTTAATTGTCAAACTGCGCAAAATGCAAATTGTCTCTTAAAACGATCAACGAATGTACGAATGACAACATATACATTAAACACGGGAAGATGAAGTAAAAGGATTTTGATATCATGTATCAGAAAGTTGGGGTAACTCAAGAACAAGCAGGCACGTAATTACTACTTTTGTAACCGAGGTCGGCATTGAAACTACTGGTCGTTCATACGGCAATAAGGCAAAAGAAATAAATAACCAATAAAAGAAATCGCGTTCACTTTTCACAAGCCCCGACCTTGCCAGTTCCGGCTGGTTGCCATCTTGTCCCCGCCCCCGCTCCCCTCTTAACGTAATGGACTGTCCGTACGCTGCCTGCAAGAAGGCAAACCCATAATCATTGAAAAGCACAAACGAAAATTACTAACTTTATAAAAAGGGAAATTAGTGTTCTCTACCACCGGAGAAATAGTGCCTTTCCTATTCTTGCCTAACATTATTGTTGACAATAGGACTACGTGATAGTTTTTACAATGGTGAATTCGAAGGAAAAAAACCGAGCGGTGGTATCATTGATTCCCTTGATCAAATGTTGGCCGGATTCAGTCGAAGGATGTTTTTAAAATTCCATGGAAAGGCCAATAGACGTAAGTCAGACAATTTTTGAATTTATGTAGACGACAATACCAGAATAAATTATTACGTATGCACTGTTGCTTTGAAAAATATATATTTGACATCATAAGGTAAGTGATAGTTGATTGCCAGTTCTGCTTAAAAATACAAACCTTTTCGATTTTCATTTTTATTTTTTTTTAAATTCTAAAACATTGATAAATGGTAAAATCCACCAGCTGCCGCTATAATAATTTGTGTCATTTAATTATTATAAATGGCACATATGGTTCTATAGTGTGTTATATTGAAGACCATCGGATAGCTAACATTACGAAAGCGGTTACTTAAGAACTCAGTCGGAACTCTTTACGACTTCCTCAACCATAATCCATTCAAATACGAGCGTGGTATCAAAAACTTCCCAGCACTTTGAGATTCCATCGTAAACAACAAAGATAGAAATGATTATAATCTCTAAACAGTATAAAACAAAGTCGCTATCCGCATTTGTCTGTATGTGTGCTTAGTTCGTCTAAACTACGCAACGGATTTTGATAGGGTTTTCACATCATTTGGAGATTTTTTCCGGAAGGTTTATATATAATACATGCATACTATATTTAAAGAAAATAAAGTAGAGTCTCCGAGAAACGCCAGGTACACGTTAGCTAGTAATGAAATAAAAATGCTATGAACTTACGTATCAGCTACAAAAACACAGATACTGCTTTAAAAATGCATACATTCGATAAAATAGTCACGAAAGAAAATAAAAAGGGGACAGAAGCTGCTCCCTGGGGAACGCCTGAATAGGTAAAAAATATTTTCGTGCAGTTGCTGATCTCACTGGAGGCTGACTATTCGGCTGGGAAGACGCCGGGCCAAAGCGAGTATGGCTGAATATTACCCGTACGTGGCCTGCTAATGTGACTGAGCGAGGTAGTTGTCCATGACCGGAAAAGGTTGCTGCGAATCGGGCTGCCACGCGGAATAAGAATTATTATCTTTGAGGCGACTTGTTTGGTTCTTCGAAATACTTGCTTTTAGTATCTTGTAAAAGCTGTCGTACAGCGCACATGAATAAAATATTTTATATTTTTAAAATTGAGACAAGAAAAAACACCAAACTGTGTGAAAAGGGAATCTGTTTAGTCGAAGACTCAACACAGCTGTCTCTGCCTACAATTTATTTATTTATTTATTTATTTATTTATTTATTTATTTAAACGCCCATTGGGCTTTTACATACATTGTTATTAGTGTTATTACATTAACTATGTGACATTGAAAAGTTTACGTACATATATAAATAAAATAGTTATTATATCTGTAGTACATAAATGTTTTACAAATAATACAGAATACCATTATGGAGAACAGTTTTTTTTTTCTTTTTTTACTTACTTAGAAAAATAAATGGATTGAAATTAATCAGCATTTATAGGGACTTAAAATCATATTCGAATTGTTATTTAAATTTATACGTCAAATCAACTACATTAAGCTCTCCGCGTCATTTCCATCATGAGCTATCGGACTTTTAAATACCCATTTAGCTATTTACTACTTAAGAAAAAAGCGTTGAAACTTAACTATTGTTAGTAATTATAACTGATTTCTTTTTTTTTTAGATTCGAAATTAGGATAATTATAATGCATAATAAAAAGGTGTGCACCACATACCGTTCCTTTCAGCATGCATCGCGTTGGCAGGTTAAAAGGAAAACAACTAAACCCATCGCGTAGTAAGGATGGTGAGGGGAGTTGTGGAGTAATTTGTTGAAAGTCATGGTAACTTACCTGAAAACAAAGAGACACAAAAATTAGTACCCACACTTGAAAACAATCCTACAACGCATACAAATCATGGACAAACAACTGTTGAACCATAGGATTGGAAAAAAAAACATTATGGATATTTAAGCAATTAGGGTCAGTGTGAACGCAAAATAATTGCAAATGGGAGTAACTTGCCCACCTAATTTGGGCCCAAAATAAAACCGTTCGGGCCACTCGGGGTAGGTAACATTAATTTGCGTTGCCGCGACACGCTGGAGCGTATGAAGGTTAAATGGTCAAACTAGTGATGTCACAAATTTCATTCCTCAAACCTACATAGAAACATCTTAAATCCTTTGCATCAACGTCTAACCAACGAATTAATATAATAACACGTACATTAGAAACACTAGATCTCAGGGTCAATAACATATCCAATAAGGGCCAAAATCATATCCATATCGATGGTACTAAACTCTACCAAAAAATCACACTCTCATTCAAAAACTTACAAAATATTATAACATTTAAATCACAAATAAAACGCTGGATACAAAACATAGGGAGACCAGAAATAGATAATATACTAACACCAAATACAGATTGAAACCGAAACAACTCAATTGAACAAAACAAAACCATTAATATATTTATTAATATTTAAAAAAAACATTATTCAAAATATACACTAATATAAAGTGAATATATACATACTAATTAATTTTAATAATTTGTAAATAGAATCCTCAGCACGGGAGGTCACAGTGAGGATATCATCATTATCTCTTTTTGTCAAAAAAAAAACCGCTTATTATTGTTACTTTTATTTGAAGATATTTACTACTCAGCTTTACCCAAGTTTTATGTTATTTATATTAAAATTTTAAACTAGGAGCGCTGACCTAGAAATTACAGAGATAAAAGGAGTGCAAATTTAATGATACTAAAGCCACCGTTCTCAGTTTTTCAGTGAGATATACAAACTCTAACAATTTGCTGTCGAAGTTTTGTACGTTTTAAATGTTATCCTTGAAATTGCAGTTAGAAAAAATAATAAATGGGCTGACAGAAATTACATTGTCTGAATGTTGCCAACGTAAAATGTGTTTAATTTTGATAATTGTAACAGTGCCTGGCTACACCTTCATATGAATTCAGTAATAATTAAACATTCTGACACGAAGAACTGCCGAAATTTGCCATCATTCGCTACGAGTATCAATCAGGCTTTAGATTCGTATAAAAAGCCTTTACGAAAGTCTTACGAAGGTTACACTAACCAAAATACATGATGGCGTCACAAGCCTCAAAGACACAATAAAAATCCAACGAAGACGAAATGTGCCCAATTTAATTTGTTTAGCTGCGAAATCCGAACCATTTTAGTGTATATAGTACCTACGTACTTTCTACGCGTCCCATGGGTAAACCAATCTCAATCTAGAAACTGATAGTGGCGATATTTAAATGTTAAATGTACCGAAGCGTTTTGAAATGCGGGACCGAAAAAACGGACTGAATAAAAAATGTTCAAAGATACCACGCATAGACAGAAAGCAAAGTAGTAACAATGATTTTTTTCAAAGAGAAAAAAATTCGATATTACAAAAAATTCAAACGTAATTAAAATATTTATAAGTTTTTTTTAGTCCGCCAACTTTTTCACGCCCAGCAAAATTATAATTGAATTTTTTGTCAATTTTCTTAGTTTGGTGGTTTTAAATTCCAAGGATTTTCCACGTTTTGGTGTTGGCCTTATCGATATTTCATTAGATGCTGTCTTAAGAGGTAAGGGGAGATAAAGCAGAAGAACTTTAAAGAAGAAGATAGAAAATGCGAAACACTATTATTTTGATACTATTGACTCTATTCTAGTTGAATAAGGATCTTTTTTAGGAACTATAAAGGTTCTATGAATGTAAAGGTTATAGTAAGAAACATAGAGTTTAAACACTGACACTGGAAGGAAGTCGATACGTGGTGCTAACGGCAGATTCCAGAGATAATATGGTTGAGACAGGCGTTGAGCGCTTATGTACAGTGCTGCCATCATAGTTAATAGAAATAAAGGGAGATATGGTATCGAAACGATACCAAAGATACGACCAAACCGTACGGAGTTATATAATATTAAAAATGGTAGAAGCAATTGAAGCCATGCGTTTGGTGTTTAGGTAGAAACGCAACCTGCAGTAGTATGGGTAAACGACGTGGGTGACACATAACAAATAATTATCCATGGCCAATCTCCTTCTTTCCACTGTCTGAGATTGCAGCATTGAAGTTACACGCGAAACGCCTGTCGCTACCACTTTCTCTCTGGAAGGATATATTTTCTCAAATAATTTCCTGGAATGTTTCAACTATGGATGCGAAAATATTCATATGCACACGTCTGTCTCGGGAAATGTAGGGAATCTAAACGGATTTCGGAGAGAAAAGCGAAGACTCGTTCATGGAAAATTGTAGAACTCACATTTATCGAGAAATCTACGTAGTTTTTCAATTTCTAAATGTTCACTGCGAAAGCATTTTTACGGCACGAGCGAGATCGTATGGAATTTACTATGTTTTCTTTTACTTTTTAGAGATTCCACGAAGGTAACCTAGATAATATTTCGTAGATTGAAAACATCATTGAAGACGTACAAAATACATGAACATTTATCAAAATCACAAATAATTATTACTTAGCGATGTACAAGGTTACCCATATATTGGAAAATCTCCGTTCTGAACTGAAAAACGTAGCAGATAGCTCGTTATCCTATATTGTGGTTTACATAGATAAGTTCTCGGTTACGGCGTCAAGCCCTACTGTCGTGTGATTTACTATTGCCTAGTGTAATTTAAATTTTAAAATTACACTAGGCAATAATATAATAATCAAATAATGATATCAATCATCATACATTATTGTCAGTGTATTTATAATTATTTTCAATCATGACAGTCCCAGACATTGAAAGTTTTAAAGTTGGAAATTTAAGTAAAATGTAGGTACTTATAGTATAAAACATTACATGGTTGATTATACTAGCTGAAGTCTCTGGTCTCGGACTTTCCACAAGTTTTTTTAAAATCATATGTTGCCAGTGACCTTGCTCTCGTTTTGAAGGTCAAGTGTGCAAAATTTCCCCGATTACGGATTAAAATGTAGATTTGAATAAAAATCAAATCCACGCCGCCCGCCTCAGACACTTTTTTTAACATAAATAGATTAAACATTAATATAATATCGGTTGTACGTAAACTAGTCCCAGTAAGAGCTCGTACGAACGTCATCGACGTTCATCTTCTTTCTTCTCTCGCGTATTGTGAACGCATCTAAACAGAAGATACTAGTACACGGAGAAATATGAGTACGGCCTTTTCATCAAGATACTGTTAAAAATGTGATCATCATTTCCCAATAAAATATTAGTCATTCACAATATATCTGAACACCTTTTCACGCAGGTGCCCTTGCCCGTATACATGTAATGGATGAGATGCGAAACTACAGGGTTTTCCAATAAGAGGTGTTATTTTGAATAGCCCGCTATTTCGGTAGATGTTTATTTTGAAGCTGTCATTTTTTGACATTTGACAAGTAGAAACTACGCCATTAATAATAATGGAACGATACACGCTTCAACAAAGCATTGAAATTATTAAAATTCACTTGAGTGAATCAAATGCAAATCATTTTGAGTGATGAGACCCATTTCCACCTCGGTGGCTTCGTCAACAAGCAAAATTGTCGCATCTGGAGCTCGTAAAACCCAAGAGTTATTGTTGAAAAGCCTCTCTATCATCAACTTGTGACTGTTTGGGCTGTTTATCGTCCGGCGGAGTCATTTGACCTTACTTTTTCGAAAATGAGGCTGGAGTAACAGTTACGGTGAATGGATTGCGCTATCGAGAGATGATTAATGATTTTTTATGGCCGAAATTGGATGGTATTGATCTGGACAACGTTTACTTTCAACAAGACGGCGCTACGTGCCACACAAGTCGCGAAACCATTGATCTTTTACGATTGAATATCAAAATAACACCTCTTATTGGAAAACCATGTATTATCATTTTTAAGAACACGTGTTCCGATTTACTTATAACGACTGAAAACGGCATGACCCTCCCGACACAATGAGACCCTCCCAGGTTCCTACCCCGCCAAACAGGATGTACCGGCCCTTCAAAACTGCACCGTCTGTTTTGCTGCACCCTGTACTTTCTTATTAAAATAAAACAACAACATAAAATTACATGAAAAATGCAAAAATGGTGTAATTTGGCGAAAAATTTGAGTTATCATACACATTTTGCAGGTCTCTACCAGGGGGGTATAACTCCGAGAAAAAGGTGGGTCAGAAAAAAAGACACGGTAATCTCTATGGGTGACTTGTGACGTATATTTTCCACATTCCAATACGAACTTCATGCATGTTTATAGGCCGCTGTCATTGGCCGATTTTAGGCTAGCCAATGGGTTGGCTCCGAATGAGAATTATATTGTCTATGGTTACGCCTTTTTTATAGTTTCTATCCTAGTCGATGGTGAGTATGTGTAGTAGTGACGTATATTTTTCAGTTACAGACTTTTATCTATGGCAAACATTAGGACCCATGGGCTCAGTACTAAAAACCCGAAGATATTGATCTAGTGAGTGGTTCATTTATGGTCTCTACTAATAACTATGAAGAAACAGCATACCGTGAGACCTTGCCCAGACCCGGATCGTGAGAAACGCTGATGAGACATCAGACTAGCTACTCGCCGCTCCTGACCTTGCTTGTTTGACAGATAAACAGTGCCAGCTTCAGTGTGGTCACAGCGCGTTATCACCAATAATTCTCGTTAGTGGATGTTAACAAGGATTTGTTGATTCCTTTGTACTCGGTACTCATATCTACGGGCATAATGCACATACATTATCATTGTTGTATGGGTCAGTCGTTCCAAACCTTTCCGAACTCATGAACAAAAGTTAGTTTGTAAACACTTCCTAAAATTATTTCATACCTAATTTTTGATATAGCATATTTCATACCTAATCTTTGATATAACAGGCCTAATCTTTGATATAGCCATATAATGTTTTTTTTAAATTATCATTTTGGGGATGCTGTGTGGAGAGGAAGTTCTGGAAATAAAAATATATGAGAGGTGGGTAGGAATCTGGCGGTCAATAAATTCATCCCACTGCGGTTTATGAATCAGGCAATGGGTTGAGAGAGAGAGAGAGGTGAAAAGGCCTCCCTCAATCAGTCTCTCCCGATCAGACCCGCCAAGCAGTAGGTGGGCAAATATGGGGTTTTCCAATAAGAGGTGTTATTTTGAATAGCCCGCTATTTCGGTAGATGTTACTTTTGAAGCTGTCATTTTTGACATTTGACAAGTAGAAACTACGCCATTAATAAAAATGGAACGATACACGCTTCAACAACGCATTGAAATGATTAAAATTCACTTGAGTGAATCAAATGCAAATCATCTTGAGTTATGAGGCCCATTTCCACCTCGGTGGCTTCGTCAACAAGAAAAATTGTCGCATCTGGGGCTCGGAAAACCCAAGAGTTATAGTTGAACAGCCTCTTTATCCTCAACGTGTGACTGTTTGGTGCAGTTTATGGTCCGGCGGAGTCGTTGGACCTTACTTTTTCGAAAATGTGGCTGGAGCAACAGTTACGGTGAATGGATTGCGCTATCTAGAGATGATTAATCATTTTTCATGGCCGGAATTGGATGATATTGATCTGGACAACGTTTACTTTCAACAAGACGGCGCTACGTGCCACACAAGCAACGAAACCATTGATCTTTTACGATTGAATATCAAAATAACACCTCTTATTGGAAAACCCTGTACATCCGCGGCCAAGACCTAGACAAAAAAAAACCCGGACACCCCTGCTAAATCCCCGAACATAGCGAACCACTTCGGGTGACTTAATGGCAGGAGTGTTGGTTATCTAATAAATTGTTTCCGGGACGGCGGTATTCATACTCGCCTTCCAAATTGGCTTAGGCCTGGTTAACCGTCAAGCATAAAGAACATAGTTGACGCCTGATAAAAATCACGTACAGTTACAGCAGATAGTTGCATTTTGTTTGCGGTGTAGCGCCAGTAAGTTCGCCCAAGCGTCGTTTTCCACGAAGTATGTACGTATAATACCACGGAATACTGAAGTTCCGAGGACCATCTGTTATGAGCCTCTGATACAGCTTATTATCTTGAAACAGTCAATGATGTTTTGATTTGAAAATTATGCTAAGCGGTGACGAGTTGGGGCTATATTAATCCACTGATAATAAACTGTCAAGCGTGCTACGAAGAATTTAAATACTCGTATATGGGAGTGAGTGTGCATTTGGTGCCCTATCCTCATTTTTTTTTACTTTGCCTAAAGGTCTTATTAATGGGATAAGTCTCGCTTCATAGAATCGAAACACATGACTGATAAGAAAGAGTTAGTTCTGAGTTGTTCCGGGTTGTAGCCTTCAGGGAGAAAATTACAAACAACCCTTGAACTTAACAGAGAATTTGCATTCATCCACCGAGACAAGATGCTACTTAGTTAGAAAAAAAACTATATATTTGTAATTATTAAACTACTTATAGTTATTTTGTTTGAATTTATTTCTTTACCAAATACTTGCAACACGATAATATGAATTCTTTTTCAAATATATCTTTTTATATGAATTCCGCACAACAGTCCCAACTGCTCCCTACCGTCTAGAACCAGTGAGACTATGATATTCCCAATTGAGGTCATTGGGGATGTCATTGTACATATCGCACTCCATACAATCCCATACAGACCTGTCACACCTGACAGATGACGTGTTATAAGTGTGGGCGTGGCGACAATGATGCGCCGTGATCTGCTAGCAAGGCTATATTTGAAAATTATGTCAGATCAATGTACGGAGAACCCGTGACCCGCGACTGGCTGTCATCTGTCAAGGTGACAGATCCCATAAAGAGAAATGATATTCCGCGGAAGTTCCCTGGTTAATTTGACCTCCTCTCCAGAGGAAGATTATAGCGTATTGTGACACCTCAACTTATAATGCGTATAGGACAGGCCCAAATTATATAATTATGCTTTATGCGTAATGTGTATAAGGCTTTATTTGTAAGTCCTTTAAATAACGTAATGTAGGTGTTTCCTCAAATTTCAATTAGATAATTCAGATGGGACTGAATTAAACTAAAGCATAATTCCCTCTTTACTTGTTAAGTAAAAAGTAAATGTGGAAAATTCTATAAAATTTTCCAATGAATTTCCATGTTCGTACTGTACAATTTTCCGCCCATTGTCAAGGGACTAAATTATAGGAATTTTATTTTGAAAACTTATGAACGTGTGTTTTTTCCCACGCATTTCCAGAATTTCCCAAAATTCTGTCATTTTCAACAATAATGGGAAACAGAATAAAGTAAAATACTCCATAGCGCCATCTGTCTGATATTTGAATAATTTTTCCATAAATAAGTTGACAGTAATTATTATGAGGGATCGTTATATTATAAATATGTTTCTTGGTACCACATGCCACGGCGCGGTAATAATATTAATTGGTTGGAGTACATTTCACCTGTCGTTTTCAAATACAGATAAAGCGTAAGATAGCGAGTTTTCTCAAGATCATTAAGTCATGAAGTCATCAGGTAGATATTAATATCAGTGTTACGATTATTAGTATAACAGTGCCATAAAAGAATCATAGAAAATACATAATGTATAACTAGAATTCAATTTAATCTTCGCGAAATTCTTGGGTTCGGTTTTCTCCTTTGTTGTACGTTTTTTATACAATATCGTACTCCTCGTATATTCACTTAATAGATAAAACCAAGAAGTGTCATCTACTTATACCGTTTTGAAAGAAAACTGATGTCGCCAGTAAATTCGTGTCATTGGGACAAAAGGGTTCTATTTGACATTTTAGCAAAAATTAACTTTTTTGCACCCAGTTTATTACTTGCTTCTCTTTAAAACCCTATTTAAAATATGTTCAACTTCTACGTACTCGTAAGTTCTCAAAAAGTCATATGTAAAAAAGTTATATTTAATGTAGATTATGATCATTTTTTAGAACAACAATACTCCATTTGCAATTTAGGAGCAACTTAGTTATATTTTCAAAAAAAAACTTTATTTTTAGAACAACAAAGTACTATCTGCAAATTTTAAAGACAACTTAGTTCTATCTTCCACAAATAAAATATTATTGGAATGGTTGAACATGGTTCCATTTGCGTTGTAGTTCAAGATTTGACCTCTTTCGCTCAAGGTTCCATCTACCAATTGCGTGAAACCGAGAGAAAAAAATGATCATCAAAAAGTAAATGCAGAACGTATTGGAATTGAATTATCTTTAGGTTCAGGACGTTCTACGTAGGATTTGCAAAAAAAACAATAATCAGACATAATTCTGTTGCTCTGATTTTAGCATATTTTGAAAGCAACAAGGTTCTATCTGGTTTTTTTTTTACTTCGTTTTTTAGCTAAATTCCACGTGTTTTAAGGAAAATTCAATCAAAATACTTTATAATAACTTAAAATTTGACATTTAGTATTTTATTCTTGATTCAAACTTGAACCTCAATATATCAGTTTCATGCACATGGCAGATAGAACCCTGTGTCTCAAAGGCACAAATTGGCAACAACAGCTTGCTTTCAAATCGTTGTAGAGCACACTTCATCGGTGAATATATTCAGTGTTTGTACCTGATTTAAATAGTGATAATTATATAATATTAATATTTTGGATTTATTGAGCCATGCAAACTTTGTGTGAATAACGCAAATAAAAAGGCCACCCCTGAATAAATTATCCAGGCAAATGCAAAGCAAATAAGTCTTGGAAATTTCCCAATTTTATTGCATCAGCCGTCTGGAAAGTTGCTCCTGAATTCGGTGTCGTATGTGTCGGATGTAGTCAGTTGATCCCCATAACTGTTCGTAACATTGAATGGTTCTGATATATTAATTTTGATTCACTTTCATATTACTAACATAAGATCAAGATTCCCTAGCATGTATTATTGTGACAATTACTCTACGGTTTCAGGTTACACTGCTGTTATTAGTAGTTCACACACTAATATCAGCTATCATGTCATGATAGCTGATATTTTTAATATGCCTCTATTGAAGTGTAAAGCTGTACTACTAGCTGAACATTTTAACGAGTTCACTGCATGACAGGTTCTTTGTTTTTGTTTCTTCTTCATTTACTTTGTACTGATGCATGTATTTTTATTTTTCTTTTGCCTTGTTGACTTTTATATAATCTAATAATTGTTCTGTTCGTTCTTCTTTCTTTATTGTACTATGACCTAACTAGTCAGTTCTGGAAAATAGATTTAGCCATTTTAATCAAGATTTAGATTCTAATTTTAGCAGTGCATAACAGGTTTTTTGTTTATTCTTTATGTCTTTCATTAACTTTGCATTAACGTATATTATTTTTCTTTTGTCTTATGTAAACATTCTATTCTTTCTTATTTCTATACTGTACTGCCATGACTATCAATAACTAACAGGTATGTAATGGCACTTGTGCAGTTAATTCTAAATAAATAAAAGCTATTAACTATAACTACATTTTGAAACTCAGCCTTTCCACGGTACGAGAGAAAAAGGACCTTGAATTTAGAAATGAAATTGGTTGGTAAATGATATATCTTCAATTCTGTATTTATCTATGATACACTGATATAAATATCAATAAACGGAGAGAAAAGGTTATGGCAAAAAACCCAGTGCTAGGCACAGGCTAAAAAATTAATAGTAAAAAAAAAATTTGAAGATTAAATTGCGGGTAATATAACATAATCACAAAGTTTCTCGAAATCATTGAGAATCTGATAATAGGTGGTTGTATCCTGCATTCAAATAATATATGATACTGTCACGATCAGGCAGACGAAATGACATCATCTTCGACACGAGGATCACGACGGACTAGTCCCACCGTGGTGGTCATAATCATTGTTATTGTCGAGTTGTATTCACACGTAGATTCATGTGAAAAATGGTAGACTGTTTGAATCCATATTCTGTGTCCAAATTAATAATAGTTAATTTGACCTTCCAATATAAATGAGGAGGTTAATGTACGAATACCGGTGCACGCGCCCTACGCGAGGCGCTGCACCGAATTCATCGAACTCAAAAGGCCAATGTGAACCACAGAATTCACCAGGTGACGACTGGCGGCTGCCTCACAACGAGATGAAAAAAATTCCCAAGACTGCTGAAGGTGCGGCAAGTTACTAGACTAAATTATAGGAATTCAATGGGGGCCAAACTCGTCAGCGGTAGTAGCGGGAAAAGGGTTTTTTTGGTATCCAAGGTGCAAATACAGATCATGTAAAAAAAACGTGGTAGCCAGTCGGCTACTGACGTAAGCTTAATTCTTCAGCAAAGTACAGAGCCAAGATCATAGTCTGACTTCTACATGTTTTAACAAAGTTTTTGTAGATCGATTTTTTTTCTAATATTTAGTTTATAGGAGTTCTAACCGGAACTTTCAGAATTGTATTAAGTACTCCCTTTTGGGTTATGTTGAACCGCTCTGTGTGGGTGCTCAAGGCAGACCCCCATCCAGTTATCCCAAATGGTATCATTAATGATTCATTGCTAATTTCTTCGATGGGAAGAGAGCACAGACATCTGGAAACCCAAGTTGTGGAACAATCAGACATCGCCATACATCCAGTGAAAACACCGGTGTACTTTATTAAAGGGACTGAAGCCAAGTTGTGGAACAATGAGACATCGCCATACATCCAGCAAAACACCGGTGAACTTTGATAATGGGACTGGGCTAGGTACTATCAAAGGAATAAGGACTACTATGGTGTAATACAAAATACAATAATCAAACGCATCTTTTCAAATAGCAATTGATTTCAAACAACCAACAGTATAAGCATCAACTTTTTGAATCTTGCATTTGAAAGGTTCAACTTCAAAACGATAAATCTTGTCACAGTAGACCTTCACGTGGAAAGTAATAATTGCAGGCCGTCCATGGCAGATAGCGGAAGGGATAACCGGCGCAAACGGGCATCCGTCATTATTCCTTATTACTTATTACGATCTGACATAACCAAGTATCTACTGATATACGAGTATATATTACGGTTGCAAAGTGAACGATGACGCCCGAGCTGGAAAGACAGTGAAAGTGATAACGCTGCAGAACATTATATTACATTGTGCGACGTTATGCAAGAGTAGAAACAACGAGAAGAAAAGTAAACGAGTGGGCTGCTGTAGTGATGTGATGTAGGTACACCATTTTTTCCTCTGAAAAGAAATTTATGGCTAAATTTTGCAAATTTTTGAGAAAATATTCATATTATGATTCTACTTACCACCTAAAACTATGTTGTAACTTACTCCTCATTCTGTTACATGTTTCGTTTATGAGAAAGAGGTAGAGGTTATAACAAAGGCATGTGTCCGCTCCCGTGGAGCAGCGACCCGTGTACTGTCACCAATATAAATATCACACTCTCGATATCACGCTTTCTTACTGCACTACTTGCGGTACATGTTGATTCCTTACCGGCTCATGAGATGGCCGTCTACGAGTGATAGCGACCAAGATTAAATTTATCAAAGCCGTTAATAATTAAGATAAAACACAGACTAAACAAGCAACAGAGCATTCTGATCTGAAGAAAAATAAACCAAATGGTGTTGCGGATTAAAAAATGAGTCACGCGAAAGGAGCGGTGCCGATAATGCCAAGGCTCCAAGGCTGGAATGGAGCAAGCTATTCAGTGAATGTAGAAGGCGTAAGATTGGACTAAATATTTCATGCAAGATCTGTAGGAGTGCAAGGCTGATGTAATTGTGAGTATTGTAATTAAGGAGGGATTGGCTGGACTGGTAAGGTCACATGGAACGAATGCTTTTAAAAAGACATACAGCGGGAAGTGAAAGTGCTAAATAAATTCGCGGATAACCGAGGAAGACCCGAATTGCTGTGGTAAGTATGTACAATGTGGGGCAGATATTCGACATTGGCCCAGATGGAAAATGGAAAGTCGTGCTTAAAAAAACATTAAAGTCAGGATATGTTATGATTTTTAATGACAAATCTCATCATAACAAAGCTTTAGATGGCGATTTGAGAAGGAATTGTAGACAATTATGTCATGAATCGAATCATTCGAAAGATATGCAGTTGCAAAGGGAAAGTAAGAGGAAAACCTGAAATGCACATAAAGTAGAGGAGGTATTTGACACTGGCCCAGATAAAGTTTCGTATAAAAGTTGTACACGAAAACACATAAAAGTTAGGTTATGTAGATAATGCACTTTACTGATAATAAAAATTTGTTTAAATGATGGAGTCATCGATGTTTGAGTTGAGAAGAATTGTGCGGTTGTGTTTTATTAAAATATTGAATAGATATTTCAAAAACGCGAGGAGCGATTCTGTGAAGGTGAAATGAGTTGCTGATAGCTGAAGATGACCGGAATCGCAATAAAAGTGGAACAGATATCCGAGATTGACCCAGATCAACAGTTTTGGAAGTCGCATGAAAAACACATAAAAGTAAGGGTTAATGCATTTGTACAGTAAAATTCAAGATAATAATTCGTTCAAATGACTGAATTGAGATCAGTTGAGAAGGACCTGAGCAGCTTATGTGAAAACTGAATTGTTTTATCCGAGCATAATGTGCAGAGTTCCGAAAGCGTTTCACCGCATTGACTATCACATGTGAGAATCAGAGACTGATAGCAGTTTACTATTATGACCGATGAATCCTTCGAACGTGAGATGGTCGCGATAGGGAGGGTTCTAAAAGATATAGGTACTGCTGATATCTGCTTTGTAACCTCTCCCGTTCAGGATGAATACGAGTATAACAGAAAGAAAGGTAACAGTGGAACTGCAGGACCACACCATGGTTTTATATACATAGATAAAGGCACCGTCGGAATCTATCTTTTTACTCGTCGTATGGAAGCTTCGATCTTTTCCTCTGGTCTATCTTTATGGTTTCTGGTCTCCCGTGTGAAATAAAAACACGAACCGTTGGCTTTGGTTAGTGGGATGGATTACGCGGCACAAACAACGGAGATTTTAATGGCATGTGGGTGTTTATTGCACCATTATTCGGAGTCGTTACACGCGTTGAGAAGTTCGATCGGCGTTAAATTCGGAATACGCGGAATGACTTCTGGCATTTTGACGATTTTACGGCGATAAATAATATATTCGGACGATAACTTACGCTAAGCTATCGGAATCTTAAGACTATAAAGTAGAAGTCTGTTTTCTGAACCACAAAAAACCCTGGCATTGTAAGTTCTGGCGTCAAAAAAATTGGACAGCTTTTACTGATTGAAATTTATTTACAGGTGAAATATCGATTGAATTGTCAAAATAAAAACGAAACGCGATAACGTTTGTCACATATTTTTCAAATGTTTAAAAATAAATTGGAATGTGGAAACTAAGACGTAGGCGGATCTAATAAAAATATAAAAATAATTTATTAAAATTCAAGATAATTTTTTTTTTCGAAAGAAATTAACCTTAAGAATTTAAGAACACCCGATAAAAAAAATAATCCTATAATATGCTACCTATTCTCCAAAACATTTTTTTTTTCATTTTTCTAAATATATAAATATTCATGTCCTTTAATTTCATAATCGTGATTACGATGTAAACATAACTATATGTATAAAAACCTTAAATTGTATACTTTTTCACAAAATTAAACATATGTACCATTATACATTGTCAAACTGTCATTTTTCTCCAAAGTGTACACTCCATTTCCACCAACAAGAAAATGTTTCTAAAGGAAGAGCAGTATAAATAACAAGATACAAAATAACCCGTTGTATAACCTGAATTTCTATGTTATGTACAAAATTTTAAATTAAAATTTTAAATAGTGAAAAATTAAAAAAAAAAATAATAATAATAATAATTAACAAATACTACGTATAATCTTTTTTAGGAAAAGAAAAATATTTATATATTAAAAATCTGCTGAAATTAATACGATATTACCTCAGAATATGATTTCTCAATGGTGAAAACGAAAGTGGGCATATTAAAACCATGCCACCGTGAAAATATAAAGCGAATTAATTATCGTAGATCGTGGTAACACACAGCGATCCAAAACAATTACGGGTTTAATGAAAGCGTTTTTTTTTTACTGACGCAACGAATCAAGAGTCAAATAGAGGGCTGCACAATGGTTCCAATCGCAACCTTAAATGGTCAAAAATATTTATGGAAAAAATTAAGGTGTTTGCCTATTACAATGTTCATCCAAAATAGACCGAAAGCTGTCTATTTTCAACGTATCCAAATATACTTTAGATACGTCACATGCCAAACTGAGAACTCAAACCAGGAGAAGCTTATGGTCACTGACAAATACTAAAAGTAATGAAACAGTTCTTTGGCGAAACTCAAATGAAATTTATTTTACAAACCTAAGAAAGGTAAAACTGTTTTTCGGTGATTTACATTTTCTTTCCCCAACTAAACGGCGCAAATTTTCATAAAATCAATCGCCCAATATGAGAAAACTTAAAATTTCATCAATAATGTGCGTTGAACTATAGAAAAACTTCTTAAATCGCATCAAATAAGCGAGTGGTTGATTCAGATTAACAAATCCGATCAAAAGCCGGGTGTAGACGACAAGGATGAAGTGGAATATTTACGGTGCTGCCATTTCTGGTTAGGTAATATTTTTCTTCCCAAACTTAGATATTTGTGATATTTATAGTAAAATTTCCTCTCACCGCAATTTGAAAGAATAGCCTAGAACACCGTTAAAAGGTGAAAGCCAGAAACTATCAAGATATAATAATGTTCGTACGATTTTACTTTGGTTCAAATATCATGTTTTTGACCAGCCAATAGAGCGATATTATCGAGTGTGCGCTGAGCACTAAGCCGAGGCGTTGAATTACTCGCCTTCGATAATCGATTAAGAAATAATGAGTGCATTGTTTCTCTTATAGACAGGAGATTAAATGAAATACAGAATCTGGCTGCCAATGGAGAGTATGAAATAGAAGGAAAAAAGTTTATGGCACTCGGTCAAGAATTAAAAAAAATATACGAACAAAGACACTGTGTTGATAATATCGACTTAACTGGACTGTAGACTTGGCCGATGCGAATTAAGAACGTCAGGTGGTGCAGACAAAAAACCTGCACGGAAATTAAGAGCGATGAAAGACCGGCATTGTAAAAAATCGTAAAAATAAAGCAGGTATCTTGAAGCAATTTTTTTTTACATTTAAAAAATGAACAGTGGTCAAGTTGTTAAAAAGAAAATGACTTCATTCAATACAAATATGCATAATCATCAAGTGCCGTCACGCTCGAATTAGATGACAAGCAATCTGAATTCCTTCGTGTCATCTGCAGCATACTCAGATTCTCCACTTGTGAGCTGGTCCATCCCTTGACTGCCGTTGTAATCCACCCACTTTCGCTGTGGTTCGAAAATTTCCATATTTATTTTTAGAAGTTTTTGTAAGCCGTTTTAAGCGTGGGATTAGTGCGGGATTTAAAATCTTGTTTGAAGATACATGAATGTGAAAGCAAAGAAATTTTTTTGCATTGCGAAAATGACTTACGGACCACACAAATTCGCTGTGGTGATAACATTTTTAATGTAATGCATGACAGATCACGTTTTATTGTCGTGGCTTGGCCTATTTCAGAGAATCGCTCGCCATAAATTCTCATTGGTGGTGTATGGCGAGCGATATTATGAAATAGGCCAATCCATGATGTGAGTTGCGTAATGTGTATCCATCATAAAGCAGAATATCAACACAATTTGCTTATTTGAAGCAACAAAATCACTCAAAAGGTGAGATCGCGTTAGCGTCATGAATTTAGCACAGCATTTGTTGATAATTATTAATTATTATTATTAATTATTAATTATTCTGTTAAACATAATACTGTTTCGCTCCTGTGAACCACTGTAAACATAAATCATGTATATTGTAAAAGCCTTTAACGGCGTCTAAATAAATAAATAAATAAATAAATAAATAATTATGTATATTGTTAGGTAGCTAATAATGTCAATACAATTGTGAACTACAGTTGTTTTATTCGTTTAACTGTCCAAAATAAGACAGGTGGCAATATTCCAAAAATTTCATAGGAAAAGTGATAAACCTGGATGAAATCAGTTTGTAACCATCGGATTTATTATAATTGGTTGAAGGCCGTTAATTTGAGGACTCAATGACGTAATCCTTACAGGATAAGAGAAACAATTATTTTGAAAATTCCCTTGCACGAAGTAGCCAAGAGCAAGTTGCTTTACGTATTGTTCGGATAAAATTCTACAGTCGCGTGTCTGCTAAAAATTGAGAAGAGAACCAAATAATCATTAATCAAAATACTCTCAGTAGTCCATTTTAAAAGAGCACGCGAGCGCTCAGCATCAGTGTAAGAGGATAAGAGCGCACATATCACAGACGGAAATATCCCCAAGTAAACTGGGGAGATTATTTAAAATGGATATGGTTATGAACCCTTAAGCAATTGAATGCGAACAATTACCACATAGTTACTAATCATAATAAATTATTTTATAATGCAAACAAAACTACGTTTACATTCAGAATAAAAATAGTTTAAGAACAGCCTCAAGTTATTTGTTCCAACCTAAACGGAAATCTACATTTAGATTTGTACTAGCCTAATTAAAGACAATATGCCCCCACGTTGGGCGCCAATATCTGTGGATACTTATAATCAGCAGCCCTGCTACGCCATGAATACCATGACCGAATAGGCCGCGGCACGCGCGAGTGTCTCAGCTCCTATAGTGTTTACACATCAAGGGAATAGAACAACAATATAAATAATCCCATGCGACATGGTGCTGCTCAGAAATGACACAAGTGTACAATGTGAAAGTGTTGCTTTTGCGAAGTCTCGTCCTAGCAATATTCCTGAATATTCCCAGGAGGTCTCCCATCTCTCAGGATGTCTCCGTCACGTGCAATAACACTCCGAGGAGGAGTGTCTGGAGAGTACATCTGAAATTAATTTATGTTCTCCTTTCCGCCGCGGGTTATTTTTATCCATCTGCGCAAACAGCCATCGGATATCTGGGTCGCCTCCGGTTCTCGGAAGGAAAAATGATGCACAAAAAACAACTTTAACTCATGCAAATTTATTGCGGAGCGAGGTATGCAGACAGGATGCACAGCCGACTAGCAGGGGTGCAACAAAGTATTGAGGTTTAAAGAACGATTCAACGATCCTTCTTTTTTACAATGTTTGTGGGACAATGCTATTTGGCGTAATCTTTGCTAACAGTGTCAGGGAACATTACTCCATCTTTCTGCGTCAACTGGGGATAGAGGTGCATTAATGAGGAGATAATCGTTTCTACCCGGTGGCGGGTTCGCTATTACCACTGAATGTATATCTCTGCCATAAAAAAATGATAATAATAAAAAAATCTAAATGGCCTAGCCGAAATCTTTTTTATTGAGATGAAACCAAATATACAGAAAATAATGGACAAAAGAGAATTAGCCTGCGGCCTAAAACATTTCTCAAAGGTCATGACAAGTTTAAATTCTAAAAATATATACTTTGCACTGCTATCAATGTTGAAACTCATCCCTATCACAAAATTCGACTACCTGAGCCAATGCCTTCCGCAGAAGTCGTCTGGAATCACCGGAGATCGGCTCATCTCTGAATGCAATCTGCGATGATCTGCGCGACCCGTCCAAATCAACGCCAGCTCCCGAGAATACAGATTACACACTACACATATATGTATGTATAATTGTATAATAGCGCGACTAGACTGCGCCTAGACGTTAATAGGTCATTGGTGTCACTGTTTTGTTCTCCTGTGCATTATTTTTTTAAACACGAATACGGTCAGCTGTGTGTGTTTACCCACCTACTGCATGGCGGGTCGCATTTTTTTATTTTATTTTATTATTATTTTTTTTTTTATGTGACTCCTTACAAGAGTGTCCCTGCCTGTGCAGTGTACAGACAGGGGAACTATGTCACCACCCGGTTGGGCGGCGTTGTGAGGCGGAATAAGGTAGGGGCTGTAGGAAGGGATTTGTTAATGCGGGCCTTGAAGAGGCTCGGATTATAGGAGGGAGGAAAAACAGATGCCGGTAGCTCGTTCCACATACGAGCCGACTTACACAAAAACGAGTCGTAAAAACGGCCCGTTCTCATGAAGCCAACGTCAACCGTGAACGGGTGTTCAGTTCGTGTCCGTCGAGTTTCGCGCACGTGCACCGGTGCATCAGGAATCAATGCTGCTAGCTCCTTGGAGCAGGCTCCATTGAAATACCTGTAGAACAGACACAGCATGCCTACATTGCGTCTATGCATTAGAGAAGGCAATCGGTCTGTTAACAACGGATTGTCAATCAGACGGATCGCTCTCCTTTGCACAGATTCAAGCAGGTTTATCAAGTATTTTGGGGCACCAGCCCAAAGGTGGCTCCCAAATTCAATAGTTGGGCGGACTTGAGACTTGTACAGGGACAGCAGCTGGTCACTGTTGAAGAATCTCCTAGCCCTGTACAAGACGCCCAACTTTTTGGAGGCCTGATTTACTCGGGCTTCTATGGATCCCCGATACTTGAGCCGGTCTGATATAGTAATTCCAAGCATTTCAATGGAGTCTTTATTGGAGAGAGTGCTCCCATCAAATTGCACCAGACAGTCATTGATCTCCCTCTTTGCCGAAATCAGCATTGGGAGAGACTGGTTGAGGCAGACCTTTTTACCTCTCCAGCCGGACACTCTCTCGATCCATCGCCTAGCACCGCGATGAGAGGGATGGATTCATACGTCCGTCAATCCTGGACACATTGACCACCATATTCCTACCCACACCTCATATATTTTTCCTTCCCAGAACTTTCACACCTTCCTTTCCATAAAAAGACCCTCCACACAGTATCCCGAAAGATGACATAGGTCCCGAGGGATTTTTTTCTCAGTGCCTCCTGTGTGGAGCAAATGTTAAAAAGGTGTATTTGAGTATGATTGTGTTAGCAAATACCAGTAAAACCAAAGTAATTGCTTTTTAAATAATAGCCCGTCGTCCCACGGGTCGGTAAGCAATCAACAAAAAACAAATGCTGTAAGACCCTGCGCAGAAAATTTCCACACTGAACTGCACTGCAGACCGTTACCTTACTATAGGGAACTTAATTTTCTGCGTGGGGTCTTACAGCACTCGGCTTATATCGTTTGTTTACCGATCCGTGGGACGACGGGCTAGTCTACATTCTCCATCAGCCAAAATATCAACCAAATCTGGTAGAGTTTTTCAAGAATAATAAAATTTTGAATCTAATATCGTCATATTATTTCACCTACTGTAAAATCAGTTCAAAACCATTACCACAATATTTAACGTTCGACATAAATATTTTATTTTGCGCAAAGTCGTTAATTTTACACAATAAACGATAAATCTATATTAAAAAAAATGTATTAAAAAAGTAACAACCATGATTAGAATATTATATGCCCAAGTAACGAGATTATCGTTTATCGCACGTTCAAATTTAGAACTAGATCTGTTACAGATTGAAACAGTTAACTATGCAGTCGGTGGGGCCGCAACTTTTGACAGATGTTGGGGATAGTAATGCAAAATTAAATGATGGATTAAGATGAGACAATACCCTAAAATAAAGCCAGAATCTTAACGACGTAAGTGAAGAAGCCGTGCATAAAAATATGCGACGCGCGGCCCTGTGTATTCGACGGACCTAAGGTTGAATTTACCCGAGCAGATCTCTAAAATAAAGTGGGAATCACAAGTGATGAAGTCAAGTAAAAGCAATATTCTGTGCGCGGCCCGTTGTAATGACGGACTTACGGTCGAATTTGCCATTTTTATTCAAGTAAAATCTAACTAACTAACCATCACGCCGTTTCTCTGAAGGTGTAGGCAGAGAGGACGAGCCACCAAACATCTCGGTCTTCACATTTGCATCATATATTCTCCTTAAACTCCTTTCTTCGCTCATTCGGTATATATTCCCAAACCATCTAAGCGTCTCTTTCTTGATCTTACTCATTATGCTTACATTAGCCTTGCACTCTTTCCGGATCTGCACATTTCAAACATGGTTTACCACACATACGCCTCAGGGATCTCATTTTTTTTAGCATTCAGTCTACTTTCATCAGTAGGTACCATAATAATAAAAAGTTCTAAAACGAAAGTCCAAATAAAGACGACGATTTTAGATGTGAATTTTTTTTTGCAGAACTATTAAAAAAGCACCATCTTAAAGCGGAACGTACAAACAAATTTACAGACAGACGAAATGCAAGACGGTTGAGTTAAAACAGTAAAACAAGACAAAATGAAAAACTGCGGAAAATCGTCTTCTTCAGGTACTATTTTGGCTGCCTGCGTTTTAAGTACATAAATAGATAATTTTATACACATTTTTCGCGCTGCGTCATCGTGTAACAATAATAATTTATTTCATAACCGAGCGAAGAGAAGGCAAAGTAGGTAACTACGTTCATTGTTTATGCCGATCCGAGCCAATCGACGGTGTAAATTCTATTTTATTGGACGGAAACCGCTCCCACAAAGCTGGAAGTACGAAAAAATAAAATAATAACCTGGACGTAGTCGAAAAGGGGAATTATTTATTGCAACAACCAATAATAATAACTAATTACAGTAGTTTTCTTAAAAGCTTTAAGAGTCAGGCGGGTATTGACTTATAGAACCAGGGTTACCAAAAGAAAAAATAATAAAGAAAGAACTTAAAATGGAGGAAATTATTCTATATTTGAAATGAAGAACAATAACAATTTATTACTAAAGAAATTAACCAATTCTTAGGCTAGCTTTAGACTTGTAAGTTTTTTCGTAAATTTACGACTTCTAGCCAATGGGCATATTGCATTTTGAAAATCCAATATGCCCATTGGCTAGAAGTCGTAAATTTACGAAAAAACTTACAAGTCTAAAGCTAGCCTTACGCATTATATCAATTAATTTTTTTGACGCACATAATATCTACGAACACGTGCTCCGACACTGTGAAAATATGATTCGAAATTTACTAAAAGTTTACAAGGAAACCTGTTAATTCATTCGTTAAAGGCATGCGATCCCATTTTTACCCGGATTTTTAACAAATTAGTTATACTTATGTTTGTCCGTGTGCCTACACACATGTTGCCACTCGAGAGAGTTAATACTTACATACTATCGAAAAAAATACATTTAACACTTTTTAGCAAGATAGCCAAATGGATTAATTACACAGCTGTTCAAAACACATCAACTGCGACAGGGACCCACACCTCGCTCATTTCTTTCAAATATCCATTAAACTTGTAAACGAAAATGCAATTTCCACATCGCCTTTGTGGTCAGTAAGACAAAATAAAATTCCAGTATTTTCAGCAAATCTCGATTAGTGTTGTATGTTTAACAGCTTTGAACATTCATTGACGGCATTATTGACTTTAAATGAAAAAAAAAACGAAATGGTAAACAAAGGAAGATGGTTTTAAATGGATGGATAACATTATTGTAAAGCGGAGAAGACAAACACGACGACCGCCTTTGAATTTCATCTGGCAACCCTAAACAAACAAAGCACGAGCCACTGAGGTAGCGTAAGCAACCTTCGATTGGTATCGGGGCTTAGCACAATAATAACAAGTATTGGAAAGGGAACTAAATCAAATGCATACTGGAATTTACTGCAGAGTATTATTAGTATAGTGAAAGTGTAAAATACAACATAGCATTGAAAGTTTGTAAAGTAAATTTGAGATAATGATCTTAGATCCCGGTGTAACATACTGCTTAACCCTTTCACACCCGCATTATTGTTTCCACACATATAAAATATGTAATGCTTGATAATACCTCAGAAAATTATTTGAAAATTTTTGGCATTTGATTTTTTTTTTTTTTTTTGAAATTTTTCTATGTTAATTTGGATTAACATTGGGCGTCAGAGGGTATTTTTTTACATAGTAACGTAAAATAAACATAACACAAAAGTAATACAAATAAAGGTTTCATATCAAAAATGCACATTGACAATGTAGTGATAATCACTAAGGTACAAATAAATAACATTTTAACTAAAATTCATTCATAAATAAAGAAATAATCTAGGATAATAAATCTTTAAAAATTCGCCATACTAGTCGAAAACATGTCCCTAACTACCAGTGTTAATTTGAATGAACATTGAGATTCATTTACAATATTCTGGGAAATGACTGTGATCAGTGAATTGAACTGATGTTATTATTATGGAACACATCTTTATGAGTGAAAATGTTTGTAATTCGAGTAGAAAATATTGATATCTCACCTTAAATTAAGTAATCAAAGACGGCAGAAATTCGATGAAACTTACAATCAGCAGATGTCAAAATTTTGATCGTTTTTGTGGCGGGAATAAGGATTTCAACGGAGCGGAAAAAATAGACGCCACAGAAAAGACTACAAACTATAAGAAAACGAAAACATAGCTTTTCTAAATCGCTACAGTTACGGTAAAAAAATTCACAAAGTTCATGTTAATTTGAATTAACACTGGGGCTGAGGTTAAGAACTGACAAGTAGACTGCCAACACATCACAAACTGATTTAAACTAACAAGTTCTCAGTTTTATCTGCTTTATTCTGTGGTAGGTTATAAGCACAAATAATGTGTTATTTTCAAGCAAAGAAATTAATCTGAAACACCGATATAAATTAAATTTTTTGATTAAGCCGACGTAGCGCATATTGTAGAGCACTTGATTGGCAATCGGAAGGCTGTGGGTTCAATTCCCGTCGGCATCATTTTCGGAAAATTTTATCAATTTATATAAGTGTTTCAGGAATTATTGCATAAAAATAATACTTTACCCTTTGTGCTATGCATAAAAAGCTTGTCTCTCAAACATTAGTTTATCATTAAAGATAATAAATAATGTGGTTTATACATTTACTTATTTTACAACCAGGCCAATGTTTCAACACTTTTTTTCGTATCGAACAATTGAAATATACGAACTAAACAATATTGCGTCTTGTGTTGACAGTTATATGAATATTCCAAAGCTCATGTCGCTAATGAGGAAATAAGCGATTCAACTCGCAAGCCAATAGAGATTCATGACATATTTAATATTTGGACTCCTTCTGAACGAAACTACATCCCAGAAATATAAAAAGTACAAAAGAGGTTTATGCGTTACCTATATATGAGAGAATATTCATACTATCCATTCCTGTATCCAGCCTTGTTCTTAAGGCCCCGTACTAAGCGTTCAAAGAATGGTTTGAAGGGGAGATACGTAAATACGAATGTTACACAGAGCCTAACATTAAAAACGATAATAATTAAGCGAAAATGGTGAAAATATTTAATAAAACACGACTCTTTTTATTTTTTTATATTAACTCCACACAGGAGGCCCTGAAGAAAATAATTTCCCTAAGGGCCTATGTCATCTTTGGGGATGCTGTGTGGAGGGTCTTTTTGTGGAGAGGAAGGAGTGAACATGGGTCTTGAAGAGTCCCATGTTGTAGGAAACACAGAGGCCGGCAGTTCGTTCCACAGCCGAGCTGTTGAACTTAAGAACGAATCGTAGAAGCGACCCGTTCTCATGTGACAAATGTCAACCGTGTACAAATGTTGGGCACGCGTTTGGCGTGTACTCCGACTACGCACCGGTGCCGAAGGGATCAATGACGCTAGTTCCTCAGAGCATATTCCATTGTAATACCGATAGAACAAGGACAGCATACCTACCTGACGCCTGTGCTCTAAAGATTGCAGTCCGTCTGTTAAGATTGGGGAATCTATCAAACGGACCGCCCGTTTTTGCACAGAGTCAAGGGGACTCGTTTGAAATAGAGCAAAAATCTCTCGTCAAATCTTTTCGTTGCATTAAAAGATACACTGTGAATTTTTTCATGCCTATAACATATTGAATAACAGAATAAAACGTGTTTTTGATAATTTTCGAAGATTACTTTGCGATTTTTTTCTATCGAGGGAATCTCATATAATTAACGTTTCGGCATAACAAATGTATAGGTAGTATCTTAAAAAATAAATATATATATAAATATATTTTGGAACTCAAAAACTTAACGAGTTAGCGAGAAACTTGTTATAAATCGGTAGACATTGGGTAAGCGGGGGCTTAAACGGAATCCTTGAAGTAACCAGAAAAATATTTTTAGCAAAACATTTTTTTAAACTAATATCTGGAACTATACTTAATCCACTTACATTAAAAAGGACAAACTTATATGTGCCTAATCAGTATACTCGTGGGAGATCCCATGCACTTTTGTATACTCCGAAAGCGAGGACTTCTGCCTAACAGATCGCGCCAATCAACAGAGCGACTCAAATGTTTAACAATTCTGCATAGATCATCGACATTTTCTAACGTTACTTACAGACAGTTCAGCAACTTTCTTTTGATGTATACTTACATTTACCTTAAATTTGTAACATTCTCCGTAATGTATTGGTGCATAACCGTTGTATGGAGAAAATAAATAAATCTACACAACATTGAAATGTAATTAATTGTTTTAATGAAAGTTCCAATATTAACATATTTAAAATGTATGTTTTCGAGTGCTTTTGCTATTCTCATTTTAATGAAAATAGCTAACAAAGCAGTCAGAAATTCCATGAATAATATTTCACTTGGAAACCAATCTATTTAAAAAAATGGAATCATTTATTTTCCAATCACATACGCTCAATATATATATATATATTGTTTTATACGTGGGAAGTTATCAAAGATTTTTTTTAATGAAACTTTTGAACATAATATTACAATTCAGGTTTTACATGGCTTCTGTTTTATCTTGGGATTATAACTGAAAAATAACACCATTTCTACTCAGGGGGTTGCATAAATGATAAAACACCACAGAACTCAGTCCTGGATAATTGTAATATATGGCTAATTTTTACATCGCCATTTTTATGAAATATCTTCTAAGAGGCAAAAAAAACTTGGTGTTCGGTTCGCCGCTCTGTATTTGACTCTCTTGAATTTACATATTTCAGACGAATTTATGTAATTTTAAGTTAGAACTCGAACATTAAAATTAGTTAAATAATAATTGTTTCCTGGAAAACTTTAATGGACTTATGTTTTATCGGAAGATTTATTATTCAAATATTTGTTGATAATATTAATGAGCTTTTAATTTTACCCGATTTAATTAGAATCTGTCGTGGAACCAGTTTCGTAGTGTAAGCGTTATTAAATCTATTTTGAATAGCTAAACATTTGTAATTCACTTCTACAAATTTTGCGAATTCACTTTGTGGCACCATTTTATTAGTGTTTTTTCAATTTATAATTGCGGTGCCCTTACCCGCCTCCCAAATAAATTGACTATTTATTGGATAACCAAAACCCCTGCCAAAGGTCAACCCAGGTGGTTCGCTACGTTTGGTGACTTATCAGGGGTGCCTGGTTTTTGGGATGAGGTATTTCTTGGTGTTGGAGGCGGATGCGTTTGTCCACCTACTGCGTGGCGGGCCGAATCGGGAGAGACTGGTAGAGGGAGACTTTTTGACCTCTCCAGCCATTGAACCCTAGATTCCTACCCACCCTTCATATACTTATCCTTTCAAGAACTTCCTCTTCTTCCTATCCATAAAAAACCCTCCACACAGCATCCCTAAATACGACATAGACCTCAAGGAAAAAGTTTTTTCCTCAGAGCCTCCTGTATGGAGCTAATGTACAAAGAACCCATTTTAACTCCTGACTTATGGTCTAATTATTAAGTCTTATTATTAAACACATTTGGAGACATTCTTGCAAAACTTATTTATCTACAATCAGTACAAAATTCAATGGTTAAATTACTATTTTTAAAAAAAATTTCGTCGTCGTATCGAAATGTAAATATCTTGTCTGTGCAGGCCTTACTGGAGATAAAATATTGGTTCAGCATAATATATCCGAAAGTGGATCATGAACACAACACTTGGCTCACAAAAATGAAGGCACATCTGTTCCAAAATATAGCAATAAATACGAAGAGCGAACCCTAGTATATAACGTGTCCAAAATGTTCAACATGTTAAGGCGAAGCTTAGTGGTAAATCACTATTTTGATTAATCTTTATAACGATTTTGTGTACATTATGAATACCAAAAAATATGCTTTGGATAAATTGAAGATTTTCCTATCATTTCGCTTGAGTAGAATACAAATAAAAAAATAAATTACTCAATAAAAAAATATTAATGGAAACTACTAAAAAAATTTTTTTTCAATAGAAATGTATGAACGCGTAAAGGAAATAACTTTAAAAATACAGTATTATAGCTAAGATTATCTGTGACAGTTTCACGTGATTAGTTTTTTTGCTTTCTTATAAAATTATTTACAAAATAAATAAAAAAACAGTTTTGTGTTTGAAATCGAACGTTTCTAGAATACGTTTATCAAGCGATTTTAGTGCCTATTACCTATAATATAAGGAATAAAAAATATATACACACTTTTGGCTTGTAGCTTCCTCTTAATTCATATTCATATTGTGTAAGTAAAGGCGCAAACAAAACATTGAATGAAAACGTAAAAGAAAAATTAAAAAGGCTTACTTTAGGTTTTTTGTAACTAAACATAAATAAAAAAAACAAAAACACACTTATTAGACAAATTTCTTATTACAAACGTCAATGTCAAGTCACTTTTCTGTCGTTTCATATAAAAAAAATTTAATAAAAAATTAACGAAGTTTAATATGTTTTGTAAGTTTTTAGATTCTCACGGCCAAAAGCATTTTTGTTGTTTGTTTTTGGGGTGTTATGCCGTGTTGCGCTAATATGTTTAATAATAATACGCTTAAATATGTTTTATTCAAATTGAGGTCGAATCAATTCACAAGTCATATAGTTTCCTCGAAATGCGGTCAGAACCTTTGGTTTCATAAAGGTGCAAATTTTGATTCTTCCGTAGTTAACTTCTAGATTTGAACATAACGCGTGGTGTTTTCTTTTTCTAACAACGTTTGGATCTCATTTTTCACCACAACTGTAAGGGAGACATAACGATTTCTGTGAGACCACATGAGTTGTTCCCAAAAGCAAACTAGCCTGAAGGGTATTAAAGCATAACTTTGGAAAAAATGTAGTTTCAGGAACATATATTTATTTATAAATTTTATAACGAAAATATCATATTTTTTTTACGGAAAAATTATGAACGCATAAATATGCAGTTAATGTTAATAATAATAATAATAATGTTTATTTCAGCTGGGACAGAGCGGTGTGTGCAATGCTCTGCCTGCCATAAAAGTTTACATTTAAGTTAATACATAAAAAGAAAATCAATAAAGAAATAAATAAAAATAATAAAAAATGAATACATTGATGAGCACATTAGGACTTTATGGTGGCTTGAGTTAAATTCTCCATCTCTGGTGTAGAGGCGCTCCCTGCCACTGGGCAACGGCCTGGACAGGAGTGTTGTCCGATCTCTGGTAGCCCTGAATCGTCCCGGCTATTCTGTGGCGCATCAAGGCAGCGAACCCATGCACCCTTCCTTCGGTGAACATCTTTGAGGCGCTGCATCGCCAGGGGAGGCCAAATAGGGCTCTGTATGCGTGGTTGTACTGTACTCGGAGTGTGTTCATGACGCCTTGTGTGTATGTCGTCCATAGCTCGCTAGTGTAGAAGCTCATACAATATGCTTGGAAAAGTTGCTTCTTCACCGGAGGACTGCATTTGCACTGTTAAATGTCTACCTCATCCTGTGCGAATTGTATAACCATTGTGTGCGCTTTATGACATAAAGCATGTATTTTTTATAATTATTTTTAACTGGCAATATTACAATAGTAATGCAATTGGAAAGAAGCATCCGTCCGCGAAATCTCTATAAGAAAATGATTAACGAAATTCTAGTGTATTGTATCTTTTTCGTTTTCATGCAAGACGTATGATAACGGAGATTATTATGGACTGCTTTTAGGACGATTGCCGCTGACGTGAATACGATTCCAGCCTGTAATACGCTATGATTCCCTAAATAACTTTGTAAATTTGAACAGTCGAGATTTTATGTAAAATGAAATTAGTTTGAATTCGCTAAACCATTTCAAGAAAGCCAAATACAAAGCCGTGAATCGAGAGCACAAACTTACGGGCAGATAACAAGATTTTTGGTAAGAATAGGTTAACTGAAAACTTATGTAACGCACGACGACGAAGACAAACAGAATATTACAGTAATATAAAATATATAATAATAATATATTATCTAGAACTTTACGAAGTGGTCATAAATTTCCCAGACGAGGGTTGCGTTATAAGTTACACGGCTTATGGTAGCCGACTCCAGGCACTATAATATATCATTGTTTGGCACTAAAAGACTGCTTCGAATTTGTAGCAGTGATATTTCACTAGGCAATTTACCGTGTCTCCGTAGGGAATGGAAGATATAAATACTGAATAGCTAAACATTCATAATATTGGATCATGACCTTTCGTGCTTTGGGGAAGGTTGAAGAAACCAAAGCGCAATCCAGATACTAAGTTCACAGAGTTAGGTTTTGGAATTTGTGAATAAGACTTAAGAATTCCAGTGGTGATATTTAACTGTGCAATTTACCGCTTTGTAGGGAAGGGCAGATATACTTCAATACAGAAAAAAAACTGAATATTTTTATTGGATCATGGCATTTTATGCTTTGAGGAAGATTGAAGGATGCAAAGCGCAGTTCAGAATGAGTGTTTAATAAATTCAGAGATTGAGCTTTTGTTTTTGGAGCAGTTGGCCCAAAAGCTTGGAATAATTTATTAAATTAACCACGATAAAAATAAAACTATTTCTGTATAAAATATTAATTTTAAAGCAGAAAATCCGTGTGTTTATTCTGAAGCAACAGTATCTCTAGAACTATAAGTTCTGGCAGAATAAAATTTGTACAACGTTTTGTGTCTGAAATTTCTAGTTTGATGCAAATGTACGTAGTTTATCACATCATTTCCATTAAGGGTTGTGGAGTTTGAAATATCCAATTAACTGCAAAAACTAGACAACAAAATATTATTAGTTTTGACACCTAAGCGAAACCGAGTAGTAAAAGCTTGAATAAGTTTGCAAATTTGATTAACATACTTGTGCATGGAAAAGTACGTGTGCAATATACTTTGAATGAGAGTGAAA
The DNA here is from genome assembly GCF_061612785.1 of Hesperophylax consimilis. NCBI lineage: Eukaryota > Metazoa > Arthropoda > Insecta > Trichoptera > Limnephilidae > Hesperophylax > Hesperophylax consimilis. The sequence goes on along the minus strand of NC_142856.1, from coordinate 9,395,585 downwards.
ATTAATTAATTTCATTCGATTCCATCAAAATTTGCTTAAAAGCCGACTCTGCCCACGCATAAAAATGCATTACCACAGAGTGCAGTGGGCATGAGACGCTATTTGATTTAATTTGTCTGCGAATGCAACAGCAAATGAAAATAACAGAGGCGTACTGGTGAGAGATCCGCTCTAACATCTCTTTCTGTTAAATGCGTAGTTTATGAGACAGAGGGTGAGGTTACAACGGAGTTATTACCTATCTCCTCGACGAGCCGACTAATTTTTTATCTTTTCTGAACCGATATCTTAATATACATGGTGTTAAGGGACGTACTTGACTTACATTAACCAGTGATTCCACAGTAATTGGAATCAAAAATGTGAATAAAATTTTGGTCTCCGGTGACTTTTTCGATGGTTTTTTTTTTTTAAATATATTTTTTAAATTCTACATGCCGACACTGGTCACTCAGCCGAGTAAACGCCCAACCCGTCACATCGACCACAGCTGTCCAATAACTACTGATATTCTCATAGACATATGAATATTAGTAGACCTGCCCTAAGTGATTAAAAGCGTATTATCCCCACTCCCCATACCGGTTCCATTGGAGCCGGATGGGCTCGCGTATGGCCTCAAGTGAAATTTGAAAACGTGACGTCATCATTCTTGTGCGAACTATGGTCGAGGCATCATCGGTTCATTTTACGAAATAACACGGCAAAATGTTGACTTGTGATATGAAAACTTGTAAAAATAGATGTGAAAAAGAGAATAAACCAAATTGTCGTATTACATTCCATAAGTAAGCATTATTTTACTTTATTTTAAGCTTATTCACACCGTATTATATGGATCAGTTTTAGAAACATATACTATCACATCACAATGTAGCGATTCTCAAGTGTGCTCATCGTTGTTTACTGGGGTAAGTAAATTATGAAACATTTGTAAAAGTGTCTTAACTAAATACTCTGAAACTAACTACGACTCTGCAAACAGAAGAAATTTACTTTGCCGAATTTGGACTTCGCAAATTAGTTCATAACGTGGCGAGTAATTTGCGCTCCCATGTAAAAATGTCTATTCATCCAAAAGCAGATTTTACTTTTAAGAACTAAATGGTGATATTATAATGCGAGATGCCTATTTACTGTCAGATTGATTTATTGACGAATCACAGTCAGCTTAACCCCCTTCGTTCTTCAACAGTTGATTTTACCCCTCGCCATTATCTTCTCGTCTATTAATTCCTATGTCTGTGGATATTCTGTATTTTTGTAGAATGATGGAAGGATATAAAAAAGGAACTAAAAATGGTGCAGCAGTGAGGATGACACTGGAATTAGGCCTACAATAATGATGGTTAGCCTCCTTGTTCCTTCATATGCACTAAAAACTCCACGGCGAATGGCTTCACTTCAATTTTGCGCGCAACGCGGCTTTGACCTCTGACTTCAATAATATTATCACCCTCAAAACTCTTTTCCGTTCGTTGGTTTGCCCTAATCTAGAATATGCCTGCGATATTTGGTCTCAATTCTATGATGTTCACATTAATCATATCAAATCCGTACAGGATCTTTTCTTAAGGGGAATTGCTTTGAGGTAAGGGCTAAAAAGGGGCGACCACTCATACGATAAACTTCAATTAAAATTAAATCTTTCTTCTTTATAAAAACGTAGGAAGGACTTTGATCTCATCTGCATTTTCAAAATTATTAACAGTATGATTGATTCACTGACTTTGTTGCAACTCATCCCTTTCAATATCCCTTCCCGTAGACTCAGAAATAATGATTTGCTTTTCCTCAATCAACAGTCCACAAATTATGGATACCATTCACCAATGTCCAGAATAGCCAGACTTGTCAACTCAAGTCAGGACCTTAAATGTTTTGGTGTAAGCTTAAACGATTTTTGTTAGTCATTACGCAAGTGATGTTAGGTATTGATATTGCTGAAGTCGTGAACTCCATCAAAACCTTGTTCCTATCTTGACTTGACATTATCTCTATTATTTTTGTCATAGCATCTTTAATTGTAACATTTTTCCTTGTATTAACTTGGTATAATATGTAATGTGATAATTGGACTTTGGAAAAAATTGTTGAACGGTAGAAAACGTAATGCCCGGCACTCTTTCTTCTAATGGTGACAAAATGATCGGACAGGTGAGGGACGTAGGTATCCATTAAACTTAATCAGCAATGCCCGAACAAGTTTATTAAACTAGGTTAGTACTTTAACAATTAATTTTGCAATGCATCTTCATCAAGTTCAAAATATTTCAAGTCCCTTTCCTACTGTTCCTACTGTCCCTAGTGCGGTGGGTCGTTGCGATGAGTGCGTGCCTTTTTGCGGGTGGGTAAACAAAATCAAAATAAAGTGTTTGAATGGTCGGGATGTTGGTCTAGACGCCATAACTTAAATTTGCATGCAAACTGTTGAATCTCCTCATTCACTTATCGCCTCAAACCTAATCTCACTGAATCAATCTGAAAGGTTTGTGTTGTTGAGAGAGACGATTACATTTTTCAATAAAAGAAATAAAAATCATTTTTTTTTATTTTTTTTTTTTTATAGTGAATACCTCACAAGAATCCCAACTGCTCCCGTCTGGAGCCAGTGAGACTATGGCATCCCCAATTGGGGGATGTTGTGAGGCTGAAGGTAAGTGGGGAAGGGAAAGAGGAAGGTGGGGAAGTACCTGGCTATTCAGATCTAGTCACTAAACACGGCTAAAGCCATTTGGAGCAACGTTTCAATTCTGAATGGTGGTCTTACACCAGGGCGATACTGGTAGTATCTTCCACTCTGGAACGTGCCGCAAATATATTATATATTATTTTTAATTAATTAATTGTGAAATAACACAAATTAATCAAATAAAATTTATTTGCGCACGCCGGGTTCGAACCCGCGACCTTCGGAATGGCAGTCCAATGCGTTACCACTGGACTATGCCGGCCGTCAATTATTAAGTATTACACCTAGAGGTAAAAGATTTAGGTACTTACATTATTATCTGTAAGCATTTTGAGTATGTTAGCTTTAACCATCAAAGCTCCGTAGTAAGCGTTCAACAAAAAAAGGTTATGTTGCATTAAAGATACACTGTGGATTTTTTCATACCTATAAAATATAATATTAAATATATATATATTTTTAGGAACTTAAAACTAAGGACGGGTTGTTTCGGAGAATTTGAACAATTCATCAAATTTCAACGTTCATTTTCGGGTTCTGTGAAAGTCCTATTCAAGTTCTGTTATTATATCATTGTAGGCTAGTTGCTTGATAAAACTGAAATAAAAACAGAATTTGAAAAAATCTTTCACAGAACTTGAAAATGAACGTTGAAATTTGATGAATTGTTCAAATTCTCCGAAACAACCCGTCCTTAGTGTTCAAGAGAAATATGTTATAATTGGTAGAAATTTTGAATGTAATGACATCCTCAAAATATCTTGGGATCGATGGGGTCGGGAATTTATAAGATTTTATCGAATCGCTATAATTGATTGGCAATGTTCTATGTAGTGTTATTTCACAAATAATAAGTTGAGAAATAGAAATTTTATAAATGTAATTTTTGAGAAATTATACAAAATATAACACTGCCCTGATGGTTTCTAACCTTCGATAGGAGGGAAAATGTAAGGTTGGGTGGTACTCACGATTTATACCGAATTATTTATTTATTTAACGCCTAGAGGGCTTTTACATGAAGGTGGTACAATTTTAATGACAGTTTTGAAATGTGAGAAAGAAATAATAAAAATAAAATTACATAAAAAGATAATATATGCAAGAAACAAAATTAAAAATAACAAGAACATAAATTAAAAAATACAGCGATTTGACTGGTTTACAAAAATATAACTTCCATTTAGGAATAGAGTTGAAATAAGTCTTTTACGTAATCCACAAAATTCGCAAAGTTAATATTAAATATATCGACATCACCTAAGTATTGGTTTCCCAATTATTTAGAAGTCTCGACCTAACTCAAGCTTTTAAAATTATTTACTTAAGAAAGAACCAACATTTACAAGCCAGCATTTTATTTTTGACTTTATTTAAAAACAGTTCGTTTGATGATGTGATTGTTGATGATCATAATATTATTATGCTATTAAAAATGTAAGCGATGATTTAAATCTAAACATGCAATAATAATCTAAACACACATCATCCATAAGAAATATATAGAAAATAATCAAAAATGAGTAGCTTATAACAATTAATTATTTTAGTATTACGATAATGCGAAGTTAATACGTAGGTAATCAATAAAACTGAACCATATTCTAAAAACATCGCTAATATGTTGGCTGGTATTAAAGATATAAATAGGATGATCTTTTGGGGTTAATCTCTTTTCGAAAAGACTTAGATCTTCATTAGCCTTACTCTCAGAAAGCTTTAGTGGAAACAATAATAATTAAATTAAAGAGATCAATTGGTTTTCTAAGTAAGAGACACGAACAAGACTTGGCCATCACCCAGCAACGCTAATTAAGACCTATAAACAAATAAATCAAACCTAAGATAAAAGAAAACCATTATACTCTTAGGTTATAGCTTTCTCTTTGAAACCTGTCGATAGCTCCTCAACGAGAGCTGGATTATTTGTGTAAATTGCAAATGAACGCTTGGATTGAATCCTAATGTAATTCCCCAATTCCGCAATCAATAACTTTGATGGTCTCGGGGTAAAAATGAACTACCCGAGGCAATTAAACATATTTACGAACCGGCCTAAAATTATTGCTCCCGACCATAGATTTATATAAAATAGAGAAGCCCATACAGGCGGAAACTTGAAACCGTGATCCATTTAGTTTGGAGAGGTATATAATATATGGTGCGAAAGGAGAACGATACTAGCGGACCGTGCCGACCGAGCGTGCTGTGACAGTAGTTATTGGGTTTTATGAACTTAAAGTTTTAGAGCTTATGCTAGCAAACTTAATTAACAGCGATTACACACTTTCCAGCAGAAATTTAATACGTCGCCTTTACCAAACTTTTGGCTTTGTTTTTGCAGTAACGCAACAAACAGCACAAAATGCACTTGTGTATAACCATAGGTACGTCAAACACCGAGGATGGTTGCAAGTCTACTTAACTGGTGGGATAGTAAGTAGGTGGATGTACCAACCTCCATCAAAGTGAGGTCACTTAATTTATTTTTCAAAAAGAGTACTAAAACCAATACACTGCAAAAGCGATTAAAAAATTACAAAAAATATAGCACAAAAAAGGTTACATGGAAGTACGATAATTTAAAGTTAAACAATACTTCTTCCAACTTTAAGTTGTTGAAATCGTTAATAAAATATCCACATTTTCGGCGAGGCAGTTAATTATCCTTGTAAGTATTCCCAGGAAGATTAGAATTACTAACTTACTTAAGCACCTAGACCTTAAGCCTATGTTGGCGGTATTGATTAGGAACCGTTTAGAATTTTATTTTATAGTCATCGGCAGAAATTCGGCATCCCACCAAGAACTAAGGCAGCAGATACCCAGCATTAACGAGATGCAGCAATGCGTAAAAACTAAACTCTCTCATGCAGAGGTATCGTAAAATTTTAAGTCCATTTAAAAACTGTTGGGAAAGTAGGTGATGTACCGACCTCCATCAAATTGGAACCACTTTTTTCGCTCAGTGTCTCGCATAATCCACCTATGCCCTCGACCAATATTGTACGGCACACAACATTGTAAACAAAGCCTCGGGAGATCAAATAAAGTTTAGCGGTTTGTTTTAGAGTTATAAATTGGCGGTGAGAAGTAGTAACCGATTTTAGCGAACGATGTCAGAAATACACTACCACAGTGGTCAGCAGTATTCCAACATAGAAAGCAATCGAAGTATGGGTGCTCAGGCAATCAACGGAATAATAAACCACCCAATCACGAGAGCTTTTAAAAGCAACTGTCTTAAAACTAGAACATAATATACGATCAATTTTATTAGACGATTGTTTTTGTTGAAAAATACAAAAAAAAAATGTACTAGCGCGGACCCTCAGAACATCACAGGACATTATAATTCCAATTTTGTTTTTTTTTCAAATATTCCGTAATATTATGTGGACACTATTAATTATCTGTATTTGTTAAAAAAACAGTTGCAATTTCGAAAATGACACTTAATTTCAAAGTCCACGTTATGTCTAGAGTATTAAACAAAGATTTTATAGATTTTTAAAATGTGAATACTCACTGGTCTCACCTGACCCAAGCCAAAGAGAAGAAAAGGAGGGGGGGAGGAAGGTTGGGAAGTTGTCAAATTTGGTCCCCAAACATGGCTAAAGCCATATCAAATATTAAAATTGGAATTCAATACTTTTGTATAGACAACAAAATTAGAATTAATTATTTTTATTCTGAAATACATTGTAAAGACGTTGTGTTCAACCTCATAAAAAAGGCAGTTAAAGAGTGTAGTTATTCTACCCAAAGGCACGACCACTGGTAAGTTAGCCCTGTCTCTTAAAAAATGAAAACAATCTGTTAGAATCCCGTGAAGTTGTCGGGGACATAAAGTTTGTATGTAAAATATGTAGGTATAAAGAGTTTCAAATACACGATATATTTTTTAATTACAGCAGGCGCCTGAATGGGTCTGTGCCCAAGTGAGTCAGGATCTGCTGATACGGAGAAGCGTAATATAAACAGTATGGCCATATGGAACAGCGGTGACCCGAGCGGGAGTCTTGACGATGACGAAAGCCAGACGGCCAAGTTTAAGTCTGAGCCATCAGAAACTATCGGGAGACTTGGAAAAATATACTTACTTAGGCCGTTTAGTATGAATATTAAGAGATATTGACTAAAAATGGTTTTAAAGGGAACTAAAAATACTCGTAGATATGAATAACAACAGCACGTCGAGTGCTCCACTGTGCACCAAATTTGGTTTTCAATTCACATAATTATTTTTAAAAAATTACAGATTTTCTTAATTTTTGTGTTATTTTAAATACATTTGTAAAGGAGAACTCTTTAAGGCGAAGCTTAATGCTACATCAATATTTTGATTAATCTTTATAACGTATTGGTGTACATTATGAATACCAAAAAATATATTTTAGATAAATTGAAGGTTTTCCTATCGTTTCGCTTGAGTACAATAAAAATAAATAAAAATTAGTCAATAGAAATGTATGAACACACAAGGGAACCAACTTTAAAAAAAATCAGTATTATAGCTAAGATTCTCTATGACAGTTTCACTTGATTAACTTTTTGTGCTTTCTTATAAAATTATGTACAAAATAAATAAAAATCAGTTTTGTGCTTGAAATCGAACGTTTCTAGACTCCGTTTGTCAAGCGATTTTAATGTCTATCACATGCAATATAAGGTTTACCAAGAATATACACATTTTTGGCTTGTAGCTTCCTCTTAAATATGAACAGTGGGTATATTATAGTGATTTGTTTTTGGGGTATTATGCCGTGTTGCGCTACCTCCCTCTCTAGTCATCGTTTCGGACAGCATTGCAGTGTTCATCATGATGTAGATGTGTAATTTTACTTTTTTGATTCGCGGTGTCAGTGTGAAACATGGGTCGCATGAAATAATAATAAAAAAACACAAATTGGCAAAAACTTTGAACCTGATTGTTTTAGTGGCGCCTGGTTCACTCGGTAGGTGCATATTATCGATGGTAAAACAATCTCAGAATTTAAAAACATTCACAACCGACGTTACCACAGTTTACATTACGGATACGCGGAACCCGTAAAAGCACTGCTGATGAAAAGCGACTTTACGACTTTCAACGCGTCTTATAAACGTACCACCCACTGAAGAAATAAACTGATAGAAGTGTGTCGTGGGCGTGTCCGTGTTTGTGAATTAGGAAATAAATAATAATTTTGCTGAAATTGGTAAAAAAATTTCAAATATTAAAAATCTTTCCTGCTTTCGGGCCTTAGAGTCGAAAGATCTCATGTTAATTGACGACATAAGTTTTCTTTGAAATCGGTATATACACTAAAGAAATAAACCGATTTAAGTATTTTATGGGCGTTTCAGATTTGCCCGAAATATAGTCAATTTCCCTAGGGTGAAAATTGGTAAAACTTTTTCAAATATTGGAATCATTTTTTTTAATACAAATATATGATCAATTTCATTATTGGTTGTCTGGGGTAATTTAATTTAATAAGTCCTGTAAAATTAGCTGTCATAAGATTATTATAAAACTCTTGAGTTTAGATTACTTTACTATATTGTTTAACCGAGTACAGAGATTGTGGATGCGTGCTTACTAGTTGCGACTGCGAGCTGGGATGTGTGAAAGAGATAAAGCTTATACATGGGCTTTTATACTACAATAATATATCTATCTTGCTCTATACGAACTGAGTCAAAAACCTGACTTTATTATCCCATATCCTCTCCTACTTAAGTAGAGGTACTAACCAAAACTACGTAACAATTATGTACTTAATAGTCAGAGTTTTATGATGGCATCGCGCATTTGTTTTCTGTGGTGCTTTAGATATATATTTTACATAGCAAAAACAAATGAAAAAGTATCCTGCGACTGTACAAAAAAAATCGCCTGCAAACAATCGATTTCAATCTGGCGTCGATAGGTCGTAAGTGATATGAAATCAATTTTCTTTCACTATATCTATCGAGCACACTTCTAGGTATTATCTGTTCAGTGATCTTACCATTTGAGGCCTACAAGAGAGCGGCGGGGGCTTAATATTAAGATGTGACAGAAACGCATTACAAATTAAAAGACGAAGAGTGCAATGCCCCACTATGTCAAGAGCAAAGTAATATCACATACATGTAAAGCCTTTACCGTCACCAAGAACGTCAAGAGCATATTCGAGTTTGGATGAGATTAGCTACGGTATAATTTGGTACATTATGTCATAATACTCGAACCAAAATGTACGAGTAAAGTATTAAGCATGGTAAAATATTCAGTGGCGTCCAGTCCAGAGAAAACTAATTGTCAGGAGTGTATGTCCGTGAAAATAACAGAATAATATGTATAATAGAGTGCGTACGTCTGAAGCAAGAAGTGTGCGCTAAGGAATTTTTGGGATGGTCCATACTCTTTGGCTACCCCTGCTGAGAAATTTATTTATTTACGCACAAATAGTCCACTAACAATATAATATTTTTTACACGAATAAGAAACAGAGATGGCTGTGAAAGGATAGCATATTTAAATGATGAGCAATAACAATATACTCGTACAAATAATATAAAAAGTACAGATGAAATACAATAACAAGTGTTACAAGACAATTACAATGCATGAAGAAGGTTTAAAGGGCTTTAAAAATGACACCTCTTATTGGAAAACCCTATATATCTATATTATAGCTTACCTGAATTTAAAAAGCAAAGCACGCCACTGATCTTACAATCACCAGGTATAATATTACATTACTATCGTCGTTGTGTTGTTCACACTAATATTGTCAGCTGAGCTATGTGCGACCGAAAATTATGTTCTCGTTACGGTGAAGACAACATCATAAACGTAAAAGGGAAAAGACTAAATATAGCAGGAAGGGAAGCATATGCTCCCGAAACTCGTGTAAACAAAAAGTTTACCACATTCTACGATGAAAGGGTGTTGATACAGGATTTCGGAAATAGATTTTTGAGAAGTTACATACTTCCTACACGATAGATTCTGAAAAAAACTATTTAGACTTATTTACATGAGTTTTAAATAGATTTTGTTATTAAAAATTGTGAATGAGAAGATTATTAAGATATTCAAAAAATAATAAAAAAATATTGTAAAAGTTATGATATGATTTGATACGTAGATTGGACGGATGGAGACAGGAGTATCAGTGGTAGGAATAAAATGTTGGAGATGTCCCAAAAAGACATGGCATGATCAAGTGCATCTTGCAAAAACCTGCATCGTGTCTGCTTTTGTCTGCATGAGACAGAGCTGGAATGTTAGTGAGAGAAGAATAATTGAAAAGTACATACAAGGAATAGGTCTGTGATGACCTAGGGAAGACATGGCACGATCGAGTGTACCAAATATGACATAGGTAATTCAGGTGATGTGAAGAGTCATGAATGAACGCGGGTGAAGCGAGGGGTGTATGAGGATATGATGAGGGGAAATGTCAGAAGAGAATCGTGCGGCGTTCCTAAGCCCCAGAGAAAGGTTAATGGCGTCATAAATAAAATAATTCGACAGAGGTAAACAGAAAATATGGAAATGCTTTTTGAGTGAAATTACTTTAAAAATTAAGATTAATTTAGAATTTTAATATGTACTTTTAACAAGAATCGCACATAAATAAAAATGCAAAAAAACAGCTGCGCATACAGGACTTATCACTTCTTAAACAAAACCTAAATTTTACTTGAAAAGTAAAAAATCGTACTTTTTAGTACCTAGAGGAAAAAAACTTTTAAAAGATAGAGTGTAAATCAAGACGTACCCAAATACCGGAATTAAAATAGAAATAATTTTGAAATAACGGTTTCAGAGTAGGTAGTCAGGTAGCTACTCTCTTTGTGATTAGATACATATTTAAGAGGAATCTACAAGCCAAAAATGTGTATATTCTTGTAGGCAATAGGCATTAAAATCGCTTGACAAACGGAGTCCAGAAACGTTCGATTTCAAGCACAATTAGTAAATAATTTTATAAGAAAGCAAAGAAGTTAATCAAGTGAAACTGTCACAGATAATCTTAGCTATGATAATGTATTTTTTTAAAGTTGTTTCCTTTATGCGTTCATACATTTCTATTATAATATTTTTTTTAGTAGTTGACATTTATATTTTTTATTGGGTAATTTATTTTTTATGTGTATTCCCCTCAAGCCAAACGATATGAAAACCTTCAATTTATTTTAAGCATATTTTTTGTATTCATAATGTATACCAATTTGTTATAAAGATTAATCAAAATAGTGATTTAGAATTAAGCTTCGCCATAACACATCCGTCAAAAGTCCCGCATTCCGAATTTCTACCGATTTATAACATATTCATTTTGAACACTTAGTAAAAAAAATGTATGTTATTTTTTAATATAATATACATTTGTAAAGCCGAAAAGGAAATTATATGAAATTCCCTCAATCGCAAAGTGTACTCCAAAAATGATTAAAAAACGCATCTTTTTCTGATATTCAACATATTGTAGGTATCAAAAAAATCGGTTCCATGATAACTCCTCGAAATGATAATTCAACATACCTATAAAAAGTGTTATAAAGCTGTGAAAAATGATGAAACAAAAACTAGGTTAAATAGGTTAAATAGGTTACATATATCACCACAGTCATGTTTTATTAAATATTTTCACAATTTTCGCTGAATCATAAAGTTTTTTTTTATATTCGTATATATATCTCCCTCTAAAACCATCTTCGCTTATCTTATTAATGAGCGCTTAATACGGATATACTTAATAAGCCTTATCAAAATTGCCAAAAAACCATTTATACCTAACACCAAAGAATTCACATTCAATGAATTGAATTGTGATTAGATGTGTAGTGCACCTAGATATTAAATTGATCTGACAAAGTTCTTGTTTTTTAAACGCATAAGTCAAAATAAACACCAAAGAATTCACATCACACGTGTTGTGTTGTGAAAACATAGATTGTTAGAAAGTATGTAATTTAGATGGAAGAGTGTTTAAGTGTTAGGTTAGCAATCAGAGCGGTAGTCTACTGCTCACCAATATTGCCAATAACACGAGACGAAGCATTCAATATTGACTTTGTGCATAGCTCGTTGATTGTAATGTTTTATTTAATCAAAGCGTGTTGCTAATTACCGCTTGCACTCACTATTTATTAGATTTAAAAATAAATTTATTCTGAAAGCGTTTTATAGTCTTCGTCTCGAAGAATTCAAATGAAAATGCTTGATTGAACCATAACTAACTATTTATATATTGCTTCATTCACATTCATTCATCGTCTCGTACATGCTTTTCTTCTATTCAAACTCGTACCAGGAACCCCACTTCTTCTACAATTCAATCCTGTCTTCGTTCATCGTTATTGTACCTACACAAAAATCGAAAAACAATCAATACCTTAACTAGAAAATTGAATAAATTAAAATTTGAGCAACATGAATTAAACTAAACAAATATCACTTACGAACACTTATCTTATCACATAGCGCAGACACCGATAAAAGAAAAATCACAGATATTCTGAATTCTTGACAAATCAGTTCCTATTAAAAAATGGCATTCAAATAATTTTCTGTTAAAAAAATGATATCATAGAAGATTTATTTACCGCTCGTCTGTATTCTTGACACAATCAGATCCAATTTTGAAAGTGACACTTAAATTCAAAGAAAAACTTCAAGACTTCATTGAACTAGAGTTAAAGAGTGACAACCGAAATTAATATTATCACGGACGGTATATTTTAGCCGATTGGCGTACTTTTTATATATAATACCTAAGTGTCTTTATTTTGGGTTATTTATGAGTTCTAATTTACCATATTTTTACCGAGTCCAAAATCTTTAATATTTCCTCCAAAAGCTTACAAAATATATAAATTAACCATAAAAAAAATGCAAAAAGGGGCCAAATATTTAACAGATTAATGAATCAAATTCATATAAATAATATGTAAATATGAGGGCATTCGCTCCATTCGTTCCCCACGGGATTGATGAGGCCTACTGGCTCGCAGATCTAGATGTCCACCTATGACCCCCCCCCTCCCCATGAAGATGTTAAGTAGAACATGAATAGATCAACCAACATTAAAAACTAAACTATTTATAATAATAATATACTTTCATCAATTTTAACCGATAGATGTATAGATAGCTCTTACGTGTGATATTTTTATTTATTTTATTAATTATAAACGCCCTAATGGGCTTTTTACATAATATATATTTTACGAGATTTAATGCAAAGCAGGAATTTTATAATGTTTAAATAACAACAGAAAACTTAAAAAATGAAAATAATACACGGTACCTACATATAATTTTGCATTTAAATTTACATAATATAAGAAAAGAGAAAACCAGTTTTAAATGTGAAGATGGTATAAAAATAATGTAAAATAATAGCACGGGTTCATAATACGTAATCAATATATATTATAAAAGTAACTGTATGATCAAAAGAGTTATATGGTGTGGTAGCCCTCTATCCCCCATCCATGAAGAAGGTTCCCGTTTTTACCTGAAGATAGTGTTTTTAAAGATATAAGGGCTGGAAGTTTCACCCTCTAGAAATTTCTAGAACAGTCCAGAACATAAGAGAATATTCTAGAGCATTCAAAAACATTCCAGAATATTCTGGAACGTTCGGGAACATCCCAGTTCATAATGCAAACATAATAAAAATATCATTCAGGTACATCTTATATACTAATCTTATTAAATATGCCGTTATTTGAGGTGAATTTGTTTGCAAGTGTATGAGGGCGAGAAATACGTGCGTGTGTGTTATGGTTAGACCCGGAATTATTGTTGTAGAATCACTTTGGCTGGTTGCTCGATTTGGTACTTTCAACTCGATGAGATGCAGGAGTTCATATTAGGGGTGGAAGGAAGTTTTCGAACTTTTTAATGGCCAATGAACAATAGTTCTGTTAGTTTTATGTAACCATTATAATAATTTATTTTACTCAGCATTTATTTTTATTTATACCACTGCCTAGGCTAGCTGTAAGCAATTGGAAACCCTATAAATATGCCCTCTGTACAAGCTTTTTCGTACAATTACTTTAATTTTTGCACAACGAAGAGTTTTTAATTGTTGAAAGCATTACTATTATACTAATTTAATTAAACCGCGTTGAATGTCAATGTTTGGAAGGAGGCCCAGATTTCACCCGTTGGCATTAAATTCACAGCGGAAATTGAGACAATGAATTGATAAATCAACTACACAGCATCCCGGCCGCACTGGAGATTAACGTAACGTGGAAGTAGATTATGGCCACGAGATAACAAGATGTAAAAAGAGAAAGGTCTTGAAGTGCAACTCCCGCTTTCAAAAGGCCGGCGTATTACAACAATTAATGGCCTACCACACTCGGTGTTACGTTCCGGCAGGTACGGCTCAGGCAAATGCCGGCGACAGGCGTTATTTCCAAATAGTATAAAATAAAGTCGCTCGCTATCCGCGTCTGTCTGTACGCTTAATTATTCTAAACTACGCAACGGATTTTGATAGGGTCTTCACTATCATTTAGAGAATTTCTTCCGGAAAGTTTATATGTATAATACATGCATATTATATTTATAGAAAGTAGAGAAAAGTCGGGCTCACATTGCTAACGCTGGCTATACCTTATGAGATACATCAAAATAATATACTACGGAATTGTATATCTTAAAAAGGCCTGCATAAAAGTCTCGAATGGTGTATGTTTATCTCATAAAGATAACCCCCAGCATCGCCGGGTATATATATATAATTGTTTTCGGATTTAGTAACTGAATATAATCTTCATCATCAGTGCCAAAGTCCAGCCACCTAAATCACACCCTCGCAACACTCCTTCATCCCATAGGTTTATTATGGAGAATATTTACGGAGGGAGGCCCACGTGTTCTTTCCAGCAGATTCGTCCCGGACTGATATAGAATGTGAAGCAAAACACTCAGAAACATTTAAACCACAAACAACATTAAAAAACTATACATAGTTGTTATGAACTCAAATGGGAACTTAATTCTATCCGTGTTTATACGGCAATTACGAAGTCCCCAGCGTTGCCCAGGCTTTTCGCAAAGTTTTTCGAAATCAGTTGTCAAAAATGCACAAAAATTTCACCAGGGACCAAAATTTTGCTTTAAGGGGTGGGAAAAGAGAGAGAGAGGCGTTTTTTTAAAATTTCATGTATTATTCAAAATTTCATCAATCTCGGAATAAGACTGTAGATTTGTACCTATAAAAGCAAAGCCACGCCGTCAGACAAAATGCTAATTTCGGCTGTATGTCTAACTGTAACTCTGGATTAATGAACTCTAGAACTCGGATTTCCTAAGACAATTTCCCCTGATTTTGTTCATTGTTCGGAGCTAGTGTATGAGTAGATGACCAGAAAGCCTTTAATATTCGAAAATTGATTGATCTAGAACAAGGCTGCCCAACCCCAGGCCCGCGGGCCACAATGTGGCCCGCGAACGAATTATAAGTGGCCCGCGTGAACCATTTTCAAAAAACCCGTCAATCCGCCAATTTGAAAAAGTGTCGCGGGCCCGCGGTAAAACAAACAATGCAGCTTGCGCGCGGTCACCAGTGTTGTGAACTTACTTTTTAAACAAAAATACACCGGTAAATTTTTGATATAATATTTTTTGCGTCCGAAATGGAATCTTGTAGCCACCCCCCCCCCCCCATGGAATTTGAAAAATTGTTGTGGGGAATCACACATGATGTTATTTTGTGGGGAGCACTCATTCTGATTTTTTTTGTGGGGAATTATGTTTTATAGAAATTCTCTAACAACCCCCCCCCCCCATGGAAACAGGAACCGTCAGGTACTCAGTGGCCCGCCAGTGATTCAAAATCGTCAATTTGGCCCAACTGTTAAAAAGGTTGGGCAGCCTTGATCTAGAACTTAAATGGCCTAATATATGGGACAATCATTTCGAAAATTTCACAACTGGATACTTGATATTGAACTTTTCCAATAAATAGTTATATTTATCGAAGATTTTCTTCTTTATTGCTCATACTTAGCAGTACTCACTTTATAAAACCTTTAAAAAAATTAAAAAAATTGTACATTTTATGCTTTTAGATATTTTATTATTTTAACATTTTATACTTGTCACTTTATACTTTTCTTTAAGTTGTTGTTCTTTTAATTTTTTTACTTTTCTTTGTGTTATTGTACATTTACATTTTATACTTTTCTTCGAGCTGTTGTACGATTACATTTTATACTTTACTTTCAGTTGTTGTACTTTTACATTTTATACTTGTTACTTTATACTTTTCTTTGAGTTGTTGAACTATTACATTTTATGCTTGTTACTTAAGGCGATGCACTACGTCGTGTAATATTTTAAATTGAGCCGCTATCAATAATAACCCTTACGCAGATGGCGATAAGGTTTAAATTCCCGCTTAACACCATTCGCCTGTTTTGATTTATGCAAGAAAAAAACATGGCCAAAAAGTGCCTTTTATTTTATTTTGTGGTTGTTCAGGCATAAATATTAAATTTTTTTTCGATCATTTTATACATAACTTAATTAGCCACATTATACAATAAAATCATAACCGAAAATGGGTTCGTAAGTAGGAGATTTTGAACTTTAAAGCAGTTTTCATAGGCCTTATATATTATTTTTTTCTGGGCTTATAAAAAGACTTATCTTAAAAATACTCGATTATTTCAAAGGCCAAGATGTATTCTACTCGCAGTATTTAATTAAAGCACCTGAAACATTTCTAGGCGACTAAATTTTCAAACCAAAAACACATGATTTTGCATTACTACGTATGGCATCGCCTTAATACTTTTGTTTGAGTTTTTGTACTTTCACTATTTTTACTTTTGTTTGAGTTTTTGTAGTTTTGTTGATGGCAACGTTATTCCGTATATATGAAAAAAATAAAATAAAAATAAAATGTATACGGGGAGGTAGCGTCCAAGATGGTAGCCCAATGTACCGTAGAGATGGCACGTTCAGATGTACAGCATGACCGACCGCGACGCGACGGTTAATAATAAATTTACATCAAATGAATGTAATAAGTGCTAGCGGGCCGGCCCTGCATCTTTTTGCATAACCCATCTGATGTAGGTTCGCGTTTAAGTAATTGTTACCTACCACCATTGTACGCGTGGTGACTGGAAAATGAAAGTGCGCGAGGTCACCAGATTTCACGGCCGTTATAAATATCACCGCGGTGACTGCAGCGCAATCAATGCCCATGCCACATTATTTCAGTTTCGTATCTCGACTTACAATCATTAGTATCATTATTAGCGAAAACCCGTGAAAAGACACAGGATGTAATAATATTGAAGGATTTGGGAAGCTGAAAGTATATTTTATAAAACATTTGGCTAACCGTTGCCGACACGGAGAAAACTTACCGATATTAAATATTGCAAATTTATTGAAAATCTGGACAAATTAGTCAATTTCTGTTGAAAACGGGACTGCAGGCCTTTAACGAATGAATTGACTGATTTTCTATAAAAACGAATGTGTTATGAGGATGTCGGAACACGTGTTCATAAAAGTTATAATATCTTCGCATTTCGTCGATATATTTATTAGGATTTCTTTATTCTTAATTTACTGATATTTTGTTGGAAAATGGCGTGCAAATAATTAGAGGGACGACATAAATTGTTACCTTTCGAGTGAACACCGTTACAAACTTTAAAAATTATTAGTGATTCAGATTTGAATTTGCCAATTTTTGACTGATTAGATTTGACAAAGGAATTTTGATCGTCTGGTGGAAGTGCTGTGTTTTTTTTACCGATAATCCAATGGAATGTGCTCAGAAGGACGAGGGAGACAGTAAACCTACCAAAAGTTACAAAAATTCGATCGTTATCACGAATCGTACTTGTGTTGTATATACGGAGGCTGTGAAAACCTACCCATATACATATTTTGACATTGAAATACATAAAACTTTTTTCCAAATGTCTTTTCACTTTTCTTTTTTCTTTCTTCCCTTAAACTACCCCCACAGAATCCCCCAAAAAAACTTATGGTGGTATTCCATCGCGATAATAAAATGACATTTTATAAATGATTTCCAACAGTGTGAACGTTACAAATAATAATAATAGCAAAATGCTCAAGTATGGAAACTTGTGACAGCGTCTTTTATGTGGAGGTTGAAATAATGTCTTTTACCATTTGTTATCTTGCACTCGTACAAAGCAGACTTGATGAATGATGTCATCACTTCCCACTCGTAATACCAAAGAAAGTCTTACTCTGTTACAGCAGAGTAAAACCGAATGAAAGTGGATGATGTGAGAGAGAGAGCTAGAAATACTGTATGGAAGTAATTACTTCTAGATAGATTGCATTTCTATGAACATAATAAACGGTTAATTATTTAACACTATGACTTTAAAAAAAGGTTGTTTAAATGTTAATCGTTTTAGATAACCCAGTGACACACTTTACATGCAATGTACTTACTTCACAGTGACCGGATAACTCATCAAAATGACAACTTTATAACACTTTTTATAGGTGTGTTGAATTGTCATTTTGAGGAGTTATAATAAATCCAGGTGCAGGAGCACGATATATTAAGAATTTACTTAAAGTTTAACAACAAACGGCCTGCAATACCGTATTTAACCATGTTACTAATAATTTAGTGTTATATCTGCCTTACTTTGCAGATTTAAGAGTTGGGAACTCTTTGTTAAAAAGTAAAAGGTTCTACTTATAATTGTGTTTATTTACGTTACAAGTAATAGGTCTGGATTTAGCTACACTATTGATTACCCGAGGGTTGGTAATTCTCTGGTTCGAGTAGCGTGTTCCCTGTCACTATAACCTTACAAGCATCTGTTACACTCTAGCGACATCTGACGGACTCTGGAGTAACCTTTATGACTAGCGCCATCTATCGATTAAATACTCAACATATTACCATACATCACATTTAGTAAGATTCTTACTAAACTAGCACTAGTGTAGCTACTACAAAACATGGAAAGAAATCTCATCACACCTCATACGAATACATATCACAAGCAAAAAAGTAACATTTGACATTATTAAACATGCGAGAGAAATATTTTGTTATTTGGACATTTGGTAATTTATTGTACTCTGCATGTACATATTTTTATCAACTGTCTTTCATTTTTACGTCCTTCTAAAGGTTAGTCGTAAAAAAAGGCTAACCTATAAACTTAAGGCGAAGCTTAGTGCTAAATCACTATTTTGATTAATCTTTGTAACGAATTGGTGTACATTATGAATACCAAAAAACATGCTTTAGATAAATTGAAGGTTTTCCTGTCGTTTCGCTCGAGTAGAATACAAATAAGAAAATATAAATGTAAACTAAAAAAAATATTTTTTCAATAGAATTGTATGAACGCGTAAAGGAAACGACTTTTAAAAAAATACAGTATTATGCTAAGATTATCTGTGACAGTTTCATTTGATTAACTTTTTTGCTTTCTTATAAAATTATTTACAAAATAAATAAAAACCAGTTTTATGCTTGAAATCGTACGTTTCTAGAATCCGTTTGTCAAGCGATTTTAATGCCTATTACCTACAATATAAGGTATACCAAGAATATACACATTTTTGGCTTGTAGCTTCCTCTTAAGCCACATAGCACCATGACATACGATATGATTAGACTTAGATTTTTCAGATACAAAATACGAGATGAGAATACAACTCGTAAAATTTATAAATCTACACGACCCGAACTAAACATCTCTCAAGGAGTCTTAAACGCACAATTTATAATGTACATAATTACGTACAGTATGACCACAGACAACAAGGCAGGCAATTGCAGACAGCAATAATTGCAATTGCAAACCCCCCTTGTGCGGGCATCGCGTATTATAATTATTCTAACTGACAAGTTGCTAATTAAAACCGTCTAGGGAGCATCAAACCGAAGTATCGCATCCGCGGGGCTTATTGAGCAATGTTTCCTCCTGCCAGGATCTCAGACTTGTTGTATTATATATACTGCGAGGAATGCTTCATTACGTGCGTGACTTGACTTGACAATGTGTGCTAATCTGCGCGAAAGTTGAGAACACAAAGGGCGATAGTATTTTTTTTTGCAGTGTTCTGATTGCTTGGGTTCGAGCGTGATTGAGTGATTATATTACAGTGTGAATATAGCAACGATATTGTAATGATTACTTCACAATAAAACCAATTGAAAACACGTTTGGATTGATGAATGCGTTTGTAAAGTTATCGTTTTATTGGGAAGATATTTTTGAAAAATACATTTGTATCAATATATCATCGATTGTGTGATTTGTAAGAAAAGTAATAATGATTTTTTTTTTAATTGATTCAATTTTGTATTTTCAATTCAATGTATAATAATATAATGCATAATTGGAGACCAAATAGTCCACACAAACTTTTAGGTAATGGCTTCATACGTATGCCAAGTACGTTTGATATGACAATGTTTGTGAAGACTTTTGTATTTCTTGTAATTAATCCAGGCATTTTGGCTGCTTTGTTGGTGATTTG
Source organism: Hesperophylax consimilis (assembly GCF_061612785.1). NCBI lineage: Eukaryota > Metazoa > Arthropoda > Insecta > Trichoptera > Limnephilidae > Hesperophylax > Hesperophylax consimilis. The sequence goes on along the minus strand of NC_142856.1, from coordinate 9,375,375 downwards.
ATTAGTGTGACATTTATATTGTTACTTTCATTTAACAGTATGTCCGTCACGCCTGAACACGCTGATCCTAGATTCCTGCCCCTCCCTCAAACCCTTTTATTTTTTCCTTATCAGAACTTACTCTCCTTCCTTTCCTTAAAAAAATCCTCCACACATCTTCCCAAAGATGACATAGGCCCTGTAGGGAAATTATTTTGCTCAGGGCCCAAAAAATGTCATCCTATAATTTGATAAACATTTAGGTTATTTATGGGTTTGTACAGTTTGGCATCATCGGAAAATAATGTTATTTGGGATTTTTGTTATCATATTATATTACAGATTATTATTTTATAATATTTTATTTATTGCATCACAGTATACATAAATCGTGTTTTTTCTCATAAAAATCAACTTCACTAAGACTAAGCCTGTATCAAGGTTAAAAAATTTACATTTGAGTGGAGCAAACATAGAGTAATCACAAACATAAAGTAATACTACATACAAACACAAAATATTTAAAAAAAAGAGGAAAAAATATGCATTAGATCAGTTACATCTACATGACATTTCAAAAAAATCTGCTTGAAGCCGGGCAATGACAGCCAAATCAACTAGTTATTTCTAAATGGTTAGTTAAAGTATAAAAATTTAGCTATATTTTAGCTGTGTAATCGAGAAACAATAAACGCTGGCGATTATGGCGCAGAACGCGGTCACACATTGAATCATCGCCGCAACAAACGACGATTGGATCACCGGCGATGGCAGTTGGAAAGTGGAGACAAAGAGCCTTACCGACCGTGACTCGGTAGAAACTACCTACATTCGAACATTGCATGGAAACAATGCAACGCATTACCCTGTTATACAGAATACAGGGGTTTACAAACTTTTGGGGGGCATTGCCGACTTTTAAAGTATATTTTTCTTCATTGTCCGCCCTACATATATTATATATATATAAAAATTAGGCCCTTTGTACACAGATATTTAAAAGCTACGTGTCTGGGACGCAACCACAAGTATCCTACCGATATGCTACTCTTTAAAGCCGGTTTCCGTAAACAACGCTAGCCGAATTATATGGAAGTTGATAATTTTTTCAAGTGCAGCCGTGGAGTTAATACGATGTCAAGTGACTCCAGCGACGAAGATAATAACATTATTCTTCTTTATTTTTACAGGAGTGAAAAACGATCTAAAAACAGATTTTGGGTTGACCGAATTAAATGTTAATACAAATGTACTTTTCTTTCCACTCACTTGTAAGTATCTTCGTGTACGAATGGCCTTAATTGTGTAAGTACCCCTATAAAATGGAACTCATTAAAGATATCGTAAAACACGATCACAAAATCAAATACACTTATCGTCATCTACTTACACGACTAAATTTGGAATTAACTCCTTACAATACATGGCACATTAGCAATATAACGCATTACCTAGTAATCTAAAACTTCCGGCAACTAGCAAAAAAACATTGGCAAAAGCTCTTAAAAGCTATTTCCTCAGCAGTTTTATTAAGGACTAACACAATCTTTCTTTGGAACTCCATAATAACATTTCCGTTTATTTACTTTTTAAGTATTTATGTTGTCTTTTCTTTAATCTAATGTTGTCTTTCCCGAAATGAGTTTTGTAAACTTACTGGGAATAATACATCATAACTTTGTAATTATTTTGTAATAAATAAAATAAATAAAAATAAAAAAAAAGCGCCGCAGGCGAAAATATTATTAGGCCCAAGTACAGATTCTTATCGTTCGGGAAGTCACATTCCAAAGAAAGAAATCGTTTGAAAATTTATTTATTGCATCAAACGTAGATATCATCAAAAAAGCTCTGCATCATCCACAGTGTTTATAAAAAAGTAAGAGCCAAAGTCATATTAAAACGAAAAAATTGACCTTTCTCGCCGGACTCTCTCGACCCATCGCCTCGCACCGCAGTGGGAGGGATGGATTCATACGAAACACTGACTCCCAGACAACCATCTTTCATACATACAAATATCCTCCACACAGCATCCCCAACGATAAGATACCCTGGGGAAAATATTTTCCTTAGGGCCTCTGGCGTGGTTAATGTAAAAAATTGACCAGGTTGGGAATCGCTGCAGTAATATATACACTACCTACGAAAAGTGAATTCCGACAAATAGTACCGCTAAATGGTACCCGCGATCGAAAAATGGCGTTAACTAAATAATTGGACAGAACACAAAAGAAAATGAAAAGATAATTAATTGACAAAAAGGTCAATTTTATTTATTTATTTGCAAAACTATTGGAAATTGAAACAGAGGGGTGATCACTTTCGAGGGTCAAAGAAAAAACAGTTTTCAAACAGAGATTTTTATTTATAATTTTGTCTAAAAATGTAGACTAGTGTGAGTCTGTTTACCTTTAACTAACTTAGCTTCGGCGTGTCTAATTAGCTCGTGTTAAAAAAAACCTGGAAAATGAGACACCCACGCTCCCTTAAGGTGATATAAGACTCTAATAATGGGGGTTTGCTAGACGCTCACATTTTAATTATTTCTGATGAACGTATTGCTAAAATCTCAAATGTTTCTAGAGGGATCCCTACGGATGTAAGTTATTCATATCTAAGATTAATAAAAACATGATATTACAAATAAAATATTTTATGTAATACGATTTGAAAAATTTATAAAACATTTCGCAACTACAAATTTAGCAGTGGTCACTAGATTTTATTTTTCTAGATTATGAATTAGTAACTTCCCGATGGATCCCTTTCACGGAAAGATGGATTTTCTAGGCCCGCTAGGGCAAAGTCAATTATTGGTCCATCCATTACGCCCGGCTTTGCGCCGAATATTGTTTTTACACGCCTTATGTCGTTAGGATTTCCACTTTATTTTAGAGATTTGATAGGGCAAATTCAACCGCAAGGCTGTCCATTACACCAGGGCCGCGCGTAGCTTATTTTTGTGCACGGCTGCTTCACTTACGTCGTTAAGATTCTGGCTTTATTTTAGGGTATTGTCTCGTCTTAAACATACAGGGTGCGCCAGAGAAACTTACTTATTTGAAAAAATTCCCGACCGTTGAGTTGGGCAGGTAGAGGGGCGGGAGGGGGCGCATCTGGAGGGGGACTTCCCCAAGTTTGTTTCCCATTCTCGTCAGTTGCCATTATGCTGTGGTCTAGAGAGCAGCGGGGCTTCGCCGTCGAGAGCTTCTTTTGTAACGGTCGAATGCAGCTCGTTACAGGAGCATGATCGAGGAAATTTTTATTCCAAGCCTCGAAGAAATGAACGTTAGGGACGTGTGGTTTCAGCAGGATGGAGCCACAGCACACACAGCACGAAACTCAATGAATTTGCTGCGACAACATTTCCCCAACCGCCTCATCTCTCTCCGAGGCGATCTCCCATGGCCGGCGCGCTCTCCGGATTTGACTCCATGTGATTTTTTTTACGGGGTTATTTGAAATCCTTTGTTTATGTCGATCGACCACGGACCATAGATCACCTGAAGAACAACATTCGCGATGCTATTGCCAATATTCCGATTGATATGCTGAGAAGAGTGGACGAGAACTTCAAAAAACGACTTAACCAGTGTACGCGCGATGAGGGTCGCCATTTAAAAGATGTAATTTTTAAGACAGTATTAAAAAAAACTTGGTACACTGCATTTTCAAATAAAAAAAGAATTACAACAATAACTACAGTGCTTTTGTTTTTATTGAACTTTCAAATAAGTAAGTTTCTCTGGCGCACCCTGTACTTACTCTTTGTCAACGGGATGCAAAGTAATAATTTTTTTTACATTAAATTATTAGCGATTCTAAAACGAAAATTTCAAATAGAAAAATCAGACAAAATAAGGGCGCATCTGGGACTTGAACTCAGGACCTTCGTCTTGCCGGGACGCTGCGCGCTGCTCCCTATTTCCTTCGGTCATATTTAACTGTGTCATACTTCGAATAAGAACTACCAACATTATCTTTATTTATCGAACCCAAATTTTTATTGGCTGCTATCTTTATGTATACTTTATATAGCTTCAAAACTGCACGGCTATTTTGCTGCACCCTGTATAATTTATTTATTAATCTTTTGATGGTGTGCATTGATTTGGAGTTTGCAACGTAAGCGTGTAAATGAATTACATTTCATTGTTATTTCCACTCCAACAGCACAAAGCCGTTTTAAGAAAGACAAAACAGACTATGATGGTTTTTTTTTCTAGTTTATTAAGATTCCAAAGAACACGAGAGGAACATGCAATAAAGGCACCAGTGACACGGCTATGCACTGTGCAGTCTAAAATTTAAAGGTAAATGTCAAAGGAAAGAAGGTGTGCATTGTTGTAGAGTTTATGGTAAGTGTGCGAATGAATTACCGTAGGGTAGAAATGCTTGAATTTCCACTTCAAAAACACAAAGCCGTTTAAAGAAGAGCTAAAAAAAACGAACACAGCTCCTGAAATTTTAAGGATAAGGAAAGAAGATGTCTCAATAATAATGCGGACGCATTGGCACTTTTGCTATTTTTTCAGGATTCCAAGGAAGGAGGAGCATGCAATAAAAGGCAGCCGTGTCCCGGTAACTGGATGTTGCACCGTACAGTATAGAATTTAGTGGCAAATGTCAAAGGATGCGCCGGAAAATGCTTCAGGCGCACGGCTGCGAAATAAAATCTCTCTCCTTTGAGCCGCGTCCTTTGAGAGTCTGACCGGCATAGAGCGTACGTGGAAACCCGGAATAGGTTTTCCCGGGTACCGTAATATAATCTCATTTCGGGACTTGTTTTTCTTCCTGTGTCAAGGATTACTTCTACAAGATTCCAGAGTCTGTAAGAACTTACTAATCTGTTAAAGGGTAAACGTAACGTACGTTATAATCTACGCGTTCACAGATAGCGTTAATTTAATTATTTTATGAATATAAAATTTTTAAAGTTGTGTTAATTGTTAGCGCTAACATAGTATTATAAATATAAATAAATAATTTTTTCGTACATTTCAAGAAATGTATACAAACACCGCATTCTTGAAAGAAGTGGTTGTTCGTCCCTTTATCATAATTTGTGGTTCAGCTCGCGCATTTTTTCTCCTGTTTATACGCAGCATAAGGTCTGCGCCAGAAATAATTATTGTGTAATAGCGAATTGCGTTAAAGTTGCATAAAAAACGGTCAAAAGTTTTGCATAGTTACAAATAAAATAATTACGTCATTTTAAACTTTTGGGATTACAGACTTTCATATCATAAATGATATTAAGGCGATGCACTACGTCGCGTCGTGTAATATTTTAAATTGAGCCGCTATCAATAACAACCCTTACGTAGATGGCGATAAGGTTTAAATTCCCGCTTAACACCATCCGCCTATTTTGATTTATGCAAAAAAAAAACATGGCCAAAAAGAGCCTTTTATTTTGTGGATGTTCAGGCATAAATTTTTTTTTTCGATCATTTTATAAATAACTTAATTTGCCACATTATACAATAAAATCATAACCGAAAATGGGTTCGTAAGTAGGAGATTTTGAACTTTAAAGCAGTGTTCATAGGCCTTTAGATTGTTTTTTTTCTGGGCTTATAAAAAGACATATCTAAAGAATACTCGATTATTTCAAAGGCCAAGATGTATTCTACTCGCAGTATTTAATGAAAGCATCTGAAACATTTCTAGGCGACCAAATTTTCAAACCAAAAACACATGATTTTGCATTACTACGTATGGCATCGTCTTAAATGGTAAGTATCGTGAAAATCCACAAGCTACAACGAATTTAGCTTTACATTCCGAATGTTGTTCCACTAACAAGTTTAGTTTCACTCTCATCGCTTGTCAAGCGAAACGAATCGATGAAACAAACTCAAATAATACAACAACACTTTTTGTCGCTAGACCTACTACTTGTTGATACACCTTGTCAACGGCCGCCGAACTGGTACGATCTAGGTCAAATGTTGTAAACGGGCCCGCCCTGCCTAATATGATTAACAAAAGTGTCACTCGTGTGTGTTTAGGACAAAACATGGTATAAGGGGGCGCGGATTTTCAATGTGATTTTAAGTATTTAAGAAATAATTAAAAAATTTAAATTGAAAAGTTTTTACCTAACTATGAAATGTGCGTAAAGCGAATGGTCGATAAATCATAAAATTAATTTTACGATTCATTTTTTTTAACTAAGACTGTCGTCTCACGGGCGGTTAACAATCAACATAAACCGAATACTGCAAGACCCTGTGCAGAAAATTAAGTTCGCTACAGTAAGGCAACGGTCTGCAGTGCAGTTCAGTGTGGAACTTTTCTGTGCTTTACGATCGCTTACCGACCCGTGGGACGACAGGCTCAGTAAAATATTTTTGTAGCTACCATTTTTCTAAAGAAATGCACGTTTATTCAAGTACCTTCAGATACAGAACAAACCATTTTAAAAAAATATTACAGTGTTAACGTAGGTACTAATATGAAAACTAAATTTTATAACTAAAATTATAAGGTTAAAGTTCTTTCGGTGCTATTAGAAATAACTGCTGCTTCTGAACATTGGTTACCTAAGCTGTGTATATCAATATAATATAACATACTAACAATATGACGAATTGATTTATTTTATGATTCAAAGCTTCATAGCTCATGGTGGAAATTATGTAGCGAGTTGACAATAATTGTGAGGATCTATAAATTGAGGGCAGCAAAGGCTGTGTTCTCACCGTTCCAGAGTTTTTGCTGTTTTAAAAACATACACATTCTGAATTTAAATACTATAACTTTGCGCCCATCACTTTATTTCTTGCTAGCCCGGGCTTTACGCAGAGTTTTTCAAAATGTAGACACTAAGGACGGGTTGTTTCGGAGAATTTGAACAATTCATCAAATTTCAACGTTCATTTTCAAGTTCTGTGAAAGATTTTTTCAAGTTCTGTATTTATTTCAGTTTTGTCGAGCAACTAGCCTACAATGATATAATAACAGAACTTGAATAAGGCTTTCACAGAACCCGAAAATTAACGTTGAAATTTGATGAATTGTTCAAATTCTCCGAAACAACCCGTCCTAAGTATTTTCATCTTACGAAGTGTGCAAAATTTCATCAAAAAATATCAAAATTATTATACGGGGTGGGAAAAATTAATGGGGATGGTTTTACGAAGTCTCTTGTAGACGCTGACCTTCGTCTTATTTTGAAGGTAAAGTGTAAAAATTTTCATCAATCTCGGAACAAAGTGCAGATTTGAATAAAAAAATAAAGCCACACAGACCGGGACACTCGTCTTTATATATTATATAGATACGTGCATGCCAACCGGTTTTGGCACAATCGCTCCTTGTGCCAAACATTATAAACGCGATACACGAAAAGTTTAAAAAAACTAAATTTTTCAGCAGCAATACAGACTTTCTGTTTCATAGAGTTGTTCATTATTTGCAATTTGCGGTTAATTATTTTGCAAGGCGACGAATGTGCACGGTCCATAAGTACTTTCCGTGATGCAAAAAATAAGTGAAAAGATTCACTGCTTTCACATCTATGCATCTTCTAGCACGCTATTTAAAATCTCTCGTAGAAATATTACGTGTAAATCCCACATTTGAAATCGGGCTTAAATATTCAAACATCAAAATTGTGTACAATTAATTAGCGGCAGTAATTATTTGAACCGCAGCTGAATGATGCGACCGGACAAACAAAGGTTCAACTACGACCAATGACATCATAAAAATACAAGACAAGTTATAGTCATACGAATCGAATAAAAAATGTATTATCGCATATGAAAAAAGAGCCATTCAAAGAATATTTATTTATTTATTCATTTTCGGGAAATCGACAGTTTACATTTAATCAATTTGTACATAAATATTACATAGTAAAATAAAAAACCAATTATGGATTTCCTCCTTGTAACTTTTAACTGAGACAACGTAATATGGAATAAGTTATTTTGTGAGAAAGGAATATGAATTAAAAAATTTGTGCAAAACAAAAGATTATGTAAAACGAAAAATTTACAAAACAATACATTTGTAGCCATGGAGAGAGGTTGTAGGTATAAATCAAATCATAATAGAGATATAAACAATAGAGACATAAACATTATTCACAAACCATCAGAGAAATATTCTTTTATGGACCTCTTGTATTTGGTAAGTTCGCAACTGAAAATATCAACCTTGGATAATACGCTATTGTAATTATTGCAAATTATATAATTATTGTCTGTTCAGGCAAGAATTCTGCTTTGAGTTCGTTTTGCTTTGATCAACCCTGAACAGGACACAAGAGCGTGTTAAACGCGCAGCTACATTGAATGGAATCTTGTTTAGCAACTCTGGGCATTGGATATTTTTATTAACTACTTTATACAGGAACAGTGCATCCGTATGATGCCTCCGTACACTCAGTGAATCAATTTTAAAGTATGAAGCTGCCTCTGCATAATTTAATAATTTGTGTATGAAGGGGACGCTAAAGTGTGTCTACTGGACCTAGTTCAGTAAAACCACGCGCGTTGTCTCAGTAACGTATCTTCACTTTATTTTTCCTTCTAATACTTCAATACAACCAACATAAATACAAATAAGCAGATTTTTTATGGATAATAATGACGGCTTCCGTGGCAGAGCGATACAATCCTTGGCTTCAAACCCAGAGATTGAGGGTTCGTAACCCGGCGTGAACAATCGAATTTAAAAGCACCACCTTTCAAAGTGGAAGATTTTCTAAGAATCGCCCTTGTGTGTCAGTATAGAAACATTGAAAAAAAAACTTCTGACAGTGACGGACATATATATAAGGGAGTTATGCCTGTTAGTTCGATCATCTCCAGAAAAATTCCCACAAAAAAACTCAACATATAAACACGCTACAAGGTTCATAGAAAACTTATTAATCCCAAAAGCCAACAAAACTATATTTCAAAAATGACCACACTACATGGCCATTAAAGAATATAACAACCTTCCACGTAGCATCAAACAAATAACAGATATACTTAAATGTAAATCATCACAAAAAAATTCTTTTAAACAAATGTCACTACACCTTAAATGAATACCTTACATAAATTAAATACCTCCGTTTTTTATATTGTATTTACATATATTTGTTAACATGTAATTGTTGGGTTATGTAATATAATGTGTATTTGTTGGGTCAGCTGGAAGAAGAAAGACAGCTCTGTATTTTTGTGAGGTAAATATTTTTTTGAGTTTGAATTTGAATTGCTTGAAATGGCTTTAGCCGTGTTTAGTGGTCAGATCTTAATTGTTTTTATTCCCCTAATCAAATCCATCGACCTTACATTAATCCCCAAATTGGGGATTATAATATAATTTTCATTTTGGCAAGCGGGTATGAGGAACCATTCATTGGATAACCTTTTCATCTGCTATATGTCACCCCAAGTGCTTCGCTACGTTTGTGACTTAGTTCATGGGGATCATGGGATGAGGTTTGTCCAGGAATTGGATCATGATCGGTTGAGGGAGAATCTCTGACCTTTATCTCCATCTAGGACTTGAACCCAGGGCCCTCGTCTTGATGAGAAATGGAGATAATGTTGGCAGTTCTTATTCGAAGTATAATACAGTTAAATATGACCGAAGGAGATAGGGTCACATTAGCTCAGCTGGTATAGCGGCGTCCCGGCAAGTCCTAGATGAAACCGTATCTTTTTCTGGTTTTTCTGTATCAAATATTCGTTTAAAAATCGCTAATATTTTCTTCCATAAATAAATATTTCAATTTGAGGTTTTAATCATTAAGTAATTCCAAAAAAAAAAAATATGCTTCTAAGGAAAATTATTTTTCTAATAATAAATATTTAGTTATTTATCTTTTTTTACTTTCCCGGACACTCTGTATATCACTTCTGGACACTCTGATCCCCAGATTTCTACCCAACCCTCATACCCCCCATTCCTTCACAGAACTTCCTACCTTTCCGTTACTATAATAAAATACCCTCCACTCAACATCCTCAACGAGTTAAAATTAATAAATACAAAAGTTCCACTGCCTCCGGGCAACATAAAAAAAGTACATATCTAATAACAATGTTTTACTAGTGTAGGACATCGTGGATAAAAAATGGATTGAAAAATGGTTCGTTCATTAATTAGTTCCTACTTTGGCTGACCGAAAAGTTATGTATGTGAAGTCGTAAGATGTTGAAATTCCATATAAATGTACGCTTTTTACATGGAGCTGCAGTAATGCAAAAATCTCACCTCGTAATAGATAAAATTTAAAAAACTCACCAAATCACGCACACGAAAGTTTCCACCTGAAATCCGGTAGAATTTAACGGTTTCGACATTGAATTTTGCGAAATGGCGTGTTTTAATTTCACCCAGGTCCGCGATACAAAGATCCGCGATAAAGAACGAAATGGCATCATTAGAGCGTTATGCAGAAAGGGAGGGGACAACATGGTTAATTAGAGCATAAGAGGCGAAGCGAGAAGGAGAGAGACAGCATGCGAGGAGTTTCCACACTGATAATATAATTATTATTGCTGTGGTCGAAACAATGACGAAAATCAACGAAGCGTTTCACTGAACTTTATAATGTATTCAATCGCCTATACAATAGCAATGAAGGTACCAACTTTTACGAATAAATTAATACATGCAGACTTTTTGGCAATTCCAGAGAAAGCTGGGGACAGCAACAAAAAAGCCGCAACTAAACGTAGAAGAACGTATTGCGTATGAGGAGAGGAAAAATAGTGTAAGTTGTGAAGCTGAACGCTGAAATGGTGGATGAAGAGTAGTAATATAGAATTCTCTATTGGGGTTTGTTGTGAAGCTGAAAGCTGAAATGGTGGGTAAAAAGTGGGAATGCGGTAATCTCTATTGGGGTTTGTTGTGAAGCTGAAAGCTGAAATGGTGGGTAAAAAGTGGGAATGCGGTAATCTCTATTGGGGTTTGTTGTGAAGCTGAACGCTGAAATGGTGGGTAAAAAGTGGGAATGCGGTAATCTCTATTGGGGTTTGTTGTGAAGCTGAAAGCTGAAATGGTGGGTAAAAAGTGGGAATGCGGTAATCTATATTGGGGTTTGTTGTGAAGCTGAAAGCTGAAATGGTGGGTAAAAAGTGGGAATGCGGTAATCTCTATTGGAGTTTGTTGTGAAGCTGAAAGCTGAAATGGTGGGTAAAAAGTGGGAATGCGGTAATCTCTATTGGGGTTTGTTGTGAAGCTGAAAGCTGAAATGGTGGGTAAAAAGTGGGAATGCGGTAATCTCTATTGGGGTTTGTTGTGAAGCTGAAAGCTGAAATGGTGGGTAAAAAGTGGGAATGCGGTAATCTCTATTGGGGTTTGTTGTGAAGCTGAAAGCTTAAATGGTGGGTAAAAAGTGGGAATGCGGTAATCTCTATTGGGGTTTGTTATGAAGCTGAAAGCTGAAATGGTGGGTAAAAAGTGGGAATGCGGTAATCTCGGTAATAATTGGGGTTTGTTGTGAAGCTGAAAGCTGAAATGGTGGGTAAAAAGTGGGAATGCGGAAATCTCTATTGGGGTTTGTTGTGAAGCTGAAAGCTGAAATGGTGGGTAAAAAGTGGGAATGCGGTAATCTCTATTGGAGTTTGTTGTGAAGCTGAAAGCTGAAATGGTGGGTAAAAAGTGGGAATGCGGTAATCTCTATTGGGGTTTGTTGTGAAGCTGAAAGCTGAAATGGTGGGTAAAAAGTGGGAATGCGGTAATCTCTATTGGGGTTTGTTGTGAAGCTGAAAGCTGAAATGGTGGGTAAAAAGTGGGAATGCGGTAATCTCTATTGGGGTTTGTTGTGAAGCTGAAAGCTTAAATGGTGGGTAAAAAGTGGGAATGCGGTAATCTCTATTGGGGTTTGTTGTGAAGCTGAAAGCTGAAATGGTGGGTAAAAAGTGGGAATGCGGTAATCTCGGTAATAATTGGGGTTTGTTGTGAAGCTGAAATGGTGGGTAAAAAGTGGGAATGCGGAAATCTCTATTGGGGTTTGTTGTGAAGCTGAAAGCTGAAATGGCGGGTGAAAAGCGGGAATGTGGTATTCTCTATTGGGGTTGGTTGTGAAGTTGAAAGCTGAAATGTTGGGTGAAAAGTGAGAATATAGCATTCCCAATTGGGGATGTTGTGAAGCTGAAATAATGGGAGAAAAGTGGGATTACGGCATTCCCAACTGAGAATTATTGAACATGTTGAGAGGCCGAAGGGAGTGGGAAGGGAAGGAAATGAGAGGAGGAAGTTTGGGAAGTACCTGGCTATTCAGCCATATAAAGCCATTTCAAGCAAAGTTTCGATTCTGAATGGTGATACTGGAGTACCTACAAATACGATATAATGCGTGTACATTGTATTAATGTGAACAGTTATGTGGCGTTCCATCCTATTTACCCACCCTCGCGAGGAAATGGCATGATATTTAGTTAAGTAATTAAAAACTAGTTTAAAATCAACAAAAATTGTATTTTCACGGTGTCCTCACACAAGGCGAAATGATCAGAAAATCGCTGAATAAAACATTAGCACGGTCTAATAATTGTCGTTCTAGGAAAGTGAAAATACGAACATATGCATGTAAGCTACAATCAAACACATAATTACACGCAAATGGAATAATACCTACGTTACATCAGGCGTATCAACTTGTTCTCATTATTATGATGTCACGACTTGACTTTTACTTATTTTTCTCCGAACGAAATAGATCAATTAGTAATGAGAGAAATTCTACAAAACTATTTCACCTTTTAACAGATTGCTTGGTAACTTTGATTTGACAATAGATTCGAATTTTTAGCAATTGTAATTTCTCTTTATGTCATTATAAATGTACAAAGTTATGTTACTTTTTAATGATAAACTAAAGTTTATAAGACAAGGTTTTTATGCATAGAACAAAGGATAACAAATTATTATAAGCAATAATTACTCGCCTGAAATATCCGTAGGAATTGAAAATATTTCCCGAGTAAAAATAAATGCCGCCGACGGGAAATTGAAACCGCACCTTCTGATGTCCGGTCAGGTGTTCTGGACCACTGAGCTACGTCGGCTTATTCCCAACACTCCAAATAATGCAATATGTACAAGTACTTCAATCGACAATTACAATAATTTGTACCAACAACAAGTATTATTATACAATATGCTATTAGACGAGTAGCGCTAATCGCTGGTTTACCAAGCGGTGGCGAAATACCCTCTATACAAATGTTAGAATAGGAAAAAAATCATCCAGATAAACGGTGGACCAATCAGAGGGCAAGATAAAACGCACCCAATATATTAAAATGATCGGAAAGGAAACGACTCGCACAACAAACTGCACCCAATACGGATGCGGTCCGTAGCGCCATAATGGTCCTACAGTTCTTTCTGTTTAATGGGACTTTGACCAGTAAAAGGGAGATGTCACAGTGGATATATCAGCGGTATTCCTGTATGCACGAATAAAATAATATATTGCGGTCTAACCTCTGAGAGGTGCATTGCAAAATATCTTCCTATGAAACGTGTCGTTTACGAGAAAAGGGGAGATGATACAACGGAACTGTCGGTGGTATCCCAACAAACGCGATATGCATTAAATAATGTAGTTTATTTATTTATTTATTTATTATTGGATAATTTGTATAGCGCCGCTTTTGTGAGATATCACCTCAGGGGCGCTTTACAGTTGATGCAGGTATTACAGAAAATATAAATATTACAAAAATAGAGTGAAGTTAAGTTAAGTAAAATGAAGTAAAGGAACAGGTGACACGAAGATAGAAGATGGAGACTCTGCAGCAAGAATCCCAGGTGGTGAAGAAACTGGTCCAGCTGCTGCAGCGAAAGAGTCCACCGCGTCCACCAGCAGTGCCAGCACGAGGTTCGTCATCCGTCCAGGTATGTGTCTGCTGCTAATAAAGCGCTGGCACACTATCCTCTCACAGATACCAGACCTTGACAGCACCGCTGTGACGTTCTACGAAGATAGAAGATGGAGACTCTGCAGCAAGAATCCTAAGTGGTGAAGGAACTGGACCAGCTGCTGCAGTAAGAGAGTCCACCGCGTCCAACAACAGCGTCCAGGTATGTATCTGCTGCTAATAAAGCGCTGACACCTCACATAGATAAGAGACCCTGGCAGCACCGCTGTGACGTTTGGCAAGTCCATCATTTATCTCCATGTAATCCTGTTCCTGGTAATTGTTGAAGTGGTGCATTCTGTCCGCAATAAAAAGCGACGGTTGGGTAATAAATTGCCCTGGGCTTAGTAAAAAACTTGCCAGTGTCCAAGCTTGCCCAGTTTCCGAGAATTTTGTTGAAAACATCTGGAGTGCATTTACCGGTCGCCGTTCGTTTCGAAAGTCCGATATTTTTGAGCAAATTTCAGAATATTCACTTTAAAACACTGCACTCAAATCACATATTATAAAGTTCTAATAATTATTAAGTTTTTTTTTATTTAAGTTCAAATGTTGATGGATTGATTTTAAAAATAATTTCAAAGGGATGTTGCCTCATTTCCCTTGAAAATACTAAAAAAACACAAAGCGGTTGGAGGAAGCGTTAGGACGCGTCCTGCTGCCACGAAGGGCGCTACAATACTCTTCTAGTTCTACCGCCGTTGCGCGCTGAGAGGTCCGTTGCAGGGTTTCGTCCTGTTTATACGTAGCATTATATGCGTGGTATATGAAAAAGAGGGAGAGGTTACAAAAGAACATCGGCTGCATGCATATATGCATAAAAACAAACTAACTAGGTTTTACCGCTGAGAGATCCGTTGTAACCTCTCTTTCTATCACGTGCGTCGTTTATGATGAGGAAGAGTAATGTCACAACGGAGGTATCAGCGGTAAGCCAGCGGTGTTCAATGGGGACAAAGCCGGGTGTTACGAGTCCAATTATTATGCCTATCAGGCATGTTTTTAAATGTGGAATGTTCGAGATTCAAAAACATGTATGAATTTTAGAGGGGTCGATGTTATATGGAAGAAAAGCGCACAAAAGTTCCACAATGGACTTCGCGGCAGACAGACCGATACCCACTTTACTTTGCTGCACTCGGTTCATCTCGATTACTTACCAACCCATGAGACGATGGCTTTAATTTGTACACGACCTGTTTTTGGTGACTGTCGACGACTAACAAGGACATTTTGACGACCCCCGTAGCAGAGTGGTAATGATCTCCGGTTCAGAATCCAGAGTCTGGGTTCGAATCACGACATGAGCAAATACGTTTTTTATTATTATTTTTATTTCTTACTAGAGCAATTCCGATGAGTTACACATCTCATTGTAGGACGAGAGGAACTTAGAAAACATAGATGGGAGTTAATAGGCACAATTTTACATTGGTATTTTGATATAAAAATTATAAATTACGAAACAGTACAAAAATAGAAAAAATATCAAAATTTCATATTAATATCTTTACATCTTATATTTGCGTCATACGTTCAGCATCGCCATGGTATGACCACAATTCAGGATGTTATGGTTAAGTACTTAAATAAATACTTGTATCTTGACTTCTGGACCAAACAGAGACGCGAAAGCGTTCAGTTTGAGACGAAATTCAGGACATAAGGCCTCTGAAGATGGACAGTGAGATCTGTCCGAAATGTCAGGAGTTAAAAAGTCCCTTTAAGGACTACGTTAAGCGGGTAAACCGAGAACATCATTCTACATCTATATATGTTATGGTTAAGGTTTTCACGGGTGTAAGACGTAGAATGATGTTCTAGAGTTCCAGTTCGGAAGATACTCTCAGTATCGCCCTATTATTAAACCACCATTCAGAATTAAATCATTGTCTGAAATGGCTATAGATTTGTTTGGTAACCAGACCTGAATATCCATCCAAGTATTTCCCCGCATTCTTCTTCCTAATCTCCTTCCCCTCCCCACTACCTTTAGCTTCACAATATACCCCAACAGAGGATGCCATATTCTCACTGACTCCAGAGGGTTGGGAACAGTTAGGACTATTGTACGGTAGAAACATTAAAAAATGATAAAAACCAAATTTAGCGTTTAGTGATCAGATTTGAATAGCCAGGTACTTTCCCACCTTGCCCTCCCCACCACAACTCCATTCAGTCTCACAAGATACTCCATTTTGGGAATATCACAGTCCTACTGACTCCGAACTCCGGAAAATGGCTTGGGAGCAATTGGGAGCAACTTTTGTACAGTGTGTCCATAAAAAAATATAATGGGTTAATTAATACGAATTACGCATGGAACATACTATTACTACGTAGGATGATAATATAAATAATTAATAAAGTTATTACGCAGTTTCACCTTCGGGTAAAACAATTATACAAAAATATTAGGACTACCTAATACGCTAACGCCTAACCCTCAATTAACCAAACACATAATATTTGAAAGTTACGCGACCTAGCGTGGGCTTTTTTTATTATTTTTATGTTAGACGTTACTAGATAGATAATTGGTGCAGAACCGAACACCCACATCACGAATAACGTAAAGGCGTACAGTAATATGGGGCAACTTTTGAATAGCGGGGCGTCTTTGATCATAATATCTGCATGACTCTCGCGACCTTGTGATTAGTAAAATGTTAATTGTGCATATAAACACGTGAGCCGAACTGCCGAGCTGAACCACGACTTGTGGGAAAGGAAAGAAGTAAAATCAATTGCGTGAAACGTCGCTTGCGTTTGCTTGGTTCCTTTCCCGTAATTCGTGGCTCGGCTTGCACGTTTTTACTAATGTCTACACGAAACATTAAATGAATCCTGTATACAAGATGTTATACTTACTCTCTCTCATCGCAGATCTCAACTAGAGTAAATGCTTGTCTCAGTGACATGCGAATTCATTGTATCGCTTATTTAAACGAATATTTTAAACCTACATATACAGGGTTTTCCAATAAGAGGTGTTATTTTGAATAGCCCACTATTTCGGTAGATGTTACTTTTGAAGCTGTCATTTTTTGACATTTGATAAGTAGAAACTACGCCATTAATAAAAATGTAACGATACACGCTTCATTAAAATTCACTTGAGTGAATCAAATGCAAATCATCTTGAGTGATGAGGCCCATTTCCACCTCGGTGGCTTCGTCAACAAGCAAATTGTCGCATCTGGGGCTCGGAAAACCCAAGAATTATTGTTGAAAAGCCTCTCTATCCTCAACGTGTGACTGTTTGGTGCGGTTTATGGTCCAGCGGAGTCATTAGACCTTACTTTTTCGAAAATGAGGTGGAGCAACAGTTACGCAGAATGGATTGCGCTATCGAGAGATGATTAATGATATTTTATGGCCGGAATTGGATGGTATTGATCTGGACAACGTTTACTATCAACAAGACGGCGCTACGTGCCACGCAAGCAACGAAACCATTGATCCTTTACGATTGAATATCAAAATAACACCTCTCATTGGAAAACCCTGTATAATTATAAAACCAATCAATACTCATCTAATCATATTAAAATATAGTAGTGAAGCGGTTTTTGAATATCTCCAGACAGCAAAAAATTAAATACATTTTACAAAATTCTCAACCTTTTATAATGGTTTCGAGTCATTTATATTGTAAAGTATATTAGAGTCTTTCGATATATTTTGTAATTATTTAAATATTGGAACTAGTATTTTTTGGAATTAATATTTTTTTGCATTGTTGGATAGTTTAAACAAGTGCAATAATTATGACATAAAATTATCAAACAATTTTATTTTATTTGTTTTTATTCTTCATTACAAGAACCCGCTAAACCGGCAGAACAGTTTGTCAGGAGGTCAATTTCACATTATTAATTATAGCGCTAATGACAAAAAGCCACAATATAGAAAATAGATAGACAAGAATAAAATTTCAAGGGACTACGATATTTTAATACTTGAGATTTTATTCATGTGTTTTATGCCATTAAATAAATAGACAGGTACACATAACACAGTCAACATAATCATAGGCACACACACACTCAAAGGTACGCAAAATACTTAAATACATTCATAGGCATTTTTATACAATTACGTGCATAGAATCAATGAATACGAATGTATTTATAAACCCTAATTAAAAAAAAAGTTATTTTGTTTCAAAGTTAAAAATTGACAGTCACCCCATTTTACGGTACTTCTTTGTAACCTCTCCCTCTTTCTCATAAATGATACATGTAACAAAAAGAGAGGTTGCCATAGAACCTCGTAGTGGCGGGATCGTAACGTACATACGTATGTGTAACGTATATTCCACAACGTAACTGAACATTATTAATAATTATTATTATAAACATTATTAGAGTCATAAAAATAACCGGTTGGCATTGGATAACCAAACCATTTAGTTTAATTGTTATTATTGGCGCTTTGTGGAATAACAATAACCAAAAACAATAAAAGTTGTAGGTAAATGAAATAACCAATTTGGTTTGCCAAATTTAATTCTGGTATCAGTTTTGTATATCGCACATTTACCCATAAACAGTTTCTGGAAACTCGTGTAACTGATGAGTCTGATGAATTCACATCACATAGATCTGAACATTACGATTTTTTTCGGTAACTAAAGGGTTCAAAATAGTCGGGTCTAGGCTTCGAAGCATTTTAAAAGACAATAAACAGCTGATATCTTTAACCTTATCCCTGAAAACCTACAAACAGTGAGTCAACCCCATTCCTTTAAAAAACAAATTACGAAATGGATCCTTACACACGGAATATATTACAACTACAATACCCATTCATTCTACACTCTATCAATTTAATCACCTTTCAGACAAAACATAATATATCATTATTCCCTAACTTATCGGTATAGTATGTACATAATAAATTAGTGTGATCTATTTACTAATAATTTCTCAAATTTTTCATCTTCTTATAATTCGCTAACTTCTCCATTCTCTTCTTGCAACCCAAACTAGCTATACATCATTTTTCTTTTTCATTTTATAGTAATGTATAGATTCTATGTCCGCAAACTGTAAAATTCACCCGCCATAATACAGGGTCATCCCTAGCATGGAGGGTGAAATATCACAAAAAACCACATGTTCTCTCTAAATCATGATCAATAAAATAAATAAAATATTTATGCCCCTACAGATGGATTTTTTTTTAAATTTATCAAAATTATTCCAAATGTTTTCAAAAATTTCCAATGACCAAATCGACTCAAAAGTTTCCCGCTTGCACCACTAATTTCCGACTATTTTTAAGTAAAACGTTTTTACAGTATAAATTATTTAAAAAAATATATTGGTCATAATCAAAAACAAAATCTAATCTAAATTGAAAGTTATAAACGTCATTCCAACTACTGCCATGTCGTTAACTTAATGTAGTGTTGAAAGAACATCGATTCAAGTCGTCGAGGGTCTGTGTTATTTCCTCGAGGGTTGTGCTCGTAATTAAAAAGCAATTTTCCACCTGGAGCCCGGAAAGCTGAAATAACCGGAATTAGCGGGTAATTTGTACGAGATATCTGTAATTGTGTTTCTATTTAGGGACTTCTGCTGTTTCAGTGTTGGTAGCTCTTATGCTACGTATAAATACGCGAGCCAAACTGCCGAGCTGAACCTCAACTTATGGGAAAGAAACATTTCTAGGAAACATTTCTAGGCTACAAAATTTTTAAATCAAAAACACATGTTTTTGCATTACTACATAGTGCATCGCCTTAAATATCACCCACCTCACTGATTGAAGTTTAGTATCAGATAAAATTGCAGGAATATAAATTATTTAAGTGTTAAACATTATGAAATAACAACAATAACATTTATAATACACTAGCTGATATTTTCCCCGGCGTTGCTCGGGGTTATGAATGGTTAGGAGTAAAGTTTTTAGGTTGTGAATCCTAGTGTACCTGAAAACTGGGTTTATTTTTAAGGTGGAGATAATATTTTTCGAAAAAATTGAAAATTTTAATTATTATAAGTTTTTGTTTCACTTGATCGTGCCACGTCTTTCTCGGGTGTGCCAGACTTCCACCATTCACTACTGTATAACACATTAATACTACTAAAAAAAAAAACATTAAATCGAATTTTATTCGACTCCGTATTTCATTCTAGTGCAGAGATGATGCGAAGTCTTACGCGGGCGTCACCGACATCTTCTCCCATTCAAACTACTATCTAAACACTCCTGGCAAAAATAAGAACAAACTTTGAAACTTTATTAAGTATATATTATTCATGAAGAGTTTAATAAACTCACTTCGGGAAAGACAATATTATACATTTAAAAATAAATTATTTTGACATAATAATAAGAATCTAACAGTGAGTTCAATGAAGAGTTACAAAGGTTTAGACTAGACAAACTTAACACAGTTAATTGAAAAATATTTCAAAAATACAATAAGATTGTGACACTGCTTAATAAAGTTGCTAATAAAATATCCTTTATGAGCTTTTGCCACTGGTTTTTTGTTTATTACTGAAAGTTTTAGGTTACTAGTTAATGCGTTATTTTGCGTGTATGCGATGTATTTTAAGGAGTTAATACGACAAACAGGATGCAATAAATGCTAGAAAGCTCAATAGTAAATTAAAGCCTACCTCACGGAGCACAGAACCAAAGTTCTTCAGAGTTTCAAAGCGGCATTAAATGCAGACTTCAAACCTACGCCAACCGGCAAACTTTCTTAGAACCGGTCTTGAAGTCGACACAAACATACATACACACAATATATAATATTATTATACACATATACTCAGAAACACACATCACGTTATAATATAAAACTAAGAGTGGTCTGGTACCACTTTCCTTCTCGACGGACCACACCAAGAAAGTTACAAGGGAAGTAACAAACAAAATAAAGAAACCTCAAACAAAGGTACAAACTGATTGTTTAACCATTGAAATACATGGATTGGATGTAGTAGAAGATTTTGCAGAGGTGCCCAGGTGATTCAATGAATCCAATCAAGTTTTTAAAGGTAATCGGCTACTGCCTCCGCGAACCGGCGAGGTGAGGATAAATTCTTGATGTTGTTATTGTAAATCGGCTCCTCTGGCAGATGTGGGCACATTATTTGATCTGCCAATTGTATGTAAAACAAGAAAGCAAAACCGGCGTGTATATTATGCATTGGCGAGCCGATATTCGCGCAAAACAAATGTCACTTTCGCCGAAAGCGTTTCGCCGAGTACGAAGCCGCGTATTTATTGTCACGTAAACGAGCATGGGAAATAGTCTCCACGAAAACAAAGCAAAAAAATGCACGTTAATTACTGTAAGTAAGAATGTTATATTTAATATAATCATCAAAGCCGCTTTCTATTCACTCATATTAAGGTCTCTGTAATCTTTTATCATTCTTCTCAATTCTATGCTTTGCACTGCCAAGTGTTTCCAGTCATTTACAATTATTCGCAATGCTTGTACAACTAGAATTTGCTAAATAGTATGATCACTAGCAACGACATTTTCCTCCATTCTTTGAAGTTTCATTTCGAAAATAGTAATTAGGCAGGTAAGTTTATACACCAAAAAGGATTCAATTCTATCATTTGAAATAAAACTGGACTACCTATGTCTGTTGGAGAAAGTATTTAAAAGTCCAGCTTTATTTATCCAAGAAAGAAGATTTAAAATATCACAGAAAGGGATGTATGCCTCCCTTATGATAAATTTTATGTGTTTATATATGACCAGCCCATCTTTACACCGAGAAAAATGAGTATTTATGATTCAATAAAAACCTGATAAATATTGGTAAATTCAGAATATGTCGGAACACGGGTTCATGCAGCTACGCTTATCCTGATAAACATAACGACTAAATGCGAAAATACTAGAATTTTTATGAACACGAGTTCCGAAATCCTAATAACACATCCGTGTTTTACAGATAGTTTTTTTGTCAATTAATTCGTTAAAGGCCTGCAGTCCCGTTTTTAACAGGCATGCGAAAAATTTTATAAGATTATTAATAAATTTGCAATATTTTATATCAGTAATTTTTCTCCGTGCTGATGAACATAATTTAACAAAAAGCATAATCCGTGGTCTAGTTTGGAAGGGTTCGATATAAACGGAAGAAAAACGTGGGAGAAACCGGTTCCGAAAGCTAGTATATTTCTGTACAAGAAATATCAAAAAGAGACAAGATAAATAAACTGAACTTGTACAATACGCACTGAAAATGATTGAGATCATTGAAAAATCAAATTATAATATTATTTGCCGACCTCAATACAAAGTCGATTGTCGATACAATAAACCAAACACAAAAATACTGACACAAATCGAAGATAATCCGAGGATGCTCTCAAATACAAAAGCAGATTTTCTACATATCTTTTATGAATAATAATAATAATAGTGTAAAACCAATGCTGAATTAAATTGATTCGACTGATGATTTTATTTCTCAATCTGTCTGCTTTCTCCGGGTCAGCAGCAGACCGGAGTCTGCGATCGGCCGCAAAAAGAAAAAGTCAAACAAACTATCGTGACCGTCAAAGCATAATGACTCGAAATTCACGACCACTTTTTCCTTTCGGGACAACGCCGTGACCCCGCCGGATTGGGCAATTGAGATACTGGAGCTTTTTGAGTCATAAATTAACAATTTATTGTTACTTCATTAAATGTGAGAGCGAAACCAAAGTATGTATCATTATTGATAAGACTCACTATCGAAAACGTTAACCGGACAACTCAAGCAAACACAAGCACAAATAAAAATTGATATAAAGTTATGAAAAGTGATAATGATAAAACAAGAACTAGGTTTTTTTTTATTTTTATATTAACTCCACACAGGAGGCCCTGAAGAAAATAATTTCCCTCAGGGCCTATGTCATCTTTGGGGATGCTGTATGGAGGGTCTTTTTGTGGAGAGGAAGGAGTGAACATGGGTCTTGAAGATTCCCATGTTGTAGGAGGGAGGAAACACAGAGGCCGGCAGTTCGTTCCACAGTCGAGCTGTTGAACTTAAGAACGAATCGTAAAAGCGACCCGTTCTCATGTGACAAATGTCAACTGTGTACAAATGTTAGGCGCGCGTTTGGCGTGTATCCCGACTACGCACCGGTGCCGAAGGGATCAATGACGCTAGTTCCTCAGAGCATCTTCCATTGTAATACCGATAGAACAAGGACAGCATACCTACCTGACGCCTGTGCTCTAAAGATTGCAGTCCGTTTGTTAAGATTGGGGAATCTATCAAACAGACCGCCCGTTTTTACACAGAGTCAAGGGTTTTTTTCAGGTTAAATAGGTTAGTTTAGTTTATTCAAGACTTATCACTTTTTACAGTTGTGTTAAATTGTCACTGTGTTGAGTTATCACGGAACCATCGAAAACATTGTTCAAAATGCAACCGAAAACAAAACTGAAAGTTTTTGGGTAGCTATATCGACAGTAACCGAACAACTCAGGACAGTGACTATTCTTTGAAACACATTTTGAAAAGTGATATAAAGTCATGATAAGTGATGAAGTAAAGAAAATTTAAATACGTTAGGATTATAGGCCTGTTTTTTAACACATTTAACGACCTGAACCGTATCAACAAGTCCCTTTAAACATAACGTAACCCAACGTATAAAGCATATGTGGGGATCGACAGAGTGTAAAAATTGACAATAAAAAGAAGGAACGCTATTAGGTTACGTCAGAAAATTATGAGTAAAATAAAATCGAAAATAAAACTGCATTTTTAGCGTCGCATTAACAGACGTGAGTAATTAAATTACCTAAGTTTTATTATTTAATTACTTTCAATGTTTTATTATGTTATCACACTGGGAACGGATGTAAAAATATAAATAAGGCATCGTTAGATTTGACGCATTTTATAGAATTCAGTTAACGCAACATCGATTGACGTTCGTAAAATATTTAATAATTCTTTTTTATCCTGGCAAATAAATTTATATACAAGAACTTCAAAAGCACATTATAACACTTCTTCAGCAGTTATTTTCAAGTGGTCACTATCGTAAAGGTGATTTGAAGGCGATCAGCATAAATTATTGTTTGAAATTCGTGAAAGCGGTTTTTTAAACCAAATAACAAAGAAAGTAGCCAAAACTTCAACGAATTTTAAACCATCGTCAATTCTTTGAATTAATCTAATTAGATTGCGGTTTTTATTAGATTATCGATGAATTAAGTTTGCAAGGATAAATTATAAAAGTACCAGAGAATAAATTAAATTATTTATTTAGATTTATAATCAAGATTCCCAATTCCTCCTGAACGTCCGGAGACAGTGGCTCTATGGCGATCCGATTGGCGTATTTTGTAAGGCTGAAGAGAGTGGGTAGATGGGGAAGAGGAAGGTTGATAAGTACCAGGCCCTTCAGAACTTGTCGCTAAAGCCATTTCAAGCTTTAAGCAACTTGAGAGACGGATTTGGCTACCGCCGCCCCGGGAACCAAGTATTGGATAACCGACACCTCTGCCAAAGGTCACCCCAAGTGGTTCACTGCGTTTAATGATTTAACAGGGGTGCACGGGTTCATCAGCTGAGTGGGGTGCCAGATCGAGAGAGGCTGGTGTGAGGAGACCCTTTAACCTTTCCAACTGGTCTCTCGACCCATCATACCTTGTACTGCAGTGGGATGGATGTATTCACGTCCGACACTTTTGGACACACTGAATCCTAGATTTCTACCCAACTCTAATAACTTTTATCTTTCCACAACATTTCGTAAAAAGATCCTCTACATAGCATCCCAAAAGATGACACAGGAGGCCCTGAGGGAAATTATTTTCCTGAGGGCCTCCTATATGGGGTTAATGTAAAAAAAGCAAAAATTCGATTCTAAACGGCGGTCTTTCACCGAGACGATAACTCTGGTGATGATGATACTGACATTCACTCTGGTGATTGTTGATGATGATACTGACGATCACTCTGGTGATGGTTGATGACGATACTGACGATTACTCTGGTGATTGTTAATGATGATACTGACGATCACTCTGGTGATGGTTGATGACGATACTGACGATTACTCTGGTGATTGTTAATGATGATACTGACGATCACTCTGGTGATGGTTGATGACGATACTGACGATCACTCTGGTGATGATTGATGATGATACTGACGATCACTCTGGTGATTGTTGATGATGATACTGACGATCACTCTGGTGATTGTTGATGACGATACTGACGATCACTCTGGTGATGATTGATGATGATACTGACGATCACTCTGGTGATTGTTGATGATGATACTGACGATCACTCTGGTGATTGTTGATGATGATACTGACGATCACTCTGGTGATGGTTAATGACGATACAAATTTATATTGCGGACGTGATGAATGTCAACATTACTATTACCACGATTCGATCATGTTGTGTACCAATAACTGCAATAAAACTTTCCACATAATTAATGTGTGTAATGATTCCAGCCGCAAACGCCAAGACCTAGACATAACATATTATTAATGCATTTAAATCTAACACCAGATGCGGTTAATAAACAAGAGCAATCGGGCATACCTCTACCAATATTTATGACGAATTAGGTACAGTATATTTTTAAAGTTACTTAAAAATATAAGGATAAATCTCATATGACTACACTACACATTAAAAAATAAATTTCCACCGTATGTTGGTGATTAACACACTATTGTCATATTTTCAAAATGAGAATATCTGGCAGGGCGCAAATTAAATGTGCCCTAAATATGGTCATCTACGATGTGGCACCTTTTTTATGTTCCATAAAAAAATATTGATTTCTTTCCATAGGGCTCCCCTCAAAGGCTACAAAAACACAAGAAATCACTTATCTGCGCAAGGAAATTCGCATGTCTTCTTTTGCCGGTTTCATAATTTCGCTGCTGTAAAAATTATCATTGCCGGCAACACAGGCGTTTATCAACATATATATATATTGCTTTTTTTTGTTTTACTTTTTTTACAAAAGTTACGTGCTCACTGGGTTGCATGAACAATTGAAGTTTCTGCATAAAATCAATATTATGTACAAAAAAAAAACCTAAATTATGAATACTATACATAATAAATATTATACACATGCAATACGAATGTACGACGTACGTTACCCGCCTCACTAGACGATGTCTGTTCTGGAGACGGGGTAGCAATAATCGTTGGAATATAAAAAGATATTTTTATTCTGCATTAAGTATTAAAAAAAAGATACATACTTTACGAAAGTGCATAAGATATCTATTTTTTTTATTTTAGCCATTTGTACATTCAAGTTTAATAATGTCTAATTTATTATAATTTAAATACATACATATATTTTTTTTTGATTAGTTTGGCTTCTACAATCCAGCTTGAATCTATAAATAGTTGGTGCCGAATTTAACGTTTCCAAAAGCGCATTACAATATTGCATTCCTGTTTTGCATATTGGCTCTTTCATGTTTTCGTAGCCTAATTTCACTATATGTTCTTCTGTTATGTCTGTTAATGTCCTTATTGTATAAAATTTTCTTTGAAAAGTTTTT
Organism: Hesperophylax consimilis; assembly: GCF_061612785.1. Lineage (NCBI taxonomy): Eukaryota > Metazoa > Arthropoda > Insecta > Trichoptera > Limnephilidae > Hesperophylax > Hesperophylax consimilis. The sequence continues at coordinate 9,348,961 of NC_142856.1, read as the reverse complement.
TTGGTAGCGGGTTGTTTATTATTTGATGTATAAATATAATCGCGTTCAAGGTCAGCATCTGCATCACTGTTAGCAGTAATCTCATCGCTCTCTTTTAAAGAATATGCAACTTATTTTGTTCTCTCTCATTTCATAAGAAAATAATCGTTGAGCAGTAGTCAAAATGTGGAACAATAATAGGTATTTTCAAAAATATGTTAAAACGAAACATTACAAAAAATCTGTGTTTCTTAAAAGTCTTAACCACTCGAGCGATTGGTGTTATGTATAAACATTTACCATATTATTTAATTAATAATTAAATTTCCTGAACATATTACTATGGAAACATATGAAACAGCTTACTGCGGTTTAAAGCCAATTAATCCACATTGATTTCACTGTTAATCCCATATTTTAAAGTTCTATAAACATGGCACATTATGGCAAGCGATCTCTCAAAACGTTTTTGCAATCTTGGCATAATGTGCCATAAATCGCTCGGGAGGAAATTTGGACCACCACTATCTATGTTTGCTAAACTGCAAACATTTTCGCTAACGATACCCGCCACACGGCCAACTCTATAAATGAATACTGTCAGTTTATTAGTATCCACAAGAACAAACCGGACACGTGCACTGCAAGATATAACACAAGGAGATTTATGCGTCTCCGGTAGAATATTACTTTCGCCTTCTTCGCTGCTGCATTACCCTCGGGCGACTTCGTTACCGTAGGCGAGCGCCCGCGCCGGCCACGTAACGTTCGCCTCCCGTAACACGACATAACTGCGATTAGCTCGAGTGAAAGGCCTAAACGTAAGACTCGACAGCCGTCCTGAGCGGCTATTATGGAGAAGATGAACCACGTTGTCTTAGAAAAAAGTTGAGAGAAATGAGAGAGAAGACCTGTAATGTTATTATTTTATTTTAATGATCATTAAATCAATTGAATTTGAAAACCTTGCATGAAAAAAACGTACTCGGACCTTATGCTCTGTCTATCATTTTATGTTACATTACGCTTTTGTTTTGATTTTCGTTTCTGAGAAAGGGGGGTGGGGTTAAGACGGATCTATCAGCGGTACGCCTTGATCCGAGCTATCCGCAAGGTTATCGCGTCAACTTTCATACATAAACATGAACGCCTCGACCCGAACTATCCACTGAACTATCGCATCAACTTTCATACATAGACCTATACGCCTTGATCCGAGCTATCCACGAAGCTATCGCGTCAGGTTTCATACATAGATCTGTAAGCTTCGATCAGAGCTATCCACTGATGTATCGCGTCAACTTTCATACATAGACCTGTACGCCTTGATCCGAGCTATCTACTGATCTATCGCGTCAACTATCATACATAGACCTGTAAACTTCGATCCGAGCTATCCAATGAGCTATCGCGTCAACTTTCATACGTAGACTCCCCAGCACAAGCACCTAGATTGTCCTAGATAAAGGTTTTGTAGATAATATCGTTAACTTATCATCAACAGTTCACTTCAAAGAAGTTTATTTAATTAAGTCGACTTAAACTGTTGTTTGTTCTTTAGCGATCGTCAGTCATGCTCGTGAACAACTTTAAGTTACCGACATTATCGATAAAACCTTTATGGACGTGCTTATGCCAGGGAGCCTTGGGGCCAATTCCGGTTCTATTTAAGACCCCGTAGTAAGCGTTCAAAGATGATTTAAAAGGGAGATATGTAAATACGAATGTTGGAGGGAGCGCGCTAGTATTAAAAACGATAATAATTAAGTGAAAATATTTAATAAAAAACGACTCGTTTGAAATGGAGCAAAAAATCTATCTACAAATGCTTTTGTTGCATTTAAAGATACACAGTGATTTTTTCATGCCTATACCATATTAAATAATACAAACAAACGTGTTTTTAATAATTTTCGGAGCTTACTTTGAGATTTTTTTGTATCGAGGGAATTTCATATACTTACTTAACGTTTCTAAAAATTATTAACACTGTATATGACAGAAATGGTTGTGTTACACAGAGTCATAAACAACTTAATTGACAGTTCTGCCATCGTTGCCACTATTAAATTCCACGTACCGATTAAGAACAGAAGACAAAACGTAACATTCTTCTGCAATTCATACACAACCAACCATCAGACACACTCACTAATCAATAGGATGCATGATCTGGGCAATAAGTTTGGGGGTAGTTTTAATATATTTATTGACTCCATTTACATAATTAAGCGTAATTTATACCAACTTTCTGTATAACAAGTTTCTATATTATTTGATGTTACTTTTACATGTTTTACTAATATTGTTTCATATTCAGTATATAAGTGTACTGTTATATAATACTTTAAAAAATTGTGTATAATTTTCGATAGCTCCTAGGTATATTATGTTTTTAAAATCCACGTAAAAGCCCGATAAAATGTAAAACCAAATAAAATAAAATATTTTTAAAAATTTCCCGCAAGAAGTATAATTAACGCAAGAAAGGTGAATTAGTCAACGCCTAGCGGATTTTAGTGACTAATTACTGTACGCCGCCACGCGTTGCTAAGGCTTTGTCTACCTGTGCAGATAGAGAAACAATAGCGCGTTTTGTGTTTACGTCCAACAGATGGCGATGTTTTTTAATAAAGGCATAATTTTACTTGTCATATAGGTACATAAAAACAGAAGCGTATTCGAATTCAACGTTGTGTCAAAATTTCAAAGCAATCGGCGAAGAACATTCAGAGATTTAAGATTTTTAACAAACGAAAGTTTTTATTTATATAGATTAAGGCGATGCACTACGTCGTGCAATATTTTGAATCGAGCCGCTATCAATAACACACCTTACGTAGATGGCGTAAGGCTTAAATTCCCGCTTAACACTATCCACCTGTTTTGATTTATGCAAGAAAAAAACATGGGCAAAAAGTGCCTTTTATTTTATTTTGTGTATGTTCAGGCACAAATATTTAAATGTTTTTCGATCATTTTATGAATAACTTAATTGGCCACATTATACAATAAAACCATAACCGAAAATAGGTTCGTAAGTAGGAGATTTCGAACTTTAAAGCAGTTTTCATAGGTCTTATACATTATTTTTTTCTGGGCTTATAAAAAGATTTATCTAAAAATACTCGATTATTTCAAAGGCCAGGATGTATTCTACTCGCAGTATTTAATTAAAGCATCTGAAACATTTCTAGGCGACCAAATTTTCAAACCAAAAACATATGATTTTGCATTACTACGTAGTGCATCGTCTTAATAATATTCCTATAATAATATTCCTATATTATTAAGACGATGCACTACGACACCTACAAGACACGGTTCGCTCATCAATTCATCGTGAATTTCACAGAATTGATGTCATGCAGATCCATCGTTAAGTGATCTCTTTTTTTTTGATTCGTGCATTCGATAGCTTAGCGTGACCCAGTTACAGATTAAATACTTAAGGCTGCATGTACGTGGATGTTCTGTTCATTTATTAAAAATAGTTTCGCTTTCCGTTCATTTTAATAGTCACGCCGAGGTTTTGCGCAAACCCTAAACCTGATTCGATGTTTCGAAAGCGGTTTTGGTGTCTGACTGTACGAAAGGCAAGCAATACGGAGTCGTTAGTCAAAACACTGTTGTAACATTGTTAATACCAGGTACAAAAGTATTCTTTGTATGGAGTTTTTTGCTTCTGAAATTTCGTTCTTTCAGGGTCTCAAAAGCTATGTATGATAAGTAAGCTGGAGTATGCTTGTAGTGTGTGAACTCCGCACCAAATTAAACATATAAATATACTGAAATAAATCTAGAAAAAATCCGCAGGAATGTTTATATGCGGACGCATGGAACTTATCCGAGGTTCATGCACCATATGAACTTACTTGAGGCAACTAATAGATTTAGACTAGAAACCAAACGTTTTACAAATTTTACAGTCCTGGTAGTCCTAACCATGAAATAATTTTCCATTAAAAATGCGCTACGCAAAAATACAAATCATCCGAATTGATTACAGTGATCACCTACCTAGGCGCCTACAGGGAGAAAAAAAATACTGATTTATTAAAATCCGATTAAAAACGGGATTTCATGCCGTTTCCTATCTAACTTTTAGTACATTCCTAATATATTGGAACACGTATTCATGCACCAGCATTTGCCATGATAAATAATTTAGAAATAATGCGAAAATATTATGTTTTTTATCAACACGCTTTCCGACAACGCGATAATAAATCCCTTGTATTACTAAAAGGTTAATAGGAATCCTACAAATTCATTCGTTAAGGGCCTGCAGTCCCATTTTTGACCGGATTGTGAATAATTTGAAGATATTCAAAAACGTTTGACTAAGGACCGGCCCTGGGTATGTCGCATCAAATGGCGTTCATTGTTGCGATGCAAATATCAGCAGGACAATGAGATATCCTTTTACGTACATGTGTCATTGAAGTCTCGACATTATCTCAAGTCACGTACTAGACAACACATGGGCAGCTCATCAGAAAAAGGATTACGGGACCCATAGCTACAAACGCATATTTAAGTGTTGTCGTAAAGGTCATGTTTTATACAATTCCAACATTCAACGTAAGGACGGTTGTTTGTAATGTAACTATGTACAGGTAATGATTCTAAGGTTTTGAATTCTATAACCGTTTCTTACCCTTAGGTGTCCTATTCAAACATAGTTTTTAAAGATAAGTACCTTCTTCTTTTAATGATAGAAAAATAAGTAAACTTGTTGACTTCAGCATACAAGTTCAACTTCAAGATTAAGTAATACAATTTTAAGCCAACTAACAATTAAAAAAGATTGGTTAAATATCTCATGGCTTAGAAACTTACTTGATTGTTACGTGTTCAGTTCCGCCGGTTTTCGGACTACAGCCGCAGGGTGAAGGTTTCTCTGACGATATCTAAGCCCCAATAGGAAAGGTAACTAAAATAAGAAGAACGACGTAACTGATTGACACACTTCTAGACTTAGGGTTGCTGTTTCTCGTAAACACAAAGGTACTTTCACTTTTTGGCATACCACCGGTAGTTACATTGTAACATCTCCCTCTTTATCACAAATGAAGCATGTAACAGAAAGACGAGCCACAACAGAGCTCTTGGTTAGAAGCGTTAACAACAACAAAAAAAATTGTTCCTTTCATGCCATCCAATCTTAGTATTTGGTAATATTTATATGATAATAAACTCAATGGCTAATTATTATTTTGAGTCGGAATAACGTTCGAGATAAGTCCCTAGTGCGGATAATATAAATACAGCCGCGATAGTATGAGTAATGTATGCACTTCTGTGTTGTGGATTTATCACCGCACAATACCAGCGAACTTTTCCGCTGGAGTGTTCTCCAGATAAGGCGGGAAGTGGCGTAATAAATACAACATGCTATCACTTTATTAATAAAACTACAGTGGAAACTTCAAGCAGGCATTTTATCGATCGCATGGTAAAATAATATAATATTCATAGGTGTTTAACTATTTACAGGGCATCCAAAGATATTTTGGACAAGTTGTTCGCCAAACTGAAATTTCAAACCTTGGTCCATTGTCCGCGTCTCTCCGTTCACTGCAGGACCTTGAGGAGCCTAAGTTCACGAAAGAAGTTGGAGTCGCAATGCTTAGAAATTACGAAACGACTAAAGAAGAAGATTTGTATTGTGTATATGATTCGAGGAATCCTTTCCCTACTTCATTGCTGGTATTTCGGGTATAAAGCAAGGTACCAAACTAGGGACACTCTTATTGGATGTCAAAAGTTTGGTGTCCGAAAACATTTTTACTTATCATTTAGTGACCATTTCTTCGCTTCACCACAGGACGCAAAAAGTGAATTTCATTTCTGCTAGGACATAATCAATAAAAACGCCATAACAACTTTAGCACATCCACAAGTTTAAATTTCTAACGCTTAAGAGACAAAAAGAGTAGAGAAAAAAAAATTGAAATTGAGAAAAGCCAGAGGAGCTGTGTTTTATAATATCGCACATAGATAATTTTTGTAACGATTTTTGACCTCACATTTAACTATAAAAATAAAATTTTATAAAAAAGAGACTCTAATAAGTCTGGAGATTTTAAACATGTTTGTGATCCATTAAAAATGAAAAGAAGTGCTTATTAATGATCATCGATAGTTAACAACGGACGATTAATAATTGTATTGGCGTTTGGATGGTGAAAATACAGTTGTCATTTAATGCATATCGAAGGAAGATTATTAATAACATAATAACGCATATCTGTAGAACGTTAAATGATCTCTGTGAACTATTTGGATTTTCCCTTTGATTTGCATAACTAACTGTCCGAAACGAGAATCCGATTTTTTAACACATATCGGAACTCAATTGACACGTACACAATTACGTATTGATTACAGTCCGTAATAGTGATGGGCAACTAATTTACATGTAATTATAATGCAGTTAACAGAAAATTTACATGATTTAACGAGACACAGTAAAGAAGGACCACGACATAATACTAGTTGTAGAGGCTGCCGACAATACGGCATCCGGGTCCAAGTTGGACTGAAGTGAAACAAAAGAGGATGCTGTACAGACTGTCCTGTACCAATACAATAATTGACTAATACATGCTCTTACTTGATGTAGGTATGCAACAACATTAGACTTAATAAGAAATTATGCAAAACCTAATTGGGTTAAATGCGAGCTTTGAAGGGACCTTTGTACGCTTAATGAAATCATAAACGGACGCAAGAATTAAAAGATAAAAGCGGAATTATGCAAAATAAATTTCTCAAACAAATATGGCAAGAATTGTAATAAAGTAATAGAACAAAAAAAACTAAAAGGTAAAGAATTTTAAAAAAGAATTATTTTATTTTTATTTTCTATAACATTTTAAAAGGGCCATTTTTGCGAAACATAAAAACATCAACTTAAATCACTTTAAAAAACACCAATTCAACGTTCATTTTGGTATTAAATTTCCATGTATGAAAATTGCTAGATTTCGTTTCAATCAAAGATATTAGAAGAACGAGATGTGCTATGCGCAGTTCGTACTGAGTGGAATTGTTTTGCCGAGTGTCGCCGGTTTTGTTCACCAATACTACTGCACACCTTCGCTTGCGCTAAGGTATCCGCACTAATACATAGAACAGATTTCTGTGCGTACACGTCCCGATACCGTTCAAAGTACCCTAATTAGGTAGTACTCCGGCTACGGTCCGGCGGCCAACATAGCATATCTCGTTCTTCTAATATCTTTGGTTTCAATAATACTTCAGCAGGTAATAAATAGATTTAGTAAAAAAGAACATGTTTTCTTTTTAATTTAATCCACCGATAACTACCTTAATACTATAAATCATAGTTTCAAACATTGAGTAGGGTCTAATGCTTTGAATTCTAGTTTGGTAGTTCGCTTTGGGAATTCGGATTATAAATAATTAATCAATTGTCTTTAGGTAGGTAGAGTGCTCAACACCTCCGAACACGTGTTGTGTTCAATAAATGTATATGGCTGGTACTCACGTTGTAGCGCTACGCAATTTGAGTTCGTTTTTAAGAGATATATCGTTTGTCAATTTACTACCAGGAATTGTAACGACCTAGTCCGACTCACGATATTTATGAAATACTGACAAACCGGCTGTTATTCACTCACTAAGCGTTGTGACGTGATTGCCAATCAAACAAAGAGCATGCGGGGTATCATCATGCCAGATAGACTAATGATTGGAATAGAAGTAAGGCAGTACATGGATGCTGGGAACGTGGAACTGGACACGGAACTGATGGTGGCATCATTGGTTGGAGAAGACAAACGGAGGTTACCCATAAAAGATAGGCCGACGACGTAAAACTGTTGGCAGATCTGCAAAACTGGGTACAACAAAAGGGAGGCCTATGTCTAAAGCTTGACACCAGAAAACTGAAGAAATGGCTTTGAAAAGAATAACGTTGGTACATTGATGCATTCTGCAGCGGTAATTTAATGCAGGTATCACAGAATATTGCATAAACGATGTGCATGACAGGTGTAAAGGAATTTAATTAAAGATCTTATTGTAAGGGATTCCGTTTTGTAATCACTGAAGATAAAAACAGAAAGAATTCTTTTTTGGGTGCGTCTGGTGGTCTCCGAAGAGAAATTTCCCTCACTTCGAGTGAAATGTGATCAAACTTGTTCCAATATCGAAATTCTTCGTTGAACAAGAATTTCAAACTTCTTTCGCTATTTTTAAAGATATTGGACCGTAGAATTTTTCGGTCCAATATCTTTAAAAATAGCGAAAGAAATTAAAAAATGTGGTCTAAATATTGCTTTTAAAACTAATAATTTCAAACTTGTTCCAATATCGAAATTCTTCGTTGAACAAGAATTTCAAACTTGTTCCAATATCGAAATTGTTAGTTGAAAGGGTAATCAAATAATATGTTTTTATTATTTACTAACCGGTGTTTCCGGCGTTGTTCGGGGTTATGAATGGTTTAGAGTAAAGTTTTGAGGGTTTATACCTTTCAAAGTGGAAATAATTGCATTTTCCGTTTCATAATCAATCTAGTGCAGAGATAAAGCGTTAATTCTTCCTCGGACGTCCCAAATTTTTCTACCATTAACTATTATATACCACATTGTTACCATTAAAAAAAACATTATATCGACTATAATTCGACCACGTATCTCATTCCAATGCAGAGATAGTGCGTGAATACTTCCCCGGGCATCCCCGACTGCTTCTACCATTTAAACCACTATCTAAGAACTTAGGGCACTAATAAGAACAAACTTTGAAATTTTCCGCGAAACCGGTAATGCAGTTTTTTATATCTATATAGTCTATAGGGGACAAAAAATGAAACGTTCTGTTTTATATATCGGTTCGGTTTTACCGAAAATATGAATAAATTACTTTAAATATCAAACAATTAAAAATAGGGGAGGGAAAATAAAGTCACACAGAGTTGTCTCAATGTTGCATAACCACAGTTTGATAATGACCTTAAACTCCGAAACAGCTGTCAAAGAAATGAAAATACTAGCATTTGATTTTTTTTCTTCTATTTTTTAGATTTACCTGAAAACAAAAATTAAATGGAGCACCACGAATTAAACATAATAATAATAATCAAAATCAATAACGTTATTATATTTATTGGTCTGGGACCTAAGAGTCGAAAAGTATTACGTGATTTAACGAAATCAGATTTATTTTAAAATGATTCAGTGAACTAGCAATCAAATCAAATAGATAATATTATATTATTATTATTGCATAATTATTCCTCTACCTTACCGATTGGTCAAAAGAAAAACGAAACCATTCAAACTATGAGTGCGCAAAAAATAAGTTTGTTTTGATGAAACGAACGACGAAGAACGAACACCATGGTTAACCCTTCCAGGCTGATTTGTTCATTTTTGCGAACAAACAGCTTAGAGTTTACCGGTACAGTCAATTTGTTAGCTTTTGGGAACAGCTCAAATGGTTTCATAGAAACGTTGTATCTCCCTTACTGTCATAGTGAGAAATATGATGTAAGCGGTGTTAGAAAGAGAAAACACAATCAAATCTAGAAGTTACCTATAGAAGAAATAAAATGTGCACATTTATGACACCAAAGGTTCTGACCGCATTTTGAGGAAACTATACGATTTGTGAATTTTTTATAAATTATTTTCATATGAAACGACAAAAAAGGGAATTGACTATACTGTTTATAATACACGTGTCTAACAAAAAGTGTTTTTTCGTTATCTGTAATTTTTAATTAAGTTTAGACAAAAAAACGAAAGGTAAGTAATTTTTTGATTTTTTTCGTGTTTTCATTAAAATTTTTAATATTTCATCACCTTTCATTAAAAGTTTTTAGTTTATGGATGAATTGAGAAAAAATCAATTTATTTAGATTTTATTGCAAAGTGGAAAAATGCACTTATTCTACGACCTTCTGACAGCGTATTTGAGAAATACAATGGTCAATAAGCCAGAGGCCTGAAGGGAAAAAAATCGACAGGAAGTTCAACACCCTACCCTACTTATTTTTTGCCCGGCTCCATAAAGTATTTTAATTGCGTTGATTGTGAATTCGGGGCCCAATTGATGGCCTTCGTTTGCGGTTCAGAAACATGGGTCGGTGTTGGCTTTGTTATGTACATACCTCTTATTATTATATTACACAGACGTTTCTGTATATATATATATATATATATTATATATAGATGTACATTTATAATACGTAGGTATGTGTCTTATATGGACAGGTAGGATATGGAACAGACGGACAAATGAATCGAAAAATAGAGAATTTTCGATGGTATATCGGAATCTACCAACAGAAATAGTATAAATGTATGTTTTTTTGTAGTTACTTTTTAGTTTTCACTATTTTATAATTACTTTAAACATCCTTCATCTATATTTGAGGTGAAAATATTTGATCTCCTTTTACTTTAAAAATTATTAATTCAATATTTGACTGCCCCGGCGACATAAGTTAATTGTCACTACTCGTACCTCCCAAACATGCTAGATGGAATATTTTAATTTTCATAATTTTATAGTTACTTAAAACATCCTTGATCTATATTTGAGGCGAAAATATTTTATCTCCTTTTACTGTACTGTACAAATTATTAATCCAATGTTTGACTGCCCTGATGCCAAAAGTTTATTGTCACAATTACCTCCCAAACATGCAAGATGGAATATTTTATTTCACAACAATAACTTCGTATCCAATGCTTTTATGGAGAGGGTACATAGGCTGGGCAATGAGTTTATGGATGTCGCTGATATTTTAGTTCTAAATCTAGACACATACAAATCGAAATTAGTCCAGCATTGTCTAGTTCATGTTAATAACGAGTAGGTAATCACAATTTCGGCATAAGATGCTTGATTTATTCACAATATCTTTTGTAATTTTTATTACACGACTTCTTCTTTCAAGAGTGAGAAAATAAATATATTTTATGGTTTATTTTTAATATCTTTTTATTCATGTTATACCGTTATTTTTAATTTATTTTATGATATTTATGTAAAAGCCCAGTAGGGCGTTGATAAATAAATAAATATACCGAAAATATGGACAATATGTAGGCAATATTTATTTTAAAAAACCTTTGTCTGTTAGATATTTTTATGTGAAATCGCAAAACGTCCCAACTGCTCCCAACCGTCTGGAGCCAATGAGACTATGGCATCCCCAATTGGGGTGTGCTGTGAGGCTGGAGGTAATGGGGAGGGGATAGAGATGGGGAAGAGGAAGGCGGAAAGTAACTCAACTGGTCACCAAACACGGCCAAAGCCATTTCAAGCAACGTTTCTATTCTCAATGGTGGTCTTATACCAGGGCGATACTGAGCGTATCCTCAACTCTGGAAAGTGCCTCAAATATACTAAACATTATTTTAAATGAGTGAATTGTAATATAACACAAATTAAGTCAATAAAATTTGATTGCGCACGCCTGGATTTGAACCCGCGACATCTAGCTAAAAAAAAAAATTTTAATAGCTATTTCGTTAAAAAATGGAAAATTCGACGTGTTTTATTCATGTCATGTTTTGACATAATAACATTAAAATAATTTTTGTAGGGTAGTTTTTCATATATTTATCTTGAAACCTAATAACCTATTTTAGGATTGTAGGTTAATATGTTGGGTTAAATAAGAGCAGAAAAAAAAACTTAAAACTTTGGCATCGATAACAATGGCCGCCAAGTGAACAATCGATTTTAATTTTAACAAAATAACTATTATAACGCATTATTTTCCACTTCCGCAAACTGGAATACTTACATTTCATCATTTTAAAGCTACTACAGAGTATTGTTAAAATAAAATGTACGTATTAAGTGTGGTAAGTTTTTAGATTCTCACGGCCAAAAGCATTTTTGTTGTTTGTTTTTGGGGTGTTATGCCGTGTTGCGCTAAAGAAGGAGTTAGCAGGAGTTATTTAATATTAACATTCGAATTTATATAACTCCCTTTCAAACAATCTTTGAATTTGAGCAGGAGTTAGTTAATATTAACATTCGAATTTATATAACTCCCTTTCAAACAATCTTTGAATGCTTACTACGGGGCCTTTTTTAACATTAAAAGGCCAATTTGCACGACTGCTGATTATGGTAAAACCCTATTTACCGATGAAAGGTTATACCATTGCTTTCATATCGTTTCCAGTACTACCGACTGAAGCCCGTGGTATCATCTCACAGCGGACAATGAACCGATGTAGGTGGCCTATACTTAGAACGCCAGTGTTGGCTCTATCTATATACCTCATAGCATAGGTATGGTTTAAATCATAACAATAACTCGGAAAAACCTCTGTGCCTAGAGCAGCAAAACGATAAGTCGATATTACTACTTTTAGCTGAAAATTAGATTTATTTTTGAGCTATATAGCTTTGAAAGATTGATTTTGAAGAAATCAGAAGGAGAGTTAAAGTCGAATTGATTATTATTTGTTATAGGTATTCTTTTAAAATCAGGTCGAAATTTCTATGTGCCAATTAAATTTTGCAAAATGAACACCAGGTATAAATGATGGTATCTATTGCAGGTAGTTGGCAGATAGGCATGTCCGGTTAAAACGAAATATTATTTCAGCTCGATGCTAGCTTAGTCTACGCGTCTCACGGTTGTTATAAGTTATTTAAAATCTGCGAGTTTAATGAAGTAGGCTTCATTCTTGACCGTTTCTTGGAAGCTAGAAGGTTGAATTGATGGTCTACGGCAAAGAAGGCAACAGCAGGTGAAACGAAAACAAATACAAGGAAAATATTAATTTTGCTAAATATAATATCACATTTGGGGGGGATTGAACCATTGACCTTCGAATTTGAATGCCAGGTACCCTACCAACAAGACGAGAAAACTTATTATACATAATAATTAATTAATTAATAACTTATTTTTTTATTTATTTATTTTATTTTTATTTATTTTTTATTTAATATTTGTATGTTTTTTACAATAAATATACAATTTATACATATTATAAAGTGTTATAAAGGTAAATAATAAAAGCTTTTCCTCACCATAAAGAGACGAGGCTCTTGTGTTTGGTGAGTGAATCCTAGCCTAATTATATGGAATCATGTAAGTAAGTAAATAATATATTTGCAAAACCAAAAGGGATAAGTAAGAAATAGGCAAGATTTATCAATAATACAGTTTCAAGATTTGAAGGAAATAATAATAAGAGTAAGATATGGACTTTTATAGTAGTTTTAGGTAATTTTTTAATTTAATTTTAAATTCCTGAATATCTTCAATATTTTTTAGATATAATGGAAGGATGTTAAAATATGTTATACCTAGATAGAGATAGGTATTTTGTGTGTGCTTTGTATTAAGTTTTGGGATTTTGATAGATTTTTGATATCTTGCTGATGAATTGAATTGTAAGTTATTTAACTGTATTTCTTTATAAATTTGTAGAATTGAATATTTTTTATATTATTATTATTTTAATTTTATGTAATTCTTTATTATGTTTATTTTTTTGCCAATTAATATGTTGTGTAGGTAAAAAATACTAAATCAACATTTAACTCAATGGAACTTAATTGGTCTAGAATATATGAATGTTTATTGTTATAATTTATTACTGTACAACTGTTTGCTTCCTAAGTAAAAATAAATAAAAAATAAAATAATAATATAATGTTTTCGCCTGATTCGCATTTAGAACCCTTGAGAAGAACATAAACAAAATTATCAGCTGGTTGCTGGTTCGGAATCCTGTTGCTTTTACGCCCAACAAACTGTCACAGGCGACATCTATATAATATATAAAAAACATTCGAATGCAACGTTGCGTTGTGTCAAAATTTTAAAGCAATCCGTGAAAAACGTTCGGAGTTTGAAGATTTTGAACAAACGAACATAAACATTTTTATTTATATAGATTTTTTAAGAGACCGTAAGAGTTCAAAAAGAATAATAATTACCGATTACGTGGTAGAGGGGTGAGGAACTCGACTAGCAATCCGGAGGTCACGAGTTCAAATCCCCGCGTTCGCAAGTAAATTTTTTTTATTAATTTGTGTCATTTCACAATTATCAATTTAAATTAAAAACAGTGTATTTGCGGCACGTTCAGGAGTGGAAGATACTCTCAAAATTTAAAGTTTGCTTTAAATGGCTTTAGCCGTGTTTAGTGACCAGATCTTCTTGGTACTCCCCCATCTTCCTCTTCTCCATCTCCTTCCCTTCCCCAATACATATAGCCTCACAACATACCCCAATTGGGGATAACTTAGTCTCACTGGCTGCAGACGGATGGGAGCAGTTTGGACTCTTGTGCGGTATTCACATAAAAAAGTTTAAAAAAGAGAGATATGTATAGTGTACACCTACGTAAATACGTATGTTAGAGGGAGCGCGCTAATATTAAAAATAGATTTCAACTAGTTTCCGTGTACCCGGCGTTACTTGACTTTTTTTTCACTTTCTATAAATATACATGCATGTATTATGTATACAGGGTGTCCGGGGGTAAAGTGCGCTAACTTCGGGAGGTGGTTTCGAAACTTTTTGTTACTGTTTGAATAATGTGTGAGATTTAAGGAGGGATAACTAAGATGATTTGGACATGTAGAGAAGATGGAAGGAGAAAAGTGTGTCAGGAGTCAGAGTTTATTATACAGTGCTAGCAGAAGGACGAAGACCGGAAGACGTCGGTAAGGCTTTACAATACATGGCGCCATCAAGTTTTCAAAAAAACTTGAGACATAAAAAATATTTTTATTTATTTTTAAAAATAAAATAAAACATTTTAAGATGTTTTAATAAATATGAATAAATTTAAAAAAAATATATTTTTTTGTAACATCCCATAGAAGTAAGGAGGCTGCTTTGAATGAGTGTCCCCGCTTTGTGATCTAGGAGGTTTTGGTATAAGTAGATATGTGAACCCCCTCCTCTCTACCTATCCCTAATGAATGTGGAATCAAAAATATAAACTATTCTTTCTCTGGTTGACAAGTCCGTACCACTCGCATGAGATATCCACATTATTACATCTGCCGGATATTATTAAAACTACTCGATGGGAAAAAAATCAATATAATATTCATCACGCATACGATAGCATAGTGTCGCCAATCTATTTATTATCTTCATACATAATATACATGTTGCAGACATAGATAACAGTCGGCTGTAAACAACAAACGAATCGATCTACGGTTTGTACTTGTTAAGGATTTCGTATTCTAACAGAATGGAAATTTCTATAAATTTCCCAGCAAAGATAAATAATTCACGAGGATATGGAAATGTAGCTATTTAGCTACTGCAAATTTTAAAATCAAAGAAAGTACGTTCCATATTGAAATAATAAGATTATTTACAGAACGTTCCATATTTTAAAAATAATAATTAAGATCCTGATGATTTGAAGTCGAAGAAAGAACGTTCTATATTTAAATAATAAGATTCTTATGATCTGTAATCTAATAAATAACGTTCTACATTAAAATAATAAAATCCTGATGGTTTGAAGTCAAAAAAAGACGTTCTATATTTAAATAATGCGATTCTTATTTAGTACCAGTAAACTGAGAAGAAACGTTCTAAATTATTTCAAATTTAATATTTGTATAATTAGCAATCTTGGAGAAAAGTTCTACATTTAAATAACAGGCTTCTTACGATCTGTAATCGAAGAACGAACGTTCTTTATTTTTTAAACAACAAGATGACGGTGATATAATATTATCAAAGGAAGAATGTTCTATTATAATAATTAAATAATAAGATTCCAACGATTTGTAAGCTAAATATAAGACAAAGAAACATTAATTATGAGGGAATCCCGTCAGGGAAACAGGGTATTACTAACTTTATGTCAGGAATATGCTGTTATTGTCTGGGTTTGATTGAAGTAGCAAAACTCTCGAACGGTGAGCTACGGAGTAATAAAAATTGCACAGATTTGGATGCCTGGCATTTCTAGGTCATCGCAATTATTTTGGGCTGTGGAGCTCTGAAATATCCATTAAGCGGACATTATATTATGTCTTATTAAGAATTAGATTTTTAGATCCAGAAATCTACAGTAACGTCGCCCTGACCGCATAAATATGTAAGTATGTAGATCTAACTTACATGAATTTAAAGAGGCAAAGACATTGATCAACTGCGACAAAAAAGTAAGTTCATTAATTTTCAATACAAAATAAAAAATAGCCTTTATTATACGTTTATCCTAAAGAAGAAACCATTAGTTTTAAATAGTGGTGAAAAAATACCCTTTTTTATCAAAGCAAATCGGAAAGGTTTGCAGATCTCAACAAAGCAACTAGGGTCGACAGAGAGGTGCCTCCACCTGCCCGGTTCGTAGCTGCCCACAAAACCAAAAAGAAGAAGAAAACAAAATAATTCTGAATTCAAACCATCGAGACGGGAATAGGATGTTGAGGATTGCATTTGAATATTATCGAACAAACTCGAACACTGTTCCATTCTAGAACACGTTTTGAAATTCAAAATTCAATTCGAAACAAAGGAAAGACGTATCGAGAAGGAATTGTTTTGTTTTTGGTCAACATTATACCTATATATCATGTCTTATCGAAGAATGGGCAGGTAGGGGAGGCAAATACAGATCGACATACTTACATATAATGCAATTTCAGATATATTAATAAAAATATTCTAACTCCATTTTTTTGTTAATTGGTTAGGTACCTACATAGTTCTTCTTTTGATCGCCATTGTGCGTTTATATTATGAATGGATCAGTCAATCAATCAATGGATTTAAAAAATGGTCCGATATTTTAATGGCTCCATTATATTTAAATTTGATGTCCAAAATTACTGTAAATAGGTATGTTTTTAAAATAAGTATTAATAGTAAATGGTATAGTCCCAACTTCCCGAAACTGGTGTGACTATGGCACCCTCAATAGGGGTATGTTGTAATGTTGAAAGGAGAGGGGAGGGAGGATGAAGGACGTACTGAGTATTCTGATTTGGTAAAAAAAACACGGATAATTCCATTTCAACAAGCTATGTTTCAATTTTTAATAGTGGTTTTTTACCAGGGCGATACTGAGAGTATCTGCCGATCTCTTGCTTAGTGAATTCTATTTCTTAACAGCTGTTGTCAAGTGTAATAGTATTATTATATAATAAAATAATTCGGATACAAAAAATACGCATTTGCGCCATGCGGCCAAAATAGGAAGTAAAGAACGTAGTCCTTTTTTAAATTTGATTATGTTTTTATATACCACAATATTTGTAGTAGCAACGTCCCCGACAGCACAGATAAATATGTGGAACAGAAGATACGCATATGGATGACCTTACCTTAAAAAAATACAACAATTTGCTGTCAAAAATAAAACAAATTAGTTTGTTAAGTTGGTAACTAGGTACGTGTTTTTAACGCTAAAAATCACTTTTATTATGCATAATGTTTCAGTTTACAAATTTTCAATTGTTGGACCTTAAACGAAGAGAATGACAACGATACCATTTTTTGATAACGGCAATGTTTTTGTCTTCTGCCAAAAACGAATGAGGGAATAAACATGGCGTTTGAAAAAACTCTTTTGTCTGAAGAAATTTGAAAGGAAATAATAATATTGTAATATTATTATTCTGTACAATGCATTCAAATTGTTATTATTACTTTATTAGAAAATAATAATAATGTGACAATATGATAATGGTATTCTAGGAATGCGAACAACGAACACCAAAAGCATTGCTTGAAATATTATTTTAGTAGGTACGTACCGCATTAGGTATTTTAATGAATTTTTGATAATTCGCAATACTTGTCTCGTTTTTATGCAACGGAGTGAGTTAAAACATGGAACAAAGTTTGAACCTTTTTGTCTAATAAGAAAACAGTATGTTTCCAAGTGGATATGTGTAATACTTGTTAGATGTTCGTCAACCTTTTTTTTATATGAACACCGAAAAAGAGAAGCAGCTGTTCTGAAGCAGTTAGACAAGGGCATCCCCACTTTTTGGGGTATGTTGTGAGGCAAAATAGAATAAAGTATTCAAGATAAAGAAGAGGAACTGTCAAAATCAAAACTTGATTCAATTACCTTTTTGTGTTTATTTTTATTGTCAGTTTCTTCGGTTGAAATGAATGTGAATGTATGTCGTTTCCTACTACTTACAGGGAACAGCCGAAACTGCCATATGTCTCGAAAATAAAATGATGTTTACTCGACGCCGGCCAAAACATCTGCCGTCAACCGTCAATTCTGCGAGATTACAAAAACTAATGTGTCAAAATGCTGTCTACTCACTTTTCTGTCAACCCGATAGCATGCTAGGTAATCCAGTGCAGTCTCCACGGAATAATACTTCAAAACCACTCACAAATAATACTATTTTATAATCCAAATAACTGATTGAATACTTAAATCCACCAAACAACAACACTCAAACAAAGAACAACAGACGGATCTCGCGCAAGAGTCACGTCAAAACGTTTGTTTTTTAGGTTAGTTTACACGGGAAGTCTGTATCCTTTATTCTCCGAAGGATCGGTTGATTGTTTCAGCGTGCTTTTTTATTTTTGATATAAATTGTCCGGCAAAACGCAACGATCGTACCCTATCGCCTCAATGGCGCGTTTAGAACTGACGCGGGCGAATGCCGAACACCGAATACGAAGGAGCAGCGTGAAGCTAGCTGCGAACACGAACAATACCAATCGCCTTCAATGCTCTAGCGCCGTCTCTCCTACTCGCGTATGTGCCGCGCGAGACAGAGCGTTTTTAGTACTAGTTATCTTAGTTTTCCATCCCGCCTGGAAAACTGGTTGCTATTGTAAAAAAATATGTTTCATATATACCTAGGAACCATTTTACTGCTGGGGTTGCATGACGATTCTATAAAAGTAATATAAATATTAATATTTATGGGGTCTACTTCTCAACACGATATATTAATTATTTATAGTGGCAATTTAGCAAGTTTGTAGTGTCATTTACCTTACGGTGAATCATCAGTATTTCACGAGGTAAATACTGGGTTTTCACGAATTTTCCTGTATAGGGAAATACTTGCAGGCAAATCTTTTTAAATGCGACGTTTGAATGTATATATGCCCACCGATAGTATAGAAAGATATCAAAAAGTTTTTCCGAACGAAATTGGAATACCTACCAGCAATCCCCTCTTACCCCACAAATACCCATATAAGATATAACCTTAGATGTCATTAGTCACTAGTTATTATCAATCCTATTGTGAGCCAGCTGTATTTATTTATTATTCAATAAATATGTTTGTACAGCGTTCTTGAGGTGATTTTTCACGAAAACGGCGCTATATAAATTAGCCAAATATTATTATTATTTAATTCAACAACGCTCTTTTTATGTATTTTTTTAATACGGTCATTTGAATTTCTCTTACGTGAATAAATGAATGATTTGAAAGTAATCATCCGATCGAGCTGAGACTCGGGATATAGACTTGTTGTCGATGACAATGCATTCACAGTAGCAATCACGCATACACACGCTGAATTTTACGCATATTTCTGAAATTAGATGACACTACAGCAGTGAGTTAATATACGAAATAAATGTCGGTCCTACCCAATTTGGGTGGACTCCAGCCCCCGGGGAGGAAGGTTCAGTTTCCGACAAACATTTTTTTTTAACGTTTTATCCTTATTATTATTTTTAAGTTCACAAGTCCCTATGGATCAAGGTTTAATCCTCAGTCAAAAGCAATTTCTTTTTCAAGAGATTCAAGAGATGTCGCAACTAGGTCAAAAATTGAAAATAGAAATACATAATAAATAAATACTTCAACAGTGACCAGCTGCTGACCCTGTACAAGTCTCAAGTCCGCCCAACTCTTGAATTTGGGAGCCACCTTTGGGCTGGTGCCCCAAAATACTTGATAAACCTGCTTGAATCTGTGCAAAGGAGAGCGATCCGTCTGATTGACAATCCGTTGTTAACAGACCGATTGCCTTCTCTAATGCATAGACGCAATGTAGGCATGCTGTGTCTGTTCTACAGGTATTTCAATGGAGCCTGCTCCAAGGAGCTAGCAGCATTGATTCCTGATGCACCGGTGCACGTGCGCGAAACTCGACGGACACGAACTGAACACCCGTTCACGGTTGACGTTGGCTTCATGAGAACGGGCCGTTTTTACGACTCGTTTTTGTGTAAGTCGGCTCGTATGTGGAACGAGCTACCGGCATCTGTTTTTCCTCCCTCCTATAATCCGAGCCTCTTCAAGGCCCGCATTAACAAATCCCTTCCTACAGCCCCTACCTTATTCCGCCTCACAACGCCGCCCAACCGGGTGGTGACATAGTTCCCCTGTCTGTACACTGCACAGGCAGGGACACTCTTGTGAGGTGTCACATAAAAAAAAAAAATATTATACTAAAATAACTTTTTTCATTTTGCCTTACAAACAAACAATAAATTATTTAGATCCATCCACTACACAACTACAAGTTCACAACTATACAAGCAAGGTTCCCTGTAAAATGATTTAACTGTATCTCTCTATAAAATATTATAGTAGTCGAAATATTAATATTTTTATATAAAACCATGATGAAGGTTCAGAGTGAACCGAAACAGTTGGATTTATATATTAAAAATATATGCAAAAAAGTGACATCAAAAACGAAATTATTTCATTCTAATTATTATATTGTATTTGTATTTTATGTACAATACATTCCTCATCAAAAACATATATTTTCAACACAAAAATGTAACACCTCTTTTGCTCAACATCATTACATATATCTAGGGTAAAAATACTTCAACAGCCTACCCGAAAATATCAGAACAACGATAAACACCTACTTAAAGCGACTAAAGAGAACTTCAATGGAAAAATACCAAAATGATGAAACTATATTCTTAATTAATATTAAATTTGAATTTGTTTATATAATATTCATCTTTCCTTAAATAATAACTATAAACACTAAATATTCTTCGTCTTGATGCTCACCACTCTTCTAGACACAAGCGCCAGCTTCTACAGAAGAGAAATATTAAAAAAATCAAAAGCAGTAAAAACTAATTTTATGAATTATTTTAGTTAACATTTATAATTATACTCTGTGATTGATTAATTATTTATTCAATAAAGACATGAACGAGAAAAAATGAAATACATTTTTAAAACTTCATCAGACATCAACCAACTTTGCCTATCCAGAGTTAAAAAATTTCACATTATTATAAATCAGCTCTCTTTGAAGACAAATCACGTATTAAAACCAACTACTTGTTATTAAACAGTATTCGAATAACATTGTTGAGCTAAATATAGTTAATTCGAGTATTTCATAAATAAATCACTCACTAGATCAACATCTTTGGCCTTTTTGTATGAAAAAAAATGGTCCTAAAAACCATAGATATGCCAATATATAGACAGTATAATTCTAATTCGGAGCCTACTCATTATTACTATGCACCAATGAAAAACTCTAAACGTTTATTCCATAGACTTTCAGAATTTTTCATTAGTGTATATATTTGGCAATTATATGTCGTCACAATATTTCGGTTCTAATCTTCGATCGGAGTTATACCCCACGGAGTAGCTAGCACGGTCAATTGATAAAGGTTTAATCGATAATGTCGGTAACTTGTCATCGTTCCCGAGCTTGACTGCAGGTCTCTATTGAACAAACAACACTTTACAACGACTTTAGTGGTCTTAATTCATTCGATGTGTACTGTTCTTTGTTTGTTAGCGATCTCGGGAATGATGACAAGTTATCGACATTATCGATAAATCTTTTATCGATCGACTGTGCTAGACACCATGGAGTATATGCTCCCCAAATTTTGGATTCGTTTCATAGGCTCGTAATACTGCGACGTTGAAGAAGAATTGCTGCAATAATATTATGGTACGCACTGTCTAATATGTATTCGGTTTTCAAACATAGACAGTGTGTGGGTTGCCAAAGGAACATGGAATGAAATTAAATATAACAACTCAGGGGTAGTCACCATCGAATTAATAATTTTTAAACAAATAAACATTAAATCTCAATTAATTCTTCGTTCCAATAATTTTAATAAATTTAATGAAAATAAGGTAGCCGTAATCTAGGCATCCTCTAGAACTCTAAAAGTTACATATCTTAAGAATTTTTTTTAGACTAGATGTATTACTCATATTTGTCACAGGTGACATCTATATAATATAGGTATGTAAAAACCCACGCCTATTTGAATGAATTGATGAAGAAATTTCGGAGATTTAAGATTTTGAATAAACGAATTTAATTTTTTTATATAGACTAGCTGTACCCCGCCATGCTTTTCTGTGGTTCAGTCTGTCTGTGCAGATAGAGAAAGAACAGCGCGTGTTACTTTTACGTCCAACAGAATGCGCTATTAAAAAAAGCATCTTTGTCCAACAGATGGCATTGTTTAAAAAAAATTAAGATTTTTAATAAAAGATCATTAACATTTTTAGATATATTGATAGATTATTTCAATGGTGTGTAAATGAACTTCATAATTTGGAGGCCAAACTATGGAATTGTATTCGTTATGACTCCTTACTAGTGATATATTTATTCTATTTATTCTTAGATATTTGTATTTTTTTTTTTTCATTTCAATTCTGTTTAAAATTTATTTTTAAAATAATTATTTAATTTATCTTTATTTTCATCGCTTTCTTATTTTCAGTTAAACCTATTTAACCTATACCTATTTTACAACTGAATGAATCATGTATTACATTTATATAATTATATACAAATTTCGACTACCATAATACGGACATGTGTCTAGTGTGGTAGTCGAAAAGCATGTAAAAAACCTGTATCTAAATATATTTTTATGAATAAAGTTAAACCTATTTAACCTATACCTATTTTACAACTGAATGAATCATGTATTACATTTATATAATTATATACAAATTTCGACTACCATAATACGGACATGTGTCTAGTGTGGTAGTCGAAAAGCATGTAAAAAACCTGTATCTAAATATATTTTTATGAATAAAGAAAAAAAAAATATATATATATATATAATTTTTTGAGTGTTGATATTATGAAATCCTTAGATCCTTAGATACTCCTAAAATAAAGCCCAACATTTGCAAAGCTTTGTTTGCTATGATTTCTACATGCTTGGTGATAGTTTCCTATCAAACAATATTCCCAAGTCATTCATTTGAGAAAGAAATCAACGAAATATTGCTAATGGAATAATAGAAAATTATTGGATTCGTTATTCGATAAAACTCCATAAAATGACATTTGTTAATGTTGAGTTGTAAGTAATTAACACGACAATAAATAAAAAGTTTGATGAAGTCATTTGACAATATATGGCAATCATTAAAATTTCTTATTGCTTTGAATAATTTTAGATCATCTGCAAACATTAGGTCCTGAACATCATTGAAAGTATACAAAATATCATTAACATATAACAAAAACAAGATTGTACCTAAATGTGATCCTTGCGGAACGGCACTTGTAGCAATGAATTTATGTGATGATATGCCATCAATTTTAACAGCCAGTAAGTACTCTGTTGATTAAATTTAACCACTCATGTATAGTGATTCATCTACACCAAATTTACAATAAATAATGATTAACTTTGTCGAACTATTGGTTCCATGCTAACTCAACACAGTGACTATTCAACACTCTTTTAAAAAGTGATTATTAAAAACAAAGATTTTTTTTTAAACTTAACCTAACATACTTAACCCAGTTAATAAAGTTTTTTACAATAAAAACACATAAATTTGTTTTTGACCACTATAGTTTTATTTTCACTCTACCGGATTCAGAAGAACCCTTCCTTCGTCAGGAGAATATTAAAAAGTAAGATTAAAGTTTTTAAAAAGTTAATATTAAAGTTTTTAATATTCTCCTGACGAAGGAAGGGTTCTTCCGAATCCGGTAGAGTGAAAATAAAACTATAGTGGTCAAAAACAAATTTATGTGTTTTTATTGTAAATTATGATGAGCCACAAAGTGAATGCTTTTTACAATTACTTAATAAAGTTTTTGTTTCATCACTTTCCATGACTTTATATAACTTTTTAAAGATGCGATGATTTATCCGGTCACTTATTATATTATAGGTGGACAAGAGATAAATACAGATTATGATTAGTAAAATAAAATGATGTATTAACTATTGTTCAAACTATGTGAAACAACTGGCCCTTAATGTTTCTAATTTGAACTATTTATTTATTTATTTATTTATTTATCGTTTCTTTACATTGTATCTTTTTTTTAAGTTATAATATTTAACCTCACTAGGACAAGCCTGTGTTGAGGTTAATAATTTTACAAAATATTAAAAAAATAGTACAAAGATTATAAGAGATTTAAAATAGTACAAATATTAAAAAAAAATAATTCAAATATTAAGATAACAATATTGTTACATTGACGTTTCTGCGAATTGGATACCTACATGGTACCTATCAGCCTATTCATTACAATATAATGCTGTAAACATGTAGGGTGACCAAGATATTTAATTGCAATAAAAATGTAACAAACTATTATTTTTTTTTTAAACAGAGAAGAAAGAAAGAGAGAAAAAAACATTTACATTAAAAAAAGAAAAGGATGAAAAAATTAACTTATTCAAAATATTATGCCACAATTTAAAAGGACAAAGATGAAAGAATATGTTGGAAATCCTCGGATGGCAGAAATAATTTAACATTCTTTTTAAATGTACACAAGGAATTTGACGATTTAATGTGATCTGGAGGTAACAATAACATTTGGCTGTCATCAGTTGTTTTGTTTTGCTCTATCTAAAATTATTTTTTTTCCATTCTATTTTGTTTTCTGGCCGAAAAAAAGGGTAGTGTGTTGTGCCTTGAGGTTTCTTCTCCCTTTTGATCTTCCAGGAGTCACTTTTCGCTGCTGATTTCCAGATATTTATAAACTTTTTTACTTCTGTCATTTTTCATACTATTATTGTAGTTGTTTACTGTTGTGAATAATGGAGGAAGATTTCCCTCCTGGACCCCATACAAAGCCCCCAGATCCCTCTCCGGACCCCCCAGACGGGGAAAATGTAGAAATTTCTGACAGTGATTCTGTCATTTTGACTTCTACCAAAAAAAGGAAATTTACTCCTTCTTCCCCAATAAAACTTGACTCGCCTTCGACTTCACAGTCCCCACTAGCACTTTCTCAACTCCCTCCAACAAACTTTTATTCTCTTCATTCCCGTGGCCCATTCATAGTATACGCCCAAAAAACTGAGCAAGGAAAAACCATCCACCCTCTTGAATTTGGCAAATTCCTATCAAATAGCAAGAATCTTTCAATCAAGCCTGGAGGTGTAAAAGCCGAGGGTCGCTTCCGAATCTCCGTCAAATTCCTCTCAGGGTCAGCTGCCAACAGTTTCATCAAAAATATCTTCATTTCATCTAATTCAAAGTTCAAGGCATATATCCCTACTTTCAATGTCACTCGCATGGGCCTGGTCAGAGGTATCTCGACCGATCTGTCCATCGCAGAAATTCTGTCTTCACTTTCAACCCCCCAACACATTGGCAATCCCATAAAAGCCAGGAGGCTAAATTACAAGGACTCCTCTGAGGGTATAATTTCCTGGAAGCCCTCCCAATCTGTCGTTATCACCTTTGAAGGTCAATCTCTTCCCTCCCATATATATTTATTCTTCAACTCATTACCAGTTGAAATGTATACTTATCCCACCACTCAATGCTTCAATTGCTGCCGTTTTGGTCATACCAAAGCTGCATGCAGATCTCAACCCAGATGTTTTAAATGTGGAGAAAACCACGCAGCTGACCAATGTCCTTCTTCCTCCTCACCTAAATGTTTTAACTGCTCAGGCTCACATACAGCTATCAACACATCTTGCCCAGAACAATCTCGCCAAAAAAATATTAAAATTTCTATGGCCTCTCAGAACTTGTCTTTTCTGCAGGCTTCCAAACTATTCCCGCCTGTCAAAAAATCATTTGCTGAGGCTTTATCCAGCAACTCCTCATCCAACCCTCTTCCCTCCACTACAACAACTTCTTCTCGTTCAACTAAATTCACATACAAAAGCGCTATTTCTAAACCGGCTCCTGGATACGATCAGCAACAACACAACTCACTACTCTTAAATCCCAATGGTTCACCTCTTTCAAATGCCACAAATGGGTGTGCAAATAATTATAATCCGTCCTCAATGAACTCTCTTAAACTTTCTGAAAAACTCTCCCAAGACAATTCTTCATTTATCCAAACTCTTATTATGCTTCTAATTGACCTTATTTCTTCTCAAACTAATCTACCGTCCAACGCTGCTACTATTATTTCCACATTAAAATCATTTATTCAAAATGACTCTTCAGGATGTCAGAATACTTCAGTGGAATAGCCGAAGTGCTATTTCTAACAAATCTGATCTCCTTAACCTATTAAATTCCAACATTATTTCTTTGGCTGCTATCTCGGAGACTTGGTTTACTCCATCCACCCACTTTAATGTGGGAGGGTATTCCTGTCTCCGCGACGACCGCCCGGAAGGTTCGGGCGGCGGTGCTGCCCTTTTTATTAAAAAATCCATATCATTTTCCCCAATAAATAATATCAAACCCCCCAATGCTGACTTCCAAATGGTTGCAGCTAAAATAAAGGACACATCCTTTATTTCATTCTATCTTCCCCCAACAGCCCACTTCAATAAACAAACTTGGTTGCAAATTGTAAGTCAACTAAGCCCTCCTTTCTTTATATTAGGCGATTTTAATGCCCATTCCCCCGTCTGGGGTTCTGCTTTCTCCGACCGAGATGGTCGAAGTGTGATGGATTTCCTAGATCAATCCAACCTTTTCCTTTTGAATGACGGATCTCCTACTAGGATCTCACGCCCCAGCACAAACCCCAGTGCAGTGGATCTATCGATATGTTCTACTAGTTTGGCTTCTCTCTCCTCGTAGGTGGTGTCCCCCGACCCTTGCTCCAGTGATCATTTCCCGATCACCATTACTTATCAAACTTCTTTCCAATCAGACAAGTCTCATATTTCGACAAAAATTAAAACGAAACACACCAAATGGGATGAATTTAACTCTCATATGGACAAGTTCCTATTAAATTCACCCGCCACCGATATATTTTCCGTCAAAGATGATTATAATAACTTCAAATCAATGCTCATAACTGCAATAAATAAATCAAATCCTCCCCCTAAAACTAAATCTCTCAAAAAACTCCCTCCAACTCCCTGGTGGGATGAGGAATGTTCCAAAGTAGTAAGAATTCGGAAAGCTAAATCTCTTTCCTATCGTTACAATATGACTATGGAGAACTATCTTATATACAAAAACGCTGAATCCAATGCCAAAAGGGTATTGAGGTCAAAAAAAAGATCCGGGGGGTACAACTTCTGCAGTTCAGTATCTCCGAACACTCCAATTTCGGAAGTTTGGTCTATGATCCGAAGATTTAGATCTTCCTTCAGTTCACCATCTCCTCGAGCGTCTCATTCTAAATGGATTGATGAATTTTTGGACAAAATTGCCCCCCCTTCTGTACCTAACTTAGATGAAATAACGCCCATCTATAATACTCCTATGTCTAATCATTGGCTAGACTCTCCGTTCACCTTAATTGAGCTAAAAAATTGTTTATCAACAGTCAAGGACTCATCTCCAGGCAGAGATGGTATACCTTACAGCATAATCAAAAATAGTAATGATAATGTTCTAAACCACTTCTTAAGCATCTTAAATAAAATCTTCCAGACTGGTATAATGCCTGATGACTGGAGTTGTCAAATAATCATCCCTATTTTAAAAACAAACAAATCACCAAATTCTGGATCCAACTACAGACCAATCGCTCTTTCATCCACCCTCAGTAAACTTTATGAAAAATTAATTAAAAACCGATTAGAATTTTTTGTCGAGAGTAAACAGCTTCTCTCTCCATCTCAATTTGGATTTAGGAAAAAAAAATCCACTCAAGATAACCTTGCCATCATCAGTACTGATATTAATTTATCAATTTCTAAACAGGAAGTTTGTCTTGCCGTCTTTATAGATATAGAAGGCGCCTTTGACAATGTTTCCATCCCAATCTTGAAAAAAAAACTTCTAGGCCTTGGCCTTCCCCCCATGTTTGTCCAATCTATTATTAATCTATTTCTAGATAGAAAAATTTTCATTGAACTTCCAGATATTTTTCCTCAAAGTAGGTCTATTTGGAAGGGTTTACCACAAGGCGATGTATTGTCCCCCTTACTGTATAATATATACACATATGATATGCATGTCGCTATTCCCCCACAAGTAAAAGTTATTGAGTTCGCAGATGACATAGCTTTCTTCTTATCATCCAAAATCATCCCTCTCGCCGTCAAATATCTTAACGAAGCCATGAATGCCCTTTGCACATGGCTCACGTTAAATGGTCTTGAACTTTCAATCCAAAAGACTCAGTGTGTCACCTTCTCAAACCGCCATAAAAACCCCCCCGTTCAAATTTTATTTAAAAATTCTCCAATCCCCAACGCTTCTGAAGTAAAATTTTTGGGAGTAACATTTGATAGGAAACTTAAATGGTCTTCACATATTAATAATTTAGTTACTAAATGCGAAAAAAATTTAAATATCATCAGATCATTATCTGGCGTTTGGTGGGGTGCTCACCCTACTTGCATTAAGTTGCTTTACAACGCACTTATTCGAAGCCATCTTGACTATGCCTGCCCACTTTTTAGTACTGCCTCAAAAAATGTACTTGATAAATTAGACAAAATTCAATCTAAATCTTTGCGAATTATAACTGGAGCGATGCAATCGTCACCCATCAATTCCCTTCAAGTAGAATGTTCTGATCCTCCTCTTTATTTAAGGCGTCAACTATTTGCTGACAAATTTGTTCTTAAATGTTTAAATTCTAAATGTCATCAGGTTATCCCCAGCGTCTCGTTGTTCATTGACTCAACCCATTCATCTACAAACAGAGCTTCAACTAAACCTCTTCCTGACATCTGTAAAAATTTTAAGTCTCTCTCAGAGCTTCACATCATCCAAAATGATCTACTACCCTTATACAAATTAAAATATAGTCACGTCACCCTATCCCCAACAATAATAGAAGGGATCGGAATCCTTAAAAGTCATTCCAATCTCCCGGCCCGAACTGTCAATAATATGTTCAATGACATTATTTCATCTAAATGGCCCAACTTTTCTCTTTTATTTACTGATGGATCCAAATCTCCCGACTCTCCTAACTGTGGTATAGGTATTAACGTTTACCACAATAATTCTAATGACAGAATATTTCATTCAATTTCAAATCAATTTTCAATATTTTCAGCCGAGTGCATTGCTATAATAGAATCTCTCAAATATATAATCAAAAATAATTTTGAACATTCCCTCGTTCTCTCTGACTCTCTCAGTTCCCTCCAAAAACTTAAATCCAGTCCTCTTCTTCATCCTGATGATCACTTTGTATGCCTTATTCGAGAGATGATAGCCTCCATTCAAAGCTATGGTAAAACTGTAACTCTGATTTGGATTCCTGGACATGTTGGTATCATGGGTAATGATATTGCGGATGCCTTGGCAAAACAAGGAGCGTCCAACCCTGTTGTTACCCTCGTAAACCACATTCCCCTATCTGACATTTTTTCCATCATCAAAGATAGATCCCGCAATGTTTGGTCGGAGTATTGGCACATTGCTAGTCAATCCAAGGGAGCCTGCTATGCCTCAATACAAAGGACTATTCCATCAAAACCGTGGTTTCAGCAATTCCCTCATTTTTCCAAAAAAGAAATTTCTTCACTCATTCGAATGAGGATCGGACATTGTTCCGTTCCTTCCCATCTTTTTAAAATTCACGTTGTTGACTCCCCAGATTGTACATTCTGTGGTCTAGAAGTGGGAACTTTAGATCACATATTTTTTGGTTGTCCCTCTCTAAACAAATATCCTCTATTCTATCAAGCCTTATCTAAAATTGCCTCCCCTCCATTCAACATCTCGTCTCTTCTAAGTCTGAACTCGACTCCAATTTTCATTATAATTTTGAAATTTGCATATTTAAATAAAATTAATATTTAAATTCACCTTTCATTTCTCAATAATTTTAAATGATGGCCAAGAACACCCTTGAAGGGTGAAAGCCAGAAATAATGTTAAAAAAAAAAAATGTGATCTGGAAGGCTATTAAATAAAAGTGGAGCCTGGTACAAAAAATGTCTCTGCCCAAATGAGGATTTAGGGTGAATTGCCATAAAGTTCAGACCAGAGCCAATTCTTGTAGTACGAATTTGTTGCGTTCTTTTAGCAGAACTAATATTGTTAAAAAATCTGCATAACGTTTGTAGGATAAATAGTTGTTTTAAATTTATGATATTACATTCCTTATAAAGTAACTGTGTAGGATATGTAAATTTTTTCTTATACATAACTTTGAGAATCAGTTTTTGGGCAATATTAAGTGGTTCTATTACAGTCTTCAGGCAGGAACCCCAGCACACTATATTATATGAAAGTAGGCACTGAATTATAGCAAAATACACTGTTTTTAATTTTTCCTTGTCTAGTACATGTCTGAGATCTTTAAAAATATAGATAAGTCTCCTAACTTTATTTACTAACATTTCGACATGATCATTCCACCTCAAAAATTTATCAATTTTTACCCCCAGGTATTTGAGGCTGTCTACACTTTCCAAGGGGTTGCAGTTACACGTTTGCACACAATTGTGAATAATCAAATTATGAGAGGTAGATGGCTGACTTTTATAAGAAATGCTAAAAGTGATGTATTTGGTTTTTTGTGTATTTAAAGTTAAAATATTATTACTCAGATAATTATTAACTATTCCTAAACCTGTATCACATTTTTCAAAAGTTTCACTCCAATTTTTACCCTCAAATATTAATGCAGTGTCATCTGCAAAACTAACAATGTTACCTGGAATTTTTAGACTGCATAAATCGTTTATATAAATAAGAAATAATATTGGCCCGAGTACACTACCTTGTGGTACTCCAAATGAGATAGATTTACTATCGCTTAACATTTTATTTATTTCTACTTGCTGTGTTCTATCACTAAGGTAAGATCTGAACCAACCCATAGCTGTATTATCAATGCCTAAAGATAATAATTTCTTAAGAAGCAACTCGTGGGAAACCGTATCGAAGGCCTTTGATAAGTCTAAAAATACCGCTATAGCTTTGTTGCCATAGTCCAGTGCGTTTATAACTTTGGTCAATACCTTTAATATAGCATCACTCGTACTTCTGTTCTCTCTGAAACCAAATTGGCTGTCGGAGAGTATTTTGTATTTTTCTAAAAATGATACTAATCTTGACTTAGCCAGTCTTTCTATTATTTTTGAGAGAGTATTGAGCAAAGATATTGGTCTGTAATTATTAACATTTTCGTGATCTCCACCTTTGAAAAGAGGTATAATCTTGGCATTTTTACAATGGGAAGGAAATATGCCATTCTTAAAGCTAAGATTAACAATATGAGTTATAGGACCAGCTAACTCATAAACATGCTGTTTATACGTTTCTATAAGTTACTATAAGTTTCTTTAATGAATAATCCGGTTATATAGCCAGGAACTTGCCACCTTCCTCCTCCCCGTCTTCTTTCCCCTCCCTACTACCTTCAGCCTCACAACATACCCCAAATAAGTATTGCCATTTTGGCTCCAGACGGTTGGGAGCAGTTATAACTCTTGTGCGGTTCAACATAGAATTTTAAAAAAATGTATATATATGGTAACGCACGAGTTAGTTTATTCGATCCTTAGTTTGTGAAATTGGAAATATTTTGCGGTGTTCTGAATACCACTTTAGAATATGTAAAATAAACTCCGTTAGGTATACAAAGAAGAATTCTTAATTTTTCATAATGCTATGAGAACAACCCTTTAATATTATCTATGGCGGCTAAACTATATCCCTTAATTAACTTTCTCCCTCAAAGGGTTCTCTTTTGTTTACATCCATCAATGATAAAGACCACCCCAATTTCCCCTGGACCCCTGCCTCGTTCCACCTCCCCATCATTACCTCTAGATATTATCGTTATCAACTTTATAATATCAGTCAAAGTAATTGCAAAATGTTTTTTTATGGGAGAGTGTACTTTAAAGGAAGGTTTGGAAACGGATAGCAGTTAGACAGAAAAGGAGTGTCCGAATATTATAATGATGTGACTTCCATCACGGCAGAGTGATAAGTTCTTCTTCTTCTTCTTACTTTTAGGCGACATCTGGTGGTCTGAGCCGCATTCACACATCGAAGACTTTAAGGCCCCATCATATCACGGGTTAGTAATAAACAACGGTTCGATCAAATATTAATTAATGTTTAATATAGAAACAATTTTATGATTACTCAAAATCCCAGTTCCTACTCAAATTACCCTTTCTCTTGTTTTCGTCCCGTTCCTAAGTCCTACCTTGGAAAAAAAGATGATTTGAAAAAAAGATACCGACGCCAGTATAATTTTGTTTTACGTTCGAATATTTGTCGTAGCATTTCGCTTCTCGTAACAATTAATCAAGTAGATTTTATGTATAAAACGGTGCTATACAAATAACCCAATTGTTATCATTATTATTAGAGACCATTGGGAAATTTGTCTTTTGAATGAACACCGTTAGTAAACTTGGGAAATCACGCCATCTATCAAAAGTTAAACTAAAGAAATTCAAATTTTAAATACAAAATCATTATTTTTAAATGATAAAAATATAACAATTATCTGATTTTTAGCAAGTACTTTTTCTGCTTTTCTGAATTCACACAAACAGTTCCAATTTCGGGTTAGTACTTTTTTGCTTTTCTGGATTCTTACAAACAGTTCCGATTTCCAGTAAAAACTTTTTCTGCTTTTCTGAACAGTTCCAATTTCCATTTAGTACTTTTTCTGCTTTTCTAAATTCACACAAACAGTTCCGATTTCCAGTTAATATTTTTTCTGCTTTTCTGAATTCACACAAACAGTTCCGATTTCGTGAAGTACTATTTCTGCTTTTCTAAATTTACACAAATAGTGTAAAATTCTAAATTTCAAAGAAAATTTGAGTTCATTACACGTGAGTATTTAATTATATTAACTTCAAGCACCGACAACCGAAATATGCATTTTCGTTTAAAATCTAAGCATTATCATCATATCGTTAAATATATTTGTATGACTCTATTATTTTTTGTGTTTATTATTACGTGGAAAATGTTGTGCTGTGAAGGAAGAAGCCAGCCGAGGAATTGAACACACTACGCCTGGGTGGGACCCAAACGCGATGCCAACTCAGCCACCGACCAGTCGCTATGTACTTATGATATTAATATTTAGATACCAGTCCCAGCGAGAGATCGTGCCTGACGTCATCGTTCTAGTATCTTTTGTCTTTTTCATTTTCAAATAAGACGCGTGAGAAGAAAGAGGACGAATGTCGATGACGGCCGTACGAGCTCTCGCTGGGACTACTTTAGGCATCATTATTTTCATATTATTTATGTTAACGTCCATCTTGTCCAACATTAAAATCTACTTAAATACACGTTTTATAAAGTTTTTTCCCTACCACGACACCTTTTAACTTCTACAAAATAGTGTTTTCGTTTTATTCTATTACTTTTTTGTAATTTCCTACTTTCCCACAAAACTGAATCTTTTGACAAAAAGACAATCAGCGGCGTTCGTAAATATGTAAATTCCGCTTTACAGTTTTTTTATTACACCCTGTTTTATTGTTGAAGTTTGACTTAATTAAAGTAAAGTTTATTTTAACTGCCTACGCTATTTTCTGGCGTTAGTATTTTTTCCTTTTTTTATTTAAAAGTAGCCAACTTTTAGGTACAATTTTTATGCAGTTAGTCAGTAGTTCTTGAAAAGGCTTTTATTTCAAAAACTTTATTTCTATTTTTGAAAAATCAGGTTATATTAATTAGAGCTTTTCAATTTTTTTTGAAAATACCGTTTAGTAGGTGCTTACCAAATAAATAACCAGAACATAGATATTTGCGGCCGGTCGATATGCTTGTGACATTACGGTACATGTGCGGCAGTACTGCAACACTGCCCTTCGAAATATTAATTTATTGTACTGCATGTGTGATGTCACGGTACATATAAGACAGTACTGCAGCACTGCCCTTCGAAATATGAATTCATTATACTGCATGTGACATCATAGTACATATAAGGCAATACTGCAGCACTGCCCTTTGAAATATAGATTAATTGTACTGCGCGTGACATCACGGTAGGTACATGTGCGGCAATACTGCAGCTCTACCATTCGAAATATGATTTTTTTATACTACGTGTGACATCACGGTATATGTACATTGTACATGTAGGGCAGTAATGCAGCACTGACCTTCGAAATATGAATTTATCGTACTGCGTGTGACATCACGGTACTTATAGTGCAGTGCTGCATACGATCACACGATGATCAATGAGTATTTCAAAGCTGAATAGAAGTTTAGGGAATTTCTTTAAGTGAAGGAGCGCAGCTACTCTCCGAGGCTAAACTTTCTTCTGAGCGAGCTCGGATTCCACTAATTGCAGCTCAGAAGACATGGGTATGAGGATGTAGAGAATGAGCTATTTTGGAACTCATCAGTCTCTTTCTTCCTTATGACTATCTATAGTGTCATCGTATATTATAGAAGATTCTTGCCCGTAGGACCATTCTGCTAGTGGTTCTCCCTGTGGGAAGGATCATATGAGGCTTCTGAACAAAATTTCTTTGTATATAGACGGATATAGTCAATGAGGAGAGATTAGAAAGGGAAATTTTATTTGGTTAAATTATTTATTCTTTCACTTATTTATTCACTTAAAATAATACAAGTTATATTTGGTGTACGTTCCAGCGTGGAAGATACTGTCAGTGTCACCCTCGTGTAAGACAACCACTCAGAATTGAAACGTTGCTTGAAATGGCTTTATCCGTGTTTAATGATGAGATCTGAATAGCCAGGAACTGTCTCTTCCCCATATCCTTCTCTTTCCCACTACCCTCACCTTGCTCACACACAACCCAATTGGGGTGACATAGTCTCACTAGCTCCAGGCGGTTGGGAGCAGCTAAACAGCAAAGCAAAAATATTTAACACAATTAAATAAATCTGGTTGGTATTGGTAGCAATAATGAGAATAAAGAGAACTTTATTGTTTGCTTTTCAAACTAAATTATTCCTAACACCTAAAGGGACAAATTTATGCTTTCCATTTTTGATTGAATACTCTTCTTTAAGACCAACTACACAACGTTCATGTTTATAGTGGAATCATACCCGTGGGTTCCATTTATGTATTTGGTGTCTACCTGCCAGAAAAAATGAATAAAAAATTATGTAGACTTTAGACTCTCCGATAAATTGACTACCAAACTCTCAGTTGGTAAGCTACACACGCTAATTATTTTTTTGATGTGCTAATTTATTATTTTTTATTCTCTTATATACAGTTAACATAATAAGTACAAGTTATAAAAAAATAATAATCATCAGTAACTGTATGGGTTGGCGGTAGTGTTTTCTGAAAACCTCACTAGAATAACCTGTGCTGCGGATTATCCGTCTTTAACCAACGTTTCGGACAGCATTACAGTATCCATCATCCACACATCTGCCCTGATTTGACTAAAGAAGGAGATAGCGCAACACGGCAAAATAACATAAAATTAAATCACCATAATACTTTTGGTCGTGAGAATATCAAATCATATCTGTACTGAGGTGTTCGCATGATTTAGATAAACTGTTATTATCTTATTAATAATTGGAGGTAGTTGATTTTGGTTATAACGACGATACCTTAACTGCTGATAGCTCCTTTGTACTCTCACCATCTTTCTCACAAACGACGTCGTACCTGCTAGAAAGAGACGCTACAACGTACCTCTTGGGGGCAGGGTCATTCATATGGCTTTTGTCTTCTCCAGAATCAGGTACGTATATTAAACATTTAAGTATGGCAATATCTTTTCGTCTAAGTGGAGATAACTAACAATAAATATTTAATAAATTTATAATACAATAGTTAGTATTTAAGCGAATGGCGCTGATGTTGCTGAAGTAACTCAGTCGCAGAGAAGAACAGAGGGCAGACGGTGCACTTATAAAAATAGTTTACATTTATTTATAAAACCAAGGTTAAAGTCAGCCCTGCTATCTCTTTCCATCACCCTATACACCAAACTCAGTAGTACGAGCGAGACGGTTGCCAGCGGTCAAAGACTGAGACGCGGCCAGTCCCTAGTAACCAGTTATCCTTAACCGACGGCTTTGAGGGCTTTTTAAATGCTTTCTTTTGGTTTTATTGCTCCACAAGTCTCGGTCGCGAAAAGTGAGCGCGGATCAAAGGCGATGTTATTTGTGAGACGGCAAAAATAATATGCATGACTCAAGTGGCGAGGAATGGCAGCGGGTGATATTTATTTCTCATATTTCTTACAAAGGATTTTCATTTTTTCCGTCCTGAGTGTTTGCTGATATCGTACCGACGTGGCTGCCAAATACAAGTCATGGTAGGTATTTAAAAAAAAGTATTACGTCTATTAAAGTTGTACGTCTAAACTCTTTTCTGTTACGTATTATGTTGATTATGTTTTAAAACAATTTAAAAGTGAAATATTCAGTTATAATGTTATAATGAAGGACCGAAACGTCATTCACTGAACAAGCAATGCTGTAAGAAAACTCATAGAACTGTGCTACGTAATATTTTAAAAGGCGATTAATTATTAAATGCCAAAAGGAAAATGACTCGTTTTCAAAGGTATTTCGAAGTCTAATAGCTGTTAGTTGAGCATAAATGACGCTTTGAGCTGAAAAGCTCGTGTTGACCTAAAAATTGTTGACATAAAAGGCTGTGTAAATTTTAGACTCGATAGATCACCATTTTGTTATTGTCACTTCAGAACAAATTCAAAGAGTTTTTTTTGCCGATCAATGCGGGTCTATTTCAGGAAATGTTTTGTAAATGAGGAAAGGAAGATATGAAGTTCCTAGAAAGTTCCATTTCTTGGTTCATTCATCATTCTCATTCATTTTCCAGAAACTTGATACGTAATGTTGATACTGATAGTGTCTTCTACAGTGGAGGTAGTTATACTAATTTATGTTTTGTGTCTATAACTCGGATTCAATGTAACTCGGATTTGCTTTGAATTTAAGTGACATTTTTATTGTAGTATATAAATAAAATACTTTCGAATAGTGTAATATTTTATAGAAGATTTATTTTGGATGCACATTTCTTTAGTACTTTTAGGGCTGTCTAAAATATTTTTAACCAGAAAATTATTTAATTAAAAAGTCTACATTTGAAATTTCTATTTCTTAGGAAAAATCTTGACGGGAATAGTCAGATTTCGTGATTTATCAAGAGTCTGCGCTTTTTCACGGGTCTCAGCTAGTATCTAATATTATGTGCAGGATATTATTGTTTTTAGTAACATAGGTAAACAGAAATTTGTTAAAATTATTATAAATTTTAAAATGCTTATTTGCTCGATTCATTCA
This sequence comes from Hesperophylax consimilis, assembly GCF_061612785.1. Lineage (NCBI taxonomy): Eukaryota > Metazoa > Arthropoda > Insecta > Trichoptera > Limnephilidae > Hesperophylax > Hesperophylax consimilis. Next base: position 9,311,434 of record NC_142856.1, on the reverse strand, counting down.
AACTTTCAAGCTTAAAGTTTTAAGCTTTCTGAATCATTTCCAAGACGAGTTCAGGAGCTTTTAAATACAGATTTTTGCATGTCGTATTGCCTTAAGGCGAAGCTTAGTGCTAAATCACTATTTTGATTAATCTTTATGTCGAATTGGTGAACATTATGAATACCAAAAAATATGCTTTAGATAAATTGAAGATTTTCCTATCGTTTGGTTGAGTAGAATACAAATAAAAAAAATTCAATTAAAAATATAAATGTAACATACTATAAAAAATATTTTTTCCAATAGAAATGTATGAACGCGTAAATGAAACAACTTTAAAAAAAAATTAGTATTATAGCTAAGTTTCACTTGATTATCTCTTTTTTGCTTTCTTATAAAATTATTTACAAAATAAATAAAAATAGTTTTGTGCTTGAAATCGAACTTTTCTTGACTCCAAGATTTTCACGGCCAAAAGTATTTTTGTTATTTGTTTTTGGGGTGTTATGCCGTGTTGGGCTAACTCCTTCTTTAGCCAATGTTTCGGACAGCATTGCAGTGTCCATCATCATCAAAAACATATAACAAAAAAAAGTTTCTTGACTCCGTTTGTCAAGTGATTTTAATGCCTATTGCCTACAATATAAGTTATACCAAGAATATACACATTGTTAACTTGTAGCTTTCTCTTAAGGATGACAAAGCAGTTTGTTTTGGCACCGTAGAAGTCGCTTTGAACGTGCAATAAGACAAAAAGTTTTTATTTAATTTATTTTTCAATGAATGAAATATAATATATAAAAATGAGTTAAATACTGCTGCTATAGACAATAATTTTATAAAGTATAGTCACATTATTGATTCTAACCTATACCTCATAGAAAATACTAACAATAAAATCAAACAAAGATTTCGGTACAGACGAGCTTTCACAATAAGAAAAGTTCGTTTCTCCCGCAAGGTTGCGCGCGCATGCGGACCAAGACAAGCGCAGATGTGCTTAAGGTGAATGTTCTGCACTCCGGAGGCAAGGGCTAGCAGCTAGCAGGCAGAATCTGAAGGCAGCGGCGGAAGGCTCTGGTTGCTTTGTTCCCGTCGGACCTGTGGAGGGCGATTGCGAGGGCGGGAGGATGAGGGGGGAGGTAGCCCTCAGGAATGTGGCTAACAATCCGCAATGTATATCGGGTCGGTCCTACTCACGACCGGGGTGTATGTCTTGTGCAATATAATGCAAGGATTTCTGCTATTCTGCATATTATTAATATATATTTATGTATAATTATTACACATCATATTACGTATTAAGGTTAAACGCGACGTTCGTTATAATCTACGCGTTCATAGTGGCGTTTGTTAAATTATTTTTTTAAATGCGCCCGTCATACGCAATATGAATAAATAGTTTTGTTCGTATAAAAACTAAATTATATCAAGAGAGGCATACAAATACAATATTAGATTGAATCACTGATACAATATTATATTTGTATACCTCTTTCTTGAAGGAATGGAATTTTTATACGTATGTAGGGGCGTAAAAAATAATTCATTTAAATATTGTAAAGCATAACTTGCAAAAAATGTAATTTAATAAAATAATTTAACTAACCCATAAACTAACCCCATCTAAGAACGCTTAGATTATAACAAACGTTTGCTAACCATTAGGGGTGTACTTTAAATATAAGGCATAGACATGGATTGGATTGAGTCACCGATACAATATTATATTTGAATGCTTTTCTTGAAATAATTGGGTTTTTTCGACAAAACTATTTATATACAGGGTTTTCCAATAAGAAATGTTATTTTGATATTCAATCGTAAAAGATCAATGGTTTCGTTGCTTGTGTGGTACGTAGCGCCGTCTTGTTGAAAGTAAACGTTGTCCAGATCAATACCATCCAATTCCGGCCATAAAAAAATCATTAATCATCTCTCAATAGCGCAATCCATTCATCGTAACTGTTGCTCCCGCCTCATTTCCGAAAAAGTAAGGTCCAACGACTCCGCAGGACCATAAACTGTATCAAACAGTCACACGTTTAGGATAGAGAGGCTTTTCAACAATAACTCTTGGGTTTTCCGAGCCCCAGATTCGACAATTTTGCATGTTGACGAAGCCACCGAGGTGAAAATGGGCCTCATCACTCAAGATGATTTGCATTTGATTCACTTAAGTAAATTTTAATAATTTCAATGCGTTGTTTAAGCGTGTATCGTACCATTTTTATTAATGGCGTAGTTTCTACTTGTCAAATGTCAAAAAATGACAGCTTCAAAAGTAACATCTACCGAAATAGCGGGCTATTCAAAATAACACCTCTTATTGGAAAACCCCGTTTAAAGCATAAATCGCAAAAAATGTTTTTACCTAAAAAATCTATGAAAGAGCAGTTTATGAATCATTTTAAGTATCCGTTAAGGCGAAGCTTAGTGCCAAATCACTATTTTGATTAATAACGAATTAGTGTACATTATGAATACCAAAAAATATGCTTTAGATAAATTGAAGATTTTCCAATCGCTTTGCTTGAGTAGAATACAAATAAAAAATAAATTACTCAATAAAAAATATAAATGCAAACTAGGAAAAAATATATTTTTTCAATAGAAATGTATGAACGCAAAAAGGAAACAACTAAGCTAAGATTATCTGTGACAGTTTCACTTGATTAACTTTTTTGCTTTCTTATAAAATTATTTACAAAACAAATAAAAACCAGTTTTGTGCTTGAAATGGAACGTATCTAGACTCCGTTTGTCAAGCGATTGTAATGCCTATTACCTACGATATAAGGTATACCAAGAATATACACATTATTGTCTTGTAGCTTTCTCTTAAACTGAAAGACAGCAATTTTTTAACGGGTTCTTTAAAAACTATAATTTTTTTACATTGTTTACTTTACTTTTCAGGGTTGGTACATTTATTTATTATTTAGGTATTTATTTATATATATATGGGAATAACTATTTACATTTAATAATGTCACATATACACCTCCTGACGACGTCCGTGGAAGAGTGATTGGCAGTTTTTTGGTGTCCGAAAAAGAGGTCACAGGTTCGTGTTATGCCACAGGTAATAGAAATTATGGAAATGGGCCATGAAACTTTTTTTGTATAAAATTGCGCCCACAAAATAATCGCTTTACTAGTCCCAAGGAGCAATCGTCTCCATGTCATCGACGATCGTCCTAAAAGCCTTTCATAAAAATCAGCCTTCTCACACGCCTTGTATATAAATGAAAAAGACATAAGATATAACAATTTTGACTGTCTGTAATCAACGTAAATTTCTTTCGAATTGGTGGCTCAAAAGTAATCACCCGATGTTCTTTTGCAGTATTTTTTTTTAATGATGTATTTTGGTACTGCTTGTTATTCCGCGTTCTTGCGGAGTAAACCAATTCATGTCTTGTTGATTTGTATGTTGCGTTTGTTTACTTCAAAAATGTAAAAACAGAATTGACATTTGGCGCCATATTCAAAAGTTATAGCGTTTTCCAATAGGGTGATTACTTTTACCTCACATGTCTTGTCGATTTGTATTCTGCTTTTGTTTACTTTACAAATGTCAAAACCTAATTGACATTTGGCGCCATTTTCAAAAGTTATAGAGTTTTCCAAAAGGGTCATTACTTTTGCCCTACATGTCTTGTCGATTTGTATTCTGCGTTTGTTTACTTCAAAAATGTCAAAATCGAATTGACATTTGGCGCCATTTCCAAAACTTATAGCGTTTTCCAATAGTGATTACTTTTGCCCATTTGTCTTGTACATTTGTATTTTGCGTTTATTTACTTTACAAATGTTAAAACTGAATTGACATTTGGCGTAGTTTGCAAAAGTTATAGCGTTTTCCAAAAGGGTGATTACTTTTGCCCCAACCTGTTTTATGGTAATAATCAGGTATAAATAATTAATATAACGCACGTAATGGTAATAAAATTTGCACAGAATGAGGTAGACGGTTTTGCACTTATTCGTTAATAATTTTACCTCGAAAATAATACGATATTATCGGAATAAAGTTATAAATTTTTTTGGCTACAAAAATTGTTTATACTTTTAAGAATAATTTAAAAATTTTACCATTTCAAAATTCAGGCTATTTTCGAAGTTATAGCAATTAGAAATGAGCGTGGCAGAGTCGGCCCGAAACTCCGTAGCGATCGGGCGAATATATATAGCCAACTTGAGAGTCCGACAGGAGACTTAAGAGCCCAGTAAATTGACAAGAACTGTTCAAAAGGAGACGGAGGACATCGCGGCTACAATGGAAGACCTCATCTACGGTTTAGGAATCGCAGAATGTAATTTAAAAAAAAAGGTTTTAACACGCTGAAGCCTTACTGTTTTTTTTTCTATTTTTCGTTTTCTTCGAAAATACTTTTTTCAAAATGTTGTGCAAGATATCTCGAGATCGACTTTTTTAAAAATTACAACACGATTTTTTTTATTTGATGTCACGCTCATAAGTAATACATTTCTTAATCTCAAAATTTCGATTTAAGTTTTTTTTTCTCACTTTTTATAAATAAGTTTTTTTTTTCAGACTGTGCCTCTCATATAAAATAAGTACGCCATCAGCAAAAAATTTCAAAAAAGGGTCCTACTTGATGGCTCACATCTCCGTAATTTTTTAAAATTTTTTTATTCGGTATTATTTCAAATGATTCATAAAACTAATATGTATATGTATAAAATTAATAAAATAGAATAATGGTCACTGTCACCCATCTTATTATAAGAAGCAAGTTATGACGTACGTGCCTTTCGAATGCTTCATGACGACTTGCATACGAGCTTTGCCTGGGAATACTTTGACATCGTTCGCCCATCTTACGCCTCTGTTTTCACTTACATACCAAACGCATAACTTTCATTGACTCCGTGCGCCGCGCGCTTTGATAACCATTTAATTTTGTAGCAAAGTTGTCGCGTGATTGGCAAACATCCTCGCTATATTATCTCGGTTATATTGCCACTAAACAGAGGTGTAATATATTCCGATTTCACAAAAAAAACTAACGTGGCCGGAAATAAATAAATGCTTTCCTCACCTAAGTCCCAGATACCTATATAGTCAAAGAAAGAGTTTCCACACTTGAAAATGTTCAATCAATTTCAACAAAAGTAAAAGAGACGCATACAGACACGCCCACAAAAACATCCATCTTTTTTACATCTTCAGTGTTTCATAATGCATATTTAGAAAATGGTCTTTCCTTAGTTTCCCTCCTAAGGAATTCTTAATAGGACAATAATAATAATTTATTTATTTTACGCCTATTAAGGCTTTTACATGGATTACATTGACATTGGCCTATGGATGTGAGGCGGGAACACTGACAGCAAAGTCTGCGGAACGGCTGGACACCTTCGAAAGAAAGGTACTTCGAAGAATCTTAGGAGCGGTGCGAGAGGGAGAGGCATGGAGAATCCGCCACAATAAGGAGCTATATGACATCTACCAAGCTCCCAGACTCTCTACTCATTTACGGCTCCAAAGACTAAGATGGGCCGGACATGTGCACCGAATGCCAAGCACACGTGTACCGAAGAAGGTTCTAACAGGACACCCGGGAGGCAAACGAAAGGCGGGCAGACCTAGGCTGAGATGGGAGGACGATGTCAGGAAAGATGCCAGAGGACTACTCCAGGTTGCAGATTGGAAGACGACGGCCGAGGACAGAGGGCGGTGGAGGCTCATGTTAAAGGAGGCCAAGGCTCGAAATGGGCTGTAGCGCCATTGAAGAAGAAGAAGAAGGCTTTTACATACATATATATATATTATTTAAAAATATTTACGAAATTGTACACGCGAATAGTGCAGGAAACGACTATTTAAAACAATTGCACATAAATAAATAGAAAGACAAAATATCACTGAACTTGATCCACACAGTATGTAGGCACAAAACATAAAAAATACAAAATATTTTTTTTCCTTTGTCGACAAAATTATTATGTGTTAGTCAAATTAAATACTTTTATTCAAATATTCCACTACTTGATGAAAAAAACTTCAATAAGGTATGCTTATATATTGAAATTGATGTACTAAATATATCAACAACATCGTAGTATTTGTTTCCTAGCTGTTGAATCCGTCGCATAGGAGTGTAATATTGGGACATTGATGTAGAATTGCTACAATAATACGGTAGGTACTGTTAATTTGTTAATATGCAAGTATTTGCGTTTTTTATGTGTATATTATATTATGACAACCGTCAAAAGCCAGTGAGAATATGACATCCCCAATTGGGGTATGTTGTGAGGTTGAAGATAGTGGAGAGGGAAAGGAGAGTGGGAAGAGGAAAGTGGGGATATCTGGCTATTCAGATCTGGTCACCAAACACGGCCAAAGCCGTTTCGAGGAAAAGATTTTAAATTCGGAATGGTGGTTTTTCACAAGGGTTATACTGATATACTGATAATAGTGATAAAATACATTAAATTATTTTTAATTAATAAATTGTTAAATAACCCAAATAGATAAAATTAAATTTACTTGTGTACTGCAGGTTTTGAACCCGCGACTTCCGGATTTGTGGCCAAAGAACGTAATCATTCACAAAAAAAGATAACACTTTCTACCTAAAATAGCGAAGTTACTACCCGAAATTTCAATTTATCATTTTCGCGTTTTCATCAAAAGACCACAAATTTCTGATCTCGACCCAAGAAAACACAGTTTTTCCTTTTTTAAAATTAAATAATTAGTACCATTATTTCTAAAGTACCTAGCATTTATTTTTTTAAATTGCTTCCATTTAGAAAATACTAAAATTTCTAAATTGTCTCCAAAATTGTGAATAATTGGCATTTTTTGCGACCTACATTTAATAATTAAAAATGAAAAATTAAATAAAACCCTCTTCACTTAAAGCACAGAAACTTTAAATAATTAATAAATATTAAAATAATATAATTAAAAGCACTAGCGTACAACCGTGATAAATCATGGGATATTATAACTGTAGGATTTTGTGAAGACGATCAGAAATATTCCATTTGAATGAACACCGACTTTAAAAATCATTATTTATATTTAGATCTGTGAAAAATGTTAACAAAACAAATACCCAATTCAGGCACAGAATCATTTATGTAATTTATTAAAATAAAATAATTTTGGTACCTAGTTTACCGCTTGTTTCGTAAGATTTATACCAGTTTCAATTTTGAAAATTAATGTTAAATACAACGCTCGTTATATTCTACGTGTTCATAGATGGCGCTAATTATTTGTTTAATTAAAATACGCTTTTTATTTTTACAAATGAATGTCCTGTATTTTGTAAGGTTGTTAGTAAAAAATTCTTTCAAGAAGGGCATACAAATACAATATTGGATTAATCATCGGTACAATATTTGTATTTTAAATTAACAAAACTAGATTTTCATATTAATATTGCGAATGACGGGCGTAAACAAATAATTCATCTTAATATTGTAATGCAACACCCACAAAAAGCGTATTTCAATAAAATCAATTAATTATTTTTATTTAATTATTTGAATATTATATTTAATTACAATGATGAATTATGGCCCATCTCACTAGGTGGGTAACGCCTGTGTTAAGATGGCAATTTACAGAGTGATGTTAACTAGGTTTTTGTTTACACAATATTATGAAATTGCCAGATAAAATAAAATCAGTATTTTTTTAAATTAATTCAATTCAAGAATTAATGTAGAATATGAAGACGAAGCGAGAATCATTTTAAGTAATTAATTAATAATATTTCAGTTCGACCAAAAGGCATAGTATAGGTATATAAACACAATTAATTATCAATGCCATCTATGAACACGTAGAATATAACGAGCGTCGCGTTTAACCCTAACAATTCATTGAACGTGAATAATTTTACACATTATTCAGGAATACGCATGAATATTTTACATTACCCATTCACTGACCACCAAAATTTGTATTTTGTTTGATTTTCGAAACAACAGGAAACCCTAGTGAGGACCGTGAAAAAAATATTTATGCATATATACTTTATAACTACATCATGTAAAAACTTTGCAATTGCAACTAATAAAAAAAACTTGCGAAGCACAATTCATTCATAAGCGAATTCTGTTGATTTGTTTTTATTGCGCTTCACTACCGCCATCTCTGAACGAGTATCGAAACCATATTTTCTTGATATTCATCAGATCTGTCAGTATAAACTTCCGGATTGTAATAAGAATGGTGGTCGAAGAAGATTGAATGAAAACTAAATTTAAAAGGTTTTTTTTTTAATAATATTAGATAAATTATATAGATTAGGAAAATTCAAGAGTTGGGGTCGTAGACTCAGTTTGTTCTTTTCTGGGGCTTTGTGGATCCGAATTGATTGTAATTGGTATTTTTATTTTATTTTATTTATTTTGGAAAACCAACAATTAAATTATTTTGCAATGTGTAGTGAAATATGTTTAATAATTTTAACGATTGACGTATCTTATTTTTTGTGAATATACAAGACAAAAGTGTTGTACTAGCATATTGGGTTGTAATGTTGAGGGGGAAAAAAGAGGAAAAGGGGAAAACAGGAAAAGGGGAATAAAGGAAAATGAGAAAAAAGAAAAAGGGGTAAAAGGAAAAGGAGAAAAAAGGAATAGGAGAAAAAAGGAAAGGAGGAAAAAGGAAAAGGGAAAAAAAAGAAAAGTAGAAAAAAGGAAAAGGAGAAAAAAGGAAAAGGGGATGGATCTAATATGATTTAAGATTTTCACGGCCAAAAGTATTTTTGTTATTTGTTTTTGGGGTATTATGCCGTGTTGCGCTAACTCCTTCTTTAGCCAACGTTTCGGACAGCATTGCAGTGTCCATCATCAGGGCAGATGTGTTATTTGGGATGGATCTAGTCTGTCTTGAGTAATATGTATTGTGTGAATGTTATTTACTGATTTTACGTTTAAAAATGTGTTGTGCTGTGTTAAATAAGTCTAATTCACAGTATGACGTGTTAAACATTTATGAAGTGTAGTCAATAAAAGTGTTTTGTTTTAAGTTAGTGTTGCATTGAGGAACGTTTGATGTATGGTTTTGTCTGATGGGCACTCTTAATTGGATAATTCTTACCGTAGGTCACGCAATTAGAGTTGAGGTGAATAACACTTAAGTAGGTTTGTGTGTATTGGTGCACATGTAATATGAATACTTTTCAGACAAGGATGTCCTTGTCCAACGTCACTGAGAAACAGCCTACTTGTTTTTCTCTGAGGGGTAATGTAATCTTTGGGGATGCTGTGGAAGAAGTTAACAAGGGTCTTGAAGAGACCTATGTTGTAAGAGAGAGAAAACTAGAGGCCTGTAATAGTTCCACCGCCGAGTTGTTGAACTCTAAACGAGTTGTAGAAACGACCCGTTCTCATTTGACCAATGTCAACAGTGTACAAATATTGGGCGCGCGTTGGCACCGGTGTCGAATGCATCCGTGGCGCTCGTACCTCGAAGCATCTTCCGTTTAAATACAGGTAGAACAAGGACAATATTTCTATCATACGCCTCTTTTCTAATGATTTCAATCTGTTTGAGATTGGGGAATCTACCAAACGGACAATTTGCGAGAAAGGGAAAACATGCGTATATGATAATCAAATTTAAAAACCTCGAGAATTTATTACAAGTATTTTTCGGTGACCGGATAAATCATCACAATGATTATTCATAAAATCTTTAAAAAGTTATATAAAGTCATGGAAAGTTATGAAACAAAAACTTTATTAACTGGGTTAAGTGGGTTAGGTTAGGTTAGGTTAATTTTTTTTTCATCGTTTCTAGTGACTTTATATCATTTTTTAAAAGTGTGTTGAATTGTCACTGTGTTGAGTTATCATGGAACTGTATTTTTCATTGTGTTTTCATTATTTTGAAACGTTTTGTCTATTTTTACTGATTTAAAAAAAAAACAAGTTTTTAACATGCTGTATGCAAGCAATGCCTTTGTGTGAGTACTGCGTTAGTCTCAACTCAGGTTGCGAGGTAGTTTGAGAATAGTCAAAACAATAATTATGTAAAATCAGAAAATTTTGGCAAAACGCTTGCGTTTTCTTAATTTGCGAATTGACATTATTTTAAATAAAATTAATAAATTTATAACCACCATTATTTAAAAAAAAGGATCGACGTGTTTCAAAACCAATGGTTTCTCCATTATCTTGACAAATAATCTATTGGTTTTGAAACTTATTCATTCTTTTTGATTAAATATTGGTGATTACAAAGTTATTACGTGTCAAAAGTGAATAACTGATGTTTAAAAAAATTGTTCATTTGGGCTGTAACCTGTGGTAAGTAAGACAGGTTTACTGTGAATCATCGAACACTGTGATTCATACATTATTTTCGAGTTTCAAGAAAGAACTGACGCTTTTCGAGGGATTTCCCGCGGCTAAGGGCAACTTCGGATCTGCCCTTATGAAAAGTTACGTCATCTGAAGTTCGGAAAATACCCGATTTCTGGAAAACACAAATGCTGTCGAATTTTTCGTCAAACACTCTACAAGTATCGATTTGATTTATAAAAGTTTACCAATGGGTACGAACTTGTAGGGTTTCCTTCTGCCGTTTCGTTGATTATTAATATGCATAACCATTCTTTATAATAAATTAGCAGTAGGTTATAATAAATCACGGGATATTATAATAATTGTATGTTTTGTGAATCAGAAAGTATTTCTAAATATATTTGGGCCAGGATTGTTCCCTATCAACAAAATAATTGAACAAGTTCAGAAATTCACCATTCGTAAATAAATTTGTTCCTTAATAATCTTTAAAACCATTAACCAATTTGAGATTTGTCAATGACAACAAAAGAAATACACATTTCAATTACTTAAATATTATTATTAAGTATTGAAATAATATATTTTTTTATCTTCATCAGTTCCAATAATTTTACGCACTACGCAAGAATACGGAGGAATTTCATATCACACATCCGTGCACCGACAACCTCAATTACTATGGTTAAAATAAAATTTTCAAATGTGTCAAATTGTACTGGGGTTATCTTGGAATAGTTTTTAAAAGACAGTATTTTTAATTTTCTGTATTTGGAAATTCGCTAAATAAAACTTTCATGGTATTTTAATTTTGTTTAACTATTGTGTTTTTTATTTCATTGGTTTGTCCAGACAACCAGACAAGGCAAAAGTCCGTATCGTGACGTTCGAAATATTATTATTAACAGATCGTCTGGTTGAGGAAACGAAATTATTAATTACTAGGATTTCTTCAAACCAAGCGTCGTTACGAAAGATAAAGGCTTTTGAAAAGAGAATACAAAAGCCAACCCTCAGGCTTTACACAACTTTTACACATAGGGTGACTAATGTAAAGGTTTTCCAAGATTACTCAATTGATTATCCAGGGGTACGCTGAAAAAGTAGTTCCAGAAAGAGGTCGTATGCACGTCATCGACTATCGTCCAAAAACTGCCTTCTCACACGTATGTATGAAAACAAAAAAGACAGAAGATTATTAGGTATAAGATGTAAACTCTTATAACTAAATAAAATATACATTAAAAAAAAGAAGAGAGTTTATTGTTTCTTTACATTGTATTTTTTTAAAGTGAGAATTTTAACCTCACTAGAACAAGCCTGGGTTGAGGTTAATAATTTCACAAAATAATGAAAATAACACAAAGATTTTATGTATTGAGAGAACAATATTATTGTATTAATGATTCTACGAATTGGGTACCTACAAGGTACTTATTAAGCTAATTCCAGCCAATTCATTTCAGTCTAATGTAGTAAACATGTAGGGTTACCATGGTGTTTGATTGTAAAAAAATTATAATAAACTATTATATTAAAAAGGATCAGAGAGAGGGAAAAAAAGAATGACAGGGATGAAAAAATATACAAATATAACATATTATGCCATTAATTTAAAAGGACAAAGATGACCAAAAAATATTGGCAATCCTCGGCTAGCACAAATAGTTTAACATTCTTTTTAAAAGTACAAGGAATTTGATGACTTCTTGTGTTCTGGAAGGCTATTAAATAGAACAAATATATTATTTGACCAAATGAAGATTAAGTGTGAATTGCCACAAAGTTCAGACCAGAGCCATTTCTTGTATTACGAATTTGCTGGGTTCTTTTTGCAATACTAATATTGTTAAAAATCTGCAAAGCGTTTGTGTACACATAAATAGTTGTTTTAAATTCATGACATTACATTCCTTGTAAAGGAACTGTGTAGGATACCTGAATTTTTCTTGTACATAACATTGAGTATCAGTGTTTTGCCCAATATTAAGTTGTTCTATAATAGTCTTCGGGTAGGAAACCCAGCACACTAAAATATAGATACTAGTGGAATGGCTTTATAAAATCTATTCCCATGGAAATTTCGCAAACGTATGCTTCTTTCGAATTTTAGAACGATTATGGTATTGCCAGTTATAAAAACAAGCATTTTTTCTCGTTAAGTCATAAAACGCATGGTAACAATGGTACCAAACCTTAAAAAACATTGTACATTCGTTGTAAACATTACTATATATTTAATACAATGTTATTGTGCGGGAACTTTTAACTTATTAGACTTATAACACTAGATGCAATTGTCATCTGTGAACAGTCAATTTTGAATGTTGGTACAATAAATTTCTTTTTTTGCTTTGTGAAAATTCGAATTCCATGTTTATTATTTGGGTAGCTTCACAAAATTTGAACAATTAATGTTGATTTTCAAATTCTATGAAGGTTCTATTATACTTACATTATTGACCAGTTGCTGCACAAAACTGAAATAGTAACAGAATTTGTATAGAACCTTCACAGAACTTGAAAATCAACTTTCAAATTTGTTGATTTGTTCAAATTCTGTGATACAACCCGTCTTTAATATAACAAATTCAAATTTATTTAGATACGATTTTAAACAAATACCTACAATATCTTCAGACAAACATTTCGCCTGAACAAGTAAATATGTAAGTACATATAAATTTTAAAAATCTTTACTACCTCGCGTATTTCGATTCCACATATTAATTATAGATCATTGTAGAAATGTACTTTATATTTTTATAGCTCCCTTCGAGATGATTTTGTACAAAATTTTGCGTTATACAAATCATCCAAATATTGTTATTCATCCAAATAAAATTATATTTGTCGTAATCATCGATGTAGGTTATTAATATAATATCCTACTGTATAGGTCCCTGTAATTATAGAAGAAGGTCATTATAACCCATCAATATTATACTATGAAATACAACATACTTCTCATTGGAATGATTCGTGATGACGTACATACGAGCTCTGTATGGGACTACTATATTAGATGACGATGAAGAGGTAAAAATCATTTCTAATGGTATAGAAATTTAAGTGACTTCTATATTAGATGACGATGAAGAGGTAAAAATCATTTCAAATGGTATAGAAATTTAAGTGAATACTATATTAGATGACGATGAAGAGGTTAAAATCATTTCAAATGGTATAGAAATTTAAGTGAATACTATATTAGATGACGATGAAGAGGTAAAAATCATTTCAAATGGTATAGAAATTTAAGTGACTTCTATATTATATGACGATGAAGAGGTAAAAATCATTTCAAATGGTATAGAAATTTAAGTGAATACTATATTAGATGACGATGAAGAGGTAAAAATCATTTCAAATGGTATAGAAATTTAAGTGACTACTATATTATATGACGATGAAGAGGTAAAAATCATTTCAAATGGTATAGAAATTTAAGTGACTGGTATGAGGTACCGTTTTGAGCTGCAGTTGATTGATGACCTCTGATGGAAGAGGGTACCAGAATGTAAATAATTTTAATTCTACGCAGGTGTCTCATCTCTGGGGATTCTATGTGAAAAGACAATTTAATAAGAACAAGGACAGAAGAAAAATAAGGATCAGATCGGAGCCGGGCTGCCTGGCGAAAAATGTCAAATGAATTTACAAATAGCACACGCGTTTGGCATGAGGCGAGACCATTGATGTATTATACTTTAGTCAATGGGCGTTACCCCTTGTTAATCACATGTTACAAGTGTTATGCAAACCCGTCACAGGGTAGTCTGAATCTTGACAAATCAGTTTCATTTTTGAAAACGACTTTTAAAATAATTTTCTCCTAATTATCTCTTGAAATGTTATATTACAAGTAGGTACTTCATCGTTTTATGAATTCTTCACAAAATCCGTTACAATTTTGAAAGTGACACTTAAATTCAATGAAAATTTGAGTTCATTGAATTTACGCAGAATGGACAGACAAAGGAAATTAGTATTTTGATGATATTTGATGTTTTATTACAAATTTATTGTATTTGTTTAAAAAAACTGTAAAATATATATTTACATATATCGCTTCGTAAGATGCGCATAATCTGAGAATATTTTTATTCCTCCAACTTCTATCACAAAGCGATAAATGTTGTTTATATACAATAATATTGATTTTTTAAAGTAAATCTCTGAAATTATAATCCACCTATATTGAAAGAGATTAATTTATACGTGCCTAACCAGTATACTTGTGGGAGATCCTATGATCCGAAAGCGAGGACTTCTATCTATCAGAACGCCCCAATCAACAAAGCAACTCAACTTGAACATTTACGTTTTACGTCTCGAAAGTTTGACAACTATCTTTTGACGCTTGTCACAAATGGTAAAACTACACGGCTGAACTTTTTATACTAATACGTACCTTAAATTTGTAATCTTTTCCGTAACATACTCGTATTGGTTTGCAACCGTTGTATGGAGATCATGGAAAAAAATAATGCAAGTTTGAGCTGTAAGCTGGAACAGGATTTAACCTGCGACACCCTAGTCTTTGAAAAACTCAGCCACTAAACCAGGAAATACACACAGGTCCTTTAACACTTACATTTTTAAAAGAGCAATTTTTATAACTTTTTTTATTTTCTGCCACTTGGGCGCCATTGCGCGGGTGATGCCGCAACCTGTGTTACATGTTAAGCCCATGACGCCTGGAATCCCTTTTCCGGGTTATAACTTATCCCGGGCATTATGCAAGTGTGCCGTTCACATCTACACGTGTCTATGACGCGCTGCAGAGCACGTGTCACGCCGGGCCATCGATTAACGGAGTTCATGTCACCATATTGATCCAGGCGCTTTGTATAGGGCGGGTGAAAGGGTACACTGGTACAGTAGGTAGCAAGGTCTAATGTAAACATATTACGGTATGCAGTAGCAACGGATTAATGAAACTTATTACTATGTTGCATTTTTGGATCATCAGCGTCTCTGATAGGAAAGAGCTCTAACAAATGCAAAACATTTTCAATAATCAGACTTAACAATATTATACGTTGATTTGAGTTGAGTTGGCAGAGGTGATTTCGGTTGGTTGGGTTGATTCGGGTTGATTTAGGTGGGGTCGTGTCGGTTCGGGTCAGTTTGGGTCGAGAAAAGTTGGGTCGGGATGGGTCTGGAATGTACAAATCGGGTTGGGTTAGTCGGGTCGGGATAGTTTGGGTCAGTCTGTGTTTCGATGGCTCTTGGAAATTGCAATTTTGGCAACCAAATTATGGAAGGAGGATATTAAGAAACGGGAAGAAGAATGGTCCACCTGGGAGATTGCCACCAGAATATTGAAATAGAACCATCTTGTGGTGGATATCATTTTATTCTCTCATATGCACTAAGCCTCCACAGCGAATAGAGCGGGAGCACACAGAGAGCGGTCAGGAGTTCCGAGTTCCGAGTTCCGCGTTCGGCGTTCATTAGAATGTACTGATACCATAACAACAACGCACACAGCGGGCAGTCAGACCGCGGCGGTCAAAACGGAATATCGCGTTCTAAGAGTTCTTTTCCCGCCAAGGCAGAGAACGCCAGAACGCCGCGATGTCTGAGGTTACAAACAAGGAAAAGTTTATTGAATTGGTTAGGGAAAGGAGTTTATTATACGATTTAAGTTATGTAAATTATTTATTCGTATATTTTTTTATTATTTATAAATATTCTAATGTCTTTTCTTATCCTTAATAAATAAATACATACCTTAAAAATACAGCCAGCCTTTATTTTGATGAAACACAGTTCCTCCAGTTAGTATTTTGTTTTTCGATATCGGGTTGTATGATGTTATACAATTCATTAAAACTAAATCGACATTCGAAAATAAATATAAAATCGCTGTTCATCTTTAAGTAAATCCTGAAAAATACTAGTAAATTCGCCTTGTTCTTCTCGAGTTGTGTTGATTGGGTGCACCCAATACTTCCTTTTCTTTTTAGAAGCTGCTAAGCTCCACAAGAGCAATAATTCTTCATCGGATGATGAACTTTCTCGTGACATGTTGCATATGCAAAGACCCAAACGAAACTAGAACGCGAGAATTTGAACGCCGCTTGTGTGCTTTGGAACTCTTGAGCGGTCAACGGTCACTAGAACGCAGAACTCTGACCGCTCTCTGTGTGCTCCCGCTCTGAATTCGCTGTGGAGGCTTAGTGTATATGAGAGAATAAAATGATATCCACCACAAGATGGTTCTATTTCAATATTCTGGTGGCAATCTCCCAGGTGGACCATTCAGTTCTTCTTTTGTGCGTACCGCGGAGTTGAACTTGTCACTACTTGTAAGTTGCTTGTTGAACGATTAAAATTGTACTAAATATCAGCACTATAGCTTCTAGCGATGACAAAAGGATGGAGGTAGATATTAACATTGACATAAATACAAAGACGCCTTATTTATTTATTTACAAACGGACCATGTCCAATTTCAACACATTACATATTACATGAAGTTAAGTTAGTAATGAGTTGGGTATTCAAGCGATAGATGACACCAGTCATAAAGCTTACTCCAGTGTCCGACAAATGTCGCTAGAGTGTAGCAATTGCCTGTGGGGTATCATTGTCAGACATCAAGTTTCTAGAAAGAGAGAATTACCAACCCTCGGGTAATGAACAGTGTAGCTAAATTCAGACTAATTTATTGTAACTTAAATACACGCAATTATTGTAAAGAACCTTTTACTTTATCAAGAGTTCCCAACACACTAAATCTGCAAGTGAAGGCAGAGATATTACAAATATAAAATATTATTTTCGTAATAACCTCATTGAATATCATATACCCATAAAAGCTACTCATTATAAAACCCTGTTTAAATGTAACAATTCCAGGACAGCATTTCAAACACTCGCTTGTACCTAGATTACATGAAGTTAGTAATAGGTACGCAGATATAGCGGATCTGTTTAAATGCACAGAAGCTAGGTACAAAACGGCTGTACTATTATATCTACTAAATCGTTATTAATTAAACCCAAGTCTACTCATATTTGTTTATAATATTTTGTATGTACTTGTATCTCCTTCTAGAGCTTGTATTCATTTTATACTTTCTATCGTCATTTTATGATCAAATGCCACAGTCGAATGTTATTTTTGTTTTAATTATAACTAGTGTTCGATTATGCTTATATTCTGTGATATTTAATTATTGTGTATGGTATATTTATACCGTTGATATTAAAAAAAAAACATTGTATTTTTCTATGAAAGACAAACACTTTAATACAGCTGAACCATGATTGGTATCTTTTCTAGATTATTATATTATGTTTATGGTTACATCGTCACATTTGAATTTATGATATGAAAAAAATGGAAAACATAGAACGATGGAGTATAATTTTTTTTAATATCCTGTTACAAACTCATGTATTCCTTAAAAAAGCTCGTACCCTTCCAAATATCGAAAGTTGGATAGTAGAAAGGGTTATAGTATTTTTTACTTTATTTCGGTGACTAACGCATTGTTAATTTTACTTTATTTTGGTGACTAACGGATTGTTTATTTTACTTTATTTCGGTGACTATCGCATTGTTAATTTTACTTTATTTCGGTGACTAACGGATTGTTTATTTTACTTTATTTCGGTGACTAACGCATTGTTTATTTTACTTTATTTCGGTGACTAACGGATTTTTTATTTTACTTTATTTCGGTGACTAACGGATTGTTTATTTTACTTTATTTCGGTGACTAACGCACGTCTGTCTCGACACAGGTGTACCCCAGTGAGACAGATGTCGATAAATACACGTAAAAAACTTTATATTGATAGAAAAATAAATAAATAAAAATAAATTGTTAATTTTACTTCATTTCGGTGACTAACGGATTGTTTATTTTACTTTATTTCGGTGACTAACGCATTGTTCATTTTACTTTATTTCGGTGACTAACGCATTGTTCATTTTACTTTATTTCGATGACTAGCGCATTGTATATTTTACTTTATTTCGGTGACTAACGCATTGTATATTTTACTTTATTTTGGTGACTAACGCATTGTATATTTTAGGAGCGAAGAACCAGAATTTTCAAGTATTTTTATTATTGTTATCCATACAGTACTTAATTAAACCAGCCTACCTATGAAATATTAAAAGAACCGTACTAGTACCTACTCAATTATGAACCTTTTACAAAAAACTTCTGTGTTCAGTCATCCAATTATTACTTTTAAAGCTACTCTTCGCAAAAGTCGGTCAATTTAGTGACATTAGTTTGTACGTTAACTACCGCTGAAATGTAGTTGTAAGATATTAACAAGTAAGTCACGTACTCTTCTGATTATAATATTAACAACAGGTGAGCCTCTAGGCACACCCATCCCATTCAACCCCCAACCCTTACTACAACTAGAACTAAGACCGCTTCGAAAAGTAAGCCCATGAGACAAAAGAGGTAAAGCATCCATGGGCTCAAAGTGACTCTCAACTAAAATACTTGATGTCTCGTGACCTTTTGGTGTGGGGTCTAGGATTGTACGAAACTAAGGGCAGTGGTTAATTTGGAAACTGGGTTTAATATTGAATAACTGGGTATTTTCGGTGGTGACGTCACAATGCGCAAAGAGAAACACGGTAGTGCGGAAAATTATAATGAAGCCATTTTAATTAAATGTATTCAATATGTTCTGTTATGTAACATTGGTGAAATACATAGATAGAACTTACCGTTACCGACTTCAGTTTTTTTAGATCCTTTACGTATATAATCTCTTCCTTTTACTTCCAAAACGGAGAAAAATGAGTACCACTTTTTTATTACGATACTGTTAAAACTGTGACAGAATAATCATTTCCCAATAAAATGTTAGTCCAATAACTCCAGCCAGTAACACTGTTCACGCGGATGCCGTTGTAAAAATAAATATAATGGACGAGATGCGTAACTATTATTCTTATGAAGAACACGTGTTCCGATTTCCTCATAACATATTCGCCCTTTACTGATAGTTTGTTATGAAATTTGTCAAATCGTTCGTTATACTGCCGCGGTAAGTAAATACACAGTAATTCGCATGGGAGTCATTCTCCAGAATCAGGGGTCCAAGTTTTGCACTTTTGTTAAACTTTTAGTATACCTATACTTGGCTTAAGGTACTGATTTTTAGTCAAAATACTTGAAGATACTTGTTCTATATTATCTGTTTTAAAAAATTTGTAAAATCTAATAATATCTGTTTAAAATATGCTATTTTCTGTTTTTACTTAACAATGGTAGTGCCTTTAAGTAAGTGAAGAAGCAATTTAAATATAATACGTCACAAGAGTCGCAACTACTCTGGACCAGTGAGACTATGGCATCCCCGAAAAGGGTATGTTGTAAGGTGATAGGAGTGGGGAGGGGAAGGAGATGAGACGAGAACTTTGGGATTGCCTGACTATTTAGATCTAGGTATCCATCAAACACGTCTAAAGTCATTTCAAGCAAAGTTTTTATTTCCTCATTTTAATCTACCAGCTCGCCGCAAATACATTTTATTTTCTCATATTGTTGTGGTGGTTATTGTGCTTTTTGTCGTGGTTGTTATTTGTTGGTAGTGGTGTTGGTTGTGGTGGTGGTTATGGTGATGGTTATTATAGTGGTTGTTTTTGGTGGTAGTTGTTTGGCGGTAGTGGTGGTGGTTGTGGTGGCAGTAATGGTGGTGGTTGTGGTAGTGGTTATGTGGTTATTGTGTAAGTTGTTGTAGTGGTATTTGTTTGATGGTTATGGTGATGGTTATTTCGAAGGTCGTTGTGGTGATGGTTGTGGTGATGGTTATGGTGGCGGTTATTGTGGTGTTTGTTTTATTGTTGTGGTTGTTTGGTGGTAGTGATTGGGTGGTTGTAATTGTGGTGGTTGTTGTTAGGTGGTTGTGTTGTTGGATGTGGTAGTGATTGTGATGGTAGTTATGGTGGTAGTTGTTGTTGTGGTAGTTGTTTGGCAGTTGTGGTGGTGGTTGTCTTGGTGGTTATTGTGGTGGTAGTATTTTTGGATGTTATTGTGATGGTTATTATCGTGGTTTTTGTTTGGTGGTTGTGGTGTTCGTACATGTAAGTTTAGTGTATACACGCTGTAATTTCAGCTCAGGAACTGTGTATTTATTTTCAGAAACAGGAATACTGCGTCTTTACCTACAAATAGAGGTAAAATTGGGATAACATCTAAAAAAAAAAACATTTTTTTACTAGAAAAAGGATTTATTCGAAAAAATATTTTGGTCAAACATTAAAAATTCGATACTTAACTTCCCATACTCGACTAAAGGTTGTTAATTAATTCGTTTTTAGTTACGACGGCCGTATGGGCCTCCAGTCTCATTTTTAACAGGAAAACGAACAATTTGACCAGATTTTTAAAAAATTTAAAATATAACATATCATTAAGTTTTCTCCGTCCACCCATATTATTAAACATTCTAATTTCTATTTTCAGTGATTTAAAATTGTAAAATAATTCAAGTTCAATCATTAAATCGATTTAAATCATTCCAGGTAAGCAATAAAGTAGATACCAACAATATTTTATTTATTAATAATTCTTTATTTGGAATGTCTAATAATAATATTATAATAATACGTGTTTATTGTCTTCATTTTTTTGTAACAAATAGGGATAGTGATATCCTCACTGGAATCTCCGGTGCTGAGGATTTCACTAACATACTAGTAAAATTTAGTAGTCTGCTTCATTTGTTTAAATGTTCAACAGATGTAGTATTTTTTAAAGTTTACTTCATTTGAACATCCAAATGTTTTCACATAAGGGTAGGTACATATGCACGGAAAAAATAACTATTGCTATTTTATTAAGAATCTCTTAAAATTTTTTTCAAATGAAAAAAAAAATAAATACGTATTTTTTAAAACATAAGTTAGGAAGTAAGTGAGTTAAGAAAATACGCAAAGGCACTGCCTGTGCGTAGTAATACAAATTATTTAATTATTGAAGATAATATTAGTGATTTCCTAACAAAAATCTGAAACAGAATAATCAGAAAAGGATACGGTCACATCTAGGATTCGAACCCGGGACCCTTGCCTTGCCGGGGCACGGTGCCCCGATTTCTGATTTTTCTGTTTCAGATTTTCGTTGAGAAATCGCTAATATTGTCTTCAATAATAAAATATTACACTTTGAGGTTTTACTCAATAAAGTTATTCCAAAAAATAAATACAAATTATTTATTTATTATTATATTATCAAGGAAAATCGATAAAATATTCATAAATCGATAAGTCCTATTATTTTATCGTGATAATTAAATCGATTTGTCACATATAACATCGATATGACATGATACTTTTATGAACATTATGAGATGGTTATGCGATGGATAAAGTGGTTTTTTGTGGTTTTCCTTTTGAATCAAGAAATAATTACAAACTTTCAACAGAGTTTTCTTATTTGAAACATCAAAGTTTCAATGACTAATGAAACTTCTGAATTCAGGATACAAAACATAATTGCTGGATAATGATTTCAGTAAATATCTGCGACAAAGGGGTGGCTGTTAATCGAAACAACTGAAAAGTGGAGTAAATATCAGGGAACTTTCTCGAACACTTTTCAAAACACTTTGCTGGAAGTTCTGCTATTTGTAAAAGCTCCGAAACTCGAAACACGTCAACTTTTAGAAGGATTTTTTGGGGAAATAAGTATTTATAAGTACGACGCACACACACATTTATCGTTGTTAGTTACAAAGTTCAGAAATTCGCAACCATCCGAAAGTCACTTTTTTATTATGAGAAAAATTAAGGTTTAAAAAATAAAATATGTATTGGTCAGGGATGTTAAATAATGCTCTTCAAATATAGCAGTAATTTGAACATTGGTCTTGATAAATAAAAAGAACTAAGAACGTTGGTTTTTTTATCTTTTTTAAAGTCACGGAACACTTTCGATGGTGGAATAAAATCACCAAGGTCATAAAACAGAAAAGTAAACCGTATTCAACTAAAATATCTCTTATAAAATACTCTTTATTCTCCTTCCTTTCCCTAAAACGATGCAAACGTGAATTGCAAATATACGTTATCCTATGGATCAGCACTTGCAAATTTTAGAAATATTAAAAAACAAAATATTAAATATTTTACCCACATCACTCACAAACACACAAGATTATATATAAATGTATTATTTTATCTTATATTGTAGATTGTATTTAGATTATATTTTCATATTATAAAATGAAGGCCTCAGCACGGGCAAGCCACCCAGTGAGGCCAACATTACTGGAAAACTTTGAAATGTTAAAAAATATTGTACCAAATAAAAAATATATATATTGAGTTTAATTTATGATTTGTCTTGTTTTAACTCAACCACTTTTTATTTCATCTGTCTATAAAATATTTTGTACGTTATGTTTCCATTTCAAGATGGTGGCCGTTTAAATGGTTCGGAAAAGATTGTTCTTTCAAATGTGATATGGTCGTGTTTATTTGAACTTTCTAATTAGCATTTATTCAATATTACGGTTCATACCTACCTTGAAAGAAAGTTTGATGAAAGGCCATGGGTCGAGAGACCAGTTGAAGAGGTCAAAGGCCTGCAATCCCGTTTTTAACAGGATCTTATAATAATTTGAAAAGGTTCTTAGTAAATTAGCAATACTCATTTTTCTCAGCGCCCTTCCATAACATCGCTGAAAACTAATTTGTAAACGTTCGCAGAGCAACGGTTGAGAACCACTGCTTTGGAGTTTGTTTTGGCGAAAACATGGAGACACATTTTTATAACAATTTAAACTTCTGAGTTTCTAATTTTGGAAAGAACTCACACTGATTGTTCGTGTTATATATATTTGTTTTTTAAGCATACATGGTGTCTGAAAAATAGTGATTCAAGCGGAATGAAAAGAAAATCAGATTAAATTCTTTTATTATATAAAAAAATAAATTTAGAACCAACGACTTAAGAATTAGCGGTATCTATTAGATTAAGTGTTAACCTATGTCAACAGATAGAGCGTAAGTGGGATCGGCGAAATGGAGTAATAAAAACGAAGTGAAACGTTGTTCGGTTATTTTATTTTTAGTTTGACTAAGTATTGAACCTTCCTACCCAGTAACTCGAGTCGACAACTCCACTAACCTCGCCAAATGCCGATCGGGTAGGACAGAATTTTTTTTACATTAACTCCACACAGGAGGCCCACAGGAGGAGGGGAAAATAATTTCCCTCAGGGCCAATGTCATCTTCGGGAATGCTGTGTGGAGAGAATTTTTGAGGAGAGGAAGAAGCAAACATGGGTCTCGTGTGACAAATGTCAACCATGCACATATGTTGGGCGCGTGTATTGTATTTCGTGTATTAAGTGCTGTACGAAGATAATATATTAATATCTCACCTTCATTACCAGGGACTGTAAAGGTTTCGTACATTATATGTATGAGAAATATATGTCCGAGTGTGTGTGCGTGATGGTCACCAAGAGACAGAATGCTTTGTCATCGACAACGAGTATATCTGCCTAGTTTCAGCTTGATCGGATTTTGGGAAGTGTGTTAATTTCCGCTTCCAAGATTTGAATGAATTCATTTCTTTATAGTATGCTGAGATAGACGCTTACCTTATCGATCAAGCATCTATTGGGTGTCATCTTGAATAAAATAAAGATGGTTATATTTCATGCAATTTACGTTTATTGAATTAACGTTACATATTCACACGACACTAAATCAGAGGATATATAGGCAAATCACGCACACGAGCGGCTAGCCCGAACCAGTACCCAGCAGAGAATGGCGGCTGCTCAAAACTCTACTCAGTAGGTAAGTAGGGCGCTGCTTTCGTCGGGGATACCATAGGAGAAAAATCACAGACATATGAATATTAATAGACTAGAACTTAAGGGTGAGGGGTAAAATCAATAAAATCATTATTATATCACCATTTAGTTCTTAAAAGTAAAATCTGTTTTTGAATGAATAGACATTTTTACATGGGAGCGCAAATTACTCGCCACGTTATAAACAAATTTGCGAAGTCAAAATTCGGCAAAAAAAATTCTTCTACTTTCAGAGTCGAATATTTTGTTTACGTATTTAGTTAAGACACTTCTATAAATGTTCATAATTTACTTCCCAGTAACAACGATGCGCACACTTGAGAATCGCTACATTCGACCAATGTTGGAGGGTTGTTACAACCGCTCTGTACCTATTAATAATAAAATATTGAAATCTTTAAGAAAAAATATAACATTTCACTTTTAAGAAGGTAATAGAAAAGTAAAACAACTAAAAAAACAAATGAAATTATATACACACAGCTTTTACCAGCGATTCCTAAGAGTATTTGGAGTAAAAATTTGGACATCATTTTGCCTTCTGATGACACTTTTTCAATTAAAAACAAAAAACATGATTTTCTATCACACATCGCCACTCGGTATAAACAAGCGCATTACGTGATATGCACTCCTCCTCGTTCCAGCAGTACCGTACATACGAAACAAGCGCGTACCTAACACATGGTCCGTTGCAACCAAAGATAATATGTGATCGGTGGCGACGTGCGATAGAAAAATATAATATTTTTAATTTTAATAGATAAAAAAATATCATCGGACAGCAAAATGACAGATACATTTTTCATTCCAAACATGCTCACTGTATCTACATTTTACTTCCAAACATACCAATTTTTCACAATTAATAACCAACCATTTATCCTATATTAAATGTTGTTTATGAATTGTGTAAAATTCAAAACTCGTTTAGTAATAACGCCATTAAAATGGAATAAATTTAAGAATGATTGGTTTATTATCCTTTATTAATACGACGAAGTTCCAGCAAGATATAACAAATGAAAAAATAGAAAATTATCGAAGGAAGCAAACACTTTGTGGCTTGACACAAATGAAAGAATATCTTTGTTTTAAACCACTTTATTACATTTATATACGTCGACCGGTTTTGGTTGAACTCAACTTTCATCAGGACAGTACAAATATAAACAGTTTATATTTGTACTGTCCTGATGAAGGTTGAGTTCAACCGAAACCGGTCGACGTATATAAATGTAATAAAGTGGTTTAAAACAAAGATATTCTTTCATTTGTGAAAAAATAGAAGTTTCAAATGATACGATTATGGATTTTATCAAAGCGCAAAAGGCGAAGGCACATCCCTGATTCTTATGCAATATTCTATTTTGCGTCCAGATGTATCTCGATGTGATAGTATATTTTTCTACAGCTGATCCATATTATACGATGTGAATAAGCTTAAAATAATGCTTACATATGGAATGTAATACGACAATTGGGTTTATTCTCTTTTTCACATCTATTTTTACAAGTTTTCATAGCACAAGCCACCATTTTGCCGTGTTATTTCGTAAAATGCCTCGACCGTAGCTCGACGCTAGTTCAAACAAGAATGATGACGTCACATATTCTAGACTCACGGGAGGCCATACGCGAGCCCAGCCGGCTCCAATGGAACCGGTATGGGGAGTGGGGAATAATACGCTTTTAATCACTTAGGGCAGGTCTACTAATATTCATATGACTATGAGAAAAATAGTATTCTGTGGCTACTGAATGCGCGCGTGGTGATTGCCTAGAAAGGCGAGATTAGAATAGATATATTAAAAATCGTAATAATAATATATTTTTGTATTTTTGATTTTGATATGTGGTCAAAATGACACGTTCGCTTTTATTCGAACGGACGGAGCTATATCCGAACCGTTTAGGAATGGGCGGTTTGTTTTCGTTTTTAAGCCCAACAAATGTGAATGAAAATATTATAAATGCTAAAATATATTTTATACTTGAATAATTATTTTAAGAGCGTTATTATCCAGAAACGGAGAACAAATACATTTTTTAATTAGATTTTTATAATATTTTTCCATTGAATTTTCGAACAAAGGCGTTTTTATGAAGAAATTAAAACGTTAATTCAAAACTACATAATGTTTAAATTTTTACCCCCTCACCTTCTGCAGCTATGAAATAACCATTTACTTTATATTAAGGGTTGGTTATTAGTTGTGTAGGGTTTGAAATACATGGATTAATTTTTTTACATTATGTTGCTTACAAAAATATTGTTGGTATGTAAAATAACTATAATGTATTGGTCACCATGAATGAGAAGTTGCCTAGAATGGTGATTCATGTGTTAATGACTTGTAAATGTCAATTAAATATCATGTTTTTATAAATTAAATAAATAAATAAACATTGTTGGTATGATAATCAGAATCAGAAAATAAATTTTAAATTTTCCAGACATTTTTAACTATGTGTGTAATCTGTGAAAATACGCTTTTTTATGCCTTTATTTTATATTTTAAACGTTGTCCCTAACTAACTAACTAACGGTATGGACCACCAAACAACTCGGTCTTGGCACACACTCCTTGCCTAATTCACATTCATACATCGTCTATTATTATGATCTTTAAATGGCCCGACTCAAGTATCTGATTCGCTTGGTCGTGCCATGTCTTCCTCGGGCGTCCCCGACTTCTGCTACCATTCACATTTGCATCATATATTCTCCTTATACTCCTTTCTTCGGTGTCCTTAATTTGTGAAAATACGCCATTATGTTACATTTTGACGGTATCCCAAATCTGTGAAAATACGCCATTATGTTACATTTTAACGGTATCCCTAATCTGTGAAAATACGCCAATATGTTACATTTTAAAGGTATCCCTAAACTGTGAAAATACGCCACTATATTATATTTTTTAATGTTTTCCACTTAAATTTAAAAAAAGTCCATATTCGAATGTTGGTGTTATTTTGTAATGTAATATTATCCTCGAAAACAACTCTCTGTTAAATCTGAAACACTTTAAATGAGCTTAATTCTTATATCAAAGCATCTTACATAAATTTTTCGAAGCTTAGTTTGTAAATGAATATTTTAACCTAGATTCTAATTCTGGTCGTGCAAAGATAATCTTCAGGATGCTGGGTAAGTGAAAAGAAATGTTAGCGGAAGCGCAAAGAGAGGAAGGACTCATCCCTAGGTAAACATTACTGTTGATTGCATCTTCAGACGAGGGTGTAATTAAAGGATATACTTTTGGGGTGGGGAATGTTGGCAGGGCCGGATTAGTTGCGACAATTGTTTAGCAAATGTGTGTCTCAATTTTATGTGAATACCGCATAAAAGTCGCAACTGCTCCCCACTCTCCGCAGCTGGTGGACAGTAGAAGTATGTTCTGAAGAGAGTGGGGAGGGAAGGAGATGGGGTGGGAAAAAAAGTTATTAATTCAGTTCAAAGATTTAGATTTATTTTTGATTGATTTTATTTTGTCACTTTCACACTGTCTCGGCGTTCAATGCCATCATAAAACTGTGGTTTATGACGCCGAACTTCCTGTGACATTAAAAAACTGCTTAAAACTTACAAATGATGTGATTTAATTGCTTTGAATAAATAAAAAATAATGGTGACATATTAATAAAGCAATAAGTAATTTAAAAATTAGGTAACATAATATATTTTTATAACGTCATAGCATCAATAAAGGATTTCTCTTAGTAACTACACGATTTTCCCACGTTTTATTTAACAAGAAACAATATGGCGTCTAATTTTAGTAGATTAAATACAATCTCGGAGATTTCTAAACACAATATAAATAATGCTGCGTGTAACTCAAAATAGTTCATCAACGAATTCCAGACGTTAAAAGCTGTGCAAATTTAATTTAACTTGAGTAAAATTGAGTAAATGATATTCATGGCGCTTTAAACACTATTTTAGTCCGGGTCTGTTTTCTTGCTAAGGAAGAAGTATTCTCGATAAGCTCAGTCGGTAAGAGGGAGGGAGAACAAGAAATGGATTAGAAGAGCTCGGCAAACAGGAAGAGAAAAAGAGGAGGTGGCGGGAAAACGATAAACGAAACCCGTTTAAAAAAGGAAATGCTTTTTGAGGGGTTCTTAATTTATCACAAATCAAAGGAAGAATTATTTTACTTAGCACCAGCGAGGGGAAACTAATACTCTTGAGATTATTCAGATTAAACACTAAACAAATTACACAGTCTATACCAAGAAGCATTCAATATTAGTAACATTTCTCATCTACCATATTTCCATTTCGTTATAATAGTTTTATGATTTGTCACTTTCAACTCAATAATCTTAATAAACTAGTCGCTCTGTTGAATGTATGGAGTATTTTTGTAGCGGGTGAAGGTCGTACACAATAATGATACATGATCTTGTACTGATATTTATCGGGGAGCTGCTATTAACAAAAGAGGGACAATCCTAGTATGCATCGCCTTTTATACCATCTCGCAAGCATGCTATCTCGCTTGCACTTACACACATTCACACAGATATCACATTCTGTGAACGGTAGATATTGCGTCTAAAAAGTGTTTCTAAATTTGTTATTATTTCTCTGGATAAATAAAAATGTTAATGTTCATTTGTTCAAAAGTTCTTCACCGATTGCTTTGAAATTTTGACCCAACGTTGTAGTCGAATATGCGTGTGTTTTTATGTACCTATATTATACAGATGTCATCTGTGATGTTTTTTTGAAAAACAGCGCCAACTGACGTAAAAGCAACACGCGTTATTGTTTGTCTATCTGCATAGACAAATTGAGCCACAGCAAAGCGTGACGGGGTACAGCTAGTCATACTATATACAACTTGATTTTTTTTTAATGATATTTTTATGTTCCATTTTGATCTCATTTCTATATACTTCTTTGTTTACGATAAAATTATATTTAGAGCATGATTACTTATCTTGTTCTTTTGTAATTTTCACATTCATCTATTCTCTTTATAAATGCTTGTATTGTATTTAGTTTGTACATAAACAATCATTTTTTTGATAAATTTAATCCAAAAAGGGGAACGAATAAATTTTCTTTTTAAATAGTAGATAATATTTGACCCTTGTAGTTTTGAACAAATGCTTTTTTATGAAGAAATTAAAACGTTAATTCAAAACTATATCGATTCATAATGTATATATTTTCACACCCTCACTAATAGGCGTATTTTAGATTTTGTGCAGATGAGAAACAACCATTTATTCTACATTAAGGATTGGTTATAAGTTGTGCAGGATTTAAAACGCTTATATTAGTAAGGCATAAAATCTTAAATTATATAGTTTACGCCTAATACAAAATAACTATAATGTATTGGTCACCATGAAATAGGCAGTTGCCTAGTATGGTGATTCAATAAATCAATGCTTTTTTAATGGCAATTAAATACCATGTATTTTATAAATAAGTAAAAATAAAATTAAGCAAAACCAAAAATTCCTCTGAAATCATAAGATTTGTAAGTAGGTACTTAAACACCTACCTAATTAATAATAAAAACTATATCATTTTAACTATTTCTATGTAAAAGCACCTAAAAAGGCGTTAATAAATAAATAAAAATGCAAAAAATTTAAAAACTACAGAAATCGCTGTGGTCGGTCAAAAAAATGTTAATTCAAAAATATATATTAACTGAGGTATACACTCAGCAACCTTCCTTTACCCCATTTCTTTCCCTCCCCGCTCTGCATGTATATTTTCTTTTTGATGTTATAATGTTCTTAAGACGAGACAGTTAAATAAAGCCAGAATCTTAAAGACGTAAGTAAAGCAGCCGTGCACAAAAATATTCGACGCGCGGCCCTGGTGTATTGGACAGACCTGCGGTTGAATTTCCCTTATTTTAAATAAACTGGGAACTTTAACAAAATATGTGATGAAGTCAACATTCCCCAATTGGGGATGCCGAAATCCCACTGGCTCCGGACAGTTAGGATCAGTTGGATATCTTGTACAGTATTCGATAAACGGTAATCAATTTAATACAAAGTTTAGTTTCACTCATAACAACAAAATATTATATTAAAAAAGTTAATTTTACTAGAATACGGTTAAATAAAAGAATCTATGAACTTTTTAAAAATAGAATGAAACACTTGAAGGTTGTTGAAAGGTTACATGCTTTGCGCTTGCTGGGTTAAGGATCTTTTATTAGGTAGGTACTTCGTAACTGGTTTTGATTGGAGGAAAAATATTGGACCAAACCTAATTGATTTTAATTTGATTTCGAGAAGGGTTTTCCATTTTCGTTTTTTTAGTTTGAATAATCGAATTAAAAAAAGCGAACTTTTTTTATTATTTGAAATGGAAAATACGAAATATTCTTTTGCATAAAATTGAATAAAAATATCCCGTGTTAATTACGACATTCTGTTGGTCATAAAATTTAATAACACCTTCATCATTTCTTACACCGAGAAGAAAAAAATTACAAGAAATATTCAAAATGTTTAATGGTAATCA
Organism: Hesperophylax consimilis; assembly: GCF_061612785.1. Taxonomy (NCBI): domain Eukaryota; kingdom Metazoa; phylum Arthropoda; class Insecta; order Trichoptera; family Limnephilidae; genus Hesperophylax; species Hesperophylax consimilis. The sequence continues at coordinate 9,280,818 of NC_142856.1, read as the reverse complement.
AAAAAAGTTAAAAACAATAATTTCTGCCGCTGACCTTAAGAGTGCACTGTCTTTGGAAGGCTAAAATCAATAATCCAGAGAGTTTTTTTTCTTACCTTCCTAACAGAGCCTTAAAAATTAAAATAAATGATCGTATTAAAAAAATAGTAGTATAAGTAAAAACGTAAATAATATAAATGATAAAATATTTAAAGTTTTTTTTATTTTTCATTCCATTTTTATTTTTCATTTATTTATAGATGATTCAATTATTTCATTTGAGTCTAGTTTGCCTTTGATGCAAAATCGTTGAAAAATTCACTGAATAATTATAATAATGTGATTTTTCGGCCTTGGCATGATTTGATCTCAAAGTTGAAAAAGGTACTTGTAAATAATATTCTTCATCAACAAGTACACCAACAATTTCATAAGGAAAATTCCTAGCAAAATAATCACTTTGATTTCGCATTCTGTATAATCTCGTATGTTTGTTATAGGGGTAGGTAATACAAACATCCCGAAACCGTAACGCGAACGAGGAATGAGGTATTGTGACTTTTTATAAAGCGGTTTATTGTTTGGGCGGAATTTGGTTGAAGGTATTTCTCGTTCTTTCCATATAAAAGGAGTTTGTTTCAAGAGCAAAGAAGCTGCAGAAAAAACTAACACAATACACAATAAGACGTCTCAATACAGAATCCGCCCGGGTAAACTTTTATTCGAAAGGAGTGAAGCAAGAAAGGGATAAACTATACTAGAATCTAGAAGTACAAAAGAGAAAGGATCAATAGAAACTGGTTGGATTCTGATAACACAGCTCAAATGTTATATCAAGACTTTTCTACTAAGTAAAACACCAACTCTAAAAAAAGCTTCAATCAATTGTACTAACAACATTTATTGCTAAGTCGTTTTGATAAAACTTTTCGAATAATGCGAAAATTTTACTGCAGGTTTCGAAGACTGCTTTACACTTAATGGAAAACGGTTTAGAGCAAGGGCTGAAAGCCATTTGATGCTTTATTTAAATGTGTAATGAATACATAAATAAATATTGGTTTGAGTTACCTCCGGCTAGTGTTACTTAGTTTAGGGGTTCAAGTAAGTACGTTTAGAACTATGCCTTCGGCAAATTTATCCGGTATATTTAAACATAATTTTTTAGATACACTTAGTGATGTTACACGGAAAAAAAAGTATGGTTGATTTATTAAAATCCTGTTAAAAATGTGATAGCATTCTATTTTCTTACAAACTATTAGTTGTATCATAATATTTCGGAACATGTGTTCATACAGCTGAGCTTATCCTGTTATTTAATTATTTTTTTATCCAAATAACATATTCGAGTTTTACTGATACTTTATTCGACCACCACAACACGCCTAGTCTGGTGGTCTTAACATACCCATAAAATGTAATAACCAAACACACTGCATAAAGAGAATGCAAATAAAAATAAACTTTGTTGGGAAATCTTCCTGCAGTCCCGTTTTTAACAGGAATACGAATAATTTGAACAGATATTTAATATATTAGCAATATTTTATATCAGTTAGTTTTTTTTATTTTCTAGGAGAATCCAACGCCTAATATATAGTTTCTTCAATTCTTGCTGCAGAGTCTCCATTCTCCATCTTCGTCGAATGTCACAGCGGTGCTGCCAAGGTCTAATATCTATGAGAGGATATTGTGTCAGCGCTTTGTTAGCAGTAGACACATACCTGGACGGATGACGAACCTCTTGCTGGTACTGTTGGTGGACGCGGTGGACTCTTTCGCTGTAGCAGCTGGTCCAGTTTCCTCACCACCTAGGATTCTTGCTGCAGAGTCTCCATCTTCTATCTTCGTGTCACCTGTACTTCATCACCTGTTCCTATTCTTCATTTTATTTACTTAATTTCAATTTATTTTTGTAATATTTATATTTTTTGTAATTCCTGCATCAACTTTAAAGCGCCCCTAAGGTGATATCTCACAAAAACGGCAAATACTATAAATAAATAAATATATTATGATACCCAACGCGTTTACAGAAAATAAAAGTGTTAATTTCAATTTCAACAGAAACTGGTCCTATAATGCAATGGGGGTCGCGACCCGGGTCTTAATCGATGAAATTGTAGTAGTTCTGTTCGGACATGATATATTACATTATATTTATTTATTGTTTAAAACATTTAGAGAGTGCTTACAAATATTACATAAGTGAAATTGAGTTTGGGATGTGCGTTGATTCCAATAAAAAATACAGTGTGTGGCAAGCCTACGCACGACGGAAGTGAAACTTTTAGTATTCTTCTCTCTCTCTTTTCATTTCATTCTCTCTTTTTTTCTGTATATTGACATATTTATAAGAGGTATGTGATAAAAAAATAAAAGTTATAAAAATATGGGATTCTGATACTTCTGAAATGTCAACCAAATTTCAGAAAAAATGCGTATATGTCTGCATGTGATTACCAAAAGTTCATAGAGTGCATTCTTATCGACAACGAGTGTATCTACCGAGTCTCTCTCGATCACATATCGGGAAGTGGGATAATTTCCATTTCCAAGATTCCGTTTTACTTAAACAATCATTCATTCATTTACAATATTAATTTCAGAAAACAAAAGTTAAAATCAGTTAGATTTATTTAGAAAAGTAAAGTTAAATGCATAATAAATGTATATTTTTTATTTTTATACCAAGTACATAACAGTTATATTAATTTAATTATTGAAGACAATATTAGCGATTCTTCAACGAAAATTTCTTACATATGATCGATGGAGATATGGACCCATTAGCTTAGTTGATAGAGCGGCGCCCAGATAAGACGAGGGTCCTGGGATCAAGTCCTAGATGTGACCTATCTTTTTTTGAAATATTTTTGTATTCAATTTTCGTTCAAGAATCGCTAATATTGACTTCAATAATTAAATTTTACAATTTGAGGTATTACTCATTAATTTATTTAAAAAAAAAATTATCTTTTAATCATAACAACAAACTGACACAGTTAAGGATTATTGCATATCTGCATGCGTATTTGCCTTTTGAAGCAAGCAATGTTCTTAAGACGAGACAATACCCTAAAATAAAGCCAAAACCTTAACGACGTAAGTGAAGCAGCCGTGCACGAAAATATACGACGCGCTGCCCTGGTGTATTTCACTGACCTGCGGATTCATTTTCCGTATGATAACTCTAAAATAAAGTGGGAATCTTAACGATATAAGTGATGAAGTTGGGTAAAAACAATATTCGGCCCGGCGTAATGGACGGACTTAAGATTGACTTTGCCATAGCAGGCCTAGAAAATCTGTTAAGAAGATTTATTTTAATTATTTCTGATGAACGTTTTACTAAAATTTGTTCATTCTAACATTCTTTTACATATAGTCTGGTAAAATTTTATTTTTTAACTTATTAAATAAACACTAAGGTATTGTAAACTAATCGTTGCCACACACTTAAGAGATTGAGTTGGCGTTGCATGGTTTTTATCCTGGTGTACCTGCTACAACATTGTATTGACCTCATGCCTCTGTTCTAGATTATTTCCATTCTCTTAATTTGGGTTTTGTTACTCAGAAAGATTACACTTGTGCAGTAATTCAGATGGGATGCTACAGTGGTATTGTAGACCAATATAATAATAACCTTGTTTTAATGTCCAATTTTCTCTTTATCCTACTTAAGTAATTAACATTTTTCGCAATTTTTTTAATTTAAAATTTCAAAGTTAATGTTAAATTATAACATAATATCGATTATGATTCCCAAGTATTTTATTTCTTTTACTTCTTCAATATTTTGATTGTCTATATTTAGGATAGTATGAACGTTAAGTTTTTTTCCCTAATACCATGAAATTACTTTTAGTTACATTTAATTTCAATTTATTTATGTTTAAACACTTAGATAATTCATTAAGTTCATTTTGTATTTTTGACGATGCATCTTCACTGTTATTTGCTATAATATATAAAAGTGTCTCATGTGCAAAAAAGTTTGATGGAACAGTACTTTAGGCACTTCACTATATCATTAATATATAAAATAAATAGGAGCGGACCCAAAACAGATCCTTGAGGAACTCCGAGGTTGATTTCTTGTTCTTCAGAAATAGCATCTCTAATTTTGGTTCTTTGTTTTCTATTTTGTAAGTAATCAATAAACCACTGCAATTCATTGGCACGAATTCCTATGTCATTCACTTTCATTATTAGTCTTTCTCTGTCTATCGTTTCAAAAGCACGTCTAAAATCCAAGAACACTGCTATTGTAATTTTCTTCTGATCCATAGCTGTTCTGGTGTACGCATTAATTATAAACATGACTATTTCTAAATAATAACGTTTTAATATCAAACGTGAAATACGTTGAAATACGCTAACCACATTTTTATTTACTTTTTTACTCCAATCGTAGAAAAAATCAGAGAATATTTATTATAATTATAATATATAATTATAATCAAATATTTCGAAAAAATTATCAATTTGTTTAGGGAATTTGTAAGAAAACTGTACCTTCACTTTTATCTCATTCATATAATAAAAAATAAGAAATAATTTTTAAAGTTAAACCGATTGTTACGATAATGGCGCAAAATATGAATTATTCATTTAAGCACTTTTAGCATTTTATGGATTCCAGTCTAAATATTTGAGACAATCTGGAAATAATAATAATTTCTCTTTTAACGTTTCTAACGTTAAAAAAATATCTAAGATAGAAATACCTTTATAAAATATGGACGCTCGGTCACATATGACCCTCAAACGCTGGAGGGGTTAAATGAAATGGATTTGCTTAAATTGTCTGACAGAAGGATTTACACCGACTTAGTATTTACATATAAAATTATAAATTATGCATTTAATACTACAGAATTTCATTGATAAGCTTTTAGATTTCCCTACGTACTACAAGAAGTGGGGATTTATTTCAATACAGAAATTATGATAGGGAAGGGCGGGGCTAGTTGAACCGAGGGGCTTATTGGGCCACGCCAATATTTTCGGAGCCGAAAGACTAGATACCAAGGAAAAAGGTACTAAGTCAAGGTTAATCAATTTGAAATTGGTGTTTAATTAACTTTATCTTGTAAATTGTAAAATTGTAAAATTTAGTCGTATATGAGTTATCCGATGAAATTTGAAATAAAACATTGTAAGGGCTAATTGAACCATTTGATTCAACTTCCCCATTCAGATTCCTTACTGTAATTTTATACGTAGTGCATTTATTTTACTCGTCAACACATCAATAATACCGATTTTTTAGATGCGTACACGGTATACCGACAACAGGAAAAAAATGTTTCTTCAATATCAGCAATAATACTGTAGCATCTACATCTAGAAGTGGCGTTTACTTTTCACCTGAGACCGTTAGATCATTTCCAAAGACAAGGCCTCTAAAACAGCTGCAAACAGCGAGGAAGAAAAGAAGAGCAGCTATTTTAATAGAAACTCCTGAAAGGATTTGGTAGTGAAATATTTTGACTTGTCAAATATTATTATTTTTTAATGATAAACTTTTTTTAATAATGATAATGATTCTCTTGCATAATAGCAATCTAAGAAGCAAAAGACGGGAACACATAAGGCAATTAAGAAAAAAGTCTTCACATTGTCATACTAATCATCCGACAATTGTGAAGAATATCCTTGCCTAATTTGTGATGAGATTTATACAGAGAGCTTTCCAGGAGAAGAGTGGGTTCGTTGTCACGCCTGTATAAAGTGGGCACACCAAAAGTGAACATCTGGAACTATTCCAATGTTTATTTGCCGATTTTATCGATTAAATAATTCTAAAAATACTTACCTGTTTTATTATACTCGTTTTTTTTAGATAAAATAATCGTTCTATTACCTAATTGTGTATTCTTTCATTATTTCAATAAATTTACTTAAATAACTTTTTTATTTTTATTAAATCACGAGTGTGAATGATAATACAGATATGACACTATATTGTTCAACAAGCCCCGTGGGGTGGTTCAACTAACCCCACTTATGAGGCAAGTTGAACCATTACTCCTTCTGCGTGAAAATTTAAATATCTTGCATAAGGTCATATATTATATCATTTCATGAATAATATTATAAAGCCAGATAATGAAGCTATCTTAATAAATTGATAAAACAAAAATATCTATAAGAGTTTCGAATCTGGGATCAAATTAGCAAAATCATGTTCAACTAGCCCCGTCTTACCCTACTAACTACCATATGTATTTCTCATGGTCTAGAATACTACTTATAGAGGGAAATAATTATACCTTTCCAGTCGGTAAGTTAGTCAGTTAATTAATCATTTGTTTTCTGACTCTTTGATTTCGTTGCTCCGCAAATTTTTCTTATGATGAAAAGCGCTCCCTGATTTCAAAAGAGTTAGGAACCACAGATCTATGTTTAGAAGCGCTCCCTGATTTCAAAAGGGTTAGAAACCACTGATCTATAGTGAAAAGCGCTCCCTGATTTCAAAAGGGTTAGGAACCACTGATCTATGGTGAAAAGCGCTCCCTGATTTCTAAAGAGTTAGGAACCACTAATCTATGGTGAAAAGCGCACCCCGATTTCAAAAGAGTTAAGATCCACTGATCGTACGATCTATGGTAACTGATAAATGGAATAAGGTCAAGAATTCATAGTTCCCTGTTAACAATCAGTGCTCGGGGTATATTTAATGATTAAAAAACAAATATTTGTTTTTTCTGCAATCCTGACCTTTGACGTACATTTCCTTCTTCCTTTGAAGGCGCAGGACGAAGGGTGGAATACATTAGTCCCTTTGTGCGGGAAAAATTGACATTGATATTCAAATAGGCAGCTTTTTCAATGGAGACATCAAACCCATCTAGCCTTTGAAATTCGCAAATAAATAATGTATTTTATTGACAGAATACGGCGTATTGCAAAGGTTTACATATTTATTTACATTTAAATCTGAAGGCGTTACTTGAATATTGGTTAGGAAATAAAAGATTTATGTATTAAAAAACTGCAAAACATCGTAGTTTTGCGTTTTATCAGTAAGCGTTTATTTGCAATCGTATTGTGCTTTTTTGAAATAATTTCTCGCGGGTTTATCGCAGGCCTAGTTACAAGTTTTTTTAAACGGCTATCTAAAAATACTGAAAACTCTTACAACCGCTTGAACATATATACACGGTGCCTGGAAACTCGCAGTACAAACGTGTAACTAGTGAATGTACATCACACACGGAAAACCGAAGAAAATCTTTTTATCTGAGTATTTCGTCTTTTAAAAAAAAAACTTTTTTTTTTCTTCGGCAACTAAGAATTATAAAAACGTTTGAAGCTGCGTCTATGCTTCGATTTATTTTTGAAATACATTAAACAGCTGACATTAACCCTCCTAGCAAACGATTTTTTTTAAATTTGACCTGAAAAATTTGACTTCGGACTCGATTTACTCGAAAACGAAAGCTCAAATCAAAAATTGCTTTTATAAAATTCGACCCTTAATGTGATGTAGATTCACCCGTTTCCCGTTTACTGCTATAAGTTTCCGGACACATACAGAAAGATTAAGCATAGATCAGTTAAGGCACATTAAAACACTAATAACCTCACGGCGATCCACACGATTATTATGTTTTTCCACAGTGTTTACGCCGAAATGTGTCAGTAGTTACCGTATTACGCATATGACTGTTCTGTATTATTGCTCTTTATCATTTAATGCACTATCCGCCCCTTCTTTTCTTTTATCTCATTGAACTATTGTATTCTATTAATTTACTGTAAATATTGACATTACATTTTTCAGTATTGTGCAGAAGACACTTGCCTCCAGCTGCAGAATTTTATCTTTATGTTTTTATTAACTTTTACTTCTGTATTATTTGTGTGTTAATAGTAAGTACTTGTATACCGCTTCCTAACACCGTATGCAGGGTTTTTGGAGGATCTGTATTAGTAGTTACTGATAAAGAGCAATCAACATGTAAATTAAACGTTTAAAATCACAACCGTCAAATTATCACATCGTGATAAATCCAGAAGAACCTAAAAACTTCTATTGAGTGTTAGTGGTGTTCGAACACACATCATGCGGTTTCAAAATAAAATGTTTGAATCCTGGCTCTGCTATTGGCGGGAATAAAACAAAGCTACCGGGAACCAATGGCGTGACGAAACACTCATTGTTTGTATTTGTAAATTATTCACACCCTTATCGCTTAAATAAATTAAATCCCATTTAGTTGTATATATAAGTATCCATAAATACGCGCAAAAAAACCTTTCCGATTATCCTTTGAATAGTTTTAACAATTAAAAAATGTTAAAAGTTGACTAGAGATTAACTTTTCATCTCGGTTAAAATTACCTTCTTTTGAAATACATTCACTTTGCCAGGGTAGAATTACAGAGGCGGTGGAACCTCAGATGTAATAAACCCAAGCCAGCTTGTTGTTCCTTGCCAGGTTTGTTGAATGGTTGATCCCAAGGGTCTCCTTTGGAAAATTTGGAAAAACCCAAAATTTTTCAAAAAATCATGGAAAACCTTGAAATTTTGCGTTATTTATTTATTTTATTTATACATGATTTAGAGAGTACATGTGTTTTTTTGTGATATTTCACCCTCCCTGCTAGGGATGACCCTGTATTCTAGCGGGTGAATTTTACAGTTTGCGGACATAGAATCTATACATTACTTTAATATAAAAAAGAAAAATAACGAAAACGATGTACGGCTAGTTTGGGTTGCAAGAAGAGGATGGAGAAGTTAGAGGAAAACGATGAAGATGTAATATTTGAGATTTTATTAGTAAATAGATCACAATAATTAATTATGTGCAAACTATAACGCTAAGTTTGGAAATAAAGATATATTATGTTTTGTCTTAAAGGTGATTACATTGATAGAGTATAGAATGAATAGGTATTGAAGTTGTAATGTATTCCGTATGTAAGGATCAATGGGAGAATGGGGTTTTTAGGTTTTCAGGGAGAAGGTTAAAGATTTTAAGAGCTAGGAAGAAAAATTGTCTTTGAGCTGACGTGGTATGTAGTGAATGGACTTTTTAGTGACCGTTGGTTATTGTTCTGGTTGTTTTTTATTTGCAATGACTTATTTCCTCTCTTTATAATTAAGTTTATTTTCTCTCTTTATAATTAAGTTTATTTGTGAATACTCTACTGCTACCTGCCAACTGGAATCAGAGATAATATATAGAGCCTGTTAGAGGCTGAATGATACGAGGAGAGAAGAAGAAAAAGATTGGGAAGTGCGTAATTATTCAGATCTGGTCGTCAAACACAGCCAGTTCAAGCAACATTTTGATTCTGAATTGTGGACTTTCACTAGGGCGATACTGAGAGTATCACTTTGGAATGTTCCGCAAGTATAATGTGATATATATTTTTTTATGAAGTAAATGTGAAATAATTTCATTTTTATTCATTCAAATTTACTGAGCACGTCGGGATTCGAACACGTTTCGTTCGAATACGTTATTAAATACCACGGAAACCTCAATCTTCAAAATAACCAGATCTTCTACAAATTACACCCCAAATGTTCCAGTAAAATATATCTACAAAAAAAATACTTTTCTATTAAATTTTATAACCACATGCCTACCTTATTGAAACAAACTGCAGATAAATACATCAACACATAAAAACAAACGAAAGTTTTCAGTCCATCAAAAAAAAATATCCCTTGCTCACTAACTTTCATCTTTGATGTTACTCCAATTGCAGAAATTAGGCGCAAGTAAAAAATACTAAATATTTTTAAAAATTCCTTTAATCACTAACTTTTATCTTTGGTGTTAATCTAATTGCGAAAATTAGGCGCAAGTTGAAAACAACTAATATTAAAAAAAAACCCTTTTCACCAACTTTCATCTTTGATGTTACTCCATTTGCAGAAATTAGGCCAAGTAAAAACACCTGATTTTGTAAAAATTCCTATAATCACTAACATTCATCTTTGATGTTATTCCAATTGTAAAAATTAGGCGCAAGTTGAAATCATCTAATAATTTAAAAAAAACATCCTCTGTTCACTAACTTTTACCTTTTTTTTTTTTTTGTATTAGGCAATTCACCCTAAAGAGAGTGCTTTGTGCCGATTGGGTTAAGATATATGGTTAAACTGATGTGAAACTTTTACCTTTGATGTTCCAATAGATAAGTAAAAAACACCTAATATTTGAAAAAAATTCTCTGTTAGTTAACTTTTATCTTTGATGTTGTTCGAATTGCAGAAATAAGGCGAATGTTAAAAACACCTAATATTTAAAAAAATTCCTCTGTTCGTTAACTTTTATCTTTGATGTTACTCTAATTAATATCTTATCTTTAAGGATTGGAATAATGTATATAACATAGCAAATTTGGGAATCTCGCAAGTGAAAACATGGCTAGACTCAAACATACTTACACTTAACATATCAAAGACAAAATTCACAACATACAGTATAAATAGCACGGGACAGCCAAAAAACAATACAAACACCATAAAAATACACGAATGTTTAAACACCAACATCTGCGATTACCCTCCTCTAGAAAAAACAGAACAAATAAAGTATCTAGGAATCGTAATTGACCATAACCTTAGATGGATACCTCACATCAAACATATCACAAATAAACTTCTCAAAACAATCCACATTTTCCTTAACATAAGAAACATATATAAAATAAAACAATTGAAAACAATATATTTTGCACTCTGCCAATCAATAATAGAATATGGAATTATTGCTTGGGGAGGAGCAACAAACTCGGCTATCAATTACATAGAAACCGCACAGAAAACGATCTTAAAGGTAATACTAAAAAAACATAGACTGACCGATACAGACCAAATATTCAACAGCTGTGACGTACTAGATATACGCCAATTATACGTTAAAACACTACTAAACTACATTTTTAACAAAAAAAATAAATTTCAACATACACAAAATAACACTAACAGACCAGTTAGACAAGCGTACAAAGAAAACATTAAAACTCCAACAGTAAATTCAACATTTGGACAAAGACACTACCAATACCATGCTATAAAAGCTTTCAACAGTCTAAAAATTGAAATTAAAATTGAGGAAAATAAAAATAAATTCACACACAAAATTACAAAATGGATTAAACAACAAAAAAGACAATATTACCAAAATGTCATAGCATAAAATAAAAATAAAACCTACACGTAACACACAAAACCAACATAAACACACATCACTCACAAACACACAAGATTATTTTCATTGTATTATTTTTTTAATTTTAAATGTATTATTATGTATTTTTATTTTTAATTTTAAATTTATTATTTTCTTTTCAAATTTACTATCTTCTCTTTAAATGTAATATGTAGATAAGATTTTCATATTATAAAATGAAGGCCTCAGCACGGGCAAGCCACCCAGTGAGGCCTACATTACTGGAAAACATAAATTGTAACAAAATAATGTACCAAATAAAAAAAAATAAAAAAAAAATAAAAATTGCAGAAATTAGGCGCAAGTAAAAAACTGTAAATATTTTTAAAAATTCCTTTAATCGCTAACTTTTATTTTTGATGTTAGTCTAATTGCAGAAATTATGCGCATGTTAAAACATCTAAAATCTTAAAAAACTTCTATGTTCAATAATTTTCATCTTTGCAGAAAATAGGCGCAAATGAAAACACCTAACATTTAAAAAACATCCTCTGTTCACTAACTCTTATCTTTGATGTTACTCTAATTGCAGAAAATAGGCGCATGTTAAAAACACCTATTTTTTTTAAATAAATTAATGAATAAAACCTTAAATTGTATTATTTAATACTGGAAGGCAATAAATATTACCGGTTTTAAACGAAAATTTGAAAAAAAAAAATTAAATGTCTTTGATAAACTATCTAGATAAATCTTGCGATCATACATAAAAATATCAGCTAGTAAAATGTGCGTTAAGAAAATGATACTACGTTGATAGCTCTATTCGAAGTACGATACAGTTAAATATGACCGAAGAAAACAGGGCACCATTAGTTCAGTTGGTAGAGCAGCGCCCTGGCAAGGCGAAGGTCCCGGGTTCATGTCGTAGATGCAACCGTATTTTATTTTGATTTTAGTTTTTAAAATTTTCTTTTAAAAATCGCTACTATTGTCTTCAATAATTAAACCTTAATATTTTGTCACATCTTCAGTGTAATCACAATAATATATGATGTCTTTAAATTGTGTGTATTGGGTCATATTTACTCTATTCTGAGAGTGCTGTCCTTGTCAAACTAATCTGATAAACAGCTTTTTAACTTGCTTACGAATCTTTACCGTTTTTTGAAAAATCGTAATTTAAAAAAATTATTCGAATAGTCTTAGAGTTTTTAATATAAAAAATAACCTTTTAAATTAATTTAATTAATAAAAAAAAATATTTTTTACACTTTATGCTTTAAAATCTTAGGGTGAATTATTTGTTGGTGGGGGCGCCTAAGGAATAAGAAAATAAATAAAAAAGTTTTGACCGTTGAACTCAATTCTTTCAAGAAACATTTAAAATACATTTACTTTTTCAAATCAATTACAGAATGTTGTGTTTTTGTTTTTCTTAAAAAAATGTTGTTAGAATGTATTTAGAATGAATAATTTTTATTTTATCTTGTATGTAAGTACATGTAAATAATTTTAAAGAGACCCTTTCTTGTATTATAGTGGTGAACTTGTGATGGTTTGAACAATCACATAAATAAATTTTTGGAGTACATTCGTTTAGTTTATTTATGTGTTTGTTCAAACCATCACAGCCTCCCTTTAGTTCTAAGCCCAGCGGGTAATCTCGCTTCCACGTGTTAGTCGATGGGATTAGAAATAACTATAGGTAATTTACGTTTCTCGAATACCTCTGTATTTATTTTTATTTTAAATTTTATTTTAATTCTTCCAAAATGTTGAGCGCCCCTGTTCTTCGGTTTTTTCTTAGCAACCTAGCATCTGTTTATATTTTGGTTCCCGTGATTATCGGCTCGTTCTACTGGTGAGTTTTTTTCGCCCTCAGCTGTTTCAAGTGGTTCTGTGTCTCTATGGGTAGAAATTCAATATCTCATGTCACACTTGTTTATTTTAGAATTTTAAACTCCGAGTTAATTGTTTATTACATAACAGCACTTGACTTAGCTTTGTGTTTTTATATTTCTTGTTCCGAGCTAGTTGTATAAACAGTGTTTTTTTTTCATCTCAATGCGTTATTTGTATTATATTCGAGTGTTATTTATTTTCATGTTGATTTTTTTTTGTCTTCGGCGGTGATCCGATGGTTTTTTGTCTATATTCTTATCTTCGAGTCCGTTGTAGATAGTTTATTTTAAAGGTTGGCCATTAATCATGGAGGCAATATTCGTGTTTTGTTTATTCTATTTGCCTTTGAAGTACGGTGTCTCCGTTATCATTTTTGACGATACCATTTCTTTCGCTGTTATGTGAACTAATAAGGTTTATGAAATCCATTTTTTTTCTCAACAACAGTAATGAATTCAAGCCAGCTTGTAAATCTATCTCTCCTGGTTTGCGGCATCAAATGTAATGATCTGCACTTTTCAAACTTTTCCTTCTCTTCTTTCTACAATAAATTTTCTTTAAGTCCCATAGGTAACTTTTCCATAAGGCTTTGGTTATGTATATATCCGGGGTAGGAATATCTTCCCTGCCATCTTTACAAGCCTTTGCTCCCCTCTTTATTACACACCCCTTCAAGTGTGTACATCCTAGTTTGTCTACGTGTTTTACGACCTTGAACGTAATTATTTCAAGTGCTGTTATGTAATAAACAATTAACTCGGAGTTTAAAATTCGAAAATAAACAAGTGTGACATGAGATATTGAATTTCTACCCATAGAGACACAGAACCACTTGAAACAGCTGAGGGCGAAAAAAACTCACCAGTAGAACGAGCCGATAATCACGGGAACCAAAATATAAACAGATGCTAGGTTGCGAAGAAAAAACCGAAGAACAGGGGCGCTCAACATTTTGGAAGAATTAAAATAAAATTTAAAATAAAAATAAATACAGAGGTATTCGAGAAACGTAAATTACCTATAGTTATTTCTAATCCCATCGACTAACACGTGGAAGCGAGATTACCCGCTGGGCTTAGAACTAAAGGGAGGCTGTGATGGTTTGAACAATCACATAAATAAACTAAACGAATGTACTCCAAAAATTTTTTTGGAGCAGACTAACGACATAAGGTTTATTGCCTTGAAGTAAACACGTTCCCACGGGAAGGGAGAAAAGAAGAGATTGCAGGAGGGGCAGTCGGTTTTTGAACTTGGATACGTTGACAGCTCCGAGAAATCCATACAAATCAGAAGTGATGTGTGAAATTACAGTTAATTAGTGAATTCAAATGGTGTTAGAAAGTATTGTTGAATATTGAATTAAAGTGAAATATTATTGAACCGGTGTTTGTGTGAAGTGAAAGTGGTTGTACTCAGTGAGGATAAGAAACGATACTTATAACAGTGATAATGATTGGATAATTTGTAGAGCGCCGTTTTGTGAAAAATCACCTCAGGGGCGCGAGGTGTTGTGCAATCGCGATTGTGTTATAAAATTGTCTTGATTTAAGCGTCATTTTGTATACGGTTTGAATTAAATTACTTGTCTTAAAAACATGGAAATAATAATGATAATGATTGCGTTTAAAACAGAGTGAACGTATTTAAAGGCAGGAAGTGTTTGATCGGATTAGGGAGGAATTAAAGATTGGCGAGATGGCGTTCTATCTACGGAGACCGTAAACCAGAGAATCAAACAAATCATAAACTGCGGATTTGAATCCTGACAGAGATTAAGGAGGTACAATTTTATTTATAGAATTAGTTAATTACCCTTTTATAGGTTTAGGGAGGGGATCAAAAATTTAACAAATTGCAAGGATTTCGCTAAAAGGAGAAAATGATTAATGTAATGGAATGCCGGTAGGGAGGAGACCGTTAAACTAAACTGATTTAGCTATTTAGTGTGTAACCAGGTAAACTTCACGCTGAGATTGGGAGATGACTAACTGGGTGAGTTTTTTTTATATTATTTATTAAATTCCAGATGAAGAATTCATCCGAACAACAGAAACCAAGTTTACAACTCCTGCCACCCAAATTAATGTTTCAAAAAGGAATGTGCACGACAATATTATCTATCAGCTGTGAGCGGGGAACGGGCCAGTGACCTTTTCATATGTAGGCCGATAACGTTTGTTTAGGGGAATGCTTCGGACCGAGGGTCATATTGAGAATTTACCTACTGCCGATCTGTTATTCTTTTAAAAACCTTACGAATCAAATCGTGGCGTTGTCCCTGCGATAGGTATTGAATAGCTGACGAAAACATTAAAATAGGTACTTATTACAAATTAGGCCAAGCAATATAAACTCGCAGAATAAAAAACACCTATCTACAAAGTGTTGCGTGTCGTATCTTGTGATTGTCCTTTTTTATTTAACTTTATTCAAGCTTAAACTCTTTCACTTTTTCATTTTATAATCTCGATGTGTAGAGCCTTTTACATTATCTTTTTCTGTCTGTGCCACCTTTTATATTAAATCTTTTTGTCTATGGCACGTCATAGTGTAATATTGTCATTAATTTCGCATCTATAATATCTTGTGTCTGTATTCACGTCAAACATTGGTGTTTTGTTTTATATAGTTTGTGGTGATCGAGATCTTTTGTTTTATTCTTATTAGCATTGAAATTTACATAACCAGTATCAACCAACTCTCGCTTCTCTCTCTCGGTTTAATGTCTACCCTCTTCTGTGTAACATATTATAAAATACACCTATAAAATCGTACCTACGAAGCGAAGCGTCGTGCTCTGTCAAGCTATCGTTAATAATAGTAAACAACTTTATAATAAATCCGACGGAAGATAAAACGTAATCGTCGTTAAGAACAACGAAAGTTTAACACGTGGTAGTGTTCTCCAGTGACTTTTTAACATTTTACCATTGTTTTTTTAATAATATAAACTATAAAATTCACTGCATCCCAAACCAAAGTGTTGTGTACAACGGATAAAGTGCGCGGATTGGCCGCTTTAATTATGAGCTCACCTTTCAGGGCTCCTATTGGTTGCGTTTGTGTTGTGAATTTGTCATACCCCTTGTTTACAATCGAAACTATCTAAATTCTGTGTATTAAATCCTTTTAAAGTGACAATTGTGCGTCGAAAAAGATTACTCTCATCTCGCAAAATACTTTTTAGTATACATTTGTGTATTTTTTCTTTTAAATAAAATTATCCAGAACCTACAAAAAAACATATCCGATAATTTCGTGAATAAAACAGAAACTTTTCGGTAAAACCGATAGTGGATTTCGTAGATACATTCATAGTGATAAACTGTTTAAAGTTATTTGTGCTCAATTAGTGCAAATATAAAAAAAATCGTGATATAAAAACTCGATACGGCGACTTTTGTTTTGATTTACATAGAGCTAGACCGATTGCCCACCTACGAATTTTCAGGCGCAAAGCTGAACAGAACTAATACTCTGTTTCAAACATTGTTTTTTTTTTATGTGTCCTTATAAAGTAGTGTTTAATAATGAATCGTCCTAAAAAACGACACATAAGCACCATGATGTCTCCTAGTCCAGAGGATATAGGAGGAAAGTGCGTCACGATTGAGGATGCGGATGAAAACAGCTCGGTTACGTCATCCAAAGGCTCGGACGTCACCGAAGCGGAATATCCTTGCGCTTCAGGAGTAGATGTGCTCAATGAAACCCAAGCACATTTGACAGCTCTTCAACTTGTGTTAGCAGAGAAGCAATCTAAGGTCTCAAAAGACCAGCAGCTGAGGATCGCTAGAAACGTATCGGAAGTTTTCAGATCCGTATCTCAGCTGTTGTTGGAGCGAGAGACGATGCGTGCGGATTTAGCTACAGTTACAGCACAACTTAGAATGGCAGAATTAAAAATACGCCACGAGAAGAGGGAAAAAAGGCACCTTGAGCAAAAAATCATACAATTAGAGTCTGATCTCGGGCCTGTAATGCGGAGAGTGGCAGTGGCAACGGAGGCTACCCTCTCTTTTGCTGAAATCGCCCGAAAATAGCCATATGATGCTCACCAACCCCCACCAATCACTCAACAAAGACATCGCGTCGGACCACCAAGACCTGCCGTTTGCATCTTTCCAACGGATGCGGACGCCACAAAGGACAGTGACGGTACGAAAAAAATGATTGAAGATACAATTCGGCCATCTGAACTAGGCGTTCGGGTCACGGGAATAAAAAAAATAAGAAATAAAGGCATCCTGATCAATACGGCAACCACGGGCGAACAACAAAAGCTATTAAATGCACCTTGCTTCGACAACTCGAGCAAACTGAAGGCCCGACTACCGTCAAAGCGTCTACCGAGACTGATATTCTTTAATGTTCCCCGGGACCTGACCGACGAAGATTTTTTAAGGATGGCTCTCACTGGTATTCCCAACGTTGAATACCAGTGAGAGCCATCCTTAACCCCAACCCCCTTTGGTATTCCCAACGTTGACATTGAAGAAACTATTGCAGGCTGTAAACTAAGTCACCTGGCTGGTGCTCGCACAGGTAACGCTTGTCACCGTATCTACGCAGTACCCGCTACCGTACGTAAATTTCTAGTCGAGCAAGAGAAAGTATTTATAAGCTGGACTATTTGCCGCGTCCGAGATTTTATTGGCCTTACTGTCTGCACCAAATGCTACATGATTGGTCACTCATACAAGTATTGCAGAGATACCAAACCCACATGTGGACATTGTGCTCAACAGAATCATACTGGTGAGTCCTGCCCAAATTCCACCATCAAACCAGTTTGCGCGACATGCACCAGATTTGGTAAGCCTGCTGATCACTCAACTGGAGATAGGGACAACTGCCCGGCCTACATCGCTGCACTCAAGAACGACCTTGCAACTATAGATTATGGAGTGTAACATACATGAGCATAAGTGCCTCACCATCGAGAATTATAATCCCGTGACGAACTGTCTACGAATAATGTATATGAACGCGAGAAGCATCCGTAATAAGTTTGATGAGATCGAAGAAAAAGTAAGAAGTTCGCGGTACATTGTACACGTGCTCGTCATTACGGAAACGTGGCTTAAGATTGGAGAGGAAAAGTTTTACTCCCTGAATGGTTACAAAAGTGTTTTTTCTTCTCGCCCCAACGAAGGAGGAGGCGGCGTAGCAATATATGTGATTGATACTATGAAGTGTGCAATTATTGAAAATTTCTCAAATGAAAATTCCTTTTTAGGTATAACGCTTAGTAGCAGTGATAGGAAACCAGTTAACATCTATGCTATCTATCGAAAACCCAACACAAATATGCAGGATTTTCTAATACATCTAGAAAAAATACTGAACGAAAGTAGACAAGATACATTAATATTCGGAGACTTTAACATTGACATATCCATATCCACACATTCTTCATTACATTTTTGCAACATCTTACAATCTTACAATTTTTCAATACATAACAAAACATTTCCCACGAGAGTCACTGATACAAGCTGCACCTTAATAGATCACATCTTATCAAATAGGCAAAACATTCAGACTACTATATCGAATATTGATGATCCACTTAGTGACCATAATATACTTATTGTTGATTATAAGAACAACTTAAAAAAATGTTTTAATAATAGAACCAAATCCCGGATTACGAGACCTATCATCAACAGTATGTCAGTAAAATCCTATCTTCTTGATAACAATTTCACGATCAACTTAAGCAACTCAGAAGACCCTTTTAAAAGTTTCAATTATCACATTAAAAAGGCAATAGAATCAGGTACAACTACACCAAAAACAGGATTAAGAAGTCGGGTACAACTGAATACTCCGTGGTTTGATTCCAAATTAAATACATTAATCAAAGAACGAAACCAGATTCACAAGCAGTGGAAACAAGACCCTGGTAATCTTACTCTTGTAACACTTAAAAAGAGATTGAGAAATACCATTACTAATTATAGGCGAAATCTAAAACACAAATATTATGCGAACAGCTTTCAACAAAACCAAAATAACCCCACTAAAACCTGGAAAATCATAAACTCTATTCTATCAAACCGAACACATAAACCAACTAACGAAATAGAATCCCTCGTGGTAAATGACTGCGTAATTAAGGATCCGAGCCAAATAGCATCCGCATTTAATGAGTTTTTTCTCTCAATAGGAAAAAAGCTAGCAGCTACCATTCCGTCATTCCCGGATGACTGTAATACCGTTTTTGTGGAACCGAAGGCTTGCCAATCCTTGTACATGGCTAGGACAAACAAAGATGAGGTACTGAGGATCATCTCTAAAACTAAGCTGAAAGCAGCACCGGGAATCGATGGAGTAACACCATCAGTTCTTAAGACTTGTAAAGAAGAATTAGCGGGTCACCTTACAGAACTTTTAAATTGGTCACTGTCCTCGGGAAAGTTTCCAAATGAATTAAAGTTAGCGAAGATAATACCTATACACAAAGGAGACTGTAAAACATGTATCTCTAACTACCGTCCTATATCACTTCTATCGGTTTTTTCAAAAGTATTTGAGACCATAATCAAAGATAGACTCCTAAAATACATATCTGCGAATAATATCCTTACACCACAACAATATGGCTTTCGGAAAAATTCTAGTACTCAATGTGCCGCCTTTGATTTTATCTCCAACCTTCAACAGTATATAGACCAGGGTGAATATGTGGCAGCCATATTTATAGATCTCAAAAAAGCCTTTGATACGGTCGATCATGAAATACTCTTAAAGAAATTGGAATATTTGGGAATTGTTGGGAAGCCCCTAAATCTCCTCCGAAGCTACTTAGATGATAGATTTTGTCTTGTTGAAGTCAAAGGTGTCTCGAGTGGCTTAGGTAAAATCACATGTGGAGTGCCACAGGGATCAATTCTTGGGCCTCTGCTTTTCTTGCTATATGTCAATGACATAACTAAATGTGGTATCTCTGGAAACCTCCAACTTTATGCGGATGACACTGTAATCTATTATCACAGTACAAGCCTGAGTGACCTGGAGTCTCAAATGAATGTAGATGTCTCAATTCTAGCTAATTGGCTGCGTATTAATAAATTGAGCCTCAATATAAAAAAAACGCACTACCTAACTTTCGGTAATAAGGATTATGTGCCAATGAATATCACACTTGGAACTGAGAAGCTCCAAAATATAGAAGTCACGAAATATTTAGGGCTATTAATAGACTCTAAACTTTCGTGGAATTCCCATGTTGAGCATGTGAAATCTAAAATATCCCCAATAACCGGCGTACTGTACCGACTCCAAGGTCTTCTCTCTACATCTCTACTAAGGGCCACATACTATGCGATGATTCACTCCCATCTGATTTATTTAGTTAGTATCTGGGGCACTATTACTAAAAAACAAATATCAGAAATACAAGTGATTCAAAATCGAGCAATAAGGAATATCTACCGTCTACCGTGGGATATACATATCAAAGATATATATTTAAAGACAAACATACTTCCTTTTACGGTTCTACCTAAATACAATATCACTTGTACAATATTACAAATCATACATAGATCCTCACACACTAATATCAAACCAGCATTTAATTCAGACATACACCAGCACAAAACACGGTCCCAAAATCTAATACACCTAGCATCGTCTACCCACACAACAAAATTTGGTATTAACTCATTACAATATATTGCATATAGACAATACAATTCATTACCTAATGAAATAAAGCAATCAGTAACTAACAAAAAAATATTAGTTAAAACGCTTAAAGATTATTTCCTGAAAATGTTTTTAAACCAGTGAATTTTCGCTCGCTTTCATATGTTGGTTTACTATGTTTCATGTGTATAGATGTCTCTCAGTATTTCTAAAATCTCTATTCTTAACAATGTATTTTTCCTTTTTTATTTATTTTTCTTTTCCTTTTCAATATGTTGTATTTTTTTAAAAGTGTAATATCCTTGTAAAATGTATTTTATGTGTCTGTACTTCCCGTAATGAGTTTTATCTCAACTCATTGGGAATAATGTGTTACTTACCATGTTTTTTGTAATACATTATAAATAAATAAATAAATATTAAACATATCAACAAAAACACAAGTGTTTTTAATGAGAAGCGAACCTCCATCTATCTCAACGGCAAGCCAATCCTTGTCGTGATACAAAAGAAGCCTACACAAGCCGATCAGCCTTACAAACTGACTGGAGGCTTCTGGACTCCACACGAGGACGCTGCTCATGGTCCTTCGAGCCGGATTGCACCAGCAATCATCACCCAAGCCACCACAGGAGAAATCAGCAATCATCACAGCAAGCACCAAATTAAGTCAATCCTTTCAACTTTCCCTCCTTACTGTGTTAATACTTTTGCTGTTTCTCAATCATAACAGGCACGGATCTCTAGTCATCTGACAATGGCGGACAACCTGAAGGCTTTCATAGCCAGAAGAGGTCAGATCAAAGGGCTGATAACGAAGTTTCAGTCATTGTTAGATGAAGACCAAACGGATCCGTCAATCATCCAAGTCCGATTGGCAAAAATCGAACCTTTGCATGACCTATTCATGGAAATTCAACTTAAAATCAGTATGTGTGATGAAAGTTTGAATTTAGATTCGGATGATGACACCGATCGCTTTGAAACAATGTATTTCAAGGCCATCTCCGAAGCAAAATCGCGTCTGACGAGCGATTCCAAACTTAATTCACATCAATCACAATCAAATATAAATTCCAAAATTCAATTACCAATTTTGAGACTACCTACTTTCTCCGGAACATTCTCTGAGTGGACTTGTTTCGAAGAATCTTTTCAATCATTAATTGAAACAAATCAGGAATTATCTGCAATTCAGAAATTTCACTATCTTAAATCGTGCTTAACCGGAAACGCTTCCAAATTATTAACATCTCTGGAAATCTCATCAAATAATTATCAAATTGCGTGGAATTTATTAACAGATCGATACGCAAATAAACGCTTAATAATTCAAAACCACATCCAAGCTATATACAATATTGCAAACATTAAATTTGAAATTCAAGCCTTTTTAGATCAAATTTTAATTAATTTACGGGCTTTGAAAAATTTAAACCTACCTACAGAACATTGGGATGCCTTACTAATTCATCATTTATCAAAAAAACTTGATCCAATAACATCTCGCGAGTGGGAACGAATTCCCATTCCTGAACCAAATACTTACGTTCATTCTATGGAAACATTCATAAAGTTTTTAACCGATAAATCTATTATGCTTCAATCTATTCCAAAGTCATCTGCAACTGCTCATAAATCTGATAACATTAATAGCAAAAAACCAAATTTCACTTTTGTAACATCTCCAAATTATTGTTGCAATGTCTGTTCTGAAAATCATACTATCTATCAATGCCCTAAACTTCAGAAAATGACTCTTCAAGACAGAATAAATGCATCTAAGACTTTTAAATTATGTTACAACTGTCTAGGAAAGGGTCATTCTTATGAACAATGTCAAAGCAAATTCCGTTGCAAAACATGTAACAAAAAACATCACACTCTGTTTCACAAAGAAGTTCAAACTGAATCTAAACAAGGTCCAATCATCTCCGCTACATCCATGGCGAACGAATCTTATGCCTTACTATCTACTGTTATTCTCAATGTGAAGAATGCGCAAGGACATTTCATCCAGGCCAGAGCTTTACTCGATTCTGGCAGTCAAAGCAACTTCATTACCACAAAATTAGCTACGCATCTAGGTGTTCAGCTAATAAAGTCAGATAGCCCAATTACTGGAATAACCGGCGCATCATTCAACAGTAATTTCAAAACTAATATAACCATTGCTTCACAATATAAAAAGCGTTTTGTAAAACAATTATCTTGCATCTGTTTAAATGAAAGTACTCCAAACATTCCAGTACACAAAATCACCAGCAACGCAACAGCTACGCTCCCATCTCACATGAAGCTAGCAGACCCAACCTATCATGAACCTGCATCAATCGACATCCTTCTTGGCTGCGACATGTTCTGGAGTTGCCTAGAACAAAGGCGAACAAACATCTCAGGAATGCAACTTCAACAAACCGCTTTCGGCTGGGTAATTACACACACCGACATACCAGCTGACGAAGGTATTTCTTTATTTTCCATTAAAGACAACAATGCCCTTCATGATCTCATGACTAAATTCTGGCATATGGAAGAAAACCTTTCTCATCCACCTCAGTCCTTGGAAGAAAAGGCTGTCGAATCACACTTCATTGACACACATTACAGAAATGAAGATGGTAGATTCATCGTGGAGCTTCCGCTCAAGGGAAACCCACAAGACTTGGGTTCTTCGCTAAACACAGCTACAAAACGATGGCTCTCCGTTGAACGGAAACTCTCACCTCCACTACAATTGCAATACTCTGAATTCATGAATGAATATATTCACCTAAACCATATGTCTGAAATATCTATTAAGGACAACACTTCATCCTCTAACCATCATTTCTACTTACCTCACCATTCTATTCTACGTGAATCCAGCGAAACCACCAAACTGAGGGTCGTGTTTGATGGATCTGCGAAAACCTCCTCAGGGCTCTCTCTAAATAACATCCTCATGGTTGGACCGACCGTTCAAGATGATCTCCTTTCAATAATCCTACGTTTCAGAACTTACAGATATGTAATATCTGCGGACATAGAAAAAATGTACCGTCAGATCTTAATAACTCCCAAACATCGTGATTTACAAAGAATTGTTTGGTCAAACCCATCTTCAAACAAATTGTCTCATTTCAGACTCAACACAGTTACGTACGGTACGGCATCTGCTCCGTATTTAGCGACACGATGTCTACGGCAACTAGCACTGGATTCACAAGAATCGTCGCCAGACGCAAGTCAGCGCATCCTACATGACTTTTACGTCGACGATCTCCTTACAGGAAGTAATGATTTTGAGACAACGCTAAAACTCAAGTATAGTATAAATTCTATATTAAGTTCTGCCTGTATGAATCTACGAAAATGGAAATCCAATGACGACAATCTCATCGCAGACGAAAAATCCCTCAATCAGTCTGTCGATTCGACATTACTGGGAAAATCTGAAACCTCCAAAACACTCGGTCTGAGTTGGAATTCTACTCTGGATACACTTAGATATCAACCTACTACATCATCTGTAAATTCATCTATAACTAAAAGAAATCTTTTGTCACAAATCGCAAAACTATTCGACCCTCTCGGTCTAATTGCTCCAATAAATATCACTGCAAAATTTTTCATCCAGGATTAATGGCAATTAAAAATTGACTGGGATTCAGACGTTCCAAGTCATATTCAAACTTCATGGCTCAACTTTCAACATCAGTTGAAAGACATTAATCTAATATCTATACCTAGACATGTACCTACAATTAAGGAATATTCTGAATTACACGGATTCTGCGATTCATCAGAACGCGCATATGGAGCATGTATTTACATACGGACATTCGAAAACGGCATCTGGATCTGCAGATTGCTATGCGCTCGCTCAAGAGTGGCGCCTCTGAAAAAAATCTCCTTGCCTAGATTAGAACTATCAGGAGCTCTTTTATTATCTCAACTCATGAAGAAGGTAACAGACTCATTAACATTTCAAGGATCCACCTCTTACTGGTGCGATTCTACGATAACTCTCGCGTGGATCGCCGCATCGCCTGCACGATGGAAAACCTTTGTCGCCAATCGTGTATCGGAGATTCAAGACACAACCTCTCATGGACAATGGAGACATGTTTCAACCAAACTAAACCCTGCTGATCTCATATCTAGAGGCGTTTCTCCAATGGATCTTGCATCTTGCATCTTGCAACCTCTGGTGGAATGGTCCTCTATGGCTATCTCAAAATGAGACACATTGGCCAACTACCGTCATCCCAGATTCACCAGAACTTCCGGAACAGAAAACCACTACTCAAGCATTCATAACACAAATACATAACACTGACATCTTTGATCGTTATTCTACTTTACATAAATTGCAAAGAGTAGTAGCTTATTGTATTCGTTTCAAAACTAATGCTCTCCGTAAGTTTGAATCTCAAACAACCACACTAACTGTACTTGAACTAACTACTGCAATGACAACGCTTGTTAAAATAGTTCAAAGGCAATGCTTTGCATCAGATATAAAGGCATTACAGTCAAAACATTTTTTTAAGATAATCTCTGGAACTATACATAATCCACCTATTTTGAAAGAGATTAACTTATATGTCCCAGACAAGTATACTCGTGGAAGGTCCCATACCCTTTTTTATGCTCCAAAAGCGAGGACTTCTGCCTATCAGAACGCCCCAGTCAACAGAGCGACTGAACTGCTCAACGAGTCTGCATTGACCATAGACATTTTTAACGTAACCTACAGGCAGTTTAACAATTATTTTTTGACGTATGTCACAAAGTAGTGAAACTGACCTTTTTATTTGTATTGCTATACTTTTTGTCTAATTTGTAATCTTCTCCATAATGTATTGGTGAATAACCGTTTTACGGAGAACATGAAAAAATAAATAAATAAGTAAATAAAATCAAAATGTCTTTTGTCAAATAGTAAACTTCTCTCATTGAACCCATTTTTAGACTCGGAGAACGTACTGTGCGTTGGCGGACGTCTATCAAATGCAAACCTCACCTATAATCAAAAACATCCTGTAGTTTTACCTTCCAATCACCAGTTTACTAACCTAATCATAAATCATTTCCATCGTCAATTATTACATGCTGGACCGCAAGCGTTACTCGCATCCATTCGTTTACAATTTTGGCCACTCTGTGGAAGACGCACCATACGCAGTGTTCTTCGTAAATGTATAGTTTGTTTCAGGTCAAAACCTACAACAATTCAACCATTAATGGGGAACCAACCGCAGTCTAGACTGCAACCAACACGCCCGTTTCTTACGTGTGGTGTTGATTACGCAGGACCTTATTACATTAAATCTGGAAATATTCGTAGTAAAACAACTCTCAAGGTTTATTTGTGTATCTTTGTGTGCTTTTCTACCAAGGCAGTTCATCTTGAGCTTGCTACTGATTTATCTACTACGGGTTTCCTCAAATGTTTCAATCGCTTTATCGCACGACGTGGAAAATGTGCTCATATCTACTCAGACAATGCTGGGAATTTTGCAGGAGCTTCAAATGATCTCAAGTCCTTAACCTCTTTTTTGCAGAACTCTTCGACTCAGAATGAATTTTCGGATTTTTTTGGTTCTCATTCTATTCAATGGCACTTTATTCCAGCTAGATCTCCCCATTTTGGCGGATTATGGGAAAGCGCAGTGAAGTCAGCCAAGCACCATTTGACTAGAGTTCTCCGTAACTTGTCATTGACTTTTGAGGAGCTGTATACTGTCTTAACGCAGGTCGAGGCATGCCTCAATTCTCGTCCGCTCACCCCCCTTTCCACCGATCCATCTGACCTCACTCCTCTCACCCCGGGTCACTTCCTTATTGGCGAATCTTTGGTTGCTGCACCTCAACTGGACCTGACCGCTACGAATTCTGGAAGGCTCTCCAGATTTGAACGAACCACTCAGCTCGTTCAACATTTTTGGCAAAGGTGGTCTAAGGAGTATCTCACTCTCTTGCAGGAACGAGCTAAATGGAGGACCAAAACCCCAGACGTGCTGCAACCAGGCTCCTTGGTACTGCTCTTTGAGGATAACTTACCTCCTACCAAGTGGGCTCTTGGTCGCATTCTGACACTACACCCTGGCACTGATGGCATCACACGAGCAGCTACTGTCGCTACCTCTAAATCGACAGTAACAAGGGCTGTCAACCGGCTCTGTCTACTACCCGTTGACCAGACAACATCATCATCGTCATCAGCATCATCATCATCTCTGTCACCTTAGTGACTTTCCTACAATAACTTCTCCAGTGAATTCCTATAAAAACTTTCTCCAGTGAAATTTATGCAATGACTCTCCAGTGACATTCTCCACAGTGAAACCCAGTGAACTTTACTTTCATCGATTTCATTATGATTTTGTTAACAAACTTAGTTTGTCAAAGCCGGGAGTATGTTGCGTGTCGTATCTTGTGATTGTCCTTTTTTATTTAACTTTATTCAAGCTTAAACTCTTTCACTTTTTCATTTTATAATCTCGATGTGTAGAGCCTTTTACATTATCTTTTTCTGTCTGTGCCACCTTTTATATTAAATCTTTTTGTCTATGGCACGTCATAGTGTAATATTGTCATTAATTTCGCATCTATAATATCTTGTGTCTGTATTCACGTCAAACATTGGTGTTTTGTTTTATATAGTTTGTGGTGATCGAGATCTTTTGTTTTATTCTTATTAGCATTGAAATTTACATAACCAGTATCAACCAACTCTCGATTCTCTCTCTCGGTTTAATGTCTACCCTCTTCTGTGTAACATATTAAACATATCAACAAAAACACAAGTGTTTTTAATGAGAAGCGAACCTCCATCTATCTCAACGGCAAGCCAATCCTTGTCGTGATACGAAAGAAGCCTACACAAGCCGATCAGCCTTACAAACTGACTGGAGGCTTCTGGACTCCACACGAGGACGCTGCTCACAAAGTACCTACCAAAACACTGGCGTACCATGTAAAACGGCGATCACCACCAGCCGGGACAAGACGCAGGTACATTCAGTCGAAGGGGAAGTTTTGCTAGCGTATGACCGCCCGAATAGAAAGCGATCGGATGCAACCAGACAGAACAAAAATGAATACTTTTCTTCTGTTATTTGACTTTCTAATTTGATACTTTTCACCTATTGTTTGACTTTCTAATTTACAAATTGGGATGCACAAAAACAAATCTAGAGTCAAAAAAGGGAGATGGTAATCTCCGAAATAAAACTACCAACCGAACAACTTTTCTCAACAGGTCCCTTTCGAGAGGTAGGCAGCCTCATAAAATTAAATGCCAAAATCAAACCAATTATCCGTTTATACCTACCTGAGAGGATAGGTATTCAATAGAAGTTACCCATACCTAATACACGAGGATGCCAGTAACCTCATAAAATAATTACTGGAACCAAATACTAAAATACAGACAGTCCTCATCCTAAATTTGGCATTTCGAGTAAACCTTGCATATATTTCACATGATAATTGGCTGAATGGATAGGCACACAACCTATCGATAGAAGCAGATTAAATGTCGACAAGATCGTCGGGTGTTATCTATGTTGTTGACCTAGAAAGGGATGTAGGTTCCCGACGACGAGGAATTTACAGCGTTTTCTGGAGGTGGCATGTAACTTAGGACCTTACGTGTCACATTTTCGCGACTAGATTCGTGACAAGGGATGTCATGGTTTTCCCCTTCTACACTCAGTAAAGTAGATTTTCCTGGAGGAGCAATGAGGTTGGGGCATTTCTGAAATTGGTGAGGAGACCTGGTTTTCATTATTTTGGTGTGACGGTTGCCAATTGGAACAAGGGGAGACCCGGCCGGTTCGGATATCCAGACACGCAGATATCGATTGCCTTGTTCAAATTATCATCCATCAGATCTGTTTGGTAAAGAGGAGGAGCCAACTTAGATTGAAAAAATTCATTCCCGTTCCTCTCACTTCCCTCCCAAAATATATACATGGATGGCGCCGACAACTAACACCATAAATTTATCGTTTGTATATCACATATATAAAATCTAACACTTTATTATTCTCACATTACCCTACGACAGATAGAATCACGTAGCTAGTTGGGGAGCAGGCGACTAAGAAAATGAGGTTTATGAAATGGCTTTAAAACACAGCGGTAATGGATTCAACTCACTCTATCTCAAAAGAACCGAGGGGTACCACACACATACAAAGATAACTAGGTTTCTATACCGAGAAACAAAAAACCAACACAACGTTCGGTGAAACCTTTTTATAGTGAACCGTCACGTGAAATAATTACGTTCAAGGTCGTAAAACACGTAGACAAACTAGGATGTACACACTTGAAGGGGTGTGTAATAAAGAGGGGAGCAAAGGCTTGTTTAGACGGCAGGGAGGATATTCCTACCCCGGATATATACATAACCAAAGCCTTATGGAAAAGTTACCTATGGGACTTTAAGAAAATTTATCGTAGAAAGAAGAGAAAGAAGAGAAGGAAAAGTTTGAAAAGTGCAGATCATTACAAACTGTAGGGATAGGTAAATCATTTTAAACATACTTCTTCTTGTGGTATGGTGGTGACCTGTGGGAACAATAACATCATTTTAAAGAGACCCTTTCTTGTATTATAGTCGTGAGCTGTGGGTTAGGTAAATAATTTTAAAGATACCCTGTTTAATATTATAGTGGTGAACTGTAGGTGCATGTAAATCATTTTAAAGAGAACCTTTCTTGTATTATAGTGGTGAACTGTAGGTACAGGTAAATCATTTCAAAGAGACCCTTTCTCGTATTACATTGGTGAACTGTACGGACAGGTAAATCATTTTAAAGTTAACCTTTCTTGTATTTTAGTGGTGTGCTGTAGTTATAGGTAAATCATTTTAAAGATACCCTGTCTATTATTATAGTGGTGAACAGTATGTGCATGTAAATCAATTTAAAGAGAACCTTTCTTGTATTATAGTGGTGAACTGTAGGTACAGGTAAATCATTTTAAAAATCCCCTTTCTTGTATTATAGTGGTTAACTGTAGGAACAAATACATTGTTTTAAAGATACCCTTTTTTTATTATAGTGGTGAACTGGATGGATCAAAAACATTTTTTTTAGGAAGTTAAGGCTGGCCGCATACATACGTTTTCCGTATTCGATTTGAATACGGAAAACGATTCGAGACTAGCGCAAACGTTCGTTTTTCTTCATTTGGAATGTATAAACGTCAGTACCAGTGTTGCCAACAAGGGCGATATATCGCCATTTAGGCTACTCAGAGCGAGAATTTTAAACATGTCCCGAAATTCTCTAGCCACCCCCCCCCCCCATGAAATTAATTTTTCTGGGGACAAATTTTATATTTTCTTGAAATTCTCTAGCTCCCCCCATGATTTTTTTTTATTTTCTGGGGACAAATTTTATTTTTTTGAAATTCTCTAGCCACCCCCCCACGAAATTTTTATTTTCACGTAAAAAAATCAATTTTAAACATGTCCCACCTAACAGCGAATTCGGATAATTTACGCTACCTTATGTATGAGAAACGGCGATATTAGGTCAAGATCCGTTGGCAACACTGAATTACTGACAGAAAATTTCCGAACGTTTGCGTCGACACAAACAAAATGTATGCAAGAGCTGCGTTCCGCATGACGTCATTAGGTTTTTTCCATTCGGTTTCTCCGAACGCGCCGGCTTGCATTCGGAATGTGCGTAAGGAATTTGTTCCGTTCGGAACTAAAACGAACGTGTGCGGCAGTTAATGTATTTTCTACTGATTTCTTGCATTCGGATGTCCGAATACGGAAAACGAATTCCTAAATCGAATACGGAAAACGTATGTATGCGGCCAGCCTAAAGAATGAAACAAAAAACCAAAAAGGGACATTGTCGAATTGAACGGCGAATCTTAAATTTTTTTAACGTAACTGATAAGCTTCGCTACGCACCCTGTATCTTTGGGCATTTGCGGGGTAAGAATGGAATACGTGCGGGTGTTCCGAACAAGTCCGTAAAACTTTTTAGAAACTTTCTAAAATGATTAGCCAGTACCCACATATTTAAATATCATCAACAATAATTTTATCTACCTACAGACTTGACGTTTCATCCTTGCTCATACTAATTTAAAGAAATAAACGCAAATAAAGCTATATTTAAGCAGTAAAAAAGTGCAGAATACATTGATTTCACGATCGTGTGTTGTTTGTGTGTTTTCAAACTTTAAAAAAGTGAATCTGTGCTCTATTTCATTGTTTGTGAAAAAAGGACAATAAGACACAACAATTTAGTGAATTAAACAATTAACAAACAGTGAAACATAACGAAATTTAAAGTTTATCCTAAATATCTAGAACCTATTAAGGTTTTTATTAAAAAACGGTGTTTTTTACTTTAAAAAAATATGAATCCACATCAATTCATGGATTCTGCGAAGGAGGCAATTGATGATTTATTGAATTGTGTTCAAGATAAAGTGAATAAATTTAATAAAGAACAAATTAACTTAATTACAACAAAAACAAGTGCTATATTTAACTGGATGGGACATCTAACTCTTCAGTTATCTGAAGCAAAGGGAAAAATAGTCGAACCAACATTTGGATACGGCAAGGTAGCTGAAAACCAAAATAAAACATTGGAAAGTGATTACAAATTAATAGTTTCATCGAACAATGCTGACGAATCTTCAGAAAATATACAAAATAAAATCAGGAAGAAAATTAACTTAAGTAAGATTGGTGCAAAAGTGATTGGTGTTAATGCGATATCTAAAAATAGAATACTTATAAAATGTTCGACAAAGTACGATGCGGAAAAAATGAGTAAAGCTATTGGAGACGAGTTCAAAGACATCAGCGCTACAGAAATTAAAAAGAAAAGACCAACTATAATACTTAAGGGCATTGCTAATGACTATAATAAGGATGATATAATACAAGATATAATCGAACAGAATGAAGATATCAAGGATGTGATGATAGATAAACCAGAAATTGAGATGACGTTAAAAAAGATCTTGAAAAACAAATATAATAACACATCTAATTACATAATAGAAGTTAGTACTGAAATAAGAAGAAGGCTAGTATATACCGGTAAAATGTATGTGGGATACCAGAGAATACAAGTAGAGGATGCCCATCCTCTAGTGCAATGCTATCACTGCCTGGGCTTTGGACATACTTCTGTCAGGTGTCTTCATAAAGAAAAGGACAAACCATTGTGTACACACTGTGCTGGTGATCATTCCTACAAAGATTGTGCTAACAAAGATAAAGAACCTAAATGTAAAAATTGTGATAAAAAAAATAAAAAAATGAACTGGAATATTGACATCAGGCATTCTGCAAACGATAAAACGAAATGTAATGTGTATAAAAAAATGAGCTTTTTAGCAAAAGAAAAAATAGAATATTGACTAGAAATAAGATTAAACCTGTCTCAAAATAGATTTAGTGTTATTACATTTTATTACATAAATATCGTTATAAAAATTATAAAAAATCACAAATTAACTAACAAAAATAACATTATTATATTACATTATTTTTTTAATAGTAATATCATAACGTCACCTTCAAAAACATTTTTTTGTTTACTTAAACATGCATTTTTTCACTGTGTACTATATTTCACATTTATAATTATAAAAACAGCTTTTAAATATGAAAAATATTCTGAAATAACACTAGATGTGAACATACAGTTTATTTTATATTTATTAAGCCTTTATCAAAAATTACTTGTACCAATTAGCTTCAAATACAATCACTTTTATTTTGTTAAATATTTAACATTAAATTCTTCAATTTATACTCAAAATATGTCTGTTAAACAAAACAAGAAAACAATTAATTACCATCACGAATTAAATGGCGCAGAATAATTTTTCTTATATAGATAATGATAATGAAATAGAAAGTAGTACAGTAAATAATTTAGAAGATTGGATAAAAAAACAAAACATAAATTCGTCTGATAATCTTGTTTGTATTCAATTAAATATTAGATCTATACAAAAATATTGGGATGTATTGCATATATATTTAATTAATTGTTTGAAGCATATTGACATTCTGATGCTATGTGAAACATCTATTCAAACTGAAAGTATGTGTATTTACAATATTCCTGGATATAATGCATATAACTACTGCAGGACTGATAAGTCAGGAGGAGGAATTATATTGTATATAAGAAACAAATTTGAATTTAGACTAAAAACATTAAAATCAATACATTTTGAAAATATATCAGGAAAGCTCATACTCCAGGACAAAACTAAAGTCAATATAATAGCTATCTATAGACCTCCTAATTTCAGTAAATCTTCATTTCTGACGGAATTATCATCATATCTTGAGACAATTAATAGTAAGGAAAATATTATCTTACTTGGAGATATAAATCTTAATTTGCTTGATGAACAAGATAATATTGTAACTTCGTATGAAAACTTACTTACTAACCATTATTTAACTAAATGCATCAATGTAGTAACCAGAGAAGCTGTATCAAATGGACAAATTACTCGCACGTGTATTGACCATATATTTGTCAAATTTAGAGGCAAGAAAATAACAGCTTGCGTCTGTGAAAATAATATTGCCGATCATTTTATCACTGCTATTAATATAAAATGTCATAAACGTCAGGTAGACTTTGCAAATAAGTATATTCAAATCATCTCACAAAAGGATATTGATAGACATATCAGAGATTATAACTGGAATAAACTTATAGAGGATAAGGATTGTATTTCATTATATGAAAAAATAAAATCTTTATTTAATAAATTTTACAAGAGTAGTTCTAAAACGATAGTGCAAAACCCGAAAACACGACCTTATGCAATAAATGAATGGGTAAGCAGTGAATTATTATGTCAAATAAATAAAAGGGATAAACAATATAAAAAATGGAAAAGTACACCAACAAACAAAACATATGAAACAGAATACAAAAAATCACGAAACCTTGTCAATAAAATTATAAATAAAGATAAAACTAACTACTATAATAATAAATTTAAAAACTGTTTTAATGATACAAAAAAAACTTGGGATGTGATAAATAATATTTTAGGACGTAAACCCAAAAACGATTGTGATGAAACAATAACACGATATATGTTAAAAGATAGAACTGAGGATTCTGTGTCAAATGATTTTGTGAATTACTTCTCGGATAGCATCAGCAACATGTTACATAAATGCAATCACAAAGCTACTAATATTGTACTGGAAGAACTGCCTCACAGTTTATTTATACCAAGAGCTACTATAACTGATATTGAAAACATTGTTAAAAAAATGAAAAACTCTAAAAGCACAGGTATTGACAATATAAGAATGTTTGATTTAAAAAGAAATATAAAAACTCTTGGGCCAATAATTACTCATTTAATCAATACGATAATAAAGCAAGCAAAAATTCCACAAGAATTTAAATGTAGCATTACTAGACCAATATTTAAAGGTGGAAAACACATTGAACTGGGAAATTATAGGCCTATTAGTATACTACCTGCGTTAGAAAAAATTCTCGAAAAATTTTTATCAAATAAATTAAATAATTACATAGAAAAATTCGCTATCATAGATCCAAATCAATATGGCTTTCAAAGAAAAAAAATACTGAAAAATTACTGCAAGATTTTTCCAATTACATAAATAATCAATTAAATAATAAATTACATGTTATTGTGTTATTTATCGATAACTCTAAAGCTTTTGAGACAATTAACTCTAAAAAACTGCTAGAAACCTTAGAAAAAATTGGAATAAGAGGAAATGTGTTAAATTTATTTAAAGATTATCTTAGAAATAGAAAAATATGTACCAAAATAAATAATACTTTTAGTAAAACAAAGAATGTATCTGCAGGAGTTCCACAAGGTTCCATATTGGGACCTACACTATATATAATTTATGTAACTATAATGAAAAAACTTTTCTCTTTTGTTAAACATTTTGTATTTGCAGATGATACGGCATTGGTCATATCACATAAAGATCTAAAAATTGCAATTGAACTCATGCAAATTGACTTTAATCAACTTTGTAAATGGTCACATGATGCAGGACTATTAATAAATGCTAACAAAACCAAAGTTATGCATATAAGATCACCTAATGCCAGATTTCAATTCAATCCTAATATTATTTCTCATAGTTTTAATTGCATCCATAAAAATATCCCGACTAATTGTAAATGTGAAAGCTTAAAATTAGTTACAGAATATGTCTATCTTGGTGTTACAGTAGATTGCTTTTTCAAATGGGACAAACATATTAAAAAAACCTGTAAAAGACTCAGATCAATTGCTGGCAGAATGTACACATTAAATTTTTTCCTATCAATTGAAACACTTAAAATAATTTATATGTCAATGGCAGAATCTATTATAAGATATGGATTAACCATATGGGGAAATACTAGTACAACCAATCTGAAACAAGTCCAAGTTGTACAAAACGCAATTGTAAAATTACTAGTCGTCCCTAATATTTTTAAACAGAGACATAATACACCGTTGCTGTTTCAGAGTGCCAAAATTTTACCTGTTAAGGCTATACTATGGCAAAAAATCATAATTCAGTATATATTTACCCCGCAGCATAAAGAAAAATTAGAACATAAATACAGTACTAGATTCACGCGCAATGACGGGTTAATAGTTCCGAAATTTAATAATAAATACGGACAGAGAACGTTTGAATACAACATACCGAAGATATTTAATTTATTACCTGACACTATAAAGCAATGTAAATCTATGAATAAGGTTAAATATATGGTGAAAAATTGGCTATCGGAAAAAAAATATTTATTTTAATATGTATGAAATATTGTATGAAAAAATTGTTAATTCTGTAGATATAAGATGTAAATTATAACTTTAAAAAATGTATTTGAAACTAACTTTAAGCACCTGTTGACAAGCCAATTCAATCGGCTTAGCAGGACTTGTTTTTTGATATTATGTATTAACTATTTATTCAATAAAAAAAAAAAAAAATAAAAAAAAAAAATGACTTCATTCCATTTTTCTTATTTCTGAGTTCATTTCCGGCGTTGGTTGCCATTAAACACTTAGCTTTCATCTAGATACGGTATGGTAACACAGATATGAAAATATTCCATTTCCCCCACCGGAAGCTGTCTAGCTCGGTTATGTTCCGCCTCTCTTACGTTAACCCCCCCTACAATGCCCTCACCCCCTTCACTTTCTGTAACCCCCCTGCCTTCACGAAGGTGTTAAATATCAAACAACTTCCGCTAAGATTAATTCGTTAAATGTAAAACAGGGAGATTTTTTGCCCCTTTCGTAACGAAGGGCTTTGCTTAAATTTGTCCTTTCTTTTAAGTTAACGGTTTTTGTTTTTTGCAGAATCCACAACCTTTTTCAGATATGTGTGTTCCCTGGTGTAAGACCACCATTCAGAATTGAAACGTTGCTCCAAATGGCTTTAGCCGTGTTTAATGACTAGATCTGAATAGCCAGGTACTTCCCCACCTTCCTCTTTCCCTTCCCCACTTACCTTCAGCCTCACAACATCCCCCAATTGGGGATGCCATAGTCTCACTGGCTCCAGACGGGAGCAGTTGGGACTCTTGTGAGGTATTCACTATAAAAAAATTCACTATAAAAAAAAACAGGGAAACTATTTTTTTAATTGGATCCTTAACCTTTTTGAACTGAATGCGGCAGTGACTGGTTGGTATCACTGTACAGTACAACTTAATGCGACAGTGACTGGTTCGTATTACTGTACAATACAAATTAATGCGAAAGTTAATGGATCGTATCAATGTACACTATAACTTACTTCGGCAGTGACTGGTTCCGTATCACTGTACAATAGTGTACAATACAACTTAATGCGACAGTGACTGCTTCGTATCACTGTACACTACAACTTAATGTGATAGTGACTGGTTAGTATCACTGTATACTACAACTCAATGCGACAGTGACTGTTTCTTATCACTGTACAATACAACTTAATGCTACAGTGACTGGTTCCTTTCACCATACACTACAACTTAACCTCAGCACGGGCAAGCCACCCAGTGAGGTCAACATTACTGGATAACAATGAAATGTAAAAAATATTTTACCAAAATAAAAAAAATGTGACAGTGACTGCTTCGTATCACTGTACACTACAACGCGATAATGGCTGGTTTGTATCACTGTACGCTACAAATTCATGCACACGACTGTAATATTCTATCTTAGTAGTAACTTTAAAACAAGATTTTTTTATATTGGCACCATGCAGGAGGCCCTGAGGAAGATAATGCCCTTCATGGTCTGTGTTACCTTTATGGATGCTGCGTGGAGGGTCTTTTTTATGAAAGGAAGAAGAGAAAATTCTAGGAAGGAAAAAGGTTGAAAGGGTGGGTATGATAATGGGGGTCATTGTATTCCACAATATTATTAGATACTGGTGGAATTTTCAGACCTTCATTTCCGTAAATCGTGTTATGGCTGCACACAATTTTACACGTACTTTTACACTGTTCATAATAGTAAGGAACCAGAGTCTTTAGTTAATGGTGTAATTCTTCACTTGAAAATACTCGTATGTCTTAATTAATATGAATAAGGCGCATAATTATACATATAATATTCATAGAAAAATAAAATTTATTATTTGTACATTTGCGAAATCTGCGGAATAACAGAAATGGACTGTGTAGTTAATAAAAAAATATATATGGATAAAATATACTAGGATTCTCATTTTCCTGCAGTGCAAAGTTCTTTTTTAGTTAATTAAAAATCACTGGTACACAAAATTCCATTATTAGATACTGGTGGCATTTTAAGTACTTCATTTTCCGTAAATTGGGTGCAGTGGCTGTACACGATTTTACACGTACTTTCTCCCCATTTGTTCATAATAGTAAGGAACCAGAGAAGTCTTTAGTTAATGGTATGATTCTTCATTTGAAATTTAAAGAAAAGTAAATGGTTTATAAAAAGGAGGTAGGTGTTTCAGTACCTACCTACAAATCTTAAGAATGCACAGATAATTTTGGTTTTTATTTATTAAATAAGAGTTTTTGTTGAAACGAGGACTACTGTTCACAGAACTTCTAGTAATAGTACCTAAACCTCTATATTTTCCCTATAATTTCCCTATGTCATCTTTTAGGATGATGTGTGTGGTTCTTTTTTAAGGAAAGGAGGGAGATGAAGTTCTGGGAAGGTAAAATGTATGAAGGTTGGATAGGAATCTAGGGATCAGTGCGTCCAGGAGTGACGGACGCAAGAATCCATCTTCTCTTCCGAAAGATTCCTGTTGGAGAGATCAAAAGGTCTCCGGCCTGCCATGCAGTTGGTGGGAAGACGTATAATCTGCCAAGACCCGAACAAATCTCAGACCGTGAACCCGGGCACCCCTGTAGTCACCAAACGTAGCAAACCACTTAAGGTGACCTACGACAGAGGTGTTGGTTATCCAACAATTGTTCCCTAAGCGAGGGTACCTAAGCCTGCCTCCAAAATTGATAAAATTAGAAATATACTACTCTGTCCACAGAACTACTAGTTGAGTTCAATTAATTTGGTGATTTTTTAGGCTAACTATGCGATTACAGAACGTTTAAATATATTTTTTAAATAATGTTATGGCAAAAAATCATTTATTTTCAACTGGATTATTTATACGAATTTTTTTCCAGTATTTGTATTCTTCCTGGCCAATAAAAAAATATAATGAAAGGACTTCCCACTAAAGCGAATTACCAATTAACAATTAGATTTGTGTACCCACCGGTGTCGCACGGTTCAAATTAATTAAATTATGCTTAAAAATGAACGGCATCATATTCCAAGGCGGTGTTATTATCGGGACCTCCGCAGGTTGGACATCGATGATTATTTATTTAGAATTTACGGCACAAGTGCCATTTACATACAAAGTTAATAGATTTACATAGAGCAGTATTATATTTTGATGAGAAAAATTAAAGAATTAAATTTAGTTAAAACATATCAAATAAAATAACAGTAAAGAAAGAAGCAATGACATAATAGCCTGTTATGTAGTGACCTCATTAAAATAAGTGGCGTTAAAATGTGTTATTAGTGCAGCTTTATACTTTACATGGGGAACATTAAAAGTATCTGCGATTTTAGCATAAAAGTTCCCAAGTGTGTGCAATCTATTTATAACTGAGTTATATCCTGAGACTGTGGTATAATTGTCACAATAATACATGCTAGAGGACCTTGATCTAATGGTAGGTACATGAAATTGTATCAACATTAATATTATGTCAGGGTTATCCAACTGATAATTTATAACTTTGTATAAAAATATAAGATCAAAAAATTTTCTTCACTTAACTTAAGCAATTTCAATGAATGTAATAAGAAATCATAATCTATTGTTTCTAAATAAATTCCAAACCTAAGATCAATACACCTCAAAAATTTGCGTTGGACTCTTTCAATGGTATTTTTGATTATTAAAGACAGGTGACCAAATTGTAGAGTTGTATTCTAGAATACTTCTAACGAGAGATGTGAACAGAATTTTTATTGTGCTGATATTTTTAAAATCCTTGGAAATATTTACTATTTTATTTTTATTTTATTTATTTATTTATTAATCTTAAGTTAGCTCACATCTTCGTGTGTGCTAATAGTTTTATAAACATATAAACATGTACATTGTTTGACAAACATAATCTTTCTTTAAATATTTCAATAAAATCACAAAAAAAGAAACATTAATAATTGAGATAGACATATTTTCTTAATTCATTTTTGAACTTATTAATATTTTCTATCACAGCAATTTCCTTCGGGATTTTGTTATAGAGTTGAACGGCCTGGTACATCAGAGATTTTTGGGTGCTTGTTTTTTTTCTTGTTGGCAATATAATTTGCTTAGAATTTCTCGTCCCGTGTCCGTGTATCTCGTTATTGTAATTTATTTTTCTTTTCAGTTCCTTAGACATCATCCCTATGTTAATTTTATGTATAAAAATAAGTACATTCAAATACACAGTTTGCTTCACCGTCAAAATATTCAGCTCCTTTAACATGTCTCTTATCCGTGTGTATATGTTGCGCTTAAGTATTATTCGCATTGCTTTATTTTGCAGTATTTGCATTTTTTTCATTTTCTCTTTATTGCAGAGAAAAAGAATACTTGAACAGTAATTAAAGTGTGGTGATATAATTGTATTGTATATTATCTGGCATGTTTCTTTATTTACTTTGTTTCTGATTCTACCAAGAAATGATATTTTTTTTGCAATTTTTTTAATTGTATAGTCTGCATTTTTTGAGAAGTTCAATTTTGAGTCTATAATAACACCTAGATATTTAATTTCTTCCACTTTTTTTATGATTTCTCCATTTATAGAAACCTTTGGTTCCTCATGCGTATTTGTTCTGCCTATATGCCTGTATTTTGTCTTATTTACATTTAGTTTTAATTTATTTAGTTTGAGCCATTTTGACAATGTTTCTAAGTCACTATTTATCTTTTTGATTGCTTTCTCATAATTATCTTCTGCAATATAAATTAGTGCGTCGTCTGCAAACAGTTTTATTTTGCAATGTTTTAATATTTTTACCATATCATTTATGTAGAGTATAAACAATATCGGACCCAATACAGATCCTTGCGGTACACCCAGCTTATTTTCAATCGGATTTGATATATTGTTTCTTATCTTTGTTGTTTGTTGTCTGTTGCTTAAGTAGTTTTTAAACCATTCCAGTTCTTTCCCTTTTATTCCATATTTTTTAAATTTTTTAATAACTCTTTTTCTATCTATTGTTTCAAAAGCTCTCTGAAAATCTAAAAACACCGCAACAATATGCAAGTTTTTATCTATATCTTCCTTCCAATCATCAATTACTAAATTTAACGCTGTTTCACATGAATTATTGTTCCTAAATCCAGATTGTTCGTCACAAAGGATGCTATTATTTTCCAAGTATTCTTCAAGTTGAGATTTAATTATGTATTCCATCACTTGCTCATATTTTGGTAACATATTTACAGGTCGAAAGACTTCACATTTTTTTTTTGTTCGAAATCTTTGGAATCGGTATCACCATAGACGTTTTCCATGATTCAGGAAACTTCCCTGTTTCTAACGATTCGTTTATTAAACTAAGAAACTCTTCTTCTATTACAGGTAATGCATGTTCTAATATTTGAATAGTGATCCCATCTTGGCTGGGCTTTGATTTGATTTTGGACAGTATTCTTTGGAGTTTCTGGCCGTCTATTTTCTTAAACTTTAATTCGAAAGTTTTTTCTTCAAAATTGAAAATTTCCTCTTCTTCTATGATTGGGATATTTTTGTTAATTTCTTCTATACTTGTCACAAAATATTTATTAAACTTATCAGCCATGTTGTTTTCGCCAGCCAATTCGGTTGGGAATATGATATCTTTTTCCACATCTTCACATTTATTTTTCATCATTGACTTGTTGTTTTCCACATTTTCGTTGGATCTCCCCTTTCTCGTTGAATTTTGTTGATAAAATGTTCATTTGTTGTATCCTTTATAAGTTTTGAGTACTTGTTTCGAATTGTTTTAAATCTATTCCAATGTTCGTTATCCTTTGTAATTTTTGCTATTTTATAAGAAGTATCTCGTTCATATTGAATTTGTCTTAGTTTTTTGGAATACCATTGATTATTTAATTTAATTACTATACGTTGTTCAGGCATTATTTTATTTATTGCATCAGTCATATTGGTTACTATAGTTTCACCTTTTTTGTGAAAATCTAAGTTATTTACATCTTTCCAATCTTGAATCATTTTACTCTTATCGTATCTTTTCAGGTTTCTTCTTTTAATAACTTTTTCGATATTTTTGATGTTTTTATTTTTTGCCATCACTATATTAATGATGCTATAATCTGTTATTTTAGGTGTATCTAATATTTTTACATTTAGTTCATAATCATTTGATAAAACGAGATCTATGAGTGTACAGGTTGATTGTGTTATCCTAGTGTATTCTTTGACCAACTGTTTCATTCCTGTAATGTTGATGATGCTTTTCATTTTCTTTGTATAAAAATCTGTTTAACTATAAAACCTAACATTTTCATAGCCGTATTATAATACGATATCGTGTTAATCTGTGTGTGCATATAAAAATAGTCTATGGACACGGGAAGGAAGAATACAGATACTGTTTAGACATCTCTTGGAATATTTCCGGCCGCGAGTTTCTTGTGTACGAAATGGAAACAAAATGGGACTCTGAGGGGATGCCACTAGAATATTTATAATATAAGTCCTAACTTGTATTTTGTCTTCTTAGTGTTCCCTCTTTCTGCCTGAACAAAAACTCTACGGTAAATTGCACGTAATCCGGAATTGAACTAGCAACCTGTGATCGGTTGTCTCTATCAGGTACTGTCTTGGTACTTCCCGTCTTCTGGTAACAAAGAGGATAGGAGAGGTATGGGAAGTAGGTAGGGAGTAAACTACATCTTGTAGATAACAATCAGCTATATGTCCGAACAGATACAACTTTACAACCTAACACAGATTAACGCTATGTTATGTTTTTCTTCTGTATGTTTTTTTACTACATATTTTTCTTCTATTATACTATGTACCTGGTGTTGCTGGTGGTTATATTTTAGTAAATAGACAATATAGAGATATACCATAGCGGAATTTTCTGTAGGCCTTTGATATACACTTTTGTAGTGCATTATTTTGATGTATCTCATAAGGTTTAGCCAGCGTCAGCAATGTAAGCGCTCGTAAATATATTTGTTACGACATGATTATAAAACATCGACTTGCCCCTACTTTCTGTAAAAATAATGCGCATCTATTATATACGTCAACCTTTCGGGAAAAATCTCATAATGTTTGTAAAAACCCTATTGAAATACGTTGCAAAGCTTAGAAGAAGTAAGCGCACAAACAGACAGACATGGATAGCGACTTTATTTTATACTATTTACAAATTTTTATCGTGTTATATTTCAGCACAATTGCAAAACAATAATTAAATAAAAAATGAACATACTTTTAAAAATACTTACCAAATTTACAATTCTAACAATGTACATACAATGTGACCTTAGAACGGGGTATCACAATAAGGTCACATACTTTTCAATAGTTGTAATAAAAAAAACAAAAAATAAAATAGTGTGTTGATCAATTTTATTAATCACACTGTTATGTAAGGTGGGTTTTTCCTGTTGATATACAATAAATCTAATTGGCAGGAGATAGCGGGTCAATGGCGTCACTGATTAAGTCATGTATTTTCAGTTGCTCACTCCGCTTAAAATTCAATCATCCACAATTTGCGATAAAATTCAGATCAGAGACCTTCTTTCTTTATAAATATTTATAGAAAATCAATTACATAAACAAAATGTTTGGAATTCGCGTGCGAAGTTTCCGGTTTACGCAAAATAATCCATAATATCGCTAGTTACAACCGCGAATTAACTCCTCAGGCCTCTGACATATTGAACGTAATATTTCTTAAGGCGAAGCTTAATGCTAAATCACTATTATGATTAATCTTCATAACGAATCGGTGTACATCATGAATACCAAAAATATGCTTAAGATAAATTGAAGGTTTTCCTATCATTTCGCTTGAGTAGAATATAAATAAAAAAATAAATTACTCAGTAAAAATATAAATGTAAACCACTAAAAAATATATATTTTTGAATAGAAATGTATAAACGCGTAAAGGAAACAACTTAAAAAATACAGTATTATAGCTAAGATTATCTGTGACAGTTTCACTTGATTAACTTTTTTGCTTTATTATAAAATTATTTACAAAATAAATAAAAATAAGTTTTGTGCTTGAAATTGAACATTTCTAGACTCCGTTTGTCAAGCGATTATAATGCCTATTACCTTCAATATAAGGTATACCAAGAATATACACATTTTTGGCTTGTAGCTACCTCTTAAGGACGCTATCAGAATGTCGAAGTATGTGTGCGTAGTTCAGCTTTGCAATAAAAACCAAATAAATGGAATATTTCTGAACGTATCCTAAAGTTATAAAGTTTTTCGTCTAAACAATGAACTAAAATTACTGATAATGAAAAAAAAGCCACATTTTAGTAGATACATGTATTATACACTTTATTGCCACCTCACTTTTTGTCGTTACATGTAAAAATATTTAATAAAAAATTTCATCGTTTTTTTCTCAAATTGCCGTCGGGATCTTTGGTTTCATAGAGGTATACATTTTAATTCATCTGTTGTTAACCTCTTGATTTGAAAATAAGTAGTTGTGTTTTCTCCTTCTTACATCTTTAAGTTCATATTTCTCGCCAAGACAGTGAAAGAGATATTTTAGATTTTAGAGTAACTGGACAAAAGAGAACTGTAATAAACAGAAATAATTAGGAACAACTTTTTCTTTTTAACCCATCAATGTAATATATCAATGAGGAAGAAGATAATACTAATAAATCAATAAATAAAGAAAAAATCTAGGTTATAAACCAATTTCATTAGAAACTCCATTTCATTTAAAAATGTAGATGCCTAATAACATAGTAAACATTAGTTGCTAGATGAAATTGTTAATTCTGAATTCTAAATATGATGATAAATAAATAGGTACCAGTGGTCAAATCGGTTAAGATGCCTGTCCCGATAATATGATCCTGATCCTGGGTTCGAATCCTAGTTGTGAGAGTTATCTTTTTATTTTGCTGTTTCTTGTACTGTTTCATGGCACGTTTAGATTTATTAGTATTATCCCCTTCTTAAATGAAGTTAAATTAGTTTAGATAATAATTAACGTTGTCGTCGATGTCGATGTGTTTCATTGTAAATGGCACCCCTAAATATTTTTCGGGTTTCGCCTACAATATAAGTATAGCGTGTATGAATACCAATTAGAATCGTTAGTGTATTTGTGCCGCTCAAATTTCCGGTCGTTAGAAGGACTGATTAATTCGCAAATTGTCCATCAATACATCAATTTCACAACAGTCGGGGCCTGACCGCCAATCGCTGCTATTGATCGACGTCCGGAAGAGGTTAATAGAAAGGTCAAATAGGCGGTTGATCAATTATTTATAATTTTGATGTTGACGTGAGTAAGCTGTTCATTAGGGTGATTTGGGTCGAGCTTTTGGGTAGATACGATGTAGCGATGAGTCATGACTAATTTTATTAAGAGCGGGAGTCA
Source organism: Hesperophylax consimilis (assembly GCF_061612785.1). Taxonomy (NCBI): domain Eukaryota; kingdom Metazoa; phylum Arthropoda; class Insecta; order Trichoptera; family Limnephilidae; genus Hesperophylax; species Hesperophylax consimilis. The sequence continues at coordinate 9,235,942 of NC_142856.1, read as the reverse complement.
CGATACCAGCTCAACATTTTCGTACGGCTCAAAGAGTCGACTCAATTGGACGACGGCTCAATTGAACGGGAGTCGCGAGCTCGGAGCGTATGAGCGTATGAGAATACTGTGCTCGCCTGATACGATTCAGCATATAAATGTTAGAAAAATAAGATGCTAGGTACTTAGTAGGTGTAGGTACATATGTATAAGTCCAAAAGTCAGACTGTCAGACCGCGTCAGACGCGGTTTACGTCTCTGAGTATGTAATATCAATTAATTCTTTGTTTTACTAAACTATCTCACTATAAAAAAGAGTAACTTTTCAATTGAGTCGTGGTACGGTTTACCAGGAGTCGTGATAATACGGCTCATCAAAAGGTAGGCTTCGTTAAATAAAAAAAAGAGTCTTGACTTGAAGTAGGAAACCATAATATGTTTCCTTATAACGCCGTTGGGAAAGTAGTGGGGTTCTTCTATGCTCAATTGAATGAACGACTCATCGCTAATACGATGGGATAAGTCCCTAGTTAATCAAATTAATGTTACCCAGAAAACTGAAATGCGATTTACCTTTAATCAAGGTTTTGTAAAAGTATTACGACGTTATCTTTATACTTTCATCCTGAAATCTACCTAACTTATGAGAGTTAAAACACTGAAAGTTAATTGCAATTTTTAGTTTTTATATTTTAAATAAAAGCATGTTATCATTTTATTTCAGCCAAGTAAACATTATTACATTTGACCTTTTGACTCCTACAATCCAGCTTGTATATAGCAATTGGTGCAGACTTTATGGTTTCCGGCCGCGATTTATAATATTGCATTCCTTTGTACAGTAAACTATTTTGCGTATTGGCTTTGTCATTTTTTGGTAGCCTAATTTAATTGAACGTTCTTGTGTTATGTCCGTGAATGTGTTTGTTGCATTTACTTTTATTTAAAATTATTTTGGTAATAGGTTAATTATTATTTTATGTATAAATATCATCGCGTTAAAAGTCTGTTTGTTTCACTGTTAAGTTCCCTTAACATTATACATATTATTTGTACGACAAACAGAATAGAATAGGTATATAAAACAAGATACTTGGTTTGTCGCTGTACTTGACCAAAAAAAGACTGGATTTTCTGCTACATAATAATTACAATTTGCTTATGTAACTGATTTGATTATGATATTTTAGTTAGGTAGGGTTATTTTAAAAATTAATCAGTGGATGACATTTAGCATCACATTCTTATGTTGTCTGAAAATTACTTCTATAAAAAAGATAAAAAGCATGACATCGAGTTGATGTTGGATAAAAGTAAATTTTCAAGCTTTGCTTTTGTCGGACTAATAAGTCAAATATTATAATAAAGTCCATAATACATTATGCGGTACGAATATATCATTAATTAATATATAGAAATAGAATTGAAAAAAAATATATAAAATATAAATAAATATAAAGAAATATGTGTTTGTTTTAGTAAATAAAGACATACACATTTGTGTTGGAAGGGTGTTTTGGAGAATTTCAACAATTCTTCGAATTTCAAAGTTAATTTTCAAGTACTGTGAAAGATTTTTTAAGTTCTGTTATTATTTCAGTTCTGTCAAGCAACTATAATCATATTATAACACAACTTGAATAGGACTTTCACAGAACCCGAAAATGAACGTTGAAATTTGATGAATTGTTCAAATTCTGCGAAACAACCCATTCTTAATAAATAACTAACAAGGCCAATAAATGTCTGGCGTTTATTTTGAAAGATTTTAAATAAATGAATTCCTTTAATTTACTATTCACTTGTTTGGTGAGAAGCAATCTAGAGTATAATTCGATAATCTGGGCTCCATTTTATAAGATTCAACAACTAAAAATAAAAAGAGTTTCTGGAGATTTATCTTAATATATAAAAATCACGTGTCACTGTGTTCGTACACGCTAATCTCCGAAACCGCCTAACAAATTTCTATAAAAAATTGTGAATATGTAGTTGGTTCCAGCTTGAAAGATCGGATAGTTTTGGACCCGATAGGTAAATATTTTTCACCGATTTTTTTTCCAGATTTCTCATCCAAAAATAACAAACCACAAATTTTAACTTTCCTTAACCCCCTCCTCTATATTTTTAATGCGATTTTAAGAAAATTTTTTTACAGAAAAAAGGGTCATAATTAATTTTGAAGTTGCGTAAGCTTTCGTCTCAGCTAATCTGCCAGACTGCCAGACGATTGCAACTTATCTGCTTTGGTCAAGTAACAATCTCATCTTAACATTTCTCTTATAATTCTTGTAACTTGACGTGAAGGAGGAAACCATCTGTTTTATTATAAAGTCATGGAAAAATGGTGGGTGACCTCCAATGAAGGGAAAATGGTTGGTGAAACCGAAAGTTTAAGGGAGAAATCGTTCTGTAGCCACGAATCCAAATGATACCGACGTAAACTACATCCTTTTCAAACGGCTTCAATTTCCGATTCGTCTGGCATTCGCAATGACAATCAACAAATCAAAGGGCAATCAGGTCGGTGGCCGAGTTGATATCGCGTTTGGTTCCCACCCAGGCGTAGTGTGTTCAATTCCTCGGCTGGCTTAGTCCTCCATCACAACACAAGCAACATTTTCAGCTTACTATGGTGGTAGTAGGAGATTTTCAAATATTGTCAGGTTATTCGTGACCCGGGAATATTTGTCTTTCTTTAAAAAAAATAAATAAAAAAAGGCAGAAAATGTCCATTTGTGGCCTGAACTTTTCTGCCATTTCTCCCATGGCCAATTATACGTTGCATGCTCACGAGCGGGTAAACTTTAGAATTTATTCATATTGGCAAAAGACGGATTGAAAAAAATATATTGTTCACCAAATCGCAATACATTAAATTTAAATTCATAACAATTAATCAACTATCAATTAAGAATTTTTATTTTATTTATTACACTTCAATATGAAATGAATAAAAAATATACCGCGAAAGTTTTTTCTTTTGCGGGGCAAATTTTCAAAATTAAATATTTTGTGCCTATAAGTACGTTAAAAATAATCTATTTGTCACTAGCGGAATCTACAATCAGATACGGAATAACATCCTGGGGAAACTCCTGCAAAACAAATATAGGTTACATCGAATCAATTCAAAACTCCATGACTAAGCTTTAGGTAAACAAACGTATTTATGCAAAAAGAAGAGATATAAAATTATGATATGAGTCAGTTAACGTATTATCTGTTCGAAGAATATTATGGTTTAAAATTATATGTCAAAACATAACGTCAGATTCAATATAGAAAGAAAAAGTATATCATGCATATGACACAAGATTCAATAGAAATAAAGGGATGTCCATTCAGAAAATTATAAATAAATACGGACTTTCTCTTATCTTGTGCCTACTATATTCAATAAGATTCCAATGGACATAAAAATTCAATCAAATTGCACCACCGAATTCAAAAATAAAATTTAAATACGGTTAATAGATCAAGGTTTTTTATACTGATATTGTTTAAAATCTTATGCATATATATATAAAATTATTTGCCAGCACAACAAATAGAATTACTCTTGTCGTCTAAATTAAGCCTAAACAAGTACTATTTCACACTATCAAGTTTTACTGTACAAACCACTCTATCCAGGTTTGCTAAATATAAACAGGCTTTACAACAAACTGTTCATGTTTATTTTTATAAATATCAACAAAGTTACTTCACATTGCTCTTTAACTACTTTCATTGTATCGTTTGTACTAGTACTATTACTTATTTTGTACTATTGTTATTATATACAATTATTGAACTCCTTTGCACAAAAATACTCTCCATTACAGTGTGTATTGTACCTGCTTATATCGTTCATACTCAGTTTATAATGTTATGTAGGTACTACACACTTATTATACTACTGAACAACTTACCTATAACAATGTACACATGTACTAGGCTTCAAGGCGTGAACACATAAATAATATATAATTACAATTTGTATAATTTGTATAAGTAATTTTTTTTATTTATTACATATAAACATAACAAATTATTGCACAAATTTATGTTTTTCTACTTCTCAGGGTTTGCATCGATGTGCGATCACAATATGTGCAGTCGATGGGCGTCGCCAGATTAATTTGGTTACAAGTGCAAAAAAATAACTTATAACTTAACTTAACAAAAAGGTAACTTCGCTAGTTCTTCTTGATAAGTTCGAAAATCTGTACATGATGGTGTCAGAGCCTGCGGTGTCAAGATACCCAAAAAACTTTTCTCCGCTGAGTCTCCTTGGATAGTTTTACTGTGAATTACACATAGTGCCATCTAGCGGCGGAACTGCGAATATAGTTTTGCACCCCACCTTTGTCCACTTGTTTATATGCAAATAGATTCAAGCGTTGGAAAGGTTTATGTCTCCGCTAACCCGGTTCGGTAGGTTTCATCGCTTTGAGATTCAGGACTTTCAGTGGCGTGTTAACAATAAGAGGTATCGGAGAGTTATGGTTTTTCTCATAGTTGTTTTCATTGACCGGACTCTGATTATACTGCTCTGCCCCACTGTCTAAGTTATGCAGATTAGTTATTAGTTATTACTTAGTTATTCCTTCCGCGTTCAAATTTCATATGCAAACCTACTCTACTGATAATAACGGGAGGATTCCGAACGGCGGTCTTTCACCAGAGTGATAATGAGAACATTAATACTGTAGTATGGAATGTATCCAGAGCATCTCCTATCCTCATCCTAAATTCCTATTCCTCCCCTCCTCACCTAAAATATATATATATATATATATATATATATATATATATATTTTTTTTTTATGTAATAAAACTCCATCTCCAATCAATATTAATATAGGAGACTTTTTTGGCTTGACTGTTTTTAACATGTATATATTTATATTTGTATTTTATGTATAAGCTGTTTGTCTCTTACCTTTACCAATAAATCCATCCACGGGACGAAATTACACAGGTGTGAATTTCACGTACCAGTATTACACATGAAGAGATTTACAACTACTGGAATATATACGTATTACACACGTCAAAAAAGTGTGTTTAAGTTTGTGTAAATTAAATATCATATTGAAAAATACATCAGATGGCTGGTAAGGTTAAGTTAGCTCAGTTTTTTTGTTGTAAGTAAATCCAGCAGTTGTAATTCTTTCTAATATGTAATTAAGTCCATGTATGATTTTGGCAGTGTAATATTGGTTCACGCTTATCATAATATACACGGTGTCGGGAAACTCGTAGTACAAGTGGGAAACTGGTGAATCTATATCAAATTATTCGGAGTTGATTTTGTAGTACAAGTTTTTGATAGGAGCTTTCATTTTTGAGTGAGTCGAGTCCGATTTTTCAATCAAATCGATAAAACTTGAAAAAATATTGTTCGGTATGGAGTTAATAATATAACAGGTATTTACAGGTACAAGCGTCTCCAAATATTTTTCCTCTTTAATTGCCGAAAATAACAGGTGAAATTTTTTTTATTATACTCTATGTGATGCAGATTCACCAGTTTCTCGCTTGCAGTGCAAGTTTCCCAAAACTTCTGTAATTTCTTCATATATCCCTACAGAGGTAGCCTAACCAAAACGCGCCACTGACGTTGGCCTAAAATTTTTATCAACTGTTTGATATTCCGTCAGTATATCTATCCAGGACGAAGGCATTCCCTGACACTTGACCCTATACAAGTATAAAGGCCATAAGCAAGAGTATCTCATCCTATCCCAACCTTTTTTGAAAGGATCTGAATAAATTAACGTTTGACGCACAGTAGATGTACGTTACTCCAGTCATTGGAATATATTACTGAATATTCTTCAGGGCGTCACTATAAAATAATGAAAAAGAGATACTTAGATATTTTACGAGGAAGAAGCTATTTCGTACTAATGACGTCTAAAAAAAGCTTCAAAGGAAACCCCTGAAAGCAACGCACAAACATTCTGTACGCATAATTTTGAAAAGAAGGCTTTTCTCTCACTCCTTATAAATATGGCGTTACTCTTTACTTTTCATAACAACGGTTTTTAATTTAAAAAATCTAAAACAATCGGTAGCTTTATCACAAATTAGGGATGACCCAAATAACACACCCTTATGATTGGTTGCATTTGAGCATACGTATCTTAAAAATCCCGAATATCCACTTAAAGTTTATTTTGATTGTGCAAATCCAAATATTATCCGATTAAAGTCAAATTTTCTACAAATATTTTCATTTTAAATATTATTTTATTGTCAATTGATATTGTGTCAATAATCCTAACCGTTTTTGTGATAATGCATATACGAATTTATAAGTACGGTATAAAAATTATGACAAATGTCTTTACAATTTGGAATGCGGGTTTGGGTACCGCAGCCCCAGGACCCATTTATTGGATAACCAATACCTCTGCCACAGGTCACCCCACGGTTCGCTACGTTTGGTGATGTAGCAGGGGTTCCCGGATCACCATTCCGGTAGGGGGAGGCTGTTTTGGGGAGACCTTTTCACCTCTCCAACTGGTCCCTCGACTCATCTGCGCCCTCAGAGAATATATTTTCTCAAGGCCTCCTGTGTGGGGTTAATGTATAAAATCAAATATAACAATTTACGCTGGGGTTCACTGAAGGGGTTTTATTGTATTAGGTACCATAATATATCATAATATTATGTATTCACTTCCAACAGTGGTGTAATTGTTGGAGGTCGTAATTTGTTTGCTGGTGTGGGAATCGCTAATCATTTATCGTCAATCAAAATTAAAAGTGTTCTGGCAGAGAAATAAATTTTTTAGTTCAGAATTATTGCCAAAATTTACCTGTTGCGTAAATATCACTCAAATTTACGCTTGTTCGGCTGAAACGGTTTTCGGTTGAATCCAATGAGACTAATAAAGGATCAATCAACCAAACCTCTTGTTTATGTGCGATAAAAATATGATGTGATTAAATATTGTTGCAAATTACAAGATAATAAATTTTTCAAATCTTTAGCAATTTCATATTGATTTCTTGAGCTTGCTTGAGCAAGCTCAAGAAATCAATATGAAATTGTCTACTCATGCACGTGTCCTTTTCGTATGCAATTTGGATACAAATTTATAGGTAAACATAACATTTTACATTATGTACCCTCCGCTTTTCTACCCAAACATAGTAAAAAAAAATATATATATTAATTCAAAAAATGCATCTTTTACCATCTCCCACCACATAATTTTTTTTATTTCTTGTGCTTAAGTTAAGAGGAAGCTATAAGCCAAAAATGTGTATATTCTTGATATAACTTATATTGTAGGTAATAGGCATTAAAATAGCTTGACAAACAGAGTCTAGAAACGTTCGATTTCAAGCAAATAACTGGTTTTTATTTATTTTGTAAATAATTTTATAAGAAAGCAAAAAAGTTAATCAAGTGAAACTGTAACAGATAATAATCTTAGCTATAATACCTAATGTATTTTTAAAAAGTTGTTTCCTTTACGCGTTTAACATTTCTGTTGAAAAAATATTTTTTTAGTAGTTTGCATTTATATTTTTTATTGAGTAATTTATATATTTATTTGTATTCTACTCAAGCGAAGCGATAGGAAAACCTTCAATTTATCTAAAGCATATTTTTTTTGTATTCATTATGTACACCAGTTCGTTATAAAGATTAATCAAAATAGTGATTTGGCATTAAGCTTCGCCTTAAAACCAAGGATTATTTTTTTTTTCAATTTCTAGATTCTTATTTTCCATGAGGCGGTGAATCATTTAAATTTATTAAATTTAAAGTTAAGACGTAACCGGGCGTTGATTTTTCCATACAAACGTAGTCCCCATTTATCTTTCTGGATTTTAACCCTGACAATATGTATATAATAGCTTATTTAGGTGGCTAAGGATGGAACGTCCCGTCACAAAAAATTGATTGTTTATTCTTGTCTCCACTCCACACACATGCAGATAATCCTGTAGCGACTTGCGACTAGCCGCGGCCGGCAAAACATCGATGTAATATGATACCACAAAACGAAGCGCCAAAGGAATAATTATTTGGCGGACTTTCTCGGCGGAGTTTTTCTTCGCACACTCACACATCTACAGCACGATGACTGACCGTAGCACAGAGCGGAATAGCAATAATTGGGCTAAATACCTATTAAATAAGTTTCTGAATTACCGGGATTCCTCTTAATGTTCTTTATACAAATAGAACGGCGTCATATGCGCCTCATAATTTTTTGAGTGTTTAAAATGTTACCTGGCTTTATAGATTTAGAGGCCTTGTATTTTCTCGGTAGGGAAAAAATTGTTTCCTAAAAAAAACCCTACTCAAATTGCATGTTTTTGCATCATAATCAACCCAAGCATCAGCAACAGTAGCCAACCGCGACCATATATTACATACATGTCTGTTTGTGTTGTGTTGGGAGTAGGAAGGAGTCGGCCATGGCCTATTCTTAGGAATTCCTCCGCATTCGCCTGTTCTATTAAGAGACACCATAGAAAACCTTAATCAGGAAGGAGCAGCCTGCATTATTTATTTATTTACTATACGCCCATAAGTGTTTTTACAAACGTTTTTATAATATGAACATAATAATTCAGTGAAATATTAATCAATATTTAAATTATACAGAACCCATACAGAAGAATGGTATTATGCTAAACTTAATTGTTATTATTACTGAGGTATGTTATTATAGCCTTCTTGTAACTAAATTCCGTGCAGTTGAAAACATCTATAATTTCTGAGAAAACGTGAGGTGTTTGTGTATGTATGAATGTGTTGAAACCAAGTGCTATTTATATATTTTTGCGTACTAACGGTGCAGCGGATTTCGACAAGTTTATCGAAAAATCAACTCTTAAAAAACAATTTAATTTTAATACGATAATAAGTAGATAAATCTATTTTAAAATGTCTTTTAAAATAAAATAAAAGAATTTGTTTGACCGAGAATTGAACCAGTCCACACAGTAACTGGAGTCGACAACTCTACCAATCTCACCAAATGCCGATCGGGTATGACCGAAATTTATTTTGTGAAATTCGTATATATCCGCGTGAGTGTAAGTGATTGCTACCAGTAGAATGCATTGTCACCAAAGATATTAGAAGAACGAGATATGCTATGTTGGCCGCCGGACCGCAGCCGGAGTACTACCTAATTAGGGTACTTTGAACGGTATCGGGACGTGTACGCACAGAAATCTGTTCTATGTATTAGTGCGGATACCTTAGCGCAAGCGAAGGTGTGCAGTAGTATTGGTGAACAAAATCGGCGACACTCGGCAAAACAATTCCACTCAGTACGAACTGCGCATAGCACATCTCGTTCTTCTAATATCTTTGATTGTCACCGACAGCGGGTATATCTGACGAGCATAAGCTAGATCAGATGATGGAAAGTTTATTTCAGCTTCCAAGAGTTGCATTCATTCCTTACCGAAAACAAAAGTGTAATTCAAATAGAAATTTTTTTAAAAGAAGTTAAATTGAGTTATTATTTTATTGAATTATTTTAATTGAGTTACGTATATTGTAATAAATTTCTACGAATAATAAAAACCCGGCTCACTACATTTTTTTTATTTTCCCTGATGGAAATATTTTGAGTGTGGTTTTATTTCTTACTTGTGTGCAGATTTAACAGAAATTTAATTGTATCGTGTGACAACTTGTTTTGAAATTCTCAAATGTGGGGCCTCATTTTGAGAAATTATGGACAGTCAAGAAGCAACGAAAAATCCTTTTGGAATAATTATGACCATACTATAATTAGTACAAAAATTATAATTATACAGATATCTCTAATATGGGCTTAAACATGTTGGGATTTACAACTAGGCTAACCAGAATTTTTAACATTATAAAGTGTATTAAATTGTTTTATTTTGCCTATGTAAGAAGTCAACTTGAGTACAATTCTCCTGTCTGAAACCCACATTACAATATACATGTACAAGCTGATGAAAAAATAAAAAAAAATTCTTACGTTTTATAAATTTTAAAATGGGTATTCCTGAAATTAGGTTGAACTACAACAATATGTTGAATTATATGAATATGCTCAAATGGTCAGACAGAATAATTTTCACTGACCTGGTATTTCTATATAAAATTCTAAATGATTTAGTAGATAGTCCGGTATTGCTATAATTGATAAGCTTCCGTATTCAACAAAGTAATACTAGAAGTCAGGATTTATTTCAGTGCAGAAATTTTGGGACTAACTACCATATGTATTCCTCTTTGCCCAGAACACTAATGGAGTCAGTGGACATTTTCAATTTGTCTTTAAACAAATATAAAATATTGTAAATGATGCAATTCAGTTATGTACAATAAATAATGCATATTTATTAATGTTCATATGTAAAAGCCCCGAAAAAGGGCGTTAATCAATAAATAGATAAATAAGTACTATCAAACAGACCATACCAAAATGCCACCTAAGACGCATGTTATTGATTGGGCTAATAACTATTTGCGTTTATTGAAAAACTTTGTGTGAAATTGTGATTATCAACTTACATAAATTTACGACTTATACAGTTATGATCCAAGATTTTTTTCGTAGCAAGTAATACTATCAAAAATTTAACAAGAAAATAATTATAATGTGTTATGTTTATTAAATTAAAGACAAATTGTAGTACCTGCAGATATGCTGCATTATTGTAGCTTTGCCTGACTACCTTTTTTTGTTATTATTAAAATTCTAGTAATATCAACGGTTCATGTAACAAAATAAAACAAACGCATTAACAGTTTAGGAGGCCATTTATTTATTTAAAACGCAGGTGAAATAAAAAAAATCAACCATAATTATTGACAATCTCACTACGGGTTATCACAGGGTTATGTCGAATCGGAGAAAACTAATCGTAAATAATTTATATTATAATTGGTTGCGCTTTTCTGGAGTGTGTTTTAATAATTCATGCAGTGAATAGATAATACCACTAGAACTGCCTTGCATGTAGTTTGAATGCAAACCAATGTCGCCACTGACTTATTTGTACTTTTTGGTTCTACACTTTTAATACCTTAGATATGTATACCATATTTTATGCTTGATTAAGTATTAAATGATTATTTAAAAAAATGGTTTGTAAATTGTTTTTTGCTTAGATTTTATATTTTGCGTACATTAAAAAAAGTTTATTTTTATTTTTAGGCCTAAAATGTTTGTTTTTTACTAGGGAAATAAACCTAAAAATACAAATAAATGTTTGATTTTTTAAGATATTTATTTGCAGTGTAACATGATGAATACAAAAATAACATAAAAAACATTAAAATAATAATTAATCCCCAGTTCAAGCATGCAGTGCACGTGTTTATTGCTGGAATAAGGACTGCAAACTAGCAAAAGAAATAGTCGCAGTGAGGAATAATCCTTCACAAGCGATTTGAAAATTTGCACGGACCTATTTTTTTACAAAATCAAGAGATGTATTTTTTTCTTCAAGTTCTTGAGGAAGAACTCTTCAATTTGCCTGACATTGTATATAGCCATTCCATTTTATCGAAATGAAAATTTCAGAATGATTAAGAAACACAGTTCTATGTTTGAATTTTAAAGCTTACAAGAAACACGCCTACATTGCATTTCTTGGGAGCTTCTTCAATCTGTGGTTTCTTGTTATATAAAGTTTTTTTGTGAAGAAGTATTCAATACAGTAAACAGTTTATCAGCTTCTCCACGGTTAAATTTGTTTTGCGCCATTCCTCATCGGTACACTTCGTGAAAGTTGAAGGTCCATCAAAAATTAAATAAATAATGTGTAGGAGTTTACTCTTCGTACTGGGATTTGCGTTCGTCACAACTTCTTGTGTATATGGTAAGTGACCACAAATGATTAAATTTCAACCGTTTCATACAATTTGTTATACATTAAACGTACAAAATTTTTATTTTTACCTTTTTTCTAATAATGCGTAGATTTGTGATTTGTTCATCGTCGGAAAGATAAATAATTATGAATACATGAATATAACCAAAAATTGTCAATGCGAATGATTACAAATTTTCATATTTGATATTAAAAAAATATTTTTATAAATATCCATGTTAATTTTAAATACAAACATTGCAAAGATACTTTTATCTATTTTCTAAATTAGTATTTCTTTTTACGACAACTTAATAACAACAATAAGACGTATATAGCACATTTTAGATACATCGAGAGCATTCTGAAATTCCATGAAATTTCACCATGTTTTAACTTATATTTAATAAGCACATTGAATCAATCGTTAAGGCTGGCCGCATACATACGTTTTCCGTATTCGATTTCCGAATTCGTTTTCCGTATTCGGACATCCGAATGCACGGAATCAGTAGAAAATACATTAACTGCCGCACACGTTCGTTTTAGTTCCGAACGGAACAAATTCCTTACGCACGTTCCGAATGCAAGCCGGCGCGTTCGGAGAAACCGAATGGAAAAAACCTAATGACGTCATGTGGAACGCAGCTCTTGCATACATTTTGTTTGTGCCGACGCAAACGTTCGGAAATTAAAATTGATGTTTTTGAAGTAGCTTAATTGGCGACCAGTCGCCTTTTAGATCTTTTCGGCGCCGATTCTCGCTCTGAGTAGCCTAAATGGCGATATATCGCCCTTGTTGGCAACACTGGTCAGTACATTCTCCCAGGCCAAATCTTTGACATCTCTGTTGTGATAGTCGTTATCATGAATATCCCACAGGCAGGGGTATTTTTCAACAGCCAATATTAATGTTTCTGCCTCACACATTATCGTGTTGCGATTCAAATACAAGGAATACGTCCGATGCACGCGGTGCGGGTGCGATATAATGAACAGTGTTGCCAACGAGGGCGATATATCCCGCTTGTACTACGAGTTTCCGGACACCGTGTATATATGTGTATGTATGTATGTATACATATATATTTGTATATCTTTGTATGAATATGTATGCATCTATAAATATGAATAAGTGTGTGTGTGGATGTATGCGTGTACACGCGTATTTACGCGCTCATACATGCATGTACACTTACACAACCAGAAAAGAGAGTTATGTATTTGATCTTTTCCTGCATAATAGCATGTCTTAGACTTCTAAATTTTTTTTCTTTTATTTTTATTTCTTCTTTATTCTTTTTATTTTCCTTTTTTTTGTCTTCTGCTTTCTACTTTAACATTTTTATATTTTCTATTTCCATTATAATTCATTCTAATATAATCTTTCATACTTTAAACATGTATAAATATTTAATTCATATGTTAACACTAGACCTCACATACTAACTATATACCATTGGTCGCCACGAGACAGGCAGTCGCCTAGTGTGGTGATTTAATTTATTTATTTTTATTTATTTATTTATTTATATATAATTTGTACATTTATTTATAACAATTACAGGTAATAAAGCCTAAGACGTTATAATTGTACCATTTATGCAGTGAAATGCAGTTAATGTATCACATGTAAGAAAATGTATTATTGTATTATCATGTATTCTATAAATAAAATAAAAAATAAAAAATATCGCCATTTAGGCTACTCAGAACGAGAATCGACGCCGAAAAAATCTAAAAGACGACTGGTCGCCAATTAGGCTACTTCAAAAACATCAATTTTAACACGTAAAAACATCAATTTTAAACATGTCCCACCTAACTGCAAATTCGGCTACTCTAGGCTACCTTATGTATGAGAAACGGCGACATTAGGTCAAGATCCGTTGGCAACACTGGTACTGACGTTTATACATTCCGAATGCAGAAAAACGAACGTTTGCGCTAGTCTCACGGAATTCCGAATACGGAAAACGAATTCGGAAATCGAATACGGAAAACGTATGTATGCGGCCAGCCTAATAGGTCGTATAAAATGCTTGATTTCGTGCTACGTGTAAGTAAAATATTTAGTAATCCGCGTACAATTGTAATGTTATATTTCGCATTAGTCAGAAGTACACTGGAATATGCATCGCCTATTTGGAATCCACAATATAAACTTTACATAGATAGTATAGAACGAATCCAAAAAAAAATTATAAAATATATTAACTACAGATTCAACAATAATTTTGAGTGTACATTTGAAACTTTGCAGCGAAGACGAGCAATAGCTGACTCAATATTTATACACAGAATTTTAAACAATGAGATTGACTGTACTGAACTTCTGTCCCTTATTAACTTTAACACACCTTTGAGACGTACACGACATACAGTGCTATTCCACACGCTAAATTATAAAACAAATGCAGCATCTAATTTGACAATTAACCGAGCTCTTCATACTCTAAATAATATTTGTCTTAACTCTAACATTGACATTTTTTCGGATTCACTGCCCAAATTCAAACGTGGCATCATGTCAATAATTTAAAGTATTCAATGCGCATACATATAGATACACACACACACAAACACTCACACATACATTACACACATCACACACACACCTATAAACTAATCAAGTCACCTGGTAATTAAGGAATAAACATAACACTAAGCAGACATTACAAGGAAACATATCATAGGTACACAACATGAAGTATCTTATTCCTGTATATTGTTTCATCTCTGTAAATCATGTACTGATTGTTTCTATAATATAAAATAAAATAATAAAAATAAGCGGAGGGAGTTCTTTTTATGTGCCCCGTTGAGGTATTTCAAAGCAACCGAGTCGTCTTAAAAGACGGTACTATTAGAGATTTTGGGTACACTGGTGGGACGGTACACCGTGTAATAATTCAGCGTTTAAAACAAATATTTTCAACTTTTTGAGTGTTTTTTCTAGTCGCATCAGCGGAAGAACCGGATCCATTTTTCAGAAATGATTACTTTTACTCCGACACCTTTAAAGCATTCTTCAAAGAACACAAGGCAACGCTTAGCTGGAGAGAGGCGGTGTCTATGTGCTCCTTTGAAGGCGCTGAGCTCGTGGTGCCAACCTCTGAGGAAGAGATGGGTACCTTGCTAACCTACATGGCCAGCACCACCAGCAATGTGTGGATCGGACTTCATGACTTATTCACCGAACTGAACTACGTGGCTATAAATGGTATTTATGCATTTAAAAAATACTGTACCCTTTTCATTGAGTTCATTCGTAAGAGCTATTAGTTCAAGAGTCCTAGATCCTTATAAAGGTTTAAATAACGAAATTGTTCTCCAGGCTTAGTCCAAGCATGACACTAGACTACTATATAATCTAAAAAATAACTAAACTGAAAACTCATTTATTCAGACTCATTCAAGTCATTCCACCCAAATTAAAAGATAACGTGGCTAGAAATACCTCAAAACATAAGTATATTTTGAAACTACAAAAATATAGCACTGTAATATGAAAAACACGGGATATTACAACATGAACAGGATTTGTGAGGCTGAAAGTATTCACAAAAAAAACATTTGCCTTAGGATCATTGCCTTTCAAAAAATGATCAGAAATTTACCTTTCATTTGAACCCCGTTATTTAACTTGAGAAATTGCGACATAAACAAAAAAATACACAACGTTTACAATTTAGATTTATTTGTTCCGAAAATAATTTTGGTACCTACTTTATCGCTTGTCTGAATCAAAATCACAGCAATTTCCAGTTCTAGAGTCATTGAACCGGAATTTGACAGAGACTCTCCACCGAAATTATGTATTTTTATAATTTTGAAAAATTACAAACAAAGCAAAGTTAATTTTTGTAATAGTTGGTATTTCAAAAATATTCAAAATATTTTTTGGAGTAACGCAATACTAAAAAGAAAAAAATGTTTATCAAAAGAACCTTCTAAAATACCTGTGAAAAATTACTTAATTTTTAAAATATCTACTGTATTCTAATCGGATGACTCATAACCTCAAAACCTTCTAAATATAGCCTCTTCTTTAACTCACTCCGCTAGTACTTTTGCAGGTATTTCATCATCAGAATTATATTTGAACCACCCAGACCCCAACCCAGGCAAGGGAAAAGACTGCGTACGGATGCTGCGGGACGGGCAGTACTCTGACGGACCCTGTGAGATTGAGAGCCGGTTTATCTGTAAAAAAACCCTTACCACTCTAACAGTTAATGCGGATTGTGGAAACTACGATATGAGTATGAATATATTAAAAAATATTTTTTGCGTGAGTTTTGAAGCTTGAAATTACAAAATCTTTGGTGATTGATGGTGAATTTATATAACAACTTTGACATTGACTGATTTTGAAATCATTACTTTTACCACACCTTTAATTTGCCCAGTACTAACCACTACGTTTTTTTTCAGAATACAAAAAGTTTTTGCCGATTGATGACCGTTGTTATAAACTCCACACCACACCGCGGTCCTGGCACGACGCCTTTAAAGTCTGCTCGGCCGAACAAGGTCATCTTGTGATCCTCAACAATGTAGAGGAGGCTCAACGTTGTTTGGACATGTTCAATGAATATGCTGGAAAAACGATAGCCAACAACTTTGTCAGACATGTTATTTGGCTTGGATTCAATGAATTGGTAATTCCAGGACAATATATGACAATCGACGGTATGTTTTGAAGATTACTATTTAATTCCCGTAAGATATAAACATAATAATTTAAGACCACGCATACTTCCCTTGAATTCTTTAAGCTATTAAAAAAATATGTTATTTTTGAGGATAGTATAATATTGTTCAGGTGCCTAATTCCGAATATAAGATTCATTCGATAGAAAAAAAATTGCAAAATATGCTCCAAAAATTATAAAAAACGCATTTGTAAGGTACGAAAAAATGCGTTATTTAAAAAAAAAATCTCTGCTCTGTTTTAAATATTTTGTGCATTTTTAAGTATTTTCACAACAGTTGCTTATTAAGTATGATATATTTTTTTAATATTAGCGCAATCCCAAATATTGTTTGAATATAAATATTCAAATATATATGTATCATAAAGTGTACATAGGTGAAGTAATAAGTCCCTACAAAAAAGAGTTGCTTTGGAAAGCAAAGCAACTAGCCAAAGAAAAAAATTATGAATTTGTTTGGATCAAAAATGGGAAAATAATGGTTCGTAAAGGTCATGATCAAAAAATTTTGTACGTAAATCATCTGGACGACCTCGATAAATTAATATAACAAATCACTTACTTGAACACACCAAACTGAAATACCTACTGAGAACATGGATAAGGAAACAATAACTACAAACAAACCAGATGAACTGCTAACTCTTAAAAACAATTTTAATATATTAAATAAAAATATACGAAGTATCAACAAAAACTTCGATGAACTTCAAATACTAATTAAGAATCTAAAAATTAATCTTGATATAATTATCCTCACTGAGTGCTGGATAAAGGATAAAAAATATTCACCCTTACATATTAATAATTACACCTCATATGCAACCAATTTGAATTACACAAAAAATGATGGTGTGATAGTGTACATTAAAGATGACACTAAAACTGAAGTCAATGAAATAAAATTCCCAAACGCAAACTGTTTGAAAATCAAAGTGGGTGATGAAACCACTATATTAGCTCTGTATCGATCACTAGCTACAACTAATATTAATCAGTTTCTTGAAACGCTTTCTAATGAACTCAATCTTCTAAAACACAAAAAAAATGTCTTCCTCATCGGAGATATAAATATTGACATACTAGAAAACGGTCATCCAAATAGAACTGATTATCTGCAAACACTGGCCGCCCACGGACTTGAAAGTTTGATAAATAAACCTACGCGTGTTACAAATGACAGCAAATCTTGCATCGACCACATATTCAGTAAGACTGTTAAACCAACCAACTCTATCATATTCACCTCTACTATAACCAACCACTATACAACAATTTTATCTATTACAAAAAAGAAAATACAAAGATCGCAGCCCTACCCAATTATCGTGCAGAAGACAGAAACCATATGGAATGAAGTAAAACAACAATTACTAAATACAAACTGGATAAACCTACTGGAGAACCTTGATACAAATAGTGCCTGGAGTACATTCATTGAATATATAACTCATACCATCATGTCAAATACCAAATCAATAGAAAAAAAGATTTCACATAAAAATCAACATCTTAAACCATGGATAACCCAAAGCGTTATAAATTGCATTAGAAAAAGAGATGAACTACACAGGAAAGTTAGTTTAAATCCTTGTGATATTTTTATACAACGATATTATAAAAGATACAGAAATATTTGCAAAAATGTTGTACGCAATGTCAAAGAAAATTATTATAAGAAAAAAATAGACGAATGTAACAATGACCCACGCAAATTATGGAAGATCATTAATGAAATTACAAGTGCAAAATCATCCCATAACAAAAGCATAGATGAACTAACAATTGAAAATACCCAAATCTCTTTCGAAAAGCATCCGGACAAAATTCTCGAATACGTAAACGAATTTTTTACAAATATAGGGTCAAAATTGGCAAAGAAAATCAGACATCCAAAAACTAGCATTTTACCAGAAGAAAAGGAAAGTATGAACCAGATAGATAATTTAAAGTTAACTAATGTAACCAATACTGAAATCAGAAACGCAATTGTATCCCTCAATGTTAATAAATCATCGGGAAATGATATAATCTCAAATAAAACAATAAAACAACTCCAAAATGAACTGACCTTCCCTTTGACATACTTGGTCAATCTGTCTATATCTACAAATGTATTCCCCTCATGCCTTAAAAAAGCATCAGTTATACCTATACATAAAAGTGGTAACAAAAAGGATATATATAACTACCGACCCATAAGTCTCTTAAGCTCCTTTTCAAAAATCTTGGAAACTGTAATGAAGAAGCAAATTGTTCTTTTTCTTGAACAAAACAAATTATTATCACCATCCCAATATGGCTTTAGGGAAAATCTAAGCACCAATGATGCCATAGAAAATCTAACAAGCATAGCCATAAAAAACATAGATGAAGGAAAAAGTGTTTGGCTTTATTCATAGATCTTCAAAAAGCTTTTGACACAATAGACCATAAAATATTACTAACTAAGCTAAAAAAAATAGGAATGGCCGAAACAACAATGAACTTATTAGAGTCATATATAACAGGGCGAGAACAACAAGTACAAATTGGCAAACAAAAGAGCAAACTACTATCTTTAAACTATGGCGTTCCTCAAGGAAGTGTACTGGGACCGATCCTATTCATTATCTATATCAACGAATTAACTAACCTTACCATTAAAGGAAACATAATCAGTTTTGCTGATGATACTGTTTTATTATTTCAAGAAGAAAATTGGACGGATACATTTAATGAGGCTGAAAAGGGGCTTAGTGCACTTCAAAATTGGCTTAAAATCAACTCGCTTACCCTTAATATAAGCAAAACAAAATATATAACATTTTCAATAAACGCAAGGAGCCAACCAATAAAATCACTAGAACTAAAACTACACGAATGCCATGGAAATAATATACAATGTTTCTGCCCCGTCATCGAAAAAACACAAAACATAAAATATCTCGGAGTAATAATCGACGAAAATCTTAGATGGGACCTACACATCAAAGGTATTACGGAAAAACTCACAAGCCTTATATATTTCTTTAAAAATCTAAGAAACGTATTAAATAAAAAGGATATGAAAAAGGTCTACTACGCATTATGTCATTCTCGGATTGAATATGGAATCATAGGATGGGGATCTGCTACACATACGTACCTACACAACCTGAATACGATTCAAAAAGGAATCATAAAGACCATATTGAAAGTACCAATTAGAACGCCTTCAATTGAAATATTCAATTCCTTTGACGTACCAAATGTACAGCAAATATATGCCAAAAATATATTATTGAAGCTCTTCAAAAATAACAAATCCTCTACTAGACTGTGTATGCATAACACTAGATCGAACAAAAATGATATAAAAAATATTCCAAGTTATAAAACCACATTCGGACAAAGAAACTATACATACTTTGCAACAAAACTCCATAACATCCTTCCCCAAGACATAAAACTAATAAAAAATCCTAATGAATACAAATCATTAATAAAAACATGGCTGAAAGAGGTCAATGAAAAAACCCTAAGAAAACACTAAAAACGATATAGAAGACACTAAAAACGACATAGAAGACACTAAAAACGACATAGAAGACAAATAAACCATATTTAAATAACTTTAGTCCGCCTCGGCACAGGACCCCCTAGTGAGGAGGACTAAGAAATACAATATTTTATACTTAATTTCATCATTATATTTTGTATGTAACAATTATTTTATATAGTCGCTAAAATAAAAAAAAAAAAAAAAAATAAAAAATAAAAAATCTCCTTTTCAAACCATCTTTAGTAATCCTCTTTTTTTTAACATAAGACGGAGCCGTAACAACTTTTGTATATGCTAAAAAATATCAAATTCGAAAATTTAAACATAGGTATAAAAATAAGAAAAATTATAATATTGTTAAAGAAAAAATACATATAAAAAAAATAAGAAAATACACAGATTTAGGAAATGAGATCAAAAGAATTTGGCATTCTCATTATAAAAATATTACCATTCGTTATTTCGGCTACTGGCATTATACCTAGCTGTCACATAAAAAATTTAGGCGTATTAGATATATCAAACAATTTAAATATAATGATGCAAAAGTCGGTCATTTTGAATACATGTAGGATAACGAAAAATTTTTTTAACTATTTATGTTGAGGTATCAGTAGGATTTAAAGGCCCTGTTAGGAGTTCTACCGAGCCGAACCCTCTGATATGAAAATATCTGAGTCGGTGAATTATTTTCCCATTTGATCTCTAGTGAGTTGACGAGTTGTTCTTGCGTTGTTTTGTATTTATTTTGCTTATATAATGCACTTGCATAATGTTGATTGACTAGATGAACATTTGTGGAAAAGTGTGTGGAAGGGTTTAGTTTTTCCTGTGGGGAAGATTTAACCCGGACATAAAATCGGAAATATAAAAAATAATAACAAAATAGGAAAAAAATGGTTTTTATGGAGAGGAGAGAAATAGCTCTTGAGTTGTCAATTAGTTTAATATGATGTTTAATATCTCTTTTTAGAAAAAAAAACTAATTTCATTTCACAGTGCTTTTAAAAACTTTTTTTAATGAACTTTCTAAACTTAACCGACACGGTGCACAGTGACTGATATGGTATTTCTATTCAAAATATCGAATGGCAGACTGGACGCCATTGATTTAACAAGCGTTATTTCGTTGCGAGTACCTACACGGGACAATCGATTAGACGCCTTGTATAATGTTAAAAAATCTGCTAACAGTTATTTCGTAAACTCGCCTATTCAAAGATTACACAGACTTGTTAATAAGTATAGTTCAATCGATATTTACCGCTGCCAATCAGTGTCAAAAATTTAAACTCAGTTTAATGAAATGTTTACATGGATATAAATGTTTTTCTATTAGACCTTTTGTCGATTCTTATCCTAATAGCGTAATAGAGATTGTTAATTAAGTTATTAATCAAAAATTTGTATCTCATGGAATATTTTTGGCAAAATTATTCCTTGTGCTCTCAGGCGTTCCACAAGGCTCTAATTTAGGACCGCTCCTCTTTCTGATTTTTATTAACGATATTACAGAAAATATTCTGCATTCCAGGTCACTTCTTTTTGCTGATGACCTAAAACTATTCTTTAAAATTAAAACTTTAGAAGACTGCATTCGACTCCAATCGGATATTAATAGAATTGTTGACTGAAGTAAACGGAATCGGATCGAATTCAATGTTTCTAAATGTTTCATTCTTTCTTTCACACGGGCACGTCATACTTGGTTTTACCGGTATACCATGAATGCCCAAAGTTTAAAACGTGTCTCCACTATGAAAGATCTTGGCATCATGTTTGATAGTAGGCTGACATTTCATACTCATATTGAAATGACGTGTAGTGCTTCACTGAAAATGCTGGGCTTCGTTCTACGCACTGCGAGGAATTTTAGAGACACCCGGGTTCTCCAAGTGCTATACATTGCGTTGGTTAGGAGTAGGCTTGAGAGTGGGTCGATGGTTTGAAGTCCACATCAGGTGAAGTATTCCCTCGTGTTGGAGAGAGTGCAGAAAAAATTTCTAAGATTCCTCTACCTGAGGGAGTATGGCTACTACCCGTGGCTCTATCCTACTGACTTTCTCTTGGGCATGATCGGTATGAACTATCTACGGGTCAGAAGAAATGTGCATATTGTATCACACTTCTTCAAACTGATTTGTGGATGGTTTGAAAATCCCACTATCATGGAGAGTATTAGTCTCTATGTTCCTGATGGTTATCTCCGTCACCGACAGCATAGACTGTTTTGTCTCCCGGCTTGCAGGACTAACTTGCCAATGGTCATGCCGGTGGGGAGAGCAGTCTTGCTGTTGAACAGAATTAATTCGAATATCGACATATTAAGCATCGCTGAAGCTGCCTTTAAAAGGCAAGCTCTATTGATGCTGGTATAGTTGATACACCGCTTACTTATTATGTAATACCATTTTACAAATGTACTTAAAAACGAAATAAAATGTAATGTTTTTAAAGGAATAAACTAATTGAATTGACTAATTGAAAACATAGTTTATAAGCTAATACGAACGACAATTTCACACTTTTTTTATTCAATTGATTTGGAGGATATTGGCAGATCATCTATTTTTATTTCACTTACTTAAATTTCATGTTACCTACGTTTCGTAAACTCTCATGTTTCATGTTATCTATATTTTGTTAACCTAAGCATTGTTAAATCTTATATTTTATGTAATCTGCATATTATTATATATTATGTGAACTCTTTATTTTTATAGAATTTAAAAAAAATTGTATGTAACGCCCTATGTGCGTTTAAGTGAAATAAATTTCGGCAGTTGCCATGTAAAGAAATTTAAACGACTTCACCACCCACCCAGAGCTCTATCTATATCTCGATAATTTATTTGTCATGTACAGTTGTTTTCAATAATAGCATGTAGTTTAACATTTAACCCTATTTATATTCACTGAGGTCGTCTTTGGGCTCCGAAAATTTTACTGCTTTTGACAAGTGTTCCAACTGTTTTGGTCAAGTCATGTGGTGATATTGCAGGACAGACGCTGGATAAAGCGGGCTACAATGAATGGCAGGACGGGCAGCCTGACAACTACCAAAATAACGAACACTGTGGCACTCTGTATGTTGGCTTGGGTAGAAAGCTGAATGACTATCCCTGCGAGTCAACACTTCTGTTCATGTGTGAGAGAAAGGTATCACATGACGAAAGGGGACTCAGTTCTCCCTCTATGCCAAAAAATAACAAACCGCAAGCGGTGTGTGATGCTTGTTCTCCAGGTACGTTAACAAAAACTAAAATAACTAACTCACCATCACGGCAAGGGTAGGCAGAACGAGTGAATACCAAATATGTATCTTAAATGTTACAGGATATAAGAGGTATCCATCGATACCAGACCGTTTTTATAAACTTTACACCACTCCCAGGGTCTGGAACGATGCGTTAAAAGTATGTGCAGCCGACCAAGCGCACCTTATCATCTTGAACAGCGCCGAGGAAGCAAAACTTTGCACCAAAATATTCATGGAGTATGTTAAAAGTACTCCACTGAGTAACTTTAACAAGGATCACGTTATGGTGGGCTTTAATGACTTAATGACTCCAGGAGAACATAGGACAATCGACGGTAAGGACAACTTTTTAGTGAATTTAATATATACATGTGTCTTCAGTGCCCTTGAGGTGATTTTGCACAAAAATGACGATGTACAAATCATCCAAATATTATTAGTATTATTTTTATTTCTCAAAGGTTTTTACTTGTGTTTAATATACTCCTTTTCATTAGTTAGAAGATATCTATTCATTTCAGGAAAGACCCTCTCGGAAGCAGGTTTCAGCGACTGGGGTGCGACGAGCCCCTCTGGCGGGGCGGAGCACTGCGGCGCACTCACACAGCACCCTGGCACCCCCCGCGGATTCTTCCAGTTGAATGATATACCATGTGCCTCATTGGCCCTCCTGTTTATGTGCGAGAAAGACACTTCAAAACGGATAACGGACCCTAGTGCTCTCACGGCATGTCGAGAATGCAGGACTTATGATGCTGGTACAAAAAAATCTATTTATTATTACATTTCTTTGTACGGGTTTGCAGAGCTACTTCTAGCATTCAGTCCATGGGATCATTGTCCTTTGACAAAATGCTAGTCAATTTATTGAAGTTTGCCACCAGGTGTATGGCTATGACGTCCAGCCATGGTATTTAAAAATAAAAATAATTATGCTTAAATTCTAAATTCTAAAGCTACAAATAAACTGAAAATAATTTTGAATTCTTCCTGCTAACATCATAGTAGGCGGAAAATCATATGTGGATGACTTTAAGGAGGTCGGAACTACTATCGATACCGATAACTAGATAATTTTTGATTTTAATACTATTTATAGATTGAGCAGCATTTCTTCTCTCTTCACATACATCCTGCATAATTATTGATGTGATCCACTCCCAAGAGTTTCTTATGTCTACTAAAGTCACAGTGTTTTGTTTAGTCCAACTAGTAAGTCCGTAGTGTTAACTATTTCTGAACGCTTTGTAGTGTCTCATTTTAGTTGCTTTCTCCCATTGTTTTCTTCTTGCGATTTGACCTTCGGATTACAAAGTGATCATTTATTAGTTTTAATTATAAAAGCAAATTCCATTTTTCTATTACAGGATATAAAAACTACTCATCAATGTCAGGCAGCTGCTACAAACTACATTCCACCGAAAGCTCTTGGAACGATGCGTTTAAAGTATGTGCAGCTGAAAATGCGCATCTCATCATCCTTAACAGCGTTGAGGAAGCTAAATTTTGCACAGACAGATTTATCGAATATGCGGAAAGTACAAATCAAAAAAGCTTTAACAAGGATCACGTTATGGTGGGTTTTAGTGACTTGATGACTCCTGGAGAGCATAGGACAGTCGATGGTAAGGAAAACACTGTTTTTTATGTTAATCTTTTTGCCAATTAATTAGTACAATTCTTGGTACGGGTTAGTCTGAATATATATATTCAGACTAACAATTCGAAGAAAAAGAGGTGTATGTAGTTTGAGAATGAGATATATGGGCGGCTATTAGTGTTGTTATTTTTTCGACTTCTCTTCATTATTTGCTTACTGTTGATCGCAATCGTACATCAAAAAGAACTGTGTTGGTTGGAAAAAAACTGTTACCTGAGAATTAGCTCATATTTGCATGTTATTAAAATGTACACGCACATGAAGTATATGAATAAATTTTAATTAAACTGCCAAGTATTGGCATTTTATTTCCGATTTTGGTTCGGTTAGCAGGAAATCCATTTTGTTACTATAATGCTAGACAATTTTGCAATATTTGCGTTTGTTTTTTTTTATCTTAATTTTATCTCAAGTTCATGAAGGTGGATGATCAGTATATCTATAAGTTTGTCTGAATTATGCATCCAGCTTTATTCTGTCTGTAGTTGTACTACGATAATACTCGAGACTTGCGGCAAATACGGGCCATACGCACCAGCCTGGAAACTTGCGGATGTGAATCTGTAGTCAACGCTGTGTGGACGGAGGCTTGATGATGTTGTGGTCATCTGGTGGCGAAGATCAAAAATCTTCCATTTTTCCTAAGATAATGTCTGACGGCATGCGGGAGGAGGCTTCATGTTGTGTGAGAGGTGTAAAGGGACCCGCGAGTCTCTCCAGTCACAAGTCGTAGTGAGTTGTTGACTTGAAAAAAGTGAGTACTATTGTGTGCACGCTAGTCGGTCTTGGACCAACCGGAGACGCGAGTATCACCAGTAGCGATTGTAATTTTTGCGTCTGTGAGAGAATTAATAATAGCAGGTACTAGACTGAGCAGCTGGCGCGGCGCGCTGCGTTTATGTATATAGATGATAGTCCTTCTAAACTCACTAGCCTCTGACATCGACATTTTCCAGATGAGAATTAATAAATTTAAATCGCTAATTAGGCAATTATGTGTATTTGTATAATGTATCTTTGTTGTTGGAATTTTTTATTCTGTAAATATGCATTTAAAATATAAATATAAACACATAAATAAATATAGGCAAGAGCTTTATAGAGCCACCCCGATAGTTCTAGAAAATTGGAACTGTTTGTTTGTTTACATTCAGACAAGCGATAAATATCTACCTATAATATAATATTTTGACAGAACATTATTAAAATTGACTTTTTCAGGATTGGAATCATAATATCAAGTGATTTTTAACGAATCTGTGCCAGTTTGAAATAAATGCATCGATGAAAAGTACCGACGCTTCAAGGCTGTAATGCGTGCGTCTCGTATAAGCCCCAAATCTCAAAGAATCCAAGCTGTGTTACGTGCGGCCCGTATTATCATAGTAGCTTGACTTTATTTATTGTTTGATAGATTGTTAAAAATTATTACGTTATTGAAATTGCCATTGGGATGTGCATGGATATCCAATGAACTCCAATTTGAAATGTTCACACCATACGTAAATCAAGGTTTTGTTGTTTCTGTATGGAAATGATACTAGTGAAATAACACAAATAATAATAAGCGAAATACAATAAAAAGGGATAAGGGGATTTCATATATTTTTTACTTTAAATCTATTGCAGATTGGAATATTTTTATTATTAAACATTTTCATTACAAACAAAGGTTCTTTCCAGCGGTGCATTAAGTATTTTTTCAAAATTCTTTGCTCAAAATCAAAGGTCATTTCGATGGGAATAACGCGATACCAATGGCTGTTGGTAGGTGGAAAAGCTTTGGAAAATTTAACATTTGAATGTTTCAGGCAAAACCCTCTCTGAAGCTGGTTTCAGCGGCTGGGGCCCCTCGAGCCCCTCCGGTGGGTCAGAGCACTGCGGGGCACTCACGCGGGGCACCCCGCGAACGCTTTTCCATCTGAACGACATACCATGTGCCTCATTACCCCTCCTGTTTATGTGCGAAAAAAATGCAAACTAAGGTTTTTCAAAATGCTCGAATAAAAAATATAATTAAAAAAGTTAGCGTACCTACACAAATGTTTTCTTCATTTAAACGCTGATCAGGTTTTTACAAAGATACCCAGATATCAATATACATATATTTTAAGAACATAATATAAAGACGGAATTTATGGAAGTTATTTTTAAATAATTATTAACATATTTTTCTCCAAGTATTTCTGACTTTCACCCTTAAAGAGTATTGTTCTTGGCCCCCAGAGTTTCAAATTATGGAGAGAAGGAAGGTGAATTTATGTATTCATTTTTTTTCCTAATGGGATAATGTCATAATTATATGGAGGATCTCAGTCGAGTTCAGACTTAGAAGAGATGGGAATTGAGGCTATTTTAGATAAGGCTTGATGGAACAGAGGATATTTATTTAGAGAGGGAAAACTAAAAAATAGGTGATTTATTGTTCTCTCTACTAGAAAGTACAATCTGGGGAATTTAAAAGAAAGTGAGAAAGCACGGAACAATTCATTCGAAAAAGTTAGAAAATTAATAAAATAAAAATAAAACTTTTTTGGAAAATTGTTGAAACCAAATAATATTTACATATATCAAAATGTTTTTTTGAACATAAAAAGTTTTTATTATAAATATTTGCCACTTAAAATTAAAATTAATTTCTACAAAACTAAAGTTGGTTATTTTTTTGCACTAATTAATTAGTGCAAAAGAAAAAAAAATACCTTCTATTCCCACTTTTAGTGACAGTATTGTCTATGCTGATTTGTCCATTTATTTATTTACTAATTATCAATGCTCTAATGGGCTCTTTCATGTTTTTAACGTGATTTAGGGCGTGATAAAGTGAAAAAAGTTTATGTGTTTAAATAACAAAAAAATTAACATAATGCATGAGGCATATAAATGTAAAACATTATTTGTGAGAAAACAGAGAAAGCTATACTATTGACATATTATATGATTTATTTATATACAGGGTGCTAAGGGAAGTAATGGTCTTACCTTAACCAGTGATTCCTGACAGTGTTTGAAGTACAAAATTTTAATAATATTTTGGACTTTGGTGACTTTTTGGTTTTTCAATTTTTTTTTCAGAAACGAAGATTATTCCATAGGAAATTGATGAAAACACCGATGCGTCATACAAAAGCATCATGGTTCTTAGATTAACAATATTGCTCAGGTATTTTAATATTTAATTTAGGTGTATCAGTTTATCGACAACTTTTTTAATATAGTAAGTCCATTTGAGTTTGCTGGAAAGTGCTTCTATTTTATATATATCGGATATTTTACACACGTTTTCAAACACTTATAGAAAAACTTTAAAAAATACTCTACCACTAATAATCATGTTTTAAGAAATTCTTACCCCCTTTTGCTAAAAAGTATAACCCTAAAGTTGAATGTAAAAAAAAGGTTTAATACATTACTGGTCCACAATAATATTATTAATGGATACAAAATCTTTATTCGAGTTCATATTTGACCACCATGAAGTTGTTTCGAAATGCAGCCGCAAAATAATTAGATTTTTTTTATTTCGGTCAGAAAAACCAGTGAAACGTTCATTTTTTATTCCATTTCATGCACATTCCCGGTCGGATTCCCGGCGGGATGGTCGCCCTACTCCCACTCCAAAATTCAGTCGAGTGCAGTATGCAGCAGTGTCCGTCGCAAAGGGTAACCAAGCGTTCCCCTTATTGCCGCCCGGTTCCGTGTTGTGTTTGCATCTGGTGCAGTTGCATTATTCAGGCTATGAATAATGTGCATCGAAATGCACCCACTGCACAGCGCCCACCCGCACAACAGACGCCACACCGTGAAACGGGAAGGCCTTCGGTTACCTTCACTAAATAACAAACTAACTATAACACATACCGTAGCACGGCAGAAAATACACAAAAATTAGGTACACCAATCAGAATATTGATTTAATAATTAGAATATCACACCATTTATCCGTAATTAAATTAACACGTTGAAAGTCAATTGAGGAGTACACGTTATACGCGGTTCTCGTCACGTGAGATACCTCTCCTCGTGGTCTAGAGGCAGAGCGTTCGACACTCGTTATGCAGGACCCGGGTTCAAATCCCATATTTTTATAAATTTTAATTTTTTTTTATCACATGCTACTTATAAATATGTCAATATTAGGAATCTAGTTAAACGTTCATTTGTTAACAACACGCCTATAAATAAATTAATGCTTTTTAAAACTATAATGTACAGCATTCTGAATAATAATAATATGAAATGAAAAGAGAGAGAGAAGAATACTAAAAGTTTCACTTCCGTTGTGCGTAGGCTTGCCACACACTGTATTTTTTATCTTACGTTAGAGGAAATGCCAGATTCGTTATATTGTATTTTTGAAAATTTGTAATTCTGCAGATAATCAGCCGCCATTTCATTGCATTTATTAATGCACTTTATGTAACATAACTTAGACATATTTTTAGTAGTCGTATATAAAATAGACTGCCATAAATGTTTAATTCCATCTAAAATAAATCGTTTTAAACATTCAAGTAACGTACGTTATAATCTACGCATTAATTGATGACGTTAATTTAGGGGCATCTGTTTCAAAGATTGCTAGAGTAAAAGTAAGAATAAAAGTAATGGCTAAAGTTAAATTTCACCTAAATGCGTTTTATCAATTTAGGGCCGTCTGTTTCAACGCTTGCTAGAGAAATTAAGAATAAATGTAATTGCTAAAGCTAAATTTCACTTAAATGCGTTTTTAGGCTTTATTTGAGGCCTATGTAAGTATAAAAAAATCATGGGGGGCAGTTTTACTATTTTGTGACGTGCGTCAAAAGGTAGTTGCTAAATTGTCTGTAAATGACGTTGAAATGTCGATGGTCCTGATATTTGAGGTATTGCTTGTAGTAGAAGTCTACAAAGTTTGCATTATTGAGTGCTGACATTTTTAAAGACAAAATATGATATTTTACTTCCATTTGGCTTAATTCACAGGGAGTTGTCTGTAAATCAAAATACTGCTATGCCTAGGCTTATGTGTATGCAGAAACACTTCACGGTTCAAAACAGCCAGTTGTAGCATAATGTCATTATTTATAGTGTATTCTGGCTACCTGCATATTTAATCTCTGCATACTCACGTGGTGTGAAAGAAATACATACGGATTCAATAGGAAAGGTAGTCATAGTCGAAAACTTCGAATACGTCAGGCCTCAAAAGTTGCGCAGTATAATAATGTTGAAAAATCTTCTAACAATGATAAAAAAATCATATAGATTAAGAATATGTGTGTTTGTTTTTCGGATAATATAATAAACAACGCACGTTTCAGCGCACCATTTTATTCAAATACCTGAAACCCAAATAACATTTTTTTTCTACAAATTCTGTACATACTCTAAGAAGTATAATAAATACGTTTACAAAGTTGCATTTTGAAGTTTATTAAATCCTTAATCTCCACTTTACCGACGATGATGATTTTTTCACAAAATTTTTTAAAGAATTTAACTAACGCACATGATTTGAGATTTTCACGACTTATTATAATGGTTTATTTTTGTGATATTATGCCGTGATAACGCTATCTCTGATGGACACTGTAATGCTGTCCGAAATGTTGGCTAAGAAAGGAGGTAGCGCAACACGGCATAATACCCCAAAAATAAATTACAATAAATTAACGAACGTGTAATTATTACACGTATTTTGTGAAAAATATGGTGTTTTAATGCATATCTACAAAGATAAAATGACAAGTTCGTGATTCTCTATTATATAATATTGCGTTATTCTAATTTTCAGGCCTACCAGCAAACAAACTTTAGGGCGTCAGAATGTGATAGTGAACGCTTTTTCAGGTATTCTGACACACGTGTGTATCAAATCATGGAACCTTTTACAATTATTTCGAAATGATGCTCGGCGCATTGATAACGAATGAAATCTGTGGTTGCAAATCACTACAGGGAATTAATTCTGCTTTATTAAAAAAGTACACTTAAAAAATGTTTACATTTCGAGGACACAAAGGTGGCGGGATGTTTTTCAAACGCTTTTGAAATACCTCGTGGTAACATACAAAACGATGTTACCATAATCATTTATTTTTAACCTAGTGAAATATCATGGGACGTAACTTGACTTGCAGAATTTGACTTTTAAAAATGGCCTTTATGATAGTAACATTTTTTATTTTTTTTATTTAATGTTTTTGTGTTTAGTTTGTAGGAAGCCATTTTTTTTTTTAAATAGTGTAAATCAAATTTAAAAATATTTTATTAAGATCTGCAATTATTGTAATTATTATTTTTATTTTATTATTGTCATTTTCAAACTGTGGTTATAACCATGTTTAGACGACTTATTTAAATGATTCTATTTTGCCCCCTCTCAATTTAAAATGATTTATTTCCGGTTAAACCGATTTACTGATAAAATAATTGTGACAATAGATTTCATATTCTGTGGGGGTATTTTGCAGTCATTTCCCCACATTAATGTTAACTTAATTGTTTAATAATGATGTGACTGCTATTAATGTATTTAAATGTGTTATATTGTTAAGGTTTTGCGAAAATACTGTGAAGCGGGGAATAAACTTGATTAATTATTGTTATATTAGGGTCATTGGTTTTTTTATTGATTTCTAGTTGTTCAAGTAAATTCTATATGTAAGTGTTTAAGTTCATTGTTGTCAAGCGGGACGTGATTATTTACTAAGAGATGTTCTGCGAATTTTTAAAAAGTGCTTTTATTATTATAACATGCGTAAAATTTTTGATTAAAGAAACAGGCAGCTCGTTGCAGCTGAGAGAATTTAGTTGCGGCGACAGTTCCATTACGGAGATGTGACAATAAGTAGATTTTTTTTTAATTTGTATGAATTTTTAAACAGCTTTCGACTGTCAAATAAATAAAAAAATTGCGGCTTCACTTGATTCTGTTTAACATTCACATTTTTCAACACAACATATCAGTGACAGATGAAAGCTGGTGTGTTCTCGTTCATTCATATGGTTAAACAAACTAAGATAATTTTTTCGAAATAGTAAACTTGAGTTGCGCGGTGAGAGAAGTTCGATAATCAATTTGCTACCGGTAGTTGGAAAACATGGTTCAGTTGTCCCGTGAGCGAATGTACTAGGGTTAATGATTGTCGGATAAAATAGATACCTATGTATTAACTATTGTCTGGATTTGGTAAGAATATTTATACATTTGAACACATCCGTCATTGCTTCCAATTTTGAAAAGCTTACATACGTCCGCACAAAGTCAATTAGTACGTTAGGATATCGTGAAGAGACGCATTTATGGAAGGCAAAACACACAGAATTACCTTAGATATCGAATATAATTTCGATAAGGTTGATAACGTCAATTAACTTAGCCATTAAGGAGTTCTAAGAAGATATTTTAATTTCAATATCATGTTTCAATGATATTGGGGAAAACCTATAAAAATATTATTTTTATTTTCGTCGGCGAATATTTTTAATAACTCGTCACCTCTGGGTTCATATAAAATGTGTTATCACTCAGCCACGTAAGTCGTTGGACAAGTTATTGTACTTGTCATCTTGACGTACCGATTATAGATATCGCAATTAGAGTTGACCCCGTCGCAGTACTCGCTCATATAATAGCAGTGAAATTGAACAAAGGTTCATTAAAGTATAAAAAAGTTTTAAAACTTTTCGTTATTAATTTTAAAATTAAAAAATATTTGTTCCTTTAAGCTAAAAATGATAAGCAGGCGTTGTGAACATGAAAAATAATGTTTCTCAGTGACGTTTGACAAGAAAATCGCTGTAAGTAATGAATATATTGTTTTTTTTTCGAAAAAAAAAATCTTCGGCTTATGACTTTGGGATGTCACTATTTATTTATTAATAATACAAATAACTTTGTTTACATCACTTTTATTTATACACACCTTCCACACTGTGTACATTTAATCCTGATGATGTTAACTTCGTTCACGAAACATGTAGAAGGTGTTTATAAATAACTAACTAACTAACCATCACGCCGTTTCCCCGCCGGGGTAGGCAGAGAGGACGGACCGCAAAACAACTCGATCTTGGCACACACTTCTTGCCTCATTCACATTCATACATCGTCTCATAAATACTCTTCTATTATTCTGACTCTTGACATGGTCCGATTCGAGTATCCGATTCACTTGATCGTGCCATGTCTTCCTCGGGCGTCCCCGACTTCTGCTATCATTCGCATTTGCATCATATATCCTCCTTACACTCCTATCTTCGTTCATTCGCTCTACATGCCCAAACCATCAAAGCGTCCCTTTCTTAAACTTACTCATTACGCTTACGTCAGCCTGCACTCTTTGCGGATCTCCACATTCGTCACACGTTACCACACATCATTTCAACAGCATTCAATCTACTTTCAATCCTTTCTTTGCCAGTTCCATGTCTCACTTCCATACCTCAGGGTAGGTGCCAGCACTCCATTGTGGACTGCTAACTAATTATTTTAATAACTTATATAATTAAAAGTAACCTTTATAAATAAAAGTGATGTGAACAAAGTTATTTGTATTTTTAATAAAATAATATATTGTAAACAAATCCCTAAGAATGTGTTGTTTTGGTCAACTCTAATTGAGCGACACATTACAATGAAAGATTACGTGGAATCATTATTTATATTTTAAATTGCATCTATTTATTAAAATTTGCACATTTGGTAAAGAATCAAAAAAATTAATGCGTGTTCAAAATGCTCAAATCCAGATTGTGGGGATTTCGTGGACCATTGTTAAGTTTATATAATAAAAATAAATTAGATAACCTTGCGCAAAGAATGTTCTTTTAACATACACAAAATTTTAATTCCGCAAAAAGTAGGAAATTTGTTTTAATTATAAATAATAACAATTACTTAATTAAAACAGCACACAGTGACCTTGCAACTACCATTGGACCTTTTAATTAATTAACCCTTCGTCTATTAAATTTCCCTACTACATCTAAAGGGTCCTAATTGTTTTGGGTCCGGCCTTTTGGTCGGCCAGAATGAGTGGATAGTTAGTAGAGTGGTAAGTTGGTTTTGTATGAGATCCGTACCAAAACCACCCCAACGCAGGCCAGGACACTTAATGAAGATGGCCTTTTATTTTATATTTGACGGCCTTGGTGGTCAAGGGTAGTAATCGACTAGCAATCCAAAGGTCGCGGTATAAAATAACGGCGTGCCTGAGCATATTTAGTTTTTTTTTTTTAGTCCACAAAAAAATAATGTATAAGGCATATGAAAACTGCTTTAAAGTTCAAAATCTCCTACTTACGAACCCATTTTCGGTTATAATTTTATTGTATTATGTGGAAAATTAAGTTATTTATAAAATATCGGAAAAAAATTAAATATTTATCCCTGAACATCCACAAAATAAAATAAAAGGCACTTTTTGGCCATGATTTTTTCTTGCATAAATCAAAACAGGGGGAAGGTGTTAAGCGGGAATTTAAACCTTATCACCATCTACGTAAGGGATGTTATTGATAGCGGTCCTTTATCGAAATAGTCCTGCATAATGCGTAAAACTTTATTGCATATTTCTTAAAAATCTCTTCACATTATTCGTAATGGGTTAAAAACGAAATTTCAGGCCGTTTCCTGATATATTTTTAGTAAAATCCAAAAATATCGGAACTCATATTCATGCACCTGCCTATACATGCCTTGATAATATATAATGACGAAGTAAGAAAATATTTTGATTTTCAACACGTGTTCCAACATCGTGATAATACATTCTTCTTTTAATTTTCGTTTTCTAAATTTTAACTGCCAAGTATAAATCGTTAGAAAAGCGATAAAGCAGGTAGGTACCTAAAAATATTATTGTTACAATGATTCATTTAAATTTTAAAAATGTGCATATATTTTGTTTAAATGTTTGACAGATGTCGTAGTTTTTTTAGTCAACTAACATGCGAAAGGTAAATTTCTTATTTTGAAAGGCAACGATCCTGAGGCAAAAATCTTACAATTATAATATTCCGTGATTTTTCACGGGTCTGCGCTAGTACATATATTATAATTGTTACCGTGTTTAAGTGGCAAGAAATAAAAGTAAGGATGGGTTTATTATCTTGAAATAAGAAATGTTTAAGATTACTAAAAATGTATTACCACAAAAAAGACATAAAAAATAAGCATCCTACTATATAATCTGTCTGGCAAAGGGCTTGCATAGGTAAAATGAAGGAGTGATACCAGTTCGTTCTTGATGCGAAGTAGTAGATTCCGGTTGTTCACAGACACTCCTAGTTTATTATTTATCCAAAAAATAGTCTTGTAGTCCAATACAAAACAGCCTCACGCTGCTGGTCTCCAAAAGGGTGCCTCTTAACCAATGAGGATCGGCAGATGCCATCCGATTCTATCAATCCAATGGTCAATGCTGCATATGCAAAGCTGATGCTCACAAAAATTGGCGAATGTGTTCATCGAACCTCAGCCGAGAGGAAATACCCGTTGCTCTGGGCTGGTGATCAAAGAATGGCGACTGCTTCCAATGCAAATCACAGATCCTTGCTCCCTCAGGTTTGGCAACTCTCCAAGTCAGAATTCCAGGGCTTTCAATTTTACCAATAGCAAAATGATAATGTGTAGGTACTTAAAGATGAAAAGAAAATTAGATGAAACTACTCCAAATATGTGAAGATTTTGCAAAAAACCATAACCTTGTATATAATACGTCCAAATCAATAGTTATGGTTTTCAAATGCAAAAACGAAAACATGCTAATACCTTCAGTATGGCTAGATGGAAGGAAAATGGATGTTAGTCGTAGCGTCAAATACCTGGGACATGTTATCACAGACGACCTGAAAGACATCGAGGATATGGAAAGGCAAAGAAGAGCGATATCCGTTAGAGCAGGTATGCTGTCAAGTTGTTTTCACTTTTGCAGTACAAACGTAAAAAGATACTTTTCAACACATTTTGCACTTCGTTGTACACGTCAGAACTGTGGGTGGATTACACTGCATCCCAATGGCATAAGCTAAAAGTCGCTTACAATAATGCTTATCGCCAACTATTCCGCCTACCGTGATACTGCAGCGCAACGGAAATGTTCCTGGAGTGACGAGTACACTCTTTCAGAGCGCTTCTCCGCCATCACATGGGAAATTTATATGGGGGATATTCAAATATCCCCCATAAACGGCTGTTCACACTCATTTTTGTGTTTATATTTTATCTTTTTTCACTTAAATTCCGCTTTTTTGTGCCTGTCGGAATCACCTATGTTATTACCTACCTTATTATTATTTTTATTACTTATTTTGTATACCATTTCAAATATGGAATGTATTGCATTGCACTACCCCTGCATACATTCTGGAATAAATTCTTATTATTGTTATTTTTAAGGTCCCACTCACCAAAACCATAGATGTGATGTAAGTAAAGTTATGCACACACACACCTTGTTACAAATCTTAAATGTAAGATAATATGTAAAAGAGAGACTATTCTTTTTAATTTAACTGTTTCTTTAAACATTTAAAGTTTGCGCATACATCTTGGCTTATAACATAATCCATAGGTGGATATTATGGTCTAGGTGACATTTACGTAGATTTTTGCTAACAAAATATTTTGCTTTCTAAAATAACAAAAAAAACATCGTTTTATATATTATCGTCACTGGTATATCAGCCAAGTAACAACCTAACCCCTACCCCGAGCCTAACTGTGAAAAAAGTCATAGGTGACCAAAGTTCCATCTACATTGTTTATTCCAAGCAGGGCGACTTGATTGCTGGCCTTGGTTGAGGTGGTATTGCCTGCACTGATCTCACATTCTTTGTTCAGTTTCCCAGTTAACCGCTTAACCTCTGCGCTCCGGATCCGGAGTCCAGATACTTTCAGAGTGATTTGCCATGTTTCAAAAGTTGATGTCAGACTTATCTCTCAAATCTGTACTGCATTATACAGAATAACAAACAATGTTTGGAAATTCGCAAGAGTAATTGTAATATAATATTTGGGATAGCGTAGGTTTTTATCGATAATTAACATATCGACATCTCAAGGGTTGCATTTAGGTGCAATACATTTTTACCTCTTATTAATGATAAGAACAGGCTAGTAGAAAACGTTACACATAATCAGATACAATACAATTCATAACAGCCATTAATGTCACAGTATTAGTGACTGACAGATTTTTAAATTGCCCGACCCCCAGGATTAGGCACGTATTACTACGGTATTAAGACAGAGATCGCGGACTTTATTAAAAATTTGGTTCAAATATCGTTCATGAAAAAGCAGTATTACCCATTGGCAGCACTATCAGAGGAATACTTTAAATCGATTTACCAAAGCAAATACGGAACGGAAAATCAAATTGGCCAAATTTCGAAGCAATTAAAAGGAGACCGGATCAATGACATCGCAAATGTCATCTGAAGAAATGTAAAGTTAGCAACTAAATGCGAAATGCAAAAATGACCGTATTTTTGAGGATTATAACAAAGTGGCGTAAGTCTAAAAAAATCTTGCATGAATATTATTATGAGTAAATATTTTAACCCGAGCAGTGTACGGCCCTTCTCACCGTATAGCCTATACCAGCGCTGCAGCGGCGTATTAGGGAATCTTTATAAGTAAGATTGTTTGAATTTATAAAAAAAATATGGATGAAACATTCAAATAAAATACCAGATTGGTACAAACATAAAAAACTTTGTCTAAACATTCGTAAATGCCACATAATAGGATTTTAATAATAATAAAATAAAAGTATGTAACTAATACAGAATGACAAATGCTTGGAATCATTACAGACAATTTAAAAACATTTTAACATTAAAAATCTTATATCCTTTTTTAGTTCGAAGTTTACTCGAATATAATTCTTCTATCTGGTCTTCTCACTTTAAAATCCACTGCGATTCCATTGAGAAAATTCAGTATTAATTTCTAATTATTAATTATTAATATATAACATTCACTATAAACTCGGTCTACCTATAGAAACGATAAATTAAAACAACTTAATTAAAGAATTATTATTTTTAAAAGAAAGGAGACTGACTCTCAGATTTGTTT
Organism: Hesperophylax consimilis; assembly: GCF_061612785.1. NCBI lineage: Eukaryota > Metazoa > Arthropoda > Insecta > Trichoptera > Limnephilidae > Hesperophylax > Hesperophylax consimilis. The sequence goes on along the minus strand of NC_142856.1, from coordinate 9,197,908 downwards.
CCAATTTGAATTTTAGTTTTAAAATTGGTAAATTTATTTTACCAGGTCTTATTCCCAGCCGGGCTTTTACATGGTTTTTAATTTTGAGCATGAAATAACAGTAAACTGATAAACTGAATATAAAACAATATTAGTAAAACATGTAACAGTAACATAAAATAATACAGAAACTAGAACAGTACTACATATAAGACAAATCACTAAAACTACATTATCGACGCTAATCTAGTTTGTAGGATTCGACAAAGTACTAATGTAGATTACGGTTAATTCTATAAATCAAGTCAATAAATAAATCAATAGTACCCCCAAACTTGTTGTCCAGAGCATGGTATTATAGACAGCCCCGATTTACCAAGTCTTAATTTTATTTCAAGATCGCTGCTCCACATTATTATTACTTATATAACATGTTTGTAAAAGCACGTAAGGGCGTATAAAATATGTAAATAAATAACTTATAAAGAATATCAAAAAGGTACTCTCTATAAAACTACTATCCCTTATATTTTGGAGACAACACAGATACAGACTAATGAAGACAATGTAAAACACTAACTACTGGAGAATTCTTTTGCAATTTAACCATTTCTCACAGATTAATATTAGCAGTAGATTCACGAATATTTTTATTAAGTTATGAAGTGAAAAAAGTACTGTTTTATAGAAAAAAAAGAAAAGTGCATTATATCATAAATATATGTTTACAAATGTTTTTTTACAGACGTTTAAAGGGACACAAAATTAAACAAAAATACTGTTTTACAGAGCAATAACAAAAATAGGTACAGAATGTATGAAAAAGTATGTTGAAGTTGTTTTGAATTAAATAGGACAAGAGCTGGCCTACTTTTAGGTCTACTTAAATATATAGAGGCCTTACCAATAAAGTTTAAAAAAACTTTAAATAACTGATAAATAACAATTTACGATACATGCATAGTTGTTCAAAATTTAAAACACATTTATTAGTAAGGGGAGTTAGAATATGATTATGTTTGCTACTTTTTTCATCGTCATAAATTATTTTGCATTTATAGATATTCATTTGCTTTAATTATCTAGAAAAACAATGTTAAAATTATTATTTTTCAACAAATAGTAGATAAAAATAAAGTGCGCTGCAATCACCAACGTTGGCTGCAATCACTATAATAGCAAACCAAGGTTGAAAAAAAAAACAATGCAACTTAAAAAATTAAAACAAAAACACTATGGGTCAAGTAATAAAATAAACATTGATTACTTGAAATAATTACTTGACCCATAAAAACAAAAACATTATGGGTCAAGTAATTATTTTTCTTATCTCTATCAAACAGGGTTCAGAAATAAGTGGTAATTCTTGAAAGTAGATGACTATGGGTTTTTTTGTTGATATATTCGTACTTAAATAAAGTAGACATAACAATTTGAACAAAAAAATAGTCATTCAGTTTGTTCAGGTATTTTAGCTTGTATGAAAATATCACGCAGTCGTTACTCATAACATGCTAAATCAATTTTTTTAAATCGACTAAGAGGTAGTTTTTATAGTTAAAAGAACATGTAAAAAATGAGTTAAGTAATAAAATAACACAACACAACATCACATTTGAATACTTGGTAGAATTTTTGTTTTTTGGTTCATTATATTTGGGATGAGGGTTTGGGAATCGCCGGCCCCGCAAACCATTTATTGGATAACCAATACTTCTGCTTGCTACGTTTAGTAATTGAGCAAGGGTGCCCGGGTTTATAGGGTGAGGAGTGTTCAGGATGCGCCTGTCCACCAGCTGCGTGGAGTGCCAGATCGGGAGAGTATGATTTGATAGCTTTAACTGGTCTCTCAATTCGGTCGCAGAGGGCCTGGTAGGAGACAAATGTCTTGGCTGCGAAATATACGAGAGTGGACCGGCATTAGAAGTGTGGAGGAGCTATTCCGGGCAGCGCAAGACAAAGAGACATTTTCAAGAGTGATCGCCAACGTCGGGGGGACCTGATACGGCGCATAAAGAAGAAGAACTGGTCTCTCAACTTATACCCTTTATCTTTCCAGAACTTCATTTTTTTCTTTTCTTAAAAAAACCTTTTACATAGCATCCCAAAAGATGACGTAGGCCCTTCGTGGTCCATGGGTAATGGTCTCGACTAGCAATCCGAAGGATGCGGGTTCAAATCCAGGCATGCGCAAGTAAATTTTATTTGATGAAATTTTGTGTTATACAACAATTTATTCATTTAAAAAATATATAATGTACTTGCGGCACGTTTCAGAGTGGAAGATCTCTCAATATCGCACCAATATTAGAACATCATTCAGAATTGTCCTAAAACGGGAATTCCTCCTAGTTGGGCAGTCAAAGTATTTTTTATCTACATGTGTCATTGTATCATCACCTGTACTAAATAAAATTAAAAAAAAAAAAAAAAAAAAAAAAAAAAAAATTGAAAGATTTTCTTGAAAAGGCTGTAGCCGTGTTTGGTGACCAGATCTTAATAGCCAAGTACTCCACCACCTTCATCTTCCTCGTGTCTTTCTCACAACGTATCCCAATTGGGGATGCGATAGTATCTCTGCTTCCAGACGCTTGAGAGCAGTTGGGACTCTCGCGCGGAAGAATTTTACAGAACGTACACATATAAAACCCAAAATTTTGTTCCCTTAACAAGAAAGAGTGTTAGAATGATCTTGGTTTTCCTAAGGGATGGAGACGAACCTCATTACACGTGTTTTGTTTTTATTGACCTCTTTCGAAACCATACCACTCCAAGGGTCAAACTTTACCGCCCCTCTAGTAAGGTCGGTTAAAAGGAACACCCTCCACTAAAAGATAGTCAAAGTGCGAGGAAATATTATTATATGATGTGAGTAAATACGTTATTGTTATTTATTTGTTAATTATTTTCAGTAAAAATAGTGAATTATGCAGCCATTCTTAAAATTCTTGATGGTGTAAAAGTCAGCATAGTTGCCTTCCAAACAGTTGGTCTGGGTTCTATACTCGGCGATGGTAATATTTTTTTTACATTTTGCATATAATGCAAAATTAAATATATATGTTTAGTTTGAAAATTCAATTGCTTATATATGTTTTAAATGCTTTCCTTAAATACTGCAAGTAAACCACATGTTGGTCTGAAAATGCCTGAACGCCCGCAAAATAAAATATTTGAATATTTGTGCCTGAACGTCTGCAAAATAAAACATTTGTGCCTGAACGTCCGCAAAATAAAACATTTGAATATTTGTGCCTTAACGTCCGCTAAATAAAATATTTGAATATTTGTGCCTGAACTTCGGCAAAATAAAACATTTGAATATTTGTGCCTGAACGTCCGCAAAATAAAACATTTGAATATTTGTGCCTGAACGTCCGCAAAATAAAACATTTGAATATTTGTGCCTGAACGTCCACAAAATAAAATAAAAGCCACTTTTTCGCTGTGTTTTTTTCTTGCGGAAATCAAAACAGGCGTATGGTATTAAGCGGAAATTAAACCTTATCGCCATCTACATAAGGAGTATTATTGATAGTCGATTCAAAATATTATACGACGTATTTCAACTTTTCAAAATCCCACAGTAAAAGTATCATATTATCAACATTGCAGTTCTCTTTATTTTCGATAAAAAATGTCTTATATTGAACAGTTGAGTTGTTAAGAGCTTAATTACGAGGCGATGGAAAATATTTTAAAAATATATATATATAAAAAAAAATGTATATATTTTTTGAACGTCAATGCATTTTTCACATCTCTGATTTTAAAAGGTTTTGCTGTACAAATGGGTCTCGATAGCGGGCCTCACATCATCTTCAACATTACATCTCGGAGGACCTTTGTTTGTTATTTTTAAATTTGATAAAAATCTGAACTGTAAGCAAGACAATTGAGTGCTTTCACGAAGAGAAATATCAACAAAAACTTTTTTTCGTGAGTCAGTTAAAGCAAATAATCAGTCGGGTTGAAAATTTTATGATCATTTTTAAATTCAAATTCAATTAACTGTTAAAAAATACGAAAAATAAGAAAACACGATTCATGAAAAACGATCGTTTTAAAAAGAAGCCAAAATTTGAGAATTTTGACAAAATAGAAATATTTACATAATTTCGTGTGAGGAATGTGGAGATCCACAAAGAGTGCAAGGCTGATGTAAGCGTAATGAGTAAGATTAAAAAAGGGACTCTTAAATGGTTTGGGCATATAGAGCGAATGAGCAAAGGTAGGAGTGTAAGGAGGATATATGATGCAAATGCGAATGGTAGCAGAAGTCGGGGACGCCCAAGGAAGACATGGCACGATCAAGTGAATCAGATACTCGAATCGGGCCATGTCAAGAGTCAGAATAATAGAAGAGTATGTATGGGACGATGTATGAATGTGAATGAGGCAAGGAGTGTGTGCCAAGACCGAGTTGTTTGGCGGTCCGTCCTCTCTGCCAACCCCTGCGGGGAAACGGCGTGATGGTTAGTTAGTTAGTTAGTTAGTTTTACATAATTGAAAAAAAAAACTTTTCACAACGCGAAATACTAATACATTTTAGTTCTACTGTAAATATTTAAAAAAAATGTTTGCTATATCATTCGAAGTACCTAATTACTTATATATATTTATAATTATATGGTATATAATTTAAAAAAATCTTAGTTAAAATTTTAAAATAAAAGACCTACTGTTAATAAGTACACACAAAAAATATCTGTTAATTTTATAAATATACTGTTTAATTGTTTAACGTACGAGCATAATGAGGAAATCATTAATTGGTTTCTCATTTAAGTACATTGCACATGTATAAACCAACCACATTTTAATTACTGTTGATTTCCCTAAATTCAAAAAAAATTATCTACTTAGCAAAATTAAGGAGTTCAAAGAGCTTAGGTAAACTAAATAGAATCATTTTTAGAAAAAAAAATAACCTGTGGCCTAATCAAAATCATTGAAATAAGATAATAATGGCTTTTTCATCATATACTTACCTTACCTTAAAGAAGGTAAATAAATAGATTTTTAAAAATGTCAATTAGCCATTTCGTAGACACCCACACCCACACCCACACCCACACCCACACCCACACCCACACCCACACCCACACCCACACCCACACCCACACCCACACCCACACCCACACCCACACCCACACCCACACCCACACCCACACCCACACCCACACCCACACCCATACCCACACCCTATATAAAGATAATATTTCTCTTTGTGAAAACGCTCTTCAATTTTATTGAGATGTTTTGTGACCAGATATAAACAGCCAGGAATTTCCTAAGTGTCGTTCGGCCTCACAACAGACCCAATTTAGGATGCCACAGTCCATCCATTTTCATATAAAAAGTCCATTCGTTTAAAATAAAATTAAGTTTTAAAGACTTTGGTCGCCGAGAGCAGACGACTAATTTTTTTTTACAAACTTGCATTATTGAAACCAGTGTTTATTAATAGTTTGAGTTGCCGCAGAGCACTTTAAAAACAATATCCACGACTTTAGAAAGCTTTGGATTAGGACGAGAAATCTTTTAAATAAACAAAGCCCTCGAGTACTCCTTACCTCGGAGATAAAGCTCTCCGAAGCTGCGGTACACACCCCCTAGGGATTCAATTCAATTCGGAGAACTTTACTGCTTGCAATTCAAGGGTTCTATCGTCAATGGAGAAAAAGGCAATTCCGACAAAACCCCAGAACTGCAAAGTAACAAGTCGTGTTTATGCAAACAATGTTTATTGCGAGTAAATGGAGATTTTGCTAGATAACTATTTTCGAAATTTTTGTGAGTCCCGGTGGCTAATCAATCTTCTATAAAACTTCGGGATCAAACAATCAACTGTGCACTTTAGATGTGATAATTATAGTTGGGCTGGGCTAGGCCAGTGTTCGTAATAATTACCGGCCGCAATAATTCTGAGCTATTTAAATATCTCTGTATTATCGACATCTCTACTTCAATGATAAGTGCCATCTGTGAATGGCATCTCAAACTGATATTTAAGATACTACCAAGGTAAGGTAAGAAAATGGGTTCTGTAGGTGAAATAACCAGCATTTCCTTAATTTAGAGGGTTGTGGGTTGAATTTTGTTACAAAAACAGACCTCCCTAGAGCCTAGAGCATTTTGACGTCCATGAAAAGTGTAATTGTCATTAAATAATTTCAATCACAGCGTTCCCCCGCAGCGCAGATAAGATAGACTCACACAACTTAGCCTAGGCAAACCTCCTTGTTTCATTTACATTCATAAACCATTACATTCCTATTCTTTTGTTTTATTGACTGTTCATTTTTGTCTTTTTTACATTAACTTCACATAGGAGGCCCTTAGGAAAATGATTTTCCACAGGGCCTATGGCATCTTTAGGGATTCTGTGTGTAGGGTGTTTTTAAGTAAGGAAGGAAAGGATGTTCTAGGAAGCCGGCGTCATCTTTGGGGATGTTGTGTGGAGGGTGTTTTTAAGGAAGGGGGAAAGGAGAGGATGTTCTAGGAAGGAAAAAAGGTATGCTTGGAGGTTAGGACTCGAAAGAGGCGATTACTCATATGAGGAAATTGAAAAAACTTTAAACCTATCTTCTTTAGAAAAACGTAGAAAAGACTCCGATCTAATTTGCATATTTAAAATAATCAACAGTATAACCGACTCACCTGAACTGTTACAACTCATTCAATTCAACATCCCATCACGTAGACTCCGAAATGATGAATTGTTGTTCCTCAATCCACAACTCAACTAACTATGGGTACCATTCTTCTTTGTCCAGAATGTCGAGACTTGTAAACTCAAGTCAGAGCATTGCATTTTTTGGTGTAAGTCTAAATGACTTTCAAAAAGCGATACGTAATGTGTAATTTTTCACAACTTAATCGTTATTGATGCTCTGACTTGTAGTTGTTTTTTTTTTTTTTTTTTTTTTTTATTATTTTAATATAGATCATAGTTACATTAATACATACAATTTTTTGCAAAATATAATATTTAGGTACATAATTGCTCATGTATACCTTATCAGAAAAGAGGAGCTCTTGTGCCTGATAAGGGAGCCACGATTCTTACTTCAGTGATTCAATGTTATGTGTAAAATATAAATATAATATATCCATATATTTTTTTAATATAAGTTTTTTTTGAAAAAAAGTTTGATTTTATTGATTTGTTCTTGTTGGTTCGTAATACAGCGCAATTCGGAAGGGAGATTATTGTAGTTTTTTATGGCTTGGTAAATATAATGGTTTTGCATTTGAGTTGTTTTAAAGATTGGCGTAATAAATTGATTTCCATTTCTCATCAGTTTGTAAAATTCTTGATATTCTGTGTTATTTTTTTCTTTACACATTTTTATAATTGAAGTTTGCTTAAATATATCATCAATATTTGGTACTGGAAACATTTTAAAAAGCAATTTTGTTGGGAAAGTAGAGTTTTTTTTAAGTATTACCTTTATAATAATTTTTTGCGAGACTTTTACTGAGTTTAGGTTGTTTTTATAAGATCCTCCCCAACCTATGATTTCGTAAATAAGCAGGGAGTGGACAAGAGCATAATATACATTTTTTAGTATTTTCACATTTAAAATATTTCTTAACCTAACAAATATATATATACATTTCCTTATTCTCTTTACTAACTCCGTAATATGGCTTTTCCATTTCAAATTTTCATCGATGATCACACCAAGATATTTAATTTCAGAAGAAGAGTTGATTACAGTACAAATAGGATTAAGTAGTTTACAGTTGACATTGTCACAATTTTCATCATGGATTATGATATTTACTTTGTGTTTAGGTATTTTTTGTAGTGAAAATAATACATATGTTGTTTTTTTGGCATTAAGTGTGAGTAGGTTATTATCAAACCATGATTTTAAGATATTAATACATTCATTTGCAAGTTTGTTAACTAGTTCCCATGTTTGACCTTTTATTAATAAAACAGTATCATCAGCATAAGAGATTAATTCACCTTTGATTTTCTGTTGGAAAATGTCATTTACATACATTAGAAATAGTAATGGTCCGAGGACCGTGCCTTGAGGAATGCCAAATGTACTTGTTAGTGGTGTACTAAAGGTTTGGTTTAATTTTACAATTTGAGGTCTCTCTGTTAAGTAGCTTTCTATCCATTTAAGAGCTAAGGGGTCAATGCCATTTTCTTTTAATTTTAATATAAGTCTTTCATGGGAAATGCTGTCAAATGCTTTCTTTAAGTCAATAAAAATTCCTATACATTTATTTGATTTGTCCAGGGCACTCTGAATACTAGATGAAATTTTTGCAATGGCATCTTGGGTACTTTTTCCCTCTGTGAAACCGAATTGATTTTCATTTATAATCGAGTTTTTTTTTAAGAATGCAGTTAGTCTTTTTTTAACAATTTTTTCAAAATTTTTCGATATATTAGATAAGAGTGAAATGGGTCTATAATTAGAAATGTCCTCCGGGCTACCGGACTTAAATATTGGAGAGATTATGGTTTTCTTATACGTGCTCGGGAAAACTCCTGTCTTAAAGCTATTGTTTATAATATGAGAGATTGGTGTAGAAATATAATTTTTAATGATTTTTAGTGTTTTTACAGCGAGACCGTCAAATCCCGGAGCAGAACCACCTCGCATTTTTGATATAATTTGTACAATTTCAGACGGATTGGTTGGTTCGAAGAGTTCAAGTTTAGTTTCTATATTTGGAATATTTTCAATATACATCTTATTTATTTTTTTCACGGTAATTTTTTCTGCTAGACTCTTTCCGATATTTGCGAAAGAATTCGTTAAAAGCGTTTGCTCCTTTTTTAGGTTCTTCAATACAGTTAATTATGTTATTGTTTTGTATTACACTCTTAATAGTATTACATTTGGTATTTTGTTTATTTTCCATGATTTCATTGATTATATTCCAAACTTTCTTACTGTCATTTTCAGAATCATCAAATTTATTTTTATAATAATTTTCTTTCGTGTTTTTTATGAGCGTGGTTAATTTATTTTTGTATTCTCTAAAATGAACATTTAATTTAATGTCTAGTGGTTTTTTTTTGTTTCTTTATAAAGCCATTCTTTGTGTCTTATGGACACAACAAGCCCATGTGTTATCCACGGTTTGATTTTACGAAATTTTGCTGTATTTCCTTTTGGAATAATTTTTTTTGAATCATTTATAAAGTTCGTTAATCTATTTTCAAATATTTTACAGCACTCGTTGACGTTATCACTTCGGAGAATATCTAACCATAATTCAGATGACAATTTATTTTTCAAAGATTCGATATTAACAACAGATATTTCTTTTTTATTATTAGCAGTTTGTCCGCAATGTTGGTTTATCGCCTGAGGTATTATTGAATTGTAATGTAGCGAAGTCATGTAATGGTCGGTAATTGAGGTTTTTATAATTCCCGAGTTTAAATTATTTATATCTTTGATATTTGTGAAAATGTGATCAATGCATGATGGACGTTGCCCATTGACGTTTCTGGTGTAAGAGTTTATACACGACACATAATTCAATTCCGCCATCATATTTAAGTAATTATCTTTATCGTTCGATGTATAATCGTGCGATATATTTAAATTAATGTCACCTAAAACTATTGTATTCGCGTTTCTGTAGTTTAATAACACATGTCTTAATTCTTCTATAAACAAACAGACAGTAGACGAGTGTGTTCTGTATAGAGAGATAATATCAATTTTTTTGTTATAACACTTCATTTGTACATGTAAGCAGTTTGTTCCATTCACATTAATTTCTTCCTCGCACAATATGTCACAATTATGTTGTACGAACATAACGATTCCACTGTATTTGTTAATTCGGTTTGTAGTAGATACACAGGTATATCCCGGTATATAGTACGCCACTTCGCCACTTGAATGTGTTTCCGTTAACACAATGCAAGCGGGCTTCCTGAGATCATTATTTACTGTTGTCAAAAATTCATCCATGTTTCGTTCCAAACTTCTTATATTCATGTGTAGAATTAAAGGACTGAGATTGAGGTCATTTTGGTGGGTACGATATTCTTGATAGCTGTTATATGTTTTTTCGTCAATATTATTTTTTTCGTCTAGTACGTTATATAAAAAATCTGTCATTTTTATTCGAAATCTATTCTGTCTCTTGCTACTTTGAGCATTTTATTTTTGTATTGACATAAGTTGCTGAAAGCTGTGTGGTCTGTTTTATTTTTCTCGCCATATTTCTTATTTTGCGATGTGCAATTTGCACAAACCGGTGTTTTTTCTCTTTCAGGGCATTTAGCAAAAGTATGATCACCCGTGCAATGCGGGCACACCGATGGATTCATTCGATTTAGGCATCTGGAGGCTGTGTGCATGAATTTGCAGCAGTGGTAGCACTGAGTTAAAGGATCACAATCCACTATGTTAACCCTTTGGTACTGGATATTTATCTTTTCTAATGATAGCAAATTTTTTCGTGTTGTACCGCTGGTTTCCACGATATAGTTCGAGAATTTGTTTTGTTCTTCATCTTCTTGATCCTTTCTTCTTTCGATATTTTCTATATGTACATTTTCTATTTTACATTGTCTCTGCCCTTCACATACATGTACTCTCCATTCACTGTCATCTAGGTTTTCTTATTCGTGTCAATATTATGGTTTTAATGGACATATTGTCCGTAAATTAATAAATAAAGATACCGGTTGGAGAGGTCAAAGGGTCCCTTAATCGGCCTTTCCCGGTCCGGACTGCCATGCAACTGGTGGACAGACGCATCCACCAGTCACTAAACTCAGCGAGCCACTTGTTGTGACAAATGTTGCAATAAATGGTGTCTGGGGTGGCGGTACCCGTCGCCTCGGTTGACCCGACTCAGATATTTGAATCACTTGACCGTTCCAATTTCTCTCGCTTCATTTATTATTTTTATGTGCTGCTTCGATGGACTATGGTATTTCTGATGTATGGTGTGGGAATAAGGAACGAGTGAAAAGAAAAAGATATCTCAATATCTTGGTACTTCCAAACCTTCCTCCTTGAGAGGAGAACTTCCAAACCTTCCTCCTTTTCATCTGCTCATTAAATACGAAATACAAATAAATTAACGGTGATTTCTCACTAGGTAGGCACAGATCTTAATATAATGTGTAGGCACTTGTTTTTTACTGTAAATTAAATGTGAAATCGCTCATATAAGCATTTTTCTATACTGTGGGTAGAACCCGCGATAAGATGAAAAATTCAACGTAACTTATGGAAATTTGGGCGTGAAGTGATTCTGAAAACTGTGCTGAAGAGGTCACAAATATTACGTGACAAATAATAATTTCTGGTTATTGAAAAACATGATGGAATATTATTATTTTTACCGCAACCTACTCAAAAAAGTTAAATTCAAATTACTTTTCCCCAAGATGAAAAACATACGCATTATTTTCCAAGGACATAAAAAGGAAAATGCGTAGTAAACTTTTGCACAGTAAAATTTTCATTACATTTACGAATCTGTTTTCGAAAATTAAAAGCATTCAGTTTTATGGGATTTTTTACGGAATTCATATTCTTAATCGTAAATTTTCGGTTTATCGAGTTTTTGAGTTTTGATCCATAAAGCACCTTAACCTTCCCGTACCCAAGCTGAAAACTTACAGTATCCAAATTCTTTAGGCTTTAATTATAAAACTCCAGTTTAAAAATTTTAGCTTTGCCTAAAAAATGTTTTTTCACGGCTTTTCAAGTTTTTTATAAATTTCTTTTAAATTGCATACTGCACCATTAAATGAAAATAATTAGTGGATTTAATATTATTATTTTTTAATCCTGTGTATTAATAATTTATATAATCCACGTTCAATACAGAACAATTTATTTAAGAGGCTTAAATAACTCTTGAAACCTTCAAGGCCAATGCTGAAAATGTCAAGAGGACTAGAGATTTCATTTAGCTGCATCATAGCTCTTGTCATGCTATGCTGAAATGTAGTGCAAGTCGTGATGTCAATCTATAAAATTTAACGAGAAATATAGGATGTCAAGTACAAAGAATACTTGTAACCTTGTACATAGGTACTCAGATCTGGTCATCAAATTCGGCTGAACCCATTTCAAGCCAAGTTTCCAGTCTGAATGGTGGCTTTAGTCGTAATTGGTAGCTAGATCTGAATAGCCGGGTACTTTCTTCTTACCTATCTCCTTCTCCTCTCACTACCCCCAGTCTGAAAACGCACCCCGATTGGGGATGCCACTGGAAAGGTGGTTCCAGACAGTTCGTAGAAGTTGGGACCCTTATGCGGTATTAACATAAAAAAGTGATATATTATCTTCACAGTACCCGTCTACACCTCTGTCAAATGTTCACCTTTTTTAATTTTTTTTTATATGAATGACATATAAGAGTCCCAACTGCTCTGCTCCGTTTGGAGCCAGTGAGACTACAGCATTTCCAACTGAGGTATGTTATGAATCTGAAGGTAGTGGGAGGGAAAGGAGATTGGAAATAGGAAGGTTATACAGTTTATATAGTTATAAACAAATCCATTTTAAGCGACGTTTAAATTCTGATTGGTGATCTTACACCAAGGCGATACTGAGAGTATCTTCCACTCTGAAAGTGCCGCCAAGCTTGCACGTATACTATGTATTATTTTTAATGAATTGATTGTGAAGTAACACAAATGCATCAATAACATTTATTTGCGCATGCTGAAATTTGAACCCACGACCTTCAGATTGGTAGTCGAGATTCTTATCCCTCGACCGAAAAGGCCGTCAAAGAATAAATTTTCGAAAATTTTGAACAGTGAAATGTCTAAATAACTCAAATATGAGGGTAACGCTGGAGCGTCATCTTGGGAAATGAAGTGAGTATTTGACGTCGGTGTGGGTAAGGTTAAGGCCAGGGTTGAAACCATTTCGGGTCACGGGTACTTGGGCACCCTAATGAACCGAGTTAAACTTTCATTCTCGTTGCCCGCGTCACTTAGGCCCCACAAGCCCGTTAAATAGTTAAAAAGGCTATTAATAAATCTTCTACTTTGTAGATAAAAATGAATTATTTATTAACAAGGCGTGTTCCCATGCGCGCAAACATTTGCTCACTGTTTATTTTCTATCTGAACCATAGACTAGTAATTATGCGAACAGTTAGTGTGGATCTCACGTCCAAAAAATCATGTTTCTAATCATGTTTAATTTAATAAATCATAACCTAAATTTCTTTTGAAATTATAAGATTTTTATCAACCTAAATACCTACGCACTTAATTATAAATCATAAAATTTTACGGAATTTTTAAGGAATTATAAAATTTGTTCAAAGAAACGTCACTATCTCACTTACAATTATTTTTTTAAACATTCTTCACTCTTCAGGCATCATAATATAAACAATACAAATAAGAATAATAACACAATGATATTGGTTAAATAAGAGAATGAGATAAATTTTAATTTAGATTTGGGTGAGTTGACTAATCGCTTAAGCCCGACCTTTGTTCATGGTCCATTGTTTAGTAAAGATTTTAAAATGGTTGGATTTTTGAATTATCTTATTTTATCAGTTTGGTAGGTTATTGTACCTTTATCCACAAAGTTGGCTGTATATAAAAAAAATAATTATGTGTGATGTTCTCAGTCCTCATTCTTCGGCCCGGAGAATCGAGCAATTTGCCAAATAAAACTTTCAGTTTTCGTACGCCTACTCATTGAAGTGTTTTTGCCTTAATAAAATACACACCACATTAAAATCTAATTTACTTGCGGTATGTCAAACATGTTTTTCCCACCCCTTGAAATAAATAAATTATTCGTCCTTCAGCGACCTAGTGGGTGCTCAAACTTCGTATGGTTTTTTTTATAAAAAAACAAATTTGATCATGTAATGTAGAGGATGTACTCAGTTCAAAAAAATTCAACAATCACCGGAAGCTTGTTAGCGTGAGCTTAGATAACCTCAAATTATGTTAAAATAACTTCAAAACATATCAAATAACGTCAATTAAACAATGTTATACTCGGTGTCCAGAAACTGGTGGTACAAGCAGGAAACTGGTTAATCAACAATGTATTATAAGCAATAATAGTTAGTCGCTTAAAACATCAATACAAATCGAAAATATTTCCCGAGTAAAAATAAATGGCATTAAAATTTATTAAGGATATTTGAAGCGACTAATTATTGCTTACAATAATTTGTTATCCTTTGTGCTATGCATAAAAACCTTGTCTTATAAACATTAGTTTATCATTAAAAAATAATGGTAAATCAACGTTAATTTGAAGCCGATCATGTTTAAAAAACTTTTTTTCCATGAGTTTTCGTTTTTGAGTAAATCGAGTCCGAATTGTGTTTGGTTCCCGGATAAAATAGCAGATGATCATATAGAATAATGTAAGAATGCGATTGTCAGATTATTAAATTGTGTTACGATGGTTAAACTTTTTGATGTCATCTTTTTTAATGTTGTATTATATCAATGTTCTGTTTTATCACTGCTCTGTTTCATAATGTTCACTTTTATGTACTATCTTGTAATTGTTCTATTATATCACTGTTCTGTTTCATCACAGCTTGGTTTTACGTTGTTCTCTTTTTATCAATTTATCTTTTTTTATTATTTAGAAACAAAAATAAAATATTTACGTAAAGGCTACAAAACAAAATACATCTGCGTATAAATGTCCCACGCAATATGTTCACAAGAAAGCGAATAATTATTTAGCTAAATTGTTAATTTTTCTACTGAAACATATGGAGATGTTTCCATGTTGAAGCCAGAACAAAACCGAAGATATTTATCTTGGTTTATATATATTAAGAAATTTAAAAAAAAAAGCATTTATTATGTTCTATTTGTTCCTGTTACCATAGTATTTATATTGAGAAACCCGGTATATTGATTGAAGTTCCACAGTTTTTTTTTAATGTCCAATCTTTAACGGGTCAGAAAACCTATTTCTTCGATGGTAAACCTCGGTTTCGTATTCAAGGGTGGTTTAAACCTACCTACATAACCTTTACCTTCCCGTAAGGGTTGGTGGTTGGGCGTATGAGGGGAAAGCGGGGGGCAGGAGGAAGTGAGTGACGTTTAGGAGTACGTGCCTCCGAATATATTAAACCTGAAAGGGAAAACATAAAAAACATGCGACGGCCATGTTGCCTTTGTGTGTGTTTTATGGCCCACGGAGCGCGAGTACGGAGATATAGTTTTTAAATATATTTTTTATTAAATACTAGCGTAATACTTTGAACAACCTTGAAATATTACAATTGTAGAAATTTTAAAACTGACTGAAAAAATATCTTCCTCAGGGTAATTAAGAAAATATACCTTTCAAATGATAGTAAACATAAAAATTAATACATCTATCCTCTCTTTTGATTCATCTAAGCATCTGTCAAGAATTTTAACAAAGTAAATACGCATTTCAAATGAAAAATTATTATTTCACGAAATAAATTTGGTACCTACATTATCGCTTGCATAAGTAATTTAAATTTTTAAAATTAAAAAAAATCATTGAAATTGAGCAATGTTACGCATTACGCAGTAATATTTCACATACTCATATATCAGCGCCCTTGAGGTGATTTTGCACAAAAACGGCGCTATAAAAATCATCCAAATATTATTATTATTAATTATCAACAACCGATTTTAGTATGAAAGAATTAAAGAAACTAACTAACCGACCAACCATGGCACACATTTCTTGCTTCATTCACACTCATACATTGTCTCACCCTTCAAACTCTTCAGCTATTCTGCCTGATGACACGACCCTACTCAAGTATTTGATTCTCTTGGTCGTGACATGTCTTCCTTGAGCGTCTGACTTTTTCGACCATTTAAAATGAAATAATTTAATATACAATTGTTTTAACATTAACTTTGTCCGAAATCTTAATTATAAAGCTGAAAATCTGTCTTCTCTGAACAATAGTAGAATATAATATCGTGGTAGGTTTGTTTTAGACATCTTCGAAACCGCTTCGTTCTGCGTCAAAGCAAAAATAGTTTGTTTTGAAATTATCAGATGTGTCATTAATTTTGAGTTTCTACTGAATTATTGTTTGTTTAGCTAACTATTGTTGTGTTCCCACAAACAGTTCTCCAACTCGTCGTGGAAGGAGATTATAAATAATTGGTTCTTTCGCGTATTATGGTGACTCGATATTCGACCTAACTAGAAGTTGGCTAATTAAGATCTGAGAACAGTAAGTTTGTCTGGGAGAATTCTCAATGGCCCTGGCGACTACTGGCCACTAGCTGCCATCTTACGGACTTCAACGCAAGCTCTATGCACTGCCCTCTATGAGTGCATCTGTGAAGCTCTTACTTCCCAACACTAACTAATATGTACCTACTCCTGTTTTTACTCCGTTATTATTTCAAGACAATATAAAACCCTACCGCGCTTAGGAAGAATATAAGCTAGCAGGTCTATGAACAATAATAGACCTCAAGTACACAAAAGTATGTTTGTAATTTTGCCTTATTGAATGAAGAAAAAGTAAATTTTCTCTGAAATCATGAAAAATATAAATAAGTAATAATACTTACCTACTTATTTATAAACTATATATCGCACCTCCGGTGCTAAACTGTCACTTATGCAAATAATGTAATTTTTCAGGAGAAGCGTTTGAAAATTCGACATCCTATTATAATGTATAGTTCTTCTTGTCTAAAAAATGAACTGGTAATTATTTAAACTACAACTTTAAACTTCATATCAAAGTAAAAGCAAACGTCTCACAACTTTGTAATAAAAAAATATAAACATTTTAAATTTACAACCCTCCCAGAAGTGACATTATGGCACTAGAAAACAATTTACCAGGCAATTATGTCATAACAATCAAAACACGATATCATACTTTTCTAAAGTTTTATTAATTAAAATATCAAAGCACTATAACAAACTTTTTTAATTCTACATATAGAACTTTACTATTAATCAGACTTTTTAATCTCAGTCTTCTTACCATTTTACGAACGGTTTTCAGCGACGTTTCATATTAAATCAGTCATTGGTCACGTATGGTACCTATTTAAATACTATAATTACACAATTAACAACAGTATCAAACAAATACAATTTATTTTACTTATTAAGCATTAATTTTGTACTAATTGGGTACTCTTAAAAAATCAAAAACATCACATTCCCAGGAAAATCAGGGAGTCTTTAACGCTGTGGTTTCAATAAACTTGTTTTCCCTGCAAGAGGAAATGTGACTTTATAGAATGTTAGAAGTACAAAAAATTAAATGAGATCATTATAGAAGCTTTCATAGTATCTTAGTATGATATTTGCCTCCACTAATTGCAATAAATCACGCTTTTTGCGTTCTGTAATTGGTATTTTTGAAGTGTATGCTTGCTTGAAGGGAATGTCATCTATTCTTTGGGCGTTGCCTCTACATCCGCGTAAATTTTTTCCTCTTGGTTGAATTATAGATTTTGCTTCCTCCCAGTTTTCAGTTTTGTAAGTTGTTCGATATTGGTAATTTTCACAATTCTTTTTGTGTTCATTTGTGAATTTAATGCATTTAATATCACCAGTTTTGATTACATCTCCGTTTAAATTTTTTGCTTTATTGAACTTCATGTTTTCCTCAAGTGACTTCAAATCAAAGAAATCATCCTAATTCATTTATTTTACCACAAATGGTTTACCAGTCTTCTTCGCCCCACGAATCAGGAACATTGTCACAATTGTTAATTGAACGAAAACTTTATACCATAGAACTATAAGGATTGGGGAAACAATGTCACTACGTACACAAGTATCTTTATTATTTCATGTCACAACCAACTTAAGTGTTGTTATTGCTCCAAAATCATAAAAATTAATTTTCACAATTACCTTAGTGGCGTTGTAGCTCAAGGAGACCGCTATTCGTGCGGGGTGCCACGCGCAACTAACCAATCAAACGTTGTTTCTCCCAGTGGAGGTTAGATTTGCACCAAAACCATAACGACATAACTGCCCTCACGCGAAAATTATACGCACTACACAATCGACGATGACGCACCAAGTAAAGAGGTACATTAGTTATTTTTTCTCATACTCAGATCAATTTTGACAAAACTTGCATAAGTGACAGTTTAGCACCGGAGGTGCGATATAATATTTTATGTACCATTTTTTTGTTTATTTCAAATGAGGAATCTTTCCAAAAAAACTTCACTAATTTCCCGATTAAATTTCTATTTAAAATCTTTCTTCAGGCAGGTAACTGGTAGGTACCTACCGTAAATTTTTCTTCTGGCATGTAACTGGTAGGTACTTACCATAAATCTTTCTTCAGGCAGGTAGCTGGTAGGTACGTACCATAATTTTGAAAAAATCCGAAAAGAATCTTTACTGAACCTGAATAAATGTTATAAAGCAGATGCCGCGGATTTTCTAAAACCGGACGCATTATTACAGATTGCTGAAATGCAAAACGGTCGAGTTAAAACAGGATTTCGCCAAGCGAATATTCCTTACTAGTTTTTAGGAGCTGATTGTTCAAACAGCTTCATTTCGCAACTGTTGCCGCATGATTTTCTCACTGCTATTATTTGTAAAGGCCGAAGTGTAACAATCGTATTCAAAACTTTATTTGCTGATTTTATCCTTGTAACACAATGTAACAAAGGGTTCGTTGTACGTAATCTTATTGGGGATTTTTCTACTGCTTTGTATTCTGCTTCAATAAACATAATACAAAAGCAAATATGAAACATATTGTGTTTTTTTTTTTAATTTTTGTTTCTTGCTAGAGCAATCCCGATAAGTTAAAAAACTCACTGTAGGACGAGAAGAACTTATAATACATATGTGGGAGTTAATAGGTAAAATTTTACATTGGTATTTTGATATCAATTACAATATGTTATTTTTATATGTTTTGAGAAGAAAAATGACGGAAAAGTAATATTAATATTTATTTATATTAATAATTATTAGTATTAATCTTAGTAAATGAACGGAAAAGCAATCCAAGAGGGTTAATGCCCTGATAGTGAAAACCCTGATAGTGAAAACCCTGTTACGGAGAAATCCAATTGTACCACTCACAACTAAAACATCTCTCGCTCATAGACACTTCTCATTCTTAGGTCCAAAACTATACAACTCCATGCCTGATGCTTGGAAAAAGGAAAACACAGCTGTTCTTCATAAATTGACCACTAATTGGTTTCATCAATTAGGTAGAAAAGAGAGTGAACTTTTACTACACAAAAAATGAAATCAAACACAAACCAAAAACAACAAAAACTCCAACAAAAAATAAATTTATGTAAAAGATACATTTATGTTCTAATCTTTATCATTATGTGTATATATGTACCTATCTAGTACTTTTAAATTAGAATGCTACCCAAACAGCAGTTAATCTTATGTTTAATTGGATATTTTAATTTTTTCTATTTCTTCTCTTTGTTATTCATATTTATACAAAATATGTTATCAGGCTAAGGAACCAGTTAAAAGTACATATACCTATTATTTCATCACTATTTTAATACTATACTTATCAAACAACTTATTAAAATGTTAATACTCATCCTAATTTGGCTGTCCTAAAACGGGAATCCTCCTAGTTGGGCAGTCAAAACTTTTCTTAAATAATGTATATAAATGTATAATCTTTTACTAACTAACTAACTAACTAACTAACCATCACGCCGTTTCCCCGCAGGGGTAGGCAGAGAGGACGGACCGCCAAACAACTCGGTCTTGGCACACACTCCTTGCCTCATTCACATTCATACATCGTCTCATACATACTCTTCTATTATTCTGACTCTTGACATGGCCCGACTCGAGTATCTGATTCACTTGATCGTGCCATGTCTTCCTCGGGCGTCCCCGACTTCTGCTACCATTCACATTTGCATCATATATCCTCCTTACACTCCTATCTTCGCTCATTCGCTCTACATGCCCAAACCATCTAAGCGTCCCTTTCTTAATCTTACTCATTACGCTTACATCAGCCTTGCACTCTTTGCGGATCTCCACATTCCTCACACGATCAAACATGGTTTTACCACACATACGCCTCAGGGATCTCATTTCAACAGCATTTAA
Organism: Hesperophylax consimilis; assembly: GCF_061612785.1. NCBI lineage: Eukaryota > Metazoa > Arthropoda > Insecta > Trichoptera > Limnephilidae > Hesperophylax > Hesperophylax consimilis. The sequence continues at coordinate 9,177,860 of NC_142856.1, read as the reverse complement.
TCTACTTTCATCCTTTCTTTGCCAGTTCCATGCCTCACTTCCATACATCAAGGTAGGTACCAGCACTCCGTTGTGGACTGCTAACTTCGCTTCTTTGGACAATTTTTTGTTAGCGCCTATGGCGTTTAGTCCTCCATTAACGGAATTACCTGCATTTACCCTTCTTTCGATATCTCTGTCAGCCTTCCCATCTCTCGTAAACATACTTCCTAAATACACAAACTCATCCACCTGCTCCAAGTATTCCCCATTCACAATTATATTGCACACTGTTTTCGTACTCTCTCTTTCAAACACCATTACTTTAGACTTACTTACATTCATCATTAACTCATTCTTCATGCATACTTCGTTCATCCTAGACACGAGAGACTGTAGATCATCTATACTATTAGCAATCAGCACCGCATCATCAGCATACAACAGGCAACATACTTTCAAATTATTCAAATTCGCGCCCAATCCCACCTCTTTCAATTCTTGCATACAATTATCCATGTATAGATTGAATAACCACGGTGACATTACGCAGCCTTGTTTAACACCTTTTGTGATATCAAACCACCCCGTAAAACCACCGTTTACCCTAACACATGCAACGCTTCCCTCATACAGAGACGCGATGGCCTGAATCAGATTCGTATTCACTCCATACTTGGACAACACCTTCCATAGCTTTTTCCTGTCGACTCGGTCGTATGCTTTTTGTAAATCTACAAAGGCACAGAAAAGTTTCTGGTTTTTTGCCAGAAACTTCTCAGTGAGCATACGCAATGAGAATATCTGGTCCATGCACCCCCTTCCACTCATGAAAGCACCTTGCACATCCCATATTTTATCCTTTGTTTCCTTTCTTACTCTTTCAATCAAAATTCTACCATACAGCTTGCCAACTGAACTAAGCAGGCTAATAGCCCTATGATTCCCACATTCCATACGTGACCTTTTACCTTTGTATAATGGCATGATCACAGCCCTTCTCCAATCTAAAGGCGTGTAACCTTCCTTTAAACATTGGTTGAAAAGATTGCACAACCATGTGAGAATTACACGGCTACCTCCTTTAAAATATTCAGCAGCAATATTGTCAAACCCAACAGCCTTACCATTCTTCATACATTTAATCGAGCTTTCTATCTCATCCATGCTAATTTCGGTAACATTCACTCCATCGTCATTCATATCTGATTCGCCACTGGAATCACTGTCATTCACTTCGCTTTCGAAGACTTCCTCGAAATAATTCATCCATCTCTCTTTTATTTTTTCCTCATTCGTCAACATTTTTCCATCTTTTGATTTTATCACTTTCATGCTTCCGTTTTCTGGGCCACTCCGGGACCTTTTGACTTCTTTCCAAAACAACTTAATGTTTTCTTGGAAATGGTTTGTCATTTTCATTCCTTCTTCCTCTTCCAGGCGTTTCTTTCGTTCTTTCACTCCAACTCTTACTTTTTTCTTACATTCCTTATATACTTCTTTCGCTCGATACTTCTCTTCGCTGGAAGCACTGCCAGCCGCAATCAGACACAACCATGCTTTCTTCTTTTCTGAGACCAGTGCTTTAATCTCATCATCCCACCATGCATCACCTTTCTTCCTACCTTGCGTACTTATTCCACAAACCTCCCTAGCAGATTCACAAAGACACACTTTTATGTGGTTCCATGTTTCGTCTATGCTTAGACCATCCATTTCCTTCGCATTCAATCTTATCTCTGCACAATTCACATACTTACTTCTCACATTATCGTTTTGCAGTTTTTCTATTTTGACTCTTGTCGGAGCTGGTACCGTTTTCACTTTAGAGCGCCAACCGCGAAAGAGGTTTACTCTCGACACTACAAGAAAGTGGTCAGTTTCGACCTCAGCCCCTCTGAAAACTCTTGTGTCCTCGGTAACAGCTCTCAACCTAGAGGCAATTATGTGATATTTTGCCTTTTCACCATTTTCTTTTATTTTTTATTTGTTTAAAACAATATAAAATTTTCTTCTCTCTTGGCTATGACCGATATTTAATTTTTTTCTCTAAGGCTTTGCATATGTGTTCGCAGGGATGGAAAATTCCTCCCCTACAACACATAAGCCTCCATGAAAATTGGACCCTTTTCTTTGATACCTACAGAAAGCTACTTAAAGCTCTCTTGTACCATATATCTTCATAGACATATGTACTCAACTAATTAATACGTTATTTACGATCTTGAACGCAAATATACCCGTATTTATATTGTAATTAAATTCCATCAAACGTTGTGTAATTTTTTTGATTTATGATATAGGATTTTAATTACCTTCATTTTTGTGGTAACCCCCTTGGTTCTGATCGAGGTGTTGAGTTTCACAATTTAATTGGTCTTTCCATTGCAAACCTAGACTTAAATGAATTCCCTGAATGAGCTAACTTTCCTAATGTAATTATTCTGATTCCCTGCACCCTAACAAAGTCGTAGTTAAACGCTGATAAAAGATATTATACATGTTTATTTGGACAGGTAATTAAATATAACTCAAATGGTTAATTGTTAGTAAATTTGATTTTAGTAAACTCTTGTGTCAGTTTGGCGCCACTCCTTTATGATTCTGCTGCTATAAGGTACATATAAAGATTGATTTAGTAGGTTAATGTAATTAGTTAATTGCATATTTGACGAACTCGGAATAGCCCATTTGCTGGCATAATTTGGCTCCAAATCCTCCTGCAAGTAAACGAGATGATCGTGAGTCAACAAGAAATTTGCACGGCTCTTTGATTGATACCTAAGTTATCGCGTCCCAAAAAGCCTTCCACGTCATCATGTACTGCATTCAAGTTTCCCCTCGAGTCCCGATACCCCCAAATTCCGACCCCTCCTTGGACTACAATTTACTTAGGGCGAACCGGTTTCGTCCTATATACAATCATATACTCACGGTTGGTGTGGACTTACGGGTCGTGAATCCTCATTCCACGTTTAAGAGAAAATGCGAGTGTGGTCTATAAGACCTAAAATGCAAGCTGTATGCAGGTCCGCATTCTCCAGTAAACAGTACATACGAATAAATATATGTATACATACAGTTTGGGAAAGGTTTATAACTCGCAATACGAGGCTATCTACCTCGCATCCCGAGCTCGGATCTCGCGCCAAGAACTCTGCGAAGCTCTAGGTCTGGTAACCGAATATATACGTACTAATAAGGTGATACTAATAAATACTAGTAGAATAAGGTCATATTTGATAGTTTGTTTTGGAGAGCTATCGAACTCCAGGCTTTTGTTTGTTTGGTTTTGACGTTTTTATTTAAGAGAATCGTCATCTCTATTTGGTTTGGTTAATGGTCTTGTTGTAGGAGCGACCACTGTCTCCTGTTTGATGAACTGTATTTGTTTTAAATTTTACCTCCAGGGTTCAACATTAATTTTTGTTCATCCTGTCCCGTGATTTTCCAATTGTTTCAAGTGGTTGATTGCCACATTAGAGAGTACTCGACCCTCAAATATCTCAGGCAACTGATGGGGTTTTGTATGAGCACCCAATCAATAAAATTCAAATGTTTCGTATAATTATTCGATATAAATCTGGCTAACCCGTGATTTTTCAATTGTCGATTGTGAATGATAAGTATTTGTAAGCACGCAGCTTCCAGCTGTTTCAGGTAACTAATAAAAACTGTGCGATTATCTAATCAATGATATTCAAATGTTTCATGTAATTTTTTGATATAAATCTGGCTAACCCGTGATTTTTCAATTGTCGTTTGTGATTGATAAGTATTTGAGAACACGCATCTTCCAGCTGTTTCGGGTAATTAATAAAATCCTTTGTGACTAACTAATTATGGCCAAGGTCGTTTTCAAACTATGCGGTTGACCCAATTCTCCAGTGATCCTTTGTTTTGTAAACAAATAATATAAACATCTCCTGACACACTAACCTAAATGTGAGATTTGTTTATTTTAAAATTCCTTAGAAGTCATTTGTGCTTCTTTACTTTTATTGTGCACTATTTATTAAAATATTTTTAAATCCTTTATTGAAGTTAAACTATTTATTTCATTTCCCGAATTTAGTAAATTTACTAGAAGTTAGGTGAAAATAATATAAATATATATATATGTACACATATCTCGATTGTCAAAATTCGTTAAATAAGATTACATATATTAATAAATAAATATAAGGTATATGATTCTACATGGTCTTGAATATTAATAAATACATATTTTCTTTTTCAATAATATAGGTATGTCCTCGGGTAGGTATTAAAAATCGCTACCATTTCGATGTTTCGATTAATAAATAAAATACATATATATAATTACATTACTCATATATATATTCTTTATATACAATATTTTATTTTATATTTATAAATATATATACAAATATACAATATACATATATTAATGTGTAATTCTTTGTTTTGTTGTTTTAATTTAATATTCAATTGATATACTTCCACTTCACAGCCCTTCTGTGTCTCCTGGGACCTGAAAATTATTTATAAAAGGAAAACTCACCCACGTCAAGGTATTTCCGGTCGGGTAGTACAAAACAACCTTGATGAAGAAATCCTACCTAATTAATTGTATTTTTCAACTAATTTCAAAATAAATCTTTTCGACTATTTATTCCTATTTAATATTTTATTCTCGCTTGAATCGTATAAATTAGCTGATATTTAATTTTTCTTCCGAACGAAATCCTAATCCAGAAAACCCGTTGATTTAATAACACCTTTCTAGTTTAGGCTTTTGAATGATAGCTGTTTCAAATTCTTTTTCGAAATGATAGACTGATGATTAAAATTCCGGTTAAAACGACAAACACTTTTAACACTGTCGCTATACGCACGATGGATTTTAATTGAACAATTTATTAATTCTAAATTTCTTTTTTATATAAATTGATAAGAAAATTTATTCCAAATTGGGCAAACTTTTAATTTACTCGACTATTAATAAATTAAATTTTTTTCTAACTGTTAATTTTAGAACAAAGATTTAAACGTTTATTATTATCGAATCCTTTTTTTTTGTTTTTGTGTTTCTTTTAACCTAAGATGAAGTATTTATTACTATTATTATTATTTTTTAACCAAATTGACGTTAAATTATAATCTATTTTTAAATATCAATTCACGAGCACATCCACTTTAATTTAACGATAACAAACTCTTAAATTTAATTTGAATGTTTTCACTTTGAATGAAATAATTATTTTTAAATTTTAATTAAATTCTTAATTCCGTAATCACTTTCTGCACTTCACTTAACACTTTTAAGCACTGAGTTTAAATTATATTTATTTTCACTGTTTAACCAAATTAAACTGATTTAACAAAACTTCACTGGTGGGGTTTTCAGAATTTAGAAACTGAATTTAAGACTTTTTACAAAACTTTCTAAGTCCAGGGACTTGTTCAGAATTTAACACTTAGATTATTTCACTGTTAATCCTACCAAAGACGTAGTACTGCCACGTAACAACTTTTCGAATCTTCGGCGCGACTGTCTCCTGACTGATGAGTTCCATCTTTTATACCCCTCTCAGGTTCCAAAAGACGTATCTGAATTTCTCTTGATGCTTAATTCTATCTCCTATCAACTCGTAAATCCGAACATCCCTCCCATCAATATCGATTGTGCTTCCATAAGATGTTCTGCTTTCCGGCTCTGGGCGGTAGTTAGTTTTTATCTCACAAATCTAAGTCGATAGGGTCCGAATCGGGTAAGTCTGTGTTAATCGCCCAAGCTCCCTTTGTTGCTCCCTTCGTTCATACAAAAATGTAGTTAAAATCTCATGATTTGCGTTCCTTTTTTTTTCTCAATTCGCGATAGGTCCGTCCTCAATAACATATATACAGATCTCAATTTTATGCATCTCGTGCGAAAATTGTTTAAATCCATGTCGAAATCTTTACTACGCATTTTTGAATTTCGATTCGTCTGAATTCTACTCAATTTTATTGTCCCTTATATGGGCTTTTCCATTTTCACCAGTACTTTCTCTCTTAATGCCGCAGATTTGAATTTTTCCTTATCTTCTTGGATTTTCTTTTATCCGCGACGTTTTCTTGCACAATTTCTTCTTGATTCTTATGTCATTTCTCATAACTCTTATAATTACTCATTTTCCAAGTCGTATTTATTAATTTCACGGATAAATTCGAATTGTATCGCTTTTCTCCACATGGATCATTTCCTATCTCCGTTCTTTACCCTTCCTTTTATCTTTTCTTCACTTTTCCCGATGTGTGTGGTCTCCTGGGAAATTTCATACTTCATTTATTATTAATTAATATATAGTTTTCCACACTTCTATGGGAGATATACCTAATTAGACTCTGGGATATCTGTCATTTTTATTGCCTGACCCAATCTCCGCCCATTCTCCATCCCTCACTTACAAGATTTCACATAAAACATATGCATTGACATCTGTTTACGTTTAAAATTTTGGTACTAGACTCGTAAATTTAGTTTAATTTCAAACCTATTAATTTTAATCTCTTTTGACTAATCTAAATACTTCCATAAGGTCCACGTTAAAGTTAATCGCTTTTCTAATCGTTTATTACCTTAACGTAAATAAAAATCATGTTCAAATTCCGATTGTTTATCCTTCAAAATATACATGAGACCGCCAACCTTTTATCTTGTTTCGATCCCTCCGTAATATTGGGTAACTCTAATATATATCTAACCTAATAATCATGAAAAATGCCTACGTTTCCTGAATTTAATCTATCGCTATATGTTTAGTTTTACTGTCTTCTTCTGATACTCGATTTTCACGTCCCTAGGACCTTCGTAGCAGTCCAAAATATCTGTATTAACCTTCCATTCGATCGCCGCACTTTTCTAAAATGTGTATTTTTTTTGCGAGATTTTCATTCAAGATTGATTTACCAATATGTCCGTTTCATCTTAAATTGATAACGATTAATTTCCATTGTTTCCAACACTCACTCCTCTCTTTAGTACGATTTTTATCGAACATGACACCCTCCTTCTATCATAAATAATTGCACTACAGTTGAAATTCCGCCAGTAACTTTCCTTCGCTTTTCCGTCCTTTTTTTATACTATCGCGTTTATAATTTTTTTTCATTGCATTTTTGTGTGTGCGCTTTACAACTTGTAAAACTTCCAAGCACCCGATTTCAATGGTTCGATACCCCATAAATGTTTCAGTTATTGTAAACATTCCCAGGAGTTTGTCACCTTGAAAGTCGATGTTGACCCTAAAGTGCGTTCACCTCTAATTTCTGTGAGAATCGAAATGTCGTTAATTATCTTTTTTTATTGCCCGATCCAAAGTTTATTCCTTTGTCTGTATTTGGTGTACGCCCCTCCGTTCACTGATTGGTTACTCAAAATTTTATAGCTCTTTGTTCAGATCTATTGGTTGACAAAATTCAATATTTATTTATAGGCCTAGGAAAGGGGAAGTACCAGTCGTCCTAGACGATTTTACGACCTCTCTGCTTTCGTCCCGGAACCTAGATTTAATTTCAACTATTACAGGTGTCTACTGCAAGCAAGCTGGATCAATTCTTTCTCCGCCAGATGTCGTTAGCATGTCCGCTTTCATAAATAATTTGCATACTTTCCTGCAGCTATGGTTTATCTGTTTTTTTTTCACTGTGATTTAAAGCCTTTCATCACAGTTACTACAAAATCAATAATTGACCTCTCATTTCCTCTTTCCCACGTATATTGGTGGATACCTTTATGATCGAAGAAAGTATTCGACACAAACAGGTTCCACTCTAAACATACTTCAAGCATTCTGTTCCCGTTGTCATTCGTTCTTTTATCCCCAAACAAACCTAAGACCGAATCAAATCCGTCACGTCTAATTCCCACCCACCCATTCAAATCGCCTGCCATTATAATCCTTTCGTTCATATTTTTTAGTCTCATTACAACATTCACACCAGTCCAAAAATCATCTTTCACTTCATCGCTTTCAGAATTAACAGGGGCGTAGCAAATAACAAGAAACACCCTTGTCAAACCGATTTTAAATCTGATCCACATTATTCTCGGACTTACACATTCATACTGCAACATACATTCAATCATTCTGGGAGACAGTAGCGCTGCAACACCTTGACAAGCCCTCTCCGTATCTGGTCTCCCAGACCAAATGACGAGCCTATCATTATGCTGCATTGTACCGCTACCTTTTTTCATACTCTCTGTTATACAAAGTACGTCCAAACATTTGCTCACCATAGTATCACACAGTTCGTTCATCTTTCTTTCCATTCCTCCTCTAATGTTCCATGTACCAATTCGACATTGATCACGTTCCGTCCTCCTCTTTGCGCCACCGAAGGGTTGGCGATGTGATGGATAGCGAACCTCATCGACATCTTTGTCGGCCATTCCCTTCCAAGTACTACTTAAACATCTTAATTATACAACTTATCATATCGTTACACACATAAAACAAATAATACATATTTATACGCTTAATATAACATTTAACTTAACAAATAAACTACCACTAAAAATAGTTATTTTATCACTATATAATTGTTTTAAAACACTCCATGTAGACAGCAAACCAAAGAGCGCGGGTTCATTCCGATTTCATCCTTCATTTCCGATGTCATTATTCCACGCGCGGAAGGGCACGAGCGGTGGGGAGCGGAGGTTGCGGCAGGGGTTGCATGAGTCGCCAAATGACTCTTTTCTTGTGCGGGTTCTGGGTAGATTCCGAGAAACGATGATTCTGTGGCCTAAGCAATGTCATATGGCCCACATTCTATAACGGCACTGAATAAGCACTGTATGCGTCGGACAGCGGGGTTTGCAGTATTGGCGCGGGTGGACGAGGGGCAAGGGGCAGGGGCCGAAGGGATGATCACATCTGGTGAATGTTCAAAGCACTGATCTCGTATTATAGGCACAGGAATTCACACATCTTAGGATTAACAATATTATTTGTCATCTTTTCTTAAAGTCGTTATACGTCCACACTGGTCTCAGTAAAATTAGTTTTTAGTACACTTAAGCAACTTAAATACAGTAAGGAACATTTATTGACACTTTTAAGGGCGGAATATATGAAATTTCACTTGTAATTGTCGAAGAAAGACGAGACCGACCAAAACGCGTCAGGCTGCTCCGAGAGCCCGACCCGACCCTTTACTAAATCTCTAAATCTCTAAATCCTTTACTAAATCTCTTTACTAGATCTTTTACTAAATAAAAATAAATAGTTAAGAAGAACTATGCGCACAGACAGACGCGGATAGTGACTTTTTTATACTATTTAGAGATACCAATGTATTGTATCGATGTCAGAACACGTGTTCCTAAAATAAATTTTGCATTTCGTCATTATATATTATCAGGTAATATCGCAGGGTGAACATGAGTTATATAATATTATTACGAATTTACTAAAATTTCAGGAAACGGCCTGTAATTCCATTTTAGGTTCATTAAGATCTGGGATGTTTCGAATGTTCCCGAACGTTTCAGACTATTCCCTAACATATCACAACGTTCCAGAATGTTCCGGAATGTTCTGGAATTTTGTGGAATGATCTCGAATGTTTTGGACTGTTCTAGAAATTTCTAGAGGGTGAAATTTCCAGCCCTTATATTTTCAAAAACACGCCCTTCAGGTAAAAAACGGGAACTTTCTTCATGGATGGGGGATATAGGGTTACCATACCATATAACTCCCTTGATAATACTGGAACTTGTTTCTGAGTTTATACTTACTTTCATAATGTATATTGATTTAAAGCTGAATTAATGAAACGCCATTTAAAAACTATTAAAACCATAAGATACGCAAATGTCTTGTGATTGGTCGGCAGGTTCTGATAGATCTTACACCGCTACCTCACGCGTCGGTTGACCTGATACATCAGTATTTAGGCAAAATTTCATCAATCTTGGAAGGAAACTGTGGTAAAAAAACAAACACGTTCGCCACACCAGAACACTCTTCTTTGCATATTAATTACACGGTGGTTACGTTCCACGCAATACCGTGTAAAAAAGTGAAAAAAGGTATTTATCATATGAAAAAAATAATTGTTGATAGGTTTTGTTATATAAATAATATTTATTTATTTTGAATTTACGGCACAAGTGCCATTTACATACAAAGTTTTTATTTAATTTTATCACATAAACATAGTGCAGTATTAAATTTTGCTGAGAAAAATTAAAGAATTAAATTTAGTTAAAACATAACAAATAAAATAACAGTAAAGAAAGAAGCAATAACATAAGCCTGTTATGAAGTGACCTCATTAAAATAAGTGGGGTTAAAATGTGTTATTAGTGCAGCTTTATACATTACAAGGGGAATATTAAAAGTATCTGCGATTTTAGCATAAAAGTTCCCAAGTTTGTGCAATCTATTTATAACTGAGTTATATCTTGAGACTGTGGTACAATGTCACAATAATACATACTAGAGGACCTTGATCTAATGGTAGGTACATGAAATTGAATCAACATTAATATGTCAGGGTTATCCAACTGATAATTTATAATTTTGTATTAAAATATAAGATCAAAAAAATTTCTTCCATCAATTAACTTAAGCAATTTCAATGAATGTAATAAAAAATCATAATCTATTGTTTCTAAAGAAATTCCAAGTCTAAAATTAATACACCTTAAAAATTTGCGTTGGACTCTTTCTAAGTTATTAATGTGATTATTAAAGACAGTTGACGAAATTGTAGAGTTGTATTCTAGAATACTTCTAACTAGAGATGTGAACAGAATTTTCAATGTGTTAATATTTTTAAAATCCTTGGAAATTCTTACTACAAAACCTTACATTTTCATAGCCCTGTTAGCGATAGAAGTTATGTGTTATATTAATTACTATTTGTTGCATCCAAACTTTATTAAAAAAAAAACTTTATATAAATCGTAACAAAAATTATTCACTACCACTATCAGATAATGATGAACCCGGATATTTGGTACGACATCAAAAAATGTAGCTCCATGTATTTCAAAACCGTTGAAAAAAAAACGTGTAAAAAACCATGCAAAACCATGTAAATAATTAAACTAAAAAGAATGAAGAGGAAGCAGGGACAGCATACGATCCCGAAACATTTTGTACTGTCCTAAATTATTATGGTATCCTTTTAGGCAAAGGCAGTGAAGCAATAATAATTAGAATTAAACCTAGGATAAAACCAATTTCATGTGAGAGGATTTATTTTTTAAAAAAGCATTTATGTGGTTGCGCTTAGGCGCGTTTCGGGACACGTACACACCTTTCCAATATTGACATTTCCCTCCCTTCGCTTACATGAAAAATAGAATTATAATGGTTCCCCTTCGCTGAGTATATATTGTTACGGGCGTATCACACGACGCTTTTTTTCACATGGACACCATATTGGGACCCATACGAAAAATCTTTGCATTCAACGATTATTATTTTTATAAAATTTAATTATTGAAGACAATATTAGCGATTTCTAAACGAAAATCTGAAACATAAAAATCAGAAAAGGATACGGTCACATCTAGGACTCGAACCCAGTACCCTTGTCTTGCCGGGACACCGCTCTACCACTGAGCTAATGGTACCCTATCCCCCTCGGTCACTTTTAACTGTATCATAATTCGAATAAGAACTACCAACATTGTCTTCATTTTTTCACCGATAGGGATAGGGTCCCATTAGCTCAGTTGGTAGAGCGGCGTCCCGGAAAGACAAGGGTCCTGTGTTCGAGTCCTAGATGTGACCGTATCTTTTTCTGATTTTTCTGTTTCAGATTTTCGTTTAGAAATCGCTAATATTGTCTTCAATAATTAAATATAACAATTTAAGGTTTTACTCAATAAAAGTTATTCCGAAAAATAAATATTATTTTTATACTTACGATTTCACAGTTTTTAGAAAAGATATGATATATTTTGGGACTGCTAAATCGTAAAAAAATGGCAATACCCTGAACGAAACTATGGATTATTTAAAAGAATTTGTCACTGCCTTTTTTCTGTTATTTGCCATTACATAAAATATTTATAAAAACGCGTGAAATTCATAATACCTAGCAGCAATAAATGCTAAAAATCATTGATAAACACACGTTAGTCTTTTTATAAGTATTTTGAATATAAAAACAACTAAACAATCAACATTTCTACATAATAAAGTTCAGTAAAACAATTACAGATGTCAAATAATGCCCGCCATTTTAAATTGTTCGTAAATTGGTTATTTAATCATATATTTGAATTTAACTTCTGTTTTCTAGAGTGAATGTGTGAATGAAGACAAATCTTGGAAATGGAAATTAACTTATTTCCCGACATCTGACCGAGCTGAAACTCAGCAGATAGACTCGTAGTTGACGACAAATGCATTCTATCTTGTTAACTATTTTGGTGGCAATGAAGTAAACAAACGCCAACATATACGTTTTTCTCTGAAATTGAATGACACTACAGCAATTAATAATAATAATGTCAGTACAACCTAATTGGGATTTGGCTCAGTTGTTAGCGTAGTTGACTCCAGTTTCTGGGGAGGAAGGTTCAATCCTCAGTCAAACTATTTTTATTTATTTTATAATAGATTTTAAAAATTCACAGCAGTTTAAAAGCCAGTCTCTGGGGAAGAAGGTTCAAACCTAAGACAAATCAAGAAAATAAAATCTTTGACATTGGCTTCTAGCAGACGCAAGATATGGCGCAACTATATCGAAAATTGAAAAAAGCTGTATTATTTTATGATATTTTAATTATAAAACTAAATAAACATTTCAGAGAAAAGTTCCTTATAATATAGTAAAGAAATATAATGGTAGGCGACAGATGTCAAATAACGTCCACCATCTTAAACTGTACGGAAAACTGTACCAAAATTAAGAACGCCGAATCCACACGAAAAGTTTACCATTTGGGAACTGGTCGGCGAAAAAGTTCGTGTAAAACGCCCATATTATATTTGTACTGGACGGGAGTCCGCACAAGACTGTAGATTTAGGCGCCGGGTCCAAACCGTGTCTTCAACCGATGAGAATGCTCCTTTACGGCCGATGATGATGATAGTAGTAGTATTTATGATGAAATCTGCCTCCCGCACCCAGGCTTGGTGAATAGTGGGCACTGGGTGTGCTGTCGTCTCTGCTCGCTTCTGGTGTTGGCGGTTTTCCAGAGGAGGGCCGGCTGGTCTTGAAGAGGTAACACCAGAAGATCTTGGAGCAGAAGACTTGGCGAGGTGAGGCAGATGTTGGGCAGGAGTCACTTGTAGATAATAAAACGCTTGGTTTCGGTGGTAAAGATGAACTAATTTATTTTCAATTATGTGGCTGCTTATATTTGATTAGCCTGACTCGCGCCCGACATTGGGTTGGGAGCCTAAAAGTGGTGGGGGATTGTACCCGCGCCAACAATGAGTTTATAGGCCCCGACAAAATGTTGCATATTCATTTTGTCGGCAGCACTGGTGAAAGTAGTCGCTTAAATTTGCGAGTTAGAAAAGATTTTGAACGCTTACATGAATGACAATTACATAGTTTAAATGCATAGTAGTTATGAGAATGTGTATCTTGACAACTAGATTTTTTGTTTGCCAAGATACGACAAAAAATAAGAAAAGTTTTGTAAATAAATGTGTAAATATGATCTCAAAGCGATCAAATTTGTAAAACATGTTAAGTTAGTATTTTTCCCAGGTCCCCCGTAACATAGCGCTCAGAAAGAGATAAGATTCACTATGTTACGAGGTTCCTGGATTTTTGTACACGCAAAAAAGGTAAAAAATATTGTTCAAAATTGGTTGTACATATGTGTGAAAAACAGCTTTTTTAATATCTCCTCAGCGGTAGTATATCGAAAATAGTGTTTATTTGACTACCGCCGAGGGGATGAACAAGTAAAATATAAACATTTGCAATATTTAAAAATTGATTTTTCCTAGTAAATTTTACGTGGAAAAAATGCTGGACATCGATCCACGCGGCAGGTAAGCCGGCGACGCGGTATCGATGCCGTTCGTAGACAAAGTTTTTCAAGCGGCCGGGAATAAAATGGCCAGTGGCGGGGAGTGGTGATTTTGCCAGTGGCGTGGGGTAGGCACATTTTATAAAAGTAAAACAAATTTTATGAAATTAAATAATGTGGTCAACTACGTCCGTTACAATATTTATTTATTTATTTATTAACGCCGATTATAGCGGCTTTTACAAAAGAAAACAATTGTTTTACTTAATATAAATACAGAATATACATAGATAAAAAAAATATAAATACAAAATACATAAAAGAGAACAATAGAAATGGTTATTATAAATACAATGCAAAAATGTGTATATATAAATATATGAAACAATTAATTTACAATAAATCCCGGATAAACTAATACTTTAAAACTGTATTTGGTTATATTCAATCAGAGAAGCGCTGACATACAGTTTTAATTAAGTGGTGTTTGTATGAGGATAAACTAGCAATGTTTATAGATTTATCCAAAACATATTTATTACCAAGTACATGTAGGCGATTCATTATGGAATTGAGTTCAGCGTTATATCCTGTATTGTTGCAATGATAGGGTAATTTGAAACGAACTGATCGACTAGGTACACGGAAACATATTAGCGAAAGAAGTTCAGGGGAGTTCAACATGTTGGTAACGATTTTAAATAAATAAAATAGGTCAAAACAAATTCTTCTTTCTTTTAATGTATCTAGTCCCAATAAATGTAACAGAGAGGGGTAATTAATGTTTTCGATGAGTATTCCCAATTTAAAATGAATATAACGTAAAAATTTATGTTGGACGCGCTCAAGGGAATTCTCATGTACACTGTAGTAAGGACTCCAAATGGTGGTGTTAAATTCTAGTTGGCTTCTAACAAGTGAAGTGTAAAGTAATTTGACAGTATTATAAAATAAAACACAAACACTTTGTATTTAACCACGAATTTATTATTTCATATATCGACCGGTTTCACTTCGACCAAGCTTCTTCAGGATATAATAATAACTAAATGCTAAGACAGAGTTATGGCTTATATATAAGAGTGACAGAGGGAGAAAGAACAAAATTAGAGGGAGACAAAATATTTGATATAGGTAAAATGGATCATCAATTAGTGGGAGGGAGACAACAATACAATAATCAATTACTGGGGGGGGGAAACATCAATGCACATCATAATCCCAAGTAAATGAACAAACAACAGTTAACTGTTATCTATGAGATATTAAAAAAAGAATTTTTTGTTGTATTTTACATTAACTAAAGGACAATATTTAGATATATGATAATATTAATAATGAATCACGCTACAACACATATATACTATCATGGGTTAGGATGGATTGCGGGAAATAAGTTAAAAATAGGACTATAGGGTGTATTTTTTGATTTGATAAGTTAATTTGATTATTAAGTAAGTATTCTGACATATTTGTATTTAAAGATTTCCTAATTTCTAAAGCTTCTAAGTTATCTAGTTTTATACCTATACTATTTGTATGTAAGATGCGAGTTCCTGAATATATATATATATATATATATTCCTATAATGTCTAACCACAAAGTAATTGCTTCCTATGAAAAAATTATAATTTGACATTTTTAAATTTTTAAAATCCTTTGAAATCCGTAAGACAAATCCTAACATTTGCATTGCTTTACTGGTTATATTATTAATATGTTTAATGAATGTTAATTTAGTGTCAAAGGTTATACCAAGGTCTCTTATTTCATCAACAGATAATAAGGTGTGATTATTGAGAAAGTAGGTGAACAACAATGGGTTTTTTTTTCTGTGGAATCTCATAAGTTGACATTTTTTTACATTAAGTGTTAATTTGTTTTTAAGACACCAATCGTTAAAGCTATTAATATTAGATTGAAGTGTCAGACAGTCCTCTATATTGTCAATAATTCTATATATCTTCATATCATCAGCGAACATTAGAATGAGAACACGGGTGAATATGTTTGTTACGTCGTTAATGAATAAATTAAAAAGTATAGGACCAAGATGCGAACCCTGGGGTACGCCACTGGTAGCTTCAAACATGTAGGATAAGTGATCATTAATGCAGACAGTTAACTGACGCCTAAGTAAGTAACTCTTAAACCAAGATAAAAGGTTTCCATTAATTCCGAGTTTCAAAAGTTTATTAATGAGGATTTTATGACAGACCTTATCAGACGCCTTACTGAAGTCGGTATATTTTTTTATTTTTTATTATTTTTACTTTTGTAATATTTAAAATTGACACATATTATAATTTTACTGGTCTTCCATTAAAAGCCTTAGCTTGTGGATGGAAGAAGAGTTAACATTTCACATATTATGTACAAATAAAGTCACGTGTACAGTTAATACAATGCAGTTAATACAGTTAATACATTTCATATAATTACAATTACTATTTACTAAAATATAGAATCAACTTGTTGTTTGTTGGCAAGTGCATTGGAAATAAAATTTTCATATAATGTTAGGTTAGTCAAAGTTGATCTGCCGGAGATAAAGCCGTGTTGACAAGTTGCGATACAAGAGTTTACAAAGAAGCTGATTTTCTTAAGAATCAATTTCTCAAAAAGTTTAGGTATAGACGATTGAATACAGATAGGCCGATAATTTTCAACAAAGGATTTATCACCACTTTTAAATACAGGAGTTAAGTAGCTAAGTTTCCATATTTTTGGAAAGTGTCCTGTGGAGAGTGACTTATTAAACAGTATATTAAGCGGAACAGATAAACTTTGGACACAATTCTTAAGTAAGATGGAAGGAATCTTATCAGGTCCCGAGCTTGTTTTAGGTTCAAGTGATTTAATACAGACTATAATGCCTTCAATATCAATGTGTATTTGCGATAAGTGTAAATTTATATCCGTATTGAAGTAAGGAATTAAGTGATCTGGAATATCAGGTTCATACACGTCCTTAAAGTAATCAGCAAACATGTTAACAATTTCAAAAATTTTACTGGAGCTATTTTGTCTGTAACGTATATTACCAGAAATACCAGCATCATTGTTTTTCATTGATTTTGTGTATTTCCAAAAGTATTTTACATCATGAAGTATCGTGTTCTCAACAGAATTAATGTAATTTTTATAACATCTTTTTGTCATTTTTTTGCAATCTCTTCTAATATTGTTGAATGCCATTTAGTTGAGAATTGTTCTGTGTTCTTTATATTTTTTATGTGTTTCTTTTTTAATAACAATTAACTGAATTAATTCTTTGCTGAACCATATCGGATACTTTCGTACTTTATGATGAATTAGAGGAATTGTGTCGGAAATGATACTATTCAGTTGAGAGTAAAATAGTTCTACGCTATAGTTGAGATCACCTTCCTTGAGAACAGACCAATTTACTTTGTTAAGTGCATGATTAATGTCCTGGTAATTAGCATTAATGAAATTACGACTACAATTTTTAATTAGGGGGTCACACTCTATTGTAATAGGTAATAGTATTGTAAGTGGAGGGTGGTGATTATCAATTGGGTCAAAGGATTCGGCTGACTCATAGACTTTTATATCCTCATCAGTAGAGAAAATTAAATCAAGTGTCCGATTACTACAATTCGGCACATTGTTACATTGAAATAGACCTAAATAGTTCGACATGTCTAAGATTTCTCTCTCGCACGCCGTTAATGGTAAGTAATCCAAATCATTAAATTTACAATTAGGTAGGTTATAATCACCGCAAATTATAATATTGTGATTAGGGTGGTTAGATTTGAGTAGCTCGACATCTTCACAATGATTTTTATACATTATTATATTAGAATTTGGTGGAATATATTTTTTTATCCGATGATAGTTTTTTTGGATTTATCGTTTAGCATTACAAAAATTTGCTCAATATCATTGTTTTTGTTTTTTAATAATTTCGATGAAATTTTTTTATTTACTGCTATCAGGACGCCTCCTCCTCTTGATTTGGAGCTGGTGTTCCGATTTCGGTCAACTCGGTAGATACTGTGGTTAGGTAGACCGAGCTCCGCTGAGTATATCGATGGTTCCAGCCAGGTCTCAGAGAGTATGATGATGTCCTGTGTGATGGTGGGTGCATTAGTTCTAAAGTCACTGAGTTTAGTCCGAAGTCCCCTGACGTTCTGGTAGAAGATGTAACGTGGCGCGGTTATAAGTTTTTTGGTATATTTGTTATAATTTTGGGTGTATTGTTGATATATTTGATAGTTAAATTATTTTCTCCCTTGATTTTTCGATCCTCCAGCTCCTTCCACAAGTTTTGTAATTCTTGCCGTTGAAGCATTGTTAAGTCGTTCTTGGTCTTGATAATTACATTTCCATACGGTATTCCTTTTTTCTGTAGAACAGTTCTGGCTTGATATTTGTCGGACAGTTCGACCTTGATGGGGCGTGTTTTATTAGTGTCCTTCTTACCCAATCGATACACTTTAATTAGCGAGGTATCTACATTATCAACATTGTTAAGAATATTCTTGATATTATTCAGATCTTCGCTCATTGTTGCAGTTTGAGAATTGCCCGAGCTTTCAGGAACATTGAACATTATTACATTTTTAGATCGCGATTTTCTCTCGTCCATTTTATTCAAAGTTTCGCAAATTCCTGTTAGTTGTTCCGTTTCGATGTTGGTAGTTGACAAATTTTTGGAATGATTAGGTGAAATATTCCTGTAAGCATTCAATTCACCTTCAAGAAAACCAACTTTTGTGGAAACCAAACTAATATTGCCTAATAGCACTGAGAGTTGAGGCGTTAATTTACCCATTTGTTCTTTAGTAAATTTATTAGTGGGATCCATGATGGTCGTATTTAAATCACGTATAATATTGTTTGCTAATGTGATGAATGCATATGTATCGCAGGAGTCCATGATAAAGTAGCTGGCGAGATAGGTTTAGCTGCCCTGACTTGTGTCGGCGGGAAGGAGTGAGTACTTGCGCTGACGGCTCGTACGGACACACACACAGTCACACTAGAGTAGTAAGTCGCGCTCGGTGGAATTAGGTACCAAATAGCGGTAATGGCGGATTATTTTTAATAAACTTAGGTTTTGAGTTAACACAACACGTATGTGGAGTAATGCACTACTTTCACTGCACTGTTACTAAATTAGCACTAGAGTAACTTATGATCAGGATCTATTTAAATTAGTTATTTTTTTAATATTTTAGCAGGAGCTGATTCAAAAACGTAAGTAATGTGTATATTCGTATTGTTGTATGTAACCTTCGTGGAATCAACAAAACAATTTTACGACCGAAGCGCAATAAAATCCCTCCCATTAAGTTTTCCCTGCGACGCGACGATTCGTCAAATAACAATGATGTACATAAATTTATAATTTAATAAACGCTAACGTTCTCCGTTTCTAGGAAAATGTTATAGCATTTAACAGGTAAGTTAAGCGAATGCATTATTGGCTTAAATTTTTCCGGAAAGAATTGACTAAATAATAAAATTATATGAATATTATTTTATACTCTCGTAAAACTATATTTTTACTATTACATTGTCGGCAAATCTGGCTCTTAATGACTTTTATTTTGAATTTAAGTGCATGTACGTTAGACAGATTCGGAAAAGTAAAGATCGATAAAACCGCTAGAGACGAAAAATTTTCCTTTTATTTTTACAGGATGCCCTTAGAAAGATTATTTCTCCCAGGGTATATATCATATTTGGGGATGCTGTGTGGAGAGTTTAAAAAAAAAGAAAGCCAGGAAGTTCTGGGAGAGAATAAGGGTGGGTAGGAATCTGGGGTTAGTGTGTCGAGGAGTCGCGGACGTATGAATTCATCCCTTCCACTTCGGTGCAAGTCGATGTTCCGAGAAAGTCCGGCTGGAGAGGTCAAAAGATATCCCCCAACAGTCTCTCCCAATTCAGTCCGCATCCTTTGCCAAGACCCGGACAAACGTCATCCCATGAACCCAGGCCGATCACCCCCGCTGAGTAACTTAGCGTAGCGAACCACTAGGATGACCTGCCCCAAATGAGATGGTTAACAATAAATGGTTCCCAAATGGCTGAACCCATACCCGCCCACCCAGTTTGATCTTATAATAAGAAGAAATATCGGTTGGTATCGTGCTTAAAGTTAATAGAAGTTGGCGAAATTTAACAAATTTCATAATTTTTGTGTAAATATTACTTGAAATTTTACGATCGACAGGCTATAATTTACTATTCAGAATGTTCAATTAAATGTTTTGATTTAAGAGCAGGGGGCCTTGATGAAAATATAATTGCTTACAGCTGTACGTTTCGAAAAGCTTGGAAGAATCGAGAATGATGACGAAATGCCAAATAATTCATTCTCCCCTGCCATACAAGCTTTTCCATGAGATTGCATTTTAAAACATCGTAAGGGTGGGTTTCTAAGGGGTTAGGCAATAATGCTCTGTCTTCCCCAGACACCTCCGATCTGGGGCTTACTCTTTCAGCCATCTCTACTCCTTCGAGGGTCGAAAGAAGTCGGACTTTTAGCATACGTGAATTGTACACTTTATTCTGTTTTTGCACAGGGGATTCGTTCCACAGAACACCGTGTTAAAAAACAAGTAAAAATACTGTATGTACATTGAACATTACGTATACAAATTGTGCAGAGAGAGAAGGTGAATTTATATACATATAAATTTTATCTAAATGGTCAAATTTCATAATTGCATGGAAGATTAGTCAATTAAAAAATTAATTAGTAAAAAATATTGTCACATCTAATATTTACAATCATAGACATAACTTAAAAGTACTATATGGATCAGAGAGCCTATTTACAATAAAAGGTCTCCTTTGGTTCACTATTATTATGGATAACATGGGGAAAAGCTCATACAAACACCCACTGGTACACAAACATACCACAAGATTTAAATAAGGAAGGGGTCTAAAAACTCCTCGAATATTAAATAAATATGGAAGCCGTACTCTTGAATATATAATTCCAGTGATTTTCAATAAAATCAATAATAATCTTAAATTTGAAAAAATGAGAGACTATGCCCTAAAATGGTAAAGCTGTGACTAATGTATGAAAATTTCATGTACCCTTGAACTTACAGACAAGCTGCCATATGACAGCTTTGTGGGACTACCTTAAATTTGTACAAAATTGTTTCTATTTACTTAATAAATTAAAAAAAAAAATAGTATTGAGTTCAAACTTTGTAGAGGTGAGACGCTGAACGGAGGGGTGGCATTTTTTGGATATTGCTTTATAGAATTATTTATAGCATTGGGATGGTTTTTAGGCTCTTCGTTTTAAATCGATTGCTTATTCTATCTAAGGGGTGAATTTTATTAAAGTAATATTCTTTATAAAGTTGATATAAGGCGTTTCTTTTATACAATTCTGTAATGGTTAGTACATTAAATTATCGAAATATTTCTAAAGTTCGGAAGTCATATGGTTTCTTAGGGATAATCGTAATAAGTATTCTTTGTATTGTAACTATGGGTTGTAAGGTAGCTTTAAAGGCCCCTCCCCACCCAATAATGCCATACTGCAATATGGACTGTATTAATGCATAATAGACAATTTAGCTAGTTTTCTTGTTTACAATGTTACAAAAACTTATATATGGCTATTTACGTAGCCATATATAAGTTTTCTTATTTTTTCCACTGTGAGGTTGATATTGTCTTTCCGTTTAACATTTTGATGTCTTAAGATTCCGAGATATTTAACATTTGATTTATAATTTAGTTTAACTCAGTTTAGTTTAGATGTAATGTCATTTATATATTTTTTTAAATTAAGGTTTATGCCAATAAAATTTATTGGTACATCTTATTATAGAGAAAAGTTTTTTTTGTGTTGAGTGATAATAGACTGTTATCTAACCATTGTTTGATAACCTTCATGTCTTGAATGACCGCATTGGTAATCTCATTCCATGTTTTTTTAAATGATTATTGCAGTGTCATCAGTAAATCAGTGTCATATGAGTTTACCATGAAGTGATAGTTAAAAAAATTATTTAAGTAAATTGTAAGCAAAATTGGTCCAATGACAGTCCTTCCAGTAAATTCCAAAATTTCTTTTTTACTTGGTGTGTTATTTAATTTAACTTTATGGCCTTTTTTGGTTTAATGGCTTTGTAACCAATACCTAACCTTGCCAATATTACCGATATCATTTTATTCACTTTGTATCCGAGATTCTATGTCTCAGTCTCGATCGTCAAATGAAAATGAAAATTTCAAGATTTTTTTTTGTCCAATGCTTGGTATATAGTTGAAGTTAGTTCTGCAATGGCATCACGAGTACCTACCTAGTTTTTCTCGAAATCAAAACTGGCTAAGTATTTTATTATTTTTAAAATAATATATGAGTCGTTTTTTTAAAAACTTTCAAGAATTTTTGCAATATTTGAGACAAGAGATATAGGTCGATGATTTGATATTTCGTCAGGGCTGCCTGACTTAAAAACAGGTGTTGCGATAGATTTTTTTATAAACTGATGGGAATATTCCACTCTTCAATTTTATATTTATAATGTGCGTAATTGTAGTACTTAATAAATTGTTGTATCATTTCAATATTTTTACTGTGGCTCCATTAAATCCTGGTGCAGATCCACTTTTTAAGTCATTTATAATATTTTCAACATCATTTATGGTTACCGGTTGGAAAACAGACAGATTATTTTGTTTAAGACAGTCCTTTTCTATTTATTTAAGGCATTGGCACGTTTGGTCGGTTCTCTTATGGCGCTAATAGATTTTTATTCAATATATATTTTTTTAATTAGTATTTTTTCATTTAATATTATTTATTTCATTTATTGTTTACCATACATGTTTTACATTTTGTTTAGCCAAGTCAATTTAATTTTTGTACAAGTTGTTTTAAATAATGTGGTTAATTTGTTCCTTATTTTCTTATAATATTTGATGATTTTTTTATCTAGGGGAAATTTTTTTGCTAGGCGATAAATTGTTTTTTTTTAATAGACACGTAGATATTTTTTCATGTAGGTATTTAAAAATATATATATACTCCACACAGAAGGCCCTGAGGAAAATGGTTTACCTCAGGGTTCAGAGGTGTGAAGGAGTTATGGCTAGTATGAGTTGAAGAGACCCATGTTGTAGAATGGAGGAGGCCGAGCTGTTAAACGTAAGAGCAAGTCGTAGAAGCGCCTCGTTCTCATGCGAAAAATGTCACATTTGTATATATGTTGGGTGCGCGTTCGGCGTGTTTCCCGATTAGGCAACGGTGCCAAAAGGATCAATGACGCTAGTTCCTCGGAGCACCTTCTATTGTAATATCAGTAGAAAAAGACAGCATACCTACTGGACGCCTGTAATTTAAAGGAGAATAAAAATAACTCTATTTTTGAGACCGATAATTCGTGGTGGAATTCCATTATAATATATTATAATAAAACAAATAAAAAACTTTATTCTACTTAATTTTATTTTGACCGTAACCGGTTTCAGCTCGTCAAAGCCATCTTCAGACTGGTACACAAAATTCTTAGTCTACGGTTTATATACACAACATATGGGGGAGGGGGGAGAGGGGTAGTTTATAGGGTTTTAATCAATTTTATTTGTTACTAAGTCGTTTAAGATTGTCGAATTTCTAAATATTTGGTAATTCCAGTAAGCTAATTACCTTGGGTTTGTAGCTCATTTCAATATTTATTAGGGAAAAATTACCTGTGAGGTTTTTTCCCTAATAAATATTGAAATGAGCTACAAACCCAAGGTAATTAGCTTACTGGAATTACCAAATATTTAGAAATTCGACAATCTTAAACGACTTAGGATGGGTAGTTTCGGAGAATTTGAACAATTCATCAAATTTCAACGTTCATTTTCGGGTTCTGTGAAAGACTTATTCAAGTTCTGTTATTATATCATTGTAGGCTAGTTGCTTGACAAAACTGAAATAAAAAAGTGGGTGTGTCAAGCCTACGCAAGACAGAAGTGAAACTTCTAGTTTCAGCTGATGCTTGGCGTGGCGCAGTTCGCTGGTGTCTGAGAGAGAGGAAAGAAGAGAAGAGAGAGAACGTTCGTGAGCGGCTCCCCCACCTCAACAAGGTTTCACTTCAAAAATGCCACAGCCGAGAATCGAACCTCGCTTAACTGATTGAAAGCCAACCACGCTGAGCACCAACTGTAAGCAAAGCCGCATAAATTGATTATATTATGTAGGTTCTGAAAATATGAGAGCTTGTTATGTTTTATAATGTTACCTACATCACACCCAAAATATAATATATTTTTAAAAATAATGTACAATGTACAGAAATAGAATCCCACACAAGATCGCGTAGTGCGCTCTAGCGAACGGATATTTTATCAGAGGGAGATAGTTTTAATTTTTTTTTCTGTAAATTATTACATATTATCAAAATAAATAAATTAATTAAATAAATGTAATACAATTATCATAATATACGGATTAGATAATAATTTTAATCCAACACAATAACGCAAAGCGCGCTCTAGCGGAGTAATGTTTTATCACAGTGAGATAAGTGTTTTTATTATTTTGCAATATTATTTTCTTTTAAAAAATGTTCTGACCTACTAAAAAATAAGATATTGAATGAAAAAGGCGTTAAAAACAAAAAAATAATGTGCGATGGCCGAGAATCGAACTCGGATCAACTGCTTGGAAGTCAACTATGCTGACCATTACACCACCAACGCCAGTTGTCGAGATGAGCTAAGAAGCATTTATATGTTACTTCAAAACTTTGACTAGATCAAATGAACTTTAATCGGTGGTGGGGGTACCCGCATTTTCGTTTCGGTCATGAGTCGGTTTTACT
Organism: Hesperophylax consimilis; assembly: GCF_061612785.1. Taxonomy (NCBI): domain Eukaryota; kingdom Metazoa; phylum Arthropoda; class Insecta; order Trichoptera; family Limnephilidae; genus Hesperophylax; species Hesperophylax consimilis. Next base: position 9,153,091 of record NC_142856.1, on the reverse strand, counting down.
CCGGTCCTAGAAATTGCATGACGCGCGTAAAGAAGTTTCACTTCAAAAAACAGAACTTGAAAAAATCTTTCACAGAACTTGAAAATGAACGTTGAAATTTGATGAATTATTCAGATTCTCCGAAACAACCCGTCCTTAGTAACAAATAAAATTGATTAAAACCCTATAAACTACCCCTCTCCCCCCTCCCCCATATGTTGTGTATATAAACCGTAGACTAAGAATTTTGTGTACCAGTCTGAAGATGGCTTTGACGAGCTGAAACCGGTTACGGTCAAAATAAAATTAAGTGGAATAAAGTTTTTTTTATTTATTTTTTTTTTATTTGTTTTATTATAATATAATAAAAATAACTGTTTTTCAACAGGCTCTGTGTCACACATCAAAGGTTATGGTTAAGTATTTGCTCGATAAGAGGATAATTCTTTTAGATTATTTCTATTTGAGTTAAGTATATTGAGCCTAAAACCAAAACATGTTTATATATTCCTTCTATTACCGGTGGCTCAATGCGTTTAGATGGGTATCTGTCTAGTTTAGCGGAGGCGATTCGACAGGAGGACTAATTGAATTTCCTTGTGCGCCGGAGTCGGCCCAGCCAAACTAAATTACTCAGTTCACTTCGGAGGCAGGGAGAGTTTGTTGTATTTGTAGTAAATATGAAATACAAATTAATGCGCATATTTGAATTTTAGCAAAGTCACTACAGAGTTATATTATATATAACACCTATAAAACGTGTTTTGGATGGTACCGCAAAACTTAAAGCGGGCTTTTAAAGCGACATAGGGCTCTAATAACGGGGATTTGCTCTACGTTCACATTTTGATTATTTCTGATGAACGTTTACTAAAATCTTAAATATGTCTTGAGGGATTTCTACGTAAGCAAGTTATTTATATTTGAGATTAACAAAAACAGGACCTTACCAATGATATATTTTATGTAAAACGGTTTGAAAGTTTTATAAAACGTTTTTCAACTATAAAATTAGAGGTGAGCAACAGATTTTCATTTTTCCAGACCATGAATTAGTAATTTCCCGAGGGACTCCTCTAGAATATTTGAAATTTTAGTTATATGTTCATGAGAAATAATTCAAATAAACCGAGCAAAATGAGGTATCTCGAGTAATTTTTTAAGTGAATATTCATTGAACTTACACTTTAATTTTTGGTTTTAAATGCCATTTCCATCGTCAAAATAATTTTCAATATTTGAAGTTTTCAAAGCCCGCATAAATGATCAACGGGATATGGCGAGGCACACGTGACATCATAAATATGTTCCTCGGTTTTGTCAGTTAACAGTAAGGTCGTTCCCATGTGGTCGATGTGAGATCAATAAATCCCAAAATAAAAAATTAGCAAGAATTACATCTAAAATCATAAGAATTTGTGGAAATCAACAAGAATTAAATCTCAAATACATAAATACTTGTGTAAATTAGCAATAACTAAATCAAAAAAACATAAATGCTTCTGGAAGTTAAAAAGAATTAAATCTAAAAAACATAAATGCTTGTGGAAATTAACAAGAATTAAATCTAAAAAACATAAATGCTTGTGGAAATTAACAAGAATTAAATCTAAAAAACATGAATGCTTGTGGAAACTAACATAAATTAAATCTAAAAAAACAAAAATGCATGTGGAAATGAACAAGAATTAAATCTAAAAAACATAAATGCTTGTGGAAATTAACAAGAATTAAATCTAAAAAACATAAATGCTTGTGGAAATAAACAAGAATTAAATCTAAAAAACATAAATGCTTGTGGAAATTAACAAGAATTAAATCTAAAAAACATAAATGCTTGTGGAGATTAACAAGAATTAAATTACTCGCGTTCTCAATGGACGCGAGAGGGTGACCTTATTATTGTGACCAATAATTAACTCCCTCTCGATGTTTCAATTGTTTTTCACAATAATATAAATATGTGTTACTTATATATATGATTAGTTAACAATCAGCGTTTGTTGATCTATAGATATATTTTTAAAGCTACTATATCACTGTATTTACGAATTATAATTTCGAATTTTGTTTAAATATTATGTTGTGTTCTTAGCTTTACAATAGATCAACCGTTCATATATTTACTGTAAAGCTGTAACCACAATTAGACCTGGATAGCCTCTTCCACATGTCTTTCCCTCCCCTTTACCTTATGGGGTTGCCGGAGTCACACGCTCCGGACGGTTAGGAGTAGTTGACTAGTTAAACTCTTGTGTAGTATTCGCGTAAAAATACAATGTAAATTTCCATTTAATGAGAAGTTCAAATATCAAAATATTTCTTTAGTTGCTTTTATAATCAAATCAACTCATCAGTGATTATTTCATTTGCATGAAAACAGTATCTATCAAAATCAGCTAACACAATCAGCAAAATAAATAATGATTTGGAAATAGCTTGATCACAGCAGACGCTCGATATATAATCTGTTATATTGTTATCCAATATGATATCTGTTTGATTTGACCAAGCAAAAATTTCTTTTGATGACACAAGACAAATAATAACGCAAAGAGAGGCTTGTTATAGTAACCAGATTTTTTCTCGGTTGTCTATTCCTATCCCGAAATAGAACATAATAAATATAAAGAACTAAATATATTTTTTATAATTGATTTCAATAAATTGTTGACATCTGAGTGAAGACTGAGAACAATCCAACTACAAAAACTATTCTTTACATGAGAGATATAAAGAAAGAAAAGAAGATAGAAAAAATAAAAAGAAATTTAATTCAAGCAAGCAAAAGAGAATACAAGAAAATAGAAAAAGATAATATGAAGAAGCAGAAGAAATTACAAGAAAGAAGATTTTACATGGAATACAGTAGATGATAATACAAGAAAATAGCAAATAACAAAAGATAATACAAGCAATCAGAAGAGAATTAAAGGTTTCGGAGGAAATAAAAAAAGCCGATGGTTTTACGTTTACTTAACTTTGTTTTATGCGTTTCTAGAAAATTAACTTATTTTTTTTAAATGGAATAAATATTGATTAAAATATAAATATCAGAACAATAAATCTTAATCACGCATTTAACTAGATGAAAAGACATATGATATTTTCTGTTATTGTTTTAATATAAATATTTAGATTTTGTGTAAAAGCTATGTGAACATTTTTGAAAGAGTATTTTGAGAGAAAAACGTGTTGAATTTGAGGTTGTACCAGGCGAAACCGGATTTTGCATCAGATGATGACGGATTTCGGAGATTTATGATTTTTCTGGTTAGTTTAATTTTCATTACCAATTGGTTTCTTTAGCCACATCGTTTCTTTTGATTCCCAAATTATGTAGAAGACTAAAGTAAGCAGAAAGATCAACAATTATGCGAAAATAAATTAAAAGGTTAAAGGTAGTTCTCTGTTAATGTTTTAATCTGAATACCTTAATTTTGCTTTCGTTTCCTCCAGGGAGAAATACAACATTACGTCGCATAATTCAGCTCTCAAAATATTTATTAATTGCGCGACACAAACAAGAAGACAAATACATAATATTAATTAAAGGCTACAAGATAAGATGAAAATTTGCGTAAAATATTTAATATATGTTAATTTATTCTCTTAATGCGGGGCAAAGGCTTTAGGGGAAATGGGGGTTCGCACACGGAATACAGAAAACACTAGAAGTGTAAGAAAATATTTTAAGTGCTGTTACGTATAAAATATGTGAGATGTCATTAAATGAATTTCATGAAAGTTTAACATTTATCCCCGTTATGTCTTTTATGTCAAGTATTGAATATTTAATTTCTCTTGACAACGGCAATACTGTGGTGTGTTATGATTTTTTCATGTATTTTTTTAATTGATGGATATAAATTTTATTATTGTTGACATATTTATTATGATTGACGAAACTTCAGTCAATTTTTTCGACGCAGTTTCTTTGTGCTCCTAAAACAAATTCATTAACTATCCCGAGCCAAGTGGGGGAGTAGGTAGTACCCAAAATTACCATCCTCCTAATATTGGCTTAAATACTTGACAAATCATTTTAGTAGTTTAAGTATTTCTGCGAGAATAGATAAATTACAATTTATAAGTGACTGAATAATTGGGATTTCTAGTGCTAGTTTAAAAGCCCATAAGACAGAAAAATGCATGGGGTCGTCGGAACACCCACTTGGTTACAGGCGTTTTGTTTGGCATCTTGGCCTGTCAAGAGTTAACCTCGTATATAAATTCTAAAGGGCTCGACGGATTCATCATGTTTGCAGATCCTTGCTAATTGCACACGATGAATCAGCTGCCTCAATTGCCCGGTCCGCACACTACCAACTTAACCAACAAATAAATCAAAAGGACAAACCAAATCTTCTGTAAAGCAGTGATTTTTTAGGCCATTGCATGAATGTTTCGGTTAAGTTTAATGTTTGTTTATTATCCGCAGATATCAGGAGGTCTAGCACGGAGAGCCCTATATCAATATGATATTGATTGAATTCGTGATCTATTGTCAGTTAGCAAAATTCGCGAGCACGGTAAACGACGATAGACAAAAAAGCCCGCCATATATAAAGCGGCACCTTGGCTGTCAATGAAATTGCTTTTGACTGTTGATACACGCAACTTTGTTAATAAAGTCGTTTTTACCAAATTACTGGTGTAGTAATAAACGGAATGGTGTGGTAAATATTTAATTTAATAAAATTTCTCTCTCATTTACGAATGGAGCTCTTAAAAATTGAAAAAAGTAATCTGTTCGACCCAATGACCCTACATTTGTTCGCACTTGCAGAAATGAAATTACTTCACTTAACAAGTTGTGAATAATGACCTCATTAACTAATTAACTCCCTTTTTAGTGCCAAAAAGTAAATACGGACTGCCAAAGCATATTTAAGTTAGTGTTTCAATTCAACATTCCCAATTAATTAATATTTTTACGTAACTGTATGATGTTAGATGTTTCGGAATGTCAAATACCTCCAGTGTTGCCAATATATAACTATAAGTTTACAATATAGGACCCAATACTAACGATTTTGTAGCGATCTAGCTAGCACGATCGAACTGTTGATAATGCAAATCGACATACGCTGGCAATACTGGCGCATCTGTCTGTGAATTAAAGTCAGACGGCTACGTAAAAATTAAAGTACCTACTGATAAATTGACAATGTCATATTGAAATAATAACTTTGATAAACATTGGGAGTCCGTATGTATTTTTGACACTAAAAAGTAGGTTAATTATTTCACGAGGTCTTTAGTTATGACTAACAACCTTTGTTCCTCTAACTTGGAACGGGATAAATTGATCTCGTCTCGATCGTCCATGGATTGTGAATTATTACGATTTCTTTCAACTCTAAGAGCTTAGTTAGTTCACCTTATTTTTTTAACCAGCCAGTTATTTTGCAAATATAATGAACGACCTTATCCAAAAAGTCGTGCATATTGACAGTTTATTTGACACCTTGGTGGCCTCGCCAAAAGCAGCCGCTTTTGTCTACTGATTGTCGGAATCATATTTTGACTTAGTCCACGTCGCTAGGAAAGCAGAACGGGAATCCACCTCCTGAAATGCATATCGTTCCCCGTCAATGAGAAATAGCAATTGGTAATCACTTCAAAACGATCCTCCATAAATGATCATATCGTCGCTGTGAAATCAAACCGGCATATCTGCAAAATGCTAGTTTTTCACCAGAGCGCTTTAAAGATTTCGCATATGATATTTTCCTTTTAACGTCCGTTTGGTTCACCTCAAAGCCACCTTATGAATGAATAAAATTTAGACGAATACTGCTTATTGAAGTAGTAGTTTCAAATAAATCGAAAATTGCTTAAATTAAGAGTAAAATGCAAATATGCCAGTATGGCTTTAAAATCAGTGTAATATTTGCTTTTGTGTCATAGTGGCTTCTTTTTTTGGAACCTGTTTTAGGTATAAAAAAAAAGATAATGTTGTCAATGAAAAAATAATTTATTGCTTCACATTTTTTTTTATAAACAATTAACATAAAACTGCTCTTCCCTTTGCTGGTAACTTCAAAGTTTCCCAATCGTTTATGGAAATCTGAATAAATTGACGGTATTATCCCGGCGGTAACTAACTTTAGGATACCATTTTTCTTCTTCTCATCAATGGTCTCTTGGAATAAGCTTGCATCAGAACAGGATTCACGCTCCCATTTTTTTTTTAAATTTTTTTTTTTATTAATATCAATAGCAAAATTTGTACATTATGTAGGTTTAAAGTATAATATAAGTATATTTTTTGTATTTTTTTCACAGTCCTCCTCACTAGGGTTTCCTGTTCTGAGGCGGCCTGTAGTTTTTCTTAAATTTTTGTATTTAGTTTTGAATTGTCTTTACATTGTCTTCATAATGTTTGTAAGTTGATTATTACTTTGATCTCTAAGCCATGTTTTGACTTTTGTTTTAAATATACTCATTTCGTTTATTTTTTTTGGTTTCATTTGGTAGAGCATTGAACAATTTTATAGAATGGAATTTATTATTTCTCTGTCCAAAGGATGTGTTCAAACTGGGAGTAATCAGGATATTTTCGCTTTTTGCCCTGGTTGTGTATTTATGTTGGGCAGTGGAGTATTCGGATATGTTTTTTTTCAGTTAAAATAAAATATTTTTTGAATATAGTAATAATATACATTGCCCCGTTTATTCTTTTTCTTCGCCTCCTCCCAGGCATGTGATTCGTAGGATGTTTTGAAGTAAAAGTTGCCGTCGTCTTTAATTACTATAAACATTCGAATGTCCAAAATGGGTAAAATTACCTGGGGGTCCTTCAGAGCTTTTATATCAAAAAGTCCTCATGACTCAACTCATGAACCAGGTAAGGCTTGCCACTTTTCTTTGCCGTTTTCATGGCCATGGCGTATTGGGAAGGTAAGTATATAGGTCCGCTTCGGAGTGCTCTTTTAACTTATTTTTCAATGATTGAGTGAGCCGAATCCACCTTGTTTTGGGTGTGGCCCTTTACTAAAAAAATGTGAGTGACAGATTTTATGTTTATTACTGTTGTAACAGCATATTTGCACATTACTATCATAAAGTTATTTTTTTGTTGTCCACAACAATGATCGTTGTAAATTCTATTGGACAGTCAGCTTTGTCATTTAAATTTTGCAGTCATTTCAGCACACAGCTCCCAATCTCAATAACGCTTCTTTTTCCCTGTGTTGGTTCACTCTTCCACGGGTTTTAGACTCGTATTCCTCACCGCAGTTTCGCATCTTTCAGTTTGCTAAAGTTTTTTTTATTAAATTTGCCTATTTTAATTTATTTTTTTAACCGGGAGAAATTTTACCCGTGTCAGACATTTTGGCATATATGCCGGTTTGTTTTAGTTGAGGCTGCTATAAACGCTTTTGTTAAGTGCAAACCGGATTATCTGCCAATAAGTCAAACAATAAGTCATATCTGGGTAATAATAAAAATGTACTATTGTGAGATAATTCAGTTTTACTTACATGATGGACGCATTTCCCCCTTGAAAGTTTTGAAGCAACTGGCGTATTGCGGAATAGGTCTGTCTTCTGCTAAAAAAAAGTGGCGATTCCCGCGTAAATGCATACCGGCCCAACGCCATCTGACAGATTTTTATTCAACTATACGACATGCCGGTTCGACATAAGAATAGAAGGGAAAAAAAGAAATTTTTTGACACCAATAACTCAAAAGCTCCATTTTTGCACATATGCCGGTTTGATTTAACAACGACGATATGGTCGCGTCAATGATGTAAATTGACCGTCTCCCAGACACTTCTAGAAGTTTTCCGCTCAGTGTACGGTAGGTAGGATGGTGGGTGTGATTCCGAAGGAAATTCATGAGAAATCCCTAGTATTTCAACTTCAACAAATGAACCCTGATTCCGTGTGTTTGATTGCAGGTTTTGAATTATTAATCTGTTGCGGCGGCGGTGGAAGAACATTTGGATTGCGGTTACAATAATACGTTCCTATTGGATCAATAGAAATTGAAGAGTGTTTGTACACTAGTCTCTGCGAGAGTTTGTACGTGACGTCATTGTTCTTTTTGATGTGAAACCGCATAACACTCCCAACTGCTCCCAACGGTCTAGAGCCAGTGAGACAATGGCATCCCCAATTGGGACATGTTCTGAGGCTGAAGGTAGTGGGGAGGGAAAGGAGGAACGTGGATAAGTACCTGGTTATTCATATCTGGTCACCAAATACGGACAAATTCATTTAAATGAATGTTTCAATTCTGAATGGTGATCTTACACCGGGGCGATACTGAGAGTATCTTCCACTCTGGAACGTGTCGTAAATATACTATATATTATTTTAAATGAGTAAATTGTGAAATAACATAAATCATTCAAATATTTTTCTTTTTTAGAACACTTGGATTTTTCCCTCGAAGATGGAGGTCGTCAAAATCTAATAAAGTCGAAATCCGCCGTTCTATTACCTTCTGTCTTTTTCGTTTTGATTCAAGATGTGTGTGAAGGATGAGGATGATCGTCGATGACGTAAGTACGAGTTCTCGCTGTGACTAGTATACGAATACGAATAATCCGTTGTTGATTTGATAGAATCATTACGACAAAAGAATTCATTATTAAAAGAGAGTTCGAAATGTAGATGTAGTTCTGTAAACAGTAGACCTCATCCAAAAAATCATGGATTTTTACTTCTAATTTTTTATTTCAAATTTCTCTTATTTAATAAATCAAACCAAAATTTCCCTTAGAACAGTACTTCTCAAAGTGGGCGAAAACGCCCCCTTGTGGGCGCTAAAGGTTTTCAGTGGGGGGCAGTAGAAGGATCAAAGAAAATTAGGGGGCGTTAAGGAAATCTAGAAGGGCGACGGCAGACAAATTATATCTATAAATATCCGACGGAATCTAGTTGAATTAAATAATATTAGTTTTGTATTACTTCCTTAGAACAAAAAAAAATTATAACAAAACTGTGTATTCGCCGCTTTTAAGTTTTAACGGAATTATATAAATTAATCAAAGTTTGTATTAAAAACTGTATCGGACTATCCACCTTCAGTTCAGGCCTTGTTTGTGGTAATCAAATTCTAACAAGTTATTGTTAAACGTGGGATTTTTACAACCCTGCATGAATCGAAATGATAATCTTGTAACTTGCTCAGTATGAAGTCGGTTATTCCCATGAGGCAAACAAGTGGTTGCAGGTTTATCTTGTTCCTGTCGGTGCGCGCTATATTTCGGTTATTCACATGAGGCAAAAAAGTAGTTGCAGGTTTATCTTGTTCCTGTCGGTGCGCGCTACATTTCGGTTATTCACATGAGGCAAAAAAATAGTTGCAGGTTTATCTTGTTCCTGTCGGTGCGCGATACATTTCGGTTATTCACATGAGGCAAACAAGTGGTTGCAGGTTTATCTTGTTCCTGTTGGTGCGCGCTACATTTCGGTGTTTCATATAAATTCAGTGATTGTTTATTTAATTTTTACTAGCGTTTTAGAGCTATTGCATCATAATATCGGTAGCAGCTTTTCAAGAGAATATTTTAGTCGCGTCTAAACTATGTCGGAAGTAAAGAAGAAGACATGACAGTACAGTGCGGGCTATAATAAATACGGACTTATCAAAAATGTGCCTTGTTTGCCTAGGAAATGGGTCACACCTTATCTCTCCTATCCATATAATAATGAATGTTTTAAAATTATATTTGCAATTACTGTTTTCAAGATACGCTACAGATGGTAATGTAAAAAGGTAAGTAAAAAATATCGGGGGGGGGCTTTAGATTTTTATAAATCTCCAAATGGGTGGTGGTCGAAATAAGTTTGAGGAGCTGTGCTCTAGAATAGTTGTTTTAATAGATATTTATTTACCTACCTACTTAATTATAAAACATATGCTCACGTAATATTTTGTTTATTTATTTTATCAATAATTATAATTATTAATAATTATTGATAATTATTAGCCTAAATCGTCTGGATGGTCTGGGCCCTCTGATTGGTCGAATTAAAATAATATGTTTCGGTTTTATTCCGCTAACTTGAAAATTAAGACCCAATTTCATACTAAAATAAGATCACCAGATTTCTTCAAAAACATCGTTTCTGCTCATATAATTTTTGGATAATATCGAAAAAATATGTTTTAGAAAGTTCATAATCCATTGGATTAATTACATTACACTGAAAATTATCCACAGTTACGTGATTATGTTTGACGTTTATAAAAAAATCACGCGTTCCTTCAATATGGCCGATACGCACGGCTACAGATGGCCGACAGAGCGCATCTTTGGCGGTATAAAAACGAACCAAATGACTGGCGCGAATATTTAAATATGCAGCTCACAATACTTGACTACTTGACCATTAATTAACAAGCGTTTAGTAAGAAGATTTCTTTTGGAAACTTATCACTTTGTAATGGCATTTTTCATTATTATTTTTTTTGCTTATTAATTATATCTGATTTTATATTGACATGTTTTCTAATTTCTAAAATTTCAAAATTATTTATTTGCGATGCTGTATATCCTGAGTGAAGTATTTTAAGACCTGAATTTTTATCGAAAGTGTGATCATTATTCAAAAGATGATTTGCAAACTCAGATTCACTATTTCTTTAGTTCTGACTTCAAAGTTTCTATTTATTTATTTATTTATTGTTTGTTTGTAAATATTACATAATACAATTAATGAACTTAAAATGTCCAACTAGGCGATTGCCCGTTTTAGGACATTCCAGTATGATAAAGTTTTTACATGTAATATATGGTACATTATAGTGTTGACTATTCTGTTGTTAAAAAAAAAATACATATGTATATTCATATTCTAGAATACTTCCAGTTATATCACGACATATTTTACTATTATTTAGCTGACATAATAACTGAATTAACATAACATAAGCTGAATTAATAGATAAAAACAAGAAAATGAATTTGAAAATGAAACTGTATTGAAGAAATTCTGTTGGTAAGGTAATACAAATGTATATTCATTTTTTTTTTTACTATTGTTTAGCTGATATATTAAACTAAAGAAATATTAATATATAAAACAAGGAAATGAAAAATAACAAAAAATAAAAAATGAAAGTAATGAAGGAACTTTTCCTTTAAGGAAAAATATCACGAAGAATTGAACAATTTTCGAACTTTCTTTATGTAAAAATACAGTTCCTATTGGTTTTACCTTTGTAAAAGAAATTACAATCATCCCAATTGAGTTTTTAAACTCCTGATTTTTTTGTTTGATTTTTGCTATCTTTATTATTAAGAATATATTTCTTCATTGTTATTAGTGTAAAACGCCAGTTGAATAGTACCAGGATTGTTTTTATATATAATTTTAGAAGTATCGTTATCCACAAACAGAATTCTACGCCATTGTTTATTTCTATCTTTAGAAATACCGTTTGAAGAGATCCAAATGATAATCTAATCTCCTTCAACGGAAGCAATCTTCCGAACAGGCCTTCCATTGATATGCTTGGTGTAACTATAAGTGACCAGCTCAGGTACGGGGGCTCCATCAAAGCCAGAGTAAAGCTGGCCTCTCAGAAGCTGGGCGTACTGTACAGGGCCCGCAGATACTTTAATAGTACACAACTGCTGACCCTGTACAAATCGCAAGTGCGCCCTACTGTCGAATTTGGCAGCCATCTCTGGTCCGGAGCCCCTAAATACCTGAAAAAAACCCTTGACTCTGTGCAAAAACGGGCGGTCCGTTTGATAGATTCCCCAATCTTAACAAACGGACTGCAATCTTTAGAGCACAGGCGTCAGGTAGGTATGCTGTCCTTGTTCTATCGGTATTACAATGGAAGATGCTCTGAGGAACTAGCGTCATTGATCCCTTCGGCACCGGTGCGTAGTTGGGATACGCGCCAAACGCGCGATCAACATTTGTACACGGTTGACATTTGTCACATGAGAACGGGTCGCTTCTACGATTCGTTCTTAAGTTCAAAAGCTCGGCTGTGGAACGAACTGCCGGCATCTGTGTTTCCTCCCTCCTACAACGTGGTACTCTTCAAGACCCGTGTTCACTTCTTCCTCTCCACAAAAAGACCCTCCACACAGCATCCCCAAAGATGACATAGGCCCTGAGGGAAATTATTTTCTTCAGGGCCTCCTGTGTAGAGTTAATATAAAACAAAAAAATGTTTTATTTTTTTATTTAGTTTTTCAACTATCAATTTATTATAATAACCGTTATTAAATGATATTTGTCTTAGGAATATATTGTTTTATGGTTATATGCTATTTGTTTTTTTCAGGTCTCAAAATACTTCTCTATAAATAATTTAGAAATTTTAGAAATTAGGAAACATGTTAATATAAAAGCAGATATAATTAACAAGAATTTTTTTATAAACTCTCTCTTAAATATTTTCCCACTTAACTGGTATTTCCCGTCTAACGATATTGTAATTCCTAATTCCTATAAACCCAGCCTACTCTTACTCCTCCCCTCCTTCCACTTTTTCTTTCCAATTGCAATCTATATTAAATTTTTGACTTCGGTGTATACACAATAAAATGTAAACATAATATTGATTTATTTATTGGACAATTTGCATAGCGCCACTTTTGTGAGATATCACCTCAGGGGCGCTATTTTGTGATAATCTACCTTTATATATAGATTTTTACTAGCCTGATGAAGGTGTATATATAATGTAACTTCAAACTTTATTAGATACAGTAACAGTTGTAGGTAAAGAATTACCGCCAGTTGGAGTAAAATAAACACCTTTTAATTAAACCGACTGGTAATCTCATCGCACAATTACCCTCATTTTATTCATAAACACGGATACAATTGATCAATATGTAATAATCTATTATTTCACTCAATTTAACTATCTTTAATTGTGACAGACTATACGATATTGATTCAACTTATAGACATTGACGGTTGTGACACATATTTAAGCACTGCAAGTCTCCTATGAGCTAATTATATTAGGTACGATAACAATTAATATCAGTTGTAGACATGTAGTCAATAATAGTGTTTCATTTGAAATAATCCATAACAAATACGTAAAATTTCATTTATTCAAACAACTATCATTCTTATTATGCGTAAATTTAGCATGTCATTATTCATTAACTCGTTCCTGTTCCGTGTTTTAACAATATATACTCACCCTCTTTCTGTGAATGACCTAATATATTTCTATTGAATGTAACTGTTGTTAATATCACTTAAAATGGACGAAGCCCAAGCAAGTGCCGCCCGCAGGGCCTAGCAGAAAAAAACCCGCCGAGAGGGGGTTTTTACTGCTAGTTGATAATTATTAGCCTAAAACACCAATACAAATTTTAAAATAAATTCCCGTGATAAAAGAATAAAGTTGATGGTTTTCAGGTGAAAACATATAATAAGCGTTATAGTTAAATAAAAAAATAATAGTACAAATTGGTAAAACAAGAATACGGGCTCAATTCTCGTCGGTGGATTTTTTTTTCTTTAGAGATTTTTTCAATTTGTGTAGGTTTTTCAGGCTAATAATTATCTGTTTTAAATTTATAATATTTTCACCCGATTGATTGAACATGAGTTTTTTAACAACTCCACCCCAAGTAACGGTACTTGATAAAATATATTTTTATTTATTGCATTTAAAAATTTACAAACAGTGTGAAAAACATGAATTGAAATAAATATACTACGGTGCGATCAAGAAATTAATTCGAAATTAAAAAATTTTTAGAGCTTTTCACGATTAGTATTTTGACGTATATCTCATATTTTAAATTCCGGTATCGAGGCGATTGAAAGGCTTTTTAAATATTTTAATATTTCAATAGAAAATTATTGTACTTCTAAAATCATAATCGTAATCATAATCTATATAATCATAATCTAAAATCGCGCCCTTGAGGTGATTTTTCACAAAAACGGCGCTCTACAAATTATCCAATTATTATTATTATTATTATAATTATTGGTTTATCGACAGTTCACTATCATCTAATGCCTCAGTTTATAGTATATAAAAGATTACTACATTAAGTTTATCAATTAATAATTCATACGATCAACGAACTTTCAGACCATCAACAAAACTTTAAATTTGGCATTAAAATTTCATAAATCCATTTTCCATTTTGGGGTTTATTTGGATAGGGTATTTGGATAAGCTTACCACAAAATATTCCTACCGTACTTACTTTGACCAATTTGAATGGGAGCTTTTCAAATTCAAAATGAATGCGAAATTGTTTTCGGAGTTCCTGAAAATTTTACATTAAGTCCAACTAAACAATTATTATTATTTTGCAGTGGGCCAATTTATTTGATGAGTAATAATAATGTTGAAATTTTCTATTCATTTGACATTAAGACACAATTAACATAATACAAAAATAATGATATACATATTTACAATGATGTGTTTCTACCGATGGTTTATTTTTATAATATATTATAGCGTTTCGTTTCGTGAACACCTACAAGATATCTTTATTATATACAAGCAAAAAAAAACCGCTATCGGGGATTGAAAACTTCAACGGTTCTTTTTGAAAATAATAGATGGCACCGCTTCCGTTGACAACAATCGTCATTGTACAGTCATTAAGATAATAATGCTATTTACATATAAATGCCAACTGCTCCCAACCGGCTGGGGCCAGTACGATTGTGGCGTCCCCAATTGGGAAACGTAATGGAAAGGAGATGGGGAAGTTCCTAGCTATTCAGATCTGGTCACCAAACACGGTTAATTACATTTTAAGCATCGCTTTAATTCCGAATGGTGGTCTTACACTAGGGCGATATTGTTATTATCTCCCGCTCTGGAACGTGCCATTAATATATTATTATAATGGTTATAATAACTATAATTACATAATAACTATAAATTCCTATAAAATTCAAAAATCTGTTAATGAAAAAATAAGAAAATACACAGATTTAGGAAATGAAATAAAAAGAATTTGGCATTAACTGACTTTAAAAATATTACCATTCGTTATTTCGGCTACTGGCATTATACCTAGCTCTCTCATTAAAAATTTAGGCGTATTAGATCTATCAAAAAATTTATATATAAAGATGCAAAAGTCGGTCATTTTGAATACATGTAGGATAACAAAAGATTTTTTAAATATTTATGTTGAGGGATCAGTAGGATTTATAGGCCCTGTTAGGAGTTCTACCGAGCCGAACCCTCTGATAAGAAAATATCTGGAGTCGGTGAATTATTTTCCCATTTGATCTCTGGTGAGTTGACGTGTTGTTCTTGTATTGTTTTGTATTTATTTTGCTTATATAATGCACTTACATAATGTTGATTGACTAGATGATCATGTGTGGAAAAGTGTGTGGAAGGGTTTAGTTTTTCCTATGGGGAAGATTTAACCCGGACAATAAAATCGGAAGTTTATAAAAAATGTTTTATTATAATAACTATATATTGTTTTAATGGTTTAGTTGGGAAATAACAAAAAAATCGAACAAAAAAATTTACTTGCGCACGACAAGGATTTGAACTCGCGACCGTCGAATTGGCATTATACAATATAACAACAAAAATTGACGGCCATGTTTTTCGAATTTTCTCTCATTTTAGGATAATAACATTCAATTTACAGGTTTACACTTTAATTTTTTGTATGAATTACTTAAATATTCTGTCTACTTTTTGTATTTTTAGTCCTTTAATAATAAAAAAAAATTCTGCGACTAATTAAATTCTTGTTCAAAATCGAATATTCCTCCCTCACTCCTGTGAATGGTATTTATCGCATCCGAGCGGAGTGGGTTAGGGAAGATAATTGACTTTTCGTGTGAAATCAATTTTAACCCGTCACTGTAAAATAACGATTCTCAACCAATTTGCCGAACGAAGGCCCAATAAATCGGAACTCACCCCAACGCTCGGGGTGCTTGGGGTTAAATGGACCCTAAATTGATATTTAACCAAATTTTCTTTTTCTTGATTGCTTCCCATTACTATGGGGTAGCAAAAATGCTGATAATCGGGTTATCCCTACTTAAGGGTGGAAATGTTTATCGGATTGCAAAAAGATTTATTTGTGTGATCAAATCTTGGATTAACGTGGATGTACCCACATCTCGACAAGAAAATTTGTATTTTTTTAACTTTATATATCGGCTTTTAGTGTTCAATTATGTTATTAACTTCTCACTCCTGCGTCATGGGTCCGTCTTCATTGCACAAACAAAATATTCCATTTATAATTTTACTGATAGCAGCATTGGTTATTATGGGTATACTAGTCCCAGAGAGAGGTCGTACGTGACACCTTGGATCTCGTACCTCTGTCTTTTTGCGTTTTCACGCAAGTCGCGTCTATGACAGAGGTCACCAATTACTTTCATGAGGGGTCCGTTTTTTTAAAATACATGACCGTCGCGGTCCGGAAGGGATAAAGGCCCAACAACCTCTCCCCACACCCCGGTTTAAAAATTGAAATAATAAAGTGCTCTATTGAAATATGTGTAGATATAAGATCAATGAACGAACAAAACGAATGGGTTCCGGAACAATATTTCATTAAATAATACACAAATGTTATGAATAACAAGAAGTTTAATGAGAAAAATTACATTTTTTTGCTTTGGACTATCCGTCTGAAGTTTGGACTAAAGTTTGTGCAGGCTATTGTCATTTAATCTTGGAGATGTTCATCGGTAAGTCTGCTCCGAAATTTATTTTGAATGAAGTTCATCTTGGAAAATGCTGCTTCACAAACATACGTTGACCCAAACAAAGTGAGAAGTTTTAAGGCAATTTTTTTTAATTCTGGGTATTTATTACCACAAACACATTTTATCCAAAACTATTGACAAGAAACTTTCTGTTTTTGGTGTTTTAAAACTGCATTTTCTTGGAAATCGATCATTTCCATCTAGAGAACAGCTTTATTACTCCCGAAAATATTTGCATCTTCATTGCTCCATTCGTCACCGGGATGCAGTGAGTAAATGTTACTGAGGATTTCAACAACATTCTCAATTTTCTTAAAATCTGTGAATATTTTGTGCGGACCTGTTAACACGGTCCGTAACAAGGTCCGCACTAAATATGTCGGCGGTCCGGATCCGAACCGCGGTCCGTCATTTGGCGACCCCTGGTCTATGACGTGCGTTCGAGCTCTCTCTCTGGGATTACTTTAAGATTTTCTAAACAAAGTGTCTACTTAATCAATAATGTTAGTAAACATCTAAAATTACGCCATTCGTTAAAAATTTAAATAAAAGAAACACACACTTCAAATACAAAATTATTAATTAAAAGAATAATTTTGGTTACTATTTTATCGCTCCTCTGAATCGTTCCGACAATCAGATCCACTTTAGAAAATCAAAGTAAATCCCGATTCTAGAGGTCTTTAAACCGGAGCTACACAGAGACACACAGTCGAAATGATTATTTTCAATAATATTAATTTGATAGGATACATTCAGGATTCCTTTCTTAACGCGAGTTTTTCGGGAATTTCGAATTCGACTCACGTTCCGGGAAATGGAGTACTTTGGTTGAGAAGAATAATACGTATCGCTTACAATTTTCCATTTAGTTACTCCTACTGGCTGTCCAATATTCGATAATTTCCTATCATTATTTGTGTTTAGTGTTTTTTCGATACTTGCAAGGTTCTTATCTTCTGTCTTGATGGATCACAATTTTTGTTCGTACATACACAATTTAATTTATCAAGTACGTCATATACGTTACGACTTCCTTGGCGGTTAAGATTTTAGACTAATATTCCCCCAGCGAGTGCATAAAATATTCTCCGGTAATAATTTATTATTTGAAAATCACAAACATAATATTTACATAAACGCGTCAAAACATTACAAACCGTCTGCGTGTAAATGTGTCAAATACGAATTTGCAACATCATAATTATTTTGCCACAAACAACAATGTTTATTTTTCTTTTGAAACTCGGTGCATTTTGAATACAGAACAATGTCATATTTTTCAGAAACAGGGTGCGGCAAAACAGACGGTGCAGTTTTGAAGGGCTATTAAAAATAACGGCACAACTTAGAGAAATAGGGGAAATATGGCCCCCAGCTTCCTTTCCTCCCGACTTTGAGTTCTTCCAAGGCGCCGATGTTTATAAAAACATTTTCCTTCACGTAGCTAAACAGGAAGGTCCGCTGAGTGGCGGCGAAAGAATTTTCAAAAAACGTGCAGACGACGAAGCCACGGTGTTGTCCGGACCAAATCATGGTAAAGACTGAAAACGGCACGACCCTCACAACACAATGAGTCCCCTCTCAGTTTCCTACCTCCACCACATGGGATGTACCAGTCCTTCAAAGCTGTAGTAGATTAATAGGTCTGTATTTTGTTATACTATTTTTTCAGTCGGATATGTGTATCGGGATTAGATTATGAGTGAACCATCGAATCTATTAATATTGGCAAAAGACATTTGTTTTTAATCAAATCGCACTACATTTAATTTTAATTCATTAATGTAATTTAAAACAGCAATATTGTTAAGACTTAAGAACTAACCTTTATTTAACTCATTTACAAATTTATAATTTTTAATTTATAATTTTAATTTTTAAATTTATAATTTTTAATTTTAATTTTTAAATTTATAATTATTAATTTATAATTTTAAATTTATTAATTTCGATTAATTAATTTAAATTTAAATTTTTTTTGATTTATTAATTTAAAATTATAATGTATAATTTATAATATTTCATTTATAATTTTTAATTTATAATTTTTAATTAAGGTATGATTTTAAATTTAAAATTTATAATTTTTAATTTATGAGATGAATAAAAAATTAAATAAAAAAAGTGTATCGAAAATGCTTTTTATGGATCGTATTCATATGGCAATCTATCACACTGTATCGCACTGAGTATAGAACGGTGCCGGCCTCATTTTTACTTCGCATCGTACTGAACAAAAATCACAATCTGCTGAAAAGATCGATATCAAATTACATTAATTTGTATTTGTATTTTATTATATTTGTGAATCAAGACTAATACTATCAACAGCGGGACCGGGCAGTCGTTGTCCTGCCACATACAGCCTTTTATGTAGACCGCATTTTATAAAGACCTCTTTAATCTAGACCTCCTTTTATCTGGTGACGTTGTTGTCGGATATTTTATGCATTTGACATACCTACATATAAAGCATGCGCAAGTCACATGCATCGTTGATTTTTTGACGTTTCGTTTCCTGTAAAAAATCATTTAAAATTATTAAGGGGGGGGTGGGGTGTGTAGGGAAGTTGAAGTTTGTGGTTGCATGTATTTTTAGTAGAGAAATCTGAAAAAAAAATGATCTCAACAACAGCGCCACTTATCAGGAACAAAACTATCCTATCTTTCAAGCTGGAACCAACCATTCACATTTACAAAATTTCATTGAAACCTGTGCGGTTTCAGAAATTAGCGTGTACGAACATAATGACAAATGATTTTTATATATTAAGATTTTACTTGGTTCAAGGCCGTGCAATCGTTTTTATAGGCCGCTGGCGGTGTGTCCTATGGTAGTTGGCGGAAGGGTGAACTACTGATTGGTAAACTGCGTAAATATTATTAAATGGTGAAATTAAAAAATAATAATCGATCCAATTATCTAACTAATTGAATTCCTGTTAACAATATCTACAGACAGTTAAGATTCCCAACTCATTGAAGTTAAATTTCTTGTTAATAAATAATTACTTTCAATTTAAAGGCATTCAAAATTCATTATCCGTTAATCTTCTAACAAGGGAAAGATCAAATAATCGTAATACCTTCAGGAAGTGAAGTTAGAACTCCGAACACGACTTAAGTCTTTGAGGAAAATTCGATATGAAATTAAAGGAGTGGAGTCTTTTGGGATCTTTGTGGCAATAGGATATAATGTATTTAGCTTTGGGAAGAATAACACGAAACTGAGGCGTTCCGCTCAATCCTTTCAAATTTCTTTATATTTTGATGCTTTCTTCTTAACAAATTTTTAGTTATTTTTTATGTGAATACCGTACGATAGTCGCAACTGCTCTCAACCGTATGTGACTAGTGAGACTTGGCATCCTCAATTGACATACATATTTACTGAGGACTACCTTTAGAAGGCAAGCTCTGTTACTAATAGTACAGTTACCTATTACACCTTCTGTTTATATTTATTTGAACACGCATTAAAATTAACAATTTTGTAACATTTTAAAAATAATAAACCGAATTGAAGGGAGTAAGATAACATGAGTTGTGGGATCGCGGACGGCAAGACGATTGTACATACATTCTCACATGTTCCCTTCAAAGCCGGAGCGGTAGCGAGGTATCCTAAAACTAATATTAAATTGATTCAATTTTTTTTATGTTCTTTATTACATCAGCACTTTATAAAAATATTTTCACCGAAATCAATTAACGGTTTATTCAGTTCCACTAGATCTGTTTACTTATAATATGCATATGCAATGGCAACTTTTATTGATTTGGCATTGACTTTGGTAGGCGAAACGGCGCGGCGTTCAAAGTGGTTACAACAATATTAATTAGCTAAAGTAATTTTTTTTCTTTACGACTTATTTGTTCAGTTTATTTAATAATTAATATATTGTAGAGCGGATGAAAGAAAAAATCGCGTTTCGGTCCCACCCAGGCGTAAAGAGTTCAATTAATTGGCTGGCCAAGTCCTCCACCACAACACGTGTAACATTTTTTTCTTTATTTGGTGGCAGTATTAGGTAAAGGGTCACGTATGGAATGTGGGAATCATAGGGCAATTAGCCTGCTTAGTTCAGTTGGCAAGCTGTATGGTACAATTTCGATTGAAAGGGTAAGAAAGGAAACAAAGGATTAAATATGGGAAGTGCAAGGTGCTTTTATGAGTGGAAGGGGGTGCATGGACCAGATCTTCTCATTGCGTATGCTCACTGAAAAGTTTCTGGCAAAAAACGAGAAACTTTTCTGTGCCTTTGTAGATCTACAAAAAACATACGACCGAGTCGACAGGAAAAAGCTATGGAAGGTGTTGTCCAAGTATGAAGTGAATATGAATCTGACTTAGGCAATTGCGTCTCTATATGAGGGAAGCGTTGCATGTGTTAGGGTGAACGGTGGTTTTACGGGGTGGTTTGATATCACAAAAGGTGTTAAACAAGGCTGCGTAATGTCACCGTGGTTATTCAATCTATACATGGATAATTGTATGTAAGAATTGAAAGAGGTGGGATTGGGCGCGAATTTGAGTAATCTGAAAGTATGTTGCCTGTTGTATGCTGATGATGCGGTGCTGATTGCTAATAGTATGGATGATCTGCAGTCTCTCGTGTCTAGGATGAATAAGTATGCATGAAGAATGAGCTAATGATGAATGTAAGTAAGTCTAAAGGAATGGTGTTTGATAGAGAGAGTACGAAAACAGTGTGCAATATAGCTATGAATGAGGAATACTCGGAGTAGGTGGATGAGTTTGTGTATTTAGGAAGCATGTTTAAGAGTGATGGGAAGGCTGACAGAGATATTGCAAGAAGAGTAAATGCAGGTAACTCAATTAATGGAAGACTGAACGCAGTTGGCGCTAACAAAAAATTGTCCAAACAAGCGAAGTTAGCAATCCAAAATGGAGTGCTGTTACCTACCCTGATCTATGGAAGTGAGGCATGGAACTGGCAAAGAAAGGATGAAAGTAGATTGAATGCTGTTGAAATGAGATCCCTGAGGCGCATTTGTGGTAAAACCATGTATGATCGTGTGAGGAATGTGGAGATCCGCAAAGAGTGCAAGGCTGATGTAAGCGTAATTAGTAAGATCAATGGACGCTTAGATGGTTTGGGCATGTAGAGCGAATGAGCGAAAATGGAGTGTAAGGAGAATATACGATGCAAATGTGAATGGTAGCAGAAGTCGGGGACGCCCGAGGAAGACATGGCACGACTTGATTCGAGACATGTCAAGAGTCAGAAAAATTGAAAAGTATATATGAGACGATGTATGAATGTGAATGAGGCAAGGAGTGTGTGCCAAGACAGAGTTGTTTGGCGGTCCATCCTCTCTGCCTGACATCATATGCGAAATAATTTTTTTATATCAGTTAATTCAAATGTGACAATACATACCATGATTAATCTGTTATAAATTTTAATCTTACTTTTAAAACTGTGATTTTTATTTCTATTTTCTTTAAAATATCTTTTTATCAATCAGTTTAATCTTTTTTTTATTTCTAATATCGTTCATAAAAAAATGTTTATTTATTTTTGATTTACCATAGTATGTCAGTAACGTTTTATTATTTGTTCTACGAAATATTTTTGTTAGTTCTTACATAAATCATGTACGACCACCACGTGAGCCTATAATTGAGGAAATCTTTAAAATTAAAAAAAAAATATACTGCAAAATAAGTAACAATGGAACAATTCGAAAAATGAGGAGATGGGTAAAACGTATTAAACATGAACGCTTTTAACCCTAGACACCTAACGTTCGTGTGTACCCTAATAAACCTTACCATTCGTCGAATCGACGAAAAAAATTTTCAGCAGTATTTTATCTATTTAATACTTATTTAAAAAAAATATATTTTCAAAAAATATTAAACAAAGGTTATATTGATAAATAAAACTATTTATTTAAATGTAATTAGATAATATATTTGTTTTTCAATTTTTTTAGTAAGGCACTAGGTATTTATAAAACTAGAAGTGAGATCATACTTAGAAAATTAATAATAAAGATATAAAAATAAAAACAGCCTCTTTTCTTTGGCAAAAATAATTAAAAAGATCACGATCCCTTGTGCGAAAAAATAAAAAAACTAGTTTTTTGAAGCGCAACTAGTGCAAAAATCAATTTTATGTTCACCACAAATTGCAGTGCTGCACTTTGAGCAATAAGTCTTCGTCATACGCCTTTTTTTATACGGACATAATTCACAAACTTTTCTTTTTCGCAAATTGGCAGTCTCTGTCGATCCAGGGTAATTTCTGGAGGTAGACTGACCACTTTGATCTTGAATTTCAGTGCCGACACGTAATATATCTTGTATTTTACTTTTTATGTGTGTTGGCATTGTACGAATTTGCAGTCGTATTTGGAGCCAAGGTGTTACAAGTTGTGAATGCATTTTTTTCATAAAATCACGACGATTCATTACATGTTGCCCCAATGTGGAGGCATTATGACAATAAATTATGTAACTGTTTATACATGTTATATTCAGCATGCCATAAAAAATGCACATTGGCCACCGATTAGTTTTTCTGCTGCATGACATTACCGCACACATTTGATCAAATGTATCTACCCCACCTTTCGTGCTATTATAAAATTCAACCATTCGTGGTTTCTTTGTTTCGGGGTTCACTGTGCCTTCCTCATCACAGGAAGATAGCAGGTAAACCATTTTTGATGGTTTAGGCTTGTAAGAAAGGAGTGTGAGAGGGCCATCGTAACCATATGTTTGTTTTTTTATCTCATTCTCCGAATTGGTCCATTTTACAATTTCTTCTAATATCTCATAAGTCATAAATTGCTCAAATAATAACAGTGGCTCCACCACACCTTTTACAGCACGAGTTGGTCCCCTGGCAACACGTACGATATTTACTGCTGCTACACTGCACGAAGTACGCCCTTTGTTCGTAGCCCAAACGTGACGATTTCGACTGCGGATATTACTTTGTGTCAAGGTCAAGATACTCGATTGATTGCCTGAGTTCTCTTCCGATAGAACAGGTGGTGATTGTGTCTCCAATCGGTCATCCTCATTGTCCGATGGGTCATCTTGAACATCACTAACCACGTCATCAACCTCCACATTGTCTTCTTGTTCACTGACAGATGACTCCTCTGATGAATTTGTGTCCTCTTCCATCAATAAACGTTGAATATTTGCAACAGACAGCGATTTTTGCGAAGCCATAGCGAAAAAACCGCAAAAAAAACGACAATAACAATATACCAAAAAGTCACACAAACCCTAACCATTCGTTGAAACGACGACTATGCGCGTAATATATCAAAAAATACTGCACTTACCCGCCGAACACGGCCACTCCCCGTAAGAGTTGTACGAGTACTGAGTTGGCAAGGAACGACACGATCATCCGCGCATGCGTTAAAAAAGGACAGCATATTTTGTGTCGCGTAATCGTTGAATCGACGAAGGTTAGGTTTCTAGGGTTAAAGACCCGCGAGCTGAGGAACAATGGGTAAAATTAATGGTGACCCGATAACTCGTCAAAATGACTATTCAACACACCTTTAAAAAGAGATATAAAGTCATGAAAAGTGATGAAACAAAAACTAGGTTAAATAGATTACGTAGGTAAGGTTTATAGGTAAGTTTTTTTCACTCTTAACGACATTATAGCACTTTTAAAGGTGTGTTGAATTGACATTGTGTTGAGTTGAATTATGTTTTGGTTTAACGCATTATCGGATAACATTTTTCTCGCATATGAACAAACGACCGTAAGTTCCATCACAATCTCTATCATCCAGCTGGAAAAGTCCGCGCTTGGCGCCTGATTTTTGCATGAGGGTACCGCAGTGCATTCCCGAATTTATGGGGGATTTTCCCGAAAGCCAGTCATTGTATCCCGCCTCCGAAAGGGTTTTACCTGCAAAATATGACAAACTGATTTTAAAAAAATCAACAAGAACCAAGAGTACACGACTCGCGTGGTGAACTAACCGCGTCACTTATATATATTATATTATTGTTATTCAAGAAGAGGATGATACTTATAAATCTAAACGAAACATGGAAAACAAGGCACTTTGAATCGAACCCAGGATCTCGGATGTAATTTTTCCCATAGGGGATATTTTTCCTTTAGGGGAAAAATTAGTTGAAGATATTCGAAATGTAAGATTGGAAAATATATACTTAATTTTAAAAATTATTTTTTATTATATGAACGAGATAAAAGTGACGCTACTTTTTTCTTACAAATTTCCCAAACAAAACGAACATGTTTTCGAAATATCAAGTTCTCATAATTTTTCTATGATTCGAGTAAAATGTGATTAGCGTTTTTGACAACATATTTCACGTTTGACATTAAAATTTTATCATTTAGAAGTAGTAGTGTTTATTTTAAATGCATGCCCCGGAATTTATTCTATTATATATTTTATCTTGTTTCTAACACAATATTTGTTTTTAGGGAAAATTAGAAAGTAAGATGTATTATAGCGCATTTGAAATATACAGAAAACATTACAAACTGTACAAAAGTGATTAATGTACTGAAGGGTTAAAAAGATAGATGCCAAAAATATGGGAGAAATTAGTTGCAAGATGATATTGTTAATTCTGAATTCGAAATATGATATCGACAAATATGACGTTTAATAAATAGTTCCCGAAGATCAAGTTGGTTAAGACGCCTATCCCAGTAAGAAAAGAGATCCTGGGTTTGATTCTTAGTTATTACCGTTGTCTTTTTATTTTTCTGTATATTGTAATGTTTCATTTGGATTTATTAGTATTACCTTCTTCTTCGATGCATTTATTTTTATTTTAGTTTATTATTTGAGTTATAAACTTCATACGTTTATATTTTACAGTGTTAGGATTTTATTTTTTCATCAATAAAATGGCGACATAAAAAAATCAAGACCAAATTAAATAAAAGAAAAATGCGTAAATATATAATATAAACAGTTCTAATAAAACGCAACTACAGGGTTTTCCAATAAGAGGTGTTATTTTGATATTCAAAGAAACTTTTCCCGTAAAAAATCAATGTTTTCGTTACTTGTGTGGCACGTAGCGCCGTTTTGTTGAAATTAAACGTTGTCCAAATCAATACCATCCGATTTCGGCCATAAAAAATCAATAATCATCTCTCGATAGCGCAATCCATTCACCGTAACTGTTGCTCCAGCCTTATTTTCAAAAAAGTTAGGTACAATTACTCCGCCGGACCATAAACAGCACCAAAAAGTCACACGTTTAAAATAGAGAGGCTTTTCAACAATAATTCTTGAGTTTTCCGAGCCCCAGATGCGATAATTTTGCTTGTTGACGAAGCCACCGAGGTGGAAATGGGCCTCGTCACTCAAGATGATTTGCATTTGATTCACTCAAGTGAATTTTAATAATTTTAATGCGTTGTTGAAGCGTGTATCGTTTCATTTTTATTAATGACGTAGTTTCCACTTGTTAAATATTAAAAAATGACAGCTTCAAAAGTAACATCTACCGAAATAACGGGCTATTCAAAATAACACTTTTTATTGGAAAGCCCTGTACTTCAATATACAAAACGTGTGTTTTTTTAAAATCTTTTCACAAATATCCAATTTAAACTGCTGTTATTCAATTATGTTACTATTCTGCAATAAAAACATTTTTTTCTTTTAAAACTGAAAGCTGAACAAGAAAAAAGGGAAAAAAATAAATATATATGTTTCAATAAAATAATAAGTTTTCTGACATATTCGGTCGAATGTAGTTTTTTAAAAATGTTATGTATTTAGTAATGTTCGTGTTAAATAAATCAATGTCTGAACATAATCTATTAAAGATGCTACAGTATTTCGGGAAATCGAGTAACTCTTAACAGGCATCTGAAATTTATATTTAAATAAAAATTTAAAAATTCCAAAGCGGAATATTCCCAACTGTATATAAACAAACCATCATCACTCCAATTCATAAATTTGAAAACCCAGAAGAATTGTCAAATTATCTTCCAATATCGCTGATCTCAAACATTGCGAAAATCTTTGAAAAAATTATCAAAAAAAGATTGACTGAATTTATTGACAAAAATGACGTAATTCACGGCAACCAATATGAATTTACGAAAAATAGAAGTACCCAAGATGCAATTGCCAAATTATCGAACATAATCCAGGACACATTAGACAAATCTTTGAAATGTCTCGGAATCTTCATAGATCTTAAAACTTATAAAACTAATTGAAAAATTGAATTGTGTTGGGATAAACGATAAAGCTCTAAAATGGATAAAAAGCTATTTATTTGAACGATGCAAAGTAGTCAAGATAAACAACTCACTTAGTCTACCACTAACAAGTAATTTCGGGATACCGCAAGGCACAGTCCTAGGCCACCTACTATTTATAATTTATGTCAACGATATTTTCAAACTACCACTTAACGCAAAATATGGACTTCACAAAGTTAGTGTAAAAATTAAAACTGAAATGTGTTGTTCTTACCATCGATTGTCCTATATTCTCCTGTCGTCGTTAAATCATTAACTCCCACCATGATTCTGTCCTTCTCAAATTTGCCTAGCGGCGTAATATCAGCATACTTCAAGAATATGTCCGCGCAAAGTTCGGCCTCCTCAGCGCTATTTAGGATTACGAGGTGCGCGTTTTCGGCTGCACACACTTTGAACGCGTCGTTCCAGGAGCTGTCGTTGTTGGTGTGAAGTTTGTAACAGCTATCGGGCATCGATGGATAATGTTTATATTCTGTAACAAATAATTGATATTAACTATTTTAATTTTATTTTAAAAATTCTAGTTGATCGTTAAGAATGGGGACATAATTTGGAAAAGGTAGTACTCATCACCGGTTAAAACCATAGATTATCCAATTGTCATCCTTTTATAGTCCTGAATTATGACTGTTTTTCCTACTGCCTTAACTAATGTAATTACTGTCGTTCACAGATTGTATTACAAAGCATATAGATCTTCTTTTTAAAGAATTTAAAATTAAATTGATTGGTTATATTGAACTTGACTCGACATAGGAGTTGGTGGATAAAAATGCGGTGTCCAGTGTTTCTACACTATTGAAGGAGGAATATTGTAACACATAGTAAAGTAGCTGCACCTCAATGGCTTCAAAACTTGGGCAGTTCTATAGAGTTCTTTGAATGATAGAAAACCTTTAATAGGAGAGGGCTACCAGAAGAAGAAGAAGAACAATGTTGAATAGTGTGTTACAAATAGATAGTCTCTATAAAATTTAAAGAAGGTAAATTTGCGGACAAGCAGCCATGTGGCAGCTTTACTGATATTTTATTAAGTATTGTTCCCAGGGAGCTAGTTAAAATACTGACAATGGAACTGCTTCCGTGGGAGATAATTGTAGCTGTTGGGAGTGGAAGGTCTCTATAGCTGTTTGTGGAGAAATATTAAGAAGAAAGAAAGAAAAAACGCCGATTTGTCTTGTTGCTCCTTGATGCCAAAAAGACTCACGTATTTGGAGTACCGCACAGTGGAATCAAGAGACCTTGCCAAACACCCAAGTATTTGGAGTACTACACAGTGGAATCAAGAGACCTCGCCAAACACCCTAGTATTTGGAGTACTACACAGTGGAATCAAGATACCTCGCCAAACACCCAAGTATTTGAAGTACCACACTGTGGAATCAAGAGACCTTGCCAAACACCCAAGTATTTGGAGTACTACACAGTGGAATCAAGATACCTCGCCAAACACCCAAGTATTTGAAGTACCACACTGTGGAATCAAGATACCTCGCCAAACACCCAAGTATTTGAAGTACCACACTGTGGAATCAAGAGACCTTGCCAAACACCCAAGTATTTGGAGTACTACACAGTGGAATCAAGATACCTCGCCAAACACCCAAGTATTTGAAGTACCACACTGTGGAATCAAGAGACCTTGCCAAACACCCTAGTATTTGAAGTACCACACTGTGGAATCAAGAGACCTGGCCAAACACCCAATTACAGGTTATTTCGATTTTAGTAAAACGCCCAAAGTCAAGGAAAACGATTAAAAAATGAGAATGCACAATGGCCATGAATGAATTATGTGCTTTCGGGGGCGTGTTAAACTTACCAATTTCGATTATCTGTGCGTGGGTAAGTTGGTACGTAATGTAAAATATTCCTACGTACACTGTTATATTTTCAAAATTGGAACCACTTGAAACTGCTTATCATATCGGACAAGCGACAAAGTGGGTACCATAATTATTTTATGAATTAACAATTCTTTATTATTTTTTTGGTAAACTAATGTTTAATACAAGATTTTTTTTTTGCATAGCACAAAGGGTAACAATTATTGCTTATAAAAATAATTGTTACCCTTTGTGCTATGCATAAAAAAACAATTCTTTGTCCAAATGCGTATTTGTTTTGTTTACATGTTTTAAAGATGCATTTAAAAAAAAATAAGCATCCAGGGTTACGAATAACATGACATTTTTTAAAATCTCCTACTACCATCAAAGTAAGCGGAAAATCGGTCGTGATGGAGGACTTAGCCAGCCGAGGAATTGAACTCACAAAGCCTTGGTGGGAATTTCTCCCTTTGAAAGGCAATGATCGTAAGGCATATATATTTCTTTGTAAATACTTTTGGCTTCATAAATACTGCAATTAATAATATCCTATGGTTTTTCACGGGTCTGCGCTAGTTATGTACATAATAATAAATATAGAGTGTATTCATACCAACATCATAAGTTTCACAATCACTACAAGCTTTGAGAACGCCTGGGTCTTCTTTAGGATCTAAAATGTTTTGCTCGCACATGAACAAGTGTTTAGACGTGATACATGGTACGTTCTTGAGCTGGAAGATCCCGCGCGGGGTGCCCGTATGCTGAGCCAGCGCCCCGCATCCATTTCCTACCACGGAGGGGCTCCCGGAGCCCCAATCGCTGTAGCCTGCCTCAGAGAGAGTCTTGCCTGGAGAACACACATTGCACATTATTTGTTTTTAATTATTTATTAATAGTCAATTAGATCTCTTAACAATTTGAAAGACGGGTATGGGTACCAACGTCCCAGGAACCATTCATTGGTTAACCAAAATAGGTTGATCCAAGTGGTTCGTTACGTTTGGTTCGTGGGGAGAAGTGGGGTTCCAGGTCCTGATATTGGCGGCAGATGCTAGTAGATGACATTTAGTTCTGGTCAAAGCGAACATTTTCTCAGCGAAAAACGAAATGGAAGTTTTAAGCAGTAATGTAAGAATAAATCCAACAATGATGCTAGACTTGCACAGCGAAGAAAACTGTTAAAATCATAATTATTCCTCTTAGTTAAACCAAGTGGTTTATTTATTATACAAGAAACAGAAGTCTTGTTGCTCTCATCGAGAAATGGGGAAATATGTAGAAGTAAACATTAATAAAACTCACCATCGATTGTCCTATATTCTGTTTTAATAATCAAGTTATTAAAGCCCACCGCGAATATCTCCTTACTGAAGTCACCTAGTGGTGAAATGGCATGGGCATATTCCAAGAATATGTCCGTGCTAAGTTTGGCTTCTTCTGCGCTGTTTAACATAATGAGGTGCGCTTTTTCAGCGGCACACACTTTGAAAGCGTCGATCCAGGATTTAGCAGTGGTGTGGAGTTTGTAACAGCTGCGTGGCTGCGATGGATACTTTTTATATCCTATAATGAAATGAATTCAAGCTTATATCAATAACAGCTGATTTTGACAGCTCCGTATTTAATGGCAATATAGTGACAATAAAGCAAAGTAGTAACAAAACCCGAGTTAAAAATAAATAAACGGTGATACTATTTTATTAAATTTATGTATTCAGAACGGTTATTACATACATTTGAAAATTGATTTGTCTGTTCAACTAGGAGAAAATCCCGTTTTAGGACAGAAAAAAATAATAAACTGAGTTAATTTAACAAATGAATTGACAGATTTACTAGTAAATTTTCAGTAAAATGTTCACGATGGAACACGTGTTCATAAATATTTTCTATAATTCTAATATTTTCAACTAATAGTTTATTCGGAAATGGAATTCTATCAAGTTTTTAACGAAATTTTAATAAATAAGCGATTCTCATTTTTCTTCACGTGGTTCCAGACGGTTGGGAGAAGTTGGGACTCTTGTACGGTATTCACATAAAACAGTGATGTACATTGCCTAAATACCCATCCAAAGAGAAATCACCATTGAATGCAGGAGGCCGTCAAATATTGTCAATTTGTAATTTTTTTATGTGAATACCGCACAAGAGTCCCAACTGCTAAGAACACATAAACCAAAAGAACACATAAACACTAAATAACACATAAACTCTAGAAATAATAATTTGTAAAACATACGTTCTACAATGTTCTTGACTTACGATAACTCATTAAAATCTACACGGCCATATTCTCATAATACAATCATTATGAGAATATGGAATAATTGGATTAGGAGGAGCTAATAATGCCACTTTAAATCTACTAATTATAATGCAAAAAGCTTTCTTGAAAATACTACTAAAAATACCGTATCAGAAATTGCTGACAAAATTTTAAATAACCTAAATACCATGTCACTTAAACAACTCTATGCCAAATTCATGCTGATAAAAATGATACAATTGATCTATTAACCAACACACCTAGATCATCAGATTCAATCAAAGGTGCACACAGCAAGTACAGGGAGACACGAAATCGATAGAATATTGCAACAAAATACAGACTGATTGAAATAAGACAACCTGTGTAATATTCAAGTATAATTAAAACAATTTTAGCACATATAGTAGCTAGTGTAAAAGGTATTATTAGATTATATTTTAGTGAATACTGAATAAGACAGAGAACATGAAAAACATATTTCTCTATACGGGAAATCTCAGTGGGGATAACATAATGAATATATTATAATTATTTGAATACAAATAATAGTAGTTAAATAAATAAGTGTTTATAACAACAACGGTAGTTTGACTTGGAGTTCCACTACGCTTTCCCTCGGGCAACTAAAGGTAGTCACGCAGAAAGGACTGGTATAATCTTGAAATATTGCCAATTTTACCTATATTTTAAAATTTGTATTTATTAAGAACTAATACCAGGATATGGAATGAACGCTACCATATTGGGGAATTAAAGCGATCAGTATCCTATTTGACCACAATGCAAACTTTAAGGAGTGATATTATTATTTTTTTAAAGTGATTAATATTTATTGTTTCAGATACATGATTAAATCAGAATGAGATGGTTCTTCCTTGTTAAAGGGTATGCATACCTGAAGGACAAAGTTCACAAACTGGTTTGCTGAGACCTCTCTTATCGTGTGAGATCTTCCTCTCACACATGAATAGGAGCTGTGACTCACAGGACCTGTCGTTCAGTTTTCTGCCCATGCCTACCATCAGAGTGCCACAGTGTTCCTCGCCGCGGTATCGATCAACTTGCCATTCACTGTAGCCCGCTTTCTCTAGGGTCTGTCCTGAAATATTATTAAGTGTCTCCACAGAAGTCAATTAAAATATAAATAAAAATTATCAGTAGTTTGGAGACATATGCATAGGTTGTCCATTAATTGTTTTGTTATAACGAATCTTAAAATATTTGGTTCTTTGGATTTTAAAGTATTTGAGTTATCTGAAAACATCTCAACGTTCTCAAATAACTGCCGGGTTCAAATAAGTGAGCAATAAGCAGCTAGCAGTATGAATATTGAAGGTGGCCACCAAGATTCGGAGAATTGTAATAAATTGAGTTAGGCTAATATGTCCACAACTGGTGCCAGGAGGCTTAACAAATAATGATGATTTACAGGGTGTATCGGCACGTACCCGACAAACTTTAACCAGCTATTCCTTAGCACATTTGGAGTAAAAAATGTTATGGGCACTTTGCTGTCCGGTAACATTTTTTTTAATAAAAAAATTACTATTCATATTTTCACCAATGTTTTATCCTTTGTCAAAGTTTGAAAAACCATCTGGCAATATTTTGTTCGAGTTTCGTTGAATAATGTACGTACGTACCTACGTTGGCGCGCTTTTACAATCACAACGAAATGGCACGGCACCATTCGTCTCATTTTTAACTATTATTATTTAGTGTGTACGAAAGAACGAGGACACTTTTTGACACACTTGCTAATAACAGCTGTTGAACACGAGATTCAATGCAAATGACAGTGACGGAGTGTGGATTTTTTTTAATTTTTTTGTTTTCAATGGAAAAGAAATTTTACCGGACAGCAAAGCGCCCATAACATTTTTTACTCCAAATGTGCTGAGGAATAGCTGGTTAAAGTTTGTCGGGTACTTGCCGATACACCCTGTATATATCTAAATTTAGCCTGCGTATGTTTGTGCTTGCAAAACTCGAAAAGTAGTCCACCGATTTCGACGAAAATTTCATAGTTTCTTAGGAGTGTTTAGATAGCGGTTTGAATGGTATAAGAAGTCGGAGACGCCCGAGGAATACTAACGCAATATCTCTGCACCAGAATGAGACACGGAGTAGATTTAAAGTCGATGTAATGTAGTTTTTTAACAGGAAAATTGTTATATACAGTAGTGAATGATGGGAAAAGTTGGAGACTCTTGTGCGGTATTTACACAAATAAATTAAAGAAATTTCGAAACGAACCGTTAATTGTCTTATGTTGCCCTGGAAGAACTAGGTCATTGAAACCAAGCCAAATATGTTCCGTATCAAAGTTTTTTTCCAGTAAGCTATAAACATATTCATTGAACTTGTCCAAGCAGTGTTGAGCTTCCTCGGCGCTGTTAAGGATCACGAGATGGGCTTGTTCGGCTGAACAGATCTTATTAGCATCTTGCCAGGATCTTGGAGTGGTGTGCATTTTGTAACAACTGTCTGTTAACGATGAAAACTTTTTGTATTCTGGAAAAATACATAAGAACAATACTAGAACAAGACATAAACAAACACATACTTTTGACAAAAACACTACAGATACCAGGCTATAAAGCTACACATTTCACTTCAACTCAATTTAAAACGTCTAGACTTGCAGAATACAAAAAAAAACATAATATGGAACTTGCTGCAATCCTCGTTGATCTGTATTTTTTTTTTTAAATAATTTTTATCTTACAAGCTACGAGGTTTACTTATTTTGTTAAAACTGTACGGAAGTGAATTTTTAAATTTCCACTTTAAATGTTTCTCTTTCTTATATACCTACGACAAGTTCACTTTTTATACATTATACTAAATCCGCTGCTATTATTAAGTGATTTACCATAGAAAAATGTCCTCCGAAACACAGTTGAACTCCTAGCGTGAAGGTGAATATATAATATCTTTGTATTATTAAAATGTTAAGAATAATAAATAAAATAAAAAACAAATCTGTGAACGCACTAAGGGCTGTCAACATCTAAATGAAGCGACACTGACATCTGCCTGAAACTCTCCAAAAATCAGATGATTAAGTTTATAAAAGCCTGTTGTATTTGTATATAATAAGCTAACTTATATACACATTCACATGCATACTTTCAGGCATATCGTTTAAAAGATGACAGGTTTGAATGTAGGACAAACTGACCTTTAGATTCCTGCCCACCCCTCATACCTTTTTTCCCAGAACTTTCTCTTCCTTTCCTAGAAATACCTCCCACACAGCGTCTCCAAAGATAAAATAGACCATAAGGGAAATTATTTTCCTCAGGGCGTCCTGTGTGGAACTAATGTAAAAAAAGGTAATATTAAAAGATAATTTAGTTACTAATAAAACCAGTTTGGAATTTAGAACACTCTCCAGCATTCCTCTCTTATTCCGCAAAACTCACAAAGACTCAGGAAAAGAAAGGACATCTTTAAAATGATTTAACTACTTATACCTTACTATGAAAGGGGAAAATGAATTCAGGATTGATTGAATTTCAAGTCAAGTTCTTAGACAGGCCAAAAGATCTCGCGGACTGAAGGTAAGAACGCAGATGAATAATCGAAAGGATCTGACTCTTCCGAACTGGTAACCTGTGACGGGTTTCTCTAATGTGAGCATCTGCAGTGAACCCCCAAAGAATAACTACGCCAAACAAGAGTCACTTGGAATGTACTACTAGTACAGTTTAAACACTGCTACTTTTGTATAAAACAACATACCGAATATTACCGAACGCATTCAGGTGATATTATGTCACCCGAATGCCTTCCGGAATGTTCGGTTCCGAGACCAACAAAGCTATTGGGGCGCACACGAAAAACAACCGCTGGCCCTTGAAACTTACTAGCACCGGTAGGAATAGACTTTATGTTGCATGAAAATATACCATTAGTTTTTTAGCTTCCTTGTCCGTTCTGGAATCCGCGCTGGGCCGAATTCCTATTGGTGGATTTTTTTACTACGGGGTTGTGACGGGATGTTCTTTCGTACGGGATTCGTATTTTTTATCTGTTCTGCGTCTGTGGTATTCGAAAATATGCACTTACGCAGATATATTCACCTCTTTAATAATAATAATATTTATATATACATTCAATGAAGAAGTACAACTTCTCATAAAAAGCAGTTTTAACTTTTTAAAATTGCTTTAATGTTGAACTTCTTGAAGATTTATTGCAATTATTTCGAATCATCATCTATCAAATGATGAAATTTGATTTATATCTCCTTACGATGACAAAACAAAGTCGAAAGTCTTGTATCCACAAAATCACAAGCGAAGCCCAATTTTTTCCTCTCCGAGAAAATCCTTTAACTCGATCACGAATATTAGTAGTTAGTTCTATACCTGTATCGTAGGTTCCACAATCCGCATTTACCGTCAGCTTGCTGAGGTCTTTCTTACAGAAAAACCGCCTTGGTTCCTCACAGGGGCTGTCGGAGTAGGTCCCATTACGCAGCATCTGCACGCAATCGGTTCCCTCACCCGGGTTGGGGTCTGGGTGGTTCAAGTATAACTCCAAAGTTGGAATGCCTACAAAAGAAAAAATAGACAATTTTAATGAAAAGTAGAAATTCAGCAAAATAAAATGGTATTTTCTGAATTGTTGAAATGGTTTTATTTAAAATTCAGGATTAGATACGTTTTTTTTAAAAATCAAAACTTTATGAATATTACTATAATTTCATTATGAAATGAACGCATGGTAAATCTGTTTATTTAATAAGGTAGGTACATTTATCAAATTATAACAGTTTACTATTCTCTGTACCAATCTCCTGCCATCCCGATCATTTGATTTACGGTGAAAAAACTGCTAATGCTGAGTATTTTGGATCTGTATTTTCGAATGCTCTACCTGCACATACAAGCAATGCCAGTATTTGCTCTAATTCAAATAGCATAATCAACTCAATCGAGATCAATGAAGACATCACATTCAAATACCTTAAGTCCATTGATATCAAAAAGGGGCCAGGGGATGATCAACTTCCAGGGATCTTCATAAATTATTGTAGTAAACAATTGCATCAAACAAAATCATCTATCCATACACCTTGAACAACAAACCTTTACAACCTATGTCTACGTGTAAAGATCTAGGTGTTTACTTAGATAGCAAATTAATTTTTGATAACCACATCGAAGACTTTACATAAAAAACCTACAGGATGCTAGGTTTCTTATTAAGAACATGCAAAGTTTTTAAAAGTGCTAAGACTGCTCAATATAAGGTATACATAGATTTAGTAGAAAGTATACAGAATAAATTTTCGAAACATTTACTCAAGAAATACAAATAATATGTTAACTTTACAAAAAAGCCGCACATTGTCAGATCTGTTGTTTATACGTAATCTGTTAAATGGTAAAATAGATAGATAATACACTTTTTCATATTGAAGCCAATAATACCAATGCAGCAAACAACTCAGTAATTACTCGCGCAATCACAACTTACACCCACTACGAAAAATTACTACATTTAGACATCTTTCATGTTCCTTTTTAACGTACAAAACTAACTTATTAAATTTCTTAGCGTGACATATTCTAAAAATACTTTCACTTCATTTTTAAAACTTCTATGTATTAACAGTCAATAACAATTCGTGAGCATATTATAATTCTTGATTTCAATTTATTTTTTTCTCTCCACACACTTTCTTCTTTTTATAACTATTACCTATTCATACATTAATTTTAATTTAAATTCAGTGATTTTAACTTAAAAGTGATTTGATTTTTAACAGTGAGTTTAACTTGTTAAGTTTTCAGAACAATCTCAGGCGAAATTACGTAATGATATTTTATGGACATACGAAATAGGTACTACAACTATGTAATAACGAACAATAGCCTTACTACGTTATAAAAAAATCACAATAAAATAAATGCCTGAATAGCCGACAAATTTAAAAGATTTTTTTAAATTCAAGATTTCATCTTAATAAACACATTGAAAATGAAAATCAAATAACATTACATATACATAACAATATTAAAATAATACACCCCACATACTCACACACAAGCTCAGCTGAATTATGGGGTACACCGTGTATACTGTATATTATAAATTATAACATCACAACTTATATACATTGCAACGTATTTGTTTGTAAATGACTTAACATTACTTCTTTGAATAAATATAATTATTTTGCAAATAATCTCACTTTTTACGATCACAATCTAAACCAAAAGAAAAAATAAACAATAGGATATAATTTAATATTTCAAATATTCTAGCTTTAGAGAACAGGCGAAAAATAAACGACCTAACCTTTTAATCAAAAGTATTAAACTCTAAATTCAAGTATTGTGAACTATTAAATTTAATAAATCAACATGTGCCAATACGCACAGCTAGACAAAGATTGATGTTGGCATTATATAAAATATATTTCATTCCGACTATAGTTTGCATTCCCCAATAAAACGTTTATAGTCTTGGTAACGGATATTTAAATGATATGTATGTATATATATGTATAGAAATATATGATATATATGATACCTCACATCAAACAAATCACAAATAAACTTCTCAAAACAATACACATTTTCCTAAACATAAGAAACATATATAAAATAAAACAATTGAAAACAATATATTTTGCACTTTGCCAATCAATAATAGAATATGGAATTATTGCTTGGGGAGGAGCAACAAACTCGGCTATCAATTACATAGAAACCGCACAGAAAACGATCTTAAAGGTAATACTAAAAAAAAATAGGCTGACTGATACAGACCAAATATTCAACAGCTGTGAGCTGTGACGTACTAGATATACGCCAATTATACGTTAAAACACTACTAAACTACATTTTTGACAAAAAAAATAAATTTCAACATACACAATATAACACTAACAGACCAGTTAGACAATCGTACAAAGAAAACATAAAAACTCCGACAGTAAATTCAAGCTTTGGACAAAGACACTACCAATACCATGCTATAAAAGCTTTCAACAGTGTAAAACTTGAAATTAAAATTGAGGAAAATAAAAATAAATTCACACATAAAATAACAAAATGGATTAAAGAACAAAAAAGACAATATTACCAAAATGTCATAGCATAAAATAAAAACAAAACCTACACGTAACACACAAAACCAATATAAACACACATCACTCACAAACACACAACATTATTTTCATTGTATTACTTTTTAATTTTAAATGTATTATTTTCTTTTTAAATGTATTATTTTCTCTTTGTAGATTATATTTTCATATTATAAAATGAAGGCCTCAGCACGGGCAAGCCACCCAGTGAGGCCAACATTACTGGAAAACATAAATTGTAAAAAATAATGTACCAAATAAAAATAAAAATAAATTTGATAATAATTTGAATTTGAAAAACTTATGTGCAAACTATTTCCACCTTGCATAAATTATTGTTAACTACAATTTTACAAGTTTATTAAACATTATTATTGTTAATTCGGAGGGAATTATCCGATTAAATGTCACATATTTACATCATATCTATATTTTTTAACTGTTGTGCCATGTGCCATGTTACCTCTATTTTTTCAATTTAATTTTTCAAATAAGATGTGCTGCATTGCATGTAAAATCCCTTTTCCATAATTTTCGAACCCTGTGACAGATTTAGCCAGTTTGACTATATATGTTATTAAGGTACTTTTCACTATGTTGAAAACTACAGGTATGTCCCATTATTAATGAATTTTTACGTTAAGGGCAATGAAGTGCAATCCTCTCTTTGTTAGAAAAATGAAAATGGTGTCTGTTGAAAATATTATGAATCATCAAGACAGTTCACAATTTTGTATCAGAATAACGCATCAATGATTTTTCTACGTATATATAGAGCAATCTAATTAAATTGTTATGATATATCAAAAAAACGATATCACAGATGTTTTGTAAATATACTTTATCTCTTTATGGATATCACTACCTGAATAATGGGACTTTAGTTCGTTCTGTTTTATTATTCCTGCCATCGTATAGTTTCTAATTTTCAAACTCCATAGTTCGATAATCTAATCCTCCATCCTCCCCATACCAGATAATGTAGCTGATTTAAGTTCTTTGCAAGAACAGCGTACATATATATTATGTTTATCTTTTGAAATTTAAATGTTTATAAATACCATTGATAGCGACGTAGTTCATTTGGTTGAATAAGTCATGTATTCCAATCCAAACATTGGTGGTGGTGCTGGTCATGTAGGTTAGCAATGCATCCATCTCCTTCTCGGAGGTTGGCACCACGAGCTCAGCACTTTCTAAGGAACACATGGACACCGCTTCTCTCCAGCCCAGTGCTATCTTATGCTCCTTGTAGAAAGCACTGTAGGCAGTGGAGAAAAAGTAGTCATTTCTGAAAAATGGTTCAGGCTCCTCCACTGATGCAACTAGAATAAAACTCAATATTGAAAATATTTGCTGGAAATGGTTAAATTGTACAAGGTGTATTTAAAAATAATCAATGGGAAGTGACTAGCTTTAAAGCATGGGAGAGGTAGGTAAGAAAATTGAAGAAGGAAGTGAAGGCCCAAGGACTGGAAAAGGAAAGTTAGGGGTTACAAATCAATGGTTACGTCAATATGAAGACCTGCACAACGTACTGATCCGCACCTACCTAACAAAAGCCAATATCATTGTTCAATTTTTTATTTACTTAATTGCTAGTATTCATTTATTTTTCTTGACGGTTATACGCCAATATAATACGGAGAAGAATTAGAACATATACAGGTTTAGCAAATGAGAAGTAGTCATGGGAGGGTAGTTTTGATACTTTTTTGGAAAATGGCAAAAAATGAAACAATTACAAAAACATTACAGAAAGTTGCAAATGTCATCGGTCAGGGCAGCATCGGTTGATCTGTTGAATGGCGCGTTCTAATGGGCAGAAGTCCTCCTTTTCGAGGACTAAAAAAGTGCATGGGATCTTCCTCGATTATATTAAATAGAAAGTGTAAGTTTACCTCTTTTTGGATTAAGTATAGTTCCAGAGATTAAATTTTTAAAAAATGTTTACCTTATAATATATTAGGTGGGCCTATAACGTGTTAAAATCAACATTCCTGTTAAGAACAAGGATAGATAGTCGATACATATTACTAGTATATTCCCTCAATTACAGGTAATGCAAAAAACCTTTTTTTGTGGGTTCCTTTAACTTACCGTATTATACTTGCAATTTTTTATTTTCAAAAATGTGAAAAAAAAATGATTGGCAAATATAAAGATTTAAAAAAAAAATATATATATATATAAATATACAGGGTGTATCGGCACTAACCCGACAAACTTTAACCAGCTATTCCTTAGCACATTTGGAGTAAAAAATGTTATGTACACTTTGCTGTCCGGTAACATTTTTTTTCTTTTAAAAACAAAAAATAAATAAAATTTCCACACTCCGCTACTGCCCACAGTATAGGGGTAAAATAATTGGCAACGCCGCGCTACTGTCATCTCTTTCACACATATTCTGTCTCAAGTCCCGTGTGGTTCCCGCCACCCCGTCTCGTATCAGTGGTCAGTGCTGTTTTGGGAGTTCGCATGTCATCAAGTTTCTAGTTTCGTTTTTGTTTTGTTATCTAAGTTTTTACTGTTGAAATATGCCCCTCAATTATCCACCTGCCGAGCAAGCAGATATTGTTTTTGTTTATGGATTTTGCAATGGAAATTCAAGAGCAGCCGTAAGGGAGTATCGCATGAGGTTTCCTGGAAGACGCGTCCCACACCATGCTACCTTTGTCCAGGTTTGTACCCTATCAATTGTTTATTGAAACTATTTACATTCATTGATAATGCCAAAAAGCGCTTTTGAAATTTAAACTGGGAACATTAAAAACATAACAAGGGGCCACCAACTTTAAAAATGTAAATTGTACTTTAGGTGATTTGTGTTCAGTGGTCACTAAACGGCGTTTTAAAAAGTTAATTAATTTTAATCTCTAATAAATGCATCATTCACTGCAATTGAATTCACTCCCTTTCTCACCATGGGATTATTTAAATTACTTGAATTCAATTTCACCCCTGTGAATCCAAGATATCAACCGTACCTAGTTAAGAAAATTATAATTTAAAACACTTTGTTATACATTTTACTATAAAAAAATGAAATAAATGAAGAGAAAACGTAAGTTTTCTGATATGTGCCTAAAATAAGTGTTCTTTAAAAATAAAATGAGTGAAAAAGCCCGCGATTGTTTATTTGACATTATTACTGAGCTGAATAATAAAAGCAGTTGTTATTTGTTGTTTTGTTTCAGATGTATCAACAATTGCGTGACTGTGGCATCGGACGGATTGAAGGCGCCGGCGGAGGACACAACATCGTTCCTGTGGCAGTTGAGGAGAGAATCCTGAACTTAATTACCGAAGACCCCACGCTGTCCGTGCGTCGGGTCGCTCTGATGATAGGACACAGGGAACACATGGCGGTATGGAGAGTTCTGAAGAAGCACGGGCTCAAACCTTTTCACTATAGGCGCTGCCAAGGCCTCATGGAGAATGACCACTTTTCCAGAGTCGTGTACTGCAGAAGAATGCTGCATAATGTCATAAGAGATGCAGACTTCATGAAAAACATATTGTTTACCGACGAAGCACAGTTCACTAAAACAGGAGTGCTAAATGTGCACAACTTGCACCATTGGGCTGAACAAAACCCCAAGCTTGTTCGGGAGTCGTCGAGCCAGGACAGATTTTCCATCAACATGTGGGCAGGAATCCTGGGAAATCAAATACTCGGTCCAATCGAGTTGCCTCCCAGACTAAATGGACCGATGTATTTGGAGTTCTTACAAGTGCAACTGGGCGAGATTCTGGAAGATGTGAACCTCGAATTACTACGGAGAATGTGGTTCCAGCACGATGGAGCCCCACCACACTATTCGATTGCCGTGCGGAACTACTTGGATGTCGAGTTTCCTGGTCGTTGGATAGGCCGTGGAAGTCCGGCCATTGCTTGGCCA
The DNA here is from genome assembly GCF_061612785.1 of Hesperophylax consimilis. Taxonomy (NCBI): domain Eukaryota; kingdom Metazoa; phylum Arthropoda; class Insecta; order Trichoptera; family Limnephilidae; genus Hesperophylax; species Hesperophylax consimilis. Next base: position 9,111,036 of record NC_142856.1, on the reverse strand, counting down.
CCAAGATCACCCGACCTGACCCCCCTGGATTACTACCTGTGGGGGGCTCTCAAGGAAAAAGTGTATGCTAAGCCAATAGCCTCAAGAGAGCAACTGCTCGAACGAGTGATGGAAGCCGCTGCAGAAATTAAAGCAAATCCTGCAAACTTAAATAATCAAAATATAACAAGACTACACGCTTGCATCGAAAATAATGGTAGTCACTTCGAACAAATGCTCCAATAAAAAAATTAACATAAACTACATGTCCGCATTTTCATTTATTATTTATTGGTAAAATTCTCACAATGTCATTCATTTACACATCAATATTACCTACATATCAATATTTAATAAAATCTGTAGAAGAGTATGCCCGTCGGCATTCAACAAGTTTTTCGACAAGTGTGTCGAAAAGCGTCTTCTCTCTTTCCTACACACTAAATATTAATGGTTAAAAATGAGACGACTGATGCTTGTAAGCGCGCCAATACGTAAAAACAACGAAACTCGAATAAGAATTGCCAGGTGGGTTTTTTAATCGCTTTAATCTGACTTTAAACAATAATTAAACACGTAAAAATTATTTAATATAATATTACAGTACAGTACTTTGAACCTTCGCAATAAATTTATTTGATTTTAAGTTTAGTTTGTAGAACTCCATTTCAATTTAGAGATTTTTTTTATTTTAACAGTCTTATTAAAAAATTTATAAAAACAGTGTGTTTATAAACAAGTTCTGCTAGTTGTAATTATTATTACGCGTGACAGCTGTTTCACCTTCTGACGGCATTATCAAACTTTGGTAAAGCCACTTACAGACGACGTAAGTGATAACTTTCTTTTTTTATTATTCTGGCTTTATTGATTTCCGAGTAAATTGTCGTAAATTATTATTTGCTAATCCCAATATTATTTGCTAATGCTAATAATTAAGTGAAATTTTAAACAATGCAATAATAGGATTATTGCATTGTTAATTTCACTTAATGTCGTTGGTATTTCCAACTGATGACTCAGGGGTTTATTTCCCTGAATAATTAAGTATTTTGGGGTCTAATTATTATGCATTTCATTACATCCGATAATTTAAACAATTTTTATGTTGAATTGGGGTAAGTTTTATGGCTAAGGGAAGGAGTGGAAGGTGAGGAAGTACCTGGATATTCAGATCTGGTCACCAAATACGGCTAGTCATTTCAAGCAACGTTTAAATTCTAAACCTGGATATTCAGATCTGGTCACCAAATACGGCTAGTCATTTCAAGCAACGTTTAAATTCTGAACCTGGATATTCAGATCTGGTCACCAAATACGGCTAGTCATTTCAAGTAACGTTTAAATTCTAAACCTGGATATTCAGATCTGGTCACCAAATACGGCTAGTCATTTCAAGCAACGTTTAAATTCTGAACCTGGATATTCAGATCTGGTCACCAAATACGGCTAGTCATTTCAAGCAACGTTTAAATTCTAAACCTGGATATTCAGATCTGGTCACCAAATACGGCTAGTCATTTCAAGCAACGTTTAAATTCTGAACCTGGATATTCAGATCTGGTCACCAAATACGGCTAGTCATTTCAAGCAACGTTTAAATTCTGAACCTGGATATTCAGATCTGGTCACCAAATACGGCTAGTCATTTCAAGCAACGTTTAAATTCTGAATTAATTAATCAATTACGAAAAAGCGTGGGGTTAAGAATATTTTTTTTAAATTATAGTTGTAATTTATTGTCGATTTTTTAAAAAAATTGCGATATTTTAAATAAAATTTAATAATTATTGTTTAAATAAATTAGCAATCTGGCAGCATTCATTTGCAGGTGGTCAATCCAATGCAGTCATGACGTTTGTGTGAGTGCTTTCCTTTGTCTCAGTGTGTTGCGCAGCAGTTTTATATGAACCGTTTTTTGATTCATCGGGATTGTTTTTAAAACTATACATTCTTTGTACCTTCAAATTAGTGGAAATAAACTTAAGTGTGTCAAGCTGCTCGTTATATTCCGGTAATTCTGGAAGGCTTTTAACATAAGCAATAATATTCATAAATCACATTCCGCGAAGTTGTAAATAACTAAATTTATTAAAAAATATACGTTGTAGGATAGCCTAGCAAGTAACATTTTGACAGAGCACTTACGGTGATTTAAAAAACAACGGCGCTGTTCAAATAATCCAATTATTATTATTGATAAGTACCTAAGTGAGGAAAATTGTTTTTAAAAGTGCTCAGAATTATTGGACTTCGATTATAAATTCAGGAAATCTACTAATTAGTTTCTTAGTTTCAAAATTAGACTATTTAATACGTGAAACGCGTAAGAGGTGAAACCAAAGCATTCCAGAGGTGAAACAATTTAGATACAAAAATAAAACTGATGTGTACAATACAAGAAGACAATCAGTGATTCGCATACGAAAAATGTGAATAATCATTATTGTTAAATAAAATATTTCTTTTCTGGTACTGGATTATGTAATACGGGCTTCGTTCGCAGCAACACGCGAGAGTTGCGATGTTGCTTTCAAATTTTGACAAAGGATAAAACAGTGGTGACATGTGGTGAAAATATGTTTAATTAATTTTTTATTAAAAAAAAACGTTACCGGACAGCAAAGTGCACATAACATTTTTTACTCCAAATGTGCTAAGGAATAGCTGGTTAAAGTTTGTCGGGTTAGTGCCGATACACCCTGTATAGTTGCGCGTGAGGTTTTAAAATTGAATAGCCTTAAAATGCGTATCCTTCACCCCCCCTTTGCCACTTGTCCCCTTTCCTTGCTCCGGGCCAAAATACAAGGAGCATTATTATCGTTGCATCTTCGTCACCGCGAACATTCGTGTCATTTTGTGAATACCCGCATATGTTGAACTCGGCTGTGACTGTTTTTGGAGCATCACAATCGTCCAGTGAAACGTTTTTACCCGCCGCAGTGAATGTCACTGTTTTTTTTGTGTTGAGTGAGCGAGTTTTAGAGGGAATTGCCCTTAATTGTATGCAAGCTGATAAGTGTAAAGGAACCAGCGGCTACGGGAGACGAGACCTAGGGTAAGTCTTTGGCCTTTCCCATTCATTTCCTCTTGCAAACATTAAGGCAAATTCAATTCGTTTTTTTTTATTTTTATAGTGAATACCTCACAAGAGTCCCAACTGCTCCCGTCTGGAGCCAGTGAGACTATGGCATCCCCAATAGGGGGATGTTGTGAGGCTGAAGGTAAGTGGGGAAGGGAAAGAGGAAGGTGGGGAAGTACCTGGCTATTCAGATCTAGTCACTAAACACGGCTAAAGCCATTTGGAGCACCGTTTCAATTCTGAATGGTGGTCTTACACCAGGGCGATACTGGTAGTATCTTCCACTCTGGAACGTGCCGCAAATATACTATATATTATTTTAATTAATTAATTGTGAAATAACACAAATTAATCAAATAAAATTTATTTGCGCACGCCGGGTTCGAACCCGCGACCTTCGGAATGGCAGTCCAATGCGTTACCACTGGACTATGCCGGCCGTCTAAGTTTTTGTTTTGTCTAAGTCTTTATCGCACTTACCGCAACTCCCCCGCACAATTGCGAACGAAAGATTTGCGCACCACCATATATATATAAATGAAAAGCATATTTACGTATCCCCGTTTTTTTCAGAGATGTCCTACTAATGAATCATAATACATATTTTGTTTTCCGTACTGCAATTTCTTTACTAAATGATTTCACATTACGGAGAACCATCGACCAATTTATTACATCAATGGGGAGAATAAATTCAAGCATTTGCGTTGGTCAGTTATTGCTTGGGATTTGGAAGAGAGATTTTCCCCTAAAATAACGCCAAGATCTCTTCAACGAATTAATTTATTTTTATTAAATGAAACAATGAAGCATTCTTATGGATGAGGTCTAACTCCATCGTGAATTGTAGGTTTATACTAGAATAAAAATAAATTATAGAAATTATTAAATATTTTATGATTACTTACCACATACGTGTGATAGTGTCACACATACAAATCCCAGTACGATGGATGTACCGCGAAACATTCTATAACTATTAACGGACGCAGTTGCGTTTTGTTGTACAATCGGCGACACGACCAGAGAGTAGTGTAAATTAGATTGACTGACTTATTTCTGGAAAACCAACTATTTGTAGTATTTTTAAATTATGTGATAACAAACTTAACCCGGCGTTTGTGGTTGTATTTTATTTTTAACTAATAAATTATCGGTATTTTCAGTTATCATATCAAAATGCTTCATAGAGTGAAAGTACAGAGCTGGAAATAAAAATGATACTTTAAAAAATAAATAAATTAATAAATTTACTGACCGCCAATACCATATCTTGTCACTTTGATATCGTTTGCCACAATGCATACATATTAATAGAATAATTATTTTCAACTTTCAACTCATCGTAACCGATACTTGTAAATAATTTTAAAAGATAGCATAGACCAGCATAGACTGTTTTATCTCCCGGCCTGCAGAACTAACTTGCCTGCAGGTCATGCCGGTGGGGAGAGCAGTCTTGCTGTTGAACAGAATTAATTCGGATATCGACATATTTAGCATCGGTGAAGCTGCCTTTAAAAGGCAAGCTCTATTGATGCTGGTATAGTTTATACACCGTTTACTTATTATGTAATACCATTTTAAAAATGTACTTAAAAACGAAATAAAATGTAATTTTGTAATTTTTTTTTTTAAGGAATAAACTAATTGAATTGAATTGGATTGAAATTGAATTGAAAAAAATATATAATAAATTGATGGTAACCGGAAAAATCAACACAATGATAATTCATCACATATTCAAAAAGTTATATAAAGTCATGGAAAGTGATGAAACAAAAACTTTATTAACTGCATTATGAAGGTTAGGTTAGGATAGGTTAAAACAAAAAAAAAATCATCGTTTCTAATGACTTTATATCACTCTTTAAAAGTGTGTTGAATTGTCACTGTGTGGAGTTATCATGGAACCAAATTGATGCATGTTTATAATTTGGAAGAGCCAAAAATGAACTGCCAGTTAAAACGGATGTCTTCATTTATCTCTGGTAAGTATGCTGTTCGATAAAATTACAGTTCACGTCCGCCAGATATTTCAAAATGGTAAATTAGTGACAGAAGCTTTTTCAGATACCACACAGAGTTCGAGTTCCTGATGGGTTGGAAGATGAAAAGCTAATGATACTATTAGATTTTCTTCTTATGTTCACTATTTTCAACCTCACGATGTTTCCAAATTAGACATTACATAGTCCTACTGGCTTTGGGCAGTTATTAATTATAAATTTCTATCTTTAAACTCAATTTTCCAATATAATTTTCTATGAAATAGTAAGTTGGAGCGACCACTAAATAAAGTTACCTTATCATTTCACAAGCTGCATGTGCAGTAAAAATATCATTTTACAGTAGTATAATAATAATTTAATACTTTATTAGTATAGTTTTGTGCCATTTCACTTCAAGCATGTGCGGTTGTGGATAAAAATTCTCCTGAAATATAATATTTTTTTAGTCATATAATTTTTAAGTTAATTAGTAAAATTATCAAATTATATTTTAGGTATAAATGATGAGTTTTGGGGTTCCTCAAACCCCTCCTCACTAATAGCGTAAAATTTTTTCACCTCACCAATGCCGGGTTATAAACATTCACTCATTGTCCAAGAAAGCACAGTCAACAAAATGAGTACTAAATGTGAATACACAATGATATGAATGTGAATCAGAATTAGATTGTAAAATCAAACAAAAATTATAGTTATACTCTTTATATTTTGTGTAATTTTCCTCTACGATAACAATATTATCAGCTGACATTTTAACACTTCATATTATGTTTATTATTAAGTTTCTATAGAAATTTAAAAAAAAAACATATTTACTAATAGTTTTTTAAGATTACTTTTACAGAGCTTTTTTCTCGTTGTTTGGTAGATTAACTATTCATACTTCGAATAATATTAATAATAACATCAAATCATATTATGATCTGTAGGTATTTCATAGCTCTTTAGTATTACGTACCCTCTTCTAAACATGTAAATTATTTCATCTGTGAAGTTTAAAAGATTCAGAGATGTCAAAAAGTTTAAAATTTCGGACACTAATTTCAAATTTTATTAGCCTTCTCAAATATCACGATTTGCATTGAATACGGTACTGACTAACCTCCTGAACTAAGGTGCATAAAAAGCTCAACAGAATTCACGTCTAAACTAAAAACTCTCTCTCTCTCTCTACCCTCTCCATACCCTTAAATGAAATACACCTGCCAGAGAGTAGCATGTTTGTATTGTCTATAATATACAAGAATTTCGATAGACAAATCATATATAGGAAGATTAATTCTAATCAAATCCATGTTAAATTTGTGTTTACTCTCCAAAACACGCTAAAATAAATACGTCGTTGTTAAAATAAATACTAGAAATAGTAATGGCATTTCAAATTAAGTTGGTTTTTGAATATTTATTTAGATATATGCAATTGTTTTTCATAAATCTATTTTGAAAAATATACGACATACAAGATGAAAATAGAGTTGAAATAGAATTACACGGTTTGAAAATGGCATTGAAAGCCAAAACAGCTATAACAAAAAAACAAACAAAAAATACTCGAAGAACTTAATTATTATATTATTAAATTTTATTTTAATTAAACAAAAAAAAAATAATAATTAAGTTACATTGGTTTACAAAATACAATCAAATTTGTTTAAGTTGACTAAAATAATACCTTCGTACACAAATCATAATTTTTTTCTTACATGTTTATTTATACGGGCTTTTACAAATATTTGATACGCATAATAGTTCAGTGCAACTGTAATCAAGAAATAAAAGTTTGCTATTAGTTATATAGATTACTAGAAGATTACCAGAAGATTACTATCATACTTAGTTTAGTTACTAATATTATTGAAGTATGTTATTATAGCCTTCTTGTAACTATATTCAGTGTAGTTGAACACATCATGTAATCTAGGTAGAAGTGAATATCTAAATAATCAATTAAATAAGACTCAATCCTGATATTGTTGTTGTATTTAAAAATAATTTTTGATTGAGTTGTTCTAGTTGGTATGTTGAAGGTGATCAGGCTCAATAAATCAAGGCTGTCTATAATTCTATTTACAATTCATAAAATAAAAGTCAAGTCGGAAATGAGTCTTCTATCTGAGATTTTTATGGTACATATCCTCCCAAAAGATCCAAGACTTGTGGTTTCAATTACGGCTTTTGGTAGGTTATTAAAAAGTTTTGTCTTTTATAAAACACGATGTTTTGTGTACACGTAAGTTTAGCAGAAAGCTTGAAATCTCTGCAACTTCTTGTAGAATAATTGTGAACATTTTCACGGTACATAATATCGATGGCTTAGCGCACATATGTTCAAAGTGCAATTTGCAAATTCAATTTACAAGAATAGTCAAATTAATTATAAGATGTAAAGAAACAAATTAATACTAATATTGGCTTTTTTTATTAATTGTAGATGAAGTAAGAGAAGTAAATTTCCTACAAAACATCTATTTAGAAATTATGTAATTAATCTAGGTAAACACTTTTTAAAACTTATCTAAATTACCCACATTCTGAATAGATGTTTCCTACAAAACATCTATTTAAAAAGTATGTTATCTAGGTATGTGCCTTTCAAAACTTATCTAGATTACCCACATTCTGAATAGATGTTTCGTACAAAACATCTATTTAGAAAGTATGTAATCTAGGTAAGTGCTTTTAAAAACTTATCTAGACTACCCAATTTCTAGATAGATGTTTCCTACAAAACATCTATTTAGAAAGTATGTAATCTAGATACCTAAGTGCCATTTAAAACACGTAATGATTTTTACTTAAAACTGCACTTGACACACGTGTGCGCTAGGCCATCGATAATAGTTTGCAGATAATAAGAGAGCATGTTATTTTTAAGCTTGAACATCATTGTTAACGAATTATAAATTATAAGTTGTTTAGTTATCATCATATTTAAATTTTAATATTTTGCTAAAGACAAAGATAAAGAAATTGATAAAGACCACTGTGCGAGCAGTGTAAAGTTGTAATCTTTGTTTACTATTGACAATTAGCCTTATCTCAATTAAGTAAAATAACAGTGAAACCGCGGTGATAATAATTATGATCTGTGAACCCGACCGGAGAATTTTCCAGAAAACAAACCAGGAAAAATAAATTAAATTTTATCACCGCACACATATGTGTTAAATCAAAAGGACAACTGTTTCTGATAAAAAAATAACTTCGGTAAAATTGGACACAATAACGTAGATAATATTTTTTATGGTCAGTTTCAACAACATTGAAATCAAGCACTTACCTTGAAAATTATCTACCGAACTTTTTCAACGTGTCCGAAGTCGAAAATTCTTTTTTTCAATGGGTAAATAGTGATCTTTCGTACATATATTTCTAGCTTATACTGCAGAACAACCTCAACTGCCCGAAGTCAACTGTTTTTGTTTATCAGTTTGCAATTTATTTTACAAAATTATACTTATGTACAAACTGATTAAATATTTTTTTATTTTTTATTTAATATTTGTATGTTTTTTACAATAAATATACAATTATACATATTATACAGTGTTATCAAGGTAAATAATAATAGCTTTTCCTCACCATAAAGAGACAAGGCTCTTGTGTTTGGTGAGTGAATCCTAGCTCAATTATATGGAATCATGTAAGTAAGTAAATAATATATTTGCAAAACCAAAGGGATAAGTAAGAAATAGGCAAGATTTATCAATAATACAGTTTCAAGATTTGAAGGAAATAATAATAAGAGTAAGATATGGACTTTTATAGTAGTTTTAGGTAATTTTTTAATTTTATTTTAAATTCCTGAATATCTTCAATATTTTTTAGATATAATGGAAGGATGTTAAAATATGTTATACCTAGATAGAGATAGGTATTTTGTGTGTGCTTTGTATTAAGTTTTGGGATTTTGATAGTTTTTTGATATCTTACTGATGAATTGAATTGTAAGTTATTTAACTGTATTTCTTTATAAATTTGTAGAATTGAATATTTTTTATACATATTGTCTATTACATTCATGGTACATTGAATATTGAAAAGAGAATCTCAGTAGAAAATTTGGATGGTTTTTTCAATATTACTTTAATTAATATTGAAAAAACCATCCAAATTTTCTACTGAGATGGTTTTTTCAATATTAATTAAAGTAATATTGAAAAAACCATCCAAATTTTCTACTGAGATTCTCTTTTCAATATTCAATGTACCATGAATGTAATAGACAATATGTATAAAAAATATTCAATTCTACAAATTTATAAAGAAATACAGTTAAATAACTTACAATTCAATTCATCAGTAAGATATCAAAAAACTATCAAAATCCCAAAACTTAATACAAAGCACACACAAAATACCTATCTCTATCTAGGTATAACATATTTTAACATCCTTCCATTATATCTAAAAAATATTGAAGATATTCAGGAATTTAAAATAAAATTAAAAAAATTACCTAAAACTACTATAAAAGTCCATATCTGGACATATTGAATTGAATATTGAAAAGAGAATCTCAGTAGAAAATTTGGATGGTTTTTTCAATATTACTTTAATTATCAATCTTTGAACTATTTTAAGTGGATTTAATATATTGTTATAAGTTCCTCCCCAGCCAATAATACCATATTGTCATATAGATTGTACAATTGCATAGTACACTCTTTTTAGGTTTTCTAGTCTAAGAATATTTCTAAGTCTTATAAATATATAAATACATTTTCTAATTTTTTTGAAAAGTTCACAAATTTGTTTTTTTTCCATTTAAAATGTTGATTTATATATATACCAAGATATTTAATTTCAGAAGTTAGACTAAGTATAGAACATTCTTGATTGCAATTAGTTCTGTTACATTTAAGTTGATGTATTATAATTTTTAATTCTGGTATTGATTTAAATTTGTTGATAGAGAATGTGATACATTTTGTTTTTTCAGTATTTAATGAGAGGAGGTTTTTATCGAACCAATTTTTCAGTATATTAATATCAGTATTTGCTAAGTTATGAACATTATTCCAATCAGTACCTTCAATTACCGTGACAGTGTCATCACCATAAGATATTATTTTTCCATTTAATCTTTGATTGAATATGTCATTTATATAAATGATAAACAGTAACGGTCCCAGGACTGTACCTTGAGGTATGCCGAAGTGACTTGTTTTTTGTTGACTAAGTACATCGTTAATTTTTACGACTTGAAAAGGTAGCTTTTTATCCATTCTATAGCTGTACCACTTAATCCAATGTTTCTTAATTTACTTATAAGTTTGTCGTGTGATATGCTATCAAAAGCTTTTTTAAGATCTATGAAAATTCCAATGCATTTTAATGATTTATCTAATGAATTATGAACAAGACTGTCGATAAATTGTATCGATAAATATAAATTGTCGATTTCCAAAAAAATGAATAAATAAAGTCAATTTCATCTCAAGTCCTTTTTGTATGTAATATACTTACGTAATAAAATAAATGTAAAAAGAACAGATAGTTCTAAAGCGAATTACAAGAAGTACCTATACACTTTACACACACCATTTAACAAAGAGAAATGTTAAAATAATTAAAATTAGAATATTTTATTATATTTCATATATTCTTTCGTACAATACAATACGTTTAACTGAAACAAAATACAGAAACCAATTCTGGATTTCGAATTGGGAAGTACCTCCATTGTAGTATTAATAAGATTAAATGTCATTATTGAACTAAGTGATAAACATAACGTGGTAATTATGTTATACGTCTATGGTTTAGAGCAGAGGCTCCCAAACTTTTTTAACCCGGAGACCATTTGCCAAATATGTTTTTTTCCGTTGACTCCCTTCCTGTCGAATATTGAATTTTCCCAAACCTATTATTGTCCCATGTGATAATCATTTATTTTTTCCATTTTTTGAAAGAAGATTCCCTTTCCTTCCCTTGCTAACAACCGAGTGGCGGTATAGTTCATCTGTTTTTACATTGAGCATACAGGGGCGCCCTTGTGAGCTATTTTTTTTAAATTTTTTTTTTAATTCCTTTATTTTTCCCAATTTTTACATTAATTACATACAATATTATATAAATCAATAAGAATAATGGGAACCCACTAAGGCGCAGCCTGTACGTGGGTAATATATTTAAGTTATTATTTTATTGTACCTAGAAATAAACAAATTGTGGGCATATAAAATAAAAACAAGATTACATTTTGTATAAGCGTTTTGTATAAAAAGTGTTTATAATAGTGTATAGTGAAGTTATAAGTGTGTATTGTAATATAATATAATATAATACTGGTAATATGTAACGCTATTTACAATATCATCTGTGCATATGCACCACAAATGGGATGTGATAGAGAAGAAAGAGACAGTTTTTGGGACAAGCTGGAAGAATAAATCCAAAACATTCCAGAAAATGAGGCTATCATGATGGGGGAAGATATGAATGGGCATGTGGGGATGTCAAATAGTGGCCATGATACTAGCCATGATACTAGCCATGGCGGCTTTGGATATGGAGCACGAAACGAACTAGGAGATGATCTACTAAATTTCTCAGATGCATACGGTTTCACTATCGTGAACACATTCTACCAAAAGAAACCAGAACATCTCATAACCTACAAAAGTGGAAATGCTGCAACACAAATAGATTATTGGTTATGTAGAAACGAAATGAGAAAAATGCTCAGAGACTGTAAAGTTATCCCTGGTGAACCCCTTGCAACACAACATCGCCTACTATTGCTGGAATTACATTTAACTAGACATAAATTGTATAAAGACAAGATAAAACCAACAACCAAAATTAAGTGGTTCAATATCTCAAAAGAAAACGGAGAACAATTAACGTCAAAACTCCAAAACTGGATGCTTGAAAATCTCCAAAATGAAGAGACACAAAACCCAACTGAAATGTGGAAAGCATTTGAACGGGTATGTTTACAGGAAGCCAAACAACATCTGGGAGTCTCCAAAGGTAAACTGAAAATAAAGAAGGAATCATGGTGGTGGACAAACGAGGTGCAAAAATGTGTAAAAGAGAAGAAAACTGCTTTCAGAAACTGGTCACAATGTAAGTGCGATAACGAGAAAGAGCAACTCCGGATAGTGTATAAGCAAATCAAAAAGACAGTAAAGAAAATAGTTGCCTCTGCACAACATGAGGCATTGAGAGAGCTGTATGATGACCTAGAAACACCCAACGGAGTGCAAAGAATATACAAAATCGCAGCACACAGGAGAGAAAGGGCCAAATCTATTAGAACACCCAAATACATGGAAAACACTGATGGTGAGTTGATCACAGACGAAATCAAAATATGTGAAAGATGGAAAGATTATTATTCTACATTACTGAACGAAGAATTTCCAAGAACAATTCATATGTCAGAGAAACCAGTGCTGGGGCCAGTTGAAGAAATCACTCCGACAGAAGTTAAAGTAGCCATATCACAAATGAAAAAGGGGAAAGCAGTGGGGCCAGACAATATTCCAGCCGAATTATGGAAAGAGTGTGGGGAAGTGGGACATAAATGGCTGTGCAACCTGTATAATAAAGTACTGACCGGAGAACCAATGCCAGAAAGCTTTAGGAAAAGCTATCTTCTTCCATTTTAAAAAAATAAGGGAGACTCTAGGAAGTGCGACAATTATAGAGGGATAAAGCTTATGTCTCACACCATGAAAATATATGAGAGGATTATAAACACACGAATTAGGAATATTGTAAAAATACACGACGATCAATGCGGCTTTGTATCGGGGAAATCAACAATAGATGCTATTCAAACAGTCAGAATCATAGTTAAAAAATATCGAGATGCAAAAAAAGATTTACACATGGTATTTATAGACTTGGAAAAAGCATTTGACAGGGTACCCCGAAGCCTGATATGGGCGGCATTGAGATCTCATAACGTACCAGAAGGATATGTGCTCTCCATACAAGATATGTATACAGACGTAGAAACACAAGTAAGATGCACATCAGGGATGTCACCAACATTTCCAATTAAAGTGGGGGTACACCAAGGATCTGTCCTCAGCCCATTGCTATTCATAATGGTCATGAATTACCTAACGAGTCAAGAAATGAACAGTATTCTCAAGACTATGCTTTTTGCAGATGATGTAGTACTGATAGAAGAAAATCATTGTGATCTACAAAATAGCCTGGAAAGGTGGAGAAAGATCCTGGAGGATAATGGACTAAAAATTACCAGGAAAAAGACGGAATATTTGTATTTACCATTTGAAGACCCAAATGCTGTAACTCCTTCGATACAATTGGATGGAGTAACATTAGCCAACTGTGACTCATTTAAGTATCTGGGCTCACTCATCCACAGAGACGGAGGATGTGCAGCGGATGTCAACCATAGGATAGGAGTGGGATGGATGAAATTTAGATCCGTAACAGGAATTTTGTGCGACACGAAAATGCCAATAAAACTTAAAGGAAAGACATACCAGACTATTGTTAGACCCGCGATAATGTATGGCTCCGAATGCTGGACTATGTACAACTCCTACTCTAGGCAACTCGAATCAGCAGAAATGCGAATGCTTAGATGGACGGCAGGAGTATCATTAAAAGATAAAATTAAAAGCTCACGCATTCGTGGTAGCCTGGGTGTCACTGACATAAACAGTAAGCTAGAGGAACGACAGTTAAGATGGTATGGGCACATAAGACGGAGACCACCAGACCACACAGTGAAGCAGGCAATGTCTATAGAGCTTCAAAGACAGTCATCCAGAGGTAGACCAAAGAACTCCTGGATGACCCAATGCTCCAAAATCCTACAAAGAAACGGCCTAGATGAAAGCGACACTCAGAACCGAAGAAGCTATAACCTGAGAACGAGAAGAGCCGACCCCAACAGCTTACCTAGGCAATGAGTTGGGATAGTGCTAGGAAGAAGAAGAAGTGTTTATTGTAATATATGTAATATATGGTGAATATTTTATGAGAAACATAAATTGATACAAATTAAATAAAAAAAGTTTCAACTGCTGTGTCGAAAAGCCATAATTTTAATTCTTTTAAATATTGAGGAAGTTTAGTTATCACTTGAATATTTTTCGGTAAAAGATTGAAAGTACGAGGTCCAATGAAACTGCAGTGTGTTTGCATTTGTTTTTTGTTCGTTTGGGGAGTATAAAATACATTATTATTTCTAATGCTGGTTCTGTTTTCATTTATTTCGAATTTATTTTTGTTTTTAAAGATGTATTTCATAGTTTGCAAAATAAATAGTTTACGGAGACAGAATAGTTTAGATTCTTTGTATAACTCATCCGTTGAAAATGTTCTTTTCCGACTATACATAACTTGGATGATATAATTTTGAATTATTTGTAAAGGTTTGATATGTGCATTAAGCGCACCGCCCCATCCTATTATTCCGTATATGAGTGAAGATTGCACCAAAGAAAAATAAATAATTTTCAGTTTTTCAACATTGAGCACTTCTTTTAGTCTGTAAAATGTGTATGTAAGATATCTTAATTTACAGACGGTATTATTAATTTGTGACTGCCAATTTAATTTTGTATCAATAACAATACCTAAATATTTAATCTTTTCAACTTTTCCGAGTTCAAAGCAAGATGAGCATATTTCTTGATTAAAGTTAACGTTATGTATTCGAATTTTAAGGTTATTAGGGGGTTTATTTTTACTATTTTTAGAAAAGGTTAGGTAAAATGTTTTATTATAGTTTATTTTTTTTTTTTTTTTTTTTTTATAGTCGGAGGCGGTTTACTTACGTTCCCCGCGAGCACTTAGGCCATAGGCCCATTGTACTATCTCCCATTTTACCTCATTCCCTTGCCAGTAACCCGGTCCCTTTTATGAAGTTCACCAGGGCTGTCATTGGATATGTGGCGATGTCTTCTGGTTCCACACTGTGTCTTCCCAGGTATCTGAGCCTTATTCCCAGCAGAGCGGGGCATTGGCACCATAGGTGAATTGGAGTCTCTTCCTCCTCTTCACATTTCCTACAGATGTTGGTGTTTTCCACTCCCAACAGTTGCATGTGTCTCCTGAGATGGCAGTGTCCCGTTAATAGTCCTACCAGTTCCCTCAGTGAGTTTCTGTCCATATCGAGTAGTTGCCTGGTTCGGTTAGGGTCCGGTCCGTTTATGAGTACTTTAGATTGCCTCATTCCGGGTGCCTTCTTCCATTCCTTCCAGTGTTGGGATTTGATCCACCTCTTGATATGTAGTTTGGTGTGGCAAGCTGCTACTCCTACGGCCGGCTCAGATCCCACAAGTGGTGCTTTCGCCCCTTTCCTTGCTAGTTCGTCAGCCCGCTCGTTGCCCTCAATACCTTTATGTCCCGGTACCCAGAGCAGGGTTACTTTATTGATGGTCGCCAGTTCTATTAGGATAGTCCTGCATTCCATCACCAGTCTGGAGTCGCATCGGTTACTTTCCAGTGCCATTAAGGCCGCCTGGCTATCAGAACATATGTTTATGTTCTTATTTCTGTACCCGATACTCATATTCTCCTGTGCGCAGACTAAGATGGCTTTCATCTCAGCTTGAAACACAGTGCAGTGCATTCCTAGAGGTATACTGAGTTCCCTCTTAGATCCCTGTAGACAGACCCCGGCCCCTGTTCCTTCCTCCATCTTGGACCCGTCTGTGAACCAGATTAGTTCCTGTTTGGAGTTTGGACCTGGGACCGTGTCCCATTCCTCCCTTGTGGGGTACGTCACTTTAAACAGCTGTCCGAAGAAGTATTCGGCTTGTTTGCCGTCCTGCTTCATCCCAGCCGTCGGACTAATTGCCCTCAGTCTTATTCCTATCTCCGTGTGACTGTTTCTGGGCAACTCTCCTCTCCATTGGCCATTGCAATGTAACCTGTAGGCTGCCGCCATCGCCGCCCCCTCTATTTCTATGTTTAGTGGGGGTAGGTTCAGCAGCACTCCCATGGCTAGTATTGGAGTGGTTCTCATGGCTCCTGTGATGCTTCTGCATGCAAGTCCCTGTATGTGATTGAGTGTGACCATCACTGTTTTCAGTGTTGTTCTCCTCCACCAGACCAGGGCTGCGTGCATGATCCTTGGTTTTACAACGGCTGTGTAAAGCCATTGCATCATTTTAGGTTTGAGACCCCACGTTCTGCCGCAGATTCGCCTAGTTGCCCACATCAGAGCACAGGCCTTTCTGCCTACAGTTTCCACCTGGTTTTTCCAGCTCAGTTTGGCATCTATGATGACTCCGAGGTACTTAACCGTGTCAGAGGGTTCTAATTCCTTTCCATAGAAGGTTGGATTGCTCCATCCTTCTAGTTTCCTTTTACGCGTAAAGATTACTAGTTCTGTCTTGTCTGGGTTGACTGACAGTCCTGTTTCTTCACACCATTCTTCCACTGTTGCCAGTGTTGACTGTATAAGGCCTCGGGTTGTGTCTGCATCCCAACACCTTATTATGGTTGCAATGTCATCCGCATACCCTTGCGTATATAGGCCCCTGTTGTTGAGTTTCCGGATGAGGTTGTCCACCACCAGGCTCTACAGCAAGGGTGATAAGACCCCTCCCTGTGGACACCCTCGTGTCACCAGCACTTTGATGCTTACCTCACCCCTTGTCACCGTAAGTATCCGGCCTGAGAGCATGTTCCTCAGCCACCTTCTGGTGGTTTTGTCGAGTCCATGTCTTTCTGCCGCTTCATCAATGGATTTAATAGTGGTGCAGTTAAATGCTCCCTCTATATCCAGGAATAGCCCTACCGCCAGTTCCCCAGTCGCTTGTGCCTGCTCCAGTTTGTACACCAACCTGTGCAGTGCCGCGTCGACTGACTTACCTGCTTGGTAAGCAAACTGTAACTCGTGGAGGGGCTTCTCTTTCAGTGCCCCGTCCCTTATGTGCCTGTCCATTAGCCTCTCCATTGTCTTCAGAAGAAATGAGGTGAGGCTAATTGGGCGGAATGCACCTGGTTGGTCGTAGTCAGCTCTCCCCGGTTTGGGTATGAACACTACCCTTGTCTTCCGCCATGGTATGGGGATGTATCCGAGGGCACAGCATGCCCTCAGGATCTTCGTCACCGGAAGTAGGATTGTATCTAGGCCCCTCTGTAGAAGTGCCGGAAAGATTCCATCCTCTCCTGCGCTTTTAAAAGGGTCAAACCCTCTGATTGCCCATTTAACTCTGGAGGGAGTAACTATTTTAGCCGCAGTGTCCCAGTCCTTACCTTCCCGTGTAACTCGGGCTGGTGGTGGACCGGTATCATCTGCTTCTAACTTTTTGTAGCCGGGAAAATGTTTCCCCAGCAGTACCTCCAACTCCTCCTCCCAACTGTTGGTATATCCTCCATCAGCTTTTTTGAATGGGCCTTTTGCTGCCCCTGGGTCTTTTGCAAGAATTTTTTTGGATTCTTGCAGTCTGTGGGATGGTTTCCACCTCCCCACAGTATTTCTCCCAGGAGCATGTTTTGGCTTTCTGGATTGCCACCTTGTACTCTTTCTGGTATTGCTTGTGGGCATCCCAGTTTCCTGACTTTTTGGCCTTGTTGAAAGCTTGCCTTACTATTTTCCGTAGCTCCTGCAGTCTTCTGCTCCACCACGGTGTTTTGTCCCTGGTACTTGTCTTCAGAGGGCAGCTATTTTCGTATGCCCTTATCATTGAGTCCCTCAGTACTTCTACTGCGTCCTCAATTTCTTCGGGGCAGCCGTATTTAGCTGGGAATCTTGTCATTCCTATATTTAGTTCCTCCGAGTATCTAGTCCAGTCAGTTGCTTTTGGGTTCCTATATGTATCGGTCCCCGTTTTGCTTGTTTCTCCCTCTAGTTTAAATTGTATGTGTCGGTGGTCCGACAGGGATGGTTCGTCCGATACTCTCCATCCTGAGACTCTTAATGTTCCTAGGGTGAGGTCTATCACCTCCTGTCTGTTACTTATAACGAAGGTGGGTTCCCTACCTCTATTAAGAATCTCAAGGTTCACTGTCATCAGGTATTCCAGGAGGTCCTGTCCTCGTTTGTTGATGTCCGTACTCCCCCACACAGTGTGGTGCGAGTTAGCATCTGCTCCGAGTATCAGTTCCCTACCCTTCTCCCTGCAGTCTTGGACGAGTCTCGTTATTTCCCTTGAGGGTGGTGGTTCCACAGAGTCATAGGGCATGTATGCTGATGCCACAACTACTTCCCTGCTTCTTTGGTCCAGCGTGACCTGTAGCTTCACAGCCACTAAGTCCCTACTGCAGTGTTCGGGTAGCAGTGTGCCAGGTATCCCTCTGATGAGAATACAGGCCCTGGGTCTGTCCCCCGACTCGTTATAATAGATTAGACCTTGGTTCATGTTTAGTCCTCTGACCTTCCCCCTATAAGTCCAGGGTTCTTGGATCAGCGCGACGTCCACACTGTCCCGAGTGACTCTACTGCTAAGCACTGCAGTCGCTGCCGGACTGCGGTGCAAGTTTATTTGAATGAACTGTAAGTTTTTAGCCATTACTGCCTAATCCTTAAGTCATTCCTCCTATTTACGCTCCTCGGTGTTAGGAGAGCGCACCGTGAAAGTGGCCTTCCTTATCCCGACATGCGCCGTCATCCCCATCTCCCTCAGCACCTTCACACTTTCCTCGTCCACACTCATGATCAGGCGATACATGTTCTTATCCCTGATCGAGTCGTGGACGATCCATTTTTTTGTGTGTAGCCGGGGAGTCTGGTTCTCCAGCAGTTGTAGCAACCTATCGGTGCTTACTGCTCCATTTTCGGGGATTACTGCCATAACCTTTACGTACTTTGGCAGTTCCTGCAACCCCATCACCTCCAGGTCGCAGCCCTGCCATTTCCGTATGGTCGGCACCATCTCCCTCAGCCATGTCTCTGACTCCTTGTCGGAGCAGGTCATTTTCAGGACGCCCCTCTGAGTGAAGCATTCGTCGAATCTGGGTTTGAACTGCCCCTTTGGGATGCTCAAAATCAGATCCGCGGCCGCCTCACTCACGAGGGCCTCCTGCTCTTTTGTAAATTCTTCCTCTCTGTTCCTATGTACTACAGCCACTCGAATTTTATTTCCAGCGGCTTCCGCATAGGTAGCAGAGGTGAGAATTCCTCGGGGCTTTTTCCTGGAATTTCCCGGTGAAAGCCCCAAGGGTTTAGGTTCTGGTGAGGTTCTTCTCCTCTTCCCAGCCTTCTTTTCCCCGGGCGTTCCAGGTTGCTCCCGGTTACCTTCTGCGGTCCCCGTTAGCTTCCGGTCTGTCCCTGGTTTGCCTTGCCTGGTTCCGGCCTTCGAGGTCCCTGGTTGTCCCCAGCGGACTTTTACAATCCCTGGTTGTTCCCGGTTTCCTTCCTGCCGCCCCTGCTTCTCTCTTTTGAGTTTTCTCCTCGCAGCCCCACTGAGTTTCTTCCCACTGATGTGAATTTTCTTCACATCGTCTGACAGGGACTTTACCTTGTCTTCCTCAGCGGTGGTTGTTGGAGTGAGTCTCTTCTTTAAGTCCCCCCCTCTCCGCTGGTTCCCCGAGGGCCCCAGTTGGAGTCGGGGGTTCTTAAAGAAGTTATTTTCCAGGTCCCCTGATGGTCCCTGCATTTCCACGTCTGGATCTCCTGGGGGATCCCGCCGTGTTGCGTCCGTCGGAGGTCCTTCTTTATGGTTCCCAGAGGGCCCCTCAAGGGAAGAGTCCACTAGGGTGGTCCCATCTCTCCTCTCCACTTCCTCTTGGTTCCTCAAAGGCCCCAAGAGGGATGAGTCCACCGAGGCGGCCTCAACTCCTCCTTCCACTCCCCCTAGGTTCCTTAAAGGTCCCTCGTCAGTGTTGTTTTGGTTTTTGTTTTTACAGTCCATATTTGGTCCCACGAGTATCTAGGGAAATAAAAGGTCCACCCCAGCAGAGCCCCGAATGCTGGGGTAAGGTCTGTATACTCCGAGATGCGACCTTGTGTCTCGGAGGAACCGTTCGTGACACTGTTCCCCAGTGTCATTCAGCCCTGAGCACGGTATCTCACACCTTAGCTTGGGATGGCTATTGCAGGTCGTGTTTCCACTCCCTGAGCGATGGGTTCGCCACACTCCCTACGCTAATTACCTATTATAGTTTAAGAAGAGTCTATTACTTTCTAGCCATGATGAGACATATGTAATACATTTTGTTGCCTTCAAAAAAGTTTCAGGCCAGGATTTTCCATTCACTATTATTACTGTATCATCTGCGTAAGATACAATTTTACCAGGGATTATAACATCACATAAATCGTTTATGTATATTAGAAAGAGAATTGGGCCAAGCACAGTTCCCTGTGGTACTCCATTTTTTATTCCTGTTTCAGTACTATAAAAATCCCCTATTTTGTTTTTTGTTTTCTGTCTTTGAGATAGCTAGTAAGAATTTTTAGTGTATCATTTTTTAAACCTATTTGATTCATTTTTTTAATAAGTAGATTGTGATTTACCGTATCAAAAGCTTTTCTTAAGTCTAGGAATATAGCTAAACTCTTTTTATTTTGATCAACAGATGTGTATAATTTTTTAGTCAGATCGAATATTGCATCTTCAGTGCTTAGTTTTGTTCTGAAGCCATATTGATTTTGGGACAGAATTTTGTTTTGTTCTAGGTAATTCATTATTCTATTTTTGATACATTTTTCAAATATTTTTGAGAGGTTTGAGACCAAGGAAATAGGTCTGTAGTTGTCTAATATGTGCGTTTCTCCTGATTTGAGAATTGGTATTATGATAGAGGTTTTTAATTGTTCGGGAAAATGTCCTTCTTTTAAGGATATATTAAAAATATGTAGCAATGGAGTTGAAATGTAATGTTTTATTTTTTTTAGTGTGTTACCTGATAAACCATCAATTCCTGTAGAATTTGTTGATTTTAGACCGTCAATGTGTTTATCAATTTCATCTGTTGTGATGGGTGAAAAATATTCTAAGGAGTTAATTGAATCGTTAGTTGAGTCTAAGTGTAAAGATGAGTCTACGGGTATTTTATTATCAATTTTGCTAGAAGATTCAAGTATTTGATCTACTACATTTGTAAAAAAGTTGTTAAAGTTTTCTCCAATAGTCGATTTGTCAGTTATAATATTTTCATTTATTATAATCTCATTGACATCGGTTGATACTTTTTTTTTTGTTCGTGATTTCATTAATAATATTCCATGTTTTTTTGGTATCATTTTTTGCACTGTCAATTTTTTCACAATAATACTTCTTTTTGCAATTTCTTATTAACCTATTTAGTAAATTTCTGTACATTAAATATTTCGTTTTCATGAAAGGCATAATTCTTGTGTTATTTTTTTGACAGGCTTTTTGATAATTTAACATCTCTTTGTATAATTTATCTCTTTGTTTGATAGAGACTATTAGTCCTACAGTGATCCAAGGCTTAATTTTTTTATAATTTCTCTTAGCGATGACAATTTTATTTGTACTCTTGGAAATATAAGCTTCTAGAGTTTTATAAAATAATTCTAATGCTGAATTTGGGTTAGCTATTGATAGTATGTTGTCCCATTTTTCTGAATGAAGTAAATTGTTTAATGTGTTGTAATTAATTTCATTTATTTCAACAGTGTTAGAGTATTCTTTTGAATTTGTGGTTAAGATGTTGTGTCCGTAGAATGTTGGGTAGTGGTCAGTAATGTTTGTTTTTAGAGTTGAAGATTTAGTTGTAATGTGTTTGTGTGTTTTGATAAATATGTGATCTAGAGTCGTGGAATTATTTAGATTTTCTCTTGTTGGTGAGTTTATGTATGATTGATATCCTGCATAAGACAAACAATCTAAGTATTCATTTGTAAATTTTGTTCTTTTGTTGTTTTCATTAATGTTTATATTAATATCACCAGTTAATATTGTAAAGTTAAAGTTATTTCTGTTTGTCATTTTTATAAGTGAATTAAGTTCATTATTGAATAGAGATTCATTTAAGGAAGGTGATCTATAGATAGCTAATAGCAAATAAGTGCAATTAATATGGGTAAATGTTAATTTAATTGCGTTAGCTGTTTTAAAGTCTAGAATTTCGAAGGCAGGTTTTTTAAGACAATTTTTTATAAATAAAGTGATTCCATCGTGACCAGTATGTTTACATTCGGATGAAATAGTTACATATCCTGGCAAGTTATAGGGAATTACTTCTTTCATTTGCGTTTCTGTTAAAATGACAATACTAGGAGAAAAATCAAGACTATCGAGAAGAATACAAAACTCATCAAAGTGCCTTCTTAAGCTTCTAATATTCATATTAAGAATTGAAAAGTTAACGTCCTTAAAGTGATTATTTAGTTCACTAGTGTTTTTACAAATGTAATTTTCATACAAAAAATTTTCATCAGACATTTTGATGGATATAAGTAATTTTCACATGCAATGCGGTTAGATGGTCCTTTATTCTGAAGGGATGTCATTCGGCTGCCTTATATGGATGATTGGAGCTGTTTCATCTTTTCTAATCATAACGTTACCGTTTTTCGCCCAGATGAATTTGTAGCCGAGTCTTGAGGATTTTGCCAGAAACAGGAGGTGTTTATTTAGTTGCGTTAATTGTTCGTTTATGAAAATTTTGTTATCTTCCGGAAAATTTACATTTTTAGTATACAAGACACCATATTTTCTTTTTTGGTCGATGATTTTGTCTTTTGTTTCTTTGTTTTGGAATGATACAATTAAGGCTGGATATTTGTTTAAAGGGTTTCTGTTTCTGATACGATATATATTTGTTATTTTTGATGATTCCATTTCGCATTTGATGGTTTCCATAATATTATTGACTATTTTCGGTAAGTTTTCATTTTCTTTAAAAGGAATACCTTGTATCTCAATGTTATTTTGTTTGTGTAATTGTTCCAGTTTGTTTATTTGCTGTTTTATTTCGTTGTTTTCTGATTGCAGTTGTTTGATCAGTGTATCTTTCTTTTTATTATTTTCTTCATATTCACCAATTTTATTGCAACAAAATTCTACAGATTTCTTAAGATCTCTTAGTTCATATTTAATTTGTTCTCTAAAAGATTTCATCAATTGTTCCGATAAATCTTCAAACTTTTTTTCCATAAATTTAAATATTTTATTTGTGTTGTAGTCATCATCAGAGTCGCTAGATGGTGTTTTTTTGGTGGTTTTCTTTAGCTTGCTCATTTTAATGTATTTGATGAAATTCACTAGATGGCGTTACACTTATATTATAAAGTTTTTGATTATTATTTTTTCTTTTATTTAAAAAAAAGTTGCTTTAAGCAGGGAGCGAACTCAGCTCCTCCGCGACAATAGTGAGCGACGCTAAAGTTGCAATCCTCTACGCCACGGCCTATTTATCCGCAACCGTGATAATATTGGTACTAATATGTGATATTAGCCTGACAGTACAGTATTCGGTTTGCGCTAAATAACAATTGCGACAACACTTTCACTGAACACGACACAGATTTAAGATCACTTTAGGATACTGATCAGCGGGCGTTTTAATACAAGTACGCAATAAAAAGTTCACCACTGTTCCGCAGTTATATATTCACCAATATTTTTGAATTATTTCGGTAAATTAACTATTAAATATTGATCATTTATGCAGAGCGATTTTTAGCGTGCACGCACAGTTCGAATGTAGGTACTTTTTGAATTATTACAGCAAATGAAAATGAAGCAGGATAAACAATGGGAATTTTTTTCTGTATCTTGAACTGCCCTTCTAGTACTTTGTCAGTGCTTATTCAGATCAGTTCTTCTTGTCATATGATATCCGATTCTTCCACATTCCATTTCCACAGTCAAAATATCTTCAAACTTAGTTTTGAAGTCTGTGTGAAGTACATTTAAATGGTGAACGTAGACTAAAACTTACTGTACGTTATTTAAAAAAAAGTGGGGGAACTAGTAAAATTTGCTGCTTCCAATGTGCAATGTTTTGATTCAAAGATTAATTCTGACAAGAAAAGGAACGTAGACTCTATTTATATACCTCAATAAACAATTTTGTGAAATATAAAATTGCAAAATCAAATAAGTAATTTCTCAGTCTATTATTAGTTTTACGTAAACTGTGTCATTTTTATTAGGTGTATGGTATCATTTACGGAATTCGTGAATGTTGATGACTTGATGTAAATGGGGGTCCGTCCGTATGTACCCCATTTGAGCTGCAATTGCATTGGTCTTCTCCCACCGCTCACAAAGGAGAATTGTGCATCAACGTTGTAACTTTTTCTGTGGGGCTCTACCACTACTCCTAAAATGGTAAATATAAATATCGTAATAAAAAGTAAATTACATATTATCTCCTATAATAATAAAATGATAAATTATGCATCATGTTTTCAGTTAGATATTACATAACTGAAAGCAAGTATGATTTTCTTTGAATATCTGAAATTATTTCAGATATACAAATCGTTTTTTCATTAAATCACTATATAGGAAGTTAATATACATATATATGATGAATTGAAAACAATAATAGTAAAAAGGAAAAAAAATGTGTTCAACATTTATTTGTTTGATAGGCAATCTACAGGATGACATGATCGTAAACACGCATCACATCACACCTCCTCTGTTTAACTTTTTGCTTGGTTTAGGACTTCATGTTTCAGTTATGTCCTATAATAAAATGTCATATGAGAAGGATGATGAAGAGTAGTCACCGAAACTCGGTAGTGTGCAGTCGTGTTTACCAGTGCTCTGTGTTTGACGGCTTACTGACGGCGGCACGGCGTACAGATAAGATTTATTTATTGTTACCTTTTCGTATTCATTATTTTTGTTTCTGTTATTGGTTTGCGACGCAGATGCGTGTATTATTTCTATTATTTATTATTTCTAAAATAATAATTATTGTTTTTTTTTTTTTTTTTAATTTTTTGAGATGGAGGAGGATGAAAATCGACCTCCAGACCCTGAGTCCATTTCTAATATTGCAGACGTCTACGATTCTGATGATTCCCAAACCTATGTAACCATTCCTTCCCGAAAAAGACGACCTCCGCTTTGCCTTAATGTACCCCCTAAAATTAAATCTCTTTCACAAACAAACGAAGCCCCAATCTCTCATGGAAGTTATAATGATACCATTCCTACAGAAGCAAAAGCCATTGAGCTTTTGTATTCTATTTCATCTTCAGCTCCATTTATTGTTAATCTCCAAAGGACTGAACAGGGGAAAATAATTCATCCCTTGGATTTTGGTAAATTTATTTTTAGCTCAAAACTCAATAACCTCGGTATTATAAATGGATCAATAAAACCGGAAGGTCGATACAAACTATCCATAGAATTTAAATCCGCCACATAAGCTAATGATTTTGTTCAAAAAATTGGTTCTCTTTCAAATAATAAATTTAAATCTTTCATACCTACTTTCAATTTAACCAGAATGGGCAGAGTAAGAGGTATTCCAACCGATCTACCAGAAACAGAAATAATAGACGCTCTTAATGACTCTCAATTAACTCCAAAAGTTTTAAAAGCACGTCGTTTGAATTTCAAGGATACTTCCACCGGCACCACTATATGGAAACCTTCCCAATCCGTTGTTATTACTTTTGAAGGTCAAACATTACCATCCCGTGTATTTATTTATTATAACGCTCTTTCCGTTGAAGTATACAGATTCCCGACGATCCAATGTTTCAACTGTTGCCGTTTTGGCCATTCAAAACCTATTTGTCGTTGTCCTCCTCGTTGCTTCCATTGCGGAGAGGATCATCCCTTTGAACAGTGTCAAAATACAACGAATAACCCTATTTGTATTAATTGTAAGGGCAACCATATTGCTGTTAGTGTGGCCTGTCCAGAGTTATCTAGACAGAGAAATATCAAACAGTCAATGGCTGCAGACAACATTTCCTACTTTCAGGCTTCTAAATTATTCCCTCCTACGAAAAAATCTTTTGCAGAGATAACATCTAACGCTTCTCTCTTTCATTTTTCTTCCCCTAAATCCCCTCTATCATCTTCTCACAAAGAAAAAATTTTCAAACCGGTAAAATCTAATCCAAAATTTATTCCTTCTTTCGATAAAAAACTACATAATGATCTTTTACTTAACCTGAATGGGAATAATAAATCCCAGGCTCCCAATGGGACTGCCTTAAAAAACTGTTCCACTTCCGATATCTTACCTAAAGTCATGATTGAAAATTCTTCCTTTATTCAAACTTTAATTACCCTATTAATTACGATCCTTTCAAATAATAATAAAGTACCGTCCAACGCTGCCGATTATATGAAATCTTTACTCTCTAGCCTTCCCGATGTATCCGCAACTGAGCAAAATACTTCAATGGAATAGTAGAAGTCTATTCGCCAACAAAATTGATCTTGTACAGTTACTTGATGAACATAATATTTCAGTTGCTGCCATCTCCGAAACGTGGTTAAAACCCTCATACCAATTTAAGATTCCTGGATATCATTGTCTAAGACATGATAGACTGGATGGCAAAGGTGGCACTGCTCTTATTATGCATAATTCTATCCATTTTAATCAAATTATTTTCCACACTCTATCCAATAATTTTCAGATAGTAGCAGCTGTTGTATCTGATATTACATTACTATCAATATATATTCCTCCCTCTACAATTTTTGTTGAAAACGAATGGTCAACATTTATATCCCAGATTCGTCCTCCGTATATGATACTTGGGGACTTCAATGTTCATTCTCCTTCTTGGGGCAGTGAGTTAACAAACCGTTCTGGCCATAATCTATTAGAATTTATGGATACCTATAATTTATGTATTCTAAATGACGGATCTCCAACTCGTTTCACTGCCCCTCAACATCGGAAAAGTGCAGTCGATTTATCTCTTTGCTCATCTTCGGTGATTCCCATATGTTCTTGGAACATTCTTAAAGATCCCCTTTCCAGTGACCATTTTCCTATAATAATTACCTTCCATTATCTATCTTCCATGCATTCCTTTTCGATAAACAATAGTTTTAAATTTAAAACGAAAGACGCGAATTGGAGAAATTTTTCTTCAGAATTAGACTCCATTGTTCAAGCATCTAAGTCTTCCCTTGCCAACACTAGTTTACAATGTGAATTATTTCCTAACATGATAATAAAAGCTGCAGAAAAAACAATTAAAAAACGTAATGTTAACATAAAGATTAAACATTCCACCCCATGGTGGGATGAAGAATGCACTAGTGTCGTTAAATCCAGAAGAGAAGCAATTTCCATTTTCCGTAAATGTATGTCTTTCGAAAATTACCTTTCTGTGAAACGCGCCCAGGCAGAAGCGAAACGCGTTTTGAAAAACAAAAAGCGGTCTGGATGGCGAAAATTCTGTGAACGCTTGTCTCCTGAATCTCCCCAGTCATCCGTATGGTCCAATTTAAAAAATTCGGTTCGTCATATACTCCCCAGCGTTCCAAACATATTCCAGAAGAAATTATTATAGGTTTTGCTGATAAGATAGCTCCTCCGTCAGTTGCCAGATCTGAGGAAATGCCTTCCTTTATTTCTTATCCATCTCACTCTAGCTGGCTGGACTCTCCTTTCTCAGTAAGTGAATTAAATCGAGTAATCAATTCCCTTCCAGACTCTTCTCCTGGCCCTGATGGAATCTTATATTGTTTCATTAAAGCATTTTCAGATTTGTCGGTTGAATATTTTTTGTCCCTAATTGATTAAATGTTCGAAACAGGATTTATACCGGAAGTCTGGAAAGTTCAAAAATCCTTCCGATTTTAAAACCAGGCAAAAATCCATCTGAACTCTAATCCTATCGTCTTATTGCTCTTTCGTCATGTTTAATGAAAGTAGCAGAACACTTGATAAAGAACAGATTGGAATAGTTTGTTGAAAATCATAGAATTATCTCTCCTAATCAATATGGCTTCCGGAAAAAGAAATCAACCATAGATAATTTAAGTGTGTTAACAACAGACATCCGTATATCTCAGTCCCTTAATTCTTGCACTCTGGCCACATTTCTTGATCTTTCGTCAGCTTACGACGATGTATTAATTAACACTTTGAAAGAAAAATTAATTAAAATAAAAATTCCCTTAAAATTAGTTCAATTTATTATTAATTTTCTAACAGACAGATCCATTATTATCCACTTTTCCTCAAAAACGATAAATCGCAAACTATGGAAGGGATTACCTCAGGGGTCCGTAATCAGTCCATTATTATTTAATATATATATAAGTGATTTAGACAGTGTAATTCCTTCATCTATCAAGCGACTTTATTTTGCTGATGATTTCCTTATATATTTATCACACAAAAATCTATCGCGCGCTGCGAAGGAATTGAATTTGGCTTTACATAATATTAAAGTTTGGTTTTTGTCTAATGGGATGAATTTAGCTACGTCTAAAACCAAAGAAGTGGCTTTTACGCGCAAAAGAAAAATACCCCCGTTTTCTGTCTGCTTTGATAATGTCCCTCTTCAAATCGTTAAGCAAATTAAATTTCTTGGACTACTTTTGGATCATAAACTTTCCTGGCTCCCGCATATTCAGAACATTTCGGCTAAGTGTGAAAAGGGGCTAAATATTATGCGAGCTGTTTCCAGAGTGTGGTGGGGATCTCATCCTACTACTCTCAAATTAATGTATGGTGCTCTAGTGCGAAGCCATTTAGATTATGGAACATTTCTTTTCGATCCTCTTCCTAAATATTTGGACAAAAAACTTGAAAGAATTCAGTTCAAAGCGCTCAGAATAATTATTTTTTTTATTTTTATTTTATTTTATTTGGAAAACCAACAGTTATAATAATTACAAAGTATGGTGTATCAAGTGTTAATTATTTAACCAATAATAGGTTTTCACTTAAGTATTTTAATTATTTAGTGAATATATAATATTTATGTAATAAAAAAAGTTACATTAGCCTATAGGGATGGGATGGGGAAGGGAGGGGTATGGGATGGATCTAGTCTGTGTAATGTGTAGCATGTACGTAATAAAAAATAAAAATGATAATATAATTATTTATTGATTTTAGGTTTGAAATTGTGGGGTGCTGAGTTAAATAAGTCTAATTCACTGTATGAAGTATTAAAATTGTATGAAGCACGGTGAATAAAAGCATTTTGTTTTGAGTTCGTGTTACATTGAGGGATGTTTAATGTGTGATTTTGTCTGGTTTGTCTGATGGGTACTCTTAATTGAATTCTTTCAAGTAATTCCGGGCAATCTATCACAGAGGTGGCAATTTTTTGTAAAAATAGTACGTCTGCGGAGTTTCTACGACTTTCCAGTGACGAAATCCTGAAAAACGCTGCTGACTCCTCGTGACTCAGATGAAGACGATACGCCCGAAAATCAAGGTATCGTAGAAAACGATATTGCACTTTCTCATTCCTTTCTATGTGTGACTTATACATGGGATTCCATACTTGAGAGGCGTACTCCAGAGAACTGCGTACATAAGCAAAGTACAGCATTTTCATGGTATTTACTTTTTTTAAATTTTTGCAGGTTCTGAGTACAAAGCCAAGTACCTTGGAAGCTTTTGCAACAATGGATTCGATATGGCGCTCAAAAAGTAATTTCGGATCTAACACTACTCCCAGATCCTTAGCCTCTGTCATTTTGCTCAGTATTGTGCCGTTAAGGGAGTAATTAAAAGAAATGGGATTTTTATTTCGGGTGAAGCTGATGGTGCCACATTTTTTTACATTTATTTGCAGGTTGTGTTCTGCACAATAAATATTTAGGCGATTTAGATCTTCTTGCACGCGGGTACACTCATTGATACACGTGACAGGGGAGAATATTTTCATGTCATCTGCGTATAATAAAGTTCTGGAGTGGTGAAAACATTTCCCAATGTCATTAATATATATATTAAAGAGTAATGGAGAGTAATTAAATATATATTAATTATTGGAGCGATGAAATCTTCTCCAATTAATTCTCACCAGGTAGAATGTGTTGATCCCCCCTTAATTTTGAGGAGACAATTCCTAGCTGATAATTATATTTTTAAATCCTTTTCTGTATCGCGTCACCCTTTAGAACAAAGCCTTGATTATTTTTTCAGTAACTTAAATAACAAAAAAAGATCGACAGATAAAAATCGACTTCCTCTCCTTCTAAAAAGTTTTCTTTCATTCAAATCTCTGTCTTCTTCCCTCCAAAATCTACAAAAAGATCCTATCCTTCCTATTTTCACCATCCCATTTGATTCTATCAATTATATCCCCAAAGTTATAACTTCAGACTTCCGAACTGATATTTTAACCTCATCTAATCAAAATGTTGAGGAAAAATTTAAAAACATTATATCTTCTAAGTTTCCAGAATTTTCACTCATTTACACAGATGGTTCTAAGTCTGATAACAAAGATTGCGGTACACATTCCCGAATTCGATTTAGATTTGTCTTATAAATTGCCTAAAGAAATTTCTATATTTACTGCAGAATGCTTCGCAATTGAACAAGCTTTGAGTCAAATCCAGCTTTTCAATATTCGACGAGCCTTATTGTGCACTGACTCACTGAGTGTTGAAAATTTCCTCAAATATCCATAAACCAGAAGACTATATTATTTATAATATCAGAAACACCCTTAAATCTTTAAATGAATTAAATTTCGAGACAATATTGGTTTGGGTCCCTGGCCATTTGGGAATTGAGGGTAACGAGAAAGCCGATTCTCTAGCTAAACTTGGAACAATTTCTGGCTCTAATCCTTTAGATTTTAGAATTCCTATCTCTGACGTCATCCCAATTCTTGAATCCAACATGATTCGCTCCTGGGAAGAAAATTGGACTAATACGAAAACCCGAACTGGTGCTTTTTATGCTGGAATACAAAATCATATTCCAAGTAAACCTTGGTTCCACGGCAAGAAAAAATCCAAAAGATTTATATCCTGTATTTCGAGAATGAGAATTGGTCATTGCTCCATTGCATCCCATTTGTTTAAAATCCGGGTCCTAGATAGTCCACTCTGCCAGTGCGGCATGGAAAATGAGACTCTTGATCATGTTTTCTTTAATTGTAAAAATCATTCATCTTTCAAAGGCATTTATCGTTTACTTATAAAAATCACCCACCAATCTCCCCTTAGTATTCCTTATTTACTTTCTCTCAACAATTCTCGCATTTTCTCAGTTCTATACAAGTTCATAGACTTGAATGACTTCAATATTTGAGATTTCCTAATCCCGTATAGATTTCCCATAAAATTATAACCATCTCTCTTAACTTTAATGGCACATAGCACTCTCTTTAGGGTGAATTGCCTAATACAAAAAAAAAGGTTGATGAATTAGATTTAAGTTGCTGGAATTTTATTCGCATACATACATATATTCGACAACAAACTAACGTTCAACCAACACATAGAATACATTGTAAATAAATCAAATAAAGTACTAGGTTTTATTGTAAGATCAACTAAACTGTTCAAGAACTCTAATAGCCTAATAATTCTATTCAATTCGTTAATCCGCAGTGTTCTTGAGTACGGGTCAACAGTCTAGAATCCACATTACATTACACAGGTATCCCGACTTGAATCTGTCCAAAGAAAATTTACACGGATTTTGTCTTATCGATCAGGTGTCTACCATCTTCTAAATGGGTATGAACAAAGACTTACATATTTAAAATTAGAGAGTTTAGTTAAAAGACGAAATATAAATGACCTCTTAATGCTGCTGTTTTTGAGGGTAGTTTTAGCTACTCATCGTCAAAACTTTGGAATAAAATACCACTGCCTATTCGAACAACAACATCGTTGCAGTGCTTTAAGAAGCTCTGCAGCGAATGGTTGCTGACAGCACAGTCAACCGCACAACATCATCATTGATCGAATTTAAAATGAAAGGGACACCTACTTGTGATTATTATTTTTTTTTATTTTATTTTATCTATGTATTTTATGTAAATTTAATCCTAAATTTATATTTTATTTTATTTTAAAGAAATTTGTATTTATCGATTTATAACACATTATATTAAAGGCACTGCTGAAAACCAGCTACATTCCCGGAGAAATCCGGAATGTACAGCTGAGCAGTTGCCCTTTTGGCAATATAATCATCTAAATGTATGTGTACAAACTATATGCAAACATGTAAAAAATTTTTGTCAAATAAACGTAATATAATATAATTATTATTATTATTATAATGCTTTACAAAATTGTGAATAATCGTGTTAATAGTAACTTAGTCAATCAAATCAATTTTTACGCCAGGTCCAAATATACTAGAAATATGAACATATTTTGGACCGAAATTTTTGTCGATAACACTGGATATTTTAATCCTATGTCTAGAATGTCTCGATCATACAATGATCTTGCTAAAATACACACTTTCATAGATATTTTTGCAAATAATATAACGTGTTTCAAAAAATATCTCCACGATTTCTGTACTTAAAAAAAAAGAAAAATAAATAAATAAAAAAATTGTTTAGTGGTTTAGAATTTTTTTAATATGTACTATTTAAATTTTTCTACTTATTATGTGCTTCAATCTTTGTAATTAAGTTGTAAGTTTTGTATATAAATACTGTCATTGTTTTACATGTTTGCTAATGTGAATGTGCAAATGTGATTGCTGCAGACACATTAGTCTAGGGATATTTATAATTGTACTTTTTTATTTTGTAATCTTAATTAGTGTTTTTATAAATATCCTGTTTGTGTCTCGATAAATAAATAAATAAAATAAATACCTCGAACGTTTTTATAATATCCATTGACTCTTAAGAGTATGTTCTGTTTGTTTGTATGTCAGTTTTTTGCATGGTTTTTGATAATTTTAGCAATTCCATTGTAGTGTATGGAGTAGGTAGTCCTGCCTTTATTGTAGTGAGTGAGGGTAATACTCAGTTAAGTAATACGTGATCTTGTACTGGTATTTATTGGGGAGCTGTACTAACAAAAGAGACACTATCCTAGCATGCATCGCCTTTTATAGCATCTCGCTTGCACTTACATACATTTACACAACACCACATCCAATAAAATTTTTGATTTTAAATACTCAATTTCACCCTTTTCTTTTCTCTCCTCCATTTCCCTCCAGAGGTCAGTTAAATGTTCTCTTTGTGTTCTTGTTTGTTTACTTTAATAAGCCTGATTTTATTTAAATTGTACTACCAAACCTGTACTACAAATTTTAACTTCTTCAGGTTTGAATTCGCTAATACACCATTGAAGAAAAAAATAATACTAACAAATCTAAACGAAACATGAAACAGACCGAGACATAAAAAGAAAATAAAAAGATAAAGGTCTCAAATTTACATTATATAACTGCTTACTTTTTATTGTATTAAAAAACATCAATATTACTCGTACATTACTAAACTTTAAATTTAAAATCTACGTTGCTTGATGTTGTATTTTAGTAGCTTATTTTATTTCAAATATTAATATTATGTTGTAGCTTTTGCGGCAGCCGGACGCGTTTTCCAACGCGTCCTCCAACCGCTCTGTGTTTTTTTTTGTATTTTCAAGGGAAATGTGGCAACATCCTTATGTAATTATATGCTGTATTTAAGTAGCTTATTTTATTTCCAATATTAGTATTATGTTTTAGCCTTCGCGGCAGTGTTTTTTTTAGTATTTTTAAGGGAAATGTCGCAACATCGTTTTGAAATTAATCATCATTTTAAATAAACTTAATAACCAGGCATTAAAACTTTTTAGTAATGTGATTTACCCTCTCTGGTCCAGCTGATCCAGTTTCTTCACCATCTGGAATTCTTGCTGCAGAGTCTCCTTCTATCTTCGTCGAACGTCACAGCGGTACTGCAAAGGTCTGGGGGATATTGTGTCAGCGCTTTATTAGCAGCAGACACATACCTGGACGGATGACGAACCTCGTGCTGACGCTGTTGGTAGACACGATGGACTCTCTCGCTGCAGCAGCTGGTCCAGTTTCTTCACCACCTAGGATTCTTGCCGCATAGTCTCCATCTTCTATCTTTGTTTCACCTGTTCTTGTACTTCATGTTACTTAACTTAACTTCACTTTCTTGTTGTAATATTTATATTTTTTGTAATACCTGCATCAACTGTAAAGCGACCCAGAGGTGATGTCTCACAAAAGCGGCGCTATACAAATTATCCAAGATATAATAGTATCTCAATGATTGAAAATTTTTGATTGTTGTAGTTGGAAATGGTGCCCTCTGTTATTTTCGAAAAAACCGTTGAAGTATTAAAACGGCAAACATAATGAGAAAATGTCATTTTTTTTTACTAATACTTGGAAAATTTCAGTTTCAAATCTTTTACAACGTTTCACAAGAATTAAACAAAAAAATTAAAATTAGCCAACATGCATAGTTTCCAAACTATCAAAAAGATATGGTTTTATAAAATTTTCGCGACCCCTTTTCCAATTATTCCAAGAACGTTTTTCTGAAAATAAAATTTTGATAATTGATAATTTCCGAACTTCACACAATATCAATAATATTTGTAATTTATAAAAAAATGAAGGACCCATTTTCTTAAAAATTTTCCCACCAAAAATTGATAATTTCCAAAGTTTCACGTAATATCAAAAACAAAAATAGATCGAAATTTAATAGCGGCTGTTTTGCATTTTAACTGATCAATTTAATTTGGCAGTTTTTAGTTATTTTTTTATGGAAAAGAGGCTTTTCTGCTTTCACGTGTGGAGGATATTTAGTGGGTTGTAATATGCCTTCAATGGTGGGTATTCAATGGGTAGGAATATGCCTTTAATGGAGGGTAATCGATGGGTTGTAATATAACATCATAATTAAATAATAATTTATTTTTGCAGATTGATTGGTTTGCTCTTATACCCATCATATATTATACGCTATAAAAATACTATACTACAAGACAAAGAAGGAAGAGAATGGTAACATTGCATAAAATACCTACGCTTATAAAGGCCTGCGAGCTGAGGAAAGTTTGTTTGAAATAGTAACCTTGTTTCAAAGGAGAAAAAAAGAGTTTTTTTCACAATTAAAATGATTCAGCTAGAATAATTTGTACTTGTCGTCCGATTTCTGTTGGGAAACCAGATTATATCGGAGTAAAGGAATTATTAATTAGTTCAAAACATTATTGAAAACCTTCGGTAGTATTTTTCTCGCAAACAAAGAAAGTCTTGTGAGTACCACAATTAAAATTATTCAGCTGGTATAATTTAGGCTCGTCGTTTTTCTGGTGGAGGAACCCGCAGTGGTGGCCTCCGGATGGTTGATCGGGGAGCCAGTCGCTGTAGCCCGCATCTGAGAGGGTGTTGCCTGCAAAGTACGAACATAATCAGTCTTACAAAATAATTTTCAGATCATAATGCGAAAAAAAAATACTTTGAATAAAATGCTTTCATGGTAATCGATTATAGAAAAAATCTCCAAAACTTGCAATAGCACAAAGTGCGTGGTGAACCAAACGTATCACTTTTATACGATATGCTTAAGCTTATTGCAGTGCTTTGGAGGAACGAGCTGCAAGCTTCATTAATACCGTGTAGAGATGACCGCATTGCTGGTATTCAGGTCAGACCAACGGAGGGACGATAAGCATACCGAGTATCTATATGTTGGAATGTCATGCGGACAACCTTACCGACTTCACCGACTACCTTTCCAAAATATATTCGATCATTCAAGATGACAAACACTCTGAAACCATTGTTATGGGAGATTTCAACGTTCACCCATCCTCGATATTCGGGAAAGAACTCTCTCATTTCCACACCGAAAATAACTTTATTTTTATATTTTTTTATATTAACTCCACACAGGAGGCCCTGAAGAAAATAATTTCCCTCAGGGCCTATGACTTCTTTGGGGATGCTGTGTGGAGGGTCTTTTTGTGGAGAGGAAGGAGTGAACATGGGTCTTGAAGAGTCCCATGTTGTAGGAGGGAGGAAACACAGAGGCCGGCAGTTCATTCCACAGCCGAGCTGTTGAACTTAAGAACGAATCGTAGAAGCGATCCGTTCTCATGTGACAAATGTCAACCGAGTTAACTTTTGTTGTCTTCTTAGTGTTAAAAAAAGAATATAACTTGTGGATGATTTATCCTTTATTAATTAATTTAAACAATACAACTTAAAATATGTAAGTACAATTTCAAAGGGAAACTATTAAGTGAACAATACGACAAGCAAGTGCTTGGATTCGATACACGGAATAGAGTGTCGTCTGGAAGCTGGAGTTGGGGTTTATATAGTCCATGCTGGTGCGGTGGAGTGGGGCGTCATCTTCCTATTTTCGGGCTGCGTGTCAAAGCGTCAATGTGTCATTCCGATAATGGGGTTATTGTACCAGTGCACGTGGAACACGTGGTCTTTCTTAAATCGATCCTTTGTTTTGGGATTGCTGCGCGTGTGGCCGCGTGTTGTTTTAAGTTCATCTAAATGTTCGTTTGTTTATTAATGGTCTTCTCCAAGTAGCCGTAGAAGGGTACGTGTTGATATGTCGTTTCAGGGATTGTGATTAGAGTATATCGTCCCGGTGATTGTCCTTGTCCGGATGCAACTGCTATCCATAAACTATTAAGGTTTAATAGTTTATTTTAGGCGAGATGAAGTGCTGGTTGTAATGGGCGTGCTGCGATGTCTTCCTGTAGGTGAGGGTCGTCTTGGGTGGTTAACTCTCCCCCCCTAAAATTGAAACTCCTTCGCACTGTGAAGAGTTTATATCTTCTCCAAAGGATATATCCGATGGCCGTAATTATCAAGCAGCTGGTAAGTGTGATGTGTATAGTTCCTTCAAATCCCGTCGTGGTGGTAGGGATATCGAATTCTCTGCGTGGTTCTTGTATTTCATCTACATGTAGGATGGGTAGTTTTAGTACATGTAATTCTTCCTTTGAATATGTGATGAGTAATGTTTCTTGGTTAACGATTCTTCCCATAGTGAAGGTTTTGCCTTGTATACTGCACTCGTCATTTGTTACAAGTACAGATTTGGAAATTACTATATTTTGTTGGTGTTGAGGGCATTGTGCTTGTAATGCTGTTGGTTCGTTGCGAAACAGGTACATCATATTATCTCCAATGACATGTGTATATTCTTCTGGACATATAATCTGGCGTAGACTACAGTTTTGTTCGCTGTGGTTTTCTAGTACGGTAGTTGTGCAGTCATCAATAGAGTTGAGTTCCTTGTTGCATATGCTGAGGCTGTCTGTAATAACTTGGCACTTGTGTGCATTATACATCTGCTTTCCATCTCTCAATAATCGTCTCGGTAGGAGGTGGGGTTGGAAACATTTATTGTTAGTTTTGGAAATGATGGGAATTATTTCGTTATACATATAAACGGTGCGTTCTACTAAAGTTAGAGAGAGAATAAAGTGTAAAGTTTGTTTAACTTTAACGAATTTAACTTGCAAAAAGCGTTGAATAATATCAAAATCTTTAGAAGGTAGTTGTTCAGGATTTACATGTGAAATAGATTCCATAAATACCTTCGGTTTTATAATGCTAGGGTGGTACATTCCATGAGAGGCAAACGTGATAGCTTCCGTAATTCTAGTTATTAACTCGGTAATAGTTTCCGTCTGATAAATCAAATGTGTAATCAATCAACAAGTCTGTTTTATCTTCATAATGGTCATGGCTCATTTGAGACCAAAGTACCAATTGATTATGTTTTAGTTTGCCGTAATAATCCTCCAATGTTCTTGAACTCAACGAGATTCTCTTTTCATTTATATTTTGGTTAGTTTCAATTCGTTGCACTAATTTATCCAAATCATTATCATCTAAGTTTCCCGTAATTCCTTTAATTATTGAACCGAGTCCGTTTATTAGGCCTCTTTTATTCCTATTTATAACTAAATTATCAATTATCTGATTATTATGATCTATTAAATATTTCAAACGTTCTAATCCTACGTGTGGTAAGGTTACATTGTTACATTCTATAAGTTTATCGTAATTAATTCCTAGTTGTTGCGATTGTTCAATTAGTTTAGATAAATCTAGGGTATGAATGACGTGCCACTGTCCTTCGACGGCTCGTGCATTTCCCAGGGGCGCGACGATGAAGTGCTCATTGTCTGCTAATTGGCGGATCCGTAGCGCTTGCGTCATGGCCGTCAGCCTGAAACAATTTAACACTGTCTTTGTGAATTGTTGTTAGGCCTCTCAGACTTTTATATTCAAGTACATTATGTGGTAGTATTTTAGTAATAGTGAACGGTCCTTTAAATTTATTTTTATGTTTACCCCGTGCGGTAACCTTTATAAGTATCTGTTGTCCCACGGACATTTCTTGCTGCGTACGTGTTTTGTTTACTCGTTCGCGTGTTTTATTTTTTGTTTTATGCTGTAAATCATGTATCAATTTTTTGAGTTCTTTACATTGATTTGCGTGGTCGGCTACGTAGCTTTGGGTAATCACACCATTAGGTTGTGGTACTCTGTTCCCATGACAAAAGTGTACCTCGTTTGGTGTATGTTTAGTTACACCATGTATGTTATTATTATAAGCATTCAAGGCTAAATTAATTTGGGTTTCGGATGTTACGTTCGGTATTGCCGTGCGTATTAATCTCAATATTTCTGTCAGAGTGGAGTGAAAGCGTTCTATATCAGCTTTTGATTGTGAATGACCAGTAGTAGTCACATGTGTTTTAATATTGTACGTTTCTAATAACTCTCGTGTCGTAGTGGACGTGAACGTGGTTTCACGATCTAAATGTATTTCTTTCGGTATACCGATTAACGAAAATATTTTAACAAGTATTTCACATATGGCGACATTGTTGTCGACAGTGATTAAAGTACAAGATGCCCATTTAGAGAATCTATCTACAATGGTTAAGAATTTTTGACGTCCGAAATGGTAAGTATCAATCTGCCATATTTCCATTGGACAATTGGGGGTAACGGTAGCCTCTAATGGGGCAGACTTTGGGTGTCTTTCGTATTTAGAGTTTTGACATATTATACATGTTTTTAAAAAATCTTTTATTTTGGTCCGCATGTTATTGAAATAGTGCGTCCGTTTTATTTTACTAAGTAAGGCATCTAGGCCCATATGACGTTGGTTCTCGATATGCGTCGAACGAATTACTTCTTTTTGTTCTTCTAAATTTATGGGTTCAATCTTAACATTTGTGAAACGTATTAATTTTAACGAGTTCTTATCAATATTTTTTCTATAGCATTCGCTTAAACACTCATATAGTCTATCATTATTTATAATTACTGCGTATTTATCCTTATCTAAACATGTTTTAATCAATTTTAAAAATACCGCTTCCGCATTTGCTAAAGGAATGCACCATACAAGGTCCGTACCTTTTTCTTTAGCTCTTAAACTATTCTTCTCAATATCGCTTAATTCGATAAAAATCCTATTCATACGCGGGGGTGGGTGTTCGTTACGAATTGGGATTCCACCCTCATGGTCATCCACATTGCTATGCACGGTGTCAGTGACACTCTGGGCACCCGAGGTGGCTTCTACTCGTAATGAATCGTGCTCCTCACCGTCCTCACTATAATGAATTTCGACCCTTGAAAGTGCGTCGGCTACATGATTATTACAACCTCGCTTATGTCTAATTGTATAATCATATTCTTGGAGTTTAAGTCTCCACCTAGTAAGTTTAGCATTGGGTTCTTTCAATTTGGTTAACCATACTAACGGTTGATGATCCGTTTCTATAATAAAATGTTTACCATAAATATACGGACGGAATTGCTGGAGGGACCATAGTATACCAAGCAATTCTTTTTCCGTCGTATTATACTTGGTTTCCGTTTTCGACAGTGTCCTAGAAATATAGGCAATAGGTTGAGATTTTTGGCTCAACACAGCCCCCAGAGCAATGTTACTTGCATCTGTGGTTACAGTGAATTCTTCGTTAAAGTCGGGATATTTTAATATTGGGGCATTCATCAGTAATTCTTTACATAGCCTAAATGCATTTAAAAACTTTTCGTCTTGGTTATTTATTTTTACGTTTTTTCGGGTACATTCTGTGAGTGGTTTCGTCACTCTGCTTAAATTTGGGGCGAATTTACGGTAGTAACCGATTAGTCCTAGAAAAGATTTTATATCCCTGACTGTCTTTGGTAAGGGAAATTTTCTTATAGCATCAAGTTTTGCGGGATCAGGTTGCAGTCCATCACCATTAAGAATATGGCCTAAGAATTTAATTTCTTCCTTGACAAATTCACATTTATTGATATTTATTTTTAAATTTGCTTCCCGCAGGGCGTTGAAAACTATTTCTAAGCGCCTGAGGTGTTCTTCTTCGTCGTTGGCATATACTATAACGTCATCTAAATATACCAAACATATTTTCCCTATGTATTTACGTAATACATTATTCATCATACGCTGAAATGAAGCAGGAGCATTTTTTAATCCGAATGGCATTCTAACAAATTCGTAGTGTTGATTAGGAATAGTGAATGCTGTCTTTTCTATGTCTTGATCAGACATTTTGATCTGGTGGTACCCACTTGTCAGATCTAAAGTTGAAAAGTATTTATTACCATGTAACTGTGAAAAAATGTCTTCGATGTTTGGGAGCGGAAACTTGTCACTACGTGTCTGTTCGTTGAGTTTCCGATAGTCTATGACCATCCTCCACTTTTTTATACCCGATTGGTCGAGTTTTTTCTCGACGATGTGGACAGGGCTTGCCCAAGGCGAATCGCTTGGTCGGATGATTCCATCCTTCAGAAGTTGAGTGACTTGTCTTTCAACTTCAAGCCTCTGTTCGTACGGTAATCGATAAGCGCGTTGATACACGGGCTCTTCTTTAAGTAATTTTATTTCATGTTTTACATGAGGTGAGCAATTAACTACCAGTTCTTCAGAGAATAAATCCCTATTTTTCTCCAATAACTCATCAAGTTTACTCATATCCATTACATGGAACAACTGAACTTGTTTGGTTGGAGTTTTTAAAATATTATTTGAGTTGTTTAAAATTAATGTTGCATTCATTAATTTTAACATATCTATTCCCATTAACACATCGTATTTATGGGAAAAGTCAAAAATATAAAAACGCATTTCAGCCTTATTATTGCCGAATACTTTTTTCCAAAATGGCGTCACGACTGTACCTCTATGGGCGGTCGTAGAGTGCGCTGTTTGTACAGTAAACTCTTCATTTATATATCTACAGTCACGAAACAATCTATTATATACATTTTTAGTCATGAATGATTTGGAGCTTCCCGTATCAATCAGAATTTTCATATTTAATGGCGCTACTATATATGGTAGGCCATTATTGATATGATTCAGGTGGATTAGGTTTTTCGGGGAGATTCTTGGTCTTCCCAAAAATCCGGCCGTTCCT
Source organism: Hesperophylax consimilis (assembly GCF_061612785.1). Taxonomy (NCBI): domain Eukaryota; kingdom Metazoa; phylum Arthropoda; class Insecta; order Trichoptera; family Limnephilidae; genus Hesperophylax; species Hesperophylax consimilis. Next base: position 9,069,742 of record NC_142856.1, on the reverse strand, counting down.
GATCATTGCTGTCGGTATAGAATAGCTCCTGCGCCGTACGTCCGTTGCCGAGGTCGATGACCGGGCCTTTAGGAGGTCGGGACATTGGGGCCGTTCTCATACTGACATCACCGGCACGTGTCTGGTGCGTATTAAAATTGTTGTTGTTATTTCCGTGCCACGGGCGGTTTTGTCCGAACTTATTATTATGCGTTTGGTTATTATTATGCCACGGTTTATTATTATAATTATTGTGATTAAAATTATTATGTGGTTTGAACGAGCTTTGCGTTTGCGGAGTAAAAGGTTTATTTGATTGTTGTCCTGGCCGCATAAAATTAGATGGTCCTGCTTGTGGAAACACAAGATTTTGTTTAGACCGCTGGTGGAGCTCGCCATGGGCCTCCAACATTCTTATTTCTGTGCACAGGGCATCATAATTTTTTGTTAAGTTTGCGCATTTAATGTGCGTTGGCATGAGGTTTAATAAAGTATTTCGAGCCGTATCTTTGTATGGTTCCATCAATATGTGAGCACTAGGCCCTCCATATTGATCGGAAATTTTAATTTTAATCGAAAAGAGAATTTGGTTGATCTCATGGATCGTTGAGGAGAAATCCTTCTGACCGCGGTTGAAGTTTATCAATTCTGTTTGTAATAACGTCACAGACTTATTGTCCCCACATTCGTTTTTCAATGTTTCTAATATTGTTTCAATATTGTTATCATGATCGCTCATGAGAATTACGTGAAGTGCTTTCCCACGTAATCTTGAGATTATTTTCTCAACATTATTTGGCGTATTGCCGTTTCGAGTAATATACCCCCTGGCTGATTTTATAAATAAATTAATATCTTGGGGAGAGCCACTGTACTCCAATATCGATTCCGAGTATTGGGGAGCGGGCCTCTCATTTGGCTGTGCCATTTTAATAAATTAGAAATATACGAAGTGACTTTTAATTAGAAAAAAAAATAGTTTTCTCTCTAACCTTTTGGATAAGGAAGGGAAGGGATCTATCGTACGTATGGGATAGACGATCAATTGAAAAATGTACTCACAGAAGTATTGATGCGATGATCTTCATTGCCTAGTTAACGAATTTGTTTGGTGTGTGGTCCTCTTCGCGTCGAGATATTAAAGAATATCTAAGAAGTCCTGGCTACGGCCAAGTTTAACAGCTTCTTCGAAATGCCCCACGTTGGGCGCCAGTTAACTTTTGTTGTCTTCTTAGTGTTAAAAAAAGAATATAACTTGTGGATGATTTATCCTTTATTAATTAATTTAAACAATACAACTTAAAATATGTAAGTACAATTTCAAAGGGAAACTATTAAGTGAACAATACGACAAGCAAGTGCTTGGATTCGATACACGGAATAGAGTGTCGTCTGGAAGCTGGAGTTGGGGTTTATATAGTCCATGCTGGTGCGGTGGAGTGGGGCGTCATCTTCCTATTTTCGGGCTGCGTGTCAAAGCGTCAATGTGTCATTCCGATAATGGGGTTATTGTACCAGTGCACGTGGAACACGTGGTCTTTCTTAAATCGATCCTTTGTTTTGGGATTGCTGCGCGTGTGGCCGCGTGTTGTTTTAAGTTCATCTAAATGTTCGTTTGTTTATTAATGGTCTTCTCCAAGTAGCCGTAGAAGGGTACGTGTTGATATGTCGTTTCAGGGATTGTGATTAGAGTATATCGTCCCGGTGATTGTCCTTGTCCGGATGCAACTGCTATCCATAAACTATTAAGGTTTAATAGTTTATTTTAGGCGAGATGAAGTGCTGGTTGTAATGGGCGTGCTGCGATGTCTTCCTGTAGGTGAGGGTCGTCTTGGGTGGTTAACTACCGTGTACAAATGTTGGGCGCGCGTTTGGCGTGTATCCCGACTATGCACCGGTGCCGAAGGGATCAATGACGCTAGTTCCTCAGAGCATCTTCCATTGTAATACCAATAGAACAAGGACAGCATACCTACCTGACGCCTGTGCTCTAAAGATTGCAGACCGTTTGTTAAGATTGGGGAATCTATCAAACGGACCGCCCGTTTCTGCACAGAGTCAAGGGTTTTTTTCAGGTATTTAGGGGCTCCGGACCAGAGATGGCTGCCAAATTCGACAGTAGGGCGCACTTGCGATTTGTACAGGGTCAGCAGTTGTGTACTATTAAAGTACCTGCGGGCCCTGTACAGTACGCCCAGCTTCTGAGAGGCCAACTTTACTCTGGCTTCGATGGAGCCCACGTACCTGAGCTGGTCACTTATAGTTACACCAATCAATGGAAGGCCTGTTCGGAAGATTACTTCCGTTGAAGGAGACTAGATTATCATTTGGATCCCTTTTAGACTACAGTTGTATCGATATCGAAAGAATACCGAATAACACATATTGATATATTAACGATGCACACAATACCACTTTCTGACTCGATCACTGTAAATGCACTAAAAATCTGTACAAAATAAATAGTCTGAAAATAGACTACGAAACCGACTGGTCTGATTACCGGTCGACATCTTGCGTTATCGCTTCTAAAAACCTAAAATGCTAAAAACCTAAGAATCATATTTGAATTTCAAAGATACAGCAGCGCATCAACAAAGCTTACAGTATTAGGACTAAATGGATTTTCCGGCCTGATGAGACACCGGGTCGCTGGAGCCAGGATGCGGCTAATGGCCTACGTCAACACGTTGCCTACCAGCACCAGACGCCACTTCTCAGTGAGCGCTGGGCCCAAGCTCACTCAAGACCACGCCCTGTATAGTTGTACTCTGTTGTTAATTTATTCTTCTTCATCATTTTTCACATATTTATTGTGTTGGATATAGTCACACTATGCCTATATATTATCTATGCCCAAGGTTGTCTTTGCTTCAAAACTTCTTCTTGTCAAGCACTTGTAAACGATTGTTAACAAAAATGGTTTATTAAACTCAACAAAATTATAATCATGTTCTTATTACTCCACATTATAACATATTGTACAAAAAATATGTATATCTATATGGGACGTGTAGGATTGAACTAACCTCCCCATATCTTGGAATAAAAATTATTATAATTATTAAATATAAAAATATAAATATGTATTGTATTGTGGTATCTCACAAGAAGCTTAAAAGCTTATTAAAACAAGAGAACTATCCTGTTCGTGTGGTGCACAACCAAGGGAACTCTCTCATCTCTTTGGTGTAAAACCAAGGGAACTATCCTATACTTATAGTATACAACCAAGATAATTATACTGTATATATGGTGTAAAATAAGGAAACTATCCTGTTGTATGGTGAACAATCAAGAGAACTTTCTGTGTGTATGGTGTACACACAGTGTAGTTAGCACGTCGAGGCAATTAACAAAGAAGACAAATTCGTCTAATGTCCAGGATGATATTAATTTTTCCAGCTTTATTGACAAAAAATAATCTGTGTTCGTTGGGCATATAATCTAGGGATATTTTTTTATCGACAATTAAAAAAATCTTTTGTATTATAGGAATAGCAATGCGCGGCTATCAATATCTTTTATAGTACAGTGTGTTAACGGTTCACTGGATTTAGTGGAAGAGTGCTCAGCGACACGCGTTCGAGCCTTGTTAATTATTTTGTCGCAATTAAAAATGCAGTCTTTGTCACATATTATACCGTACAAACGTTCATTTCATAAGACTTATGCAATGCATGGGAAAGAAATAAAAAATCAGAATGTTGTTTTTACCATCGATTGTCCTAAATTCTGGCCCATTAGACGCCAAGTTTGTAAATCCCACCGCGAACTTGTCAATCTCAAATTTGCCCAGCGATTTTCTATCAGGATTCTCTAGGAACCTGTTCGTGACGAATTGGGCTTCATCAGCGCTGTTTAGGATAACGAGGTGCGCTTGTTCGGCTGCGCAAACTTCGAACGCGTCAAGCCAGGAAGCGAGCTTAGGGTGAAGTTTGTAACAGCTCTCTGGTTTCGATGGATAATGTTTGTATCCTGTAACAAATTTGGCAATTAATTTATTACTGATTGTTTGGAATGTGAAAATTATTTCTAAAAAGTAATGCGTAGAAAAAATTCATCACTGGTTTATAACCTAGATGAGTCAGGTGTTATTAATTATATAAAAAAACTCTACTAATACATTTAGTTACTTTATTATTAGTCAAATAATTAAATTTAATTATTTAAAAAATAAAACCTCAGCACGGAAGATTCAAGTGAGGTTATCATTTTCTCTACTTTAAATAAGAAAAGAAAATAATAAAACATTTATTATTTCTTTGGATCTTAACTCACAAAGGGCGTTAGTTGATCTATTAAGGGGGGAACTGCCTCCACGGGGAATAATTAAAGCAGTTGAAAGTGAAATGAATATCTGTCGTGATGTGAAGAGCACCAAAAAACTCCGATATAGTGCCCCCTAGAGATTGGGAGTGAATGGATCATATACGGGGTACCAAGTTTTAGAAACCAGGAAGCATCGCCGAATGTCCATTTACAACGTCAAAAGGGTAAGGTAAAACAAGGGGAGTTTTTATTATTATTATTATTATGTAATGAGCAGGCAGCATTCTGCTGATGTGCTCATATCTGATTTCAAAACAAGTTTGACAGTAATTGAGTTGTTTTAAGTTTGAACTAAGTCCTTTCTTCTCTCCAAATACGAATCCAATAGAGCTTTGAATAGATTTATATTTGTTGCATCGATGACATGTTGTGGGAGTTTGTTCCAAGCATCCACTACTCTATTTGCAAGTAAGAGTTTTCTAGGATTAGATGCAAAAGACGTTTTGGTAATTTTTTTTGAGTGTCCACAGAGATTTATATTTTTATTAGTAGTGAAGATCTCTTGGATGCCAGGGCAACTGTAATGTCCAGATTAAATTTTGAAAGTCTCGATCAAGTCACCCCTTTCTCTTCTTTCTTGTAAGGTTAGTAATCTTAGTTCCTTGAGTCTATCTTCGTATCGTAGATCTTTCAGAGCTCTTGGTATTTTAGTGAAACGTCTCTGTACTCTCTCTAACAGATTTATATCCTTTGCGAAGTAAGGACTCCATATTTGGAAAGCATATTCCAGGAGAGGTCGCACATATGTTTTATATATTTTTAACATCATGTCCGGTGTAAGGTCAAGGAAGGTTTTCCTGATTAGATATGTTAGTGAATTTGCTCTTTTCACAATTCCAGCGATGTGTGGTTCCCATTTCAAGTCCTGTGATATGGTAACTCCTAAGTCTTGTTGTAATGTCACTGGTTTTAGAAGTGTTCCATTAAGTTTGTAGGCAAGTGTAGGGTTAGTTTTTCCAACATGTAGGACAGCGCATTTTTCGACATTGAGTTTTAGAAGCCAATCATTTGTTCATTGATATATTTCGATTAAATCGTTTTGCAGTTGGTTGTGATGAGTGTGTGGGTTGGCAAAGAATTTTGTATCATCTGCAAAGCAGCTGGAGTCTGATTTTATTATAGTATGCAGGTCCGTGATGTACAAAATAAACAGAACTGGACCGAGAACTGATCCTTGAGGGACACCACTGGTCACATTTCGCTCAGATGACAGTTGGTTGCTAATTCGAACTTTATTATTATTATTATGTAATGAGCAGGCAGCATTCTGCTAATGCGCTCATATCTGATTTTCAACAAGTTTGACAGTAATTGAGTTGTTTTTTTGTAATTTTCTCTCAGTGAGGAAGAATTTGATCCATTCGAGAAGTCGTCCTCTTATGCCTAGGAATTTAAGTTTAGCCAACACGCCAAATATATTCGGGATACACGCCAAACGCGCTCCCAACGTTTGTACACGGTTGATATTTGTCACATGAGAACGGGTCGCTTCTACGATTCGTTCTTAAGTTCAACAGCTCGGCTGTGGAACGAACTGCCGGCCTCTGTGTTTCCTCCCTCCTACAACATGGGACTCTTCCAGACCCATCTTCACTCCTTCCTCTCCACAAAAAAACCCTCCACACATATAAAGATATATAGACAAAGACATAGGCCCTGAGGGAAATTATTTTCTTCAGGGCCTCCTGTGTGGAGTTAATATAAAAAAAAAATATAAAAAAACTGTCTATCGGTTGGAACAGTATCGAAGGCTTTCTCGAAGTCGAGATAAATTACGTCAGTGGGAATCCGTTTGTCCCACTCGTTTTTCCAGTAATCTATGTTAAGAATGAAATTGGTAATCGTGGATCTTTTTGGCACAAATCCATGTTGTTTGTTTGAGATTATGTGAAGTTTGATCAGGAATGAGCGTATCTCGTCCACTATTATTCTTTCCATGGTTTTGCAGATAATACTAGTCAAGCTTATAGGTCTTTAATTTGCTGGTTTGAGTATTTCACCTTTTTTGTAGATGGGTGTAATTATAGCTCTCTTCCAATCTTTAGGGAGTTTCCCATCTAAAAAGGATTGTTGCATAACCAGAGCTATGGGATGAATGAGAGTTGCTGCACACTTTTTGAGAACAATAGCAGGAATACTATCAGAGCCAGTAGCGCTATCTTCTCGTAACCCCTTCAAAATATTCTCAACTGCTGATGGAGTGAATTTTATTTCGCATAGTTAACTGTCTACATACACATCTTGACTAATAGTTGGTATACTGGCGTCTGGTTCATTGATATAGGTTTTTTCAAATTGTGTTGCAAGGATCTTCGCTATGTCTATCTCGCTGGTAACTGTTTACGTTTTTCTGGTATTTCTTAGTTGCGACACGAGGTAGTTATTTTTCAGTTAATATTCTCTGTAATACTCATTTTCAATCTCATTTACATTCCCCATGTGTTTTCTGGATAATCTATAACCATCCCAGGCTTTCTTTTTCTCTTTAATCAATGCTAGTATGTGTTTGTCGATCCAAGGTTTGTTCTTATTGTGGTTTTTATTGCCTTTGAATAGTGGTATTTTTGACACAATCTTCTCTTCAAACATGTTTGTAAAAAAGTTCCACTTTTCTTCAGTTGTAGTGGTTTCCACGAGAGACCACATTATATCACGAGTGCTTCAGGTTTCATTTATTTTATTATAATCTGCTATGTGATAGTTGGGTCTTGGCTTCTTGCCTCTCGGGCCAGAGGATCCGTTGTTATGGCTGGTACTTACTTGTAGAGTTGACAACAAACATATATGGTCACTTTTGCCTTATGTGCTAGATATTTTATATCAGTAATGAGATGTTCATCATTGCACAGGACTAAGTCCAATAGAGATGGGGTATTGTTGTCCCTGTATCTTGTAGGTTTATCTACCAATTACCAATAGTTACTGTTCAAGTACATATCCTCAAATAAGGCCTCGGGGCTGTTTGAATTACGCACTTCTGTAATGGGCCATACCAATTTGGAATAATTGAAGTCTCCAAGAATTATTACGTTTGACATGTCAGCTATTCTTTTTAATTGGTGTAATAGTTTTTGGTGGTTTACGTACGATACATTTGGTGGGCAGTAGACACCAGCTAGGATAGTTTTGAGATGGTCTATTTGCATGTCAATGAATAATGCGTCAATTTGTGGGTAATTACTAGAACTGTATTCCAGGGCTTTGTTCACCTTGGCTGAGATTGTCAGTCCTTTTCTTTACATATATTGCTACACCACCTCCTCGTTTTTCGTGTGGAAGAGTGTGTAATCCGGAAGATCCACTAACGTATCTGGTATTTCTGCCTTTAGCCACGTTTCTGTCACTATTAGTAAGTTAAAAGGTTTATTTGTGCAATAAACAAGATCAAATTTCCGTGTGAGAGAGCATAGGTTCGTATACAGTATTGAGATATTGACAATGTAATTATATACATGTTTTTTGGAATTTTTATAATTTTAGGGCATCCTTTGATGTATTTGATTGTCAATTCCTTCTCCCCCTTTTCTGTTCTTTGATGCAGCTAATTCCTTAAATCAATTAAATGCTGCCGTTGCATCGGAGTTTGATCCGATTTGATTGAGTTTGATTTATGCACAATGGGCCATTCTGAATGATTTGATTTTAATTATAAATAGAAATTCGTACCAGGATCAGAAGCTCCACAATATGTACATGCTTTTGGATTTAAAATATGCTGCTCGCATATGAACAAGAGTGATGATTCACATGGTATATCTTTCAGCTGGAAGAATCCTGACGGGGTGTGCTGGAAGAGCGCCCCGCATCGATGCTTTCGTTTGGAGGGGCTTCCGGGGCCCCAGTCGCTGTAGCCTGCCTCCAAAAGGGTATTGCCTGAAAAATCCAGACGTTACAGTACAGACATTAGATAAGAAATAAAATATTTATCGTATTAGTGTCAGTAGAAATATATATGTGTATATATTTTTTGACATTAGCTCAACACATGCCTACCTCATCTTTGGAGATATTGGGTGGAGGGTATTTTTAAGGAAAAGAAGAAGAATATAAATAATCTGGGGGCAGTGTGTCCAGGACTGATGGACGAATGAATCTATTCCTTACATTATGATGCAAGACAACGGGTTGAGAAATTGGGGCTAAACAGGCCAGAGACCTCCCACAATCAGTGTCTCCTGATCCGGCCCCTCACGGAGTAGGTAGGCAGATGCCTCCGCCACCAAGACCTAGACAAACTTCACCCCATTAACTCAATGAAAACCCTTGCTAAGTCACCAATCGTAGCGAACCATTTGGAGTGCCTTATGGCAGAGGCGTTGGTTATCCAATGAATGGTTCCCGCGGTACCCGGCTTGCCAACAATATTTGTTTTAAAAGAAAGACGAACATGCCTGGATTAAGAATGAGCTGAAAATAATTTAATCACAGTGAGCGGAAAATGTTGCTGGTGTCCGATTGAAGGACTTAGGAATTGAACCTGGTGGGATCCAAATGCGTTGATAACTCAGCCACTAATCAGTCAGCGGTCAATTTGAACATTTAAGTTTCATCGAATCGTTTCCCCATTATAGAAATATTGTGATGCTAAGGATAAGTAGGGTAAAGGTAAAGTTAAGTACTTAGTGAAGTACTAAGATTTAGGGCGGCTTGCACCATAAGTTAAATTTGGTTTAAATATCATTTTAAACACATTATATGATTTAAGTCGACTTGGCGTCTTGCACCACAAAGTTTAATTCGTTAAATGCGTTTAAAGAACTGTCAAAGTTAAATACCCAAAATGGGCTGTTTAACGGAGTTAAACGTGTTTAGCCCTACTCATAAAGCAGTAATGTCAAATTTTTTTAGTTTATCCCTTCGATTTCTGATTGTGGTTAAAATCTATCTCATTTTAATTTGTATTCACAATGAACATTTGGGATTTGTTTTCTCACGATGATTGAGAAATTATAAAATTATGGAAATTATAAATAAATTATACTTATACATATAAGTAGACCGTTTATAGTCAGAGAAGTAAACACAAGAATAAATTTATTTGAAACACTCAGTGCCAGGAAGTTTCAAAGAAGATTTCGTCTCAATAAAGAAACGACATCATTATTAGTGCAAGAAATTGAACCTCAGTTAAAATTCAACACGAATAAATACATCAGCGAGGTGCTCGTAACTTGGAGCTAACACTCCTTATCGAGGAGTACTTTGCAAGGTTGTAAACTTCTAATCATACCTCATTCTTATAATACTTTAAAACAATATAATATGTAAAAGAAATAAAAAAACAAAATTACTCGGATAGTTGTTTTATTTTTAATTCCAACAACAGAAGCTCTTTTTGTCTTATTTCATCATTATGTCCATTTGTTTTAACTTTTTCTTCATAAAATAAATGAACACACTATTAAACCAGACACACAATCACAAAATATTTTGACACTTCAAGTAAAATGAAACATCGTAGCTGTTTTATTTACGCGTTAATGGCGGTAATCACGCGGTAACTGTTTTACCGACGCGTTAATGACGTTTAACTAAAATCGCCACCCAACTGCGTGGTGCAGGACGCAACTAAACGCATTTAAGTTAAATGTATTTAGGATCTTAAATATGTTTAGTTAAATAAAATTTAAGATTAAATTTGCGATAGTTGGTGCAAGTCGCCCTAAGTACTTGAACATTTGATTTTGGTCACATCAGCGTTCTATTTCTAAATAATGAATTAGAGTGAACATTTTTAATGCGCAAACTAATTGAATAACCCAAATGTGTACGCAGTTAAATGACTGTTTCCGTGATAACATTGCTCTCCCTGAGAAATTGTGAGAGTCTTGAAAAATAATTCACTTATTGAATATGGAAAAATAGTGTTCATCCTTACCATAAATTGTCCTGTATTCCTCTGTATTCATTAAATCATTAAAGCCCACCATAAAGCCGTTCTTATTAAAGTTACACAGCTGTGAATTAGCATTGGTATATGCCATGAATATGTCTGCACTAAGTTTGGCTTCCTCTGCGCTGTTTAGGATGATGAGATGCGCTTGTTCGGCAGCACACTTTTTGAACGCGTCGTTCCAAGACGAAGCCTTGGTGTGAAGTTTATAACAGCTGCTTGGCATCGATCCATACTTTTTATATCCTGTAACAAATTGTATGAAAAACAGGTGTTTGATGTAGAATACCAATAAGTTTTCCTCGGGCAACTTAATGTACTTACCCATTACAATCTATCGGTTAACAACGCGGACATAATTGTGAAATTTTCTTTAATTATATTAAAAGTAAACAATAAAAATACAATACGAAATTACGTAATGTTTCGAATAAAATGTTTCGGATGAAAGGCAATTAGTTTTAAACTCAACCATATTGTTTTCCTTAGTGTACAAAATATTTTTTTCTTATGAACAGATCACACTTTGCGGTTTAGTATTTATCGTTTGATACATTTTTGCTTTATGAAAAAAGCCATTTTTAAAAGCTTTTTTTCTTTTTGCATTTATGTTTTTGTAGAGAGTTTTAACATGATTTTCGACTACCACCCCTGTGGCAAAGGCATATTCCCGAATTATGGTAGCCAAATTTAAAATGTATATTGTAATCTTGTTGATATTATATATATATATAATACATGTTGATATATTGTATCGAACAAGAAAACATGATTTTATAGCATTTAATATTATAAAATTTGCCAGTTGAAAAATGCATCAAAATAATCGGTTACTAGGCGATTCAAGCAGAAAAAAAAGAATATTGAAAACCTGAAGCTATATCATGCCATATTAAAATAATTACTAATATAAAAATTATTAAAATATATATATATATTTTTTTTATTTATTTTTTTTTATTTTTTTAATTTTTTTTTTTTAAAGAAAGACAAACATTCCCACGTTACGAATAACCCAACAATGTTTGAAAATCTCCTACTACCACCACAGAAAGCCGAAAATGTTGCTTGTGTTGTGATGGAGGACTTAGCCAGCCGAGGAATCGAACACGCGACGCTCGGGTGAGACCCAAGCGCCATGCCCACTCAACCACTGACCGGTCGAATTGTCATCTTGTTGTAATTTTATACAGATATATTATAATATACTGTTTTGTTAAATACAATGTATTATTAGTTGTCAGAAAATCGAAGACGAGGATGTTGTGGCCATAACTCTCTTCGTTTTCTATTTTCCTGGCGCTCGAACTGCGCCCAGCTAGGTGCTCCTTGGTGCTCATATTATGAATGACAGGTGCGGGGAGCGGCGTGAAGTTAATATTTATGTTGAGCTTCCGACGTTGGGACCCACTTACATTTTTGTATCCTTATTTATTATTTTTATAAAAATGCTGGAGGAAAGTAGTTTGGCTGATATTTCTTCAAGAGGATCATTTTATGAATGATGGTTTCGTCGGCTTACGTGATCATAGTCCCATACCTCGGTAGTCCCATAACCCAGAAATTTCAATATTCTCAGTACCTCATTAATCTCGGATCTCAGACAACAATCGCCAACTCCTCTCTTCGCGACTCTATGCCCTGCCTGAATCTACTCTGACTTCTGTAGTCCCTGGATACCCGACCGCAGCCGCGAGCTCGCACCCAGGACCATGCCAATCATAAACACGGACGTAGCGGCTACCCCAGGACTGAACGGCTCCCTATTTTACTGTCTATGTGAGAGACGTGAGAATGTCTTACAATTAGTGTAATGTGGAAATCTATAAATAGTTTCTCCGTTAAGTAAATTGCACACGTATGAACAAATAATAATAAAAATAATTGGAAAATTTATATATCGCCGTTTTTGTGAAAAATCACCTCAACGGCGTTCCTTGTAGTTCACCATTATTCTTTTTAAAAATTATCCTGGGATAAATTAAGTAAGGTCTCTTATTTTTTGTTATTAAAAAACCAATAAATAATTATGTTATGATCATTATTACATCTTTTAAAGATTGAACATTGTTCTTTACAATCGCCATTTCGGTCGACGCATTTTTATGTTGCAATTTTTGAATACCGATGTCACACCGACTTGCTGCTATTACCTTACCTTCTGCACTGGCTAAATTCCTAGACAATTTGAGACGCGTTCGGGTGCGTGTTTTGATCGATACGGAAACTGAAATTTCATTAATGTCTGAAAAATTATATAATATTTTGGGATTAGAGTCAAAGAAATGGATAAGTACTATTAGAGGTCTCTACGACGTCACGGTTAAAAATATTAAAGGACTTGTAAAATATATTCAATTCATATCAATGCTGTTGCATTGAATGCAATGAATCCGGCTTAAAACCGGATCCACAATAGAGAAGTGGTAGGGTTACATTTGTTCAGGAAACATCTTGTTCATTAAAAAAAATAAAACGTGTATGGGATCCTGAGAAAGATGTCCTTTCGTATTCAGTGAAAGAAAAAATACGGTATTTTCAAAACATGCAATACCCGTTTTTTTTGTTTGACAAAAATAATTTACCCCGCGCCGCGCGCCGGCCGGCGGCTTTGAAACTCTCGTTTAATTTATAACAGAAAGTTTCCAATAATTCCACAATTCCACAAGGATTATAGTAAAATTTCGGAACTTCTCATACTTTATTACAATAAAGATTTGCACGCCGGACCACGAACCTTGCGATTCCTGATTTAACAAAATTACTGGATTGTATCTGCCTGTAATAAAATCAAGAATTTTGTTTCAAAATATGTGAGATGCGCGAGATTGCGGTCATCCCCGACAACCCCTCTCATGGCTAGAGACGCTTGTGTTATACCGAACCGCGTTTTCAGTCTTGTGGGTGTGTTTATGGGCAGTCCATATATCTTTAAGGTAAAAAAAAGAAGAGGTGCTAAGACAAGCAAGGCTTGTTTTGCAATTTTTTTCTACCTATCGACGAAGGCAATACATCTGGAGGTCCGCTCAGATCTCTCGTCTGAAGCCTTTATCGCTATCCTTGATAGGTTAGTCTCAAGTCGAGATATTTGTCAGTTTATTTATTTGGACTGTGGCACGAATTTTGTGGGGCTAAACGCCATTTAATATGTAAGCAAAGATTCTCAAATAATTGTCAAGGGAACATAAGAGTAGTAAAGAACCATTTAAAACGCGTCTTTAGCGATAATCCATTCACGTATGAAGATTTTTTTTTAAGTCGGAGGCGGCTTACTTACGTTCCCCGCGAGCACTTAGGCCATAGGCCCATTGTGCTATCTCCCATTTTACCTCATTCCCTTGCCAGTAACCCGGTCCCTTTTATGTAGTTCACCAGGGCTGTCATTGGATATGTGGCGATGTCTTCTGGTTCCACACTGTGTCTTCCAAGGTATCTGAGCCTTATTCCCAGCAGAGCGGGACATTGGCACCATAGGTGAATTGGAGTCTCTTCCTCCTCTTCACATTTCCTACAGATGTTGGTGTTTTCCACTCCCAACAGTTTCATGTGTCTCCTGAGATGGCAGTGTCCCGTTAATAGTCCTACCAGTTCCTTCAGTGAGTTTCTGTCCATATCGAGTAGTTGCCTGGTTCGGTTAGGGTCCGGTCCGTTTATGAGTACTTTAGATTGCCTCATTCCGGGTGCCTTCTTCCATTCCTTCCAGTGTTGGGATTTGACCCACCTCTTGATATGTAGTTTGGTGTGGCAAGCTGCTACTCCTACGGCCGGCTCGGATCCCGCAAGTGGTGCTTTCGCCCCTTTCCTTGCTAGTTCGTCAGCCCACTCGTTACCCTCAATACCTTTATGTCCTTATGAAAAATTTACTAATATATTAAATAAAAAAGCCATACTCAATTATCGACCGCTCTGTCAGACAGAGTGGTATCCTCTCATAGTTCCGTTCCGTTCCCCTTTAAATTTTTTCATTCACAAAAAACTCGCGGACCGAGAAAAATATTCCAAGAGCTATCGAAACACTATTGTTATTTTTTTTTATAATATGTTCAGGCTTTAAAATATGTAAATTATAAAATTCTTTCTTTGAATTTACAAAAAATTACCGTCGTAGATACCTGAATTACAACCACTAGAATCTGGTTGAGGTTGGTTTGATATCTTCCTCTCGCACATGAACAGGATTTGATTGCTACAAGTGTAGTCGTTCAGTTTGTTACCCCTTGTAACATCCATAGTGCCACAGTGTTCGTTACCATCATAGTTGTTGGGCTCCTCGGGCACCCATTCCGCGTAGCCCGCTTTCTCTAGTGTTTGTCCTATAATATTAACAAGATAAAAATAATTTAAGTTTAAATCGGTCAACTTTAAAGAAACTTCATGCCTGCTCCGCTGCGGAATTCATTTATAGCCTGTGTCATTAGATTAACACTCACTAGCCGCACAATGCACTTGAGTCGCTCCCAACTTTCAAATAATTGATTAAGCAGACAAAAGGTCGCAACACGATTAATGATTATAAGACAGTTCTCTATTGTGATTTGATTTATATCTACAATCTCTCTCCATGGCTATAAAAGTATTGTTACAATCAATTGTTTTATATAAATTTTATAATTCACATTCTTTTTTTACAAACTTTATTTATTTATTCCATATTACGCTGTCTCAGTAGAGGTAAAGTCACAAGGAGGAAATCCATATTTTTGTATTTCTTTGGCATTCACTATGTAACAATTTCTAGACATTTTTTTGTTTTTTTAATGTGTTTTATTATTCACAATGTACATTTTTTACGTATAAATACGTATAAAACGTAACAAATGTACATTGTGATTAATAAAACTCATTAAAAAACAGGAAATCCATAATTGATTTTATTTTGGCTATATAATACTTATGTACAAAATGTTTAAATGTAAACTGTCGATTTCCCTAGAATTAATAGATAAATAAATTAATAAATAAATAAAACGTTTATGAAATCAATTAACGCAACTTTAATAGTGTGTTAGGGGCCTCCCATAAAAGGATCAGCCATTTTGACTGTTTTTCCTATATATTGTTGTTCCTATATTCCTATAAGAAAAAATTATTACTTTAGTTAATTTCGTATAAAAATTCTTCCTTTAAGGCTTTTGATATATTCTTAACTGTATGACTGTAGAAATAAAAAAATATAAATGGATAACTTCAGTTGTGAGATGAGACATATGCACAGATCGCCCACAGATGAGTTAAATTATTACTATTTTTCGAGGGAAAAACTGCCAACTACGAATTGGTGAGCTTGTATTAAGGTGAGTTAATGTGAACGCTGAAAACTGTGAATAATTATTGGAGGCCTATTTTCACATCTACAATGATCAAGAAATGAATACGATTTTAACTACTAAGATACAGGCTAAACACACAATCAATGAAATTAAATAATCAAACTTTAAAACATACCATTAATTGTCATAAATTGTTTTGGAATAACCAAATCATTGAATCCAAGCCAAAGATCTCTTAAATCAACCTTTTTTGGATCCATTTTTTCAGTATATTTCTTAAACGTGTCGTAATAGAGTTGAACCTCCTTCTCACTTTTGAGGATCATGAGTTGAGCTTGTTCAGCCGAACAGATTTCAAAAGCATCGTCCCAGCTTTTTGGTGTAGTGTGGAATTTGTAGCAATTGAATAATTTTTGTATTCTGAAAAAAGTAATTTGAAACTGAATTAAATTCGACGAAGTTGTACGTCAAGGCGAAGTTAACTATAAAGTAAATTGCCAAGTAGTTTCTTTATTTTAATGATTATAAGACAGTTCTCGTGACGCTCTAGGGGCTGCTGGGTGCTTTTTTAAGCACTCCAAGTTAATTTTGTAAATCTTGCGAAGTTTTCAATTCTTCCTGTGCAGGTTTTTTTTAGAATAATTGCGATAATTCTTATTTAAAAATAAAATAATTTTAGTGTCGCTGATTCGAGATTGATTCAAGTAAAAAATAACTATTATTTAATATTAAAATCTGCCACGTTGTTCTAAAAAGACACAATAATGCTTAAATATCGGCAATTGGTTGAAGGCGCTGGCCACATGTGCAGGGTGATCATGACTTCCTCGTTAAGAGATTAGAGGAAACATTTGGTTCGAATTTCGATAACAAAAATTAGCTGGAATCCTATCTATCGAATCGCTTACATGCCGTGAAGGTTTCCGTGTTGGGTCCACTTCTCTTCATTCTTTTTACAAATGATGTGGCCAAAATAATCGAGTCATTTGGTCTCTTGTCTCACTCTTATGCTGACGATCAGCAAGTTTATTTTTATTGCATTTCAAACGAAATTAAATAATTTTGTTGTCGCTGATTCGAGATTAATCCAAGTTTTAATACAAAATTATTATTCTATCTGTGTATTAAAACCTAGTTGTATTGAAATACATATAACTATTTCTTGTGAATTGGTTTGGCTGTAAGAAATAGAAAGTAACTATAAGCTACAACCCTATGTACGTTCTGTATACCAGTACCATACATGTAATTAAAATGTGAATTTTGATTTGAATTGTCTTTCTTTTATGATGGTTTGGATAGAACACCTCACGGGGTTTTACTTAAATCATTACCCAGGTTGAGGGCTGATGTGTGCCGGTGCTTATTATTTACAGTCTTTTCTTGTACAGGCAAACACGTCCCGTACAGTAGTAAAGAGGGAAAAAAGTGTTAATGTCGAACTCGTAATTTTTGGATGTGATCTCGATATATAACGCACGTGATTAATCGCAAAATTTACATCTCTGTATCGTTGTGTTTAAGAAACATTGAAGAGAGAAACCGAAGTTTGTGGTAGTAGTGTCTTTGTATCCGCGTTTTTAAGGCTAAGAATTGGGATGTTCGGGGGTTTGTTTCCTTTTTCGATGCGAATCGTTAGGGTTCATTACCGAAAAATATTAGTAATTTTCCATACCTGTATCGTAGGTTCCACAATCCGTATTAAATGTAAGATCTTTGTTGTCTTTTTTGCAGATAAACCGACTGGCCGTCTCACAGGGTCCGTCGGAGTACTGCCCATTGCGCAGAATCCGCACGCAATTTTTTTCAATATCCGGATTTGGGTCTGGGTGGTTCAAGTATAACTCTGAAGATGGAACACCTACAAAGAATTTAAAACGAAGAATTGTGTAATCAAGAAGCTATCCATGTACATGTTACAGTTACACACATATACTGTAAATTTACTATGTAAAAGCCCGAAACGGCGTTAATAAATAAATAAATGATAATATATGTATTTTATCCTTAAATAAAATAAAAAAATAATAAAAAAATTACAGGAGAGAATAAAAAATACTTTTAAACATCTTTCGATTCTACCCGAGTAATACTTGGGGTAAACAATGTAAAGTAAGAAATATTACAAAAAATGAATATAGGTACACTAAAATTTTTAGAATTTAAAAATATTTCAAAAAAGTTTTTATTTAGGGGTTGACCATTTGAAATTTTTCTTTAGAAATATATATTTTCAACCGAGTTATCTATGGATCGATATACTCATTGAATAAATTGAGTTTTGAGTTAAGTTATACATTTTATTTTCTAAAATATCTATTCTATCCCAAGATTTAGGACATGACATTTCGGAAACACCTTTTCCTAAAATAAAATCTGGACATTTGCTGACTTCAGCCGTTCAATAGCTGAAAATATTGCTGATCTAAGATTATTAAAATGATGAGAAAATACCATTGATTCCATTGTAGTGCTGTTCCTTGAATAAGTCATGTATTCCAATCCACAGATCGCTGGTGGTGTTGGCCATGTAGTTTAGCAAGGCACCCATCTCCTGCTCAGAAGTTGGCACCATAAGCTCAGCGCCTTCCCAGGAACAAATAGAGTTCGCCTTTTGCCAGCTCAGCTCTACCTTGTGTTCCTTGTAGAACGCCTTGAAGGCGGCCGAGTAAAAGTAGTCATCTCTAAAAAATGGTTCTGGATCCTCTGCTGATGCCACTAGAATAAAATTCAGTGTCAAAACATTTATAGTTAATACGCATCAATGGGCACTTGAAATCAAAACCAGAAAGCGGTTAAACTTATGAGGTAGTGGGTACCCCTATAAAAGTACTTACCGATTGAAGCAGGATGATAAGAATTGAAATGGAATGATAAGTTACTAAAAAATTAACGGAAGAGGTAAAACTCTCCTAAATGTTGGGCGGTGATGTCAAAAATATTTGATTGGTCATCTCCCATGACAAGAATGAACTAGAAATCTTTTCTGGATACTTGCCATATTCACGAGATATTGTTACGTATAAAAATCCCAGTGCAAAAAAGGCACTGCGATACATTCTATATTAAACTTACGCGGCCGTGTTTCGCTTGCAAGTGCAAGTTGGCCAGATGACGGTTGAAATGAGAATGAATCGTTTCCGGAAAGATCACCAATTATTTATACGGCGTTGGTAAAATTTTAACTCGTTGCTGGCTATATGGGGTGTTACAAACCCTATCGACGTAATGCAATGGCTTCAATACAAATAAATGTGAAAATTGATGTGAAAGTGTCCGTTATAAGTGACAAGCAGCCTTCAGTTTGCCGCTAGGGCTTGACGTAAAAAGTGAGTGATGAATTTAACTTCTAAATTATTCTTTTGCTTGCCATTTTTTGAACACACACTTAGTTTTTTGCTGTAGTATTAACATTAAAAATTCTAATAATTTTAATCTATATAGTAACATTTAATAGTATTACACAGATGACACATTTAAGATAGGATATTGAAGAAGGCGATATTGTTATTAAATAATTCAAGATGGAATATGTCAATATGTCTCTGTAATGTAAATTACGTCTATTAGGAACATAATTTCAAGCTTTTCATGAATACGTTTAGTTATAAGGATCTTTAGTTTCAAGCTTATAATGAATAATTTTGTGTATCAAATCAGCAAAAATTTATCCAGGGTCGTAAAATTAAAGAATTGGAGTCGTTCATTGTAAAATTAAAGAACGGGATTTAGTTTGTACGATAATATCCTTGGGTAAATAAATATATAATTTTAAATATCATTTATAGGTACAATACTTTATAGATATTAAAACATTGTTTGATAATGTAGTGCTTTACCCGTGCTGAGGCCTCCTGCTACTACTCAATCCGTAAGCGTAACAAGCACAACAAACGAGTTATTATCAATCCTTATAATATTCTACTTCTAAAATTTTATTAAAGATAGAGAAAAATTTAAACCCTAATAATAAAAAGGAGATATACTACTACAAACAGAAAATAAAAAGAACTCTAAAAATTTGGAAAACAATAAAAGAAGTCACACACTCTCAACCTATAAAAAACCTATAAATTACTTAAAATAACTCAAAATATATTATTTTTATAAGCAATAATTGTTCGCCTGAAACACTCATCCACATTGAAAAAATCTCCTGATAAAAAATACATGACGCCAACGGGACTCGAACCCGTGTAAAAAAAAATGTAACAAGCAGTAATTGTTAAATGAAACACTAACATATATTGAATAATTTCGCGGGTAAGAGATAAGCCTCCATAGCTCAGTGGTCAGAGCTTTCGACCGGAAATCGGATGGACACGGGTTCGAGTCCCGTTGGCGTCATGTATTTTTTATCAGGAGATTTTTTCAATGTGGATGAGTGTTTCAGGCGAACAATTATTGCTTATAAAAATAATTGTTATCCTTTGTGCTATGCATAAATAAAATCTTGTCTTAAAAACATTAATTTATCAAAAAAAAAAAATAATAATCAAAATATATTATCAATTAGTTTTTCTAGTAATCCCTTTATTGTATTTTTCAAAAATTGGCGAAGAACTCAAATATAATTGGATAAAATATCGGTGAAAATTAAGAATAGACCAACATAGTTTGAAGTTCAAGGGTGTTATTAACGAAATAGTCCAATAAATGGGACTTTAAACTCTTTGTACTATGCGAGATTCTGAATTTACCTACAATATAGAAATACTAAAGAACGATTTCACTAAAAAAAGCCAATGAACCCAATCTTGAGGCGAATGGAGATGTGGTGTAATTCTAACGAGGGTGGTAAAAGCTGGATAAATGTAAATTGTATTGTTATCATCATTATACATCCTTACCACTTGCAGTAAACATGGCTGATCAAGAAAAATATATGTTAGGAACGTACGCAGTACCGAATTTACGCAGAACCCGGATGAAATTCAATATGAAGCGTATTTAAAAATTATAGGTAATGCACGTTCATGACGTTGCGAATTTGCTACATATCGTTTTTTTTATTGAAAATAAACAAATAAATACTTTTTTATTATTTTGCTCGTGTTCTACTGTGTAAAAAATGTTATGAAATGAAGGGTGGAATTTTATTGCTTATTTTTAAAGTAATTTTCGTTAAGATAAATGTAACGTTTGCTCAAGTATTTCTTACTAAAGTTATTATCTATCGTTTTTGGTACTTCATTGTTTCAAGTCGCTAGTGCAATGGCTTATAAATATTTTTTATGGTTACAATTTTTTTGTTGTTATTTTCCTCCTCGGGTTGCATTTTCTGTTATCAGCAGTCACAGCAACTGATTGCAAAAATTATCTACGCACCTTGTTTGATTGACTATACGTATACTGGTAACAAATACATACAATCTAAATATTTTTTCAATACCGTAGATTGAATCTAAGTTTTCTAGTTCAACTAAATTTAAATGAAAACCAACAACACCCTATTTTACATTTATGCCATAAATTGACTGATTTACAATAAAAATATATCGCAATATTTTAGAACTACGTCGGGTCCATAATAAATGGTTTACGAAAAACATGGTGTTCAGAATATCTACATCTACTACAGAAACAAAGAGATGCTTATAAAAAAGGCAGAAGAAAGGTGGGAAACCGATATGAAACTTAATAACTTGTATAGCAGAGAAATAAAACATTCAAAAAATTCGAATACTAGGCAAAAACTAATTACCTCTCAAAGTGACTCAAGAAAATGTGGACTAAACATAAAGAAATTATGAGCGGTAAACAAAAAAAAAACATCGATGAAGTTCACTTTCCAGATGGAGTTGAAGATGATACAACTAAAATAGCACACAAATGAAACACACATTTTTTACCTAGGAACGAAAATATAAATAATAAAATTTCATTAGTTACAAATAATCTTTCTCGACCAGCACAAATAAGGGAGAATTATAACATATTAATTGATGTAAGCGTAATGAGTAAGATTAAGAAAGGGACGCTTAGACGGTTTGGGCATGTAGAGCGAATGAGCGAAGATAGGAGTGTAAGGAGGATATATGATGCAATTGCGAATGGTAGCATAAGTCGGGGATGCCCGAGGAAGACATGGCACGATCAAGTGAATCAGATACTCGAGTCGCGCCATGTCAAGAATCAGAATAATAGAAGAGTATGTATGAGACGATGTATGAATGTGAATGAGGCAAGAAGTGTGTCCCAAGACCGAGTTGTTTGGCGGTCCGTCCTCTCTGCCTACCCCTGCGGTGAAACGGCGTGATGGTTAGTTAGTTAGTAAAATTAAAAGTGAATATTAAACAAAAAAAATTAACACAGTGAAACCAAAATCATCACCAGACGGAATTAAAATAGACACTATCACAAATGCATTGCCATTCATTGGAGACAAATTAGTTTAATTAATAAATGAATCTCTGTTAAAGAGAATTTTTCTGCATTCATAGAAAACATCCATATAAGACTTCAGACCAATAAATGACATAGCTTTTCACGGCAATGAATTGCAATGGTTTATTATTACCTAAAAAATAAAATGAACCAAAATTAGAGACGTTATCTCTGAAGAACAAGAAGAAAACCTCGGAGTTCCCGAAGGATCTGTTTTGGGACCGCACCTTTTTATTGCATACTTTAATGATGTAGTTAAGTCCCTAAATTACTGTTCAATAAAACTTTTTGCAAATGACAGACTTTTAAAAAATTGCTGAACTAAATGGATACTCTTCACCCGGATCTAACAACTTAGATGCAAAGACAATAAAGCAATGAAACTGTATTTACAGTTTTAGGCCCTTTGCTAATAATTATATTATAATTTTTCAACGATACATTTATTGCTTCTAAAAACGGACGGAAATGAATAACATGGCCACCAGTCATGTCCCCACGAATTTTATTGGCTTTTTCATCGTTACGTATTGTGAAATATTGGAAAATGGTGCATTTTTATTACGAAAATTCACTAATTTACTTTACTTTCCAACTGTCGAACTTGTATTTTTTTATTTAATTATTTAGATCAAAGGGTAGTTTTTTTACAATAATATTACATTTCTAAATTTAATTAAACGATATTTGACTTCGTAATGAATTTTAAAGGTAGGTATAATATTAGTATGGTGGTTTCTCAAATAACCTAGTTAATATATTTTTGGAAAATATAATAGTTTTTTATGTAAATTTTGACCAACGCTGAAAAAATCATGGTTAACACTTTTCATCATGTGTAGAATCCGTTGGTTCCATTCCGTAGCCATATTTATTATTTTCAATGCAATTTTTACGGGCAGTTACATTGGAATGGTTTATTGAATTACAAACAGTTTTATTAGTTTAAAGAAAATAAATCACTTTTTCAATATAAATGTTATATATTTCGTTATATATGTATGCATGTTTCGAAACCTAGGATGCATGTTTCTTCGTTAGGATAAACATTATGTTGAAATTTAAATTGAATTGACAAATAATATGTACATACAGACCAAAAAATAATAAAATGAAAGAGGATTTATAAAATTATTATTTTTTTTTAAATAGGTAATTATTATATTCACATAACAAAAACTTTTAAAAATTAACAAAATCAATCAATCTGCTTTCATATTCACGTGTTTTCTTATTTCTAGGATTTCAAAATTATTGATTTGAGATACCTTGTAACCAGAATGTAGTATTTTAAAACTACATTCTGACTACATTCTGGTTACAAGGTATCTCAAATCAATAATTTTGAAATCCTAGAAATAAGAAAACACGTGAATATGAAAGCAGATATTATTAATAAACAAAAAATTTTTATAAACCCCATTTTAAATATTTTCCCAATTACCCGGTCTTTCCCGTCTAATGACATTTTTATTCATACTTTGAATAACCCTCCCCCACTCTTACCCCTCCCCGCTCCTTCTACCTCTTCTTTCTAGACCTAATTTTAATTATAACTTTAGTATACTTGTGCTCCTGATGAAGTGAACTTGGTTCATGAAACATGTTGAGATTTTGTATCGAAATAAAGTGATGTAAACAATGTTATTTGTGTTTTAATAAAAAATAAATAATGCCATCACAAAGTGAAAAGCAGTTAGAAGAAGTTTTCTTCGAAAAATGATAGTATACCTTAAAGCATAATCAAAAATACTAAAGATAATGTTCTAAACCGATCTATTCAATTGCTTACAAGCCGTGAGGGTTGAAAATAAATTGTCTAACTTCGCAACACTTTCTTCAAAGGATCCAGTGATCCGTTTTGGGTCCACTTCTCTTTTACAAATGATGTCGCCAAAATAATCTAGTCATTTGGTCTCTTGTCTCACTGCTTCGCTGACGATCAGCACGTTTATTTTTACTGCGTTCCAAACGAAATCAATATTCTCAAGATCCGTATAACTGAATTTCTAGAAGCAATAACTCGCTGAATGTCTTCAAACAACTGAAGCAGAATCAACTTAAAACTGAGTTTCTCTGAGCGTCCACAAAAAAACGTCAACATTTCGTAGACAATTTTTTTTTCCTGCAGCGATATCATCCCAAAAACAACAGTGTAACTTCTCGGTCTCAATTTAGATTTGGACTATTGGCTTAAAAGTAAAATAAATATTTTTTTTCACCTAAGAAAAGCTTTCTACGGAGGCAAAAAAACTATTAATCAACTTTTACGAAGTCTCAAATAACTACTACGGCATTCATGCCAGCCTTCCATAATATAAAATTGACAAACTTTAGTCAGGGTTTAATACAACAGCAAATTTTATAACCGGAGTCTCCAAATATTTACACATTTCAGAACACCTTCGTAACCTTTACGGGCTCAAGTTCCCTGAAATAATTCAGTGATAATTGGGTTGGGTGGTGTTCCATCAATGAAATGGCCATACTTTACATCCAGCTACAGGCAGACTGATTAAACCTAAGCGCAAGACAAATGCTCTCAGTCTATCCATCATCATCCACCTGCTCTAATTATTTATCATTTACAACTATACTGCACACTGCTTTCGTACTTCCTCTTTCTAACATCATGACTACCGTTCAATTTCCCAACTTCCTATTTTAAGCAAAGTTCGAGAAAAAAATGTCAATGTTGAATTTTTGATCAATTATACTCGGCTATTTCCACAATCATTACACTGAATCAGTACGGATTCATGAGAGGTTGGTCTACGACATCCAACCTGGCCCTTTTCATTAACTTCTGCATAGCAAGATGGATGAAAAAGAGCAGGGTGATACTATATATACAGACTTTTCTAAGGCTTTCGATCGCGTAATACAATCAATTCTTTTGAAAAAGCTTGTTCTACTAGGAATACACGGTGACCTGTTTAGCTGGATCAAATCTTACATAAGTAACCGTAATCAAGTAATCTTAATCAACGGTGTCTTCTCAAAAACTATTGAGGTAAAATCTGGTGTCCCTCAAGGGTCCCACCTAGGTCCACTAATGTTCAACATTTATATAAATGACATTGGATCATGTTTTCAAAATTCCTAATATGAACTTTATGCCGATGACATGAAAATATTTAAAGTTATTCGTTCTCTTTCTGACTGTGAAGAGTTACAGAGTGACCTAGATAGGCTTTGCAAGTATTGCAAAGTTAACTGTCTAGATATACACATTTCTAAATGTAACACTATGACATTCACCAGAAATAAACACTCAATTATGTACTCATACTCACTCAACAATGAACCTGTCATCTCTAAAACGGATTATAAAAACCTCGGCGTTTACCTTGATAGCAAACTTATATTTAATAAGCACATTGACTCAATCGTTAATAGGTCGTATACAATACTTGGTTTCGTGCTACGTGTAAGTAAAATATTCAGTAATCCGCCTACAATTGTAATTTTATATTTCGCATTAGTCAGAAGTACACTGGAATATGCATCGCCTATTTGGAATCCACAATATAAATTTAACATATATAGTATAGAATAAATCCAAAACAAATTTATAAAATACATTACCTACAAATTCAAGAATAACTTTGAGGGTACATTTGAAACTTTGCAGCAAAGACGAGCAGTAGCTAACTCAATATCTATACACAGAATTTTAAACAATGACATTGACTGAATCGAACTTCTGTCCCTTTTTAACTTTAACATACCTTTGAGACGTACACGACATATAGTGCTATTCCACACGCTTAATTCGCCAATTAACCGAGCTCTTCAGACTCTAAATAATATTTGTCTTAACTCTAACATTGACATTTTTTCGGATTCACTGCTTAAATTCAAACGTGGCATCATGTCAATAATGTAAACTATTCAACGCGCATACATTCAGACACAAACACACATACATTACACACGTCACACATACACCTATAAATTACACACGTCACCTGGTAATTAAGGAATAAACATACCACTTAGCAGACATTACAAGGAAACTACTATTTTTTTTAACTTTCCGATTTTATGTCTGGGTTAAATTTTCTCCATAGGAAAAACTAAACCCTTCCACACACTTTTCCACAAATGATCATCTAGTCAATCAACATTATGCAAGTGCATTATATAAGCAAAATAAATACAAAACAATACAAGAACAACACGTCAACTCACCAGAGATCAAATGGGAAAATAATTCACCGGCTCCAGATATTTTCATATTAGATGGTTCGGCTCGGTAGAACTCCTAACAAGGCCTATAAATCCTACTGATCCCTCAACATAAATATTTAAAAAAACTCTCGTTAATTAAAACTACCATTGTAACTGAAACTACTATTTAATTTTCTATTATTCCTGTATAATATATATAATACCGGTCGGTGGCCGAGTTGACATCGCGCTTGGGTCCCACTCAGGCGTAGTGTGTTAAATTCCTCGGCTGGCTAAGTCCTCCATCACAACACAAGCAACATTTTCAGCTTTCTGTGGTGGTAGTAGGAGATTTTCAAATATTGTCAGGTTATTCGTAACCCGGGAATGTTTGTCTATCTTTAAAAAAAAAAAAATATTGTTTAATCTCTGTAAATCATGTTGCCTAGTATTTAAAAAGCCAGAACTCACAGCTTTTGAAATTTGCAATTCAAGAGAAAGACTATTGTCCATAGTGAAACCCAAAAATTTAATTTTTGCACAAGGGATTATATCTGAATCCTGAATACGGATTCGACTGAAGTCAAGGAGAGCTTGCCTTTCAGGGGAAGCTATCCAAATGATTATTGTCCTCAACCTTAAAATTATTAACGGCTTTTTCGTTATTTGAGATTCTAGTTTTCTCGGAAGGCAGCAAAGTTGTTAGAACTTTAAAATTAACAACTTTATCCCAATTAGGTCGATAATCGAGTGGTTAAAGACGTTGTTCCGGACTGTTATTTTTTGTTATTTTACTGTGCATTGTTCTGTTTCATGTTTCGTTTCGATTTATTAGTATTATCTTCTCCTTCAGTGGTAAAATAACTCTTTATAATGTTTCAATACCAAAGTAATAATTATCCAATATCGTACACAAAGCATTTAAAAAAATGTGTGCATGTGTTATTTTTATTTCTTGTCAAGTCTACATAAGTTCGTAGCTATGCAGTATAACTGTTCTAAGGAAACGAAAATTGCTATAATTTCAACATATAAACGTACATATTATTCTGAAATTATTTTTTTTTTCATTGAACTATAATGTTTATTATTTTTTTTAATGACCAAAGCCTTTCCTACAAAAATAAATTTTGTTGTTTACAGGTGAAAAAAATATAATAAGTAGTAACTGTCGATAGAAGTACTTGTACATATTGAATTATTTGGCGGGTTGGGAATAAGCCGACGTGGCTCAGTGGTCCAGAGCACCTGACAGGACATCAGAAGGTGCGGGTACAATTCCCGTCGGCGGCATTTATTTTTACTCATAAGATATTTTTAATTTGTTTGAATATTTCAGGCGAGTAATTAATGCTAATAATAATTTATAATATGTATACATCCCATACCTACTAATAAACTGATTTTAAATTTTACACAATCGGTAAACAACCAATCAGTTGTGTAAAATTTAGAACACGTTTATTAGTAAGACCTTTTATGGCGTGAAATAAAATCATATACATAGTTTGATCTTAAAATATACTTATAAGTTTAAGAAAAAATAATTTTAAATTTTCCCGTCCAACAAGGTCAGTAACCATAACTTGCTTATCGGTTATTATTATACCTTATGTATATTGACGGCCGGCGTGGTCTAGTGGTATACGCTTTTGACTACAGATCCGAAGGTCGCGGGTTCGAACCCGGCGTGCGCAAATAAATTTTATTTGATTAATTTGTGTTTTTTCACAATTAATTAATTTAAAATAATATATAGTATATTTGCGGCACGTTCCAGAGTGGAAGATACTCTCAGTATCGCCCTGGTGTAAGACCACCATTCAGAATTGAAACGTTGCTTGAAATGGCTTTAGCCGTGTTTGGTGACCAGATCTGAATAGCCAGGTACTTCCCCACCTTCCTCTTCCCCATCTCCCTCCCCTCCCCAATACCCTCAGCCTCACAACATACCCCAATTGGGGATGCCATAGTCTCACTGGCTCCAGACGGGAGCAGTTGGGACTCTTGTGCGGTATTACTGTAAAAAAAAAAAAAAAAAAAAAAATGACGTTTTGCAGTTATTAATATTTATTTTCTTTTTAATTTTGTTTGCGAGGAGAAAAGGATATATCGCACGAATAATTGTTTAATTTAAAAAATATAATATTATTGTAGAAAGCAATCACTTTGTGGTTTGACATATTTAATAAAATAAAATAAAATACTTTTTGTTTTAAAACCACGAGTTTTCAATAATTTTTAGAACCGACCGGTTTCGTTTTACTCAAGCATCTTCAGGGTACAAATTATTACTAGACAAGAAATACAAAGTGTGAGCTTATATATGATGAAGATTCTCGATTAAAGCGAAACCGGTCGGTTCTAAAAATTATTAAAAACTCGTGGTTTTAAAACAAAAAGTATTTTATTTTATTTTACTAAAAATATAAATTACACAGCATGACGCCAAAACTCACAATTCAAAAGTTTTTGCTGCTTTTTTTTACCGATATCTATCCGATAATCAATTGATTTTCTACCTAATTTACCATATTGTGTATTTAATTATTAGTATTGGCTGTCAGGTGCTACCATAGATACAAATACTATTATTATTTGTCGTGGAGGAAGTTTGTGAAATTAATTTATTATCTCTGAGCACGCGTTGCGCGGTGTAACTCGAAACACCGAAACATGTTGGCTGATTGGGCGGTGCTTGGTTACAGGATGACCATACCCTATCGGTGCAGAACTTTAGTGGTTTCCTGATCGATTACTGAACCGGAATATTATTTACACAATACCCATTAGACATTCGTTGCGAATTTACGATTGACTAAGCATATTTGAAATGTGTATTGCAATTCCGTCTGTACTTCAGTATAACCACGCGCTGTTTGGCCTCTTCTGGAGATGCAGATGTTTGCAACATGGGTTCACTGCTTTGGTACAGAGTAGCCAGAAAGTAGAATAGTAGAGTAGCACTCTCGCTCAGGCTCTTCTTTCATAGATGTGTTTTCCTTTAACCACCGTAATACAAGTAATAAGTACACTGAAGTATAATATTTATTTTTGGAATAACTTAATGAGTAAAAACTCAAATTTTAATATTTAATTATTAAAGACAATATTCCCATTTTTAAGCGAATATTTCAAACAGGAAAATCATAATAAGAGTCCCATTAGCTCATCTGGTAGATTGAACAGTCCGGCAAGGAAAAGGTCCTGGGCTCAAGTCCTAGATGCAACTGTATCTTTTTCTGATTTTTCAGAGACATAATTTCTTTTAAAAATTTGCTGATTGTCTTCAATAATTAAATATATAATACTATTCAAATTTTTTTGATGTGTTCCTACTTAATGTCTGTTATTTTATTAATGTTTATTCATCTTATTTACATCAATACGCCCATGGGGCTTTTACATTGGATACATTGAATATTTAAAAAAAAATTACATTTACATTAATTAACAAAAACGATTCCACATTTAACCATGTAATTTACAATAAGTGTCAATTTGAAAAATAAAATTGAAATCGGAAAAAAAACTCTCGTCCAGGCCGTCGCCTAGTGGCAGGGCGCGCCCTCACGCCATAGATTGAGAATTTCCCTCAAGCCACCATAATTCGAGTGTAAAAAAAATATGATTCATATAAAAACCAATACTTAGGTGATGTCGATATATTTAATATTAACTTTGCGAATTTTGTGGATCACGTAAAAGATTTATTTCAACACTATTCCTAAATGGAAGCTGTATTTTTGTAAACCAGTCAAATCGCTGTATTTTTTAAATTTATTTTCTTTTTATTTTTGTTTCTTGCATGTATTATTTTTTAATGTAATTTTATTTTTACTATTTCTTTCTCATGTTTCCAAATTGTTTGGCATCAAAATTGTACCACTTACATGTAAAAGCCCTCTGGGCGTTAAATAAATAAAAAATAAATATGGATATTATATCCTATATTAAATTACATACCTTGTAATTCATTTATATTATGTATGCTGATGGTAGACAGAGTATTGCACTCACCGATCTGTTATTATCAATATTATTATTTGTAAAAAATCATTGTTCCATGTTTGTCGAATGACCTAAGATTTAGAATAATTAAAGATGAATCTGTAGACTAAATGGAAACAGCATAAGGATGGCAGACGTGAATGCATTTCTTACAGGCGTTCAGAACTTTTCAAAGTTGCACATAACATCACCAAAGATACTGAGGAAAATGTTGACCCTCAAGAGTGGAGTTAAGAAAAAAAATATTTTTAACTATTTTTGCAAGTTATCTTCGTAAAACTATGGAAAAATTTACGAAACAAAAGTATGTTTGTTTTTACGAGTTCCTTTTCATTTAACACTTAGGGGCAACTGCTGTACCTGTGGACAAAATCCCGATTTTTCAATAAAACAATATTTTTAATTTTTTGGGTATAACATTTTAATTAGATTATTTTTTTATTTGGAAAAGAAATAGTTAAGACACAATAATTACTATTAATAATTTATTTTAACCACTTCAGTGTCGAGTTATTAACATTTATAAAAAAACGGCATATTTGTCCATAGGTACAACTACCCAATGTACCTATGGACACACGTCATTGTACCTGTGGACGCGTTTGTACTTGTGGACAGTAATAATATAAACAAACAAAAAATAAATAAATATAAGGAAGAAACCGTCTTAAGTTAACAAGTAATAATAATAACATTTTAATGGTGTGCAGTCCGTTAAATAGTCTTTTTTATTAGCATCACACGCAGCTCTGTATAACTCTTCCGAATCAATACTATCCTGATCTCCATCAGTTTCTTCAGATAGTATATAGCATCTCTGGCATACGAAAGAATTCTCGTCATCTGAATCTAAATAATTCTCTTTGTGTGCACTTAGAGTGATAATAACCTTGGCATAAGTTACATGTCAGGATGTTAATTTTGTTTTCATATTGTCTACAAACTGTGCATATAACAAGTTTAACATCGCTTATTATTTTAAACTTGCTGGTGCTGGGCTTGTCTAAATCAATTAATGTTTTATATTTGATGCTGGGACCTTCTGAACCCTCTTTAACCCTTGAAGCTTTATTTTTTCCTCCCCTTACGCCTTTATTTTGTTGTGATTTATTTTTAGAGATGCGTTTATTATCTCATTTTTTCGGGGGTGTCTGTCAGTATTCTAGTCCTACCAAGTTTTCTTCCTTGTTTTTCTGTCTTCTAGGGTGGTGCTTTAGGGAATGAACATATACGCACTATATATTCACTGGAAATAGAAACAAAATAAATTCTTAAACTTAAAAAGATATATTGATTGTACCTGTGGACAGTCCACAGGTACAATCATCGTGTTGTCCACAGGTACAATTTTGACATTATAACTTAAAATTGTTATAATGGCAAAGATAATCTACTAAGAAGGTTTAAATATCGCCAATGGGTATATGATATGTTATTTCTCAAGTAAAACTAAATACATATCGTAATTTGTGATTCGGGTATTAGGAAAAACCGTTTCAATATGGAAATAAACTAACTTTTTATTAAAAAAATATTGTAGTTTGCTGCGCTTTCCAAGTTGGGACAGAAGAGAAATGGCCGTTAGTCAGTATTGCCATATAACAAAATTACTACATGTTAGTATTTTTTTTGTAATTTTAGGTTGTACAGTTTGTGAAATATGCATAGTGTCCATAGGTACAACCGTCCATAGGTACAGCAGTTGCCCCTACTTAAGATAACCATGGACATGAAACCCACCACGTGAAAGGCAGAAATATGCAGTAGTTGTGTTGAAGCTTTTTGGAGTTTTTTCTAAATCTTACTCATTATCTGAGGAGGAAAATTTTAAAGAGTGTTTACTTTTTAACCTTGAGAACCTTGCAACAGACACACTCTAGGAAAACCTTGCACAGGCCATTGTGTATTCAAGCTTTCTTAAGGTGTTTTTTTATTCTTACTCACCGTTGTGATGATGAGAAAACATTTTAGGATCAAGTATTTGAAATCTTATGAGTTTATTGCCTATATTTCATCGTAGATATCCTTGCAACATGTAAACTCAAGGAAATTTTCCACACGCCGCAGTAGTGTCTTTAAGCTTTATTAGTGTGTTTCTTATTCTTACCCACCGTCGCGATGACAAAAAACATTTACGGATTATGTATTTGAAATCTTAGGAGTATATTGTCTATATTTTACTGTCGAGATCCTCGCAACATGTAAAGTCAAAGAAAATTTTGCACATACCGTAGTAGTCTTCAAGCTTCCTTAATGTTTTTTTTAATCTTACCCACTGTCGTAATGTTGAGGATATTTGCGGATCACGATTCTGTAATTTTACGAGTATATTGAAGGTTTGTCTACATGCCTTCTTCGACAACCTCGCAACTCAAGGAAAACTTGCACATGTCGTAGTAATGTCTTCAAGTTTTCTTGATGTGTTTTTTTTAATTTATATTTATCACCGTCGTGATAACGAGGAAACATTTGCGGATAAAGAATCCGAAATCTTACGAGTATATTATAGGTTTGTCTACAGTTTATCCTGAAGACGCTAGGGACCAATAAATAACACGATACACGGGCATCCTTAGAATTCCGGCAACGTCTCGAGGCGCTGCAATATAGTATGTACATTCCAACCGCAAGCCCGTCGCTAATGGATGTGGCTGGCGTACAAGTGGAATACTTGCATCGATTAGAATATTATATATAGCACGGTGCAGAGTGTACAGCCCCTCGAAACGGGTGGATTCTAATGACCACTTAACAGCAAATGGGGCGAAATACTACCCCTTCATTAATTTGGGTCTGTAGGATTGTAGACTGTAGGGTCTCTCAGACGATCCCGAAACACATCCACCCATAAATTTTAATAATATACGTAAATGTACCAAACGAACTTCTTTTTCTTCTTTTTCATTTGTATACTGCGCAAGAGTTCCAGATAGCCCGGAGATAATCGGATCGGAATATGGCGTCCCTACTTGGGGTACGTTCTGAAGTTGAAGATAGTGGAGAGGAGAAGAAGTCGTGGAAAAAGTAAATTGAGAATAATCTGGCTATTAAGATCTGTTTACCAAATAAGGCTAGAGTCATTTTGTTTCGATTCCGAATGGTGGTCTTTCATAAGGGCGATATTGATAATTGAGAGTATCTAAACCAGAGTGATACTGAGAGTACCGATAATAAGAAAGAAGATTCATTACGATTATAAATTGCTAAAATTACTTGCCTAAAGAAGAGATAACGCCATAGAAGTGTGTTGTGGGCATGTCCGTGTGCCCGAAGTAAAACAATTATAAGTTGACGAAAGTTATGCTGTTTTTAACTAATCCCAGGTGTATATAAGATTTTTTTGTTATACAATAAGCAAAAATATAATATTTTTTCATACTTATAAATAGTGCACTTATTTATTTAGTGTGATTTATTTATTCACAAAGATTTTTTACTATTAGTACTATATTTTTATTTCATTCATTTGTGTATTATGTTTATGTTCATTTTCTCGCCACTCAAAGAAAAAATAATTTTTTAATCTATAAATAAATGAATGCAACAAAAAGTTTATTATAAAAAAGTGTCTGTGGGGCCTTGGAGCCAAAAGGTTGGAAGTAAATATTGTTGACATATTTTGTCTTACATGCTAGTAGGTATAGATTACCATTCTTACTATCGGACTATGGTCGACTTTGCCCTAGCAGGTCTAGAAAATCGATTTTTCCGTGGAATTTATTTGAAATATTTCTGATGAAAGTATTACTAAAATCTTAAATGTTTCTAGAGGGATCCCTCGGGAAGTTACTAATTCATCCTTTAAAAAACAAAATATGATGTTTACTTCTAATTTTATATTTGAAAAACGTTTTATAAAATTTTCGAACCATTACACTTAAAATATTTGCATGGTAGGGTTCTGTTGTTATTTATTTATTTATTTATTTATTTATTTATTTATTGGTAAAGGTAAGAGACAAACAGCTTATACATAAAATACAAATATAAATATATACATGTTAAAAACAGTCAAGCCAAAAGAGTCTCCTATATTAATATTGATTGGAGATGGAGTTTTATTGCATAAAAAAAAATAATAAAAATAAAAAAATATATATATATATTTTAGGTGAGGAGGGGAGGAATAGGAATTTAGGATGAGGATAGGAGATGCTCTGGATACATTCCATACTATAGTATTAATTTTCGATCGTACGAGTTACTTCTATTCGATATTTGTGAAGTGTATTGCTAAAAATATCTATGTTTTGAAATTTAGTATTATATTGGGCACATATACGTGGAATTGGTGAATTTTTTCTAAAGTTAGTTCTACATGTAGGTAAATGAAACAAATGGGATTGCCGTGTTGATCTTGTTGGAATATGAATATTTATTAAATTCATTAGCTCTGGTGAGTCGAGGCCATTGTTAAGAATTTTAAATAATAAAATTTGGTCAAAAACCAAACGTCGTGTATGAAGTGAGTTGAATTTGTGGTAATTAATAGAATCGGCGTAATTTGAGAAATGTAAGTTTTGTTTATAATTAATGTGTTTAAAAAATTTTTTTTGAATTCTTTCGATTCTTTCAATGTGGGCTTGGTAAAAAGGAGTCCAGATCGGTGTGCAGTGTTCTAGGTGGGGACGGATGAACGCTGTGTAAAGGGAATATAGAGTCTTAAGGTTGCGGAAAGGTTTCGTTAAACGTATTATAAATCCTAGCATTTTGTTGGCTTTGTTGATGATTGCATCAGTGTGTTGAATGAAGTTTAATTTCACATCCAGTATTACCCCAAGGTCTCTGATAGAATCTACTTCTTTGATTTGTGTCCCGTTTAATGTATAATCAAAGGAAATTTTATTTTTGTTACGTGTAAATGATAATTTATTGCACTTTGAGGTATTTACTACAAGTTTATTTGATTCACAGTAGTTAAAAAGACGATTGAGATCCTCTTGAAGTTTAATGCAATCTTCGATTGATTTGATAACTAAGTAGATTTTTTTATCGTCTGCATATGCTAGGTAATTGGCATGTAAAAAACATTTGTGAATATCATAAATATACACATTAAATAATAATGGCCTTAAATGAGAACCTTGAGGTACACCGGAGGGCACGGAAAAGAAACTGGACTTAGTTCCCGCAACTGATACACATTGAAGTCTGCACCGAAGGTATGAAGTGAGCCACCGAAGTAAATCACCATGGATGCCTATTTGACTTAATTTTTTAATTAAAATGAAATGGTTTACTTTATCGAAGGCCTTAGAGTAATCAGTGTAGATTACATCTACTTGGTTTCTATTGTCCATATTGCTCGTTAAATATTCCGTGAAATTTACCAAATTTGTTAGTACCGATCTTTTTTGTAGAAATCCGTGTTGTTGGTTTTGTATGTTGCGAACAATTGTTGTATAAATTTGATCGTAGACAATTTTTTCAAAGAGTTTACTAAATACAGTTAGAATTGAGATTGGGCGGTAGTTTACAATGTTGCTTTTAGAACCTGTTTTATGAATAGGGATTATAGTTGCTTCTTTAAACTTTGTAGGAAATTTTCCTGCTTTTAGTGACATTCTAAATATATTAGTTAGGGGGTATGAAAGATTTTTTGCACATTTTGAGATAAAGTATGGCGATATACCATCACTGCCAACACCCTTACTAATGTCTAAATTCTTCAGGTATTTATTGATCAAAAAATTGTTTATTTGTACGTTCCCAATCGGGTTATGATTATTCATATAGGTAAAACTATCGACTATACTGGGATCATTCGTGTCCTTATCATTAACGTAGGTGGACTGAAAGTGTTTAGAGAAAAGTTGACACACTTGTTGAGCACCGGTGCCTGACTCATCTTTAAGGTGCATGATTTGTGGGATGCCATTTGTTTTACTTTTGCTTTTAGCATAGTTCCAAAGTTGTTTATTATTTATAAGAATATTAGATTCAACTGAATTTATGTACTGAATAAAGCAATGCTTCTGTAAGTTTTTTTGTTGGGTACGTTTGATTGAAAACTCTATGTAGTCTACTGGATTATTATTGGATTTCCATTTTTGATGGAGTTTTTGTTTATCTTTAATGATTTTAATTAGAGAAGCTGAATACCAGTTTGGAAATTTTCTCTTTTTGATGATACGTTTAGGGACAAACTGGTTGATGGTACTGTTTAAAATGTTGTAGAAAGAATCGACTACTACGTCAATATCCGAATTTTCCTGAGTAAATGACCAGTCTGTCATTGACAGATGTTGGTTGATTAGCTCGTAATTGGCTTTTGTAAACTGATAAATTTCTTTAGGTGGGGCGTGAATAATAGGAAGTATATCGATTTTTAGCATAATTTTGAGTGATGGGTGGTGCGAGTCTTCGTTGACAAGAGGATCGCATGCACGATATACTTGGCATTCCTCATTACAGATAACTAAATCCAGGATTCTGTTATTTGCATTTTTTATGTAATTATATTGTTTTAATTCAGAATAATGGATTGTGTCAGCAAGTGAGGAACTAGTTGAGTTCAAGTTTTCAGGTGTCAAGTGTAAATCATTGTTATGTATATTCCATGTTACGGTGGGCATATTAAAATCTCCAATTACAAGTAAAATGTCATCGGGATGTTGATCTTTTACGTTAGCAAGTAAGCAAAGGAATGAATTGAGTGCAGTTTCATACCCTTGTCCCTGTGGGAGATAAACACAGGCTACATGGATAGTGCGTTTGGAGGTATAGTTAGAAGGGGGAATAGTTACCCAGATACATTCAGCATTGCAGACCAATTCTTCGCGAGGGTAAGCGTTAAGATTGTTATGTGTTATGATCATCACTCCACCACCTCGACGAGAATCTTCTTGGTTGTTTATGCTATTAATTGTAATGTTATTTGATCTATCCCGTCTGAAAACGCTGTAAAATTCTGTTGGTGCCAGTTCCGGATCTAAAATAGAATTAATTAGCCAAGTTTCAGAAATACCGAATATGTAACAATCGTCATTCAATAAAATATTATTGTGAAATATGTCTGTCTTAGTGCGTAGTCCTCTACAGTTTTGATACATAATAGTAATCATCGTGAATTATGTAAGTTTTTCTATAAGTGTAAATAATTTTGGTAAAGATAAGAGATAAAAAAACAAATAATAAATGCAGAGTTTTATGAACGACACGCATGATGTTAAACTAAACTGGTGAAATAGTGAAATATAAATGTGAGCAGCAAGTACGGAGAGCATGTTAGGAAAGAGGGGGGGAGTGAGAGTGGAATGGGGGAATGGTGTAAGGTTGTGGATAAATAATACGTCGATTACACGACGAATTATAGAATTACAAAACATATGATTATAAACAATATAAGAAGATAACAAAATATAAGGAAATAGAAAAAACTAATTAAAAAAAAAAACATATAAATTACTATATTCAACGGAAGGTTAAATAAAAATAAAAATGCAAGAAGTGCGCGATGATCTTAATAGTACGGTTGTATGTTAAAAGAAATATTTTTAGCATAAACAAAATATTAATTTATAAGATATATAGGATATATAAACATGTCTAAAATTACATCATAGATACCTAAGTGAATTGTTGGTATATGTGAGTCGTGAGTTACTTGTGAAATACACGTAAATATTATACATATACATACACATACACACATATGTTTATATATTTTTTAATCATTGGTGAAATATTATAATATTTTTAATATACGCAAAGTTCAATACGTCATATACCTACATACTTTTTTTTCAAATCAATTACAAATTACAACGACATCTATGAAGTTAATAGAAGGTGACAATATGATTAAAAAATTTATAATGGTACAGGTATATATAAAACTTCAAATCATAAAAAAAAAAGTTAGAGCAGATAAAGGCAAACTAAATTTATCAATAAAAACTGTTTACGTGCGTAAAATAGAGTTGAAAGATAGACTTACATTTATATAATAACATCATAATATGAAAAATAGAGTAGAAAGACTTACATTCACATAATAATATCACAATACGAATGTAAATCTTCATAATATCATATTGTAAACGAAATGTAGGTACCGAGACGCTAAGTTAAAAGTTTGTGTGTATAGTTCGCGGTGGAGTTCACTTATTTATAAAAGTACGTAAATTAATATATGTTTTGTGTGTCTGTTGCGCTGAGTAAATAATAAACAGGTAAGAGATACGTACATATACATTTATATATGAACATATTTTTTAAATTATTTTTTATTTCTATGGATAGTGAAATATAATAATATTTCTAGTAGGTATGTGCAGTGTTCAATACGTCACATACCTATATAAATTTTTCAAAGCAATAACAAATTACAAAGGTATATATGAAGTTAATTGGAGGCGACAATATGTTTAAAAATATATAATGGTATAGGTATATATAAAACTTCAAATCATAAAAAGAAGTCACAGCAGATAGAGGCAATCTTAATTTTAATGCTAAATGTATCAATAAAAACTGTACACGTGCGTTAAAAAGAGTACAAAGATAGATTTACATTCAATTTATAACATCATAATATGAATGGAAATCTTCATATCATATTATAAATTACAAATGAAATGTAGGTACCGAGACGCCGCGAACTATAGTTCACGTCTGTGGGTGCAGTCACTACTATTTTGTTGATATATTAATATAGGTATGTGTCTCTAATTATTGCGCACAGTAAATAATAAAGAGGTAAGTAAATAGATTATGGCCACGAGTGCATAATAATATACAATTGATACTATAGGTTTGTGTAGAACATAAGGGATAAATACCCGTGTTATAGAAGAAACAGGATAATAAATAATAAAATATAATGAGTTTAAGAAAATTTTATCGAAATAAGAATAATAAGCAGGCCAAATTCCTAGTATCGAAATACCCACCCAAATGCAATATAATTAGTTGTTATTAATTACAATGGGTTATACATACCTCAATGACTTAATGTGGTTATGGAAGTAGCATTTGGATAAGTTATTTTGCAATAAAATTAATTATCTGCCTACCCAACACAATTTATTATTATTTCCTTGGGAGAAAATTATTTCCAATTAGCCATTAATTAGCCAAATAGATAATAATGCATGAAAGCAACTCATTGGTAGAAATAAATGCTTTGCGAATATAAACATATTTTTTTTTTATACACTTATTTTTTAGTATTTGTTCTGGGGCGCAGGCCAATAGACTTGGAGCCATCGTGTTGAGGATGGGGACCGGGTTTGATGGATGAGGTGTTGGATGAGCTGGTGCTGGTGCTGGTGCTGGTGTTGGTGCTGGCGCTGGAGCCGGTGTAGGTGCTGGTGCTGGTGCTGGTGCTGGCTGATAGTTTGGTCACAAGGGCGGCAGCGACATCCAGCTGCTTTTGGGTACTGATGGCGTGCTTGCTGCCATCAGGGAGCAGAACCACAATTGTGCCGTCGCTGGTCCAACACTTGTTGTTTGAAAAGATTGAACGTGCAGAGGAAAAGAGTTTTTGTCGTGTTTTTGTTAGGGATTCAGTTAGTAGACGAGAGGAGTTTTTCAGCCCTTTCTTCCTCTCCCATACAGATCGACGGTCGATTTGGCGCTGGAATTCAATAAGAATGGGTCGATTCTTATTTGGTTTCATGCGACCAAGTCTTCTGGTGGAGACGATACCCCTGATGGCGTCTTCGTGGCACCCTAGGCCGGTCAACGCCGCAGTCACAAGGGATCTCGTGTCTTCTGGTCCATCTTCTTTCACGCCATGTAGAAGTAACAGATTTTTTCTAGAAGCAGCGTCGATGGCATCCACACGAAGCTCAAGTTGCGCAATACTCTCTTGAAGAGCCGTCATCTCCGATGTCATTTTCAATTTAAATGCATTGAAGTCTCCACGGAGATTTGTGAGGTCACAATTCGGGTTGCCGGGTTTTTTGTTGACTTTATCGAGCCGATTTTCAAATTCATTCATCGTTACCACGAATTTTTGGTTAAGTTCTTCGAGCGACATGTTGATTTAGTATTGTGGGTATGTTTGAATTTAGTAACTGTCACTATCTGGAATTTAAATATCACTGGATAATACGATTTATGAAAGTGTTTTTAATTTATTATTATTGTGTTATTTATAGTTTGAGATCGCGCACTTTATGATATTACATTTTATTTAAAACATGTTATATTTAAACTATAAAACATATATTTTGCTTGAGCGGTATGAAGAGTAACTCGTTGAGGAACGATCCATAGACAAAATGTGGATTATTGATCTATATAAATAACTTGCCCCTCTAAAAACATTTGAGATGATTTAAAATGTGAGCGTCAAGCAAACCCCCCGTAATTAGAGTCTAATGTCGCCTTAATATAATCTACGGCCGCGCCAGTCATTTCATGATCTGTGACGTCACACGCTTGACGGCGAGATTATCAGCATTTATTCACGACTGTATTCGGAATATTCTGTATTACTACATGTTATTTTTATCAATATTTCCCCTCGTTTTAATTTTTTTATTTTCAACAGCTCATTTAAAACAATAATTATATTAATTCTGCCACCATTTTACGATGTTGATACTAGTATATCGAAATATGATGATGAACATTGCAATGCTGTACGAAACGTCGGCAAAAAGCGCAACACGGCATAATACCCAAAAATCATTAATAATAATATTTTTTGGCAAAGAAAATCTCAAATAACTTTTGCAGGTTCTTTTATTTCTCCATTTTTTTTTAGTTTGTTGTATTGTTTACTAGCGTTGACCGGGATTTACACAAAGTATTCTAAATCTAATGCTGACAGTGACCTTCCTCTTGTTTCGAAGGTCGAGTGTGTAAAATTTGACCAGTCTCGGAATAAAACTGTGGATATATCAATTAAATCCACGCCGCCGTATTATTTCCATGAAATAGAATCAAGTTAAAACTCCAGCCACAGTGCGTGTTTGTACGCGGTTTGACGTTTTCTAATTCCACAACCGCTGCGTTTGATCGCAGTGCGTGCTAAGCCTTAGATCTATCATTTATCTTCACCGTATCTCATCTGAGTTTTTGTAATTGGATTACACAAAAAATATGCTTAGGAAACGCTGATTAAACTCTTTCGGCTACGTGCTGATATTTTTTATTTATTTATTTATTTTTACATTTATTACATACAAGATATACAAATATAAAAGGAAGCTTTGACTGTCCAACTAGGAAGTTTCCCGTTTTAGGACAGTCAAATTGGCAGGTTGAGTGTACATAATTCCAGGTAGGTACATGTAAAATGTAAAAATAAAATTAAAATATAACATATAAATGTAAGAAAGAAAATATTTTTTTTAGGAAAATACAATTTAGCAGTAATAAACAATAAAATCCAGAAAATCCTAAAATCCCATTTACATGTAAAATATAAAATAAAAATATAATATATCAATGTAAGAAAGAAAAATAAAAAAATATTTTTTAGGTAAATACAAAATACAAAATCGAAGAAATCAACTCAGACTACGTTTTTTAATAATTTTTCGGAATCTGTCCTACCTAAGTCTAATAACCATTTAGTAATTTTAGTACCGAAGGCTGATAATTCACACAGTTTAAATTGATAGGGGATTTTGTTGTATATTTTTGGTCCCAGGTATGAGAAAACTTTTTGATAAGCCGCAGTATTACTAGTTGGAATAGAAAGGTCGTTTCTGCTCTTACTTCTGGTTTGATGATTATGATCGACTGTTATCGTTTTGTTTTTATTTTTGTGGACGCAGATTGTTATTTTTTTATGTAACACTGTCGAACATCAAGCACATTAAACTCCTTGAAGAGAGCGTCGCTCGAGTATCTGAAGGGTTTCTTCATAATGACGCGTAGAATGGATTTCTGTGCCTTCAGTAGCGGGTATAATATTGTTAATCCTGTTCCACCCCATCCAATGCAACCGTAGGTTATGACTGAGTTACAGAGCCCGTAGTATATTTTTTTAATGTCTTGAGTTTTTATAATTTCCCGCAATGCTATAAATATATAAATAAGCTTGCGCACTTTATTAGCTGTGTTTTCAATTTGTTGTTTCCATTTAAGATGGTTATCCACTATTATACCTAAATATTTAACAGATTTAACACATTCAAGGGTTTCGCATTTACAAGTATGGTTATTATTTCCAAGGCTACACTTAATATTATGTATTGTGAGGTGATGAGGTGTTTTGGGTTGACCTGCAAGGGTAGCGCTAAATGTGAGATATTTTGTTTTTTGTATGTTTAGTGTAAGCAAATTACTGTCCAGCCACTGTTTTACTCTGTTTATACCTGTGTTCGCAAGGTGGTGTGTTTCTTTCCAATCATCTCCTTCAAACAAAATAACTTTATCGTCAGCGAACGTGATAATTTTGCCACCAATGTGTTGGTTACAAAGTTCGTTTATGTATATAATAAAGAGAAGGGGCCCAAGTGTACTTCCATGTGGTACCCCAAAAGTGTATTTTAGTGAAGTGCTAATAGCTTCGTTAATTCTGGTTTGTTGAAATCTATTAGATATATAACTTTCTATCCATTGAAAAGCTTTTTCCTTTATTCCTATGTTTCTAAGTCTCTGTAAAAGAATTTTATGAGATATAGTGTCAAATGCCTTGGCCAGGTCCAGGAAAAGGGCAATAGTTTTCTTGCCACGGTTCATATTCCCTGCAATAGTTTCAGTGAGACATGCGATGGCATCATCCGTTCCCTTACCCGACCGAAAGCCGTATTGGTTAGGACTTAGAATGTTATGTTTCTCCACATATTCGTTTAACCTAGTTTTGAAAAGCTTTTCAATGACTTTGGATATCGCGCTTAATAGTGATATTGGCCTATAGTTTTCTACAAGAGATTTAGGTCCACTTTTGTGAATTGGGACAATTATTGATTTTTTGAAGTGATCAGGAAATATTCCTGATGCAAAACTTAAGTTGTAAATATATGATAGCGGAGCAGAAATCTGATTTTTATTTTTTTTTAGTATTTGTGTATTTAGACTATCTGGACCCTTTGCATGTGTAGTATTAAGGCTGTTGATTATTTTTAAGACCTCTTCTACAGTAGTTGGTTTAATATTAAATGAAAAAGATTGTTCCTTTGTTTCAATTGTCGATGCTAAAGAGTCTTCCGTTTTCTGGGTTTCTAATAAATTTTTTTTTGCTAGATTTGATCCAACAGATGCAAAATATTGATTAGTATGACATGCAATTGATTGATTGTCAGTTATAATCAAATTTCCGGTATTTAATTCAGTTACAGATGCATTGGTATTTCTTTTACTTTAGTTATGTCTCTGACAACATTCCACATGTTTTTGCTGGAATTATCCTTATCAAGTAAGAATTTATAATAACGCTCTTTACATTTGCGAATAACGGTTTTGCAAATATTACGGTATCGGTAATAGTTTTGCTGTTTAGTATCGTTCAATGGGTCTCGTTTAGCTATTTTATGAAGGTGATTTCTTTTGTGTATAGATTTAACAATGCCGTTGGTAATCCATGGTGTGAGATGTATTTTACTATATGGAATGCGTTTAGTTATTGTGTGTTTTGTTATGAATGTATCGATTTCATTAATAAAATAGTTTAGAGCATTGTTAACTTCAGTCTCTTTATAAACATATTTCCAATTTTTATTATTAAGATCATTTAATAAAGCCTCATAATCGATAATCTGTATATTATATCTGCGGCACATTTCAGAGTGGAAGATACATCCAGTATCATTTTGGTGAAAGATCTCCACATTGCTTTAGCCGTTTTTGATGGCCAGGTGTGAATAGTTATCCAGTTTCTTCCCCACCTTCTCTTCATCTACTGTCAGCCTCACAGCATACCCCAATCGGGAATGCCATAGTTCCACTGCCTCCAGACGGTTGGGATCAGTAATGTGGCTCGTGGCATATCTCATTGGGATTAATCGTTCAATCGGAGATTAAAAGAAGGTGAAAAAAAATTAGATATATTCTGCGGTATTCACATTAAAAAAATATTTAATACATTTACGGCCGCTGTTCCCAATCCTACTGATCAACAGCTAAGCCGAAATTTTGGCCCGACACTGCTCAAGAGCACAACTACGCTCTTTCCAACGGAAATGTGACGACTGAGCGATCTACCAATTTAAGGTAGGCAAACTACTGGATTAAGCCTGCCTCAGTAAATGACTACTTATGAAAAGTGTCGACAGAGTGAAAAATATTCGCGACGCCAAGACACGATGGCATTAAAGTCAAGCACATACTTCATTTGAACCTATTACATACGCCAGGTAAATAATATATAAAATATCGGTTTATGTAAAAAAAAAATAACTGCATTAACAAAAAACACAATAATTAATTCATCAATATTAATTTAACATTGAAAGTTTTTACTTTGATGTCATTTTATTGGCTATGAGAGTGGGCGGGACCACTTAGGATAATCAATGGTAAAGCTGTTTGGAAACAGGCGAATCGAATGTTATTGAACAAATTACTTGGCTGATCGGAGTCTGAGATTGATCCTTCGAAAAGTTGGGAATAACGGCCGTAAGTTATTCTTCAGCATACATCAAAAACTTCCACAAATAATCTTAGTAAATAGACATTGCAGTTTCAAATAAATTCTTAGATGGTAAGCGTCATTATTTCCGAACGGGTGCGAACAGAATGTAGAAATAGGGAATAAGGCACCGCTCAGGAAGGTGACACCAGGTGTGAAGGTGTGACATGTAATGGAGACGTTGCTAAAAGGGTATTTGATAGCAGTGGCTGCATTTCAATGCAAGCAATAACAAGTTGCAGCGATGCTTTGTGCATCTTATTTAGCAGGGCTTTTCATTTCAATAATACATATTTCAGGGATTCGTTAAAAAAAATTAAATAATCAATAAAATGTGTGCAATAGCCCA
This sequence comes from Hesperophylax consimilis, assembly GCF_061612785.1. Lineage (NCBI taxonomy): Eukaryota > Metazoa > Arthropoda > Insecta > Trichoptera > Limnephilidae > Hesperophylax > Hesperophylax consimilis. Next base: position 9,024,815 of record NC_142856.1, on the reverse strand, counting down.
ATATTAGTAATATTTCTCCCAAACTTATAAAATTTTCACTTTAGTTTAAACACCTCTTCAGTTGACGCTTTCTCTTTTTCGATATAACCCATAATGTACACATTATTTGTCTTTCGATATAACACATTATATAAACATTATTCGTTTCTTTCGATAAAACCCATTGTGCACTCATTATTTTTTTTTATCTCTGTTCCTTCATCATATGTTAAATTTTGTCTCACTCCACAAAAATGTATTAATGATTCTCATAATTTGTACCCTGATTATGTTGCAGAGAGCTTTTCTTTCCCCAGTCAGTGTACCAAGCAGTGCGATAGCGAAATCGTCCTTTTGGCTGGTGAGAATTTTTCGGTGACTGTTGTTTTAGGTGCTCGTCATTTTTGAGATGTGTGATTTTCATTGTCTTGATGTTTGGCCTCATTTTTATTTACTTTTACTCCATAACGGAGGGCCTAAGGAAAATAATTTCCCTCAGGGCTTATGTCATCTTCTGGGACGCTGTGTGAAGGGTCTATTTTAAGTAAATAAAAGAGAGAAAGTTCTAGGAAGGTAGAAGTCCAGGAGTGACGGACATATGAATATATCCCTTCCACAGAGGCGCAAAGAGATGGGTCAAGAGACCAGTTATAGAGGTCAAAGGGTCTCCCCAATCTTGCCTCTCTCGATCTAGCACTTCCTGGGCAGGTGCATCCTGAAATCACCTTACCCGATGAACCATCGATGCACCCCTGCTTAATCATCAAACGTAGCAAACCACAGAGGTGTTGGTTATCCAATAAATAGAGGTATAATGAAAAAGAAATTGTACAGTTAGAAGCCACAATAATAATACAAAATAGCAATTTTATAACGTTAGCTTGACATTTCCTGAAGGAGTGCCACAGCGTTGAATTTCAACATTTTACAATATCAGTATGCACCCGGACGGAAGGCGCAATGCGGCAATTGCCTCAAACAACATTTATTTACTCCCTTATTCTACCATCAAATATTTACGACGGGAGTTATTTATTCCTTTGCTTCTCCCTTATTCTTGATAGAAGGAAACTCAACAGAGATCATCTCAGTTACATCAGTTGGAAATTATTTCTCGAAAAGAAGGATACAATGCTGCCTTGAAAATAAATTAATATGAAAATGAAAATTAATGTGAAAAAGTTTTTTTAAGGAATCACAATCACTTCGCGTAGCGCATCGCACACTTCCACATCTTCTTCCTTTCTTCACATTTTTCAGACTCACAACATACTGGGTATTTCACAGTCTCTCTGACTCCAGACGGTTGGGAAAAGTTGTGAATCTTGTTCAAATAGGTTTATCTTTTGCACTCTTAGTACTGGTAAGTGCAAAATACGTACCAGTTCTTAAACAAACCACGTAAAGCATTAAAAAAATCTAACTGCATTACATTATGAAATATACATTCATTTTTCCTCCGCGTTGTATGTAAAACTAAAGTAAATATTGTATTTATTTAAATCACCGGTATCCAGAAAGCATTAAGACTGATTTTTCCCCGAGTAATATTATACGTACTATGGAAAGCAGGGGCTCTCTTTGCAGACGGAGGAAGTGGAAAATGGTATTTGGCTACGCCAACAAAACATAATAAATTAAGAGTGAGAGCGGAAAATATTACATTTTGTTTTAAATGAACACAGAAAAAATATTACAAATGAATATTTTATCACTTATAGAAGTGTATTGTGGGCGTGTCCGTGTGTGAAATTATTCAAACGTTTTCAACTTTCGGAATCGCGGAAATTCGAGGAAGACCTCAAAAAATAATCTTGAAGTTAATTGTAACACATTTAATGATCTACGTATATTGTATTAGTGATTTCATTCAATATTGTATTTGTGATTCAATCCAATATTCTATTAATGATTTAATCCAAAATTGTATAAGTGATTTAATCCAATATTGTACTGGTGATTCAATCCAATATTGTATTGTTGATTCAATCCAATATTATATTGGTGATTCAATCCAATATTGTATTGGTTATTCAATGCAATATTGTATTTGTATTCATTAAGATACTATCTATTTATTTGTCTTCTTATTGCATATTTACGGGCGTAAAAAAACAATACCTCTTTTATATATAATTATATTAAAACATAATGTCCAAAAACAGTTTATTTGAAAAATATTTGAATTAGTCCTGTTTCCTTAAGCCCGCATACCCACTTTTGTCAATTTATAACAAGTTTCTCGTTAACACTTTACCTTTTATTATTTAACTTATTGCACCGAAAAGTTAATTGTATGTTCCGAAACAAGTTTTGTTCTGTTATTTAATATGTTTTACGCGTGAACAAATTGACAGCGTATCTTTAAATGTAACTAAAGCATTTGTCGAGAGATTTGTTTTCTATTTCAATCGAGTCACGTTTTATTAAATATTTTCACCATTTTCGCTTAATTCTTATCGTTTTTTAATATTAGCGAAGTCCCTCTAACATTCCTATTTACATATCTCCCTTTCAAACCATCTTTAAATGCTTACTACAGGGCATTAAGTCTGCAGTCTCAAGAGAAACGGCTGTGCGATCTTTCTTATGCAATGCTTATATTTGGATTTGAGGCTGAAATTTCCAAACAAACTGAATAATTACTCAAAAAGGATAAGCAAATATCCAATACGGGTATGCGCTATTTTATTTAGTTCTATTTTAAATTATGATATATAGGCCATTAAAGAATTATAATATATAGGCCATTAAAGAATTATGATATATAGGTCATTAAGGAATTATGATATATAGGCCATCAAAGAATTATGATATATAGGCCATTAAAGAATTATGATATATAGGTCATTAAGGAATTATGATATATAGGCCATTAAAGAATTATCATATATAGGCCATTAAAGAATTATGGTATATATAGGTCATTAATGAGTTATTATATATAGGCCATTAAAGAATTATGATATATAGGTCATTAATGAGTTATTATATATAGGCCATTAAAGAATTATGATATATAGGTCATTAAAGAATTATGATATATAGGTCATTAAGGAATTATGATATATAGGCCATTAAAGAATTATGATATATAGGCCATTAAAGAATTATGGTATATATAGGTCATTAATGAGTTATTATATATAGGCCATTAAAGAATTATGATATATAGGTCATTAATGAGTTATTATATATAGGCCATTAAAGAATTATGATATACAGGTCATTAAGGAATTATGATATATTATTAATAGGTTATTTAATAATTCAATTTTGCATGGTTTTAACCCTTTTGGTATTTTTTTGTAAGTTAATAGTAATAAACTTAATAAATTAACTAAACCATTAGTAAATAATCATTTCTCCGCAGGGGTAGGCAGAGAGAACGGACCGCCAAACAACTCGGTCTTGGCACACACTCACATTCATTCATACTCTTATATTATTCTGATTCTTGAGATGGCCCGACTCAAGTATCTAATTAACTTGATCGAGCCATGTCTACCTTGGGCATCCCCGACTTTTGCTACAATTCACATTTGCGTCATATTTTCTCCTTACACTTCTTTCTTTGCTCATTAGCTGTACATACCCAAACCATCTAAGCGGCCCTTTTTTAATCTTAATCATTACGCTTACCTCAGCCTTGCACTATTTGCAGATCTTTAATAAGTAGAAAATGATGAAAAAATAAAATAAAAATGGAACGTCGAAAATATATTTTTTTTGGGTAGAAAATTTAATTTATATACTTACCACATATTTGTGTTCCTATGTAAATCATCAATATGTTTTTAAGGCATATTTATGTTTCATTTTATATTTATTTGTATTAGTATTTAAAAAATATATATAATCATGAACTCACAAACAATTTCCAAAGTTTCCTCTAAAATCTTTAAAATATAATTTTTTAATGGTCTGTTTTTTTATAATTTATAACCAAATAAATAAAGGAGCACATAACCGTAAAGGATATTTTCTATATCTTTGGATTAAAAAGTAATATTTCAGTTTGGTTTGGTATTTTGCCCTCAAATTTAAATTTTGTGTGAATAAGGCCGCCCAGCCGTTCCTATTGTCACCACATAAATTATCTGTAAAACTACAACACGATTAACAAACAAGCGATATAGAACAAAAGAGTGTAGTCATTTTCGACCTTGGAGGATTTTAACTCTAAGTCATCGATACTACTGCAAGTTGAAGGTACTAATCGTGCACCACGCCGCGCGCCCTTTCAATAGTCCGTGCAATTTGGTCGTACCTCGGTGACGGTCGGAACGCATTGTTTTTATTTTCTATGGTTCTGTTAATTAACAAACTTCAAACTCAATTCCAACCCTTTGGGCGTAAAATAATTTCATAAACCTAGTTTTATCTAGTCTTGAACAATCAGAATGTGTTAACTGACTTTAGTGCTATAGTCAAGTTCGAGCTTCAAAGCGGGGCAAATCTTCTGTTAATCCGGTCTAATCAAACCATTGTATTCGGATTAAGCAGCCTTACGTTGTTGGACGATAATATACTAAACTAAGCTACAAGATACGCTATCTGATAGACTTGGTACAAGGTATAGGAGGATAAGAATCAACAGCTTTTCATGAAAAGAGCATATAATAGGTACTTGTTTTAGGAGCCTATACATATATTGGTAGCTATATCTATGAAAATAAAAAATATTCTTACATGACTCGAAACATTCCAAAGAAGACTAAAATGATAAAATGAAAATTAAAATACCTATTTTTTGTAAAACCACGAGTTATAAATTATTTTTTTTACCGACCGGTTTCGCTTTGCTCAAGCATCAGCAGGGTAAAAATCAATATTAAACAAGAAATACATAGCGTGTGCTTTAAAATGCATACAGAGAGTGACAACAAGATAAACATATAACAAACAATATATATATATATATATTTTTTTTTTATTAGTAAAAAAAGATACACGAATTACATTACACAATATTGAATATAGTACAGTTATTAATTACATAATAAGTATTTGATATACCCCCATAAATAAGCAGGGCTTGTGTGTATGGGGGTGTTGTTATATTGGTTTATATTTGATATGATTCAGTTCAACTGTTCGGAATACTTTTTAGGGTGGCTTTTGAATTCGTTTATATTTGCATTCGAGGCAATAGAGGCAATATAATACATTTGTACCAAGGAATGAGAAAACCGACAGACAATTATGTAATTGACACTATACAGGGTGTCCGGGGTCAAAGTGCAGTAACTTCGGGAGGTGATTCTACATGATGGTAGGAGCAAAATAGATAAATAACTTTTTTCCATACAATCCTTAGTGAAGGTACACACTTACCCGATAAATTCGCTGTGTGCTTGTCAAGCGCGAGACTGGTTGAGACGTTGTTTATTATTTGCCTGTGACGCGTAAACCGAGAGTTCGAAGTTATAACAATGCGTCTGTTTTATGATGTTTTAAACCAAATTCTAAGAACAAAGAGAACTTCACTAAAATAATTAAACGAATTTACACATAAAGTGTGTTGGTGTCTTCAAACTGTAGATATTCGTTGAAGTTTCCGTCGTTGAGAGGTATGTTGTAAGTATGTTGTCGTAAATGTGGATTAAAAATCTTTATCTTTTTCACGGCATGAAACGATCATTGAAGTGATCAGCTTTCAGAAGAATTAATGAATTAATCTCTTGTTACATAACGGGCGGCCTTCAGGCCCTCTAACCCATTATCGAGTTATGTAACCCATATGTACATGTACTCACATGTGAGGTATTGGTTTAGAACATTTCTTAAACAAATCATAGCTGTTCTGTTACCAGCTGTAAAGCGCGGAAAGGGGGTGTAGCGGGTGTTAGTTCAAGGATCGGCCGGTCGATTTCAAATGATCCAAAAGCAATAATAATGCAGTACGCACACGCCGGCGCAATTTTTCGTTTGTAGCTGAAAAATACATCTAAAAGTTGAAATTTCAAAAAAAATAATTCTTATTTACTTCTTCCGTCATTTTACTTCTTATTTCACCCCGGACACCCTGTAAATAATACATGTATTTTATATTTATTTAAAGTATAGAAAAGTCGAGCACGCCGGGTACACGTCAGCTAGTTTATAATAAAAACATGTAAAATAATACAAATTAATTAGACAAAATTTATTTGCGCATGTCGGTATTTGATCCGCGTCCTCCGGATTCGTAGCCAAGGATCGTAACCACTCATCCACAGAGGCCGTCTTATTGCGGATAAACGTTTTCAGACGGTAATGAAAGAGAAGCTCACCGTTGCGGTACATTTCCATAAATAATTAATTACATAGGAAATACAACAGAATTCGAGTGGTCGCAAGCCATACCATCTGCCATACTGTGCATTACATTACTCTGAAGCAACATTTATTTCTATCATTAAAACATCAATTCTTCGTCTGGTGATATAGAAATACTTTTATGGTTATTCTAACAATCCAGTTCTTACCTAAATTGCCCTCTCGCTTGTTTTTATTTAATTTTCCTAAAGGAATTACCTTCTTAAAAAATTAAAAGAAGATTTAAAACATAGAAGGCAAAACCAAGTGTGTTCTGTTTATTAATATTAATTTTCGTTACTAATCATAATTTACATAATGAATGTTCAGTTTCGTATATCGTTGCATAATTATCGTAAAACAGTATAAATTACTAGCCCCAATCATCATACATTAAAGACAGATTGTATATTATCGAAAGTGATCAAAAAAACATTCTTGACATCGCAGTAATAACAAACCGATGTAAATCTAAAAACTATAGTGCTCAAAGAACATTCAAGACCAACATTAGAACTTCCAATTGAAGCAACTTCATTCATGAGGTAAAGACCTCCTTTCCCACTCCTATTTTTCCTTGTGATAAACACGATTGTTTAATCTTATTTTCTTGTTAAAAATTACAGTCCATTTGTCGAGTACTAACCGATTCGGTACGCAACACTTCTCCTGTATGAAGTCAGCTATCATCGGAGCAATATTTAGTTTACAAATTCGAGACTATTTTTTATGCGTCTTCTTCTATTACGTTTTCCATTAATCTCCACTCTGAATATCGGATGGGGTAGTGCAAATGGCAATATCCTAAAATAAATAATTAAAACCTAAAAAGTTACAATGAAAATTATCCTTAAAATCCATGTGAGAACCAGCACTGACAAAATCGTCTTCAATCATGTCAATTAAATAACTCTAATCTAAAACATAAAGCACAATTTCTTTTTTATTAATAAATATAAAACACAAGAAATAACCAGTGCTACGTATATGAGAAACACTAGATCTCAGGGTCAAAAACATATCCAACAAGCAACTACTAATAATACAACATTTAGAAATAGTACTAAAATCTACAGCAAAACCCCACTCTCATTCGAAACTCACAACAATATTAGAACATTTAAATCTCAATTAAAATACTGGGTACAACACGCAGTAAATCAGAAATATATATTTTTTAAATATGCTGACACAAAATACATTCGTATAAAAATAAATCGAAATCACTCATCAGCACTCAAAGCACAATGTAATATATTTTCTTATTATATCTGAAAAAACACTACATTATATATTTATAACATCTTCGTATTATTCATAATATTACATTTTAATAATAATGAAATCATCATCACGGGAGATCCCAGTAAGTTAGAGATAGAGATAGAGAGCATGCAAACTTTAAGAGCCGTCAACTAGGTATAGGATCCTGGAATGTTAGATCTCTCAATAACAAGATAGAGGAGGTAGGGGAGGTTTTCCACGAACAGAATCTTCATGTCCTGGCCATAACTGAGACTTGGCACGAAAATAGTGACTCTTTTTCAATAAAGAGACTCCGAGCTTTAGGTTATGTCGTGCTAGAAGAAGCCCGACCTAAAGCAACAATTTCTCGGGATGACAACATCGCTAGCGTAAATCACGGGGGTATCGTGATTTTAGGTCGCCAGGGCTTGCGTTTAACAAGGGTGTCAATTGGTGCATACCGAACCTTTGAGCACTTGGGATGCCGAGTTTGTCTGCAGGAGCATCATTCATTTTATGTACCCTATACCGGCCTGGTTCAAAACAAATCACTTTGGACTTTTTTAATGAATTTTCGTGTTTTCTCGAGCGGGTTGTGGGACTTTCCGATAATATTTTCATAACAGGTGACATTAACATTCACTTAGAGCGTCTAGAATCACCAAATACTTTTAAATTCACTGATTTATTAGACTGCTTCGGATGCCGTCAATGGGTTAATTCCCCAACTCACGATGCTGGCGGAACTTTGGACATTTTTATCTCAAAGTCAAGCGGTCCGTTTCTGGTAGCGGATAGTGTGGATGTAGGACTATCAGACCATCGACTTATTCGCGCAGAAATCGATTTTAACCCACCGAAAATTCCTTACGTTACTATCACATCAAGAGCATGGCGCGGTTTTAACTTTGACGACTTCCTGTCAGAACTAAAAGCTTCTCCGCTCTGTACACATAGCGCATGGGAAACAGAGTCGCCAACCAAACTAGCAGCAGATTATAACACCATCCTTTCAACCCTTTTAAATACATATGCACCAATTTCTACAAAAACTCGGCGTCTACGAAAATCTGATGCCTGGTTTGACGAAGAATGTCGGAGCCAGAAGAGATTGATGCGTAAATCGGAGAGGTCCTACAGACACTCGGGGGTTACATCACGGAACGATTGGATACAGGCTCAAAAAGAGTACACGATCTTAATCCGTTCAAAAAGGTCTGAATATTGGACAAATAGGATCACTTCAGAGCGTCAAAATCCACGTAGTCTTTGGAACTCGGTTAAGACAGTCATTGCTGATGTCCATGCACCAAATACAATCGACATAGCTCCGGAAATCTTCTCCAAGTTTTTCCTTGACAAAATTGAGTCAATACGAGCCCTAACAACCTACGCTCCACCACCGTATTTTACTAAATGCAATAGAGAAAACCTTTCTGCCTTCAAACCTACATCCCTAGAAGAAGTAAGGAAATTAATTCTTACTTCACCGAACAAGCAGTGTTCGCTCGACCCTATTCCAACGTGGCTACTGAAAAAGTGTTGCAATGAAATTGCTCCCTTTTTAGTTCATCTTTTCAATAAGTCACTTAGCACGGGTGACTTTCCAAAATCCCTTAAATCAGCTATCGTAACTCCATTATTAAAAAAACCACAACTGGACGCTGAAGATTTTTCAAATTACCGACCTGTTTCAAATCTGCCTTTTATATCAAAAATATTAGAAAAAATCGCTGCCTCACAGGTCATATGTCACTTAAATTCAAATGAATTATTAACTAAATACCAATCTGCATACAGACGGTTCCACTCCACAGAAACCGGGTTACTACGTGTTTTGTCGGACATAACTACTGCCATTGAGTCGGGTAAACTGGCACTTCTTTCAGTCTTGGACATGAGTGCTGCATTTGACACGATTGACCATGACTTTCTTATTAAACGATTAGATGAATCATTTGGTTTAAACTGCGATGTTAAGACCTGGCTGACATCGTACCTGGCCAACCGTTTACAAGCCGTAAAAGTAGGAAAAAACCAATCAAATTATGCAACCCTTTCATCTGGAGTACCCCAAGGGTCCGTTCTGGGTCCACTACTCTTCATCCTCTTCACAAATGATGTCGCTAAAATAATAGAATCATTCGGCCTTCTATCTCACTGCTACGCTGATGACCAGCAAGTTTACTTTTACTGCTTACCAGAAGAAATAAACAGTCTAAAAATTCGTATAACTGAGTGTATAGAAGCAATTACTCGCTGGATGACCTCAAATAGATTGAAACTGAATCCCACAAAGACTGAGTTTCTGTGGACTGCTACAAGCAGACGTCAGCATAACATTGAAAACTCCCCAATAACCATTTCTGGAAGTGACATCACTCCAAAAACGTGCATCAAATTACTGGGTGTCAATCTGGATGCTAATTTTTCCCTTAAAACTCAGGTGAACAGAACTGTAAGCACGGGGTTCTTTAAATTAAGGCAAATTAAAGCAGTGCGGAGAAACCTGCCAACAGAGGCGACTAAATTGCTAGTCAATTCCTATGTTGTTTCACGTCTAGATTATTGCAACGGAATATATGCAAGTCTCCCTAAATGTCAAATCAGCAAATTACAATCCGTTTTCAACGCCGCGGCAAGGCTTATCACCGGAGTATCTAAATACGCCCACATTTCAGAGCATCTCAAAAATCTGCACTGGCTCAAATGTCCTGAAAGAATCCAGTTCAAGGTATGCTGGATGGTATTTAAGTCACTTAACGGAATGGCTCCGGCTTATTTATCAGAATTGTGTATTCCAGAAGATTCCAACTCCCGACAGTCAACCCTTAGGTCAGCAACGTCATCAGCTATCGGAAGGTTGAAGTAACCAAAGCGCACACCAGATACTAAGTTCGGTGAGCGTGCTTTTGCCGTGTCAGGACCTAAAGCCTGGAATGGACTGCCACATGATTTGAGAATGATCGCAGACTCGACAGAATTTAGGTCTAAACTTAAAACGCACCTTTTCAGACAGTCGTATCCATAATTTCAGAAACCTCCACTTTCACAGTTGACGGCAATTTAAATTTAAATTAACAAAATGTAAAAAATACTAAAAATAAAATAAAATAAATAAAAATAATAATTAAAAATAAATAAATAAAAATGATAACAACTAACAATTTGTAGGCTTTTAAGACAGTTAAAATACATTTAAATTAAAATAAAAACTATAGCAGACTTAAGATCATGCGACGACCAGTGTTTTTTGATATAGTGTCCTCTGCGTGCAGTTCTATCTTTTATAAGCATAAACTTTTTAATATAAGTGTGTTTGTTGGAAGTGACTTGCCAGGTAAGTATGTTTTGGTATCATTTCTAAATAACAAATGTAGATCCTAGGAAATAAATTGTACAGCGCCCTTGAGGTGATTTTTCACAAAAACGGCGCTCTACAAATTATCCAATTATTATTATTATTATTATTATTAGTGATATAATAGTAATATCCTGGTTAAATATCACGATTCAGAAGTGAAACGTCACTTGAAATGGCTTTAGACGTATGTGGTGATCAAATTTGAAAATCTATGGACATCCCTTACGTTCACACCTTCCTCTTCCACTTTTTTTCCCCTACCCCCAATCTCGAGAGCCCCACAACATACCTCAATTGTCTCATGTTTTATTTTTTTTGCATTTTAAAAATTTCTAGGAACTACCGCCTCCCCGTAAATAATCCCGGATAAACATGCTAAATATTTAGCAACTCGTGACACTGCACGTGTATGGTGTATCGTGTAAGCAACATCGACAAACCAAAAACTTGCTGTAGCCGGATAAATAAAATATTTAAACTCAAGCCGTTCAATATTTACTTTGTTTTCCAGAGCAGACAGCTGCAACTGCCTGGGTGTGCAGAATCCCTCTAAAATGGCGTATTTTTTACCCCGAGAACATTCACCGGGTGGGAATATTCACCCCACCCTCCCCGCAGTAGACTTAAAACATTCTTTTCCCACGTGATCGAATGCAGGCGGTACTATATAAGCCCCCTATAGTAGTCCACGGGGTGTTGTCTGCAAAACCTTCAAAGATACTCTGAAATACAGGCAGGACCACAGGTGATGGAAAGAAAGGGACATGTGACACGGAAGGTAACAGGATAATATAGGACAGTAACTAAAACATACAAGATAAAAGAAAAGGATATGTTAGGTGTGTTTTTTCCGTCACTTTTCTTCTGCTTTGTCATGGAACTGGCACGGAATCGTGCAGAACTCCAACCAAACTGCACGCACTATCAGAGAGACATAACTAATGAAAGTTTTTTTTATTTATTTATCAAAGGAAAAAGTACATGTAAGTAATAAGGCTTACAATTTACAATGACAATCTTTAATACTACTCTTCCAGAGAAGCATTCGCTTGTAGTTGGAAGAGGAGTGTACATCAAGTTATTGTAGATATACATATAGAATCAAGAGAAGTAGGAAAAAAATATTTCAAGTAAAATGTACTACTAGTAGCTATAATATATAAAAAATATGATGTTATTAGTTTCTGGGATAAAGACAATTATTTTTATTTTTTTTATTAATATGTATACTATTTTGGACAAGAAATTACAAAATTATACTATATTTGGAGAAGTTATTTATATATCTATTACACACCTTAGTGGAGTTTTACATTATATTTTACAAGTTGTTTATTAAAAAAAGTTAACAACAAAATCATAAAATAAAATGCTTTGTTAAAAATGCGAACACGATAGTAAATGTCAGCAAAATCTTTTGGGAATATAGATATTGATTAATTGAAGCAATTCAGGACAGTCCATTTAGTAATGCAGTATTTTATGTAAAAGTATTAAATCTGTGCTCATTCTTCTGTCTTAAAGTTTCAATGAACACGTTTTGTCCACGAGGTAATTATAATCTTTTTTTTGTATGGAAATATGCAATTTATCTACCTTAGGAACTCATGTGGAGTTATACTCTAGTTGGCATCCTACAAAGTTTTATATATGTAACATGATAAATGTTATGTATTGTATTGTTTTTATTTTAATATTGCTTTTGTTGTGTACACAGAAACAATGGCGGGGCGTCGCGTCCATTGGCGCATCCAAAATTTTGTCTTGGGGAGGCCGGGTTAATATATATACAAAATGTTAAATATAGGTTTTTTAAATGTTTTTACGTACGTGTGACCAAGTCAATTTAAAAAAGTAAATAAACATAATTAGGGATCTGAAGAAACCATGTTGCATAGCATTACACGAAACATATTATTTCGGTTTTTTAACTTTCCCGCAGCCAAGTGGGGGAGTAAGTAGTACCCAAAATTGCTAGCCTCCTTACATTAGCTTAAATAGTTACAGACATATGGACATATCATTGCGGTATTTTACGTATTTCTGCGCAAATACAAAAGTTAACATTAACAGTTGGGATTTCTATAGTTTAAAAGCACATAAGACAGAAAAATGCATGAGATCGTCGGAAGACGAACTACAGACGTTTGGTTTGGCATCTTGGCCTGTCAAGAGTTGATATGTTGAAAAACATTAGCATAGAAGAAAATTCTTTCATCAAAGAGCACAGTCCTTTTCAGAAAATTTTCCGTTGTGAGATGCTGCAGTCCAATGACTGTGTTGGCCCAATTAGTAAAGATATCCAACCGACAGTTAGATTAAATAATAAAAAATAAGAAATATTAAAATAAAATCAATTTAATATATCCGATAAATAACAAAAATATAGAAAAATTTGCATGTCTCGAATTCCTCGGCCCAATATCTGAAAAAATTACAAAAGAAATTTAAAAATGTGGTTTAAATATAGCTTTTCGAACAAACAATAATTTAGGAACAAGCCTTAAAAACTCTAAAAATAAAATCCCTTTACTCAATAACAGTGGCATATATGAATTAAAATGTGACCACGCCGATTGTAACGCCACTTACATCGGACAAACGGGGAGGGCATTCTCAACTAGATTCAAAGAACATATACGATGTTATAATAATAAAAACACATCCTCAAAATTCGCAGAACATCTCTTGGTGAATAATCATACCCCACTTAACAACAAGGGTCCTAAACCATTGCATATAGAAAAAAGGGCATTGATTAAATTTACTTGAACAATTAGAAATCAATAAACGAACGAATGACCCAAATTTAACACTAATTAATAAAGTACGGAAAATAATTTACTCACCACTTCTCAGTATTTTCACAAAAACCAAGCAGTAGAATGCACCCAAATAATTTATAGCAATAAAGTCATTAGTAAATAATTAAGAACTCATTACCATTTACTGAGGGGAAAACATAGATTGGTTTAACCACCAATAGATCATGGCATCGGTCTAACCAGTAATAAATCAATGTGTGCACCTTTAAAATTTACATTTGAAATAATATAAATACGTCGTCTCAATGTGGACTAACCACAGTTTGAAAATGGCCTTGTAAGCCGAAACAGCTGTCACAATAATATAAAAAACTAAAACACTTGCAGAACTTAATAATAATATTATCAAATTTAATCTAAATTTATATAAAAAAAAAAAAAAAAAAAACCTTATAATAGACTTGCGGCACGTTCCAGAGTGGAAGATACTCTCGGCAATGGAGAGTGATGTGGAGTGATAATGTACAATGTACAGTACATATGATTTACTAAACTTACCGTCCAATTTTATGGACGGTGCATTTAACATGGTTACAAGCGTGTTGGCATTAGGTTCTTATCAGTGCCAACGTGTAATATCGAGAGCGGGAGATATTCTCAGCAAAGACCGCCATTCTGAATTAAAACATTGCCTGAAATAAATTCGCCCGTTTCGGTGACCAGATATGAATACCTCCTGAATACTCCCCACTAACTCCAACCTTACAACATATCCCAAAAGGGAATTCCATAGTCTCAATTGCTCTAGACGGTTGGGAGCAGTTGGGACTCTTGTGCGGCTTAACATAAAAATAAAATAAAATTAATTAAAACAAAATTTAAGGAAAATTACTCTATCTGATTTCGAAAAACTTCGTATAAGGTTCGGACAACGACAGGGGATTTCAGCCAGTATCTTCTATTTAATTTAAGGATTTTCAGTTGCGGGTGGGCGGGTTTGTTTGGTTTTTAAACGAATCCGCAGTTTTATACCGAGATTGATGTAATTTTGCACACTTTACCTACAAAACAAAAGGAAACAAAAAAACCCGGGAAGCGCCGGGGACTTCATTTATCTCAAAATAAATATAGATTATTCGAAATTTTATTTTATTTCCAGTTATTTGTATATTTCTTATCTGCACCTCCGACCCTCACAGTTGACTATTACTTTGGTGTCTGAGAGTAAAAATGCAGTTTTCTGCGACAGGAAAAAATTGAAAGTCTAGTTCACGGCATCCATTTTACTTAGGCGACTGTAGCCCTATTTCAGGGGTTCTAAACTGCGGTGTCATGACCAGCCAGGCGTTGTTAAAAGAGTTACGGGCCGAATTTTATGGCTCCGAATGTGTGTGTCAAATAATTAATGTATAGAGGGCTAGAAATGAAGGTGTGTGAAATGGCTTTGTTCATTTGATGTCGTGGTAAAAACTTATGTAACTGGCATCCAAGCCCCATTGAACTAAAACCTCCTAGATCACTGATCAAAATAGGTCACAGATCACCCCAAGTGATTCGCTACGTTTAATGACTTAGCAGTGGTCATGGGATCATATTGTGAGGATTGTCAAGGTCTTGGCGGTGGATGCATCTCCCCACTGTGTGGCGGGCCGGATTTGGAGAGACTGGTTGATGGAGATCTCTTTACCTCTCCAGCTGGACTTTCTTGACCTATCGCTTTACACTGCAGTGGGGGGGATGGATTCAAACGTCCGTCACTCTTGGACACACTCACCCCCACATTTCTACCCACCTCTCATACCTTTTTCCTTCCCAGATTTTCCTCTCCTTTATTTCCTTAAAAAAAACCTACACGGCATTCCCAATGAAGATATGGGCCCTGAGAGATTTTTTTTCCATAGGGCCTTTTGTAAAAAAAAACTAGGAACAAAAAAAATCCAATATATTCTTACTTACTTATTGAAGCAGATTCTGCAAACTCTGACAGAGCATGTGATGCAAACGGGATTGTTACACTTGGTACAAAAATGAGCGCGTGTGTTAGTGCCACCAAAATGATAATATGTTAGTGTTATATCTACCTTACTTTGCAAATTTAAGTGATGGGAACTTTTTATTAAAAAGTAAAAGGTTCTACATATAATTGTGTTTATTTACGTTACAAATAATAGGTCTGGATTTAGCTACACTGTTCATTACCCAAGGGTTGGTAATTCTGGTTCGAGAAGCTTGTTCCCTGTCAATCTCATCTCACAAGTAATCGTTACACTCTAGCGACATCTTTTGGACTCTAGAGTAAGCTTTATGACTAGCGCCATCTATCGCTTAAATACTCAACTTATTACCATACATCACAGTTAGGTATGTTTGTAAATAAATGTATAAGTTTTCTGAATTTACATGCTGTTTTATATTTGTTCTGTGTATATCTAAAATAGCGTAAATAACTGTGTTGTGTACAAATGATTTCATACACTTTGCTTTTCCTCTTTAACGACGTCATTATTTATTTGCTTGTTTGGAACGTGTATAGTGCATTGTGTGGAGTGACTGGACAGCTAAACGTGTTGAAAGAGTAAGCATCTACATACAAGCTGTAATGTGGCGTCTTTATAGGGCTACCTGTAATTTGTAATAATTGATATTCATATAACTTTAATTTTGTTCGATAAACCAAAATAAAAATGCATAATATTCTGTTTATATTCCTGATGAGTCACAACAAATCAGAACCAAAACTTTGCTTGGAAAGGCGTGAGTCGTCTTAACCTTTTCAGCCCCAGGGTTAATTCAAATTAATACGATTTTTGTGATTTTGTTTTACCGTAACGGAAGCGATTTAGAAAAGCTATGTTTTTGTTTTCTTATAGCTTGTAGTCTTTTCTGTGGGGTCTATTTTTCCGCTTGGTTGATATTATTATTCCCTCCACAAAAACGATAAATATTTCGACATCTGCTTATTGTGGGTTTCATCGAAATTCTGCCGTCATTGGTTACTTAATTTAAGGTTAATTTTATACTCAAATTACAAATATTTTAACGCATACAGATGTGTTCTATAATTATAACATCAGTTCAATTCTCTGTTCACAGTCATTTACCAGAATATCGTCAATGAATTTTAATGTTCATTCAAATTAACAGTGGTAGGGACGCACATATTTTCGACTAGTATGGCGAATTTTTAAAGATTATTATCCTAGATTATTTGTTTATTTCTGAATGAATTTTAGTTAATTAAAATTTTATTTCTTTCAAACCTTAGAGATTTATCACGACATTGTAAATGTGGATTTTTGACATGAAATAGTTATTTTATTACTTTTGTATTATGTTAACATTACCTTACTATTTAAAAAATCCCCTCTGAAGTCCAATGTTAAGCCAAAGTAACGTAGAATAACTTCAAAAATCATATACCAAAAATTTTCAAATATATTTATAACGTATTTTCAACATTACATATTTTATACATGTGGAAACAAAAATGCGGGTGTGAAAGGGTAAAGTGATCACACCTGAATAGTATGGTAATTGTAAACCTTTTTTCACTCTTCATTACATCCCCATTTACAACAGCCTTATCCATGAAAAATAAATTTGAGGTTTAAGGAGCTCCTAGTTTAATTTTTAAATAACTTCAGTTTCCCAGTCCTGGTTTTCCAGCTTTCAGGGCTTAAGCCTTGTTAGTTACTAAATTATTAAAGTAGTTTTAGATTATTTATTTACGGAGATGCAGTGCGGTAAAACTCTGGACTGGAAAACTGCAAATATGCAGGACAATGTTGAAGACGAAAAGTTTTGGGGTTAAAAAATGAAATTTTTTCTATTCTAGTTGATAGAACTTTGGCAACCAAAGAAAGCCGTAACCCAATGTTGTAGTTATCATTCGTTCAAAATGTGGAAATAAAACCAGGTGACAAGACAGCAAATTTATAAGGTGTCCCAGTGGAAGCTACCCAGAGGCAGACCAAGGAAGAGGTGGGTAGAATGTATGGAAGAGTATTGGAGCAGGATGGAAAGGACCTATGACTGGTGGCCAATGGCGATGAAAGAAAAACGGCCAATTCCTACCCTGGCACATGGAACTTAAGCACACATTCCTTAGAAATGTTTATGCTTACCCTGCACTTGTAATTAGAATAAGAATATGGATATAAGAAACAAGGGGAGGTGTGGTATTGCTGAGCTACGGTCAAACTGCACAGACTATCAAAGTAGCGGAACCAATGAATGCCATGTGTTTGGCGTATAGGTTTAAAAAAGGGTGGGACGCCGGGCCGTTGTGCATGGATTAGTAACGATGAAATGTTTTGGCGTTACTTTTGTGCGGTTTAATACTAATGTATGAGTATTTTCACAAATTTTGAATACACTGAATACCCTTAAAATGAGTGGATGAC
This sequence comes from Hesperophylax consimilis, assembly GCF_061612785.1. Lineage (NCBI taxonomy): Eukaryota > Metazoa > Arthropoda > Insecta > Trichoptera > Limnephilidae > Hesperophylax > Hesperophylax consimilis. Next base: position 9,006,759 of record NC_142856.1, on the reverse strand, counting down.
TTAGGGGTTGTATTTCCGGTTTAGGGTTATCGTACTAAAAATAAGGATTTACAATATTTTCAATAAAAAATATTGATTTCGAAAACGATCAAAACCGCACATTTCGAAATAGTTCTAACTGGCTACAACGTCATTATGACATAGAAAACACCAATGTCTGATAAGATGGTGATAAAACGAACATGTTCTGGCGGCAAATCAAAAATCTCACATTTTAAATCGTTTTAGTAAATATATTTGTTAACATAAAAATAAATTAAAAGACCTTCACAGTCGTAATATTTTAAAAATTAAAAAAAAAACAGTGAAAATACACAATCAATTTGTTCATCTAGTTTAATTTATGATGTTAGTTAGCTGTGCTAAACACAGATTCTGGAACTGGTAGCAATGGTATTTATCATGATACTGTAGTTCTCTGTAATATCGGTAGCTCTGAAATAATGCTTCTAGTGCCATCTGCGTTCAGCACAGCTAACAAACATCATACACAATAATAATGGTTTATGGCATATCTCCTTTGTTTATGTAAATAATATTAGCAATGTTAGTAACACATTGTAAGCACTTTATAATTTACGGGGAGGATTAACGGTGGCAATGTTTGTAGAAGGATCTTTATGAGGTAAACGAGAAGTAGGATATAAGGGCGAAATATACAGCTTTACCGGATTACCTGCAGGGATGCTGCAGTCGAGGTAGGACCAACAATACATTGATTACTAGAATGTAATCGAAAATAAAACTACTAGTGTTTTTGTGAGTCTTTATTAACTTTTTAACGATTGCAAATTTAAGGTCCCCACAATAGGTAGGGATCGGACACACAGGGCATTGAAAAAATAGTTACAATCTTAAATTTACAGGAAACGTGGTAAAACCAAACATGAAAGACACTATGTAATAATAATATATGTTATTTTTAATGATAAACTAATGTTTATAAGAAAAGGTTTTATGCATAGCATAAAGGATAACAAATAATTATAAGCAATAAAATTAGTCGCCTTAAATAACAATACAAATTGAAAATATCTCCCGAGTAAAAATAAATGCCGCCAACGGGAATTGAACCCTTACCTTCTGATGTCCGGTCAGGTGCTCTAAACCACTGAGCTATGTCGGTTTATTTCCAAACCGCCTATGGACAAAAAAGTTTCAAACACAATAATGCTATTAAGCTAATCAATTCTCTACCTACTGACATTAGAAACACGCAAATCAAAACTTTCTTTAAAAGTAAAATCATTGATTACCTCCAATAAACGTATCCATCAGGAATATTTCTTACCATATTTTTATTTATGCCTACTATGTATATATTCAAACTTAAATTGTTTAATCTAAAAAAAAATACCGATTTTATTTTATCTGTCATTTTAAAAATAACATGTAAACAAAAACCTCGCTGGCAACCACCCTGTAAATTGCCATCTTAACACAGGCGTTTCACACCAAGTGAGATGGGCAAAAGGTGATTTCTGTAACTAAATTAAATTTTAAAATAATGAAATAAAATTAAATATAAATAAATCCCGGCATGCACAAGTAAATTTAATTTCATTTATTGATGTTATTTTTATAATTCATTAGTTTATAATAACAAAAGGGATATTTGTAGCACGTTCAGAGTCGTAGATTCTCTCAGTTTCGCTCCGGCAAAGAACATCATTCAGAATTGAAATTTTTCTTGAAATTTTAATTTATAACAGTAATTTAATATTTTAACAACAATATCTTTTTCATAATTGTCATTACAATGTCCTGTGATTTATCACGGGTCTGAGCTAGTATTATAAAACATGCATCTGGATTATCGAATGTGTGAAATATTAATACTAGGCAATAATAATCTCTCAAATCTTCGTTGAGAAATATTGACACAGCTAACATTGGAGTTCGAAGTACAGGCCACAGACATTGGTTAATTGTCCGCTGTGAGATTCAACGGGCTTTTGTCGATTACAAACTATCGTAGGGCACATGTCTCCGGCGATAACATCAAAATGCAGGCTGAGATATTGTACAAGTTGTACTGGAAAAGATATATAGACCAATGGTCAATGGTAAAACCGTTCATCGTTAAATAAGGTTTTACCATAATTAGTATTCTTTTAAATTTGCGTTTTAATATAAAAAAACTCAAGGAGCTCTTGTAGCTGGCGCGTCGGTAACACAAATGCTGAGGGCTGTGGCGCGGCGGTCGTTCACCGGCGACTCCATTAATTGAGTTTGCTTACGGTCAGAAGGTTTCGGGCGACATAAACAGCCGCCACACCCCCCTTCCCACTTAAAACAATATCTTTCATTGATTTTACTAGTAATATAGCTGTAGGAAAATGTAGAAATGTATGTATAATATAACTCAATGGAGGACTTATGCATTTCTCTTCTGATTTCCATAAAATGATAAGCGGTCTTATCTAGACAATTATACTCACTAAAAATTTTTTTCGCCAATCTAATTTTCTAACAAAGTCTTAATTTACATGTGCATAAAGATTCAAACACAATTCACTTAAAGAAATTAAGAAGAAAATCGTTTAAATTGTGCAATTTTGTACGGAGGGCGGCGATGACACACGTGTAAGTTTTGTGCTTTTGGAACTTTCAGATTTCTCTCTTTGGCTTACAGTTCTTACCGCGCTCACGGCAGATCTGGTGCTGACTGCAGTCTGCTCAAAATTCAGTTATTCATTGGCAACAAGGCACCAGGGATAGGATCCCAACCAACATTCCAAGCATCATGTTGCTCAAAAATTCTGCACCTGTTTTGATTCGGTTTTAGAAATCAGAGATTAAATGCAGGTATAAAATTGCATATCTACAATTTATTAAATAGCTCATAATAAGTTTGCTCTTTTGTTATTGATTTTATTATTATTATTATTTTTTATAAATAAACTTTTTTTCGTAAATTGAATAATAATATTATTGAATATATAGAATAAAACTTTAAATTAACATGGAGGTCTAAAAATTAAACTTGATAATTATTCATCTAAATTACATAACTATTAATTTACATAGTGGAGTTTTTTTATAATTGAAATGCAATCTCAATTTTTCTTGGCCAATTTTGAATTTATAAGAATTTTCTGTCAAAATGATGTATTGTAGGTAGGTACTTACATTATCGCTTTGAATGAATTATTCTTCACAGAAGCAGTTCTAATTTTGAAAATGAAACTAAAATTTAATGCAAATATGAGTTCATTGAACGTGATAAACGTACATCCCGGAAAACCGGAAATTATATGTTTGATTAATTTAACAATATAATTTAGGTTGTGTGTATCTAACATTTCGGTTGTATATACATAATATTCTAAACTGTAAAAATACTTTTTTTAGAAATCAAGATAATGATTGAATCAGTTTATTCCTTCTCCTTTTATGCCCCCATTCTTTAAATAGTGTTATGTAATGATCAGCACAGTGGCTTTCTAAGAAGTTGCACGTCTTCAGTACCACAAGAAACATACTCAAGCCTGCGAAAACCAAGTTTTCTCTTGAAACAGATGGAGTTTATAAACTGATCCGAATTTGACAACGCTTGTGTAAGCCAGACAGAACGGGCGATCTTCAAAAGACAAAAGAATATCAGAACATTTCCGAGCACGTAAACTCGGCCACCCTGACAAATCGGCAACTGCTGAGCATTTAATTGAAAACGGCCATTGCTTTGGATTTGTTGCTGATGTCCTGTGAAGACCCAAAACACATATATCACGCCTAATTACAAAACACATACATCACAGCAATTGAAATTCATAAAAATCCCAATAATAAAGACAACGGGGCTAAGCTGAATAGTTCTTGGTTTCCGGTAATTGAAGGCTACACCAAAACAAAACACAAAAAACATCTTAAATTATTATGTATTACCAGCTTTTAGAGGATTTGAGTTAGCACCACTTGTTACATCTACATACGTGCACGCTTCGCCACTTTCTTTACATATCTGTCCGAAACGTTGGCTAAAGAAGGAGGTAGCGCACCACGGCATAATACCCCAAAATTAATCATCATAATACTTTTGGCCGTGAAAATCTCAAATCACACCAGTCGATCCGGATTCGATTTTTTTTTAATTTTAAATAATGAATAATATTTTTAATTATCCAGATATTTTTCACGGGTCTGCATTAGTACAATTTAGGATACGTATTATAAAAACTTTTCAACGAAATTCGTTAAAATTAAAGGCTGGTTCAATTCTTTGAGACAATGTTAACTATAAAGAAAAATTGTCTTGAACAAATCCCCAGAATATAAGGTCGTAAAAATGCTCCATAAATTCCCTCATACGGCGGGCTTTATGTATGGTCTCTAGAGACCGTGAAGCGTGGATTCTCCGGCTCCGGTTCTATGGGCTTAAGGATCTAGGCGTCAATAAACTGAACCACATTTTCCAAAAATCCATAGTTTAGAATCAAAAAATCCCAGAGCCAAAGTCGCCTTAAGGCGGCCTTGGATCAACTTGCCAATACGAGAAATAATTATGATCTAGTATGTTCTAAGAACTTATCTATATTAACTGACTTTTGTCGGAAAGTTCATTCCAGTTTCTCTTTAAAAAAATAGTGTAATTTTATTTATTGTTTTGTTTTATTTTTTGTAACCCCGAACAAGAGTCCCAACAGCCCGGTGCCATGGGACTATGGCATCCCCTTTTGGGTAGTGTTGTGAAGCTGAAGGCAGTGGAGAGGGCACGAGATTTTTTTTACATTAGCTCCACAGAAAAATAATCCCCTCAGGGCCTATGTTATCTTTAGGAATGCTGTGTGGAGGGTGTTTGAGAAAGAAAGGATAGGAATTTCTGGTAAGGAAAAGATAGGTAGGGGTGGGTAGGAATCTGGTAGTCAGTGTGCAGGACTGACGGACATATGAATCCATCTCTTTCACTGCGGTCCAAGAGAGTCCTGTTTTAGAGGTCAAAAGGTCTCCCTCAGCCAGTTTCTCCCGATCCGGCCTGCCACAATGGAAATACGCATCCGCCTCCAAGACCCGGATAAACCTCACCCCATGAAGCCGGGCACCCTTGCCAAGCCCCCACCAAACGTAGCAATTGTTGACCTATGGCAGAGGTGTTGGTTATGCAATAAAAGGTTCCCGGGGCGGCGGTACCCATACCCGCCTCCTAAATTGAGAAAGAAGATTCGAAAGTACCTTTTATTGGGACGTGATTATCAAAAACGTTTCAACTCTGATTTTCATCTGGGCGATACTGCAGCTCACATTTCACATATCAGTTATAAAACGCGAGAAATGGAAAAAAACAATTTTTTTAAATAGATAATAATCACTTTTTCACAAACGTAACCATTAAATTTATATTTTTTCCATAAAATGATATCAATTTTCCCGCTATTACGTCGAAAGCCTTTATAAAAATCATAGGTACAATTGAATACTTCTACGTTTGAAAATTAGAACTAAATCCATAAATAGATAATAGAAACAAATTGCGACTTGGCATGGAAGAGTACCGACTGTCGCTGAGCTACATACATCAACATACTTTTATTATTTCCTATTTGATACAGATCTATCTAAAGTCTGGAGTCATTAAAAACTCAATTGACAGCCCTGCCATTGTCGCCACTTTTAAATTTCATGTACCAAATTCCTACACAAGACAAAATGTAATGTAATTCTTCTGCAATACATACACAACCAACTATCAGACTCACTCACTAACCTATATATAACTCTATTTTATTTTATGTTACTGTTACGTATTTTACTAATGTTGTTTTATATTAGTTTAACGTTAATTTACGATTTAAAAACTTTGTGTATAATTTTCGATAGCTTACTAGGAATATTTTGTTCTTGTAATCCATGTCAAAGGCCAGAAAAAAACACAATATTAAAGCATTTATTATTTTAAAAATCAATAAAATCATCTAAATGTAAATTTTCATTGGAAGGCTGTCATTATGGGTTATCCACTGCGTTAACTGTCGGATGACGTAATCCGTTACATTTAGGGGATGACGTCATCGATGACGTGATATTGTTTCCTGTGACGATATTGTGTTCATTCATTTGAAAGGCCCGATAGGATGAACACCCGAATAGGTCGAAAGATTTACGATTCACGTGAATGACTCTGTTTCCGTTACATCATCCGAATACGTTGTTAGTTGTTACGTGTATTTTTATTAAACGAACGTAATACAACTTGTGGGATATCATACTAATACTGCATTCGTCAGTGGACATATTCAAGTATCACCTTTCATTGTGTTATTTTGGTTTCAGAAACAAACATTTATTTTCCATTATACAGGGTTTTCCAATAAGAAATGTTATTTTGAATAGCCCGCTATTTCGGTAAATGTTACTTTTGAAGCTGTCATTTTTAACATTTGACAAGTAGAAACTACGCCATTAATAAAAATGAAATGATACACGCTTCAACAACGCATTGAAATTATTAAAATTCACTTGAGTGAATCAAATGCAAATCATCTTGAGTGATGAGGCCCATTTCCACCTCGGTGGCTTCGTCAGCAAGCAAAATTGTCGCATCTGGGGCTCAGAAAACCTAAGAGTTATTGTTGAAAAGCCTCTCTTTATATATATATATAAAGAGAGGCTTATATATATATATGGCTATCGAGAGATGATTAATGTTTTTTTATGGCCGGAATTGAATGGTATTGATCTGGAAAACGTTTACTTTCAACGAGACGGCGCTACGTGCCACACAAGCAACGAAACCATTGATCTTTTACGATTGAATATCAAAATAACACCTCTTATTGGAAAACCCTGTAGTTTAAGCCAAAACCCCCAAAAAAGATAACAGTTAAATATTTTTATTGAAATTACAAATGCATTCCCATAATACACAGTGTTCGGAAACTCGTAGTACAAGCGATTAACTAGTGAGTCTACAACACATTTTAGCCGATTTTGTAATAAAACCTTTTTTTTCAAGCATTCGTTTTCGACATATACATATGAATATGTCTATGGTTTTCGATAAAGAGAGTCGCAATTTTTTAGGACAAATTTGAAAAAAATAGTCTATTTTTATTAATAGATTTATTTAAAATATAGATGTTTGTATTTATTTACTGAGAATTGAGATGGAGTCAAAAACGCTAACATCTAAGCTAAATTATAATTGGATAGTACAGACAATTATTTCGTTAATTGACTGCTGTAAATTTAAATTTATTAAATATAATATAGTACAATTTTAGAAAAGTGCACGTATGCGCGCTTGTGTGTGTGAATGAGTGACATAAAATAGCATGTATTGTCATTGATAACGAGTATTTCTGCCAATTTTCAGATCGTTCAGATGTTGGGAAGTGGGTTGATTTCCACATCCAATATTCCACTTCATTCATCCATTCAAGAAACCAAATTGAAATTCATATACTCGTATATTTAAAAATCGGTTGCTATGGGGTTAATATCAGCTCTTTAGTGTATTTTAAATTACATCGAGACTCGGTTCAAAAAGTTTTTTTGACCATTAAATTACCAACAAAAAATCGTAATAATCGAAACAAAAAGTTTTTTTTTTATTCTGAATATGATGTAGATTCAGCAGTTTCCTCTTTGTTTTACAAGTTTACGGAAACTGTGCAGGTATAAGAATGATTATTAGTAAAGAGAAGGGAGGAGGAAGACAATTTGGATGAGGGATGCTCTCGATAATGTCATTTGGTTAGTATTAATAATGCTCTCGATAATTTCAACCCAAATTTGTCGTTTTTATTTTTATTATTCTATAATTTCATTTGCCTATATTTTATGTTAACACGTTTTAAGTAGTATTTTTTTTTAATATTTGTATAAAGTATTATTTTTTTTTTTAAATATTTGTAGTATGCATTTTTTGTAATTGTATTAGGTATTTTTAATACTTAATTCAACTGTTTTTTATAAAATAAGTACGTATTTTAAATGCTACATTGGAGGTCCGAAAAGAATTTAAGGCCAAACATGTAATCGTAATTTACAAAAAGGACATTTGAAAGAGGTCCTGTAAGTGGTTGGATGTCAGTGGATGGCCAGAGAAAGTGGAGAATTATAGATGATGTGCAATTTACATTAGCTAATTTAATTCCTGATGGTGGTCACTCAAGCTAGTAAGAATATCAGTTAAGCAATAGTTCACACATTGTTTTTTTCCCTACAATGAATTTCATTATGAATCTAGCGTCCAACCAAATTGCCTACAACCAACTAAGCTGTTATAAGGCCCACTTTTTATGTCGTTGTTTATTTTTTTTAACTCCGTGATAAACTTTGAGTGAGTAAATCAAAAACTCGATAAAATCTGATATATAATACATATTATTTTTTTACATTGGAACCAAAATGTACATTTCTTCATTTCTACCAAAACAAATATCAGAATTAGTGTTAAAAGCAATAAAATGAAAATAAAACAAAAGCATAAAAAAGACATCCCAAACAACACAAAAACGGAAAATATGGCAACATAAAATTATAAATTAAAACATAAAAGAGTGGAAAATGTTATTAACCTAACCACATTATGATAAAACACGACATTCTACATCGACAGCAACATATTAACCACATCATGATAAAACACAACATTCTACATCGACAACAACATATTAACCACATCATGATGAAACACGACATTTTACATCGACAACAACATATTTTACAAAGCTCAATTCAAAATAATTTTGTTTTCCAAAAGCTTTCATGAATTTTGGCAAAGCAGTACATTTTTCCTATTATATTCAATCTTGTTGAATATAAATGGAATGTGTTACTTTTAAGGGTTCTTTGCGTTTATTTATTTAAATGCAATATTGGTACTATCATCGCTTCATTGTGTCTGAATCGCATATTGTGTACGTGTTCCCCAGAGGAGAAATAAAAATAGGCCAGAGAAAGGAAAAATGTAGGTTAGGTATTTGAATTACCTGACATTTCAATTTAGTCAGACAAATAGCAGTGGTTCTACCCTTAGGGGAAATTTTTGCTAGGGTGATGCAGAAAGTAATCAAAACACTTATTTCAGATTGAAATTATATTTTATTATTATGAGAATACCGCACAAGTGGATTCCACACTGCTCCCAACATTCACACGGAACCAGTGATACTATCGCATCCCCGAATAGGGTGTGTTTTGATGCTGAAGGTACTGGGGAAGGGAAAGAGAAAGGTAGGGAAAGTACTTGACTACTCAGACTAAGCTTAGTGTTTAATTGCAATATACTTTTTATACAGAAAGATTATATGATTTTTTTTGTTCATTGGGTAGAAGGTAATATTAATTAAATACATTAAACGTGTAAAAAGTGACGGTCGCAACTGATGATCGAACCGGGGATCACTTTTTAACCGGGACAACACTGTTACTTAATTATTCATTTTCTTTGATCTTATTTTTTTGATACAAAGAATACCCAAAAATATCTTCAAACTAATTCCCATATTATTAGGATGTCATATTTGTTTTTTTGTTTGTTAAAATACTTGCAGAACTTAATAATTATGTAATTAAATTTGATGTTAGTAAAATTATTAAAAAAAAAAAAAATTATTTATGAATGGATTGATTTTGGACGAATTAAACACAAAGACAATAAATAAATGCCATATTTGCATGAATACAAAATTCTACCCGAATATATGTATATTTTTTTACAATTTGGTAGGCGGGTAGCTCCGGGAACCATTTATTGGATAACCAACATCTTTGCCATAGGTCAGCCATAGTGGTTCGCTACGTTTGGTGACTTAGCAGGGGTGCCCGGCTTCATGGGGTGAGGTTTATCCAGGTCTTGACGGCGGATGCGCCTGTCCATCAGTTGCGTGACAGGCCGGATTGGGAAAGACAGGTTGAGGGATACCTGTTGGCCTCTTTAACAGGACTCTCTTGGAACATCACCTTTCACCGCAGTAAAATGGATGGATTCATACGTCCGTCACTCCTGGACACTGACTACCAAATTATTACCTACCTCTCGTACCTTTTTCCTTCCCGGAACTCTCTCTCTTTCTTTTAATTAAAAAGACCATCCACACAGCATCCCAAAAGATGACATGGACCCTGAGGGAAATTGTTTTCTTCAGGGCCTCCTGTGTGGGGTTAATGTTAAAAACAACAAAAAAACTAGATATTGCTATGACCTAGGACATATGTATCTTAAAATTTACATTTATACGGACAAACTACAAGTCTATAATGAATATTAGATATATTGTAATAACGTAACTTTCGAATGTTATTATACCCATCAATGTAATATTCCTAATTATCGAAGCAGAATAAAATAAATACTAATTAATATAAATGAGACGTTTTTAATGATCTTATATTTTCTACATTGATGTGTATAATAAATTGATAATTTTTATAAATGGTTTTCAAGTTATTTACTATATGCATAAGAGAATGGTCTTCAAACATAAAAAACTTACCCTTTATAATTAATTTGTTTATTTTCGTTAACTGCCTACACTTTGCGGTACTTACTACCCAAAGACAGGGGAGTAGTAGGAAGAAAAATATGGGGGGAATTTTGTAATTTATTTGGTTTTTCAGTCCACTTAAATTTCTATTATTTTCTTCACAATTGCATTTCAGACAGATTCCTTGCATAATACTATTTGTTTTTTTCTTAATTATTATATTAAGGTTGATTCTTACTTATGTAAATAAGTTTCATTTGCTCGACAGGATTTGAACGAACTCACAACACGTCTGAAACTAGTATCGAAACTGTTCTCTATTTAAACTTGCGCCTGTTATAAGGCAATCTAAAATACTTAAAAGATATGATCTAGCAAAACAACAGGCGCAAGTCCGTTACTTTTGTTTTTGTATTTTTTTTTGTGTTATATGTATTATTTATATAACTGTTTAGCACTATTTTCTGCTTAACTGCTACTGAAAGGTATAATGTACGTTTGAAATGTAATAAATTCGAATATTCTCCCAAGATCGCGATAAATGTGAATGGCTAACTAAATTGACCAAAAAATCTCACGTGTTACAAGATCACGTTAAGAGCAAGTTACAAGCCAAAATATGTATATTCTTGGTATGCCTTATATCGTCACGAACATAGGTAATAGGCATTCAAATTGCTTTGCAAACGTAGTCTAGAAACGCTCGATTTCTAGCGCAAAAGAAAAAAATATAAGAAGCAAAAAAATTAATCAAGGGAAACATCACAGGTCATCTTGGCCATAATATTGTATTTTTTAAAGTTGTTTCATTTATGTGTTCATACATTTTTTATTGAAAAAATACTTTTGGTAGTTAACATTTATGTTTTACATTGAGTAACTTTAAATTTTATTTGAATTCTACTCAAGGGGAACGATAGAAAAAGGTTTAATTTATCTAAATTATATATTTTTGGTATTCATAATGTAAACCAATTCGTTATAAAGATTAATCGAAAATAGTGATTTAGAATTAAACTTAACTTTGAATAGTCTTAATCTGATATGACGTCATGTCGAAATACCGAATATGTTTAACTTATGATTATTAGACATTAGACATGTGCAATTTTATGCCGAGTAATATTTCGATTCGGTAAACTTAATCAGTAAACACAAATATTTGTTGAGATGTCAACATATCAATATCGCACACGCAGCAAGAACTATTGAACTATGAGCATCGTGAATTTTGTACACGTTTCTTTATTTACCCAAATTTTCAGGTAGTAGCATTGTCTATCCAGCTTTGTTACAACGATTTAACTTAGCTTTTAATTTAGCTTTTTAATAAATTGATTTTTAACAAAATCTTCGCGAAAAGGGTGTTAAAGATCAGGCAAAGTCGGTATAAAGTAGAAATTGTCCTAACAATCATTTAGGTGACACAATACCATAAAATAAGGTAGGAATCTTAACGGCGTAAGTGAAGTAGCCGTGTAAAAATATGCGACGCGCAGCACTGTTACATTGGATAGTCCTATGATCGAATTTGCCCTAGCAAATTTTCAAAAATAAAGTGTTGGGAGCGCGGCTCAGAGTATTAGACGGACATATTTATAAAATCATATTATAAAATCTCAGTTGTTTCTAAATTAATAAATTACTTGAAATTAATAGAATACTTAGTTTTTACCACTTTTATTGTTTGAAAATACCAACATGTTTCATGAGCAACGCTCACTTCTTCAGGGTTTTAATAATACTAATTTTTTAAAATAATTTTTGACTGTTAATAATATTCAATTTTGCATTCACACTCTTTCTAATCTCTAAAATTTCTAGTTTATCCAACTGAATGCCATTGACATTACAATGTATTAATTCTATTCCACTATTGAACTTAAAGGTATGACTAGTTTCCAACAAATGGTTTGCATTGAATATTATTAACAATCGAAAATTATTTTTAAATGACCCAATATTAAACCTATTCCCTTTGTAAATTGTTCCATATGGCCTCTCTTTCCCCTATCCATTTTCATCTTTTCATTGTTGCCATTGTCTATGTCTATTATTTCTCTATTGAAACCATTGTCTATGTCTATTATTTATAATTAGTATTATTAAAACCCCGAAGAAGTGAGCGTTGCTCATGAAACATGTTGGTATTTATAAACAATAAAAGTGGTAAAGACTAAGTATTTTATTAATTTCAATTAAAATGGTGCCACAAAATAAGTTTGCTGTGTTAGAAGAAGTAATAAATTACTAATTCATAGAAAAATAAAATCTTGTTCTTATTGCTAATTTTAAGGATGTTTAAAAATTTCAAACCGTTTTTCGTAAAATATTTTAATGGTACGCTACGATTTTCATAAATCTTAAATATAAATAACATACATCCGTGGGGATGTAATATTTCGCCTCTTTTCACCATTTTCTTTTACTTGTTTAAAACAATATAAAATTTTCTTCTCTCTTGGCTATGACCGATATTTAAAATTTTTTCTTTTCTAAGGCTTTGCATATGTGTTCGCAGGGATGGAAAATTCCTCCCCTACAACACATAAGCCTCCATGAAAATTGGACCCTTTTCTTTGATATCTACAGAAAGCTACTTAAAGCTCTCTTGTACTATATATCTTTATAGACATATGTACTTAACTAATTAATACGTTATTCACGAACTTGAACGCAAATATTTCCGTATTTATATTGTAATTAAATTCCATCAAACGTTGTGTAATTTTTTTGATTTATGATATAGGATTTTAATTACATTCATTTTTGTGGTAACCCCCTTGGTTCTGATCGAGGTGTTGAGTTTCACAATTTAATTGGTCTTTCCATTGCAAACCTAGACTTAAATGAATTCCCTGAATGAGCTAACTTTCCTATTGTAATTATTCTGATTCCCTGCACCCTAACAAAATCGTAGTTAAACGCTGATAAAAGATATTATACATGTTTATTTGGACAGGTAATTTGATATAACTCAAATGGTTAATTGTTAGTAAATTTGATTTTGGTAACCTCTTGTGTCTGTGTGGCGCCACTCCTTTATGATTCTGCTGCTATAAGGTACATGTAAAGATTGATTTAGTAGGTTAATGTAATTAGTTAATTGCATATTTGACGAACTCGGAATAGCCCATTTGCTGGCATAATTTGGCTCCAAATCCTCCTGCAAGTAAACGAGATGATCTTGAGTCAACAAGAAATTCGCACAATCCTTTGACACGGCTCTTTGATTGATACCTAAGTTATCGCGTCCCAAAAAGCCTTCCACGTCATCATGTACTGCCTTCAAGTTTCCCCTCGAGTCTCGATACCCCCAAATTCCGACTCCTCCTTGGACTACAATTTACTTAGGGCGAACCGGTTTCGTCCTATATACAATCATATACTCACGGTTGGTGTGGACTTACGGGTCGTGAATCCTCATTCCACGTTTAAAAGAAAATGCGAGAGTGGTCTATAAGACCTAAAATGCAAGCTGTATGCAGGTCCGCATTCTCCAGTAAACAGTACATACGAATAAATACATGTATACATACAGTTTGGGAAAGGTTTATAACTCGCAATACGAGGCTATCTACCTCGCATTCCGAGCTCGGATCTCGCACGAAGAGTTCTGCGAAACTCTAGGATTGGTAACCGAATATATACGTAAGAATAAGGTTATACTAATAAATACTAGTAGAATAAGGTCTTATTTGATAGTTTGTTTTGGAGAGCTATCGAACTCCAGGCTTTTGTTTGTTTGGTTTTGACGTTTTTATTTAAGAGAATCGTCATCTCTATTTGGTTTGGTTAATGGTCTTGTTGTAGGAGCGACCACTGCCTCCTGTTTTATGAACTGTATTTGTTTTAAATTTTTCCTCCAGGGTTCAACATTAATTTTTGTTCATCCTATCCCGTGATTTTCCAATTGTTTCAAGTAGTTGATTGCCACATTAGAGAGTACTCGACTCTCAAATGTCTCAGGCAACTGATGGGGTTTTGTATGAGCACCCAATCAATAAAATTCAAATGTTTCGTATAATTATTCAATATAATCCTACTAACCCGTGATTTTCCAATTGTCGATTGTGAATGAAGTATTTGTAAGCACGCATCTTCCAGCTGTTTCAGGTAATTAATAAAAATCTATGCGACTTCTAATCAATGATATTTAAATGTTTCATGTAATTTTTTGATATAAATCTGGCTAACCCGTGATTTTCCAATTGTCGTTTGTGATTGATAAGTATTTGAGAACACGCATCTTCCAGCTGTTTCGGGTAATTAATAAAATCCTTTGTGACTAACTAATTATGGCCAAGGTCGTTTCCAAACTATGCGGTTGACCCAATTCTCCAGTGATCCTTTGTTATATCAACAAATTGAACAATGTAAACATCTCATTTGACCCACTAACCCAAATGTGCGATTGTTTATTTTAAAAAATATCTCGCGCTCTCTTTGTGATTCAGTTTTGTTACCGTTTATTGTGCGTAGTTAATTTAAATATTTTTAATTCCTTTATTGAAGTTAAACTATTTTTCATTTTCCGAATTTAGTAAATTTACTAGGTTAAATGAAGAACAAATATAAATATATATATTTAAGTACACATATCTCTATTGTCAAAATATGTTAAATAAGAGTACATATATTAATAAATAAATATAAAATATATGATTCTACATAGTCTGGAATATTAATAAATACATATTTTCTTTTTCAATAATATAGATATGTCCTCGGGTAGGTATTAAAAATCGCTACCATTTCGATGCTTCGATTAATAAATAAAATACATATATATAATTACATTACTCGTATATATATTCTTTATATACAATATATTATTTTATATTTATAAATATATATACAAATATACAATATACATATATTAATGTGTAATTCTTTGTTTTGTTGTTTTAATTTAATATTCAATTGATATACTTCCACTTCACAGCCCTTCTGTGTCTCCTGGGACCTGAAAATTATTTATAAAATGAAAACTTACCCACGTCAAGGTATTTCCGGTCGGGTAGTACACAACAACCTTGATGAAGAAATCCTACCTAATTAATTGTATTTTTCAACTAATTTCAAAATAAATCTTTTCGACTATTTATTCCTATTTAATATTTTATTCTCGCTTGAATCGTATAAATTAGCTGATATTTAATTTTTCTTCCGAACGAAATCCTAATTCAGAAAACCCGTTGATTTAATAACACTTTTCTAGTTTAGGCTTTTGAATGATAGCTGTTAAAATACTTTTTTCGAAATGGTAGATTGATGTTTAGAATTCCGGTTAAAATGACAAACACTTTTAACACTGTCGCTATACGCACGATGGATTTTAATTGATCAAATTTTTTGATTCTAAATTTCTTTTTATATAAATTGATAAGAAAATTTATTCCGAATTGTGCGAACTTTTAATTAACTCGACTCTTAATAAATTAATTTTTTTTTCTAACTGTTAATTTTAGAACAAAGGTTTAAACGTTTATTATTATCGAATCCTTTTTTGTTTTTTGTGTTTCTTTTAACCTAAGATGAAGTATTTACTATTAATAATTTTAAACAGAATTATAATCTATTTTTAGTTATCAATCCGCGATCACGTTCACTTTAGTTTAACGATAACAAACTCTTAAATTTAATTTGAATGTTTTCACTTTGAGCGAAATAATTATTTTTAAAATTTTAATTAATTCACAATTCACTTTTTAGCACTTCCCACTTTACACTTTTAAGCACTGAGTTTAAATTATATTTATTTATTAACACTGTTTGATTAAATTAAACAGACTTATTAAAATTTCACTGATTTTAGCACTTGTACTCTTTCCGAAATTCTCTAAGTCCAGGGGCTTATTCAAAATTTAACACTTAAAGATTTTTCACTGTTAATCCTACCAAAAACGTAGTACTGCCACGTAACAACTTTTCAAATCCTCGGCGCGACTGTCTGAAAACTGGTCTGTACCGTCATTTTATACCCTTCTCAGATTCCAAAAGACGTATCTGAATTTCCTCTGATGATCGATTCCATCTTTTACCAACTCGCAAATCCGAACATCCCTCCCATCAATATCGATTGTGCTTCCATAAGATGTTCTGCTTTCCGGCTCTAGGCGGTGGTCAGTTTCCATCTCACAAATCTAAATCGATAGGGTCCGAATCGGGTAAGTCTGTGTTAATCGCCCAAGCTCCCTTTGTCCTCTGCTCATACAAAATGTAGTTAAAATCTCATGATTTTGCGTTCCTTTTTTTCTCAATTCGCGATAGGTCCGTCCTCAATAACATATATGCAGATCTCAATTTTATGCATCTCGTGCAAAAATTGTTTAAATCCATGTCGAAATCTTTACTACGCATTTTTGAATTTCGATTTGTTTAAATTCTACTTAATTTTATTGTCGCTTATATGAGCTTTTCCATTTCCACCCGTACTGTCCATCTTTATGTCGCAGATTTGAGTTTTTCCTTATCTTTTGGATTTTCTTTTATCCGCGACGTCTTCTTGCACAATTTTCTTCTTTATTTTTTTGTTATTTCTCATAACTCTATTACTAATTATTTTCCAAGTCGTATTTATTTATTTCACGGATAAATTTGAATTGTATCACTTTTCTCCACTTGGATTATTCTTTATCTCCGTTCTTTACCCTTCCTTTTATCTTCCTCTCACTTTTCCCGATGTGTGTGGTCTCCAGGAAAATTTCATACTTCATTTATTATTAATTAATATATAGTTTTCCACACTTCTATGGAAGATATACCTAATTTGACTCTGGGATATCTGTCACTTTTATTGCCTGATCCAATCTCCGCCCATTCTCCATCCCTCACTTACAAGATTTTACATAAATTATACGTCTGGACATATGTTTACGCCTCAGATTTTATGTACTATGGTCGTAAATTTTATTTAATTTCAAACCTATTAATTTTAATCTCTTTTGCCTAATCTAAATATTCCATAAGGTCCACGTTAAAGTTAATCGTCTCTCCAATCGTTTATTACCTTAACGTAAATAAAAATCATGTTCAAATTTCGATTGTTTATCCTTCAAAATATACATGAGACCGCCAACCTTTTATCTTGTTTCGATCCCTCTGTAATATTGTGTAACTCTAATATATATCTAACCTAATAATTATGTAAAATGTCTATTTTTCCTGAATCTAATCTACCGTTATATGTTTAGTTTTACTGTCTTCTTCTGATACTCAATTTTCATGTCCCTAGGACCTTTGTAACAGCTAAAATCTCTGTATTATCCTTCCATTCGATCGCCGCACTTTTCTAAAATGTGTATTTTTTTTGCGAGATTTTTCATTCAAAATTGATTTACCAATATGTCCGTTTCATCTTAAATTGATAACGATTAATTTCCATTGTTTCCAACACTCATTCCTCTCTTTAGTACGATTTTTATCGAACATGACACCCTCCTTCTATCATAAATAATTGCACTACAGTTGAAATTCCGCCAGTAACTTTCCTTCGCTTTTCCCGTCCTTTTTTTATACTATCACGTTTATAATTTTTTTCATTGCATTTTTGTGTGTGCGCTTTACAACTTGTAAAACTTCCAAGCACCCGATTTCAATGGTTCGATACCCCATAAATGTCTCAGTTATTGTAAACATTCCCAGGAGTTTGTCACCTTGAAAGTCGATGTTGACCCTAAAGTGCGTTCACCTCTAATTTCTGTGAGAATCGAAATGTCGTTAATTATCTTTTTTTATTGCCCGATCCACAGTTCATTCCTTTGTCTGTATTTGGTGTACGCCTCTCCGTTCACTGATTGGTTACTCAAAATTTTATAGCTCTTTGTTCAGATCTATTGGTTGACAAAATTCAATATTTATTTTTAGGCCTAGGAAAGGGGAAGTACCAGTCGTCCTAGACGATTTTACGACCTCTCTGCTTTCGTCCCGGAACCTTGATTTAATTTCAACTATTACAGGTGTCTACTGCAAGCAAGCTGGATCAATTCTTTCTCCGCCAGATGTCGTTAGCATGTCCGTTTTCATAAATAATTTGCATATTTTCTTGCAGCTATGGTTTATCTGTTTTTTTTTTTCACTGTGATTTAAAGCCTTTCATCACAGTTATTAGTTTGAAAAACCCAGTTATTTTGTCGCCCCCGAGTGTTGTCGCCTTAAAAGACATGTATTTATTTTTTGGAATAATTTAATGGCTAAAATCTCAAATTGTAATATTTAATTATCGAAGATAATATGAGCGATACTTAAACGAATATTTGACGCAGAAAAATCAGAAAAAGATGCGGTCACATCTAGGACTTAAATTCAGGTCCCTCGTGTTGCCGGGACGCCTTACCCTAGATGTGACCGTATCTTTTTCTGATTTTTCTGTGTCAAATTTTTGTTAATTATCAAATTGTCTTCAATAATTAGATATAGTCGTATTTATGTTTAAGTTAAAATATTGAATACAACTAATACTACTATATGTTTCATCTTTAAAGTCTAAACGTACTAAAATTTGGGTAATACCTGAGGTAGCAGCTTGGAAACCGGCGAAGGCATTTTCGAACGATATCTCCTTTTAGTAAGTATTTTACTTAGGTTTCAAAAGATTACAATACATTCAATGGACACCTTAGACATATTGACAACTACTCAAATAGAATTTACAGATAAATCATTATTTTGTAGTATTGCTTGTTGTTGCATTCGAAACTGTTTTCGAATTTCAGGTGAACATGAATCATGGACTATAAATGAATTTAAAACGATACGAAATTAATGATGTTTGATGGAATTGGGTGATAGTACGTGCAAAGATGAACAAGGTACGCAAGAAGGATGACCAATCACTTACCAAGAAGCAGCACACAACACAATACAATGCATAAGAGTTCCATCGCAATACCTCGAGGTAATTATCGCCACAGCACAACGAATGAGTACTAAAATGATTTTAAGCATTTCCAATATAACCCTTCTTTTCAAAGATTATGTACACCATAACCAGCAACTTGCATCCAGTACTTCAATTCTTCTTTTTTTCAAACAAATGCACTCGAATGTCAACGTTCTTGCAATTGTTCCAAATTTCAAATCCATTTCAGCAATATGATGGTTAGGTAGGAACTGGATAAATGACATTCAAGTAGGAACTAGGCATATTGTCATTTCAAAATACGAATAAACAAATTGTGCATTTATATGTACGCGAGAAATGATAGTTGTTTGACAAAACCATATGGTTGTGATCCGTAGCGAAACTATTGTTTTTCAAATAAAAAGGAATTGGAACAAGTTCGGCACCCGCAGGTGCTGAATTTTACTTTCAGACCTGTTGGTCGAAGTTAAAAATTTCGCCATAACAGGAAAGTTTTCCGGGTTTTTACTTTCGTGTAACGAATTTCCTCTTTTTTTCCTCCGAGAAATCAGCCCATGTTCATTGGATATTTTATATTGTACTGGAAATCCGGAAGTTTCCTGTGCAGCATTTATGTCCTGGAAAATAAATCCGATAGCTAACGCTCGATAGAAAAGAAATTGAGACTTCCGTGGGGATTGACATTTTGAAAAAGGTGTTCTAAAAGTTTGTTTCTTGAAATTAAAAAAGTTTTTTGTTGTTGTATAAAACAAAATTTTTACAACACATTTCATACCGTAAATAAAGTAGTTACAGGAAGTAATAGAAAGTAGTAACTCACACTAATATATTTTTATTTTATTTATTTTATTTATTTATTTATTTATTTAATTCAAAAAAACAGTTTTTACATAAAAAGCATACTCTGCACATCTCACTAGGGCATTCCTGTATCAAGATGTGCAGCTTTACAATAATATCATTTAAAAAAATACATATATGTAAATTTAAAATAATAACAACATTAAATTAAATTTAAACAAAAAAAGAAAAGTTTATGACACGGACGTTTCGAGACCGGTAGACAAAAATAAACAAAATTTTAGTAACAAATGTATGAAAAAAATAAAAACAAAAAACAAAAAAGTCAACAAAAGAAGCATTATTAAGTAAGTTGGCAACAATAATATTCTTCTGTTAACTAAAGTACAAGGTACCTGTGCTGGCTTATCAGACACAAGCACAGGGTAACCATACTAACAATTACAACATGGATAGTATGAATAATAGATTATAAGAAAAAATAAAAATAACTAAATAAAAAAGGTAAATAATAAGCGATAGGTAAGTAGATAATATTATAATAAAAAGTAAGTATTTTAGCTAGACAATAATTAAAGTAAATATTAATACGATAATTAAGTAGATAATAATAATAATAAGTAACATAATAATAAATAACCAAAAGTTATTTTAGAAGTAAATAAGTGCATGCGCAGTAAGTAAATAAGGATTGTATCGAAACAGAGCTTC
Organism: Hesperophylax consimilis; assembly: GCF_061612785.1. Taxonomy (NCBI): domain Eukaryota; kingdom Metazoa; phylum Arthropoda; class Insecta; order Trichoptera; family Limnephilidae; genus Hesperophylax; species Hesperophylax consimilis. Next base: position 8,985,951 of record NC_142856.1, on the reverse strand, counting down.
CACAAGGAATTATGATATAAGCGACAACATGGGTGATCCAAAATCATCATTCTCAGCTAGTACGGAGATTTTGACCATTTTCTTGAATGAATTTAACGTACCTATAGTTTTTATATTTTCTCCAAGCATATTATATAGCAACGGAGCTTTATATGAAAAACTCCTTTGTCCGAAGGATGTTCTGGTATACACCGGCTGATACATTAAAGAAGAACCCATTCTAGTGCTGCGCACTTGTTGAGATCTTTTAGCAGTAATAGTGTTGTTGAAAAAATTACAGAGAGCCTGTATTATGTACAACTGCCTTATTGTCATAATTTTGCTTTCACTATATAATAACTTTGATGGATACATAAAATTTCTCTTATATATTATTTTTAAAATTAATTTTTGCGCAACATTCAAAGGCTCTAAGGTAGTCTTGTTACAAGAACCCCAACAGACAACATTATATGAAAGCATTGATTGAACTAGAGCATAATATACAGTTTTTAATGTAACTTTGTCCAATATGTTTCTTAGATTTTTGAAAATGTAGGCTAGCCTTCTTATTTTGTTTCTTAATGTAGTAATGTGATTGTTCCATTTTAAATTTTTATCAATAATTAAACCCAGGTATTTGATGTTGTCTACTCTTTCCAAAGATTGACAGTTACACTCCTGCACACAACAATGTATTTTTAACGAACGTTCCAAAGATGGTTGATTTACAGAGGAAATGCTAAAAGTAATATATTTAGTTTTGTTCATGTTTAAGGTTAACAAGTTTTGATCAAGCCAATTTTTGACTGCCCTTAATCCTGCCTCGCACTTAGCATACGTTTCGTTCCACGTGTCAGCAGCAAACACCAAGACAGTGTCATCTGCAAATACAATTGAAGATCCAGAAAATTTCAGTTTACAGAGGTCGTTAATATATAACAAAAATAGAATTGGACCCAGAACACTACCTTGAGGAACACCATATACAATTGATTTATTTGAGCTAATGTGATCATTAATTATTACTCTCTGTGTTCTATTTTCAAGATATGATCTGAACCAATCTAAAGATTTATTAACAATACCCATTGAACTGAGTTTTTTTAAGAGTAAACCGTGGGATACGGTATCAAATGCCTTAGACAAGTCTAAAAAGACGGCCATTGCTTTATTGCCAGTATCAAGAGCTTCTACGACTGTGGTGATCATTTTTAATGCAGCATCACTTGTTCCCATGTTCTCTCGGAAGCCAAATTGATTATCTGAGAGAATTTCATATCTTTTTACATAATTATTATTTTATCGTTTTTTTCATACTTACAAAAATAACGCATTCTTTGATAACTTGCGACATATATTATGACTATGACCCATTAGGATTTATTTTAAAGTATAAGATGAGCTCCTTGGTTGAGTTTTGAATTTATATTTGATGAGATATTTCCAAGTAAATTTTAACTTGAAAGTAAAAAATACGTAGTGAAATAGCTTGACCAAGAATCCAGAGTTCACGATTTAACTCGTGGCGTGCACAGTTATTATTTTTATTGATTTGTTTTATTTCTCAATGAAATCAATTAAAAAATATAAGCTATATTTGCGTCACGTTCCTGAGTGGAAGATACTCTCAGTATCACCCTGGTGTAAGACCACCCTTCGAAATTGAAACGTTTCTTGAAATAGCTTTAGCCGTGTTTGGTGACCATATCTGAATAGCCAGGTACATCCCCGCTTTCCTCCTCCCCATATTCTGTTCCTCCCTACTACCTCCGGCCTTACAACACATCCCAATTAGGAATGCCGTAGTCTCACTGGCTCCAAGCAGTAAGGAGCAGTTGGGACTCTTGTGCGGTTTTCACATAAAAAAAAACTAAATGTCATTTGAATTGGTTTTAGCGAAGTTAAGTCTGTAGATCGGAATAGACATGTATTTAAAACCGCCCTCTTCCCCATCTCTTTCCCCTCCCCCTCCCTTCAGCCTGTCAACATACCCTAATTGGGAATGCAATGGGTTCAGTTGGAACTCTTGTGTGTTGTTAAAAAAAATGTTCCTTCGGTCCCCACAACCTCAATAATCGTATTCCCGTTAATTTTTCTGAATCCTTTTGACAATCTGTTGCTAAGGGAACATAATTTGAAATGAGGTGACGTTTTTTACGAGCTTCGGAGGTAAAGCTCTACCGCTGAGATCCCCGTTGCTACCTCTCTTTCCATTATGGACGTCGTTTTTTTGAGAAAGTGGGAGAGAATACAACCAAGCTATCAGCGGTAAACATAGAGCGAGTACAATGAACGTGTTTGGGAAAATGGGTTGCCATGCAGGGGTACATTCCCAAAATTCTGGGAATTATTTGTAAAATCAGATTTGTCCGCTTGCCTTTGAAAACGCTTTTACTAAAATGCCTGTTTTATCTTGATCGCCAATGTTATTTATCGAGAGTTCACGGCACAAGTAAACATTTATGATAGATAATGACATTCATAGTAAAATATAAAAATATGAAAGAAAGGAAACATTAATATATAAGTCAACAAGAAAAAATGAAAAAGAATATACATCAGTACAAAGATAATGTAAGAAACAAAATAGAACAAAAACAATATACGCTGCTAAAATGTTTAATTTTACAGCTCAATATTTCAAAGGAGGCATATTAAAACATCAGCTAACATAGTATATGAATTATCAATGATGTGAAATCTATTTATAACACAATTGTAGCCTGAAAACGTACTATAATTGTTACAATAATACATTCTAGGGAACCTAGATTTAATGGTAAGAACATGGAAGTGAATCAATATTTAAATATCAGGGCTATTCTGTTAAAAGTAAGGAAGGTAAATAGACAGTATGATCTTTGTTTATTCATCTTATAAGTGACCTTCAAACAGACGAGTGAAAATAACGACCTCCTTGACAGAGACGTAAACTCCTTTGGTCCGACACATGTCGTAGGTTAGATATCCGGCATTGAAAGTCTTTCTTATGGGGATCAATTTGGGAGACACCATATCTAAAAACCTTCTACAAAAATATCTATTTAGTCGGGTCATCGGGTCTATCGGTAGGTTTTACGATGGACTAAAAAATGCACTGATAACTGTAAAACCACTTCTGAGTAAATTGTCAATGTCGATTAGCGCCACTCGTCGAGAGAAAATATTATAACATCAAGTACTTAGGAGTTATATTAGATTCCAAACTAACCTTTAACAATTGTGCTGAGAAAAAATAAAAGAAAATTGGAAAGAAGATTTCTTTTTTGAAAAAAATTCGTTAAAAATATTCCAGAAAAACTACAAATACTAAATACAACTTCATTAATGCTCCATATTTAACGACTGCTCAACGCTTCTTTTCTTATGTAATGACAGTGAACAAAATAAGTTGCTAAATCTCTAAAATAGAGCAATCAGAATAATACTTAGGTGAAATGGATTTTCAATTGTAACTAAAAACTTAACTCTTCCCAGGCCAAGATGCCAAACAAAACGTCTGTAACCAAGTGGGTCTTCTGACGACCCCATGCATTTTTCTGTCAATTATTCAGTCAATTGTTAATGGTAACTTATGTATTTGCGCAGGAATACGTAAAATGCTAAAATGATATGTCAAGTATTTAAGCTAATATAAGGAGGATAGTAATTTCGGGTACTACCTACTCCCACAATTGGTTGTGGGATAGTTAAAAAGGAACTAAATTAACTAACAGTGAAAAAAAGATGCTGAGCTTGAACGCGATAATATTTATCCATAAAATAGTTAACAACCTTTTAAGAAAATACAAAGAAAATAATACACAACAAGGACATTCACGGAAATAACACAATAATGTGCAATAAAATTATGCGACCAAAATTGACAAAACCAATACACAAAATAGTTTAGAATACAATATTATAATGCGCTGTCGGGAACCATGAAGTTTGCACCAATTGATAGATTCAAGCTGGACTCTAGGAACCATATTAATCAAAAGAAAATGTAATAAATACTAGAAATGAAATAATGTACGCATGTAATTAATAAAAAATTAGACATTTGTACTAACTTGTAATTTGGGTGTACAAATGACTACAATAAAATTAGAAAATCTGTTTTGTAGTCAAGAAAATAATATATATTACAACCTTTACTCACCCGAAGGTAAACACCACGTACGATCCGAAGTGGGATATACCGTTTTAACTCTAGACAGGCCAAGATGCCAAACAAAACGTCTGTAACCAAGTGGGTCTTCCGACGACCGCATGCATTTTTCTGTCTTATGCGCTTTTAAACTATAGAAATCACAAATTATTCAGTCAATTATTAATGGTTGAGGCAGAATTTCTTAAGTTACTTCCTATACTTGTATTAAAATACTTATACTTGTATTAACATGTATTCGCTCAATTATGTGGTTATTTCAATAACTTCGAATTTGGGTGAATGCAACGGTAAAGGCCCTATTCTTATTTTTGATCCAAGTTTTTACATTGTCTTTGAAATTTTTTTGTGAATCACATATTTTTAATATTGTCTGGTAGAATGTTTTTGTGAATGTTCTCGCAAAGTGGCTTCACAACGGTTTGGTGATGCCTTTAGAAGGCAAAACAGCTGTCACGCGTAATAATTACTATACAGTAGTATTTTTTTAAAAATAAAATATATCTTTTTATTAATTGAATTTATATTTTTTAGTTTTTGATATTTAAGCGTTATTCTTTTTTATAACATTATTTGGTAGAGTGAGCCTCACTGGGTAAAACAAAGAAGTATTTTGCTGTCCCTGGGTACTTTAGATTAATCATTTTCTCGTTTGTTCTACTAGTTTCCGGACGCTGTATATAATATATGTAAGCGGAGGAATTTTGTCACCGTGACATTCTTCAGTGACGATTAATTGAAAAAAAACTATAAATATCTACATTAAAAGTATGTGAACCTCCTTTTTAGTACTCTTATTCAGTATTTACATCATAAAAAAAATATAAATTAAATATCATCAGATTGCTACTTTATTGCTTTTTCATTATTGATTGGGTATGATTCTAGCCTGTGTAGAGTTAAATGTTTTTTGTTATTTTGAAATTAAGTTGAATAAATAGAATTCACTGAATGAATTGTTAAAAATGAATTCACCCAAATTATTTTGTTTTATTTTTCTTGAGCCTTTGATCATGAATTACAAATTTGATAATAGGCGTTTATAAAACTTCCGCTTCGAAGGTGCTGCATGTATCCTTTAAAATTCAGATAAAATCGTGTTACTCTGGAAAGCGAACTAATGCGCTTGCATACAAAACTTGCATAATAATAGCGTATGTACGGTGCAGTGGAATATTAAAAATTCGTTTTTATACGTGTTTGGAGACCGGAACCGTTTCCGCAGGGTACTTCCGCCGTGAAATGGCCACAACACGACCCCGTTATTATTATTGAACGTTATTCCTAGAATGAATTTACCAGAGGCAAAGAAAAACTGCATATTGGCGCGCCGTGTACTGCTTTTCCACATTGTTGTTCAGACGGAAATGTCTGAAACCAAAAAACATTTAAAAAAATGAAATGACTTTTAATTTACTTCGGCTCTTTTAAATGTGTATTTTTATTTATTGTTGTCAAGTTTAATTTATGGAATTCAATTTTTATTTTTGTTTTTCTTTTTTATATATTTTTTAATATCATTATTAAATTTACAAATAAAGTTTATTTATAAGCAAGTTCTGCTGCGTAATTATTATTACACGTGACAGCTGTCTCGCCCTCTGAAAGCATTATTAAACTGTGCTGAAGCCACTTACTGACGATATATTCATATTATATCTATATAGGTACTTACATATAGTGAAAACAAATACATATCATTTTTATTACCTGCGCAATTGATTTCGTTACTTAGTACATACCGGATAATATTGATGGTCCCCAATTATTGTATTGTTTAAATTTGAAAAAATTTCTTTAAAGTAAGGTGTTTCCAAATGAATAATTTGACTCTCAGGTGTCATTTTCAAAATTCAAAGAAGCGATAAAATACTTAAAAAAAACATAATATTTTTATTCTATATTTGAAATGTAAATTTCTTTTGTTTAAATTTCTATTCTATGTTTGAAATGTATATGTTTTTTGTGTAAATTTACTGTGTATGATCTTGATAAGTAAAATCATATTTGATTATTTTTATAAACATTTGAAAGGCATATTTCTTTTGTTTAAATGTCATGTGTATGATCTTGATAAGTAAAGTAACGTTGCATTATTTTCGCGCTTTTTCCTTTTTCAAAAAAGCGTCATTTACTAACATAACATCCCGTGATTTTTCACGGATCTGGCTGGCTCAAGTGAATCATAAGAAGATTCTGTCTGAAACAAAAAATTGCATTTTTTTAAATTGCTATAAATCTTCCTTCGCTAGCGACACGGACGGCGAAAAATATAATTACAAGTAAAATGGCTGTCGCGAAAATATTTTCCAGGAAACAAAGTTTCGCTGTGTGAAGCTGTGATAATGTTACAAGAAAATAAATGGCGCCACCCGTCTCCGGGGAAATGAAAGGATTTTGCCACCGTCGAGAGGCCACAAAGCAATATAAAACGCATTAAAATTAAATGTCAATTTAGTTTTAGTAATCTCATGATACCATTTTATGTTGCCGAGATTATGTTTTCATAAATCTTATAGCACGTCTTACTCCAATACGTGCAGCTTTCATACTTGCTGACACTTGTTACAATAAGTTACTCCAGTAAAAAATTGATATTAATTTAGATTTTTAGAAAAAGTCAATAGGTATCTCATATAAATAAAAATCGGATATATTATTTAATATTTTCACGGCCAAAAGTATTTTTGTTATTTGTTTTTGGGGTGTTATGCCGTGTTGCGCTAACTCCTTATTTAGCCAACGTTTCGGACAACGTTACAGTGTTCATCATCAGGGCAGATGTGTAATTGATAGTGGTGAAATGTGCTCACAGAGCTCGCCGAATTACGGAAGCCATCGAAATTCACAAAAATCACATTAATATCAATAGAGACGACGGAGCTAAGCTCAATAATTCTTGGTACCCGGTAATTGACGGTTACATCAAAACTAAACCCAGAAAACCATTTTAAATTTTACTGTAAAACCAGCTCAGAGTAGTGAGCTAGCAACACGGTTTCGCACAGACGTACTTAAACACACATATCACCACTATCAATTACACATCTGCCCTGATGATGGACACTATAACGTTGTCTGAAACGTTGGCTAAAGAAGAAGTTAGCGCAACATGGCATAACACCCCAAAAATAAAAAATAAATCGGATATGTTTATACAAAACACTATCTATTCTCTGTCCACGATAAGAACGACCTGTTGGAGTACCAAATTAGGTTCGTTCTGCGCATACCACCCCCCCGCTCCTTTCCTTCACCATCGCTCGGCTATCTCCGGCAATCTTCGCTGACAATTCGTTAGTCGTTAGTGCCCGCGCTTAGAGAAATTAACCCATTCAGACCCTGCTATAAAATGGATGTTCAGCCGATATGTCCGAATTCATTATCACCAATTACGAAAAACAAAAAAGGACAGGTAAACATTATTTATGTGTTATTTGTATGACTATTCGATTTACAACAATGCATTTTTATAGTTCAAGGATATAGATAGGTAATATATGTATAAAATTTGTGAATGCTGGTGTTCATCGGTTTTTTTTATGTTTATAGGTGGTGCACAAACCTCAACGGACAATGATAATAAATTTGTATGAAAATATTTTATCTGGTGACCCTGATATCTCACAAACATGTGCAATTCACTTAATTTCTGAGCAAACGGGTATTGGGCTACACACCATCAAATATACGTTATTGCGGTAGGTATACAAGAACCGGTCAAAGTTAACAATACCTCCTTCAAAATAAGTGACGTAAGACGACTCATTCAAGAAGGTATGGAAAAAGTTACACCGGAACATTGGAGTTACTTTGTTCGACATATTGTTGTTATCAAAAAAAAAATTTGGAATATCGATCACATTGTTGATGAACTCGAGGACAATAATGATAATTCGTTAGCTTTTGAAATTTCAAATAAATCATCTGATGAAATTTTTTTTTTTTTAATGGCATTTTTTTATTTTCAACTTTGGATTGATTTCTTAGCCGATTTGATAAATCTGAGGCCTAATAAAGTACAATATGTATTGTAATACTATCATCATCATTATTTGAATGTATTTAAATGTTTTAATTTTTTATTTTATTTATCGGTTGGAAAATAAATTAAATAATTAATTTGTTAAAAAAGTGGGTCTAAATGTGTTAACGCTCGTCCTTTTAGGAGTGGGGCGAAGGGGCGGAGACATGCGCGTCCACGGGTTGTTCTAATGTTGGACCGAGTATAGGTTACAAACCAATTCTTTAGAAATTTGTAATCATTCAAAAATATGAGATCAAATATGGGGAAAAATTAGTTGCAAAATAATATTTTCAATTCTGAATTTTTAAATATGAGATCGACAAAAATGACTTATAGGAATTAGTCACAGAGGTCAAGTAGATAAAGACGTTGTCCCGGTAAGACAGAGATCCTGGGCTTGATTTCCAGTAGAGACCATCATCTTTTTATTTTTTTGGGTCTCGTTTCGTATAGATTTATAAGTTTTATCGTCTTCTTCTATTAATAAATTTATTCACAAAATAATCAGTTTTTAACACATTTTATCAAAATGCCAAAAATTGGGAAATTTACCAACTTTTACTCCTCATAAGTTGAACCGTATAATTTGTTTTGTGTGTGTTTGTTCAGAATATGGGTAATACGTAAAGATATAGTCAATAACTGACATTACAAGACTTGTTTTTTTTTTACCTCACGAGCACATTTGACAGTGAAAAAAAGTGTTGTTGTCCTCAAAAATATTACTTACAAGTTTTTACTAGATATTGACGACGAATATAAAAAAAAGGGGTGGGATAGACCCTGTCCGTGCAAAATTGATCAGCGAAAAAGGAAAGGTTCTTGAATAAATTTATGCATTTTTAATATTTCTCCTTATTTTGAACAAATTACATATTTTCTATGAGAAAGCCGAACAGCTACTTTCAAATAAAATTGATTAGGTGTAAGAAAATTTCTTACGATAGTAAATTCAATTGAGCTCTAAAACATTGTGTATTTTTGTTGTAGAAAATAATGTAAATACTTAATATTGTATTTAAGAAAACACATTATTTTTGTGACAAGGTGAATATAATATTTTAAGTGCCTTCCTAAGTGTCATTTGAATAAAAAATTTAGGATTTGATGGTTTTAGGTGTCATTTTAATTTAAAATTTTTGGATTTAAAATTTTTAGTGCCTCCCTAAGCGTCATTTACATTTTATTATTTTTTCATTACTTAAAATTTTCAGTGTCATTTTAATTTAAAATTTTAGAAGTAACATTGTAGTGATTCCTATGCTTGATTTACATTTAAAATGTTTAGTATTTTTACTTTTTGTGCCTTCCGAAGTGTCATTTTAATTTAAAGATTTAGGATATAATTTTTTTACTAGGTACTTTTCTAACTGTCATTTTTTTATTTGAACCTAAGCTAACTAACTAACCGCCACGTTCTTTTAGCGCGATGTAACAAACAACTAGGTCTTGACACACACTCCTTGCTTTATTCATATTCATTCATCGTCTTATACATAGGATAGGTAACCTTCTATTATTTATAGGCCTCAGCATGGGTAAGCCACCCAGTGAGGCCAACATTACTGGATAACTCTGAAATGTAAAAAATATTATACCAAAAAAAAAAAATTATAAAAAAAAAAATTCTGACGTTTGACATGGCCGAACTCAAGTTTGATTATCTTGGGCGTCCGCGACTTCTTATAACATTCACTTTCTGTTAATATATTCTACTGGCACTCCTGTTTTTTGTCATAATTTTTATTTAAGCTCACCAATTTATTTATTTTGCAATTATCTTTACTTACGTGGCCCGCGGGGAAATAAAATCTCTGGGAGCCATCGAGGTATTTTTGGATGATGTGTCGGGCGCATTTTTGAGGAATGGAAGGAGTGAACTTGGGTCTCGAAGGAGGAAACACAAATCAATCTGGCCGGTAAATCATTCCACAGCTGAATTTTGAACACAAGAACGAGTTGTAGAAGCGACCCGTTCTCATGTGACTATGAACATTTATGAAAATAACAAGAGAAGATTAAAAAATATATATTTATACACTATTTGACTGAGCGGACCAAAATCCTGTTTCAACTAAACCGGATGGCAATTCATCTCGGATGGAATATTTTAATTTGTTTATTACGTTCCGCATTCCTTTCAAGATGGTTGCCTTGTTGAATTCAACCTTTTTATCCCGCCAGAGTTCGCAGGATCGTAGTTCCTACTATTCTCAAATTGGAATAATCAATATTACACTATTTGACTGAGCGGACCAAAATCCTGTTTCAACTAAACCGGATGGCAATTCATCTCGGATGGAATCTTTTAATTTGTTTATTTTTTTTAATTTTTTTTTTATTTTTTTTAACTTTATTTATTTTCATTTCTTTACACATATTATACATATTAATAGATAGTATAAAATAACATAATATATAATACCAAATAGTTTACAAAAGAAATGAAAACCCACTAAGGCACTGACTGCCTGAGTGTGGGTAATATAAAACGATTACTATATTTCAAGTACCTAAAGTATAATATACATTAGTAGAAAAAGTTTTTTTTTTTGTTTATAGTTATTATAAAAAGTAAAGAGAAAAACATTGTGTACAATAATTTATGAAGTTTCAGCAAGTGAGTTGTAGAAAGGATAAATAAATTTATAGTAAAAGCGTTTCAATATCTGCGTCAATCAGCCATAATTTTACCTCTTTAATATATTCTATCTTTTTATTTATCATTTGAGTTTGTAGTGGTAGAAGGTTAAATGTACGAGGACCAATGAAACTGCTATGCGTCTGCATTAATTTAGTATTGGTTTGGGGGGTGTAAAATATATTATTTGTTCTTTTGCTCATTCTGTTTTCATTTATTTTGAAATTGTTTTTGTTTTTAAATAGATATTTCATAGTTTGTAATATAAATAATTTACGAATATATTTATTACGTTCCGCATTCCGTTCAAGATGGTTGTCTTGTTGAATTAAACCTTTTTATCCCGCCAGAGTTCGCAGGATCGTAGTTCCTACTATGAGCTCTCAAATTGGAATAATCAATATTACACTATTTGACTGAGCGGACCAAAATCCTGTTTCAACTAAACCGGATGGCAATTCATCTCGGATGGAATCTTAAAATTTGTTTATTACGTTCCGCATTCCTTTCAAGATGGTTGCCTTGCTGAATTCAACCTTTTTATCCCGCCAGAGTTCGCAGGATCGTAGTTCCTACTATGAGCTCTCAAATTGGAATAATCAATATTACACTATTTGACTGAGCGGACCAAAATCCTGTTTCAACTAAACCGGATGGCAATTCATCTCGGATGGAATCTTTAAATTTGTTTATTACGTCCCGCATTCCTTTCAAGATGGTTGCCTTGCTGAATTCAACCTTTTTATCCCGCCAGAGTTCGCAGGATCGTAGTTCCTACTATGAGCTCTCAAATTGGAATAATCAATATTACACTATTTGACTGAGCGGACCAAAATCCTGTTTCAACTAAACCGGATGGCAATTCATCTCGGATGGAATATTTTAATTTGTTTATTACGTTCCGCATTCCTTTCAAGATGGTTGCCTTGTTGAATTCAACCTTTTTATCCCGCCAGAGTTCGCAGGATCGTAGTTCCTACTATGAGCTCTCAAATTGGAATAATCAATATTACACTATTTGACTGAGCGGACCAAAATCCTGTTTCAACTAAACCGGATGGCAATTCATCTCGGATGGAATATTTTAATTTGTTTATTACGTTCCGCATTCCTTTCAAGATGGTTGCCTTGCTGAATTCAACCTTTTTATCCCGCCAGAGTTCGCAGGATCGTAGTTCCTACTATGAGCTCTCAAATTGGAATAATCAATATTACACTATTTGACTGAGCGGACCAAAATCCTGTTTCAACTAAACCGGATGGCAATTCATCTCGGATGGAATCTTTAAATTTGTTTATTACGTCCCGCATTCCTTTCAAGATGGTTGCCTTGCTGAATTCAACCTTTTTATCCCGCCAGAGTTCGCAGGATCGTAGTTCCTACTATGAGCTCTCAAATTGGAATAATCAATATTACACTATTTGACTGAGCGGACCAAAATCCTGTTTCAACTAAACCGGATGGCAATTCATCTCGGATGGAATCTTTAAATTTGTTTATTACGTCCCGCATTCCTTTCAAGATGGTTGCCTTGCTGAATTCAACCTTTTTATCCCGCCAGAGTTCGCAGGATCGTAGTTCCTACTATGAGCTCTCAAATTGGAATAATCAATATTACACTATTTGACTGAGCGGACCAAAATCCTGTTTCAACTAAACCGGATGGCAATTCATCTCGGATGGAATCTTTAAATTTGTTTATTACGTCCCGCATTCCTTTCAAGATGGTTGCCTTGCTGAATTCAACATTTTTATCCCGCCAGAGTTCGCAGGATCGTAGTTCCTACTATGAGCTCTCAAATTGGAATAATCAATATTACACTATTTGACTGAGCGGACCAAAATCCTGTTTCAACTAAACCGGATGGCAATTCATCTCGGATGGAATCTTTAAATTTGTTTATTACGTCCCGCATTCCTTTCAAGATGGTTGCCTTGCTGAATTCAACCTTTTTATCCCGCCAGAGTTCGCAGGATCGTAGTTCCTACTATGAGCTCTCAAATTGGAATAATCAATATTACACTATTTGACTGAGCGGACCAAAATCCTGTTTCAACTAAACCGGATGGCAATTCATCTCGGATGGAATATTTTAATTTGTTTATTACGTTCCGCATTCCGTTCAAGATGGTTGCCTTGTTGAATTCAACCTTTTTATCAAGCCAGAGTTCGCAGGATCGTAGTTCCTACTATGAGCTCTCAAATTGGAATAATCAATATTACTTGCATGAACAAAGTTTGAAAAAAGAATCGTCATAGAGATTGTGAAATTTGTATTAATTCTTATTTGAAATAAAAAAAATATTGCTGATTTATTAAAAAAATATTCAAATAATTCTTAATCCGGTTAAAACTGGGATTGCAGGCCATTTCCTGATAAACTGTTAGTCAATTTCTAATATGTAAATTGGAACATGTGTTTATGCACCTTCACTTTCCTTGATTATATTATATAGTAATGAATTGCGAAAATATTATGATTTTTATGAACACGATAATACATTCGTATTTTACTAAAAGTTTAACACAACAACCTATCAATTCATTCGTCAAGGTCCTGCAATCCCGTTTTTAACCGGATTACGAATAATTTGAAGATATTCTTAATAAATTAAATTAAATAAGAAATACTTATTTTTCTTCGTGTGCCTATTTACAAATCTTACGTTATCAAAGAGTAAATTTATGTTTTAATTTATTAAATGTAAGAAAATTAGAAACATGCTTTGTATGTGAGGTTTACTGTTAACGTAGCCACTATTTTTAATGGTTTGAAACTTAAGCGCTTCATTGTACAAAATTTTAATCTTTCATATAAATACAATGTTAGGAGTTTGTCTTTTGCTACCCACGAGATAATTTAAAACTCATCATCCTCGGCAAAAGGATAAAATGTAAAATACGATATCCCATTAAATCAGATTGCCCGTAGTTTGTGAGTACATTCTTCCAGCGGTGTTACAGAATCAATATTACTTCAGGTGCTCCGATATTAAAAACGATATTTACATTTTAAAAACGTACGCCATCCCAGAGTTACGACCTCAAACAATACGACCTGATGTGCTTGCGATGTATTTTTCCACAGTTAAAAGAAATTGATGATTGCAATAAAAAAAATTGTGATACTTTTTTACTTTTTTCAGTAATGGTGAAATAATGTCATAAAATAGTGAAATTTAAGGGTAGAAAACCCTAGTAAATTTGTGAAAAGTAAGAAGGAATACATATGTATTATTCTGATAAATCATATTAAACTTCTGATATTAATAAATTACATACCATTGGTGACTCGTATGATATGTTAGCTGATGTTTTTAATATGCCTCTATTGAAGTAAAAAGCTATACTTATTCAAAATTTTCTCAGTGCAGATTTTAACGAGGTCAGTTTAAACTACTGGGGCGTACTGTTATATATTCAATTTCAGACTTGAGCTAAAATTAAAAAATCGTAAAATTTATAAAGCATGAATACTGCTTATTATTTACTTTAAAATTGCCGTTTGTAGTACCTACTTGTAGCAATATTAAATATGATGCGAGACAGATTTTGTTAGAGTGTGAAATAACTAATAAAATAAAATACTTTTTTGTTTTAAAACCACGATATTTATTAATTTAAGAACCGGTTTCGCTTTACTTAAGCATCATCAGGGTACAAATTAATACTAAACAAGAAGTACATAATGTGTGTATATATATAACAAAATATAGAGGGAGACAACATGATACAAATATAAGCAACACAAAGACGGTCATAAAATACATTAACATAAGTGCACAAGTAATGGAAAAACCGCTAGATAATTATGTAGACTAATGGGTTATATCAATAAATCGGGAGAAACAAAGCATCAACTGGCATGGTGGTAAGGAGGTAAGGAGAACTGGGATTTTTTTATGGGTTTATTGGAAACAGACCTAATATTGGACTACTTGATATGTCTAATTGATTATTAAGTATCTGACTTTTGGTTTTTACAGCTTTTTTAATTTCTAGTGCCTCTAAGTTGTTTAGTCTGTTACCATGCCCGTTTTTATGTAAGATGTTAGCACCGGTGCTATGACAGAATGTATGATCTTTATCGATCAAATGATTTGCGAATTCGGAAAACCCGTTATTATTGAGGCAACGAAGATGCTCCTTTATCCTAATATTAACATTACGTGATGTCTTACCGATATAGAAAGCCGAACAATTATTGCAATTTAATTTATAAATCCCCGAATGACTTAATTTATCGTCCTTATCTTTAGAATTAATTAGAAATTTACCTATATTGTTATTAGTATAAAAGGCCGGTTTGACTTCAGAAGGAAGGTTTTTTACACTTAAGGTAGAAAAGTGATTAATAAATAAAATTCGCCGCCATTGATAATTAACATTATTATCATTGATTTGAGTACAAGGACTAGCAAAGAGGAAGCGATTAATGGTTGTTTGTTTTAGCTTTTTATTTAAGATTAAATCTATAAAATTTGATTCATAGCCATTATTTACTGCTATGTTTTTAATTAGTTTTAGTTCACTATCAAAATTACTATCGGACATTGGAATTGTGACTAAACGATGGACCATTGAATGGAATGCGGAGTGCTTATGTGAAATAGGGTGATTGGAGGTGCTGTGTATGACAACGTCAGTATAGGAGGGTTTACGAAAAATGTTAAAATTAATTCTGTTATTAACGATCGATAAGGTAAGGTCTAAAAAATTTAAGGTTGAATTTATGCCTATTTCTAATGTGAATTTAATCTTATTATGAAAAGAGTTTATAAGTTTGAGGAAGGAATTCAGTTGACGCTTAGTCCCTGTCCATATACACAAAACATCATCAACGTATCTTTTCCAGTACAGGACATTTTTAATAAGATGTGAGGTACTAGATAAAATTTTATTTTCTAAGTTATCCATGAATATATCAGCAATCAGAGGACTGGTAGGGCTCCCCATAGCTAGGCCGTCACGTTGCTGATATATAACATTATTAAATTGAAAATAATTTTGATTCAGGCATATATTAAACAAGGAAGTTAAATCTTTTATAAAATCTATAGAGAGATCGGAACTATTTAATAAATCAGAAATTAAACATTTACTCTCTTCTATGGGAACATTGGGCAACAAATTTACAACGTCAAAAGAAATTAGTGTAGAATTACTAGGGAGAATCATATCTTTCAATTCTTCTACTAATGAAAAAGAGTTTTTAAGGGTATGTTTAGGTGAAAAAACATTGGTATTTTGAAACACATTAGTAATAACGGATGATATTTTAAAATTTGGGGCGTTACAACATGAAACTACTGGCCTGACGGGGAAATTATTCTTGTGTATTTTAAGGAACCCATATAATTTAGGAGTTTTGGGATTTTTAGTTAAAAATTTAACTTTGTGATATGATTCATCTTTGAATATTTTAGTTTTACATGCTTGAAGTGTTTGTTTCACATTTTCTTGGAACTTATTGGTTGGGTCTTTCGCAAGTATTGCGAAATTGTCACTGTCAATGAAGTCCGCCACTTTAGAATTATATTCATTTCGAGGGAGTATGATCACTGTATTCCCCTTGTCCTAAGTAATAAACTTAATACAGTAAATAAAAAACTTAAGAACTTGTGCCGTATAAATAATCCAGATATTAATATTAGTAACCCGGAGTCGGTCCATACAGTTTTTGACCGTGTACAGAACCTGTCTTCTGTACACTTTCTTCCTGAGGAGATATCCCTATTGGCAAAGGGATTAAAATATAACCTTAAATACTCGAATAATAATTTTAATGCGGCAATAGAAGAGGTAGCAGTGGATATAGACACAGCTCTATGTGGTAAACCGAAAAAAATTCTGTTACAAAAGTGCTGAAACTTTACAAAAAATAATACCTAAATTTAAACCTAACCCAAATCCTGAGTTGACTATAGTGAAGAATATTCGTGCCAAACTAACAGATGAAGATTTGATCCTCACGAAAGCGGACAAGGGGAATACAGTGATCATACTCCCTCGAAATGAATATAATTCTAAAGTGGCGGACTTCATTGACAGTTACAATTTCGCAATACTTGCGAAAGACCCAACCAATAAGTTCCAAGAAAATGTGAAACAAACACTTCAAGCATGTAAAACTAAAATATTCAAAGATGAATCATATCACAAAGTTAATTTTTTAACTAAAAATCCCAAAACTCCTAAATTATATGGGTTCCTTAAAATACACAAGAATAATTTCCCCGTCAGGCCAGTAGTTTCATGTTGTAACGCCCCAAATTTTAAAATATCATCCGTTATTACTAATGTGTTTCAAAATACCAATGTTTTTTCACCTAAACATACCCTTAAAAACTCTTTTTCATTAGTAGAAGAATTGAAAGATATGATTCTCCCTAGTAATTCTACACTAATTTCTTTTGACGTTGTAAATTTGTTCCCCAATGTTCCCATAGAAGAGAGTAAATGTTTAATTTCTGATTTATTAAATAGTTCCGATCTCTCTATAGATTTTATAAAAGATTTAACTTCCTTGTTTAATATATGCCTGAATCAAAATTATTTTCAATTTAATAATGTTATATATCAGCAACGTGACGGCCTAGCTATGGGGAGCCCTACCAGTCCTCTGATTGCTGATATATTCATGGATAACTTAGAAAATAAAATTTTATCTAGTACCTCACATCTTATTAAAAATGTCCTGTACTGGAAAAGATACGTTGATGATGTTTTGTGTATATGGACAGGGACTAAGCGTCAACTGAATTCCTTCCTCAAACTTATAAACTCTTTTCATAATAAGATTAAATTCACATTAGAAATAGGCATAAATTCAATCTTAAATTTTTTAGACCTTACCTTATCGATCGTTAATAACAGAATTAATTTTAACATTTTTCGTAAACCCTCCTATACTGACGTTGTCATACACAGCACCTCCAATCACCCTATTTCACATAAGCACTCCGCATTCCATTCAATGGTCCATCGTTTAGTCACAATTCCAATGTCCGATAGTAATTTTGATAGTGAACTAAAACTAATTAAAAACATAGCAGTAAATAATGGCTATGAATCAAATTTTATAGATTTAATCTTAAATAAAAAGCTAAAACAAATAGCCATTAATCGCTTCCTCTTTGCTAGTCCTTGTACTCAAATCAATGATAATAACGTGTCAAACCACAAAGTGATTGCTTTCTACAATAATATGAAATAACTAAGTTGGATTTATGATTAATGAATGATTATAACACGCTGGAGCTTATAAAATAATTCCAGTGAATGTTTAAAAATATCTCTTCAAATTGCCCACATTTGGCCAGCGTGAGCACGCGGGCGTTTGTAAATTGGCCTGAATTTGGCCAAATAAGGTCCAGTGGAACAGGTTTTTTGTTTTTGTTTCGGTTTCTTCTTCACTTAACTTCTTACTAATGTGTATTCTTTTTGCTATTGCCTTTTCACTTATAAAATTATTTTTTTAAATTATTTTTTATTTAAATTATTTATTTACTAACAAAATAATAAACGAAACATATCTTAAAATGAGTGTGAAAGTGAAAAGAATGTCATTTACTTTCAATTTTTTCAATGCAATTATCAAGATGAACATCTGTGAATCTGTTTTGATTATTTACTTTAAACGAATTTAAAATGAAAGGGACACCTACTTGTGATTATTTTTTATTTTATTTTATCTGTGTATTTTATGTAAATTTAATCCTGAATTTATATTTTATTTTATTTTAAAGAAATTTGTATTTTTTTATATTTGATTTATTGAATTAGTTTTGATTTTGATGTTTTATTTAAATTATTAATTAAAAATTAAATTAAATTTATTATTAATTGAAAAATTTAATTATTATTATTATTAATTAAAATATTTTATTTAAATTAAACGATTTATAACACATCATATTAAAGGCACTGCTGAAAACTAGCTACATTCCCGGAGAAATCCGGAATGTACAGCTGAGCAGTTACCCTTTTGGCAATATAATCATCTAAATGTATGTATACTAACTATATGCAAACATGTAAAAATTATTGTCAAATAAACGTTTTTATTATTATTATTATTATTACTTTTAACAGTCTTCACGGAGGAAACCATTGATTCACACAAGTAGGTAGAACAAAACCATGCCTCGATTTTGGGTGCAATTCGAACTAAAATTGGACATTTTTCTGATGTGCTGAACCAAATTGTCCATTATAAAATATTATAATTTTTATTTTCTTTCTAACTTGTACTACTGTCAATAAGTATGATGTACGTAAATGGCACATGTGCCGTTAAGTCTAAATAAATAAACACGCGCATTTCATTTTCATATGAATTCATAAATATTTTTTGTTTTGTTCATTTATTACAAGCGCAGAGCAAACTTTTCATGGGTTGATATAAAAAAAAAACGTTTGGAAAAATGTAATTATTATTCGACTTGTAATTCGTATTTCCAGCGAAATTAATTTTGGATAATGTTGCTGTCAATTAATATTATGTTCTAGGAAAAGCTTAGTGATAGAATTTTTCATATTCGTAATAACATTATTCCCTCGTTCGTGAGATATTCAATTACGTTGTAATTTTATTTAATCATTCTCGTAAGGAATTATATTTTTTTTCTGTTCTGTTTGAAGACTAAATATTATATAAGTAGTTATTAAAAATCTAGTGGACTCCGCAATCTCGGGCGTTTCCAATTTCTTCCACCATTCACTACTGTATACCACATTGTTAATGTTAAAAAACTTCATTACATCTAATTTAATTCGACTTATTCTTGTTCCGTATCTCATTCCTGTGCAGATACATTGTGTTAAGTATTCCTCGAGCGTCCCCGACTTTTTTCACCTTTTAAACCACTCTCTAAACACTCCTGGTATTAATAAGAATAAACTTCGAAATTTTCAGCGATATCGGTCGACTACTTTTCGAGTTTTGGTAGCGTGATAGTACAGATCATGGACACAACAACAAAGTGCGTCCGAACATATATTTTAAATCTATTTTGTGATTTATTATTAAAAATAATAACACTTTATTGAACAATATTTTTTGAAGATATCACCTAAAGGATGCTTAACAAGGCTGGAAAATATCTTAACCTACCTAAAATTACGTAAAAAATGCTTTAGGTAAAACTCTACTGTTCGATATTATAATATTGATCAATAAATAAATATTGATCAATATTTTTTATATATGTTGTCAGTTGAGTTAGCAATTTAATAGTATTAGCGCACGAGCTGTACATGTAAATACAGGGTTTTCCAATAAGAGGTATTATTTTGAACAGCCCGCTAATTCGGTAGATGTTACTTTTGAAGCTGTTATTTTTGACATTTGACAAGTAAAAACAACGCCATTAATAAAAATGGAACAATACACGCTTCAACAACGCATTGAAATTATTAAAATTCACTTGAGTGAATCAAATGCAAATCATCTTGAGTGATGAGGCCCATTTCCACCTCGGTGGCTTCGTTAACAAGCAAAATTGTCGCATTTGGGGCTCGGAAAACCCAAGAGTTATTGTTGAAAAGCCTCTTTATTCTCAACGTGTGACTGTTTGGTGCGGTTTATGGTCCTGCGGAGTCGGAGTCATTGGACCTTACTTTTATCGAGAGATTAATGATTTTTTATGGCCGGAATTGGATGGTATTGATCTGGACAACGTTTACTTTCAACAAGACGGCGCTACGTGCCACACAAGCAACGAAACTATTTATCTTTTACGATTGAATATCAAAATAACACCTCTTATTGGAAAACCCTGTATTTGCATAATGCCGTTATTATTATTTTATGTTTTTAATTAATTATGTGTGTTTTTAAATTTAGTAGTTAATTTGAATGCACTAATGTAATTTATTAGGACTTGTTTAAAAATCCCAAAGGCTTAAATAAATACATAAATAACTTACTTATATATGTCAAGGAGATGTAATCCCATAAATTTTGAATATTGTGCTTTACAGTTAGATTGTCAACGTCAAAACAGATAGATGATATCTGACGTGGAAGATAAAACAGAACACAAAATTAGATGGCGATATTGCGAGATTTTCACATGAACGAAGTAACCAAAAGAATGCGTTTGAAATGATGCAAAATATGTTTTTTTGGAGGGGAGTCTTATTTTTTTTATTCTTTTTATATTTCTTGCTAAAGCAATCCCGATCAGTTACAAAACTCATAGTTATTTCACATACGACATAGTACAAAAAAAATTATAACTTTCTCATACAAAACAGTACACAAATAGGAAAAAGGGGGTTAAGTAGAACAAACAAGAAAAAACAAAAAAGGAAACAGACAGGGATATACACATAAGCACAGAACCAAGGTAGGAATTTAGAAGAAGGTACTTACCTACTAATATTGGTAAAAATCTGGAAGAGAGTTATAGAGTGTGTAGGCAAACAAGATACAGGAATTTTTAACGGCAGGTTTTCCATTTTTCTTATAATTCCATTCTTATGTATGGCTCCAGGATCGAGCAACGAGGAGAGTTGGAGAAATATGTTGCCCCCCATAATTGAAACCCCGTCGAACAGCTCTAAAACCAAGGTGGTTGAATATTTATTCCCTTATGATCCCATCCTCCTTCCTTTTTTTCCTTTATTTCGTTGTTTTGTTTTTATTTTTGATTTTGTTTTATTTTTAATCTGACTTATAAATATGTTCTCACAAATCCCTGTATGTTACAACTATGTGCTTATACTCTATATGGAATGTATGGGATTGCATTTACCTTCCCACATTATGGAATAAAGAATTTATTATTATTATTATTATTATAAATTTAATTGATTTATTGCAATTATTAAAGAAAAGTGAAAGACCATTATGAAGAGTAAAATTAGACTTTTTTAACTTCCTCTTCCCTATCTCCTTCCTCCAACAATCTAATTGGGTATGCTATAGTCCCTCTGGTTCCAGATAGTTGGGAATAGTAAGTTCAAGCTATTGTATGGTATCCACATTAAAAAAGAAAAAGGTAAATGTTGCTGGGTAAAATCTCGTAGTAAATAAATAAATGCATAAAGTTAATAGGATTTAGTCTTGAAATTCATTAAAATCATCTATTGGAAAATTTACTGAAAACTTGAGAAAATTTACTGGGAATCCAAAGTTCTGAATATTTACTGTAAGCTTATGAAATGCGAACGAAAATCTTAAATACTCTGTATTTTCTGTTTGCAAGGCCAGATATGTAATCACAGAAACTTTAATTGAAAACAGTCAGGAAACTTTAAAATTAAAATTCAAAGTAGAAATAGGTTAACCGATTTAATATTTTTAAGGAAAATTATTTTATGTCTGTCGAAGTAACTCGGAGTAAGGTACGAAATTAAAGTAAGATTTTCCAGCAGGTATAATTACAGTAGATAAAGGACATTTTATAATTGCTGTTTAATAACTACAATGATGGTGGGACGTGATTTGCTTTTGTAAGCTTTTTGCGTTTATCTAAATTGTCGATAGATACTGAAAGATTGCTTTTATATTGAAATTGGTGAAAATCTGAAATAAATCACCCAGTAGTACCAATTGTATGAATATAAATCTTAGCTTTAAATGGCAGAAAATCTGTTTTTGCTAAATCCTCATAAATCTCTCTAAACCTAAGACAGTAATCTCTATTGTCATAGAAATACGGCCTCCTCCTTTTTGTAATTAATAAATCAATGAGATTACGTTTTCTCTTTTCCATGATGAGCTATGGAGCTTCGAACTGTCAGTTTGGCTGTCAAATAACACAAAAATTATTTGTTAAAAATTAATTCAAATGAAACCCGGTATAAAAACTTTTAAAAGTAACATGTATTTTTCAAAACTTGGCACGATCCCAGAGTGGAAGATACTCTCAGTATCGCCCTGGTGTAAGACCACCATTCATAATTGAAACGTGGCTTGAAATGGCATTGGCCGTGTTTGGTGACCAGGTAATCCCCCACCTTCCTCCCCCGCATCTCCTTCCCCTCTCCATTACCTTCAGCCTCATAACATACCCCAATTGGGGATGCCATAGCCTCACTGGCTCCAGATGGTTGGGAGCAGTTTGGACTCTTGTGCGTTATTCACATATTTTTATATATTTTTAAAACTCAAGTAAATCATACGCTTGAAGTGAGTAAGGTTTTCATTATAAATAGTAGGGAAGATTTCAATGAAACGGACGTGCATTGAAACGAACATGCATTGGAATGGACGAGCATTGAAACGCAAGTATTTTTTATCTTCCACAATACCACAACCAAAATATATAAATTATATACTGTTAGTAGCATTGTCGTTATCCCAGCAAAGCATGTCTTGGCGGCTTGCTTTGTTTAAAAGCCTATAAATGGTATTTATATTGTTATATTACAAAATTATCTTTTACAAATCATTACTAAAATACAAACGATAGAAAATGTCCGTTTCATTGACTCTTTCCTATGTGTAAGATAATAATAATGAAGGAAGTTTCTTAGATATGTTTAACGCAAGTTGAAACAACCTGTAAAAATTAATATACGTTACAAAATTTGAAACTACCGCTTCATTTTACTCGGTTAACTATATTCTTATACTTTTATTTACTGAATAACTTCATAGACTGCCCTCAATAAATATTCGGGTCAACGTTTATTTTACTATAATCCACCATCTATTCCACTGTGACAACCACAGCACTAACTATTTAGATTTTACCAAACTGCCAAAGCATGTACAGTCATCTTCGATATAATCAAAACCTCCCAGTCTTACATAAAAGCAAAAATAATTCGTTGTGAATATATCTGATATCTTTCTGTATTACGTTTACAAAATGAATAGTTTTTATTGTTTATTTATTTTTCGGAATAACTTTATTGAGTAAAACCTCAAATTGTAATATTTAATTATTATTGAAGACAATATTAGCGATTGCTACACGAAAATCTGAAACAGAAAAATCAGAAAAGGATACGGTCACATCTAGGACACGAACCCAGGACCCTTGTCTTGCCGGGACACCGCTCTACCACTGAGCTAATGGGACCCTATCCCCCTCGGTCACTTTTAACTGTATCATACTTCGAATAAGAACTACCAACATTGTCTTCTTTTATTTTTCGCTGCACATTTTTACTGGTAACTATATTTATGTATCGCAAGATTCAACTCGAACTAAATGCAATCTAGACAGCGTCTTTTTAGATAAACCTATCTTATTTTTTATTTTTAATGTGCGAAATCTATTGACTTTTCTGCAAGTCTAAAATGAATATTTATTTTTCGGAATAACTTTATTGAGTAAAACCTCAAATTGTAATATTTAATTAAATTACTTTAATATTTAATAAATGAATTAGTTTTTAATTATTTTACAAGCAATAATTATTCGCCTGAAACATTCATCCACATTGAAAAATCTCCTGATAAAAGATACATGACGCCAACGGGACTCGAACCCGTGTCCCTTCGATTTCCGGTCGACAGCTCTGACCACTGAGCTATGGCGGCTTATCTCTTACCCGCGAAATTATTCAATATATACTAGTGTTTCATTCAACAATTACTGCTTGTTACATTTTTCACCTGAAAACTTTAACCAACTTTATTTTATATGAGAAAGGCATTGTAAGTGCTAACTCTCTCACTAGATGGCGTCGAGACAAATTGTCTACATTTTTAGGTGAAATACTTGAACTTGTCAAATATTAATTATTATTTTTTTGGTAAACTAATGTTTTTAAGACAAGATTTTTTTATGCATAGCACAAAGGGTAACAATTATTTTACAAGCAATAATTATTCGCCTGAAACATTCATCCACATTGAAAAATCTCCTGATAAAAGATACATGACGCCAACGAGACTTGAACCCGTGTCCCTTCGATTTCCGGTCGACAGCTCTGACCACTGAGCTATGGCATTGTGCTATGCATAAAAAAATCTTGTCTTAAAAACATTAGTTTACCAAAAAAAATAATAATTAATAGTTTTTATTGTACTGATAAGTATTATAAGAGTGTTATTTCTTTATTTTTTTACATTAACCTAACACAAGAGGCCCTGAGGAAAATAATTTCCCTCAGGGCATATGTCATAATTTGTGGTATGGGATGCTGAGTCGAGGATCTTTTTTAAGGAAAGGAAGGAGAGGAAGTTCTGGAAAGGTAAAGTTCTTTGTGTCGAGGACTGACGGACGCGTGAATATAACCCTCCCGCTATGGTTCAACGCCAAGAGACCAGTTGCAGAGGTCAAAAAGAAATCTGGCACCCCAAGCAGCTGGGGGACAGGCATATTCTGAACACACCTCACCCGGACACCCCTGCTAAATCACCAAACGTTGCAAACCACTTGGGGTGACCCATAGTAGAGGTGTTGGTTATCCAATAAAAGGTTCCCGGGCGGAGGTACTTAATCCCTTCTCCCAAATTTAAAAATTGCTATGATAAAAGAGTAATCTACTAATATCGCTCTGGTGGGTAAAACTAATTGCTCTGGTAAAACTACTATGATAAAAGAATAATCTACTAATATCGCTCTGGTGGGTAAAAATAATTGCTCTGGTAAAACTACTATGATAAAAGAGTAATCTACTAATATTGCTCTGGTGACTAAAACTAATTGCTCTGGTAAAACTACTATGATAAAAGAGTAATCTACTAATATCGTTCTGGTGACTAAAACTAATTGCTTTGGTAAAATTACTACGATAAAAGAGAAATCTACTTATATTGCTCTGGTGACTAATGCTAAAGCTTATGTTAAAATAAAAAAAAAACATCAATTGAAAATATTATTTGCAGCAAATATAAGTTGCAGTTATTATTTTCTTCACACCTTTAAAATTAAACAATATGCTCATATGATAAACTCTATTATAAAACACTGAATAAAGGAAGATAGAAAAAAATATATCTGTTTAGTAGTACAAATAAATAAATTTTTAGCGATTTCTACCGCCCCTTAGGAGGTTGCGCCCGGTTACACGTTTTACCTGTAGTTCCTAGATCCGGCCCTGAAGTGTACGTAGGAATATTTGTTCTGCGGGTAGGAATTAATGTTTGTGTCTTTGGGTAATCTAATAATTTGGGGAAATTCAATTAGCAAGGGATAAAGGAGGATATGGCCGGCGGAAATGATATTAATCAAAGGAAAAATAACGCTTGACAGGGCGAAGAAAAAGCTAACCACGAAAATCTCCATCCACGCATGGAATTATAAAAAAAAGAGTATAGTCTATACAGACAAAGACCTGAAACTATGTTCTAATTGATTCGGGTGATGTACGTGGTGCGTAGTTGAGACTCTCGCGTTCAACAGCCGAACGATACTCACGCAATTTTATGCCGAACGTACTACGTGAGAAATCACGTGGGACAATTACTGTGTTTTGCGAACCTTAAAATTTTGGCAAAAAACCTGTTCTTATTAATCAAACATCAATTTAAGAATGTTTTATAGTTTTGCCTTCATAATAAATATATCATGACGATACAAAGAATTTTCGTTGCTATGCAAAAATATTCAGATTTTCATGACAACGTGTTCCTACATCATGATAATATATTTGTGATTTGCTGCAAATTTACCAGGAAACCTTTCAAATCATTCGCAAGGCATGCCATCTTGTTTTTAACCAGTATTACTAATAATTTTAAAAGATTCTCAATAAATTATAAATGGTAATTTTTTTTGATTACATGAACCTAAAGGATTTAATGAACCAGTAATTCCTGACCATATTTGGAGTACATACAACAATATAGATGTCATTTTACTTTCCAATGATATTCTTTTTCAATCGAAAAAATAAATAAAATCCATCACACGTCGTCACTGATCACTGCTACACGTCGTGACACATTAAATGATACGAGCTATTTCTCGTCTGTTACCGTGCAGCTGGAACGAGATGGAGTGCGCATCACGTGACCCCTTTAGCTGTACCCAGTGGCGAGGTGTGAAAAACCAAATTATTTTTATTTAAAAAAAATTCCAAACAGTAAATGATCTTTACGCTTCAAACTAGAAAATGTGCTCAGTTATCGCAGGTTAAAATGCTTCGGTTATAGTACATAATTTATTATAGTCCTTATAATAGTGCTTTGAAAAGGGTTAAGCAAACTTTTTAGCGCTGTTTTTGCAGTAATGCAACACGCAGCACAAATTTATCATTTAGATATAAAGTTGTGGTATGTTAGACGATAGGTGGATGTATCAACCTCCATAAAATTGTGGTCACTTTTTTCGCTCGATGTCCCATCTAGTTATAGATTAATACATCTATGCCTACGCATTACATAATGGGAAATAGCCTCTAAAGAAAATACACAATAAATATGGGCGGAAATTCATATTATCTTTATAATTTTTTTTCTTTTCTCGGGGACGCAATTAAGCTTTGCCGATATTTTCGTGATTGAATCCATTATCCTAATGCCTTTTTCGTGTAGATTTTTTACGATGTTTTTTTTATTTATTTTAGGATAAATGATCGGGATATGTTGTGTTAACATGTAAATGATGAGGAATTAATGAGGAAGTTTTTACCCGTTGAAAGATATTTGGTGAAAACCTGGGAAAATAAACTAGACGAAATCATTTAAAATAAAGACAAAAGAACATTCTAGATTACGAATAACATGATAATATTTGAATTTATTATTCTAACATGTGGAACGAGTTGCATATGTGTTATATCTGCCTTACTTTGCAGATTTAAGTGTTGGGAACTCTTTATTAAAAAGTAAAAGGTTCTACTTATAATTGTGTTTATTTACGTTATAAATAATAGGTCTGGATTTAGCTACAACAGGTAATTCTCTTGTTCGAGAACCTTGTTGCTTGTCAATAACATCCCACAGATAATTGCTACACTCTAGCGACATCTGTCGGACTCTGGGGTAAGCTTTATGACTAGCGCTATCTAACGCTTAAATATTCAACTTATTACCATACATCACACCCTCCCCGACCTAATCTAAAACCCTAGGCTACAAAAATTACAAAACATCATTATCACAAATATACAAACAAATAAATAAGATTTTAAATATTTCACTTTAACACGATTTAACATTCTAAATTCAACAACAAAATACATGATTTCAAATATTTCATCTTAAGTATTTCTTTTTCTCTTGGAGGGACCTTCAGGACGCCTTGAGCGAAGTCTTCCGTCTTGGTTGAATACTAGGTTTCTCTCGATCCTCCACCGGTAATCTGAAATCAGGAGAACTGCACGTTAGCCCCTTCAACAAATCTGAGGTCCTCCACTCGTCTGAAAGACATTTTGTGACCTCAGACGCGACGGGTAGGCCTGTTCCTCCACTCTCTTTTTCCCAACTCACAGATAAACTCTTTAACTGATCATATGCATATGCGTATGTTGGGCTACCTCCTTACTGTGGGCTAGCAGAAAATTGGCCCGCGACATCTGGGTGGGTCAGCTATTGATCTCAATCTGCATGGAAATCTTTGCATTTTAAATACATTAAGGTTAATCTTTTTGACCATTCGACATAACTTTATTCCTCTCTTAAGTGTCAAGAAAACTAAATAACATTTTTTGAGAACATACAAGAAAGGGTACTAAATAATGACAGCTGCGTATAGATTTCGACTTACTACAGATTTTGACGGTCTCCGTTGTCGAGGGGTAAGGCTCTCGACTAGCAATCTGAAGGTCGCGGCTTCAAATCGATTTGATTGATTTGTGTTATTTCACAATTGATTGATTTAAAATAATATAAAATATACTTGCGGCACGTTCTAGAGTGGAACATACTCTCAGTATCGCCGTGGTGTAAGACCACTATTCAGAATTGAAATGTCACTTGAAGTGGCTAGGTCCTAGGTACTCTCCCACCTTTTTCTTCTCCATCTCCTTCCCTCCCCACTAACTTCAGTCTCAGAACATTCCACGATTGGGGATGCCATCGTCTCACTGGCTCCAGATGGTTGGGAGCAGTTGGGATACTTGTGTGGTATTCGGCTAGACGCCAGAGCTCACAGGACATTTTTTATTATTAATTTGACATAAGCATGTTATTAGGAATTTAATTTTTATTTGAGGGTAAAAAGGGTGAAAAATTAAAATTTGTAACATATATCTGTTATGAATGTCAGCTATTTTGTTAATTTTTGTTTTAAATTGAAAAATGTATTTTTCAAGATTTTAGAGAAAACTTTTTCCTAGGTAATTAAAAAAAAAGTAATCTTACACAACTAGGTTAAAATTATTAATAAAAAAATGAAAATAACTTGTTTTTGGGTAGAAAATTAAATTTATGTACTTAGGACAAATTTTTGTTTACGCCGATCAAAATGCTTTATTAATCATTTTTATTTTTTATTATAGTTGCTTATTGGTAACGGTAACCATCGACTTATTTGTGCAATAAAGGTTACATAAGACTTATAACGAGGATTGGCTAACATTTTAATTACAGTGGTACCTCGACATACGAGTTTAATTCGTTCCGCAACTTTGCTCGTATATCGATGCAGATTTCCCCATACAAAACAATTTAACCACCATTAATCCATTCCAACCCCCAAAATGTCACCCCAGTAATTTTTGTTACGTGGTTTTTGAATAATAAAAACGTATTTATAAATGACAAATATTTATTGTTCAAAAACAAAAAAGAGAATGTAAATAAATAAATTAAATATCCTTACTGGTCTTTGCCTTTTTCGTTATATTTTTCTCGCTTTCACCAGTAGGCGGTTTAGAAAGAAACATGTCCAAGAAGGTTTGTTTCTCCTCCCTCTCAGAATGTTCCGGAAATGAGTTAGGCAAGTGTCATTAAAAAGATCAGATGCACGATTGCATAACATCCGTATGCTGCTGTGACTGTAACTCTTGTATCTCCTCAGTCGTCAGTTTCTGGGTGTGCTTCTCGAAGAGTTCGTTCACGTCTCTCTCTTCCACCTCTAGACCCATGGATTTCCCAGAGACACAATCTCCTCCTCTACTGACATACCGGGTTACAATTGAACTCGTATCTCAAATTTCGCTCGTAACTCAAAGCAAAATATCACTCGCTCGCCGGCTCGTATCTCAAAAAACTCGTATATTGGAGCACTCGTATGTCGAGGTACCACTGTATTTCCTATGAACGTATTACTAAAATCTAAAATGTTTCTAGAGGGATCTCTGCGGATGTTAGTTATTTATGTTTAAGATTAATAAAAATAAGTCCTTACCACTAAATTTTTTTTATGTAAAACGGTTTGACAATTTTATAATACGTTTTTCATTTATAATATTAGAGATGAGCACGAGATTTTATTTTTCTAGACGATGGATTAGTAACTTCCCGAGGGTTCCCTCTAGAAATATTTGAGATTTTAGTAATACGTACATCAGAAATAATTCAAATAAAACCCACAAAAAGATAGTTTTTCATGAAAAAGTCGACCATAAGTCCGTCCATTACGCCGACCGTGCGATAAATATTGTTTTTTACACGACTTCATCACTTATGTCGTTAAGATTCCCACGTTAGAGATTTGAAAGGGAAAATTCAACCGCAGGTCTATCCAATACACCACGGTCACGCGACGCATATTTTGGTGCACGGCTTCTCACTTACGTCGTTACGATTCTAGCTTTATTTTAGGGTAGTGCGCAAATACTCAAATTTCATTCTCACACAAAATAAAGTAATTAAGGCGATGCACTAAGTCGTGTAATATTTTAAATTGAGCCGCTATCAATAACAACCCCTACGTAGATGGCGATAAGGTTTAAATTCCCACTTAACACCATCCGCCTGTTTTGATTTATGCAAGAAAAAAACATGGCCAAAAAGTGCCTTTTATTTTATTTTGTGGATGTTCAGGCATAAATATTATATTTTTTTTAGAGAATTTTATAAATAACTTAATTTTCCACATTATACAATAAAATCATAACCGAAAATGGGTTCATAAGTAGTAGATTTTGAACTTTAAAGCAGTTTTCATAGGCTTTATACATTATTTTTTTTGTGGGCTTATAAAAAGACTTAACTAAAAAATACTCGATTATTTCAAAGGCCAAGATGTATTCTACTCACAGTATTTAATGAAAGCATCTGAAACATTTCTAGACGACCAAATTTTCAAACCAAAAACACCTGATTTTGCATTACTACGTATGGCATCGCCTTAAGTTAATGTACTCGTACATACCACGATACAATAAATTACGTTTGTTAAATATGTAGGTTACCCGATAATGTTCCTTAATATTGGAGTCCAGTAGGTCAATAATTGATAGTACCAGTTAACAAAGATGTGAGGTGTTTTTGTAGCGACTTTTATATGATATTGAATTTATTTCTTCTGGTTTATGTCGATTTTTACCGGCCCAGAAAGGAACGGGGCAAGCCTAACAATCTGGAGCTTTTTATAAAATTATTATCACTTCCAAAATTTAATTTAAAATTTTTAATGCAAATAATTTCATGAATCATTGGTTAAAATAAGTCAAGTACATCTCTTAACACCCTTTATATTCAGTTTGGTTGAAGTTTTTCTACGTTGACGAAATTTTATTCTTTATATTTCGTAGATAAAATTTTTAAGCTTCATAAAATTATCTTGAAGCAGTGATCCCAGCTCAGCATTTATGAAAGATCACTTAGAATTATTATAATTAAATTATCCTTTTGAAATAATATTCAGAAAGGCTGTCGACGATCCATTTTGCCTTGAAACAATCACGGATGGTTGATGAAACATCCTTAATTGGCTGTAATTAAATTAATTTTTTGGCTCCCATCGGGAAAATTTTCCATTGACTGGAGAATCACAAATTATTTCTACATTTTACTGGAAAATTACAGAGTTAAATTCCAAAGCCCAATTTACACGGACCACTAGTATCAATGAGAAATTATATATTGATTTTCTACAAGTTTACCAGAGGAAAGTGCCTGTTTTTTGGTAATAAGATTTGAAAATGATAATATTATTAATTTGTTATGAATTAAGTCGGAAACGATTTTTGCTCGAAAGTTACGTGCCTCTTCCTTAACCCACCTCAAAACATTGTTCTTGTTTCCCCTGCACGGATAACAATGAGTTTTACGGATTTATTAAAATCGTGTTATAAATGGGATTGCAGGCCCATGCGCCTTCGTTTTTCCTGATAATATACAATGATGAAATGCGAAAATATTAGAATTTTTATCAACACGTGTTCCGAAATCGCAATAACGCATTTGTTTTACTGAAAGTTTATTAGGAAACATATCAATTCATACGTTAAAGGCCTGCAATCCCTTTTTTAACCGGATTACGAATATTTAAATTCTAAATAAATGAACAATATTTTATATTGTTAAATTTTCTCCGTGAGTACACTCTGACATGCTCGTATGAGATTTCACATAAAAAGGTTTAAAAAATATATTAGTCATATCGCTTGACATTTTATTCTACATTTCAACATGTACACAAATATATTACCTACCAAACGTGAATTTTTCATTTAAAATAATAATACTACCGCTAGTTGTGATGTCAATCGTTATGTTTGAACGACCTTCAAAAAATGTCTTAACAGCTGTGAAAAAGAGATCAAATATTAATTTATTTTCATTTGTACTGCATTCAAAGCAATAATAAATGCGTCAACTTTATATATTTATACAAAATTCAATTCTGCGATGTTTTGTGTAAATAGCAATAAAATTAAAAACATATTTCTTTTTAACTTTTACCCTAACCTACAAATTTTCGTTGGTTACAAATTTGTTAATAAACCGCGGTTACATTTTTATTATCATATTTATATGTGGCGACAAATCAGACTAAGATTAAAGTATTATCATTTAATTAAATTAATATCATCATATTTCATTTAATGTTCAGCGTCGGTTCTTACAGACTTTCTCACTTTCGTAAGAACATTTCTCAATCAAAGAATATCATATGAATATTTTTTGGTATTCATAATGTTATAAAGATTAATCAAAATAGTGATTTAGCATTAAGATTCGCCTGTGAACGTTGTGGTATATCTGTTTTTATGTCAGATAATTATTACCAAACTTTTCTAAAACTTTGCTTGGTAACTTATTTTAAAAGTTTTAGTATGTCTAATACTATTTAAAAATAAAAAAATTATCGTCATTAATTTATTTTTGAGTGTAATTGTCTTTCTGGGTTTGTATTTTTACTGTTCTTATATATCTGTTGTTTCTTTTTTGTTTGTTTTGTTTTTAATATACTATTTATAATCTTCTTAATTTTAATGGGACCTTAATTGATTTATCTCTTCTTAAATCATAGTGTGTTTATTTTAATATCATATAACTGTTGGTTTCCTGAATATAATTAAATACAAATATAATAATCTCTACAATTGTTCAATGTTTTTGGGAAAATGTTGGACTTTTTTCTGAATCTGTATAAATTATCGAAGAAAATGTCTACTTCAGCACACTGTATTGTATTGACTTTATTGACTTTAACGATCGATCGCTTGCCATAATATGCCAAATTTATAGAACATGTATACTATATGTTATATTTCATATGTTTCCATGTTATTATATAGATGAAAATAATTTGTTAATGAATAAATATGACTATTCTTTATTCTGTAATTACTACCAGGACTGTATTAGATTATCACTAACTCAGATCGGTGCCAAATCGAGGGATACTATTTTTTTAGCAATGTTAACAAAGTTAAATAAGTTGTTTCATTGTATTGTAAATAACATCTTGTAAAAAAAATGGTAGGTATGAAAAAAAGTAAAATTATTTTTCTTGATCAGAAACGTGTCTATGTAATTTCCTTCAGTGTTTAAGTTCAACCATGAAACAATGTTAACTGTGTGACATGATTATGATTTGGATATAAAATGATGAGACAATACACTAAAATGAAGCCAGAATCTTAACGACTTAAGTGAAGCAGCAGTGCACAAAAATATGCGACACGCGGCCCTGGTGTGTTGGACAGAACTGCGGTTGAATTTCCCCTATCAAATCTGTGAAATAAAGTGGGAATCTTAACGACATACGTGATGAAGTCGTGTAAAAACAATATTCGTTGCGCGGCCCAGCGTAATGGACGTACCTACGGTCGACTTTGCCCTAGCAGGCTTAGAACATCGATCTTTCGAAAAATAAAATCTAGTGCTTGAAAAACGTTTTATTAATTTTTTTAACCGTTTTATATAAAATATTTTAATGGTGTGGTCCTGTTTGTAATAATCTTAAATATAAATAATTTACATCCGTCAGGACATCTCTAGGAAAAAATCAGATTTTAGTAACACGTTTATCAGAAAAAAATTAAATGTGAGCGTCAAGCAAGCCCCCGTTATTAAGGTATTATGTCGTCTTAAATACCAGTTTATTGTTAATAACAATCAACCGGTTTAGGTTCAGCCTAAACCTCCCCCAACAATATACTGAGGAAGGTTCAGGTTGATCTGAAACCTGTTGATTTACTCATTAAGTGGTGTTCAAACAAAGTATTCTTTCACGAATGTATGAAATACATTAAGTCCACATTGTGATTTATGCGAGCAATGATAACAAAGCAAGAAAATCAAATATTTAATTAATCATCAAATATGTTCCACCAAACACCTATGTCAGTATTTGCCCGTGCAGCGTGGAAAAATTTATACTTAAATATTTGAAAATATGCAGCAAGATATGATAGAAAGTCGATGCGAGAATTAATTATTGAAAGCATTATATTTCCAAGTACTCTTGTACTCTTGTTAATATGTACGAGTACATTTATTGAACTCTTTTGTACAACTTTTTTTGGTAACATAACTACACACTTGTATTATACCTATTTAAATCTTTCACGCCTATTTTATGATGATATGCGTTGCTAAACTACTTATCCTTTTTACTCCTCTTTACAACTTACCGTATACATGAAAAACCTATTATTGAGCTAATTACTATCCTTTTTACAATTTACATAAAAAAATATATACATGTAAAAGCCTATCATTAAACTCTTTTGTAAAACTTACATGTAATAATGAATACCGATATGGAAAAGTATATCATTGAACTCCTTTGTAAAACTCACCTATAATAATGTATACCTACATGTAAGAGCATATCAATGAACTCCTTAGTAAAACTTACCTGTAATAATGTATATCTACATGTAAGAGCATTTCAATGAACTCTTTCGTAAAACTTACCTGTAATAATGTATACCTACATGTAAAAGCATATCAATGAACTCCTTCGTAAAACTTACCTGTAATAATTTATACCTACATTTAAAAGCAAATCACTGAACTCCTTTGTAAAACTTACCTGTAATAATTTATACCTACATTTAAAAGCAAATCACTGAACTCCTTTGTAAAACTTACCTGTAATAATGTATACCTAAATTTAAAAGCCTATCACTGAACTCTTTTGTAAAACTTACCTGTAATAATGTATATCTAAATTTAAAAGCATATCATTTAACTACTTTGTAAAATTTACCTGTAATAATGTAAACCTAATGTAAAAAAAGATCACTGAACACTTTTGTAAAACTTACCTCTAATAATGTATACCTACATTTAAAAGCAAATCACTGAACCCCTTTGTAAAACGTACCTGTAATAATGTATACCTACAATTTGAAGCATATCATTGAACTCCTTCGTAAAACTTGCCTGTAATAATGTATATCACATTTAAAAGCCTATAACTGAACTCCTTTATAAAACTTAGCTGTAAATATGTATTCATTTTTTTAAGCCTCGAAGGCGTGAAAAAAAAGTTTAAAGAAAAAAAAAAAAATTTGAATAATTTTTATCAACTACGTGAAACATAATATATACCTTTGTTAACAATTCATTGAAATATTACAATTTGAAGCAAATCACTGAACTCTTTCGTAAAACTTACCTGCAATAATGTATATCACATTTAAAAATTTTATTGTTCGCCGATGATTGTAAGATTTTTAAAATTATCCACACATTACTTGATTCAATACTCCTTCAAAATGATATCAACAGAGTTTCTAAGTGGTGCACTGACAATAGAATGTTTCTGAATTCTTTAAAATGTGTCCACATAACTTTTACACGTAAATGCAACTCAATCTCAACTCAATATTTTATCGACGGTACTAAACTCCAGGAAGTCACAACCATTCGGGACCTAGGCGTAATATTCGATAAAAAACTAACTTTCACACCTCATATCGACAGCATTATTTCTAGATCCCTAAAAATGCTAGGATTTATCAAACGAAATAGTAAAAATTTTCAGAATCCCAAATCAAAAATAACGCTATACAATTCCTTGACCCGCAACGTGTTGGAGTACGCAAGTTCTATATGGAGTCCAACCTACAAAGTTCATATTCAGCGAATAGAGCGGGTTCAAAAACATTTTATGTACCACCTAGCGTATTGTGATAAGCGAGCTCGATCACTTCCTCATTACACCGATAGACTAAATTTCTACAATGTACGCACCCTTGAACAGAGAAGACTAAATATCGATTTAAATTTTCTTTTCAAAATTGTTAATGCTCTAATAAACTGCCCTTTTTTACTCTATCAAATTATGTTCAACGTTCCTAGAATTGGTTCCCGACTCATACATTATATTCCGTTTCATATTAAAAAATATAAAACTAAGCTGGGGTATGACTCACCTTTACCAAGAATGTGCCGTTATTTTAACGAGACATATAAAAGTCATCCCATTGATTTGTCAATGTCATCACTGGCCACCTTCAAATCAAACGTAAACAAGACTTAAAGCTACCTATCGTGTTTATCTATAAAGTAATTACTATTGCTGTTATGAAATGTATATGTAAGTGTATGTATTTGTGTATACATGTATGCATGTAGGTGCATACATGTACATTATTCTTTACTTATAGTTTTGTGTTCATCAATGTTGTGTTTGTCTGTAATTAGTGATAGTATCAACCAAGTTTAAATTGTGTAATTGAATTTCGAGAGCTTTGATATGAATCACTGTTGACAAACCTAAGAAAAAAAAAAAAAAAAAAAAAAAAAAAAGCCTATAACTGAACTCCTTTATAAAACTTAGCTGTAAATATGTATTCATTTTTTTAAGCCTCGAAGGCGTGAAAAAAAAGGTTAAAGAAAAAAAAAATTGAATAATTTTTATCAACTACATGAAACATAATATATACCTTTGTTAACAATTCATTGAAATATTTTAAGCTGGCATACATTTTTCTAAAAATATGATATTATTTAACATTTTATTTGTGATTGCAAATTCCCAGGGACACATCTTTTTAGAAAGGTAAGGCAATGCTATACGGCAAACAAGGTTACTTTGCAGACGTCGGCATCGGCTTGAGCAAACAAACACTTTTTAAATTGGAAGGAAATCTGTCGAAAAAATCACCCGCCGAGGGAAAAGTACTGCCGGTAATCTCGATTTGGAGAGGATTGCAAATTTAAATATCTCATTTGGGATTAAATAAGTTTGGCGTCTTGCGACGGAAGCAGAAAAATTAAAAGTTCCATTAATTTATTTCGAATTAATTCATGATATTAATTTTATTTCAAGGTTGTTGAAGGCATTTTTGATTAATTTATACATTTTCATTCGTAGCGTGCAAGAATTCTTTTATAAATATATTAAACCACCACACTATGCGGCTGCCTGTTTCATGGCGTCCAACGGAACATAATATTTGGTATGAAATCTTGAAATATTTTTATTCTAAATAATATTTGTCTTAACTCTAACATTGACATTTTTTCGAATTCACTGCCCAAATTCAAACGTGGCATCATGTCAATAATTTAAACTATTCAATGCGCATACATACAGACACACACACACAAACGCTCACGCATACATTACACACGTCACACACACACCTATAAAATACACACGTCACCTGGTAATTAAGGAATAAACATACCACTTAGCAGACATTACAAGGAAACGGTGACCGGATAAATCATCATAATGATAATTCATCACATCTTTAAAAAGTTATGGAAAGTGATGAAACAAAAACTTTATTAACTGGGTTAAGTAGGTTAGGTTAGGTTAAATTAGATTAGGATAAATAAAAAAAATTCATCGTTTCTAATAACTTTAAATCACTTTTTAAGAGTGTGTTGAATTGTCACTGTGTTGAGTTATCATAGAACCCAAGGAAACATATCATAGGTACACAACATGAAGTATCTTATTCCTGCATATTGTTTCATCTCTGTAAATCATGTACTTTTTGTTTCTATAATATAAAATAAAATAAAAAAAATAAACATGCCGAAAATTGGATTAGAAATTATAAATTTAAAAAGAAAGTAGAAAATAGAATAGTTTCTTTTGAAAATCTATTTCGTCCAAATATTAATATAATTGCTCTATTTAGGAGAATTGAAATTCATTTTTATATTTTTTACTATCTTTCGTTACACAAGAAAATAACTATTTAGGTTAAATATAATTTGTTCACGTTTTTCTGCCTATTTTTGTAACCTTTTATTTTTGTAGTAAAATCCTTACTGTCTCTTTAATTCATCATTAAATAAGTGATAATTAGCAATTTCGATATCCGGCCGGGCGGAACGTGAAATAGGAAGTCATGGAGCCTCACAGAGTCGCTTCCGGTCAACTCCTTTGAGTTTCAGACATCGGAAGTTAGCTGCCGATGTCATTTCCGGGCAGAGGTTCCGAGTGGAGGCAGTCAATTGAACCTCGCCCTTAGAAATCCGTTTTGAAGTTTAAAATTTCAACGTGTATGTCGAATAAGTTATTGTAGGTACTTACTTGAATGCACATATTTTTGTAAAACACAATTTAACCAATGATTTTGCGTTAACTCCTCATGCTAATTTGTTCGAATTTGGGAGCAAACAGCTATTATCCGTTTAGTCAATTAGTTCGCTTTCCGGAACAGCTCATATGATGTAATAGAAATTTTTGTATCTCCCTTATGTTGAGAAATATAATTTATGTTATTAGAAAGAAAAAAAACACCAATCTTTATATTCAAATCTAGAAGTTGATAACAAAATAATTAAACCTCTATGAAAACAAAAGGTTTTAATAATTTTTAAGATTTACGAAATTTTGTCAATTTTTATTAATTATTTTTTATACAAAACGAAAAAATAAGTAAATGACAGAAATGTTCAAAGTACATTTTTATAATAAAAAGTGCATTTTTTATGGTATCAGAAATTATTACTTTTACCAAAAAGACGTTTTAGTTCAGTCGTTAGTCTTCTAATACGTAACGTGAGCCATTTAAAGAAGTAAATTATGTTTGCATTCAAATTTAAATATATTTAAAAAAATTACGTTTATTTTTATTAAAAATGCAAGTGAATGTCAAACAGCAAAAACTCTCAAACGTTGAGTTCTAGTGTCGTGAAATTTTCATAGATTTGTCAGTCCAGAATTTCTACATTATTTCCATCCCCAGTTATTGAACTTTGAGGTGTCCTAAATCTGTCAAAAGAGTACAAGACGCCACAGACATCTCTTTTCAAAATCTTCCGAATCTCAAAAAAAACTCTGTATCCATTGTATAAATTGGTGTTAGAATTGGGATAAGCCATACACAACACACTTGAAGGACCAGTCCGAAAACTGTGTCAACTGTCTAAATAACTGTCAAGTATATTATATGGGACAATTGAATTTCTACGCATCCGAACTCAATGGACAGTATTCCTCAATGTTTAAAATCTGGGTTTCTGAAACATAAGATAGCCCCGGTTTGAGTATAGAAGAAAAAGGACTCATCCGTCGCAGTTGAGGCCACAGAGTATGCTAGCTTCTGGATGCTTTACTAGTAATATGAATGTTAAAATATTAAAGCAATCTTCTTTATATTACACATCAATCCTCCTTGTCTGAGGCATTATTTTATTATTACTTACACACTGTTTCTATTATTTACATATTGTCACTTTGAAAGCTGGGTTTTTTTGAAGAAAAGGAAGAAAAAAAATGGAGATTTGTTAATGAGGTTTCCTAACCATCGAGACTTAGCGAATACACATCTATCCACTCCCATATATACTGCGCGAACAACCTCTCACGTCTGGGGATAATGTCTGGCAATAAATTAAATATTTAATTTTCCACTCTGGCGCAATAGCAAAGTTATTTGCTTGGAATTTTATCGCGAACCCATCAATTTGCTTTACGATAATGAGCTTTTAAACATCATAATGTATGTATCACTGTAAAAAATCAGTCGTAATGGTTGTTTAGTAAGAAAAAAATGCTTTGACACCTGTGCAAAGCCGGAACTAATAAAAAGCAATAGTTAAAAAGCAAATGCTCTATGAAATTGAGTTCTAGCGTCATTAACGTAGAAATTTTCACAGTTTTGTCGATCTAGCATTTCTAGGTTAGCGCAATTAGTAAGTCGTAACATCATTTCTAGATAAGCGTAATAAGTAAGTCGTAACATCATTTCTAGGTTAACGCAATTAGTAAGACGTAACATCATTTCTAGGTTAGCGCCATTAAGTAAGTCTTAACATCATTTCTAGGTTAGCGCAATTAGTAAGTCGTAACATCATTTCTAGGTTAACGCAATTTGAAAGTCGTAACATAATTTCTAGGTTAGCGCA
Source organism: Hesperophylax consimilis (assembly GCF_061612785.1). Taxonomy (NCBI): domain Eukaryota; kingdom Metazoa; phylum Arthropoda; class Insecta; order Trichoptera; family Limnephilidae; genus Hesperophylax; species Hesperophylax consimilis. Next base: position 8,945,568 of record NC_142856.1, on the reverse strand, counting down.
ATTAGTAAAACGTAACATCATTTCTAGGGTAGCGCAATTAGTAATTCGTAACATCATTTCTAGGTTAGCGCAATTAGTAAGTCGTAACATCATTTCCATTCAAAGCCATTGCATTTTGAATTGACTTAAATCTGTCAAAAAAGAGTTCAAGACGCCACAGAAATGTTTATTTAAATTTTTAAATGTTTAATAATTAAACAGGCCGGGTAAACTCGGTATTGAAGCTGGTTATTTATAAACTTCATTAAAGCACCTTTACTAGGTAAACCTGTTACACAACAAATAACACATGACAGGTAACGGCGTTACGTAAAGCGTGGGTGACCTAATTCGTATGGTGCACGGTGGAAAAAGCTTCATAAAAGATTTATGTTCCATTATCCCCTGCGACCAGCTGCTCCCCGGGAGCTTTTTATCCAAATCCCCCAACAGCACACCTCGGATTTGAGCACCTTCAAATGCCCGGTTTTTGACCAGGTTTTGTAAAATTTGATACACTTTTTTTGAGGGCTGGTTAGTTTAGTCAAAGACCGATTTATCAGTCAGTTGAATCATGGTCCAAAAGTTCGGTTTCTAATGGTATTTTTTTGAAGAAAGACTAACATTCCCGGGTTACGAATAACGTGACAATATTTGAAAATCTCCTACCAACACCACAGTAATCGCAAAATGTTGTTTGCTGATGGAGGACTTAGCCAGCCGAGGAACTGAACACACTTCGCGATGTCTATTCTTCCGACCGGTCGAATATGACAGTAGTTTTATTATTCGGTAACATGACGGTAGTTTTACTATTGAATCAAAGAGATAAACGATGGAAATGTGTTGTGGGTGTGTCTGTGTAACCGAAGAGAGCTCAATATTTTAATTTACTTCTGCAAAGTAGATCAACCACTTAAAATTAGGCATTCACACTATGGGATTCGAGTATGAGTACCTCCGCCCCGCGATCAATGATGATTGGATTATCAACACCTCTTCCATAGGCCACCAGTGTTCCAAGTGGTTCGCTGCGTTTGGTGACAGCACAGGTAATTGGGTTCATGGGGTGATGTTTTTCCGGGTCTTACAAACTGCACCGCAGTGGGAGGGATGAATTCATAAGTCTCTCACTCTTGGATACACTAACCCCTATAACAATACCCACCCCCAAACCTTCTTTCCTTCGAAGAACTTCTTATCCTGCTTTTCTTTAAAAAGTCCCCCCACACTCCAGTCAGAATGACCACTGACAACTCGTTTGTGCTCCTTATGTTTTTATGCACAGGGTAACAAAAAAGTTCATAGAAGCTTACGGTATTGTTGTATAACAATGAAGGAAAAATACCGTTAATTGTTTTGTATTGTAAAAATTTGTCGTCTGTAACTCTTTTTTTTACCTATGTGTTTCCCCCCGTCTACAATAGACGTCTCTTTAAGACCCTGATTCACTCCATCATTTCCACAAAATACCCTCCACATAGCGTCCGCAAAGATGAAAAAGGCCATTAGAATAATTATTTCCCTCATTCCTGGATGGAGTTTTTTTTCAATCGTTTCTGGCTTTCACCAAATTACGGATAGGGGAATGTGAATAACATCTTTATTAATTTTACGGAGAGTGGAATGTGAATAACATCTTTATTAATTTTACGGATAGGGGAATGTGAATAACATCTTTATTAATTTTACGGATAGGGGAATGTGAATAATTTTTTTATTTTATTTAATTTTTTTTTATTAAAACACAAATAACATTGAATGTGAATAACATCAAAATAAATTTTATTTAAATGATCATATTCCATAATAAATTGTGAGAAAGATTGGAGTCGAGTTCAGACTTAAAAGAAATGAGTTGCTGAACGCAAGGGAGGCATTTTTAGATAAGACTTGATAAAAGAGAGGAATTGTTTTAGAGCGGGACCACAAAACTACTGTTTCTAAGGTTATTGTAAAAAATTGATGGGAAATCGCATAATTTCTCCATCGATTTTTTAATAAATGATTACTTTATTTATTTATTTTAAGGAACATAAACAGTCTTATTATTAATTTAATAAACAGAGGAGGATGAAAAAGAAACAGGCCAATTATCAACGTTCACAGATGGTTGAAGTGGTAATATACAACTAAGTATTTAGTGAATGTAGACTAAAATATAAAAAGCAGGACTAAGTAACAAATTAAAAAGCCTAACTAAGTAACAAATATAAAAATGCAAGTAGAACTAATGAAATAAACCTACATAATGCATTATACAAGAATATGAGTGTTTATAAGTATACAGGACGGATAGAGCAGGAGACAGGTTTTGGCGTTGTAGCGGGATGGGGGAGGAAAGGGATGAGGAAATGTTGCCGCGCAACTTAAATTCAAAACATGATTAATTAGTAAGACAAAGATAAAAAGGTACAATTAATTTAGTCATCATGGTTTTTTGCTATTCATACCTAAATTGTGATACAATGAACTTCTGTAAATTATTGTAGATTCCAATATACATTTTATTAGAAAAGCAAGTTTGCATAAATAAAAATATTTATCTATTATGTAAGTAAATGTCAAGGTACTAGTGTCCTTGTACGTCTTTGACAATCCTGACCTTCAAAGATATTCTTGAAAAATTGAGAGTAAAATTCAACGCCATTTGTTAAAAAACACGGTTAAGGGAAAACTTTTTTTCCAATTTAGCAAAACATATTTCGAGCAAAAATAAATTACTCCAGCGACCCTATTCGCGAAATTTTCTCAATTTTCTCTGAAAAAACCATAAATGATGTTATTATTTTATGTACTTACTAGTAGTTAGTGTTAGTACACGGTTTCCACGGAATTGAAAACACTTTTTTTAGAAATCTTTTTTCTTACCGAGCAATGTAAGGCATCGTGCAGTTTTTAACATACACCACCATAGCTCGTAACGGTAATGAGCAGTATAATATATGACATAAAAAATCGTCAAACTGTCATACTTAGAATTGACTTTATTTTGGAAATTAATAATAAGAAATAATTGAGTTATTTAGTATATTATATTATGTATTTAAATTCGTGGAGATGACAATGCGGACTGAAATTTGTTTATAAAAACTAGCATGATGGATGATTTTTTTTTTTTTTTTTTTTTTTTTTTTTTATAAATTTAATTTAGATTAAATTTGATAATATTATTATTAAGTTCTGCAAGTGTTTTAGTTTTTTATTATTGTGACAGCTGTTTCGGCTTACAAGGCCATTTTCAAACTGTGGTTAGTCCACATTGAGACGACGTTTTTATACTATTTCAAATGTAAATTTTGAAGGTGCATACATTGATTTATTACTGGTTACACCGATGACATGATCTATTGTTGGTTAAACCAATCTATGTTTTCCCCTCAGTAAATGGTAATGGGTTCTTAATTATTTACTAATGACTTTATTGCTATGAATTATTTGAGTGCATTATACTGCTTGGGTTTTGTGAAAATACTGAGAAGTGGTGAGTAAATTATTTTCCGTACTTTATTAATTAGTGTTAAATTTGGGTCATTCGTTCGTTTATTGATTTCTAATTGTTCAAGTAAATTTAATCTAATGCCCTTTTTTTCTATATGCAATGGTTTAGGACCCTTGTTGTTAAGTGGGGTATGATTATTCACCAAGAGATGTTCTGCGAATTTTGAGGATGTGTTTTTATTATTATAACATCGTAAAAAAAAAAAAAATGATGGATTATGTTAGAACTCAACATTCGGAAGTTTTAACGGTCCCGTTGGCGTCATGTATCTTTTATCAGGAGATTTTTCAATGTGGATGTGTGTTTCAGGCTAATAATTATTGCTTATAAAAATAATTGTATAAATTTTACCCAAGGTTCTCAACCCCTCAGACCTCTCAGAAAATCAGAGAATCGGTATGTATTTCCGTTTTCCAAGAACATCCATATAAATGGGATATTTCAGAACGTATCCGAAAACAAAATACTATTTTCGAAAAGGTGATAGAATGCACTTTCAAATAATTTGAAATAACAATATAACTTTTGAAATCAAAAAATTACTTATATAGAAAAAAAATACTATAAAAATATATTTTAAACATTGTTGCTACAAAACTTTTAACTCATTTCATATAAAAATAATTTAAAAAAAAATCAAAAAGTTTAATTATTTTTTCTCGAATTGCAGTCGGAACCATTGGTTTCATAGAGGCGTACATATTTATTATTATGTGATTAACTTCTAGATTTGAATACAAAGCGTTATGTTTTTTTCTTTTTAACAATTTTTACACCATATTTCAAAGCATGACAGTAAGGAAGACAACATTTTTTACGAGATCATAGAAGCCGTTCGGGTATTAGCTGATTGTTCACGATACCGAACAAATTAGCCTGAAGGGTGATTTATTCAATAGATGTGAGTAATGTATAAAGTATTTTAATTAAAACACAAAAATTTTAATAACACTTAAAACACATCAAGAGGTCTAATTACCGACAGTTAAACAATTAAAACACATCAAAAGGTCTAATTACCGACAGTAAAACAATTAAAATACATCAAGAGGTCTAAATACAGACAATTAAACAATTAAAACACACAAGAGGTCTAATTATCGACAGTTAAACAATTAAAACACATCCAGAGGTCTAATTATCGACAATTAAATCCAAGTGTTGCGATTAATAATTGTCTTACCTTTCTTTATATAGTATAATAAACATTGGAAAATTGATTTCTACTAAATTCATTGTCTTTAATTTCTCCTTAATCAAACTATACAAGTCTCATACTCTATCGAGAAATGTAAAGAAAGGTGTTTTCCAGAATTGGGACCTTCTGAGATTGATCAAACAGTACGTGACTTATTCAGAGGATGAAATCTATATTGCTTCATAGAGTGAACAAACACCACTCTCTTGTATCTGCACGGATAATAACGTAGAGATTGAGGTATACTCTATGATCCGAACTCTGTGTAGTCTATTCTCTATGGATATAATATGATATTGGCAATGCGCTATCAGGATATTCAATCATAGGGGACAGGGTTTTGTACAGAGTATAGGAAAATAATGACCACAAATTTAAAAAATAAAGATTTATAATATCACGTATTACGATATAGAGAAGCTTTTGTAGGGTAAGAACGTTTTTTCGTGCAAGCCGATTGTAGAGAAAGACATTAATATTTTCACTCTGTTGGTGTGAGGGTAATCTGATTGTATGCTTTACATTACCCATCTCACTAGGTGTAACTTGTTCTGATGTAGGTGAAAGGAATGTACAGTAAAAAGATTTCATCGCACATGTAATTGATAGATTAAGGATGTGTAAAATGTATGAAATATTAGGAGAACTTGTTGAATTCCGCTCCATGCAAAGGCTCTTTAAAAGGCAACACTTGATTTCGATTTAAATATCGAATGGAGATAACTATTTAGGTCGGGGTTTACGTAAACATGCACAACATAGGTTTTTAGGGTTTAGTTTGGGTTATTTTAATAATTCGATTGAGAAAAATGGAATTGAACTTGAATTTATACATAAGAATGTGTGTGAATACTTAGCATACCATTCAGCAGTATGTACGACTTTACACACAACTTATTCTTTCACAGATATATTATATACAAAATCACTCTGTTACTAAAATGATACATTGGATTTTAATGACTTATCACTCGTTTCTCGACAAAATCCCGTAACTTATTACTATTTAATTATACTAGTGTGATTTAGGTTAAATTATATTGAAAAGTAAAAAAACAATGCATTAAATATATTGAGGAATAAGACTTTATTTTCTTGCCGCTATAGAGGTTGCACTCGAGTAATATGACAAACCACACATGCCGCCTCTATGGCGACACTCGTGTGCTAATGGTTAATGCATCTTTTACCAAATAAATAGTTATTTCTTATAGTAATTAAGTGGAAACCAATTGTCTTTTTTTGGCATATTAAGAGTGCATTGGAATTTGACAACATTAATATATTTTTTTTATATTTTTTTATATTTTTTTATATTTTTTAAAAAGAAAGACAAACATTCCCGGGTTACGAATAACCTGACAATATTTGAAAATCTCCTACTACCACCACAGTAAGCTGAAAATGTTGCTTGTGTTGTGATGGAGGACTTAGCCAGCCGAGGAATTGAACACACTACGCCTGGGTGGGACCCAAACGCGATGTCAACTCGGCCACCGACCGATATGTTATATTAATAGTGTATTAATGTTAACTAACAGATAAAACAGGTTTTTTGCTGCATGTGACTTTTTAATGGAATCCGTCCAGTTTATTAAAGATAACTGACAATGTAGATTTTCAATTTTTTATGTACAACAGCATTATTAGAATGTGGGCAAAAATTTACTTATCACCTAGGTATCAGGTACCAAACAAAAACCCTTTGTGAATGCCTATATTGTAAATGTGTGTCATATAATTTCGTTCATTAGAAATAAACTACACGAATGAAAACTAATTTTGACTAAGTAACAAACTCCCATTAACTAAGAAATCTACTGCCAATCAGTACTTAAGAAACTACGCCGAAATTGTGTATTTTGACTTAAAATTCTATTTTCTCCCCCCTCAACCTATCAATGATCAATGTCCTTATAGCAATACCTGCCCTACAATTTATAACCAAATCGGTTTAAGAGCTCTAATATTTCTAGATTTTTGAGAAAATAGGCCGGTAAATAGAACGTTCATTTTTGATGTTATGTGAAGTTTGGGAAATTTTTATTTTCTGAAAAAAATCTTCCTGGAAAATTTGGAAAGTCTAAAATTTCAGCTTGGATAATTGTTAGGAAAATGGGTTGGGAAATTTTTATAAAAACTTTTATAATTATGATACTATGTGAAGTTTGGAGTATTTAGAGGCGGGAATGGGTACGCCACCTTGAGAACAATCTGTTGGATAATCCTGCGATTCACCCCCAAGTGGTTTACTACAATTGGTGACTTAGGAGAGGTGCCCTGGTCCATGGGGTAAGGTTTGACTTGGTTTTGGCATCGGATGCGTTTACCCACCTACTGGATTAGGAGAGACCTTTTGCACCGCTGCGCCGTGGGAGGGATGGGTTAATACTTTCGTCACTCCTGGACACATTGACTCCCAGACTCCTACCCACCCCTCATATATTTTTACTTCCCTGAACTTCCTCTCCTTACTTTTCCTAAAAATACACAACACATAGCATCCCCAAAGAAAACATGAGGGATTTTTTTCCTCGGGCCCCCCTGCGTAGCTAATGAAAAAAAAAAGTTTGGAATTTTTTGTTGTTCTGTAAAAAAATCATAATTTTGGAAGTTTGTTTTATGTTGTAATTAATTAATTATTATTATTTTTTTATGATCTGGAAATTTATTATTATTAGCCAAGTAGATCTTTATTAAGTTTTTTTTACTGAGGGCATTCTTGGTGGTTTTTAATAAATAATTTATTTATTAATAAATTTTATTTTTGTATAGTGAACAGTGAATGTGAACAGTCCATTTAAAAATTTGGATATTTTTTTATACCTAGATAATTACATATTCAACGTTGTTTTCCAATGAGGGACAATTATTTCAATGCCCATTTGGGAGCTATGAAGATGCTATGGGACGTATGAAGATGCTAGAGCTATGAAGCTATGAAGAAGTTATGGGAATTATGAAGCTATAAATATGCCATGAGAGTTAAGAATCTATGAAGTTGCTGTGGGAGCTATGAAGCTACTGAAGATGCTATGGGAGCTATGAAGCTATGAAGTTTTAAGTTCTCATTTTCTTCTGATATACATAATATATGTATTCATCTTAATAAAAAAGTACTAGAAAACTACTAAATTTTGTCGCATATCACAACAGGATTAATAATGTTTTAATTGTTCTCCAGTTTATCTTGGAAACGCATATTCTCCCAAACCTTTAGGGTGTTTTATGAGGCGGAACGGAAGTCTTTCGAGTGTACTCCTTCTTTACGAGTCGTTTTGTGGTAATTCGGGGTTAAACAGAACAATTCAAAGAGCTTTCCGTCCATTATCTTGAAATTAACTACCCCTTTAATATTTGTCTCCCCCTTAGCGAACCGGCCTTCAATCTGGTACGATTTTTGAAGAACTTTTATTAGGGAATTAACGAGGGTTGAAAAATAATAAATCATAATGTTCCTTACTTAAAACAGAATGAGAGAAATTAAATAAAAGAATGAGGAGTGTTTTCACCAATAGAAATATCTAAACGAAATTTTCTTCGTGAGGAAGTCTTAAGTGAATAATCAGTCGGGGTCAAAATTTTATATTAATCTTGAAATGCATATTCAATGAATAAAATGTTAAACATGATGAATAATGAGATTGATTAATTTGTGAAAAGTCATCTTTATTTAAAAAGAAGTCGAAAATTGCAAATTTTGACAAAATACACAAATTATATAATAAAATCCTGTTAACCGCCGACATATGTGATGTAGTTTGACCAGTTTTCTCCTTGTACTGCTAGCTTTCGGACACCGCGTATAAAACTTTTACAATACTCTTTGCAAGTACTCGGAGAAACATGAGTATTTCTGATTTATGAAAATTCTGTTAAAATCGGTACAGCGGTCCATTTCCTAATAAAATGTTAAGTACTTTAAATATATCGGAACACGTGTTCATGCCCCTGTGTTTTCACTGTTAATATATATAAATACGAAATTCAAAAATGCCTACACACTCTATAACTCTCTTTTGTATAAACGCAGCCATCAAATACTAATAATTCAAAGTAAGGCTTTAATAATCTTTAAATTACAAATTAACCAAAAGCCATAATAAAAACCAGGTCATCAACAAATAAATCACTGAACATTCCGATAACACACACCACACACGGACAAAGACACTTTCAATACTACGCAACCAAACTTTTTAACAGTATGCCCATTACTTTGAAACAATTAATGACTACAAATACATCTACAAACTTTCTCAAAAAACATATCGTAACCTGGATAAAAAATCAAGATATTCACTTCATTCAAAAGATTATAATTCCTAACCAAACATAACCAAAATATGATAAGTAAAATTAAATATTATACACGCTCTTCAAGAATTATCCAAAAATACATACAATCACATATAAATGTGTGTTTTCATGTTTCAATATGAAAAAAAAAAAAAACTTTCTACTACAACACATAAATACCTGTAACACTTAATCACTAACACGTTAACACCTCAGCACAGGTTCTCCTAGTGAGGTGTTTACGTAACATACAATATCACCCACACACAGTTTTACCTATATCAACCTATGTTCTTTATTTTTTATACCTTTTTTCTGTACTTTTTTCTCTGTACTACAATATAAACCACTGTAATCATTTTTAAAATGTGTATTCAAGAATAGACATAAATAAATAAATAAATGAATATTATTTTAAAACATGAAAAACTTAATACGTAATAGTTTATTTCTCTCTCCTTTCTTATCCCCTGTATTTGTAATCGAGCATAATCTATTTTTACCAATGAATTAGTATGTGATGTATGTATTCTTGTAAATTCCTATATTGGCTTTGTGCTTATGTGTGTATCCTTGTCTGTTTCCTATTTTGTTTCTTCTTGTTTGTTCTACTTAACCTCCCTTTTTCTATTTTTGTACCGTTTTATATGTGAAACTTATAATTATGATTATTTTTCTTTTTTTGTACTGTTTCGCATGTGAAATTTATAATTTTGATATCAAAATACTGATGTAAAATTGTACATATTAACTCCTAACTATGTATTGTAAGTTCCTCTCGTCATACAATGAGTTTTGTAACTCACCGGGATTTCCCTAGCAAGAAATAAAATTATAAATATATATATAATGACGATGCATTAATACATAATATATTTTTTAAGAAAAGTTTGACATGAAACCAATCAATTCGTTTAGGGCCTACAATCCCGTTATCAACAGGATTTTTAATAAATTAGCAATATTTTATATCGGTAAATTTTCTGCGTGCAAAATAGACATACATTGAATACTTTGTTTGTGGGTATTTTACGTTGAAATGGATTGAAATCGTACATATTTCAGAATATGTACTACACAACATGTCAATTTAGGGATAAGAGATGAAAATAAATGCCTTCTACAATACCCTCAGCAAATCATGATTTATGATACGTCGAAGAAATATTCTCATACCTATATTATTTATTTAACACTCGGTATATAGCGGAAAAGCTGACTTGATTTATGTATGAGAAATCAATAGAATATTCAGTTTAGACAATCCGTAAATATTTACAGCTTTACCGTTAAACGGTGTTTTTATTGCACTTTGTACAAAGACTGTAAAATTTCTTATTCGGTATATTACTACTAAAAAATGTCTTTTACTGACTGCGTAAGATCTGACAACATAAGCCTTTAACTCTAGCGTGAGCCTACCACGGGAAAAATTACAGTTTTGGTTTGTGATTTGTAATGTGTCATTTAAAACATGTTTTCGTTAGTAAATTCCATTGTAATGACCAATTCACTATTATATTAGTACAATTCAATTATTAACTATTACTTTTATAATTTTTCTTCAGTTTTAATCCATTAATCACACTGTGAACACACTCGTAGTTTCTTGTTACTGGAAAAGATAGGTTATTTTGGGATATTATTTTTTAATTGACTCTTAACGTTTGTTACATAAAAAAACTACAATGATAGTAATATTTTTTTAAAAACATAAATACTTTATGCAGATAAACATAAATTCCAGAAAATCTAAATGAATCCAAAATGGCTGACTTTTCGGTTTGTCTGGGAATTATTATTACAATTTTTGATATTTTTTTATTGTTCATACAAGATAAAAAATAAGGTGAAAATTTTCTAGCAAATACTTTAAATGATAAGAATTTTGTGAAAGTTTTAGATGTTTTGATCAAAAATCTTCTGATTTTTTTTTTGACATTTTTAATGTTTAAATTAAAATATTGCACTTTTGAAATATGAAAGTACATTTCAAATGCAAAAATCTAAAAGATAATTTTAACTAGTTTCTAAAATTGTATTTGTTTTTACGACATCGTTAAAGTGAAGAAAAATATAGAACATTTAAAATACCTTGCAAAAATTTTCAAATTCGATTTAAAATTATTATTATTTCAAGTATATACAACAGATAAACAATTCCCTTTGACATTTCATATGTATCTTTCAATGAACTATTTCATGTCAGTTAATATTTTACATTTCAATTAGTAAGGCTTTCAAATAAACGGTCGTTTATCAATTGTATAAAATTTTCACCACACTTTTTAGTAAGACCGTATGTAAATAATAGAGAGCGCCAAAAATGGCTTGATTTATGTATGAGAAATCAATGGAATATTCAGTTTAGCATATCCGTGAATATTTAGTGGGTTTAGTTTGTGGTTTCAGAGTGAGTTGTGGGTTGGTGGCCTCGCATGCCAGGAATCGTGAGGTTAATCCTCGTCACATTGTGTCCAGTGTGTTCATTAATCCCTGCTTGTGGGAATACAAATTTATGTTATGTAATATTATCACAACCAACATACAACGAAACTTAACAATGGGTTTCTAACATGCATGTTTTCTCATTTTTTAAGAGTGACAAACATTCACGGGTTACGAATAACCTGACAATTTTTGTTAATTGTTTTTGGGGTGTTATGCCGTAACGTTTACACTGTAACGTTGTCTGTAACTTTGGATAAAGAAAATAACACCCCAAAATACAAATAACAAAAATACTTTTTGCCGTGAAAATCTTAAATCATATTTAACCTGACAATGTTTTAATTATATTACCTAGCGAAATTAATACACATTTTTTAGTTGCAGTACTTACCTACATACATATTTTGCTGTAGAAATGAGATATCTGAGGCGGAATGGTTTGTTAGTTCGTTAGTACATAAATAACAGAAATTTTAGAGTTCATCTAGTACGTCCATTAGATTTAATGTCGCGTCGTGTAAACGTTGTGTTACTTGCTTACAAATTCAATAACTTATGTATAGATTGAGGCAAGGAAATTTGTCCCGTTGGTCCCTGGGGGCAAGTCCTTCCACCGATATTATTAATGTTTCCCGCTGCTATTTCTAGGCTGAATTAATTATTTATTGAATTATGTATGAATTTGACGTCGAGTCTAATATAGGGATGAACAAAAGTGTCAAATAGTTTACAAAAATTATTAATTAAATCAAAATAAATTGTGCTTATTAACTCATAATTTTTTTATCTTTTTATGTAAATTCTGTAGCATTCCCAGTCGGGGTATGTTGTGAGGTAGTGGAAGTGGAGAAGGAAGGGAGATGGGGAAGAATAAGGCTGGGAAGTACCTGGATATCTTGTTGACAAGCAATACTAAAGTAATTTCTAGCAATGTTTCGATTCTTAATGGTGGTTTTTTGCAAGAAAATTTATACTTTAGACCTCTTGCGGGAGACTTAAATGTTTTACATTTTTGCCAATTGTTTTACGGTAGAGTCACGTGGGGTAACCGTACGCGGAGTGTAAGTGTTCGCAGTGATGTTTCCGACAAGATTGTGCCTGTTAAGCGCCCGCGCGTTACTTAATTCAGTAGCCTTCTGGATCGCGCCGAAGCAGGACATGTATACAGTGGATGCTGATTTGTCATAAAAAACTGGTAGGTAAATTACTTTTTTTCGTGCTTTTCTTAAATTTTTCATCTCTGTTACCGATGTGTGCTATTGTGTAACCAGCTGTGTCAGAGCGACGTGGTCTACGATAATTTTTAGTGAAATATTGTTAGTTAGACGGGTGCAAAGTGATAATTCTAATAAAGATAACGACTAATCTGATTTTTAAAGTTTATTGAATTTTGGTGTGAGGGGGTAAGTGTGCTGGGGTAAGTGTTCGCAGTTGGACGAGTGCGAACACTTACCCCAATAGATAAAATTGATTTTATAGCATAATTTTTCAACTCTCGTTATTTTTTACAGTGAAATATGCCACGTGTGTACGTGAGAAAGCACCCGGAGAGGTAAGTTTGCACTCAAGAGCAGATTGAAACTGCAAAAAGGCTTATGAAAGAGGGGAAGAGTCAGCGGGCTGCTGCAGATATTGTTGGGATCAGTGAAGCCACTCTGCGCAAACGCCTAAAACTAAAATTAATATCAACTTCAATGGGGAGATATCGTCCGACATTTACATCAGATAAAGAGGTAGATTTTCAGATAAATAGATGCTCAATTTATCGTGCAGATGTCATTTTTTTGTGAAACTACTGATCTAATAATTATTCATTTATTTTCAGGCCGAAATCGTTGATTATTGTAAAAAAACTGACGAAATGTTTTACAGCCTGACTATGCAAACAATGAGAAAAATTGTTTACGAGTATGCTGAAATCAACAAGATCGAGAACAGATTTGACAACATTACAAAAACGGCTGGCAAGGATTGGGTGTATGGATTTCTAAAACGTAACCCTGTTTTAGCTTTAAGACAGACTACTCCCACAAGTATTGCGAGAGCTATTGGGTTTAACGTTGTTCAAGTTCGGCGGTTTTACGCAAACTGAAAAATGCTTGCAAGTCGGAAATAATTACCTCAAGTCCCTATAAAAAGAAACCTCAGCAGAAGCAGAGAGATGCAGATGCAAAAATCGTCCGAAAACCAATATTTAAAACCATGGAAATCGGACGACCACCTCTTTACAAGAAAGTCATACCACAAAGAATCACCACAAAGCGTTAGGCGGGAGATTCCAGCGTGCATAACTGTTTAAAGAGAGCACAAAAACAGGCTTCTAAGGACTATTTTTGCCCACAACGCAAGGAGCAATATCGAGATCCACCAACAGAAGATTAGATAGAATGTATTGTGTGTAAAGCATGGTGGCATGAGAACTGCACAGACTACGATAAGGGGCAATTTAAGTGTGATAATTGCAATGGGGGGTAACTCTTCGCGGTGCGAACACTTACCCTACGGTATGCGTATACTTACCCCGCACACGGGGTAAGTGTACGCAATCGACATGTATGTAAACTTTTTTATATAACTTTTTGATTTATGAACCATATGAGGTTTTTATGGTTGTTTGAGATGCCTTAATAATCGATCATATTAATAAACAAAAAAATTGCGTAAAATATCTAAAGCTTTTTAATACAAAAATCCCAATGTAAAAATTGCGCACGGTTACCCCACGTGACTCTATACTTGGGATTTTTACTTGAAATTTTGAATACGCCGCGAAGTTTTTTTTTTCGATAAACCTTATTTTAAGGGTTATGTAAATGGATCAACCTTATCAATGATTTAAATGAAATATTAAGAAATAAACAAATAATATTTTTATTAAAAATAATTAAAATTTCACAGAGCAATACAAAAATGTTTTTATAAAATCTTTGATATTAGTGTTAGAGATCGCCCATAGATGGCACTATATTAGTCTATTAGTTTACCCGAAGATGGCGTTTAGCTTTCGGATATTGTAGAGACCGAGTGTATGATAAATAAAGTTGTCGGGTTTCTCATTATTCCAAAGAATTTAAGAAACCAGAGCCCATTGTCAATCTATCACATTAAAAGTTTAAGTGTTTTGATGAGCCAGAGTTTTATTTCTTAAGTTTATTTTTTTAGCAGGTACAGTTAAAAGTAACATTATTGGGATTGTTATTTTATCAAAACATTAAGTACCAAGTACCAAGTAGGCAGGATTGGTAGGAACCCGTTTTCCTCAGAGTTTCGAACTTATTCGAAACAAAAGTTCCACTATTAAAAGCTCTTGCAAATTAGAAATACGGGACTTGGCACCGTTCACCGCCGGGAATGAATAGAAACCAGGTTTTAATGAAAATGTAACATAACTGTTTGCAATGTAACCCCTCGTTCCGCCATTATAGAGTTGCCCCGCTGTTTACAAAGTGGGGTAACTTTAACTGGCGCCCGGTTTGTTTATTCTGATAATCAGTCCCTTACCAATTATGCAAGCTGGTACCAATGACGAAACAATATAACATTTAATAGTAATAAATCGGTCGGTGGCCGAGTTGACATCGCGTTTGGGTCCCACCCAGGCGTAGTGTGTTCAATTCCACGGCTGGCTAAATCCTCCATCACAACACAAGCAACATTTTCAGCTTACTGTGGTAGTAGGAGGAGATTTTCAAATATTTTTAGTTAATTTGTAACCCGGGAATGTTTGTCTTTTTTGTAAAAAAAAAAAAAAAAATATTACATAAAATTTATATCAATGTACATATAAGTTTGGGAATCAGCTTAAAGGTGATACGGTGTATCTTATTAGAAGGAAAGATTCCGAATTGCGCGTACGGTGTACCTCATTAGAAGGAATGATCCCGAATTACACGTACGGTGTATCTTATTAGAAGGAAATATTCCGAATTGCGCGTACGGTGTACCTCATTAGAAGGAATGATCCCGAATTACACGTACGGTGTATCTTATTAGAAGGAAATATTCCGAATTGCGCGTACGGTGTACCTCATTAGAAGGAATGATCCCGAATTACACGTACGGTGTATCTTATTAGAAGGAAATATTCCGAATTGCGCGTACGGTGTACCTCATTAGAAGGAATGATCCCGAATTACACGTACGGTGTATCTTATTAGAAGGAAATATTCCGAATTGCGCGTACGGTGTACCTCATTAGAAGGAATGATCCCGAATTACACGTACGGTGTATCTTATTAGAAGGAAATATTCCGAATTGCGCGTACGGTGTACCTCATTAGAAGGATAGATCCCGAATTACACGTACGGTGTATCTTATTAGAAGGAAAGATTCCGAATTGCGCGTACGGTGTACCTCATTAGAAGGAATGATCCCGAATTACACGTACGGTGTATCTTATTAGAAGGCAAGATTCCGAATTGCGCGTACGGTGTACCTCATTAGAAGGATAGATCCCGAATTACACGTACGGTGTATCTTATTAGAAGGAAAGATTCCGAATTGCGCGTACGGTGTACCTCATTAGAAGGAATGATCCCGAATTACTCGTACGGTGTATCTTATTAGAAGGAAAGATTCCGAATTGCGCGTACGGTGTACCTCATTAGAAGGAATGATCCCGAATTACTCGTACGGTGTATCTTATTAGAAGGCAAGATTCCGAATTGCGCGTACGGTGTACCTCATTAGAAGGAATGATCCCGAATTACACGTACGGTGTATCTTATTAGAAGGCAAGATTCCGAATTGCGCGTACGGTGTACCTCATTAGAAGGAATGATCCCGAATTACACGTACGGTGTATCTTATTAGAAGGAACGATCTCGAATTACGCGTACGGTGTATCTTATAAGAAGGAAAGATCCCGAATTACGCGTACTGCGTACCTCATTAGAAGGATTTTTTTATTTTTTATTGAATAAATAGTTAATACATATCAACAAACAAGTCCTGCTAAGCCAATTGAATTGGCTTGTCAACAGGTGATTAAAGTTTAGTTACATATACATTTTTAAAAGTTATAATTTACATCTTATATCTACAGAATCAACAATTTTTTCATACAATTTTTCATACATATTAAAGTAAATATTTTTTTCCGATAGCCAATTTTTCACCATATATTTAACCTTATTCATAGACTAACATTGCTTTATAGTGTCAGGTAATCAATTAAATATCTTCGATATGTTGTATTCAAACGTTCTCTGTCCGTATTTATTATTAAATTTCGGAACTATTAACCCGTCATTGCGCGTGAATCTAGTACTGTATTTATGTTCTAATTTTTCTTTATGCTGCGTGGTAAATATATACTGATATATATATGATTTTTTGCCATAGAATAGCCTTAACAGGTAAAATTTTGGCACTCTGAAACAGCAACGGTGTATTATGTCTCTGTTTAAAAATATTAGGGACGACTAGTAATTTTACGATTGCGTTTTGTACAACTTGGACTTGTTTCAGATTGATTATAGTAGTATTTCCCCATATGGTTAGTCCATATCTTATAATAGATTCTGCCATTGACATATAAATTATTTTAAGTGTTTCAATTGATAGGAAAAAATTTAATGTGTAAAAGTAGATCCCGAATTACACGTACGGTGTATCTTATTAGAAGGAAAGATTCCAAATTGCGCGTACGGTTTACCTCATTAGAAGGATTGATCCCGAATTACACGTACGGTGTATCTTATTAGAAGGAACGATCTCGAATGACACGTACGGTGTATCTTATAAGAAGGAAAATTTCCGAATTACGCGTACTGCGTACCTCTTTAGAAGGATAGATCCCGAACTACACGTACGGTGTATTTTACGAGAAGGAAAGATCCCGAATTACGCGTACTGCGTACCTCATTGGAAGGATTGATCCCTAATTACGCGTACGGCGTACCTCATTAGAAGGATAAATCCCGAACGTCAGGAAGTTAATTTAAGGGGAGTGAGTATTGATGTATTGGTCTATGGGAGTTAGCGTATGTTTTCGGAATTGTAATAACTCTAAGAACATTATAAGATAATTTATGTATTTTAATGATTGTGCGGACCAACACTTTACGCTGCCTTTAGCAGTAGAATTAGGGAGTTATGATGTTGACGTGTTTGCAAATTAATTAAAAAATGTTTGACTCTGGAAAATATACCATATTTTAATATGTCGTGAAAGTTTACGTTATAAGAATCCGGGTATATTCATGGTAACATTAGTACCTACATTTCGGATTCAGCATTCAGAATGGGAACGTCGACTAAAATGTATTCATACTACTTTGCCTTCTGCCTATCAATAATACAATGTGGCATTAAAGGATTTGGTGGAACTTTAAAAAACACGCACAACCAAAGTGGCACAAAATTAATAATAAAAACAATTCTTCTTAAACCATGTACTTTTACATATTCATCAGAATTTTTGTTTGAAGAATAAAAGTAAAAGCAACATATTTTACCATGCAACATCTCAAATCTACAAAACGACCACCACTCAGAGTCAAAGCGTTGTTTGATATGTGTTGCTATCGCTTTCTCGCCTTTCTCTATCTAATCTTATTTCTCTTACTAAAACCTTCAGCTACCATACCCCGATTAGGGATGCCATAGTCACTGCCTCCAAACGGTTGGGAGCAGTTGGTACGATTTCACATAAAAAAAGAGTATAGCGCTCGTGTGAGAGCAGCGTTACCATGTTAATGACAAACATAACCTTCCTTAATAAGATTCCTTCGTACAAAGTATCAAAGACATAATATTGCATTACAATGAATGAATTAATTTTAAACTTAATCCTGCAATACTCGTACATTCATCTGCCCAAAAGCAGTCATATCCTTTATTTTCAATTTCCTGATGCGATTCATAATGCATTTAATTTCGTGCATATCATTTCAACTGAGTGCAACCATCTGCACGAGGGCATAGAAGATAGAATAAACTACGTGAGGTACTACGGGATAGGAACTACGTGGTAGGGACTAGGTAGGGGTAGGAACTAAGAGCTAGGGGTAGGAACTGCTAGGTAGGGGAATGAGGTACGGGATAGGTTGCTGCGCGTTTACCGCAGTTAACGTGATTTATTATTCCAGTTGTCAGATTTGCATTTCTGTCTGGATGCTGAGCAATTTCCATAGGTTAAACAGGAAAGCATGTTTAGCTATTTATTTGCATTACTGAATAGTAGGGTGTTTATTGAAGTATTGCATTTATGACACAGGTGTAAATTAGTCATATTTTAAAATTTCCAACGATTGAAATTTGTAACTGCAATTCCAGAGGGAAAACGTCCAGTAGGTACTCCCCACGCAAAGTTGGCAGAAGAAACCCTAAAGACTGGGCGAGGAGACGTTGGGGCGGTGGGAGGGACTCTTGGAGGCGCTTTGTCAAGGCGATGGGTTCCCGACCCAAATAGAACAATGGGAATAAGATTATGTTGATAACGATATGTTAACTCTTGACAGGCCAAGATGCCAAACAAAACGTCTGTAACCAAGTGGGTCTTTCGACGACCCCATGATTTTTTCTGTCTTATCGGGTTTTGTACTCTAGAAATCCCAATTATTCAGTCAATTATTAATGGTAACTTATGTATTTGTGCAGGAATACGTAAAATACCAAATTGGTATGTCAAGTATTTAAGATAATATAAGGAGGATAGTAATTTTGGGTACTACCTACTCCCCCACTTGGCTGTGGGATATTTAACTGTGTGCGGTAATGATTGATTGAAGAATTGTTTCAAAACAATCAACAGAGAATGCATTGAATCATACAAATAGTTTAAGTCTGAATAAAACAAAAAAACGTAACACCATTTACATAATAATAATAATAAACATCAACAGCTTATTGTCGCAATTTATTATGTACCGTCGCTTGCAATATTATCAGCTCCGTTTACTCCAAATGAATAAAATAACTCCATGTACTTATACCACCTACTACCTACTTATTAATCGAAATGTAATAAAATAATTTTTATTTTACTGGTATTCTTAAATTAATGTTAATGTCAATAAATATATTCTTAAATTTATTTACTGTGTATCTAATTTAGTAACTGCTATTTTAGTCTATTTTCATTTTCTGTACTTTTATTATCATGCTATATACATTTTTGTTTATTTCTAACTTTATAAATAAAAACTTTCTTTCTTTTCTTTACCCTATGTATATTGTAATGGCACTACTCCCCAACTCAAACACGAGAAACGTTTTTCTCTATTGAATTGGGTAGTTACGTTAAAAAGAAAACATTTTTATGTTTTTATATAAAAGAAATATATTTTTAAATAAAAAAATATTTCTTTTGTAATAATTAAAATTAATAATTTTTTATCTAATTATAAAGCATGTTTTTAATACGCAGCCATTTTTAATTATTTATTATTTATATTTACACTAACTAGGTTACAAAATTTTTCATTTGAAACTTTGTTTTCATTTAAAAAGGTAGATGCCAAAAATATGGGAATAATTAGTTGCAAGATGATATTGGTAATTCGATAATATCGACAAATATGACGCTTAATAAATAGGTCCCAATGGTCGAGTGGTTTAAGACGCCTGTCCTGGTAAGACAAGAGATCTTTCAGTTCGATTCTTAGCTGTAACCGTTATCTTTTTATTTTTCTGTGTCTTGTTCTGTTTCATGTTTCGTTTAGATTTATTAGTATAATATTCTTCTTCAATGATTTATTTAATTACTAAAAATAAACCCATCAAACTTGGCAAATACCTGTACATGGAGAAAAATGAGTATTGCTAATTTTTTAATATATTTTTTTATGCGAAACCGCACAAAAGTCCCAACTGGTCCCAACCGTCTGAAGCGAGTAAGACTATGGCATCCCCATTTGGGGTATGTAGGCTACAGATAGTGGGGATGGGAAGGTGATGGCGGAAAGGAAGGTGAGGAAGTACCTGGCTATTCAGATCTGGTCAGCAAACACGGCCAAACCCACTTCAAGCAACGTTTCAATTCTGAATGGTAGTCTTAAACCAGGGCGATACTGAGAGGAAAATAAATATGAACACGTGTTCGGACATCGCGATAATTCATTAGTATTTTTGAAGATATTCTTAATAACTGAGCAATAATCATTTTTCTCCATACGTAATTATGTAAACCATTTGCAGTACCGTCTAATAAATAGCTCGTTTTTTTCACTATAAACTAACTTATTTTAGTAACAAATAACAGAAGAGCTTGAGAGAATGAGTGTCTTCCGGGACAGAGTTGTATGGTGTTTGATCATCTCTGCCTATCTCTGCGGAGAGACTGCGAGATGGTTAGTTGGGTTGTTAGGTAGGGACTGAATGCAAACATAAGTTAATGGTACAGTAAAATATATTTAATCTAATTTATTTTAGGTAATAAGGTACACAAGGGTATTACTTAACTAGGAGAATTTTTCAAAAACATAATTTCAATTATCCTTGGGAAAATTGAAATTATGTTCTTCTTTTCCCGAGAGAAAATAATTGTCGAAGGTAATATTCTCCGACAGTATAATTATACCTAATTTTAAATAATTGTGTACGTACTTAAACAGTATTTTTAGATTACTCCCCTGCATACAGTGAAGATATAATCCGGTGGAAGTGTATTGTGAACTAGTATGTGTGCCCGAAGTAACGAAAAGTTTTCAAATATCGAAATAATTTCTTGAATAGATTTAATATTATTAATTGAACCGTTTAATTTAATTATAAAATTAACATTTTATAGTTTACATAGTCTGGCTAATCAAAAAAACTTCCCAACAGTTAAACGGTGTTTTAGTTCCACATTGAATAAAGACTGTTCAATTTCTGTATCGATTATGACTAATAAAAAAAGTCTAACATTTGCTGCGCAAGAACTAGCACTGCCGCATTTTGGCAAACTGATACACGAGATTTCTGTCTTCAAAAAGTTGGCTTATTTCTGTCATATTATTTTTAAATTGACGGTTACGCGTGAATTTAACAATAATTCCACGTAAATAATATAATTTCCTTTTGCGCGTGTAGGTAAATAAATACAAATAAAAAATCAACTTTTATGTGACGCAAACAATGATTCCAATGTGTCATTTTTTTGATTTTTACTGGGAATTATTCTTATATTATTTTATGGCGTAAACGAGATAAAAAGTGAAGAGACACTTTTCTCGCAGGTTCCTTAAAAAAGGATGTGTATCTTTTTCCATGTGAAAAGTGCATTTTCAAAAATTTGTATTTTTCAAAATTTTTCCACGTATGTTTGAAATACAATAATATAAAAGGTAATTTAAAATAGTTTCTAAAACTGGTATTTTATTTTACGACGTTTCCAAATTGAAGAAATATATTGCAGATTTAAATACCTTGGAAATATTCCGAAAACTTATATGAAACAATATATTACCTTTGTACTAAAATATGGACTTCACAACATCGAGACATAACCCTCGAAAAATTGGAAAATTTTTGCATCCTTTATGTAAAGCGAGTTTATTGAACATTTTAAGACTTGTTGGCTTGGCCTTGTTGTGGCCTAGGAGTCGAACGGTGTTATATTATATTGGCAACATAATTTTTCTTTCCAATCCTACACTTCTAAAGATTTTCTGTTCAGCGATTGGGTAGAAAGTTTAAATATAAAATAATGCCTAAAAGCAGCGTTATATAAACACATTATTAAATTGCGTAACAAAAGATTTTTTGCAAAACAAGATGTTTTCTTACATGATCGAAATATCGGGTTCCCCGCAAAAAAACATGTTTATAATGGCTAATAAAACATGAAATGGGGGAATGTATTGAAAAATTTAGTAACACAAACACTACCCACAGTCAACAAACATTAATATAATGAAACTAACAAACATAAAAGGGAGGCCTGCAAACATGAAGATGAGGAAATCAACAAACACGAACAAGAACAAATTAACAAACATGAATATGAGGTCGACAAAAGTGAAGATGAGGAAATCAACAAACATGGAGATGAACAAATTAACAAACATGAAGATGAGGTCGACAAATATGAATACGGGGAAATCAAAAAACATGTAGATAAACAAATTAATAAAAATAAAGATTAGGTTTACAAACATAAAGACGAGGAAATCAACAAACATGAAGATGAACAAATTAACGAACAAGAAGATGAGGAAATTGTGATAGAACAGAAATCCCTAGTGAGGACTGTGATCATAAAGAATGAACTTGTATTATAGGGTATATATATTTAATTTAGTTATACATACACAGAATACATTAAATTTATCTTGATTGACAAAAAAAATGGTTTTAGCCGTGTTTATCAATATTCATCTTAGGAAAGGAGATAGCTCCTTCCATCTCCACTTTATTCAACCTAGCAATATACCCTAATTGATATTCCATAGTACTACGGGCTCCGAAAAGTCAAAATAAAATAAGTATAATTTGAAAGACATCGGTGAAATTCATAAATTTGAAAAATATTATTTAATTATTTCGTTCGAATCAGAATTTAGACATTGGTTCAGAATATCACAAGCTACAGCTGAATACATAATACACAAGTCATCAAGTTTAATAAATTTAAAGCAATGTTCTTCTACTGTGGTAAGTATGAAGGTGCTAGTTCATTGTAAAATATTAATTATTCCTTTATTAGTTCTCGAACTTCGGGAGAAGTTGAAGAAACTTCCCGACCACCCTGTTCGCCCGTTAGCTACAGGATGTTTAAACGAGGCTTAAGCTTTTAAACTCAAACAATGGGAAATATGAACATTCCCACTCCCTCCACCATTACGATCGCAGTATGTAAAACCAACGGTATTGTAATCGAAAAGAGAGAACTCTTTCGCGAAGGAAGATTACGGAGAATCTTGTTTGGTTTCCGCCATTTGAATATCTGATCATGACGTTATTAAATTCAATGGATTATTCTCGATTTTGGATTTTAATTACTCTGTGATGTAACATTGTTATGACATCAAATATTAAAGGAAAATTAATATTTTTCAGGTCAGATTAGCTCAGTGGAAGAGCAAAGCCCCCTTCAAGGCTGATAGGTCTTAGGCTCAATTCCTAGATGCAACAGAATCTTTTAGATTCATCTTTTCATTTGTCTTCAAAGATTATATTTATTTTATTCTTCTTTCATGTGGTGGAGGGTTCAGAGGGGGACATCTAGGTCTGCGATCCAGTCAAGGGCCTCAGGCGTCGCCATATTGTGAACCTCATCAATCCCGTCGAGCAATGAATGGAGCCTGAATTCGTTGACCACATGTTCGGTGGTCTGCACCGCACCACATTCACACATCGCTGACTTTCTAAGGCCCCATCTGTGCATCATGTGGGCACAGCGGCTATGGGAGCACCTTAACTTATTGATGGCGGACCAGTTTTTATTTTATTATTAATATTTTAAATAACGATTTGTGATTTTACTCGTTATTCCAAAAATAAATACAAAAAATATTCATCCTAAACGTGTAGAAAAGTGTATAGATGTCGCACATTAAAATAAAAATGAATATTTTTATCCAAGACACTATCCGGATTGCATTTCGTTTGGGAAGAATTTTGCAATCATACATAAAGTCAGCAACCAATAAAAATACACTTTAAGAAAATTGAGAGGATCTTGGCAGTTCTTAGTCATAGTATGGTAATATTAAACATGACCGAAGGGGATAGGGTCGAGTTAGCTCAGTGGAGCAAAGCCCCGAAGGCTGAGGTCCAGGGTTCAATTCCTCGATGCGATCAAATGTTCTTCTGTTTCAAATTTTCGTTTGAGAGTCGCTAATATTGTCTTCAATGATTAAATAAAATTTATCATATTGTTATTATTGGATGAACAGGTGTTTGAACTAGAAACCTTCGATTGTATGAGCGACTGTCCTAACAACTATTGCGTCAACTTTCAAACCTGATATCGTCGTCATAATGCAAATCGTTCTCGTAATCATAGTTGCCATCAGCAATATCATTGCCATCATCAATATCGTTGTCATCATTAATATCATTGTTATCGATATTGCTGTCATCATCAATTTCACTGTCATCATCGATATCGTTGTCATCATTAATATCATTGTTTTCGATATCGTTGTCATCATCAATATCACTGTCATTATCGATATCGTTGTCATCATTAATATCATTGTAATCATCAATGTCATTGTCATCTTTGATATTATTGTCATCGTCGATATCATTGTCATCGTTGATATCATTGTCATCATCGATTTCATTACCATGATCGACACATCATTGTCGTTTATTGTTATCATCAATATCATTGTCCACGTCAGTTCCATTATCACAATCGATATCATTGTCATTATCTATTTCATTTCCATGATCAATATCTTTGTCATCATTGTCGATTTCGTCATCATGATCGACACATCATTGTTGTTTATTGTCATCATCAATATCATTGTCCACGTCAGTTCCATTATCATCATCGATATCATTGTCATTATCGATTTCATTTTTATTATCAATATCGCTGTCATCATCTGGTATTTCTTCAATACATTTGTTGTATCTGAGTATTCAGATTTGGTCACTAAACACGGCTGAAGCTTTTTCAAGTGCAAATCCAGGTATGGTGGCATTAAATTGTTCTGTGCGAAAATAAATTTCATGTAAGTATTGTATGTGATGTTACACTTTTAAATTTTTAAAAAATGCGGTGAAAACAAAGTTTTTTACTAGACATTTCAAAACATATACAAATGGTTCGGCTGGAGTCGACAATTTTACCAAACTCGCCAAATGCCAATTGGTATGGACAGAAATTTATTTCGTATATTAATTGCTGTTCTGTCATCCGATTTCAGAGAAATGCGTATTTATCCGCGTGTGTGCGTGAAGTTGACAAAATTGACGATCGGCTGTCAGGAAGTGGGTTAAATTACGCTTTCAAGATTTGTATTATTATTTTTTTTTTTTTTTTATAGTGAATACTTCACAAGAGTCCCAACTGCTCCCGTCTGGAGCCAGTGAGACTATGGCATCCCCAATTGGGGGGTGTTGTGAGGCTGAAGGTAAGTGGGGAAGGGAAAGAGGAAGGTGGGGAAGTACCTGGCTATTCAGATCTAGTCACTAAACACGGCTAAAGCCATTTGGAGCAACGTTTCAATTCTGAATGGTGGTCTTACACCAGGGCGATACTGGTAGTATCTTCCACTCTGGAACGTGCCGCAAATATACTATATATTATTTTAATTAATTAATTGTGAAATAACACAAATTAATCAAATAAAATTTATTTGCGCACGCCGGGTTCGAACCCGCGACCTTCGGAATGGCAGTCTAATGCGTTACCACTGGACTATGCCGGCCGTCATTGTTTCATTACCAAAAACAAAAGTGAATTTCAAATAGGTGTATTCCAAAAGACTATATTTTCGGCACGTCCCAGAAACTGAAAATATCTAAATGTTAATAGAATTTTCAAAAGCAACGTTTAGTGACCAGGTCTGAATGGCCAGGTACTTCCCAAACTTCCTCTTCCTCCTGTCTTCCCATTCTTCTCTTCCCACAACAAGATCAGGGGTGCCTTGGTCATTGGCTCCGGCCAGATAGGAGTTATTGAGACACTTGTGCTGTATTGCAACATATTTAAAAGCGGGCTTCCTTCCTTCTTATACAAAGACACACATTTCAATTAAGTCACAACAAAAAAATAACCATTACTAGTTTTATTGCCAGTCAATTAATTATACAGTATCATGTTAACATTGATCAAGAGAGGTTATATCTTCCCACAATGCGATAAATGAGTGCAGTTAACCCTTTCAATACCAGAGCTACTCCCGAGGAACGCGAACAAAAAAATTAATATCTCTTGATATTTTCAAATAAATCTCCCCGTTTTTTGTGTATCGCTTGTGAAGGATATTCCTCAAGCGCGTCTATTGTTTATGCTCCATTGCAACCTTTATTCCAGCAACAAATACCTAGTGTAAATAAAATGACAGATCCCGTTATGATTGTTTTTCTTGGACTGGGATCCATTTTTATTTTTATGAATGTTACACTGTAAATGAATATATATTTTTTTAAATTAAACGATACGTTGTTTTTCCTCACTAATAAAAATAACCCTTTGAGACCTAAAAATAATAAAAATGTAAAAAAAAAAAAAAATTTTTTACTCAAAAGTTCAAAATATGGACTAAATGTGGAAATAAAAGTGCGGTCCTGAAAGGGTTAAAAGAAAACTCCACCCTTGATAATATCGTCAAGTGGTTTATATGCTTCTCTATAAATGGGAAATACCATCCACGGTTTTACGTCTCGAGATAGGCACCAAATTGTAATGGAAACGTCCTCGGGCAGAAGGACTAATGGTGATAAACGTTGGTAGCCATTTTATGAGGTTCCACACTGTTTTATCATCAAAAAGCTCTAAACGTGGGGTTTAAGAAGTAATGTCGATATGCTTAACTGACTATGTTCACACATTTGTAATAAGACGACGCAAACCCTTAATTCCCCATAGTAAGCGTTCAAAGAAAGCGTTGAAAGGGAGTTATGTAAACACAAATGTTAGAAGGAGCTCTCTAATATTAAAAAAAACGATAATAATTAAGCAAAATGGTGAAAATATTTAATAAAACACAACTCGTTTGAAATTGAGCAAATGTTTGTTGACAAAGTCTTTAGTTGCATTTAAAGATACAGTGTGATTGTTTTATGCTAACAACATGTTAAAAAACGTGTTTTTTATATATTTTTCATAGCTTACTTTCCGAATTTTTTCTACCGAGGGAATTTCATATAATCCGGTAGCTGACATGACATTTCTCCATAAAATAATACACAACGAAATAGACTGCTCAGAACTTCTATCCCAAATAAATTTTAACACCCCATCTAAAAGAAATCGACACACCAACCTTTTTTACACAACTAGTAATAATACAAACTCTGCAGCCAATTCCCCTATTTCTCGCATCCTTCAAACATTCAACTCAATTCAAACAAGCACAAATACCGATATATTTTTTGATTCTCTCCCTCTATTTAAGAAAAACTTTTTTAGCACACTGAATTCGCCCACATAACACATACAACCACACACAGACACACATGCACACGTACACACACACACACAAACACTCACACACACCTCTCTCCTTCCCCAGCACACTAATTTAACTTAACTTAAAAATGTAACTAAACCGTAAAATATATAATATACCTCATATGCATATATGTCAGCGACATGTCATTGGTACCAATTATTGTACTAACTTTTATGATTTTGTAACTATTGTCATCTATGTAATTATGTACTGTTTGTTTCTCCAATAAACAAAAAATAAAAATAAAAAATAAAAGTTAACGTTTCGGCATAACAAATGTAAACAAAGTCGGAATCTTAAGGCGAAGCTTAATGCTAAATCACTATTTAGATTAATCTTTATAACGAATTGGTGGACATTATGAATACCAAAAATTTGCTTTAGATAATTGAAGGTTTTCCTATCGTTTCCCGAATACAAATAAAAAATTAAATTACTCAGTAAAAAATTTAAATATAAACTGCTAAATATTTTTTTAATAGAAATATATGAACGCGTAATGGAAAAAACTTTTAAAAAATACAGTATTATAGCTAAGATTACAGTTTCACTTGATTAACTTTTTTGCTTTCTTATAAAATTATTTACAAAATAAATAAAAACCAGTTTTGTGCTTGAAATCGAACGTTTCTAGACTCCATTTGTCAAGCGGACAATATAAGGTATACAAAGAATATACACTACAATTTCCATCAAATTATGTTTAGGTATAACAGAGAAGCCTTTTGTTGGACGAATGTCTCCTATTCTTGACACATGTCCCTTCCTAGCGGTGTTGATTAGATTAAAATCAAATTGCGTTAAATTCAAATACAGAGATGGAATTGCCATGTAGAAGGAATAACACATGACAGAGAAAATCACATAGCAACCAGATACTGTACAAGTGACTCAGTGGCAGATTGAGAAATAAATATAAACCTACACGATTCTGTGCAAAGGAGGGCAATCCGTCTGATTGAAAATCAATTCTTAACAGATCGATTGCCATTTTCAATGCACAGACGCAATCTAAGAACACTTTGTCTATCCTTCAGCTATTTTGATGAACCCTGCTCAAAAGCATTATTCCCATGTGAAACTCAAGCGGATCACCCGTTCACAGTTGATGTATGTTGGCTTCATGATAACGGATCGTTTCTTTCACTCGTTTTTTTGTAAAGGAGCTACTGTTTTTCTTTCTTCATGTAAACTGGGCCTCTCGAAGACTAGCATTAATATTTCCATTTCTACAGCCCTTACCTCAACCCGCCCGACGACGCTGCCCGACCGTGTGGCGATATAGCTCCTGTGTCTTTACACTGTAAATACAGAATAACATTCTAATAATAATTTAGAATGATAAATTAATATTTTCACACCATTTAAAAAAATCTTCTACTCTCGAAAGGGAGATTTTGAGCACGCAATATGTTTATTGTATCTCATAAATATCATAAATATTACATGGCCGACATGGCAATAAACTAAAAACCATTTGTTTTCGTGTATTTTCCTGATTTATTCGAAAATTAAACTTGTGTTCACGTCGTGTTTACATAATATCATATATGCACGAACAGCGAGTTGGCAGGTTCGTATTTAAGGGTTTTGCCAGAGTAACTTTTTCTCTGAACAAAGGCTAACAATAATGCGAAATAATACGGTTAATTTGAGCAAAGCACGCGATTTGCAGCATATTTTCTTTGTCTTCTCTCCCGCAGTAGAAATATTAACCACTACCCCCATTCAGACTTGTTCAGAGTGTTGTAATTATGTCAAATATTTGATGATTTATTGGCCCTGAAAGCTAAAGTGGCACAAGTAAAATATTACAAAAGAATAACTTTAATGTTTATAGTGATTGATGCTATAAGGTTGTTTTTCATTGTTGACTTATTGGAAAGGTATTTGGTTGATATTTGAAAATACGCTTAACCTAACTAACTACCTATCGCAAAGTTTCCCGCAACAGTTGGCTGGGAAGATAGACCGCCACACAACTCTATCGTTGCACATTCGCCTTTCTTCATCCGTTCTTTGCTATTCTGATTCTTCATTTGGCTTTTTTCTTTTTTTTTTTTTTTTTTTTTTCGTGGCATTCCTTGATTTTATTTTTCTTTAACACTTATTTATTTTTTTAATTATTAAATATCAAAATAATATACAAAAAATCAAAAAGTCCCAATAAACTACTTTAAAGTAGTTTGTCATTGGGTGCTTTTAACTTAAACAGATTATATCAAATGTATACATTCATATCATGAGAGGTGTAATACAATAAAAATAAAAACAAAAAACAATTAAAGCGTATGCAGTTAGAAATAGTTTGTATTAGAGTCTAGTACAAACTATTTCTTTCAGCTAGCCAATTTTTCAACAAAAAATTTCTTTTTATATTTGTACATTTTTTGATTTCTGCAGGTAACATATTTAAACAATTTGGTATCATGTAGTCTAGCGTTCTTTGTCCATATTTGTTTACATGCTTTGGTACGATTAGTCCTTCATTTAATGTAAAACGAGTATTGTAAGTGTGTTCCAGTCTATTTATGTACATAGGGCTATTTATGTGCTGAAAAATTATTTTATACCACATAATTGCTCTTACCGAGAGGATTTTCAGATTTTGATAAAGGTATGGAACATTATGCCTTTGTTCATATAAACTTTTATGAGCTAATAATTTAACAAGAGAATTTTGAACTGACTGAACATGATTTATATTTGTTTTAGAGGAAAATCCCCAAGCTGTAATTCCATACCTTATGATAGATTCAGCTAGTGATAAATAAATTATTCGAAGTGTGCATATTGGAACATAAAATTTTAATTTATATAATCTACTAATAATAGATCTCAGTCGTTCACAGACTTTATTTATCTGTAAATCCCATTTGAAAAAACAATCAATAATAACACCTAAATAAACATATTTTTTAACCAGTTCAATATTTTCACATGTACACAACGCAGGGATACCAACATGTAGGCAATCTGAATTGTGTGTTTTAATTTGTTTGTGTGGTATAATAGTATTTACCTTGGCATTTGGTGATCTAATGTGTATCAATTTAGTTTTTTTTGCATTTATGATTAGGCCAGAGTCGTGAGACCATTTTAAAAGTTCAATGTAATCTTTTTGTAAAAGTTCAATACATAATTGCAAATCACTGCAAGAAAACACCAATGCAGTATCATCCGCGTACACAAAGTGTTTTACATGTTTAAAAATAAATTTAATAAAAGATACGTAAATTATATACAAAATAGGACCTAATATGGAACCTTGAGGAACACCTGCTAAGATTTTTCTTTTTTTACTTAATGTGTTCAAAAGCTTTATTTGCATGCACCTGTTGTTCAAATAATTTTCAAATAGTTTTAGAAGTTTCCCTCTTATTCCTATGATTTCTAGTATTTTCAACAATTTTTTTATGGTTAATAGTGTCAAATGCCTTGGAATAATCTATAAATAAGACTAATACATGATGTTTATTATTTAAATTATTATTTATCAAGCTGGCAAACTTTTGAAGTAGCACTTCAGTGCCCTTTTTTTTGGAATCCATATTGGTTAGTATCAATAATAGAAAAATCTTCCAAATATTTTATTAATTTAATTTGAATGTATTTTTCAAGAATTTTTTCGAGTGATGGCAAAATACTGATTGGTCTATAATTACCCAAAATGGTGTGATCACCTCCTTTATAAATGGGTCTGATAATACTACATTTTAAATCATCTGGAATTTTTGCTTCAAATAAGATTCTGTTTACAAAATGGGTTATAATTGGACCTAATGTTAATATATGTTTTTTAATATCGCTCATTCTGATATTATCGATTCCAGGAGAAGAGCTTTTAAGTTGTTTCACAATGTTTTCTATATCAGCAATTTTAGCCCTAGGTAGGTACATGCTTTGAGGCATCTCCTCTGGTTCAAACCCAGTTGTCCTGTGATTACATTTATGTAACATATTGCAAACATTGTCAGAGAAATAATCAACAAAGTCATTTGTTACGCTTTCTTCGGTCCGATCTTTCATCAAATATTTGGATGCAACTTGGTCACAATCATTTTTACATTTCTTTCCTAAAATTTGATTACATTCGTCCCATGTTTTTTTTGAGTCTTGAAATATATTTTTGAATTTATCATTATAGTATGAGGTTTTTAATTTTACTAACAATTTATTTAAAATATTTCGAAAACACTTATATTCTTTTTCATAGTATTTGTTCGTTGGAGCATTTCTCCAACGTTTGTATAAAAAATCTCTTTTTTTAATTTTATAAAGTGCATCAGTAGATATCCATTCATTTATGGCATGCGGTCGGTTTTTTGATTTTTTGCTTATTTCAATTGTGCTTTTTTTATACAAGTCATCAAAATAATTTTTAATTTTCAAATAAATAACAGAACATTCGGTTTCCTTTAGAAGCGATTTCCAATCATAATTACAAATATGTTTATCAACCAGTTTTTGCGAAAGAATTTTAACTTTATTATAATCATTTGAGTTTAAATTATCTACCGATAATTTAAACTTGCTTGACTCAGGTATTTGATACACTTGATCGTGGAGTGTCTTCCTTGAGCGTCATCGACTTCTACTATTCACATTCGCGTCATGTATTCTCGTTATAAATCTTTCTTCGTTAATTCGCTCCAAATGCCCAAACCATCTAAGCTTCCATTTCTTAATCTTACTCATTATACTTACATCAGCCATGCATTCTTTTTAAATGGTCCACAGATTGTTTTAGCACAAATAGGCCTCAGAGATCTCATTTCAACAGGGTTCAGCTTAATTCCAACCTTTCTCTGCCAGTTCCGTATCTCACTGCTATATATCTGTGTTGGTATCAGCATTCTATTGTGGACTGCTAGCTTCGTTTCTTTTGACATTTTATTTATAAGCGCCAAATACGTCCATCAATGGAGGTATCTTCGTTTCCCCTTCTTTCAATATCTTTATCAGACTTGCCATCTCTCGCAAACATACTCCCCATAGTTATTTCTCGTTTTGAAACCTTATATAAATTCATGGTGGAATTCTTTTATATACAAATTCACAAAAAAAATACTTACAGACAAAAAAAAAATAAAATACAAAAAAAAAATAGTATTTCAGCACTATAATTTGCTATAGGCAGTCCACTCATCGGGTAGAAAAAAACTATCCCTCAGGTACTTACCCTCACTTCAGTTCACGAGACATGGAGATTAAATTTCCCGACACTCTGAAAAATTTACAATATGATACTTTTTATTATGTCCTTTTCCTGGATTTAAACCGTTCCATGATAATTTAACACACTGACAATTCAATACACCTTTTAAAAATGTCATATAGTCACCTTATTATTTTTAAGCAATAATTATTAGACTGGTATATATAAAATAAAAATACTTAAAAAAAAAAATACATGCCGCTGACGGGAATTAAACCCGCAACCTTTTGATTGCCTGTCATGTGATCTACCAATTGCGCTACGACGGCTTATTCAAATGAAAGAAGAAAGAAGGCATCTTCCCAGACCGATGGAAATATGCTCTCATTACACCAGTATTCAAATCCGGCTCTAAAAACGACGTCCAGAACTATCGGCCAATTTCAAAACTACCTATCTTCAGTAAGATTCTTGAAAAAATTGTTCATGAGCAACTCTATGACTGTGTTAAGTCTGTTATAACTGATAATCAACACGGCTTTATGAAAAAAAGATCAACTGTATCCAATCTTGCAGTATTCACTGAACATATTTCAAAATCAATGGACAAACGAATCCAAGTGGATGCTATATATACAGATTTCTCCAAAGCATTCGATAAAATCGACCACAGCCT
The DNA here is from genome assembly GCF_061612785.1 of Hesperophylax consimilis. NCBI lineage: Eukaryota > Metazoa > Arthropoda > Insecta > Trichoptera > Limnephilidae > Hesperophylax > Hesperophylax consimilis. The sequence goes on along the minus strand of NC_142856.1, from coordinate 8,912,240 downwards.
ATTATTGTCTAAACTTTTAGCTTTAGGAATACACGGTAATTTGTACCGATGGCTAGTTTCATACCTAAACGGACGCTCCCAGATAATAGCAGTAAACGGTTTCAATTCTGAGATTGTCAATGTACCTTCAGGTGTCCCTCAAGGATCTCACCTGGGACCGTTGCTTTTTAATATATTTATCAATGACATTGTAAAATGCTTTAAGCATGCTAAAGTTTTACTTTTTGCTGATGACATGAAAATATTTCTTTCTATTAACTCTATTACTGAATGTTATAAACTGCAACAAGATCTTAATAGGCTTAATGATTATTGTACTGTCAACTATCTCCACATGAATACTGCCAAATGTTATGTAATAACCTTTACAAAAAATAAAAATAAAATTGAATATAATTACCATATTACAAACAGTCAACCACTCAAAAAAGTCAATCAAATTCGAGACCTCGGTGTACTGATTGACGACAAACTTTCATTCAAGGCACATGTGGATAAGATTGTCAAGAAATCATTGAGCACGTTAGGATTTTTATTCCGTATTGGAAAGGAATTCAACAATATCCATACACTCAAAATTTTGTATTACTCCTACGTCCGTAGTCATCTTGAGTACGCTTCTGCCATATGGAATCCTTTTTATAACATTCACACAAAACGCATTGAAGCTGTTCAAAGAAAGTTTGTACATCACTTGAACTTCAGGAGACAATTACGTTATTACGATATGGAAAGCTCTATCAAGCACTACGGACTTAAAACATTAAAAAGCAGGAGAGACACTGCGGACATGATTTACTTACACAAAGTCTTGAGTGGTCATATTGACTGTCCAGCCCTTTTGTCATCAATCAATATTAGAGTCCCAAGTAAGAAAACTAGAGACAAATCATTGTTTCATATCGAAATTGCTTCAACGAGTCTCAGGCAAAATTCTTTCTTACTAAGAACTTGCAATCATTATAATAAAACTTATTTTGATGCTGATATCCTGTCGTGTACCTTAGGAGCTTTTAAAAAAATTGTTAACAGACTGTTGTAATAATTAAACCTTTTCTAAATTTAATACATTACATTCATCATTTATTCATTATCACTCTTACATATTATTTGTATTTAATATCAAATGTACGTGTGTGTATGTATGTATGTATGCATGTATGTATGCGTATGTATGTATGCAACTATGTATATGTATGTGTGTACGTATGTATTTATATGTGTATATGCATGTGTATGTATATATATGTATGTATGTGTTTATACGTGTATATATATATATATACATTTTCTCTTATTATTTCCTTGTTTTTAACATTTCTTTGTTTTTAACCTTTCTTTGTTTGTTTATTGCTTTTTAACCTTCTTTATCTTTATTGCATGATGTGAACATTGGTTATTGGGTTGTAATCTAATTCTTTTACTTATTTTTTCTCTCTCTCTATGTATGTTATGTTATAAACCTGTTAATGTTCCTAATAAAATAAAAAAATAAAAATAAATTAAAAAAATAAAAAAAATAAATAAAAATAAAAAAAAATCCCGCCAAATTTTGATGATTTATCCTGTCACCGATTTAAACACCGTTATAACCTAATTCCACTTTTTATATCTGTATTTTAAATCCCATATTTATTTTTGTAAAATTGAAATTAGGCGTTTTTATGACGGGTTTTTCTGACTTTTTGATGTTTTTTTATTGTTTCCATAGTTTTTTTTTTTTTTTGCATTTTGACTTTTTTCTCTTTTTTTTACTTTCAACAGTGTAATTTCTTGTTTGAATATGAAAATAAATAAGCAAAAGATCTTGCAAGATGGCATAGAATAACAAGTTTTATCACTCACCATCAAAATATCTCTTCAGTTCATATATAAGTCGTTAAAATGAAACGTGAAAAGGACGGGAAAGAGATATGTACAACTCGGTACTAAAACTAATGAACAAAAAAATCACTTCTATAACGGATGCTCTAGTTACTTCAAAATCCTATCTAAGCTTATGTTTTACAAAACACGGTTTTTATGTTTATGTTCACAAAGAATAATGAATTATTATAAACAATAATTATTAGCTTGAAACACCCAAATAAATTGAAAAAAAAAACTTCGATGACGGAAAATGTAGCGTTGTGGCTTAGTGCACTGAACCAGCAATCGGAAGACTGTGGGTTCGGTTCCCATCGGCGGCATTTAATTATTTTTTCTAGGAAGATTTTTTTCATTTTATATAGCTGTTTTAGGCTAATAATTACTGCTTATAATAATTATCTTTTTAGTTTTTATTAAAGAGAACACAATTTTTGCTAATACTAATAACGAAAAACATTAAACTGTAGTGTAATTTAATGCTCAGGGATTTTCAAAATCATTTATTATATTATGTAAAGCAGCGCATGACGACTTTTACTGAAAGTTTTCAGTGGCACTGAAAGAAAATATGGGCATAAAATCAACTGAGAATGGTTGCACGGAATTTAAAGAGTTCCATAGAACAAACCCCTCAAGAATGAAATATTACCATTAGAAGTATCTGGAAAAGAAGAAGGAGTCAAGTGCCAAAATAGAAAACACAAAAAGGTATAAAAAATTCAAGCAAAGACCTTGAATCAAGGAAACGACTGTCGAACGGTCGAGCTTTAAGCCCATCTTCACCCGCCTCACAAAGCTGCCCAACTGGATGGCGACACTGCTACCGTTCCTTAACACTGTACAGACAGGGGTGCTCTTATGAGTTGTCACCATAGGCTGAAATACATCAATGGGTATCACATTAAAAAAAATCTTTACGCCTTTACGGGATTTTACAAACAATTTTGAATAATTTTATGGAGCAGTAATAATAAAGTAAAATGTGAGATTAAAATTGTATGGAACCCATGGAGAAGAATAGTACTATGCTAAGATTAAATATTATTACTATTCAGGTATGTTATTATAGCCTTCCTGTATATATATCGGAGCAGTTGAACGAATCTAAAACTACATGCAATCTGTCATGATATTTTTGTGGCAATCAAAAAGAATTTTCGATCAATTAGTTCTAGTTGGTATGTTGAAGGTGATTTGACTCGCGACATTTGAATTTTAGACAGCCCTGATTCTGACGGTAAATCAGGGCTGTCTAAAATTCCACTAACAATTGAAAAAGTAAAAGTCAAGTCGGAAACGAGTCTTCTATATGAGAGTTTTAATCGTTTTAATTATTTCATCAAGTGGTTGTAATTTAAAGTTTACATAGGTAGACCAAGTTTTTGGCCGATGAGTTTGGGTAACTCCAAAAACAAAACGTAACGAGAACTCCAGTTAAATTTGCTAAGAAGAGTCCTTAATCAGCGTAGATATACGTTTCTAAAGAATGTGCCATTAAAATAATTTTAGTCGATTGAATGAATGTTAATGATTAATGAAAATTAAAATTGGGTCTGACGAGGAAATAACTGTAAAAAAAAAATAATATTTGAATTTAAGAAACAGATCATATTTTTGAACTTACCAATTCAATTTTTTTTTTCATTTTTTAACAAATCATTCAATGTAGATTTCAGTCCACATTAATATCTAACCTTTCTTGGCTTTATATCACTTTTTAAAGGTTTGTTGAATATTTATTTTAATGAGTTATCTGGTCACTGTAAAATAATAATTGTATTTTTTTATAGTGAAAATGCTTTATCCCCCTTACAAGTCCTCCTTCCAGTAAGTTAGTTGGCGAATGATCACAAAAGTTCCAGTGACAGCTTCCACTGCAGTAAAGGTAAATTAGCATTCCAAATTTTCAAAGACATTTAATATTAGGTACTGCTATGAAATTCTTCTTTTGACCATCTTATTCCGAAGTAGGTACCTTTGATGTCTATGTCTATGGTACCTGTTTTTGCAAAATAAATAAATATAAAACGGAGCGAACCATTTAGGTCAACATCAAACTAAACCTAACCTAACCTAACCCAAAGAAACCTTATCTAACTAACCTATTATTTTATCGTGTTTCGTTTTGTAACCGTTCGGTTTTATCGGGTCAAATATTAAATAAGTTATTTATTTTTGGGGTATCATGCCATGTTGTTCTCCTTCTTTCTTTATCCAACGTTTAAAATAGCATTACAGTGTCGATCACCGGGGTTCTGTCATAGTGAAATCGATAACTTAACAATCTCGGATTGTTAGGAGTATTTTATACCTATTTCCCGAGCACAGTCACGCTGTTGATAGCAAGTCCGATATTGATAATGCAAATCGAAGTACGCTAGCCACACTAGTGCACCTGTCTATGAATTGTTAGACCACTAGGTAATGTTAAAAATAATAATAAATTGACAGTGTCGAATTGAAATAAACACTTTAATATACGTTGGCAATCTGAATGTACTTTTTGACACTAAAAGGGAGTTAATTAGTTCATGAGGTATTTAGTCATGTTGGAATCAATTGATCGCGTCTTAAATGAATTAATTAAGTCTATGGTTCATGAATATGATTTCTTTCCATTCTAAGAGCTTAGTTAGTTCACTTCCTTTCATAATAATCCAATTATTTTGCATAACGAACCAAATTTTCCAAAAAGTTGTGCATATTGACAGGTTATTTTATGTTATACAGGGTTTTTCGTCTACTGAATATCGGAATAATATTCTGACCGTGCTCGCGAATATCGCTAATTGACCATAGATTACGGATTTTATCAATATCGTATTGACAGGGCGATCGTCCGTGCTAGACCTCTAGAGCAGACAAGGCCCGAAACGTTGGCTGTAGAAGTAGAGTAATAGTCAAATTTTTAACCGTGAAAATCTATAATTAAAACATATATTTATTAACGCCATATTATTCTTTTAAATTGAACAGTTACAGTATGTAGTAATAATACTGTAGTTATGTTCGGTATTCTTTTTATTAATAAATAACTACGAAATTTGGCTGAAGCGGTTTTTAATAATACATCCGAAAACAATAAATAAACTTAGAAAATACAACAAAATGATTTACGAAATGAAGGTTCGAGAATGTTCCGAAGCGCGTCACGTAGGCAAAATAATTCGATCTCGATGACGCGGTTTCTGGTACTGTACTGACCATTTCGTTCACGTTGTCGCTTACCTAGGTGGAAAATAAAACATTCTCGAACATTCCAGTTGCTACAAAAACAAATATTAAAAAAATAAAAGAAAATTCAAGAAGCTTGTTTGGAAACTTCTAGAATAACGTTCGAGTCAAGTACTTGCGTACCACTACAATAAAAGTAAGTTATAGGTTATTATTTGAGATTTTCACGGCCAAATGAAAAATAGTGATCTATTTTGGGGGTATTATGCCATGTGGCGCTACATCCACCTTTAGCCAACGTTTCGGACAGCATTACAGAACATCATCAGAGCAGATTGCGTGTCTGTATAATACCCCAAAAATAAATCACCATAAGTAAGTTAAAGGTATATCGTAATTCAGTATTCGATGTTCTGCTTAGTGGCGTATTACAGACGAATTCTTAATTTTCAAACGTGAACCTTGTTTTTATAAAACTTGAATGAAAAAAAACAACTACCGTGTTTTCGGAATTATTCAACAAATCAGTACTTAACTTATCAAAGACAAATTCGTGCAAAATAAGCTGTGCGAACGAGACGAAATTACAGACGTATAAAGTCTCGCGAGATTCTGCACGTCAACTTTTCTCATATGTCACAAAAAATGAAGAGTAAATAATTTAAACGAACCTTTACCCTTGAAAATCCGTCAAAAAACCTCTAAAGAATACCTTCGTGTTTGAATTTTATTTAATATGAATATACATCACTAAAGTCCCAATTGCTCACGACTGTCCAGAGCTAGTGGGACTATGTGATCCCAATTGAGGGTATGTTTTGAGGTTTAAAGTAGAGGGGAAGAGGAAAAGATGGAAAGGAGATGGTCGGGAAGTACCTGGCTATTCCTACCTGGTCACAAAATACAGCTAAATCTATTTTGAGCAAAGTTTCTGTGATATCCTATTAATAGAGGTCCCATTCATAGATGGCGCAGAGCCGTTATTGAGGTATTGAGACTTTAATAAATACAATGCAACCTCAAGATCTAGGCCCAAAACGATTCCTACCGCTTATATATTATGTATTTTATTAATACCGGAGTTTTTTTTTATTTGAAGAATTTGTGAAAAAATCCGGAGTTAAAACAATTTTTATTTTTTTAACATTGTCCTAGATGTAATTGTATCTTATTTGTGAGTTATTCCAAAATATAAAATATTCATCCTAGACTTGCAGAAAAGGTCAATAGATGTCACACATTAAAATAAAAATAAGATATATTTATCTAAAGACACTGTATAGATTGCATTTAGTTCGGATTGAATCTTGCGATCATACATGAAGGTAGCTGCCAATGTGCGGTGAGAAAAATGAAGACAATTTTGGTAGTTCTTATTTTGAAGTATGATACAGTTAAATGTAACCAAATAAGATAGGGTCCCATTAGCTCAGTTGGAAGAGTCGTGCCCCGGCGAGGGTCCTGGGTTCGAGTCCCAGATGTGACCGTATCTTTTTTTGATTGTTTTGTTTAAATTTTCGTTTAGGAATAGCTCTACACTAATATTGTCTTCAATAATTAAAGTTTTGATTTTGTATTGCAGACTTTCATCAGAGAAATGTTGAGAGCATTAAAGATTAATTAAAACGATTTTTTCAACAAAGCAAAGAGAATATTATAACCTTCGATGTTGCTAGAATCAAAAAACCAATTTGCGCAAAGCCTTCAAAATTCAAATCCAAGACTTAATTTGATAAGGGGCTGAGCCTTGGAGAAATAATATCCGGGTAGGTAGGTACTAATAACAATTATGAATAATTGTGTGTTTACTGTGCTTTCCCGCCTGCCTTTGTCCTGGTTGGTTGAACGGGCGCGAGAATTTGTTTCTGTTCCTAATTTAAATGAGAATGAAACAAAAATAAATTTTCGAAAATCTTTAATTTTTTTATTCAGAAACCTTAATGTAAATGAAAAAGGTAAAAAATATCTATTTATTATGTGAATTTGTGTTTTTTTTAGTTGTTTCAGTTAGTCAATTTTATTTACCGGTTAGTGGCTGAGTTGACAGATGCATCGGGTTCCGGTCTTCGTGGGTTCAATTATTCATCTGCTAGCTAAGTCATTCATCTTTGCACGTGCAACATTTTCCGATAATTACGTCAAGTTAATCATAACCCCAAAATGTTTTGCTTTCTTTAAAAAAAAACGAAAACTTGAAAGATACCTGTTTTCAAAGCACTTAAATTTTCATGTATTTAAGTAAATGTATTCATAATATACAATTGTCTACCATCCGGTTTTACCCGAGTTTCAAGTATTTTTTTCATAAGTTTTTTTTCTCAAAAATCAAATATTGAAAACTCTCTACATAACTACTTGTTTTTACTAATAGTTATGTGAACAGAAGACCTCGCTTTCAAAAAAGTATGTTTCCTATTTTCACTTATTTAAAAATCAAAATCATAATTTCTTCCGAAATCATAAAATTTTTAAGTAGGTACTAAATACGCACCTACTTAATTATAAACCAAAAATTTTATGTTACATTTTTTTTTTATTTATTTCAAATAAGTAATTATACAATTAAAGAAGCGTTACTATTTCAATTATAATTATTTTGTATAACTTTCTAATAAAAACGACAATATCACATTTATTCGAACCACGTTGTTATGGTACGCAACGTACAGACACATTTACAGACGGACGAAATGTGAAACCATCGAGTTAAAACAGGACATCACTACGCTCAGTCAATTAAGAAAGTAACATATGGAGCGATTGAATAGAGAAATACTTTTAAGGAGAATATGATAATATTATGGCGCAAAAGCAAAAAAAAAAAAATAATCTGCGACGCACTTGGAAGATGTGATATGATTAAGTTAACCAAAGTTAAAGTTGAGTCAGTATGATAGTTTTTCGTCAATTTTTCTCTAGCAATGGAAAAAAATAATAAAAATTATTAAGGTCACAGAAAATCTCACGAAAACATATTTTTAAAGAAAAAAATATTTCTTGATTTTTCGTCGAGATTTCTCCATGAAGTTATAACAAATTGTCAATACAGAATTATTTTAATTTACTTTCTTAGTGGTTTCTTTGAAGATATCAAGGTATGAGAGAGCCTGTTTTTTTAAGAAGCCTCCTTGATTTCATGTACATAAATAAATACGTTTTACCAATTCTCTGATGTTTTCGCTTTTTTCTGATTACGTGAACTGTTTCATTCAGTATGAGTACTTTCCCTGGCTTATTACTATTCAGTGAGTTTTCTGTTTATTTCGTAAAGTTAGGAGAAAGCGTTACCTCTTTGAACTGGGGGAAATATATTTTGATCTCAATCTCGTGGTAAGTATTTACGACACGTTTTTGATGGATATTAATGTGAAAAACAACCTTATTTCATGAAAAAATATAAAGAATAAATATAATTCTATCACAAATGAAAGAATATCTTTGTTTTAAACCACTTTATTGTTATTATTAATAAAGTGGTTTAAAACAAAGATATTCTTTCATTTGTGTAATAATGTCAAGCCACAAAGTGTTTGCTTCCTTCGATAATTTTATAATTCTATCATTTCTTTAATAGTTTTCTACATTGATAGCGCCAAATAATCCACAAAGTTTTATTATTAAAGACTCTAAGGACGGGTTGTTTCGGAGAATCTGAACAATTCATCAAATTTCAACATTCATTTCCAAGTTCTGTGAAAGACTTTTTCAAGTTCTGTTTTTATTTCAGTTTTATCAAGCAACTAGCCTACAATGATATAAAAACAGAACTTGAATAAATCTTTCACAGATCCCGAAAATGAACGTTGAAATTTGATGAATTGTTCAAATTTTCCGAAACAACCCGTCCTAAATCTGAACAATTGATTGAATCCAGGACAATCAATATAAATATGCGTTAGAAAAATGAAGATAATAGGAATAATAGTTCTGAGAGGAAGTATGATGTAGTTAAATATGATTTTATTAATTAATGAATTAATTATTAATTAATTAATTAACTATTTTCTATAATAGTTCTAAGAGGAAGTATGATGTAGTTAAATATGACTGAAGGGAATCGGGTCGGATTAGCTCAGTGGTAGAGTAAAGCCCCTACAAGGCTGAGGTCCTCGGTTCAACTCCTAGATGCGACCAAAACTTTTCTGTTTTCTCTTTTTCAAATTTTGGTTTGAGAATCGCTAATATTGTCTCCAATGATTAAATATTAAGATTTGTGGTTTTACTCATTAAATTATATTAAAAATGAAATAGAATGGCTAATTAAACTTTTTTTTACAAATATACATTTTTAATAATCAAGTGTTCTTTCAACCCTTCATGTTTCTGTGATCTCTGAATGAATGTGTGTAAGTGCAAGCGAGATAGCATGCTTGCGAGAGGCTATAAAAGGCGATGCATACTAGGATTTTCCTTCTTTTGTTACAAGCAGCCCCCCAATCAGTACAAGATCAAGTATCATTATTGTGTACGACCTTTACCAGCGAAAATACTCCATACATTACAGTTTCTTTATTATGAATTCATTAAAAAAACTAGAATTGATAATTAATTTGATAAGAATTTAAATTAAATAAATAAAAATCAACTTTGTTTACTTACTTTCAATAGTTGCAAAATTACTTTGTGGCGTCTTTTTAAATATATGAAAACGAAACCCTTTGTACGCACCACTTATTCATTAATTTTCATTATCCTGATTAAGTCATTGGCTTTGAAACATGTAGATTTTTATTAAATAAAAGTGGTGTATACAAAGTGATTCATTTTTATACAAACTTTGTTTACACAACTTTATAATAAAAAATATCAACACGTTACAAAACCACTGGTTTCTTCATCGGGATACAAAGTATATTAAAAAATAATACGTATTAGAATATTATGAATTATGCATGTCTTTTTTATTAAATTAACAGTTGTATAAATAAACAAAGTGTGTTATTTCATTTTATTGAATAATAAATATTCAAATTTACATTTTGCCGTTTTTTTAAGCGATAACGAATATAATTTCGATGATAAATTCATATTCATTTGATGTTTTTTTATGAAAGTCAGATATTTCCAGGTTTCAAATAACCTGATAATGTTTAAATTCCGCCTACTTCCATAGTTACATTCCGAAAATGTTGATTGTGCAATGATGGAGGGCTTATATTCAGGAGTATTGAACCCGCAAATCTTTCAGACAAGGGGAAATTTAGTTATAATTTTTTTTTTATGATTAGTTAAAAACGTATTTAATGTTATGAAAATCTGTATTATTTTTATGAAAATATAATAACTTTTGTGGGCATCACTAGTTAATCAATATAATCTACATGTTTCGAAACCGATATATACGTCGAAAATTAACTATTAAGTATAAGAATAGACAAACTAGGATAAACAAATAATAACTAACTAAAAAAATATTGTAATAGGCGTAAAAAATAATAAAAAATTACATCTTCAACAGTTGTAAAATTACTTAATGGCGTCATTTAAATATAGTAAAAATAAAATAAATAGTGTAATTATTGATTTTGTATATTTATATATAAACTATTATAAATGAACACAACGGTATTATTTATGTAACTAACTAACTAATCATTACGCCATTTTCCCGCAGGGTTAGGCAGAGAGGACGGACCACCAAAAAAAAACTCGGTTTTGGCACACACTCCTTGCCTCATTCACATTCATACATACTCTTCTATTATTCTGACTTTTTACATGGCTTGACTCAAGTATCTGATTCACTTGATCGTACCATATCTTCCACAGGCGTCCCCGACTGCTACTATTCACATTTGCATCATGTATTCTCCTTACACTCCTTTCTTTGCTCATTCGCTCTACATGCCCAAACCAGCGTTTCTTTCTTAATCTTACTTATTACGCTTACATCAGCCCTGCACTTTTTGCGGATCTTTACATATCTCACACGATCATAGATGGATTTACAACATATACGCCTCAACGATCTCATTTCAACAGCATTCGTTTGTCTATTCTTATATGTTCATTTTCATTATTCGTTTATTCTAACGAAATAAAACACTGGCCTAGAAACACATTGATTATTTTGATTAAATAGTGGTGTATACAAAGTGATTTTCTTTAAACAAACTAAAATTATGCCACAAAGTGAATTTGCTGTTTCTGAAGAAAATTTAAATTATTTTTTGATGAAATTGAAACATAATTAGAATATATACGTAACTCCCAAAAATGGTAAATTCCCACAGATATAACACGTACACAAGGTATACGACTGATTACTAAGATGTTTTAAGCTAGCTAAGCTAGGCTACTTAAGTAGCTAAGAAAAATTTTTAAATTTTAATAATAAACTATTGCACAGCTTTTTTTTTTACCACGAATAATTAATGAAATAATTAATTACCCAGGAATAATCGCATAAATTAATGTGAAAGAAATTGTATTCAAAGCCGGGTTGAACAACAAGTTAAATAATATACTAATTGACGTTTCTTCAGGCATTCACATCACCGAGAGAGTAATAATTATTGACAACAATCGTAATTATATCGTCATGCATGAGTATGAGTACGCCGTATACATTTCTCACGAGTTCCTCTACCTATGTTAACCGTACACCATCATTACCCAAACTACTTACTACACCGTACACATAACATCATCACTGTTGTATATCCAGGATTCTCTCACAAACCCTCTTAAATAAAACACCGACTATTTGGTTTTTTTTTATTGTAATTGGTTATGTCAGAATCTTAACGACGTAAGTGATGCAGCCGTGCACAAAAATATACGACGCTCGGCACTGGTGTATTGGAGAGACCTGCGCTTGAATTTGCCCTTCCCTAAAATAAAGTAATAATCTTAACGACATAAATGACGGAGTCGTGTAAAACAATATTTCGCGCGCGGCCCTGCGTAATGGACGGACCTACGGTTGACTTTGCCCTGGCAGGCCTGGAAAATCGATCTTTCCATGGTGGTCATTCAAGTTATTTCTGATGAACGTATTACTAATATCTGAAATGTTTCTAGAGGGATACCTTGTGAAGTTACTAATTCATCGTCTAGAAAAATAAAATCTGGTGCTTACCTCTAATTTTATAAAATTTCCATCCGTTTTACGTAAAATATTTAAATGGTCGGATACTGTTTTTACTAACCTTAAACATAAATAACTTACATCCGTAGGGATCCCTCTAATAACATTTGAGATTTTAGTAATACGTTCATCAGAAATAATTGATGTTTGAGAGTCGAGCCACCCCCCGTCATTAGAGGAATAATCTGGACCTCGACCTTGAGGTTGGCACCTTATTTATTATCCTGTTATTCCTGTTGTACTAGTGCCATCTATGGGTGATCTTACTAATATCAAGTATTTTACCTCACGCCAAACAAAGGTATTTCTTAAAACATGTAAGGCTTTGAGTTTGAAACATAATATTACCTGTGGTATATTATTTATCTAGTTGAATCACAAATAAATAAAGTAGCACATAAGCGTCCTAGTTTTTCGATACAATATTTTATTAATAAAATTAATATTCATTTGGCTTGTGTATTTTGGCCTCAAATCCAAATTTAAGTTCTGTATGAAAAAGGCCGCGCGAGCGTTCCCCTTAAGACGTAACCGGGCGTTGATTTTTCCATACAAACGTAGTCCCCATTTATCTTTCTGGATTTTAACCCTAGAGCAAATATTTTTTTAACATAAAATAGATATCGGCGACTTGCGTGTCGGTACGTTTTGTTTTTTTGATAAATTGCTTTTTATAGAAGTTATGACCTTCCAAAAATCAATAAAATTGCCTGATTTAAACGCAGTCAAAAGACGTTCAGTCTACAAACTAGACAATATATTTTGAAAAAAAAAACAAACGGTCCGAAATAGAATAGTTTCTTCTTATGTAGTCGGTAAAAAAAAAAGAAAATCGGTTAACTTTTGGAGGAATAAAATGGGGAATACAAAATCTCGATTTTGAAGATTTCATTTAGGTATTTGTAGCCCGAGCTGCATGTGTCCCTTTCGCTCAGTATTCGGGAGGTAATGGTCGGGGGGACAGGGTTTAGATAAATACGTATGTATTTGTGCGAAGTGATGTCACGTAGTCATAAATCGATATTCGATAGTCTAGTGTTGTGTTGTCCCGAGTAATCGATGTTTTTTTATTATTTTTTCCGTTTGGTCACTTTTGTGTTTGTTTGGTGAAGTATGCCGATATTCTTACTTTAATTGACCACCACCTCGAGATGGTTCGTGCCTGGGGTAAGGCCAACTTGGTCAGTTTCAACGTCTCAAAAACCCAAGCGTGTCTGATTTCGGCAAAGAAGGAGATCAATGACTGTCTGGTGCAATTTGATGGGAGCACACTCCCCAATAAAGACTCCATTGAAATGCTTGGAGTTACTATATCAGACCAGCTCAAGTATCGGGGATCCATAGAAGCCCGAGTAAATCAGGCCTCCAAAAAGTTGGGCGTCTTGTACAGGGCTAGGAGATTCTTCAACAGTGACCAGCTGCTGACCCTGTACAAGTCTCAAGTCCACCCAACTATTGAATTTGGGAGCCACCTTTGGGCTGGTGCCCCAAAATAAACCTGCTTGAATCTGTGCAAAGGAGAGCGATCCGTCTGATTGACAATCCGTTGTTAACAGACCGATTGCCTTCTCTAATGCATAGACGCAATGCAGGCATGCTGTGTCTGTTATACAGATATTTTAATGGAGCCTGCTCCAAGGAGCTAGCAGCATTGATTCCTGATAAGCCGGTGCACGAAAACGGACACGAACTGAACACCCGTTCACGGTTGACGTTGGCTTCATGAGAACGGGCCGTTTTTAAGACTCGTTTTTGTGTAAGTCGGCTCGTATGTGGAACGAGCTACCGGAATCTGTTTTTCCTCCCTCTTATAATCCGGTTTTATAATCCGAACCTCTTCAAGGCCCGCATTAACAAATCCCTTCCTACAGCCCCTACCTTATTCCGCCTCACAACGCCGCCCAACCGGGTGGTGACATAGTTCCCCTGTCTGTACACTGCACAGGCAGGGACACTCTTGTGAAGTGTCACATAAAAAAAAAATTCATATGTTTACGTAAAATAATATCTGTAAAAAAAACATCCGTTACGGCCAGACCGACTCCGAGGTGATTTCGTTCCGTATTGCCAATATGGATACAAAACACTCAAATGGATAATTTTTTTAAAAATAACTTTTGGGTAACTAGCAAAATATTATAATTCTTCAATAACCTATAATGTATATTGTTATTTAACTTCTATTTCGACAAATAAATATACAGCAAAGTGATGTAGCGTAGTATATCAAATTGTGTCGGTGCACTAGTGTTGTCTTTTCCCGAGTTATTGATATATTTTATTAGTTTTTTTTTGGTTTAGTGACTTATTTCGAGTATACCATACTTGCCGATCTTACTAAAATTAGACCAAATTCAATTTGTATACGTCAAGTACTATAATAATTTTAAATTTGGGAGGTGGTTATGGGTACCGCCGCCCCGGGAACCATTTATTGGATAACCTCTGTCATAGGTCACCCCAAGTGATTCGCTACGTTTGGTGACTTGAGCAGGGGTGCCCGGGTTCATGGGGGTGAGGATTGTCCGGGTCTTGGCGATATATGCATCGGTCCGCCAGTTGCGTGGCAGTCCGGATCGGGAGACCAGTCTAAACGCACGCTCAAGTCACGATGCGACTGAGATGAGTTAGCAACAAGAAGCCACCTGATTATTGTATGTGCGCGCTCAAGTTGAGACGCGACTTATTTGGACGAGTATTATAACAAAACCCTGTAGCAACCCGATACAGAATTTGGTCGTAACACGGACATGTACCTAGCATGAAAGTCAAAAAATCCTCAACTTACAATGAATAAAGAATTTTTTTTTAAATATATATATTTTTAAAAAGATGCCATTTGCGTGGTGATCTGTTATAACAAAACACAGTAGGAAAAGTTGCGCCGTTTAGTCATGACATTTTCTATTATTTTCGAGTTACATGGATATTTAAATACTTGTTCATTTTTACTCATGATCCGATTTTCAGAACCCCGACATGTCTGGAGGTAGAGTGGAAAAATTGAGGTTTCCTCCACACCATCCGATTTGCAGTGTGGTGATTGGCAAGGGTGATATGGCTTTCATGTCATTTTCAAAATTTCAACGAATGGCATTGGCGTTGGCTCTATTAACAAAACACAATAATAAGATTCGTAAAACAAAATAGTGAACAAAAAATTGCAATATTATATCGAAAATTGGTCACTTGCGATGTTTATGTGGTAAAAATTGGTCATTTTGGCCAAATAAATATCGCAAGGGAATTAAAACCTGTTGATTTCAGGAATTTTACTAAAATAAAAAATAAATATTTTATTTTAATACTTTTCCCTATCTCAAACAACTTGAATGGTTTAGTTAAGTTTTGATAAACAAAAAAGTTAACTATCTGTCCAAACAAGTATTTTATATTATTTTTAATTGATTAATTTAGCAAAACGACACAAATTAATTTAATAAAATTTACTTGCGCACGCCGCGACCTGCGGATTCGTAGCCAAGAGCCTTACCCTTCAACCACGGAGGCAGTTCAAATGTACGCACCTACATATTTTAGTAGGTGTACCTATATGGGTAGTAAGATTTTTTTTAATTTTTAAAAGAAACACAAACATTCCCTGGTTACGAATAACCTAACATTTGAAAAACTCCTACTACCACCACACTAAGCGGAAGATATTGCTTGTGTTGTGATGGAGAACTTAGCCAGCCGAGGAATCGAACATGGGACGCCCGGGTGGGACCCAAACGCGATGCCCACTCAGCCACTGACCGGTCAAGTAAGTAAGAGCGATACAATTAATTAATAGTACATTATTTTGATGTATCTCACAAGGTTTAGCCAGCGTTAGCAATTTAAGCGACCGAAAATATATTTTAAATCACTTGATTACACAATGACTTTCCTCTACTTTTTATAAATATAATACATATTTATAAATTACGTGTGTAAACCTTTCGGAAAAAAATCTTTAAATGATAGTGAAAATTCTATCAAAATGCATTTCGCCGAGATTATACGCCGCCGCGTATAATCGGCGCGCCGAGACAAATACGGAGAAATAAGTCGGAAAGATACATGACACATGACGAAGGATGAAAGACGGGAGATGCGGGCGGGAGTAATAATAATAGGCGAGCGTAACATGCACACACACACTCTTAGTTGGGTGGGTACCTACACATCGATAGCGCGCTCGCTGAGCAGAGTGAAATAGCAAGTTATTTTTATAATACCTATTGTTCAAATTTCTCAGCGCCCGGGTTTCCTCTTAACAACACAAATTACTCAAATAAAAAATGTATTCACGTACCCAGGAATTTGAACCCGCGACCTTTGAATACGTAGTCAAGAGCCTTACCCTTCGACCACAGAGGCCGTCAAATTCATATCTTTATATGTTAACTGAATCTTTGTTGTTTCATTCTAACTGTTCATTATTCATTTAAGAAAACCATTATTTGTCGAAGTGAATAACTTACAGTTACAAAAATTGATATATTTGCAGGTATATAATAGTAGCAGAAATGTAATTTAATATTTTCTGAGTAGAATCTGAAATGTAACTGAATAGAATCTTAAATGTAAATGAATAGAATCTGAAATGTAATGTAACTGAATAGAACCTACATAGTTTGAATTTAAAATTGATATTTAAAAAATGAAAATAGTGATTTCAACAAAGATAACTAGTAGCTTTGAACAGCAGTCTTCTTGTCAAAAAATTATGTAATTTTTTTCTTATTATTTATAAATCTAATCTTAATTATAATTATTTTTTTCAAATGTCATAAGAAAATAAAATACTTTGTATACACTACTATTTAATCAAAAAGGATCAACAAGTTTGGAAACCAATGTTTTCTTCCTCATTATAAACATAATATTATATATCATCGAAAAAGAAGATAATACTTATAAATCTAAACGAAACACGAAACAGAACAAGACACAGAAAATTATTCGACTTAAATAACTCAATAAAGTGTTTTAAAACTTTATTTTTAAACTTACATAATACTATGTTTAAATATGAAGTATATTATTTTCATATAATTAAAATGACCCCTCAAAATAAATTTGCAATCATTAAAAAAATTATACAGTTAGTCCATAGAAACGTCACTATCTCAATGACAATTATTTTTTCTAAACATTACAATGAAATATATTTAATAGCTCAGTCAAAGTGAGCCACCTAGTCAAAGTAAATCTTGCTTTCATATTCAGTGGATGCAGCAGATTTTCAAAACCAGAAAAGAAACTTATACATAAACAAAAAAATTATAGATAAACGAAATATAAAACAACAAATCGCAGATAAATATTTTCATGTAACATAATAATTTGTATAGTAACCATTTGGTGCCTTAATTCTTCATTGTAATAAAATGTCTATGGTATACTTATCGGAACTACTTCACTATATGGTGTTTGAATTCTTATTGAACGAACAGCAACTGAATTGTAACAGTTAGATAAATCTAGGGTTATTTCACGTCGTAAAATCCATTTATTCAAATGTTTTTTTTCATAGATAAATAACTTTAGCTGCTTCTAACATAATAGTATAAGAGATATAATAAAATATTCATCACACCACCAAGCCACCGAGTCAATCAATAACTCAGTTTCCCGTGCAAACAACACATTCGCGTCAGATTCTACCAGGAGCACAGAAGTTTTGCGGGGTGCTCTGACGTCACATTAACCCGTCATACCGCGCAGTAGGTACATAATAAGATTCCCTTCACTCCGTAAAGACAATGTGTTTTGTTCTACTAAGCTCATTACGTATTACTGAATTAGAGGGATTTTAGGGGTGACTCAGTCAAGTGTGTCAAAATGGAAAAAAAATTTATCTAAAATTATGAATTTAAAAAATATATCCATAAACGCTGATTCAGAGTACTTATATAAGTTTTATTATGTATTATTCGTAGATTTTAAAAATAATCATTTATAAACAAATAAAATACCATCACATTAAGAGGAAGCCGCAAGCCGAAAATGTGTATATTCTTGGTATACCTTATTTCGTAGGTAATAGGCATTAAAATCGCTTGACAAACGGAGCCTAGAAACGTTCGATTTAAAGCAAAAAACTGTTTTTTATTTATTTTGTAAATAATTTTATAAGAAAGCAAAAAATTTAATCAAGTGAAACTTTTACAGATAATTTTAGCTATAATACTGTATTTTTAAAAATTTGTTTCCTTTATGCGTTCATACATTTATATTGAACTAATGTTTTTTTTTTGTAGTTCGCATTTATATTTTTTATTGAGTAATTTATTTATTTATTTGTATTCTACTCAAGCGAAGTGATAGGAAAACCTTTAATTTATGTAAAACATATTTTTTGGTATTAATAATGTACACCAATCCGTTATAAAGACTAATCAAAAGTGATTAGTGATTTGGCACTAAGCTTCGCCTTAAAACCCGTTCGTTTGACACAACTGAATCTGACGATTCTGACGTCACGATTCATGAATCTCATTTCATTCTAGTTTTGTATTTTGAATTTGTGTGTATTTCAAAGATTTTATTAAACAACGCCAATAATTACTTATTTTTACGACACCTATAATAGCAAAAAATATACTGGTATTTAAGTTAGAAGGTTATTATTGATAAAAATACAATTTCCTACTCTCGTGATGGTGTAGCGAAATTTCTATTGCGTTGTAAGTTAGCGTTTTGTAACACATTCGAAGGACCAGTCCCAAAACTTAGTCAAATTCCATTATAATAAGTAGACAAATAATTACTACGCGTCCGCTAAACTCGATTAACAGTATTCCTCAATATATTAAATCCGGACTTGTGGAACATAAAATAAGACCAGATAGGAATGTGGCAGAAATCGTACTCACCCGATTGCAATTGGGGCCACTGAGTAGGTCAGTTTCAAGCTACTTCACTGTGGCGATGGGTATGACCACAGACATATGAATATAATAGACGAGAAGTTAAGGACGACAAGTTAAGGACGAGGGGTTAAAACAAGTGTTGCGGGACGCAGAGAGGAAAGCTGACTGTGATTCGTCAATAAATCAATCTGACAGTAAATAGGCATCTCGCATTATAATATCACCATTTAGTTCTTAAAAGTAAAATCTGCTTTTGAATGAATAGACATTTTTACATGGGAGCGCAAATTACTCGCCCCGTTATGAACAAATTTGCGAAGTCCAAATTCGGCAAAATAAATTTCTTCTATTTTCGAATATATCGTTTACGTATTTAGTTAAAACACTTTTATAAATGTTCATAATTTACTTCCCAGCAACCAACCAGCTTTGTGTTCAGATGTATCTCGATGTGATAGTATATGTTTCTACAACTGATCCATATTATACGATGTGAATATGCTTAAAATAAAGTAAAATAATGCTTATATATGGAATTTAATACGACAATTGGGTTTATTCTCTTTTTCACATCTATTTTTACAAGTTTTCATAACACAAGTCACCATTTTGCCGTGTTATTTCGTAAAATGAACCGATGATGCCTCGACCATAGTTCGCACAAGAATGATGACGTCACGTTTTCTAAATTCACTTGAGGCCATACGCGAGCCCAGCCGGCTCCAATGGAACCGGTATGGGGAGTGGGGAATAATACGCTTTTTATCACTTAGGGCAGGTCTACTAATATACATATATTATGTCTATGGGTATGACTCATTTTATTAACCGCTTCATGCTTTTAAACGAATCACGCTCGCGCGCTAAATGCGTTCCAATTTCTGCTAGCCCGAGTGACGCTCGCCTGTTTCTAACTAACTATTTTTTACCAGTAACGCTCGTTAGCGATGTATTTTACTCAGTTTAAATTTGCCTGCAGTTGATATCGGTCGTGTTTTTGAGCTACTGATTTCGTTCTTATTTATATTTTAATTGAAAAATATAGAAATGTTGAGAAAATTTGAGTTCGCTGTTCGTTGTTCCTACTACGAGCTAAAATCGGAATAGTCAATATAAATAGGTATATGGTTCTTTGATGGGCTTCTCCCAATGTAGTCAAGTTCTGGAATATTGTTGGGTGTATCATTAAGATTTTTTTCTATTCAATATTTATTTTTGACATTTGACATTTTCAATATATCTTTGGTGAGACATTTATCTTTTGGATTTTGTTAATTTTTTTGATCCTGGAAAACTTGTTTTTTCTGTTAAAAATCAGAAATAAGTTTTCTGAAAAAAATCGACTGCAAAAATAGGTCGGAAAATATTAGGAAATATTTTTAATACTTTGTGAAGTTTGGGAATTTCCATTTTTTTATGAAAAATTTTTTTCAAGAAATTTTGAAAAAAGAAACTTTATCTCGGAAATTGGGTTGGAAATTTTAATAAAACCATTTATCTTTTGATATTACATGAAGTTTTCGTCTTTTTCATATTTCAATTTTTTATAAAAACACACAGACAAATTTCACATAATATTTTTTTGACATTATGTGAAGTACAATATTGGAAAAAATTTTATTTCTGAAATAAATTCTTCGGCATAGCTGGAAAATGGACTGGGAAATTTTTATTTATCTTTTTGATATTATATGAAGTTGGGAAATTTTTATTTTAATGAAAAAAATTCTTCCGAGAAAATTAAATAAAAAAACGGAGATAATTTTACTGAGGAAATTTTTATAAAAATATTCATGGAAAATGTCAATTTTGCAAATTATCATTTATCTAAAAAAATCTTCCGGGAAAAAAGGTAAATTGTGTAAAAGTTTTTGAAATTAACAAGTTCTAAATGTTATTAAATGTTTTTGAGATTTTCTCATCGGGTATGCTGTTTGAAAACTTCAACGGTTCTTTTTAAAAATAACAGAAGGCACCACTTCCGTCTACAAAAATAAAAAATGTTCAGGATTTGACATATTAATACAGAATCAGATTATGGCACATGTGATATCGGTGTGGCCTGAAGACAGCTTGAAAAAAGAATTGCCATTGAGATTATGACATTTCTTTGGAGAAATTGTAGATATAATTCCTTATTTGAAAAAAAAATCACACTATGTATATAGTTTATAAGTACCTACTTACAAATCTTGGTTTAGATTTATTAAATAAAATAACATAAGAAACATAACTTTTTGGACGCGAGTTCTACTGTTCACAGAACTACTAGTTAGTGATCTTTCAAGTTATCTCTGATAATAATAATAATATAAATTTGTATCTGTTCAAACTTTGTATAAAAAACTATTTAACATGGAGCCTTGCTGTCGTAAAAAATGAACAGCTTTTTGTCCTGTAAATTCAAGGTCGACGTGCAAAATTATAGGTAATTTTTTCAAGTTGTCCTGTTTTTTTTATCTAAATCGAACGTGAACAAATGCTTCAAAAGCAAATTAAGGTTATATTCATCATGAAATTTTAAAAGATTTGCCATTTTTTCGGAATGAGAAAATGTGCATTATTATCTAGCCTCTGTTTTAAGCGTGTCTACCCCGATACATCCCCTCCGCCCGCATCGAAACAGCATTAGGTGAGACAATTTGCAAAGAAACGTGTAGGGCGTGTGTCTGAGTGTGTATGTATTGTGTACACACTTTGCACTTGTGTTTGTCTAAATCAGAAGCCTGACAAGCGTGAAACAAGGTATTTTTTTTCTATCATGGTTTTATTTAAGGTTCTGTTGAGTATTTTTAAATTATACGGCGTCATTGGTAGAAATATCTAACAGCAGAATTTTTTTAATAATCTTTTTCAATGTTATTATGTGAAATATGAGCGGAATTAATGTATGCGTTATTAATAGGGCTGACGGTTCTTGACGGCTACACCAAAACTAAACGCCGAAAACTACAATAATTTAATGATTTTTTTATGTGATTGCAATCCGTTGCTAATATCGGGGAAGCCATCAAATGGACCACCCGTTTCTGCGCAGAGTGAAGACTATTGTGGGGTTCCAGACTAGAGGTGGCTACCAAATTGAACTGTGGGTTGCACTTGCGATTTGTACAAGGTCTGCAGTAAATTTGAAGGATATCCACAATATATACATTTTTTATGTGAATACCGCACAAGAGTTCCAACTGCTCCCAACCGTCTGGAGCCCGTGGGATTATGGCATCCCCAATCAGGGTATGTCGGTAGGCTGAAGGTAGTGTGAAGGGGAAGGAGATGGAGAAGAGGAAAAAGGGGAAGTACCGGGTTATTTAGATTTTTTTTTATTATAGCGACTATTTAAACATTGTACATAGAAAAAATGATGTTAAATATATGTTTAGTAAATTGTATTTCTTAGTCCTCCTCACAAGGGTGGCCTTTACTAAATTAAATTAATGCGGACTAAATTTATTCATTTCTGTTTTATTAGTTTTCCATATCGTTTTTTTCATAAATCTACTTCAGCCAGATTTTTTTCTTGATTTGTAACCATTCAAATTTTGTATTCGCTTTATATCATGGGAAATGATAAATATAATTTCTTTGTCTGAATGTGGTTTTATGACCTGGAATATTTTTTATGTCATTATGATTTGACTTTGTTTGATGAATACGCAGAATTGTAGAGGATTCAGTATTTTTTAATAGTTTCTATAGTATATTTTTGGCATCTATTCCTTGTACATTTGGTAAATCAAAACTATTGCAAATTTAAATCGAAGGTGTTCTTATGGGTACTTTTAGTATGGTCTATATGATTCCTTTTTGAAATGTGTTCAAGTTATGTATATACTTAGATACAACAGATCCCCATCCTAAAATTCCACATTCAATACGAGAATGACATAACGCGTAACATATTTTTTTATGTCCTTTTTATTTACCACATTTCTTAGATTTTTAAAGAAATATATAAGTTTTTCCATCAGTAAGTTTTCAATCTGGTCACCAAAAAAGGGTAAAGCCATTTCAAGCAACGCTTTAAACAGTGTTCTTACAAAAGGGCTATATTGAGAGTATCATACAACGTGCCACAAATCAACTATATATTACTTTAAAGAGTTAATCATGATGTAAAACAAATTAATCAAATAAAATTTATTTGTGCACACCGGGGTGTGAACTCGCAACTTCCGGATTGCTAGTCGAGAACCTTTCCCCTCGATTACAGAGATCTAAACATTTCACTGAAAGTAATTAATATTCTGAAATATCAACCCTAAGAGGATTCAAACGCGCAACTCGTTACCACCTTGACATATTTAAGCCCCCGCAAAACCAATTTCTATCGATTTATAACAAGTTTCTAGTTAAATATTAAAATTTTTAAGTTGGTGTTATTTTTGAAGATAATATTTATACATTTTTTATGCCGAAACGGTGAAATTCTCGAAAAAATCGCAAAGTAAGCTCCGAAGATTATTAAAAAAAAAAATTGTTTTTTTTTAATTTAATATGGCATGAAAAAAATCACAGTGTATCCTTAAATACAACTAAAGCATTTTTCTGGGTGTTTGACCCTTTGGAGACTGCAGCAAGAGAGGTGGGCTTGCAAATCAATGAGAACAAAACTAAAATCATGATGCAAACCAGAACCCTACACCGCAGAATAAAAGATAAAGTGAATTTTAAAAACTCCTATAACTTTGAAGTGGTCGAAGAGTTTGCCTACCTGGGCTCCATCATAACGCAGGACAACGAAGACCCAGTAGAAGTAAGAAAGCGCATCACAGCCGCTAACAACACTTACTTCGCGTTGCTGCCAGTGTTCAAATCCCGAAACGTCAAAGGAAAAAGGAAAACCAAAATAACCCTGTATAAAACAATTATTAGAACGGTCTTGGCCTATGACATGTGCACCGAATGCCAAGCACACGTGTACCAAAGAAGGTTCTAACAGGACACCCGGGAGGCAAACGAAAGGCGGGCAGGCCTAGGCTGAGATGGGAGGACGATGTCAGGAAAGATGCCAGAGGACTACTCCATGTTGCAGATTGGAAGACGACGGCCGAGGACAGATGGCGGTGGAGGCTCATGTTAAAGGAGGCCAAGGCTTGAAATGGGCTGTAGCGCCATTGAAGAAGAAGAAGAAGAAGAAAGCATTTTTCAAGAGATTTGTGCTCTATTTCAGACGAGTAGTATTTTATTAAATATTTTCACAATATTCGCTTGATTATTATCGTTTTTTAATATTAGCGCGCTTCCTCTAACTTTCGTATTTACATTTAAAACCATCTTTGAAGGCCTTAAAGACACACTTTATCACAATCTACACATCTGCCCTAACGATGGACACTGTAATGCTCTCCGAAACGTTGGCTAAAGTAGGAGGAAGCCAACAAGGTATAATGACACACACATTAATCATGATATTGTAATATTTACTTCATAATTCCTTTACACATCTTTTAAGTTTGTCTTTTGCTTTCCTTCTTATTACTCACACCTACCACCTACTTACCTAAGTAAAACCTTCTTATTCCAGATACTATAATGATATCCGTTCGTATGAAAAAAATGTGTACTAATTATTAAATGGCTTTTAATTTTTTTTATTGATTCTATAAAAAAGTGGTTAAACTAACTTAACTGCAATGTATTGCAATTTCTGAGAGATACGCATATGACCGATTATCACCAAACGTTAATAGAATACATTGTCATCGACAACAAGTCTATCTGCCGAGTTTCAGCTTGATCGGATATCGGGAAGTGGGTTAATTTCCGCTTACAATATTTACATTCATTCATTTTGGAAAACAAAAGTGAAATGAAAATATTTGTATTTAAAAAACACTTTTTAAAGCTTAATCAGTTTTATATTTTATTTACACATGAACTTTATAAATGAAGCCAAAATTTATACAAATAAAAAATGTTATTTATTTCTTAAACGTACTGTGAACTCATGGCTTATTGATGTATTATGAAGCGATTTGTGAACCTTGACCCCAAGTGAGTCAAGAAAGTTCACTGTCAGGGGCGTAATAACAAATCGGCCGTCCCGCGGGAAACGAACACGTAGCAAAAACAAACGTTACTCAAGCAATAACAGTTTGTTTACAAACATAAATTCCAATAAAACCTACAGATTTGAGTGTGAACTTATTTACTATATGGCAGTTGATTGAGTATTGCATTCGTGGTTCATATTATATCACGAATTAACTTCAAATAGTTGATTTTTTTCTCTTATTTTACCTAGAATGCATGTTCTGGTTTTAGTCTTTCCTGGTCTGACTTGTTCACATGCTTTTGAACTTATTAAAAATGGAATTAATATTAGATTAGAATGGTAAAATAAGTCGGGGCACACGGGGAAGACATGACACGAATGGTATCACACTTAGTACTTTCTTTAGAACAGTGTAATTACAGAAATTTCTACTTCACTAACCTAATCTTATATAAATAAGAAAGAAGGTTTTCGGATTGCCAGCGTAATTTCTTCAAAGATATCAATAATAATTAATCAAATATATTAATAATAATATAAACACGATCGGCTTAAACCCGCCCGTTTTTCTATTTTATTTTATTTGTGTAGGAATATTTAAATTTCAATTTACATAAATGTGTATGTATTTACTATTTAGATTTACATGTAGGTTTGGTTAATTTTTGACTTGAGTATAGTTAAACTTGTGTAAGTAAAGTTAGACTTAGATGTAGTTAGTCATTAGCTAGTGATAAATATATTCTACTGATTGAAAACAATTACAAAACCCACTGCTAGTTTAGTTAAAAGTATAAATATTATAACAGTATCAGGTGAAAGAGATTTCTGTGTTATGTCGTAACATAGGTATGTATATATGGTGACCGGATAAATCATCACAATGATAATTCATCACATCTTTAAAAAGTTATATAAAGTCATGGAAATTTATGAAACAAAAACTTTATTAACTAGGTTAAGTAGGTTAGGTTGGGTTAGGTTAGGTTATAAAAAAAAATTCATTGTATCTAATGACTTTATATAGCTTTTTAAAAGTGTGTTGAATTGTCAATATGTTTAGTTATCATGGATCCGTATATATATATATATAGTTCGCATCTTTAAAATCCTCAATTCCATTGAACATAGGTATGTATATTTGTATAGTTCATAGGTATCTTTAAAATCCTCAATACCATTGAACATAGGTATGTATATATGTATAGATCATATCTTTAAAATCCTCAATGCCATAGAACCCATGCGAAACTCTTGTGTGGCATAAATTCTGCGCCCAAAGTGCAATATTCACCCAAAAACCATTAAAATTGATTACACAACATATGAATTTTTCATGAGCCTTTAAATATATCCTTTTATTTCCATTATTAATGTTGCCAGTGTGAAAGGGCGCGTGGGAATCCCCTCGATGAAAAATGCATAAAAAGTGTTGCCAGCTAAGTGGAATTGATGGCGTTATTTTGCCGCCTTTTTCCACGGTCAAAGGGTATTTTCGTGTCTGGCAACATCAGCTTTCAGCGCAATTGAGATTAATTCTGTCGAATCTTTCAGACCTTTATTTACTACTTGCTATCTAGTTTCTTTTATCAACTTGTCAATGTTTTTTTTACTTTAACCGTTTCTTTTAATTTATTTTTAGACTAATTTTGTTTTCCATGTAAATACTGTTATATTGTAGTGAAATAAGAACACGATTATACTTGTCTTGAGTTTAATAAATAAACCATTCTTATTGACAATCGTTTAACAAGTGCTTGACAGGAATAAGTTCCGAAGCAAAGACAATCTTAGGCATTATTTCGCATATTTCTGCATCACGTGTTAATCAATATTCCCAAGAAAATCTGTTTTGAAGGTACATCTGCCAGTAACTAATATGTTTCTACATTTTTTCCCTCTCCTTTTGAAGATTGCCTACCATCCGGACCAACTGCAAAGATTCCTACATTATATTCATTGATACGTGCAGTACTTTTAGTAGAAAATTGAAGGCTGTTCACATATTTATAATACAAAAAATAACGAGAGCTTCTATGTACATTGTTTAAACATTGCACATTTTTATTTTTTGGAATAACTCAATAAGTATAAACGTAAATTGTAATATTTAAGTATTGAAGAAGTAGAATTTGAGGTTTTATTCATTAAACTATTCCAAAAAATAATTTACATCCTAGACTTGTAGATAAAGTCAACAGATGTCGCACATTAAAATAAAAATAATATATATTTATCTAAGACACTGTCTAGATTGTATTTAGTTCAGTCAAATCGCTGTATTTTTTTTAATTTATGTTCTTGTTATTTTTAATATTTCTTTCTCATGTTTCAAAACTGTCATTAAAATTGTACCACCCACATGTAAAAGCCCTCTGGGCGTTAAATAAATGAATAAATAAATAAATAAAATGAGTTGAATCTTGCGTTCATCCATAAAGATAGCAGCCAATAAAAATGTGCGGTGAGAAAAATGAAGGCAATGTCAGTAGTTCTTATACAGTTAAATATGACCGAAGGAGATAGGGTCTCATTAGCTCAGTTGGTAGAGCGGTACCCCGGCAAGGCAAGGGTCCTAGGTTTGAGTTCTAGGTGTGACCGTATCTTTTTCTGATTTTTCTGATTCTGATTCGTTTAGAAATTGCTAATATTTTCTTCAATAATTAAATTGTACATTTGTTTACTTATCCTATTATCTCTGTGTAACACTTTTATTAATTCATTTTTCCCCCTTGTAATTCCTTCCAATAAATATTGTCAATCTTTGATAAATAGTTAGGAAGCAGGCGAATTCTCAGGTTAATGTTTTGATACTTATTGAATTTTTGTTTTCTCCTATAGAACGAGAAGAAAATTTTGTGGAACTTCACTCAAACCAGTCTCGTTATTTTTGAGTTTTGAAATCATGAGGTGCGGCGTATTCCTATAATCTTCGCTTTGTTAATTCATCACTTTTTCTTTATATCGGAAGATGGCTATCATCAAAGAAACCTGCAACTTGCAGCAGCTCAGTAGAGCGGCACATGTCAGGTAGGTACGGTGTCTTAGTCTACCGTGTCTTTAATCAATCTTTAGATTTATCAGTTGTGTAATTTTGTATTTTTCTATTGAAGTAAATTTTTTGTTTAACGATAGGTATGCTTTGTAATACACACATTGAAAAAAATTAATGAAACATTGTCTTATGTAAATTATCAAGATGTCTTTTAGCACAATAAAAATCTAAAAACTAGTTTTTCAACACCTGTGATAATAACAATGTAAATTGAAATGTGTTTTTCTAAAGTCACGTAGTTCTGACAAATTTCACCGGTTTTTAATCCAATTGTTTTGATTTCTATCAACATGTTAAATTTCATGGATTCTTCCTTACCTCTTATGTATTTAACACCTTATTCGTTTCACAGGTACAGTTGCTAAAGTACAACAGATAACCCAGAAACATCGAGAAACAAAATAAAGACATGGCGTGTGAATGTTAATAGTCACACCGAAACCAAAATTATTGGTTCCAAAATTTTGATTACAAAAATCATTATCAAAAAGAATGTAAATTATCTCGCAGTCAAAGAATCCAAAGAACCATTGTTTTTTATCTTTTTTGGTCTTCAAGGACCTTATTTGTCTCCAGAGGTATTATTTTTGAGAGGTGAGGCAACGGAATCAGTAGGAGAGTTTGCATATGAAATTTCTCATTTTTGGGTCGAATTGTACGACCAAATATATAAGACTTAATGCCCTGAGACTATGCAAACTTTTATCTAGAAGGTGATGTCTGGAAGTGAACTGGTAACTAAACTAAACAGCCTACTCAAACATAAACCCACCTTTTTACATTGTAAACCATCAATGTATAATATAACAGTATGTTTACAATGTGCGTACCTCTAAAACTCAGAAACGAGTCCCGGTACGACCAAGGGAGTTATACGATGTGGTAGCCGTTCCGTTTTTACCTGAAAGACGTGCCGTGGAAGATATAAGGGCTGGAATTTTCGCCCTCTAGAAATTTCTAGAACGGTTCAGAACATTCGAGAGTATTCGAAAGCACTCCACAACATTCCAGAACTTCCCGGAACATTTTAGAATATTCAGGAATAGTTTGGAACGTTCGGGAACATCTATATAAAAATTCAGCCTGATTCTGTTTCTGTTTGCAAAACTCGAAAAGTAGTCGACCGCCATTGGCGAAAATTTAAAGGTTTGTTGTTATTAGTGCCAGGAGTTTTTAGAGATGTTTAAATGGTAGAAGAAGTACCGAGTCGAATTAAAGTCCAGGTAATATTATTTTTTAATAATAACATTGTTGTATACATTGGTGAATGATGGAAGAAGTCAGAGGCGCCTGAGAAAGACATTAACAATAGCGAAGCATTGATGAAGGAATCCAGAAATTTCTTTATTTTTATTTTTTTTGTAGAGACAAACAGCTTATACATAAAATATAAATATATACATGTTAATTACAGTCAAGTCAAAAAAGTCTCCTATATTAAAATTGATTGGAAATGGAGTTTTATTGCAAAAAAAAAAAATATATAAATATATTATAGGTGAGGAGGGGAGGAATAGGAATTTAGGATGAGGATAGGAGATGCTCTGGATACAAATTTTCGATTGTACTTGTTACTTCTAATCGATATTTGTGAAGTGTATTGCTAAAAATGTCTATGTTTTGAAATTAAGTATTATATTGGGCACATATACGTGGAATTGGTGATTTTTTCTAAAGTTAGTTCTATATGTAGGTAAATGAAACAAATGGGATTGCCGTGTTAATCTTGTTGGAATATGAATATTTATTAAATTGGTTAGCTCTGGTGAGTCGAAGCCATTGTTAAGAATTTTAAATAATAAGATTTGGTCAAAAATCAAACGTTATGAAAAGAAGAGTGTCTGTGGCGGGCGGGTGGATTTGATTTGTATACATATCTACAGTTTTAGATCAAGACTGATGAAATTTTGAACACTTTACCTTCAAAAAAAGAAGAAGGTCACTGTCTACATCTGAGTTAAAAAAAAACTATAGCCTGGGCAACGCCGGGGGCTTTGGCAAGTTTTTTCATGCTCCTAGTGTCCATGGGAATACACATATTCTAGGGTTTAAAAATACGCTGTATAATACTTGACAATCTAGTTTTTTTCATGCTACCAGTGTCAATGGTACTACACATATTCTAGGGTTTAAAAATTCACAACAAAAAAAAAATTTTTGGACAGTTGCAATTTAGATTTCGGTGAAAAGATTTATGGGTGACCCTCCCATATTTCTTAGAAAACAGTTTAAGTAATAATATTCCTAAAGACAGGTACACAATATTATTATAGTCCACCTCTTATTTTATCTCATATGTCTTATTATTTGTTATTTTAGAATCTGCCAATAGTGTTCACACGTTAGCAGGTTGGCGCAAACGTTGGCCCAATTCACTGACACAACGTGTACTGGGATCTTTGTATTATATTTCTCAGTCCCACTAAAAACATAAATTTGATGAAATAAATATTCAGCCACATGATTTTCTACAGATTATTCTATTGCATTTCAATGGGTGCATATGATATCACAATTTTCAGCTCACTGTGTCTTCTCCATCATGGTAATAATGATTCTTTGCAATTTTCTGTTCAAAAACAACAAAGAACGTTCACTCTTAAAAAAATTAAACGTTTAAAATTATTACGCTTTGAGTATCTCCAACCAAAAAAAATCAATCCCAACGGTACAGTTCCAATACGAACTCAAATTTTGATTTCACAATAGAGTCATAAAATATTTGATACGTTCAAAGGAAATTAACTATCTCACAAAAATTCAAAAACCTTTCTTGTCAGATATAAAAAAATATTTCTAAGAATAATTTATTTGAAACGTGAATGAAATGTAATAACGTGAACTACCGATTTGCTTCTACAAATAAATTAGTTACGTAACCTTATAATTTCTTTTTCTCAGTTGGAATCCGCATTGAATCACTTACGTGCGCTGTATGTTAAGTCACAGAATAACAATTCATTGGAGTCAGCGATGCGCTAAATTTCCTAGGCATAATGCTAAAATAACTTTCCAACAAAATTATTCGTTACAAATTATTACCAGTAAATAATAATATACATAAATACATATATATCTACATAATTACATCCCGAGCTCTCAGAAATGTTCTTGGTCTTCCATGGGACACACATGTCAAGGACATCTATTTAGTTTCCAGTATCCTTCCAATCACAGTCCTTCCCAAACACGAAATCATGACCACCACCCAATAAAATTATCCAACAATTAACCCACACTAACATCAAGCTACTTTACAATCAAAACATTCACAACCACAATACTCGGAATAACAATAAAATCCGCAACCCAATAACACACACTTAGAAATACGGAATAAAATCTCTTAACTATATTGCCTACACACTCTATAACTCTCTTCCAGATATGTATAAAAACCGCCAGTCTAATCAAAAAAATTAAAGTAAGGCTTTAAAATAATATTTTTTTAAACATAAAACGAAAATACGTAATTCTTGTCGTGTTGTACTTTGTATTGTTTCTCTCTCTCTTTTTTCTATCCCCTTTGTTTGTAATCCAGCATAATCTATTTTTACCAATGTATTAGTGGGTGAGTATCTTCTTCTAAATTCCTACCTTGGCTCTGTGCTTATGTGTATATGCATGTCTGTTTCCTTTTTGTATATTATTGTTTCTTCTACTTGACCTCCCTTTTTCTATTTGTGTACGGTTTTGTATGTGAAATTTAGAATTATGATATTTTTTATATTTGTACTGTTTCGTATGTGAAACTTACAATTTTGATACCAATGTAAAATTGTACATAGGTATTAACTCCCTATGTATTGTAAGATTTTATAAGTGTGCTAAAAAGAACATAATGAAAATTATAAATCCAAATTATCCTTGTTGGGTTACAACGCTGTATCCATATCTCATTTCGTACATAATTCATATCATAATACTTTTCGTCGGTTATTTTTTTTATGGTTTTTTTTCAAGAGGGAGGAGTTTAAATAGTTTTATAGAAAAATATTGTTGGTTTCTTAATACATTTTTTTTATTATTATTCATTATAGTTCTAACTAACTACATAAATATAAGCTACATAATTTTTGTTTTTTGTTTTTGGGGTGTTATGCCGTGTTGCGCTAACTCCTTCTTTAGCCAACGTTTCGGACAACATTGAAGTGTCCATCATCAGGGCAGATGTGTTAGTTATTGCAGATGTTTATTTTTATCAAAATAACACATCTGCCCTGATGATGGACACTGCAATGTTGTCCGAAACGTTGGCTAAAGAAGGAGTTAGCGCAACACGGCATAACACCCCAAAAACAAATAACAAAAATACTTTTGGCCCTGAAAATCTTAAATCATATAAGCTATATAATATTAATACACCTAAAAATAATAATTTTGCACAATAATACATAACATCTCATCCTAAAAAAAATATAACATATCACTAAATTAAAGACCGTTATAATTCTGTTCACTTATTTCAAGATTAAACAGTTGTTTTCATAAACTT
The DNA here is from genome assembly GCF_061612785.1 of Hesperophylax consimilis. NCBI lineage: Eukaryota > Metazoa > Arthropoda > Insecta > Trichoptera > Limnephilidae > Hesperophylax > Hesperophylax consimilis. Next base: position 8,879,702 of record NC_142856.1, on the reverse strand, counting down.
ACTTATTTTCTTCTCCGTTTTGGGGCTATCGGGAAGGAGATTGTAAACTTACTTATGTATTTGATTCTTCGTTTTGAAGCTATGGGGAAAAAGATTCTAAACTTACTTATTTGATTCTCTATTTTGAGGCTATCGGGAAGGAGATTGTAAACTTACTTATTCGATTCTCCGTTTTGAGGCTATGGGGAAGGAGATTATAAACTTACTTATTTGATTCTCTGTATTGAGGCTATCAGGAAGGAGATTGTTAACTTACTTATTTGGTTCTCCGTTTTGAGGCTATCGGTAGATCGTAAATGTGTATATTTTATATACCCTCGGTTAAACTGAGATGGTATGTTTGAGAAAAAATTATTTACCTGGCGCTAAATTTCATTGGTGCGAGTAGACATCAGACTCGCTTTCAGAGTTCGATGTTTGTAAAATTCTGTGTGCCAAAATGAGATATTATAATGTTTAATCTATGGATGATTTTGAATCTAAAAATCTAAAGTATGAAGCAGAAAATTGTTATTTTAAAAGCAGTAAAAAAATTGTGAAATTTTCACAGATTTGTATAGCATAATAATAATAATATTGGACATTTTTTATAGCGCCGCTTTTGTGAGTTATCACCTCAGTGGCGCTTTACAGTTGATGCAGGTATTACAAAAATTATAAATATTACCAAAATAAAGTGAAGTTAAGAAAAGTAAAATGAAGAACAGGAACAGGTGACATGAAGATAGAAGATGGAGACTCTGCAGCAAGAATCCTAGGTGGTGAAGAAACTGTACCAGCTGCTGCAGCGAGAGAGTCCACTAACAGTGCCAACACGAGGTTCGTCATCCGTTCATGTATGTGTCTGCTGCTAATAAATGGCTGACACAATATCCCCTCATAGCAATGTGCCAAGAAGTAATTAGGTTGTTATCGATATTCTCAGTCCAAATCTCGTGCGAAGCCGGGCACTATTGCTAATAAATAAATATATTATCATATTCGTTCATTATCCAATGATAGATAAATTAAGATATGAAGCGGCCTTTGAAACATGCTTACAAACTTTTTCATTGTGGAAACGCTTTTTTATAATAATTGATTGTTTTATTTGAACAATGACTTGTTAAACATTGCATGATGCATTAACACGTGTTTTTCGTTCACTCTCAGATGTAAGAACAGAAGATGAAGAATTCGCAATTATTATTCTAAAATTCTCTTATATTGTATGATTATTTCTTTCTCAATAAATACTTCAGTCTTTTCTCGAAGATTTTTTTTTATTTGAAAAATTCTAATAGAATTTAGTTTCTTTGTGTCCTCTGAAATTGTTGTTACCGTAGCTCGTGATCTCATGAGCTATTCCCTCTGGGAATTGATTGCTGAAATCAGCGTTGTAAGTAGAGAACTTATGGGGATCTTTCTTTTCTTCAATATTCTTTGAATTGTGGTGGTGTTTTCCGTAGGAGTATCCCTTGAATTCGTAGTATTCCTCTTTCTTTGGTTTTTCTTCTTTCTTTGGTTTTTCCTTGTGTTCTTCCTTATGTTCTTTGTGTTCCTTGTGGATGATGTGTTTGGTGATGGTGTGGGTGTGATGCTTCAAGTTGATGATGTATGGCACGTGGATGATGATCTTCTTGTGCTTGTGATGATGTCCACCTTCCACAGAGGAAGTTGCCAACACTGCTAGGGCTGCGACAAAGATCCACTGAAAACATAAATTAAATTAAATAACATTGTAATACTAAATAAACCTTTACTGAAGGAGATATGATAATGAAAGTAAAATGGCAGGAGATCGTAAGAGGAATGGCTGCGCGGTCTTTTTCACATAAACTTTAATTTATGTCTACAGATTGTTTAAGGATGAAAAAAAAAGAATAAGCAGTAATTGTTGATTGACGTACTGATACATATTGAATTATTTGGCGGGTTTGAAATAAGCCGACGTTGCTCAGTGGTCCAGAGCGACTGACCCGACATCAGAAGGCTCGGGTTCAATTCCCGTCGGCGGCATTTATTTTTACTCGGGAGGTATTTTCAATTTGATTATTGATATTACAGGCGATTAATTATTGCTTATAATAATTTATTATCCTTTGTGCTATTCGTAAAAACCTTGTCTTATAAACATTAATTTATCATAAAAAAATAATAATCATTTTAAAATTACCATTAACTCATTAAAAAATTCAAAAGTTGCCGCTGAAATCATGCAAAATTGTATTCTTTAATGGCCTGTTTCTCATAATTATATTCTTTAGTGGACTGTGTATCAATATTGTATTCTTTAGTGGACTGTGTATCATGATTGTATTCTTTAGTGGACTGTGCATCATTATTGTATTCTTTAGTGAACTGTGTATCATGATTGTATTCTTTAGTGGACTGTGTATGATAATAGCGTTCTTTAGTGGACTGTATATCATAATTTAAACCACAAATAAATAAAAATAGCTCATTAAAATAGGAACTATTAAGATATTAAGAAGATATTTTGACCTCAAATCCAAATTTAAGTTTATGATTCTTTCCTCATGTATGGAGGAACCATGCTTAGAACCAATATTACAGTTTTTTTTGTTGATTTGGTGTTTTTCTGATTTTGATCATTTCTATAAACATTAGTGGTCAGTGAAATTAACAATTGAAAGCAAATTGACCGGTCGGTGGCTGAGTTGACATCGCGTTTGGGTCCCACCCAGGCGTAGTGTGTTCAATTCCTCGGATGGCTAGTCATCCATCACAACACAAGCAACATTTTCCGCTTACTGAGGTGCTAGTAGGAGATTTTCGAATATTGTCAGGTAATTCGTAACCCGGGAATGTTATCTTTCTTTAAAAAAAAAAAAATTGGCAGCGACTAGATACAAATTGTCAAACAATTTCGGTAAAACCCTCATAACGTGCAGCAAATTTAATATATAAAAATTATATTCTATTAGTTTTTACCTTACTTTACACGACCATAAAAATGTTTTCTGTTTTAATATAATAAACTTAAAAAAACATTAATATTTTAATAAAAAAAACATGATTAATGCTTTTCATTTGATTGATTCAGATATTTCAAAGCATCATAGATGACATTTATGAAAATTATTTCTCTGATCAATTGTTTGATTTTTTTAAGTACATAAAAAAATCGTTAAATTTTCATAAATATTTTTTCTAAACTAATTTTATATTTCCATTTTATGCGTTAAAAATTTCCACTTATTTTCAATAATAAATTCACTTGTCCTGGATTGTACTTTGGCAAAACAAACAAAAAACAACACTGTTAAAAAATTCACAAGCGTAACTAGAAGATATTTTTCAATAATTAATTTTACTCACCGTAAGATGAGCGGCCATTTTTAAAAATTGAAAAAGAGTTGATGAAATGAACTGAACTGAGATAATCTGAATCCCTTGTACACTGGAAGTGATGTGATAACGATTATTCAAAGCGTGTTCACTATATATACGGAAAAACGAAAGTGAATTTCCCCGGCAAAAGAAGGGGAAAGTTTACCTGCCGTAAAATATTATTTTAATTTTCCACAGAATACACTAAACCTACGTTAGATAATCCACAATAAATTTTTAGTTGTATCGGAAATTTCTCTGAAATAATTCGCATTATTTTCCATCAATAATCATTATAACTCATACAAAAATGCTTTTACTAATTTGAAACTGAATTAATGAATTCTTACGTATGGATTACGAAACCTATGATGGTGTAATCGAAATAAGTCATGGTTTTATGAACTCGTCAAATGAAAATAATGGGCATGAAATTGAAAAGGAAAACATATCAATCGTAATAACTTTCATGTTGGTTATACGCACGTAATTAATCGGTGATTAAATCAATTACAGTAAACATTGTAAGTTTATATCGTTTTCTGCTTTAAAAAAAGAATAACACTAGTAGTGCCTCCCATACAAATGTTCCATTTAGCCCAATTGCTCAGAGCTCTGTCTCACTTACATTCGCCTGACATCATAGATCTCCAACTCAATTTTTTTTTGCATTAGTTCTTCACATCATATAATCTTTAGTGATGCTGTGTGGAGGGTCATTTTAAGAAAAAAAACGGAGAGTAAGTTCTGGGAAGGAAAAAGGTATGAAAGTTGGGTAGGAATCTCGGTGTAGAGTGATGGGTCGATAGAGTCATGCTGGAGAGGTCAAAGGTCTCCCTCAACCAGTATCTAGCGATCCGGCCTGCCATGCAGTTGGTGGGCAGACACATCTACCGCCAGGACCTAGATAAATCACACGCAGAACTATGGCAGAGATGTTGGTTATCCAATAAATGGTCCCCAAGGCGGCGGTGCACATATCCGCCCCACAATTTTTATTTTATTTTTATGAACATGCGTTCCGGATCGTGACAATACATTTGCACTTTACTAACATTTCATCAGAAAATCTATCAATTCATTTGTTAGAGGGCCTGCAATCCTGATTTTAACCTGATTACAAATAATTTGAAGATATTCTTCATAAATTAACATTTATTGCAATATAATACGTTAACAGAAAATAATTGTTTTTCAAATTGAAATTATTTACATTTAAAAAGGCGGTATGGACCTCTTTCTAAAGTATCCAGTTATTCAAATTCTTGGTGATCATCATCCATCCATCAAAGCCTGCAGTTCGTCAACCCATCTCATTTGCAAACTACCTCTTTTTCTATATTCCTACCAATGAAGGTCAACCAATGATATTAGGGTTCCAGTGACACAATAAATATTTTTCAGCTAAGCTTACTTTTTACAGCACCTCTGGGAACATATAGCTACTCGTGACACTGTTACGCTCGTTGGCAGTTGTTGGTTTATTGGTTATCGGTTTGTTTTGGTTCATTATACTATTCAATAATTCGCTGTCAAATAATGTTTCTCTGCAAATTAAAATAAAGCAATCGCACTGCAAAATATATTTGTCGATCTATTAGTATGTACAAAATGAGTTATTTTAATGTCAGGTATTTATCAGTGATGACTGATGATGACATTTTGAATAATTACATGGACCTAATAAGCCTGCGGTAATCATTTCCATAACCACCGCACTTTTAGGCACACATTATGGAAATTACACTTATACACTTTGTTTCAATAATTATTACATTAAATCACTATTTACATGTTATTTACGTTAATTAAGTAATGTATGCGTATTTAGATTGAAATGAAACTATCGCAAGTGTCATTCCATACAAAAGAAAAACTGTTTATAAGGTGAATTTCGAACTATGAATAAAAATGGAATTATAATGCATCTTTTACCATATAATATAAATCGTTGTTTCTAGTAGTAATTAAGTTGAAACGAAGTGTAATTTCCGTAATATATGCCAAGTAAAAGTGCTGCGGTAAGTGAAATATTGACCAAGCCTTTTTATGTTCATGTTTCATCATGATTCGTGTAAATAAATAAAGGGTATTTTCCTTAAGTTTGCAAAAAATTTTCGCTACACCTTGAAGATGTTATTTATTACACGTCGCGTCGTCGAAAATAAAACTGGATAGATATCCCCCTATTTACACGAAGGAAAACATTTTCCCATGCCGTCTTTGAGGATGCTGTGCGGAGAGTCTTTTTGAGGAGAGGAGGGATTGAAACCTATTTTACATACCAGATGGTTTTGATTGAGTATCATCTTTCATCAATTAATATCAGCAACATTCCTAATCGAACTCCACACAAATAAAAGTTTACAATTTAAGCGTTTACGTTAATTTCAGCCGGACAATTATTTACGTAAATGTCAAATTTTACATTTTTTATTTATTTTACGGTAACTGGAACCACTAGTTTGCGGCTAGCAAATATTAAGCGCCGAATTAGCAAGCTTAATTTTGTTAACGGATCCGCGTACTTAGCGAGCATTAAAATAGCAACTGATATACCGGCCTTAGTATTTACGTCAATCAAGTTCAATGCTACATTTGACGGCCTGCGTGGTCGAGGGGTAAGGCTCTCGACTAGCAAGCTGGAGGTCACTGGTTCAAATCCAGAAGTGCGCAAGTAAATTTTATTTGATTAATTTTTGTTATTTAACAATTACTTATTTAAAATAATATTCAGTATTTGTGCGGCACGTTCCAGAGTGGAAAATACTCTCAGAATCGCCCTGGTGTAAGACCACAATTCAGAATTGAAACTTTGCTTGAAATGGCTTTGGCCTTGTTTGGCGACGACATTTGAAAAGTAAGGCACTTCTCCACCTATCCTCTTCCCAACCTCCCAGCCTCACTACATTCCTGATTGGGAATGCCATAGTCTCACTGTTGGGAGCAGTTGGGACTCTTGTGTGGTTTAAAAAAACAAATAGTTAAGTCCTACGTATCGTGCAAAAAACATATTCTGCTAATAATTGTGTGATATGTGAGTAGGATGAAGTCAAATATTTTCAACTTATTCTTAATCGAGGAATGTTAATCATTTCTTTTTTTAGTTTTCTTTTATCAAAGGTAATAAAAACTTTAAAAAATTCGCCTAGTAATTACGTAAAGATTGGAACATATTCAATTTATTCAATATTTACATGTTCATTGTATGTTAGTATTCATATTAACTAGGTTATAATTGATACCGTCGGTAAAACACAAACGAGGCACGAACTGTAATCTTCTGCATATTTTCGATGCACTTCATTAAATTTCATCAAATATAATGCATGCATCGCACATACCATCATTATGAGATAATAAATAACTATCTTCGTATTACTTAAGAGTAAATCATTACACAATGAAGAATGATTGAATACCTTAATTGGGATGTACACAATGATCATTATAAATAATCGGTTTAGAACCTACAAGAGACATCAGATTTTTAAAAATTGGGTACCTTCATAATACGAGACAATACCCTGAAATAAAGCTAGAATCATAACGACATAGTGAAGCAGCCGTTCACAAATAGTGAAGCGCAGCCCTGAGGTGTATTGGAGAGATCTGCGCTTGAAATCTTAACGACATAAGTGATGAAGTCGTGTAAAAACAATAACAGACTCTTGGCCTGGCTTAATGGATGGACTAGAGTTGACTTTGGCCTAGCAGGCCTAGAGAATCGATCATTCCATGAGGTTTATTTTCATTATTTCTGATGAACGTATTACTAAAATCTCAAATGTTTCTAGAGGTATCTGGTGCTTATCGCTAATTTTATAGTTGATAAACGTTTTATAAAATTTTAAAACCGTTTTAGATAAAATATTTTTTATCGTAACGTCCTGTTTTTATTAATCTTAAATATAAATAACTTACATCCGTAAGGATCCCTTTAGAAACATTTGAGATTTTAGTAATACGTTCATCAGAAATTATTAAAATGTGAGCGTCGAGCAAACCGTTAACGCACTGACATATGTTCCTGAATTACCTCACCCAACTACCTGTCCCTTTCTGACAGTGCGGAGTACTTTGCAAAGTGACAATAAGGAAGTTGAGTGAAAAATATTTTGACTTATAAAAAATATGTTCATGTAGATCAAAAAATATCGATTCTAAATATATAAAAATATTTCTATATTATTATTCTTAGAATTAGTTAAACGTTCTTGAAAAAGCATTCAATAGCAATAGACTGTATACGCTCCACGATTGGTCGAAAGAATTCTGTCGTCACATGTGTCGTGACTTGTACGTACAACGGAACTACTATGGTGCATCTCTTTCTATTACATGAGAGATGGTCGGTTTAGATGAGAGAGGTGTATAGGCCAAAGGTTTATTTGGGTTTGTCAAATATATGTACGTATTTGTTATTATTATTATATGAAATGGATTTCTAAAGATACATATTCGTATAGTGCTTTATAATAATATGTTGTTTATTGCATAACTTAGATGTTTTTATTATTATACATGTCACATAGCATGTGATACACTTCAGGCCGCCGGCCGCTCAGAAAAGTCTCACAGTGAACTGGGCTGTAAACCGTTATTTTACTTTTGGTCTCTACTTTTCTGCGCGGTGGTCCTGAATTCGCGCGGGGAACGTCAACAAGTAGCGACGGCAATACCGTACCGGGCGTGAAAAGCAAATATTCTAACTTAAAATATTAATTTAACTATCAAATCTTAATCAATTTTCTTTTTTTTTAATAACATCAATTATAATAGACGGTTAACATTGGTAAAAAAATTACTAGAATTCCTTGTTGAAGAATTAAATTTTTTCCATACATAATGCTTAAGCGACGTGGTTTTCACAGTTCTAATGACGTCACACTACACCCCGCCTGTTACAGCTCGGATTCCGCTCGTTTTGGCGGGCTTAATAAAATTAAAACTTTGAGAATTAATTTAACTATGAAAACAAACTTAAAAAAAAAAAAAAATACCAGTATTTAAGTTTGAATGCGAACATTGATAAAAAAAAAATAAAAAAAATGGACTCAACTTCCTTATTGCATCAATTTATTGATACTTCGTCACTATTTAAGAAAACCTATGCAGTGTACACATTAAGTGTTCCCTCAGTATGTTTAATATAGAATCTATTACGGAAACATTGGGTAGTGATTAATCCCTCAGGGCCAAAATATCGATTCGCAGCAAAACGTATTTCAGAAGACTGTGAGTAAGTTTCCAATTCTAAGTAAATGTTAACAAGCTATTCCAAGTAGTTATCTATTTATTTATTTATACGCCTAAAAAGGCTTTTACATAAAATTGATACATAATGCAGTGTACATAGGAGAGTATCTGTATTATTTAGAAAATAACAGTTTGTGGATACACTTCATTACAAGTAGGTATAAAACAGATCTGCGAATACAAAAATATAAAACTGTGATTACAAGTATAATGAGAATATAATTAAAATAATAAAAAATAAAATATATCTAATATATACATATGAAACAATATTAGTAAAACATGTAAAAGTAACATAAAATAAAATAGAAACTAGAACAATACTACATACAAGACAAATTGTTTAAAATCCTAAATAATGGTCTGGACTCACCAGAACTTACCAATTTAATAAATCTTTATATTCCGTCTAGATCAACCCGACAATCTGATTTATTTTATCTACCCTCGTGTAGAACAAACATACGAAAAAATTCCCCGATTCCTCGTATATGTGCACAATATAATACAAAATTTTACAGCATTGACATTTGTGGTAATAATCTAAAGAAATATCGATATGAAGTAATGCTTACGATCGATTATTATGAGAGTATGGAATGTATCGGGAGCATCTCCTATCCTCTTCCTATTTTCCTCTTCCTCTCCCCTTCCTTTAACACCAAATTAATTTTAAGATATTAAAAATTCATTTCCAATGAACTTCAGCATAAGACACTTCTGTGGCTTGACTTCAGTTAACCTGTTTATTTATATCTATCATTGTATATTATTTAAAAGCTGTTTGTTTCTTACGAATAAATAAATTTTTTTTAAATCACTAAAACTACAGTTAAATACTTTTCGATAGGATTCAACAAAATGCTGGTATAGAGTACGGTTAATTGTATAAATGGTGTCATTAAATCCATCTATAGTACCCCCAAACTTGTTGCCTAGATCATGTATCCTATTGGTTAGTGAGTGTGTTGGTTGTGTATGTATTACAGAAGATTGTAACTTTTTTTTATACAAGTAGTAATGCGGAAATATTCGGTTCCGACATCGTGATAATGTATTAGTAATTTACTAAAAGTTTATCAGGAAACCTCATTCGTTAGGCCTGCAATTCCTTCTTCAACAGGATTATCAATAATTTGATTGTAAATAAATTAGCAATATTCATTTTTATCCGTGTATGTGGAAGATATGTGTAGTTTTACTTGTATGTCGTGTAATAACGTAAAGAAAAAAATCAGTTTAAACTGTCAGACATCTGTCAGATTTGCAAGTCAATCAAATTTGTTCTAAAATCAGCGATGCTTGGTGTTACCATCGTAGTGAAAAATAAAATTATTTCGTTACACTTCTAGAATTTATTGACGGACCTTACTAATAAATAGTTACTACAAATTTATGCATATTATGGGATCAAAACATGCATGTGTAGAGGAATGGGAATAAATAATAAAAATGAGTTCGTAATAACATTATATATATATTCGATGAGAAATAATTAATACTTTTTCCTGACTTAACCAATTACCCATGACATTAGCAGACCGTAGAATTTGAGGAAGTGAAGAAAAGTTCAAGAGGAAGTAATGTGATAAACAATACGACGTGTATTTCTTACATTGATGCAGTGGGGAATTTATTCATAAAAAATACATAGTCAATGAGGAGAAAGTAATTATACTCGGTTAAGCCTGGCTAATTTAAGACAACTCTTTGTTTAAGATTTTATAATTCTCAAGGCTGTTATAATGTGTTCATTGTAAGATAAATTAATTTTCATGATCAAGGTTGGCAATTTATTTAATTTATTTTGACTCCGCTAGGTTTTCAGAGGTTTTGATCGGGGGCTTCGCTGTGTTCAGGATGCTGTGTTTGAGATCTGTTTTAGAAAAGGAAGGATACATATATTTTTATTTATTTGATAATGTGAGCTTCACTGGATGGTTTTTAACTGCTAGTACAAATTATTACTCTTCTTATTTTGTACGGTATGGGGTGAGAACATCTATGACTACTAATTAGTCCAGGGCCTCAGGAATTGCCTTGTGGACCTCATTAATCCAACGGAGGAATGAATTCCATCGTCGTTCACACATCGTCGACTCGTTAAGGCCTCATATATGCATTGTATGGTTACAAGGGCTGTGGGATCATCTTATCATCTGGATGGAGGACCAAAATTTACCACACTCAGTGAAAACCAAAGAGGGAAGGAATTAACTTTTTTTCTTACGTTTGTGGTGTGGTACGCCACTACTCGAGTCGGACGGTGCCAAGTACTACTTAGTACACAGCGCCAAGCGCTAAGGTACCTAGGCCGTCATAGAACATACTAGAAATTTCGGCCGTTGCTAAGCGTTACGGGTGGCAATGTTTGTAGCCATAAAAATGTTCGGGAACGTTCTTAGGTGCAATTTGAATCGGATTGGCACCTTATATAAGCGACAGCGGGAAGGTACTCAGTCAGTCTACTACGCGCTACGTTTTAACGCGCTAATCAAAATAACTTACGTAATAAATATATTATAAAATATAATCACGGTTTACTTTCAACACCGAACTCATATTCAACCTTCGCAACACATTGAACTCCACGCAGAAGGTCCCGAGGAAAATAATTTTCATTTTTGGAAATTGGTTTTGAGGTTTTTTTAAGGAAATGAAGGAGTGGAAATTTTAGATAGTAAAAATAAAAGAAAAATGGGTAGGAATCTGGAGGTCGGTTTGTCCAAGAGTGATAGGTCTTGAGAATCACATTGGAGAGGTGAAGGAACCTCCCTCAACCGGCCTCTTCTGATTAAAGACTTATACAAGACCTAGACAAACTTCACCCCGCGAACCTAGACACCCTTGTTGTCACAAGTAGTGAACCACTTGGAGTAATCTATGGCAGAGGTGTCGGTTATCCAAATAATATCCCTAGATCGAAAAGAAGATAAGTACTCATTTTTTGACAGGAGTAAACTTGTCATTAATTGATCTGTTCATATTCTGATATTTAAAATATCTATAAATGTTTATTTGAAAGTTGTGTGTAATACATATAATTTTAATTCGTTCTTTCGAAAAATGTTTCACAATTTTTCAGTTACGTAATGAAAGGAATATGAAATGAACGCTTCAGAAATTCAAATCATGGGCGGTCAGGTAGTATAATATGTAATACGTAAAATACTGGATCTAATGAATTGTCTGAACCAATATTATCCACAAGCAATACCATGTTACTAGAAATAATATCGTTACAGTTAGTAGTTGAGAACTGATTGCATGCCAACACCAGATTAAGTATTGTTCAATACGTAGGTATACGGTTATACCTATATCTATATTTAATACTTAGCGGAATTCAGAAAAGCATAGACCATGTTTATATGATACAGAATTTCCAATAAGAGGTGTTATTTTTAATTGCCCCCTATTTCGGTAGATGTTACTTTTGAAGCTGTCATTTTTTAACATTTGACAAGTAGAAACTACGTCATTAATAAAAATGGAACGATACACGCTTCAACAACGCATTGAAATTATTAAAATTCACTTGAGTGAATCAAATGCAAATTATCTTGAGTGATGAGGCCATCAACAAGCAACATTGTCGCATCTGGGGCTCGGAAAACCCAAGAGTTACAATTGAAAAGCCTCTCTATTCTCAACGTGTGACTGTTAACTTTATGGTCCGGCGGAGTCGTTGGACCTTACTTTTTCGAAAATGAGGCTGGAGCAACAGTTACGGTGAATGGATTGCGCTATCGAGAGATGATTAATATTTTTTATGGCCGAATTTAGATGGTATTGATCTGGATAGCGTTTACATTCAAGAAGACGGCGCTACGTGCCACACAAGCAACGAAACCATTGATCTTTTATGATTGGATATCAAAATAACACCTTTTATTGGAAAACCCTGTAGTATATCTAATACTAAATATCTTATTTAACTCAGTTTTCATCTAACGCAGTACGCTTAAACTATCTGTGGGGTTTCATTAAGTTATAATGCTGCATGCAACATCAATTTCCTGGCTCGCCGGAAGTTGGGCGGGAAGTTACCGGAAGCGGATCCTGTTTTGCGTTACACTACATGTTTATGTTGACTGTGGGGCGGAGGTGGGGTACAGACTCCGATAGAAGCCTCTGCTGTTAACCTTCAGTATCCAAGATGGCGATCAGCTGGGCCTTACATTGCTTCCGTGTTTTTTTTTTAATTACATATTTTATTTTATTAGACACATTTATATGTTGATAAGACAACCAAATAAAACATACTTCAATGAGAGCAAAATTACTTCGTTATACAACTTTATAAGACAAATAAAGAAAACAAACTGCTCATTAATAAAACGAAAATGAGACCTGGGCTTGAAAAACACAAAAAAAGTAGTCTGTGGGTGGCTTTATTTGAAGGTTTTTTTCCATGATTGATAATGTTTTGAGAGGAAAATTTCTACAAGGCACCCTTACCCCAATTTTCTCAACCCCAACAATAAAATCCCTAAATGATATCGGAGGTGCAAATAATCCAAAATAGAACCATGCGTAACATTATTGGCTTGCCTTGGGATATACCTGTTAAAGATATTTACCGTCACGCACTTGTTTTGCCATTTAAGATGGTTCCTAGCTTTGAGATAACAAACACCATCTTAAATATTATTCAGTCTAACACCCACACAAATATGAAACTGAACTATAACAACGATGTTCACCAATATAATACACGACAACACAACAAACTACATATATCAAAAATACACTCAACAAAGTTCGGACTGAAATCATTAGAATAGATTGCCTACACTAACTTTAACAAATTGCCCGAAGAATTAAGACAGGTATATGCCTATAACAAATCTTGAAACGATATAATGAAATCCTATTTTTTCAAATTTTATTTGGAAAACGAGTCATAAGTAGGTACAAACTCTGTTCTGATAGCCGTCCTAATTATCTCCAAATACCAAACTTTGTACATCCAGAGATGATGGGCTTTTTTAATCTTCTCATGTATTTTGAATGAAAAACATCTTGTATTAGGTCTGTTTATTTTTGAGCCCGTACTTTTTAATGTATTTTCCTGATTTTGTTTTTATGCATTTCTATAGTCCATCATTGAGGATACTTTTTTAACTTTTTGACACCAACAGTACATAAATCAAATGAGTGATTATAATAATTCATAAAGTCTTATAAGACATTTTTTTGTGATATATCTGTAAAGTGATTATTCATAAAAAAAATATTGAAGACAATATTAGTGATTTTCGTTTAAAAATCACTAATATTGTCTTCAATATTTAAATATTACAATTTGAGGTTTTACTCAATTAAGTTATTCCGAAAAATTAATGATTATTCATATGTTGCTTCTGTGAAATGTTTTGTAAATGTTTTCTTCATACATTGTGTCTGCACATTGGGTTGGGTTGGGTCTAATTTTTCTGTACAAAACTCTTTTTTTAAATTTTTTTACTCTTCTATTTCAAAACTACCAATTGGCAATCCCTTAATGAGTTTGATAACTCATGGGAGTGCAACATCGTTTGTTGTATGTTTAAAAAAAAAAAAAAAAAACAGCAGAATTTTATACTTCTTGATGAAATTTTGAACACTTAACGTTCAAAATAAGTTTAAAATTGCTGTCTACATTTCAAAAAACCATGAGTATATCCCGGAAAATGCTGGAGACTTTAGTTAGTACAGGATAAAGATGAATCATGAACTCGAAAATCGTTACGAGAATTAGACTATTCTAAGATTTTGGAAGTGCGCTGGACATGCAGAAAAATTTCCAAATGACAAAACGTAGAAAAATATAACAGAGGCAAAGAGAAAGCTGTGAATGGACTGTGTAAAATAAGGTTGAACTAGAAAGGGAAGACTGAAAACTGGAAACCAAAGACGAGGGAGCGCAGCCAGCAAAAAACATTATATGGAAGTGGCCAATTGCACCCTGGGATGCAGCGCCGTCGTGTTTATGATGATGAGATAAGACAAAGAAACACCTATAAATATACAAAGAGATAAGTAATAAGCAGTAACGCTGGCGCGGCATCTTGGGATTACATGGAAGTTTTTTGATTCGGTGTTGGAAAGGTTAACCTCCGGGGTAAAATCACTATTGTTTAATGGGCCAATGAGCAACCATCTGTGACCGCTTTATAACATCAACTCACAAACTTATGTTCATAATAATTCTGAACTGTTTTTGAAAAGCATTTTGTTTTTTTTTTCATACCCCGCACATGAGGCATTTTAGTATCCATAAGAACTTTTGCGTGCACAAAAGTCTCAACTGACTGGAACCAGTTGGATGACTTGACAACCTCTATACAGGTGTATCGGCAAGTACCCGACAAACTTTAACCAGCTATTCCTTAGCACATTTGGAGTAAAAAATGTTATGGGCGCTTTGCTGTCCGGTAACATTTTTTTCCATTAAAAACAAAAAATAAATTTAAAAAAATCCACATTTCTCGTGTTCAACAGCTGTTATTAGCAAGTGTGTCAAAAAGTGTCCTCGCTCTTTCGTACACACTAAATAATAATAGTTAAAAATGAGACGAATGGTGCCGTGCCATTTCGTTGTGATTGTAAAAGCGCGCCAACGTAGGTACGTACGTACATTATTCAACGAAACTCGAACAAAATATTGCCAGACGGGTTTTCAAACTTTGACAAAGGATAAAACATTGGTGACAAGTTGTGAAAATATGAATAATTATTTTTTTATTAAAAAAAAATGTTACCAGACAGCAAAGTGCCCATAAGATTTTTTACTCCAAATGTGCCAAGGAATAGCTGGTTAAAGTTTGTCGGGTACGTGCCAATACACCCTATATAACCCGGTGTTTGCGTTCAACACCCGTGGGGAAGTTTCGTAATTATGTTAATTCAATTCAATTCGAAAAACATTTATTGCACAAAAATATAGAGTACAAAGGGTATAGCTTATAGGTACATCCTATTTATTTCAGATTATCCCAACAATTACATGTTAACAAAATATATGTAAATAAAAAAGTGGGTGTGTCAAGCCTACGCAAGACAGAAGTGAAACTTCTAGTATTCCTCTCTCTCTATTTTCATTTCATCATCTCTATTTTCTCTCTTAGGTTAGTTTGAAAATTAGAGGTTAAATAATTCAACGACGAAGCATGGATTTGCTTTTTCTAATATTTTCTTATAGATGAATGACGTTCGATTAATGTATAGTTCCAAAATTTTTCAATTTATTCACAAGTATACAATATTACATAAATAACAATATTACAATTAAAAATTACAAAGAAATTACAATGACAATGATGTGTTCATCACCTCTATCTCGTCACTACTCATTTTTAACACTGAAATTCTGTACCAAACCGTATGAACCACAATCAATTACGTATTTCACTCGTATTACACTCACGACGCAGTATACTAACCAAGCAGCTGATGCTTGGCGTGGCGCAGTTCGCTGGTGTCTGAGAGAGAGGAAAGAAGAGAAGAGAGAGAACGTTCGTGAGCGGCTCCCCCACCTCAACAAGCGCATATGGTGAGAGAGGGACAGTGAACGGTGAGCGGTGGTGGGGGTACCCGCATTTTCGTGTCGATCCTGACTCGTTTCACTTCAAAAATAAAATAAAACAGATGTATTTAATTTATTTAAGGTATTCATTTAAAGTGGAGTGATATTTGTTTAAAAGAAATGTTTTTAGTGATGATTTAAATTTGAGTATTGTCGGTTATTTGTTTGATACTATGTGGAAGGTTGTTATATATTTTAATGGGCATGTAGTGTGGTCCTTTTTGAAATATATATTTTTTTGCTTTTGGGATTAATAAGTTTTCTGTGAACCTTGTAGCGTGTTTATGTGTTGAATTTTTATTGTGAATTATTTCACAATCAGGTGATCTCTACCATTCAGGATTGAAATAACTTTAGCGATGTTTAGTAACTAGATCAGACTGTCTTACCAAACTTTTTCTTTTCCATCTAATTCCCGTTTTTTATCCCTTCAGCTGCATATAATGTACTGACTTAAATTGGGGATACCATAGTCCCACTGTGCAGTTTAAACTCTTGTGTGTGTTATTACCATAAAGAAAAAAAACGAAAAATTTGTCGTCACAACATTAGAACACGTCGCCACAACATTAAAATATGTCGCCACAACATTAAAATATGTCGTCACAACATTAAAATATGTCGTCACAACATTAAAATACGTCGTCACAACATTAAAATATGTCGTCACAACGTTAAAATATATCGTCACATAATTAAAATAATAATTTTAATATAGTTTTTCTTGCGTGTCTTAATGATACACAGCCTTACTAATAAACGTGTTTTAAATTTAACTTAACTGATAATTAACCCATGTCTTACCCCTCGACCACGTGGTATAAGACTCTCGACTAGCAATCTGAAGTTAAAATCCCGGCGTGCACAAGAAAATTTGATCCGTGCTATTTCACAATTTATTAATTTTAAATAATATAATTATTTATATTATATTTGCGGCACTTTCCAGAGTGTAAAATACTCCAATTTTGGCCCGGTGTAAGACCACCATTTTGAATTGAAACGTAGCTTGAAATGACTTTAGTCATGTTTGGTGACCATATCTGAATAGCCAGGTACTTCCCCACCTCCCTCCTCTCCATCGCCTTCTCCCCTACACCACCTTCAGCCACACAACTTGCCCCGATTGGGGATGGTGTAGTCTCACTGGCTTCAGACGGTTGGCAGCAGTTGGGACTCTTGTGCGGTATTCATATTTAAAAAAGATGGTCGTTTATCAATGTTAAATTAAAAACACCTTTATTAGTACGATTATATTTTATTTACGCTTACGCAGTAGTTAATAAGACTTATGCGACCCACCTGCTGAAAACTAATTGCTATTAATTTCCGTGTAACATTATATCGTCCCATTTCCGGTCGGGTGTCAAAAAGACTTTACGTTCAATTGCAAGGACACCTCCGACAGCCTTTCATGAAAACCAATTATTTTTTTTAATGTAAACAAAGGATAAGCTTTCAAAAAATTAAGTAATTTAGCGACCTTTTCTGATTAAAGGCCATTAAAATTTGAAACTGAAATTTATTTTCAATTCAGCTGAAACGTATTATAATTACTTTCATCCGCTTAAAACACAGAGTTAATTAAATAGGGTAGTCGGTCCACACCCCACAAGAGTCCCAACTGCTCTAAGGGTTGGTTGTTTCAGAGAATTTGAACAATTCATTAAATTTCGAGGTTGATTTTCAAGTTCTGTGAAGTTTCTATTCAAGTTCTGTTATTATGTTAAAAAATTGAAGTAATAGAAGTATAAGTATAAGTATAAGTATAAGTATAAGTATAAGTATAAGTATAAGTATAAGTATAAGTATAAGTATAAGTATAAGTATAAGTATAAGTATAAGTATAAGTATAAGTATAAGTATAAGTATAAGTATAAGTATAAGTATAAGTATAAGTATAAGTATAAGTATAAGTATAAGTATAAGTATAAGTATAAGTATAAGTATAAGTATAAGTATAAGTATAAGTATAAGTATAAGTATAAGTATAAGTAACTGAAGTAACAAAACTTTAATCAAACCTTCACCGAACTTGAAAATCAACTTTGAAATTTGATGAATTGTTCAAATTCTCTGAAACAATCCATCATAAGTCGGACTGTGACATTCCCAATGGGCTTTATTGTGAGACTAAGTACTCGCAGGGGAGGGAAGGAGATAAGTGAGAGGAAAGTGGGAAAGTACCTTACTATTCAGATCTGGTAATCAAACACGCATAAAGCAATGTTATATTCTGAATAGTGATCTTTCAGCAGGGCGAAACTGAGAGTATCTTCGACTCGGGGGACTTAATGCGGAAAAATCATGTTCCTTTATATTCGGGGGAGGTATGTTATGCGTCGAGTGAACTGTCACGTTCTAGCCAAACGTACTGGAACTAGCAACACAATGTGACAAGTGTTTTATATGTAGGTGTTACGGATTGCCATTAAATCAAATAATAATGGTTATAAAGTTATTTACAGTTAGTTCAACACTCTTAATTAAACTTGGTATTTTAACTAGAAGGGGTGATGCTATACGTAGTAATGCAAAATCATGTGTTTTTGGTTTGAAAACTTGGTCGCCTAGAAATGTTTCAGATGCTTTAATTAAATACTGCGAGTAGAATACATTTTGGCCTTTGAAATAATCGAGTATTTTTTAGATAAGTCTTTTTACAAGCCCAGAAAAAATAATGTATAAGGCCTATGAAAACTGTTTTAAAGTTCAAAATCTCCTACTTACGAACCCATTTTCGGTCATGATTTTATTGTATAATGTGGAAAATTAAGTTATTTATAAAATGATCGAAAAAAAATTAATATTTATGCCTGAACATCCACAAAATAAAATAAAAGGCACTTTTTGGCCATGTTATTTTCTTGCATAAATCAAAACAGGCGGATGGTGTTAAGCGGGAATTTAAACCTTATCGCCATCTACGTAAGGGTTATTGTTGATAGCGGCTCAATTTAAAATATTACACGACGTAGTGCATCGCCTTAACGAGCTGTTGTAGTATCGGCAGTCAGGAACGGAATGATTCTGTTCCGGCTAGTTGGGCCAATTGCGGTACTTGAGACATAACGTCCGTTATTAGAAGACGAGCCGCCAATAGAAATGCCTTCTCCTTTAAAATTTCAAAAGTTATTCTCATTTAATTGGCAGTAAGATAGTGAAATAATTAATCAAACACTTTCCTGGAGAAAGGTACTAGGCCGGCTTTAACATCATTCTATCCAAATGTTGCCTTTTTTCCTTTTTTTATACCATAATTGTTGATGCATACACATAAATTCTCTAGCCATTTCGTTCAACTACTTATGATAAAGTCAAAATGCTATTGACTTGCCTACCAATGGATAATGGACAATATCAGCGGGAACATAACACGTCAATCGGTTTAATTGTTGGCAGATGAATTATCTTAATGCGATCGGCGATTAATTTCATTAATTCACTTCATCAATTTAAGATATTATATATCCAGCTAACCCATTGGGCGCATATTGAAACCGTATTTCAAAATTAATTATAAAAACACCCTTATGTTATAGAACTTCCTTCCTCTTCTGGCGCTAGTAAAAATAGATTGTTAATGTACGTTTCTACATGTGTAAATAACATACATAATAACACACATATATGTGTGTCATTAAGATAGCATTATATAGCATTAAGTCACTAGATATAAGTCACTAGTTTTAAGTCAGCAGTTCTAGAATTAATTATTTAATACATATATTTGTACAGCGCCTAAGTGGTTTTTCACGAAAACGGTGATACATAAATTAGAAAAATATATTTATTATATGTTTTGAAACTGTTTTCGCAATGACCCAGAACACAGCACAAGAGAATTTCGATATAAGCGTTGTTGATCGATTATAGAGTTCGAATAGTTGGTTGATGTACGAACCACCATAAAATTGGAGTCGCTTTTTTCGCTTAGTATCTCATCTAATTATAATACATCTACGGCTAAAAAACCTTCTTTCCGAACTCGATAAAAACAAAATTAAACCACGATTTGGAAGGGTTGAAGCGGGGGATGAAAACGGGGGTTGGGATATCAAAAAAGATTATTCTAGGTCACGAGGGTGGCAGATAAAAGGAGGTTCTATCTTGCCGATATTTTTCCTTTTTTGAAAGAGATATTTTGGCTTTGATATGGGTAGGGTTCAGTGGGGGAAAATAATCAATCTGACAACTCCTATTTTATCTTTGCGACTTTCATATGCGTTACAGATATTTTTCAGATTTATCTGATACTTTGCGTTTGTCAATGTCATTGAACTTCGGCATATCATGAAGCAGTAATCTATTAATCATATTATAAGGTGCGGATGAGCAAACAACACTAAGGATGGATTTTTTTACAGAATTGGAACAATTCATCCAATTTCATGTTCTGTGAAGGTTTCCTTCAAGTTCTGTTATTATTTCAGTTTTGTGAAAGAACCGGCCAATAATGATTCATTAACAGAACTTGAAAATTGATGAATTGTTCAAATTCTATGTAAATACACGTGCTTCGTATTTTTTTATTATTTGAATGTGAAAAGTAAAATTCGTTGGTTACAATGTTTACACTCAGTTGCTAAAAAATAATAATTTAGGTTGCATTATCAATTTAACTCCCCACTGGAACAAAGAGTTAACTAAAGTTTTAAGTGTAAAACAGGGAATCTTTTCGTAAGTCTCACAACAAAGTGTTAACTGTAAGCTTTGGCATGATAAAATTTTCATAGCTTTCCGCCGAACACTTAAGTTATTTCCATCGTAAACTTTAGATAAAATAATGAAAGGAATAACTAATTATTGAAGACAATATTAGCGATTCCTAAACGAAAATTTAAAACAGCAAATCTTGCCTTGTCGGTATTGTCTTCAATAATTTAATATTACAATTTGAGGTTTTACTCATTGGGTTATTCCAAAAAATAAAAATCAAAAACGTTTAATCCATATTTTTTATTTCAGAGCTTTCAGGCTTTTCAGAATCAAATTTCAATTGAAATGAATGTAACTATAATATGTGACTACATCTGATTAGCCAGGTACTTCCCAACTTTCCTATTCACCTTCTCTTTCCCTTCTCCACTCTCTTCAGTCTCACAATATACCCCAATTGGGGATGGCATAGTCCTAATAGTTGAGGACACTCTGCAGCAGTTAGAACAAATAATTAAACCTCTTTTGAACGTAGTTAGTAATTTCTAGTTTTATAAAAGAAAAAGATGATTTTATTATTCAGGTATTGTTTATTTATTTATTTTATAATAAAAATAAAATAATAATAACATCAATTGAATTCTGTTATAATATAATTCAAACCATTACATTGTTATTTAAAAAACATCATATTTTTATTTTATTCACATACATTGTATGATTTTAAATTATCATACATACATTAAAAACAGTTAATTAAACTAGTGTGTTATTAATTCCCACATCTTAATGCGATTCATTTAGCATGTTTTAATGGTTATTGGTTTTCTCGGCAAAACCATCCATATTCAAGACCGAAAATCTAATCTTTCACGTTTTCCCTTGCTGTAATTTATGGTTTTAAATTCGTGTTGGAATTACTGGAATCTAAATCTGGTGGCCAGAATTTCAGCATTTATAACCACAGTGTATTTTTTTTCGTTTACCCATTCAAACCATTGAAAATCTAAATCAGGGGAGAATTTGAGAATTAATCAGAGAATGTGAGATCAAAATGTCATAATATCTTGTTTATCTTTCCGGATAATAAACTTTATTGAGCCAACGTTTCGGACAGGCTTGAAGTGTCCATTGTCGGGACAGACGCCGTGGCGACGGCGATTATTACGGTCAAATCTTGTGTCAAATCTTATGTCAAATCTTGTTTCAAATCGTACTACAGAAATCCAAATTTTAATGTTTTCAAGTCAATAATGTGGTTTACTACACATATTCAAATTTCATAATTCATGAATTTGACCTTGTTTTTGAAAGATATCTCATTCTTCTGCATTACACAAATCCAAAGACCAAAGTCCTTTGATGTTCATTTCAATTGTTCGTTGCATTTTGTCGGTAGTTTTCTCATTGTTCTTCATTTCACAAATCCAACTTTTCGATAGTTCTACCATAATTCTTTAATATACAACTCCAGTGAAAATAATTTATTTCCCCTCCATTTTGTTATTGTTCTTCATTGCAAAAATTCATGGACCAAATTCCTTGAAGTTCGTTCCATCCTGTCGATAGCCTTCTCGTGTTCTTTCCACAGATTAAACGAGGAACAGTTTACACAATGAAAACGTCCTTGTAAGGTCTGTGGTCGAATAGGCTAGCAATGAGATGAAATAGGGTGGCTATGAGTCCAAACATCTTTGCGCAAGTTCCAGGGTTCCTTCGGGCTGAAGTCTTGCTGTTGCGTCTCGGCATTACGTAGATCCTCTCCATGTTCACTTTTTTTCATCCAATATGATCTGGAAAACCAATAATATCTTAAATGGGGAAATACAATCATAACGTTTTCAAAATATCAAATAAAGATAGGGTAACAACATAATCGTAATTACTACACTAAACCAATTACCAATGACCATTAAACAAGAAAATGTTCCAAAAGGATGTATTTGGTGAATACCCACATACTTTCAAGATAACAAAAAAATAGACACCAAAATATAATAAACTCAGATAGTCTTAGAAACAGTAATATCCTACAATGATACCGTTACAATTGCCACAAACGAATTCCACAGTGTTAGGAAAAAGCCAGAGACACCAAGTGGAAATCCAATTGGATGGCATCCTTGATTAGGAAAAAGAAACTAAGTTTGCCCACGTGTGATTTAGATAACTTTATAAATACAACTCCTGGATTCGGAAGCGTGAGCGCCACCAAAATACTTCCAGAGCTGAATATGTTTAATGAAAGCCTATGTCCGAAACCAGATGTCAAAAGTTTTAGAGAGAAGAAGAAAAGGATATTTGAAATTTAGTGGAGGAAATGAGTTACTTTATTACACACTTATTATTTTTAAGTTTTGTGTTGCGGAAAGAATAGTCAAGTAGGTTGTGGAGAAGTATCTGAGCTATTACACTCTTATCTAGTTTTCAATATGATGATAATATTTTTTGGTCAATTTCATAGAGCGCCGCGCACCGTTCTGTGATTAATGGATACTATAAATTGTTGTGTAACTCCCTCTACGCTGCGGGAATTTCAATCGGAATGAACTCATATGATTTCAATGTTTTGGTTTTTATTAGTATTAGAACATTGAATTCGATGCGATTACTTGAAAAATAACTTAAGAACATTAATCACAAAAGGTTTTTACATAATCACAAGTTATAGTGGTAAAATAAAAATATATCTAAGATGGTTTATCCAACCATGATTTTTGTTGGGCATTCGATTAGGGGCTGATATTTAATTCTAACTGTTATCAACGCCATGCGTAAGACCTAGAACATTGGAGATCGTATATATATTTTTTTTTTCTAGCTAGAGTAATCTCGATGAGTTATATGACTCATTGTAGGATGAGAGTAACTTACAATACATAGGTGGGAGTTAATAGGAATAGATGATTTTCGATGATTTTCGATGATTTTCAAATATATTTCTTTTGCAATTTCCTACATTTTTTCGCTTATTTGCTGACTGTCAAATATATTGTAGGATTTATGATTATTTTTCAGATTTTTGTTTTATAGAATTATTTATTTATTCAAATGCCATAAAATGACTTTTACTATACGGTGATAACCGAATTACAAGCGTACAGTGGTACACAGGATAATAGTAGCAATAAATTACAGAACAATTAATGCGTATCTACACAAAACACTATTGCAAGTGATGCAGTTATTAATATAAGTGCAGTATGACAATGCATAATTCAAAAGAAATATATCCCAGTGTAACAATAATTGAACTAATTTATACTAGGCTTGTATAAGACCTGTCATAAGTCTAGGTATGAGGTGTCTGTGATAATAGTCAGTAGTGAGTTTATTGTCACCCTCAAAATTAATTTTAGTTGGAATAGTATTTTTAATGTAAGCATCGAAACTTGGCATTAACCATTCATTCTTTCAATAAACAATAGTGAATAATGAGGAATGGTTCCATAATTATTATGTCATGCGATGATATATTATATTATAATCTTATTTTGAGAAGAAGCTACAAGTCAAAAATGTGTGTATTCTTGGTATACCTTATACCTTAGGAATAGTGCATTAAAATCGCTTGATAAACGGAGTCTAGAAACGTTCGATTTCAAGCAAAAAACTGGTTTTTATTTATTTTCTAAATAATTTTATAAGAGAGCAAAAAAGTAAATCAAGATGAAACTGTCACAGATAATCTTAGCTATAATGCTGTATTTTTTAAAAGTTGTTTCCTTTATGCGTTCATACATTTCTATAGAAAAAATATTTTTTTTAGTAGTTTGCATTTATATTTTTTATTGAATAATTTATTTTTTATTTGTATTCCACTCAAGCGAAGCGATAGGAAAACCTTCAATTTATCTAAAGCATATTTTTTGATATTCACAATGTACGCCAATTCGTCATAAAGATTAATCAAAATAGTGATTTGGCATTATGCTTTGCCTTAAAAGTAACACTAAATGTAACTGCAATGCACAAATATACCTATATTAATATGTTTGATCGCATTCGGAGTTTGTTTGCGGGCACCGTTGTAAAAATAAAAATAAGATTAAATTCTACAATTGGTGACCCCGGCATGATCAAATGACCTTGATCAAACATATTATTTTACAATTATTATGTATAAATATTTCTCTACTA
Organism: Hesperophylax consimilis; assembly: GCF_061612785.1. NCBI lineage: Eukaryota > Metazoa > Arthropoda > Insecta > Trichoptera > Limnephilidae > Hesperophylax > Hesperophylax consimilis. The sequence goes on along the minus strand of NC_142856.1, from coordinate 8,854,741 downwards.
ACTGGTTAGTTGAAATAAGTTTACTAATTTTTTTTGAATAATATTATTAAATTGTAAATTTGCTTAATAATTACTATTCCTGTTTTTTTTTTTATTTTACTGTTTTTAGTGTTTTTGTTGTTGTTTATTTTACTTCTTATATATCGAATGTTACCTTGAATGATATAAACGTATTAAGGCGAAGCTTAATGCCAAATCACTATTTTGATAAATCTTTATAACGAATTGGTGTACATTATGAATACCAAAAAATATTCTTCAGATAAATTGAAGGTTTTCCTATCGTTTTCCTTGAGTAAAATACAAATAAAAAAATAAATTACTCAAAAAAAATTTAATATTTTTTTCAATAGAAATGTATGAAAGCATAAAGGAAACAACTTTAAAAATTCTGTATTATAGCTAAGATTATCTGTGAATGTTTCACTTGATTAACTTTTTTGCTCTCTTAGGACGGGTTGTTTCGGAGAATTTGAACAATTCATCAAATTTCAACGTTCTTTTTCGGGTTCTGTGAAAGACTTATTCAAGTTCTGTTTTTATATCATTGTAGGCTAGTTGCTTGACAAAACTGATATAAAATCAGAACTTGAAAAAATCTTTCACAGAACTTGAAAATGAACGTTGAAATTTGATGAATTGTTCAGATTCTCCGAAACAACCCGTCCTTATAAAATTATTTACAAAATAAATAAAAACCAGTTTTGTGCTTGAAATCGAACGTTTCTAGACTCCGTTTGTCAAGCAATTTTAATGCCTATTACCCACAATATAAGGTATACCAAGAATATACACATTTTTGGCTTGTAGCTTCCTCTTAAAATAATAAAATTAAATATATAATTTAAAAAAAAAAAAAAAAAAAAAACAATAATGTTATCAGTCGGCTTACGAGACCAACTTATTGAAGGTAAATGTCTTAGCGAGCTTAAAAAAAACTGAAATACCGGCTCTAAGTTATAAAAATCACGGTAGCTTGTGATAGATGTGGATGATCCTATAAGGAACCCATTTAAACAGCGCAGGTGTAAATAGTGAGCCCAATAAATTCTATCTGTTTGTTGAAAGCACTTGACATGATTAATACGTGTGTTTTTTTCCACTAAATGTAAAATATTCTAATTTTTTACCACTGCAATATACGAACATTCCGGACTAGCATCTTTTTATCATGATAGTGTTGTTATGGATGTAAGTTTTTTATGCGGTAATTTAATGATGCGAACATAAAGAAGAACAGACAATTAATCTCAAAACAATAATACATAATTGATGCACCATTAGATTCATCTTTTTTCTAGATTTGACAAGACACGCATTTTCAAGAGCATGATGTGAGAAAGATGAAAATATTATTTAATTGTCACAACTTTATAAATAGTTATCGAAGAGTATCGTTTATTTCTTCTTAACAATTCTTTTCAACTAATTATTTTTTTTAAATTAATAAAAACGCAATATTTTTTTTGAATGCTTTAAGAGAATGATTTGAACGTATATATTGATAATTGATAATCAGTAATCATTAACTAAATTTGAGACAATGTTAGTTATTACAACACATGACATTGGACGAAGATTGCTGCCATTGACCGGTCAATGGCTGAGTTGACATCGCATTTGGGTCCCACCCAGCCGTAGGGTGTTCAGTTCCTCGGCTGGCAAGTCCACAAGCGACATTTTCCACTTACTGTGGTGGTAGTAGGAGATTTTAAAATATTGTCAGGTTGTTCGTAACCCAGTAATGTTTGTCTTTCTTTAAAAAAAAAGAAAAAGAAAAAAGCTCAACGATTAGAGCACTTTCTGGAGTAGTGAACGATTCTGAGCGAATTTTGATGAATTTTTTTGATTATGATTAAGAATTTTGATGTAATATTATAACTATTCATGTATTACATATTTAAAAAAAATTGCAAAGTGATTTTAAAAAAAATCTTACGTCATGCACTAACAACATAAAAAAAAATCAGGTGAAAGCCAATCAGGACGTTGATAGTTAGTAAAAAGAATGCATTAATACTGACTAGACCAAATTAATTGACACGAATACCATAGAACTTTCTATGTTCAATGTCACTGCTCAGAAAAATCGTAGTAATTGATGAAAATCTTAGACGGGGCCAACACGTCAAAGGTGTGACGGAAAACCTCATAAATCTTATACATTTATTTAAAATATGAGTAATGTGATAAATAAAAAAGTTGTCCAAAAATTAAACTACGCATTGTGTCACTCTTGAATCGAAGATGAAATTATAGGATGGGGACCTGCATCCATAACCTGAACACAATTCATAAATTCAATGGAATCGTAAAGACCATACTGAAAGAAACCATAAGAACGCATTCAATCGAAATTTTTTACTAAATGTACCACAAATATATGACAAAAATATACGATTGAAACTTTTCAAAAATTCGGAATCCTCTACTAGACTGCGTATCCATCATACAAGATCGAATCAAAAATACAGAGTTCTCTACTAGACCGCGTATCCACCGTACTAGATCAAATTAAAAATACGAAATCTACTACTAGACCACGTATCCATCATACAAGATCGAATCAAAAATACAGAGTTCTCTACTAGACCGCGTATCCACCGTACTAGATCAAATTAAAAATACGAAATCTACTACTAGACCACGTATCCATCTTACTAGATCGAATCAAAATACGGAATCCACAACTAGACCACATATTCATCATACTAGATCGAATCCAAATTCGAAATCCATTACTAGACCGCGTATCTATCAAACTAGATCGAATTAAAAATACGGAATCTACTACTAGACCACGTATCCATCATACTAGATCGAATCAAAAATATGGAATCCACCACTAAACCTCGTATCAATCATACTAGATTGAATAAAAATTAAATAAAAAACATTACAAATAAAGGTTATAATACCACTTTCGGACAAAGAAACTACATATATTTTGCAAAAAAAATTCACAATATCCATCCCCCAGATGTAAAATGAATTGAAAAGTTTAATGGGCACAATTCAAAAATAAAAATCTGGCTGAAAGAGGTCAATGAAAAAATCTCTAAAAACGACAAATAAAATAAATTTAAATAACTTTAGTCCGCCTCAGCACAGGAAACCCTAGTGTCCTGAGAGGACTGAGAAATACCATTACTATACTTAAATTTTCTATAAAATGTTATATAGGTATAGTCGCTAAAATAAAAATAGTAAAAAAGTTAAATTTTAAAGAAATTTGTAATTTACCTTTGTATAAGTATGTTGGTTAGGAACACAATCAATAAATATTGCTGCTGTGTTTCAGGTCTGTAATTTGCCAAATGGCCTGAAATCATAAAACGTCACACAATTTATACTGAAATGCCAATGTTTGAAGAAAAACAACCGAAATACCAATATTTAAAGACGTTCAAGTTCTAAATTATGTTTCTTTTGAGACGAATATAACTAATACATCATTTGCTTTGACCATCTATTGCACTTGTTATTCGACTTTATAAAATAAAAACCACAAAAGATGTTAAAATGTATAGTTTTGTTAAAATAGAATACAAATAAATAGGAAGGAGTCAGGTAAAAACTTTTAGAATATTCAAACTGGTTGATCACATTGATGACTTGGCGAAGACATCACTGTCAGAAGTGTCTACTTACGCACCAATACAACGTAATCAATCTAGACTAATTACGCAACCTATCTTAGATCTTAGATCACTGAATTAGCCTGTGTTTTGTGCTTTGTTTTTTTTTGTAAAAAGAAAGACAAACATTACCGGATTACGAATAACCTGACAATATTTAAAAATCTCCTACTACCACCACAGTAAGTGGAAAGTTGCTTGTGTTGTTATGAAGGACTTAGCCAGCCGAGGAATTGAACATAAGACGCCTGAGTGGGAACCAAACGCGATGCAAACTCAGTCACCAACCAGTGAGGGATATTTTAAAACTCCACTTCGCAATTGAATGCCAAAGCTTAACCGCTTAAGAGTTTTTGCTACTTCCGTTAACAGATGATGCCTCCTATTAAACTAAGGTCCAGTTTTTTCGCTGAAATTCAAATGTAACATTTTCTTCAAATTCAGCGCCATTTTGTTTTTTGGCATTTAGAAGTCTCCGTTAAATGATGATTCTAAGTGCCTTTCAGCTCTCTATCAAATTGTAATAAGCTGACAAGCTTAACAACATTATAGTTGTCGTCTTCCCGCTGATAAAAGTTTGTTCAAAAGCTGAAACGGACTTAGGACGGGTTGTTTCGGAGAATTTGAACAATTCATCAAATTTCAACGTTCATTTTCGGGTTCTGTGAAAGACTTATTCAAGTTCTGTTACTATATCATTGTAGGCTAGTTGCTTGACAAAACTGAAATAAAAACAGAACTTAAAAAAATCTTTCCCAGAACTTGAAAATGAACGTTGAAATTTGATGAATTGTTCAAATTCTCCGAAACAACCCGTCCTTAGACTATGCATTTAACAGAAACATCACACCCGTCAAAAAAATAAAATGAAACTGAGTTGCCATTTGATGACTTTGTCGCAAGTGAACTTTTGTGGAACAACTGGGCCCATGATGTTAAACAAAATTTTCGATAAATGTTCGTTTTTGCTGTTTCAATTTGAACGCCCCCATTTCGCATCTTTATTTCATCAAAACAATGTGGCTATAACTTACTTGCTGATCTGTTTACACTTGTCTCCGTCAATACGCAGTTCCAGCAATTCTTCCACAGTTTGCTTAGTTAAAGTGCAAATTCACAAACTCCAATATGTGAACAGAAGGTTTCGGCAAACATGGCGCACGAACCAGATGGTGCCTCGTGTCTAAAACAATCAAAAACCACAATAAATCTGTCAGAAATCGATCGTTTTAATCAGGGATGAAATCATTAATTCTCTTTATACTTGTTGCTAACCGGCTTCACCAAAAATTCAGTACCCTGAATAAAGTGGTAGGTACTATAAGGCCAGTTGTTTCATCGAATTTGAACAATTCATCAAATTTATAATATTCAACTTACATTTGAAATAACTGCCCCACAATGAAATAATAACAGAACTAAATAGACCTTTAAGAATATTTGTTTAAAAATTTGATGAATTATTTAAATTCTGTGAAATAACTGGCCCTAAATGTGTATCACCCTGGTGAAAGACCACCATCCAGAATCTAAATTTCGCTTGAAATGGCTTTAAGAGGAAGCTACAAGCCAAAAATGTGTATATTCTTGGTATACCTTATATTATAGGTAATAGGCATTAAAATCGCTTGACAAACGGAGTCTAGAATCGTTCGATTTCAAGCAAAAAACTTGTTTTTATTTATTTTGTAAATAATTTCATAAGAAAGCAAAAAAGTTAATCAACCGAAACTGTCACAGATAATTTTGGCTATAATACTGTATTGTATTTAAAAAGTTATTTCCTTTACGCGTTCATACATTTCTATTGAAAATAAAAATAGTATTTTACATTTATATTTTTTATTGAGTAATTTATTATTTTATTTGTATTTTACTTAAGCGAAGCGATAGGAAAACTTTCAATTTATCTAAAGCATATTTTTTGGTATTCATAATGTCCACCAATTCGTTATAAAGATTAATCAAAATAGGGATTTAGCATTAAGCTTCGCCTTAACCGTGCTTACTGACCAGATATTAACAGCCAGATACTTGTCAACGTTCCTCTTCCACGTCTATTTTCATTCCCTACTCCATTAATCTTTACAAAATACCCCGCTTGGAGATGCCATGGTCTCAATGGCTAATTTTAAAAAAACATTTAAAAATCCATCAAACAGACCTATTTAGTATTTGGTGACCTAATCTAAATTGCCAGTCGTAATTTCATCAACTTCCTCAACCTTCGCAACATTCTCAAATGTAGATACCATCATTCCATTGATCCTGGTCAGATGAAAAAATATAATAAAAATAAAACCGACAGTCGAAAGTCACGTACAGCGATTCTGATTATAATCAACCACATATTGTATCTTGTATTTTTACTGCTTTTTTAGAATTTTCCTTGGATTTTTCTTTTCACAGTTCAGGAAACTCCATTGGGAAACTACATGAGAGAAACGGATAAAGAATACGTGACGATGTTTGCTTTTTCTGATTGAAAATAACTGAGGCAGCGTAAATTTAACCATTTAGATATAAAAAATAATTCAAGCTTACGTTTCGAAATTGTACCTAGTATAAAATTGATAAATATATTGTGTTATTTGGAGTCATGTGGTGGCGTTATATCTGTCAAAGGAAGAATATTTGACTTAGCGTAGCGTCCTAAGTCCTGCTTTGCATTTCGTCCGTTTGTAAATTTGTATGTACGTTACGTTTCCGTTTGAACATGGTGGCCGTTTTATTGGTTCAGTGATTCTTTTTTCAAATGTGAAATTGTCGTGTTTATTTGGACTTTCTTATTCGAATTTTTTCAATATTATTATATACCTTATTTTTAATTAAATTATAAGTTCCTTATTTTTAAAAAAATGTTACATGATTTATAATTAATAAGCCTATAATAATTTACCTACCTAAAAATCTTATAATTTCAGAGGTAATTTTGGTTTTGATTTATAAATGGTAAAAATTTGGAACCACACGTTTTTGGATGCGAGCTCTACTGTTGTGCACAGTGTTCACAGAACTACTAGTATAGTCTTATATCAAAGAAATAATAAGTAACATGTATGCGAATGGAAAAAGTCGAGGACACCTGTGGAAGACATAGCGTCATCAACGGATTCAAATACTGATGTCGAGAATATTTATGAATGTAAGTACTGTGTTTGTGATACATCCTCTCTGCCTACCACTGCGGTATTGTACTGTAATTGACGTTAAATTTCTTTTAGTAAACTCTTGTTTTGCGGAATTTAAATTGGTAATTCTGAATTCAGAGCATTTCTCACACCATTCATTTTTTAAGTTGCCCAAAATTCTAAATTAGCAAAAGGTAAATTCGATGAAAAAAGTATTTTTTCATGCATTTTGCAGAATCACACTAATTTTTATCATGCTTAAGAGTGTGTCTCTCAAACTATAATTTACATAGAAATCTTGTTAATTTTGTAAAAAAATGATTATTAAATTATAAATGTTTTTATTTTTATTTTTTATTAATATTTTGTGTTTGTGGCAGCCCTGGAAACGGGCGGCAGCAGGTGATAAAAGATGTGCCTTTCCTCCGCGCCCCATAAGCCGTCACAATCAGCGTTATCATCAGACATGGCGCTCTCACTTCTGATTGGGGCGCTTCTAGCTATTCAGGTCAGTGTTCATGTTCATTAAAATTACCATCATCAGTGGAACAGTGTTCAACATCATCACCATCATGTCCATAGTCACAACCACTTGATGCAACATAGTTAAGTTGTGAGTTCATTGTCTCTAGACATTTTCGTAGGAGTCCAGTGTTCAATGTCCTATCCAAGGTATTTGGGCAATGTTCATATTCACTGTACGACTAGGCATTTAATGCAATTTAGTTGTATGTTTAATGTTCATGTTCTGTAACTAATTTTTTCAGAGTCAGTATTGAACTTCATAACCAAGGAATTTAGGCAATGTTCATATTCACTGTACGATTAGTGCCATCTAGTCCAGTTGTTTGTTCATATCCATGTTATGTAATTAATTTTGCCAGATTCAATGTTCAACTTCCCAATCAAGGTATTTGGGCAATGTTCATATTCACTGTATGACTAGGCATTTAATGCAATCAGTTGTATGTTCATGAACATGTTCAGTCATGTCAGTGTTCAACTTCCTAACCAAGGTATTTGAGCAATGTTCATATTCATTGTACAACTAGGCATTTTATGCAATCTAGTCCAATGGTGTCATGTTCATATCCGTTGACTTTTGCCGTGTAGTAAGTGTTCAACTTAACAACCAAGGAATATGACTTCATAGGCAATGTTCATATTCACAGCTACTTAATGCTATCTAAGTTGTGGTTATCGTTAACTATTTCCATGGGAAACGGTGTTCAATTGTATAATCAAAGAATTTAGGGAATGTTCATATTCGCACTAATTACTCAATGCAATCTTATATCCATATTCCTTACCTTTGTCAGCAAGAATTAGTGCTTAACTTCATATTCAGGCAAATGAGGCAATGTTCATTCATATTGTTCATTGTCCCGTGCGACTCTACGTGTTCATCTTTCAGGGACCTATCTCAACAGGAATAAAGAATGATAAATGAAATGATTGTTTCAGTGTTCAAGTTTAAAACGATGCAAATCAAAATTTTAAAAATTATTCAAAACAACTGAATTAACGTCCATTGCTTTCGAGATCACTCAGTTGCTTTTTCCTTGGAGTTTCATATCAACGAGGAAATGGCACCAACATTTTGTTGGCTTTGTGGCATTTTTTTAAAGAAAGACAAACATATTTTTTTAAGAAAGACAATATTTGAAAATCTTCAACCACCACCACATTAAGCGGAAAATATTCCTTGTGTCGTGATGGAGGATTTATTCAGTCAAGGAATTGAACTTACGACGCCTGGGTGGGACCCAACGCGATGCGAACTTAACCACTGACATATATACATATAAACACAAAAGAAATTTTCCTTTTTTTCTATTAATGATCAAAAGAATTAATCGTTTTGTATAAATTATTTTTTGGGCTAGGACCTGCAATTATAGTCATCGTCATTCGATTTCAGATACGGATTTTTTTTCGTTTGACCAGGGCACTAGAAATACAAAACTTCATATTATTTTGCAATATAGCCTGTATGCAATATGCCAACCACGATTCTATATCCAGGGGTGGGGTTTGGTCTCCTCCGTGTTACCTTATCATTTACCTCCAGTCCTCAGTCTTTCCCACTCTGTTCCAATCCTCTTCCAGATCTTTGATCCTTTCATCGATCTGTTTCTGGGTCCCTTTCACTGGGATAACCATAATAACTTCTTCGTGTCCTGTCATCTGGCTTAGTAAAAAGTATTTCGGTAATACCTATTTAACAAGATTTTTCATAACAAATTAAATAAACAATAATTAGTTAAAACCACGAGTTTTTAATAATTTTTAGAACCGACCAGGGTACATTCAGGGTACAAATTATTGTAGGGTATTATTGCAGGGTATTATATGTCTTAAAAACATTAGATTATCATTAAAAAAAATATAAGATTTTTCATAGTAAAACGCATAAAACTAACTGAATAAAAATTCGTTGTAATGTATGCATAACTTAATTTACTGTGCGTGATTTGATATTATGTTCACATCAATTAAAAAGGCAATAATTGACTATTTTAGCCAATAAACTCGGTAGTCGGGCTTCATTAATCAAATTGTCCTAATTGTTTTATTCAATAATTGGCACTCACGATAAATATTAATCGTGTGAACGCTGCTTAATATAACCTTGTAGTTGGTTCGGCAGTGTGTAATTTTAAAAAAAGGATTTAAATAATTAATTTCACTTTTGTTTCGAAATTTAAAAAAAATTAATTGCTTGAGAATTTTTGATAAACGAATGACAGTGGACGAGTTGTTACTTTTTTCATTTGGTGGGTTGGGATCAGGGAGGCATGTATGTATTGTATATTGTCTATTATCCCGTGACACTCCGAGGATATACTCTACCGATAATTTAAATTTAAATCAGTTTTTGTAGTATGTAATTCACTTTGAATTTACCAATAATTTTTTTTTTTCATTACTCTGCGGAAAATCAAAAAATATTTGTAGGTATTGGAAATTCACGGCGGGTCTAAATGTTACGTCGATAGCTTAGAGGTTCAGCTGACGCGACGCCTGATTAGAGGGATTGGGTATGGAAGATGTTTCTTACAAAATTTTTCTTAAAAATTGGAAAAACTCGACAGATTGCTCAAAACGTAAATTTGTAACTAATTTAGCAGTTAAAGAGAAAAAATTAACACAACATTCTATTCTATTATATGACGGAAGCAATTTCGTAACTTGAATGTCTTGGCTGGTTTTCCATTTTTTTAAATTTAAAAAATACATATATAAACCCTCCAATACCATTTTGATGACGATTCAAATTCCTAACTTTCTATGGATGCTAGCGCCATTCCTCGCCAAGAGCTGTGTAAATATTTTTTGCCATATATTAATTACAATTATGCATGACATCATGCAATATATGCCTATATTTGGTTTCCAGCATCGATGTTAGCTTTCTGGGATCCACCGTGATCTATAATCTATGATCTATTTCTTTGGAACGCGCGACGGAGTCCCAAAAGACCACAGACCATAAGAACCTAGCATTTGTTTTTTTAAATCTGCATGCGTAGATATTACTTGAAGATATATAAATAACATAAAAAAATGTGGTCAAATACGTGATCGTTTGCCACATATATTTACGTCATCAAATACCTTACTGTATTGTGTCAACATTATATACTGTCCACTATCAATACTGTCAAAAAACTGATTGATTTATCAGCAAATCCACAATTGATTAAACAATTAATTTGACAGATCGAATTTAGTGTCGCCAGAATAAACAATTACTGCATTTGAACAAACAAGATGATCACAAACAACAGGTGGTTTTGTGGGTTTTGTCGGCCGTGTTTATCCATTAACTAAACGCAATTGCACAAATAATTGAACACTCGATAATGTTTTAACTGTTTTTAATACAAATATTAACACAGCGTTTTACGTATTGAAAATCACCAATCAGCTATTGCAAATAATGTATTAATGTTGTTTTTTGTTTGGTTTTCAGGGCGCAAGCTTCGTAGCATCCAGCCAAATTTCAGCGTAAGTAAAATACAGCATCACAATATTTATTATTATTAGTTTTCTTTTAAATTCGCTTTAAGGATTTCAAAAAATGTCCACTTGAACAAATTAAAAATTTAATTCTTTTAACCTTTCTACGTTCTTTGAATCGGTGGTAAAGAGTGAAAGCATATCTTACATTTTTTTTAATCTTAAAGTTTTGCTAGTTATGAACAATATCTAGGAACTCGTAGTACAAGCGCGAATCTACACAGCATAAAAAAACCAAAAAAAAAAGTTTTTTTTAATAAACTTTTTTCATTTTTTTTTTTAAATTTAAAAATTCGGAGCCAGGTCCACACTTCGACGTGAACTTTGTTGAACCCCCTCGCGACCGAATTATTTTTATTTAACCTGAAAAATTCCATCTTCGAAAACGAAAGTTTAAATCAAAAAGTTACAACACAAAATCGTCTCTAAATGTTATGTATATTTACCAGTTTCTCGTTTATATTGAGTTTCTTCTAAGATTGTGGAAGCACGTTAAGAGGAAGCTACAAGCCGAACATGTCTATATTCTTGGTATACCTTATATTGTAGGTAATAGGCATTCAAATCGCTTGACAAACGGAGCCTAGAAACGTTCGATTTCAAGCAAAAAACTTGTTTTTATTTATTTTGTAAATAATTTTATAAGAAACCAAAAAAGTTAATCAAGTGAAACTGTCACAGATAATCTTAGCTATAATGCTGTATTTTTTTTTAAATTGTTTCCTTTATGCGTTCATACATTTCTGTTGAAAAAATATTTTTTTTAGTTGTTTGTATTTATATTTTTTATTAAGTAATTTATTTTTTTTATTTGTATTCTACTCAAGCGAAGCGATAGGAAAACCTTCAATTTATCTAAATCATTTTTTCGGTATTCATAATGTACACCAATTCGTTATAAAGATTAATCAAAATAGTGATTTGGCATTAAGCTTCGCCTTAAGCATAATCCAAACTAAAACTCTAAACTAAACTAAACCTAGTGTTGAACAACAATCTCAATAATGCTATTTTGCAGATTTTGCGACGTGACAGTCATCAATTGAACAGAGAGAAGTCGAGGGCCTTCTTTACTAACACGAGATATCTTTACCGATCTGAATCTAATAATTTGTGTAACCTTTGAACAATATTCAATTACCATGCTCTGTTGCAGATCCCTGCTCGAGGAAACATGGAACCTCGTTGATCAAGGAGAAGTCGAGCCCTTCACACTGCTGTTGAAGAAGGAGGTGGTTGCCACCGGAGGAGTGTACGGCCTCGGAGCCACCCTCACCGGAGTCGGAGAACTCGCCTGGCCACGACCAGCTTCTGGCTGCGGACACTCAAAAGTAAGACGATAGACTGTAGACCACCACCAGCGGACAGACTAAACACATTATATATTATATTAGGTTAAAAATGATCCTGTTAAAAAAAGTGGTAGAAAGCCAATATCCTGATAAAATTTAGTCATTCAGAATATATCGAGAGCACGTGTTATTTTCCTAATAAATATCATGACGGAATGCGACACTATCAGTATGCCAATATCAATATTTGTATGGACACGTGTTCCACCATCCGCATAAAACATTCGCTTTTAACTGATACTTTGTCAGGAACTCCGTCAATTAATTATTTAAAAGCCTGCAGTGCCTTTTTTTAACAGGATAACGAATAGTTTGACCAAATTTTTAATAAATTCTTACTGTTATGTCTTACTGACATGACCAATTTGTATCTTTTAGAGGAAAATCTGGAAATGATTGTCGATAATTGAATAAAACAGTTCGACATCGCCAAATTGACCGTTTTGAGATTTTTTTTTTATTATTAACTAGCTGACGTGTAACTGGCATTGCTGGGAATTATCCTTAAGAGATAGACATATACCATATTTTTGATTTTTCTATAGGCCTTTTTAAGATATACAATTCCGTAGTACATTATTTTGATGTATCTCATAAGGTTTAGCTAGCGATAGCAATGTAAACGAACGAAAATATTTTTTTACGACTTGATTTTAAAACATCGACTTTTCACTACTTTTTATAAATATTGTATGCATTTATTATATACATAAACCATCCGGAAGAAATTCTCTAAGTGATAGAGAAGACCCCATCAAAATCCGTTGCGTACTTTAGAAGAACTAAACGCAAAAACATATTTAGAGATTCGCATAACTCCATTTAATTATTTTTATTTTATTTATTTAATAATGCTATGTAAAATATTAATAGATAATAACATTTGGAGAAAAAGTTTTTAAAGAATTTTTAAGAACGGTATCTAAGAAAGTACAATTTGAGTAATGTATGACTACTGAATAATCTATAACCATGATAAGTGCAAGAAGCATTTTCGGATGTCAGTATAAACAACTAATGTTAGTATAAACCACTAATGTTAGTATAAAAAAATAATGTTAGTATAAACAGCTAATGTTAGTATAAACCACTAATGTTAGTTTAAACCACTAATGTTAGTATAAACAACTAATGTTAGTATAAAAAAATAATGTTAGTATAAACAACTAATTTTAGCATAAAAAACATATTTTGGATTTGTTAAATAATCACAACTCAGTCAATATTAAATAGTTTATTATTATTATTAGTATTTTTTTGTTAATGTGAGTTACAGATTTACATAATCCTATTACAGGTGACCGGATAACTCATCAAAATGACAATTCTACATACCTGTAAAAAGTGTTATAAAGTTATGAAAAGTGATGAAACAAAAACCAGGTTAAATAGGTTACATATGTAACTATTTAACATAGTTTTTGTTTCATCACTTCTAATGAGTTTATATCACCTTTTAAAGGTGGGTTGAATTGTCATTTTGAGGAGTTATCAAGGAACCCCTATTACAATACACACGCCATAATGAGTCCTTGCCTAAAATTACTCTTGAAACCTTCGAAGCCAATGTTGAAAATGTCGAGAGACCTAGAGATTTTATATAGCAACACCATACCTCTTGTCATGCTATGCTGGGCTATAACTTCCTTTCTACCACGTGGAATATAGAGCAATTCGTGATGTCGCCCTTGTCGGTAGTTGTTCGGTACGAAAAAATTATAGCATTCCAAGAGGTATGGGCTGTCGATGAAGTTGTTTTTTTTATATTTTAAACGCTATTACTGTAAGGGCCTAATTCTTCCTGATTTGGAGACTTTCGTAGCGCTTTTGAGAGAGCTAATCCATGTGTAGCATGAATCGTGGGTACTCACCATGCATAAACTGTTATTATTATTAGTATTATAAACCCTTTGTTCCTTCCAGCTCATCAACGCTAACGTTGCCCTCAACGACGGAACACTCGCATGGGGAGAACTCGAAGATGCAGTAGACAGCTACGCGGTCGTGCTCGCCCAGGCAGTCGACAATCTCCGAATCCTCGGTCTTAGCTGTATCATCCCAGCTCCATGGGTAAATACTAATTATTATCTAAATCTACTATTAATCGGTCCATTTAAGCTAATACTTGCGGGATGTAAATGCAAGACCATGTGCAATAAATAAATCGGAATGTTTTAATTCCGCACCATCACCAGCAATATCAACAAAATCAACAATGAGTTCGTCCGGTGATACGAGTGTCCTCGCTATTTTTATTTTTAATATTATAATTTATTAATACCAACATAGCTTTTTTTTTAATTTTTTTTTTATTTTTATTTATTTTTTATTTTTTTATTTAAGTACATAAAACAGGCATGGTGCCCAAGAATTTACATACATGGATGTTTAAATACATAATAACAACTTTAAATTTCCATACATGGATGTTTAAATACATAATAACAACAAAAATAGTAACAAAATGAATAAGCTAAATATGCATAAGTAAATAACAAATAAGAATGGGTAAAAGGTAAATACAAATATGTTCATAAACGATTTGTTATTGTCACACCTGTACTGGTGAGACAATGATTAGGTAGGTACAATGTTGCTTCTCATTAAATAAAGGGTTTCATCACAATATCAGCTTAATATGATTAAAGGTAATACATTTTTTTTTTAAGTGTTTAAATTGGTCATTAAAAATGTCTATTAGCTTTGTTAAGATAACTATTTCTAAATATCTCCACTTCATTTATCATGTCCAATACAGAAAGTGATCATTTCGATTAGGATTTCGGGAATAATCTAAGCTAGTCTTTATAATATATCGATCCTTTCAATAATTTATTTTATTTTTATTTTTGGAATCTTTTCATAATAGTTCCTCATTGATCAGCGTCTTTGTTTATTTATTTATTTATTAACGGACATCGTCAAAATTATATAATAATAACACGAATACAGTCAAATCCAAAATACAGGAGTAGACAAAGGTACATGAAAGCAAAGACATAAGGCAGATATAATAAAAGAAAATAAAGTGACAAGTCGAATCAAGTCAAGACTACGCCGTGGGTCAGGACCACGGGACACTTATAATATTCCGTCACTTGTTTAGCGACTGGCAAAAATCATTCAGACTTATCCCAAAAAAGTTAAGGTTTTGACTTTGGCCTCCCTCTGCGTCGGCATTACCAGATGTTGGAATTATGCCTTGGAAGAGTAATGGATTATCTTTGCTCTTTCTATCCTCTTACTATTAGTCAATGTTTCTCTTTTGAAAAGCTTAAGGGTTATCATAGTTTTGTTTCCAATCCAGCCAACACTAGAAAACTCCTGCGGAGACTGGGGTCGCATCTACGACTTCGAGAACAGCTGGGACCTCTCTAATGTCAACAACGGGGTGGTCTGCGCCGCCCGACGACTTTACACCGCTTTCGGCGCACGCGCCAATAACGTCGGAGCTGCCGCCACCAGCGCAGCCACCGATGCAGCCATCACCATCATCTCAGACATCGAAGATGAACTCGTCAGCGTAAGTTCAAAAAAATAATTTAAACAACCCACTAGAATTTCATTGATTTATCCAGTGCAAGCTTGTGTTACCAGCTCGCGTAAGACGGCTCCTTTGAAGACAGATCTCTACTTATAAGAGGAAATTCAGAGATAAGTTTTTAGTATTGTCAAGCCCCAAAAACTCAGCCTTCACGATACGGAAACCTTTAAGAATCTGTACAGTGTAGGTATATAACCCGCCGAATCTATAATTGTGTAAACTCGGAATGAACCATCTACGTGTCAGAGGGGATGTGCACATTGCTTCACATTTCTTCAGATTGATTCGTGGGTGCAGGGTGGTTAAAAATTTCGATTATCATCGAGAGCATTAAGTTCTATGTCACCCACAACATAGACTGTTTTAACTCGGCCTGCAGAATTAACTTGCAAATTGTCATGACGGTGGGGAGAACTATCCTGCTGATAAACTACTGATATTATACAAATCCCCTTATTTTTATCTCAATCTCTGGCCCGTAACTCTTGAAAATAATATCTTTATTCTGCGAAAACTCTTAAGTTATGTTTTTTTTGTGCAGTACTTGGAAGCTGTCCTGAGCAAGAGCGCTGGTCCCGGATGCAAATCCAAGCAGAAGCAGCTCCGAACCCTCGCTGGATCCCTCAAGGCATCCATCTTCAGTGCCTGCGGCAGCGCCAAAAATGGGCTTAGGTCTAGATGCCACTAAGAAGCCTCTTCGCTACTAGCATAGAACCTACATTTATAAGTTGACCTGGTATACAACATCACCACCTGTCTTTAGAAAACCAACCAAAAAGATTTACAAAATAATACCAATCCAACTTATTCAGACCATCTTTTAAAAAAAGCTTTTTTTTCTTTTTTGAAAGCACACAAAACAGAATTATTACCTGACGTTGAAATGCAAGCTTTCAAAACCTTCTGACAACTTTGTGCTTTTTTCGATAAGGGTTACGTTGATGCAAAATGCTGGTTTGAAATCGGACCTTATCACAACCAAGACTACACTTCTCAGCGAAATGGGTTTGCGTTTACAATATGTTATTGTAAATTGTCAACTTTTTTTTGTTGAAGTTCGTGGACGATATATCTTTATTTTTCAGGACACCACTCAATTATTTCATAAATAAATTAAAAATAGTAACAGACAGTTTTATTTGATTCGTGTATAATTATTATTATAACTCCAATTAATCCCTTAAGATATAATAAAATCCGCTGGGATTCGTATTTACGGACTAGCTGTACCTCGCCACGCATTGCTGTGACTCTGTCTGTCTGTGCAAATTGAGAAACAATGGCGCGTATTGACACAAAAAACATAATGAAGCTGTTTTTTTTTCAAAAAAAGTATGTTTGTCCAACAGATTACGCTGTTTAAAAAAAAACAAGCTGTCACAGATGTCATCTATGTAATATACGAGTAGGTATATGCAGTGTCGAGCAACACTGAACAGGCGGATCGGAACCGTTCGGAAAGGCCGAGCGCTTCCGATCCAGTCGCGTAAACAGCGAGCGCACCAGCCAGCGGCCAGACGGAAATTTACCCTGCTAGCGAGCACACGTTACCAAACTAAGATTGTACAGCTCGGTTGTAATAACATTATATCGTAATAAATCTGAATAAAAACACGCGTATTCGAATGCAACGTTCTGAAATCAAAATCATTTAGTTTAGATTAGTGTAAAATAGTGCATATATTTTTTTAATTACTGGCTGGAACCCCCTCCGAGGTTGAAGGGAGGGTAGTTTGATTTGTAATCTATATAAATAAAAACGAAAATGTTCGTTTGTTCAAAATCTTATATCTCCCAAAGTTCTTCACCGATTGCTTTGAAATTTCGACACAACGTTGCATTCGAATACAGGTGTGTTTTTATATACCTATATTATGTATATGTCACTTGTGACAGGTAAAAACATGCTTTTTGAAAAACAGCACAATCTGTTGAACAAAAATGTTTTTTTTTAAACAGCGCCATTTGTTGGACGTAAAAGCAACAACAATGTTTTTCAATCTGCAGAGACAAACTGAGCAACAGCAACGCGTGGCGGGGTACAGCTAGTATAAAATATTATTTCCTTTAAAAATTTGTTTAAAACTGTCACTACGTGAAACAGATGCCTTCCAAAGGCTTTATCAAACTTTCTGATAATAGCGTGTCAGTCAAGCAGTTTGATAATGCCTTCTGAAGGTGAAACAGCTATCCCACGTAGTAATAATAAGTACACAACAAAACTGTTTTTTTTTATTAATAAAATTATAATGTCATTAAATGTTTAAAAAAACTTTATACATAAATGAAGTTCTGAAAATGAAAATTGAAAACATAAATAAATTATATAGGTATTCATGTCAGTAAGTCTGGTGATCATTGATATATAGCGTCTTGCAGTGACATGATGAACCAAAATAACTTGAAAGGTCTAGCGCAGAGAATCCCAAACTTATTTGTCCCGAAGACCACTTGGCAAATATTTTTTTTCCGTAGACCCCCTGCCTGCCGAATATTTAATTTTCCTAAAACTATTAACGTCCCATGTGAAAATCATTTATTTTTTTCGTAAAAAGATTCCATTCCCTTGCCTGCCCAACCGGGTGGCGGTATAGTTCCTCTGTCTTTACACTGTGCAGACAGAGGCGCCCTTGTGAGGTATTACACCAAATGAAAATGAAGCAGGATAAGCAACGGGAATTTCTTTCTGTAGCTGGCCCTACAGAACTGCCCCTTAAGTTCTTTGTCAGTGCGTATTCCAGTCAGTTCTTCTTGTCACATGATATCCGATTCTTCAACGTTCCATTTCCGTGGTCAAACTTAGTTTTGAAGTCTGTGTGAAGTGCATTTAAATGTTAAACGTCATTATTAAGCCTGGACGTTTTTCAAAAACAAGTTGAGGAACTAGGAAAATTTGCAGCTTCCGATGTTCCATCTTTTGCTTGAATATTCTGACGAGAAAAGGAATGTTGACTCTATTTATATACCTCAATTAACAACTTTACAAAATATAAAAATACAAATATCAAATAAGTAATTTCTCAGTCTATTATATTTGTGTTAGGTGTATTGTCTCATTTACCCCCAATTGAATCTCGTGGACCCCCAATTTTTTTTCTCGCTGACATAGACTCCCAGCAAGCCGATATCGAACCCTGGGGGTCCATATAGACCACTTTGGGAACCTCTGGTCTAGCGTAAGGAATGAAGAATCAACTCTGTGTCAAATTTAGTGTGTCACCAGATTTTATTCTTTGAATTTTGCCCATGTCTTATGTAAGATACAACAACGTCCCAAGTATAGCATTTGTTTTAAGAGCCGTCAACAATGAAATCTACCACCACTGTGATGGCTTCACTGAGCAGATAATGTACCAAGTGTGAAATATAGTCGACCAATGAGACTGCAGGATGAAGGAGTGTTCAAAATGCAAAACATGTACAAAACATAGGTCTAAATGATATTAGGGTGACTCTGACAGTATTCTCCAACAGAATGAATGGAACACCATCTTTAAAAATGGAAAAAAATAATAATATACACAATAACACCAGACAGTAAGATATTTTAATATTCTCTGTGTTGGTTACACCCAGTCATTTAAAGGCATCTTAATTTTCTACTTGGTTAATCATGTCCACTTTCAAAATGCTTTATGTAAATTTGCTGGTTAACCTTCAGCACAGATGGAAGATGTTATCTTGGTTGTTTTCGTTTAGTCCCCCCCAACACACTTTGTTCCTTCGTAATGCGACTTTTCGTTTTTAACTCGCAATACTATTTCTGCGTTGAATTGTTTGTAGAAGTCTTCGATCCTCTGCAGACGGGTGGAACAGCAGCATTGTCGGACAGGAGCGCTCAGCTGGAGTTTTATTGACTAGAACATACAAAATACAAATAACATACGGAAAGAAATGAAGAGCAATAATACAGGACCCTGATAATTTTATAAATAATTTAAACATAAAACCGTACATATAATGTGGAAGAAGTACACCATTTAAGTTAATGGAATATTGGAACTTGCTCATCAAAAAAGAGAGTGAAAAGAGACACGTGAACAGTAAAGACAAACCATCGTTCATGACATATTTATTAATCGTTCTGCTTAGAGAACCAGATGTAATCAAGAGATGAAATTGCCTGACCACCTTCTGACTCGGGTCTAGACAATGTAGTATAATGTCAGTTATAAACAACTGTAAAATCATAGATTTATTTCGAAACATTTCCACTTGACACTCAATTTCAAATAGATTCACAAATTTTAAATGTATTCTTAAATGAAATACAATTATTGAAAGCATATGAAAGACTCTTTCAGATTTTAATATTGAACAACAACGTCGTAATCATTTTCATTTTAAGTTTTCAACATAAATAAAAACTTACCAGAACCAAACCTTTTGGACAGTGAATACATAATGTATGTATTTTGAATACGATTTAAATAGCCATATCTCAATATTGTCAGTTTTGTTCCAGCTATTTTAAAAATATTAGAGATTGCAATGCAACAATAGTTCGTAAAACTTACAAATAGTATTAGCTAGAGCTATTATAAATACTGACCAGACTGGACCAGACATTTAGCATTCAAAGCGGAATTTTTGATTTTGTAGCGGCGTTGCTCTCGGAATGTGATTCCGACATCATTTTTTGGTTTATTACTTTGAAAAAGGTTTACAAATAATTTATTTTTAATATGTAATCCTCACTATTAATTATACCAGTTCTGAGGTCTACATAATACAATTATTCTATTCGGATTCGGTAGTTTTAGTTCTAGCGTTGGGAGAGTTGGAGGTCAGTTGGAAGTACAAAAAGCGGAACCTATTGTTTCGCTTCATATCTCATCTATGTATAATACGATAATGAATATTGTTTCTCACCTCAATGATTATGTTCCAGTTGGTTTTAGCAAACAACCTGCTACCACTTGTCGTTTGAGAATAGGTGCTGATGGCAGCCAAGAGCCTGTCCGTGTAGTTGTTAGAGATATACAATTTCAGCACTAGCTCATGCAGTTTGTCCACCAGATCGTCAGCTCCCTTAGTACCCTCCCAAATGGTATCGATGGCATAACCTCTACCTTCCCTATAACAGCTGCTGGTAGGAACCTTTAAAAATAATCGAAAATTATAAAAAAAGTTTGAAAGACCATTGTAAAAATTAGTTATTTTGTAAATCTTATGTAAAGTGGGTATAGATTATTGTAATGTGATTCGGACTTAAATATCAAAGTACAAAATCACTTTTCCTATTCCTGACTTCATCCAACTTCCAACACCCTTTTTAGAAATCTTTTGTCTAATTGAACACTTGATTAATAATACCTATATATTATTTTGTTTTGCTTTTGATATATTTTACAATAATTATTGTCCCCTTCGTTTTAGGAAATAACATCTCCAAAAATTAAGTTAAGAAATAAACGACAAATCTGCTTTACACCATGCTTTTTCATCCAGTTTGTCTATTCCTAGCGATTCGGGATGAAAAAAAAGTATGTGTTCTATTTTGGTAGTTAGTTCCGTGAGAGGTATTGATTTTTGCATAGTTTAAGATGGTGGAAATTATTTGATATCTGTCATCTCTCATTGTTTTATGTAACTGTATTACGTAAAAATGCTTTATGTTTTTCAGGTTAATATTTTAAGTATTACTAAAAAGACTATGATACGTATTTATCACTGATTGGAATATGCATTACTGTTAGTAATTGTGAATTCCACGTATATGTTTGATTATTTGATATTTTGTTTTGAAGAAATAATACACGAGAACTTTAAATACGTACTATTAACTCACAGAATAAATAATATCTATTTGAGTCAACTTCATATTGTAACATACTTTTATTAATTAACTAGCTGTACCTACCCCGCGACGCGCCGCTGTGGCTCTGTCTGTATGTACAAATAGAAAAATATTAACGCGTTTTGATTTTACGTCCAACAGATGGCGCTGTTTTAAAAAAAAACATATTTGTCAACAAATGACACTGTTATTTAAAAAAAATACCTGGTGACATCTATATAACATAGGTGTATAAAAACACACTCCTATTTAAATACAATGTTTTGTCAAACTTTCAAAGCAATCGATGAAGAACTCTGGGAGATTCCAGATTTTGAATGAACAAACATTACATTTTTTATTTATTTAGATAGATTATTAGAAACAGAGTTGTGACAGCTATTGCTTTGGCATCTGCGCTGCCGTGTTTTGGTGGTTTCATTTCATATATTATATGAATATCGTATTGATCAAGATACGGTGATCAGGCAGGCAATTCCACCAAGGCACCTATAATATAGATGATTACATCATTATGATAAAGGTTCAAACGACGAACGGGTAAAAAAACATCGATTGGGTCGTAACGAACCACGTGACACAGCTCGCTAATGACAGTGACAAAAGGTTTTATGATTGTGATCTATGGTTATATTGAAAGTGTTGCCATTTTTTACGATTTATTTTTCATTATTTCTTCTTAAATGTTAAATTCCATATCGTATGAAAATGTTGATTGTGTAAAGCGAAGATTTTTATATGGGTCCCAATATGGGGATCGAGATGAAAAAAGGATGATGTAAAGCTAGCATGTCTCTGCTGTGATGCAATTATATTCATTTCTTTGCATATGTCAATTAGTAGGTTAATACCAAATGTTTGTTTGTACATCTGAAAAATAATAGTGTTTAAGATTATTTTTTTAAAGTTAATTACCTTATCATTGCTTCTAAAGTTCCAAAATTATTTTTTGAAACATCATAGGTATTTTGAAGATGTTTTACCTCACTAACGCAAAAATCATAATTATTGCCTGCAATAATTTATTGTAATGTGGCGTTGTTTTTTACGGTTAAACGAGTTACTCAAATCTTAATGAAAATCTCAATAGGAAACTGAAAATTGTATCGTAAATATTTTTATACATTATGAAGAGATTTAAAATGAGAGTACCTACGAAGATTTTCTACTACACGATGAATACCTACTGATATAGGAAGCATTGCTAATTTATTAAAAATCTGGTCAAATTTTTTGTATTTCTGTTAAAAACGGGACTGCAGGCCTTTAACGAATGAATTAACAGATTTCCTCACAAACTATCAGCAAAACACGAATGTGTTCATAAAAATTCTAATAATTTCGCATTTCGTCGTTATATTTATCAGGATAAGCGCAGATGAATGAACACGTGTTCTGATGTATGGCTTGCCATCACGTTTTCAACAGGATTTTAATAAATCAGATGCAGCATCTAATTCACCAATTGAGCGAGCTCTTCATACTCTAAATAATATTTGTCTTAACTCTTACATCGACATTTTTTCGGATTCACTGCCCAAATTCACACGTGGCATCATGTCAATAATTTAAACTATTCAATGCGCATACATACAGACACACATACACACAAACACTCACACATACAATACACATGTCACACACACACCTATAAACTACACACATCACCTGGTAATTAAGGAATAAACATACCACTTAGCAGACATTACAAGGAAACATATCATAGGTACCCAACATGAAGTATCTTATTCCTGTGTATTGTTTCATCTCTGTAAATAATGTACTGTTTGTTTCTATAATATAAAATAAATAAATAAAATAAAAAATCAGCAATGCTCACTTTTCTCCGTGTGCTTTCCTGTACAGTAGATAATAAATATATTATGTCTTATATCAAATGTGTGTTGGTTCTTACTTTAGGATTTAGGGTGGGGTTACATTTCAGAGCATCACATCCTGATGCAAATCGGCTGCTGGCGGCTGCCAAGAAGTTAATTCCGAACATATTCTGTGCGTACAAGTCGATAGCCGCTTGGATGTCTTCGTCATTTTCATCGTTGCACTTGGCTGACGCATTTATAAACTGGAAATATAAACTAATATTATTTTTTTATAAATTAAAACACTAACTTTCTGACACTGTGCAGAAACGGGCCGTTCGTTTGATAAATCCCCTGTCTTGACTAACGGAATGCATTCTTTAAAACAGTGGCGGCTCGTGACTTTTGGATGTACTAGTACTACTACTATTTTTGTATGAAGATTTTCATAATATTTCAGTTTGGCCGTGCACCGCACGGATTTTCTGAAAATCTTCATACAAAAAATCGAATTTTAGAAAAAAAAATCGTTTTTAGCTACAACAACATCAATAATGCCATTTTTTTGTAATACGGGTTTTCCAATAAGAGGTGTTATTTTGATATTCAATCGTAAAAGATCAATGGTTTCGTTGCTTGTGTGGCACGTAGCGCCGTCTTGTTAAAAGTAAACGTTGTCCAGATCAATACCATCCAATTCCGGCCATAAAAATCATTAATCATCTCTCGATAGCGCAATCCATTCACCGTAAATGTTGCTCCAGCCTAATTTTCGAAAAAGTAAGGTCCAATGACTCCGCCGGACCAAACAGTCACACGTTGAGGATAGAGAGGCTTTTCAACAATAACTCTTGGTTTTTCCGAGCCCCAGATGCGACAATTTTGCTTGTGGACGAAGCCACCGAGGTGGAAATGGGCCTCATCACTCAAGATGACTTGCAATTGATTCACTCAAGTGAATTTTAATAATTTCAAAGCGTTGTTGAAGCGTGTATCGTTCCATTTTTATTAATAACGTAGTTTCTACTTGTCAAATGTCAAAAAATGACAGCTTCAAAAGTAACATCTACCGAAATAGCGGGCTATCCACTGCTTTAGAGTACAGGCGTCACGTAGGTATGCAGTCCTTGTTCTACCAGCATTACAATGGAAGATGCTCCGAGGAGCTGGTGTCATTGAATCCTTCGGCACCATTGCATAGTCGGAAAACACGCCAAACGCGCGCCCATCATATGTACACGATTGACATTCGTCACATGAGAACGGGTCTATTGACGCAACTATGCATCTCCCATTAATATATGTTCCTTCATTCCCATACCCAATATCTGTCCCTTTCTGATAGTTTTGATTATTTACCCTGATTATTGATCCTCATAGTGTATTTAATATCGAGTCTGCTAAGAGAGCCAGATAAATTTACATGTATTCTCACAAGACGTGTTAAAAAGTACCAGGGGTAAGTCAGTTCCTAATTCTAAACTAAATGTTAACCAGTTTCCCAAAGAGTTGTGTCATTTTCAATTAAGAAAATATTGATTACAGTCCACAAAAATTGATTTGCATTCAATGTGCGACTACAGGGTCTTTTCTACGACTCGTTCTTGAGATCAACAGCTCGGTTGTGGAACGCTTTGCCGGTATCTGTGTTTCCTCCCTCCCGCAACATCGGTCTCTTCAAGACCCTTGTTCACTTCTTCCTCTACTCAAAAACCCACTAAACAGCATCCCCAAACATGAAATAGGGAAAATAATTTTCCTCAGGGCATCCGGTGTTGAGTTAATGTTAAGTATCAGGTTGTACCCGCCAAACAATCATTTTCCTCAGGGCTTCCTGTGTTGAGTTAATGTTAAGTATCAGGTTGTACCTGCCAAACAATCATTTTCCTCAGGGCTTCCTGTTTTGAGTTAATGTTAAGTATCAGATTGTACCCGCCAAACCTTAACAAGCAATAATAATTACTGTACTAATTTGAAGATGGAGAATGGAGATGGCATTTTGGTCCTGTGACCTTGTTTCTAATAAAAAAACCTTTATTTTTTATGTGAATACCGTACAAGAGTCCCAACTTCTCCCATTCGCATGGAGCCAGCGCGACTATGGCATCCCCAATTGGGGTATGTTGTGGGCTGGAGGTAGTGAGGGGAGGAGATTGGGAATAGGAAGGTGTAGAAGTACCTGGCTATGCAGATCTGATCACCAAATATGGCTACAGCCATTTCAAGCAAATTTTCAATTCTGAATGACGGCCTTTGCTGAGGATATCTCTCGCTCTCGATGTTACATGTTGCCACTGACAAGAACCTATGCCAACACGCTTGTACCATGTTAAATGCACCGTCCATAACATTGGACGGTAAGTACAGCAAATCATATGCACATTGTACATTTGGAAACGGGACGGTGCATATGACACGGTACAAGCTTGCTGATTGTGCATTGGAAATTATAGAACACATCAGGGTTAAAAATGACACAACAGAAAAGAAATTACAGAATCATTTAAAGTATTTTGTGATA
The DNA here is from genome assembly GCF_061612785.1 of Hesperophylax consimilis. Taxonomy (NCBI): domain Eukaryota; kingdom Metazoa; phylum Arthropoda; class Insecta; order Trichoptera; family Limnephilidae; genus Hesperophylax; species Hesperophylax consimilis. Next base: position 8,828,912 of record NC_142856.1, on the reverse strand, counting down.
ATGGTAGACATAAAACTTACCTGGGAGTAACCACAGAGACTTGGCTTCTGGTCAAGATAAGGCATAAGCCTTAGGAACTTATAGGAAATAACAGTGGCCAACTGGGTAGGAAAGGTGTTCAGACTGGCGCTCATCTGGAGGATAATGGTCTTGAACTGCTCCCCAAGGCAAGACAGAGTCACCTTCTGGTTCCAGATCTGTTTCGTCAAATCCCTGAAATTAACAACATAACGATTGGTTCAATAATTATTATTCACTGTCAGCTAATAAAACAATGTTTATCTGAAAGTAATAGGAAATATATCAAGAACTCACCTGAACGTCTGTTCCCTTCCTTCTACTGTTACATTAGGAGCTGCATACGGACATGTGCAGCAAGTGGTTGTTGTTTGAAGCGTTGCTTGGGTTTGCTTTAAAAGGACAAATTTAATGTTTAACGATTCACATTGGAGAAAGAGACAAATTAATGTTAGTATCTAATGCTGCGTAGTCACGTACGAACAGAAGCGCGATCTTAGCTGTGAAAATATGGAACTAGTTTTTATTTTTATTTTTTTTATTACTTTATTTATTTTCATTTCTTTACATATATTATACATATTAATAGACAGTAAATAATAACATAATATATATTACCAAATTGTATACACAAGAAATGAAAACCCACTAAGGCACTGCCTGAGTGTGGGTAATATAAAACCATTACTATATTTCAAGTACCTAAGTATAATATACATTAGAAAAAGTTTTTTTTTTTTGTTTATAGTTATTATAAAAGTAAAGAGAAAACATTATGTACAATAGTTTATAAAGTTTCAGCAAGTGAGTTGTAGAAAGGATCAATAAATTTATATAAAAAGCGTTTCAATATCTGCGTCATTCAGCCATAATTTTACCTCCTTAACATATTCTATTGTTTTATTTATCATTTGAGTTTGTAGTGGTAGAAGGTTAAATGTACGAGGACCAATGAAACTGCTATGTGTCTGCATTAATTTAGTATTTGTTTGGGGGGTGTAAAATATATTATTTGTTCTTTTGCTCATTCTGTTTTCATTTATTTTGAAATTATTTTTGTTTTTAAATAAATATTTCATAATTTGTAATATACATAATTTACGAATGTTAAATAATTTAGATTCTTTGTTTAATAGGTCGGTCGAGAATGTTTTATTTTTGTTATATATGACTTTAATTATGTGTTTTTGAATTATTTGTAGGGGCTTAATAAATGTATCAGGTGCACCACCCCATCCTATTATGCCATAAGTGATTGCAGATTGCACCAGGGAGAAGTAGATCATTTTCAATTTTTCAGCGTTTAAAATTTCCTTGAGTCTATAAAATATGTAGGTAAGATATCTTAGTTTAGAAGTGGTTTGATTAATATGTGATTTCCAATTAAGATTAATATCTCTTGATACTCCTAAATATTTTATATTTTTGACATTAGCGAGTTAAAGAATATGTTTATTTAGGTGTCAATATTGATTGCTTTTCCAAGTGGGATGTACAAATAAACAAAGTTTGTGAACGACAAGATCAATTGTAAGCAGATTATATAAATTAAAATTTTTGTTCCAATCTGCACACTTCGAATAATTTATTTATCTCTAGCTGAATATAAGGTATGGAATAACAACTTGGGTAAAGCTTCCTGTAAAACTAATATCGACCATTTTCAATTCGTCCAAAATTCATTGGTTAAATTATTAGCTCAAAAAATGTATACAAAGAAAGGCATAATATTCTATACTTGTATCTCAAAATTCTTTCAGTGAAAGCAATTCTGTGGTACAAAATTATATTTCAGCACATAAATAACCCTTTTTATGTATCAACAATTTTACTAAGTCATAATACTCGTTTTAACTTTAATGAAGGACTTATTGTAGCTAAGCAAACAAATAAATATGGACAAAGAACGTTAAACTATGTGATTCCAAGTTGTTTTATTATGTTACCTGCTGAAATTAAAAACTGTGCCCAAAACAAACAATTGGTGAAAGACTTGGCTTACTGAAAGACTTAATTTTTAAAATTCTTACATATGTTTTCAATTTTTAATTTTTTGTTTTATATAATTGTAAAAATGTAACTGTAAACTCACTATAATAAGATTTATAATGTAAAGAACCAGTCATACAAACTGCTAAAAAGTAGTTTATAGGGACTTTTTTGCCTTGTAAAGTGTGTATTTTTAAATTTTAAAAAAAATAAAAAGCCACAAATTATGGAAAAGGAACGAAGCAACCGCATGCGTCGTTTTCCGCCGTTTGCGATTGCTTCGTTTCTTTCTTATAATTTGTGGCTCACTCGCGCTTTGATTCGTAGAAAAGAACTTTCACAGAACTTAGAAATAATAAACTTTGAAATTTGATGAATTGTTCAAATCCTGTGAAACAAACCATCCTTAGTGTTCGAGTCCACGAAAACGTTAATAACGTCTAGAAAACTAGACGACTGTTTTCTTCACACATAAATATGAATAAGTTAGACATTTGTCACTTACCATTATCAATAAACACATCACCAAAACAAGGCACCATATGACAATACGCCGAATATCTCCCATGTTTGATTCCAATAAAACTGTGTGTAAGAATGATTTTATTGAGTAACAATGTTCACAGTTTGCAAGATCTCTTTTCGCTGAGTTTGTTAACCCTTTACAATCTCTTTGAATTGAAAGCAGTATAAAATGTTAACAAGTAATAAAAAGTTAGCTACTAAATTAAATGTAGGTTCAAGCAGAATACGTGCGATCAAATAAAGATAAAATATTATACTTTTTACTACAAATTATTATCAAATTGTTAGAAAGTAAAATAGTACCGACATAATATTTAATAGGTCTGTTATTACACGACGTGTCGTGACGAAGTTTTAATGCTAAAGTGTTTTATTTTTATTCCTTTTGAGTGCTGTAGAAATAACCATTGCAGGCTCAATCGGTTATTTCTTCAATCAACGTGAAACAATTGAGTAAATATAACCAGCTGAGTTCACCGTTCGTATATTTATCAATTGGGAAAGAAACAAAAAAATATTCCATAAGAGTGCGATGAATCAAATCAATACCTTTTATGTAAAGTACAAATATTTGTTTCCAGGAGTGACAGACGTATGAATGACGGATGTATGGAAAGCTTGGGATTTCAACTAGTTGCAATACAAATATAAAATTACAATCAAGTCAAAAACGGCCGGAAACCATTGATGTATTATATTTAGGTGAGACATGAAGACAAAAAATAGGTTCAATTTTTGTCTCTTTAATTAGTCCAATTTGGCCTCTAACGCTCTCAACGCCAAACCGGAAATTAAAACGTCCGGGCTACCGGCATCGATTATCACATTCTTGCATACAACAAATCGGCAAAGGAATGCAAGAGAATCATCAATAGGTCAAAATTCGAACACGACCTGCAGATCAGCAAAAAGCTGGCTGCCTGCCCGCATGGCAGCAGAGCATTCTGGTCGCTTGCGGGCTCAATAGGTCGAAATTTTTGCAAACCCAGTTTGCCACCTCTTACCAGACCTGACGGCTCACTAGCAAACACCGCCACCGAAAAGGCAAACCTTTTAGGGAAAATGTTTGCGGAAAACTCGACCCTCGACGACGGGGGTGCTGTTCCGCCGTCGGTTCCTCACTGCGGCTTCTATATGAAAAAGCTGAGGATCCGGCATCGGGATGTACTCCACGTCATACGGGGGCTCGATGTTAACAAAGCTAGTGGACCTGATGGAATACCTGCCCTGGTATTGCAGAGGTGTGCTGCGGAAATAGTTCCAGTTTTGACAAAGCTCTTCAAAATGTCCCTGAAGTGTGGCACTGTGCCCTCTGGTTGGAAAAAAGCGGTAATTCACCCTATTCCCAAGAAAGGTGACCGCTCCAACCCGGCCAACTACCGCCCCATAGCGATCACATCAGTTCTGTCCAAAGTGATGGAACGTGTGATCAACGACAAACTGCTCACATACCTCGAGAAGAACAAAATTATCAACGACCGTCAATACGGATTCCGGCGGAACCGCTCGTGCGGTGATCTTCTCGCGTATGTGACGCATGTTTGGGGGCGGTGCCTGGAACGTCACGGTGAGACCCAAACGGTCGCACTAGACATATCCAAGGCCTTTGACCGGGTCTGGCACCGAGGACTTGTCAACAAATTGCATTCTTACGGACTTCCCGCATCCCTGTGTACGTGGATTGCTGACTTTTTAAGGGATAGGTCGATTCAGGCGGTTGCTGACGGTTTCACCTCTTCCTCGCACTCCATAAATGCTGGCGTCCCACAGGGATCGGTTCTGTCTCCGACTTTGTTTTTGTTGCACATCAATGACCTTTTGACATGTGCACCGATTCATTGTTACGCGGATGACAGTACAGTTCATGATAGCTTTTTGTTTGACAAGCCCCCAAAGGGCACACAAACTCCAACGGCTCGGAGGGCTTTGAAGCAGAGAATGGACGGTTATCTCGAGAGTATTTCCTCCTGGGGTAAAAATAATCTCGTCGAATTTAATGTTTCAAAGACCCAATCCTGTCTGATTACGTCTAAAAGGGATCCAAATGATAATCTAGTCTCCTTCAACGGAAGCAATCTTCCGAACAGGCCTTCCATTGATATGCTTGGTGTAACTATAAGTGACCAGCTCAGGTACGGGGGCTCCATCGAAGCTAGAGTAAAGTTGGCCTCTCAGAAGCTGGGCGTACTGTACAGGGCCCGCAGATACTTTAATAGTACACAACTGCTCACCCTGTACAAATCGCAAGTGCGCCCTACTGTCGAATTTGGCAGCCATCTCTGGTCTGGAGCCCCAAAATACCTGAAAAAAACCCTTGACTCTGTGCAGAAACGGGCGGTCCGTTTGATAGATTCCCCAATCTTAACAAACGGACTGCAATCTTTAGAGCACAGGCGTCAGGTAGGTATGCTGTCCTTGTTCTATCGGTATTACAATGGAAGATGCTCTGAGGAACTAGCATCATTGATCCCTTCGGCACCGGTGCGTAGTCGGGATACACGCCAAACGCGCGCCCAACATTTGTACACAGTTGACACTTGTCACATGAGAACGGGTCGCTTCTATGATTCGTTCTTAAGTTCAACAGCTCGGCTGTGGAACGAACTGCCGGCCTCTGTGTTTCCTCCCTCCTACAACATGGGACTCTTCAAGACCCATGTTCACTCCTTCCTCTCCACAAAAAGACCCTCCACACAGCATCCCCAAAGATGACATAGGCCCTGAGGGAAATTATTTTCTTCAGGGCCTCCTGTGTGGAGTAAATATAAAAAAAAAAAAAAAAAAAAAAAAAGTGGATTTTTTCAGGGACAGAATTGACATGTATTGTTTGGTCTTCTATATTAATCTTAACAATGGGTGTGTCAGTTTTATTAATATTAGCTGTATCTTTTAAGATACTCCAATTTTATTTTGTCATTGATAGCTTCACTGATTTGTTTTTTGTAATAATCCCTTTTAACTGTGTCAATTATTTTTTTGCAGTTGTTTCTATAACGCACATACTATAAACTCACACTCTATAAATGCTGGCGTCCCACAGGGATCGGTTCTGTCTCCGACTTTGTTTTTGTTGCACATCAATGACCTTTTGACATGTGCACCGATTCATTGTTACGCGGATGACAGTACAGTTCATGATGGCTTTTTGTTTGACAAGCCCCCAAAGGGCACACAAACTCCAACGGCTCGGAGGGCTTTGAAGCAGAGAATGGACGGTTATCTCGAGAGTATTTCCTCCTGGGGTAAAAATAATCTCGTCGAATTTAATGTTTCAAAGACCCAATCCTGTCTGATTACGTCTAAAAGGGATCTAAATGATAATCTAGTCTCCTTCAATGGAAGCAATCTTCCGAACAGGCCTTCCATTGATATGCTTGGTGTAACTATAAGTGACCAGCTCAGATACGGGGGCTCCATCGAAGCCAGAGTAAAGCTGGCCTCTCAGAAGCTGGGCGTACTGTACAGGGCCCGCAGATACTTTAATAGTACACAACTGCTGACCCTGTACAAATCGCAAGTGCGCCCTAATGTCGAATTTGGCAGCCATCTCTGGTCCGGAGCCCCTAAATACCTGAAAAAAACCCTTGAATCTGTGCAAAAACGGGCGGTCCGTTTGATAGATTCCCCAATCTTAACAAACGGACTGCAATCTTTAGAGCACAGGCGTCAGGTAGGTATGCTGTCCTTGTTCTATCGGTATTACAATGGAAGATGCTCTGAGGAACTAGCGTCATTGATCCCTTCGGCACCGGTGCGTAGTCGGGATACACGCCAAACGCGCGCCCAACATTTGTAACTCGGTTGACATTTGTCACATGAGAACGGTTCGCTTCTACGATTAGTTCTTAAGTTCAACAGCTCGGCTGTGGAACGAACTGCCGGCCTCTGTGTTTCCTCCCTCCTACAACATGGGACTCTTCAAGACCCATGTTCCTTCCTCTCCACAAAAAGACCCCTCCACACAGCATCCGCAAAGATGACATAGGCCCTGAGGGAAATTATTTTCTTCAGGGCCTCCTGTGTGGAGTTAATATTAAAAAAAAAATTTAAAAAAACATTGAATATGAGAGATGCATAGTCATAGGAATCTTCCCAGCATAAGTTATGAAGCTTATCCCACTTTCTGATTGCTGGAGAATGCCAGCAGTGATCCATGGTTTGAGTTTTGCGTCAGATCGTATTTTTAACTTTTTGTGTATGTTGTTGCATTGGCCAAGTGGTTGTGTAAAGTATTTATAAATAATTCGCATGCAGAGGTTGTATCGGTACAAGTTTTCTTTAAAAACATTGTTTAGGAGAGTGTCAAAGGTAATCTTTTCTTGGGGAAGAGTATTTTGTGCTGATTTGTGGATTTTGTGGGTGAGGGAAGTGATAATTGCATAGTAATCTGTGCCTGTTGATTGATACACAATGGATTCTGTGTCTAGTTTACTCTTAACAAAGACGTCATCTATACAACTACTGGTGTTTGATTCTGATTCTCTAGTTGGAGTGGTGACAGCTGGTAGATATCCTAATAGAGTTACTGAATTTAAGTATTCGTTGAATTTTGTTGATAATATTTATGTTAAAATCCCCAATTATATAGGTGTTCTGGCAATGGTCTATGTTTGTCAGAATTTCATTTAGTGTATAAATGGGGTGATATTGTGTATGTTCGGAGATCTGTATATAGTCAGGATTGTTATGTGATTATCACGATTTAATTGTTTTCAATATTTTAATATTTTAACTATTTGAAATATTTTCGTTTTAGGGGTGGATAGAGAATATCAGAGAAGTATTCCCCAACCATATTTCGCATCCTGGAGGGTGGGTTGGGGGTGGGCAGAAAATTTCAGACAATAATTTCCTTGGAATATTTCGAAATTTTCCCAGAATATTATGAAATATTATTGCGGACAGAATGCACCACTTCAACAATTACCAGGAACAGGATTACATGGAGATAAATGATGGACTTGCCGAACGTCACAGCGGTGCTGCCAGGGTCTCTTATCTATGTGAGGTGTCAGCGCTTTATTAGCAGCAGATGCATACCTGGACGCTGTTGTTGGACGCGGTAGACTCTCTTACTGCAGCAGCTGGTCCAGTTCCTTCACCACTTAGGATTCTTGCTGCAGAGTCTCCATCTTTTTTCTTCGTAGAACGTCACAGCGGTGCTGCCAAGGTCTGGTATCTGTGAGAGGATAGTGTGTCAGCGCTTTATTAGCAGCAGACACATACCTGGACGGATGACGAACCTCGTGCTGGCACTGCTGGTGGACACGGTGGACTCTTTCGCTACAGCAACTGGCCCAGTTTCTTCACCACCTAGGATTCTGGCTGCAGAGTCTCCATCTTCTATCTTCGTGTCACCTGTTCCTTTACTTTATTTTACTTAACTTAACTTCACTCTATTTTTGTAATATTTATATTTTCTGTAATACCTGCATCAACTGTAAAGCGCCCCTGAGGTGATATCTCACAAAAGCGGCGCTATACAAATTATCCAATAATAAATAAATAGGATATTTGAAATTTCCCCAGAATATTTTGAAATATTACAAAGATATTTGAAATTTTCCCAGAATATTTTGAAATATTCCTAGGATATTTGAAACTTCCCCGGATTTAAGGACAGAAATTTATTTAATTGATAACAATTCTATTTTAAAAGATATTTCTTTTGGTATAAACTTTACAGATTTTTTTCAAATTTCTGATCTCTCTAATTTGAACCCAAAAAATATAATTAAATCATAAAGAAAATCGACAATATTTGATTATGAAAGGCAAATATTTTATAAATACTTTCAGCTTCACAAATCCTACAATTATAATAACCAGTGAATTTTCACGGGCCTGCGCTAGTTTACTATCTATATAAATATAAATGTTCGTTTGTTCAAAATCACTCATTCTTCACCGATTGATTTGAAATTTTGACACAACATTGTATTTGAATATGCGCATGTTTTTTATAATCCATATTATATAGATGTCACCTGTGACAAGAAAAACATAATTATTTTATTACACAACGCCATCTGTTGGACTTAAAAGCAGCACGCGCTATTATTTCTCTATCTGTACAGACAGATTGAGCAACAGCAACGCGTGGCGGGGTGCAGCTAGTAAAATGATAAATAAATGATTGCTCCAATATGTTTTCCAGTTTTTACTTTATTTATGACAGTATAAATAACACACATACTATTATATTATTTTATACATGAAAATCAATAAAAAATAAGAAACAATAATTATAATTGATTTTAAAAAAAAACATTATATAACTATAAAACATTGATTTATGTCAGAAATTACAACATGACAACATAATATTTATATGTATACATAATGAGTACCTACTTACAAATTTGTATGTTACCATACAAATGTGGCACTTTTATCAGGGGCTTTTGCTACAAAATAGTACTAAATTAAAAATTGTATTTGTATTGGCTAAATGCATAAGTTCATAGCACTTTTTTTTTCTCTTTAATGTGAAGAAAAAATATGTACATACATACATACTATAGACACGAAACAATCTTTAGTTAAAGGCGGGCGTGCGGTAAGTAGAGTGGGTTAGGGGATGGGATGCGTCGCGCTACGGGAGTTCCGAGTTCATTCGGTAGTAAATCGGTAAGCTTCGCTCACGCCAGCTGTTCGCCATCCGCCGACCTTTGTCGACGTAAAGATGAAAAAGTGCCAAGAAAAGACTTCAAGTAAATTTGATTTACTGAATAAATAGCCATTTAACATTAGTCTTCGTCGGCTGTACCAAAATCTACCATATTGCGTCTTCAATGTGTTATTCAATTCTTTTGTGTGACAAATGGGTAATACAAGAAAAAGCAGGGACATCGAAAAGAAAACGTCGGGGAAAGGGTACAGACGTCAGGGAGGCACTAAATTGATTTTGTATAGTTGAGCCATGAATACTGGTCGAAGATTGAATATTATCAGCCTTATTTGGGACAAAATGCTTGAGGCATGTGTGTCCTAATAAAGCGAAATCGACTGTGTGTATCGACGGTCCTGAAGAACAATGTCGTATGTGCAAATTTGTAGTTTTACAGTAGAGCTGTTTAAAGTTTCATTTCTGCATTTTTACTGACTTTGAGATCAAGTAATATAGTGTTGTTTGATACTTTGCATTAACCCCTATATAAATAGGGGTTAATAATTAATGGAGAAATATATTATCAAAAACAGTAAAAATGCAGAAACGAAACTTTAAACAGCTCTACTGCAAAACTATAAATTTGCACATCCAACATAGTTCTTCGGGACCGTCGATATATTCTTTTGGATTGTTTATGTAGGATTCTTCAACACTGCAAATGCAGGGCACTGGCCCCTAGGGGTTAAAGTATATTCTATTCAAATAAAACACAAGCATAACAGTTTGTTATTATTGGAGACAAAACGCTAGGGGTCCAATTAAGCGGAATTGACTGTATGTATATATTCTCTTTGATTGTTTGGGCACGATTCTTCAACACTGCAAATGCAGGGCTCTGGCCTCTAGGAGTTAAAGCATATTTTATTTAAATAAAACCCAAGCGGAATAGTTTGTGAATATTGGATTTATTGCACATGATTATTATCTTATAACAGACACAGATATTGCAAAACTGACTAGTTAAAAGATGTGCTCGAAACCGAAAATTGGATAAAATGAACACAACCTTTAGAAATTCTGCACAAATTATATTATTAACCTTATTTACATTACCTTTACACTGAATACAAAACAACAGCAAACGAATAATCAAAAAAATAATGTGAAATCATTAAAAAAAAACTTATTTATGACCTCTACAAAGCAGAAATCTGATTGTATGAATTAGCAAAAACTCACAAATGGTGAGCTCAAGCACCATGAAGTTTTTCCTGTTGGTTGAATTTGTAGGTCAGTGCGACTGTTTTCAGCACACAACATAATTTCCATCGTGAGCTAAAGAGCTCAGAAATATCCATTTAATTTTTTTTAAATTAAGACATAATGTTAAAAGATTTCTAAAAAGGGTATTGATATATGCATACTTTTGGAAAAAAAATTACAATATGTACATAGTAGGTACCATGAAAGTAATTTTTTATTTATTTTATTTTATATTATAGAAACAAACAGTACATGATTTACAGAGATGAAACAATATACATAAATAAGATACTTCATGTTGGGTATATGTGATATGTGTCCTTGTAATGTCTGTTAAGTGGTATGTTTATTCCTTATGTACCAGGTGACGTGTGTAGTATATAGGTGTTTGTGTGACGTATGTAATGTATAAGTGAGTGTTTGTGTGCGTGTGTGTGTGTGTCTGTATGTATGCGCATTGAACAGTTTAAATTATTGACATGATGCCACGTTTGAATTTGGGCAGTGAATCTGAAAAAATGTCAATGTTAGAGAACAAATATTATTTAGTGTATGAAGAGCTCGGTTAATTGGCGAATTAGATGCTGCATTTGTTTTATAATTAAGCGTGTGGAATAGCACTGTATGTCGTGTACGTCTCAAAGGTATGTCAAAGTTAATAAGGGACAGAAGTTCAGTACAGTCAATGTCATTGTTTAAAATTCTGTGTATAAATATTGAGTCAGCTACTGATCGTCTTCGCTGCAAAGTTTCAAATGTACGATTTCAATATTGAAAACGATTTTATTATTTAATCCTTTAGGTGCAGTACGCGTATATATTGGCGTGACACATTATGCTCCTTGAGTAAGTTGGGCCAATATACAAGCTAGGCCATAGAAAATGTCTTGCATTATCTACCCATGAGAAACTTGGTCACTGCACGGGGAATAAATCATGTCCCTATCATACACATTTAAACAGAAAATTTTCATAATTTTGCACAACACAAATTATATAATGTAGTGATGTTATTTTATTTACAAAAATGAATATCAGATTGCACATTTAAAAATAAATTATAATACTTAATCTTAAATACAATTATTACTACATACTATATATAAATATAAAGTTAAAAGAAATATTTGATCACAGTCTCCATACAATGTTTATTTATTTATAAAAATGAAAAAATCGCCACCATAATTTCAATCAAAGAAATCTTCATTACAGATTTTAAAATTTAAAAATGATCGTAGATCAGTGGTTCTCAATTATTTTTTCCTGAGTACTCCTTCGAAACCCGAAACCAAACTCGTGTGCCCATTGTAGCCAAAATTGGTTAATATATATTACAAAACATTTAAAATAACATTATTACAATATTCTTCCCTACAATAAATAGTGTAATCCTTTGGCGTCGTTCGATACGGCCACCGTGAAGGACTGGTTGATTCAAAATATTTACGTGTGCGTACCTCTTCGAGTAACCTCACTTACCCCTGGGAGTACGCGTACCACTAATTGGGAACCACTGCCGTAAATGAGTTAAGCAAAGGGAGATGTGTCATGGGAGCGCGCCGATTTCGCCGATGTACACTGCACGGACTATCGACGCGGCGGAGCCAATGAAAGTTTGCATTTTTGTGTGGGTAGAAACAAAAGAGTAATGCCAATGTGCTTAGATGCGATTTGCACTAGTACGGGTGAACGATGTTGGCGACAAGGGTTGTGCACGGTCTCATAATAATAATGGTTCATGGCCCATCTCCCTTGTTGCTATTATCAATGGATATACAGGAAGAATTACAACAGAATATCAAAATATGTTAGAGTAAGTTTTCCCTGGCATTTTGATGTGTCTTGGAATTTTACACCTGAAGATCGAAAATCAAAAAATAAGCGATGAGGTTTTTGTCCATAAATTTGGTTAAAAATATATATTTTTAAATCATTTAATAGTATCATAGGTAAAATCCTTGTGGTATTTTTGGTTCAAGTCAGTTATAAACTCCTCCTTCAATTTCTTGAGACACCTGCAAAGCAAAATATAATTTTATTACATCTATATAAATAAAAATGTAAATGTTTGTTTGTTCAAAAACTTAAATCTTCAAAACTTCTTCACCGATTGCTTTGAAATTTTGACACAACTTTGCATTGAATATGCGTGTTTTTATATGCACATACTATACAGATGTCACCTGTGACAGGTAAAAATATGCCTGTTTTGAAAAACAGCAATCTGTTGGACAAACTTAATTTTTTTTTAAACAGCGCCATCTGTTGGACAGACATGCTTTTTTTTAAAACAGCGCCATCTGTTGGACGAAAAAAACAAGCGCTACTGTTACTATATCTGCCCACGTGGCGGGGTACAGCTAGTTTAAAATACATACATAATCACATTCACACATTCAGGGCAGATACTCAAATAACTAAGCTTTAAAACATAGCATGTATGATCGTGTGAGAAATGTGGAGATCCGCAAAGAGTGCAAGGCTGATGTAAGCGTAATGAGTAAGATCAAGAAAGGGACGCTTAGATGGTTTGGGCATGTAGAGCGAATGAGCGAAGAAAGGAGTGTAAGGATAATATACAATGCAAATGTGAATGGTAGCAGAAGTCGGGGACGCCCGAGGAAGACATGGCACGACCAAGTGAATCAGATACTTGAGTCGGGCCATGTCAAGAGTCAGAATAATACAAGAGTATGTATGAGACAATGTATGAATGCGAATGAGGCAAGGAGTTTGGGCGGTTTGTCCTCTCTGCCTACACCTGCGGAGAAACGGCGAGATGGTTAGCTAGTTTTTTTTTTTTAGAAAACAAGATTTTGTAGGCCCAAACAGTGAAATTCATAGCTAGGTACTTCCCAACCTTCCCGATTCCATTTCCTTCTCTTTCCAAAGCTGTCCAGCATCACAACATGCCCCGGATCGGGGATGGCATTTGGCAACAAATCAAATTATCAAAAATAATCATTGCAATAATAATTGAGCTGCAAAAATTTTTGTCTTAAACTTGACGAGAAATATGAAAAAATGTCATCATAGGTCATGCAAGTAGTAAAATAGGATTAAGGTTGTTGTATTACTTTGCTTATAATCTTGCGTGTACCTACGCGTGACACGACTGACTGGTCTGTATAATGTTCAAAAGACTGCTAATAATTATTTCCAAAATTCGCCAATTCAACGGCTACACAGACTTGGTAATAAGTATAGTTCAAATGATGTTCACCTAGACCACTCGGTGTCCAAATTAAAATTCAATAGATCTATAATTTTTTATTTATTTTTTTAAATTTTTATTTTATTTATTAATTTTATTTTAGTAATTTGTACATTTAAGTTTACAAATTACTAATTAATTTGTTACATTTAAATATACCATATTTTTTCTTGCTTGATGTGGCTCCTACACAACATCTTGAACTTTCCAATTGGGGCAGACTTTAGGTTTTCCGGCAGTGCATTATATTAGTATTTCATCCCTTTATATAGTATACTATTCTGAGTATTCGCCTTGTCCTTTTTTGGTAGCCTGATTTCATTGCACGTCCTTGTTTTATGTTTGTGTATGTCCTTGTTGTACACAATTTTATTTGAAAAATATTTAGTAACAGGTTGTTTACTATTTTGTGTACAAATATCATTATGTTCAAGGTCAACATCTGTTTCACCGTTAGCCAATTTAGTTCGTTTAACATTTTATTTACTTTTGAATATCTATTTCCTCTGAGTATTGTTCTCATTGCCCTATTTTGGAGAATTTGAAATTTATTTTGTTCTCGGTCGTTACACAGGAAAAGGATAGTTGAGCAGTAATTAAAATGTGGAGCAATAATGGAGTTATAAATGGTGATTGCAGTTTTTTCGGACAGTTTTTGGCGAATTCTTCCCAAAAAAGATATCTTTTTCCAATTTTCTTTTGGGTATATTCAGCATGTTTGTTAAAGTTGAGTTTGGAATCTATTATAACTCATAAGTATTTTCTATCGGTAACATTTTCAATAATTTTACCATCAATTTTGATTTTGCTTTCACTGGATGTCTTCTTATAACCAATTACCATACATTTTTTTTTTGTATTTAATTTAAGCTTATTTATTTTTAGCCATCTTGATACATTATCTAGTTCATTATTTAACTTTGCGAACTGTCAAAATGTGAAAATTTTTGTGATATTTACGAGTTTTGTTAAAAGCTTCATAACTCACGTTTTGGGAAACGTAGCCTCATTCTAAAAAATGTTTTGGAAAGATTATGAAATTCACTATCGTATTGTATTGTTATACGTAAATATTTGCGTTTCTAAATATACATTTTCTGAAAACGTCAAAAATATGTAAAAATCGCTGACCATTATTTCAAAGCTGTGAAAAATGTACTTTTTTCTGAGTATCATAAAGAAATAACACTTTATATATTGAAGAAATATAATTAAAAACTATTAGTCACCTCAAAATATTAACCGTCCAAACTAAAATATTTTTAATAAATTATTTAGAAACGCAATAAATTATGAACGAACAAGATGACAGATCCAATCGACTTAGATAATGCACCTCTACATTCCATAGATATTCTTGAATACAGACGCGTAGCGTTATTCATTATCGATAATCTGTTTTTTAAATCATGGCAATCCGTATACTAGTGATGGAAATAAATCGATTTTTGTAAAATCTCACGCTTTACGTGAAAAGACGTTCTAATGTCTTGACCGCTATTATCATATTTACGTTTTTTGACGTTCTAATGTTCTGAGTGGTTAAAATATGTTTTAGTTCTTCATAGTTTTCTCCAATTAAATATATTATTGTATCATCGGCAAATAGTCGCACTTTTCATGTGCACACTTTTTCTTTATATTAATTTATCCTATGTAAGACACCCAATAGGGCATAAGGGTATGTTAATTACTACAAACATGCTTTACAACAAACTGCTTATGTTTATTATATTACTTATCAAACTCCTTCATACAACTTTCGATGTATCATTATATCTTTTCATGCGCACCTTTTATCGATGTATTAATTTAGTTATGTTCTGTAAAACACCCAATCTGGCGTAATAAAGGTTTGCTAAATACAAATACACTTTACAACAAACTGTTCATGTTTATTTTTTATAAATATCAACAAAATTTCTGCACTAGAACTACTTTCATAGTATGTACTTATTTTGTAATCTTGTTTATTATGTACAATTATTGAACTCTTTTGTACAACAGAACTATCTATAATAGCTTGTATTGCATCATTCATAATCGGCTTTTTATGTTATGTGCATTTATAATTGTACTCCTGAACAACTTACCTTTAACCCTATATAACTAATCGCTCGTCGAGGCGACGACGCGCTACTCGGCGAAATTCGAAATCACCTACTTCCCCCCGCTCCCCGCTCCACGACCTGGACTCTTTCATTACCTTCCTAATTTGAGTAAACAGTGCAGCACGTGACGCGATTGTGGCCACACGCATACTAGGACGTGGCCTATGACCTTCTCGTCGTCCGCTGGACGAAAGTTTAGTTATAACAACAATTTTTATTTTTAAAGTACGTACATTAATATATTCTTATATTTATTGTTAATGTTGGCGATTCTTCTACAATAGAAGCGCCGGTTCCATCTACGTCAAACGTGCCTAAAATTTGCTATCTGTGTCCATCCAAGGCCTGGAGGATGACCAAACACCGTTGCACCAGATGTAGAGGGGCTATTTGTGGTTCACATAATGTTGACATGTGTGGTCACTGTGTAGACTGATATTTTGATATTAATTGGATCATTATAAACCTTACTTTTGTGCCATGTAACAAGTTCCTATCTTAATTAAATATATTGATTTATTTCTAGTGTTTTATTGCGTAGTCTACTCGACGAAAGTGTAGTTACAATGAAACAATGAAAACAGTTTAGTTATCTAGGGTTAACAATGTAGATATGTAAAAGCGAGGAGTGAATAAATAAAGGACAGAATAACAGAAGAGGATGTTTGAGACAACGTATAAATGTAAATGAAGCAGGGAGTGCTGCGACAGAGTTGTGTGGCGGTCTAATCTCTCTGCCTACCCTTGCAGGGAGCCGATGCGTTGGTTAGTTAGATAGTAGATCTGTTCACTCACATTCTGTACTGCATAGAGTTTCGAAACTGATTAATCTCCAAGGAAGGTGCGTGCGGCATGTGTATGATGAAAGCGTTGGGAAGCACCACGAAGGTGTAACCTTGCGCGTGCATCTCCATGACGTGCGACACCTTATTCCAGCCGAAGCCCGTGAAGCGCGTATCGTACGAAGGTATCGTGCTGTGCGCCACAATGTAGGGCTCGTAATCTGGCTGCCATTCAATCTGAAAAATATAAATACATTTTCTGTGAGGAGTCCTCGTAAAATATGGTCTTAACCTATTCAATAGGCCTTAAGTGCAATTTAGCCTACCACATGACACGTTTTTAAACAGTGCATGTGTTTAAGTGAAACTTCTCGAATCACATATGAGACGTCCACGTAAGGGGATAGCCTACGATAGATCACATATACGAATGCCCATGTAAATGAAGTTAATAAAAAATGGCTGCATGAGCAGACACTAACTAAAGCAGACTTAGAAAACTGTTTTTATTTGCGCATCAATCAATCGGTAAACAGCAGATTGTTAATCCTTGCTACTTGATTACTAATGTTTAAATCCATAAATTAAATGGCCCCACCCTACATCTCTGAACTATGCCTCCCGGAAAACACTGGTCTGAGGCAGTCAACTCTTAGATCAGGCAGACTGATGGAACCTAAGCGCAAGCCAAATACTAAGTTTGGTGATCGCGCTTTCGGAGCATCTGTGCCGAAGGCTTGGAATAAACTCCCTCCGGAACTAAGATCCATAACAAGTCCAACAGAATTCAGGTCTAAACTAAAAAATTACCCTTTTAAGCTGTCATACCCTTAAATTAAATATACCATTCCCGAGAGAAAGTCCAATTATATTTTAGAATTATGTCCTAAATCCTGTATCTAAATTTCGCTAATAAACAATTAGTTAAGGCGATACACTACGTCGTGTAATATTTTGAATCGAGCCGCTATCAATAACACCCCTTACGTAGATGGCGATAAGGTTTAAATTCCCGCTTTACACCATCCGCCTGTTTTGATTTATGCAAGAAAAAAACATGGCCAAAAAGTGCCATTTATTTTATTTTGTGTTCACTGTTCAGGCATAAATATTAAATTTTTTCCGATCATTTATAAATAACTTAATTTGCACATTATACAATAAATCATAACCGAAAATGGGTTCGTAAGTAGGAGATTTTGAACTTTAAAGCAGTTTTCATAGGCCTTATGCATTATTTTTTTCTGGGCTTATAAAAAGACTTATCTAAAAAATATTCGATTATTTCAAAGGCCAAGATGTATTCTACTCGCAGTATTTAATTAAAGCATCTGAAACATTTCTAGGCGACCAAATTTTAAAAACCAAAAACACATGATTTTGCATTACTACGTAGTGCATCGCCTTAATGTTATTTAAGTGTTAATTCTAAGTGACCTACCAGGTAAGTATGGTACTGTATATTATCTCCATATATAGTTAGTAATACATAACATCGACCATTGTAGAGGTGTATTATATGTTTTTACAGCGCCCTTGAGGTGATTTTGCACAAAAACGGCGCTATATAAATCATCCAAATATGTATTACTATTAATGAATGCAAACTGCTTCCAAGTTTTTTTTTATTAACCTCTCAAGTGGTGGGTGTTCGGTTTTCGATTTGGCCATTTGATTTAATTAATATCATTCCACAAAATATTAATATGGAAACATATGAACTGCTTACTATGGTTTAAAGCCAATGAATCCTCCTAGATTTCACAGTTTAACCCATATTTTTCCGTTCTATATAAATTTGGCATTTTATGGCAAGCGATCGCTCAAGACGTTTTGAAAACTTGTCATAATATGCCAAAAATCGTCCAAGTGGTTAAAAGAAAGATGACTGATGAATTGAAATGACAAAAATGTCTTAATGCTTCACAGTTTGTTATATTTCAATTTTTTTTTTTTTTTTTTTTTAATTTTTTTTTTTTTTTTTTTTTTTTATTAAATATCAAAATAATATACAAAAATCAAAAAGTCCCAATAAACTACTTTAAAGTAGTTTGTCATTGTTATTGTCTGTTATTGTTTGAGGAGGGAGGGAGGATTACCTGATAGGGGATGCTGGTGTTCCTCCAACGTGTGTAGTCGGTAGGAGCGTGTCCACGTTTCCACACGTGGTAACGGAAGGTGTAGAGGTTGCCACCCTCCAACTGCCGCAGCACGTGGGATTTGGTGTGCGGGAAGTTTGTGCGATAGCGCTGCGTCTCGAAGGCTGGTATCACTAGAGCCTGAAATCGAAGTATGAAATAAAAGACTGAATCAATGCAGCTACACCTCATGAAGAATCTTGGACATCTCTAAGAAAAGATTGTATCCCTATCGGTCTCTTGATCTTCTTTCAGTTCTTTATGCCTGAATGCAGCATTCATCGCCACACTGTTGGGTCACCAGAGTTTAGGCTTCTTGATACTGCAGACTTAATTTAGAGAAGCCTCTTCCGTTGTCGGCTATCTTTTGCTTTTGCTACATGTCCTGCCCAGCTAACAGGAACTATACATAATATTTATGTTAAAAAATTTAAAAAAGTTAGGTGCTGTTTGGGTGTTGTCATATATTGACAATGCCGTGTATGACGGTGTATGGGATAAATTTAAACTGCTGACAGGAAGGAGTAGTGAATCAAAAGGTACAGCTATCCTCAAAGTGGTTAGCCAAGATGATGACATTTAATTGTTTCCTTACCTTTTTCAGAGGCCCTGGATTGATGAGTTGAATAGATTTCCTGAGGTATTCGTATATTCCGAACATGGGCAGAAAATCAATATCCATCAGGAACACGTATGGAGTGACAATGTTTCTCAGTGCAACGTTTCTCAAGTGATTCACGGGATAATGTGTCTGGAATTACAAAGATTATGAGATTACTATGTACATACTTGGATGGGAAAGAAAAACAGAAGTCGCCAGGACTATTTATTGACTTCAAATGGATGAGAGCCGCAAAGGGTGGGAAAAACTAGCGACATTCGATCTGTGGTCTATCACGAAAGATGGATCCCAAAATGCTAATTAACTTACTTCAGAGGGGTAAAACAAGGCCTTTGAAAATAATACAAATATTTTAGTGAAATTTTTTATATAGTTCTCAACACACCCCAACTATAAAATTATTGTCTAAAATTAAAGCCTACTTTTGTAATAGGACTCCATAAACTGAAGTTAAAGTCAGTGTTCGGCCATTTAGTGATGTCTTATGTGTAAAAAATGTACATATTTTATTAAATAAAAAAAAACGGTTTTCATTTTCGGGCAAATCATTACATACATAAAATCAAAAACATCCACATCTCCGGTGCGATAAATGTAAAGATGTATGTACTACCCGTTCTACATATTCAATATAGTTATGTCATATTGAGTCCGTTCAACATCGGTTCCTAAAAGGGATTGCCAGGAGGCTAGGATTAGAAAGAGGCAATTACTCATATTATGAAATTGAACAAATTCTAAACCTTTCTCCTTTAGAAGACCGTCGGAAAAAATCTCATTTGTTTCTTTAAAATTATCATCAATTTTATTGACTCACCTACATTACTAGAACCCATCTCATTCAATATACCTTCTCGTAGACTCAGAAATAAAGAACTGCTCTTCTTCAATCAACACTCGGCTAATCATGCTTATAATTCACCATTGTCCATAATATGTAGAATGGTCAACTCAAGTCAAGACCTTGATTTTTTTGGTATAAATCAGAATGTTTTTTGTCGCTCACTATGCAATTGAGGATATTTTGTATCACTTTAGTTTTAGCAAGGTCTTGACTTGACTTGACACTTCTATTTCATTTCTATTTTCTAATGTTTTCCCTGTTTGTCTCTGCTTTTATATACCATCCTTTACTCTTGCATTGTACATTCTCCCAAATCTGGTGTCGCTTTGTAATATATTGGACATAAGTCCGTTAATTAATTAATAAATATTTTCATCAATAAAATATTCTTCTTCTTCATTCTCAAGAGCTGTCAGATTACGATATGTCCGAGCAGGAAAACATTAAATTTTTTGAAAAATGTTGAATAATTCTCGTGTATTTATGACTATAGGCTTTCTGATTATGCAAGAAAAGAAAAGTAAATAATGGCGGGTTCATCATCACTAATGTCAATATAATAGTAACAGATGACAGCTGAAGTGTTCTTCTTCATTCTATGGTTAAACAAGCTTAGATAATTTGTGAAATCGTAAACTAGAGTTGCGCTGTGCGAGAAGCTCGATTGCCAACCAGTTTCAGTTGCCTAGTGAGCCGATAGACTTACAGAGAGATCGATATAAAATATGTACATAAAATTATTGGACAGCATAAAAGGTAGAAGTACCCTTCCGGCTGGAAGTGTGTTAGGAACTTCACTAAATTGGTTTACATCTTTCAAAGGTAATATGACAATGTAATAAATGAATTGGTTAACAGTATTTTGTATGGCAGCAGAGTAAGATTGCTGAGAATTACTGAGCAATATAAAATGTTTGAACTTACTCCTTGCTTGTACACTAAATGGTAAGCTATGTTTCTCCTGTTCTTTAATACTTCTGACCAGTTCTCAATGAAGGAGAGGAATTCTTGGGATTCTGCATCGGACACATAGAGTGCCAAACTCATTGGACCTAAAGAATTAAAAAATATATATAAATAAATATACATATATATAAACATGCATAAATTCAAAGTTGTTAGGGTACATAGAATAAAGAAGAACAAGAGTAAGTGGGCGTGTTTCGTTAATCAAAGATCTGTAAAATCAGGCCTTAAATTTACAATATAAAACTGTGT
The DNA here is from genome assembly GCF_061612785.1 of Hesperophylax consimilis. Taxonomy (NCBI): domain Eukaryota; kingdom Metazoa; phylum Arthropoda; class Insecta; order Trichoptera; family Limnephilidae; genus Hesperophylax; species Hesperophylax consimilis. Next base: position 8,807,572 of record NC_142856.1, on the reverse strand, counting down.
TTCATCATCATTATGAAATTTAAATGGGATGGTGATATCCAATTTCTGGTAAGTGTAAGAGAGATAGCGTATGTTAAATGGGTTAAAACCAAAAGCCAGTGGTGACTCTGGTTTCCATTCAAATCTAAATGGAAGGCATTTCTAGGGTGTATTATCTAATTAGTGTTAGGATACAATAGGTTCCATTTGTTTTTGATCAAACTTCAGGGTAAGAAAGTAGAAAAAATAGATATACATAACTTTGCAAATGGTAAACTACATATGTAATTAAAGAGTTTCCAATAAGAGGTGTTATTTTGAATATTAATTAAGGAATTAATGATTTTTTATGGCCGGAATTGGATGGTATTGATCTGGACAACGTTTACTTTCAACAAGACGGCGCTACGTGCCACACAAGCAACGAAACCATTGATCTTTTACGGGAAAAGTTTCCGGACCGTGTTATCTTTCGAAGAGGTGATCACAATTGGCCACCGAGATCTTGTGATGTAAGACCTTGCGACTTCTTCCTTTGGGGCCACGTGAAAGAGAAGGTCTACGCCAACAGTCCAGCGTCGATTCAAGACCTCAAAGATGGAATTCGTGAAGCTATCAAGGACATAAGGCAGCCACTTTGCGATTTGGTTATGGAAAATTTCATGAAAAGGATATGGTCCTGTAGGCATGGTCATGGTGGTCATTTGACTGATGTTATTTTTCACTATTAACGGAATACTTTCCTCTTTATAATGAAATAAACATTCGATCATTTATATTAAAAAATGGCATTTTTCTTTGAATATCGAAATAACACCTCTTATTGGAAAACCCTATATGTACATAGTAGGGTTCCATGACTTTGTGACAGAGTAGCAGGTAACTCCGATCGAAAATTGGAACCAAAAAAAAAGACACGGTAATCTCTGTGGTCTGAAATGTCACCAAGTCAGCTATCCTATGAAAAACTCTGAATTTTGACTGCTGAGTACTGGCTAAGTGAATATCTGTGGTGGTTTCTTTTAACATCTTAAACTTCTTGTGTTGTAGAGATTTGGCAGATTTAAATATATTTTTTATAATATATATTGATATTGTGGGGCAGTGAATCCTGAAAAATCTTTAAATCTTCACAAAAAAAAATATTCTAAACATTTTTGACTACAACTTCAATTTGTGAATCCTAACACTCTAGCACACTCTAGCCGTCACTGAGCTTGACAGTTAGGATGATAAAATATATTGTCACCTTCCCAGTGAACACAGAGCTCCTCCAGAAATTGGAGCCTGTCCATGGACAACTGAGCAACGAGGGTCACATCGTAGCTATCCTTGTGGCTGTAGGCAAACTCCACAAAGTACAAGTGGGTCCGCCACTTTGTCGAGTGCGCAAAGCGGAAGGTGTAGCAGGGGTCTGTGTCATTCACCTGGAACAGAATACATAAATCATCAATCAATTCAAATTTGATCATGTCTGCCACACAACTTCTTTCTTTTTCTATTGAAGGAAATCCTTCTTCTGGTGTTCTATCCTATCGGAGATTGGCAATCATTAGAGAAAACTTCATCCTACAGACTGCACCTCGGAACAGTGGAACTTCACTTGTACCAGTCACTTAATTTTCAAAGCCATGAGATGTGGTGTGTTTCTCTAATATGTACGTCTTTCTCTACTATGTATGTCTTTCTCTACTATGTATGTCTTTCTCTACTATGTATGTCTTTCTCTACTATGTATATCTTTATTTACTATATATGTCTTTCTATACAATGTATGTATTTTATCAACCTGACTTGGATCATCAGAACTTCAATAGAAGCAACAGAAAAATGTCAAAAATGCATCAAAATGTCTAAACTATATTAATTATTGGATAGATTCTATGGCATTTTACAATCCATGAGTTAGAAATTCAAGCAAAATGCCCTTAGTTTCAAATCCCCTAGAAAGTAGGCAAATATAACTTCACGAAAATGGGTTTACAACGATGATAAGTCGTTAATTGTAAGAGCTGTTTTAGTTTCAAATCCCCTAGAAAGTAGGCAAATATAACTTCACGAAAATGGGTTTACAACGATGATAAGTCGTTAATTGTAAGAGCTGTTTTAGTTTCAAATCCCCTAGAAAGTAGGCAAATATAACTTCACGAAAATGGGTTTACAACGATGATAAGTCGTTAATTGTAAGAGCTGTTTTAGTTTCAAATCCCCTAGAAAGTAGGCAAATATAACTTCACGAAAATGGGTTTACAACGATGATAAGTCGTTAATTGTAAGAGCTGTTTTAGTTTCAAATCCCCTAGAAAGTAGGCAAATATAACTTCACGAAAATGGGTTTACAACGATGATAAGTCGTTAATTGTAAGAGCTGTTTTATAGCAGATGGGAATTTTACCATACCTTGCTAACTGTTTTGTCCTCTTTACAGGTGATCAGCTTATTCCTCAACAGGTTTCCATCGTAACCCAGAAACATCTGGTAGACACTCTGGAAGTATTTTATATTCTTCAACTTCACCTTGTATTTCCTGGGGGAGTTCCAGTGAATAATCTGAAATAAGAAGAAATAATGAACTTTATTTGGATATTAACGTATGAATGCAAGAAGCGTTAACATCTTCTTTCGTACGCTGGGGGTATGATCAGAGGAAACATCATAAGAAGTTTAACACACTGTATTTACACATCTCCGACGCTTTCAGGCTACAGCTGTGTATCATATACGGGCATAACGGCTTTGGGACCTTATCCTATTTACGGAGGATCAGAATTTATGAGATAGTGAAAACCAAAGCTGTCTCTGTGTGGCGTCAGGTATGAGATGGGTATTTCTCATGTCAGCTGTTTGCCACTCAAGTTTCCACCTGTCTTCTGGTGTGAGAGATAACCAAACGAGCATCTCTCCTTCCATCTAGAAGAGCTTTTGGGACTTCAGGACACGCAGGATGAGACATGTCATCAGTGTGCAAAGGTATTGCAATATTTTGCAGCACCTTCTTGCACATATGTGTTGCAATCTCTGGCCTAATATTTGGCTGTGTTTTATTTGCAAGTACGGTGAGCCAAGGCTGTTAGCTGCGGAGCTGTTTAAAAATTATATCATATCAATAGTCAAACTGTTGATATGATGCCTTAAGATAATGTACTTAGTGGTAGCAGATAAATTACACACCTTAATAACGCTGTAACTCAGGGAGTAGCAGCTTTCACTGCGGCTATTGTCACTGAGCTGCACATTCCACTCGCATTGCATCTTCATCACAATCTCCGGACGCAGTTTGATCACCGCATTGAACACATCTTGGTCTGCCAGCTTTGTGCCAGAATACCTGGGGAGAATTGATCAGATTTGAAATAAATTAATAATAATACACGGTACAAGGAATATGACGTATGTATTGTTGGTTCTATTAAAACATTTCAATTTTACTGCCGCATATTGCAAGATTAACTTTTTTTAAATCAAAGGGTGCTGTTAGAGGCATAATAGCTTAAATATGTCCAAGGAATGGGACAACCTGAAGAACTCAAGACATGGTCTAAAAATGAGATAGAAACTCATTAAGACACTCCTCAGGAGAGATTTGCATTAGTTGAGAGTGGAAAGCACCAATAGCTAAAGGAAATGCAGTGAAGAGGATGAAGAAATACCTGCTTATCTATGGCTCCAATGTTCCTCCTTGATGGGAATAAGGTGCAGATACTTGGGGAGATATTGAAGATATTGAGACATTGAACTATACTTTATTAAAGGACTGCTGTGAAATGAAAATAGACATTCAAATTCTAATAGCAAGATGTGCAGTCCATAAAGGCTTTAAAGCTGTATATAAACCAGGATAAGAAGAGAGAAAATGCATTCTGATAAATTAATGAAAGAGAAGTGATGAAAAATTGTTAATACATATATTGAAATTTATTAACTTCTTGTTCTGGGGCGTGTACAGTAATGCACTGTGTTAAGCCTCCAAGAACTCCATGCAACTGTCAATAGAGACAGCACAAAGGGTCTATGAACTAAGAACTTATGAGAGTTAAATCAAAGATAACAAGCCGTGGGATAATAAGTCTTGGAAATTCAAAACTCACTCTGGAAATTTCTGTTGGTTTTGATACATTCCTAAAAAGTGTTTGAAATATGTTGAAAGTAAATACATATAATATTAATATTTTTTTACTAAGTATCAAAAGAATAATATTTCATTGTTTAGATATTATTTAGCATTTAGCAAGGTGTTCCAAATAGTTTTTCACGACTATATACAGATTTTTTATACAGACATTTGCAGAACGGGTTTTGCAAATCCACGACTCATATAGACATTGTAAAAATTAGAAAAAAAAAGTATTAAACCTGGTGAGGTTATCTTCAGTCACATTCCTCCAGAGGGCCGGCCAGTTCAGGGTGGACTCCCGCATGCGCGCCAAGTGCAGCAGGATGACCCCGGTGTTGAACCCGCGGCCGATGGCGGGCCACGGCTTAAACTCATGCCACAGCTTGCCTAGGTACCAGTCGCTCTGGTTCTCCACCAGCCCTAGGACCTGGAGATCACATTGTTGCATTACATAATAGAAACATCATGAAAGGTTACGTGTATGCTAAATAGAACTGGTCCAAGCATTGTACCTTGAGGGATTCCAAAGTAGAATATTTCCTGATCACTATTAACATTATTAAATTAGCTTTGGTTCTCTACCAGCCCTAGCACCTGGGGGCCATATTGTTGCATAAATCATTACAAAAATGTTATTATTATTATTAATGCCCTAAATATGTGATGGGCTACCTATGAGGAATGAAAGCCAGATGTGACACTAGTAATCATGACAAATTGAGTTTTCCAGTGAGAGTGACCCAGAGGCAGACCGAAGAGATGGAGATTATAGCAGGATGAGATGGTCTGACTACTGGAGGCTGGGGACAAGAGCCTGTGGAGAACACTTTAAGAATGTCAGATCTTACTCTTGGAAGAAGAAGAACATGTATTTCTAATACAGACTTAGAGGCATTGCACACATATGAACACCCCTGGAACAAATCTTTAACCTTATTATTAGTATAAGGTATACCTCTGAAGCTTTCATCTTCACAAACAGTGACCACAGCTCAGCGATATCAGACAGAAAGGTCAGGTCGGTGTCCAGGACTATGACCTGACGCAGGCCAATGGGCAGCCTCTGGGGCAGTGTCAGCTTCAGAAGACCAAACACCCCGGAGTAGTGAGCATTGGGGATCCACGCCACCGAGGGTATGGCATCGCTGGTGTGGTAGAAGCTGATGGATACTGTAATGAGATAATTTATTGATTTTGTTAAAATAATCAGTGGTGACAAAAATTGTTCGCTAAAAACATTGTCACTTGTCAGTCTCTCCCAAATGCCAGATAAAGAATGCTAGCAATTTTTAAGCTAGTAGCGAACTGCTGGAATAATCCGCATGCAAACTGTAAACTAAAGTAGTGCCATCTCGGTATGACAAATAAAAAAATTCCGAGGCATTGATGAGCACCGCTCATGTTTCGGAGAAATTTTAATACAATGGTCAACATCCCTGCTCTATGCGTATTGATGTTCTTGTGTAAGTCAGCTTGCATGTGGAATGAGCTAACGGCATCTGTTTCCCTCTCTCTTCTAGACCCTAATTACCCTTCCTACAGCACCTATCTTAACCCACTCATAGAGCTGCCCAACCGGATGCCCATATAGTTCCCCTATCTTTACACTAGTGATGGGTCATGACTCATTTTATTAAGAGAGGGAGCCTTTGAAAATACTGTGCTCGCACAATACGACTCGCTCGATACAGCTCCCCCGGAACGGCTTTCCCGGTACTGCTCCCCGATACACTCTCCCAATACAGCTCCCAGCGTATGTATGATCATATGACTTTTGGCACCGGTGCGACGCTTCGTACCACGAGAAAAATAAGATGCTACGTAGTTAGTAGGTGTAGATACATATGTCCAAGTCGAGATGTCGGACCTCTCTGACGCTGTTCATGTCTCTGAGAATGTAATAACAATTAATAATTGCATACTTTTAATCTTCTTCTTTCGTATGGTGGGAGGGTCAGAAAGGGACATCTAGGTCTGCGAGCCATTCTAGGGCCTCAGGCGTCGCCATGTAAACCTCATCAATCCCGCCGGGGAATGAATGGAGCGGGCATTCGTTGACCACATGTGATAATTGTTCCTCGATATTTATCGATTCCCCTTGGCCGGGAGACCTATCGGTCTTCGGCCCCTTAAATAGCGGCATAGTTTGTAGTTGGAGGTTATTATACTTTTAATGGCGTTAGTTTTCTAAAATATCTCCTGATAAAAGAGTTATCGTTCAATTGAACCGTGATACGGTTTACGGGGAGTCGTAAGAATACGGCTCATCAAAAAGAGCTAGCTCAATTGTGCGGCTCGCTCGTGAACGACTCATCTCTACTTTACACTGTACATACAGGGCTCCTGTGAGGTATCACATAAAAAATAAAAATAAATAAAAAACACAAAAAATATTTTTTAAATCTTACCTTCAGGTAAGTCCCACGTATCGAACAGCGTCTCCAAGATATTGAAAGCTACATCATCTATCATCAGATGGAAGTGGATGGGGTTCCTCCGGTAGAACAGGATGGACTTGATCAGCGGCACGATTCCCCGCGTGGAGTTGTAGCCCCCGCAGACCAGTGCCACGTGAATGATCTCACAGGCTTCCACATTCTCATCAGTCAACTGGAATCAAAGGTACTTATTTATTTATGCGAGAACTTATTCAGTGACTTCCCTCTTTGTATAAGAATTAATTAAACACACTAATTTCGGTACTAGTTAGTACATTGGTGTTCTGTGATTTTGCGTGATTGTGTCCTGTTTCCTGCAAAGTTTCAAACTCACCTGTGAGCTGTAACGTTACTTCCACAAGCAACTCGCGGCGAGCCGACAAATGTATAATAGCCCTAGCCTACACACTACAACCGCTTGATTACCGTATCTACAATCGAGTATGAACTGTGTCACAAGTGAGTATACGATTTTATGTGAAAGTTGAACTCAAAATTAACCGTCAGGCCTCTGTTATCTTCCTTAAATACGCTGCCAGAAGGATGGAGAATTTGTGTGTATTTCCACATTGTAATAAATGGAATATTTCTGAATGTATCCGAAAACTAAGCCCTGTTTTGGAAAGGGGAGAAGCACTTACTGGCATCATTGCAATCTCATTTTACAATAAGCACATATTTATTTATTTATTAAGACATAGACAGTACAATAAGATACAGTTAATACATAGTTAATATATATTACATAGTTGTAGTACCTATCACGTATGTCCATAAAATATCATTACGCAATTTCGCCTGAGATTGTTCTGAAAACTAATGATTTTAAATTAAAATCAATGAATTTAAATTTAAATTAATGTATGAGTAGGTAATATTTATAAAAGGAAGAATGTGTAAGCAGAAAAAAAAAATGAAATCAAGAATTATAATATGCTCACGAATTGTAATTGACTGTTTTGAAAAATGAAGTGAAAGTATTTTTAAAATATGTCACGCTAAGAAATTTAATAAGTTAGTTTTGCATGTTAGAAAGGAATCATGAAAGATGTCTAAATGCAGTAAATTTTCGTAGTAGGTGTAAGTTGTAATTGCGCGAGTAATTACTGAGTTGTTTGCTGCATTGGTATTGTTGGCTTCAATATGAAAAAGTGTAGTGTGCCTGGTACGCCTCGTTGGAACATTTAAACCAATGACGGATAGCAATTTGGGATTATCTATTTTATTATTTAGCAGATTATATAGAAACAACAGATCTGACAATGTGCGTCTTTTTTGTAAAGTTAACATATTATTTGTAGCTTTGTTGTATTTCTTGAGTAAATGTTTCGAACATTTATTCTGTATACTTTCTACTAAATCTACGTATACCTTATAGTGAGGATTTCATATTGTGGAAGCATACTCCAGTGGACTTCTGACCAATGACCAAAACAACATTTCTAGAGTCTTAGCACTTTTGAAAACTTTGCATATTGTTAATAAAAAACCTAGCATCATGTAGGATTTCGATATAATGTGTTCGATGTGCTTGTCAAAAATTAATTTGCTATCTAAGTAAACACCTAGATCTTTACACATAGACATGAGTTGTAAAGGTTTGTGTGTTTATTGTGGGTTTACCACTAAAATTCACACAAGAGCATAAAATGGCATAAGAAAAGATTCAAATACTTTTCTGGTAGTGTCGACTTTCAACAAATTTATCGCATTTTTCACAAAGCTGGTCATAAAAACAATTTATCAATTATTTTATTGTGACAGAAGACATTTTTTGTCATTAGTTGATTTGGGAAGCATTGTTATTAGTAAAGTTGTCAAGACTTAGAGCGTCTGCAGATGAGAGACTTCACTAGTTGGAGACTTCACTAGTTGTTAGACAGTTGCGGGCATAAAAATACATTATGGTATAAGATGGAGGTGCGCACACGAGCCATGTGGCACTAGGTAGACTTTTTTTGAATTTGTATTCATTTTGGAATAGTTTCCAACTGTCGCTGCGGCTACTGATAACGGTGCCACTACTCATTACTGTTGAGTTTTTAAATGAGAACATGGCTATCTCTTACAGTGATGTCATGTACCAAATGTACAACAAATATTTGCTAAAAATATACTATTGAAACTATTCAAAAATAATGTATCCTCTATAATACCAAGGTCAAATCACAGTGACATAAAAAATATTCCAGGTCATAAAACCACAATCGGACAAAGAAATAATATTATTTTTGTAATGATAAACTAAAATTTATGCGGATGAAAAAAAAAATAATAAGCAGTAATTGTTGATTGAGGTACTAGTACATATTGAATTATTTGGCGGGTTGGAAATAAGCCGACATAGCTCAGTGGTTCAGAGCACCTGACAGGACATCAGACGGCGTGGGTTCAATTCCTGTTGGCGGCATTTTTTTTTATACTCAGGAGAAATTTTCAATTTGTATTGATATTTCAGGCGACTAATTATTGCTTATAATTATTTGGAAAGAAATTATATTTATTTTGTGACGATACTCCACAACATCCTCCCCCCTGATATAAAGCGAACAGAAAATTTGAATGATTACAAATCAAGAATAAAAATCTGGCTGAAAGAGATTAATGAAAAAACTCTGAAAAAAACATTAAAACGACATTGAAAACTAATAAAACAGAAATGAATAACTTAAGTTCGCCTCAGCACAGATCACCCTAACGAGGAGGACTAAGAAATACAATTTACTATACATATATTTAATATCATATTTTGTATGTACAATGTTTAAATGGTCGCTTTAATAAAAAATAAATAAAAAATATATAAAAACTCTAGTTCCTACCTTTCCCCACAGACATAGGAATTAATAGACGAGAAGATAATGGCGAGGGGTAAAATCAACTGTTGAAGAACGAAGGGAGTGAAGCTGACTGTGATTCGTCAATAAATCAATCTGACAGTAAATAGGCATCTCGCATTATAATATCACCATTTACTTCTTAAAAGTAAAATCTGCTTTTGAATGAATAGACATTTTTACATGGGAGCGCAAATTACTCGCCACGTTATGAACAAATTTGCGAAGTCCAAATTCGGCAAAAAAATTCGGTTCTATTTTCAGAGTCGAATATTTCATTTAAGTATTTAGTTAAGACACTTTTATAAATGTTCATAATTTACTTCCCAGCAACCAACCAGCTTTGTGTTTCGCGTCCAGACGTTTCTCGATGTGATAGTAACAACTGATTCATATTATACGATCTGAATATGCTTAAAATAAAGTAAAATAATGCTTATATATGGAATGTAATACGACAATACGGTTTATTCTCTTTTTCACATCTATTTTTACAAGTTTTCATAGTACAAGTCAACATTTTGCCGTGTTATTTCGTAAAATGAACCGATGATGCCTCGACCATAGTTCGCACAAGAATGATGACGTCACGTTTTCAAATTTCACTTGAGGCCATACGCGAGCACAGCCGGCTCCAATGGAACCGGTATGGGGAGTGGGGATAATACGCTTTTAATCACTTAGGGCAGGTCTACTAATATTCATATGTCTATGCCTTTCCCTAACTATCACTATTAGTTGAAAAAATTGGTATATAAAGAAGATTGTGGAAGTTCGAGTGCTTTTGTTTTGAACTCCAGAGTGAAAAAAGGACTATTGTCGAAGCAAGAAACATATTACTCATTTTTCCACTTGCTTGTCGTTGGATGGGAATTTCGATTGCGGTGTGTCACTATTGTTATGCTTTCGTTAAAACTATGTATAACGAAATAAAGTTTTATGTGCTCAAACTGCTTCGCAGAGATGCCACAGTGGTGAGTGACTCGGTTATCCTTTCTTCCCATACACTGTTTTATGCCCTACACCTACTTTGACCCTAACTAACCATCACGCGGTTTTCTCCACAGGGGTAGGCAGAGAGGACGGACCACCAAACAACTCGGCCATGGCACACACTTCTTTGCCTCATCCACATTCATACATTGTCTCATACATCTCTTCCAATTCCATCAACACCATTCATAAATTAGTTTGCATAAACTTTTAGAATCGCTGGCCTCGCTCAATACGAATATGTCTAACAAAGAACTGTCAAATCGATTCCCAGATGTAAATGGTTGGCTTTTCTAGTAATTAAGTTGAATTATTTTTATTATTATTTATTAACTTTAAAAAATACATTTTTTTACTATTAAGTCCTGTTAAACTGATTGATATCAGTTTGTCAACGGGTTCTTTTAACAATTACTTTTTAAATACATATACAATTTTAACAAGTACATAAAATATACACATAATTACATTAGTACAAAAAAATTCTTTCACATAACCATTTTTTAACATACATTTCCTTCTGCAAGTCAATTCACAGCTTTTTAATGAGTTTGGTAACATGTTGTAAATTATTGGAACGAGGTATTCTAGAGTTCTTTGACCGTATTTATTCAGGTATCTGGGAACTACAAGTCCATCGTTTGCAATTAGTCTTGTATTATGAACATGTGTCACTATTTTATTATGTTCAGATTGAGATGTATTCTGACTCGAAATTTTAAGCCACAATATAGCACGAACAGATAATACATTTACAGAATTGTATAGTAATGACTTTGGTACGTCATTTCTTTGTTCGTCTTTAGTTTTGTTAATATTATTTTTTTTTTAATTTTGTTTAAAAAATACTCGTATTATGCGTGGCCAGCGATCCTAAAAGATTACCTGAGTTTATTTTACAGTCCATTTTCAAGTTCTGAAGGTGCATAAATGGTATGAAGTTTTGGATGCAACACTTACCATGCTCCCAAACCGGCTAGTATTAAAAACCCTGAATGTCTCCTTCTTCCCATCTTTAGTTAGTTCCTCCAGGTGATTGTGGGAGACCCTTAACTGCATCTTCAGCATCTCGTTTTGCTTCTCCAGAACATTTTTCGTATCGTCCATCGGCCATTGGTACCAGACTATCAAAAGCGTAAACCAAACGCCGAAAACAAAGCTCATCCATGGTCGAGAAATGGTTCGTAGCATGACATTCTTATAACGAATGGCTAATGTTGCTAGAACCTCATAAAACAATAACAAAACACTATAAAATCGCGCTCATATCAACACTGCTATCACAGATTCGATCCTTTGCTTTAGGGTTAGCAAAAACTTACACAGTAAGACATTCTAAAACTCAAGAGATAAGAGAATCTAGTGATCGAGAATCTTAAATTGTATAATAATAAGTTTTTTGTTATTGAGGGAGTGTTCGCCACTCAATTGCGCTATATTAACAAATTGAATTAACGCGGCCGATAACATAAATGTCACTTCAATCAGTGTCAATTGACAGAGTTACCAACGCAAAAAAAAGTTGTACACAACAAAAATATTTGTGTAGGTAGCTAACTAAAGACAAAACTAAAAATAATATTTCTAATATAAGAACCAAATGGATTTTATTCAAACCGGCGAAAAGCAGTTATGGATATAATTTTTGTCTTTTAGTGTTTTTCGCGGAACAAATTAAATAATATGTCAAATACATTATCAAACTGTTGAAATTATCTTTATTTTCTGCTTTGGTAGTTGGTAGCTTGAGTTACCTAGCTTCCTAGCAGATCCGTAAGATGTCTCTCTATTGACATAAAAATAATATTATTTTCTGTGTAAATGTCTGGAAACGGTCATGAAATTACTTTTTGGTTTGACTTTTAATATTTCTTATATTTTAAATGTAATTTACGTATTTTTATTCTGTAATTATTACATCATCATTTTTTATTTGTTTTTTTTTCGTGAATACACAGAACACCGTATAAAAGTCTCAGCGGTAAGAAGCCAGTGGAAATATAGCATCACCAGTTTGAATTGCTGGTGAGTGGAGAGGGGATGTCAGGGGTGATGAAGATGGTGAAGTAATCTGGTCACAAAAACACGGCTAAAGCCATTACAAGCAAAGTTTTAATTCTGATTAGGAGGAGATGAGACGAGAAAGCCCGACCGAAGAAGTAGATACCTAATATAATCCAAGTAATTAGAAGAGCCAAAGCTCGGATTTTTCTTTATTTCAGTCTCACTGAAGGTGGTGTTCAGCAAGCATACAGATAGGTAGGAACTACGATTTTTAGATTTTTTTCCCTTGGAAATGCAAAATCATTGGAAAAAAAAATTAAACCTAACCAAAAAACTATATCCGCAAACATTTTACATAATCGCGAAGCGTGTACACACGTATCGTTTCGTATCAAATCATTTTGTAGTCACGCGATGTTCGAATTATTATGTAATAAAATGCAAACGAAGAAATATCGATAGGTAGGTATCTCCCCAAATAATAAAACCACACAATATGTATTTAAATTAATGAGCAAACATTGGCATAAGTTATAAAAAAATGAACCTCAATTTTCACTGGGATTCGTTGTTTTTTTATGAATACAATAATTAATATTCTCAAGAATTTATTACAATATTATTTAAAAAATAATTTTGTAAGCACTTGCCGTCATACTAATTACATTATTACACGCATTTTCAACGTTGGTGTGGTAAAGCCGGGCTTGAGCCTGGTTTAAGACCGTTGTAACCAAACAAACGTCATGGTAATAAGTCAAATTTAACACTGTTCTGACATTCGTTATAAGCGCTGCGTAATATTTACACCACGTTTTTTAGTAAGGCAGCTGGTGGTTAAATGGTGCATGTTTTATAAAACTCCAGAAAAATCCGTTTCGTTTCAAGATGGTGACCGTTTTAATTTTTTTAACTTTCGGTAAAGATTATTTTTTTATAATATTAGTTGTATTTATTTGTACTGATTTTTAAAAATCCTGTTAAAAAGGTGTCAGCATGCCATTTCCCAATAAACTATCAGTATTTTCATAATATATCGGAAAACGAGTTTCCGCAGCTGTGATTATCTTGTTGTTATGTAAGGACGAAATGCGAAAATATTAGTATTTTTATGAACACGTGTTCCGACGTCGCCAAAACACATTCGTGTTTTACTGATATTTTTCTAGTAAATCGGTTAGTTCATTCGTTAAAGGCCTGCAATCCCGTTTTCAACAGGAATATGAGTAATTTAAAGAGATTTTCAATAAATTAGCAACATTTTATATCAGTAAGTTCTCTCCATATGCATTTATTTTTCTTGCAAGTACCTACTTAGAAAATTAGAAACATGCATAGTGATGAAATGCAAAAATATTATGATTTGTATGAACACGTGTTCCGACATCGCGATAATACATTCCTCTTATACTAAAAGTTTTACAGGAAACCTAACAATTCATTCGTGGGTCTGCGTTCTCGTTTTCTCAGTCGAGATTCTTAATAAATTAGTAATATTTTATATCAGTAAGATTACGAACAATTTAAAGAGATTCTTAATTTATTAGCAATATTTTATATCAGTAAGATTATGAATAATTTAAAGAGATTCTTAATTTATTAGCAATATTTTATATCAGTAAGATTACGAATAATGTGAAGAGATTCCTAATAAATTTGCAATATTTTATATCAGTAAGATTAAGAATAATTTGAAAAGATTCTTAATAAATTAGCAATATTTTATATGGATTTTGCAAATGCAGCAATACCGTTAAAAAAATACTGTTCAACGCATTCTGTACTGGCCTGTATACATGTATACTGTAGACATGGTATCATTACCAAACTTGCTCGATGGAACGACTCCGAATTCAATATAATGACGCCTGTAGAATCATATTTGGATACCGAAGATACAGCAGCGCATCGACAATGTTCACAGAACTAGGACTGAATGGATTTGCCGGCCTGATGAGACACCGGGTCACTGGAGCCAGGATGCGGCTAATGGCCTCCGCCAACACGTTGGTGACCGCAATTTACCAGCACCAAGCGCCACTACTGAGTGAGTGCTGGCCTGCGATTCTGGAGTTAAACGATCAATCGTTTTCGTATGCGCCGTCTTCGAGTGAAAAACTACTAGTCGTCGCGACTAACTTTTTCGAATGTTTCAATTTTACGTATTCTTGAGCGTCGAACGGTCGAAGTTGGTAGAAGAGATGATTATATTGGCACCCCTGTGAATATTGTCTATGTTCCTGATGTTTTTGGGATTTCTATGGTGTGACTGTCAAACAGACAACAGTTATTCGCTATTCAAAACAGAAATGTCTGCGGGACATATTACAAATTGCCAAAAGCAACTCTTAATTGAGCTTGTAAGCTCCGATAAAGACTTAGTAAGGGGGAAATTTTCACCCACTTTTATATTTGCGGAATCCGCGCGGTAATACAAAAATTGACAGCTAGACTAGATTTTGACAGCCAATTCCATAGAAACGCCAACAACCTACCACTCGCTGCCCTGTTTCTACTGGTTATACCCAGTAGTTGTTTTGTGGAATGACTTTTGACGTTTGGCGTCGAAGTATGTACCTTCGACCAATTTCGGGAATAGCAACGACGACCAACGTACGTACTTTCGACGGCGATTACGAGCGCCCTCGATTCAGGAATAGAGTCCCAGGGCCCGTGCTGGGCCCAAGCGCACTCAAGACCACACCCTGCATAGTTGTCCTTATTTGTTAATTTATTATATCTATTATACAAAAAAAAATGTGTATCTATATGGGACGTGTGGGATTGCACTATCCTCCCCACATTCTGGAAAAATAATATTATTATTATTATATCAGTAAGATTACGAATAATTTGAAAAGATTCTTAATAAAATAGCAATATTTTATATCAGTAAGTTTTCTCCGTGTAGACATCTGAAGAGTTGAAATGTTTCAGGCTGTATTGAATGCAGGATCAATTTTATTGTCTATTTTAACTACGCCTAGTTAGAAAAATACAACATAACACAATTTAATTATCAACTGCATCTATGTACGTCTACTAAACGACCAACTATCGATTTTTCAGTGTTAAATTAGAAGCATTCGTGTTTGCAAGAGTAATTTTTAAATTTGAAAGCTCAAAGTTCGGCGAGCTTTGTTGCCATAAAAAATAATTTAGCCAAACAACTGACGCAGTTAATATTTCCGAAGGTTGAATATTTATTATGGCTACGATTCAGTGATGGGCAAAGCGACTTTCCGCTATATTCGGAATCCATTTAAGAGGTTTATCAAATAGATTGCCACCATCAGAATTAAATAAAAATGCAATATTTCGTTTATACTCAGTGCTCCACCTAGTACCTACCCATAGTTTCAGGACGTAGATCTTATAACTGGGGGGTTATGCTTCTGGAATATTGACCGTTACGTTTCTAACGGACGCTGGTGCTGACAATGTCGAGGAATTTATTTGTGTTTCGACTTCTCAATGAAATCCAAATAAATGGGAAATTCCTGAACGTATCCGAAAACTAAAATCGTTTTTAATAGGTGCTAAAATGCGCTACAATTTTGTTATTAAAAATAAACATATAGTTTTTTAAATGTTATAATCTTGAAATCAAACATAAAACAGTTTAAAAAATGACTCACCTTTATTTTTTCGTCTAAACATTAAAGTAAATTTACTAATAACAAAAAACATTCATTTTAATAGACGAAAGTATAATAAACATTATTGTTTCCTCTTTTTTTTCAAATTGCGGTTGGAACTTTTAGTTCCATAGAGAAATAAATTTTAATTCTTATGTGGTCAACTTTTTGATTTGAATATAAAGCGTTGTATTTTTTTCTTTCTAATAACGATTTCTATAACACCATATAAGCTGTTCCGAAAAGCTAACAAATCGACTATACGGGTAATAGTTGTTTGATGCCGAAACCGAACTATTCAACCCGGGTGGTTAAAAGAGACCCTCGCTTGTATAGTCGTGTACTAGATCGATAAAAATAACGATTATTTACCCTTTAAACGCTTGACATTTGGATGCAAATTCAATTTTTTAAAATCTTTATTGTACAAATAATATAAACAAACAAAAAACAGCAACAAAAAACAAAACCAAAAATTGTACAAAATGCAAGATGGTGGACAAAAAACATAAGATCTGTGGAGTGAACAACAAACGTTTTCACTTTTGCAGTACAAACGTCAAAATTATACTATTTAACGTATTTCGCTGTACAACACGTCAGAACTGTGGGTAGATTACTCTGTCGAAGTCGCTGGCAATAATGCTTATCGCCAACTATTCCGCCTACGAGATACTGCAGCGCTACGGAAATGTTCCTGGAGGGACGAGTGCACTCTTTCAGAGCATTTCTCCGCCACCACATGGGAAGCTTATGGCGCAGAATACGCCAATCAAATAACACAATCATCACTGCAATTGTTGCCTAAATGGAGTTCCCCCTGATGGTCTTCTGGAGACGGGAGATGTCCAAATATCCTCCATAAACGGCTGCTTACACACATGTTTGTGCCAATATATGAATTATTATTTTTCTTATTCTAATTATTGCACTATCCTTGCATACATTCCGCAATAAATTCTTATTATTTTATTTGGAAGGCAAGATAGAAGGTCGCAGAGGGCCTGGTAGGAGACAAATGTCTTGGCTGCGAAATATACGAGAGTGGACCGGCATTAGAAGTGTGGAGGAGCTATTCCGGGCAGCGCCAGACAAAGAGACATTTTCTAGACTGAACGCCAACGTCGGGGGGACCTGATACGCACATAAAGAAGAAGATGTTATCAAACTCTCTTTTAAATCACAAACCTAACTTTTTTATTATAATTTTATTCATTACACATAGTTGTTGGACCTAATTTGGCCACATTTTGGCCAATTTGAGGAGCTCACCAAATGGCCAAAATGTGGGCAATTTGAAAAGATATTTAGAAACATTTATTGGAATTATTTCATAAGCTAATAATAAGCTAAAGCTATTGACAATAATAATTTAACATAATAGAATAATACTACAACATATCTTTACAGTTTTTCTACATTAAAGGACATTATAATTTGGTTCACTTAACTTCAGATTGAACAGTTGTTTGTTTTTTAAATTTATTTATTCGATTCTCCGTTTTGAGGCTATCGGGGAGACAGTCTATGATTGAACCTAACTTTCAAAAAGATTCTGTACTATACGTTTAAGAAGTAAAGCAATAAATACAAAAAACTTTTCGCTCAGCCTCCCAACCTAAAGTTTCGTGGTTGCCATTTTCAATGTTTTGACGATATTATTTTATAGCGTGATATAATCGTATATACCTGGAGATGATGTTGGTGATATCGTCGTATCGTTCCACAGCTAACTACCCTTACCCGCGGTTCCTCATGCGATCCGGGTGCCGGGACCTCCTCCCACGGCATATCGACCCGGAAAATACCTCGTGATAACCCGGAGATATCATGAAGTATCATGATCATTTGACATGGCATTAGCATCAATCTTGGAATGACAAATGCGCAGATTAAAAAGGGTACAATTTGTTGAATATTTAACCTATTTTCCAAAATACATGGGTCGATTTATACCTGTATCAAACGTGCCACTAGAGTTTGCGATCCCCTATCCCGCGAACCCACGGGATTTCAGCAATATTTGATCCCGCGGATATGTGGAATTCGCGGTATTGAATACAATAACTAAATTTACACCAATAACGTTCTGTTATGATTTGTACGTGCTTGCATGCTTGCACACGAAGCGCGAACGCCAAAATATTCAGAATTCAGTGCAGATTAATGGCGCGGGTAAAATAACTCTCCTTAAAATACGTTACGTTTTCAGTGTATTTTTTTTAATAATATTACTAGTACCAAAGATGATCGATCTCAAAAAACTGTGGAGAGTCCCATCAGTGATAGTTAAGTTGTAATATTTTACGATCTTTTTTTTATTAAGGCTTCAAAATAATTATTATGAAAAGTCCTTTAAATGACTTACTATGTTAATTTTTTTATATACTATTATCAATGCCAAATAATAAAGAATATCAATGAAATATTGACATTATTTCAATTCTATATTTTTACATTTTTTTTAAAAAAGACAAACATTCCCGGGTTACGAATAACCTGACAATATTTGAAAATCTCCTACTACCACCACAGTAAGCGGAAAATGTTGCTTGTGTTGTGATGGAGGACTTAGACACACTTGAGACAAATTGAACACACTACGCCTGGGTGGAATACAAACGCTATGTCAACTCGGCCACCGACCGGTCAATCCTTTAATATATTTTTAAATTCTATCCCACAATCCCGCGGGATTTGAAAAAGGTGCGGGATTTATGCATGAGAGTTGAGCAATTGGGTTTGACTATTGGCCAACTTCCTATTTTTTTTTAACTTCCTTCGATGAATAAGTTTGTGGAGTTTTTATTTAAAAAATAACACAATTCATAAACCTACATATCGATTCCATTTTTCCTGTATTGCTAATGATTGACTTCCAACGTTCTGATAATTTTTCGACAGGCTGTAGAAATTTAGGGAATTGATGTTGTGAACCCTTATTTTGAAGAGCAGCGTTGTTATTGAACGAAATTCCTAGTAGTTTTTGAAAAATAGAGTGGATGCTGAATATTCTCGCAACCAAGCTTTTGCGTAGTAACTAAAAGAGCGAAAAATCTTAAATGTGAGCATTTAACAACAAAACTCGACAAATAAGTTGCGATGGATTAGATAAAAATATGCTCATCAATCAAAATTCGCAAAATTAATTAAGATTTGTATCATTTTTCGTTTGAATATTTTCATGTTAAAATATAATTAATTTAAATTATGTCTTACAATTTATTATAAAAATTTTTAAAATCTGTAAAAAGAAAAATTTAAAAATGACGGAGTCGCGCAGATAGAAAGTCGGTTATATAGTCAATTTCACTTTTCACTTCGTCATAAATTTTAGCATAAAATGTAGATGGAGTTAAATCAAGATTTTTAAATTAGTCTTTGTAAAAATGACTGCTTATCGGATCTTTTATAAATACTGTAGGTATATACAGTAAATAAGGTCATATGAGAAACGGCTCTTGTGAAAATGCGAAATTGCACTAATCATGTAAATGCATGTTTTACAAAAACCGATGAAAAAATGCACGATTCATTTTTTCCGGTCTCTAGTCACTTTTGAAATGTTCAGTCCGGTAGTGTAAGATTCACATATTGTTATATCTCTGCTTTACTTGCAGATTTAATGTTGGGAACTCTTGTAAAAAGTAAAAGGTTCTTTTACTGTAATTGATTTTATTTACGTTACAATAAATAAGTCTGGATTTAGCTACACTGTTCATTACTCGAGGGTTGGTAATTCTCTGTTTCTAGAAGCTTGTTATCTGGCAATAATATCCCACAGGCAATTGCTACACTCTAGCGACATCTGTCGGACTCTGGAGTAAGCTTTATGACTGGTGCCATTTATCGCTTGAAAACCCAACTTATTACCAAACATAACACATACAAACCCTAATTTATAAATAATCTCTAGTCCAGCTATCAATGCCATACATAAAATATTACACATTCTTATATTCCATTGGTTTTCACACGATTTTCCCCGGGTTACTAAAAAGTTCGACAATTTCTATCTACAAACAGCTGTCTTATTGCGAGGTAATCCAAAAAATGCCTACAAATTAAGGAAGATAGCTTCTTACTTCCTTGCTACAATTAATACTTAGAAATGTTCAAGATTCCAAGCTACACATATAGTTAAATAACAACAGACCAATTTGTATTTTTTTAGTTTCAGGTCAGTCCGAATTCACACACCAAATGACGCTTCGGAAATATTCGTATTTATAGCATTATCATCAATTAAAGCGATGATACCATCTTCAAGGTCAAATAAACCATTGTCATTTTATACCATCACGTAAGCATGCAAATAAAGACATAATAAGTCTTGTTTTAGCCCACACAGATATAGTGCGACTAATAAAATGCTTGAAGACAGTATTATTTATAATTATTACCTGTTATCATCACGTTATCCAAGTGGGAAATGATATAAGACTTTTAATTGTCTGCATCTATTGTACTCCAAACAGTTTAAAATATTATAATAAATTAGTTGTCGGTTGTTACATTGGAAATATTTTATATGTGTTGAGATTCCTGGGTTTTGTTGTACCTTCTGATCACATGACAGAAGTGTGAAAAACTCGCGAAGGACATTGACAGATGTGTGAAAAACTCCCGAAGGACATTGACAGAAGTGTGAAAAACTCGCGAAGGACATTGACAGAAGTGTGAAAAACTCGCGAAGGACATTGGCAGATCTGTGAAAAACTCCCGAAGGACATTGACAGAAGTGTGAAAAACTCGCGAAGGACATTGACAGAAGTGTGAAAAACTCGCGAAGGATATTGACAGAAGTGTGAAAAACTCCCGAATGACATTGACAGAAGTGTGAAAAACTCGCGAAGGGCATTGGCAGATGTGGGGAAAACTCGCGAAGGATATTGGCAGATGTGTGAATGCAGGAAATTCAGAGACACGATGCCGGTTGTCCATAAGGGAGTTTTGATACCAATCTGTGTCATATAATGGCAGTGAGGCATGCTAGATCTGGCAGAGGAAGGAATACATTATTTGAATGCAGTTGGAATGATAAACCTAGGAAGAGTAGAGAGGATAGATGGTGAAGGGAGTGGCAAGATAATAAGTACCTACCTAGCGATGAGTTGACGAAATAATAAGTCGGAGACAAACCCAGAAATCCATGAAGACTCCGCACGATCAAGAGCTAGAGTTACAATGCTAATTGAAATATTTTAAAAAAAGTGAAGCTAAAGTCCAGCAGTCAACAATGGAGTTCTGTGCCAATCCTGGTGTATCTATTTCAGTGAGGCATGAATCTTGCAAAGAAAAGACGAAAGTAGACAATACAGCAGGAATAAAGTGAACTTGACTTATTTAACGCAGCACCTCACATTTTCAAGCCTAAAATCAATAAATAACATTCACACAATACATATTACTCAACACGGACTAGATTAATACCCCCCCTCATCCCTCACGCCATCCCATCCCCAACGGCTAGTGTAATTGTTTTATATGTTCACTAAATTAAGATACATCAGTGAAAACCTTTTATTACTTGTAAATATAATAAAATAAAAATTCAACGAGATTCCGAGATTTTTTCTCGTATTTGTGTCCAAATACGAGATTGTGAATACCGAACAATACTTCCAACTTCTCCCAACCGTCTGGAGCCAGTGAGACTATGGCATCCCCAATTGGGGTATGTTATGAGGCTGAAGGTAATGGGGAGGGGAAGAAGTTGGGGAGATGAAGATGGGGAAATTACCCCGCTATTCAGATCCAGTCACCATACATGGCTAAAGCCGTTTCAAGTAACATTTCAATTCTGAATGGTGGTTTTACACCAGATCGATATTGACAGTATCTTCCTCTTTGGAAGGCGCCGTTATTATTTTAAATGAATAAATTGTGAAATAACACAAATTAATCAAATAAAATTTACTAGCGAACGCCGGGGTTTGAACACGCAGCCTTACTCTTCGACCACGGAGGCCGTCGAATACAAGTTGGTACCTACGATGTAAAGGGAAACACCACCTTGAGATTTGCTAGTTCAATTGTTTATACTTTTAAGAATACTTTGAAAGTTTAACCACTTCAAAATTCAGACTGTTTTCAAAGTTATAGATATTAGAAGTTAGCGTGGAAGAGTCGGCACAAACTCAGGTAGCGTTCGGAAAATTATCCAAAGCCAACACGAGAGCCCAACAGGAGACCAAAGAGGCCAGGAAATTGAAAAGATCTGCTCAAAAGGAGTCCAAGGACATCGCGGTAACAATGGAAGACCTCATGTACGGTCCAGGAATCGCAGAATGTAATTAAAAAATATATTTGGTTTTAAAACGCTGACTCCGTACTGTTTTTGCTTTTGAGTTTTATTTGAAACTACTTTTTTCACACTGGTGTACAACATATCTCAAAATCTACTTGATATAGTTCAAATTTACAACAATACACATTTTTTTAAATATTATCTAAGATATTCGGCTAGGATTTTTTCGGTTGGATGCCACGTTCATAAGTAATAAAATGTTTTAACTGAAAATTTTTAAAAAAGCAAATAAAAAAATTGAAACAGCTGTCAATTCTAATGAACAATATAAATTTTCCCTACGCAACATCTTAGCTATTACCTTTCTTAATAGCAAAATTAATTTTTTTTATTTTTCAGACTATACCTGACAGAAAATAAATACAACATCAGCAAGGATTTTAAAAAGAGAGTCTTTCTTAATGGCTCATGCCTCTGTTATTTTTTGTATTCCTTATTATTTATAAAACAACTTTGTTCATGTGTGAAATAAAATAAAAATAACATATTTTATAGCTGCGTCAAAATTGCGGAGCACCAAGGTGGTGTAACCCCTTATGAAGAAGCTACAAGCCAAAAATGTGTATATTCTTGGTATTCCTTATATTGTAGGTAATAGGCATCAAAATCTCTTGACAAATGAAGTCTAGAAACATTGAATTTCAAGCACAAAACTGTTTTTTATTTATTTTGTAAATAATTTTATAAGATATCAAAAAAGTTAATCAAGTGAAACTGTCACAGATAATTTTAGCTATAATACTGTATTTTTTGAAGTTGTTTCCTTTACTCGTTCATACATTTCTATTGAAAAAAAATATTTTTGAGTAGTTTACATTTATATTTTTTATTGCATATTTTAAAGCATATTTTTTTGGTATTCATAATGTACACCAATTCGTTATAAAGATTAATCAAATTGTGATTTAGCATTAAGCTTCGCCTTAAGCGAAAGGACTAGATTAAATGTAGACTGAGAATAGAGTTGACGCCAGAAGCAAACATGATGCTGGTGGTCCAAACAAGTGGCTCAAATAAGAAAAAGTTTTTAAACCTCACAAACGAAGTAGCACTCCCGTTTGATTAAATTAATTATTATTGTTTTGTACAATTGACTGTTGTCTTTTTGTATTCTGTATGTAGGTACTATTTATATACACAATCAAACCTACGCCTTATTACATCAGCACTATCGAAAGCCTCCCAAGCTGGAGGCCTCAAACACTGGTTGATCTTCAAGAACCTTCACGTTGTCTCCCAGCTTGCTAGATTCTCGCTGTCAAGGGCCACATCTGCATACTACACATGCTTTGCATTAGTTCAATGAAATATAACCTATCTCCAATAACACGGAGATGAGATGACGCGCACTTGAAGATTATATTATGCGAGACCATCCCACGCTCATTGACAGAAGACAAACACCGCAACGCCCACCTCATAGTCCATAACGTAAACTTTGTACACAGTACACCTAGTTGTTATTTCTTGTCAAATTTAATGCAAAGACACTAACAATATGACAGTAAATAATACAACGATAGTCTAGGACAGTAGATTACTTTCAATGTCGCTCTGATAAGAGAACAACGTTTAGAATAGAAACTTTGCATGAATTGGCTTTAGCGGTGTTCAGTGCGCAGATCTGAATACTCACGTACTTCTCAATCTCCTTCCCTTATGTCTTTATCCTCACAACTAACTTGCCAATAGTCATGCCTTTGGGAAGAGCAATCTTGCTGTTGAACAGAATCAATTCGCATATCGACATTTTTAGCATCAATGAAGCTGCCTTTAAAAGGCAGTATACCCAGTATAGTTGATATACCCACTGTTTATATTAATATAAAATTTTTATTAATAATTTTTTATTAAAAAACGCATTACAACTAACAATTTTGTAATGTTTTTAAGGCAAAGCTTAATGCTAAATCACAATTTTGATTAATCTTTATAACGAATTAGTGTACATTACGAATACCAAAAAAAAATGTTTTAAATAAATTGAAGTTTTCCTATCGTTTCCCTTGAATAAAATACAAATAAAATAATAAATTACTCAATAAAAAATATAAATGTAAACTACTAAAAAAAATATTTTTTCAATAGAAATGTATAAAAGCGTAAAGGAAACAACTTTAAAAAATACAGTATTATATCGAAGATTATCTGTGACAGTTTCACTTGATTAACTTTTTTGTTTCTTATAATTTTTTTTACAAAATAATAAAAACCAGTTTTGTGCTTGAAATCGAACGTTTCTAGACTCCGTTTGTCAAGCGATTTTAATGCCTATTACCAACAGTATAAGGTATACCAAGATTATACACATTTTTGGTTTGTAGCTTCCTCTTGAAATGAATAAACTGAATTGAATTGAACAACATCATGGGGTGAGGTTTGTCGGCGGATATGTTTGCCCACCTACTGGGTGGTGGGCCAGATCGGGAGAGACTGGTTGAAGGTGACCTGTTGATCTCTCCATCCGGACTCTCTCGACCCATCGCCTTGCACTGCAGTGGGAGGGATGGATTCATAAGTCCTTCACTCCTGGACACATTGACCCCAGATTCCTACCCACCCCTCATACCTTTTTCCTTCCCAGAACTTTCTCTTCTTCCTTTCTTTAAGCAATACATTATATTGATAATATAAACAATATATTGTGGATGCTATGGCTCTGCGCAGTTAAAACTAATTCTTTTACCCTTATCTCAAAAATACCGTTAACATTAAAATTAATTTTCTGATTCTAGAAAAAGAAATATTAATTTTTTTGAATTTATTTTATATGTCCAATAATATTATAATACAATGTACAAAAAATAACAGTTTAATCATAAACAAGTTCTGCTGTGAAATTATTATTACGCGTGACAGCTGTTTCGATTTCGAAGCACTATCAAACAGTTCGAAATTTAAAGATATCGCAAGTTTGAAAGAATAATTATTTTAATACAATATTATCTTAGTATAAGAAGGCTGTAAATACATCATAGAAAATAATACAGAAAATGAGAAAACCGAATGAAAAACTAAAGGGAATAATATATATAAGCTAAAAATGTGTACATATATTCTTAGTGTGCCTTATATCACAACGAATATAGGTAATAGTCATATAAATCGCATGGCAAACGGAGTCTAGAAACGCGTGATTTTAGCGAAAAATTGATTTATATTTATTTTGAGATTAATTCAAAAGAAATAATTAAATTAATTAATCATGGGAAACAGTAGCAGATAATCTAAGCCAAAATAAATATTGTAGTTTTTTTAAAGTTGGTACACATGAGTAATCAAAAAAATATTTTTTTGGTAGTTTACGCTTATATTTTTCGTAAAGTAAATTTTAATTTTAGAGGGAACTTATAAAAAAGTTTCAATTTATCTAAAACTAATTTTCCGGTATTCATAATATTGAAAAACGATTTGCAATAAAGATTAATTGAGAATGGTTATTTCACGATAAGTTTCGCCTTAAGCATTTTATGGAGGTTTTTAAAATATGACTATATGTATAATTATACGCATGCATAATGTATACCTTACTTACACCTAGATCCGATTTGTGGTACAGAGTTTTCCAATAAGAGTTGTTATTTTGAATGGCCCGCTATTTCGGTAGATGTTGCTTTTAAAACTGTCATTTGACAAGTAGAAACTACGCCAATAAAAATAAAACTATACACACTTCAAAAACGCATTGAAATTATTAAAATTCACTTGAGTGAATCAAATGCAAATCATCTTGAGTGATGAGACCCATTTCCACCTCGGTGGCTTCGTCAACAAGCAAAGTTGTCGCATCTGGGGCTCGGAAATCCCAAGAGTTATTGTTGAAAAGCCTCTCTATCCTCAACGTGTGACTGTTTGGTGCGGTTTATGGTCCGGCAGAGTCATTGGACCTTACTTTTTTGAAAATGAGGCTGGAGCAACAGTTACGGTGAATGGATCGCTATCGAGAGATGATTAATGATTTTTTATTGCCGGAATTGGATGGTATTGATCTGGACAACGTTAATTTTCAACGAGACGGCGCTACGTGCCACACAAGCAATGAAACCATTGATATTTTACGATTGAATATCAAAATAACACCTCTTATTGGAAAATCCTGTAGAACCAGGTGTAATACCTATAATCTTTTGTAATATCTCATATTGGCCTTGAAGTGAAGACGAACAGTTAATAGTTATTCCTATTAGCAAATATCCCAAATCAACTGAAGACAAATGATGGCTTCTCCAATACACAATACACATCACATCATATTTATAATAATTGATAAATGCGTAATTCATTATTGTTATTATGGACAACTTTATGTGGGAATCTCAATAAACAAATTGAAGAGGCAATGTGAAAAATGTGCTGGATTCATTTTTAAATGTAAATGACTGAATGCTGTAGAAATGAGATCCCCGAGGCATTTGTATCGTAAAACTATGTGTGATCGTGTGAAAAATGTCAAATAATTCAAGACTGATGTAAGCGTAAAGACAACGCTTAGATGGTTTGGGTATGTGGAGCGAATGAGCGAAGTAAGGATTGAAAGGAGAATACATCGTGCCAATGTTAGTAGTAGAAGAATTCGGGTATGTCCAAGGAAGACATGGCACGATCAAGTTAACCAAATAGTTGAGTCGGACCATGTCATGCGTCAGAATAGCAGAAGGGTATGATGTATGAAAGCAAGAGGTGTACCAAGGCCGAGTTATTTGGCGGTCCGTCCTCTCTACAAATTTGTCCGTTAGTAATTTAATCATCTTTTTCATCGACCAAGTATTATCTAGAAAGGACGTGTATATTTTAAAATTAGCAATAAAACCAAAAATATTAATTTGATCAAACATTTATCAAAAAGAAAGTGCATTATCTCACAGTCGAAAGGTGGGAAGAATCATTGAAGATCATTTTTCAAACACGAAATTGAGACAGTCAGTAATATTTTAGGTAGGGGCTATTTTGGACTTTATCATAAACAATTTAACCAGCCATATGAATATTCAGAAAATATAGATATACGTTGTACATAGTTTCGAGGTGTCGCGCGTCGTATCAATAACATTAAAGCTTGATAAAAATCTTACATTTCTTTCTAGCAAAAAACTACGTCAAGCAATAAATTACGACAACACTTTTGCCACAAAATGAATCATGTTCTCTGGTTTCGCGTACATTTTTAGAAGGTTGTAAAACAAGTTCACATCAAGTTGGGCTGTTAAGTTTATCTCTATGTCTTGTGACACGGTGCTTTTAAGTCTCGCTATTGGCCGATAAATTAACAAATATGGGGTTTTCTTACACTCTTTCAGTGATTTTTTTTGGGAGGAAAATGATAACTTCAAAACTGTTCTTTATTATACTTGTTGCCACTATAATTTATTTTATAAAATACTTAAATAACCACTAATTATATATTTTTTCATAGCACCTTTCTCACTAGATCTCTTCAACACTCTATATTCCGCTGAACTAGCATCCACAACATCTATATGCGATGTCTAAGGACAAGTAACTCCCACGTGTCATTAATTCACCAGAACAAAACACCACATGTTTTCCAACAAAATATATTGCATACACTATCCATAATCCGATTGGCAATGTTTTATAATAATTGAGAATCAATCCAAAATTTTAAATATTTAATACGTAATCATCTCAAATAGACGGGTAATAATTTTTTATGTTTTTGGGTGTGGTTGCGTGGTACGTTCTGCTGATAGATATGGGAAATCCGGGACGAAGTACCTATATTTAAAAAAATGTTTATGGAAGTATTTGTTTATGGTATATTTATACCGTTGATATTAAATAAACATGCGATTTAACACGATACGATTGTACCACCCTGTTTCTGCTATCGTGGTACGAGAACACGCCGTCAGATGGAATGCAGGAAAACACTTCTTCTTGTTGACATATAAATTTATTAATTCACAATATAATTGCAGAGGATCTTATTTTCCTCTGCTAAAACTTAAACTGAAAGAAATAAAGGTCTAGTTTCCTCTATTCTTCAGTTTTCCCTAGGTTTACATAAACCTAGTAATTATCTCACGACTGACTGCGTAGGTACGTCTGTACCTACCCGTCATAGCAACACTGCAATACTGTCCTTCTTCTGGGAGGTATCTGTATTTAAACTAAATTCTGAAGGACATTTTACCAAAATAAAGATGTTCCACCCGCTCGTTGGCAAACAACATTCTTAACATAAAATAAAATGCACTAAACTATTCTTAATGATACAAACGTGACTTAAACAATACAAATATTTTAAAGGGATTATTTTAAGGGACATGAAACTTTATTTGGGGTTTTTATTACTATGGGACAGGGGTGGGAAAGGTATTGGCAAATATTTTTAGGCATAATGGTTTAACTAGGGTCATCATAAAATAGAAAGCGAACAGCTCTATTTGAAAACTGCCGCTGCTTGCAGTAAAATGTCACTAATTCTTAAATCATAAATGATACACAAACAAGACAATGTCTTTATAAAAATACCAGGCCAAAGAATTGTTTTATTGTAGGGTCGAATCTGCAAATGTGGGAAGCTACATTAACTTTGAAAATACGAACTATGGGAACGGGCCTCCTGAAGGCTAAATTTTATTGAGCAATATGTAATTGTCGCATTCTGGAAGATACATACCTCCTCCCGTGAAGATTCTTCACAAAATAGGCAAAGAATGCGACTGTTATCTTTGTTAGGTACCTACTGCTTGTCTACGAAAATTATCAGTTAAATTTATTAAAATATCTGAAATACAAATATTTATGCTGCTTTTAAAACTAGAAATTCCGTGGAATATGTAAATCTTATGACTAAAAATTGTGTAGTAGGTAATGTCTTAAACTAGAAATTCCGTAAAAAATGTATATCTTATGACTAAAAATTGTGTAGTAGGTAATGTCTTAAAACTAGAAATCCCGTAAAAAATATTTATCTTAGGACTAAATGGTTGTAGTAGGTAATTTCGCATTCACCTCCCCCCGTGAATTCATTTCACCTAGCGGATAAAAAGAATGCGATGGTTGTATCTTCAATACTGCTACTTTAGTAGCCGGTCTGCGAAACGTACCGTGATTTGTTTGAATATCTACAACGCGGACTTGTCCATCGGCTCCGGGGTATACTTTTACTACCATACCCTTTGGCCAGGTATTCCGGGGCAACGTGTTGTCACATAGGATAACTACATCGCCTACCTTTATAGGTGGTATCACGTCATGCCATTTAGAACGTTTTACCAGTGTAGGTAAATATTCTTTTACCCATCGTGACCAAAATTGGTCGGCAAAAAATTGTGCAATACGCCATTGCTTTTTTAGGCATAAATCGCCGTGATCAAAGACCCCTACGCTTGGGGTGTCATATTTATAACCTAACAGGAAATGATTTGGTGTTAGACTTTCAAAATCCTTGCTATCGAGAGAAACGTGTGTGAGTGGTCTACTATTAACTATATTTTCTGCTTCTAACAGCAATGTGTGCAAAGTATCCGGGCGTGGTGCTTGCTCGCGTAATATGGCGTAAAACGTAGTTTTAATTGGTTTTATTAGACTTTCCCAGGAGCCTCCGTGGTGAGGAGATCCTGGCGGATTAAATTTCCAATTTATTTTCCTTACCGACATTTCGTTATTTAATTTGTCCTGGTTTAGAGATGATAATGATTCTGATAATACCTTATCAGTACCTCTAAGGTTTGTTCCATTATCACTCCAAATAGTTAGCGGGTAACCGCGCCTAGCAATAAAACGTCTGATTGCTAGTATGGCGGAATCCGTAGTCAGGGAATCCGCGATTTCAATATGCACGGCTCTTGTTGATAAACATGTAAACAAAACACCGTACCGTTTTTCATTTCTGCGCCCTATTGTTACTTTCATGGGACCAAAGTAATCCATGCCTGTGTGTGTAAAAGGACGTATATGATGTTGTAACCTTTCCATAGGTAAACATCCCATTAGAGGTGCTTGTGGTTGGGCTCTCTTATTTTTGCAAGTTTGACATATATATTTAATTTTTCTAATAGACTGACGCGCATTAAGTATCCAATACTTTTGTCTTATTGCATTTAAGACGTGTTCAACTCCACCGTGGCTAGACATCTCGTGAAACTGTGTAATTAATAATTGAGCTAACTTATCTTTATTGTCGAGAATTATCGGGAAGACTGTACTTAATTGTACGTCTTCAATCGCCGCAATTCTACCTCCTCCCTTAAACCCGCCTTGAGCATGTATGTATGTAATATCTTGTTTTAATTTCTTCGCACTTTCTACTGAATTTACACTATCTATATAGTCGTTCACGTAATGTTTTGTTTTTATTGCTTCGACGGCCTGGGGATACTGAGATAAAAATTGATCCGCGTTTTTATTTTTTACGAATTGCGCCGAACAAGGGGATGATTTTGCGCCAAAAATTATAAGAAGGGAAGAAACCGCGTCACGCGCCTCTCCTTTTAACGCTTTTTGTAATGTATATAATTTTTTGCTGTCAGATACTTTTAAGAAGTCTGTGGTGTGATGGAATATTAATTTGAACGCAATCCATTCAATTGGATTGCCGTTAAACGTGGGAAGATCATTAACTTTGGGCCTGGTATTATATAAAGACATTGCCTTACCAATTGATTCCGCGAGACGGTCTTCAGTTATAGCAGGTGTTGGTCCCTGGAATCGGCCCTGCGACTCTGGCCACTGTTGCCCGTCGCGATGCTCTGCTGAGTTGAATGGCTGCTCTGATGTAGGCAGCTCCCAGCAGCTACTGCTTGGCTGCTGATGCTGCGTCGACTGCAGCTGAAGAGATTGCCCTACCAAGGGCGGCTGATGCGATGTTCCTCTGGGTGGGAGTAGCTCGTACCGCCCGCCCTGCCGATGCTGCTCCAACCGCTGTCCCAAGTGCAGTGGAAGAGCCTGCTCTGTCCGAGGCTCCAATTGCGACGGGAGAGTCTGCCCTGCCAAGGGCTGCTGCTCTGACGATCCTTTTGGTGGGAGTAATGCGTACCGCCCACCCTTGTGCTGCTCCAACCGCTGTTCCAGTTGCAGCGGATGAGCCTGCTCTACCCGAGGCTCCATTTGCGACTGGAGAGTCTGCCCTGCCAAGGGCTGTTGCTGTGCAGTTCTTGTGGGCGGTTGTAGTGATAACCGCCCATCATGGAGCAGTTCCTGTTGCTGCTCCATTTGAACTCGAAGAGGCTGTTCATCGTGATTTCCAAGTTCTGATGATGAACTGTGATGTGACTGGTCCACCCAGTCATTGACTCTATCCTTGAGAGTCCGTTGCGAAGTCCTTGATGCAGCTTCTAAAAGGAGCGCCGCATGTTGCTCCTCTGCTTCCAAGACTGACATTGCTGCAGCCATCTTTACTTCGGAAGCCTTTGCTTCCGCGGCCATCTTTGCTTCAGCCATCTCCGTAAGTAGGCGGGCCTTTTGTCTCGTGATGTGCACCTTGGTTGCTGAAGCTTTTATTTGAGCCTCCATCCAGCTCCTGCTAGTTCCCGCCTTGCTGCCGAAGACAGATGACGTCTTTGAGTGTTGTCCCGCTTCCATGATGCTGCTGTTCCCGATGCGGCTCGAAGGACCATATGTTTCTGGTATCGTGGTACGAGAACACGCCGTCAGATGGAATGCAGGAAAACACTTCTTCTTGTTGACATATAAATTTATTAATTCACAATATAATTGCAGAGGATCTTATTTTCCTCTGCTAAAACTTAAACTGAAAGAAATAAAGGTCTAGTTTCCTCTATTCTTCAGTTTTCCCTAGGTTTACATAAACCTAGTAATTATCTCACGACTGACTGCGTAGGTACGTCTGTACCTACCCGTCATAGCAACACTGCAATACTGTCCTTCTTCTGGGAGGTATCTGTATTTAAACTAAATTCTGAAGGACATTTTACCAAAATAAAGATGTTCCACCCGCTCGTTGGCAAACAACATTCTTAACATAAAATAAAATGCACTAAACTATTCTTAATGATACAAACGTGACTTAAACAATACAAATATTTTAAAGGGATTATTTTAAGGGACATGAAACTTTATTTGGGGTTTTTATTACTATGGGACAGGGGTGGGAAAGGTATTGGCAAATATTTTTAGGCATAATGGTTTAACTAGGGTCATCATAAAATAGAAAGCGAACAGCTCTATTTGAAAACTGCCGCTGCTTGCAGTAAAATGTCACTAATTCTTAAATCATAAATGATACACAAACAAGACAATATCTTTATAAAAATACCAGGCCAAAGAATTGTTTTATTGTAGGGTCGAATCTGCAAATGTGGGAAGCTACATTAACTTTGAAAATACGAACTATGGGAACGGGCCTCCTGAAGGCTAAATTTTATTGAGCAATATGTAATTGTCGCATTCTGGAAGATACACCACCCCACTCAGGAGCACTCCTGTCCCGGTGAGATCGGTACATCAGGGGGCACTCTTTGGTTAGGATTTGGAACACGTGCTCTGAGGATTGAAAGGAGGTTGGGGTTTAATCGACCGGTGTAAATGGCAACCTAACCTTTCCGCTGTTCTTGCTTCGAGTTTCTGAATTTATCGTATCATTTTTTTGCTTCTTCTAGTCTCTTCTTGCGTATTATTGGATATTTTTTTACTCTTTCAGTCTCTTCTTGCGTATTCTTGGATATTTTTTTACTCTTTCAGTCTCTTCTTGCGTATTCTTGGATATTTTTTACTCTTTCAGTCTTTTCTTGCGTATTCTGGTCTTTTCTTGCGTATCTTGTATATTTCTTAACTCTTTCAGTCTCTTTTATTGCCTCTTTTGTGGTCTTCTTGTATATTCTTGGATATTTTTTACTCTTTCAGTCTTTTCTTGCCTCTTTTGGTCTCTTCTTTGATATTTTTTAAGTCTTTTAGTGTCTTCTTGCCTCTTCTGGTCTCTTCTTGCTCTTTATTGATTCTTCTTAGTTCTTTTTGATTATTCCTTATAGAAAACTGATATAATTAAACGAAAATGAAAGTGAACTGAATAATTGGTATAAAAATGGACACTTTTCTGGCTTGAAGCGAATATTATGTTTTTGATGTGTCTTGGCTGTGTCTCATCTACCGAACTATTTAAGTTATTAACAGTTTTATTTTTCTGGTAGTCATCAATTAATCGACCATCTACGAAAGATTGCCTTTTTTGGTTTGACTGAGGATTTTAACTTCCCTCCCAGGGACTGGAGTAGACCGCGGTAACAACTTCGCCAAATACTGATCGGGTAGGACTGGCATATATGAAATGCGTATATGTCCGTGTGTGTATATGTGACTGCCACCAAATGGAATCGAATGCATTTTCAACGACAACGAGTCTATCTGCCGAGATTCAGCTCGATCGGATGTTGGGAAGTAGGTTAATTTCCACTTCCAAGACTAGAAAAATAAAGTGAAATTCAAATAGAAGTACTTAAAAAGAATCGAGTAATTTCTGAGTGGTAATGAGAAAAAAAAAATCTACGAAGTACCTACGAAGCGTCGTGCTCTGTCAAGCTATTTTTAATAATAGTAAACAACTTTATAATAAATCCGACGGAAGAAAAAACGTAATCGTCGTTAAAAACAACGAAAGTTTAACACGTGGTAGTGTTCTCCAGTGACTTTTTTAACATTGTTTTTTTAATAATATAAACTATAAAATTCACTGCATCCCAAACCAAAGTGTTGTGTACAACGGATAAAGTGCGCGGATTGGCCGCTTTAATTATGAGCTCACCTTTCAGGGCTCCTATTGGTTGCGTTTGTGTTGTGAATTTGTGATACCCCTTGTTTACAATCGAAACTATCTAAATTCTCTGTATTAAATCCTTTTAAAGTGACAATTGTGCGTCGAAAGAGATTACTCTAATCTCGCAAAATACTTTTTAGTATACATTTGTGTATTTTTTCTTTTAAATAAAATTATCCAAAACCTACAAAAAAACATATCCGATAATTTCGTGAATAAAACAGAAACTTTTCGGTAAAACCGATAGTGGATTTCGTAGATACATTCATAGTGATAAACTGTTTAAAGTTATTTGTGCTCAATTAGTGCAAATATAAAAAAAAATCGTGATATAAAAACTCGATACGGCGACTTTTGTTTTGATTTACATAGAGCTAGACCGATTGCCCACCTAAGAATTTTCAGGCGCAAAGCTGAACAGAACTAATACTTTGTTTCAAACATTGTTTTTTTTATGTGTCCTTATAAAGTAGTGTTTAATAATGAATCGTCCTAAAAAACGACACATAAGCACCATGATGTCTCCTAGTCCAGAAGATATACGAGGAAAGTGCGTCACGATTGAGGATGCGGATGAAAACAGCTCGGTTACGTCATCCAAAGGCTCGGACGTCACCGAAGCGGAATATCCTTGCGCTTCAGGAGTAGATGTGCTCAATGAAACCCAAGCACATTTGACAGCTCTTCAACTTGTGTTAGCAGAGAAGCAATCTAAGGTCTCAAAAGTGAGGATCAGCAGCTGAGGATCGCTATAAACGTATCGGAAGTTTTCAGATCCGTATCTCAGCTGTTGTTGGAGCGCGAGACGATGCGTGCGGATTTAACTACAGTTACAGCACAACTTAGAATGGCAGAAATAAAAATACGCCACGAGAAGAGGGAAAAAAGGCACCTTGAGCAAAAAATCATACAATTAGAGTCTGATCTCGGGCCTGTAATGCGGAGAGTGGCAGTGGCAACGGAGGCTACCCTCTCTTTTGCTGACATCGCCCGAAAACAGCCATATGATGCTCACCAACCCCCACCAATCACTCAACAAGGACATCGCGTCGGACCACCAAGACCTGCCGTTTGCATC
Organism: Hesperophylax consimilis; assembly: GCF_061612785.1. Lineage (NCBI taxonomy): Eukaryota > Metazoa > Arthropoda > Insecta > Trichoptera > Limnephilidae > Hesperophylax > Hesperophylax consimilis. The sequence goes on along the minus strand of NC_142856.1, from coordinate 8,772,444 downwards.
TTTCCAACGGATGCGGACGCCACAAAGGACAGTGACGGTACGAAAAAAATGATTGAAGATACAATTCGGCCATCTGAACTAGGCGTTCGGGTCACGGGAATAAAAAAAATAAGAAATAAAGGTATCTTGATCAATACGGCAACCACGGGCGAACCACAAAAGCTATTAAATGCACCTTGCTTCGACAACTCGAGCAAACTGAAGGCCCGACTACCGTCAAAGCGTCTACTGAGACTGATATTCTTTAATGTTCCCCGGGACCTGACCGACGAAGATTTTTTAAGGATGGCTCTCACTGGTATTCCCAACGTTGAAGACATTGAAGAAACTATTGCAGGCTTTAAACTAAGTCACCTGGCTGGTGCTCGCACAGGTAACGCTTGTCACCGTATCTACGCAGTACCCGCTACCGTACGTAAATTTCTAGTCGAGCAAGAGAAAGTATTTATAAGCTGGACTATTTGCCGCGTCCGAGATTTTATTGGCCTTACTGTCTGCACCAAATGCCACATGATTGGTCACTCATACAAGTATTGCAGAGATACCAAACCCACATGTGGACATTGTGCTCAACAGAATCATACTGGTGAGTCCTGCCCAAATTCCACCATCAAACCAGTTTGCGCGACATGCACCAGATTTGGTAAGCCTGCTGATCACTCAACTGGAGATAGGGACAACTGCCCGGCCTACATCGCTGCACTCAAGAACGACCTTGCAACTATAGATTATGGAGTGTAACATACATGAGCATAAGTGCCTCACCATCGAGAATTATAATCCCGTGACGAACTGTCTACGAATAATGTATATGAACGCGAGAAGCATCCGTAATAAGTTTGATGAGATCGAAGAAAAAGTAAGAAGTTCGCGGTACATTGTACACGTGCTCGTCATTACGGAAACGTGGCTTAAGATTGGAGAGGAAAAGTTTTACTCCCTGAATGGTTACAAAAGTGTTTTTGCTTCTCGCCCCAACGAAGGAGGAGGCGGCGTAGCAATATATGTGATTGATACTATGAAGTGTGCAATTATTGAAAATTTCTCAAATGAAAATTCCTTTTTAGGTATAACGCTTAGTAGCAGTGATAGGAAACCAGTTAACATCTATGCTATCTATCGAAAACCCAACACAAATATGCAGGATTTTCTAATACATCTAGAAAAAATACTGAACGAAAGTAGACAAGATACATTAATATTCGGAGACTTTAACATTGACATATCCATATCCACACACTCTTCATTAAATATTTGCAACATCTTACAATCTTACAATTTTTCAATACATAACAAAACATTTCCCACGAGAGTCACTGATACAAGCTGCACCTTATTAGATCACATCTTATCAAATAGGCAAAACATTCAGACTACTATATCGAATATTGATGATCCACTTAGTGACCATAATATACTTATTGTTGATTATAAGAACAACTTAAAAAATGTTTTAATAATGGAACCAAATCCCGGATTACGAGACCTATCATCAACAGTATGTCAGTAAAATCCTATCTTCTTGATAACAATTTCACGATCAACTTAAGCAACTCAGAAGACCCTTTTAAAAGTTTCAATTATCACATTAAAAAGGCAATAGAATCAGGTACAACTACACCAAAAACAGGATTAAGAAGTCGGGTACAACTGAATACTCCGTGGTTTGATTCCAAATTAAATACATTAATCAAAGAACGAAACCAGATTCACAAGCAGTGGAAACAAGACCCTGGTAATCTTACTCTTGTAACACTTAAAAAGAGATTGAGAAATACCATTACTAATTATAGGCGAAATCTAAAACACAAATATTATGCGAACAGCTTTCAACAAAACCAAAATAACCCCACTAAAACCTGGAAAATCATAAACTCTATTCTATAAAACCGAACACATAAACCAACTAACGAAATAGAATCCCTCGTGGTAAATGACTGCGCAATTAAGGATCCGAGCCAAATAGCATCCGCATTTAATGAGTTTTTTCTGTCAATAGGAAAAAAGCTAGCAGCTACCATTCCGTCATTCCCGGATGACTGTAATACCGTATTTGTGGAACCGAAGGCTTGCCAATCCTTGTACATGGCTAGGACAAACAAAGATGAGGTACTGAGGATCATCTCTAAAACTAAGCTGAAAGCAGCACCGGGACTCGATGGAGTAACACCATCAGTTCTTAAGACTTGTAAAGAAGAATTAGCGGGTCACCTTACAGAACTTTTTAATTGGTCACTGTCCTCGGGAAAGTTTCCAAATGAATTAAAGTTAGCGAAGATAATACCTATACACAAAGGAGACTGTAAAACATGTATCTCTAACTACCGTCCTATATCACTTCTATCGGTTTTTTCAAAAGTATTTGAGACCATAATCAAAGATAGACTCCTAAAATACATATCTGCGAATAATATCCTTACACCACAACAATATGGCTTTCGGAAAAATTCTAGTACTCAATGTGCCGCCTTTGATTTTATCTCCAACCTTCAACAGTATATAGACCAGGGTGAATATGTGGCAGCCATATTTATAGATCTCAAAAAAGCCTTTGATACGGTCGATCATGAAATACTCTTAAAGAAATTGGAATATTTGGGAATTGTTGGGAAGCCCCTAAATCTCCTCCGAAGCTACTTAGATGATAGATTTTATCTTGTTGAAGTCAAAGGTGTCTCGAGTGGCTTAGGTAAAATCACATGTGGAGTGCCACAGGGATCAATTCTTGGGCCTCTGCTTTTCTTGCTATATGTCAATGACATAACTAAATGTGGTATCTCTGGAAACCTCCAACTTTATGCGGATGACACTGTAATCTATTATCACAGTACAAGCCTGAGTGACCTGGAGTCTCAAATGAATGTAGATGTCTCAATTCTAGCTAATTGGCTGCGTATTAATAAATTGAGCCTCAATATAAAAAAGACGCACTACCTAACTTCCGGTAATAAGGATTATGTGCCCATGAATATCACACTTGCAACTGAGAAGCTCCAAAATATAGAAGCCACGAAATATTTAGGGCTATCAATAGACTCCAAACTTTCGTGGTATTCCCATGTTGAGCATGTGAAATCTAAAATATCCCCAATAACCGGCGTACTGTACCGACTCCAAGGTCTTTTCTCTACATCTCTACTACGGGCCACATACTATGCGATGATTCACTCCCATCTGAGTTATTTAGTTAGTATCTGGGGCACTATTACTAAAAAACAAATATCAGAAATACAAGTGATTAAAAATCGAGCAATAAGGAATATCTACCGTCTACCGTGGGATACACATATCAAAGATATATATTTAAAGACAAACATACTTCCTTTTACGGTTCTACCTAAATACAATATCACTTGTACAATATTACAAATCATACATAGATCCTCACACACTAACATCAAACCAGCATTTAATTCAGACATACACCAGCACAAAACACGGTCCCAAAATCTAATACACCTAGCATCGTCTACCCACACAACAAAATTTGGTATTAACTCATTACAATATATTGCATATAGACAATACAATGCATTACCTAATGAAATAAAGCAATCAGTAACTAACAAAAAAATATTAGTTAAAACGCTTAAAGATTATTTCCTGAAAATGTTTTTAAACCAGTGAATTTTCGCTCGCTTTCATATGTTGGTTTACCATGTTTCATGTGTATAGATGTCTCTCAGTATTTCAAAAATCTCTATTCTTAACAATGTATTTTTCCTTTTTTATTTATTTTTCTTTTCCTTTTCAATATGTTGTATTTTTTTAAAAGTGTAATATCCTTGTAAAATGTATTTTATGTGTCTGTACTTCCCGTAATGAGTTTTATCTCAACTCATTGGGAATAATGTGTTACTTACCATGTTTTTTGTAATACATTATAAATAAATAAATAAATAAAAAAAATTAAAAAATTATTGCAGATATCCGTGAGGATCAAAGTCACCACCCTATTCAAATGTCGCCCCATGCTACGGTATCAACGTATATTCTGTCTAGTACGTGATAATTATTTTTAGGTTGATATTATCATCTACGGATGACATTTCAGTCTCCAATAACAAAAACAAACCCACGACATCTAAACAAAAATAAGATGATATCAAAACATGATTATTAAGGACACTGCTTCATTTCCTAAAGATCTTACGACCGACATCAAATACCATCAGAATACAAACTGCCTCATTATCATGAAATTAAACGCACGTATTCGTCTATTGTAAAAAATTGTACGGGATGTCAAAATGCCGTTTTTAAAACCTGTACGTGTAAATGTCGAGATTATTTTTTGAGGATGCATAGGAAAAAATTACACACGGTCTGCATTAATAATGACTAGATTTGGTATATTAATATTTTTTTAGTGTATTTACTCAAATTTAGGAATAAAGGAATTGATTGAGCAATGGTTTTTGTTTCTCACTTCCGCTGTTCTTGCTCCGAGTTTCTGAAATTTTCTTATCATTTTCTTGCCTCGTCTGGTCTCTTCTTGCGTATTCTTGGATATTTAAGTTTCTCCTTGCCTCTTCTGGTCTCTTCTTGTGTATTTTTAAACTTTTTCAGTCTTTTATTGCGGATTCTTGAATATTTTTTCCTCTTTCAGTCTCTTCTGGAGCGGTATTCCGCTCAAAAATCCAAACTGCACCAAGAAAGTAGGACTTGGCATCCTTAATTGGGGTACATCGTGAGGCTGGAGGAAGAGATGAAGGGAAGGCGATGGGAAACCGAAAGCTTGAGAGAACTCCGTATGTTCAAATCTGATCACCGAACCCGGCTAAAACCATATCAAGCAACGTTTTGATTCTGAAAGTTGGTCTTTCACCAATAGGGTGATACTGAATAATTTATGGGAACTTCTGCGCAGTACGTAGTCTTTTTCATACAAAACTTTATTTTAGAATGAGGCCAAAATATCCAAAAATAATTTAGTTATGGCAAATATTGTGTTGTGTTAAAAAAATCATTTCTTTTAATATCTACTTAATATTCTGGGGAAACTAATTATGGTACGTTATCCACTCTAGTGATTTTTGGGATATTATGCCGAGTTTGCAAAACGTCTTGATTCATCGTACGCCACAATATCCCATTTTTGATTCGCAGAATTCGCACATTTACTTAGTAATGTTTTTATAAATCCTAAAAATATCAGATAAATGGTAAAATATAGGTGAATTAATTTGCTTATATAATACTATAATCAGTTATTTAAATTCAGAGATTTTCTAGACGAGTGCGAGAAATCGAGACCGCCTCACATTGCAGTTATTGACGCGAGCACTCGAGTTGTTAAAAACTATATTTTATAAATAAATAAACACATTATCTCGTAAGACGGTAAAATTTAATCAAATATCATTTTTCATAAAACAAGTTATTTATTACAAAAATAGAATGCGCAGGGCAAAATTTTTATGTCGTCGATCAAGAAGAAAGAACTCGATTTTACACGATGTTAAAGACCACAACAAATGTTACATTATAATATAAATAGGATGAAAAAAAAAATTAAATTTGCGAAAAAACAATTGATCAGGACATTTTGTACAACATTCATGTTGGGAGTCATAAAGCTCCCGGCGTCTTTTGTAGTCAATTACATATCAAATACAAAAATCTTGACCAAAAACGTCATATTCGTAATAATGTATGTAAAAAAATTGCTCAAGTACTTTCTTGGCTAACGTTCGTCCAACCTATTATTACAAACAAAACATTTATGTGTTCTTCTCTCGTCTCTTCATAGAAAGTGCTGCAACGGGCCATTACGCCAATTGAAGTTGTTTATTATAAATCATCATAAATAATAATATGATTGAATGTTTAAATTGGTGCATGTATGCCCCTTTAAACAGGGTGTTTGTAAAGAAAATTATACCCAACTACAATTATTTATTTTTGAGGCCCTGAGAAAAATAATTTCCTTCAGGATAAGAAGTTTTGGCAAGGAAAAGGTATGAGGGGTGGGTAGGAATCTAGGGATCAGTGTGTCCAGGAGGTGGGTCAAGAGATACCAGTTGGATAGATGAAAGGGTCTCCCCCAAATCAGCCTCTTCCGATCTGGCACACCTCGTAGTTGGTGGGCAGGCGCATCCTGAACACACCTCTCCCGATATAGTGAACAATAAATCACCAAACGCCGTGAACCACTTGGAGTGACCTACGGCAGAGGTGTTGGTTATCCAATAAATGGATCCCGGGACTGCGGTACCCTAACCCGTCTCCCAAATTGAAACCGTATATTTGATTTTGGCATTATTAGGCAGTTTTCAAACATGACTAAAACAGTTGTGATGGTCATTGTTGTGTTCGTACAAACAGGTCTACAACTCGTCTTGGAAGGAGTTTATAAATAATAAGTTCTTTTAGATTAATCAGAGATTTATTATTACTCCGCGTATTATAATAGTCGACCTAACTAGAAGCTGGCTAATTGGAATCTGAAACAGTAAGTTTCTCTGGGAGCCTTCCCACTGGCCCTGGCGACTACTAGCCACTGGCTCCATCTTGCGGACTTCCACGCAAGCTCTATGCACTGCCATCTGTGTGTGAATCTATGAAGCTCTTACTTCCTAACAGTCATAATAAACGGGAACCATTTCTAGTCTAGAGCCCTTAAAAACCTGAATAAAACCTTGACTCGTTCTTTATACAAAAACGGCTCAATATAAATCAAATTTTCTATAGATTTTCAATGGAAGGTACCATAAATAAAATTTAAAAAAACTAGTGTTACTTATCTCCTTGGCACCAAGACAAAACAAATACGTGTCCAATCTCTGTCCACAGCTAACATTTACCTTGTGAAAATTGGACGTTTTTACAAATCGTTCTTGTGCTCAAAATTCCAACTGTGGCAGGATTTTGTTGACTAAGGGTAGCGAAGTCCTCTTTTAACTCGATCATCTGGCATTTTATCTGTCTGTATATTTAGTTGTACGTTCACATCCGGTTTCTAAAATCTGCTCTATCCCCTTTATTATTCAAGCAAGCATCCTTTAGCTAGATGGCTGACTTTGACTAGATAGTTGACTGATTTGCGTTTTATAAAATCTGCAACATTCACTTTATTTTTCAAGCTAGCCATACTTTGACAAGGTGGCTAAATTTGACTGAGCTTTTCAATATTATGGTACCTACTGCCTGAAAATAGTTTGAAAACACGATTCTGACATTTGAGTGGACAAATTGCATGTTTATTTTTTTTTTCTTTCGACTTTATGTCCAGGTTAAATCTTCCCCACAGGAAAAACTAAACCCTTCCACACACTTTTCCACAAATGATCATCTAGTCAATCCACATTATGCAAGTGCATTATATAAGCATAATAAATACAAAACAATACAAGAACAACACGCCAACTCACCAGAGATCGAATGGGAAAATAATACACCGACTCCAAATATTTTCATATCAGTGGGTTCGGCTCGGTAGAAAATCTAATTGGACCTACATATAAATCCTACTGATCTCTCAATATAAATATTTAAAAAAAATTCATTCGTAACCCTACATGTATTTAAAATGACTGATTTTTGCATTTTCTATCAAATTCTTTGACAGATCTTTGCATTTTTAAATATAAATTCTTTGACAGATCTTGTTAATATATATTAATATATTATTACTATTAATCATTTGAAATAAATAAATTAAAATTAAAAACCTCTACACGGTGAATTACGGTAGTTGACGTCAAAAAGTCTACGTCTAAAAATAAATGCACTACACATTCCATAGTGCTCTGGTGTTAGTTTCTAGCAAAAACAGCAATAGTTTAATATTCAATCGATAGCCCCATTGTTCATTACGTATTCCATCAATCTCCTAACGTGAAGTATCTACTTTTTCGATTTAGAACTGGAAACACTGAAGATAAATTAGGAAATTGCTGTGATAGAAAATATTAACCAGTTCAAAAATAAATTAAGAAAATATTAATAAGTTAAAAAATGAATCAAGAAAATATGTCTATCTCAATTATTAATGTTTCTTTTTTTTGTGACTTTAGTGAAATATTTAAAGAAAGATTATGTTTGCCAAACAATGTACATGTTTATATGTTTATAAAACTATTAGCACACACGAAGATGTGAGCTAACTTAAGATTAATAAATAAATAAATATTTTTCGTAGCTTTGCACATTATCCTGATTTGTTATTGTTGTTTGTGCCAGGAACGAAATAGTTTAGATATTTGCAAATTTTATGGATGTTCCACCCTCCCGATACAATTATTGTGATGTTGTAATAAAGCTCAAAGAAATTAAATCTGAACAATCAATAATTATACAAAATAAAACATCGCATTTGAATTCAACACAGACAAAATTGCAAAATATATTAAATTATGATGTAGGCGTTTATTGTTCTCGTTTCCTTGATATCAAATTTGTAAAATGCAATTTTTATACGTTATTCAGATATTATCTTGATGTGTTATGAGGCCTTGGGGGAACTTTTACATGGCTAACGTGTAAGCTATACAACTTTTGGATCAATATTAATGGGGATTCTGTGTAGAGCGCAGATGATATTTATAAGTAGAGGTTCGAAAGGAAAAATATAAACGTCGATCCACAGTCTTTTGGGCAGAAGAACGAGTTAAAACGGTACGTTCTCACTCGGTAAATTAATATTGTCACCTGTGTAAGATTGTTAGGCACGCGTTTGCCTACCCAGGATGTGAAGGATAAGTTGACGACCTCCGTGGCTGAGCAGTTAAGTTCCTCGACTATAAATCCAGAAATAGTGTTATTATTCATTATTATTCAACTTTATCGGAATAACTTTTGAAGTTTATAACCATTATTGTAATATATCACTGAAGAATAAAATAATACTAATTAATCTAAACGCAACATGAAACAGATCAACTTGGTAAGTTGAGACATTTTCCCGGTAAGACAGAGATAATGGGTTCGATTCACAGTTGAGAACGTTACCTTTTTATTTTTTCGGTATCTTGATCGGTTTTATACTACTACGGTTTTATAGTACTATCTCCTTAATATATCATTCAAGAAGAAGATAATACTAATAAATCTAAACGCAACATGAAACAGATCAACTTGGTAAGTTGAGACATTTTCCCGGTAAGACAGAGATAATGGGTTCGAATAACAGTTGAGACCGTTACCTTTTTATTTTTTCGGTATCTTGATCGGTTTTATACTACTACTGTTTTATAGTACTATCTCCTTAATATATCATTGAAGAAGAAGATAATACTAATAAATCTAAACGCAACATGAAACAGATCAACTTGGTTAGTTGAGACATTTTCCCGGTAAGACAGAGATAATGGGTTCGACTCACAATTGAGACCGTTACGTTTTTAATTTTTCTGTATCTTGATCGGTTTCATGTTTTGTTTAGATGTATTAGTATTATCTTATTTATATTTAATTCATATTGTAGTAATTTTTGGAATTGTGATGAAAACAGTGTATGCAGAAGATTTAAAAAATATTTTTTTTATTTCCGTTCATTGACATCTTTTAATGGCTTTTACTAAGCTCGTCGGAAATCCATTGCTTCAATAAAGTACCTCATAACTCGGTTTAAACTGTCTGTTCACCCTGTAGACGAGTGCACTGGCCAGACGGAAGGCATAAGTATATTAATAGGCGGACATAACAACGTATTATTTATGTTTATGGTGTAAGGGTGGTAGTGGTGGCCATTACTTTGTTGGCTCTGGATTCAGGAGACAGGAGGGATATAACCATAGCAAGTGCATGTCCAGACTATGGGAAGAGGGAGTGACCTCAGCCACGAAATACTCGGACTTGCCCTTCTATTTACAATGTATTAATTTACAAAATGTGGCTCGCGTTTTTGTTCCCTATTCCGGATTTAATTTTTTCAGTGTCTGGAATAAGTAAACACGATAACACTATTTTTATATTAACTTCACACCAGAGGCCCCGAGGTAATCTGAGTTTCCCCCATGGAACTAGTTTCACTCAGGGAATTAATTTTACCCAGGGAACTTGTTTCACTCGTCGAAATATCTTCACTCAGGGAACTAATTTCGCTCTAGGAACTAGTATTCCTGTCACTTTGAGAATGCTATGTGAATGGATTAGAAGATGGGTACACCTAATCAAACATAGCACGTACGTTGCACGTACATGGGAAGACACATGGAAGTTGTTTTTTTTTTCACCCTAGAGCCGTCAAACTACTGAGATGCAACACATTAAAACCGAAAATCATTAAAAAGGCAATGAGTTATATAGATAGAGTCAGCTTTGGCGTTCGAAGTATGAGCAAAGCATATCGGATCATTGTCCTATGTGAGATACATCGGGCATCAGTCGGTTATAAGCGCTCGCCGGGCACAGGTCTCCGGCGATAACTTCAAAATACCGACGTGCACGCTAATATACTGTACAAGTCGTAATGAAAAAAAACATAGGGAAAGCAATACCTTTCATATGTAAGTAAGGTTTTACCATAATCAGTAGTCGTGTAAACTGACTTATTAATGTTGAAAACTCGTGCAGCATTTGCGTGGCAAATCACCGGTCACTTTCGACACGATCGTTGAGTTCGTTCGCGGTCGGAAGGATTAGGGCGACATCGACAGCCGCCACACCCCCCTTCTTACTTCCCGCACGGGAACAATATTTCACACTGATATTGCAAGGAATGCACACTCTGTTTATATATAAATCAATGCTGAAAAGTGAATTTTAAGAACATAATCTTCTAACTTTCTGAAATGGTTTTATTTCTCAAATCCTCTATACAGGGTCAAAAGTATTATTTAATCTGAATACTGAATTGTCGAAAATATTCATGAATTTAACCTTAAATCGCAATTTACGTTATTTTTTTATAAGAGTCCACTTGTATTATTTTTTTTATGAAATTTTCTTTTTTCTTGTTATTATTATTTTTTGCTGAAATTGAAGCAGATATTGACATACTGATATAGTCGCATTCCGTCATTATTTTTATTAGGAAAAGATAGAAAGTTCTCGATATATTCTGAACGACTAATAATATATCAGGAAATTGGCATGCTATCACTTTTTAACAGGATCATTTTTCTCCGTATAAAAGTAAGATGATTACTATTAATGTTTATATTTATAGAAATAAAATAGTGAAAGATAATCTCTGCTTGATTTTGGTGAACGGCCAGCATCTTAAATGTGAGCAGAAAGTCTGTTTGTATGAAACAGCAAAAATCATTTTCAGCTTCCAACATCATTTCCATAAAAAAAATCTATTAAACTATCATAAAACAAGCCAAGACGCCATTTTGTTTCTTGCATATTTTCAGTAGGTTAATTTATTCAATTTTTTTTGCCAAGTAGGATCAAAGCAGAAACATGTTTTTATTTTATTTATTTATTCGAGACACAAACAGGATATTTATAAAAACATTAATAATGGATTACAAAATAAAAAAGTACAATTATAAATATCCCTAGACTAATGTGTCTGCAGCAATCACATTTGCACATTCACATAAGCAAACATGTAAAATAATGACAGTATTTAAATACAAAACTTAAAACTTAATTACAAAGATTTAAGCACATAATAAGTAGAAAAATCTAAAGAGTACATATTAAAAAAAATTCTAAACCACTAAACATTTTTTTTATTTATTTATTTTTCTTTTTTTTTAAGTACAGAAATCGTGGAGATATTTCTTGAAACACGTTATATTATTTGCAAAAATATCTATGACAGTGTGTATTTTAGCAAGATCATTGTATGATCGAGACATTCTAGACATAGGATTAAAATATCCAGTGTTATTGGCAAAAATTTCGGTCCAAAATATGTTCATATTTCTAGTACATTTGGGCCTGGCGTAAAAATTGATTTGATTGACTAAGTTACTATTAACACGATTATTCACAATTTTGTAAAGCATTAAGAGGTCATTTATATTTCGTCTTTTAACTAAACTCTCTAATTTGAAATATGTAAGTCTTTGTTCATACCCATTTAGAAGATGGTAGACACCTGATCGATAAGACAAAATCCGTGTAAATTTTCTTTGGACAGATTCAAGTCTGGATACTTGTGTAATGTAATGTGGATTCCAGACTGTTGACCCGTACTCAAGAACACTGCGGATTAACGAATTGAATAGAATTATTAGGCTATTAGAGTTCTTGAACAGTTTAGTTGATCTTACAATAAAACCTAGTACTTTATTTGATTTATTTACAATGTATTCTATGTGTTGGTTGAACGTTAGTTTGTTGTCGAATATAATTCCTAAATCTTTGATCGATTCAACTGTTTCCAGATTGTGACCACATATGCTATATGAGTATAGAGTTTTGTTGGTGTTCTTGGTGAAATTTATAACTTTGCACTTAGCTATATTCAATTCCATTTCATTGTCAATACACCAGGCAGATAATGTGTTAAGGTCTTGTTGTAAGAGTTCACAATCTTCCATAGATTTAATTGCTTTATATATCTTGAGGTCGTCAGCGTATAGAGAAAAATTACAGTGGAGTTTACATGTAAGGTCGTTGATGAAGATTAAGAAAAGCAAGGGTCCAAGGTGTGATCCTTGTGGAACGCCCGACGTGACTAAAATTGGGGAAGAGTTAAAACCGTTAACAGTAACCAATTGACTTCTATTTGATAAATATGATTCTAACCAACGAAGCAGATTTCCGTGTATGCCGATTTTATCCAGTTTATTCATTAAGATAGGGTGACTAACTTTGTCGAAAGCCTTACTGAAATCGGTGTATACGGCATCTACTTGTGTTTTTTTATTCATTGATTTACACAGAAATTCCATATACTCGATTAAATTAGTGTTTGTGGATCGTTTAGCTACAAAGCCATGTTGAAAAGGGCTAAGTATGTGTGTTACATGATTAAATATTTCTTTATATACAATGGACTCAAATATTTTGCCAAAACAAGATAAAAGGCTGATAGGACGGTAGTTCTTTACATCGTTTTTACTGCCAGACTTATGGATCGGAATGACGTGGGCAACTTTCCACAGATCTGGAAATACCCCTTCGTTCAGACTTTTGACAAATAATTTGTGTAAAGGTGCTGCAAGTTGATCTGCACAATTTCGAATGAATAGTGGAGGAATACCATCTGGACCGGAACCTTTATTGATATCGAGAGTGTTCAACTTCACCTTGACCTCGTCTAGGGTTATTTTGATATGAGATAGTGGATAATTATAGAGTGGGAAAGAATGTTTAGAGTCACTTTTAGAATTAGATGGTGAGCTAAATACAGAAGAGAAGTAAGTAGAAAAGAGTTCGCATGTTTCTTTGCCATTTGTTGCTGATTTGTCGTGGAGATGCATGATTTTTGGGAGAGAATTAGAAACTCTTTTCGATTTAATGAGGGTTGACAGATTTTTGATACTGTTAGGGAGAGAATTTTCTATGGAATCTACATAGGCTTTAAGGCAGGAACGTATGGATAATTTTACTCTAGCCCTCAAGATGGAAAAACTGTCATAGTCACATTGATTTTTGTATTTTTTCCACTTTTTTCTAAACTTTTCTTTTTCTCTGAGTTGGTGGATCAAAGCACTGCTGAACCAAATTGGAAACCTTTTGTTGCTGTTTCTTAAGCGCGGAGTATGTTTTTCAATTGATAGCCATAATAGGTTATAAAAATGTAGTAGGGAGTCATTACAATTCAGAGTATTAAGATCGTTCCAGTTATTTAGTGATAGCATTTCATTGCATTTAGTGTAGTCCGTTTTATTGAAGTTATATTTGATGTGATCTGGGTTGGTGGGTAGGAGTCTGTATTTAGACATTAGAAACTCGAATTCAATGGGAGGATGATAGGAGTCAACTTTAGATAGCACATGTGAAGCAATTTGAATTTCAAGGTGATTGTTGGAAAACACTAAATCTAAAATTCGATCTATATTATTAGAGACGTGATTGAACTGATTAAGTCCAGTCAAATTTTGAAATTCTAGTAGGGATATTGATTTTTGGCTATTATATATGACTGGTCTGGTGTGAATTTCATTGACATTTAGTGGGCATTGAATAGATGGTACATTAAAATCACCCATTATTATTGTTACATCCTCTGATGATAAATTATTATATGTTGTTTGACACTTTTCGAAAAAATCTCTGAGATTTTCGATTGGAATATCTGGAGGCAAATACGCCAAACATAAGTTGATGGTTTGCCTAGATGTTTCATACAATTTAAATTTAATCCATAAATCTTCTGTAAATTTTGAGTTGTGTGTTGGGACTGTGATAGATGTCATTTCTTTTTTTATGGCTATTAGAACTCCACCACCTGATTTTTTAAAAGAACTCGATGTGTCCCTATCTCGTCTGTAAATATTATATCGATCATCTACTATTTCATGGTCATAGATTGAGGAGTCTAACCATGTTTCTGTAAGACAAATTAAATCATAATTGCAACTGAGCACTTCGCAGTGCAAATCATTTAATTTGCTTTTTAAACCACGTACATTTTGATAGTAAAATGTTATTGCCGTTTTGCTAGAATGCATTTTGAAAGTATATAATTAAGCATTACTAAATATGTATTTTTGTAAAATTGATGTGAAAATAATTTATGTGTTATTAAGTAATTATGCTTTGAAAAGGGGCAATTTTGAACATGAGAATATTTTGTTTGTTTGTGGTAAGTGATTTTGTCTATGGTATCAGATATTGACAGAACTAGGTTAAGAAGTTCATTTATGATTAGGTTAATTGATTGTAAACATAACATTTGTGTCGTAATAGCACAATTACTTGCAATGATGTGTAATAGTTTTTTGTACTTAGCAGGTTGTAATAATTCATGAGAGTAGTGACAGATCGTGTGAATCGTGTTTTTTAGTGACTTTGTACAGCAATTAAATAATGTTAGATTTATATATTTCCTAAAGGGCCGGTTGATCTGGTAGAATGTGCATCTTGTGTTGACTTCAATGTTGATAGCCTGTTGATAGCCTGTTGACATCCTCTTGGTCAGCAATTAGGATTATGGGGGTTGAATCGCTTATACGAGTAAATATTTTGCAGTTTCTTACCCAACAATAGCGAATTTTACCGGCTATTTTTATGTCGCGACATTGTTTCAGCAGATGTTGGTTTTTTGGGGTTAGATGGTCGTTGATGTATATTTTACCGGCACCAGGGAGCTGTAATTCAGAAGCGAGCATCCCTTTCCTCTTCCTTATTGCAGCTATAAGTTCATCCTTGAGGTACCTGCGTGTTAATTTGACGATAATGTTCCTTGGTTTACCATTATTTGCATCATGATTTTTTCTGGGAGCAATTCTGCTGGCGAAATCCACTTCTTGTCGGGTGATATTGCAACCAGCGGTAGCACTAATTTTGGAGAGAATGTCGTACACATTTTCGTTTTTGGTTTCGGGGATCCCACTTATAATGACGTTATTTGAACGATTAAATTGGTCGTTGCTTTCAATTTGTTTTTCCAAATGGAACACTTTCTTTTTAAGCTCGTTAATTTCCTCCTTGAATTCATTTTTTATGACTTCGACTATAGTGTTTTTAAATTCCTTAAAGGTTTTCTCTAGGAAATGAATTTTGAAGTCTTCAAACTTGTTGTCCAGTAATTGCTGGCAGGCTTAGAGTTTGATCGCGTTGTCATTATTATATAATGTAATAAATTTTTTTTAAATTATAACTTATTTAAAATGATCGCAATATATTATTTTATTAAAAAAAATATTGGAAGAGCAAAGTTTGACAGCAGTTGTAAGCAATGTTATTGTTGTATATTCCACTTGTAATTTTGTTGGGAACCACTTGTAATTTTTTATTTCCGTTCATACTCTAATGGACATCGACACACTTAGGGCTTATTACTAAAAAGGCTTTATTATACGTACCTAGTCAATCGTATCACATAGCATCCCCTTTCATTTACAGGGGGATGTTAATGTACAACCCGTCAACCCCCGAATGTCTCTATTAATTAGTTTTATTCTCATCTTTTTAAAAATTTAAACGTAATTATTGCAATGTCATGCAGATGTGCTAAAATCGATGTTTTGGTGACCAAAGTGGAAAGTGAAGTATCTACAATGATTTATTTAGAATTGACGGCAAAAGCGAAATTTACATACATGATAGTACAGTATACCTCGTTAAAATGTGCACTGCTAAACTGTTTATTTAGTACAGCTTTATATTTCAATAGAGGTGTATTTAGAACATTAGCTAATATAGTATAAGAATTACAAATGGTGTGTAATCTATTTAAAACAGAATTGTAAGCTGAAACCGCAGTATAATTGTTACAATAATACATACAGGTGAAGCTTGATCTAATAGTAGGAACATGAAAATGAATCAACATTACATCAGGGCTACACTTTATATAAAAATTTAAGAAAAAAATGTTTTTCTCAATGAATGTAAAAAATAATAGATATACCAAAGAGTGGGACATATTTTCAGTTGTCTGCTCTGATCACCAATCAGAATCGAAATGCCATGCTTAGCGACTAGGTGGGACTCGGGGTAGACCTTCTCCTGTTTTTCATTTTTTTATTCTGCTAGGTAAGTGAAACTTACACTCATCCGTTAGCGCTAAATATTTTATAACTCAGATTAAAAAAACCTTTATGTGAACACCGCACGGATGATGAACCTCGTGCTGGCACAGTTGGTGGACGCGGTGGACTCTCTCGCTGCAGCAGCTGATCCAGTTTCTTCACCACCTAGGATTCTTGCTGCAGATTCTCCATCTTCTATCTTCTTCGAATGTAACAGCGGTGCTGTCAAGGTCTGATATATGTGTGAGGATATTGTGTCAGCGCTTTATTAGCAGCAGACACATACCTGGACGGATGACGAACCTCGTGCTGACACTGTTGGTGAACGCGGTGGATTCTCTCGCTGCAGCAGCTGGTCAAGTTTCTTCACCACCTAGGATTCTTGCTGCAGACTCTCCATCTTATATCTTTGTGTCACCCGTTCCTGCACTTTGCTTAACTTGACTTCACTTTATTTTTGTAATATTTATATTTTTTGTAATACCATATTAACTGTAAAGCGCCCCTGAGGTGATATCTTACAAAAGCGGCGCTATACAAATTGTCCAATAAATAAATTAATTAATAATAGTACCAACTAATCCCAACCATCTGGAGACAGTGAGACTAAGACATCCCCCAATGGGTTATGTAATGAGGATGATGGAAATGAGGATAGGGAGAGGAAAAAGATTGAGATGAAAAAAGTGGGTAAGTACCAGCTTATTCAAATCTGTTCACCAAACACCAGTTAAAACCATTTCAAGCAAAGTTTGCAATTTGAATGGTTGTCGTTCACCAGGGCAGTTCTGAAAGTATCTAACACTCTGGAATGTGTTGCAAATATACTATGTATACATACCTACTCAATATTTTAAATGAATAAAATGTTAGATACGTCTAATAAAATTCAACGGGACTTAGAGCTGAAATCTAGACTCATCTCTTCTTAAAAACCTTATCCATAGATAAGAGAAAAGCAGCGTCATAAAATTAATAAGTAAGTACTTACCTATTTACGTGGAAAGTTTTATATGTTCGGTACTAAATTTGATTCTAATGAAATGACAAATACATTAGGCAGAAAAATCAGTATGACGAAACATAGATGTTATCGTCTTCCGCCCATCTATAAAATCATATTACGTTTCATCATAAACTTGTTAATTCTTTTATAATTATTGACAGTTTTTCCCACACACGACAATCACATCATGATAATTTCACAACACCTGTAAATAATATGTAAATAACGTTCTTTGTTTTATTTTTTATGTCTTGTTGGTGAATTTGAGTTGCGAAATATATATTTTTAAAATTACATAAAAAAAAATTATCCCAATACGAGTGTGTTACTTGTAGTTATTCAGATATTATACAAATACAATTTCTGATGAACCTACGTATGCAAATAAAGAAAACTTACTGATATGTAATATTGTTAATTTATTAAAAATCTGATCAAATTATTAGTTAACGGGCCTAGAGTCAAATAACGAATGATTTAACGAATTTCAAAACAAATCATCAGTAAAGCACGAGTATATCAGGAAGTCGAAATACGTGTTCTTCAAAATAATAATATTTTCGCATCTCGTCCATCGTGTTTATTCAGACAAGGCCACCTGCGTTGAATGCGGGTTCAGATATATTCTGAATTACAATCATAATATTTTATTTGTAAATGGTCATGCGGTCACGTTTTTTTTCCCTAATCAAAGCACTTCTTACAGTAGACATGAAAGGCGTATGTGTGCTAAAACCATGTACGATCCTGTGAGTAAGATTAAGAAAGGGACGCTCGAGAGTTTGGGCATGAAGAACGAATGAATGAAGAAAGGAGTGTAAGAATAATATATAACGAAAATGTGAAAGGTAGAAGAATTCGGGAACGCCCAAGGAAGACGGGGCACGATCAAGTGAATCAGATACTTGAGTCGGAGGATGTCAAGAGTTCAAGAGTCAGAATAATAGAAAAGTATGTATGAATGTTTGGCGATACGTCCTCTCTGCCTACCCCGCGATTGTTAATTAGTTAGGTATAACTTTTGACGACTAAGTACTAGTGAATTACGACTACCGAACCATCAACCACAAAAACAACCAACAACAATTAGTTATAAATATACATGTAGTTATATATACTTACTTGAGTTTGAGCGTACATTATATTAATGCGAGGCCATTTTGCTTCATTCATTTTATAATATAAACATGTTCATATTATTATTTAAACAAACAAAATATAAATTAATATCCATTAACTGATAACAGACTTGTTTCAAAACTCATATATTTATAATAAAATAAATTTGAATGTGAGTCAATTACAATAATAATTGTTGTGTCTTGTTTTATAAACAATTTTTTAAAACATTCGGCGCGAAAAAACAGCGCGAAACGCAAACCATAAATAATTTGTTCGCCTTCCTTGCCAACCCGTCGACCAATCAGCACGCTCCGTTCCTCCCCTATGTATGCGCGGCAAAACTCTTTCTAGTCAAATATAATTCCCCGACTGTCATTCTAGCGCGGACTCTCGCGCTGGCTGGTTTTGTTTTGTGTTGCGGTCACTCTGTACAAAATCGCGCAAATAATACAACAATAAAGTTATTTTAATATCGTCGCGAATTATCGTTTAAAGTGCAGTAATCCTATGCGATAAGGAGACGATGACAAATAAGTGGATTACACAGTACTGGAACCGTGTTATTCAAACATTTGTTTTGTGAATTGATGTGATCTTGACTAAAAAAATTGCATCTAAAGAAGAAAAACTCATAATTAATTTTATAAACTTGTTTCTTACTGTAAATTCAACGTTATTCGTAAAAACTTAATTAATATTAACAAACTTTCAACTAATAATACTGTGGTTTTATATTAACTTTAATTCTATTGTAAAATTTTTGAAATCATTATAATAACTAACTCTATGATAAATACGTCATAATATAACCTTTTTAAACCTGTAACATTTTGTCATATTTTTGATTTACGTAATATAAGTGTTTATAAAAATATATCAAAATTAGTTCAATTTTGTCGATAATTACTCATTGATTGAAGCAATTTGTATTTTGTCCAATTTTAAAAGTGTATTTTAAGTGATTTCGTAAATAAATAATAATATCTCAAGTTTGAAGGCGAAGAATCAAGTCGATATATAAACGGTAAGTGTTTTATCTTTTTGTTTGCTTCCTTATCGGAGTATTAAATTTCTTGGTGATTATTGTTGATATAATGTTTTTAACCGGCAGGTAAAACTTGTATGAATAATTCTATTTTAACGGTAATTTCAGATAAACATAATATCGATAAGTTATCAAGGTTTGGTTGTTTATTTCAAAAATTCACACACAAGTGCACCGTAAATAAGATACGACGCAAAAATTTATTTAACACTTTAAAATTGCAAATATATTCATTTTATGGATAGTAAATATCTGTAGGGAAAGAAGCGTAAAATTTAAAAATAAATTTGAGATTTTTTGGGAATGGTGGAGGACGAAAAATGAGTGTTGCTAATTGATTAAAAATTAATCCGGTTAAAAACAGGATTGCAGCCCTTTGACGAATGAATTAACAGGTTTGCCAATAAACTTTTAGTAAATGATATTTAAATATTCGTCATTTCCTTAAAAAATTATCAGGAAACCTGTTAATTCATTCGTTAAAGGCCTACAATCCCGTTTTCAACCGGATTTCCAATAATTTGAGATTCTCATTTTAGAGAATCTGTTGATATTTTAGAGAATCTGTTGATATTTTAGAGAATCTGTAGATATTTTAGAGAATCTGTTGATATTTTAGAGAATCTGTTGATATTTTAGAGAATCTGTTGATATTTTAGAGAATCTGTTGATATTTTAGAGAATCTGTTGATATTTTAGAGAATCTGTTGATATTTTAGAGAATCTATTGATATTTTAGAGAATCTGTTGATATTTTAGGCTTCCGAAAACAAATTAATCTAAATTTTAAAGGATTTAAGATTTTCAACAAACTATTGACAGATGTTAAAGAAGCTAAAAGCCGTGTTACTTTTCGTGAGATATGCCTAAAGGCTATAAAGAATAATAATAATAATATTTGAACAGCACCGTTTTTGTTCAACATCACCTCAAGGGCGCTGTACAAATGTACAATACATTTCTGCATTATGTTATTACTAACTATATATGGAGATAATATACAGTACCATACTATATTTATTGATTGATTAACGCCCTTTTTCGGGGCTTTTACATAAGAATATTAAGAAATATACATTATTTATTATACATAACTGAATTGCTTCATTAACAACATTTTATATTTGTTTAAAGATAAATTGAAGATGTCCAATGACGCGGTATAATTGTTTCCCTCCATTAGTATTCCGGGCAAAGCGGAATACATATGGTAGTTAGTCCCAGAATTTCTGCACAGAAATAAATACTGACTTCTAGTATTACGTTGTGGAATCCGCAAGCTTATCAATTCTAGCAATATCGGACTATTAACTAAATCATTTAGAATTTTATATAGAAATACCAGGTCAATGAAAATTCTTCTGTCTGACAATTTGAGCATATTCATATAATTTAACAGAGTGTTGTAATTCAACATATTTGCAGGAATACCCATTTTAAAATTTATAAAACGTACTTTGTTTTGTATTCTTTCAACAGCTTGTACATGTATATTGTAATGTGGGTTCCAGACAGGAGAATTGTACTCAAGTTGACTTCTTACATGGGCAAAATATTACAATTTAATACACTATTTATTGTTAAAATTTCTTTAAATTACTTACCAGGTGGGTCATTTGAATAAGTTTTAGATGTGGTGTAGTGTGCCATAGAAATAAGTTGTTAGTAGTTAGTAAAGGCTTAAACAAGATATAAAAATGTATTTTTTTAAACTAAATAAAAATATAAAAAGAGATTCTCATCAGTGTAGAATGTTTCAAAATAATTGAATAAAGTGCAGATACGTTTTTAAATATTTCATTGTAACTTTTTATAACATTAATTTTCTATCTTTAAAAATCGTATTTTTTAAATTTCTGCAGTTGCTAAATTAAACTAAGCTAAAAAACATGAAAATATTTTTTCCACACTAAAAATATATAATTAAAAATAATACCTAAATAACCAGCCCAGATAATGAACAAATGTGCATTGTATGATGGAAAACATTATTTATGTTTTTACACAATCAACGCTGTATTTTTACGTCAAAATTTATTCTTTGTGGAAAAGCACAAAAACCAACGTTTGCAGCTATGTGCAAAATAATCTACCATGAAAAACATAAGATAACACCACATTTTATATATTATGAAGTCGGTTTTTATCACTAATATCAGAAGTAAGTATATCCAATTGGATTGATTATAACTTTCCTAGGTGTTTTTATTGTTAGGTAATTCAATATATTGTAATATATGAGATAACGAGAGGTTTTCCTCGTGGACATCAAATTTACTGTTTTCACATAAATAATTAAATATTTTCTATGGATATTATTACGAGTGCAGCAGAATGGAATCATGTTGATATATAGTCTTTATTCCATACATTTGTGGCAAGGTTTTTGTGCTTTATCGGACTAAAAAATAAGTTTTACCCATTTGCAGTACATACTTTCTTGTACATACTTGTATTACTTGTACATACTTGTATTACATGTACATACTTATATTACTAGTACATACTTGTATTTTATTTTATTTTTTCAAATAATCTTTACTTAATCTTATGCATTCATTTATAATATTAAAAAAATACCTGAAACACACAAGGATAAAACTTACTTATATAAATTTTTTACTAATTTATTAAAAATATCTCCAATTTATTCGTAATCCTGTTAAAAACGGGACTGCACGCCCTAACGAATGAATTGTTGGGTTTAGTGTTAAAATTTTAGTAAAAAAGAAAAGTATTAACGCGACGTCAGAATACGTGTTCATAAAAATCATTAAAATGTCGCATTTTGTTATTACATATCAACATTATTTTAGGAAACGGTCCGCTCATAGTTTTTATGTTTATGTATGATCACAAAATTCAAATCGATCTGAATACAATCTAGACAGCATCTTGGATAAATATATTTTATTTTAATTTTAATGTGGTAGCTTTTCTGTTTCAAATTTGAATCGCAAATGTTGTCTTCAATAATTAATAATTTTATTATTTCCCTTTCACGCATTCACACATCTCTTATTTCTAAAGATCAATGATTGATTTATTATTATATATCCGATGCGTTTAAATTGATTCCGGCAGCCATTGAAAGATTTTACGGAAATAAATCGATCGTATTTGTCGATTTGTGTTGGAAAATGGAAATGATATTTAATAATGCAGGAAATTCGAAAGGTAAAAGATGGTGAAATGATGGAGAAATTATAATAGAAAGCTGAAAAAGTAATAGATTAAAGAAGTGATTATAAGGAAAAAGACTAAATTTAATATCCATATTATGTACTATAAATAATGTTGGTATCACAGACATAGGAATTAATAGACGAGAAGATAATGGCGAGGGGTAAAATCAACTGTTGAAGAACGAAGGGGGTTAAGCTGACTGTGATTCGTCAATAAATCAATCTGACAGTAAATAGGCATCTCGCATTATAATATCACCATTTAGTTCTTAAAAGTAAAATCTGCTTTTGAATGAATAGACATTTTTACATGGGAGCGCAAATTACTCGCCACGTTATGAACTAATTTGCGAAGTCCAAATTCGGCAAAGTAAATTTCTTCTGTTTGCAGAGTCGTAGTTTCAGAGTATTTAGTTAAGACACTTTTACAAATGTTTCATAATTTACTTACCCCAGTAAACAACGATGAGCACACTTGAGAATCGCTACATTGTGATGTGATAGTATATGTTTCTAAAACTGATCCATATAATACGGTGTGAATAAGCTTAAAATAAAGTAAAATAATGCTTACTTATGGAATGTAATACGACAATTGGGTTTATTCTCCTTTTCACATCTATTTTTACAAGTTTTCATATCACAAGTCAACATTTTGCCGTGTTATTTCGTAAAATGAACCGATGATGCCTCGACCATAGTTCGCACAAGAATGATGACGTCACGTTTTCAAATTTCACTTGAGGCCATACGCGAGCCCAGCCGGCTCCAATGGAACCGGTATGGGGAGTGGGGATAATACGCTTTTAATCACTTAGGGCAGGTCTACTAATATTCATATGTCTATGGTTGGTATACATATTGATTTATTTTTTCTATGAAGCATCAGTTGCGCTATTTTCCAATGCACCTATTTGAATTTCGCTTTTATTTTCGGTAGTAAATAGTAATAAATGAAATCTTGGAAGCGGAAATGAACACGCTTCCCGACATATGATCAAGCTGAAAGTCGGCAGATCGACTCGTTGTTGTTGACAATATATTCTGTAAACTTTTGGTGGCAATCGCGTACACACCCGTGGAGATATACGCATTTCTCTGAAATCAGGTGACATTAGATCAGTTAATGTACGAAATAAATGTTGGTCCTACCCGATCGGCATTTAGCGAGGTTGGCAGACTTGTCGACTCCAGTTCCGGGGAAGGAATGTACAGACCATTATAACTTCAGTGGCTTAGCGCAGGTAATAGGTCTATACTAGCTTCTGACAGAAGTAATTGTTAATTAGGCGAAACTGAATGCTTAAAGCGGTAAAAATTGACTAATTTAAACGTGGAAAACTCTATTGTTTGGAATTCGATCCTTTCCTGCTTGCAACCGTCAGTATTGCCATGGTGATTCTATTGTTCATAAAAACGTCTACCGTCACTAACTTACCATGAAGCCATTTCTCCGTAGGAGTAGGCAGATACACGGAGAAAACTTACTAATATGAAATATTGTTAATTTATTAAAAATCAGGTTAAATTATTCGTTTTCCTGTTATAAAAGGGACTGGAGGCCTATAACGAATAATTTGACAAATTTCAAACTATCAGTGAAACACGAATATGTTATGAGAAAGTCGGAACATGTGTTCTTCAAAATAATAATATTTTCGCATCTCATCCATTATATTTATTCCACCTGCATTGAACACGTAATCAGATACATTCTGAATGACTAATATTTTTTTAGGAAATGGTCATGCAGTCACATTTTTCACAGTTGTAGTCGTTTGGAGGGCCTCTGTGGTTGAGGGGTAAAATTCTCGACCAGGTCGCGGGTTAAAATCCCGGGGGGCGCAAGAAAATTTTATTTGTTTAAATTAAAAATAATATGTTGTATATTTACAGCAAGTTCCAGAGTCTAAGATACTCTCGCAATCGCCGTCGAAAGTACATACATTGGTCGACATTCTTATTCTTGTCGAAGGTACATAATTTCATACGCCAAACGTCTAAAGTCATCCAACTCGAACAACAAGTGGGTCGAATCACTCGTTGTTCGAGTGGAATGACTTCGTCGATAATCGAGGCCCAGGGCGACATTGAAAATATCTTCCACTCTGGTGCCACAAATATGCAATAATATATTATTTTTATTTAGTGAACTGGCCCGAATATCTTACTGCGTGTCCTCGACTTGTTTTTCCAACCACTTCCATACTGCTTTCTCCGTCCTTCCGCTCTGCATGTCAAAATCAACTAAGACTTCCTTTCTCATTCTTGTTCATTACGCTTACATCGACCTTGCATTTTGATTGCATTTCTCAATTCGTAATACCGTCATTATACCCGGGCTTACCACACAAAACATCAGGATTATTATTTCCAATGCATTCATTTCACTTTTATCCTCTTAACAGGGATGGTATCAGAACTCCACTGCGAACTTCTAACCCCGCCTCCTGTGACGACATACATTTTTTTAAATTGAATACCGCACAAGTGTCCCAAGTTCTCCTGACCATCTGGAGCCAGTCAGACTAAGGCATGCCCGATTTGGGTATAGTGTAAGGCGGAAGGTAGTGGGGAGGGGAATGAGACGAGACAGAGAAAGGTGGGGAAGTACCTGGCTATTCACTAAACGCGGCTAAAGCCACTTCAAACAACGTTTGAATTCTTAATGGTAGGCTTACACCGGGGCGATACTGAGAGTATCTTCCACTCTAGAACGTGCCGCAAATATACTACATATTATTTTAAATGAATAAGTTGCGAAATAACACAACTTAACCCAACGAAATTTAGTTAACCTCCTGATTAGTAGTTAAGAGCAACGACCATGTAGGCCATCAGCATAATGATCAGCATAATAACAACACACAATAGTCCCAACTGCTCCCTATCAATTGGAGCCTACGGCGTGGCATTCCCACGGGGTATATTCACAAACTATGAAGATCGATAAATATGTGTGTTAGATTGAAAGTTTATTTTTCTGGATCATTGTAATAAAATGTGTAAATTTATATTTTTTCATTACGGATTTGAAAACAGCAAATTTTGAAACGGTTTCAACTGGCTACAATGTCATCATGACATAGAAACCGCCACTGGCTGGTAACATAGCTGTCACCAACGTTGCCTGGTGTGAATTCATGAATAAAAATGTCGTTTTGGCGACAAAACGAAAATGGCACATTTTAAATCGTTCTAGAAAATTTATTCGTCAAAATAAAAATTAAATCACTGTCGTATTTTTTACTTAATTTTACTCTAAAATAAATTTAAAAAACTGTAAAAATGCCCTATTGGGAGATGATGTGAGGCCGAAGATAGGGAAAGGATATGGGAAGATGAAGGTGTGGAAGTAATTTTATTTGTTTATTGATTGAATACCATATTAAAAACTCTCAAACGAAAAATGTGAAAGAGGAAAAACAGAAAAATTTCAGAAAAACAGAAAAGTCCCTGGGTTCAATTCCTAGATGAATTGAATCTTTTTCTGATATTCTAGATCACATTTTTCATTTTTTTCATTTATCTTTAAATAATACTACAATTTGAGGTTTTACTCAAAAAGTTAATCCACTATAAAAAATATTGAATTTTTATTTATAATTATTGTTTGATTTAATAATCTGATAGTCAACTTAAGTCATTATACCATTATTTACATAATACATTAAGCTTCATAACAATGGTGCTTATTTTTTATTTTAATGTTGTACTTTAACAATGCAAATTTTTATTTATTTAATCAAGAGTTTTATGTTTTAAAGAACATAATACATGCATCTTTGTTAAAACTGTTTACATAATACAATTCATTTTTGCGTTATTGTGTTGATGAAAAAAATATTTTCATTATTGAAGATCGAATTTGTAAAATAAGTGTAGGTGGTATGGTTTATATTTATAGTTATTTGTTCAACTAAATATTCGTAATACATATATTAAATGTATTAATTATCATTCAATGTATTTTAAAAGTCGCAATTGCATCAACACGAATGTTAATGATAATCACGACATCGACACCTCCTACGTAAAATATCGTATCTTCAAAATCATGATTGATGATTTTTTTATTTTTTTTATAGTGAATACCTCACAAGAGTCCCAACTGCTCCCGTCTGGAGCCAGTGAGACTATGGCATCCCCAATTGGGGGATGTTGTGAGGCTGAAGGTAAGTGGCTAAGGGAAAGAGGAAGGTGGGGAAGTACCTGATGATTAGAGCAGTTTAAGGTTTTTTTGGTCATATGTTACAAAGGAGTTTCGATAAATAAATAATAAACCTGTTTACACATTTTTATGTTAGTTTCTACATAAAATTTGTATAGAATCCAAGCTAGATGAATTAAAAACTCAAAATTACCATTTTGTGGGTTACGATAGTTTACGTGGGAGGTGTTCGAAATATATAATTGTTTTTTTTTTTATAAATAAAGGGCTGTATGCTATATGCTAAAATTCAGTGAAATTATTAAGATATTAATAAGGTACCTGAGTAAAAAATTACATGTCAGTTATTCTGTAAAATTACTTTTTTTTTCAAATTAAAAACAAAAAATCTACCACGTCGAATTATTTCCAACACGCCAAATAATTCAATATGCACTAGTACTTCAATCAACAATTACTGCTTATTATATTTTTTTCACCTGTATATACCAGATGGAAAAAATATAATAAGCAGTACTTGTTGATTGAAGTACTAGTACATATTAAATTATTTGGCGTGTTGGAAATATGCCGACGTGGCTCAGTGGTAAAGAGCATCTGACCGGACATCAGAAGGTGCGGCTTCAATTCCCATCGATGTTATTAATTTATTATTACTTATATTTCAGACGACTAATTATTGTTTATAATAATTTGAGTTCATTTTAGTTCATAAACTGTTATCAATGGCATTAATCGATACTCAAAAAAACCGCACCCATTATTGGAAAAAATGACATTGGCCTCAAAACTGATTATGATGATTGATGGTAACGAATCAAAATCATGCAAAATATTAATTTTATTTCGCACAGGAATGCATTCTGAAGCACACGATAAGTAATCACTATTTGACTTGCATAACCAAAAACAAGAGCAACATTACATATTTGAACTATTAATTTAATATTTCGTTTTTCAGTATTGCATTCCAAGGCTCATTACATTATTACGTTAGGAGGAGATTTCTATCGAAATTTGGTTCTGACATGCACAGAGCAGGTGATTGAGTTTCTAAATAACTGACAGCTTCATCACGCTATCTATGTGCAGTTTACAGTTTGCACCTATGTAAATGTGGGAGACGTAATTAATTTTTAAACAACTAAACGTTTTTTTAAATAATTATTTATTTCGATTTTGTTTTCAAGAATTAATGGTTGGAAAACTTGGAAGTGGTTAATTAACCCACTTCCCGACATCCGATGGAGCTGAAACTCAACAGATAGGACTAGTTGTCTTTAATTTTATATAATAATAATTTTTGTGGCAATCATGCAAACACAAGCATTTCTCTGGAATTGTAATACATTACGGCAGCCAATATACGAAATAAATTTCAATTCAACCTAATCGGGATTTAATCCCTGGGGGGGGGGGAAGTTTCAATCCCCAGCCGAACCAAAAAAAAAATTGTTTGAAAATAAATTTTAAAAAGTATTTTTAAAAAGCATTAACTTTTTTGCACGTCATAATTTACAATAAAAACACATAAATTTGTTATTGACCACATTAATTTT
Source organism: Hesperophylax consimilis (assembly GCF_061612785.1). Lineage (NCBI taxonomy): Eukaryota > Metazoa > Arthropoda > Insecta > Trichoptera > Limnephilidae > Hesperophylax > Hesperophylax consimilis. The sequence goes on along the minus strand of NC_142856.1, from coordinate 8,743,809 downwards.
GTTTATACTCTACGGGTTTCGGAAGAACCCTTCCTTCATCAGGAGAATATTAAAAACTAATCTGCGATAAAAAATATTGACAGATTTATACAAACATAATTTTAGGTGTTTGAGTGAGAGGTGAACAAAGTGGAAGGAGTAATCACGGGATTTCCAGAAGGAAGAGAGCGGTTAGCTAGAAATATATCTATAAAGGGACTAAAAGATAGATTTTTTCTGGGGAAATATCTTTTTTTCTTTTTATTATATATTATACACTTAACAAATATAAGGAAAAAAGTCCCGATAAACTGCTTTCTAGCAGTTTGTCTAACGGGTTCTTTACATTATAAATCTTATTTTAGTGAGTTTACAGTTACATTTTTACAATTATAGATATGTATAAAACAAAACAAAAATATTTTTTTACAGAAATATAGCAAAATTATGAAATACATAAATAACAATTTTAAAAGTCTTAAATAATATATCATTGTAAGCTAATACAAATTAATTCTTTCAGTAAGTCAAGTCTTCAGTAAGTTCACCAATTGTTTGTTTTGGGCACAGTTTTTAATTTCAGCAGATAACATAATAAAACAACTTGGAATCACATAGTTTAACGTTCTTTGTCCATATTTATTTGTATGCTTAGGTACAATAAGTCCTTCATTAAAGTTTAAACTAGTATTATGATTGCGTTCTAGCCTATTTTTATATAAGGAGTTATTTATGTGCTGAAATATAATTTTGTACCACAGAATTGCTCTCACTGAAAGAATTTTGAGACTCTTTGTATAAATTTACTAATTACTTTGGTTATTCATTATACTAGTGTTATTATTTAGGGTTTTTCTGATTTCTAATGCTTCTAATTTATCTAATTATTTGCCTTTATTATAACGGTGAAGAATTTTAACTCCTGTAGGGTTAGAAATCAGAAAATTCCTAAATAATTAAAAACAAAATTAATTTATCTTCTTGTCCCATTCTAGATATATTTATAGTTAACCGCTCTGTTCGTTTATTATAATTTAGGTTGTCTGTGTAAGGTTGTTTTCCTGCGTGAAATTATTAACGTTCAATAAACTCACATTTGCTTAAAATTTAAGTGTAATTTTCAAAATTGGAAGTGATTGTGTTAAGAACAGATAATAAATTCAGACAAGCAATAAATTCCTCTACATAAAATAATATTTAACAGAGAATTATTTTAATTGTCTTTTTAAAATCTCTAAAAAAATTGCGAAAATTGTCTGCCTAAATGGTAATATGAAGGAATATTATCAATTTGACTCTCCTAAAGCGGGAATTTTCTATTTGAACCGTCAAAATTTATGCTTAATTAATATCAAAAATAAATTTTAAAATGTTCCGTGATTTTTCACTGGTGTCTGCTGGTATGATATACTAACGCAGACCCATAAAAACAAAAAAAAAGTCTATATAAAGAGCGCATCAGATCAAGGAATATTATATTCAACCCAAGGCAACTCATATTCCCAAAATTCATAATTGATAACGATTCAAAATTCTGAAACCAACATGGTGACATTTAGCCAAAAAAAAACTAGAATAATTAATATGGATATACAAAACAAAGAAAATGTCACAGCCTAATCGCCTGACCTTTAAAAGTTCAAGCTGCACCACTTAGTCATTTAGATACTGGTGTAAAGGTTCGGAAACAGTTCATGTGTTGACAAAGGCACCATCGGCTTGTGGTATAGGGATGAGTCATGACTCATTTTATTAAGAGCGGGAGCCAAGGTACCAGCTCAATATTTTCGTACGGATCAAAGAGTCGACTTAAGGTGAAGCAATGATAAATCACTATTTTCGATTAATCTTTATAACGAATTGGTTTAAATTATGAAAACGAAACAATCTACTTTAGATAAATTGAAGGTTTTCCTATCGTGTCCTTTGAGTAAAATACAAATAAAAAATTTAATTACTCAATAAAATAAATAAATGTAAACTACTAAAAAAAAATTCTTTCAATAAATTTGTGTGAACGCATAAAAGAAAGAACTTTTTAAAAATACAATATTATAATAATAATAATAATTGGATGACTTGTATAGCGCCGTTTTTGTGCAAAATCACCTCAAGGGCGCTGTACAAACTTATATACATTTCTACAGTGATCTATGTTATTACTTAACTATTTATGGAGAAAATATACAGTACAATACTTAGCTGGTAGTTCACTTGAGATTAACACTTAATTAACATTATCTAATTGTTTATTGACGAAATTTAGATACAGGATTTAGGACTTAATTGAAAAATTGAATATAACTGGACTTTCTCTTGGGAATGGTATATTTAATTTAAGGGTACGACAGCTTAAAAAGGTAAGTTTTTAGTTTAGACCTGAATTCTGTTGGACTTGTTATGGATCTTAGTTCCGGAGGGAGCTTAAGGGAGCTAGGGAGCCAAGCCTTCGGCCCAGATACTCCGAAAGCGCGATCACCAAACTTAGTATTTGGCTTGCGCTTAGGTTCTATCAGTCTGCCTACAGCTGATGATGTTGCTGATCTAAGAGTTGACTGCCTCAGACCAGTGTTTTCCGGGACGCATAGTTCAGAGATGTAGGGTGGGGCCATTTCATTGATGGATTTAAACACCATCCAGCACAGTTTGTACTGGATTCTTTCAGGGCACTTGAGCCAGTGAAGGTTACGAAGGTGTTCTGAAATGTGCGAATATTTTGAAACCATAGTTATGAGCCGTGCTGCTGCAATAAACACTGATTGAAGTTTGCTTGATTTACTTTTTTACTTTCTTATAAAATAATTAAAAAACCACTTTTGTGCTTGAAATCGAGCATTTCTAGACTCCGTTTGTCAAGCAATTTTAACGCCTATTACCCATATTCGAGACGATATAAGGCATACCAAGAATGCACACATTTTTGGCTTGTAGCTTTCTTTTTATTAAACGACGGCTCATTCGGGAACCCTCAGCTCACACGGAGAAAACTTCCTAGTAAATTATTGCTAATTTATTAATAAATCTCTTCAAATTAATCGTTTTCCTGTTACAAACGGGATTTTAGGCCATTTACGAGTAATTCATCCTAATTAACTTTATCTGCAATTCAAATGTTTAATCACGATGTCCGAACGCGTGTTTTTAAAAGTCCTTATAATTTTTGCATTTCATACTGTTATATTATGACGAAAGCAGATGGATGAATATGTGTTTCGATAATATTACGAATTTATCAAAACTTTATCAGGAAGCGGCTTGCAGTCCCGTTTTCAACACGATGACGAAGTTTCTAAAATAATTCCTACTAAAAAAGAGTAACAGTTCAATAAACAAGAGCTCCTACAGCTCACCTTATAGAGTAGTAAAACAATTAGGAAAGGTGATTTAGTCTGCATACTTTTATAATTTCAAATATTATATTATTATTTTAATAAATAAAATAAAATTGGGCAGTGGTACGGTTTACCAAGAATCGTACGTATACGGCTCATAAAAGAGCTGACCCAATTGTGCGACTCTTTCGTGAACGCCTCATCACTATCGTGGTAAATTGTACACTACAGTGTGTACATTCTACTATCAAGACATTCTGTATTCCCAAAGGTCAGGTCTTACTCGTAAAACCAGTTGGAAGTAAGTTTTAGCCCGGTTTCTACGGGCTGGTAGCTCTAATCAGAGTCTTGACTTTGAAATGTTAATATGTTTGATTGGCTTCACAATCGTTTAACCACTGAAACATCGCTATTGGTAAGGGCTGGCCTTATGAAATTTTCAAAGAAGCGTTTTTAGGTCCCATGTTGGATATTAGAGCACGGTTTCTTCATGCAAGTCTTAACAGATCAGAATCTTAACTATAAAGACATTTTTTTTCAAATCTGGCGTCATGAAATTTATAATAATAATAATAATAATTGGATGACTTGTATAGCGCCGTTTTTGTGCAAAATCACCTCAAGGGCGCTGTACAAATTTATAATACATTTCTATTTCATGTTATTACTGACTATTTATGGAGATAATATACAGTACAATACTTACCTGGTAGATCACTTGAGATTATACCAAAAAACTTGAAACCAGTTGGAAGCCAGTAAGTTCTTGCCCGATTTCTAAGGAAAAGTTTAATTGTAAACGGATATCTCAGGACAGTGGTAATTCAACACACTCTTGAAAAGTGTTGTAAAGTGGTGAAAAAAACAATTTTTTGGGGTATTATGTCGTGTTGAGCTACCTGCTTCTTTAACCAACGTTTCGGATAGCATTACAGTGTCCATCATCCGGGCACACGTGTAAATATTGTGGTGAAGGGTGTGCTTATGTATGTATATATGATACAATCTTGCCAACTTAAATCATATAAAAAACTAGGTTAATTAGGTAACTTAAGGTTAGGTTTATAATACAGTTTTTTTTCACTTATTATGACTTTTTAAAAGTGTGTTGAAATGCCACTGTCCTGAGTTGCCATGGAACCAGTTTAGTAACTAGAATTTTTACAGAGAAGTTGCAAATTTGTTTTTTTGTCCTATTAAAAACTAGCGAATGGTATGTATAATAATTTAAGATTGGCGTAGTGAAATTTGCACAGCTTACTGTTTGATATTTTCAGCTCACCACCACGTTTCCATCATAATATCAGTGTGTTTTAGCTGTTTGTTCCGTATTTTGCAAAAAAATGTCAGTCGGAGAAAAAGTGCAGAAACTGGAGCGAAACCGGGTAGCATAAATATATATATATATATATTTTTAAAACGATTTATCTTCAATCAGTCTTAATTAATGGTCTCGGAAATAACGTTTCTCTGTGCAGTTTTAATACCTTCCCTTCCAGTCATAAATCAAGTTCCGTGTTTTCTTCAGACGTCCCCGACTATCATTTCCTTGTACCTCATTAAGATGTTAGCTGATTAGCCCGATGAATGATCGGTAATGCGCTTTATGAAATATGCAGTCGGGAATCGACAAAGCGTCGAAGATAACCCCATAAATGTCAAGGACAAATGCTGCATTGGTTTGTAAGAGGCTGCGTTTGATAAAGTGAGTTTAATCAGAGAGGACGGACCGCTAAACAACTCGGTCGTAACACCCACTCCTTGCCTCATTCACATTCATACATCATCTCATACATACTCTTCTGCTATTCTGCGACTCTTGGCATGATTTATTTATTCAGTTTTTTTTACATTTGTATTTTACAAAACTGAGCAGTATTCAGTATGATTGTAAGAAATCTCTCATTTTTACAATTTTTCAATAAACAAAGGTATTATCATTATTTATTTTTCTAACAATAAATTTATTCATTAATACGTATTGTATCTTGATAATTGGATTTAGGTTTTAATTACTTAAATAATTTATTTTTTTATGTGATGCATTATACAAACATTTTTGCAGTATACTAAAACTAGGTTTGATTTCTACGGCGTCCATCTTTTAGGTACGGTACGTCTTTTTACGTATTGCAAATTAGGTATTATACATTCGTTTATACTTAAGGCGATGCACTACGTCGTGTAGTATTTTAAACTGAGTCGCTATCAATAACAACCCTTAAGTAGATGGCGATAAGGTTTAAATTCCCGCTTAACACCATCCGCCTGTTTTGATTTATGCAAGAAAAAAACATGGCCAAAAAGTGCCTTTTATTTTATTTTGTGGATGTTCATGTATAAATATTTAAATTTTTTTTCGATCATTTTATAAATAACTTAATTTGCCACATTATACAATAAAATCATAACCGAAAATGGGTTCGTAAGTAGGAGATTTTGAACTTTAAAGCAGTTTTCATAGGCCTTTACATTATGTTTTTCTGGGTCTATAAAAAGACTCGATTATTTCAAAGGCCAAGATGTATTATACTCGCAGTATTTAATTGAACCATCTGAAACATTTCTAGGCAACCAAATTTTCAAACAAAAAACACATGATTTTGCATTACTACGTATGGCATCGCCTTAAGTATACGTTTTCATGTTCTACGAAAGTAGAAAGATCTGATTTTTGTTTTTATTTTAAAGATAGATGTCTCTCTTTTTTATGTCTTCAGGTAATGCGTTAAATATTTAAGGGTTTTTGTACCTCTTTGTTCTATCTCCGTACACAGTCTGTGATTTATTAATTATAAACATTTGTTATTCTCCATGTCTAGTAGGGTAATTGTAATTAATAGTTTTTTTTTTAATTCTGTGTTCCAGAATTCATCCAGCGTTAATTGGTAATCCACCCTATTACGTATGGGAGTACGTTACACAATGAAAACATTTTTTTTTATTATCGCCTTCACATAATTTAATTTTTTTGCCTGCTATCAATTTTAGAAGAAGACTTGTATTTGCTTTATTTTATTTAAGTACGTTTTGTACGTTAATCCATAGCTATTGACCCCGTATCCTATAATTCATTCGGCTAATGCATTATGTATACAGTATAATATATTTTTGTTAACAATATTTTTTATCTTAATCTATTACATATTTGGTTCACTTGATCGTGCCATGTCTTCCTCAGACGTCCCCGACTTTTTCCATAACTTTTTCTTCGTTAAACTTTTAATTGTCTGTAACAAATTAATTGAATAGATATATCAGCTACCTTCAATTTATTAGTTTTTTCAAGTTTTATTTGTAGATTTTTATTTTTTAGTTTTAGATGTTCAATAATATCATTATTACATTTACAAAAAACAATTTATTTACAAACAAGTTCTGCTGTGAAGCTATTACTAAGCCAGCTGTGAAGCTTTGGGACATCCATTTTGCTGGTCGGCGTTATGTTTTTCACAACATACCATTTACCATAAGAAAAAATTAATAAGAGATTTAAAACACGGGCAAAGCCGGGTAGTGAAACTATTCCTCTATAAATCAAATTTGTATTAAATAATAAAAAAATTATCTTTTCTTATTATTTTAACTATCTAATAATTTTAGTAAATTTTTTTTGTATAAAATGCTCTAAACGTATTCTTTTATACGCCAATCGATTTTGTGGAGGCCATTTTAGGGTAAAAAATTAACGAAATAATGAAGAAAATGAAGGTTATTCACAAAAATCTAATATTATACAAAATAACTTTGAAAAACGGACCTCGTGGTTTGTACGTCATAATGTCGTATGTGACACGACATTTATAATCGTTAAGTAGTGAACTGGCCCGGGGCATAGTGTCTGTTTTTGTTATGTACAACTTAATAATCGTTGTAAATTGTCTTATTTAATCGTGAACAGGCAGATAAATAATGACGGGTAATTAAAGGTTAACAAAAAACATGTTCTAATTTCGAATACGACAAAATATATTCAAGGGAAACAGGTAGGTACTTATGAAGTAACCAGCTAACAGTCACGAAGTTTCTCCGCAGGGATAGGGAGAGAGGATAGAACGCCACAACACTAAATATGCAGAAAGTTATTAAATGATTATTATGCGCTGCTTTAAATGTCTTTAGCCGTATTTAGAGATCATATCTGACCACCATGTTTTTCCCAACCTTCTTCATCCTCATCTCCTTCTTCTCGCCATGCCCTTCAGCCCATAGACATCCAATCAGATAAAGGGGAACAAACCAACTACGCAGAGTGCAGGAGGCAGCGAGACTGTCCCACTTTCAGCGATTTGTCAATAAATGAATCTATTAGTATACAGGCAACTCGCATTGTGAAATCACTATTTAGTCCTCGAAAATAAAATCTGCTTACGTACAGGGTTTTCCAATAAGAGGTGTTATTTTGAATAGCCCGCTATTTCGGTAGATGTTACTTTTGAAGCTCTCATTTTTTGACATTTGACAAGTAGAAACTACGCCATTGATAAAATGAAACTATACACGCTTCGAAAACGCATTAAAATTATTAAAATTCACTTGAGTGAATCAAATGCAAATCATCTTGAGTGATGAGGCCCATTTCCACCTCGGTGGCTTCGTCAACAAGCAAAATTGTCGCATCTGGGGCTCGGAACACCCAAGAGTTATTGTTGAAAAGCCTCTTTATCTTCAACGTGTGACTATTTGGTGCGGTTTATGGTCCGGCAGAGTCATTGGACCTTACTTTTTTGAAAATGAGGCTGGAGCAACAGTTACGGTGAATGGATTGCGCAATCGAGAGATGATTAATGATTTTTTATGGCCAAAACGGGATGGTATTGATCTGTACAACGTTTACTTTCAATAAAACGGCGCTACGTGCTACACAAGCAACGAAACCATTGACCTTTTACGATTGAATATCAAAATAACACCTCTTATTGGAAAACCCTGTATTACCAATCTTTTTGTAGGTATTACCAATGTGTTATAATTTACCCACAAAACTCATTTTTGCGTTGCTACGAAGCCCAATTTGTAGGCGGTTCGGTTAAAACGAACATTCAGACCTTGCGCAGAAAAGTTCTACAATTAAGTGCGCTACAAATCGTGGCCTCACTTTGGTGAACTTTACTTTTCTGCGAAGGGTCTAGTAAAATTGAATGTGTGCTCTTCAGTGGTCAACGTACGACTGATGTCGTGGTTTATTCAAAACATCGTCGAACCCTCCGGTTGCCAAAAAAATGGACACTAACGAAGTGTTTTATGTTGCCTTCTTGCTATGAAACTCATGAACAAGATGGCAATTGATATGGTTCAAAACAGTAATTCTACATGATTTTCTATCGTGTTTGTTTTGCTGACTATTCTTATATTCAGGGCCGGCAATATGGGGGCACAATTGGAGCAGCCAAGGCGCCAAAGCGCTGAAAATACCTAACAGTAATAACTAAAATCTAACAGTCCTAACACATAGCCCTTGAAAATATTTTTCATAAAAATGGCACTACACAAAAATACAAATCATCCAAAAATTATTGATTACAGTTATCACGTAGGCATCCACTTATTTTTACAAGTGGCGCTAAATTTTAATCGCGCTAGGCGCCGTTTGGTTCGGGGCCAGCCCTGCTTTTATTATTAAGAATTCGTCTTCAACGAAAAACATCTACTGTTGCTGAAATGTTGAATTCATGAAAATGACCTTTTGTCGTTCTCCGTTGAAATGTCATCTTTAAAAAAACTTGACATATTTGAAAGGCTTTTCCCTTTAAAAATAGTGTTTTCCCGAGCTAAGAAAATATTAGCAATTCGTTTTCAGGAATGGTTTTTAAAAGTACGTTCTACGTTGGTTTTGAAAGGTTTCGAGAGGTCGCTTTAAGCGTGAAAAGGAACCTTATGAAAGAAATGAAAAGTCATCTTACATTGAATGGTGTTTGCGGAGGGCAATCAGTTTTCTTTGGATTCCTATTCATGGGGAATGATAACATTCAGTTTTCTTTCTTCTTCTTGTGTCTGGCAAATCATCATGGTGATTAGTTCTTGGTTCCCATTTCAGATCATAAAATATTCTCTATTACCTGAGGTTCCCATCGAGGTTCTGAACTTATTATGTATTGATTCTTTTTATATTATGTGAGTCCTTACTGTTCCCGGCTATTCGAAGCCAGGCTAAAGAGGGATTGGGGAAGGGAAAGAGATGGGTATGATTTGTAATGTGCACGGTGAAAAATATAGTCGTGATTAATTTTGGGTTATTATGCCGTGTTTTCTCCATTTTTAGTTAACGTTTCCGACAGCGTTACAGTATCAGGGCAGGATCCGAAACGTTTGCTTTAGAAGGAGGAAGCGCAACACGGCATAGTAACCCAATAATTAACTAACTAACCATCACGCCGTTTCCCGTATGGGTAAGCAGAAAAGTTTTGGCACACACAACTTGTTTCAGCCACATTTATACACCCTCTCATACATACCCTTCTGTTATTCTCGGGCGTCCCCGATTTTACCTATCATTCAAATTAGCATAATATATTCTGTTTACCCTATTTTCTTCGCTCATCTGCTCTACATGCCCAATCAATCTATGCGTCCCTTTCTTAATCTCACTCGTTACCAAAGGGTATAAATTACCTAATAATGCAAGCATAAGCGTTGCATTCCTTGCGGATCTTCACATTTATCACACGATCACACATACGCTTAAGGGATTTCATTTTTTCAGCATTCAATCTTCATCAGGGTAGGTATTAGCCCTCCATTATGGACTGCAAGCTTCGCCTTTTTGGAGATTTTTCTATCAAAAATAATCACGAAAGTGATCAGATATAATTTTCAAACACGGCTAAACCTAATTCAAGAAATGTTAAGATTCTGAACGGTAGTATACTACCTAATACTGATACTACGGAAGTACATACGAAGCTCATTTTTTCCCATTTCTGTTGAAATTCTTCAAACATTTTCGAATACCTAAATTTTTATTGAGCATATAATCGATTTCATTTGCTTGTCTGATCTGGGGCCAAAAGTTATTTTAATCGCTATGTATCACTATTTAAGTCACTTCTAGGGATCTCCTGTTTTAATTCGTAAATTTCATCTGTCAGCAAATTGGTTTGTTATGTTACCGTTCCGGTTCAAGATGGTGACCTATTTGGATGCTATCTTGTTACACCGTTAGGGTTCGGATGATCGTGGTTCCTACTATATCCTACTACAATGTTTTTTAAAAATGTTTTGTAAAATATTCATGGTTTATAATTTATAAAGGTGGGTATTTAAGTATCTACTTACAACCCTCATGATTTCGGGGGAAATTTCGGTTTTGATTTAACAAATAAGATGTTTACTAAACTACTACTGTATTCAACTAATAGGTGTGTCAAATCGAAAATCAACTCTCAATAATAATATTTATGGTCGATTAAGCAGAGATGTTTTTTTTATTATTTTGATTGATTTCGAAATGATACCTTTACGAATCATACAGAAAATTACTGTCAATCAGATAGTCGCTTAAGAGGAAGCTACAAGCCAAAAATGTGTACATTCTTAGTATACCTTATATTGTAGGTATTAGGCATTAAAATCGCTTGACAAACGTAGTCTAAAAACGTTCGATTTCAAGCACAAAACTGTTTTTTTTTATTTATTTTGTAAATAATTTTATAAGAAAACAAAAAAGTTAATCAAGTGAAACTGTCACAGATATTCTAAGCAATAATACTGTATTTTTTTAAGTTGTTTCCTCTACGCGTTCATACATTTCTATTGAAAAAATGTATTTTTTAGTAGTTTACATGTTTATTTTTTATTGAGTAATGTATTTTTTTATTTGTATTCTTCTCAAGCGAAACGATAGGAAAACCTTCAATTTATCTAAAGCATATTTTTTGGAATTCATAATGTACCCATACCAATTCTTTATGAAGGTTAATCAAAATAGTGATTTAGTATTAAGCTTCGCCTTAATAAAGAATTTTCCAGTTGCTGACGTATATAGCTAGTAAACGAAAGGTACAATTTCGGGTTTTAATTAATTTAATTAACTAATTTAGGTTATTGATAAAAATGTTTCATAATTCCTATTTTTTATTTAATTAAAGAACTATAGGGTTTTCCAAGGTGTTATTTTATTATGTATATAAATTAAACTTTTATTTATTTTTTATGCATAAACACACACTTGCCACAAACTACACATCACTTCTTATCACTTATCACATTCTTATCACTTCTTTTATTTTATTATGTATATAAATTAAAAATTACAGCTTCAAAAGTAACATCTACCGAAATAGCGGGCTATTCAAAATAACACCTCTTATTGGAAAACCCTATATAATAAGAGTATTCGAAGTATGATACAGTTAAAAGTGACCGAAGGAGATAGGGTCCCATTAGCTCAGTGGTAGAGCGGTGTCCCGGCAAGTCAAGGGTCCTAGGTTCGAGTCCTAGATGTGACCGTATCCTTTTCTGATTTTTCTGTTTAAGATTTTCGTTTAAAAATCGCTAATATTGTCTTCAATAATTAAATATTACAATTTGAAGGTTTTACTCAATAAAGTTATTCCAATAAATAAATACTTTGGGTTTCTACATAGTAAGATATTTGAATACTACTCTTCCATGGAAGCGTTAGCTTGTGTTTGGAAGAGGAGTGCACAGTATATTATTGTAGTTATTTATGAGTAACGAATAATATGATAGGTATTACTTGTTGTAGTAAGTAAATTACAGTGAGAAAGTAAAAAATAGTTACATTATACGTTTGGTAGATATGATATAAATGTAAGTCGTTAAAGTAGGTAAGTTATATACTCATACTTTATACGGAAATGGGTTATTTATAAGATTAATTCATGTTTGTCTTTATGTTGGTAAAGTGGCCAAAAGCGTCGGGTTCCAAACGAGACATCGTGGGTTCTGTTCCCTACCAGCCTAGTGTTCCATCAAGGCACATAATGTTTTCGAGAGACGGAAGTAAGTACGAGGAATTCAAATATTATTTGGATATTTATATACTTTCTTAAAAAATATATGCACAGTGAAGTAATTAACTGCAGGTATCTAAAATATAAAAAAATGTTGTGAACGAACATTATTTGGTTCAGAAAAATGAACTTTATGTACCGTAAAATGGCATGACTTCGATAAATGTTCAACTTTGAAATAATTATTTATAAAATCATTTCTGTCGGAAATTATTGTCATATTTATTGCACATGTTTAGACTTAAGGTATTAAAATATGTTGAAAAAAAAATTAAAAATATGTTTGAGGACTCGAAAAAATAGAAACTTGGTAATTAATATCACATTTCAGAGTCAGACGTAGTCATCGTATCCACGTTGTTCAAAATTAAGGTGGTAGCGAAAATAATTAATTCCACTGAAAATTATAACATGTTAAAAATACATATTGATTAAGATCAACACACACTGATTCCGAACGTACAAATTGTATTAGATATAATTATATTTTTTTAGAATCCTTAAATCCATATATCATAAAAGTAATTAAACGCATATATAAGGGATTTAAAATCTCAGTGATTAGTCAGCGGGTTTTGACAGAACTACGAACGGTTCCTCACGATCATCAAAAATAATTTCAAAAGTTTTAATTTTTTGTTTAACTCTTTCTAATTTATATTGGGATGTGTTGATATCATACCAATTTTCGATCGTTTTGGCGTGCTTTGAAAAATTAAAACTTTGATAATTATCTATTAAAAAATACTGTTATTTAAGTTGAAAGGTAAATATTTATTAAAAATCCGATCAAAGTCACCCCCGATTTAAAAGTCGCTCGTATTACGGTACTTACTACATTTACACCTTCATACACGATTGCTTCTAATGTCAAATTAGGTTAGGTTTGGTGTCTTACACGATATTGCAAATTCCATATCTAACAAACCATGTTATTCGCGTTTTGCAAGAGATATTAAGAAATAATTAATGGGAACGAAATGTTAATTTAGTCGTTTTTAACTTCTGCGGGGAATGCATTAATTATTATCATTAAACCATTAACTTTTTGGTAATTGCATTGCTATGAGTTTTATAACTGCGAACTGCGATATCATTAATCACTATTAATCTTCCACATAACATGCGCAATGCGCATTAAGGGTAAACTAAAAATTATTACTAATCTGCTCTTTCTTAGATGGCGCTAATATAATTATTTTAGGAATAAACACTAAGATAAAAATTCAAATAGAAACAAAGGAAGTTATGACTAGCATTTAAAACTAAGCACCGGAAAAATTCAAATATATACGTATTTTTAAAAATTAGTTATGGTTCAACTTCAAGGTATAAGTTGGGAATTTTCAGTAACTTCTATCACGATGTTTTCAAAAATGGCAGTCATTTATTTTTATTTTTATTTCTTAAGCCAAGATTTGCTGGACTTACGGCCGTTGTTCCCAACTTTTCGAACGATTAATCTCAGGCTCCGATCAGCCAAGTAATTTGTTCAGTAACGTGCGATACGCCTGTTTCCAAACATCTTTGTGTTGATTAACTTAAGTGGCTCCTCCCACTTTCATGGATAATAAAATTACATCAAAGTAAAAACTTTCAATGTTAAATTAATATTCACGAATTAATTATAATATTTATTATAAATGCATATAATTTTCTTTAAGTAATGTAATACATAAACTGATATATTATATTTTTTAAACCAACGTATGTAATACATATGTTCAAAAGTGTTTGCTTGAATTTATTGTAACCGTGTCTTGGCGTCGCGAATATTTTTCACTCTGTCTACACTTTTTATAACTAGTCGTTTACTGAGTCAGGCTTAATCCAGTATTTTGGCTTCCTTAAATTGCTTGATCGCTCAATCGTCACCTTTCCGTTGCAAATAGCGTAGTTGTGCGTTTGAGTAGTGGTGAGCCAAAATTTCGGTTCAACTGTTGAGCAGTAGGATTGGAAAGAACGGCCGTGAATGTCTTAAATTTGAGTGTATTGTATAACTTTACAGCTAAAAAAACGGAGCTTTGTACAAAGGAAGTTATTACCCTGGCTTGTCCGTTTGCTTTGACTTTGGTTTTTTGATTAAGTGATTTTTTTTTTGTTATTTGTTTTTGGGGTGTTATGCCGTGTTGCATAACACCCCAAAAACAAATAACAAACATACTTTTGGCCGTGAAAATCTTAAATCATATAAGGTTATAAGTGAGATGTTGTTTTTTAAATAAGTCAATATTTTTAGTTTTAAAACAAATAATAGGTACCAAGAAGTGCGATATATACCTACCGATTTGAAAGAAAGCTGATGTAAGACCGTTTAAGAGGAAGCTACAAGCCATAAATGTGTATATTCTTGGTATACCTTATATTGTAGGTAATGGACATTAAAATCGCTTGGCAAACGGAGTCTAGAAACCTTCGATTTAAAGCACAAAACTTGTTTTTATTTTTTTTTTAATATTTTTCTAAGCAAAAAAGTTAATCAAGTGAAACTGTCACAGATAATCTTAGCTATAATACTGTATTTTTTAAGTTGTTTCCTTTACTCATTCATACATTTCTATTAAAAAAAAATTTTTTTGAGTAGTTTACATTTTTATTTTTTTATTGAGTAATTTATTTTTTTATTTGTATTCTACTCAAGTGAAACGATAGGAAAACCTTCAATTTATCTAAAGCATTTTTTTTTTGTTTTTCATAATGTACACCAATTCGTTTAAA
Source organism: Hesperophylax consimilis (assembly GCF_061612785.1). Classification (NCBI taxonomy): domain Eukaryota; kingdom Metazoa; phylum Arthropoda; class Insecta; order Trichoptera; family Limnephilidae; genus Hesperophylax; species Hesperophylax consimilis. The sequence goes on along the minus strand of NC_142856.1, from coordinate 8,728,805 downwards.
AGATAAATCAATATAGTGATTTAGCATTAAGCTTCGCCTTCTTAGGAACCAGACTGATCAATGAAATTGATAATCTGTCTGAGAAAGAATTTTTTTATGAAGCCGAAGTAAGTACAAATTTATCTTATTTTATGCTTGCGGACATGCCCATAGCACGTTTCTATTATTTTATCTCTTCAGAAGTGGAAATTATAAAACTTTGGCTAAACCATAACATCTGGACAAAATAGCCTAACTTAAGTCGACAATGTGGGGACAATGTATGTGGGAGCAAAGGATTATCATTTGCTGAGTGATCCACTTTAATCTCTCATTCTATTGCAAGCCTCGTCTGTAAGAAAGAGGGAGATAGAGGTTACGAGGAAGTTATAATCAGCAGGCCTTTAGAGTGGGTGTTTCTAACGGAGAAATAAAGAAATGCCCCATTATCCTCTCCCCATTTGGCAAACTCCTTACATAGATTCGCACGTCTTTACTAAACAACAACTCAAGCCATTTTAATAATAATTAATTGCAATGAATATGTTGATGGATCATTTGTAGGTACATGAACTTTCTATTTAATACTTCTGTAGGTGGATATGATTGACGATGATTGGAGTGACTTTAGTTTAAGAAGTTAATCCGAAAAAAATTGAGTCATTAAGACACCGCATTCAAAATTTCTACCGATTGATAACATATTTTCCCTGAAAACATTTTTTTTAGCTCTAAAAATATGTTATTTTTAAAGATATTGATTATGGTTTCTTTACATTGTATCTTTTTTTTACGTTAGAATTTTTAACCTCACCAGGACAAGCCTGTGTTAAGGTTAATAATTATATGAAATTTCTTGAAACACACTTCTGGATCTAGTATTTAACATTTTATGGGTATGAAAAAAACCACGACGTTTCTTTAAATGCTACTTAAATCAGATATCGTTAGTCGTCTTCTTTTCAATTTTATTTGAATTATAAAGTTTGAAGGTTATATCCATCAATATTATGTATAAAAATTAAATTAAATTGGATATTTTTACACGACACACTGTATAAGTTACAAATAAATTCATTAGAACTTTGTAATAATTCTAAAAGAGAGCAACCAAAAATTAAATTAAATTTTATACCTTTACACGAGACACTGTCTAGGTAACAAATAAATTCATTAGAACTTTGTAATAATTCAAAAAGAGAGCAGCCAAAAATATGAGAAAAATTAGTTCAAGGTTTGTTGATTCTGTATATGAAATATAAGATCTACAATAATTACGTAAAATAATTAGATCCCAATGGCCGAGTGGTTAGAGCCGTTGTCTCGGTGAGACAGAGAACCTGGGTTCGATTTTCAGTTGAAACCGTTACCCTTTTCTTCACGGAGAAGTAAAAACGGAACTGCTGGCCTTCGATTGAATTGGCAGATTTCCTAATCAACTATCAGTAAAATACGAATATTTGATGTCGGAACGCGTGTTCATAAAAATTCTAACATTTTCGCATATCTTCATTATATAATTACAGTAAAAACGCGGCTGCATATACACGTTTTCTGATATATTATGAAAGTACTAACAGTTTATAAGGAAATTACCTACTGTCACCTTTTTAACAGGATTTTAATAAATCAACAATACTCATTTTACCCCGTATTATAACTATTTTTTCACAATATTACACCTTTTCATTGTAATTGTTTTTAATGTTAACGCGCATATCTTTCTTATTTGCATATCTCTCTTTCAAATCACTTAAGTAATCTTCTTCTCGAAAATACGATATAATGTGAAAATCTTACAATATATTCAATCTTTATATTTATCATTGTTTAAACATGCTTCCTCCCATGTCAACGATTGCAAGGAAAATGGCAAAATAGCTTTGTCTGTGAGAAAATCCAATCCCTATTTCAATATATTCATCTCAATGGCAACCTAATACATCAGCGTCAAACTTCTGTACCTATGCTCGTTCACGAAAGACATTATTCAATCGATTACTGAAGCAGTGATGTATTACTTCATTTGAATTTATAATCGAGATAAACTAACCGATATCCTTATATCAAAATCAACATCAATGTATCAAATATACTGAACAATTAAGCCTTCAGTACTTTTGTTCAGTTTTTAATGTTTCCTGTGTATTTGAAATGCGCTATATAATCATATTTTTTTAATTTTCGTAAAAACAAATACTGTTTTAGAAACAAGATAAAATTTAACTTTCTATTTTTGAATAAAATAAACATAACTATTTCTAAATAATAAAATTTGAATATGAAACGTCAACATTGTTGGAAAAACACTAACCACATTTTTATTTAATTTTTTTATCATATCATAGAAAAATTGAGAGAACTCGATATTTTGAAAACACGCTCGTTTTATTTGGGGAATTTGTAATAAAACCATACCTTCACTTTCTTATCGTTCATATAATAAAAAATAAGAAATGATTGTTACTATAGCGGCGCGAAATATGAATTATTCATTTTAGCTATTTTTAGAATTTTATTAATGGATTCCAGTATAAATATTTGAGGCAAACTGGAAAAAATTATTATTTCTCTTTCTAACGTCAAAAAATTACGTATTTCCGCATGATAGAAAAAAGATAAAAATTCTTTAAAAAAAAAGTACGCCCGGTCATATGTAACCCTAAATTTATATAGTTCTAATAATCATTTTTTTCAACAAATGGAAAGTATTGCCACCACTAAATGTCTCTTTTAGCAAATAAGTAGGGCTTTGTAGAAAAATATTATTAAAAATCTGTTTTAGTCAAGTCACTGACAACTAAACAGTAGCCATAGTTACATAATGTGCACCAGGAGCTTCCATAGATAATGCAAATCTTTTATACCAATAAAAAGGAAGAAAAATAAATTTAAGCGACCATTTGAATTTATTTTACACCAGTAATACATTTTCAAAGTGTATTGTGTCATATAATAATAGCTTTTCCTCGCCGCAAAGAGGCAAGGCTTGTGTGTTCGGTGAGGTATTCAAGCTCAAATAATAAAATTATTTCATAAAACGAAGTTAATAATACACAATAACAAGAAAATAAATAATATTAAAAATCTTTAAAATTTAATTTGAAATAAAAAAATAAAAACAGTTTGACTGTATATTGAACCTTCCTAACCAGGAACTGGAGTCGACCACTATGCCAACTTCGCCAAAGGCGATCGGGCATTTACTGTAACGTCATCCAATTTCAGATAAATGCATTTATGTCAGCGTGTGTTCGCGATTGCAGCCAAAAGTTGATAGAATGCACTGTCATCGACAACGAATCTATCTGCCGAATTTCAGTTTGATCGGATGTCGAAAAGATTTAAAAATAAGGTTTATCGGAAACCGAAAAAGAAAAACTAAAAAAAAATTGACAATAGTGGAATTTTATTGTAGTTTTGGGTAATTTGTCAATTTAAACTGAAATTCCTCAATCTTTTCTATTACTTGATATATTTTTTTGTAATTTGTCTATTCCTGGCATAAACTAAAGCGAATAAATTTTAGTAGTATAGGTAGTTACTTCAACTGGTATTTTAGTAAAGTTGTATGTAGGTGCGTGTTATTGTCCAATTGACACATATTCGCATCACGTTATGATGGCGATATACTCCGAATGATAAACATCATCTCTAGTAATAATCCTTAACGAATTCAACCGACAATCTTTCAACAGCTTGCGTAATCTCAATTTAAGCTAATATAAAGTGCAGAGCATTGGAAATAGAGATGGTCTCAATTCCTGATTCAATTCAATTGCTGAAGTGGAATGGAGAAGTCAGATAAACAATGCTACTTCATCTTCGTTAAGTCTATGAAGAAAATAGATGCAGATGATTTAAGTAAGCAAACAATGGGGACAGATGGTGCACTGGGGAAATAATCAACTCTAAAGTCACAATTTTTTATATGATACTCAAGCAGAATACACCGCTCCTGGAACTATTTATTGGATAACCAACACCTTTGCCATAGGTCACCCCAAGTGCTTCGCTAAATTTGGTGATTTAGCAGGGGTGCTCAGGTTCAACGGGTGAGGTGTGTTCATGATGCGTCTGCCCACCAGTTGGGTGTTGTGCCAGATCGGGAGAGGCTGATTTTGGGAGACCTTTCCTTTCTTTAAAAAAGACTCTCTACAAAAGTTGACATAGGCCCTGAGGGAACATATTTTCCTCAGGGCCTCCAGTGTGGGGTTAATGTCAAAAAAACGCACGAACGACAGGAAACATCACCCTACATACTTACGTCCTTAAGACGTAGTGTCCTGTACATGCAAAGTTGCATCTTCTCCAATCTTAATTTTTTTTAGTAAAGTGTGTTTATCCGAGTTGTTGACCTATACAGTCTATACAAGTTTCTAAGAGTGAATTTCTTTTTTATAAAATAAAAACAAAATAATTATTATATTTAGCTGCTTACTTTATCGTATGTCTAAACAATCGGTTAAAATTACGAAAATAACACATGAATTCAAAGCACATTTGAGTTCATAATGCAGAAATATTTCACTATACGCACACGTCACAGACAACCGCAATTAATACGTTTGATTACCAATTTTTTAGCTGTCGAAAAATGAGAAAAGACATGAGATAAGTTTTTTGTATTTCTTTGGCATTCACTATGTAACAATTTCTAGACATTTTTTGTTTTTAATGAGTTTTATTATTCACAATGTACATTTGTTACGTATAAATTTTATTAATTAGCGACCGGTTTCGACACGTCCGTGTCATTAACTAGCTATTTTAAAACTAAATTTTTAAGTGCAGAAATATGGGGTTTTATTTAGTTTGGTTCTTTGGTGGGAGGGGATTTGAGGGAGGGGGAGGGTGTTGAGAGGGAAACGGAGGGAGGAGTCAACATAACGGGGAACATTATCAATAGAGGTAATTTGCAAGGTGCTATTATTTTATTTACTATATTAATGCTTGAATTAATTTTTTTGTTGATTTCTAATGTTTCTAATGCGCACAAATTCAAATATTTATTAATGTTAGAATGTTTAAACTTAGTTTTATCCCGGTTGAAGCTATGGCCTGTCTCTATCAAATGATTAGCGAACTCGGAGAAATTATTATTTTTTAAACATAGTTCGTGTTCCCTAATTCTGATTTTGAAATTTCTAGTAGTCATACCTACATACTGTGAGTTACAATCATTACACTCTAAAGTGTATATCCCATTTTTATCTAATTTATTTGAAACATCCTTGTTATTAATTAAGTTTTTTTTATTTTAGAATTAGTGTAAAAAGCTGTCGAAATATTAATTGGTAACATGCGGTCGCTAATTAATAAAATTTATACGTAACAAATGTACATTGTGAATAATAAAACTCATTAAATACAAAAAATGAGATAAGTTGTTTGTTCCACATTCTCACTAGGAAAATATGGTGTTGAAACTCGGGTAATGCCGGGTCTTATTTGTCATAGTAAAATAAGATTTTAGAAATGCAGTTTATTTTAATGACATTGCAATTAATTAACAAAGTCACCCAAGAATATGTCAGCTTTCTAGGATATTATAAAATTCTGTGCTTAGGTATAGCTTGTGCGAATTATTCAATTATTTTCCAAATTGCTTAATAACATAATTGTTTTAGTCTGAACGCTAAAACTTATCTTCCAATTTATTTATATTGGCCTGCGAACGAAATACATGAGCGCATATTTATAATTGAATAAAATTATCGATCGTGTGAAAAAAACCTATGCTTGTTTAGTGGAGAGGAATATTCATTTATTCCTACTCCTAACACCGATGAATAAAAATTATAAACTTACAGCCTTATTAATTAATAAACGTTGTGTAAATTTAATGCAATCAATAAACAACCGTGCATATGAAAACCTTACTAATAAACTACATTTATCTAAACTGATATTTCATAGCTATTAAAACTTATATCTACACATTGTTTATACAGCGGAAGAGGGTAGTTTATTATTTAGTTTAAATTTTTAAATTTCCATTCGAATTTCGTAATATTTCCAATGTATTTAAAATGTGCTATTTATTTCTCTTTTTGAACATGTCCTAAAAATAAATACCATTTTAGAAACTAGATAAAATTACCTTTAAATATACATTAATGCTTTTTGTAAATCGGAATATTTTAATTTCAAAATTTAAAAAAATTAGAATGAAATTGTAAAGATTTCGAAATTTTGATAACACTTTATTTAGAGAAAATTTTCACTTAACTTTTATCTGGTTTACGCAATAAAAATTTATGAATAAATATTATAATAATTCGACCAGTCGGTGCCTGAGTAGACATCGCGTTTGGGTCTCAACCAGGCGTTGTGTGTTCAATTCCTCGGCTGGCTAAGTCCCCCATCACAACACAAGCAACATTTTCCGCTTACTGTGGTGGTAGTAGGAGATTTTCAGTCTGAGTTTGGTGTATTATATTATCTATTTCTAATCTCCTTATGTTTCGTATCCAGCTTTTTATTTGAGATTTAAATGTTGTTAGTTTTGAATGAGAGTACAATTTTGCTGTAGAGTTTAGTAAATACCATTGTATAGGAAGCTTTTTTGCCCAAATGTTGAATTTATATTTGCTCGTTGGATATGTTTTTGACCTATTGAGGCTAAAATTTTGTACGTGTAATGCGGCGAATTAATTACTTGCGTAGATTTAGCGAAGCCACATTCATAAACATAAAGTGTAATTTGCATATTGCAGATGTCGCGAAATGTCATTCTGTGAAAAGGTTAAGGCCTTTCACGGATGAAAAAGATAAAGAAAATCTCCATCTGCACATTTGCATAATAATTAGAAAATATTGTTATCTTGAAGTCAAAGGTCTGAACTAATATTAGATTTATGGAGCAAATTGATTCTGACAAAATTGCTGGAAATAATTATTTCCAAGTGCAAATCATTAGTTTTAATTGATAATGCAGTTAATATGTATCCACTTCTAACATAACCAAAGAGTTGACAATGTATAAGAAAACCAAATTACTGTAGAAGATTGAACAAAGTTCTTCTCATATTTCGTAACAGAAATGATTTATTATTTTTTTTAGTGATAAACTAATGTTTATAAGACAAGGTTTTTTTTACGCATAACAAATTATTTTGAGCAATAACAAATTATTTTGAGCAATAACAAATTATTTTGAGCAATAATTGGTCGCTTGAAATAAGCCGACGGGATATAAGCCGACGTAGCTCAGTGTCCCAGAGCACCTGACCGGACATCAGAAGGTGCGGGTTCATTTCCCGTCGGCGGGAAAGGCAAGGGTCCTGGGTTCGAGTCCTAGATGTGACCGTATCCTTTTCTGAGTTTTCTGTTTCAGATTTCCGTTTAGGAATCGCTGATATTGTCTTCATAAAATTTTAATTGTAGGTTTTATGTACCAACTAGGCGCAGAGTTTTCAAAGGATCAATAAGATTTTTTTACTTATTTCAAATTCGCCTGTACTCGTAAACCATAATATATTTTGAAGATTTTTGCAGCATTAAGGCATACCAATTAAAGATACATCTTTTTATTTTATTTACATCATTTATAAGAAAGGGGTAATTCGTTAAAACATCCATAACTTTCGCAGGGATCATAACTTTAGAAAAAAGAGAAGTTCCAATGGATCTCTCAGCGGCATAAATTTTTTACCATTTTGGGGGTTTGCCAAACTTGCTCTCGTGAAAGGGAATGATTTGCAGTCTTCTGTGTTTCTTCCCTCCTACAATTACTTTTGCTCTAAAATCCAGATTAATTCTTTCCTTTCATCAAAAATACCCTAAACGCAGTATCATCAAAGATGGCATAAGCTTATCCATGTCATCTGTGTTCAGGTTTCCCCCAGGGTCTGCTTTATGGACCTGCAATAAAAAGATATTATTTCTTGAAATAAATGGAACAATTCCTTGCACACGATACTTAGAAAGCAAATCTGAACTCAAATTAAAGACAAGCTCCAGTCAAACAAGTTTCCCAGAGAATTGAGTGCAAACAGTATGCTAAAATAGCAACTCTAGATCCTTAATTAGTTTATTTTGACACGATTAACTCGCTGGGCCACTGACCGATCTAGCTTGGGTTAATTCATTCAAATTTAAGCCGTCGTCAACTTAGTGCTCACTCAGCGTCGACCTCATTATGGAGACAGTGTGCGTCATACAGTAATGTCGGATTGACAACAATTTGCTGAACAGTGTGGGTGTCATTTGCAAAGGTTGTTAATATCACATTATCTTAGTAGGAACAGTCTTATCAGAAGGAGCTGACCTTAAAAATACTCGACGTACAACTTTTTAAAATTTGAATACCGCAAACGTATCTTCACTGCTCCCCACCATCCGGAACCAGTGGAACTATGGCAACCCCAGATGAGGTATGTTGTAAGGCTGAAGGGAGTGGGGAATGGAAAGAGATGGAGTAGAGGAAGGTTGGGAAGTGCCTGCCAGATGCCAATCAAACGTGGCCTTAATAATAATAATATTTGATGATTTTTATAGCGCCGTTTTTGCGCGAAATCGCTTGCAAGGACGCTGACGCAAGGGCCTTCCGATGTGATGGTGTCTTATTAATAAAAATATTAATTCCATTTTAAATTAATAAAAATTTCGCTGCTTTTCATGTGAAACTTAGGTTTGATGAACTCCAGAACTAGGATTTGCTTTGATTTACAAAATTGCAGGAACTATTCAGACAAGCAATTCCTAAAGTAGGAATCTAAATTATTTTATTTTAATTCATTAATGAATAATTCTTTATTTCAAATGTGTATTTTTTTCTTATTTTTTTGGACAGATGTCGTATTTTTTCGAATTTATTAACGGTGTTTCTTCGAAAGGTAAATTTCTGATCGTCTTTTGAATACATCAGCTTCACAAATCTTACAATTATAATATCCCGCGATGTTTCACGGATCAAACTTGCATATTTATATGTATTAAGAATCAGTGCTCGTTGATCTATATTTTTCTAAGCCATGATATTTTTGACTGGAGTTCCTTATTATTGGTATGTATTCGCTCTTCAATTTATGAAGTTCATTCACACGTACTTGAAAGAATCCAAAATAAATTCTTCTCTAAAATTACATACCTTCCGAGAGAATGCCAAATAGAGATTACATCTACCTATTTAAGTCTGCAAGTTTATTCAAATTAAATTATTTATTCGATGTTCAATATCCCTGTGTTGCTATATTTAACGTTCCTAGCAGGACACACAAGAAATTATCTACTATATCATTGTAGCAATTCTTCTGTAACATTACAATATAATACGCCTATGGGACGAATAGAAAATTTGGGACACATACACTCCGATGTTATAGATATATTTAGTTCAACAATATTGGAAAATGAGCTTGCTTTAATACGTATTTCATCAAATAAAGCTTATTTATATAGCTAATTTAACACTGGTTGTGCAAGTTGGTTGATGGCCAATAAAATTTAAGTAATTCAATTCAATCAATTTAAAGGTATTTATTGCACCTTCTGATATTTATTACATGGACTAATATATAAGTAATAATACGTACAATTGTAATGTTATATTTCGCATTAGTCAGAAGTACACTGGAATATGCATCGCCTATTTGGAATCCACAATATAAACTTTACATAGATAGTATAGAACGTATCCAAAACAAATTTATAAAATATATGACATACAAATTCAACAATAACTTTGAGTGTACATTTGAAACTTTGCAGCGAAGACGAACAGTAGCTGACTCAATATTTATACACAGAATTTTAAACAATGACATTGACTGTACCGAACTTCTGTCCCTCATTAACTTCAACATACCTTTGAGACGTACACGACATACAGTGCTATTTCACACAATTAATTATAAAACAAATGCAGCATCTAATTCGCCAATTAACCGAGCTCTTCATACTCTAAATAATATTTGTTTTAACTCTAACATTGACATTTTTTCGGATCCACTACCCAAATTCAAACGTGGCATCATGTCAATAATTTAAACTATTCAATGCGCATACATACAGACACACACAACCACACACTCACACATTCATTACACACGTCACACACACACACCTGTAAACTACGCACGTCACCTGGTAATTAAGGCGATGCACTACGTAGTAATTTAAAATCATGTGTTTTTGGTTTGAAAATTTGGTCGCCTAGAAATGTTTCAGATGCTTTAATTAAATACTGCGAGTAGAATACATCCTGGCCTTTGAAATAATCGAGTATTTTTTAGATAAGTCTTTTATAAGCCCAGAAAAATAATGTATAGGCCCATGAAAACTGCTTTAAAGTTCAAAATCTCCCACTTACTAACCTATTTTCGGTTATGATTTTATTGTATAATGTGGCAAATTAAGTTATTTATAAAATGATCGAAAAACATTTAAGTATTTCTGCCTGAACATCCACAAAATAAAATAAAAGGCACTTTTTGGCCATGTTTTTTTCTTGCATAAATCAAAACAGGTGGACGGTGTGAAGCGGGAATTTAAGCCTTATCGCCATCTACTTAAGGCATGTTATTGATAGCGGCTCGATTCAAAATATTACACGACTTAGTGCATCGCCTTAAGGAATAAACATACCACTTAGCATACATTACAAGGAAACATATCATTGGTGCCCAACATGAAATATTTTATTCCTGTATATTGTTTCATCTGTTATCATGTGCTGTTTGTTTCTATAATATAAAATAAAATAATAAAATATATTATATTTATGCATTATGTAAAATTTCAACTTGAATTATGTCTGTAAAAAGCCTACGGGCATTAAAAAAAATATGTAAATAAATCATTGGCGTTCTGCCAGTATTGAAGGTGATGGTAGGTACTGTTGTTTTCCCAACTTGCATAATATTGGCCACGTGTCTTGTTTGGATAATTTAGAACCGTTTCACATTACTGTTTGACATCAAATAATATGCCGGCATCCGAATACTAAACAGGACTCGTTGAACAGTTAGTACCGTGATGTAATTTGATTAGATCATCAATTGATTTTTTTACTGTTCAAATTAGAAGTAACAGCCGAGGGGTAAGGCTCCCGACCAGCAATCTGAAGATTGCAGGTTAAAATCCCGGCGTGCGCAAGTAAATTTTATTAACATTAATTTGTGTCATTTCACCATTTATTAATTAAAAATAATATATAGTATATTTACCGCACGTTCCAGAGTGGAAGATACTTTCAGTTTCACCCCGGTGAAATGCCTAAATATATAATCCAAATGTTGCTTGAAATGGCTTTAGCCATATTTGGTGACTAGATCAAAATCCTCTATAGTTTAGGGATTATTTGGAAACACAAAATTTCCCTCTACTGGAAAGCCGCATTATTGATTGAGCATAGCGAAGTCCTGTTTTAACTCAACGGTTTGGCATTTCATCTGTCTATAAATTTGGTTGTGCCTTCCATTTCCCTTTTGGAAAATCTGCAGCATCCACTTTATTATTCATGCAAGACTTTCTTTGACTAGATGGATAACTTTGACTAGGTGACTAACTTTGACTATGGTTCAATAAAGGTTCTTTTTTCAAATTAATTTCGCAATCCCATTTCTTTCAATATTATGGCACCTATCTGCCGGAAGAAAGTTTGAAAAAAATAATTATCACTAAGATACGTCTAGTTGAAAAAAATATGCAATTCCTTATTTAAAAAGTTAAAAAAATACAAGGTTTGTAATTAGGTAAGTAGGTACTTACAAATCTTATGATTCTAGAGAAAAATTTGTTTTGTTAAAATATAACAAAATTAGAAATGTCTTTTCAGGAATTGAATTCTACTGTTCACAGAACTACTACTTTTCATGTTAGACTGGATGCTGTGGAAATGAAATCCCTGACACATATTTATGGTAAAACCGAAAAGAATGCATGACTGATGTACGCGTGATGAGTAAGATTAAGAAAGTGACGCTCAGATGGTTTGGGCATGTTGAGCGTATGAACATAATGTGTGTAAGGAGAATATATGACGCAAATGTGAGTGGCAGAAAAAGTCGGAGACGCCAGAGGAAGACATGGCATGATCAAGTGAACCAAATACTTGAGTCGGGAAATGTCAAGAGTCGGAATAATAGAAGAATATATATTTGACCATGTATGAATTTGAATGAGGCAAGGAGTGTGTGCCAAGACCGAGTTGTTTGACGGTCCGTCCTCTCTGCCTACCCCTGCGGGAAACGTCGTAATGCTTAGTTAGTTAGTAACATTTATGTCAGGGTAACAAAACTAAAATATTGATATTTTATCAATAAAGGTTTAATTGAATTTGTAACATTTTTACAATAATTGTATCGCTAGTGTGAAGGGCTGTGTAAATATATATCCTTTACTGTAAATTCAATGTATGTACTACACTTTCATTGGTTTCATTATCAGTTTCATATCAGATGCGAGATTAGCTACATATCGCAAATACTTTGTTGGTTTTATCAAAGATTTCAGTAATTCTATTTTATTAGTGGTAATAACTTGAGCGTCGGAACCAAATTGCAATAAAAATTCTCGTGCGGCATGCTTTCAGTAGGTAAGCAGTATATTATAATTTATTACCTGATCGAAATGCTGAATTCAAGTGTAATTTTCAGATCATGCGTTATAATATCGTTATCTTATTGATTACCTGTAAGAAAGTATAATGTGGCTATGTCAACCAATGGCAACTGGTTAACGGAACACCTCACGCGTTATTTTTATCGCTTCTTTTCAATCAGTAATATCAACCACATCTTATTGAAACCTATCCATCAAAAGTTAATTCTTCACAATCCATTCGCCATTTCATGCGTTTCTCGTGGATATGTTTCATAACTACGCATAATCTCTGAACTGTGAAATGAGATAGGGGGTTTTAGTTAAAGCTAATGCAATGTATTTTTTAACAGTAACAATGTGGTATATTTAAAATTAACTTGCGAGTTGTAAAACAATGAAACAATCATTGATGAAAGACCATCTTCTAAAATCTGACTGTTGCTTTAAATTACTTAAGTCGTGTTTTGGTACCAGACCTGAAAAGCCAGGAACTTCCCTTACTTGCTTCTATCAGTTTCTCAACATACCCTGATTGGGAATGTCACCGTCCCGCTCACTCCAGACAATTGGGAGAAGTTGGAACTTTTGTGAGGTATTGACACAAACTTTAAAAATAACTCTTTTTGCAACCCATTACAAATCTCTTCGTTTTAGCATCCTTCGTTTCCTAGTGGCCTAACACTACAAAATTCTCTTAAAGACCAACGTACTCGTATTTTTCAACCCCTTCATAAAACTAAACACCTTCATCTCTCACAACCAACAAACCCGAGCTTTCCTATACAAAATAGGATATGACGAGATGAGATTGATTTATTCTCTTGCATGTTTTCCGTTTCCAAGGGCAGGACTGGGTGGGTATTAATGGGAGAAATTCAGCATCCTTGGTTCAGGACACGTGGTCCTTTTTTATAATCTGCGCAGGCGCACGGGTGAGACGGCTTCTTCGATCGTTTGTCCACCCCTCCAACTCCCCCGCAGGGGAATAAATCTCACCCCATTGTATTTGTAAAGGGTGTTTAGAAATAAAAGTATCAATTTTTTATAATATATTCAGTGTTTTTTTTTTGTTGTAATTTAAATTAAACTAATTTTAAGTTAATTCTATTGTATTACATAATAACTGATCTATTATTGAAAAAAAATGGTTTTAGCAATTCTTCCTTCTATACCTTTTTATGAGATCGCTTTTCGAAGTCCGTGGAGCAAACGAAATCGCATCTGGTCTGTCGTAATAATTATTAAATTGCTGTTTCAAAGCTACATTATTGAAATTGCTTCCTGAAATTGAACAGAAAAACTATTATGATTTAAGATTTTCACGGCTAAAAGTATTTTTGTTGTTTGTTTTTGGGGTGTTATGCCGTGTTGCGCTAACTCCTTCTTTAGCCAACGTTTTGGACAGCATTGCAGTCTATCATCAGGGCAGATGTGTAATTTATTATGTCAAATAACACATCTGCCCTGATGATGGACACTGCAATGCTATCCGAAACGTTGGCTAAAGAAGGAGTTAGCGCAACACGGCATAACACCCCAATAACAAACAACAAAAAAATAAAAACTATTGCAAAATTTACGACGCCAGAGCTCACCGTTTGATAGTTTTTTTTGTTGCTTCAGATTTCAGAACAAAAATACCTCTTTTCATGCCATGCCCGTTTGCGAAGTCTGTAAATACAAAAAAACCTTTCAAAGTACCTGTACCCATTGATATGTGTTATTTTAAAGTCTTATAAAACGAAATATTTAAATTTTTTTGTGCATCACCTACCAAACACCCTGTTCAGTTTTTGCCAGATCAGCCTCTAACAGCTGCCTCTAGAACCCTCCTTGAACAGTGCCAGAGGTGGCTCCCCGCTATACATCACGTGGCCTGGCTGCTAACTACACAGCTGCAGGGGCGACCTCCGTTACACCTTGGCGACACGTGGAAGAATTGCCAAGAGCAGAGTAAAGAAAACACTTTAGAAAATGGCCGCACTGGGAGCATTATTTCCAATATCGGATTAAAGGAAGGTGTTGAGGTTAAACTGAAGGAAAAGTGTGATACAAAGGATTAGAGTTGAATTTATATGATGTGTTTGTCATAATTTTAGTTTTCTTTCGAGCAACGTTGCAGATATGACTAATGTCTTGTATTTTTGACAAAATTTAATGTATTCTTTTACATTTTATAGATTTATTTTTTATAATATTGATTACATTTTAAGATTTTGACTGTCCAACTAGGAAGGATTCCCGTTTCAGAACAGTCAAATTTACAGGTTTCAAGTTATCCTAGACGAATACAGGATTTAAAACTAGCTAAAAAAAGTATGTTAAAACGAAGATGCATAAAAAAATACATAAAAAAGATACATAAAGGCGTTCGTGATTTCAAATTACATTTTTTAGTATCATTTCGGGATCAGTCCTGCCTAGATCCAACAACCATTTTGTCACTCTTGGACCGAAGGATAATTCACACAGTTTCAGCTGAGAGGGGATTTTATTATATATTTTATGACCGAGATATGAGAATATTAATCTATTTAAATAAGTCAGGCTTTATTAAATATTTACAATTATGCTTTTGTAATCGATTTTTTTAAATTATTTGCGCGCTCCTTCCAACATTCGTATTTACACATCTCCTCTTATTTATGAACGTATTACTAAAATCTCCAATGTTTCTAGAGGGATCACTACGGATTTTAGTTATTTAAATTTAAGATTAATAAAAACAGGACCTTATCATTCAAATAGTTTATGTAAAATGGTTTTAATTTTTTTATAAGACGATGTTCAACTGTAAAATTAGCGGTAGGCACCAGATTTTATTTTTCTACACAATGAATCAGTAACTTCCTGGGGATCCCTCTAGAAATATTTTAGATTTTATTAATAAATTCATCAGAAATAATTAAAATAAACCCCAAGGAAAGATCGATTTACCAGGCCTGCTAGGGCAAAGTCGACTGTAGATCCGTCCATTAGGCCGAATATTATTTTTTACATGACTTCATCATTGTAGTTAAGATTCCCACTTTTATTCTCAATTTTAGAGATTTGATAAGGCAAATTCAACCGCAAGTCTGTCTAATACACTATCGCCGCGCCTCGTATATTTTTGTGCACGGCTGCTTCACTTACGTCGTTAAGGTTTTGGATTTGTTTTAGGTTATCGTCTCGTCTTAATACATAACTGGAATTATTACATCAATAAACGCAGAGGCGTACCTATATGGAACGATGTAATAATTACATTACAGAGCGAGTAAGTGGGCGAGATGGAGAGAGAACACGAGATGAGGGGTGTAAATAAGCGATGGGGTGGAAATTCAGAGGCTTTTACGAGACCGAGATTAGAATGTTATAAATCGCCTAAGATATTTTCCCGATGATACACCAAATTAATATCCCTTTCGACACTTGATAACCCATCCTCAGATTATATATCTCTTGCTTGTCTACTTTCTTACTCTGTTATTGTGTGTAAAAATCTACCTACGTGCTTATACGTGTAATTACATATGTTTTTAAAAACATAGAACCGTAATGAAGCTTATTTACATAGATTTAGAGACAAGAGACATAGACCATGAACACATAGCGTGTCGCCAACATCGTTCATCCAAATTACCGCAAATGGCATAGGTATCTATGCATAGCGGCGCGCGCTCCGCCTTTGTTTCAACACACGCTAAGATGACTTTAATTTTTATTTGATTTGGTCGTAGGTCGGCGACAGTTTGCTTCCATGCCATATCTCCCTTTGTTTTTATTACACATGATTGGAGCGAAATATGGCCTGCATACCTAACAAATAATACTAAAAGATACAACAAAGTAAAATAACGATTTTACTCAATTTTGTAATGCTGTGTTCTGGTAAAGGAGACTGAATCATTGATAAGAACAAATTAATTAATTGACACTGCAAGACGCTCTGCAACTAATTGAATCGTAACTTTATAAAGTATGTCTTCTTATGAAATCAAATACACATAGGAAATAAGTATATAGTTTAGGCCCAAGTGCTAAAATTCCATTGTAATCTCATAAACGACGAAAGTAATCAGAAAGTGTTGTTGCTACCGAGCTCTCAGTGTCTTTTTTTTCTTCCAGCCAGAAAGTCCATAAATCTTCCCATTTCATTACTGCCCCATTAAAGTCGCTTACTTTGAACGCAATAATTAAGAAGAAACCATTTAAGGTTAAACGCAACGCTCGTTGTATTCTACGTGTTCAAAGATGGCGTTAATTAATTGATTTTGTTTAAATACCCTTTTGCAAGGTATTGCTTTACAATATTAAGACAAATCATTTGTTTGCGCCCGTATATACGCAATATGAATATGAATCAATAGTTTTGTTCGTTTAAAGACTTAATTCTTTCCAGAAAGGCATACAAATACAATATTGTACCGATGATTCAATCCAATATTGTATTTGTATGCCTTTCTGGAAAGAATTAAGTCTTTAAACGAATAAAACTATTGATTCATATTCATATTGCGTATATACGGGCGCAAACAAATGATTTGTCTTAATATTGTAAAGCAATACCTTGCAAAAGCGTATTTAAACAAAATTAATTAATTAACGCCATCTGTGAACACGTAGAATACAACGAGCGTTGCGTTTAACCTTAAGTCTTAATGCAGCAGACTAGACTCTTTATTCTGCAAATGCCAATTATCTCCTTGAAGTAAACACTCGTAATTGCAATTTGTAGTTAGTATTTATACCGTCGTTAATTATGTATAGGCTCGCAGACTCCTCTTCCGTCGTTGCGAGAAAACCTTTAATCTTAAAGCATGTAACAGAACAGAAAGAAATTATTTGACCCTTGTTAAATACCCTTGATCAAAGAGTTATGTTTGAAATTTGTTGCTTTTCATGTATATTACTTTGAAACATATTTTCTACTGGAAGCTCAAAACCTGAACTATATGATTGGTGCTGGAAAGAATAGGTTATCGAGATTAATGAATAATAAAGTTACTTTGTGCGTTAAACTTGTACACCAGTGGGACGTCAAATTTTTTTGACGTCCGAATTGTGTTTGGAACAAACAGCGGGAGTATCAGGTAAGTTTTTAGATTGTCACGGCCAAAAGCATTTTTGTTGTTTGTTTTTGGGGTGTTATGCCGTGTTGCGCTAACTCCTTCTTTAGCCGACGTTTCGGACAGCGTTGCAGTGTCCATCATCAGGGCAGATCCAGTAGATCCGAAGATGTGGCTAAAGAAGGAGTTAGCGCAACACGGCATAACACCCCAAAAACAAACAACAAAAAAAGCGGGAGTATCATTACAGCTAGTGCGCCCGGGCCGACGTTGTCCTGCCAAAGACCGCCTTCTATACAGGGTGTATCGGCACGTA
The DNA here is from genome assembly GCF_061612785.1 of Hesperophylax consimilis. Lineage (NCBI taxonomy): Eukaryota > Metazoa > Arthropoda > Insecta > Trichoptera > Limnephilidae > Hesperophylax > Hesperophylax consimilis. The sequence continues at coordinate 8,710,910 of NC_142856.1, read as the reverse complement.
CCCGACAAACTTTAACCAGCTATTCCTTAGCACATTTGGAGTAAAAAATGTTATGGGCACTTTGTTGTCCGGTAACATTTTTTTTCAATAAAAAACAAAAAAATATAAAAAAATCCACACTCCGTCACTGTCATTGACATTGTTTCTCGTGTTCAACAGCTGTTATTAGCGAGTGTGTCAAAAAACACTTCGCTCTTTCATACACACTAAATAATAATAGTTAAAAATGAGACGAATGGTGCCATATCATTTCGTTGTGATTGTAAAAGCGCGCCAAAGTAGGTACGTACGTACATTATTCAACGAAACTCGAATAAAATATTGCCAGATGGGTTTTCAAACTTTGACAAAGGATAACAGTGGTGACATGTGGTGAAAATATGAATGAAAATTTTTTTATTAAAAAAAAAATGTTACCGGACAGCAAAGTGCCCATGACATTTTTTACTCCAAATGTGCTAAGGAATAGCTGGTTAAAGTTTGTCGGGTACGTGCCGATACACCTTGTATAGGGAAGTTAGAATTTGTGGATGTATTTATTTTTGGATGAGAAATCTGAAAAAAAATTTCGCCGAATTTTTATAGATCTCGACAGTAGCTATCAGTTCCAAAACTATCCTATATTTCAAGCTGGAACCAACCATAAACATTCACAAAATTTCATTGGTTTCAGAGAATAGCAGGTATGAACACGACACGAGATTTTTATATATTAAGATATTGCAAGAAGGGTTCCGCAGGGGTCTGTCTCGGGACCTACACTGTTTAGTACACTAGTCTCTCTGATTATTGGAAAATTTTCTTCTGTTAAATACTACGCATATGTCGACGATAGTTCAAATATTTTTTTAAATGACATAACAGGCATATCTCGGGATGGTTTGTACAAGTGGACAAGAAATGATTATGGACATGAAATAAGCGAAGAAAAATACTATGTAAGTGATCATTAGTTAAATTAATAGATGTGAACCGCTAGCATTAAAAATTGATAATTCAAGGAAAAAATGTGTTACATCTCCACGTTACAGTGTCAATGCTGTCAGACTTCTGAAATAAGTACAAGATGAATTTACAAAAAATCATTAGATTAGATTGGTAGGTATGCATTCGCAAAGACTTGGTGGATAGGAAATCTCAAATCCTGCAATTGTCCTACCTACCCATTGTCCCCATCCCAAAAATGTCACCATGACCGGTTGCTGTTGCAAGATGTCAATAAAGCGACATTAAGTTTGATGATGTTCAAAATTTGGAGCTCGACAGAGCTCAGCCTTAAATAGTATCTCAGACAGGGAGCAGTGACGTATAACATTACTACAACGGTTGAATAAATTATTGTCAATAGAACATGCATGTATTATGTATATAAACCTTCCGGAATAAATTCTCTAAATGGAGGTAAAACCCTATCAAAATCTGTTGTCTAGTTTAGAAGAACTAAGGGCACAAACAGAGAGACGCGGATAGTGACTTTATTTTATACTATTTAGTGATATTCATATATCGAGTGCATCCAGAATCTGGCCGACTGGCCCCAACTGTTTACAATTTATCCTATAATACAATATGTTCCAGAAGCCCAGGTTTAAACACTGGGGAATACTGTCTGTCATGTTTAGTGGATACATTAAAAATAAATTGCCCCATATAACATTGCAATTAACATACATAGTTCTGGGACTGGTCCTTCGAGTGTGTTGCGTAGGGCTTATTCCAGCAACACTAACTAATAGTGTGCGAACACAAAGGACGCGGGTTTCAGCTTTCAGATTATCGGTGCTCAGTGCCTGAGTTCGTCGGCGGCAGTTGGTGCCTAGTTGTGGACACGTAGAACGCGGGTAGATTCTGCGCCACCTGCTCGGTAGCCTGACAGCAGCTGTCAGTTTTATCAAAATGTCGAGCTCGATTTTTTTTATTTTAGGTGAATCCTTTCTTGAAATTAAGAAATAAAACATGTGTACAGTGTGTAGAGTGTTTCTTTTACACCACACTGGCGATTTGTTTGACACTACCTTCATGCTCAACAAAATAAGCGTCACTAACCGGCGTCACCGGCGAGAAGGAATTAAGAATTCACTCCGGTAAAACTTATCGGCGCCGCCACGCGCGTACACAAATCTGAACCCGCCTTCACTATGTGCGGTCTCACACGTTTACATACAAACATTCTCGTCGGCTCGCCTGCGCCGGTCGGCCGCTTACGCGCCGACTAATCAGAAAACCGGAACCCGCGTCCTTTGTGTTCGTACACATAGGATGGAGTCGCAGTTTCGCCACAACAATATAATTCATATTATATTGGTTTGATATATATCCGAAGAAATTACGAAGAGACTCATCGATCAAATTTTCCTAATCGGTATATCATTGGAATAAATCTATATGTTTAATTTTATTGATAATTGTTCAAGTTGTGTGTCAAATAATTATAATACCTAATTAATATATTTACAATTGTCTGACAACGCCTACTGATTATATCTGGAAATTGTTTAATTAGATAATTTCACCGTGTTAATGTCGGTACACCTTCTTTTCTCCGAGACAAGGACATATTTAAAATTTAATCATTATTATCTATTTGGTGACAATTGGGTTAATGCCAAATACAGGAGACAATAGCAATAAGGTTATTATGTCAATGCATTGATGTCGATTTGTGATTCAATAGAATATCCGTTTGTTCTTAATTATATCGATTAGCACTAGGAACCAAAATATTTATAAACTATTGCGCAATCAAAAGTGCAACCATAGAACATAGCCATTAATCACAAATACAGCTATGCTTTGAACCCTACAATAAACACATAGATTTTATATCCACTTCCAACAATCCTTTAAAGGGGGTCACAGATTACGCTATAATTTCAAAAACCTGACACACCTAAAAAATTATGTGTTATAAGAGTGGGCGTGGCGACGATATGCGCTATGATCTGCTAGCCAGCCTATATTTGAAAATTATGCGACCCCCTCATTATACAACAGGAGAAGGGGTCGGAACAATTTTTGGAGCGCCGTAATTATGTGGCTGTCATCTGTCAAAGTGACAGATCCCATACAAAGAAATGATATTCCGCAGCAGTTCCCCAATTGATCTGACCCCCTTTCTTGAGTAAGATTATAGCGTAGTGTATCACCCCAACATATAATACTATGTGCCACGCCCAAATTATGCGTAATGTGTCTAAGGCTTAACTTACTTATGTTTGCTAAATACCTCATCGAATGACTTGATTTAGTTGAATCACCGAGGTTGCCTGGAAATGAACTCACATTAGGATAGCAGTTAGATATATAATTTTCTATTGAAAACTGACGTCGATTATTGTTGTAATATTATAGTTAATTGATTTGATGACTTTTTTGTGAAACTGCAAAAAACTCCCAACTGCTCCCAATCTTCTGGAACCTGTGAGACTATGGCGTCTTTAATTGGGGTATGTTGTGAGGCTGGAGGTGTGAGGAGGGAGATGGGGAAGAGGAAGGTGGGGAAGAACCTGGCTATTCAGATTACCAAATACGATCAAAGCAATTTCAAGCAATCTTTCAATTATGAATGGTGATCTTACACTAGAGTGATACTGAGAGTAAATTCCACTCTGAAACGTGCCGAAAATATACTATGTTATTTTTAGTGACTGATTTGTGAAATAACACAAAAATTAATGAAATAAAATTTACTTACGCACACCGGGATTTTAATCGGCGACCTCCAACTTACCAGTCGAGAGCCTTGCAAAATTGCTGACTATGATTTTCGATAATCGTTTCTAAGAGTTAGTTTTACTCTGGACAAATATATATTAGGAAATGCTGAGGGCCGTTAAAATTATTTTCATCTGCCAGAACGTCTAGGCCATTCCAATTCCTATAACATTATCCTTGACTTTTTACACGTGTCTAATTATTAATTTGCTTGATTAAAAAAAATAATTTTGTAAATTAATACTTTAACAATTTAAGTGCATTATATGGGCGTTCTCTCATACCCATACGTCGTAACAAGTAAAACATAAAACTGAACATAAAAATGACATTTTTAACTCAACCCTTTCAAAATACAAATAAGAACTACATGCCCACTAGTTTTAAGTTTTTTCAACAGACAACACGTAAACATCTCAATAATTGACTTGATACATACTCATTTTGATGCTATAGGTATATAATTTTAATAACTTCTTAATTTTTTACTGTATGTCTTATATTTTATACTTTTTTTTAAATATTCTACCTATTATATTTCAATCTTTTGATATTTTCGTTAAAATTATTTTTATGTATTTCACATACCATCTTAAACTATATACTCTTTATTTTCTTTAAAATTGTTTACTTTTTATATTATTTTAATTTCTTCTCTATTTCATACTTTATATATTTAATCAACCACCATAACACGGGCATGTGCCTAGCTTGGTGGTTTTAACACACCTAAAAATTGTTACAATTTCTAATCTATTCTGATTTATTAAAATCCAGTTTAAAATGTAATGGCAGGCCATTTCCTAATAAAATATTAGCACGTTCAGAATGTTTTTCATACAGTTGCGCTTATCCTGATAAATATAATGAGACATTTGTGTTTTACTGATTTTCTTATGAAATCTGTCAATTCATTTGATAAAGGCCTGCAGTCCCGTCTTTAACAAGAATACGTAATTTGACCATATGCTTTAATAAATTAGCAATATTTTGGATCATTAAGTTTTCTCCGTGTAGTTAGTTATTTTTCATTTATTGCACTTGGTCTTCCGAAACATAACGTAGATAATATTCGTCATTACTTCTACCCTATATTCTGGACAGCAATTTATTTACTTATATTGTTTTAATATTTAGTTATTACAAATTATTGATTGTTTTCTTTGTCCATATATAATACTATCTTATTACTCTTTTGGGAAAAATAATTTAGGTCGCTTCAAGAAGTGATATCATATTTAATTGGTTTATCTGTCATTACTTACTCTTAACACTCGAATTCTCAAGTAATTAGGTACTTATCTATCGATATGAAACATTGTTTTTTTTATCAAGAAAAGGTTACTACTCAGTACCGACAATTTGTAATTATTAATGATAACGGCACAATAACGAGGAAGAAAACGTATTTTACTTAATTTAAATAAATATATGTAGTTATACATATGTTTCTGTGAAAATTGGCTGTATTGATCATTTTAGTGATAAACTTCTGCCATAGGTCACCCCAAGAGGTTCGCTAAGTTTCGTGACTTAGCAGTGGTGCCCGAGTTCATCGGGTGAGGTGTGTTTAGGATGTACCTGGCGGGGAGACCTATTGACCTCTTCAACTGGCTTCAGTGTGATAGATAAATCATTCTTGCACACATTAATCCTCAGATTCCTACCCACCCCTCATTTATGTTATCTTTCCAGAACTTCTTCTCATTCCTTTCCTTAAAAAGACTCTGCACACAGCATCCCCAAAGATGATATAGAGCCTTAGGGGCGTTATTTTCTTCAGGCCCCCCTGTGTGGGATTAATGTAATTTTTAAAGCAGAATTCCAAGTACTGATATTTTGATGTCATTTTTGATGATCAATCGTAAATATTTAAAAAAATAATAATATTACGAAGGTAAATCTTGATGCAACAATATTGTAGGTAAATATTTCGTTGCCTTATTGCAGAATTAGCCTAACCGAAATTTTAGTAATTTATCAGGAGAACACTATTTAAAGTTTTTTTTTTATAAACGTTTTAAGATTGAAGCTAAGCTTGGAATTATCTAAGAACATTAGATCATTCCAAGCTTGGAATTATCTACATAAGCAGATATATCATTCCAAGATTGGAATTATCTAAGCATATTATGTAGATCATTGAATTTATCTAAACATTATTACTTATTACCTTACTTTTTACCTATTTTCTTAAATTTTACTAACATTTATACTGTTATTCTTCATGTTGTTGTACTATTATAAGTATGTCAATTATGTTAATGGCACGTGTTGTGCCGTATATGTGTAAATAAATAAATAAATAAATAAATAAACAGATTACATCATTCCAATCTTAACTTCAATCTTCGAATGTTAATGGAAAAACAAAATTCAAAAATTTGACCAACAAGATACTCCTTCATTCGACACTTCGTCGAGAATAATGTCATAAATATTTGTCAACTACATCTTAAATTTATGCTAACACAACAAAGAAACTCTCTTACAACACAATTACACCACCAGAACAATAATAAACCGACAATAAAAATTACCTAAACTGTATACTACGTCAGCTCAAAGACAATAAAATTCATCTACCTAGCTACTAAAATACTCAACCTTCTCCCTGATAACTTAAAAACCGAAATACAACTCCATTCCTTAAAAAAAATAACGCTATATCGTAGATCCTTACATCTGCAATACATCTCAATCATAATACCCATACATTCTACACTCTAACCCCTTAAACTCCATGCATACATGTCTCACATTGTTGATTAAAATTACTTCATTTAAGTTTTATATAAAATATTTATAAATCAAACAGAATCGTAAAACTTTAATTATTATGCATTTATCAGTCATCTATATCCTATAAATAAAAATGTAAATGTTCGTTTGTTCAAAATCTTAAATCTCCGTAATAGGCCAGTGCAATTAGCGATTCGCGATCGAAGTAATTCCGGTAGTCTCAATTTTTTTATATGTTATATAAACTGATCTCCCGATGTAAAATCTGAATTTCCGACCTTGGCACACCTGTGCTCGCGCCGCCATTTTGAAAAAACTGGCCGAAATCAAGCCAAAATCTAGTTTTTCCCAAATATCTCATTTCCAATGCAAATTTTGGTTAAAATACATTAATAAGTATAATAGAACATAAAATAACCTACAACTTTTGTTCAGACAAATTTCTTCTATCTCTAATAGGTACCGAGGTAGAAAGTCGTAAAGGTGCGTATATTTTTGAAAAAACAAGTTTTTTGCGCGACTAGGTTTCGTTTTTTATAAATACCTCGTTTCCAGTACAATTTTGTGAAAAATTTATTGATAATAATTTTGTAGAAAATAAAATTTCGTTAAAGAAATAGGTATATAATTTATATTTTTTATCTCTATTACGTATCCAAACTCTAATCCACCAAAACCAGGCCAAAAATTGAAACAGAGGTTAGGTATTTTAAACTTGGCATTCCTTGATTTTATTATTGTTCTAAGAACATATACGTTGACAACAATCGTCATGCCTGTGTCAGACCTAGCTATAAATATAGTAGATAGACTATTTCAGCATATCGGTCGTCATACATTCCCAATGGGAAGACCACTAAAATTGGCCAAGCCACTACATTTGTGCTCGCAGCTTGGTCTGACATGCCTATCAACGTAATCACAACATACATTTAAGATTATTAATACAATTAAGATGATAAGGTACATAAAAAAGATAAAAAATTGGTATTTTCGTGAAATTAACATTTATTGACATTCTTTTCTTTATTAGTTAAGTTGTCAGCATAACAAAAAATAAAATTAATGGTAGATCAGTTTAGACAGAAGTACGAGCACTTGACTATAGTTTCTTACTTCTGGCCCTGAATAGCTTCTTCATCTGTCTCATCACCCAAATTTGTGGCGACTGGGTCATCATATTCCTCGTCATCGTCATCAACAAAGGCTTCTACAGCATTCTCGCAGGAGTTGCCATTGCAATGAATGCAGAGTAAGGAACATTTCAAACCCGACTTTCTGCAGGTGCACTTTACAGCGCAACCTTTTTTGCATTGACATGATATGAAGTTCAGCAAGGCCTGAGGTGCAGCTTCCTTCAACATTGTTACTGGAGTAAGTAACCCAACAGCATCCTTTTTCAACCCCCATTCAGTCGAATCTTTATCGTGACCAAGCCAAGTCTGCACTTGCAAGTATGTTCTTGAAGCGTCTTGCTGGACTGCATTTTTGGTGGGTGGTAGCCTGGATAAATTGAATTTGTTCTTTTTTACTCCTTTGACAAAAATGATGTACCTTAAATTTTCCAAATTTGATTTCTCGTTGCCGCCATACAAAAGTGCGAATAGTTGTTCGGCAGCCAAAGTGATTGTTTCTGTCTTTGCTTTTGGGTCTTGAAATACACGAACAAGTTCATTCACTGAGTGGTTTTTGAGAAGAATATTACAAAATTTGTGTTTGCCTTGACCGAACGGAACTCCAGTTGTATCGCAACCACTTATGGCATGAAGGAATAAAATGTTTTCAACTATTTCAAGGTGTTTAAAACATTTGTTCGAGTACAACGCGTTAGGTGATTTATTTTTTCCAACTTTTTGGTAATATACGTTGGGAGGTGAGAGAGCTGTGAGGAGTACCAGCAGATCAATATCCTGACCAACGATTATGACTACATCATGTTGAAATGACAATGAATTTGCTGTGTTCACTATGAGAACGTCAGCATCCTCTTCAACTTGTACTGTCGTTACGTGGGATCGTGCAAATGAGGTTCTGAGTAGTGAAATAAAACGAGACTTGTTCTTCTCATTTCCCAGAAAATTTTCCTGTGGCACTTGTGGGTGCATGCTTTCAAAAAACAAAACTTCAGCAGAAGTTGTAACTCTGGCACGCCGTGCTCTTTCCACCCTTTTAGTGCTTTTCTTTTCCATAGAATCTGGGTATCCATCGAATACCACTACTGCATTGGCTCCATAATGATTTTGTACATACCTGACATATTGCTGGAAAATTACTGAAAAAGGTTGAGCACGACCCCATACCACTTTGTGCAGTAAATATCCTCCATCAATTACGTGTATTTTACTGCTTCCCAGTTCTGTATTATTTGGTAGAGGGTTGAATGATGATTAAATATAGACTTCGTTCCTTTGCGCATGCCTTCTTCTGAGAAAAGAGACAATGGTACAGGAGAGAGTTCATATTTAAAATATTTTTTAAGTTCACTTTCAGACTTTTTGGCAATACACATACGATGGAATAGCTTTAATGGATCTATTGCCATAGTCACACCCTGATTTTTGACACTGCTGGTCACCGCCGCAAGAGAAACTATCGCATCATTACATTTTATGTGTAGGTTTCCAAAGTTCTGGTTGATAACTTTAGACATAGCTAATTTCCCCATCTTTTCAGCCATGTGACAAGTGACTTTGTTATCCCCGATTGTGCCACTGCTAATAGACATAATCACGTTTATTTTAGGAAATGGTTCATGGCAAGCAAACCAATCAATGAGAGTTTGAACGTCTCGATCATCCCTCCTAATTCTTGTAGGCCTCATATCTACATGTTGCTCTGACGTTTCTGATTTGATCCCACAGAATGACTCGATACCCTCACAAATGTTATGCAGATAAACGAATCCAGCAGTCCAACGAAGGATGGAACTGTCTGTGAAGGAAACTGGAGGGGAGGAGTAGAAGGGTGGGGGGGTAGCCCCCCCATACCGAAGTGCCCTTTAGTAAATTTATAGATGTATGTATTTAAAAATGCAAACAAAAATCTAATAACGTGATAATAAACCGTGATTGATTTTCTGTGCGTACCTACCTAGATTTGTTTATTCTTTATATCGGTAAAAAAAACTATATAAACATAAAAACTGCACAGCCTTTTTTAAAATTTTATTATCTACATAATTGGTATCAATAAAATTTTCATGAAATTCCACTGGAAACGAGGTATTTATAAAAAACCAAAACTAGTCGCGCAAAAACCTTGTTTTTTCAAAAATATACGCACCTTTACGACTTTCTACCTCGGTAACTATTAGAGATAGAAGAAATTTGTTTCTTCAAAAGTTGTAGGTCATTTTATGTTCTATTATACTTGCAAAGATACTTTAGCCGAAATTTGCATTGGAAATGAGATATTTGGGAAAAACTAGATTTTGGCCCGATTTCGACCAGTTTTTTCAAAATGGCGGCGCGAGCACAGGTGCGCCAAGGTCGGAAACTCAGATTTTACATCAGGAAATCAGTTTATATAATATATAAAAAAATTGCGACTACCGGAATTACTTCGATCGCGACCCCCTTTTTGGCGCTAATTGCACTGGCCTATAAGTTCTTTGCCGATTGCTTTGAAATTTTATTTATTTATTTATTTATTACACGCCCTAGTGGGCTTTGCTTTAAAAAAAATACAAGCATTTTGTATCAGAGTAAACACACAATAAAGAAGAATGTAAACATAATGGCAAAAATGAATCCTCACGCATATAATTGAGTTTAAAAGATTCAACAAAACAAAATAGTAGAAGCGGAGAAGTTATATGGGTACATAGGTCTATTTGTGTCTAGAAGAATAAAAGCGATAGAATATACAACATTTATACTGATTAGTTTTCAAATGAAATATATCACCCAGATCAGAATATTTGTTTCCGAGATTGTGAAGTCTCGGAATCGGAGAATTTTGGTAAGCTAGTGTCCTGGTGTTATTGAAGTAAAAAGGTAAGAAATGTCGGCATGATTTTTTGGGAACATGGATATTGATATATTGAAGTAATTCGGGACAGTCAATTTTAAAATGTAGTATTCTTTGTAACAGTATTAAATCTGTGCTTATTCTTCTTTCTGAAAGTTTCAATATAGACATTTTATCCAATAGGTAATTGTAATTTATGTTTTGTATAGGAATATGCAATTTATAATTTATAAACCTTAGAAACTTCAACATAACTTCAACTTTTTTGACACAACGTTTAATTTAAATACGCGTGTGTTTTTATATACGTATATTATGTAGGTGTCACCTGTGACAGGTAAAAACAGTTTTTTTTTTTAAATAGCCCCATCCTTTGGACGTAAGCTATGAGCGCTGTTCTTTCTTCATCTGCACAAACAGACTGAACCACAGCAACTCGTGGCGGGGTACAGCTAGTTATTAATAAATCCAATCTGTAAACTTCACCCGCCATAACACGAAAAAAAATATTTTCTGTACATTTTTTTTTGCATGAAATAAAAAATTAAAATATTGTTCTCCTGAAAAATTCCTGAAATTCACTTAATTCTGCAATAAGAGGAAGATTTTTTCATTAATATTCCATACTATAGATTTACTGACATTTAAATCTATCTATGCAGGTGGCCAAAAGAAGAACTAACGAAGGAACAAATAATATCTACAATAGCGCCGCCCCGATATGCTCAAATGAGTATTTTAGACTGATCAAACTGAACAATAAACATGGTAATTTTATTTTTTCAAAAACTATTACTATTATAAAAAATTGTAACCCACAATATGGCTACGGGTCTTATTTTTTATGGTTAAAAAAATGTAAAAAAAAACTCCTGATGAAAATTTCGTTGCAAGATCTGTGCAAATTTCATGAAGCCAGAACTCACCGTTAATGAGATTTTGTCCACTTCCAGAAACAGACTATCACGATATACAAGTTGAAACGTATGCATTTCTAACGAAATTTCATATGAAAAAACGAATTCTGTCAAATTATTAATATTTTACAAAAAATATTATAATCTGTTCGCTTCAGTATTGCGTAGCCAGAGCAGATGGCTTTTTATAGTCCGTTCATTGTTTAATTTTTATTTTTCCGTGGACACTTCCGCAGTAGCGGTTAGCTACTCGGAGTCTCTGAGTACTATTTCCGTCAGTCATATTATTGTACCGAAATAACAACAGGAAAGAGAAAGTGGAATAGATGTTTCGGTTTTTACCGATTTTTTTTCAGTCGCAATAGACCGAATTGCGGTAGAGATCGGTTGAATAATTCTAAACGCTTTTTTTCAATGAACAATAATTCGTGAAGGAATTCTTTGTTATGACAGTTCTTAAGTATTCTGAATTGCCAAAATTGATATCGATTATTTGAATATTAAAGTTATTGATTGATAACTGCCTACGTTTTATTCTAGTTGGATTTTTAACCTACGAAATAACTTCCTAGAAAATTTTTCTGTTTTTTTTTTGCAATCTATTTCAATATTTAACGTTCATGAATCGTTACAGTTGTATGCAAAATTTCATAATTCCAATTCTTCCATTCTTTGCCGTTTTGCATGCTCATAAGAGTTTTTTTTAGTGTAAAACCGCATAAGAGTCCGAACAGCTCCCAACCGTCTGGAACCAGTGAGTCGATGGTATCCCCAATTGGGGTATGGTGCGAGGCTGAATAAAATGGGGATGGGAAGGAGATGGGGAAGACGAAGGTGGTGAAGTGCTTGGATATTCAGATCTGGTAAAGCTATTTCATGCAACGTTTCAATTCTGAATGATGGTCTCACACCAGGGCGATACTGAGAATACCTTCCACTCCGGAATGTACCACTGTTTATTACTTACACTTTTAACAACTTGAAATAAACCCATAAACATTGTACCTCATCTTTATCTTAATTTAGTTACATACATTTTTTTCGACATAAGTAGATATATATATATATATATATATGCATATGAAAAATAATTTTTTTGGATTTTCAACATTGTATTACTTAAACAGGATCTCTTTTCGTTTTGTTATTTGTAGGTTATGTTCTTAACTTATTTTTACTGTCCTTTGTTCTTTCTCAGTTCTAATTTCATGTTCTAGTTTATGTCTTATAATATCTCTAAATAGTATAAATCAAAGTCGCCATCCGCATCTGTCTGTTTGTGCGCTTAGTTCTTCTAAACTATGCAATTTTAAAAGGGATGTCATTATCATATAGAGAATTTATTGCGGAAGGTTTATGTATAATATAAGAAAAGTCGATGTTTTATAATAAAGTCGTAAAAAAAATGTTTTCGAGCGCTTAAATTGCTAACGCTGGAAAAACCTTATAAGAGACATACCTTCTTTCCTCCGTGGATACATTCCAATAATGTACCACTGAATTGTATATCTTAAAAACCTTATAAAAGTCCGCGCAGTTATTAAGTTATATTATGTAAAAGTCGAAAGGCGTTTATGACAAAAATAAGTACATAAATAATCAACCTTGCACCATTGGGATCCGAAGTTCTTGTGAATTTATAAAGAAATATAATAGTTTTTGTTTATAATTTAGTGCAACACTGCCTGTGAAGTATTTTTATGTAATTTTATGGTTTAATTTTAAGTTTTTTTTGTTACATACAAGTGAGATGATATTTCACAAAAATGGCGCTATATAAATTTATAGATAGACTGTTAATAAAACCTTGCCACATTTAATAGTATTACAAAAAATTGCCACCTCTGTGATAGATTGCCCGGAATTACTAGAAAGAATTCAATTTAGAGTACCCATCAGACAAACCAGACAAAATCACACATTAAACATCCCTCAATGTGACACAAACTCAAAACAAAATGCTTTTATTCACCGTGCTTCATACAATTTTAATACTTCATACCGTGAATTAGACTTATTTAACTCAGCACCCCACAATTTCAAACCTAAAATCAATAAATAATTATATTATCATTATTATTTTTTATTAATACACATACGTACATGCTACACATTACACAGACTAGATCCATCCCATACCCCTCCTTTCCGCCATCCCATCCCTATAGGCTAGTGTAACTTTTTTTCTTACATAAATATTATATATATTCACTAAATAATTAAAATACCTAAGTGAAAACCTATTATTGGTTAAATAATTAACACTTACTACACCATACCTTGTAATAATTATAACTGTTGGTTTTCTAAATAAAATAAAATAAAATATAAATATTTTGATTCAAAGAAAATCCTAATAAATATAAATCCTAAACAAATACGTTGAAACTCTTTAAAAAATATTTAGTCAAAACATTGGAAACGAATCGCCCGTCTGCCGCAAAATTACTAACCCCAAATAACATCCCCCACGCTATCAAAGGCTTTCACTTTTTACATCCCACTGCAATGCGAATACCTCCAGCGAGACGGGACATTGACCTTCCGGAAGTCTGGCAACGGAAATTGCACTGCGGAAAACGCAAGTAGGAAGGCAGGATATACTTCCTGTGTTAGAACCTCCTGCCAACTTTCAAAGTCTCCCCTAGTGAGGGTGGGGGATGAATATTTGAAAGATAAAGCTATCCAGACTTCGAAATCACTGTGTATTCCATTTTATTACTGTGTGATTTAAGTCTCTCTGCAGGCAGACGGAATGCTAATATTTGTGTTGAACTTTTATGAAGAATATATCAAAAAGCGGATGCAGCATAAATACGTACAATGGGAATAATAAAAATATGAACTGTCGGTTTGGGGAATGAGATGGCTACGATATTTGCAATCGATAATATTAGACTTCATTGTGTTCTATGGTCACACGTATTTATTGTAAGCTCTATTTTAATATTCACTTTACTCACAGATGTTTAGTTATTTATTTATTTTCGCCCTTAGTTAGAGCTTTTTCATAAAACAAGTCTTATTAAATGATATTAGTGCAAACATAATAATAATTATAATAATAACTTAGCAAAAATCAACATTAAAAGAAAACGTAGGGTATAAGTTTGGTCAAAATCAGCATAAAAAGTAAGTTACAGAATATAAAAAATAATATCAGGGAAACAAAATACTAGAAATTTGTGATAAAAATTTTAGTATGGAATAATCAAACGCCCAAACAAATTTCAGGCTTTAATGAATATCACACATCAACCCCGTGGTTATTTATACTGACAACTTTTCATTTTTAATTATTTTCTTTCAAAATTTATTTTCTATTTAAATTTGTATTTATTTTTTTTTCACATTTTTCTTTCTCCCTTTGGTATAATTACTTTAGTAAAAAAATTAAATTAATCAACAAAAATTAAAGCCATTAGTTTTGTAGAAAGTTTTATTTTCATCAGGGAGGTTGGAATATAACCTCGCGATTTACAGAACTTCCTAATCCGTAAATCGGTATTCAGTTGTTACTGTGGAGATGTTGATTAAAACTCTCGAATTTACTAACGATAAATTTATTGCGAGAATATTTTTTACACGGAACTCGCGGTGTAACGACGGTGGGGAGTAGTCAATCGTGGGGTTAGGACGCTAGATACAGAATGCATTGTGCCATTCACGATTATCAGCTACTGCTCTAGCAGTGATACCAGTGGTATAAAATACTGTCAAGGAAAAATATTTGTAATGTAAATTAAAGCAGTCCTTCTACAGTTTCTTAGAAAAGGCACTGCTTAGTTAGAAACTAACGTTGACTGGGTCATAAGGTATTCACTCCTGTATATCAGCTTATCCTCGACATACATTGTACTTTTCATTTTATCAATGTCTTTATTCATACATCAAATATCCTATTATATCATTTGGCCTAATATTTTATTTAAAAATTTTCTGTATCAAATGTATAATAATAAATAAAAATAATAAAAATGAAAATATCATGGGAATTGAATTTATTTCAAAGCCTATGTAGCCTTTGGCAAATAAGCAAAGAACGGCTTTGGAAGCCTCGTGACAACCCTTATTTACGTCATCCCCATGCAGCGGTGGTAATTTGTCACAAAGTTATCCTAGTTTACCTTGATGGGACTTTAGCATGCATGCATATTGCACCACGAAGCGAATAATTAACTTATAAAGTTACCAACTTCGTTAATGTGACTCGTAAATAAATTTATTACAAAGTTAGCTTTCCATTCTAACACCACGGGTCCCTTTGGGTTCGAACTAACAAATACAGAAAATAAAGGGTTATTAATGTACATACTTTATTTATAAAAAATATACTAGAATATATAAATTTTCTTTGTGTTTATAAAGAAATAAACCCGTAGAGATGGGTTGTTCACTGACTGGGCCTCACTTAACAATGCTGAGACCCCCATTTCACAAATGAATAATACTATTCAATATGAAGATTATAAATTGAACATTATAAAGATAATAAATTGAACAATATAAAGATAAGAAATTGAACAATATAAAGATAATAAATTGAATATTATTGTATCTCAATGTATTGCTTTTATTTAAAATAATAAAAGCAGTAATGAAAAAAAAAAAAATTATTTGCAAATATCATCAGGAGAAAATAGGACTGTATATAATTATGTGTGTAATTTAATGGTATTGTATATTGCGTACACACGTATATTCTGTTATGATACAATTTTTTGGTAATATTGAATTTTTGTTCTTTAATCCATCTTTTAATTTTGTTTCTAAAATGTTTTTTGTTTTCCTCATATTTTGAATCAAGTGAAAGATTGATGAATGCTTTTACTGTATGACATTTATCGTGTATTTTTATCCAAAGCTTGTGTTTGTTGTCGGAGTTTTTTTTAATTTTTTTTGGTATATTAATTATACATAGTTTTATTTATTTAGATGTCCGTATAAAACAATGGTGGATCATATACACAATACACGTTTTATACAAAATAAAGGAATGAAAGTACCTGTGTTCCAAAACAAATATGGTCAAAGAACTCTTGAATACATAATACCTTTATTTTTTAACAAAATGCCATATGAATTAAAAGAAAATTGCTCCATTATTAAATTCTCTTTAATATTAAAATCATGGCTACTAAGGAGTAACCTCATGTATTAAGACTGTGATTCACTGTTTTTCCCCAACACTGTTTCTGTATTTTCAACTTTAAATTTCCTTCTTTTCTTTTCCCCATAACACTGTTTCTGTATTTTCAACTTTAAAGTATAACACAATTGTTTTTTTTTTCTTTGTTTATTGTAGATATGTATGTATGTATTACTACGCTAAAGCGTTGATGATTATTTCATTTATGTATTGTACTATTATTATATGTGCAACTAATCTCCTGCTGACAAGCTACTTGCAAGTAGCTTAGCGAGTATAAATAACATTGAATGTAATTTTTGTACAAATAAATAAAAAAAAATTCAAATTTTTTTTTGTCAAATATGTAGTTTAAGGGTGTTTTTTATGTATAATTGGAGTATATCTACTAAGTCAAACATGTAGAATATTTGGTATTATACTATACAAATATTTTAGGTCGATATTGGCCATGTATACATCCTATTTTATCTATTTACATTTCGTGAAAAATATGAATATTACATTTACCACTTTAACTCTGAACGCAGTTGACGCTTTAAAAAAATTGTCCAAAGAAGCGAAGCTAGCAGTCCAGAATGGAGTGCTGGTACTTACCCTGATGTATGGCAGTGTGGCGTCCAAAAGTCCTCCGTCAATGAACAAGTAACGTTATTCGCATATTACGAAAGAAGAAAGATTAAAATACTGTCTGGTTATTCGTCATTTGTAACCTGGGAAGTGATTCTTTCTAATGAGTTAATGAAATAATGAATTTATGATTCAATGATGAATGAATGAAGCTACGAATGAATGAATGATTTAATGATGAATGAAGCAACGAATGAATAAAAAAATAAATAAACTAAAAATTAATAAAAAAATGAATGAAAGAATTAATTCATTGGTGAATTAATGAGCTAATCAATGAATGAATGGATGAATTAATGAAATAATGAATTAATTATTTAATGGTGAATGAATGACGGAATCAACGAATGAATAAAAAATAAATGAAACAATAAATAATAAATAAATTAAAAATGAATGAAAGAATTGGTTAATTGGTGAATTAATTAATTGATGCATTAAATAATGAATTAATGAATGACTTAAGCGGAATCTTAAAAGTGAAAACTAACCCACTTCCGACACTCGATCGAGCTGAAACTCAGCAGAGACGCTTGTTGTCAATGACAATGCATTCTGGCACTCATACACACACACGCATGCGGAGCATTAAGCGCTCACATTTTCCAAACAACGTACATATTTAGCAACATCATTATTTTAAATGGCAATTATAATAAACACGTGAGAATCACATCAGTGCATCTATCTGCATTATTAAATAATTAATTAGAATTTTAGGAATTTGTTTTACTCACCTACTAAGATAAAAATGCAAGATAAAAGATAATTATATGATTGCGGCTTGGACCACAATATCATAAATTAATTCTTATAAACATATCGTACTCTTTATGAAGAAGATTTACATAATAACAACATAAATCAAAGTTTCTAGCTGGATTTGGATATTTGGTTTAACACGTGTTAGAAATAAGTACAGGGTTTTCCAATAAGAGTTGTTATTTTGAATAGCCCGCTATTTCGGTAGATGTTACTTTTAAAGCTGATATTTTTTGACATTTGAAAAGTAGAAACTAATTCATTTATAAAAATGGAACGATACACGCTTCAACAACGCATTGAAATTATTAAAATTCACTTGAGTGAATCAAATGCAAATCATCTTGAGTGATGAGGCCCATTTCCACCTCGGTGGCTTCGTCAACAAGCAAAATTGTCGCATCTAGGGCTCGGAAAACCCAAGAGTTATTTTTAAAAAGCCTCTCTATCCTCAACTTGTGACTGTTTAGTGCGGTTTATGGTCCGGCGGAGTCTTTGGACCTTACTTTTTCGAAAATGAGGCTGGAGCAACAGCTACGGTGAATGGATTGCGCTATCGAGAGATGATTAATGATTTTTTATGGCCGGAATTGGATGGTATTGATCTGGACAACGTTTACTTTCAACGAAATGGCGCTATGTGCCACACAAACAACGAAACCATTGATCTTTTACGATTGAATATCAAAATAACACCTCTTATTGGAAAACCCTGTATAATTTAGCTAATCCCATTTAGTAATTTAATGAATTTAAAGAAATGAGATCTCTTAGGAATGTCTGTGATCATTTATGCGACCGTGATACGAATTATGAGAATTAAATAGAATGCAAGGTTTTGAATAAGATCCGGGGCCTGTGGGACTATATTATCTCCAATCGGGGTATTTTGTGAGGATGAAGAGAGTGGTCAATGGAAGGAGATACAGAAGAGAAAGGTTGAGAAGTATCTGCATATTCAGATCTGCAAAAAACACGGCTGAAGCCATTTGAAGCAACGTATCAATAATTCTAGTGAAATTATGAGTGTAGTCATTTTAAGAGTACCTACTCGATACACTTTAATGACCAATTCACGATTCACAAAAAGTTATTCAGCAAATACGCCGATTTCTCGCCTTCATAGTTTAGCAAATGAATATATCAATGATATCAAGGTTTTTTTAAAATTTAACACATTCGGTTTTTATTAATTATTATTTTACGAGTATGTCAAGATAATATTTTTGATAATTTCATTTACCATTATTTATAACCCTTATGTAAATATTGTAAACATTTCAATATCTCCAATTTAAAAGTCTTATGGGCGTATAAACAGAGTGAATAAAATACATTCTAAATGGTGATCTTTCACCTGGGCGCAACTGAGAGTATCTTTGCTTTGTTGGTTTTGTCATGTAGATATTAGACGGAGAAAGGAATTTAAATAATAATATGTGACGCGCAAGGGGATGACATAAATAAGGGGCATCTCGTGAACTCGTGACACAAACAAATTAAGCAAATACTGGAGTTGGGATATGCCTATAATGACCATAAGTCCCGTTTTCGGGGACCCTGTGCCGTTGTCTCAACGAAAAGCGTTCGGACGCGGAAATGCCCGAAAAATTTTCAGAAATCGGGCACCGACATCAAATTGTGAGAAAAGGAATTAAAAAAGGCATAGTAATATAAAAATGTATGGTGTTAGTAGAGTAATATATACCGATTTATTTGAAATGTGCAAAACTGTTCAAGAAAGACTTTCCATATTTGGCAACGCTGGATCAATTACACTCGGAGCTAGATAAAATTGAGTTTTCTTTGGTCACACAAAACACAACACATTTCTGTCGTCATATTTCTTCGGAGGGTACCCTATCCCTATCGTGGATCCAATTTCTAAAGATGATCCCTTTGATTTTGGGGTGGGAGGTTCAAAACCATGTTCAGACCTTTCACTCCCCCCACATCTCTACAAATGTTTTATAGTTTAAAACATATGGTCACCTTATCCACGCCATGCTTCTGAATTACCTAGGAATATAAATATATCAGAAGACACGGTAGAAAAATAGGCCAAACATGACAACCCCGTGACTTCGAAAAACATTTTTTTTAATATGAATAACGCACAATAGTTCCAATTGCTCCTAACTTGCTGCCAGTGAGACTGTGGTATCCCCAATTGCGGTATGTTGTAAAGCCGAAGGCTGTGGAGGGTGGAAGTAGATGGGAAAGCGGAAGGTGGGAGAGTGTCTGGCAATTCAGATCTGGTCACCAAATATGGCTAAGGCCATTTCAAGCAACGTTTCATTTTTCATGAATGGTGGTCTTACCAGTGCGATACTGAGAGTATCTTCAACCTATAATTAATATTTATTTTAAATTAATTTGCTTGCGCACTTCGGCTTGCTAGTCGAGAGCTTTACCCCTTGACCACGAAGACCGTACTTAAGGTGAAGTACTACGAAATATTTCAAAATCATTTGTTTTTGGTTTGAAAATTTGATCGCTTGGAAATATTTCAAATGCTTTAATTAAATACTTCGAGTAGAACACATCTTGGACTTTGAAATAATCGAAAAAAAATTATAAAAATTGGTTTTAAGTTCAAAATGTTCTACTTCGAACCTCTTTCCGTTTATGGTTTTACTGTATAATGTAGAACATTAAACTCTTTATAAAATGATCGCTAAACATTTAAATACTTATGCCTGAACGTCGCACAATAAAACAAAGCACGCTTTATGGCGGTGTTTTTTTCTTGCTTAAATCAACCGCTGGTGTTGAGCGGGAATTTAAATATTATCGCCATCTACATAAGGAGTGCTATTGTTAGCGGCTCGATTCCAAATGTTACTAGTACGAGTTTTTCAAGGATAATAGACCCCACTGATAGAAGTGGGCACCAGAAAAATAAGATCTATGAAATAATGAAATTTTATTAAGCTATGTTTTTTTTACTACGATATAGTATGAATGACTGACATTCCATCATCTATGCCTTCCTCTGCGGAGAAATTGTGTGATGGTTAATTGCCGTTACCATTAATTTACTTGATGTTATCATATATTTTTTAAAGATGTAAGATATTTTAATGGTAATATGATTTGCACAAATTAAATGGTTGGTGCATTTTCATAGTGTCAATTTGTTTGTTTATCTTCCTCTATTAATTTATTGTTTATTAATTTTCAGGATTATTCAAGTCACCGAAGTTACAGGAAAATACTACAGCATCTTAAAGGTAATTTGATTTTATTTATTAATTTATTCTTTGTTTATTTACTGGTAGATATTACCCAATCGGCTAGGATGCTTAAATATTATATTTTAATAAACGTGTAACACTCCAAACTCACGTCCAAAAAAGTCTGTTTCTTATTTTCTCTTATTTAAAAATTTAAACCGAAATTTCCTTTGAAATCATAAACTGTGTACGTAGATACTTCATACCTACCTACATAAATATAAACCTTAAATATTATATTGTATTTAAATTATACAATTTTCACAAATATCTCAATTACAATTCTTTTTTCAATGTTTCCTCAGGCAGGTCGGTACCATAATATATATACAGGGTGTCCGGAAACTCGTAGTACAAGCGGGAAACTGGTGAATCTACATCACATTTGGAGTCGATTTTGTAGTATATTTTTTTTATTATTTGAGCTTTCGTTATCGAGTAAATCGAGTTTGAAGTTGATTTTTTTAATTTTATTTTTTTTTTAATCAAATTCTTATAAATTATTACTGAAGATCAAAGTACCCAACTAAATAAAACTATTTGATGGTAAAACAAATGAAGAAACTCGGATTTGAAGCATTATTTTGAAATCACCCTTCATTTAACCCGGTGTAATCATAAAATATTTCTGCTCTGCAGGGTTAAAACATCTGTTATTCAACCCTAAATACCAGAAAAAACTTTAACCCTAAAATAGCCGAAAAATATTTTTTTTGGTTTTTTTTTTTTTGAAAATGCTCAAATCAAAAACTTTATGTTTTTTTGGGTTCCCCATGTGGTGTAGATTCTCCAGTTTCCCGCTTGTACTACGAGTTTCCGGACACCGTGTATATATTTTCAAGTGCGAGAAGAGAGTCTAAATAAATACGAAGAATTTAACAAACAATTTAACCCACAGACTTAATGCAAAACCATTGAGTTTGAAATAAAAAAAATATTTACTAATACAGAAAATACATACTGTACATTTGTAAAATGTTTTTAATGTCCAACTATGAGGAATTCTTGTTTTAGGACAGATCATAAAGTTAACAGTTTTTATTTAGCATACTTATTAAAATAATAATAATAGTAAAATAATAGGTACATATAAAACAAAGGCAAGTAACTGGTGTTTCCATCGCATAATATATAGTCCACATGATACATTGGTTTTGTTTTTTATTTCTTAAATTATTATTTATTTTTGTTTTTGTTTTTGTTTTTTGTTTATATTTGATTTTAATTTTTGAAAAATAAGAGTTTCTCTCCTTTCTAATTGATGTAGCCAAAAAGTGGTTAATTTACAAACAACGTTTTCATTTTCCAAGCATCAGGTGTGAAGTTGTACAGTTTTGGCCCTACAAATTACCAGTGTCTTTCAACGAGGGATATTTTAACAGCTATAACAGGACTTTTCTACGACCAGTTAATAAAGGAATACTGTTAATTAATTAATGTAAACAACATCTTTAAAAATTAACATAGATATTTCGAAAAGGGAAGATAGAAAATCCATTAAACTCCATCCGAATTCATTATCTTGAATCGTTTGCTCACACCCTCTCTAGCTAATCCATCAAAGGTCCCAACAATGGTATCCCACATACCTTCATACAAACACTATGGGGTGTTTAATGAATGGGGTGATTAATATCCTCATTCATTATACCTTGTGTTTTAATCAAACAAAAGTAAGCCTCTTTCCTCGTCTTTCATGGCGATTTTATTATTCTGTGCAAATTCTAAAGCCATATTTATATTCCATCCAATAAGGTAGTCCGATTAAACCATTAGTTCAGCAAATCTTTGTTTTAACCACAAAGTAAATAAACCAGAGGAGAATATTCCGATGATATAAATTCCAATGAAACGACCATTGCTTGAAAAATTCATTGCTACTGAATAAATATAAATTATATTGGAATAACTTTTTAAGGTTACCCTAAACCCTTCAATGTAAGAATATACCATTAACATTCAAGACAAAAAGGTTTGGTTATGTGAAAAATTAGTTGAAAATATTATTAACTAGCTGTACCATGCCACGCGTTGCTGTGGCTCGGTCTGTCTGCAGGTAGAGAAAAAAATAGTGCACGTTGCTTTCACATCCAACAGATGGCGTTTTTTTTTTAAATAGCCTGTTTTTACCTTTCACATGTGACATCTATATAATATAGGTATATTAAAACATACGCGTATTCAATTGGTGCAGAACGTTCGGGGATTTAAGATTTTGAACGAACGAACAGTTACATTTTTATTTAAATGGATATTGCTAATTTTGAATTTCAATTATGAGATCGACAAAAATGATTAAGTCCCATTGGCCGAGTTGATTGAGGCGTTGTCCCTGTAAGAAAAGATCCTGAGTTCGATGCTCAGTTGAGACCGCTATCTTTTTGATTTTTCTGTTTCATATTTCGTTTATCTTCTTCTTCAATGATGATATTTGGTTTTACATTCCCAACCTTTATCATTATACCATTTATAATACAATTATAGCCAATATAACACTTAAATACCTTTGGTTTGTATGCCAACGTGTAATCTTATGTTCCCTTTATTTTACTATTTTTATTGTACTGTATATAATGATTTACACGTTTTCCATAATATCCGCGTAAATCATTACGTAAGAGTCAATATTTTAATCAGACTCTACTTGACACCCCACGTGGTAAAGAGCCAAAAATCTAGCATTATTTAATATATGTATGTCCATCATCGATCCATTCTTTTATCTGTAGACTTACAAACATAGTGTTAATGCCACCTTAGATGGAGTCAGGCTCGGAAGCTTATATCATTGTCGAATTCTATGTAACATGTACCTACTCAAACCATTATTATTTATCACGTGACATCTTGGTAATAAGCTGGCTTCACACGGCAAAAGGTTTTCTTTAGTTCATGTCTATCCTTATTTAGGTCTGTAGTTTAGACATATTCATATTTGATTTATTTGGTGTCAATGTCTGTAAAATGGCGCATAGTCTTGTGCCACATGCATGTGCAAAAGCAATGAAATATACGAATCGCGTGGCTATTGGCAATATCTTCCCTGTTTCCACTGATGTATGGATTCCATGTTATCTTAGAACATAAAATGTTCGTCTCCAGACAAATACAGCAACATACATTTCTTGTTGTATCTTATCCATGTTTTTCTTTTTTCTTTCTGTACTTGTTTTCTATTGTTGTTTGTTCCACTTAACGTGTCATTATTTTAATTTTTATGCTGTATTGAATGTGAAACTTACATTTGATATCAAAATACCGTTGTAAAATTGTACCTACTACCTCCTACATATGAATTGTAAGTTCCTCCTGCCCTAAAATGAGTTCTGTAACTCATCGAGATTGCTCTAGCAAGAAATGAACACAATAAAAATAAAAATAAATAAAAAATACGTGAATGTGATAACAAAGAATGAATTCCACTGTGAAATGCCCCGGGGTTTAGGTTAAAATTGCCATCCCTGAAGCAGACTTAGAAAGATTTATTGCCGTTTAGTCATCAGTGAATCTTTGAGTTACTTTCTAATTTCTGACCCCTGATAGATGTCAAATTTGTCCCATGACATTGAAAGATTTTTGTATAGCTTTAAATAGAAGGCAATTTTAACTATGCACGTCTTACGAAATAACAAATTAATAATGTACTGTTCTTCTTACAAGTCATTGTAAAGATGACGACTATTAGTTATCGGTCAGTGTCAGAGTTGGCATCGCGTTTGGGTTCCATCCAGGTGTCGTGGGTTCAATTCCTCGGCCTTCAAAGTCCTCCATCTCAACACAAGCAACATTTCCGCTTACTGTGGTGGTAGTAGGAAATTTTCCAATATTGTTAATTACACATTAAAAAAGTATTGAAAAAAGTTTCTGGCACATTTTCTAGCCAGTGCAAATATACTATACGAGCTGGTAATAAATGCAAACATTGCTCATACAAAACAATTATATAATTATATTATATAGGTACTATTTTATAATTAATTAGTTTCTATATCTGCACAGATAGATTAAGCCACAGCGACGCATGGCGGGGTACAGCTAGTTGTTAAATAAAAATACATTGCTAATTTATTAAGAATCTCTTCAAATTATTCGGAAATCCGTTTAAAACTGAATTGCAGGCCATTAACGAATTAATTGGTAGGCATCCTGATAAACTTTTAGTAAAATACCCATGTTTTGTCACGATGTTAGAACATCTGTTCATAAAAATCCTCCTGTAGTCCCATTTTTAACCTACTTTTTAAACCGATATTAACCGATTTTTTAATAAATGAGCAATACTCATTTTTCTCCGTGGTGGAGACAAAAAATACGTCGAATGTCGAAAGCTTTAAAATACGTCTCCCATTGTAAACAGAGCATCATTCATTGGCTGAAGAAATAAGATGAAAGAGCATTTTGCTTCCAATTTCAACACTACACAATGCCGATTTTTCGGAAAAATAAGCACAAGTCTATAGATGTAATTGCTGTATCTACAATATTTGATTGACTGTTTAATTTCATACGATTGGACAGGCGCCTATTAAATTTATAACAAGTGTTGCCATAAAACAAACAGACTGTATTAACATTCATAGTGTGTGAGTGTTGTTGCACAATAAGTCAGTACAGAGTTTTCTAATGTTTACACGTACAACAGGGGACCGGTAAGTGTTCGCCATTGAGCTCATTATGTGCCTTACCGTTACCTCTGCTTGATGGCATAGTCCTAGATAGATCAAGCGATAGAAAGATATATGGTCATGATGATTGGTATTTACTGTGTTGTAGATACGGAGACGGTGTTCAAATCTAAGACTCCCGTAAGCGCTCAGGAGGTGGATTCCTTTTCTTTGTCCTTGGCTAGGGACGTGTCCTTAACCTATCTCCCTCATTTTGGCTTTGGCGTAGACTGGAGCGAGTGAGACATCTGACTCGCTCTGTTTTGTGCTGCTGAAATGAAGGGGACGGGTATATTTTGGAACATATCCTTAGATCAGGATAAAGAACTGGAATCCACCTCCATGCCGTAGTTACGGTGTGATATCTTCCATGTCAGGGTTATGTCCAGACCGTCTAAGAATACATTCATCTCATACTTGTCGAAATAATCGTCCAGTACATGATCCAACATGCCCCGGGCACCGGGTCTATCAAAACCAACGTTATTCCTTTGACAGTGGCGCAGGCCCTTTTAGAACTCATAAAGCTTGCTATTTTGATACTTTACAGCTCCCATAAGCGGGCCATGGGCTTTGATTTGTATTTATCCCATCGTTCGTCTAATCATTTAGACAGTACCCCAGCCCCTATAATCAAGTTCACCATGGTCATCGTTTTTTTGGCTTATTGTGCTATATTTCACGTTTCATCTTATTCGTTCAATAACAGTCCAGTTCTTTTTAAAAACGTTGAAACAGAATTGTACATAAATTGTTTAGCTTAGTGGCCACACGTTGAATATTGGCAATTACCAACAAAAACTACAAGTACCTACAACTACACATATGAAGTACTACAATTATCAAGTTCCATAGATTAACTTGAAATGATCACTCTTAAAACAATAATTGATTAAAACCGAAACATCGGTGTTTCGGAAGAAGTTGCTTATTCCTATTGCTAGTACATCAACATACAAAGGTAATAATTCACGGAGAAATAGGTTCTCTCTCAGTAAGCGTATCACGTAAATGCTCACTATTCGCAGTAGCTACTTGGTACCTTCATAATACATATTGAGAGTACTTACCCATTTAGAAACCAGTCTAGACTCCCGTAGAAACGAATCAATTCAGGGTTGCCAGGTGAATGAAATGAAATAACACTTTAAGGTTTTAATCATTGTCTGTTAAGTACTTACTTAAATTGTAATTTAACGCGGCATGTTATATATTAAAAGGGAATAAGTCAGCGTCTATCCGCCAGGCTACCAAACTTCATAAATGGTTTCGATTTATAATAAATAATTCTTTTTTTTAGTTTGTTGGGAAAACAAACAGTTTTAAAATTTTATATCAATAATTACATTTTACATGTTGCATTAAGCAGTGAAGTTTCCACATAAAATTCATGTTACATACAGAAAAACATAAATAGATATAAAAACACCTTAATGAAAATAACTGAAATATTTTAGATATCTTATACACCTTAATAAAAATAACTGAGATATCTTATACAAATTAATAAAAATAACTGAGATATCTAAGATATCTTATGCACCTTAATAAAAACAACTGAGATATCTTAGAAATCTTATACACCTTAATAAAAATAACTGAGATATCTTAGATATCTTATACACCTTAATAAAAATAACTGAGATATCTTAGATATCTTTTACAAATTAATAAAAATAACTGAGATATCTTAGATATCTTATACACCTTAGTAAAAATAACTGAGATATCTTAGATATAATTATAATAGGTAGGCGTAAACGAGACAAAGGACATCGCTCACATAAAAATATGAAAACTAAGATTATTTCTCTCGTGATATCATTCACCCGATAGAACTGGAACCGATATGAATAGGACATCCTGTAAACTTCCTAACTTTATTATTTTACAAATATTGTATACATTTGCTGTCCCTCTTCCGCTAGTGACAATAAGTAGGCTTGAACAAGACAAAGTGCCGTTCGTCGCAAGTGGAAGCGTATACTGATGCACAAATACGTCCAATGATAAGCTTTTTTATTGCAGCCATCTCTCGCTGCGTTACCTATATGTATTACGACTAAACATGCTAATATTCAATTTGAATTTTTCCTACTTTCACAATAAAACTTGTAATTTTTATAGCTCTTTTAATAATGGAGACAAAGAATTGAACCCGCGATGCCAATACGACAAATCTGTTCATTAGATCACTCCCATATCGCTAAACGAACTGGCAGGTACTAAAGAATAAATATTTATAAATATGTTTAGAATCATCTACCAGTCACCCTGTATACAGGAAGTAAAATGCGCTAATTTCGGGAGGTGATTCTACTTTATGAAAGAAGTAAAAAAGATAAATGACTTTTTTTGATATTCCAATGTTTATTTTCCCATGCTAACAGTTCAACTTCTTAACCTAAAAACTACCTTAAAACATTGGAATTTCGAAAAAAATTATTGCTTATTTTTTACTTGTAATATTATGTATAATCACGCCCCGATGTTACCCTATATATTTGGCGGCACCTTCATAATTAATAGTATTTACTCAACTGATTGCGCAACAATGTATGCAGCGCCCGTAACGAACGATCCTAAACAATTTTTCTAATACGGTCTTGCATATTATTTCGTTGAATATTGGAATGTTATTGTTACAAATACATAGTCGACTTGCAACACTGAACTGCAAAAAATCTCTCTTTTGTTAGGCATTTAGACCTTCGTCGGGTGCCTTGTTTTAAACAATGTTCCAATGAGACCATCCTTATTATTGGCAAATTATTTTTCTAGTAAATATCACGAAAATGATTTACCTACTTTTTATTCGAATAGCCCCCAATCTTAATTTTCTCCTTTTCTATGGAAATCTATTCAAATTACAAACGGGAATCTTTCTCTGGTAACCATGAAAATGGCGGCCTATGATCAGCTGTTCAAAGACCCTACACATTTATACAATTGGCGTGAACAGCGAACACGCGTTGCGCGCTCATTTATTACAAACTTGTATGGAGCCTGTACGTGAGGTGAATCTATATTATATAGAGGGGTAGCACACTCAGATATAGGAATAAATTTAATAAAGCAAAACTATGTCGAGACGGAAAGAGTTAGCATTCGAATAAATATTTTGTCTATGGAACATTTTATCTCTACAATTTAACTTGCGGAATAGTTTTTCTAATCAAAAGAACTGAAAATTTTGGAACAAACAATATGGCGTCTTGCCTTATTTTTGAATGCATCTCCTTGAATTTCACTTTTAAGTGAATTAACCTACTTTCCAACATCCGATCGAGCTGAAACTTGCCAGATAGACTCGTTGTCAAAGACACTGCATTTCATTGATTGGTGGCAATCATGTATAAAAAATTACGCATTTTTCTGAAATCGGGTGACCTTACAGCAGTAAATACCCAACTATACAGTAACTACCCAATTTGAAATTGTCTCAGTTTTTAGCGCAGTTGACTCCAGTCCCTGGGGAGGAAGGTTCAATCCTCAGTCAAACCAAAAAATATGTATTTTTAAGCATGTACAGGTTTTCCAATAAGAGGTGTTATTTTGATATTCAATCGTAAAAGATCAATGGTTTCGTTGCTTGTGTGGCACGTAGCGCCGTCTTGTTGAAAGCAAACGTTGTCCAGATCAATACCATCCGATTTCGGCCATAAGAAATCATTAATCATCTCTCGATAGCGCAATCTATTCACCGTAACTGTTGCTCCAGCCTCATTTTCAAAAAAGTAAGGTCCAATGACTCCGCCGGACCATAAACCGCAACTAACAGTCCTACGTTGAGAAAAGAGAGACTTTTCAACAATAACTCTTGGGTTTTCCGAGCTCCAGATGCGACAATTTTGCTTGTTGACGAAGCCACCGAGGTGGAAATGGGCCTCATCACTGAAGATGATTTGCATTTGATTCACTCAAGTGAATTTTAATAATTTCAATGCATTGTTGAAGCGTGTATCGTTCCATTTTTATTAATGGCGTAGTTTCTACTTGTTAAATGTCAAAAAATGACAGCTTCAAAAGTAACATCTACCGAAATTGCGGGCTATTCAAAATAACACATCTTATTGGAAAACCCTGTACATCTATCTATCTATTAATAAAAGTAGATGTACCTATTTTAGTAAAAAAAATATATTTTTTTACGTGTAGATTATAATGGATATTTTTTCTATTGCATAACTCATGATGAAAATGATTTTTCTAGCTGAAATTAGCTGCGTTGATCTAAAAATAACAACTACGAAAGAGTGAGCAAATTTTATTAAGCCAGAACTTACCATTTGAGAGCTTTTAGCTGACAGTTGAAAGTCAAGACAAAATCACAATTTTCTCAAATTTGAGAATAGGTGTATTTCTGGTACCTATTTATTGATACGATTTTTGATCGAATAATGAAAACAATGTGTATTTATAATAATTTTACTGTGTACGTGATCAGCACAATGTCAATTTAAACATTTAGTGTGCGATTAAAAGGTTTTCTATCTCTTTCCTGCGATCTGAAAGTGGAAAAAAACTAGGAAAAATAGGAATTCTGAGAAAGCATTAACTTATGATGTTAAAATAAAAGATACAATCTTTATTAGATTACAAAAATATTTATTGATTACTTACGAGTGACAGATGTACGTGTAGAGGTTTGTAGACGAACGACAAAAAGTGAGATATCGCAATCACAGTTGACCTGAACACAGTACTTACACAGATGCATTGTTTGCGTACAGCATATTTGAACTATGACATTAAAAAATAAATTCGAAAAAAAGTTCCCAATATTGGTAAAAAGATAACAATGTAAAAACTTTTCCTCTTTTCAAATTCCGTGATAATCGTTTCAATCAATTTTTTTAAAGAAATTTATGTAGATATCATTTTCGTTGTTGTTTAGAAAATAACCGTTTGAATGATTTCAAATTCAGAACGCTCTTCTGTTTTGTTTTCGTCTGGTTGACTGCGAATTGCCATTAATTTAAATACGGTTCTATAACTGTAAAAAACGCGTTCTACGCTATAAATTATAACGCTTCAATTTTCGCACTCAAGCTGCAGGTAAGTAGGTACTTAATGGAACCTTGATTGTGTACACAATAAAAAAATATATTTTTCTTAAAATATTTTGCTAATAAATAGGTTTTGCAATCGTAAAAAAATTAAGTTGGTCAAATATGCTACGCAGAACAAACAAAAGGCGTCAAAAAAAAGAAGAATTAAGTAGATAATTACAAATTTTATTTAATAGCTGTACCCTGCCTTGCGTTGCTGTTGCTCAGTCTGTATGTGCAGATAGAGAAAAAATAGCGTGTGCTAGAACCCAAGGGCGTTTATAATATAATTCTCCTGGCGCCATTTGACAAAGGGTTTCTGCTGCTGATGATGTGAAAACCCAGAACAGGCTGCAATGTTAGCATTAGGCAAGTCTCAACTTTTCCAGAAAATACTTTCTGGCTGTGATGTGTTGAATATTCATAAAGCCGGCAAAGCTGCGAGCAAAATTTTTAATTTGGACGGAGGGTGTCACACTTCGGTGCCTACAAGTACCTCGCTAAGGTAATTACAGAACCCAACTAAGGTTTAAGTGATGTTCTCACTTCATAGTCAACAAAAAATAGATAACTTAGCATTTAATATATTACAGATACGAAAATACACTTTAAACGTCTGTAGCAATTTCAAAATGGTCCTGCCACTAGATTTAACCCCTATGTTGTTAGATGCGTCATATTTATAAGAGCAAGTGATGAAGTTACAACCGAACTGAATGAAATGGAATATTGGAAGTACATATATATTAACTCGCATCCCGGCATCCGTTCAAGATAGACTCGTTGTCGATGACAATGCATTCTGAGAACTTTTGATGACACCCATGCACACACTTTTTTTTCTGAAATTGGATGACATATAAAAATTTAAAGCAGTTAACATAAAAAATAAATGTTGGTATTATTCAATTAGGATTTGGCTTAGGTGTTAGCGGTGTTGTCTCTGGTCGGGTTAAGTAGGTTAGGTTAGGTTAGGTTAGATTAATGTTTTTTTTCATCGTTTCTAATGACTTTATATCACTTTTTAAAAGTGTGTTGAATTGTCACTGTGTTGAGTTATCATGGAACTGTTTTTTTGTTATCAGTCATTTAAATTCAGTTTTTAGACAACAAAAAAAGTAAGCAAATTTTTTTAAACTTTTTATTTTTAATTTTAAAATTTTTATATTTATAAAATTATATGTTTATTTATATTACTAAAATTTGAAAGCGTATTTTATCACCTTTCATAAACAATTTTCAGTTTTTGGATACGTTCGAAAATACTCCATGTATTTGGATTTTATTGAGAAGCAGAAATAGACACAAATTCTCCATCTTTCTGACAGCATCTTTATGAAATATAACAGTCAATATTCCAGATACCTGAAGATTTAAAAGTTGACCAAAATTTGTTATTTAGTTGAAATGGTTTTGTAATTCGGTCTTAGAAGTACAGGGTACCCCATGCTTGTACCTTGCTTAGGTATTCAACGGCTCGTGCCAATATTCGACTAAAACCTTTCCACCGGAACGAAGAGTACCCTTGCCAGGTGGTATACACGTTGCTCGTTCACCCAGTGCCCTAGTAAATTGTAACAAAAACTATTTCGGACATAGACATATGAATATTAGTAGACCTGCCCTAAGTGATTAAAAGCGTATTATCCCCACTCCCCATACCGGTTCCATTGAGCCGGCTGGGCTCGCATATGGCCTCAAGTGAAATTTGAAAACGTGACGTCATCATTCTTGTGCGAACTATGGTCGAGGCATCATCGGTTCATTTTACGAAATAACACGGCAAAATGTTGACTTTTGATATGAAAACTTGTAAAAATAGATGTGAAAAAGAGAATAAACCCAATTGTCGTATTACATTCCATAAGTAAGCATTATTTTACTTTATTTTAAGCTTATTCACACCGTATTATATGGATCAGTTTTAGAAACATATACTATCACATCACGATGTAGCGATTCTCAAGTGTGCTCATCGTTGTTTACTGGGGTAAGTAAATTATGAGACATTTGTAAAAGTGTCTTAACTAAATACTCTGAAACTAACTACGACTCTGAAAATAGAAGCTGCCTTACTTTGCCGAATTTGGACTTCGCAAATTAGTTCATAACGTGGCGAGTAATTTGCGCTCCCATGTAAAAATGTCTATTCATTCAAACGCAGATTTTACTTTTAAGAAGTAAATGGTGATATTATAATGCGAGATGCCTATTTACTGTCAGATTGATTTATTGACGAATCACAGTCAGCCTTACTCCCTTCGTTCTTCAACAGTTGATTTTACCCCTCGCCATTACCTTCTCGTCTATTAATTCCTATGTCTGTGATTTCGGACTTTTTTATTCAGAGATGGGAATCGGTCTGTCACTTCTACGAACCGCCTTCTTTTGCACAGAATCGAGCAGCTTCATCAATATTTGGGGGCTATCAAATTTAACTATTTGACTTCTTAAGATTTTACGAAGAAAAATTACCATTGCTAATTCATTAAAATCTCTTAAATTTATTGGCAGTTCCGGTTAAAAACGGGTTTTCAGGCCTTAAGAATGAACAAGTTTCCTTATAAACCTTTAGTAAATTACGAATATATTATCATGTTAAATTAAACTTTATCCAACACACTGATGACATCATTAACAATGCCAATAAAATGCTGGGACTTATAATTCGCATAGCAAAACCCTTCCACAACATAAACACTCTATATTCCCTTTACACCTCATATATTCGCCCGCACCTGGAACACTGTACACCGATCTGGACTCCTTTATACCAAGCCCATATCGAAAGAATAGAAAGAATTCAAAAAAAAATTTTAAATACATAAATTATAAACTAAACTTACACTTCTCAAATTATACCGAATCCATTAAATTTCATAATTTTAACTCCCTCCAAACACGACGTCTAATTTTTGATCAAATCCTATTATTTAAAATCCTAAATAATGGTCTGGACTCACCAGAACTTACCAATTTAATAAATTTTCATATTCCGTCTAGATCAACCCGACAATCTGATTTATTTTATCTACCCTCTTGTAGAACAAACATTCGAAAAAATTCCCCAATTCCTCGCATATGTGCACAATATAATAAAAAATTTTACAGCATTGACATTTTTGGTAATAACGTAAAGAAATATCGATATGAAGTAATGCGTACGATCGATTATTAATATGAGAGTGTGGAATGTATCGGCAGCATCTCCTATCCTCTTCCTATTTTCCTCTTCCTCTCCCCTTCCTTTAACACCAAATTAATTTTAAGAAACTAAAACTTCATTTCTAATGCACTTTAACATAAGAAACTTCTGTGGCTTGACTTCAATTAACTTGTATATTTATATCTATCACTGCATATTATATAAAAGTTGTTTGTTTCTTACAAAATAAATCATGATATCGGTCAATTTTAAATTGATTTATATATACAAAGTCTGTTAATTGATCGTGTGTTTATTTATTGCTAATTTATTAAGAATCTTTTCAAATTATTCGTAATCCGGTTAAAAACGGGAATGCAGGTCCTTAACGAATGATAAACTTTTAGTAAAATACCAATGTATTTTCACAATGTCGAGACACGTGTTCATAAAAATTCTAACATTTTCGCACTTCGTCATTATTATTATCAAGAGAAACGCAGGTGCATGAACACGGTTGCGATATATTAGGAATTTATTAAAAAGTTTATCAGGAAAGGTCTGCAATCCCGTTTTTAACCAGATTACCAATAACTTTATGAGATTTTTAAGAAATTTGCAATACTCATTTATCTGCGCGTAAAGTAAGTTGGTCACTATTGAAAAGATTCTGGTAATTACTTTACAAGAAGCTATGTTTATAGTAAGCCAGATGTATTTAGTTTTCTGTGCAGCATTTCAATGGAGTGCGTATAGTGGATAGTGATCCCATCATTGCACTGGACTATCATTAGCTTCATATAGTCTAGACAGTCCACGCAACGCACAACACCTATTATCGCAACTAGCAAATACATAATTAAGCCGTCAAAATGGCAAAATTATGTATTTGAAATCATTTCTGACTTTAATAATATATTCTGACATATTTATTGTCTAGTGCAGGCTTCGCACGCCTCTCGGAGTCAAGGTTAACCATCATTTGATCATCCCCTTTGCAGAGATCAAGCGGTCTAGCACAGTGATCGATAAAGCCCTATGTGTATACGATATTGACAAAATCCGTCATCTATGGTCAGATACCGATATTTGCGAGCACGTTCAGAATATGATTCCGACAGTCGGTAGACAAAAGCCGCTGTTTTTAGCGCGGTGTCGGATAAGCTGTCAATATGCTCGACTTTTTGGATAATGTCGTTCGTTTTGCAAAAGAACTGACTTATTAATCAATGGGGTGAACTAACGAAGCTCTTAAAATTGAAATAAATGGTATACACGATGCATAGACTTAATCAATTCATCAACGACGCGTTCTTATCTGGAGAAACCAAAGTTGTTAGTTATGACCAGAAATTTGCGCGCCATTGTAAATTGGAATGGTAATTCTTAAGCAGATCTTTTTTTCGAGGACCGAATGGTGACATTACAATGCGAGTTGCCTGTATACTGTCCGATTCATTTATTGATAAATCACTGAAAGCGGGACGGTCACGCCGCCTCCCGCGCTCCTCGCAAGTTGGTTAATTCCCCTGTCCCTGATTGGCTCATCTATTAATTTAAATGTCCATGACTTTCACGAATTTATGCCATATTCGTTCCCTGGAAATAAAGCATTAAAAATCTTTGCATTACGTTGTCGTTTCCAGCTCAATGCGTTTCCATACCAGCACAAAAAGTCTGTGCAGGATGTTCACTCAATTGAAATTAAGTACTTACCCTTGGCGTGCAGGAGACAAATAAAGGACCCACCCCTATGTAATATACAATTACTATGGAATATAATGTTTGAGGGATGTGGGCAGGAGGTAGGGGATACCACACCGTCCTCTTTTATGCCACTTTACAACGCACCCCATATTATTTTTGCCCTACAGAGATGAAATCAATAATGCATCAAGTTATTTTGATCTCATTCCGGTTATGTAAATTATTAAGTTGAACTTGAATAACGCATGGTACCTACTTGCCGCTTACACGAGCTCTGAATTAGCTTTCAAAATATGAAGTTAAATGATGATTGCGCGGAAGCAGTGACTATGACATTACCAATTTGTTGAATCCTATGTGGCTTAAGAAGTGGAAGGGAGAAGTTGAAGTTTACCTGAATATTCAGAACCCGTTACTAAACACGGCTAAAGCCATTTCAAGCCTATATTCATTTATGTGTGGCGGTATTTTATCTGCCTGTACAAAATACAACTAAATAACAATACACATGCATTCTAACGCAGCATAACTTTCATTGGTCAAATGCATTGTACATATAGTTTTGTATTAGTGATCGACGAACCGGTGGATACAATCTGTTAGCCATAAGTTGATAATATTTTGACTAGTCTGTAGTTAGTAGTAAGATTGTAAAAAAATATTATATATTTGTACAGCGCCTTTGAGGTGATTTTTCACGAAAACGGCGCTATACAAATCATCCAAATATCATTATTATTTTTACATATAAGGATAAAAATGAGTAATGCTGATTTATTGAAAATCTCTTAAAATGATTAGTCATCCTGTTAAAAACGGGACTGTAAGCTGCTTCCTGATAAAGTGTTGGCAAATTCATAATAATATCGGAACGTGTGTTTATCCACCTGCCTTTGTCTTTATGAGATATCAAGACGAAATGCAAAAATGTTTTAATATGTGTGTCCGAACACATAATGTGTTTGTACGAAGACATAATGTTTCTGTCCGAACACATAATGTATTTGTCCGAGGACATAATGTGTGTATCCGAACATATAATGTGTGTGTCCGAAGACATAATGTGTGTGTCCGAACACATAATGTGTGTGTCCGAAGACACAATGTGTGTGTCCGAACACATAATGTGTTTGTCCGAAGACATAATGTGTGTGTCCGAACACATAATGTGTTTGTCCGAAGACATAATGTGTGTGTCCGAACACATAATGTGTTTGTCCGAGGACATAATGTGTGTGTCCAAACACATAATCTGTTTGTCCGAAGACATAATGTGTGTGTCCGAACACATAATCTGTTTGTCCGAAGACATAATGTGTCCGAACACACATTATGTGTGAATTGGTATTTTACTTAAAGTTTACCAATTCATCTATAATGGCCTACAATCCCGTTTTCAACAGGATACCGAATAATTTGATGATATTTTTTAATAAATTAGCAATTACTTTTTATCATGATGTTTTCTCCCTGCAGATGTTTTTCTCTAGTTCCCTTGCGATTTGTCGTCCGATTTAAGTCAGATATTTCAACAAACATGTGACACTTCAAAGAAACAGATGTTTTCAAATATTCCACGTAATGTAAACAAATCTAAGGTTGTTCGTGTAATTCCATTCATTGTAATATTGTATCCGATAAGCGGTATTCGGAATTTTAATTAAAATGCTTCCTGTGTCGAATACACTTCGGCCATTTTTAGTTTGTCAACTGGGTAACGAAATAGCCAAACACAGGTGTTTTGAGAAGATTTCTCTTGTGTTTTTTTTTGTGACAGCAAGACAGGAAATTATATTTTACGTAAGTTTAATTTTATGTCACCGCAAACCAAAAGGAAGGACAGATATAACATAAATACAGTGGGGACGTATATGCGGGATCTTAGAAACATCGAATTCAGAATGGAAGATAATAATCTTCTCTCAGCAAGGAAGAATCTGGTTAAAAAGGGATTGCCGGCCTTACGAATTTTTTTCCTGATAAACTTTTAGTAAATTACGAATCACGTGTTCAAGAAAATGACTCATGATACATACATTATCAAGGCATAACGCCTTGCATTTTAGTCAATAGTATTTTTTCCCGTATATATCATTCACATGGGGGGTTAAATTATTGGGAGCATAAGGGAGAAAGGAGGCGGGGGAGGGTTTATTAGAAAGTTTTTGACCTTATTATTTATTTATACCTTACTATCAAATATCTCAAAAATTTTCGAAAAGGTAGCGAAAAAGCAAATACAAAATTTTATTGGAATTAATAATATATTGAGTGACCAACAATTTGGATTTCGCGCAAAAATAACCACGCAGGATGCAATCATAGATTTAACAACAAAAATATATGAAGCACTGGACAAAGGCAAAAAATCTCTTGCAATTTTCATAGACCTAAGGAAAGCCTTTGACAGCATAAGTCACAAAAAATTACTATACAAGCTTAACGAAATCGGAATTATTGATAACGCTAACACGTGGATTGAAAGTTTCCTGAACTCTAGAAATCAATATGTAAAAATAAAAAATATTCTTAGTGAACCGAGCACAAGCGACTTTGGAATACCACAAGGCACAATTTTGGGCCCTCTTCTATTCATCTTATATGTTAATAATATCTTTGAATTACCAATAACAGGAAAACTTATTTCATATGCAGATGATACTGCAATTATATTCCAAGCAAATTCACGGAATGAACTTGAAACAACTGCTAATCATGATATCAATACCTTAAAAGAATGGTTCGACAAAAATTTATTAACATTAAACATTGAAAAAACTTATTATATACTTTTTAGTATAAATAACAAAAAATACCTCCTATCGCCTTAAATATTATTAAAATTCATTCAAGAAAATGCGCCACTAAAATATTAACATGCCAAAATAATGATTGTCTATGCATAGCAAATAAAAAAGAAATAAAATATTTGGGTGTAATAATAGATAATAACCTTAAGTAGAAGACTCAAATAACCAATATTATAAATCGATTAAGAAAACTCATATACATATTTATTAATTTAAGAAATATACTTAACTTAAAAATTCTTAAAAATATATACTACGCACTAGCCCATTCAATAATACAATACGGTATCGTTGCGTGGGGAGGAGCTTACAAAACCTCAATTTTGCCACTGGAAATTACCCAAAGACTAATAATAAAAATTATTACTAGGAAACCATCAGATTATTCAA
Organism: Hesperophylax consimilis; assembly: GCF_061612785.1. NCBI lineage: Eukaryota > Metazoa > Arthropoda > Insecta > Trichoptera > Limnephilidae > Hesperophylax > Hesperophylax consimilis. The sequence goes on along the minus strand of NC_142856.1, from coordinate 8,672,024 downwards.
CCTCTCAACTTTTTCAAGACTTTCAAGTCCTACCTCTAAAAAATACATATATAAAAAATACGCTGCTTCAAATACACAAAGATTCTAAGAAGTCACACAACGCCATGGTACGCGTAGAGAGCAATAGACATAACACAGTGGGTCGCTTAAGTACGCCATTAATGCATACCAGTTTTGCATAACACTTCTACACATACAATGGAGTGATGTGGTTTAATCAATTGGAAAAGGAACTGAGATTGGAACCTGACTATAATAAATTCAAAAATAGACTAAATAATGATATCTCAAATAGTTTGGCTACCTAGAATTGCATTGGTAATTGATTAAGAATATTTAATTGACAGTTTTTTTTTTTTTTAATTTATTTTTTATTATATATATTTATAAATATTATTATTTTTTATCAATGCACGTATATATTGTGTTATAATTTTTTAACTTTTAATTTTAATTTTTAATAAACTTCTCTATGTTCCCGCCTTTACACACGAGTATTTTAACTTTCGTAAAGGTTATATATTGTATACATATATGTGTTTTTACAGTTTTTTAATCAATGTTGCAGGCTTAATTACTCATGATTATGTTACATATGTATGTATACAAAAAAACTAATAATAATATTTGCATCACATCGATAAAATACATGGTGTAAGTAATGGTTCCATGATAACTCAACACCATGACAATTTAACGCACCATTAAAAAATGATATAAAGTCTTTTTTTTGTTTCTTTATTTATAAAAATTTAAATGATTACAGTTTTTTGTTGTCTACAGCCACCATACTATTCTCATGCCCATTAAAAGTAAATTTTTATTTGAAACCGCACAAAAGTCCCAACTTCTCCCAACCATCTGGAGCCAGTGAGAGCATGGTATACCCAATTAGGGTATGTTGTGATCCAGGGTATGCTGTCATTCCTACATCCCCACATCCCTACAACCCTTCATCCTATTTTTCGGCAATTGGATATATATAAGAAATTCTAAAAGGAAGTAGGTACTATAGGATTCATATGTCTTATACTGATTTATAAATGTGGAAATTCTAACAATACAATTGTGAATGTTCTCCAAAATGCCCTGAAAAGAATCCCAGACTTGTGATGTCCCGAAAGAAACCATTCATCTGTTCTGAATGCAATTACTAATGTTATCCAAATTGACCCTGGTAATAAATTACATCTTTGCGATTTTTTCAAGGATAAAGAAACCATCATGTCACTTCGAATGCAATCAACAATGTTCTCAAAATTTGTTTTGACAGCATCGCCATTCCATTGTAAGAATATTATGTACGAAATACACAATTTGGCTGTCCTGAAACGGGAATCCTTCCCAGTTGGACAGACAAAGTTTCATTTTGTTTTGATTGTTTGTAATTTATGTATATATAAAAATAAATATATAAATATTACGGTTTGATGTATAAAGTATATCTAACTGCTTTTTGTACTTTCGTCGTACAGGTGATACGTTTAATTATACAAATGAAATATTCTGCTTTGTCGTGTGTGCATTTGCGTTATTAATCTTGACTCGTCAATTTCCACGACTAAATGACGGAAATGTTCCACAATTCACACTAGTAAAACGTATAAATAAGTGCTTACTACCCCCAATAAACATTAAACTGCATACCTGCAAAATGTGCAGTTTTTTATTGCTCCTTTAGATAGCAGTCGGTACATTTCATTATCCACCATAAATTGATTAAGGAACTCCTAAACAATAGTAATAATAAATAAACATAATTGATTGATATGAAGTCGAATAATTTATACTCGGCAAATTGCTGCAATTTCCACAACTCCGTAATCCGAATCAGTAATCAGTACGTCATACTATATGCAGGGCAGTAGAACACACGACCGTGTTTCAAATCGTCACAATTCATTAACTTCGTCCACACAGCCTCCGTAGTCGAAGGGTAAGGCTCTCGACTAGCAATCAGGAGGTCACAAGTTCAAATAATGGTGTGCGCAAGTAAATATAAATTTGATTTTTTTAAATTATTTCACAACTTATTCATTTAAAAATAACTAACTGACGTTTACCCGGCGTTGCACGACTTTTCTCTACTTTCTATAAATATAATATGCATGGAAGAAATTCTCTAAATGATAGTGAAAACTTATTTTAGTATAATATAGATATATAGTTTGAAGTTCCAGAGTTGAAGATACTCTCAGTGTCGCCCTGGTGTAAGACCGCCATTCAACGTTGCTTGAAATGGCTTTAGCCATGTTTGGTGACCAGATTTGATTAGCTAACTACTTCCCCATCTTTCTCATCCCATTTCCACTCCTTCTCCACTAACTTCAGCCTCACAACATAACTTAATTGGAGATGCCGTAGTCTCCCTGGCTCCATACTGTTGGGAGCCGTTGGGACTCTTGGACTGTATTCACATAAAAAAAGGTTTTAAAAAATCCATCCAGGTTTTTCAATATTCCATAATTTTTTTAATTCAAAAATGTTTAAATTTCTTTAAACTTTTTTTACTTGTACTAACATTTAGAATCATCTACAGAAATTAGCGCACTTCACCTCCGGAGAGACACATTGCATTTTTTTTAATTTTTTTTATTGCAGCCCTCTGCATACCTAAAGTTGAACAGTCCTGCCTGCATAATATAATGCGTTGCATTCTAGAGAAGAAAGCAGGAACGCATGTTTGGCAACGCTTGACTTCCCAGTGTGAATAATGAAAATCATAATTATAAATATTCGTAACGATTCAAAAGTGTTCCAAATCAATGGTATTGCTTGTTCATGCGTTCGTTCGTAGTTGCACGAACTGCATCGTGTTATAACTTTGTTAGTGCAAATATCATCTCAGAAATGTTTGTATGGATAATGTGTGGGTAAAAAAAAACTATCTTATGTGATAATTAATGAATATTAATAATTTGTCATTGGTGAATAATTTTTATTTTACATTGTGGCCTTTAGAAAAATTATTTCCCTCTGGGTCTACACAGATAAAAATGAGTATTGCTAATGTATTAAGAATCTCTTCAAATTGTTTATAATTCGATTTAAGACGGGATTGCAGACCTTAAAGAATGAATGAAGAAGCTTGCTGATAAACTTTTAGTAAAATATTCGGATTTTCATGAACGTGTGATAATAAAATATTTAATTTACTAAAATTTTATCAGGAAACCTCTTAATTAATTCGTTGAGGCCCACTGAAAGAAATGTTTAGGTACTATTTACTAAATTTTCAGTAATTATCTACTAAACAGTTTAGTTGCTGTGGTGACTGCCGAACTTTTAGCTACTGTTTGCTAAACAGCAGTTTATTTATGACAGCTTAACGATTCAGATATTCTAGCTAAACTAATCGGTTGAGACAGCTTTCTGTGTTTAGTTGTGTTACCTAAACTGTATTTATGACAGCTTAACGATTCAGATATTCTAGCTAAACTAATCGGTTGAGACAGCTTTGTGTTTAGTTGTGTTACCTAAACTGTATTTATGACAGCTTAACGATTCAGATATTCTAGCTAAACTAATTGGTTGAGACAGCTTTGTGTTTAGTTGTGTTACCTAAACTGTATTTATGACAGCTTAACGATTCAGATATTCTAGCTAAACTAATCAGTTGAGACAGCTTTGTGTTTAGTTGTGTTACCTAAACTAAAAATTATATAACAAAACCATATTGTAGTGTTTGGTTAGAGAAACATAACTGTTTAGATGTAGTAACCTTATTATTTAGTTAATATTACAAAATGGTTAGGTTGATTAACTAAACTTTGGTTGGAATAGCCCTACCGATATAGGTGTTTTACCTCTCTACTGCTAGCTAGCTTTAGGTACTGTAGCTTAGCTTTTTGGTTAGATTATCTATATTAAATAGGAAGTGCAGCTTTGCAGTTTAGCTGAAAACAATACAGGGTGTAAATGTAACCACCATCAACTCGAACGATTATACCCATAATGCAGAATCATGGGTTAAATACTTTGAGTTGCAGGTAGTTTATTACAACCCTTTTGAGAGATGAAACCTAAATAAATAAATATTATGTTTTGTAAGACTAGAATGTACTTATTAAAAACCTCATTCATATAAAAGTTATTTTGTTAAGAATCGTCTCTATTGTTTCCAGCTACCAGCAAAGCCTCAAAAAAGAAAACATGTTTGATCATACACACATTTATATTATCATTTTTTATTATAATTTTTTCTTAAATATAGTAAAAATTGTTTGTGTCCTGATTTGGCAAATTCTTTTCGGCGCTGCCTGTATGTGTCTAGTAATTTACCTTTAGCAGCAATTTTTTGGGTAGAAAACACACATATGGGGTGAAATACACAGCTGCGCTTTCTTTATTAAAGACTTTGGTGGTTTGAAGAGCAAATTCATAAAATCTCTTGCTTGTAATGGATCTATCTGGATTACCCTGCAATTCCTTACTTATAATAGTACTGCACAGTCTGGCAGAATTTTCCAACAGACCCTTTGACTCAAACTGCATTAAAAGTTCTTGCCCTTCATTGATTGATAGGAGATGATGTCCTAGAAAACAAAATTGCATATTGATTAAATAACTAATAACCACTTCTATAATCATCATAATATCAGTCACAGGACGGCTATTCTACGCTGCCACTACTAAAATACACATATCGGAATGTATAAAACAATTAACCTAAGTTACTTAGGTATCTGAAACCTACTAAAATTATTTAACTTACATTCGAAATTTGCTCTTCAAAAGCTTCTTGCGTTATTCTTTGTGATTTGTTTATATTTTCCAACAAGGAAATGTCATTTTCAACGAATTCATCGTGTTAATAATATTTGACGGCCGGCATAGTCCAGTGGTAACGCATTGGACTGCCATTCCGAAGGTCGCGGGTTCGAACCCGGCGTGCGCAAATAAATTTTATTTGATTGATTTGTGTTATTTCACAATTAATTAATTAAAATAATATATAGTATATTTGCGGCACGTTCCAGAGTGGAAGATACTACCAGTATCGCCCTGGTGTAAGACCACCATTCAGAATTGAAACGTTGCTCCAAATGGCTTTAGCCGTGTTTAGTGACTAGATCTGAATAGCCAGGTACTTCCCCACCTTCCTCTTTCCCTTCCCCCAATTGAGGATGCCATAGTCTCACTGGCTCCAGACGGGAGCAGTTGGGACTCTTGTGAGGTATTCACTATAAAAAAAAAAATGGGCGTTGTTTGTTTGGAATTTGAAGGTATATCTTCAATCTGAAACAAAAATCAGGTTTGTACACAAAGGCGAAAGAAGGGGTGATGGGGTCAAGCTTTGTTTTTATCCCTTTGGAATTGCTTGACCCCCCGGCAGTCGATTTATTCATTAATTACAGGAATTATTATTTTAAATACTATTATTTTTGTATCAAAATCGCGTCCGGTACAACTATTTCCAAATGGTTAGCCAAAAAAGGCCTAGGTATACAATATGTCATCATTACTGCTTTTTAAAAGCAGTAATGATGAATTAAAATTTAAAAACTTACACTTATGACAGGTGGATTAATAACATCCTTGAGCGCATTAATGTGTGCTGTAAACAGTGCCCGGTGCCCTACAGTCGGAATCAATTCTTTAATATCATCTTCAGATATTATCAGGAGTGTTTTTGAGTCTATGGCTTGTTCTGAAATAAAGAAAAAAACGACGAGAAAATACAAAAATTTTCAAATAAGAAAATAAAAAATTATTTTTCAAAGGAATGAAAATTATTCATTAAAAAAATGTATATTTATACAACAGAAGATACCGAACACCCTGTATCATGAATCAAGCGGAGATAAAATAGTTTTAATAATGAAATTATTTCATTTATATGAAAAATTCCAATGTAAACATAAACAATGGGTACACCCTGTATTTAAAAAAACATATCCCTCCCAAAAAAAATCAGAATTCAATGTTCAAAATGATATGTCCGAATTAATAATTGCAATACACATTTATTAAAATTAAACATAACCTGCTATGATTGACCATCCATCGGTACGATTTAAAAGCTAGTTTGCTTGGTTCTAGTTTCTGGCTAGGGTAAAACTGTAACTTAGAAAATACTGCAGTTTCAAACAACATTCGTTCAATACAAAATAATACTGGCAGAAACGAACAAAGAAATAAAGGCGCCCTTGAGGTGATTTTGCACAAAAACAGCGCTATACAAGTCATCCAATTATTATTTTTTTTTATATACCACTCTCTGTAACCTGTGTCATGACTCCTGACATAATCTGGTTGTAGCGTCCACACGCACTCTTTAAACTAGGTACATAATAAATACAAATCTACTAAATCTATTGCGTACTTGAGTCGTGAATAATGAAGGTGCCAGTTTCTTAATCAAAAAGAATGGATATTATCGTAAAATATATCATAGTTCCATGATCTAAATTCTAGATCAATAAAAAAATGAACAAAAAACTCACCTTTAAATGTTTCTATGTAAGCTTCCAGATTCCAAGAAATTAAATAATCCTCCACGGTGTTGTTTGCCATTATCACTAGCAACAAACGTCAATTCAAGTATGGTGCGAACTGTGGCGAACGGACAACTGCGTCGTAAATAAACAACTCGTCATCGCGGATGGCTAGCGACAACGATAAGATCTACCAAAGTTCGGGAAATTTAACTAAAGTTTTGTTGCATTAGCTCAAGTTTGTGCAAAGCAACTAATTGTTCCAACCTAAGTTTGGCTATAAGAACACAACATTTAACCAAACTAGATGTTTAGTTAAATTTAGCTAAATACTTTGGGAAGTAACACATAAACTTGAGTTACTAAAGTGAAATAGGTTTAGTAAATTACTTTAGCTTAATTAACCAAACCGATTATTTTGTTTAGGTAAGTAAGCCTTTAGTATGCTATTATTAAAGTTTGGTTGTAATAGCTCAAGCACATTTTACTAAACAACGACGGTATCTGCACATAAAGTAGTTTGGTACTAGTAGCTTAAGTTTAGGCGATGGTTACACAACTTCAATTAGCTTAACACTTTAGCTAACTCATTTTTTTCAGTGCCTGCAATTATAAATAGTTTTTAACCGGATTACCAATAATTCGAAGAGATACTTAATACATTTTTAATAAATATTTTTCTCCGTGTATTTCGTCTTTGAGGATGCTGTGTGGATGGGTTTTGAAGAGACCTATGTTATAAGAAGGAGGAAACACCGACAGAACAGTTCCACTCGAGAACGGCTCGTAGATATGACCTGTTCGTATTTTGGCATGATTCCCGACTATGCACCGGTGCCGAAGGGATCGATGACGCTAGTTCCTTGGAGCATCTTCCATTGAAATACCTGTAGAACAAGGATATCATTACCACCTGATGCCTGTGTTCTAAAGTAGTCCGTTTATTAAGATGCACACGGTTCAAAATTAACAAAGTCAGAAACACAATCTTCAAATGCAATTTAGGGAATGCAGAAGTAATGTATTAAAATTACTTTATGCACATTTTAAAACAGTTGCAATACAAAAACCGTATTTTGAGGTTAGTGACTTTTGCCTGAATGCGAACAGGTAACGATAATGCGATGTTTACCCAAAAAATTCCAAGTCAAGCTCCAAGCGCCTCAGTCCAGGGAATCGATTCTCCAATCCAGGCCGCTCGCAATCGAGGTAGAAAGTATAAACATTGCTCGAAATTCTTATTCCTGAGTCTCGTCGAAGGTACATACTCGTACTTACATACGGCAAACAATATGCAAACAATAATGTAACCTAAACAAACGCCTTGTCATTGATAGTTATTGTAGTTTGTATTGTGCTAAAACTTGCTGTATTTGTATTGTGTATATGCTAATAAAAATGTAACTTAAAATAATGTATTGCTGTATAGGAACCTATATTGAACACTTATAAGTATGCCATAGATAAAATGCGAGAAATAATTAACTAAAAATACGTCTCATACATACTATGCACAACTTAAAATATAGTATATTATGCAATATCTTTATAATACTCATACATATTAAAAAAAAACTTCAAAACTCGTTTCACTCGAACAACCACTGGTTCGACCCACTCGTTTTTCGAGTGGAATGGCTTTTGACTTTTGGCGTATGTAAGTAAGTACCTTCGACGTGACTCAGGAATAAGAATGTCGAGTAATATATGTTCTTTCGACGGCGATTGCGTGGGGCCTGGATTGGAGAATCGATACCCTGATGTGGTGAGTACAATGAGTTATCAGTTGAAATTCCCAAAATAGGTTTATCTCTACGAAAGAATTTGGCGGTAAATAAATAAAGTAAACAAAACGCACAGTAGTGACACTGGTGACACATATTATACTTTTCATATAGGAATACGTACGTCGCGTCGTGACATAACATGATATGCCTCTTCGGTCTTCTATTTAGACAGAGGTCATAAGATCAAATATCACCATTCGGAAATTTAAGAAAATGTATGTTATTTCACACATTATTGATATTAAAATTCAGGGTTTTCCAATAAGAGGTGTCATTTTAAATATCCCACTATTTCGGTAGATGTTACTTTTGAAGCTTTAATTTTTTTATATTTGACAAGTAGAAACTACGCCATTAATAAAAATGGAACAATACACGCTTCAACAATGCATTAAAATTATTAAAATTCACTTGAGTAAATCAAATGCAAATCATCTTGAGTGATTGGGCCCATTCCCACCTCGGTGGCTTCGTCAACAAGCAAAATTGTCGCATCTGGGGCTCGGAAAACCCAAGAGTTATTGTTGAAAACCCTCTTTATCCTCAACGTGTGACTGTTTGGTGCGGTTTATGGTCCGGCGGAGTCATTGGACTTTACTTTTTCGAAAATGAGGCTGGAGCAACAGTTACGGAATGGATTGCGTTATTGAGAGATAATTAATGATTTTTTATGGCCGGAATTGGATGGTATTAATCTGGACAACGTTTACTTTCAACAAGACGGCGCTACGTGCCACACAAGCAACAAAACCATTAATCTTTTACGATTGAATATCAAAATAACACCTCTTATTGAAAAATCCTGTACAAGAAAATTACTGGCGGACCATACTGCAGTATCGCCCAGGTGAAAGACCCAGTGGCGCACCCAGGATATTGCCTTCAGGGCAGAGTTAAAATAATGAAAATATGCCATGCATAATTCTATCTGAGACACTATCAAGGTTACAAACCAATATCATTAGAAACTATGTTTCCATTTAAAAAGTTAGAGGCAAAAAATATGGGAAAAATTAGTAGCAAGGTGATATTGTTAATTCTGAATTTGAAATCTGAGATTGTCAAATATGACGTATAATAAATAGGTCCCAATGGTCAAGTTGGTTAAGACACCTATCCCGATATGACATGAGATCCTGGGTTCGATCCTTAGTGGTAACCTTTATCTTTTTATTTTTCTGTGTCTTGTTCTGTTTCATGTTTCGTTTAGATTTATTAGTTATCTGTTATCTTCTTCTTCAAATATATACTACAAAAAATTGTTCCTACTATTATTGTTATTTATATTATAGAAAAGCGGATTGTTCGGACTTCTAAATAAAAGACAAAATAACAAAACGGACAATAACTGTACGGACTTTATCATCTCATATGAACACATCGGTTCCATCATAACTCAACACATTGACTATTCAACACACCTTTAAAAAGAGATATAAAGTCATTAAAAACGATGATTTTTTTTTAACCCAACCTTACCTACTTATCCCAGTTGATATTTTTTTTTTTGTTTCATCACTTTCCATGACATCTTTATATAATTTTTTAAAGATGTGATGAATTATCATTTTGATGATTTATCCGTTCACCGAACACATCATCTTCCTAGGGAAGTGTTTAGAAAAGCAATGCTACTTATCTTGTTGGTGAAAATCGTGGCTTCATATCATGTTTACCTGCTGGTTTAATAAGTAATCACTAGATAATAAGACATGTTCTCGGTAATTAGGTACTTACTAAGCTTTCTCATAACTTCTAATCTTATCTATAACTAGCTGACGTTTACCCGGCGTTGCTCGGTTTGTAAATGATTTGGAGTAAAAATTTTGAGTTTGTGAATCTAGAATAAACATAAACTTTTCTATAGTTTCTATAAATACATTGTACATTTATTATATATTTTAACTTTCCGGAAAAAATTCTCTAAATGATAGTGAAAATCCTATCAAAATCCGTTGGGTAGTTTAGAACTAAACGCACAAACAGATAGACGCGGATAGCGACTTTATATTATACTCGGGAACTTATCAATTGTTTGGGGTAAAGTTTTGAAATTATGAGGTCTTTTCAAGATATACAATTCCGTAGTACATTATTTTTATGAATTTCGTTAGGTTTACCCAGCGTTAGCAAAGTAAGCGCCCGAAAATATTTTTTACGACTTGACTTTGTTTTATACTATTTAATTAATTATAGATAGAGAAACAGAAAACATATTTGTCTTAAAAAAATGTATTGAAATTTTTTTGACTTTAAAATATCTACTATTTTTTTTTTTTTTTTTTTTTTCTTAGGTTTGTCAACAGTAATTCATATCAAAGCTCTCGAAATACAATTACATTAATTAAACTTGGTTGATACTATCACTAATTACAGACAAACACAACATTGATGAACACAACACTGTAAGTAAAGAATAATGTACATGTATGCACCTACATGCATACATGTATACACACATACATACACTTACATATACATTTCATAACAGCAACAGTAATTATTTTTTAGATCAACACGATAGGTAGCTTTAAGTCTTGTTTACGTTTGATTTGAAGGTGGCCAATGATGACATTGACAAATCAATGGAATGACTTTTATATGTCTCGTTAAAATAACGGCACATTCTCGGTAAAGGTGAGTCATACCCCAGCTTAGTTTTATATTTTTTAATATGTAAAGGAACTACTATCAATATCTTGTATCAATATCTTGTACTATCAATATCTTGTAGAAAAAATACAAGCTTTGGAACCGGGCGATACCGTGTGGTAATCCATACAGTCGAGAGCGTTTGTTACTATACTCGTAGATATTGTGGACACAGTACAAAGAAATACATAAGTTGGTTGATTCGTTTCTCTTTTGGCCGCCTGCACAGAAAACTTTTTATATTTGTACTTACTAGCTTCCCTAACATAGGTCGAGAGGATGGACCGCCAAACGACTCGGTCTTGGCACACAATCTTTCTTAATTCACATTCATACATCGTCGCATACATACTATTCCGTTATTCTTATTCTTGACATGGCCCGAATCAAATATTTGGTTCACTTAATCGTGCAAAGTCTTTTCTGACTCCTAGCTTTCCTATTTTGTTAAATTATTTCTATTATTCGTAATCCTGTTAAAAATAGGACTACAGGCCCTTAAAGAATGAATTGATAGGTTTTATAAAATGAGAGTGTATTAACGCGACGTCGAAACACGTGTTCATACAAATCATTATATGCTAAAAGGGCAAACACGTAATCCGATATATATTCGAAAAGTACAAATATTTTATTAGGAAACGGTCTGCTGTACCGTTTTTAACAGGATTTTAATAAATCACCAATACTCAATGTTCTTCTTGCATATTAGAAAACGTATTATAACGCTTTCATTGCGTTTTTTCCTGTGCATATAACATTTTCATTACGTGTACCTTTAAGAAAAAGGATGAATTTCTTCAAGTTTCATTACGTGTACCTTTTAGAAAAAGCATGAATTTCTTCGAATCGTTTTATCTATATTTACATTGTATTTTTCTTTAGAACTTACATCGCCGTTCCGCTGAAATTCAATTAAAAAAACATGTTTATTTATTTAGTAAATTAGGATTTCTTTACCTTTGCGTGCTTTTTTACATGGGTCGTTTTTTTGCCAAATACATCTCACAGTATTTCACCTATAAATACGATTTTTTTTAATTTTTTTTTTTATTATAAATTTTTAAAGATACAAGTTTTATGCAGTCCCACAAAGCTGTCACACATGACGGCTTGTCTGTAGGTTCTACAAATAATATATATAAACATTTTTAATTTTTAATACATGTATGACACAAAATTATACAATAAACAATATCACAAAATAATATATCTCAAAGTACCTACCTATAAATTGCTATCATTACTTCAGGTTTAGTTCCCACGGTAAAACTACCTAATCCCTGTTCTGTTGAATTCCGTGAATTCATCTCAAATATGTGGCAGGTCTTTATGATATAGAATATGTTCCCATGCGTCTCTGCGAATGCAGGTAGAAAAAAGTCCCAAACGTTTGGGTGTTTTATCAAAACCTTCTAGATCACAAGGCCGAGAGGCCGGGACACTAATTCAAAGCAGCCTCCTAACTTGTATGGGATTAAAAAAAAATCGTTTTAATCTTTTTTTTCAATTAATTCTTATTTATTAAAATATCTTAAAATGTTTTGACTAATTTAAAAAAATAAATAAAAATACTGTTTTTGGAGGTTTCCATACAAGTTAAAAGGCTGATTTGATTAAGTGTCTGATTTGATTAAGTATCCCGGCCTTGTGTTCTAGGAGGTTTTGGTTTTACCCGCGCTTATTTAGACTTTCTAATTCGATTTTTTTCCATATTATGGTACCTACCCACTTGAACAAAGTTTTAAAACAAATTTTCACCGAGATAGTGAAGTTCTTTTGGACAAATTGTATAATTTCTTATTTTAAATTTATATAATGTTAAGGCGATGTTTCAGGTTTAAAAATTTCATCACTTAGAAATCTTTTCTTCGCCTTAGAATCAATCGAGCATTTTTTGGTAAGTCGTTTTATAAGCCCGGAAAAATAAACTATCAAGCCTATCAGCTTTAATGTTCTAAATCTCCTACTTACGAACCCTTTTTCGGTTATGTTTTTATTTTATAATGTGGAAAATTAATATCTTTAGAAAATGATTGTAAAACATTTAAATATTTGTGCATGATATTCGCAAAATAAAATAAAATATATTTTTTTGCGATGTTTTTTTTTTCTTGCACAAGTTAAAACAGTCGGCTGGTGTCTAGGCTGGCTAAGTCCTCCATCACGATACAAGCCACATTTTCCAGTTACTGTGGTGGTAGTAGGAGATTTTCAAATAATTTCACGTTATTTGTAACCCGGGAATGCTTATCTTTGAAAAAAAAGTTTGTTGATGACTGTAGCGAAACCGGGCAGTAAATACTTGAAACTTAGTATGACAACACTAACAAAATACACTTTCTATGATTTAGTACCACGAATATAGGCGAACTCGAGTTAAAAGTTCGATTTTTTTCATTACACAAACAAAGGTCTAAAATTTCAAGACAATGTGCAAAATGCGGATATTCGCACTCTATTGTTTTTTTTCCTAATTTTATTTTTTCTAATTCATTCCAAACAAATGAACAATGATCCGCGAAAATGATTTAACATCCGCCATTACCTAATTGAAATCTTTGTCACAGAATCTTTTGTTTAATTATTCAGGTTTAGTTTACAAAATGGCTAATCGAAAGGAAAATCTTTACTACATCTCTGCGTTATCCTAATGACCTAATGACTTCCACACTTCCTGGACTAGATCTGAATTGTTGGATATCCCCTTCCGTCCTCTCTTACTTCCTAGTTGCGAACTTACACAGTAATCTTGCTTTTCTACCTTATTATTCTTTTTCAAGCTCCTTCTTACTTGTACTTACTTCACAATGTAAGCCAACTTCCTCATAAAATGTTAGTAATTCTGAATATATCATGACATAATGCGACAAAATTAATATCACTATTTGTATGAACACGTGTTCCGCTGTCCTCATAAAACATTCGCTTTTGACTGATACTGTTATATCTGCTCTTACTTTGCAGATTTAAGGGTTGGGAACTCTTTGTTAAAAAGTAAAAGGTTCTACTTATAATTTATTTACGTTATAAATAATAGGTCTGGATTTAGCTACACTGTTCATTACCCGAGTGTTGGTAATTCTCTGGTTCGAGAAGCTTGTTCTCTGTCAATCTCATCTCACAAGTAATTGTTACACTCTAACGACATCTGTCGGACTCTGGAGTAAGCTTTAAGAATAGCGCCATCTATCGCTTAGATACTCAACTTATTACCATACATCACAGATACTTTGTTAGGAACTCTTTCAATTCATTCGTTATAGGCCTGCAGTACCATTTTTTACAGAAAAGAGAATAATATGACCAGATTTAATAAATTAACAATATTTAATTTTTTTCTACATCTCACTCATCCGGAGCTTGCAGTTCTCTTGAAATCGTCAGCCCATCTCATCTGTTGCAGATCTCTAATTCTCTTTTCCAACCTTCGACGCCATCCGGTGATACGGTGATTCTATCAATCAATTGTAAGTTGCACCATATGCCAGCATAGATAATTTAGCATGGCTCTCGTGGTTTTTTCAGGTGACCATTTTCGTTACAACGTTAATAATTAATTAATTACATCTCCTTCCCTTCCACACTCCCTTCGTTTGGGGGTGGTTTTGTATCTTATGCCTTATCTGTTTTCCCGGGTAACCGTTCCGCTGTAATTCTGTCCGAAACGTTGGCTAAAGAAGGAGGTAGCGAGACACGCCATAATACCCCAAAAATGATTCACTATAAATATACTAAGACCTGTTTATATAATATATGGTGATTAATATAAAATAATACGTTAAAAATGTCAACAACGCCCTTATAATTACTACCCAGATTCAATATACGGAGAACGGCAGTATACAATTGTGATTCCGTGTTGGAGTTGTCGCAATAATACGGCAGATATTGTCTCACTGTTGGTTTGAGAAATGTCATTCTTAATGGATAACGCTGGTAGAACTTAAAACAGCCATTTTTAACGTATGATTGTGTGAGATATGGAGTTACCTAGGTAGTTGTTAAAATAATAATTATTGTTCTTAGAAATATCATAAGTTCTTACCCAATCAATCCTCGTCGGCTTAAACAGGTAAAATGCCAAGAGATTGCAAAGAAAATAATCTTTATAAACGAGTTGCTTTCTTATTTACCTAATCTGAGCTGAATACCTCCTTACGATAAGGCATTTGTTACAAACATTGTACACGACAGTTGCAAGTTAAATAAATATATAAAAGTATTAGTTATTTCTAAGCTGTTTGATAAATTTATTTATTTACGCCTATTAAGGCTTTTACATACATATATAACAATATTTAAGAAATTATACTCGTAAATAGTGCAGGAAATAACTGTTTAAAACACATATATACAAAAATATATTATTGAATTTGATACACACAGTATGTAGGTACAAAATATGAATATAAAATATCCAAAATATTTTTTTTGTTTCAGCCGACAAAATACTGTTAACGTGCAAAATACTGTAATACTGTCAATTTAAATATCTTTATCAAAATATTCCCCTACTTGATGAAAAAAATTTCAATAAGGTATGCTTATATAAAGAAATTGATGTACTAAATATATCAACAACATCGGAGTATTTGTTTCCTAGCTGTTGAATCCGTCGCATAGGAGTGTGATATTGGGACGTTGATATAGAATTGCTACAATAATATGGTAGGTACTGTCTTGTAACCGACCTGCTTGGAGTATTAAAAGAGATTACATATAATAAATCAGGGGTATCAAACATTGAATTAATGATTTTATACAAACAGGTTAAATCGGAAATGATTCTACAGTCAGATAATTGCTCGGTATTTACGTAATATAACCTTATTAAGAAAAACATAACCTCTGAAAGTCAATGAAATATAAAACCAGAAAACATATCCTCTGGAAGTACCTAAATGAAATATACAATTGAGAAAAACATAACCTCTGAAAGTAAGAATATAAAACTCAGAAAAATACTCTATAAAGTTAATCATCAATTCCGATAAAGATAATTTTTTCTGGATTTAGAATTTCATATAATATTCATCAGTCATTCATTTTTTACCGTCCGAAATAATACCCACAGTAAAAAAAGATTTTATTTAAATTCAATATGTACTGCAAGTGGAACACATTTTTGCACAAATTCGGAGAAAGCAATTTAATTCATGTATATCTTTTCATTGCAATTGCAAAAAATAAATTATCAGGGCTGTAAAATGTGATGGATATTTTCCTTGGTCAAATTGGCCAAAATAATATTTTTTTAAGGAGATGTGTGAGATGTAGGTTGGGAAATATCTGGATGTTCCTATCCAGATATATATTTTAATTATTTTTTTATTCCTTGCGAATTTTAACACGACTAATTCCATTACAAGCAATTGTTCGCTTACAAATTGCTATTTTTTACAATGGCGATACTGAGAGTATTATGTATGTGTTTTATGTTTATTGATTTATGTCTTAAATAAATGTAATAAATTTTCACAAATTGACAACTGTGCCCAGGAATTTACCGCTCGATCTCCGGGTCATTTATATAAATCAATGCTGTTTAAATTATCTTTGTAGAACTCTGAACTTTGTAGAACATCTCTACATAACATTGGAAGGCAATTAAAGCTATAAGTTAATTGGAAGATTAATAAGGCTGTTCTTTAATTTAGCCTAAGCCCTTTGCAAGTCCTTAAAAATCCTTGAATTTAAAATGAATCCAACCAGAATTCAACCAGTATTCAACCCGAATTTAACCAGAATTCAACCTGATTTCAAAGATAATTTAACCAGAATTCAACCAGTATTCAACCCGAATTTAACCAGAATTCATACAGATTTCAAAGAAAATTCAACCAGAATTCAACCAGTATTTAACCAGAATTCAACCAGTATTCAACCAGAAGTGAACTCGGTTTTTTGAAAATTCAACCAATATTATATAGTAAACCTGAATTCAGAAGAATCTCAAAGTAATGGCATCCCTAATACCAATAATTGGAATAAAATCAAGAAGTAATATCTGTTCATATTTCGTAATGGAAACATTTATTAGTGGTCAAAGTCAACGTTAAATTTATGTTAAAATAATGGGACATATTGCCTGATCATCATAGATATTTGGCTAGGGCTGCAAAAGATTCTTTTTATCGAGTTTTGAGTGGTTTTTGGTGTAGTTTTAAACACTTAAAAAGATTTACAGGTTTTCCTATCACCAATTGTATAATACTCACATAAGGATATTATATGCAATCAAATTGACAATTGAATAATCCATACACGAAGATCCTAGTGCTAAAAATGTCGCCGAAAACATATGTATTGCTGTTTTATTTAAATGTAATGTCAGCTAAAACCATGAATGGAAGAAAAAATGCCTACTTCAAAGCTCTAGGATATTAAGAATTTATTGCGATCAAAATCTGTATTTAAGACATCAATCTGATAATTTATGTGATAAAAACATCCACATATTTACAAGTAACAAAGTCCAGTGATCCATCAACTTTTTTTAAGAAAACGTGATCATTTTATTAACATATTGTTATGTTTATAGTGGGTGCATAAAAAAATTGTAAAAGATTGTTAAACTTTACACAAAACGATTCATTGTTATATTGTTACGACATTTTTCCTGTCGTAATTCTGATGTAGAATTCCTCATAACGAGTAGCTGTGTGTGATCATATTCTCTGAAATTATTCGGAAAATAACCTTGATGATAAATTACGCTTAGCCATATATTATAATGTCAGAGAATAAACAAATTTCAAAATCAAATTGTCGTCGAGAGAGCTAAAAATCGTATCTTTTCTTGAGAGCTTCTTTGCAAATACGTACATATAATTTAATGTTGAGCCCCCGCATCCCAAATTAATAATATGTTTCTCCTGAACACTTTATGTTTTTAAGTTTATAAAAAATATATATACGTTCTTTTGTAAGATAATATCCATACATTTGTAGAGCCGAAACGGTAATTATATGGAATTCCCTCGATAGACAAAAATCGTTTAGTATGCTCCGAAAATGAACGAAATCGCAGTGTATCTTTAAATGCAACTTGGGCATTAATTATTATCGTTTTTTTTATATTAGCGCGCTCCCTCTAATGGGTCTCAATGCATTGGAACAACACGCTGGCCCCACTTGGCCGTTGCATGCGTTGGCCGCGAAAGTTGGCCTGTCAACTCGTTTATTGTCGGTTTTCGTGCACACATCATTGATGTTGACGTTGACGTTGACGTTGTGAGCGCAAAAATCCTTTGGGATCTTGGCGCTCACCACGTTCACACGTTGGCCCGGTCTTCAATTCGCAATATTCTTTCAGCGGAGACAGTAGTGTTGATTATTGCGTGAGTGATTATTTACGTTTATGAATTACGATGATTGATTATTAACCCGTTTATTACTAGGAGACCAAATTTGGTCCCAAACATCATTGCTGTACAAATAAATTGTCGCGGCTGCGATAATTTCTACAATCTTCTAGGTTTGACGGCCTTCGTGTTCGAAGTGTATGACTCTCGACTAGCAATCCAAAGGTCGCGGGTTCAAATCCCGGCGTTTGCAAGTAAACTTTATTTGATGAATTTGTATTATTTCATAATTCATTAATATAAAATAGTATTTTTTAGGGCTTTTACATGTAGGTGGTACAATTTTAATGACAGTTTTGAAACATAAGAAAGAAATAATAAAAATAAAATTACTTTAAAAAATAATATATGCAAGAAAAAAAAATTAAAAATAACGAGAACATAAATTAAGAAATACAGCGATTTGACTGGTTTACAAAAATATAACTTCCATTTAGGAATAGTGTTGAAATAAGTCTTTTACGTAATCCACAAAATTCGCAAAGTTAATATTAAATATTTCGACCTAAGTATTGGTTTTCCATAGTGTGAAACCGTTGTATTGGGGAATTCGCAATGTAATTGCGCTTATGTGTGTTGCAGTGGAATAGTGTATTTTGACGTGTTTTTATTGTAGGTATTCGTAAGTTTATGAGATGCAGAAGTTCGCAACAGTCGAATTTAGAGTTTAGAATCTTGAATAAAAAAGTTAAGTCGTTTATTTTACGCCTGTCTTCCAATGTGTGTATTTTTATTGTAAGTCTTCTAGTGGGATATTTAATTTAAAATTTATAAAACGCAGAATTTTTTTTTGTATTCGCTCAATGTTATTAATGTGAATTTTGTAAGAGGGAGACCAAACTACTGAGTTGTATTCAATTATGCTTCTAACTAGAGATATGTACAACAGTTTAATGGCTTGTATGGAGTTTTTAGTTGTTCTTAATACGAAGCCTAGTGTTTTCATGCCTTTGTTTACAATTTGGTGGATATGATTGGCGTAACTTAGTTTTTCATCCAAAATAATATCGAGATCTCTCATTTCCGTGACTCTTTCTAAAGCTGTATTATTAGTATAGTATAGTATACTTGCGACACGTTCCAGAGTGGAAAATATTCTCAGTATCTCCCTTGTGTAAAACCACCATTTAGAATTGAAACGAAGCTTGAAATGGCTTTAGCCGTGCTTGGTGACCAGATATGAATATCCAGATACTCTTCCACCTTTATTTCCACCATCTCCTCTTCCCCCTACCTTCAGCATCACAACGGATGCCATAGCATCACTGGCTCCAGACGGTTGGGAGCAGTTGGGACTCATGTGCAGTATTCACATTTAAAAAAATAATGGCCAATGCAGAATAGGGTGATTTCACACTATTTTTAATTTAAAAAAAAATAACAATAGTGAAGGTAAATTTATTTGGCTTGTTCACTTACGTCTTTAAGATTCTGGCTTTATTTTAGGGTACTGTCTCATCTCAACAAAAAAACCATAAAGTAATTTCGTAAGTATATTCAAATTGATATTTTTTTTCAGCACTACAAGAAATTTAGAAGAAGATTTTTAACAGGCTCAGTTTTCATTACATATTTTTAAATTTTGTGACTAGATTAATAATCGATTGATTGATTAATTTTATTGATCGAACGTGTTTCCACTTCTCTTATCATTCTGTCTCAATTCACTTAAAAGAAAGCAGTTTTTTTCGTAGCAAAATAGGAGTCTTAAAAAAAGTTGGTTCCGCATCGTAAAACGCATAAAGTTCGAACCATTAATATGCAAATTCTTCAGTTTTTATCTATTGTTGGAGTTATTATAGTCTTTCATCTGTATTTCAGATTCTAAATAATCCAAGAAAACATCTCTTAATTGCATGTTATCTATTTTATTTTCTCAGTTCCAAGTTACAACGGTAGTGAAAATCGTTGAGTTTTGTCGATTATAATCTCTGTGTAATTAATTTGTCTTGTGAGAAGTTACATTTGGCTAGCGTAACGTTAAGTGATAATACTAGTAATTTTACTATAAACTATAAAATTAGCACGGCTTATTAAAGTAATTATTTTTATTAGTAAAATATACTATTTAAAGACACCGATATATGATCCGTTTTGTATCCGTAATGTTCGTTTTTATTCGTTAATTCGGCAGCTTTGTTGACAGCCGTCTTACCAGTTATGGGTGTCTTCTATGTCATAATGACGTTGTAGCCAGTTGGAACCGTTTCTGAATGTGCGATTTTAGATCTGTTTTGAAATCGATAATTTTGAGTGAAAATATTTAGATTAATTAGTGCAGAAATTATGGGACTAACTACCGTATGTATTCCTCTTTGCCCAGAATACTAATGGAGGGAAACAATTATATCATTTTTCAGTAGACATCTTCAATTTATCTTTAAACAAATATAAAATTTTGTTAATGATTCAATTCAGTTATGTACAATAAATAATGTATATTTCTTAATATTCATATTTAAAAGCCCCTAAAAAGGCGTTAATTAAAAAATAAATTGCGTCAATTAATTAATATATTGCACATAAGCAATAAAACGCATTGCCTAGTAATCTAAAACTTCCGGCAACTACCAAAAAAACACTGGCAAAATCTCTTAAAACCTATTTCCTCAGCAGTTTTATTAATGACTGACACATTCTTTCTTTGGAACTCCAAAATAATTTCTGCGTTTATTTACTTTAATGTATCTATGTTGTCTTGTCTTTAATATAATGTTGTCTTTCTCAAAATGAGTTTTGTAAACTCACTGGGAATAATACATTAAAACTTAGTTGTAATAAATAAAAAAAATAAAATAAATTACATATTTAGTACGATAATGTGATCATAAAAAAAGTCATTTTAAATACATGTATGATTACGAAAGATTTTTTAAATATTTATATTGAGGGATCAGTAGGATTTATAGGTTCAATTAGAAGTTCTACCGAGCCGAAACCTCTGATATGAAAATATCTGGAGTCGGTGAATTATTTTCCCATTTGATCTCTGGTGATCTGACGTGTTGTTTTTGTATTATTTTTTATTTGTTATGCTTATATAATGAACTTGCATAATGTGGATTGACTAGCTGACCATTTGTGGAAAAGTGTGTGGTTGGGTTTAGTTTTTCCTGTGGAGAAGATTTAACCCGGATATAAAGTCGGAAAACAAAAAAAACTTATAATCTTCCACACAGTTTTCCACATAGAATTTGAAAATACCTTATTTTGGCATTTACATTTACGCGTTTATAAATAATAATACTTGTGTGAAAGATAGTAACGCTTGCTAATGCTTACTTCAAACGAATAAAAATTGCCTAGTACTTCAGTTACTAAATAACTACGCCGGTAATTAGATACCATAAATAAACCACTCACTAGATCGATATCTTCCGGCTTTTTTTATGAAATAAATTAGTCTTAAAAACCATAGATATGCCAATATATAGACAGTACAATTCTTATTCGGAGCCTACTTATTATAATGTACACCAATGAAAAACGGTTTATTCCATTGACTTTCAGGGTTTCTCATTGATGGATATACAGAGTCTTCCAATAAGAGGTGTTATTTTGATATTCAATCGTAAAAGATCAATGGTTTCGTTGCTTGTGTGGCACGTAGCGCACTTTTTGTTGAAAGTAAACGTTGTCCAGATCAATACCATTCAACTCCGGCCATAAAAAATCATTAATCATCTCTCGATAGCGCAATCCATTCACCGTAACTGTTGCTCCAGCCTCATTTTCAAAAAAGTAAGATCCAATGACTCCGCCGGACCATAAATCGCACCAAACAGTCACACGTGGAAATGGGCCTCATCACTCAAGATGATTTGCATTTGATTCACTCAAGTGAATTTTAATAATTTCAATGCGTTGTTGAAGCGTGTATCGTTCCATT
Source organism: Hesperophylax consimilis (assembly GCF_061612785.1). NCBI lineage: Eukaryota > Metazoa > Arthropoda > Insecta > Trichoptera > Limnephilidae > Hesperophylax > Hesperophylax consimilis. The sequence goes on along the minus strand of NC_142856.1, from coordinate 8,649,892 downwards.
TTTATTAATGGCGTAGTTTCTACTTGTCAAACGTCAAAAAATGACAGCTTCAAAAGTAACATCTACAGAAATAGCGGGCTATTCAAAATAACACCTCTTATTGGAAAACCCTGTAGTAAGGCAATCATATGACGTCACAATATTTCTGTTCAAATTTTCGATCGGAATTATACTCCCCTGGTAGGTACGCTATTACTATAGAGGTCAGAATAACTAAGATGTGAAAGAATGCATAGTGCAGCGATTCATAAGAATTCTCTTATTCAATTTGAAGAATCAATTGAATATAGCAACCTTATTTTCTACTCTAGTATAATGTATCAAAAACCATGGAAATATTTGCAAATCACTTTCCCTATTTTCTGTGTCACGCTTACCTACCTAAATTTTCTAGAATCTACGGCAAAAGTGCTTAAACAAACGCTATTTTATCTATGGTTCATAAATCAGGAAACCGCAAACATTACAACCATTGCAACCCAAAACAAAAACAAAACATTGTAAAAAAACGTATTTCCCGCGCGAACTTGACATTTCGTTCCGTTTTTTGAATCTCTTCGTTCCGTTTATGTAGAAATTAGACCGTAACTAAAGAATGTAGGGTAATTGAAGAATATAATTAACAGTATACGTAATATCACTTCTTCCGATTATAATCTCGCTGGATCTGTAAGAAAAACGTTGATTTCACGCAATATTGTTTTTTATTATGCTTTACGAAGCCGCAATGAATGACTTTGGACGTAAACACGCTTTTGCCGCGTTTTTATTGACAATGGACGATGAAAACAATCGAATGCGTCAGCGATACGCAACCTTGACAAATTATATCAAGTGTGTTTAGGTAAAATCGTGCAAGCAACATTTTTGGGAACGTTCCTTTTCACTGGATTTATACAAGTACAACATGGTTAAGTATTTTTTGCTGGTTAAAAGATATTTTTAATACTAAAGATTAAATTAATGCGTAATTTTTTTTGCTGTGAAAAATACTCAACCTTCAAATGTCTAATAATTATAATTGCAATATTTTACATAAAAAAATGAAAACAAGTAATCACTTTTACATGAACTTTTTTACTAACTTTACGAATGTGTAAATATTCTTTTTTATCGTCTCCTGTAAAATTTTAATTTGTGGCTTGATGGGTTTTACCCAACCACAACTGAATATGGAGTATACAAAAATGAAATGAAAATGGAGCATCAGCAAGTAAAGTTTAAAAATCTAAAGTTTTAAATATAAATATATTGGTTTTTTTAAGAAAAACAAACATTCCCGGGATACGATTGCGAATAACCTGAAAATATTTTAAAATCTCCTACTACTACTACAGTAAGCGGACAATGTTGCTTGTATTATGATGGAGGACTTAGTCAGCTGAGGAATTGAACACACTACGCCTGGGTGGGACCCAAACGCGATGTCAACTGAGCCACCGACCGGTAACATATACTTTTTTGTGTTACCTTCAATATATAAACATTAATATCAAACTACTTCAAATCTGGGGAAACTCGTACGAAACACACACATTCATATATTTACATAATAAAATGATTTTCATCTCAGAACGGTTTTGGAATTTTTTTAAAAATATTAATTATCACAATATTAATTCCCAGGCTCTGTAGATAAACTAATTAGATAATCTTTTTCAGAAACATAACATAGCTAACAAAATGTATCCAACATTTTATCGATCAATGTACACGTTATTTATATTATCTACCTATAACTATATGCAAATGATATTTTTTAAAAAATATAAATTATTTTCCTGGCAGCTGCAAAATATGTTTAAAAAATGTGGGATACGGTGAAATAATTAACAAAAATCCATAATAAAAACTCTAGGCTAGGGATAGCATGAATATTTATAGCAAACATTATAAAACAATGTGTATCGCATGATATGCTCCGGAATCGCTGGTTTTACATCCCTGGAATACGTGATCCTCAGATATTTTTTTTTGTCGAGCTTTGAAAAACGTGCCTTATTTTTTGCAAAGCAATATTTCGATTGGTGATTTTTCAATTTGTTTGTTTGCAAACGTTTACTGTCGAATCAAGCATATTGATTGTCGAAGTAATAGACATAGATTTTCTAGTAGTTACAAACCGGCTTCGCCCAACTATCAGCACAATTTTCCAGTACCTAATCTGTCATCTATCTTATTGAACAATGAGGAAAAAAATATGACATTTTGTAATTTTTGACAGTTTTGAAAGCATAGCTAACTTTGTAAGTGACAATGCAATCCTCAAATTCCGAGCAAAATTTTTTGCACATATTATCATTACATCAAAACACACCGTTCGGGAGTTATTGCTGTTTCAGAAAACTGGTTTATATTTTATAGCTTTGAATATTCTGTCATCAAACGTAATTTATGAAAAAAGAAAAAAAAATGCAACAGACACTCCAAATGTAGCATTCTTCATAATGTTGAACTTACGTAGAAATAAATACATCTACGTGTATAGACGTATTATTGTGGTTTATAAATGTACATACGTCGTATAAAAAGTGACAATATCACACTGTATATACGTACAGTACAGATTCTTTTGTATGACGCTGTCATACTTTAAAAAATCACAGTGAACGTGTATACACGTAGGTACTCTCAAATGTGTTAATCAGTTTGATTTGGTTTTCATTACGCGGTTCACTGTTATCTTTACCCCAACCTAGAATGTTATTTGTAAGCTGTCAAGACGCGGTTCGAACCATTGTTCGAATCCTGTTTGGTCCATTTAGACGAGGTGCTAGTCTCCACTTTTGACGTCTGGTACTAAAGTTACAGAGCCGGATCTGTCATACAAGTCCAGGAATAGGGGTTGATAGCTCCGGCATAACCTCTTTTACTTTCTGACACGGAGAAAACTGACTGATAATGATTTTTCAAATTTATGAAAAAACTGATAAAATTAAAAAAATTGTGTGAAACCGAGGGCACAAAAGTGTTGCCAACATCGTTATGAATACTGGTGTAAAACGCATCAACACCAAACGCATAACTTCTTAGCTACGCCATTTTAAACCTTTCTTTCTGTTACTAGTTACAACCATCGTTTATTTTTTATTATCCAAAAGAGGTGCCTACGAAAAATTACAAACTCTGATCCGCGGAATTCATGTAGACCAATTTTTAAAAATCTCAAACATCTGACAGTGACGGACATATATATAATATATATAATGGACCTGTTAGTTCGATCATCTCCAGAAAATTTCTCACAAAAAAACTCAACACATAAACACGCTACAAGGTTCACAGAAAACTTATTAATCAAACAAGCAAACAAAATATTTATATTTCAAAAAGGACCACACTACATGGCCATTAAAGTATATAAGAACCTTCCACGTGGCATCAAACAAATAACAGAGAAACTTAAATTTAAATCATCACTAAAAGCATTTTTTTTAAACAAATGTCACTACACTTTAAATGAATACCTTACATAAATTATTTACCTATGTTTTTTTATTTTATTTACATACATTTGTCAACATGTAATTGTTGGGTTATGTAATATAATGTGTATTTGTTGGGTTAGCTGGAAGAAATGGGATGTAATCTATAAGCTATATCCTTTGTACTCTGTATTTTTGTGCAATACATATTTTTTTTGAATTTTGAATTTCAAGAAAGAGCTAGGAGTTAAAACGTCAGTACATCAGTATGCTTTAATTCCTGTCCTGTATGGGAGTTGTTGTAGGTAACAACTCCTTTGGTAAATGATCGCAACAAAAGGCCTCGGCTACTGACTCCCGCCTGTCACTCGGTCTAGTATGGTGGCGCAGAGCTCTACAGAACTTATTTACGTTCCTGTTTAACCCGTTCAACGCCGGGCCTAACGATAATTGTAACTGTTAATGAAATTTTGTAAAATAATCTTTTCAAATCCTGACAAACGATTAAATATCTAAACTAAAATATTATATTTAAGGCGATGCCATACGTAGTAATGCAAAATCATGTGTTTTTGGTTTGAAAATTTGGTCGCCTAGAAATGTTTCAGATGCTTTAATTAAATACTGCTAGTAGAATAGATACATCTTGGCCTTTGAAATAATCGAGTATTTTTTAGATAAGTTTTTTTAAGCCCAGAAAAAAATAATGTAAAGGCCTATGAAAACTGCTTTAAAGTTCGAAATCCCCTACTTAGGAACCCATTTTCGGTTATGATTTTATTGTATAATGTGAATAATTAAGTTATTTATAAAATGATCGAAAAAAAATTAAATATTTATGCCTGAACATCCACAAAATAAAATAAAAGGCACTTTTTGGCCATGTTTTTTTCTTGCATAAATCAAAACATGCGGATTGTGTTAAGCGGGAATTTAAACCTTATCGCCATCTACGTATGGGTTGTCATTGATAGCGGCTCAATTTAAAATATTACACGACGTAGTGCATCGCCTTAAAAAAAACGTCTCGACTACCATACCAAACTGGTGACGTCACTACTATTAAAAATAAAACATATAAACAGGTGTTTAAATTAGAAGGTCATTATTGATTTTTTTAAATGACTGATTTCCTTATTTTGCGTTTTGGGTAAAAACAAAAAATGCGGTGACTTAGTTACAATAGCGAAAGCGACAGTTAAAGTTGTACAGGTTAACTGAATGGGTTAAGAGTGACCAGATAATATAATATTGCTGTTGGAGTAGGTTATTATTTGCAAAACGAGCGAGAATCAGATGCGTCTACTAGAATATTGATTCATAATATTATAACTTTCTCTAAAGAATCATTCATTTCTGCTTTCAATAATAATATTATGAATTATCCAGAAAGATATCTAAGATTCTTCTCATCGGTAATTATTAATGTAATTATGGTCGGCAGTATCAAAATCACGTCATTTGTAAACATATTGAGTATCTCTTCGAAATGTCAACTTTCTTGGTCAAGGGGTTAATTAATATTTGAATTATATCCTTCGAAATCGGTGTCATTTCAAGTTTTGGAGCCAACTTCTTAAAAAGCCAATTTCTGTCTCTCTAAAACAGTAAAATTTCTCAAATTATATAAAAAATTAACAATTTTTATTATAATATGGAATTTCCATATAAACGCAACTGTACAACTCATTTTCCATCATGATCTATGGAGCTTCGTAATATCTATTTAACTCTATAAAAATGGACGTCGTAATACTATAATATGAGTAGGTACCTATCCATGTTTTTCAATAGGTGAAAAAGAAAAAAGATTTAGAAAAAACATCGAAATCTCCACCAAGGAATCTCCATAGATGAAAATTAAAATTTTCAGAAACTACATATTTTTTATTATAAGTTGCATAAAAGTTGTATCTATCTGGTTCCGGTGGAACTACGGTATTCTCATGGTTTGTAGAATGTAGGCTAAAAACGAAAAGGAAGTAAATTGGGAAGTGCCGATCTATTTAAATATTCATAAATAATCACCATACATTGCCAATGCCATTTCAAGCAAGTTTCAAGTATAAAAATATGTATGTGATATAGTGATAGCTAAAGACACAGGGACATGCAGCTCTGTAGAGTGCAGAGAAATCTAGAAGCCTAGGTATTTCAACTTACCTATACAGTGTTATTATTTGTCTTAAGATCAGGGTTTAAAAGCGGTCCTTATATGGTAAAGGGCACGAGGAATGCAAGGCCAACAAAGGTATTGCAAAAAGTATGCCCGCTGTACTGGTACAAGAACAATACGGATGCAGATTGCTAAAGTTGTAGTTCAAGTTCTGAATATCCTGGAACAAGAGCATCATTTCATATGTGTAGTTTCACGTATAGATATCTGGTTAAAATGTATTTTCTGGTTTTAAAATAGAGTTCTCTATCACCCATTCATAACACGCATCTTGATAGTCAGTAGACCGACGTGGATTGCTTATACATTCTGAGAGAGACATTATGGTGGTATACAATATGTATGGTATATAAGTCATCTGGTATATAACCTCTTTTGGCAGGCACACTAAAACAACGCTCTGACTGAACTGGAGAGGCTGGCAAAGAAAGATTGCTAGAAGGAAATAGCAATAGGTATATCATCAGAACTGGAATGATTGATATATCTTTTAAAATGGTACGTTCATGGCTGAATAGCCATCGAAAGATGGTAAGAAGTTTTGCCAAGGGAATATTTTCTAAATTGAACCAGCATTATCATCACTTATAAATTCAATAAAAATACCATGGACATAAGCAAGTTTAAGTAAAACCAAAATTCAACAAACGTGAAGATGGTGGTTCAAAAAACATAAAAATGGTGTTCACAAAGATGAAGATGGGGAAATCAACAAATAAGAAGATGACGAAATCAACAAACATGAAGATGAGGTCGACAAACATGAAGATGAGAAAATGAGAAAAGAACTCTTGGTATTCCAGTGTGGGATTTGGCCTCCTCAACATTTTTTTTCCATCGGCTCCGGTGCTTAGCAATTCATCTTAAGTCTAAAGTACTATTGATTTCTCACCTTAGTTCAATTCCATGACGTCAGTTCACCTCTTCCTCAGTCTGCTCCTAGGAAACTTTAAGAGAACCCACTTGGTCATGATAATAGGTGTTATGTCATCTTACATTCTATCCACATACATCACAGTATTTTGAACAAAAAGTTAATAGTGAAAATTCTATTTAAGATGAATTAAATAAAAAAGGTAAACCAAACGCATGAATTCGCCGATGACAGTGGTGAAAAGCCAAAAATAGCTCCTCTTGTGTAGCCTACATAAAGTATATGTACCCTATCCTGCCAGGATTCATACATTTTCATGTCGTAGGTTAGGAATCTGATTGTATAAAAACATGTGTTAGGTTTATCAAAAAAGCTATGGTTCTCATATACGTACAAGGACCCGTGTAATCGGCCATTGTGGTGATTTAATTACTAAACAACGCAATAGAAAACACTGACTTCTGTTTTAGGACGCTCTTGAAACAAATATTCTGATTCCACGGAGCGTAGAAGTATACAGGGTGTCCGGTGGTAAAGTGCAGTAACTTCGGGAGGTGATTCTACGTGATCGTAGGAGTAAAAAAGATAAATAACTTTTTCTGAAATTCCAACTTTTAGATGTACTTTTAAGCTAATAACGAAAAATTTCTCCGACGTGCATAGACGGCATTATTTTTTTCGTCGTTGCCAAATCTACATCCCGCGCCCCTTCCTGCACCCCCCGCTATTGTAATTCAGTAAACAAACGTCTGTGCTTTGAATTGTCACCTAATTTGACGCGCGGAGTAAACAACTTTGAAAATTTAATTTATCTAGTGTTAAAAGTCTCATTTAAATAAAAACTTGTTAATTTAGTGTCTTTATCTAGTGTTTAAGTCTTACTAAAAATTACATCTTTATTCGGTGCGTGTTTTCCTTAAACATCGAGTTTTATTTAGTTTAAGAGTAACCTAACTGTTAAAAATGTGTTTCTTTTGTGCGTAATTTTAATACTGAATTATTGTGACAATGCCTCGCTTTACCAACGAAGAACGGGCAGATATTCATTATTTTTATGGACTACATGGTGGAAATTTTTTATAATAAAAATAATTTATTTTTTATAATAAAAATTGTAACGTGATTTTAGTGCAGTTCTCTTTTTGAATTTGGTAAAATATCAAAACATACGGCGAACTCTGTGTTGTTATTGTTTACAATTCACATGCGGTTTCCATGGATACGCGCCACTCACAATATCGGTTTCCATGGATACGCGCCACTCACAATATGCAACGTTGCCACGTTCACACTTGCGAATTTATCGGGTAAGTTTGCACCTACACTATGGCTTTTTAGCATGTATGTCTTTTTGTATGAAAAAGAAAAAATTGGAATTTCGGAAAAAGTTATGTATCTTTTTTACTCCTACGATCATGTAGAATCCCCCCACGAAGTTACTGCACTTTACCCCCGAACACCCTGTATAAGAGTGTCCACTCCACCAGTTCCCCAAGCATACAACGATACTGCACGATGGAAAGCTGGATTCCATTGAACGACTGAACATCCCCAGCCTCCGCGTATTGTTACCAACTCTCCAATAATTCAAAGAAGAAGAATGAGATTTCGTGTTTGATTTAAACGTTTTCAATTTAACTGAAATCTATAGACAACGATTTTAACTTTCGTTGAAAGCACGAGAGAGATATAATCAATATTTACCTGCCTGTTTAAAATGATTAGTCGTGACATCGCGTTGTTAAACTGTAGTTTGGTTCTAGCACGCTGCGGCGGTGTACCTAAATGCATACATGATCTGTCACCATTAATTACATGTTAATTAATCCTGATAATATCCAATGCCACAGTGTTGCCGTGCACAAATGCACATGCGCACGTCAAGCCCAGGGTCACCAGATGAATAAGTGCATTTAAAGAGTACACGGCTTATTTGAAATATTAAAACAGAACAATCCTCTGATAATTGGATTTATAAAATACCTTTGCATTCCTATTATTAATAAAAAAATTATCCACATCATTAAAATAATATTCTCATAGCGTAGTGCAAATTATTGATTGATATTTTCAGAGGTGCCCATTTTTGATTCTTTGACTCTACGATTTACATTTAATCTGAGGATAAATTCCTACGCCAGTTATGGTCAGTTTAAATTTTTCCTAGTTCAGTCCTAAAATTTTAAATAATTAAAAAGAAAATGCTAAACTACAAATCATTTTTACAAACCTGATCTAGTATGTATTTCTTTCTAGCCTTATAACTTTTTTAAACATTAATTTCAAACAGGAGGTACAGTGGAAAATAATTTCACTCAGGGGCTTTGTCATCTTTGAGGGTGATGTGGGGAGGTTTCTTTTGAGGAGAAGAAGAAGTGAACATGAGTCTTGAAGAGACCCATGTTGTGGATCATCTTACATTGAAATACCGTTTCAATGTAAGCTTCCTTACGATTTCCTTAAGACTGAAATCCGTTTGTTAATAAATGTGAATCTATCAAACGGACCGCCCATTTCAGCACAGAAGCAAAGGTTTTTTTAAAAGTATTTTGATGCTCAAAATCAAAATTTCGTCATCAAAATGTCAACATGTTTTCTAGAGTGTGCATTTATTAGAAACAATAATTATTCTACATACTGCATTTTTATTTCAAACCTTTCAAAGATGATGGTTTTCAAGCTTTTGGACTTTAATTTATGAGTATCTTTACGCATTGCATGACAACGATGCACTAAAATATAAAAATAAGGACATCCTTAGATTTATGGAGGACGTTATAATACAATTTGATAAATCACACCTTAATCAACAGTTATTTTATATTTCATGACTGCTGTGCAGTGAAAAAAAATGTAATGGACGATTTCATACAATAAATAATAATTAATAAGGGACGACCCATTCGGGTACCTTGTGGTAACCCTAGTTAAACCACGCTTGCGACAGATCACATGCAACTCTATCCGCTGCAGATCCGATGCAATCACTGTGGGGATAGTTCACTTTCTCTCGTACCGGACGCACATCGTTAGGTGCTAATCTGCTACTTCAGGCTTCAGATTCTACTCCATTTAACAATAATTATTATAATATGATAACGTTTGATCCAGTTTGTTTGTGCGTGCCACATCTAAATAATGAAATAATGACAACTTCGCGCCTAGTTCAACGGATCTGAAACATTAATTATTAACTTACTGTTTTTGTATTACAAAGTTTCACTTTTCAGAAATCACAGTGATGGGTATTTTAGTTACCTACCCATCAATATGTTTTAAAGCTACTACTGTGAACTATATTTTATACAAATATCGTAATAATCTCTCCTCTAGAGGTAATTCGTAATTATCTAAGCATATAAAATAATTTAAAAAAACTTTTTTTCAATATTTGTGAAATTGTTAACCTTTTAGATGTTTATTTCCTACAAGTCTTGCTTTTTTAGAAAATTTAGTTAAAAAAATAATATTAAAAACAATCGTGGTGTCTCGTTTGTCGATAGTTTAAATGATTTTTCAAAGCTACTTAGCTCCGATGAAACGAAGTTTCCAGATGAAAATCCGAGAGTTGACGCATAAATTCCAGGTGAAAAATGCACTGCGAATTTCATGACGCCAGATCTCATCAGCTATTGCAGCTTTTCACAAAATTATAAAAAGGTAAAGTTGTTCCTTCGTGAATATACTACTCTTCGACTTATTCCTTATTTATTATTTATTACATCTATATAAAACGAGTTAACTTTTTGTGCATGTGTCACTAGGGATATCCTGTGTCGAGAGGCATATAGTTAAACCAACAGTATCCCAATGGTACGAGTTAAAGGGGATATGGTCGACAGACAGTTCTGAGATAAATATAGAGAGATGTGCCAAATGCGTTGAACGTTTATTATGACATTTACGCTTCAAAAGTGAAAACGTCCCGACAACAAACCTGCTCTAACGGATATTGCTCTTCTCTCTCTTTTCACATCCTCAGTTTCCTTCAGGTCTGTGATGGTAGATATATCCATGATATTTTAAGCTATGAACACTATTTCTACTTTTATTGTATCTAGCCGCACTGCTGATATTTTCATTAATTAGTTCACATTTACTTTTGAAAACTATAACAATTTATGACCATACATAATGTACATAAAATATTTTTTACTTATTCATCTCCTAATACATTACATAACACTTTGTCTATCCATACAATATCATGAAAAAAATATATCTTTTTAAGTCGAAAAGTGTTAGTAATAATTGTTGAAAATTATTCTGTATGCATTGTTAATTAATTAACTACTGTTCCGCTTTTCAACTTTATATTATCTTTTTTCTAATCGTCGTCTTTTTAACCATAGTCAGTTATACTCATAATAGATAACACGGAGGGATAAGAATAGGTTATTAGAAAAACTTACTCATAATCACGCGAGTGCGTACTGCGTATACCGGCCGTAATACCGCAGTATTAGTGACCGACAGATTTTTAAACCGCCCGACCCCCAGGATTAAGGACGTATTAAGACGGAAATCACGGACTTTGTTAACAATCTGCTTGATTTGACAAATATAGATCGGTCGCGTGATTAAAATGTAAAAAAGCAGTAATACCCACTGGCAGCACTATCAGCGGAATATTTTAAATCGAAATATCAATTTACCGAAGCAAATACGAAACGGATAAACAAATTGCCCAAATTTGGAAACAATTCAAAGCAGACCGGGTCAATGAGATTGCAAATTTCATCTGAAGAAACGTGAAGTTAGCAACTAAACGCGGAATTAGAAAATTACCGTGTTTTTGAGGATTAGGTCAAAGTGGTGGCGAGTCTTAAAAAAATTCCATGAATATTATTATGAGTAAATATTTTAAACCGAGCAGTAGACGACCCTACTCGCCTTATAGCTAGCTATATCAGCGCTGCGGCAGCGTATTAGGGAATCTTTATAAATAAGACTGAATATGTCTAAAAATGTTCTCTTTTTGTTCATTTGCACAAAACATACTATATTAATTTTTCTCTTTAACACTTTTATCTAAATTTAACGCTACCCAACCTGTCAGTAACATAGCGATGAAATATTTATATTGTGCTAGCCTATCACCTACCTAAGAACAGGTTGTATGCACCTACTAATAAATATTTTTGGTATGAAAATAATTTTTCAACGCTGATTTGTCGGCACTGAACAGAAAATTTCTTTAATGTCGGCACATTAATATTTTATTCCCTGTTATTGATTCGTGTCGTAGGTATCTCAGATCAAAGAATTAGAAATCTTTCAGAAGTTGCGTTAAACATAACTACATATTTTCTCCCATTTCCTTCGATTCTATCAATAATAAGTTAATTAATAACAAGTTCGAGTAGCATGACTTTTGACGTTTGGCGTACGTAAGTACTCTTACCTTTGACAAGACTCAAGATTAAGAATGTCGACCAATGTATATGAAGTTTTGACAGCGATTGCGAGCGGCCTAGATTAGAGAATTGATACCCTGAGCGGCCTGAGCTATTCGTTAGAGAGATTTCGATACTTTGTCTTCAGATTAATTGTTTTATTTTCTTTTATGAATTATACGAATATAATCTTACTATAAATACTTTTTTCGATTGGTCGTTTGTGCGTCCTGCGTAACTCTGGTTCAATGAACTCAAATTTTCTTTGAATTTGAGTATAATTTTCAAAATCGGTACTGTTTGTGTGAAAAATTTAGACACTAGATAATGTACCTACCTATAATATAATATTTTAACAGAAAATTATTTTAATTGTTTCTTTTCAAAATTGGAACTGATGTGTCGAGAATTCATAAGATTCCGTTATCTTTCACGGGTCTGCACTGTTACATCATGCTGCAATGACATGAAAACAACTACTTTTCAAAATAAGTTTTTTTCGTGTTTTTTTTTATTTACTTATTAATCTTAAGTTAGCTCACATCTTCGTGTGTGCTAATAGTTTTATAAACATATAAACATGTACAATGTTTGGCAAACATAATCTTTCTTTAAATATTTCAATAAAGTCACAAAAAAAGAAACATTAATAATTGAGATAGACATATTTTCTTAATTCATTTTTGAACTTATTAATATTTTCTATCACAGCAATTTCCTTCGGGATTTTGTTATAGAGTTGAACGGCCTGGTACATCAGAGATTTTTGGGTGCTTGTTTTTTTTCTTGTTGGCAATCTAATTTGCTTAGAATTTCTCGTCCCGTTTCCGTGTATCTCGTTATTGTAATTTATTTTTCTTTTCAGTTCCTTAGACATCATTCCTAAGTTAATTTTATGTATAAAAATAAGTACATTCAAATACACAGTTTGCTTCACCGTCAAAATATTCAGCTCCTTTAACATGTCTCTTATCCGTGTGTATATGTTGCGCTTAAGTATTATTCGCATTGCTTTATTTTGCAGTATTTGCATTTTTTTCATTTTCTCTTTATTGCAGAGAAAAAGAATACTTGAACAGTAATTAAAGTGTGGTGATATAATTTAAATATTTAATTTTTATATTTCAAGTAATTAATAATGATAATTCGTTATTTTTCAGATACATTTCGTACTGCAATCACCACAGGAATCGTACACGATTCGCACAACTCGGAGCTGCAAAGGTAAAAAAAATACATATTTCCATATACGTAAATACATAAAATATTTTTCACAATATTTCCTTGCAGTAAACTTTGAAAAATGACTTAATTGAGAAATAAATATTGTTAACAACCAAATCTGAACAGCCTGTTCTCCATTCTCATGAATCTTTCGATGCAGCTCTGAAATTATTGTACTACTTCGGTGGTCCCTCTGTAGGTCAAAAATAAAATAAAAACTTGTATAATGTTCAATGTCGCCATTATTTTTTATGTGATTGAAATTTTAATTAAGATATTTAAAATGCTTTCGGTTCGAAGTTTAAATGTGTGTTCGGAAATATTCCGCATTTTGATATGCTTAACTTTGCAGGCGATCAATGAACACCTTAAATTTTTTTACTTAGATACTACGAAACGACCTAAAATCTTATAACTGATTAGGTACATTAAAAACATCTCTTTTGTACCTGGTAAAATTGAATTTTCGGATATAAATATTACTACAATTTTCATGAATAGAGTGCTCACCGTTCGAGAGTTTTCAATATCGATAACCTTGTAATATTTGATCGATAGTCGTACCTAGCGATGATTTCATACTGATTTCTCGAGCACGGTCGCACTATTGACACCCAAACCGATATTGATAATGCAATAAATCAGAAAGCGACATACATTACGTTGGCAACTCTGGCGCTATTCATGTCTACGAATTAACATTCTTAAACGTTAGACGGCTACGTAAAAGTTAAAAATACTAATAAATTGACAATGTCAAATTGAAATTAAAACTTGAACATACATTGACAGTCTGCGTGTACTTGTTGACATCAAAAATAAAGCCAATTAGTTTTGAGGTCTTTAACAAATTTTAACAAATTTTGTGTTTCCATGTTGGAACGGATTGAATTGATCGCGTCTTGGATGAATTAATTAAGTCTATGGGTGGTGTATAAGATTAAAACAAAATATATATATCAATGGAGTTTAAAGATAAAGACAAAGACACTACCAATACCATGCTATAAAAGCTTTCAACAGTGTAAAATTTGAAATTAAAATTGAGAAAAATAAAAATAAATTCAAACACAAAATTACAAAATGGATTAAAGAACAAAAAAACAATATTACCAAAATGTCATAGAATGAAATAAAAACAAAACCTACACGTAACACACAAAACCAATATAAACACACATCACTCACAAACACATAAGATTATTTTCAATGTATTATTTTTTAATTTTAAATATATTATTATGTATTATGTATTTTTAATTTTAAATGCATTAGTTTCTCTTTAAATGTATTATGTAGATTATATTTTCATATTATAAAATGAAGGCCTCAGCACGGGCAAGCCACCCAGTGAGGCCTACATTACTGGAAAACTTAAAATGTTAAAAATATTGCACCAAATAAAAAATAATAAAATAAATTAGTTCACCCAAAACAGCAGCCTCCTAAATTGTATAGGAATTTAAAAATGAAAAAATCTTTTTTTTCAATTTAATCTTGTTTTTCAAATATAACTAAAAAAATTGAATAAATAAATAAAATTATTTTTTTGGAGGTTCTCATACAAGTTAGTAGGCTGATTTGACATCGCGGTAAAATCAATGGATTTAGTATACGGATTGTCGGAATCACATTCTGACAGTGCTCGCAAATATCCATAGTTGACTGATTTTGTCATTATCGTATTGATACAGGGTTTTATCGATCTACCGTGCATGATACCCTGATATCACACAAACGCATTCTCTGTTGCATAGGTGAGATATGCATGGAGAAAAATGAATAATGCTAATTTATTAAAAAATCTTTTAAAATTATTATTTTGTAATCCTGTTTAAAATGGGACTGTAAGCCGCTTTCAGATAAAGTGATGGTAAATTCGTTATAATGTTGGAACAAGTGTTCATCCAACTACATTTGTCTTAATAATGGTGACCGGATAAATCATCAAAATGATAATTCATCACATCTTTAAAAAGTTATATAAAGTCATGGAAAGTGATGAAACCATAACTTTATTAACTGGGTTAAGTAGTTTAGGTTAGGTTAGGTTTAATTTTTTTTCATCGTTTCTAATAACTTTATATCACTTTTTAAAGGTGTGTTGAGTTGTCACTGTGTTGAGTTATCGTGGAACCGTGAGTCGAACGTCGGCTGATATGTTTTAAAAATGGCGCTATAAAAAATAGCCACGTATTATTATGTTCAGAGTGATTCAAAAATGTCTCCTGCAAATTTAGCTCTTTCGCAGGTAGATAAAAATTTACGCAAAATAATATACATATTCAAATTTGACAGATGTTCGATATTTTTTATCGGACATATGTGTTCGAAATTTGAATAAAAATTTCGAAAAAATCGCAATAAATTTATCTCACCTACCGCAGAGCCGAGTCTAGAGTCGAGAGCCGAGAGAGGTCAACCTTCAGAAGTCGCTTATTTGTTCCATATATGGTACAAACAAGTTCATTTCAAATTAACCGTAAATTAAAATGGAGCGGTCAGTATTCTACGTAGACGTTATTTCCATTTATATAAATATTGCTAAAATCTGCTAAAAATATATATACAAGTTGTAGTTCACTTGACTGTTGCGTACACTCCAAGTAAAATTTAAACATCTATCAAATAGAATATTTTTGTGAATTGCTTTTAAAACTTACTAAAATAAATCAATTTGGATTGAATGAGGATAGGAACCTTCTGAAAACTCTACTAACATCGCCAAATATCGATCGAATTTATTACGTGTCATCTGATATAAGCGATTTCTCTGATAATATTATAATACAGGGTTTTCCAATAAGAGGTGTTATTTTGAACAGACCGCTATTTCAGTAGATGTTACTTTTGAAGCTGTCATTTTTTGAAATTTGACAAGTAAAAACTACGCCATTAATAAAAATGGAACAATACACGCTTCAACAACGCATTGAAATTATTAAAATTCACTTTAGTGAATCAAATGCAAATCATCTTGAGTGATGAGGCCCATTTCCACCTCGGTGGCTTCGTCAAGAAGCAAAATTGTCGCATCTGGGGCTCGGAAAACCCAATAATTATTGTTTAAAAGCCTCTCTATCCTCAACGTGTGACTGTTTGGTGCAGTTTATGGTCCGGCGGAGTCATTGGACCTTACTTTTTCGAAAATGAGGCTGGAGCAACAGTTACGGTGAATGGATCGCTATCGAGAGGTGATTAATGATTATTTATGGCCGTAATTGGATAGTATTAATCTGGACAACGTTTGCTTTCAACAAAACGGCGCTACGTTCCATACAAGCAACGAAACCATTGATATTTTACGATTGAATATCAAAATAACACCTCTTATTGGAAAATCCTGTATGTCCGCGTGTGCGTACGTGATTGCTACCAAGTGTGTGATTGTGTTCAATTCCTAAATGCAACATAAAAACAGCGTAGCAAGCCGAGGAATCCGGTTAAAAACGGGACTGCAGGTCTTTAACGAATAAATTGACAAGTATCCTAATAAACTATCAATAAAACATGAATGTGTTATGGCGATGTCGGAACACGTTCATAAAAATTCTAATATTTTCGCATTTATCAGTGTTCAGATCTATTATGAATGTACTAAAAGTTTATTGGGAAACGGCGGGCTATCCCATTTTTAACAAGATTTTAATAAATCAGCGAAACGGGTTTTTCTCTGTGCACAACGTTCAGAGAGTGACTTTTAATAAAGACATCACTACAATAATAAATGGACACAATCACGGACAGATCAACAGTAATAATTCACCACATCTAGTCATTTATAAGACTGCAGAATTGATATGCGATTCCAAAGTCAATGCAGCATGGTAATGACGGCCAGCTGACCCAGTAATTGTTATTCAAAACATCTTATATAATAATATATATAGCGGATAATTCACTCTCTGACATCTCATTGACTGATTAATGACCACCATTTGAGTTCCACATTAAAGAAATAACGGAATGCAATTCGTTATTAATACAATTTATTATCAGTATTATAAAATATTAGCGCAGACCGGTGAAAAATCACGGAATAGTCGCTAATATTATTCTCTTCGTTGATAAAATAAAATATTTTGCTGTAGGTAGGTACTTTATCGCTTGTCAGAATTCTTCGCACAGCTGCTTACAATTTTGAAAAAAAAATCACTAAAATTAAATGCAAATTTGACTTCATTGAACCAGATTTCACACAGGACTAAAGCACAGCACATTCAACCGAAATTAGCCTATTTGATTACTTGGTAACTTTAAGGGCAAGTTTTTTGCCAGAATTTGAACAATTCATCAAATTTTAATGTAAATTTTCAAGTTCTGTTATTAAATCATTATGGGCCCGTTGTTGCACAGAACTGAAATAATAAGAGAACTTGAAAAGTGAATTTCATATTATTTGAAACAACCCGTCCTTATAGTGATGATAATATTATAAAACCATCAGTTCAATTCAATTTCTATTTTGACGGCCTACGTGGTCGAGGGGTAAAGCTCTAATACGAATCTACTAATCCGAATCTTCGTTGTCGAGAGATAAGGCTCTAATATGAATCTACTAATCCGAATCTTCGTGGTCGAGGGGTAAGGCTCTAATACGAATCTACTACGAAGTATGTTGTTTTGCGTTTTTGTAGTTTTATTAAATACCTCTTTTTGAATTTAACTTTTGTATTCGGGAATGAATAAATGCAAATTTTGGAAGCGGAAATTAACCCACTTCCCGACATCTGATCGAGCTAAAATACAGCAGATAGACTCGTTGTCAATGACAATGCATTCTATCAAATTTTTGTGGCAATCACATACATACACGCGAACATATACATATTTGTTTTTATTTTTGTTATTGTATATTATGTTTGGGTTCGATCCGTAGTAAAAACATTCATTTATTGATAAATTGCGTACCTCATTTTTGATCGACGACTAAATTGCATTTCATAATTTTTTTCGCACAACTAATTGTCAAAGGTTGCCGACATTTTCGTCACAGACAGAACTGCGCGAATTTAAACGGTTTGATTTCCGATATGGAAATGGTTTCGATCAGGTTCGGCTAGCGCGTTCTAATTACTCTACCCTACTTCGCATTGCTGAAACTTACCATATCGTATTAAGTACACTTGAATAATCTGAAAGTATGTTACAGTAATATGTAATACCTACATGTTTTATTATGTTTCTTTTTTGTAACAAATATAAATAATGATCTCCTCACTGGGATCTCCCGTGCTGCAGATTTCATTTACACGTCATCAAATTTTGTAGTCTGGATATAATGAAGTAAATACAAATACATTATCTAGTGTTTTTTCTGAATTAAGGCGATGCACTACGTCGTGTAATATTTTACATCGAGCCGTTATCAATAACACCCCTTATGTAGATGGCGATAAGATTTAAATTCCCGCTTAACACCATCCGCCTGTTTTGATTTATGTAAGAAAAAAACATGGCCAAAAAGTGCCTTTTATTTTATTTTGTGGATGTTCAGGCATAAATATTTAATTTTTTTCCGATCATTTTATAAATAACTTAACTCGCCACATTATACAATAAAATAATAACCGAAAATGGGTTCGTAAGTAGGAGATTTTGAACTTTAAAGCCGTTTTCATAGGCCTTATGCATTATTTTTTTCTGGGCTTATAAAAAGACTTATGTAAAAAATTCTCGATTATTTCAAAGGTCAAGATGTATTCTACTCGCATTATTTAATTAAAGCATCTGAAACATTTATAGGCGACCAAATTTTCAAACCAAAAACACATGATTTTGCATTACTACGTAGTGCATCGCCTTAATTATAAATTTATTACATAGTGTATTTCGTGCATTTGAGTGGTTTCAGTCTGTATTTGGTGTCAGTATATTTTCTATTTTAATTTGTTTATGTGAGATTTAAATGTTATAATATTTTTGTGAGTTTTGAATGAGAGTGGGATTTTGTTGTAGAGTTTAGTAACAGAGTCAACTAGCTTTTTTGCCCAAATGTTATACCTAGTTGGATATGTTTTTGACCCTGAGATCTAGTGTTAGTATATAGCACAAGAAATAATAAGAACAGTTTGGGATGCCTGCACTATGTTGTGTCTAGGATGAACTAAGTAAGTAATATGTAGTGTAGGGCAATTCAGGATAGTGGCAATTCAACACACTCTTGAAAATGTACATATCACGGTAAAGTAAAGCCATAAAAACTGATCAAAAAAGGTTTAATAGGTTACGTTAAGTTAGGTTTACAGGCCTTTTGTTCACCACTTTTAATTGTCAAAGTTGCCTTGGAACCGTCTTTGGGTAATATTTTCGTAAGAGGCGAGGAAGGACACTGAAAGAAAAAATAGTAAATTCAATGAACGGAGGACTGAATACAGTGAAAAGCTTGTAAAAAGTATTTACGGGATCTATGACAGTTGATTTCTGATACCAACCCTGATGTATTATGGAACAGACAGAATAAGGATCAAAATATATATTTTGTAAATGAAACCATGCGCGAATGTATTCAGAATAAGTTGCGAAAATAATACAAGGCACATAGTACATGCCTATAAGTACATAAGTACACAGGAGTAAGATGTCGATGATGCCACATAATGAAAAGGCCTGATCAAGTGGCTCAAAATACTTGAGATATGATGAGACGGTATAAATCGGAACATGAGTGAAGCAATGAGTGTGACAAAGACATAAATGCTTTGCGTTCCATCTTCTCTACTTACCCTACCCTCCAAAATGCATGGTGGTTATGTTAAGTCGATACCCGCAGTGACATTTGAATGTGACAGTTAAGAATCATGTGCCCGATTGACCAGACATTTAAAAAACTCTGATGATATAATCGTTAACGAATTTTTTATTTCACGTAACGCAATAAGTGTTACAAATATTTTTATTGTACGATTTAAAACACCTCCAATACGTATTGACGTCGCTAAAATTATTCAGAATTACTTATACAGTACAGAATGTAACTACTAGAGTCCAAAGCAGCACAAATGTAGGACATCTTCAACTTTACTTCGCGGTCCGGTTTCGTTGCTGTCCTAACCCCAGATTGACCAAGCGGACCTAATATTTGAAAATAATTATGTTAAAGGTCAGATTAACCCATTCGTAATCATCATTGTCGATTTTTAGATCATGTCCTGACCTGCTAAAAAACCCTTAGATGCATTAAACATCTTCTTCTTTCGTATGGTGAGGGGTCAGAAGGTAACATCTAGCTCAGTGATCAAGTCTAGGGCCCGAGGCGTCGCCCTGTGGACCCCATCAATCCCGCCGGGGAATTAATGCAGCGGACATTCGTTGACCACACGTTAGGTAGTCTGCACATCGCCGACTCTTTAAAACTCCACTTGTTCATCATGTGGGTATAGCGGCTGTTTGAAGCTTATCCTATTGATGACCAGAGTTTACGAGGCAGTGAGAACCCATGCTATCTCTCAGTGGGTCGTGCACGATGGGCATTTCGGCCGAAGTGTGAAATTCACTTAACTAACTAGACTATATAGCAGATGATAGGTATCTGTTTACTCAAGTGCCAAACTTTGCTCCTACTTACAGCTATCAACATTATTTATGTCATGAGCTATCGAGCTTTTAGTTTTCATAACGGTCGAGAAATACGAAAGACAAGACGTAATTTTGTTTGTTTCATATTTCTCAACTCTCCAACAAGAAAAATAATTTATTTAACTTTTTTTTTTAAATCTTCCAAGAAACAAAATAAAATATTTGACATCTTTCTGTTTAGTAATCGAATTTTGTAAAAACTGACGAAACCGGCTAGCAAACAATGAATAACTTATTTTCATTCTGAAATACCAAGCACTTTAGGTTGTGTGAATTCAGACAAACGATATAGTAGGTATATATTAGTATATACAAAGTCAGAAAATTATTTTATTTCAATTATAATTTTATAATTCTAGATTTGAGAATTGTGTATTTCTTTTGTTATTTTTTTAAGAGAGATCGTGATTTTTCAGCGGTGAATTTCTGACATAGGAAATTGGCAATATTTGTTTTTGACGCAAATATTTTGTAATATAATTCAGCTTCACAAATTCTACAATTATAATATCCCGTAATAACTTAATTACTAAATGTGCTTCAATTACGTATTATTATTTTCAGTTATTATCAAAAACACAGTTTTTGAAATCAGTGTGATGCCAAAATGACCCGCACGGTCACTGGCGGGTTTAATTGCAAGATGCCAAAATCCGATGCAAATGACGCGAAGACTGGCCATTGTCGCTCTGCAAGGTAAACCGGGACAAGAACAACTAATATCGAGAATCCAATCGAAACAAATAAAACTACAGACACCCGGTACTACACCTTTCAATTTCGTGTTCGAATAATCGAATGTACATAGGAAACAATTCCTTCGATTATATTTAAATATGTTAGTTTTAAAGTGATTTTTTTGTCTGCACAAGAAATCATTTGAAACAAATAAAACCACAGGCACTCGTAACTACACCTTTAATTTTCGTGTTCGAATAATCGAAAGTATTAAAGTAAACCAGTTCTTCGATTATTTTTTAGACATTTCATTAATCTTATGTTTTTTTGTTCAACTAATATTGAGAATCAAGCACATCTTAAAACCGCGTTTTCGATCATTCGAATGCAATTTTTTCGATTATATTTAGATATTATTTGGTTTTTATTTCTGTATTTATTAACTTGAATTAAATTTTAAAAATCGCTTTATGTCTATATCTATGTAACAGTAATATTACAGTTTCGACCGGTCGGTGGCTGAGTTGACATCGCGTTTGGGACCCACCCAGGCGTATTGTGTTCAATTCCTCGGCTGGCTTAGTCCTCCATCACAACACAAGCAACATTTTACGCTTACTGTGGTTGTAGTAGGAGAATTTCAAATATTTTCAGGTTATTCGTAACCCGAGAATATTTATGATTCTTTAAAAAAAAATGTAAAAAATAAGTTCAAACTTCAAAGTGTTATTTTTTTTTAATCACTGGGCTCAATGGGTTAATGCATTTTTATCAAAATCATTGCATTATAACGGCTATTTAATGGTCGATAATAAATAATAGCACGTGAAATGCAATACGTAATAAATAACAACATTTTCTTAACGATCAACATTATCCAGACACACTAGCGCCAAAAAGCAACAAAAAACCGCTCCTTTTTTGTCAAATTCCAATTTTGAATCCTGTCAACCAATCAAAACGTTTATCATGCTATCGATAATTTGTTTTTTTTTTTAATTCCAGCCATTATTTTTCATCACACTTTTTGGCTTGTAACGTAATTGCATGCATAGGTACGTACCAGTACCTAATATGGTGATGGTCGACTTTTGTGTATATGGGATATTGCAAAATTAAAACATGAATTTACACTCTTAAAAAATAAACTCAATTGGTACTTTATACTTGGAAAAGTGTTATATTATTCTATGTGAACTAAGATAACATCTGGTAAGACAGAATTTGTTTAGATGTGAATACCGCTCAACAGTACCAACTGCCCCCGATTAGGGACTTCGAGATCCCCTACTTGGGGGAAGTAGCGAGGTTGAAGGGAGTCGGCAAGGCAAGGAGATGTTGGTGGAGGAAGTTTTGGTACCTAACTGACCATTTTTATCTGGTCACCAAATACGGCTAAAGGCATTTCAAGCAATGTTCCGATCCTGAATGGTGGTTTTTTACCAGCGCCATAATAAAGATCGTCCAGCGATAGTTCTCTTATATTGCTCAAAAAATTTTCAACTCACTGAGTATTGATACCAAGAAATTGAAAACTGATAATATTTATACTATACCATGACCATCTTACTCATAAAAGATAATACAGAGGGATAAGAACAGGTTAGTAGAAAACGTTACTCATAATCACCATACACGTATAGGTACCAACCGCAATACTAGTAGTTGACAAATTTTTAAACCGCCCGATCCCCAGGATTAGGGAAGAATTTACATCTGTCGCCTAGTGAAAATGTAAAAAAGCAGTAATACTCATTGGCAGCACTATCATCATAGGAATATTTTGATTCGAAATATCAATTTACCAAAGCAAATACGGAACGCATAATCAATTGAAAGCATACCGTGTCAATGACATCGCAAATGTCATCTGAAGAAACGTGAAGTTAGCAACTAAACGCGAAATGCGAAAATGACCGTATTCTTTTAATATTGGAACAAAGCGTTGCCAGAATAAAATAATCTTACATTAATATTATTATGAGTAAATATTTTAACCCGAGCACTATACGGCCATCTTCACCGTATAGCTATACCAGCGTTGCATCGGCGTATTATGGAATCTTTCTAAGACTGCCAATGTTGAGAATTGGTTATTTATAAATGGAACGAACTTTTAAAATAAATTCAAATTCTACAAATTTTCTTTTTCTAATCTTTATTTAGCTCATTCCAAATGGAGTCGACTTACACAGAAACAACCTGTTCTCATGAAGCCCGTCGTCCGTCGAATTTCGTGTACGTTCGAGCGTGCTCTATGGAAATACCAGTAGAATAAACTCACCATGCCTACATTGCTTCTGTGCGTTAGAGATAGCAATCAGCCTGTAACAACTTTATTTTGATCTCACATTTATCAAGTTCATATCTCATTTAATTTAGAGTAGTAATGTGTAATTACAATTACTTTAGAGTAAGTATCTTGATAAAAAAAGCCGTACTCATTTTTCTCAGTGTAGGTACATATTATTTTATTTGATAACGATTTCTCTAATCCGCCCTTTTTACATTGAGTTATATATAAATAGAGTCTACATTCCTTGCAAAATCAGTATAAAATATTTTCTCTGTGCGGGAAGTAGAAAAGGGGGTGTGGCGGGTGTCGATGTTGCCCGAATCCTTCCGACCGCGAACAAACTCAACGAACTAGTCGAAGGTGACCGGTAGCCGAGCGCCCCCGAGCAAATGCTCCACGAGTTTTTAACATTAATAAATCAATTTAAACGACTACTGATTATGGTAAAACCCTACTTATCGATGATAGGTTACACCAGAGGTTCTCAAAGTGGTCTATATGGACCACCAGGGGTCGATATCGGCATGCTGGGGGTTTATGTCAGCGAGAAAAAAATTTGGGGGTTCACGAGATTCAAATGGGGGTACATACGAGCGGACCCCCATTTACCTCAAGTCAACATTTAGGAGTTCCGTAAATGACACAATAGACCTAACACAAATATAATAGACTGAGAAATTACTTATTTGACATTTGTATTTTTATATTTTGTAAAGTTGTTAATTGAGGTTTATAAATAGATTCTACGTTCCTTTTCTCGTCAGAATTAATATATTCATACAAAACATTTAAGATTGGAAGCCGCGAATTTTCCTAGTTCCCCAACTTTTTTTTGAAAAACGTCCAGGGTAATAATGACGTTCAACATTTAAATGCACTTCACCCAGACTTCAAAACTAAGTTTGAAGATATTTTGACTATGGAAATGCAACGTTGAAGAATAGGATATCATGTGACAAGAAGAACTGACCGGAATAAGCACTGACAAAGAACTTAAGGGGAAGTTCTGTAGGGCTAGCTACAAAAAGAAATTCCCGTTGCTTATCCTGCTTCATTTTCATTTGGTGTTATACCTCACAAGGGAAAAAAATATTTGGCAAGGGGTCTACAAGGCAAAAAAGTTTGTTTTCACAACCATTGTTTTCCCTATATTTTCCAGTACCTGACTTCTCAGCATGCATGTCGGCATTTTGAAGTAATCGCCGGAGACCTGTGCCCGGCGAGTCCTTGTAACCGACTGATATCTCACAGCGGACAATGATCCGATATGCATGTCCCATATTTCGAACGCCAAAGCTGACTCTATCTATATAACTCATTGCCTTTTTAATGATTTTCGGCTTTAATGTGTTGATGTTAGATTTACAAGCAAGTGCCAAATTTCTGTGTCCGACATATACAATATGGACTGACACCTCTTAAAACAATTTCCCACCTTTGTAAATAGATACCTTCGATATCTACATACCAATTACATTATTCATATTAGTTTACGGACCAACGATGATTTAATTGAAGAACGCTCGACATATCTGAAGGCAAGTCGGCCATTAAAACTGTGAATGTTTTAGACGTCCACAATGAAATGGCTACTGAAATAAAATCAATTTCTATGGCACACTTCATAACGGAACTACTATATTTTTAATTAGTGTGAAATTCGTCAGGTACGCCTCAAATTATAAAATACCAACTTCTGTTTTTTAAATTTTAAACATGTGTTACAAATCTCGGAATAGTCTGATTTCTAGACCAATCAGTTAAAATTTTGAAAATGGCACAATAATTTTTTTTTTTTTTAATATTAACGCAATTACGTAGATAATTTATCGCTTGTCTGAGATGGCCTGTCGTCCCACGGTTCAGTAATCGATCGACAAAACCCAAAAACACTGCGTAGAAAAGTTTCACACTGAACACCGCTGCAGGCCGTTACCTTAGAATAGCGAACTTAGACCGTCGTCCCACGAGTCGGTAACCAATCGACATAAACCAAATACTGTTAGAGCCTGCAAAGAAAGTTCCACACTGAACTGCGCTGCAGACCGTCAATTTATTTTTCTGTGCAGGGTCTTACAGCATTAGGTTTATGCCAAACAGTTCTTCAACTCGTCGTGGAAGGAGATTATAAATAATTGGTTCTTTGTGATAAATCAGGGATTTATTAATACTTCGCATATTACAATGGTGACTCGATAGTAGACCTAACTAGAAGCTGGCTAATTGAGATCTGAAAACAGTAAGTCTAACTGGGAGCATTCCCACTGGCCCTGGCGACTACTGGCTACTAGCTGCCATCTTACGGACTTCCAAGCAAGCTCTATGCACTGCCCTCTATGAGTGCATCTGTGAAGCTCTTACTTCCTAACACTTACCAACCTTTAAAAATCTTAAATCCTTTAAAAAGAAGATTATTTTGAGTTCCCGACAAATTTTATTTTGAAAGTCTAAAATCTTCACAGTTTCTAGTGGGGTGGCCACGTTAAATATTTCTGAAAGATATATTTTTTTAATATCAAACACAAAAGTTTTAACAGACACACTTAATGACATTTTGATTTCAAACGTCCATAATTTAGAAATAATTATATATTTAGAAAATACATTCCTTTTTTAGTGAAAAGAAAACTGTTTCTTCACTTTTTATGCACTTTATACAATAAAAAATATATTTCTTATTGTATAAAGTGCATAAAAAGTGAAGAAACATTCGACTATCAACCAAAAAATCTCTCCAATTTGTAATCATTCACTTTGACAATTTTTTGAATTTTATCCTTGTAATCAAGTATAAATATTTTATTACAAACTCAGAAGTATAATTATTTATCTTTTCAAAGACGAACAAATCACATATCTCTGTATTATAGAAAAAAATGATAAAAAATACTTTTATAACCTATGGTCAGATCTGTCCTTTGGAAGCTCTAATGGAACGTGATGTTTGTGGCTAGAAATGTCCTTCCAAGACTTGAAGGGTTAAAACAAATATTATATTGTATTATACTTGGCCCGGTGGCCTTACTTAGTACATCTTCTGACCAAGTGCCCCGGGGTTCGATTCCGGGGCAGGTTTCAATAAGTCAAGTTAAATAGCGGGTACCAAGCTGTACCTTATAATTTATACCTCACAGCTAAAGCGTCAAGGTGATTTGAGACGTTACCTTATTTTTAATATCCTTGCAACCTCCTGTATTACTGCATCTTAAAACATTGCGAATGTAAATCATTTACTAAACCCACAAACTTGTTTTTTCAGAGATTTATAAATATATTGTATAGTTACTAATAACCTGATAATATTTTTAAAACTCTTACCACCATCATAATGACAGCCCTGAATTATTAAAGCCTAATTGCGATACCTGCCCAGCTATTTCAAGTAGAATTAATTTTGACGGTAAAAATAAACTCACTAGTATTTACCATATTATAATATTTTGCTAGATTATACATGTTAACAAGTCACTTTTTTTACAATACATATTAATATTCTGTTCAAATAAAATATTCTCTGTTATTATAAAATTCTATACCTAATAGAATTTATTTTATATTAATTACTATCCATTATCATAAACACCTCATACCTCGATTTATGTCAGGTCTTAAACAAACCTAGTATTCGTTCAATTATGACTACATTAGTAGATATTTCTTTTAATTATGTATTGTCTCCATAGACATATGAATATTAGTAGACCTGCCCTAAGTGATTAAAAGCGTTTTATCCCCACTCCCCATACCGGTTCCATTGGAGCCGGCTGGGCTCGCGTATGGCCTCAAGTGAAATTTGAAAACGTGACGTCATCATTCTTGTGCGAACTATGGTCGAGGCATCATCGGTTCATTTTACGAAATAACACGGCAAAATGTTGACTTGTGATATGAAAACTTGTAAAAATAGATGTGAAAAAGAGAATAAACCCAATTGTCGTATTACATTCCATAAGTAAGCATTATTTTACTTTATTTTAAGCTTATTCACACCGTATTATATGGATCAGTTTTAGAAACATATACTATCACATCACAATGTAGCGATTCTCAAGTGTGCTCATCGTTGTTTACTGGGGTAAGTAAATTACGAAACATTTGTAAAAGTGTCTTAACTAAATACTCTGAAACTAACTACGACTTTGCAAACAGAAGAAATTTACTTTGCCGAATTTGGACTTCGCAAATTAGTTCATAACGTGGCGAGTAATTTGCGCTCCCATGTAAAAATGTCTATTCATTCAAAAGCAGATTTTACTTTTAAGAACTAAATGGTGATATTATAATGCGAGATGCCTATTTACTGTCAGATTGATTTATTGACGAATCACAGTCAGCTTAACCCCCTTCGTTCTTCAACAGTTGATTTTACCCCTCGCCATTATCTTCTCGTCTATTAATTCCTATGTCTGTGATTGTCTCACTGTACTTCTAACAACTGAATCACTTTCAATAATATTTATGGGTATACATTACTTGTTCTGTAATTTATTACAATTATTCTCCTGTGTACCACTGAATGAATAATCCGATGTATCATTAGATTATAAAAGCTATTTTATGGCGTTTAAATAAATAAATAAAATAAATAATCAACGGAAATTGTTTCTTGAGCGTTGATGAAGGACTTATATAACAGAGGATTGAACCCACGACAACTTGGAAGGAACCTGACGCATTTGTACACTCAGCTAATTAATCCTCCATTGCATCATTTCAAGGGTTCTCAATCGGTGGAGCAAATTTTGGTCGATCACAGTAATTACGATGGTGAATTTTAAAAACGATAATTACGGTTCCATGATAACTTAACACAGTGACAAATCAACACACTTTTAAAAAGTGATTTAAAGTCATTAGAAACGATGAAAAAAATAATTTAAACCTAACCTAATCTACTTAACTCAGTTATAAAGTTTTTTTTATCACTTTCCATGACTTTATATAACTTTTTAAATATGTGATGAATTATCATTTTGATGATTTGTTCGGTCACCATTGAATTGTATTCTAACAAGCTGCGTACTAGCGACAAATACACGATTTTTATAACCTCCAACGAGTATGTTTTGTTTGACACTCAATTAAATTTTGTAAATCACATACAACAAATTACTAACAAAGGTATCAGAACCATCAAAGACTTTGACTCGTCGGAGGTTATAAAAATCGTCGGATTTTTTCATGTTTCTGAGGATATTTTTTTTTTCTTTTAAATCTCCCATTGAACTCCCGAAGAGGTAAGCCACGAACCGCCACTGTCACACATCCATCAAACTGTCGAAAAGGATCAACAAAAATACCAGGATTTATGAATGCATTGGTAGAAGAAACAAAGTGGAAATAATTTATTTTCTCAAGGGCAAGATACCTATTTATGATCCTACCGCGGAGAGGTCCATTTTAACCCTTCTTTCTGTTATGTTCGTCGTATGAGAAAGAGGGAGAGGTTACGAAGGAACATCCATCGGTTATTATCCTTTGTCTCATGGACATGATTGATGACTGCCAATAAGTTACTATTGTTCATATTAAATTCAACACATTGTTCTCTTGACGTGGTCCAAATAAAAGAAAAAAATCATATCTTTCATCATGTTGATGGGTTAGTAAGAATATCAGCGGGCAGATCTTCAGTCGTGTTTCCAGTTCGAAATAACCTTCGTAGAATCTTTAATTTTTAAATTATTTATTTTTATTGGTTTTGTATTGTTTTGTTTTTTTTTGTTTAATCTAATTGTTTTCACAGACACAATTAGATTAAATAATTATAGCATCCTGAACAAAATAAACAACAAACACGCGACACGCATTACAGATAATACTAACACAATCATAGATCATGTTCTTTCCGACATCACACTTTCGTACTCACTAACAAACTGCGATAATGCAATATCCGATCATAATATACTACTCCTAGATGTCCTTCACACATACAGTAACAGTTCATCCAAAACGTCTTCGTATGAATATAAACGTATTAACTTAGATAACCTAAAAAAGGATATCCTTCAGAATCCCTTTCACTTCAACGTAAATGAGGATTCGATATCAAATTTTAACAACTTTGTAAACTACCTCAAAAATAAAATAAACTCCAATAGTACACAAAAAAAAACAAAAAACAAATGTCACCCGGATTGGATAACCAAAGACCTTTTAAAACTAATTAATAAAAGAAATAAATTACACCTTAAACTAAAAAAACAACCGGGAAGCATACCATTAAAAACCGAATTCATAAATATACGTAATAATATTACAAAAAAAAAAAAATTTTAAAACAAAAACACTACACCACCCTCTTTAAAAATTGCGAAAATGATTCAAAGAAAACATGGAATCTAATTAATACCATACTAACAAACAAGTCAAAAACTCTCAACAAATCTTGTAACAAGATAATAATCAATAAAGAAATAATCTCTAATAAAGATGATATATGTAAACATTTTAACGACTACTTTTGCAACATTGGGTCCTCATTAGCTGATAACATAAAAAATAAGCCCGCACACAATACAGCTAACGAAATAACGTTAGAGCATAATAGTAATCAATCACTATATCTTCAACCTACCACGGAGGTTGAAATAAACAGAATTATTAAATCACTTTAACCAAATGCAAGTGCTGGCTACGACACAATAAAATGTAAAACAATACTCAATCTGTCCGAACTATTGGCTCCCCCTATTTCAAAACTAATTAACCAATGCATTAAAAAGGGGACTTTTCCAGATTGCTTTAAAATTGCGAAGGTAATACCAATATACAAATCTGGATCAAAAACGGATACGTCAAATTATCGGCCAATCTCAATTTTACCAATTCTATCAAAAATTTTCGAACATGTAATTTATGAAAGATTAAACAAATTTCTACTAAACAAATCACTGCTATATAATAAACAATACGGTTTCAGAAAAAAATCAAATACTCTTTCGGCAACTAATGATCTAATAAACAAACTAAGAACAAGCATAGACAATGGAAATTACGCTATAGCAATCCTCGTAGATCTCCAAAAAGCATTCGATACCGTGAGTCATGTGATACTACTAAAAAAAATTGAAAAAATAGGTGTAACCGGCCCTGCTCTCCAACTCATTAAATCGTATTTAAATAACAGAATGCAATATGTCAGCTTAGATAACAAAAACAGTCAACACAATTATATAAATTATGGTGTTCCTCAAGGATCCATATTAGGGCCTCTCTTGTTTCAAATATATATTAATGATATCTGTCAGTTAAACTTAAATGGGGAAATTTTTTTATACTCGGATGATACTGCTATATTTTACTTTGGTAAAAACTTAAAAAACTTACTTGAAAAAGCCCAACTGGATCTTAATAAATTAAATAACTGGCTAATTAAAAATATATTAACTATTAACACAAAAAAAAACATATTACATGATCTTAAGTTCACAAAAAGAAAAATGCCGTCTCATAAACCTTTGCAAATAGAAGGAAGAAACCTACAAATTTCAGATAGTGAAAAATACCTGGGACTTCATATCGATAAACACTTATCTTTTAAACACCACATACAAAAAGTAAAAGAAAAAATTATCCCACTAATTGGTGTATTTGGTAGAATAGCCCATCTTCTACCAATACAAGTAAAGAGGGGATTAAACTTTAGTTTAATTCAATCCCATCTAAATTATCTCATAGAAATATGGGGAAACACAAACATCACATATCTAAACGAAATTCAAATAATACAAAATAAAGTTATAAAAAAACTTTTCAACTATAGACCAGATACCCCCACCAAAAGAGTATACCAAGAAACTAACTTACTTAAAATTAGAAAACTGTACGAATACAACATATGCCTATTAATTCACAAAATACAAAATGGCCTCATACACACAAATACTTCATTTATGAAAACATCACAAGTACATGACCACCACACAAGACAACATAATAAATTATACACAAATTCAGCAAAGACAGAGTGTGGTAAAAGAAACATAGGTCATGAGGGTGTACACATATATAATCTCCTTCCTGATAGCCTGACAACTGTAAATAAAATAAGTATATTCAAGAAAAAACTGTTTGCCCTCAAGATCAATGAGCAAAACCAAAATGCTCTTACTTAATAAAAATATGATATAATGATTAATATATATATAATATATTAATATATATATTATTCTGTTTTAACCAATGTACAGTTAAGTTAACAAAGCGAAATATGTATTTCTTTTAACTTAATAAATAAATAAAAAAAGTATATTGGAAGGATTATTTTTCTGTCGACAGTCTCCTTAACTGAATTATTGAACTAAATATATATATTTATATTGGGAGACAGAGCAATAATTCTATCATGTCATAGGGGCGATTCCGGGATAAGGAATTGTCTTTAACCTTAAATTTAACGACTTCGCTGTCATCCGATCGAACTGGAAATGCTGTTAACGAAAAAGTCGTTAATTTTAAGGTGAAGGATTTAGACATCTATAATTTGATAGACCAGGTCTTCAGTGAAAGGGGATTAAATCAAGTCACGTGGAGCGTGGGATGCGACGACCGTATCCCTTTCTGTGATTTGTCAATAAATGAATCTGATAGTATACGGGCAACTCGCATCGGAATATCACTATCCAGTCCTTAAAGACTTACTAGTTTTGCAATGGCGCGTTATTTGTTGTTAAAACAACTTAACTACAAATCCCTAATCGGGTGAAAAAAAGGTTAAGCTTGTTTCCGAAATTGAAAAATTTGGTGCATTATCTAGTAGATACTTTTACAAATGTTTTATAATTTACCCACCTCACTCATTTTCGAATCGCTACCCAAAGCGGTTCGGTTAAAAACGAACATTCATATCCTACGCAGAAAATGTCCCATGATGGACTGCGCTGCAAACCTTTGCCTTACTTTATTTTTCTAAGGAGGGTCTGTTATATTATCGCGGTATATTCAAAGCAGCCATTCTGCGTGCGTGCTTCATGCTACAAAATACGTACCAATAATTAGTAATGGTATTTTTTTGGTTAGACTTTAAGTCCTCGATTTTCAACGTAATTTTTGTATCACTTTGACTGAAATGAAACCATAACCTTTTCAACCGGAGACAGCGCCCAACCATGTAGCATTATAATATTAAATATGCTATAATGAAATTAGTTTCCTGCTGCTTGTTTCATTCATCGTATTAAATCTATCTCACAATTTATGAAGTTATTAATCCGTTCTGCATCGTATCTGCCATGTCTGTAGATCCGATGATAAAGGCCCTCAACATCCGGCCGAGACGAGTCGAGGATGCTGCGACCGTACCAACATCTCTACCTACTAGCAGTTGCTAGATCAGTCTCTAGCACGTATAATGTATAATGATAAACTGGGGAGATCTACGGTCCGGAGCTCGTGATCTGAATGCAGACGATAATCTCTTCTTCGTGATGATTGAAAAACTTGCATGCATTTTTGTTTGTCACGAAAAAACATGTTAATATATTTTAGTAAGAAAAATACGAGATAGTCACTGTTGCATCCGAAACTGCGTACGAATTACAGCTTCAAATGCACTTGATAATGGACTTTTTAAATACTTCAAATGAAACGAAATTGCTTGAGTCGGAATAACAGGTTATGTGAAGGAAACGGGGATTACCAATAGCTTACCAACACTAGCATCTCTGCCAAAGATCACATAACATTATCACTATAATATTACATAATTTCACGAGGTAATCCAAATGAACCAATAGGAAAAACGATATAATATATTACCAAATTATTGCGAGTATCACGTGATCTGTTGCGACGTGTAGCAGTGTGATCAGGGGCGAGATGTGGTCAGAAATATATATTAGTTTTTAATTGAAAAAAAATTATCGAACACTTAAATACATGCACATTTTTTACTCCAAATATGGAGTAAAGATGGAAGTCCAATAAAATTTTACATCTTGACTATGAAATTAACGAAATATCTTACATAGGTACCGACGGTACTAATAAATTAAAAACCAATCTTTTACGGGATGATTTATTTCAACTATAGTCTGGCAATTTCAAATTTTAAAAAATATTAACTAAATATTGATGACACTAAAAAAGCAGCTATTAAAAATTGTCTGGTTTTTAAAAAAGTGTTTAGATTTCGTATGTATAAAATCTGTAATATTTTTGTTTTAATAATATGATAAAAAGTTTATTAAAATACTGAAATTCTTCCTGAATAGAATAAGAAAAAAAACATCATGCAAGTGGCTCATTATTAATCGTAGTAAGAACTGCATTATTAAAGATGATATTACGAATAAATAATATGATATCTTTTTAAAAATGCATATAGGTATTATCATATTGTGAATTATTTTTACTATTTTTTCTGACTTGTTTCACAGACAAATATTTTTCGAATGTTAAAAATGTTGTTTCATAGAATTATTTTTAATATTTTTTCGGGAGCGTTTACAGTATTATTTTAATGCAAACTGAAAGCGTGGTATTATCTCTTTCTAACCCTGTAAATCATATTTCTCACAGTAATGCAAAATGAGATAGCGTAACTTTTATGAGTCCGTGTCAGGCCGAGATATGTATCTCCCAAAAAGAATCTACGGATGTTTGATGTCTGTGAAGAAGTGATTCGCTACGTTTGGTGACTTAGCAGAATTTTGAGGTTTGTTTGGGTCTCGGCGGCGGATACGTCTGCCCACCAACGGCGTGGCGAGCCAGATCGGGAGAGACTTGTGGAGGGAGATCTTTTGACTTGCCCAATACGTCTTTTTTCGAACATAGTCTTGCACCGCAGTGGGGGAGATGAATTCATACGTCTGTCACTTCTGGACATACTGACCCCCAGATTCCTACCCACCCCTTATACCTATTTCCTTACCAGAACTTTCTCTCCTTTCTTTTCTAAAAAGACCCTCAACACAGATTCCAACCGACAGACCCCAAATTAGACATAGACCCTGAGAAGAATTATTTTCCTCAAGGCCTCCTTGGTGGAGCTAATGTAAAAACAAAAAAAAAACAACAACAACAAAACAGTGTGAAATAACGTAATTCTTTTAATTTATGTTACCCATTACTTGTACCGTGTGTGAAGGAAGGAAGGCTCTGTACCTTGAGGTGTGGACCAACAAGTAACAAGTAGAAATAGCACAGACGTGTTTAGGTTTGGTGTTTACCCCTGTGTCTGTCTGCCTTACCTTTATTTAAATGTTATTTTAATACAATATGTTTTTCTAAACGGCCTGTCTGTTCGTTTCCTTGCTTGATTTAGGAGTGTCTCTAAAGCCGTCCTTTGGGAACACCGCCTCTGACTCCATGTGTTTAATCTCATTTTCTCTCCCCTCAAAATGAAACCCTTGAAATTAGAACTAGATAAATCAGTGGTCACTCATGGGATATTATTTTGTAGTGATTATTATATTGGTATTTATTTGTTTGTTTACACCCATATTATTGGACTTTTAAATAGTAAACATAATTATATACTGTTTAAATAAATTAAAGGATATATGATGCAAATGTGAATGGTAGCAGAAGTCGGGGACGCCCGAGGAAGACATGGCACGATCAAGTGAATCAGATTCTCGAGTCGGGCCATGTCAAGAGTCAGAATAATAGAAGAGTATGTATGAGACGATGTATGCATGTGAATGAGGCAAGGAGTGTGTGCCAAGACCGAGTTGTTTGGCGGTCCATCCTCTCTGCCTACCCCTGCGGGGAAACGGCGTGATGGTTAGTTAGTTAGTTAGTTAGTTAAATAAATTAAGCAAATTGAAGCATTTTTTGCCTAAATACCGAATAACGTCCCAACAACTATCGAAGTGGGACTATGGCATCTCTGATTGAAGTATGTTAGGAGGCTGGGAGAGTGGGGAAGGGAAGGAGGTAGGGAAGAGAAAGGTTGGGTTCGGTTAGGTTAGGTAAAGTTGGCTATTTGAATATGACAACCAAATAAGGTTAAAGCCATTTCAAGCAACATTTCAATTCTGAATGATGCTCTTTCACCAGGTTCATGCTGAGAGTTTGAATAAATATTACCAATATTCAATCATTTGTGACCAACTAAAAAAAACAACAAAGATAACTTTTAGTTTAAAGATTTCTTGGCAGTTGGTAGTAATTAGAAGCAGTGAAAATAATGATAAAACTTTCCGTTTTAGACATGTTTCCATATTATTTTGTAAATACATTCCTGATTTTTCCATAATACCTGGGGTTTTGACATGGGGAACTTGAATATCTAGTTGGCTTGATCTTGCCTTTCTTGGACATCCTTTCTTGTATAAGACATTCAACCGCATCACTTTTATTAGTCTCGTCATTAGTTACATCAAAATATTATAGACACCTGTTGAACTTCTATAAACTACTGTAAAGAAGCAATGTTGTTTATACCTACTCTATTTCAGAGGGACAACAAAATCTGATTAGTGTTTTTAAATGATCAAGAGATCTAACCTTTCCGCAAATAATTAACAAGTAAAATATATAAGCATTTAAGAATTTGTAAGCTTTTTAAGGTAATTTCATAAAAATTATTCAGTTTTTAAAAATAAATATCAACTCTACTCTTGCCACTAATCTTTTAATAAATGTACTATCAATAGTGATGGGGGGGAAACAGCAAATATAAAATCAAAGTCCAGTGTTTTTACTTCTTCTTCTTTCGTATGGTGGGGGGGTCAGAGGGGGACACCTAGGTCTGCGACCCATTCTAGGGCCTCAGGCGTCGCCATGTGAACCTCATCAATCCTGCCGGGGAAAGAATGGAGCGGGCATTCGTTTACCACATGTTCGGTGGTCTGCACCGCACCACATTCACACATCGCCGACTCTTTAAGGCCCCATCTGTGCATCATGTGGGCACAACGGCTATGGGAGAGTGTTTTTACTGTAGTCTCCTATCATTTACCCAACATTTACCCAATTACAAAGAAGGGTGACCATTTACCCAATTACAAAGAAGGGTGACCGCTCCAACCCGGCCAACTACCAACAAAATTATTAACGACCGTCAATACGGAGTCCGGCGTAACCGCTCGTGCGGCGATCTTCTCGCGTATGAGATGCATGTTTGGGGGCGGTGTCGGGACCATTACGTTTGCACTGGACATTTCCAAAGCCTTTGACAGAGTTTGGCACCGAGGACTTGTCAACAAATCCTTAAAAAGACCCTCCTCACAGCATCCCCAAAGAAGGAAATTATTTTTCTAGGGGACTGTGTTGAGATAATTTAAACACAAATAAATGTTTTTTTAATCTGTTTGTCAAAATAATAAAATTATATAGAGCCTCGGAACTCGTAATTAATTGTACAGCTCTCTTCTGATTTTTCACAAAATGGCGCTATGTAAATTATTATTATTTTAAACTACCTTTAACCCGCCACATGTTGCTGTGGCTCAGTCTGTCTATGCAGGTCGATAAAAAATAGCGCATGTTGCTTTTATGTCCAACAGGTGGCCCTGGTTTTTTTAAAAAAAGCATGTTTGTCCAACAGATTTTTTAAAAAAAAGTAAATTTGTTGTCGTGATAAATTGGTGAAGAACTTTCGAAGATTTAATATTTTGAGCAAACGAACATTTACATTTTTATTTGTATAGATTGACCATTGCTCACTTGAGGATACACATCTTGGTCATAGAGCAAGGAACTCCTCCGGTATGTAGTTACCAAATTTTAAAATATTGGTCCATCATAGTTTTCTTTTTACGTGCGCCACCAATGGTTTCCGTGCACTTGTTAACATAAAAATACACTGTGATATTTCTGGGTGTACAGTGTACATCTACTACATGAAGACGAGGGGTGAATGGAATAAGAATAAACTAGACAAATCCACGTGTGAACGAGAAGTCAGTGCATTCCCGATTCTACGAAACCGGTACGTACCATTGACATTTTGTCCATTAGCTTAGATCAGTGTTTCTCAATGTGGGGCGCACGCCTTAGCGGGAGTAAATTTGAATATTTTGGGGGGCAATGCGAAAATCATAAATAAATCAAGCATACTTATTCCGTTATTGTAATCGACCCAATACAAAAAATTCAAAAAGCGATTGTTAAAACCATCCTGCAAGTACCATTCTACACAAATTCAAGCGAAATTTTCAAAACATTAGACTTCATGTCAATAAGACAACTTAATGCCAAATCTGCACTACTAAATCTCCTCCAACAGAAACTCCACATTCTGTTGCCACCTCAAACAACAGTAAAAACAAGGTCGTCAACAACAAAAAAAATACCCTGAGCATACCGATAACATACACCACACACGGACAAAGGCACTTCCAGTATTACGCAACAAAACTTTTTAATTGTATGCCCACCACTCTGAAACTACTACTAATGGGAAATATATATACAAACATTCACAAAAATTTTATCACAGCCTGGATCAAGAAACAAGATATCCACTTTATACAAAACATTATAACACCGAACCAAACATAATAAAACTATAAATAAGTCCTATTAAGTACACAAGCTTTCATGGAATTGCCTACTGTCTACACGCGTACATTGTATGTTTATTTATATTAAATATTTTTAAACATCAATGTACAATAACCATTAAAAAAAACCCAACTTATATTTATATAAGAAAATTAAAGCAATACACATATTTATGTGTATTTACTAGTATTTGCTTGTACCACTTAATCATAACCACGTAAACACCTCAGAACAGTTTCTCCTAGTGAGGTGTTCACGAAACATATAACATTACCCACCACAGTGTCACCTACTCAAACCTACCTTACAGCGGCATAAAAAATTATTCACCTTGAATGAACTTAAATTTGTTTAAATTTATGTCATTTTAAAAATTGGAATTTTTTGAAGAATTATTCAGACCTATGAAATAATATTTTAACAGAAAATTATTTAATTGTCTTTTCAAAACTGGAATTACAACATATCGTAATTTTTCTTTTTTTTTTGTAAAAAAATCACATTAGTCTAAGGTGCATAACCCTTACGTAGATGGCGATAAGGTTTAAATTCCCGATTAACACCATCCGCCTGTTTTGATTAATGCAGGAAAAAAACATGGCCAAAAAGTGTCTTTTATTTTGTGGGTTCAGGCATAAATATTTAATTTTTTTTCGATCATTTTATAGATGGCTTAATTTGCCACAACTTTAAAGCAGTTTTCATAGGCCTTATACATTATTTTTTTCTGGGTTTATAAAAAGACTTATCTTTCAAACCAAAAACACATGATTTTGCATTACTACGTATGGCATCGCCTTAATTCAAATGTATGTATTTATGACATTATATACTTTCCGAATGACAAATATCGTCAATGTTTTAATTGGTTTCACCTCGAACCGAGCAAAATTTTCGCCTTCGCCGCTTTTTTTTAAGATTATAATTCACATCCCAATTCCTTCAATTTCAAAACATACCCTATTTGCAGATGTCAGTCCCACTGATATTGGAACAAACATTAATTAAAATATCTAAAAAAATTGCGATACTAATGATTTGTCTATTTTTCACATAAACTAAGCAAATGAAACAGAGAAGTTCGGGAACCGCTGGTTGGTTTATACTTGGTGCTCATATTTAAAATTGAAAATATCAAAGCAATTTATACAATTATAAGTAAATATTGGTTCTTTTCAATGCAGGACTTTAAAATAAAACATAAAAAAATTTAAAATTTCAAAGTAAAACATATTAAAGCAATTTGGGCCATAAATTTCAACACAGTAATTTCGTAATTTTTTATTTATTTTTTATTTGTTTATTATTTGTGTTTTTTTTACAATAAATATACAATGTTTACAAGTCATACTGTTTTAATTTATACCACATTTCCATTAAAAACATTTGCTTGTGGGTGGAACATTTACATGTACATTTTGCGAAAAAATAATATAACTAGGTTACAAAGTAATAAAAATTACAAAATTATAATCCATGCAAATTATTGTATTTGGAAGGAAGAAAAAAAATATTATGGAGGATAAATAGTTAATAGGATAATTTGTGAGATTTTCACATGAAACTAGGGGAATCAGTTTTTTTGCTAACGATTTCCCTAAAATATTATTTTTTATATTTCAATATTTTTTTTATCATTAATGCTTCTAATTTCTTCTGGTAATTTATTAAAGAAATATTTTCCTTGGTGGGTATAATGGTGCTGGGCAAAAGAAGTGTGTAGTTTAGGGCATGCAAATAATATATATTTAAGTATGGTTCGATTTTCAGCTATGAATGAGTATTTATCTTTTTGAAGTGAAACTTCTTTAGGCGCGTAATGGATTTTCGGGGACGGAGTAAAACCGAGTCAGGATCGAAACGAAAATGCGGGTACCCCCACCACCGCTCACCGTTCACTGTCCCTCTCTCACCATATGCGCTTGTTGAGGTGGGGGAGCCGCTCACGAACGTTCTCTCCCGACACGGGACAACAATCGATGCAGTTTTTGCACGATTCATTAAGGATTTAAGTGCTCATGTATATATCTCGCACTTTAGTTACCATAACCCAATTATCACGACATTAGGAAATGATATTCATGAAATTGACAATGAAAATGGCACATGATTGGTAAATTGTCATTGTAATTTCTTTGTAATTTTTAATTGTAATATTGTTATTTATGTAATATTGTATACTTGTGAATAAATTGAAAATTTTTGGAACTATACATTAATCGAACGTCATTCATCTATAAGAAAATATTAGAAAAAGCAAATCCATGCTTCGTCGTTGAATTATTTAACCTCTAATTTTCAAACTAACCTAAGAGAGAAAATAGAGATGATGAAATGAAAATAGAGAGAGAGGAATACTAGAAGTTTCACTTCTGTCTTGCGTAGGCTTGACACACCCACTTTTTTCTCTTATAATTAATCTATCAATTATAAGAGAAAAATATAAATTTCAATTTTATAATTAATTTTTCTATGGGAAATTGATTATAATGTAGTTTTACAAAATATTTATTTATTTATTTATTGCATCTCACTGTACATAAATCACGGTTTTTCTCATACAAATCAACCTCACTAGGACTATACCTGTATCGAGGTTAAAAAATTACATTTGAGTGAAACAAACATAGAGTAATCACAAACATAAAGTAATACTACATACAAACACAAAATACATTGAATATCTGGCTAGCATCCTTCCACCTGTATAACTTGCCGTGACGTTTAATGCATTGGATGCATTACATTATGCATGTGTTTATTTTCTCTTGCTGCATCTAAGATTAAAGGAAAAGCAACTTTAAGTCTATTTCGGTGATTTGTGTAATTCTTTTGACGGTGGGATTTGTGATGTTTTATGGAATGTAAAAGATGTGAAGAAAACTTTAATTCCTTAAAGGCTAGACACATTACACTTTATTATGATCTCATAATTAGGGCGTGGCATATTATATTTATGGAAAGTATTGAAAGATCAACGTTTTAAAAATTGATAATCACAGCTAATATAATCTAAAAAAGTTGTGCAAAAAATGTTTATTTTCAGTAAAATGTTTATAAAAAATAAAGTACATTACGTAAAGTTAAATTATTGGTAAACACCCTTTTAAAAATGGATTGGATTGTACATGTGTCGCTCGGACTCTTATGATGCCTCATTAGTGCATTGCACCCGTGCAAAACCGGGGCGGGTCGCTAGTGAAAGATATAGCACATCTGCCCTGATGATGGACACTGCAATGCTGTCCGAAACGTTGGCTAAAGAAGGAGTTAGCGCAACACGGCATAACACCCCAAAATGAAAATAGCAAAAATGAACAGTTTTTGTTTGACGTTCTTACCTACTAACAATAAAGTGCTTAAGAGGAGGCCACAAGCCAAAAATGTGTATATTCTTGGTTTACCTTACATCGTAGGTAATAGGCATTAAAATCGCTTGGCAAACGGAGTCTAGAAATTCGATTTCAAGCAAAAAAACTGATTTTAACTTTTTTTTAAATAATTTTATAAGAAAGCAAAAAAAGTTAATCAAGTGACACTGTTACAGATAAACTTAGCTACAATACTGTATTTTTTTATGTTGTTTCCTTTACGCGTTCATACATTTCTATTGAAAAATATTTTTTTTATTAGTTTATATATATTTTTTTATTGAATAATTTATTTTTTTATTCGTATTCTACTCAAGCGAAACGATATGAAAACCTTCAATTTATAAGCACATTTTTTGGTATTCATAATGTACACCAATTCGTTATAAAGATTAATCAAATTAGTGATTTAGCACTAAGCTTCGCCTTAATATTAATAATTGACTGAATAATAGGGTTTTCTATAGTTTAAAAGCCCATAAGACTGAAAAATCATGGGGTCGTCGGAAGACCCACTTGGTTACCGACGTTTTGTTTGGCATCTTGGCCTGTCAAGAGTTAAGAAATTCAATTTTTGACTTGAATATCAGTGCAGTTCCGAGATTGTATAGTAGAAATATTCTTATTGGAACAGATTTAACACTTCAGCCGACCGTGAAACCGCAAATCTGAACTATTTTACAGAATAAATCACTCCTCCTTGGTTTAACTGGGTTACTGTGGCGGCTATCATGCATTCTATCTTCTCTAAAGGCACAGTAAAATCAGACTACTTATAAGGCGATTGCAGAAAGACAATAATGATTTGTGAAATCCGTGTCTGGCATAGATATCGCAGAAGTAGTGAAAATGACAATCATTAGAAATATTATAATACATAGTTTCTGACTACTGCGCTAGATTTGGTATTATGGAGCAGACCGCTTCCGAAAGTGCTTGCCTATTTTAGCAAGTAAATTATTAACCACTAGATGTACCCCGCCATGCGTTGCTGTGACTCAGTGTGTCTGTGTTGCTAGAGAAACAATAGCGCGTCCAACAGATGGTGCTTTTTTTTAAGAATGTTTTTACCTTTTACATCAGACATCTAAATAATTGGTAATTAAAAACATACGCGTATTCGAATGAAACCTTGTGTCAAAATTTCAAAGAAATCGCGGAAGAACTTTCGAAGATTTAAGATTTTTAACAAACGGACATTAACGTTTTTATTTATATAGAACAGTTCCTATTAAATATGAAAAAAAACATTTAATTTTTTGCTCCATGTGGTAATTCTACATATATGACTAGAACTACATACATACAGGGTTTCCAAAAAGGGTTGCGGGTATTTGATAGTTGGATAAACAAAAAATGTTAATATTAAAATGTTTATTCTTTATTTATAGAAACTGAACTGAGATATTATTCACAAAGATTAGGTTTTTCAGATGCCGCCCTTCGCAATGCTGTAACTCCTCTAATCCTGAACGGAGATTGGCAACACCGACAATGGTTCCAACAAGATGCGCGCCACTTGCCATCAGAATCAGATTTTTTTTTTAAATCTTCCGCAAATTTTTAACAGTGTTCAAAGTTTGTGAAAATAGCCCATTGTAAAAATGTTCTTCAGTAATACTTAATATAGGTCATTTAAATAAATCAAATGCCGATGTCAGGCCAGAAGTCATTTTTTATGTAAATACCTCACCATAGTCCCAACTGCTCCCAACCGTCTGGAGCCAGTGAGACTATGGCATCCCCAATTGGAGTATGTTGTGAGGTTGAAGGTAGTGGGGAGGGAAAGGAGATGAGGAGGAGGAAGGTGGAGGAGTACCAGGCTATTCAGATCTGGTCACCAAACCCGGCTAAATTCATTTCAAGCAACGTTTCAATTCTGAATGGTGATCTTACACCATAATGACAATGTCTTCGACTCTGGAACGTGCAGCAGGTATACTATATATTATTTTTAGTGATTATATTGTGAAACAACACAATATTAAATTTACTTGCGCACGCCGGTATTCGAACCAGTGGCTTCGGCTTGCTAGTCGAGAGCTTTACTCCTCAACCAAGGAGGCCTGAAGATGTGAAACGATGTATGAATGTGAATGAATTTGTGGTCGGATAGTGTACTTTGGACGTTCATCCCCTCTTCCTATCCCTTCGGGGAAACGTTTATTGTTAAGTGATTAGAGTTTCAATCGTATTGATTTTTATACTAACATATCAATAAGAGCCCCAAAATACTCAGGTAGCAGTGCTGTCCTTGTTCTACCAGTATTTCAATTGAAGATGCTCCGAGGAACTAGCGTCATTGGTATCTTCGTCACCAGTTAATAGTCAGGAAACACGCCAAAAGCGCGCCTAACGTCTGTACACAGTTGACATCATTTGTTAGGCTGGGTTTACACTTGTAAGTAAAATTTACGACTTTCGTAAATTTTTGATAAGTTACTCACAGGAGCGATTACATATGCATCCAACTTATCGTAAATAATGCTCACGGAAGTTGTTTGGAAGTTTAACTTACGAACTTCTCACAGAGACCGCTACACCAGTAATTCTATTTTTCGTAAGATGGCTTCCTGACAACATGCAACAACGCGTTGCCGCCGACTTTGACAGCTGTCAGTTAGTAATATTTGATAAGGGATTAAATTTGTTTATGTACGGTTAGATCATGGATCCCCATATAATACCCATTTCCGCACACAACGGATTGCCGCTGCGATAATATGCACAATTTGGTAAACATTGGTAAATTTGTCGTAAGTCGCTTACGTGAGCAACTTACAGGAAAAAACTTACAAGTGTAAAGGTAGCCTTACATGAGAATGAAACGGTTTGCCGGACTCTTGAACAACATGCCTTCAAGGTCCACTCCTTCCTCCACAGAAAAAAAGATCCTTTTAACAAAATGATAGCATGCTAATTTCCTAATAAAATATTAGTTATTCAGAATATATCGAGAACATGTGTTATTTTCCTTATAAATATCTCGACAGACATAGTCAAATATCTGTTTTCAACAGATACTTTGTTAACAACTCTGTCAATTCATTCGTTAAAGGCCTGCAGTCCCGTTTTTAGCAAAATAACTAATAATTTGACCAGAAAAGGCCCTCCACAAATCTTCTTCAAAATATAATAAAGGCCCTCAAGGAATTTATTAGGAGTTTTGTTCAATTTGATAAAATCTATAGAAGCCCATACATGAACTCCTTGCCCAGTTTATCAAACGA
The DNA here is from genome assembly GCF_061612785.1 of Hesperophylax consimilis. Classification (NCBI taxonomy): domain Eukaryota; kingdom Metazoa; phylum Arthropoda; class Insecta; order Trichoptera; family Limnephilidae; genus Hesperophylax; species Hesperophylax consimilis. The sequence continues at coordinate 8,605,187 of NC_142856.1, read as the reverse complement.
ATTTCTTCATGCTATAAATGTCCTGCAGGGCTAACAGTAAAAATTACCTAACACTACAGGAATTAAAAGCGAGTAGGTATTGTAAGGTTTCTCTTGGTTTAATTGACTTCCTCGAGGGTGTTAACCCTTTCATCACCGCACTTTTTTTATCCACATATGAATCAACCTTAGACAATTATTTGAAAAATTTTGTTGTATTATATGTTTTTTATTATTTTTAGGTCTCAAAGAGTTATTATTTATTAATAAGGAAAATAAACCTATCCCATAAACAATTGTTTAATTAAAAATATATATTAATTTACACTGAAACAGCATAAATAATGAAATCCATTTCAAGCAAAAAATTCATTTGAGTGGGGTAAATTTATTAACAGTATTTGTTGCTGGAATAAAGGTAGCAATCTAGCATTAAAAAAATGCCATGAGGACTAAAATATGGGGTGATTTCTGTTTTTCATGTTCCCATGGAAGAATTCTGATATTGAAAGGGTTAAGGCTGAGTGACTCCGAACATTGCTCCGTGGAGAAGACCCGCAACTAGCGCAAAGCCAAAGGGTTGGGAATTAACCTCTTCTATGTTTTTTTCACCTCTTAACAGGGTTGGACTTACAACAAACGTCTGAAAATTAAAGTGGTAAAGGGCAAATAATTATTGTTGAGAATTGCGATACACATTAGAATCATACAATTAATTTGCCAATGCGAAGAAAATTAATCCATTAATATTAATTTGCATTGCTCTACATTGAACTTTGTGGCGGTACATACTAAAACTTCTTTTGGTCAAAGAAATTATTTATATCAAGCACCACTTATGTTTAATATTCTTCCAAATCATATTAAGTCTACCAATTCCTTTGTTAAATTTAAAAAGTTAATTAAGGTTTATGTATTGACAGACAATTGTCTTAATATTTTTTCATACTTGTCCTTTCTTAAATAATAAGATTTTATATAATAAGTCTCATTTGCTAAAAACTGAATGTCACACTATCTGTCTTTATTATCTACTTTGCTTCTTCTTTTGAATAATGATTAATGATTAGTTGTTATGGTTCAAATATTGTTACAATATACTGTCAAATTACCCATCTGGTAACACATCTAATACTCATTTTTTTGTTTAATTTTGAAATATTTTGTGTTTGTATGTAGAATTACTTTATGTTTGTGATACTCTTATGTTTGCTTCACTCAAATGTAAATTGTTAACCTCGATACAGGCTTAGTCCTAGTGAGGTTGATTTTAATGTGAAAAAAGTGTTTTATGTATAGTGAGATGCAATAAATAAATAAATTATTATGATTCTCGTTACATATCTTCTTGTATCTTTATTGTGTGCGGTTTAATAAATCAGCCACCTCTGCACAGTTTTTTTTACACTAACCCCACGGAAAATAATGTCCCTCGGAGCCTATGTCATCTTTTGGGATGCTGTGTGGAGGGTCTGTTTTAAGTAAAGGAAGGAGAGGAATTTCTGGAAAGGTAAAGGGTATGCGGGGTGGGTAGGAATCTAAGGATCAGTGTGTGCAGTAGCGTAAGGCGATGGATCTAGAGACCAGTTGGAGAGGTCAAATGGTCTCCCCAAACCATCCTCTATATTGCATGCAAGTATCTATTATAACTTACGCGGGTTTGAATCCCAATTGAAAAAAATATATTTAAATAATTTTTGTAGTTTGACAATTAATTTATTAAATAGAATAAATCTGTGTGTTATTTTCGGCACGTTACCGAGTTGAAGATACTCTTAGCATCGCCCTGGTGAATGATTACTTTTTTCTACATCAATAAATTGTCAAAGTTAAATTCTTCATTCTATATTGATATATACTTTTAACTCGCGAGTCTCATATTGATATTTTATTTTTTATTTTTTTTATAGTGAATACCTCACAAGAGTCCCAACTGCTCCCGTCTGGAGCCAGTGAGACTATGGCATCCCCAATTGGGGGATGTTGTGAGGCTGAAGGTAAGTGGGGAAGGGAAAGAGGAAGGTGGGGAAGTACCTGGCTATTCAGATCTAGTCACTAAACACGGCTAAAGCCATTTGGAGCAACGTTTCAATTCTGAATGGTGGTCTTACACCAGGGCGATACTGGTAGTATCTTCCACTCTGGAACGTGCCGCAAATATACTATATATTATTTTAATTAATTAATTGTGAAATAACACAAATTAATCAAATAAAATTTATTTGCGCACGCCGGGTTCGAACCCGCGACCTTCGGAATGGCAGTCCAATGCGTTACCACTGGACTATGCCGGCCGTCAATATACTTTTAACTCACGAGTCTCATATTGATATATACTTTTAAATCGCAAGTCTCATATTGATATGTACTTTTAACTAAAATGAAACTTTTTTTTGGTTTTTGTTATGTAATTATGTACATTTCAGTAATAATATGAACTAAACATGTCAATTTGTCTGTCCTAGAACGGGAAACTTTCCTAGTTGGACAGGCAAAGCATCCAATATATAATATGTACTTTATTTGATCAATAAATAAATAAATAAATAAAATAAACTCTCGAGTCTCATATTGATATATACTTTTAAATCGCGATTTCCATATTTTTTTCACCAATCATTTACAATTCGCATGCTGGTAATAATACTGCGAGGAATTCAAGCTGTGGGTGGATACTATATTGATGATGATGATGCTACGAAATGTATTATTCAAAAACAATCACATGTTTAAATTAATGTTATGTTGAAGTCTACTGCTGTTTCCACAAACATTACCACAAACATCGAACATCGCAGGACACAAATAATAGACACCTATTCTATTTTACCGGGCAGATGGTTTTAGCCACGATACATTCCTGATGGTGTCCAGACTCTTCTTCCCCTGGATTTTGAACCCCCGACGGTTGATCCTTCTGACAGTTGATCCCTCGGACAGTTTATCCCGCAGATTCTTGATCCCTCGGAGACTTTAGATCCCAAAGATTTTTATTTTTCTAAAGAAAGACAAACATTCCCGGGTTACGAATAACCTGACAACAATTTTAAAATCTCCTACTACCACCACAGTAAGCGGAAAATGTTGCTTGTGTCGTGATGGAGGACTGTAATGGGATCCAAACGCCAATTCAGCCACGGACCTGTCATCAATTATTTCGGTTGTATCTACCTCCTCGCGGTAACTCAAACATGGAGGATATAGCTACGGCCGTATAACAAAAGTTGACATACCTACTTATATTTGCAGGTGTCTTCTTTTTAGGAGTATGCAGAGAGTAATACACCGACGGATAACAAAAGACGACATACTTGTATGTGCAGCAGTACTTAAACGTAATTCGTTCATAGTAACAGTCTTACTTAAAAGGATTCGTATAGCTATACGGCGAAGAGGGCCGTATACTGCTCGGGTTAAAATATTTACTCACAATAATATTCATGTAAGATTTTTTTAGACTGGCACCACTTTGATCCAATCCTAAAAAACACGGTCATTTCCGCATTTCGCGTTTAGTTGCTAACTTTTCTTCAGGTGAAATTCATTGACCCGGTGTGCTTTGAATTGCTTCGAAATTTAGTCAATTTGATAATGCGTTCCGTATTTGCTTTGGTAAATCGATTTAAAATATTCCTTTGATAGTGCTGCCAATCAACGTTCTCGATCTCCCTCTTAATACGATAGTAATACGTCCCTCATCCTGGAGGTCAGGCGGTTTAAAAATCTGCCACTAATACTGCGGTATTAGGGCCGGTATACGCAGTAAGCATGCGCGTGATTATGAGTAACGTTTTCTACTAATCTGTTCTATCCCTCCGTATTATCTATTATGAATATATTATTTTCGGTATGCTCCAGAATAGTACATACTCTCAGCTTCGCCCTGGTGAAAATTCACCGTACACAATCGTTGCGTTGCTTGAAATGGCTTAAGTCGTATTTGGTGACTCGATCTAAAAAGCCGAGTATTTTCTAACCCTCCCTTTCCTCATCTCCTTTCATCCCCACTCCCTTCAGCTTCAAAACATACTCCAGTTGGGATCATAAAAAAGACGTATTCATTTTAATTTACCTTAGAACGCACTCATCAATCATTACTAAAAATGTTTTTAATTACCTTCGTAAATCATTGTAAATAAAAAACGACACAGAACAATAAATTATTATTATCATTTAACGTCGTGTTTTAATTAAACAAAAGAGTTAAACATTGGTTTTGTTATTTCGAAAATACGATCGCACAACAATAAGCCGATATTTCTTCGGCGGAGTCGATTGTAAACAATCGTGAACGACCATATTTGTAAAATTCAATGCCAATGCGAACTTACATAATTCCGCCATTTTAGTAGACGTTCTTATGTACCTACCTACTGACCGCGAACTTTTATTTTATTTATTTCTGACTGGCAATACTGACATAGGTCCCAACTCCCAACTCCCGACGTATTCGAATTATGAATATATTATATTATTGTATAATTTTGCATGAATGTTAAGTTCACTCGCACATAACATGAAAAGGAGATGAGTTTTGTTATGAATTTCCCGATGCGGAGAGTTATTGTGCGGTTTGTGAATGTAAACCCTTTTATGAGATTTTCAAACTGCGGTCCCTTATTTTATATTAATTAATAACTGGATAATTTGAATTGTGTCTTTGCACGCAGAGGACACCATAGTAAAAACACTGGATATAACATTACATTTTCACTGTTTTGTTCTTATGTCATTCACCATGTATTTTTGTAACAAAAAAGTTTTATATTTTAAAATAATAAATTGTTTAAATACTTTTTCGAAATAAAAAATATTACATTATTAAAAAACATGTTAACGTAACCACGTTAAAATATGCGATTCTAAAATATTTAATTATTACAGCTTTGTACTTCAATAGAGGCATATTAAAAAACATAAGCTAAAATGGCATAAGAGTTATCAATGGTGTGTAATCTATTAATGACAGATGTGTATCCTGAAACTGTCATATTATTGTCACAATAATATATACTAAGAAAAATTGATCTAATGGTAGGAACCAACATTGATATATCAGGGCTATCCAACTGATAATTTACATTAATATATCAGGGTTATCCAACAAAAAAGAGTGCAAGGCTGATGTAACCTTAATGAGTAAGACCAAGAAAGGGACGCTTAGATGGTTTGGGCATGTAGAGCGAATGAGCAAAGAAAGGAGTGTAAGGAGAATATACGATGCAAATATGATTGGTAGCAGAAGTTGGGGACGCTCGAGGAAGACATGGCACGACCAAGTGAATCAGATACTTGAGTCGGGCCATGTCAAGAGTCAGATAATAGAAGAGTATGTGTGAGACGATGTATGAATGTGAATGAGGCAAGGAGTGTGTGCCAAGACCGAGTTGTTTGTCGGTCCGTCCTCTCTCCCTACCCCTGCGGGGATAGGGCGAGATGGTTAGTTAGTTAGTTTAGTTATCCAACTGATAATTTACATTAATATATCAGGGCTATCCAACTGATAATTTATCATCTCTCCTAAACATACTTCCCAAATACACAAACCTGTTCCAAGTATTCATCAGTCACAACTATATACTGCAAACTGTTTTCGTACTAAATCTTCCATGACTGGGATTACTAGAAATCTTTAAACTGTTCATGAAAAAAATTCGACATTTGAAAAGGTTTTGTGAACATCACCAGGAGTAAAGACAATTTTAATTTCATCACACAGACACGTCCACAATACACTTTTGACGCTGCCAGAAATTTGTTCCCCTTTCCCTAATTGGCTTGTCTATTAATTCGATTGTCTATGTTGAGCACGCACTACTGTATATAAAGCATAATCTATTACTATCTCACTCCAACACTCCAGTAGTCAAGTTAATAACATTATTATCCCACATAGACCAAGTTTTTATCAATAACGTAAAAAATGAACCCTTCTCGATCAGTTACGGGTTGCTCCAGGGTAGTGTGCCAGGTCCACTATTGTTTCTTATCTACATCAATGATCTTTACGAACAAAATTTATGTAAGCTGTATACAAAGAAAATAGTTATAAAAAATATAGTTAACTCTAAATTCTCCGTCTAAAGGATCTATTTTTCACTAAAAATACCAATAACTACATTACAATCGACACCGACTGATGTGTTAGTTAGTTACGTGTGTCGATCTCTTCGTATCTTCTGGAATATGTACTGTAAACATAAAACCATGTTTCACCTTCCTGTGTTGAATATTTAAGTTTATAGTTCTGAGTTCGGCCATAAAATTGTCTGACAAGAAAGCAGTAAAATACAGGATTTGTTCTTGTACGCAAGGTCCTTGGGTCGAACCCCGAGTCCGTAAATAAAGGAAGCAACTTATTTATTAGCAGAAGATCGAATTTAATGTTGACATTTTGAAATGAAACTCGAACTTAACCATAAAATTATTTGAAAAAAAAATTATTCAATATTAAACCAATCCTCGATTTCCCATTTATTGAAAGGGATTTCAAGCAAACTTGCGAAGTCACTGGCCTCGAATTGCTTAACAACGAGTAGATGTGGGTTGATCTCAATTAAATTCGGCTATTGTAATATTATTCACATATCGCACAGGACCACAAGATTGGCGAAATTATAAATTAATATCCACTGAAGAGATAAACGTGAGGAAGTGTATTGAAGGCATGTCTGTGTGCCGAAATTAAACTCAAATTTATCTTAACTTCTGAAGAAATTCATAAAACCTTTTCAAATGTCGAATGTTTTTCTTGAACAGTTTCTAAACAAGATTCCATTCAATGTAACTGCGCGTTCAACACGCTCTTGTGTCCTGTTCAGGGATGATCAAAGCAAAACGAACTCTAAGCAGAATTCTTGCCTGAACAGACTATGGAATAATTACAATAGCGTATTATCCAAGGTTGATATTTTCAGTTGCCAACTTACCAAATACAAGAGGTCCATAAAAAATATTTCTCTGATGGTTTGTGAATAATGTTTATGTCTTTATTGTTTATATCTCTATTATGATTTGATTTATATGCATACAACCTCTCTCCATGGCTATAAATGTATTGTTTTGTATAATTTTTTTAATTCATATTCCTTTCTCACAAATTTAATTTACTTATTCCATATTATGCTGTCTCAATAGAGGTAAAGTCACAAGGAGGAAATCCATAATTGGTTTTATTTTACTATATAATACTTATGTACAAACGGATTAAATGTAAACTGTCGATTTCCCGAAAATGAATAAATAAATAAAGATTTCTAAAAGTCTGGTAATGGTGAAAGAAAATAGTTTGCAGTATATTGTGGTGAATGGCGAATACTTGGAGCAGGTTTTTGATTTTGAAAGTATGTTTAGGAGAGATATTGAAAGAAGGGTAAATCCATTGATGGAGTACTGATCGCGGTTGGCGATGACAAAAAAATGTCCAAATAAGCGAAGCTAGCAGTCCACAATGTAGTGCTGACATCTACCATGATGTAAGGCAATGAGGCATAAACTGGCAAAGGAAAGACGAAAGCATTCAGTCGGCGTATCTGTTGAACTCCGCTATTGTATTATCCATATTTCCCCAGGCGCTTCCGACTTATCTCATAGTTCAAACATCTCTCTAAACACTCCTGGCACTAATAAGCACAAATTTTGCACGAAATCGGTCTAGTAGTTTTGAGTCTATAGGGCACAGGCATACGAATAATGCATGGTGCCTTACCCTGTTGTATGGCAGAGAGGCATATAACTGGCAAAGAAAGGACGAAAGCAGAATGAATGGCAAATGCAAAAAAATTCTCCATTAATGAAGGACTGAACGCAGTTGGCGCTATCAAAAAAATGTCCAAAGAAGCGAAGCTAGCAGTCCTCAATGGAGTGCCTGTACCTGCCCTGATGTATGGAAGTGAAGAATGGAATTGACAGAGGAAGGGTGAAAGTAGATTGAATGCTGTAGAAATGAGATCCCTGAGGCGTTTGTCTGGCAAAACCATGTATGATCGTGTGAGAAATGTGGAGATTCGCAAAAAATTGCAATGCTGACGTAATGAGTGAGATTAAGAAAGGGACGCATAGATGGTTTGGCCATGTAGAGCGAATGCACCAAGAAAGGAGTGTAATGAGAATATGTGATGTGAATTGTAGAAGAAGTCGGGGACCCCATAGGAAGACATGGCACGATCAAGTGAATCAGATACTTGAGTCATGCCATTTCAAGATTCATAATAACAATGTATGAAGAATGAGTTAATGATGAATGTAAGTAAGTCTAAAGTAATGGTGTTTGAAAGAGAGGGGACTAAAACAGTGTGCAATATAGTTGTGAGTGAGGAATACTTGGTATGTTTATGAGAGATGGAAAGGCGGGGACGCCCGATGAAGACATGGCACGATCAAGTGAATCAGATACTCGAGTCGGGCCATGTCAAGAGTCTGAATAATAGAAGAGTACGTGTGAGACGATGTATGAATGTGAATAAGGCAATGAGTGTGTGCTAAGACCTAGTTGTTTGGCGGTCCGTCCTCTCTGCCTACTCTTGCTGGGATACGGCGTGATGGTTAGTTAGTTAAGATTTTATTTGCCTCTCTGGGGCATAGGAGTCGAATGTGTTCAATGTAAACTTGAGATAAAAGATGTCTTCCTATTCAGTATTAATCACACTTCTTGGCATTATCTGTTCTGTGAAATAATAAGTAATGTCGATGAGCTCAAGTGATCAGTGGGCGAGAAAAAAACTTAAAATGTGTGCATTTATAAAACACAAGCATATAATTTTGGTTATCAAAGACATTTGACGTGAACTATCACAAAACTGCGCAACGAAAATGCAATGTTATTATCCTAATGATCGCACAGTTTTAGATTATTGTAAATGGAAGTGACAACCTCTGTTATTTGAAAAAAAAACCTTTGAAGTTTTCAAACAATGAACGGCGTCAGCGGATCTTTAAGAAATGTCACCTTTATTGTACAGATAGTAAAATAAGTTTATTATAAAAAGCGAAAATTATGTTCATTTAATTGCCGGTTAGTAGATCCCTCGGATGAGTGACATCTATTGACATAAATTATAATATTTTATGAAATGTATACATCACTCCCATCTGTTGACAAAAGTTAAAAACTAAATTTTAAACCGAGGAGGAGTTGACGTTTTCATTCAAAAAATTGAACGCGTTTTGAAGTAACTAGGCTAGGTTTAATGTTTCGCTAAATTTGTTATTATTTCGGCAAGCTCAAAGTTATATACAAATGCATTATGTCCTGTTTGAAGAAGGCATACAAAAGTACGTATTTATTTATTTACGCCCTTTGGAGGAACGTCTGCACATACAAAACTTAAATTTGAATTTAAGGCCAAAATATTTGACCAAACTAAATAAAATTTTTTTTCATCTAAAATTATAGCAAATATCTACTACGGATGTGACTGCTCTATTGTGTTTAAAATTTGAAAATATAGGCCGTTAAAGAATGATTTTTTTTCACTACTTTAGAGGCAAATTTGACATTTTTTTGTGAGTTAATTCTAATTATTAATTAATCTTTCCCAACCTATTATGTAAGTACAATTAAATACAAATTTGAAAAATCTAACATAGTAAAAATTTGCGTTTTTTGGGTCGGAATTTTAAATTTATGTAAGACAAATTTGGATTCCAATGTAAATCAGTCGTTTGAAAATTAAATTTAAACCCGTTAAATAATTCACATTTTTTTAAATTTATATTTACAAAATAAAACAGATTATTTTTTAATAATTACCATAATTCACAAATAATTTCCAAAAATCCTTTAAAATCGTGAAAAACCGATTTTTTAAATTGCCCATATTTTAGGTTTTGAAAAATAAATATTTAAAGTTTCCAATTTTGTTGGGTATTTTTGTGGTTTTGTATGAAAAACTCCTCGCAACCGTTCACCTTAATTACATAGTGCATTCAAATTTATAAACACATAATGATAAAAATAATAATATTTTTATTCCCTGCTGAGGATTCCCTGGGATTTTCAGTTCAATTTATACCTATATAATAACAGAAAGATATAAGAATATGTCCTGCACAAAGAATTAGAAAATATTTTGTTCCCTATTCTAAAAGTGCATATCCCTAAAATAAATTAAGATATAATATTTATTATATTAATCATATTAATATCTTAATAACTTAAGATATTTTGATTCGGTGGATCCTGCAGACAAGCTGGCATGTGACAGCTTTGTTGGTCTACCTATTTTGTAAAATAAAAAAAAATAAATAAAAAAAATTATGTCTTCTTCAAAGAATGCATAATATCTGATATACCACGTTCAAATAGAGCATATTATTATCTTATATACTTTGTTCAAATAGGACATACCTAATGAGATAATTTTGGGAGTTCAAAACAATTGGCCTCTAAAAAATGTCGCAATTTTACAATTTTTATCTTGTCCAATATTTGAAAAATGTTAAGAATACATAAACCCTCATATTTCTTCAATTTTAGATGTAAAGATCACCGTGACAGAGTTTTAGCTTCATTTCAAAACAAATTTCTGCTTTACAGTAAAGATAAAAGGTACAAAAACCATAGATTCAAATTGCAAAGTTTACAAAATTTATTCATTGTTATGACAAATAGTACCTACCTACTTAATATGTATGTTAAAGTTCGGATCGATAAAGAATTGAGTTCTGCCAAAACAGCTAACTATTATTTACAATTCTAAAAGATATTTTGATTGAGGTTAGTAACGGATTTCACATTCATGTAATGGCTGTTTTGTATCTTTCATTGAAAAATAAATCTATTGATTTCGCGACATTCTTAATCCGCACTTTCCGCTTTTATATAAAAACATTTCAGCGTTTTTTACATTCTTACGGAAATTTCGTAAATAATACATTTTTTTAAAGTTTGGAGGAGTACAAAATGTAAAATTTTTGCATTCTTCGTTTAGCCAACTATTGAAACATTTATCAGCAGTATATTATCGATGTATTTTGTACATATAACTTGTTGATAATACATAACATACTGATCTGGTGAAGTTCAGTTAAACGTAAAGTTATACTACAAAAAAGCGTCAATATTAAAAAAAATTATTCATATAACGTCATTATTTTATTCTAAACATGAAAAAAAAGTATAACATTAATCTACTTACTTTGTTATAAACTGCTTTTTTACTTCTATTTCTACTTCGACCGGTTTTGGAAGAACACTCGCTTATAGCGGGTTCAGACTCTTCAATTTTAGTTGCTCAACTTTTATTGAGTGTAAAAATTTCTAACAAAAAACTTGTTCAACTTTGTTGAAAGAAGGTTCAGACTTGCAATATGCTTTCAAGTGCCGAGTTGATCAACTAAAATTGAAACGTCTGAACCCGCTGTTAATAAGAACGAATAATATAATATTACCAAACTACGGCAACGATACGTTAAAAAACATCGAATTTATTCGAAGTAATTTGTAATGCCAAAACATCTGCACACTGACAGTTCACATAATTATGAGAAGTACATTACGATTTAAGACATTAGTTTTGCCATAGATGTATACGAACTTCGACGGTTCTTTTTTGAAAATAACAGAGGGCGCCACTTCCGTCTACAACAATCGAAACTGTTCAGTCAATCAGATACTAATACGATCAGATACAGAAATGATAAGATACCCAATCTACGTAGTGTCTTAAGAAGAAAACCATTTAGTCAACATGGAAAGTCACAATGTAATGGATTTTACAAACATTTTACTATATTTGATATCTTATGTACTAATTTTCGTTTTATCTATTGTTTCAGATGTCTTCTTAAAACTCCCCAAAGTCAACAACATTAAGAAGCAACGATGAACTAGTCACAAAATGTTTTTTTAAGTCTCAATTAAGAGTTTTTGATTTGATCTACTTTAAAAACTGAGGTAATATCAAACCATCTCAAAATATGGCTTATTCTTCCTATCGATACCACGCCAACAGCGGTCCGACCAGAGTCAACAGGACATCTTGGGGACCAGCGTCGCACACTCAGATAGATGTACCAAACAAGATCTACGAGAGAAGACTGAGTGGTAACTACGATAGAATCATCAACTCATTCGACAGAACCAACGCATTTGAATGCGTGCGAAGCGCATTCGAGCAAGCCTGCAGCAAAAACGCCAAAGAAACACCTGGAGTAAAATACAGACATGACAACAAGCAAGAAACTAATGACAAAAACGTTGCAATCGATGTAAAAGCTAGTCTGGTATCTAGACCAGATGAAATTGATGATTCAAAAGAACCGCAGAGTTTCCAGAAGCATGTAGAAATCGAGTCAAAAGATAGATTTATTGGTCATTCTGACATTATCGTCAATGGGAAGGGAAGTTGTGGACTAAGTAGCAGCTACGAAAGAGCAGATGTGGACGGTGGTCTGGCCTGCAAGGAGACTCCTTGCACTGATGAAGATGTGACAGCCTACTACCAAGACAAGATCTACATGTCCCAGGCCAGGCAACTTTATCCGCTCCAGGAGGATTTGGCTGATTGGATCAACAAGACAATTGGTGAGTGGTTTTGATTGCTCCTTGCTTTGAATGAGACTCTTACATGATTATTTTTCAATATTTTTCTCGTTTTGACATCTGTGTTTTAAGCTGTTCAACTTATTTTTAAAACCGCAGTAATTGTTTGAACAATTTTAAGTTTTAATACCTGCTGGGAAGGACATTTTTGGTTTCATTTTTGGTGACATACGATCGAGCTGAAACTCTTTAGATATACTCGTTGTCGATGACAATGCATTTTATTAATTTTTGGTGGTAGTCACGCATACACACGTTGACATATATGCATTTCTCTGAATTTGGATGACGTTACAGCAGGAAATATACTAAATAAATGTTGGCCCTACCCGTTCAGCATCTGGCAAGGTCGATAGCGCGGTTGACTCGGTTCTAATTTCCGAGTAAATTGTCGGAAATTATCAATAGCTTAATCTGGAATCAGCACTTTTAGACTTTAAGTCAAAGTTAAACAATACATTAACAGCCTTACTAATAAACGTGGTGTAAAAATTATATAGCGCGTAAGGTCATAACAGTAAAAACTTGACTTATTACCATGGCTTTTGTTTAATTAAAACGGTGTTAAGGCGAAGCTTAATGCTAAATCACTATTTTCTATTAATCTTTATAACGAATTTGTTTACATTATGAATAAAATCGTTTCCCTTGAGTAAAATCAAATAAAAAATATTATATTATTGTAGAAAGCAATCACTTTGTGGTTTGACATATTTAATAAAATAAAATACTTTTTTGTTTTAAAACCACGATATTTATTAATTTAAGAACCGACCGGTTTCGCTTTACTTAAGCATCATCAGGGTACAGTATTAATTTGTACCCTGATGATGCTTAAGTAAAGCGAAACCGGTCGGTTCTTAAATTAATAAATATCGTGGTTTTAAAACAAAAAAGTATTTTATTTTATTAAAAAATATTAGTTTATCTATATAAAACATAAGTGTAAACTACCAAATAATATATTTTTTAAATAGAAATGTATGAACTCATAAATTAAGCAACTTAAAAAGATACATTATTATGCCTAAGATTATCTCTGACAGTTTCCCTTGAATAATTTTTTTGCTTTCTTATAAAATTGTTTTCAAAATAAATAAAAACCGCTACTGCGCTTGAAATCGAGCGTTTGCTAAGCGATTTTAATGTCTATTCGTGACGATATAAGGCATACTAAGAATTTACACATTTTTGACCTGTAGCTTCCTCTTAAACCAGGCTCAAGGCCGGCTTTACCACACCACGTGTAAGAATCAAATCAGTAAGATGGTTAGTACGGAAACTTTACACGGTAATAATTGCGTGACCTATGGATTATTTGTGTAGCGTTCCCGTATTTCTTGGACCAAAAGCTATTCTCACCATTGTTTTGGAGTCAATTCAATTTACATGCAAGTGGCTCATTGTCCCAATTCGCTATGGCTCTCGTCCTGTAATTTGTGGCTAATGCATTATAAACTCGGCCAGCATAATATGAAATGCACTTTGTGTCAATTACTGCTAATAAGAACCAGTTGGTTCGGCTAACAAAGTTATCATATATGATGTAATCAATTACAAAAAAAATTCACAGAACGCTCGACTACTTTTTATTGAAAAAAATAGCTTAGACTAGACGGGCAGCAATTTTGTAGTCAACACTTTCATTTTAATCTGTCCACGTCCTTCACGTATGAAAAAGGTAACCAGCTATGAACTCATAATATGTGTTGTATAATATTCCTAGAACTCTAAGCAATACATGGTTTTATTGTGTTTGGAATTATTAATTTAATTGTGCAAATTTGAAGAAAGGCTTCCATCAAATTTACTATGGGACATGAATGAGAAAAATATGTTAACCATAATAATCAGAAGTCAATTGGAGTATAATTCACCTATTTGGTCCCCTTTACATAAAGTTCACTCCAATAATATAGAAAGAGTTCAGCACAAATTTCTTAAGAACGTAAATTTTAAGTTCAGAATTCCTATTGATTACATTTATCATGTCAGTTTTATGAATCATTTGCATCTAATAACACTGTCTGGCAGGAGAATTATTTTAGACCTGGTTGTGTTACACGGAATCATTAACAACTTAATTGATGGTCCTGCCATCGTTGCCACTATTAAATTCCATTTGCCGACTAGGAATACAAGACAAAATATAACATTCTTCTGCAATACATTCACGACCAACTATCTGACACACTCACTGACCAAAAAGATGCATGATCTGGGCAACATGTATGGGGGTGCTATTGATTTATTTATTGACTCCTTTTATAGAATTAAGCATAATCGAATTGCACTTTCACGAATCCTACAAATTAGAGTAGCGTTGGTAAATTAGTTTTAATGTTTTGTCTTATATTTAGTGTTGTTGTAATTTCTTTTTTACTTATGTTTCTGTTACATTTTACTAATATAGCTTCATATTTAGTTTTCTTTTTTTGATTATTTCTTAATATTTTCTCATTATACTTGTAATTACAATTTTACAATTGTGTATTTTGTACCTACTTTACAATGGATTGCATCTATTTCCTGTCAGTATCTCCTGTATAATACAGATATTCTCCTTTGTACACTGCATCATGTTTCACTTTTATGTAAAAGCCTTTTTAGGCGTACATTTAAATAAATAAATGAGTAACTTGTAATGGAACTTTATTAAGTACTAGTGGACCCCGCATTTCTTCACTATTGCTAATGCCTTTTTCAGGCGTCTCCGACTTCTTCCACCATCCACTACTGTATACCACAATGTTACTGTTAAAAAACTACATTACATCAATTTTAATTCTACTCCGTATCTCATTCCAGTGCAGAGATTTTGCGTTAAGTATTCCTCGGATGTCTCCGACTTTTTATACCATTCAAATCACTCTCTAAACACTCCTGGCACTAATAAGAACAAAAAAATCAACGATATAAGTCGGCTACTTTTCGAGTTTTGCAAGCACAAACATAAGCAGGCTGTATTTTTATATAATAAGTGTTCCGTCACGCCGGTTGCTTTTGACAGGCCGTCAGCTAACCAATAGTATGGTCAGAATTTGAACTGCACAGTCTAAATTCACACACGTCAGCTATAACCACGGAGTGCCGTGAGCCGCACAATCGCACAAAAACGTTCTTCCTGTCAAAACCAACGTGTTTACTATCGCCGGTTATTTATCGGAATAATCCCTTAGACGTATTTTATCGCAATCCAATTCAAAATAACGAGTGCTACCGTACAACGATCACCGTTCCAGTGCTGACAGATGATTCTCGAGATGCAGATTTCGTTCGCCACACGGTAAGCTGACTGTGAATTAACCTTACAAATTGTGTTATCGCATTCGCCTGTCATAAGCCATAGGCTTCATCTATGCTTTATCTGTGTGGAATAGCCCTTTTAAATACGACTATCCCAACCCTTGTTCGTTCCTCGAACAATAAGACTAGCTGACGTTTACCCGGCATTGCTCGGGGTCTTAAATCAACTTAAGTCGGATTACAAAACATCGACTTTTCTCTACTTTCTACAAATAAAATATACATTTATTATATACATAAAGTTTCTGAAAGAAATTGTCTAAATTAAAGTGAAAACCGTATCAAAATCCATTGCGTAGTTTAGAAGAATTAAGCGCATAAACAGACAGACGCGGTTAGCGACTATGATTTATACAATTTAGAGATTTAATATTAATTTGTAACAACGTTATTAATTAGATACTACGTCTGTTTTTCCCCTCTTCTACTCCTGGTTTCTTGTCCCATCCAAGGTTGGCTATAATCAATGCAATATTCACCCTGCAATCGTAAAAACTCAGTGGAACTGCTCTCGCACCAGTCAAATAAATATGCCACGAGGGCGGCTTATTCATATGTTAGAGCCAAAGTAATAAATCCAGATATTATATATAATATCCAGCCATTATTTATAATGTCTACCCAATTTAGACAAAGTGATAATTAACACAGAATTAATAAGCAATTTTATATCAGACTTGGGTATATATATCACCTTCGGCAGGGCCGGCTCTGTTCAGACGCAATTGGAGCAGTCCTCTTGCCAATGCTCCAGGCATCTAAGGCACTAATTATACCTAACACCTAATGCTACGTATACATACGCGAGCCGAACTGCTGAACTGAACCTCAACTTATTGGAAAGGAACAAAGCAACCACAAATGGCGCGAAACGCCATTTGCAGTAATTCCCTTCCCTTCCCGTAATTCGTGGCTCGGTTCGAGTTTAAGTTCGCAAATGTATACGTACCATAACACGATGTCGCTTGGCTCTGAGCCGGACCTGCGCCTTCCATCAATGTTCCTCTGGATTTTTAGGCAACATTGTTTCTACATATTTATTTTATTTATTTATTGCATCTCACTATACATAAAACACTTTTTTTTCACATAAAAATCAACCTTACTAGGACTAAGCCTGTATCGAGGTTAACAATTAACATTTGAGTGAAGCAAACTTAAGAGTAATCAGAAACATAAAGTAATTCTACATACAATCACAAAATATTTCAAAATTAAAGAAAAAATAAGTATTAGGTGTGTTACCAGATGGGTAATTTGACAGTATATTGTAACAATATTTGAACCATAACTAATCATTAATCATTATTCAAAAGAAGAAGCAAAGTAGATAATAAAGACAGATAGAGTGACATTTAGTTTTTGGCAAATGGAACTTACATAAAATCTTATTATTTAAGAAAGGACAAGGATGAAAAAATATTAAGACAATCGTCTGTCAATATCTATATATCTCTCCTTATAATGTCACCAAAACATCAGAAATTCATCTTTTGCTATATCTACTAAATTTTATTAATTTTTTCCAGTCGATGGAGAATATTTACATTAGCTAAGAGCTAAGTTTCAATATTTCAGTGCATGTAGCTTGCGATTTCCACCATACTTATTAGGGTTAATGTTTGAAAAAATTGCATAAAATAGGTACTCACGACTTGAAATCGGATTGATTTAAAAATGATTATATCTACCTATGCAATTATTATTACGCGAAGAGAGAATAATTGCATATTATTATAATAGTAACTTGCACATAGCGGTAAAAATAAGCAACAACAGTTATCATATCCCATATCGCTCAATTAAAGATCGCGCACGCAAAAGGCTCCATTCTAATTAGTTACCTGTTACTTTATTACTTTACTGTCCGAATGCGTGATTTACTCATTCGTTAGTAATCTACAATAATTATTACTTAAGGTTAATTCACGAAGACATTGCATTCGAAACATAATACATAATTGATTCGACATACAAGTAGGTACGACTATCGAATATATACTAATTATAAGCAATAATTAGTCGCCGGAAATATCAATAAAAATTGAAAATATCTCCCGAGTAAAAATAAATGCCGCCAAGGGGAATTGAACCCGTACCTTCTGATGTCCGGTCAGGTGCTCTGAACCACTGAGCTATCTCGGCTTATTTCCAACCCGCCAAATAATTCAATATGTACTAGTACCTCAATCAACAATTGCTGCTTATTATATATTTTTTATATATTTTGTTCACAAAGTAAACAACCAACTTTATTTTTGTAGGAAAGGCTTTGTTAATGCTAAATTTCCCACTAGATGGCGTCGAGACACATTATATCCACATTTGTTGGTGAAATATATTGACTTGTCAAATTTTTTTATTTTTTTAATGATAAACTATTGTTAATAAGACAAGTGTAATGTGACCAGATCTGAATGGCCAGGTATTTCCGCACCTTCCTCTTTAATGTCTCCTTCTCTTTCCTACTCCCCTCAGCAACACAAACTACACCGAGTGGGGATGCGATAGCACCATCGGGTCTGAGCAGTTGAGACTCTTGTACGGTATTCATATAAAAAAAACCTATTATAGTAATATTATAGGAAACAATTAAACATACGCAATCACGCAAGTATAGAATTGGCAACGACAAAAGCACATGCGAACGTAGTGAATTCGCATTCTTAAATTAACAAAAATAACATCGAGTCGAAGCGAAGCAGGAATTGAAGTTAACGTTTCCGCATTTTGGCGCCTAAAAACAGCAATACCAACCTCACGACATTATCAATTTCCCGCCAAATATGGACAACCGACAACAGCGTAACAATACCATACATTGAAATACAATATAGTACATCTACCTACCTACAAAGTTTTATATCACATCTAAAGAACGATATTTTTTTACAATATTATGAAGTTGTTATTAATATGTATTATATTTGTCATTGGTTTATAAATGGTTTATTAAGGCGAAGCTTAATGCCAAATCACTATTTTGATTCATCTTTATAACGAATTGGTGTACATTATGAATACAAAAATATATTTTTTAGATAAATTGAAGGTTTTCCTATCGCTTCTCTTGAGTAAAATACAAATAAATATATAAATTACTCAATAAAAATATAAATGCAAACTACTAAAAAAATTTTTTTTCAATAGAAATGTATGAACGCACAAACGAAACAACTTTTTAAAAATACAGTATTATAGCTAAGATTGTCTGTGACAGTTTCACTTGATTAACTTTTTTGCTTTCCTATAAAATTATTTACAAAATAAATAAAAACCAGTTTTGTGCTTGAAATCGAACATTTATAGACTCCGTTTGTCAAGCGATTTTAATGCCTATTACCTACGATATAAGGTATACCAAGAATATACACATTTTTAGCTTGTAGCTTCCTCTCAAGTATAATATATATTCCTACAGGTTTTACCAGTAGAGAATTGGTTAGTCATCGTAAAATATGGTTTGGGGGCACAAAAATTCATCTTAAGGCGATGAACTACCTAGTAGATTTTTTGTGATTTTTTTTAATAATAATAATAATATTTTGATGATTTTTACAACGCCGTTTTTGTGCAAAATCACCTCAAGAGCGCTGTACAAATATACAATACATTTCTACAATGATCTGTCGATCACTAATACAAAGCTATATGTACGGTGACCTGATAAATCATCAAAATGATAATTCATCACATCTCTAAAAAGTTATATCATGCAAAGTGATGAAACAAAAACTTTATTAACTGGGTTAAGTAGGTTAGGTTAGGATAAAAAAAAATTTCATCGTTTTTAATGACTTTATATCACTTTTTAAAGGTGTGTTGAATAATCACTGTGTTGAGTTAGCATGAAACCTTTTTTCTTGATTAAATCAAAACAGGCGGATGGTGTTAAGCGGGAATTTAAGCCTTATCGCCATCTACATAAGGAGTGTTATTGTTAGCGGGTCGATTCCAAATTATACACGGCGTAGTGCATCGCCTTAAAATCGATCGAAAATCGTAATGAGTAATGAGTAAGATTAAGAAAGACACGCTTAGATGCACGAACGAGGCATGTAGAGCGAATGAACGAAGAAGAGAATAAATGACGAAAATTTTAATGGTAGCAGAAGTCGGGGACGCCCGAGGAAGACATGGCACGACCAAGTGGATCAGATACTCAAGTTGGGACATGTCAAGAGTCAGAATAATAGAAGAGCATGTATGAGACGATGTATGAATGTGAATGAGGCAAGGAGTGTGTGCCAAGACCGAGTTGTTTGGCGGTCCGTTCTCTCTGCCTACCCCTGCGGGGAAACGGCGTGTTGATTAACAAAGCAGAAGCTCTGAGCTCTTGTCACTTGACATTAGTGATTAAGCGCCCCTGAGGTGATATCTCACAAAATCGGCGCTATAAAAGTTGTCCAATATTATTATTATTATTTTTATCGTGGTATTAAGATTTATGTACCTAAAGACGTTGTCACCATGGTAACGGTTTTTGTCACTATTTCAGGTATACAATATGTAATTATATTAATTAAAGTACTCCATTGTTCAATTTGGAAGTCATTTTTTGAGATTCATCTGATTCGCGAAGTGGCGCCTAATTTAATAATTTTATCTTTCTTCCTTATCTCATATTTACAGTAGATGTCTAGCTGATAAAATTCTATATTATCTGTTTGTGTCGCATAAATAACTAAGTGATACTTCTTTTACATAACCCTACGGTGTATAAATATATATATAGCTTGACAAATGCGTGGCCTCGGTACCAAAATGCTCCGAGTTCAAAAGTGTTCAAATTGCCCTTTAATTAGACCAATCCTCCATAACAGGTATGTACCTACCTAAAATTTATTCTAATCAACAGTTATTACTAACCCCTAAAGCTTCTTACATTTTCTAATCTAAATACAGATTCCGTAAAAAAAATTTCGAATTACATACGATTCCAGTTAAATTCGCTGTTTTTGGAGGTATTTCAAAATAAAATACTCTTCTTGAAAGCAGATGAAATACTCTTTTAGATTTTAGTATTACAAAGCGACATATGCAACCAGAAATATTATATTAACGTAAGCAAAGATAAAGTTTTTATAAAGTCGCTTACCGATGTATCAGTAATTTTATCGTGTAAACAAAAACTTATTTGATCAGTCAAAAGTATTATAAAAGTCATCGTCACTTCACTTTTTTCGTTTGATTTAAAAACATTTATTTAAAAATTTGCAACCCGTGACAAATATTTTTCAAAAGCTAAACGTTTACGTTATTTTTTTATTTTAACCGAAAACGTGCTATTTTCTCTTTCTGACATTGTTTAAATCATTCTTCTCGCACTAATAAAAAATGAGATTTATATATGTATTGTTTGAAACATTTACAGAGTGTTATAATTATTACATTTATATTATTTGGGTGGGAATGTGCACAGATATTAACACCCAATTAATATGTTCACAGCATGCGTAAACAAGGTTTAGTTTATATCAGGCGGAGATGCTAGAAGTGAAAGAAAAAAAATACATATATAGTAATAATTAAAAAGAAATATAAAACATGAATATTAAATATGAAATATAAAATATAAAATATAGTAAATGTACAGAGAAAGGATAAGGAAGAAAAGTAAAGAAAATAAAAAAGCAATTATATCTCTTAACTGTTCACCATAACATATCATTGTAGAAAATTGTTTTTTAAAATATGCGAGACTGTTTGCGAATATATCTATAAGGTCGCATTCAACTGTATTGTACAGACGACACATTCTAGATAGTGGATTGAAGTATGCAATATTGTTATTAAATATTTCAATACGGAATATATTTTGGCTCCTTAAATTATGTCTATTAGGGACTTTAATATGAATATTGCTCAGACAATTAGTGGTAAGAAGTTTATCATGAATAATTTTATATAAACATATTAAGTCCGCAAATTTCTTTTTTTTTCCAATGTTGTAATTTGAATTTTAGTAGTCGTTCTTCATAAGATTTGAGTGAGGCATTTAATCCAAGTTTAAATGATAACAGTCTTAGGATTTTTTTTGCACAGATTCAATAGTTTTAGAATAGTTTATATAATGTGGGTTCCAGATAACACTCCCATATTCCAATTTTCTTCTGACCAACGAGTTGTATAATGTTATAATGGATTGGGGGTATTTAAATGGTTTCGATATTCTATGAATGAATCCAATCATTTTCATTGATTTACTTATAATATCATTTATGTGTACATCAAACATAAACTTTGAATCAAGAGTAACTATTATGAGACCGTGTCAGGCTGGAAGATATATCTCCAAAAAAGCCCCTACGACTGTTTGTTGTCTGTGAAGAATATCTACCAAAATTGCCCAAGGGGTTAAACCTTATCTGAGATAAGTGCCATGACTATATACATATCATTCTGTATTTCTGTGAACTTACACTTTGCATTCAGCCCAGTATACCCAATTTCTACCTATGTATAACAAGTTTTTAAGTTCCAAAAAACATATATGCTATTTTTTAAGATAATATCTATACATATTTGTTATGCCGAAACGTTAATTATATGAAATTCCCTCGATAGAAAAAAACGCAAAATAAGGTTAAAAAATTATTTAAAATACATTTTGTTCTGTTATTTATCATGTTATATGCATGAAAAAATTCACACTGTATTTTTAAATGCAACTAACGCATTTGGCAAAAGTTTTTTTCTATTATTTCAAACGAGTCGCGTTTCATTAAATATTTTCACCATTTTCGCTTAAGGCGATGCCATACGTAGTAATGCAAAATGTGTGTTTTTGGTTTAAAAATTTGGTCGCCTAGAAATGTTTCAGATGCTTTAATTAAATACTGCGAGTAGAATACATCTTTGCCTTTGAAATAATCGAGTATTTTTTAGATAAGTTTTTTTATAAGCCCAGAAAAAAATAATGTATAAGGCCTATGAAAACTGCTTTAAAGTTTAAAATCTCCTACTTACGAACCCATTTTCGGTTATGATTTTATTGCATAATGTGGCAAATTAAGTTATTTATAAAATGATCGAAAATTAAATATTTATACCTAAACATCCACAAAATAAAATAAAAGGCACTTTTTGGCCATGTTTTTTTCTTGCAAAAATCAAAACAGGCGGATGGTGTTAAGCGGGAATTTAAACCTTAGGGTTGTTATTGATAGCGGCTCAATTTAAAATATTACACGACGTAGTGCATCGTCTTACTATCGTTTTTTAATATCTCTAACATTCGTATTTACATATCTCCGTTTCAAACCATCTTTGAACGCTTACTACGGGGCCTTCAGAATCAAGCCATGGAGCCGTACTACGTACGTAGGTACTAAGTACCAACCAATAAATCATAATTTTAAGTTCGTGCATTGAATATTTGAAAAAGCTATTTTATCATTATCCTTCGCTAACTGTAATGAATTATGGATCTACTGAATAAATGCAGGAGTCATAGATAAAATACATTTATATCAGAAATTGGTTGTTTATTTACTTATGAAAGGCACAAATTTTCACCCTTTATAGACTGCATGTCGCTGATCGGCAGGTATATTCTTGACATGCATTGAAAATAAAATTGTTTTTGCCTGGCTGTATCAACATTGGTCTGTTTAGTGGCTAGAAATGTACAGCAAGGTACCTACGGACCTTCCTCTTTCCATGGAACTAAGAAGCCCTGGACAGATCATTAGTGCGAATCTGTATCAATAGCATTGAAGCCAAATTTAGGGTGAGAGTAAATTGCCTGGCATCACAGACATAGGAATTTATTGTCTATGCCTGGCATCCATTTTGCACAACTAACTTTTGAACTATGATTTGTATGCAAAGTGGTGGTTTTTAGGTCCATGTCTCTTCATCATTACCTTCCCTACCTCTTCAACCATACAATATAACCTATTGGGAATTCAAATGACTTAGTCCCACTGGCACCAGTTTGTTGGGATTCTTCTACAGTAGTGATATAAAAATAAAACATGCGCAGTGTTTACACATAACCTTGAAAAACGATATTAATATTTTTTGTAGACATCAATTATCAACTTACTACAGTATTTTGTAGGTAGACAGATTAAATAGGTGTAGTGTCAATCAAAGTATGTATTTCTATTAAAGAAATCATACACACGGAAGTTTAAATCGATTATTCAACTGCAAGGTAAACCTAGCTCTCGATTATATCTTTTATAACGTATTAGATTGAATTGGTGAAATAATAATTACATAGATATAAAAATGTGTACCTATTTGGCTATTTCAATTAGGTGTCTATATTACTTACCTTGTTATTTAGAAGCTAATATCGTGATGAACGCATTAGTAAAGCTTTAGTTTGGTAAAAGGCGTCATACCACAAATTGATATCTTACGAAGTTAACCTCGAAATATGGGTTTTATTATTTGATAACTAGGTACAAAGGCACTAAAGGACTTTGGACACTTTTTATAAATATCTTTTTTAATTTCACTTTTGTTTTAGTAAATGAATTAATGCAAATCTCGTAAGTGGAAATTTACCCACTTCTCGTCATCCGATCGAGCTGAAGCTTGGTTCATAGACTCATTATTTAAAAGTTTTAAAAAATATATTATTAAATATATTCATTCTAAGGCATATTGGGAAGCTATCTTTCTCTTGGTCATGTTCACACTATTAATTATTTAATGAGACACATATAACGAGAAACCACAATCAAATAGGTACATAAAAATAACAGTTTAAGGGACCACAATACAAATACGTACAATATATAGACATATATAAGACAGTCAACATACTCATAAGCACACACACACTCAAAATTACTAAGTGGAATAAGTTAATAATAATTGTAATAGTGTGGAATCAAAATCTGCATAAAGTAGAGTAGCATGTGTCGAAGAAGGTTCCATGATAACTCAAACACAGTGACAATTCGACACACTTTTAAAAAGTGATATAAAGTCATTAGAAACGATGACATTTTTTTTTAACCTAACCTAACCCACCTAACCCAGTTAATAAAGTTTTTGTTTCATTACTTTCCATGACTTTATATAACTTTTTAAAGATGAATTATCATTTTGATGATTTATCCGGTTACCGTCGAAGAAATATCATTCTCTCGGGCACAAATGCATGACTTGGGTTCGAACTTTCAGAGCCGTTTTCGCAGTCTCTATGCCGCCGAACGAATTGAAATTTTGGAATCGTACTAAGAATTATGATTTGAAGCGGAACCCATAATAAAATATGCATAAAGTAGCATTTTTGGGATAACCAACATTTCTGCCATAGATCATCCGTAAAGATGACATAGGCCTTGTGGGAAATTAATTCTCCTCTCGCCTCCTGTGTGGCGTTAACTTAAAACATAAGTGTCTGGAAGCAGTGGGAATATGTCATACCCAATTGGGGAATATTGTGAGACTAAAAGTGCTGGGGAGGTAAAGGGTATGAGAAATTAAGTAGGTACTAAGTGATGCAGATGATTTTTCTGCAGCATCATTTTTTTCTGAAGCAATGAATAAGTAGATACCTAACTTTTTTCATGTGACATAAATTTGTGTAACTCATGACGAAAGAGGTACAAGTTACAACCGGGGTGGTCGGTGTCGCCATTCTCGTCGCTTTGTTTTCTGTCCTCTTGTCGAACACAATCAAATAACAATAATATTGTTGTTGTATCGCTGCGTCGACACCGGAATCAATGGCCCTTTGTTCCGGCGGTCACGTCTCACAATGGCCGGTTTTCAACGCAGCAGCCGCTCTAGAACAATGTGAAAAGGTAATTAAATTATGCTCAAGAAATGCGCTATAAAAATCTCAATTTAAACCATTTTTTTTCAATTTGTCATTTTGTTAATTTAATGAGGGCAGGTTGTTTGACGGACCGTTAAATTTTTTTATAATTTAGAATTTTTAATTTCTAAATTTGAACAATTGTGACTATAATATTTTATATATGAAAAAAAAAATACTTTTGGAATATTTGTTTTTTCTGATCTCTGGGACAATATCTTCACGTGGTATCAAATTAAGAATGTAAAAAAATAATAAAATATATTTCAATGAAAAAAGGAATTTGTTATATATTTCAATAAAAAGGGAATTTTTTATATATTTCAATGAAAAAACGAATTTGTTATATTTTTCAATAAAAATGGAGTTTGTTATAATGTTTCAATAAAAAAAAAGAATTTGTTATATATTTCATTGAAAAAAGGAATTTTTTATACTATATTTCAATAAAAAAGATTTTTTTATATATTTCAATAAAAAAGGAATTTGTTACTTAATCCCAGAATATAAGTAATCACCGTTAATTTTGATTTGAAATCGCTGTCCTGTAAATTTGTTTTGAATTTTCCAGCGATTTTTGGCATTTTATGCCTAGTTTACAAACCGTTTTGAGCGAACGATTGCTATAAAGTACCAAATTTATAGAACCTAAACATATGAGATAAATAGTGAAATCTAGGTGGATTCGTTGACTTTAAACCGTAGTAAGCAGTCTCATATGTTTCCATATTAATGTTTTGAGGAGTGATATTAATGAAATAATATGATAAATGTATATATATGACATCAATCGCTCGAATGGAGATATAATTTTTATTTTTTTTATTTATCCCGTACACGTTCCTAAACCATTCATCCTATTGCGATGAAAATTTCAAAGTTTTTTCTGATTAGTGCCAGGATACATCCGAGGGAGGCTCAACGCATTATCTCTGCACTGGGTATCGATTCTCCAATCCAGGCCGTTCGCAATCGCCGTCGAAAGTACATACATTGCTCGATATTTTTATTCCTGAGTCTCGTCGAAGGTACATACTTAACGCCAATCGTCTAAAGTCGTTCCACTCGAACAACGAGTGGATCGAACAAGTGGAATGACTTCGTCGAAAATCAAGGCCCTGGGACTCGAACGTCAACCAATGTATGAACTTTCAACGGCGATTGCGAGCGATCTGGATTTCAGAATCGATACCCTGGACCCTGGACTGAGATACGTAGTCGAATTAAATTCGGTATAATGTGGTTTTTTAATTGTAAAAATGCGGTATACAGTAGTTATTGCTAGAAAAGACGAGGACGCCCGAGGAAGACTTGACACATTATCTCTGCACTGAAATGAAATATGAAGTCGAATTGAAGTCGATAAAATAAAGTTTTTTTAATAGTGACAATAATGCGGATTTAATCAAGTGAAAGGTATAACAAGTCTGGACGCCCGCGTTAAACATGGAAAATACTATAAAAACCCAAAACGTAAAGTACACTGAACATGAAAACAAAATCATAGATGCTAACATTCATCCTGAACAATGTGCAAACATATTTAATTATTTTTTTGCCAATGTTAGAAAAAATCTAGCGAAAAATATTAATAAACCTACTAACCCATAAAAGCAAATAATTGTAAATTTACATACTCATAAATAATTGTCAATGTTTGAAACAACGTCTGATTGTGAAATCTTAAAAATAATTGAAGGCATGAAAGGAGGTTCGTCTCCCGGATTCAATAATATTACGGTACATTTTCTAAAATCCATGAAAATTCATTTGATAAAACCCATTACTCAATTCATAAACTTACGTTTAGTAAAAGGAATTTTTCCAACAAACTACAAGAACACTATAATTTCACCTATTTAAAAAGCTGGAGATCCACAGCAAATAACTAATTATCGCCCTATCTGTCTAATCTCAAACATAGGAAAGATTTTTGATCAAATCGTGAAATAACAGTTGGTCAATTTCCTTGAAAACAATAAAATCCTACACAAAAACCAATTCGGTTTTATAAAATCACTCAGCACACAAAATGCTATTGCTAATGTAACTTCACACATTTACGAATCATTAGATAAGGGCGAAAAATGTGCAGGTATTTTTATTGATCTCAGAAAAGCTTTTGATAGCATATCCCACGAAATTCTAGTGAGAAAATTGGAAAATATAGGTTTAAAAGAAAATGCGATTAAATTGATTACCAACTATTTAAAAAATCGCCCACAAGTCGTAAGAATTAATCAGGTTAATAGTGATAAAGAAATATCAGACTTTGGAATCCCGCAAGGTACTGTGCTTGGACCAATTCTTTTTACAATAAACGTTAACGATATTTTCTCTCAACCATTACATGGACATATTACTTCGTATGCCGACAATACAGTACTAATAATAAAGGAAAAGACTTGGGAAAAAGTAACGCTAAAAGCCACAGAAGACATAAACACTTTTAAGAATTTCTTCAACATTATTTTACTGTCACTAAATAGCGATAAAACATTTGTCATTCCATTTGCAATACAATCAAAAGACACCCATAAACACTTTTTCATTATCATACATGACAATTCCAAAACACACGATAAAAATTATTGTAACACAAACTGCTCAGTATTAAAAACAACAAACACAATCAAATATCTAGGAATAATTATAGATAAAAATCTGAAATGGAAAGACCAAATATGTCAAGCTGTAAAAAAGATTAGAAAACTGATATATATATTCTTAAGAATCAGAAATTTTTTGTCGATAAAAAACCTATATTTAATATACTTTGCTTTGGTTCAATCAACGTTACAATATGCCATTATTAGTTGGGGATCCGCATATAAAACTAACCTCCTTACAATAGAAGTCGTGCAGATAATAATTATTAAAATCATATTTAAAAAAAACCTTTCTTCTTCTTCTTTATGTGCCGTATCAGGTCCCCCCGACGTTGGCGATCACTCTAGAAAATGTCTCTTTGTCTTGCGCTGCCCAGAATAGCTCCTCCACACTTCTAATGCCGGTCCACTCTCGTATATTTCGCAGCCAAAACATTTGTCTCCTACCAGGCCCTCTGCGACCCTCTACCTTGCCTTTCAATAATAATAAAAAACTTTTGGACTACCCAAAAGACCGCTTATTCGAAGAATTTCAAGTACCTCATTTTAAAGATCTGTACACTAAAAATTCATTAATTCAAATCATAAGAGAAAAAGAAAAGTACCAATTTCTAACTGGAAACCGCACTCGACTTAAATGCACAAAATTAATATACATACCAAGGAAGAACCTTTTTCAATCAACTCCCAATCAATTCCCTGAGGATATCAGAATCATAAACGACATAAGCCAAGCTTTGATCATTTTGAAAAAATATTTTAAAGATAAATTATGAAAAAAATGAAAAGTAAATATTCTACTTAAGAAGCAACTTCTTCTCCAAATATAGTATACATATTAATAAAATAATAATAATTGTCTTTATCTCAGAAACTAATAACATCATATTTTTATTTATATATTATAGCTACTAGTAGTACATTTTACTTACAATATATTATTTTCTTACTTCTCCTGATTCTATATGTATATCTACAATAACTTAATGTACACTCCTCTTTCAACCACAAGCGAATGTGCTTCTCTGGAAGAGTAGTATTAAATATTGTCATTATAAATTTTAAAACTTATTTCTTACATGTACTTTTTCCTTTAATAAATAAATTTTAAAAAAAAAATGTTAAATG
This sequence comes from Hesperophylax consimilis, assembly GCF_061612785.1. Lineage (NCBI taxonomy): Eukaryota > Metazoa > Arthropoda > Insecta > Trichoptera > Limnephilidae > Hesperophylax > Hesperophylax consimilis. Next base: position 8,575,837 of record NC_142856.1, on the reverse strand, counting down.
TTTTTTGTTTCCCTCAGTTGTTGAATGCTTTTGTTGCCTGGTACCAAAACTGGTACTTTAGCCCTAATCATTCAAAGGTCCCCGAGAAACGCCGGGTACACGACAACTAGCATATTATATATTTGAGCCCTTTCAATCACGTTCAACTTTTACTAAGTAATTATCGTTCGTTTGCTAATTCGCCACACGCCGCGAGATGGCTGGACGAAGGTTTTCGCAGAAATATTAATCTCATCTATTTTTTGCTTGGCTGTTCCTCAGATATTCACATCTAGATACTCGTGAGTTGTTCGAATGGAATGACTTCGTCGAGAATCGAGGCCTTGGGTATCGATTCTCGAATCCAGGCCGATCGCTATCGCCGTCGAAAGTAGGAATAAGAATGTCGAGTAATACATTCTTATTCCTGAGTCTTGTCAGTGGTACATACTTCAGTATAGCTCTAGCAAAATACCAAAATTCAGAATTAAAACATTGCTTTAACTGGCTTTATGTGTGTTTGGTGAGATCTGATTCCCACTCTCTTCTTGTAAGACTTCGGTGACCTTGAGAAAAAACGACTCGCAGAATCGTTGATAATTTATTATGTTATTGTAGAAAGCAATCACTTTGTGGTTTGACATATTTAATAAAATAAAATACTTTTTGTTTTCAAATCACGAGTTTTTAATAATATTTAGAACCGACCGGTTTCGCTTTACTCAAGCATCTTCAGCGTCGACCGAGTTGTAGCTGTAAACATCTAAAAAAATAGTTTTAATACTGATATTTAGCGCAAGCGATTCTGACATTATCATTCAGTTCCTTTATACATTAAATGTGGTTAAGGCTCCATAGTAAGCGTTCAAAGATGGTTTGAAAGGGAGATATGTAAATACGAATGTTAGAAGGAGCGCGCTAATATTAAAAAACTGTAAAAATGAAAATCATTGTGAAAATATTTAATAAAAGACAACTCTTTTGAAATAGAGCAAAAATCTATCCACAAATGCTTTAGTTGCTTTTAAAGACACACTGTGAATTGTTTCATACCTATAACATATTAAATAACAGAACAAAACGTGTTATTAATGATTTTCGTGGCTTGCTTTGCAATTTTTTTTAACCGAGAGAATCTGATAGTATTATTACGCTAGCGTCTGGACGGTCTAGGCCCTCTGATTGGTCGAATTCAAATAGTATGTTTCGGGTAAATTCCGCATTGGGGATCTGCAGGCAAAAAACGACCACCCTGCCCCTCAAATTTAACCAACCGTAAGGTTGGACTTTTAACTGCTAGTTTCATATAATTACCGTTTCGGCAATACAGATATTGAATTAAAAATATTTTTTGCGGAAATTATAAATCGGTATAAATAAGGAACGCGGGGGCTTTAAATAGTTTAAAAATAATATTATAATAATTTAATAACGATTTTTAGTATGGCACCGCTATCCCAAGCACAGTTTTTTTTATTGCACAACAAAACATTCATTCCAGTTACAGTACAATTTTACATCATATTAGCATTTAGATTGTAACGATTTGAAACTACTCGCCCCGGTGTCAAGCGCTTGGAAGAACTAATTAACTCAAGAAGCGTGCAATTGTGAACACAGCCACGGCCGGGTACTTAATCATAGACATCTGAGATTGCAAGCCAGTTCTAGGGAATTCGGACAACTGTCAGGACGTACGTCACGGAATAGATTCCAGAGAGATTTGCGCCATTAAAAACGTGAGCGATTGTCATCATGCTAATTAGATTTTACAAAATGGTTTACTTTAAATAATATAAATTTGTTCTTCACAAGATATTTGGGAAGAGCTGGCGCCCTATATAATCAAGCAGGATTAATATTTGAGATGTGAAACTTATCCTTTTAATTTTTACTACCCGCAGATTAACATTTTAGTATTGTATCTTCGCATCACTAGTCAGATTTTGTTTAACGATCTGAACATGCCCTGATCTTAATAATGAACGTAGAGTCTCTTGCTATTTAACTTGATATTAATGTAATTTAATAGATGAGTATTTTGATAATTAAACTCAATAAATTTTGTTCTCAGCATTCACGCAATTCTTTGATTTCTGATTCCCTTATTTAATATTGAGCAACACATGAGTTTTATGTTTACACACTTTTCAGAAATTACACACCAATAAATCTCGGTACATTTGGCCTCCCAACGTGGTTTAAACCTAGTGATGTGTTATTTTGTGGGTAGGATGTAAATTTGTGCTCAATGTTTTTTAGTGTAGTTAAAAATCTCAAGTGTTAATCTTGCTAATTTGTGAATTTATGATGACAGTCGCTCGCGGTTTTGATGCTCCGGGGATCTGTTTCGTGATGATATTCCATTAAATAATCATTCTACAAATTTTATATATTTGAGTGTCCCCTCTAGAACTCTAGCGCTCTGCGTTTTTCACTGTTTATTGACTTACAGTACGCTGTAGTCAAATTTTATTTTGGTACGAGGCAAGATTATTGTCGTCGTGTATATTTGGTACATGTGCTAATTATTTATTTCATACCTACATAGCATAGTTTCTTCACGTCATGTCGGAACCGCAAATTGTTACGAGGAGTCAGGCCAAGATTCAGGATTCTGTGACAATGCTGAATAAAAATGAAGCTTCGCCGGAGGGACAGGCGGAAACGCAATCCTCTTCCTGCAAGCCATTCCCCGTGCACAAATGGAATCTGGTTTTTGACGGATCCACATGCGTACGCAATTTCATAGAACGTGTAGAAGAACTAGCAGATTCTCGTGGTGTAAGTACCAATAATCTATTTTCTAGCGCGATTGAATTTTTCACAGGCGATGCTTTGAACTGGTTCAGGGTGAACCGTTTTACTTTTAATTCATGGTCAGAGATTGTTGCGGGTTTGAAGGAGGAGTTCGAACTCTTGGACCATGAGAAACGTCTTGTAGCTCAGTTAAGAACTACATGTCAAAAACCCAAAGAAAACCTGGGTTCATTTATAACTACAGTCTTACTATTGAATAATCGCCTCTCTAAGAAATTGCCGGAAGAGGAAATATTAGAAATTCTAATGTGTAACATGTTGCCAAGATACATACATAAACTTTCTCTTACAGAGGTGACTAATATTACTGCTCTAAAGAAATTTGGAAAAATGATAGAATTGGCAGATAGTCGCACGGATACTAGAAACCATCCTGCAAATTCAAATTCTTACAATTCCAAAGCCAATAATTCTGCCAACAATACTCCATCTAATATTAATAACAGGGAGGCTTCTCGCAATAATAACAATTATAATCATAATGTCAAAAGAAATCAAAGGTATTTTTATAACAATAATCAAAGCGCTCAAAACGGGAATTTCAGAGAACCAGTGAGATGTTTCCGCTGTGGTCAACCTGATGTAAAGGCTCCTGACTGCAGATGCAAGAACCGAAAAAACTAGCAGCCCGGGTTACCTGTGCAGTGGGCGAGGAGACATCTTCATCTACTGTGCCGTGTGACCCGGAGTGGTCTAATTGGCTTGCTGTCGTGGAGAAATTCTACCAGGACCTTAGAACGTCAAAGGCGGTGAGAGCGGGTAATGATGGCCGTCCTCACATATCATTTCAGGTTCTAAATACTAAATTTTCTGGTTTGCTAGATTCAGGTTCTCACCTTTCCATTTTGGGAAATAACTTTCACACACATTTGGTGAGATTAGGATTTAGTTTGGCGATTTTAAAAAGAAAATTTTCTCTAACTTCTGCGACAGGTCACTCAGTACAATGTACACAACAGATAACAGTTCCGGTGCTGTATAAAAACATTGTCAAATATTTTACTTTTGTAGTTATGCCTGAGATCACTTCAAATGTAATTCTAGGTATAGACTTTTGGCAACATTTTAATATTTGTCCGGAAATTTGCAAATATATATCACCACGGGAATCAAAATCTGAGCCGAAATCAGTCACAGAGATAAAAGGATTAGAAAACAGCTTAAATTTATCGAATAGACAGAAGCATGAGCTTAAATGCGTTATAGACGAATTTAAAGATATCTCGGGAGACAGGTTAGGTAAAACCGATTTGGAATATCACGTCATTGACACAGGTGATGCTCAACCGGTAAAACAAAGATATTACCCAGTTTCACCACACTTGCTACCGGCGGTACATAAAGAATTAGATAGAATGTTAGAGTTAGGAGTCGTGGAACCAAGTCATAGTGCGTGGAACAGTCCGATCTTACTTGTTCCCAAGAAGGATGGGTCATTTAGGTTATGTTTGGACAGTAGAACTTTAAACTCGCTGTCGAAAAAAGACAGTTTTCCTATTCCTTATGTTTCAAGCATACTAGATTCCTTAGGCGGTGCTAAATACCTGTCTACTATTGACTTGACAGCAGCTTTCTGGCAAATTCCTTTGGAGGAAAACTCTAAAGAGAAGACGGCTTTTACTGTTCCGAAACGAGGATTATTCCATTTTGCTAGAATGCCATTCGGTCTTCATGGAGCGAGCTCTAGAATGATGCGCTTAATGGATAAAATATTTGGACCTGAATTTGAGGGCAAAGTATTTTATTACTTAGATGATATAATAATTATAAGCACTTCATTTGAGGAACACATGTCTCTTTTGAGGAAAGTTCGACAAAAACTTTCTGATGCGGGTCTAACTATCAATATGGACAAATCTGTTTTTTGTAGAGACTCGTTAAAGTTTCTGGGTTATGTCGTCGATAGTCAAGGTTTAAGAACCGATCCAGATAAAGTTAAAGCCATAGTGGATTTTCCTATACCGAACTCGCAAAAAAGCTTAAGACGTTTTATAGGCATATTATCTTGGTATAAAAGGTTTATTTGTAACTTTTCCATAATAGCAGCTCCGTTACATAATTTAACAAGAAAGGAATTTACGGGAAACAAATTTAAATGGAACAGTCAGGCAGATATAGCTTTTAAAAAACTTAAAGATATTTTAGTGAGCGCACCTGTTTTAGCTTGTCCTAACTTTGAAAAACCTTTCATCATATCATGCGACGCATCCAACACCGGGATAGGGGCGGTCCTGACGCAGGTAGACGATTCGGGTAGAGAACACCCTATATCATTTATTAGTAGGTCTCTGAGTGCTCAAGAGAGAAATCATTCAACTACAGAGAAAGAGCTAAATGCAATGATTTTTGCTCTGGAAAAATTTAGGGCTTACATAGAAGGTTCTGTCATACCGGTTAAAATAATAACAGATCATTACAGTCTAAAATGGTTAGTGAATATTAAATCTCCTACAGGCAGATTAGCAAGATGGGCTGTCAGGTTACAGCAATACAATTTTATTATAGAACACCGTAAAGGAAAAGATAATATAGTACCTGACGCATTATCACGTGATCCCGTAGAATTAGCTGTAGTAGGACAAACTTCACTAACCAAAGAATCGTGGTACGATAAAATGTGTAGAAATGTTCTAGCTTTTCCAAATAAATTTCATGCTTGGAAAGTTGATAATGGAGTATTGTACAAACACATACAGAGTATGGAAGCGCTACACAGAGTGTATGACTGGAAAGAAGTGGTACCTAAAGAGTCTAGGAAAGATATAATAACACAATATCATGTACCTCCTTCGTGTGCTCATTTTGGTATTATGAAGACTTTGAATAGAATTAGTCAGAAATATTACTGGCCGAAGATGGCGGCCGACGTAAAATCATTCATTAGCAAATGTCACACTTGCTTGGGTCATAAGAGTACGAATCAGTTACCACCAGGTCTAATGGGTGATCCCAAATTGGTTCAACGTCCTTGGCAAATGATTGCCACAGATTTATTAGGTCCTTTCCCCAGCTCCTACAAAAAAGGCCATACATATTTGTTAGTAATCTCTGACTTCTTTACAAAATACTCTAAACTTTTCCCATTAAGAAAAGCTACTGGAAAGAATATTGTTGAGATCATGGAAAATGAGATATTTTACAAGTTTGGGGTGCCTGATACAATAATTCTGGATAATGGTCCCCAATATATTTCAAAAGACATGAAAGCGTTAGTTAGCAAGTTTCATATAAGACACCTCTTTTACAACTGTAGATACCATCCGCAAAATAATCCGGTTGAAAGGATTAACAGAGTGTTAGTGTCTGCTATTAGCTCGTACGTCGGTGGTGATCATCGGAGATGGGCAGATTGTCTAGATGAAATTGAACTCGCTATTAACACGGCAGTACATGAGGTAACCGGATATACTCCCTTTTTCTTGAACTTTGGTAGGGAAATTATTATTTCAGGAAACGACTACAAGTCTTCAGACTTCAACCCCGAAGATATCAGATTTGCCGCACGGGATTCTTGGGCTTCGGATTTGGACGAATTGAACGATATTTTTTCACAGGTTCGTACGTCTCTAAGGCAGTCGTATGAAAAGAACAAAACTCAGTATAATCTACGTCGTAGGGACATACAATATGAAATTGGTGACATCGTTTGGCGCCGATCGTTCGTTCTTTCAGACGCTAGTAAGTATTTTTCAGCGAAATTAGCTCCCAAGTTTATTCGCAGCAAAGTCATTAAGAAATTGTCTCCAGTTGCTTACATTTTAGCTGATTTAAATGGAAAACCTGTGGGAACCTTTCACATTAAGGATATAATCAAACATGAAATCTCAGATTAACGTCGTGTAGGTCAGGAGGGTATTTTAATTATTTTATATACTTTTGTTTCCATTATGCGCAATAGTGGAAGCGATTAAAAGATTCCATTTAACGTGAGAGCATGACTAAAACTTATGTTCTCACATTGAATGCAATTTTATATTTGTTTATGATGTTATTTTGTTTGTCCGTGTCCAGGTATTACTAATATATGTATTTTGCTATTTTTATACTTGTTCAGTGTGCAAGGGTGACATACCCTTACCCTTACGCATTGAATGTGTGCATATGAATGTACATAATACTAAATTTTGTAAATTTATATATTCAAGTCATCAAATATTAAGTTTGGATGTGTGTGAGTACATAGTACATCCGTTTGGGATTTTGATGATTTTCATATGTACTTTTGAAGTTTTCATTTTGAAATGGTTATGTAATTAACTGTTTTCAAGATGCGCTTGCTAGTCCGGAATGGTGGGCGTATCTTCAAGATAGTTTATAGTAGAATACGGTTGGGTTTTGTGTTTCGTTGTCTTGTTCTGTTTCTTTGTCTTGTTCTGTTTCATTATGCTATTATTAATAAGTTTTTTATGCCCTTTGGGGATGTTATATACTATAAGCTGGAGAAATAGTGCATTTTCAATTGCATGTGGTACAATACTGTGCCTATATTTTATCAAATTATTAATGTTAATTTGGGGTTATCCCATTCATTAATCTATAGTATCAAATGAGTATGTATATTCCTTGCAGGATCTGCTGGATATTAGTTACAATTTTCTTATAATAGAAAATGATTTATAGTTAGTACTATTTATTATGTTGCTTTGAGTTAGAAGGCAAACCGAAGAGTTCATTAAGAATCTTTGGCATTGGGTTACTATTTTCATCACATGATAGCAATCAGATGCTTAGAATATCTATTTAGTAACTTTAGGAAGTTATGAAACCCTGCCAACGGTTTTCTATGTAATTTCTTTTGGTAGTGCTTATTTTATCCATTTGGGTTTTTTTTTTCTTTTTGGATTCACATTTTATGTTGTTTTTTATCTTTACAAATTAGAATAAAAATAAATATAAATTAATTAAATAGAGAGATTTGAAATCCTCAACACAAAAAAATGCATGTGGCATATGCCAACGTCGGTTTACTTTTAATTTTATTTTAAAGATAATAAAGCTTCCTTCTTCGGGTTGCGGGGGCCATTCTTGAGCTCGGAATGACCTCAACAAGTCGAACTAGCATTCGATAATTCAATCAATACCTTGTTCTTGATCGAATCATGGAATGTTAATTGGTTCTTTATTCTTAGAGATTTACAAAATAGAATAAGAATAATTCAATCTTACTGCTAATTTCATCATCGGATTACATTTTAACTGAAAATTTAAATTTTGATTTATACTATACTACAATGGGGTATTACAGAATTTGTTTATTCACAAGCTAATTTATGTCTCAAATTTTATCAATATCAAAAACAAAACTTATTTTCACTCAGATCTATAGGAAAGATAATGTTCATCTTCATATAGAAATCTTAATATCTATTTCACAGTTAACAGCTTAAATTTTTAAACTTTGAAATAACTTGTTAGTAAAATTATAATAAAATTTATTTATAAAGATATTTAAAATATCATTCTATTTTAGAGGAGTGACATCTAGGTGGGCTGTTTTGAAACTTCAATTTATAACTTTATAACTAAACAATCAGTTCTAACTTAAATTTTTTTTCTAATTTTCATCAGTAAACCATTTTATAGTATAGCTTAGTCTTCGCAACATCAAGAATTAACATCAACGTTAAATCGCAATCATCACTACAAATTCAAGACCTTAACATATACTGCCCGGTGGAATTCATTGCTGCTTTTGGCCAAAACAATTACAATCTACATGGAAGGAAGAACTTCATATTCATATGGACATCTTTATACAAAATGGACCTGTCATCTGCACTGGACAATATCAAGAAGACTATCAAAATTGAACTTCAACTTTCTTCTTCTACATTGATCTTCGGCTTTCATCTGTACACTCTTTGGATGCTCATCCCAGCAGTTTCAAAATTCATCATGGCCAGATTAGGAGGAGGATTTTCGCCTTCATACAATCACCAAACAAACCTCTAAGCTGATAATCACCACTTCTGCCTTCAAGACCTGGACCCTGTACGTGACCTTCATATTGGATACAAATTACCTGGTTTCAAGGATACATTCTGAAATCAATTCTTCCAGAGCATATCACCTATTGGCATGATCAGCAAGCTTCCTGTCTTGAAATGTGTAAAGGCGCCAGGAGGGCCTCAAATTTCCTTGGAAATTTTTTTTGGAGGGAAGGGAGTAATGTAACGATTTGAAACTACTCGCCCCGGTGTCAAGCGCTTGGAAGAACTAATTAACTCAAGAAGCGTGCAATTGTGAACACAGCCACGGCCGGGTACTTAATCATAGACATCTGAGATTGCAAGCCAGTTCTAGGGAATTCGGACAACTGTCAGGACGTACGTCACGGAATAGATTCCAGAGAGATTTGCGCCATTAAAAACGTGAGCGATTGTCATCATGCTAATTAGATTTTACAAAATGGTTTACTTTAAATAATATAAATTTGTTCTTCACAAGATATTTGGGAAGAGCTGGCGCCCTATATAATCAAGCAGGATTAATATTTGAGATGTGAAACTTATCCTTTTAATTTTTACTACCCGCAGATTAACATTTTAGTATTGTATCTTCGCATCACTAGTCAGATTTTGTTTAACGATCTGAACATGCCCTGATCTTAATAATGAACGTAGAGTCTCTTGCTATTTAACTTGATATTAATGTAATTTAATAGATGAGTATTTTGATAATTAAACTCAATAAATTTTGTTCTCAGCATTCACGCAATTCTTTGATTTCTGATTCCCTTATTTAATATTGAGCAACACATGAGTTTTATGTTTACACACTTTTCAGAAATTACACACCAATAAATCTCGGTACAAGATAAGTGACTCTTCAATAATTGTTTTAGGTCATTTAGACTATTTAGAGAACAGTCATTTACATCCAAATTCTTTGCTAGTTCGTTCCACTCCCCTCGTCATGCTATGCTTTGCCAGGACGTCGGTTTGGCTTTTGGTAGGTACTCTGAATAGGTCATGGTATCGACTTCGGCTGTAGTGGTGTGGTACATATAAATCACAGAATCCCATGAGGAATGGGCTATCGATAAAATTATTCAAAATTTCGAACGACATAATAGCTAGACTTGCTTTCCACCTAGTTTCCAGACTCGCAACACCTCAATAATTGTGGATGCCATAGTCCTACTGGATTCCATTTGTAGGGTGCAGTTGAGAGTCTTATGCAGTATACATGCGAAGAAAAAAGCATCCCTTTCCTATTTGTTTCCACGTTCGAACTACAATCATACTTAGTTTATCTAAAGGTATATCATCCCTACGTTCAGTGGACATTCGTTCTTCTTCTGCAGGTTTTATTTCAATAATTAAATCATTTTCTTAATTGATGCCAACAGACAAGAACTTATTATTTTTTTTAATGATAAACTAATATTTATAAGACAGGGTTTTTTAAGCATGGCACAAAAGATAACAAATTATTATAAGAATTATTAGTCTCTTGAAAATATATCATAAGCAGTAATTTATTTATTTATATATTTTAGGAAAAGTTGACATCTAATCTGTAATTATACAATAATAATATAATTAATTATGCCCATTATGAACTTTCCACTGATGAATAGTTAAGGTGACTGACATTAGGTGTACAATGTCATAGAGATGTTTTCTTAAAATAATTTCTTTTTAGTTACAAAATATGAAAATAAAGATGATTAGCAATGGCTATGTAAATGTTGATTGAAGTACTAGTACATATTGAATTATTTAGCTGTTGGAAATAAGCCGACGTAGCTCAGTGGTCACAGAGCACCCGACAGGACATCAGAAGGCACGGGTTCAATTCCCGTCGGCGGCATTTATTTTTACTCGGGAGATATTTTCAATTTGTATGGATATTCTAATATACTAATTATTGCTTATAATATTATTTTTTTTTATGGTGAATACCTCACAAGAGTCCCAACTGCTCCCGTCTGGAGCCAGTGAGACTATGGCATCCCCAATTGGGGGATGTTGTGAGGCTGAAGGTAAGTGGGGAAGGGAAAGAGGAAGGTGGGGAAGTACCTGGCTATTCAGATCTAGTCACTAAACACGGCTAAAGCCATTTGGAGCAACGTTTCAATTCTGAATTTGTTAGACAAGAACTTGTTAAATGTTTAATTAATGAAGTTATTTGACGGATGCGCAGTGGATTAACCGGGATTTTCTTTATTTTATTCCGGATAATAAACATTTTAACAAAGCTATTAAACTATAATATGGACCCGCCAAAGCTATAAATTAAAGCACAGTTTCTCAAGCTCGGAGTTGGGAATTGAAAATATGTGGACAAATGGCTCAATCTCATGGGATACATTTTGGAGATAATAATAGATAACCCTAGACCCTAGACCTCCTGGATTTTCATTAAATTTTGTATTTAGCTTGAGACACAAGTAATTTTAATATACAGAATCATTGTTTAGTGTTATTAGTTTTATATTTCTCTAAAACTTTAACCATCTTACTAATCAGATTATCATACGCCGATTCAACTTTGGTATGGTAAAACCGGCCTTAAGGCGAAGCTTAATGCTAAATCACTATTTTGATTAATCTTTATAACGAATTGGTATACATTATAAACACAAAAAAAATGTGCTAAATAAATTGAAGGTTTTCCTATCGTTTCGCTTGAGTAGAATACAAATAAAATAATAAATTACTCAATAAAAAATATAAATGTAAACCACTAAAGAAAATTTTTTTTCAAATGAAATGTATGAACGCGTAAAGGAAAAAACTTTAAAAAAATACAGTATTATAGCTAAGATTATCTGTGACAGTTTCACTTAATTAACTTTTTTTCTTTCTTATAAATTTTTTTACAAAATAAACAAAAACCCGTTTTGTGCTTGAAATCGAACGTTTCTGGACTCCGTTTGTCAAGCGATTTTAATGCCTATTACCTACAATATAAGGTATACCAAGAATATACACATTTTTGTATTTACCTGTAGACCACGGAGGCCGTCAAAAATGTTCGTAATGTGAATAACCTTGAGAATCACTGATCTACATAAGACCATAGACGACGATTAGTTACGACCTACCCATTTATTTCATCATCGTAAAAGTAAAATGTGTGACAGAACTATTAATTCCCTTCTGGCAGAAACGATCTGTTCCTTCGTGGTGGTCAGACGCTAGTTGTTTATGAGCCAATCTTTACCACACAATAATTAAAAAATTTATTGCGTCCCTTTGGTATGGCAATAGATACTTCGAAGAACCAAAAATAAAATGTGCTTATGTTTAGCTGGATAGTTTACTGGTGAAATATAAATGAAGTCATCTTCACGATCACGGCGTTACATCACAGGGTGGGATTTGGCCTCTTAACCTTTAGATTGCCTGGTATAAAACGCAAATCATTTCTTGCTGTTTTTCTTCACTTTAATGTTATAAAAAAATATTACATAGTGAAGACATATATTTTTATATTTAATTGTTCTCTACAGTAAAAAAGAGTCATATTATGAGGCTTTCGTGTGTATATGAATACAGTAGCGATGGGTCGTGACTCATTTTATCAAGAGCGAGAACTACAATACCAGCTCAATATTTTCGGACGGCTCAAAGAGTCGAATAAATTGAACGGGCGCCGCACAGTGGGCTGAAAATCGCCTTTCATAGACATAGAGACTTGAATTTTCAAGGGTATTTTTTTGGCTAGAAATGGATTCTGCTGATCATTACTATGCTATAAAATTTCGTATGAAGCAATTGCGTGTACAAATGAAGGAGTTATCATTTTTTTTAGAAAAAAATGTATGGAACTGACATTAAAAATGAGGCTATCTCTGGAAACATAAGGTTGGCCATTATATCCTTACACACAGATATACTACTATTTATTTGTATTTTTTTGACATACTTCGTATTGTGGCGCAACTTGCGCTTTTTTTTTAAATTCTCATGTTGAAAAAATACTTTTTTATGTTGATGATTAATTTTAATGCTTAAATGCTTTACATATGAGTATGCTTTGTCTAGTTTACAATATTTTAATTACACTGCAAGCCAAAACAGTTTAAGAAATCATAAAAGTTAGTTTGTTTATTAGCATTAAAATGAATCATCAACATAAAAAAGTTTACAATTGTCCAACTTAGAAACAAAGATTTTTCTGATTATTTTACGTTCAAATACTTTTTAGGACACGTATAGCTACAATGGTAAATTTTAGCAGACCCATATTCGTAATTGCATTACTTTAAGGTTCAGGTCACGAATAACCTGACTTTATTTTTACTCCTCCCAGTACTATCATTTTAAGCAGAAAATGTTATTTAAAAAATGAAGCAGGACTTAGTTAACGAAGGATTGAATCCGCAACGCGTGGGTGGAAACCCGAAATAAAAAAAGGTTTCTCGGACCTAAGGTCAGCAAATAAAGGTTAACTGTAAAAAAAAACGAAACAAGGTTTCAAATTGTTTGTTCCATGGCTAGAATATTTGCATATTATAAAGTACACTAGGGCAGACCTGTGAAAAATCACGGGATATTATAAATGTTTTATTTGTGAAGCTGAAAGTATTTATTAAAAAAAATCCTCAGGATTATGGTCGAGGGCTGAGGCTCTCGACTAACAACCCGGAGTCGCGGGTTCAAATCCCGGCGCGCGCAAGTAAATTTTATTTTATTTCACAATTTACTCATTTAAAATACTATATTTGTGGCACGTTCCAGAGTGTAAGATACTTGCACAATTCAAATAAAGAATTATTAATAAATTAAATAATTTGGTTACCTCCTTTATCGATTGTCTGTTATGATTTATGCTAATCAGTTCCATTTTTTTTAAATTAAAGCTTATGAAACTTGAATAATTTTACGTAATATAATATTATTCTAGAAAATTCCTGTTGTTTCGGAACGAGGAATGACGTTAGTACGAAGTTAAATAAATGCCATCAACTTCCCATGAAAGATAAATGTCTCCATATTAAATTTGCTGTTATATTCCCACGCAATCAAATATTCTAAAAGTCTGTAATGAAACATAAAAAACACTACCATATGCACTTGTAACTTAACATCTACTGTAGAACAGTTGTTGCACAACAGTGTATAGGGATTTGGGGACCGCTACTACTCCAGGATATGAATAGCCGGTATTCTCACAGAGCTGTTATAAACAAACCAAAACGACAACATACAGCAGAAGAAAGCACAAGCATTATTAATATATTTCAGAGGGAACTGAGCTAGGAAAAGAATAACACAGAAGGGAGTCTGTTCAATGAAAGAATGTATTATTATGGCTACTGACTCGTACAAAATTGTTTGGTAAATTAACGTGCGCTGTTAGATGAAACAAGTAAATACTCACTGGAGAAATATACCAGGGCCGCATTCACGCGCAGGATATTAAAGCTGCAGCCTACTGGCCCGCACCACAAAGGGGCCAGCACTAAGAATCTTCAGTACATTCATCACATTTGTTCAGTTTGCAATGTTTTCTGTGTATTTCAAATGCGCTATATATATTTATCTTATTTTTTTTATTTTTCCGTAAAAAAATTCCGTCAAAAATGTGTGTATAGGTAATGTTGTCAAAAACGCAAACCACATATTTTCTTAACTTTTTACCCAATCGTAGAAAAATTGAGAAAACTCGAAAGAACTTCGAAAACACATTCGTTTTGTCTGGGGAATTAGAAACAAAACTGTAACGTCACTTTTATCTCGTTTATATAATAATAAATAAGACATAAATTTTAAAGTTAAACCGATTGTTATGATAGCAGCGCGAAATATGAATCATTCATTTTGGCAAAAAAAAATGATTTTATAAATGGATTACAGTATAAATATTTCAGGCAAACTAGAAAGAATTATTATCTATCTCCTTAAAGTAAAAAAGTATGCATTTAAATTAAATTAAATTATCATAAAAATAAGATACAAACACTTTTTAAAAATACGACTCCTGGTCACAGGGGTCAATAAAAATATCAATTAAAAATTTTCAAAATGCTCCTCGAGAGTCTGGAAATAGGTTTCTAAGTAATGAGCAGGTAAAAAGTGAATTGTGCCTTTAAAATAAATAAATAGATGAAAACGGATATAAAAAACTCATACACATTTTGTTTTATCAGACCATGTATGCTGGAATCTATTATAATAATAAATTGTGTCTAATTTGAACAAAAAGATATTTTAACAGCGATATAAATATAAATAAGCACTATTTTAAAACATTTAATCTCACTTTTCAACATTTTAGTAGTTAGTTATTTCTGTCGCAAGCCACCAATCTGAAAAAACAGTTAAACGCTTTTCTCATTGTAAGCTGTTAAAAGCATCTGTATATATATATATGTTTATAAGAAGACAATATGAAACAGGTTGAAGTTATGAGTCAAGACGAAGCTTAATGCCAAATCACTATTTTGATTAATCTTTATAACGAATTGGTGTACATTATGAATACCAAAAATATGTTTTAGATAAATTGAAAGTTTTCCTATCGCTTCGCTTGATTTGAATAAAAAAAAATTACTAAATAAAAAATGTAAATGCAAACTATTAAAAAATATATCTTTTCAATAGAAATGTTTGAACGCATAATGAAAACAACTTTAAAAAATACAGTATTATAGCCAAGATTATCTGTGACAGTTTCATTTGATCAAATTTTTTTCTTTTTTATAAAATTATTTACGAAATAAATAAAAACTAGTTTTTTGCTTGAAATCGAACGTTTCTAGACACCGTTTGTCAAGCGATTTTAATGCCTATACCTACGATATAAGGTAAACCAAGAATATACACATTTTTGGCTTGTAGCTTCCTCTTAACTAAGTCTTCATTTTACTTTTTACTTTCGCCTTTATATTTCTCAATTTATTTTTTAATAACTCCTTCACACTCCAACCACCATATTTATTAACATTTTTTTTAAATGTTTTTAAATCCTTAAATCTTTTTAAATTTATCGCATGGCATATTGTCATGCAAATGATATCCAACCAAACCTGCGCCATCTGCTTCGAACTCTTCAGGTTACCTGCCAACGTAAAAAATAGACTAAAATAAAGCAAAGTATCGATGAAAATTAAACTTCATATCCCTAAATAAAAGCTGTTAACCATCAAGAAAATAATATGCAATTTTTGCACATATTAAATAAAATAAGATATTTTTTAAAGTTTTTCAACACACTTTTAAAAAGTGCTATAAAGTCATTCGAAACGATGAAAAAAATAAATTTTAACCTAACCTAATCTAACCTAACCTAACCTACTTAACCCAGTTAATAAAGTTTTTGTTTCATCACTTTCCATGACTTTTTAAAGATGTGATGAATTATCATTGTGATGATTTATCCGGTCACCATTTGAACTTCAAACGTTGTGTTATTTTTTAAACTTTTTCATAGCAATGTCAATACATCGTGTTGATTAATCATTATTCTAAAGGCGGTGCAATAAAGTTTTCTTTAACTTTATATTTCTCCGGTTACTGGGGGTTTCGAATTTTCCCAGATCCCACAGCCCAGGCCCACATCTCAGGTTCTGCCTCGGGGTCTTAAGATTCTAAATACAGCCCTGTATTCAGTCTACATTTGTCGTTCGTCTGCCTGACTGACAAGCGTCAGGATTTGTATCAGCACTCCGTTGTGGACTGCTAGCCTTGCTTCTTAGATCAACAACTGTCCAATAATTTGAGCATTCTTTTCACTGTGGACAATTTAAAAGCGATAAAAGTTAAATATGTGTTTCCTATTGGGAATTACTCAAGTTCAAACGGTTTAAATGTGGGAATTTGAAATTTATTTAGGGATCCAGCTTTTCCCAATCGTCCGAAGCCAGTGGCACTATGGCATCCTTAATTGTGGTAAATTGTGAGGCTGACGAGGGTGGGGAAGGGAAGGACATGGGGAAGACGAAGGTTAGGAAACACTTACCTAGCTGTTCAAATACGATCACCAAACACGACTAAAGTCATTTATTGGAAATGTTGGTCGTTCACCAGGGCGATATTGATATCACCAATTCTCTGTACAGGATAAAGGCATTTATTTATTACTATCTAAAACATCCGGCGTTGCCCGGGATTAATTATGATTTAAGGTGTAAACGAGAAGAGGGTTTTTATTAGAAATCTCTTTATTTTGTCAAGTATGCAAATTTTCATCAATAATAAGGCTGTAGATTTAAAAACAAACACACAGACAATCCTATTATGTTATTTTTGTGTTCCTACAAATAGGTCTCCAACTCGTCTTGGAAGGAGTTAATAAATAAGTGGTTTTTTTAGATTAATCAGGGATTTATTAATACTCCGCGTATTATAAAGGTGACTCGATAGTCGACCTAACTAGAAGCTTGCTAATTGGAACCTGAAACAGTAAGTTTCTCTGAGAGCCTTCCCACTGGCCCTGGCGACTACTGGCCACTGGCTCCATCTTTCGGACTTCCACGCAAGCTCTATGCACTGCCATCTTTGCGTGCATCTATGAAGCTCTTACTTCCCAACAGTTATGTACCTACATTATATAATATATAGATATGCAGATTTATATGATACATAGATGTAGAACAATCATATAACTCATTTTCTGTATTAAGTATATTACTTATCTACTTTAACTACTTACACTTTATCACATCTACCAAACATAAAATGTAACTATATTTTACTTTCTCATTGTAATGTACTTACCACAACTTGTAATACCTATCATATTATTGATTACTTATAAATTACTACAGTAATGTACTGTGCACTCCTTTTCCATACACAATCGAACGCTTCTACGAAGAGTATTATTCAAATCTCTTAATAAGTAAAAATCCAATGTATATAGGTCTGTAATACAATGTATATTAATTAATTAATTATTAATATAATGTGTATTAATTGTATATTTTGTTTGTATGTTCCAGGAATAACATATTTGACTGGAGACAACTTTTTGGACGTCTTGGACAATGGCGTTGAACTCTGTCAACTGGCTACCGTCATCAGGGATAAGGCCAAAGAGGCCACTGAGAAGGGCTTATACACTGGGGTAAGTCTTATGCGCCGGCTCAGAGTTGGTTATAAATTATTGATAAACTGGTCTCAAGCCCTGATTACGGCCGTTTTTATCATACCTACGCGTGCCATAATAATAACTCAAGTTTTTCACTATTCCTACCTTACAACTAAGTAACAATTTACAACTTTTAAATATATATACCATTTACTTATTAGATTATTACGCTCCCACTGTTAAGCTGGCCTTGAGCCCGGTTTAAGAGGAAGCTACAAGCCAAAAATGTGTACATTCTTGGTATACCTTATATTGTAGGTAATAGGTATTCAAAATGCTCGACAAATAGAGTCTAGAAACGTTCGATTTCAAGTACAAAACTGGTTTTTATTTATTTTGCAAATAATTTTATAAGAAAGTAAAAAGTTAATCAAAATGGTGATTTTCGGTTTGGTGAGCTTTGCCTTAAGGCCGTTCTAACCGTACCTACGCCGAGGTAATGTGTCAAGTTTTTCATTATTCCGACCTTAAATAATAATATTCACACCGCGATTATAAGTCAGAGGGATGTTGTGTACCGGTCAATAATTCTTTGCAGGCTGATGCATACAGTGTTAAACCATTAAGTTAACATTTCCATTAAATATGTCAGTTTTGTCGATTTCAAACTGTGATCGATGATGTGTATTTCATAAAGACTTATAAGTCTATAATGCAACCGGCGCATAATGTTAAAATAGCCAAAATATAGCTTTTTTTAAATTTAATTAAAGATTATTATTTTTATACCTACCTAAAAATCTTTGCATTTGCAAGTTTGCTTCTTCACCAATTAATTGATTCAGCAAAGTTTTAACACAACCGTTTTGCAATTCATCTGTCTGTTAATTTTTTGTAAGTTTTGTTTCCATTTCAAGATGTTGACCGTTTTAAAGGTTCTGTGAAAAGATTCTCTTTCAAATGTGAAATTGTCATGTTTATTTAAACCTTCTTATTCGCATTTTTTCAACATTATATGTAGTACCTACCTGCCTGAAGAATGTTTGGAAAAGACTTGTAACTTTTCGTTGGACAAATTGTATAATTCCTTTTTTGAAATTATAAATGTTACAGTATGTGGTTCATAATTAAATAGGTGGATATTTGAGTACTTACTTACAAATCTTCCGATTTCAGAGAAAATTTGGCTGTTGATTTATTAAATGAAAGAAAATTTGAAACATTCTTTTTTGGACTCGATGTCTAACCTAACCTAACTACTTGTTTTAAATTTATAATTTACATACCTACCTACCAATCTTTGCATTGCAGGTTTGCATCGTCACTGATTAATAAATTTATGTGATAAAAAAGGCGCAAGCTGGTTTAAGGTTTTACAATTATTATAAACTATATTGTCTTTGATTTGCCAATATGATATCTACGCTAAGTGCAATAAAGATCTCACTATACAATACGATTTTTTTTCAGGTGGTTCCAAGTGTCCGAGACAGATGTTGGCAGCGGGCTGCCAGGAGGAGTTTCTACTCTCGCGACAATATGGAGAACTTCATCAAGTTCTGCCGGCAACTGGGTGTTCACGAGAACTTGCTGTTTGAAAGTGATGACCTAGGTTTGTACCTTGCGTTAGTCCTTTTTCCAAAACTGGTGTTGGCCTTCTCTCCAACTAGTGATTTGTTAGTGCCAATTCTTGGTTAAATCCCCAGCACTGAAATGAATTGAAGAAATCAACAAGGTAGAAGACATTGGCGAACCACACACCGCTCTAGTATAAGTAACAGATGATTACTCCTTCAAGGCTCTCACAAGGACTTTTTTATTTTATTTTTTTGGTATAAACGAAGCTATATTTAATATGAAACGTATCTAGATCCTCCAATGTCCCTGCATACGGTGTTAGGAAGCAGTATGCAAGTACTTACTATTCACACACAAATAATACACCAGTAAGAGTTAATGAAAACAAAATGCTGCAGCTAGAGCAATGTAATGTGCAATGTGTAAGTATTTACAGTAAATTAATAGAATACAACAATTCAATGAGATGAGAGAAAATAAGTGCCAGATAGCGCATTTCAATGATCACCCCCGGCAGTCCAACGAGAAGAATAGACAATCTTAAATGCACATAGCCACTCCGAACACCAAGCTAGTCAAACAACGCAGTCATCAGAGAAAACTGGAATCGCAGTTACCAAAAACGTCCAATTTTAAGGTTAATTAAATTCCTTGTCCAAGCAGAACCTGAATCACTCCTAAAGTCGTTTATTGTACGGTTGAATATTATTTATTTATTTGTATCTATTAATTTAAACGCCATCATCATTTACTGTGTAATACAGTCCCAATAGAAGGTTTTTATTTTTAAAACATCAAGAAAAAAATAACAATATTTTTTAGGTTCACAACTTTTCTACAAGAAAACAACAAATATACGCAATCGCTCTTTAAATATTACATTTCCTTATAATATAACAGTGATAAAACCAAATATCATAAAAAGAAAAGGTGAGGTTAGATTAGGTTAGGTGTGTGTTTTTTTCTCTCTGTATTCTTTAATGTTCTATCATTATTAACTATATAAACATGACCGTTGTTCTTCTGATTCCAGTCCTGCAAGCCCAGCCTCGCAATGTGATCTTGTGTCTTCTGGAGGTGGGCCGCATCGCCAGCCGCCTAGGCGTGGAACCACCGGGCCTGGTGCAGCTGGAGCGGGAGATCGCGCTGGAAGAGGAGCAGGCTCTGGACCCAAGGCATAAGGATGACATGGCCGCCGCGCTGGCGTGGCAGTTCCAGCAGGAAAAGGCTGATGACAGGTAGGGGTACAGCACACAACACTTGACATTTGGCCTCCTCCACAAAGTTGCTGGCTGTGGTACTTCGTCATTCGCTTCCAGTTCTTCAATGGCGGATAATCTGAAACGCTCGGATCAGCCGTTGCCGCTGGTGTAGTTGGCGACCGTACCAGCAGTCGATCCTTGTTTACTTCTGTACAGTGTCGAGAGTTTTCTACGAAAGTTGATTAATTATTGTAATTAAATTGCCTCAATATTGTTTTTTGCCTTAGTGTTCCTCCATTAGGTCTGGACATAGGTTTCAGGATATAGTATTAAAACTTTAGGAAATAGAGTTAAAAAGTGGGTTGTGCCAATAAATATATATATAAAGTGACAAAAATTGTCCTATTTGCAACAAACATTTGGTTTTATCAGATTTTGTGATTCTTGATGCTTCTGGAACTGTCATACTACGCAAATGACCTCCGACCCGTGGAGGAAACATCTTTCCTCCATGCGGCCAACCATACCAGCGCCATCTGATTTCCAGATTACCTGCCATTCCCATTAATGTATTCCATCCACCCCTTCCTCAGTTTGCCTCTGGGTCGCTTATATTGGAGCACCCACTTGATCACCATTTTTAGCGTCCTGTCATCTTTGCGTTATTGCCCATCGTACCATTTGGTACCTACAGAATTTTACAATGGTCATGAGACCGTTAGCTCCATAAGATTTTCGAATTCATGGTTCATTTTTAATCATTATCTTGATTATACACTACAAGTGTACCGGCTTTCTGGCGCACCAGAGTGCCAATCTTATCAACTCCCTCGGGTGACGTGTACACCGAAAGCCAAAATAACTTAAGTTTCAACAAGGAAAGTTCTGACTGGATGGTAGATTGTCGGTTTTTTCGAAGTTGAAGAGATTTGAGCTTTATACTTGGGGAAAATTTTATTCAATGACTTTATAAATATGTGTAACATCTATTGGTATTACCTACTTATTCTAAATCCACTCTGTTGTTTTCAGATCTGATGCAAAGCCAGAACCACCACCGTCACCGATTGAACATGAAGGTGAGCTGATATTCTTAAAAATAATAGTCATTTATATTACCAAGCCAATTGGCGAAATTTAATTACAAAGTGAAAAATAGTAATATATTCTACATTTATGCTTAAGAGACATTACTCACCTAACTGAGAATTCTTACGTTATTCTTACCTTAAAAAAGCTTGCAGTCATTGCAAAGTAGAAAGCAAGAGATGCAAAGGAAGATTTCCGATGCGTTGAATTAATATAGTATTTGGAAAATTGGTGTCCGCGGCTTTCCATGCTGTGCAGGATCATGACGATTTGGGAGCCTGATTCATCAGAGCAAATGGAGTGGAGTAACAATTCTCAACATGAGGCAACGACTCAAAAAGAAGTAGTGCGAAGTAGGCTTGGATCGATTGTGAACTACCCGATCATTGTAATCCACTCACGAACCACTAATGAGCGATGATTACTTTTTCAAAAAAGATTAAATCGTCAAAATCCTTGTCCCGTGATAGGTACCGGTGAACAGTGGCCAATTTTGAAGATTTGGCGCGACATCGCTCTCGGCGTTCGACCATTTGGCATCATTGATGTTTTTTTAAAGTATTAATAAGAAATACCACTTATTTTTTGTTAATTCTTATTTGTTGAAATGTTGATAATGATTTTAATGCTTTTATAAAAAGTAGCGTGTAACTTGGGCGCTAACTTTGTATTTTATAGATTATAATTCCTTAAGAAAACAGATAATAAAAATACAGTGAACAATTTTGTACATTATAATTCTTTAAAAAACCAGATAATAACATTTTTTTAATTATTGTATAGATTATAATTCTTTATAAAACAGATAATAAAAATACAGTGAAAACTAAATAATTTTATGGATTATAATTCTTTGAAAAAACAGATAAATTATTTATTGAAAACTAAATATTTATTACATAATTTAACATAAATTCAAAATGTGATTTCCAGTAGTAACCCTATGTTTATAATTATTTGGGTAAACTGTTTTGGAAAATAAGTACTTTGAACCAAGGCAACAGTTATAATTTATGAAAAAAGTATTTTTTTCAGTTATTTAAATAAAGCACGTATCTTAAAGAATATCTCAAGTGATTTTTAAAAGTACTTTTTTGTATAATAAGTTCACAAACAACCTGATTTCGCACGCCTTCAAGCTCGCCTAGATACAGCAGCAAAGTTGCGCGCCCGAACATCTCGGTTCTGTGCGTAATTACCGAGTAAGTAAGCTTCGGATGTTATTTTCAATGGTTTTTTAATGTCAGTGATTAATTGAAAACACATTGGTAAAAAAAAAATCATTTCGGGAACACGCCGATCTGGGGTCAATGTCGCGCCAGCGCTCAAATTTAAGCCACTGTGCGGTGTGGCGAGCGAATTATAGTGACTTATAGGGCGGCGCGCGCATCTAAGTCTATTCTTTACTCCTCGGAATTTTCCATGTGTAGATGTACCCAATCAAAGTACGGTTATTCCAACCCGAACACTTTGCTATTGGGTCTTGAGCGACCCAGGTCGTGCAAAATGATCATTCGACCCAGCTCTTGTGCAAAATAATGATAGTTGTAACATCTTATGAAATCATGATGTTTATTACCTTGTGCTATATATATTCATCATAACTAAATATGTTCGCCGCACTATGGACAAGTTGGCTTTTGTTCCATAATATTTTTCGGTTTGTTGCGATTCGTTTATTGTTATTGTTTGTTACGATTGTTCGTTGATTCGGTTTGTTACTATTCGTTATAATAATATTTGGTTTGTTATGATTCCAGTGTCTCTCCCAGCAGCCCTGTTTGCTGAGAGTGAGGGGACTCCTTCCATCCACACAGATGACACTTGGTCCAGAGGGACACCGGAAGAGTTGGACTCTGCAAACGTCAAGCCCCTAAGCGAATTGGATAAAAGGGTAGGCGTAAATATGTTTTTGAACTAACCGTCTCCATAAATTTAACTTTCAGACAGCCTTGCAGTGTTCATCATCATGACAGATGTTATCTAATAAAGTAGTTAGTTTACTAAGATATTATTTGATAAGTTTTTAAATCTTCTAGGTCCATATTGTGACAAGATTGATGGAGCGGAACTGCAATTGCTCTGAGGGGCGCTGCTCAAAGCTTCTGAAGGTGAAGAAGGTTGGAGAAGGAAGGTACAACATTGCGGGAAGGAATGTCTTCATCAGGGTAAGTTTTCTATAGAAAATCTATGACTTTCGAATATCCAACAAATAAAAATTATTTCAAATTTGTTTTCCCTAAGTAGGGGACGTTTTAGGATATTGGACACTTGGTCAACCTCAGCAAATATATCTTGGAATAAAATTATTTAATTTTTTTATATATTCATCATTTACTTGAAGAAGTCCATATTTAAAAATATCTATCTGATTGTAATGCATTTATGACAGGTTAGATTCTCAGCCGTGTCTGATATATTCAAATCGAAGTTTCACTGTTTTATTTATTCTCGAAAAAAATTACGTAATTGTACGTATTTTTATTTTATTTTATGATGAGTATTTAAAATGTGCCATTTTTGATTTGCCGCCAAAATATGTTTTTATTCATGAATTCGGCGGCGTTGACGTCACGCTACGCCGGCGTTGGAAGTAGCCGTCTTACTAAGCAATTACGTTGTAGCCAGTTGAAACCGTTTAGAAATGTGTGATTTTAAATCGTTTGTAAAAACAATAATTATGAATGAAAATATTAAACACACATTCAACCTTCCACACATTTTAACGGTAGATTTTTTTTTAAATACCCCATTGTACGTATTTTATTTCGTTATATAATTTACATTTTATATCAATCACAATCACAAATCATCCGACTTGTTAGCAAAGCCTCCCTTACGCCTATTTCGTAGGAGAAATTATTACGTAAAGTAAGTTTAAGTAAAACAACACTTTCCTTCATTGGTGATGGTTGGTCCCATCCCTATATTACTCAATTAATATTTTTACAATGATATTTCCATTGTGATTTTAGCTGCTGAAGGGGAGGCACATGATGGTGCGGGTCGGCGGAGGCTGGGACACCCTGGAGCACTTCCTGACACGCCACGACCCCTGCCAAGTTCGTGTTATCTCACCGCAATCCTCCGCTTCCGTGCAGAAAGTCACCACCGTCAACCTGGTCCGCCAGTCACCCGCCGTCAGCACCCACTCCATCAACAGCATCTGCACAAACAACACCGATAAAAGCAGCGATAGGCTGTCAATCACCAACAGTGACATTTCCCCAGCTGAACAACCAAACCAAGAAAGCTTTTCTGACAAGGATTCTAAACAAACACGTGCCAAAAAACGTTTGAGTCTTGGAGACAAGTCCCCAAACCCATTTAGATATCACTCCGACGAGTATAATTCCACTTCGTCAGATGGTAAAATCTCCTCAAACAGCTCTAAACACAGCGCCGAAGAATCATGCTCAGAAACTTCGTCCGTCAATGGATCAACTCCCATTAGCATCGCAAAACAGATGCAAACCATCAAAAGTTATTTGGCAAGTGGTAAAACTGTCGCAAATCCTGTCAGAAGGGCTTCTGTCTGCAATTCTAAATCTTCAAGTGGTAGAACGACGCCGCTATCTACCGGAAAAGTCACTCCTAGTAACATAAGACCCAATGGACGGACTTCTTCGCTTGGTAATGGAAAACTGTCAGCTGCTGATTTGAAGTTAGAGTTAACACCCAGTAACACCACTGTAAAGTCCAGAGTTGTAAACAATAGAATGGCTTCACCTGTTGAAACTAGCGGTAGATTGCTTTCAATTGCCAAAACCAGCACGCCTAGTAGATCATTGAGAACCTCAGCAAATGAGGGGCGCAAATCTTTCCCTTCCTCAGCTCCCGCCCTGGGATCCGGCGGAGATGTAATCTTAAGACGTAGAAGTGTAAATATTCCGCTGCCATCCACAAGCCCTAAGCCCTTAAAATCTCCTTCTTCCAACTCCACTAAGTCCTTGAAATCTCCTGTTACAAGTAAGCCGTTTGTTTCTGGTAGAAGCAACAGTCTCAAATCATCCATAACTTTAAGTAAACCTTTAGTTTCTCCGTCGAGTATTGAGAAGAGCGTAAGAATGGCTCTGCCTACACAAGACACAGAGAATAAACCCTTCCTTCATATTAGGGCCAAGTACAGAAGCCCACCTCCAAGGGATGTTCCACCAAGATAAAGCATTCGTACAAAATCTACTAAGTTTCCTCTTAGATTTAAACATAGAAATGTCTCTTTTCCTGAGCCTAAAAAACATTATTCTTCTAAAACAAGGTTGTCTTTCTTTATTCAATCTTATGAATGAAATATATCTTAAATATTATGATGTAGTCATTCAATTTATTTGCATAGAATTGAAAATACTGAAGAGGATCCACAAATGTATAATTATTAAAATGGGGATCGAATCTCCAATTTGCTGTGCAATATATTGTTTCTGACGAAGACCACTCTGAATTAACCGGTAGTTTTAGAATGACTTCCCCGATTTTATGTAAGTTGATCTTGCATTTGACCAAATAATAAAAATAGTTGCCAAGAATGATATAACGATAGAAATGAAAACTGATAAAAATTAAAATAACATAATCTGATCTATTATGACAAAATATCATATTTTTGTAAGGATTGGAGAACTTTCATCCACAATAATGATTGTTGATTTCAGCATTTTGAATCTGGAATCCTTGAACCTAATGTAACCAAACCAATAATTTCATTAATTATTCATTTGTGTAGTTAGTGCAAAATTAAGAAAGAATTTTCTTCTTGTTGAGCTGTTTTGTGAATACTATGTTACTCTTGCCTGAGCAAAATTTGAACCATTATACCCACAATAGTTCTTAAGGGGAACGGCTGCATAGCCTTTTTCATAAAAAAATTATATTTGGATTTGATGCCAAAATACCCACGCAAACTGAATAATATTTTTATTTATTTATAATATTTATTTTGAAAGGGATATATACAGGGTGTCCGGAAACTCGTAGTACAAGCGGGAAACTGGTGAATCTACATCACATTTGGAGTCGATTTTGTAGTATATTTTTTTTTGATTTGAGCTTTCGTTATCGAGTAAATCTAGTTAGAAGTTGATTTTTTTTTTTAATCAAATTCTTATAAATTATTACTGAAGATCAAAGTACCCAACTAATTAAAACTATTTGAAAGAAAAACAAATGAAGAAACTCGGATTTGAAGCATTATTTTGAAATCACCCTTCATTTAATCCGGTGTAATCATAAAATATTTCTGCTCTGCAGGGTTAAAACATCTGTTGTTCAACCCTTAACACCAGAAAAAACTTTAACCCTAAAATAGCCGAAAAATATTTTTTTTTGTTTTTTTTTTTTTTTTTGTGAAAATGCTCAAATCAAAAAAATTTATGTTTATTTGGGTTCCCCATGTGGTGTAGATTCTCCAGTTTCCCGCTTGTACTACGAGTTTCCGGACACCGTGTATAAATACGAATGTTAGAGGGAGCGCGCGAATATTGAAAAACGATGATAATAATAATAATAATAACAAATCGTGAAAATATTTAATAAAACCTTACTCGTTTGAAATAGAGCAAAATTTTCTCGAAAAATGCTTCAGTTGCATTTAAAGATACACTTGATTTTTTAATCGGTATAACATATTAAATAACAGAATAAAACGTGTTTTTAGTAATTTTCGGAGCTTACTTTGAGATTTTTTTCTATCAAGGTAATGTCATATAATTAAAGTTTTGGCATAACAAATGTATGGATATTATCTTCAAAAATAACATATATTTTTTGTAACTTAAAAACTCGAAGATTTAATGAAAAACTTGCTATAAATCAGTAGGAATTGTGTATGCGGGGGCTTAAAGAATTAAATTTTTTCTATACGATTTCAGAGGAAACTTTTTTTGTGAGTTTATTGTAAATTAATCTTGCTCACCTAAAATAATGAATAAATAAAATAAAAAATATCTCTGGGTAGTAAATAAGTGTTTTTTGGGTAGAAATTTGTAATTTATACACGACAAATTTGTGTTCCAACGTAAATCGGTCGTTTGTAATTTAAATTTACGCTCATCAAAATGCTTTTTTTGGTTAATTTTATTTTTATATTTCATCATATTTTTAACTATCATTAACTCATAATAATTACCAAAACTGAGGAATAATTGAATTTCCTAATGGCTTATATTTGATAAATTAAATCACAAATAAATAAAGTAGCACGTATCAGTACTAAATATTTTCTAAATCTTTTGATTTAAAAAAATATTATTCTTTTTGGTGGGGTATTTTGGTATCAAATCCAATTTTAAGTTTTGTATGAAAATGAGGTGACGAGTTGTTTCTGAAAATTTGAATAATTCATCAAATTTCAACGTTCATTTTCAGTCCTATTTAAGTTCTGTTATTATATCATTATAGGCTAGTTTCTTGACAAAACTGAAATAAAAACAGAACTTGAAAAAATCTTTCACAGAACTAGAAAATGATAGTGAAACTTTGGTGAATTGTTCAGATTCTCCGAAACAACCCGTCCTAAGTAATATTGTTGATTCCATAAGAACTGTGGAAAAAAATTGTGATAAAGTGAAAATCAAATATTTTTACATGATCCTATCCCATTTATCACCCATAAGCATTGTGCTGCGAATACACAAACTGCTACATACTCGAAATAAAGGCAGTGACTGCTTGAAGCTGTCGATACCGTCGTTATATAATAAAGGCAGTGACTGCTTGAAGCAGTCGATACCGTCGTTATATAATAAAAGTAGTGACTGTTTGAAGCTGTCGATACCGTCGTTATATAATAAAGGTGGTGACTGCTTGAAGCTGTCGATACCGTCGTTATATAATAAAGGTGGTGACTGCTTGAAGCTGTCGATACCGTCGTTATATAATAAAGGTGGTGACTGCTTGAAGCTGTCGATACCGTCATTATATAATAAAGGTGGTGACTGCTTGAAGCTGTCGATACCGTCGTTATATAATAAAAGTAGTGACTGCTTGAAGCTGTCGATACCGTCGTTATATAATAAAGGTGGTGACTGCTTGAAGCTGTCGATACCGTCGTTATATAATAAAAGCAGGGACTTCTTGAAGCTGTCGATATCGTCGTTATATAATGCCTGTAGCAGTTCGTGTATTTCCATCCTTAGTTATATAATTATACAAAGTAATTTTTTTAACTGTATATGTGGACACATTGAAATGTTTTCGCATTAGAAGATTGTCGACTAATAATTTTTGCAGATACAAACAATTAAAAAATCTTGCCAATGTTTCAAAAGAGTTCACCCTTTCATATTATAATGATTATCACAATTTTTCAAAATAATCACTTTTCCAATATTTAAGAAAGATATTATCTGCAGACTTTTCGTATCCAAAATGAATTGACGTGAATTTTCTTTACAGAATATTATTTGGATGTGTTTTTAAAGAGAATACCTAATAAAGAAACTTTTTTTTATAATCCATAAGACATCTCTCATAATTCATAAGAAACTACCATTAGAACTTAAGTTTTGTAAGGATAAGATATCAAATTAACCAGTAATATTATTTTGATAATAACGTGGCTACTAAAATTATTTTTATTTAGTTTTAATGTATTGAATTTGATTAAAAATGCAATCTTCAAAATCAACAATTTTTTTAACCATAATTTAATTTATTTACAACCCACCCACTGGGTTTTAAAATGTACTAGTTATTTTTTAATACTAAGTAACGGTATAATAATGTCGTTATATTATATTAAAAATTATATAAAGTTGGTACCCTAATGGGCAACATGCATTGTTTTTCAGTTGTTAGGAAGCCTGTTGACGAGAGACTTTAGTTGGGGCTAACTATTTTGTCGCAGTCGCCGTCTTCAAATTTAGTGCGCACACGAGAGACTTTAATTTCAGTAACTATTTTTAAAATATCACTTATGTATGGGTAGAGGAAGTATGGTAGACGGCCTATATGGTCGTGGGGTAAGCCTCTCGACTAGCAAGCTAGGTTCAAATCCCGGCGTGAACAAGTAAATTTCATATGATTAATATGTGTTATTTAACAAATTACTCATTTTAAATAATATCTAGTATATTTGCAGCACGTTCCAGAATGGAAGATACTATCAGTATCACCCTGGTGTAAGACCACTATTCAGAATTGAAATGTTGCTCAAAATGGCTTTGACCTGTTTGGTGACCAAATCTGAATAGTCAGGTACTTCCCCACCTTCCTCCCCTTTATATTCCCCTCAAATTGGGGATGCCATAGTCTCACCGGCCTCAGACGGTTGGGGGCAGTTGGGACATTAACAAAATCAAAAAATATGTGTAAAATTCGAATTCGGAACACTCTCTGAAAACGTTATAATTGTTTAGCCGCGGAAAAAGTTGGGATTGCCGGCAGCCGCAACTAAAAAGTCTCTTGTGTGCGCACCTTCATGGCAACTCCATATACCGTAATACATTTTTTTGCAACTAAAGTCTTTCGTCTGGGGGCGCCCTTAATCGTTTTATGCAATGTGCATGAAAGTTTTTCTTAAAGTTACTTTTATTATTGATAAAACAAGCAAATTTAACTAACGAGTTGCTTTATCTATAAATAGAACATTCGCGCGATCTGTAAAAACTTAGACGAAAAATACAGAAAATTACAAATTGATGCATGTGCCCATTCTTGTAATTTCCTAAATATATTCAACAAACAATTTTTTAACATTGCTGTTTTATAAATTAGTATCATTTTATGTTGACTATACATTTTTTCTCACTTCTTTAAATAAACAGCATTTGGTAATTAATGCCTATTCTAATTTATTTCATATCATATAGTACTTCTAATATAACTTTTTTAGCGCGTAAATTTGAACATTTTCAAATATTTCTACCACAAATTTATATGTAAAATGTAACTAATTAATTTTAATATGTTGATTTAACATTTGGGCACATAGTTATTTGCCTTTTTGAATAATATACAAGTTGAACATCTATTTTTATTTTGTTTTATTATTTTGTACACATTTTTGTATATCTAACTACTTGACACCATTATATTGCAGCACACATCACTTTAGACACATCAAGCCACTGAACTGATAGAAGTGTATAATGGGCATTTCCATATGCCGCAGTAATCTCATATTTTTTCTTGCTTCTGCTCAATGCAAAAATATTTTTTCAAATACCGACGTTCTTTTTTGGCCAGATAAACAATTTAACTGGCATATCGGGGGGTATGTCACAGTGAAATCGATGACCTAAAAATATCTGGTTGAAAGGCGTAACTACAAATGATTTCATACCAATTTCCCGAGCACGGTCGCGCTGGCGATAGCCAAACCGATATTGATAATGCAATAAATAAGAAATCGATATATGCAGGCAATACTAGAGCTATTGTCTATGAATTGACATTCCGAAACGTCATACAGCTGTTCATGGGCAATGTTGAATTGAAATACTAACCTAAGTATGCATTGGCACTCTGCAGCACGGTCGCATTGATGATAGCCATACCGATATTGTAATGAAATAAATAAAAAATCGATATATACGCTGGCAACACTGGATACTACTTAAATATGCATCGGAACTCCGCATTTACTTTTTGACACTAAAAAGGAAGTTAAATAGTTAGTGAGGTTTTTATTTACAACTAATCATGTGAACAACTTTGGTTTCTCCAATCCCCAACCAATGCAACGTCTTTGGCCCGAACAGACTCAACTCGCCTCGTATACGACTTCTTTCAATTCTAAGAGCTTCGTTAGATTATTTGAGCTTCGTTTGTTAATAATCCAGTAATTTTGCATAACAAACAACATTATTAAAAAAGAGGCGTGTTGCCGAAACTTATCTGATACTATGGAGGCCTCGATAAAATTTGTCCATCGGCCGTCGGAACATTTCTTATTAATTGTTGTCCGTGCTCGCAAATATCGCTAGCTGACCATAAATGACGAATTTAGTCTATATCGTATTGCTGTTGGCTTTGTCGATCGATCGTGCTAGACCTCCAGTATAGAAATCTTATTTAAATTGGCGTTTTCTTTAAAATCGGGAAATATCACACTGATACACAATAAATCATGAACTTTGCAACTTCGTTAGAAATCAATAGCTAAAATCATAAAAAAATACTACAAGGACGGGTTGTTTCGGAGTTTTGAACAATTCTTAAAATTTCAACGTTCATTTTCGGATTCTGTAAAAGTCCTATTCCAGTTATGTTATTATATCATAACAGGCTAGTTGCTTGACAGAACAGAAATTGAAAAAATCTTTCGCAGAACTTGAAAATTAACCTAGAAATTTGAAGAATTGTTCAAATTCTCCGAAACAACCCGTCGCAGTTGTTTTGAAGAAAATCAAATGTAACATTGTCATCAAGTATTTGATTGACATTTTAGAGATTCCCGTTGAACGCTAATTTTTGGAGCGTTTTAGCTTTAACTTTCGGCTTAACAACATGATAGTTGTCCTCTTCTGCTGATCATAACTTGTTCAAAAGCTGAAAGGCACTTAGGGGGTTTTTCACTATCTCTGATTATGTTCTGACCAAGCACTAATCCGCGGATTAGTCATTTTTTTCGTTTTCACTATATCTGAATAACGCTAACGCTCGGGTTAAAGTTAGATTTGACTAATCAGTGCTCGAACTTCACGTTAGGCGCTATTCCTCGAATCAAAGATGGCGTCAAAACATTCCGAGTTTAACAGCTGAGAAGTGAGTCGAATTTTGTAGAATGAATTTGAATGCTTGTATGATCCATCCTGAATTATTTGATTGTGTTCAAAATAAGAAACAATGTATTAATTCGACACGAATCTATCTAAAATGACCTGATAATCAACATAACATAACCAAAAAATGCACACTTCGCGGTGTGCGGACTGTGACGCATGACAGCCGTGGCAGTAGATGGAGAAACTGCAAACATTTTGCGATGTTGCCAGACTATTTCGAGTGTTATCTATCCGGCAGCTCGAAACAATGGTGAAACGGTCGCCGTTGAATAACGAAGTTATTCTGAACTTTAAAGCCAGCCAACGGATAGCTATTCAGATATTTAGCCAGACATAGTGAAATACCCCCGAATTGGCATTTAACTGTAACCTTTTAGCTGTGAAAAAATCAAAATGGCGCTGAGTGGCCAATTGATAACATTGTTACAATTAAATTTCTATAAAACAAACCAACATTAGTTTTTAAATGTCAATTGTAAATTTCATAGATCTTGTCCTGTATTTTTATGCGTACCTATCAAAATAGATCATATTCATATTGTGTCATTATGAGCTAAAAACATATAGGTAAATTAATTTTATGAACGATTTTTTTTATGATTTCCGTATGCCAATAGAAAAAATATTTCACGTGATTTTTTCTCAGCCAATTAAAAAATCGTGTAAGTGACCCATTGCCAACAAAGCTATTGGATCTGCCTTTTTTTATATTAACTCCACACAGGAGGCCCTGAAGAAAATAATTTCCCTCGGGGCCTATGTCATCTTTGGGGATGCTGTGTGGAGGGTCTTTTGTGGAGAGGAAGGAGTGAACATGGGTCTTGAAGTGTCCCATGTTGTAGGAGGGAGGAAACACAGAGGCCGGCAATTCGTTCCACAGCCGAGCTGCTGAACTTAAGAACGAATCCTGTCTGCCTGTTCTAAGGAACTAAATTAGAGAGTTATTTTTTAAAGTCAGTATTTGTAAAAATAATATTATCTATAACATCAGCCATATATAAGTGGGTAAGTATGTACGTACATATAAGTATACATTACCAGCAGCCAAATTAAAACCCAAAAGATGTTGAGCCATCGAAATTTTTAAAACATAATATTAGACAGTACAACACTTAAGTTGTAATCAATATCTCACTTTTCATCTAACTAAATAATCATTTTGCATATTAAATATGAGCTACTTATAATATTAGTATCATAAAGAATTAATTTAAAAATGACTACTTACTCAAATGTCTTAATCGATAAACATTTAAAGTAGGCTCTCGTTCCACAAGACTCTCAAAAGGAAAAATAATAAAGTAAGTCACATTGATTGTTGAAATAAGAATAAGAATATAATCAATGTTACTATTCAACAATATCCCATTAAAATACCCACGGACAAAGATCATTATCCACTCAAGCGACTTTTGGCATATTATGCCAAGTTTCAAAAAAATTTTGAGCGATCGATTACCATAATGTGCCAAATTTATAGAACCTAAAAATATGGGATAAACGGGAAAATCTAGCCCCGTTCAAACAACCCACTAGAATAACCAACTAATAATTTATTATCAAACATAACGTTTCGGTCTGAATCAAAACAAAATGAACACAAAATTACAAAACTTAATAATATAACGCAATACTATTTAAATTACATTATTTTAATATATCTGCATTTTTGTTGTTGTTGTAATTTGTAAAACATTGCTATTCTGATCCGCAGCATTACACATATGTACAACATTTTTACTAAAAGCACTAAGCCTTATGTACAGGGTTTTCCAATAAAAGGTGTTATTTTGAATAGCCCGCTATTTCGGTAGATGTTACTTTTGAAGCTGTAATTTTTTGACATTTGACAAGGAGAAACTACGCCATTAATAAAAATGGAACGATACGCGCTTCAACAATGCATTGAAATTATTAAAATTCACTTGAGTGAATCAAATGCGAATCATCTTGAGTGATGAGACCCATTTCCACCTCGGTGGCTTCGTCAACAAGCAAAATTGTCGCATCTGGGGCTCGGAAAACCCAAGAGTTATTGTTGAAAAGCCTCTCTATCCTCAACGTGTGACTGTTTGGTGCAGTTTATGGTCCGGCGGAGTCCTTACTTTTTCGAAAATGAGGCTGGAGCAACAGTTACCGTGAATGGATTGCGCTATCGAGAGATGATTAATGATTTTTTATGGCCAAAATTGGATGATATTGATCTGGACAACGTTTACATTCAACAAGACGGCGCTACGTGCCACATAAGCAACGAAACCATTGATCTTTTACGATTAAATATCAAAATAACACCTCCTATTGGACAACCCTGCATAACCCATTTACAGTACCTACCCTCAATTCTTACCTTAAACTATCACAGTCCTTAATCTAAACGCTATGCAATATATTTTTGTATCACCTTGCACAACTGTTAACTGAATAGAAATAAATAAATTTTCAATTAATACGAAAATATAAAAAGGCTGTACGAAACTGGCTGCCTCAAGGAGATATCACAAAAAAAAAACGTAAAACGATAACCTTATTGTATAAGGATCTCTCCACTGTTACGTCTATGTCGTATATATTATTAACCCTTTGGAAGGCTGTGGTAGAATAGCAACCACATTATATTTCATCATTTGCAAACGTGCAGAAGCAGTTTCCTTACCACAAAATGTCACAATGTATAGCTACAGACAATGGTTATTAGTTATCAATGTTACTCTGTGTCAGTTGCTGTTGAGAATTTCGGAGTGAGCTGTCAATGTTACTCTGCGTCAGTTGCTGTTGAGAATTTTGAAGTGAGCTGTCAATGTTGCTCTGTGCCAGTTGCTCTTGAGAATTTCGCAATTTTGTCGTGTTTTGAATGAAGTTTTTCCAGAATGTCGATAAGTGTGTAATTTGAATAGTTTTGAGCTAATCTCTTAGCGAAAGCCTCCTAATGTATTTTATTTTAATCTTTAAATGTAGGTACCTGAAAAAAAAGATTTTTACATTCAATATTATTCCATTTTTATCATTATGTATAAAAAATACAAGAACACATCATTTTTAAAAATGGTCAAAGTAAAAAAATAACGAATATGCACCATTGCTTCTGGTCCTTTTCAAAATATGTAGATAATTGCAGCCTCTAGCAGGCCTTTCAAAGGGTTATCTCACGTAATTATTAAGTACTTATCACTACTAAATCACTTAGAAATAAGCATATACCATTTAGGACGTAGAAATCATATTTTCATACCAAAATAAGAAATATTTCTGCACTACCTACTGTAGATTGAAAATATAAAAATATATTGCTTAATTTCTAAGCTTTGCCATATCAACATATGAATACAAGGTGTACCTGGCAAAATTAACGTGACCAGAGACTCCTGACAGAGATTTTGGTCTCCGGCGATATTTTTGTTGTTTTTTTTTACATGTAGCTTATACTCCATCAAACACTGTAGTCATTTATACTAAATAAAAGTGTTTTGTTCACAGTTCTGTTTTAATTTATAGCACCCAAATAATTAAAGTAAATACAAATGTAATAAGTAGTGAAATTATATATTATTGACTTTAGATGTCGCCGCCTCTGTTCTAAAACCAAAAACGCCGTTCTGTTTAGAAAAAGAATGATTTGGCCATTTAAAAATTAAATTGTCGGTGATTTAATTTTCTCCGTTTGTTAAATTACGATGGAAATAGGAATCAGAAAAAAATATATCCTTTCTGTCTCGTGAATCATATTAATGTTGTACTTCTAGATTTCGGTAAGAAATTGAATTTATTTTCTGCCAACTCTTCGGGATCATAAAAATCCTACGTCAGTGGATTGGACTTTTGTGCAGATCATTGATTTTTCTCATAGACATAGTAGACAGGAAGATCGGGATGAGGGGAACAAACCATGTTGCGAGGAGCTGGGAAGTGACCTAGTCAATAAATGTATCCCACACTTTTGAGGCAACTCGGATTCTATCGAGTTTGCTTTCTCATTGTCTGATCAGACTATCAGATCGGAAGAACCAAATACACGTCCGATTCTTTGTGATCTCAGCAGTCTATGATCTATCTAGCGAAACTCTATGATCAGCAAAAAATATAATCTATTGCATCCTCATCATGATAATGTTATTATATAGTTATGAAGGTATTTAATTTTTTTTTATTAATGTGACAGTTCTTTCGTCGTTCAATGCCATTTTCAAACTGTGGTTAGGCCACGATGAGACTACTTATTTAATTTATTTTGCAATTGGCCTTGAACGCCGAAACAGCTGTCACAAAATTAAATATTCTTGCAGATATGATTTACATTAAATAAAAAAAAAATAACGGAGTTCCACGAAATAAAAATAATAATTAAGTTACATAGGAATTGATACTTGTTTATTTTTACTTCCAGGGTACGCTAGCAGCTCGCTTGGCCAAGAGAAGAATATGTACGAAGCCCAGCGTATTTATTGGCACCGCAGTGAGCCCGAAGAAAAAATATACCTACTACAACAAGATTTTCCACCCTGAAACATTGCCGCGTCAACTTAAAATGACAAGAGTTTAATATCCTCCATTTCAATTGCCCTGATGAATCAGACTCCTCCACTCTTCACGGTCCAACCTTGCGTGGATAATTGGGGAAACCAACGTCAGTTGCCCTCCGTGCTTATTTTATTTTCATTTGTCTATAATGTACACAACAGACAGGGGTTAACACAAAAAAATTAACTTAAAAAGTTTATTTTATAATACATAATACATATTTTTTTTGGTTTGACTGAGGATTGAACTTTCCTCCCCAAAGACTGGAGACAACAATGCTAACGACTAAGCCAAATTCTATTTGGATAGTACCGACATTTATTTTGTATATAACCTATTGTCAATTTTTATTTAATTTTCAATCAATTTCAGAAGAATGCGTATATGCGCGCGTGTGTGTGCATGAGTACCACCAAAAGTAGATAGAACGTATTGTCATCGACAATGAATCTACCTGCCGAGTTTCAGCTCGATCGAATGTCATGAAGTGGGTTAATTTTCACTTACAAGATTCCACTTCATTCATTCATTTAAATAAGAAAACAATTCTAAAGAAATAACAAAGATTGAACAGCTACCGTCCTATAACGGTGTACAATAATATGTAAGATTAGAACAATAATATGTAAGAATAAAACAATAATATATAAGAATAAAACATAACATGTAAGAATAAAACAATAATATATAAGAATGAAACAACAAAATGTAAGAATAAAACAATAATATGTAAACAACAAAAACAAGACACTAAAAATATGATGAAATAATGTGAGAACATATGATTGGTTCAATGTTCTTGTTGTAAAGTTCATACAAAACTTAAAATCGGATTTGAGCAAAATAAAAATATACAAATACCCCACCAAACTGAATAATATTTTCTTTATCAAAAGGTATGGTAAATATCGGGTACAGATGTGTGCAACTTATTATTATGGAGTCATATTCATCATCCGTGTTTTAAATTATAAAATATACGTATTTAAATGATCCAATTTTTCATGATTTTACAAGTTTGACATTTTTTTAATTTTAATTTTATTTATTTTTTAATTTACGGGGTAATGCTATTGATGTATTATACTAGATTAGCCCTGTTTAGTTAAATTCATTTAAAAAATAACCTCACGTAGAAGTAATTGCACATTACAACTCTCCATCGAATTCCGCAGCCTCGTTTGGAAAGCCTAGATAATATAAATACATGTAACCATACAATGTGAAAAAGAGCACAAATATGTTCCTCAAATCTCATCATGTAGTTTGTTCATTTGTCAGTCAATAGAGAAGCCCCAACAGCGTAAGTCACAAAGATGGAGATGAACTTAACAACCCAACTCTATTTAAACTCTTTGTACAAGCGTTCAAACTCGTAAGCGAAACCATGGAGAATTTGTTGTCAGAGGTGTTGTAATATGGACATAAAGCTAAAAAGAAACACTTTCAGTAAATTTTATGTGCTGAATCAGGAAAAGGATAAATAAATAACACAAAATGATTTTAATTTATTTTATTTGTGTTTTTGAATTCTGTACATGTCATATAGAACCAAAAACGTATACATTTTTACTATTGTGCATAGGTTTTTTTTTAAATTTAAAAAAAAAATTTAGATATATAAATTTATTTATTTAAATTTTAGATTTATATAGAATGGTATACAATTATTGAAGAAAGCAATCACTTTGTGACGTGACATCATTTTTTTTTCTTTTATGCCCAGCCGGGCTTTTCCATCCTTTTTAAAACAGAATATATATATCGCCATTTAGGCTACTCAGAACGAGAATCGACGCCGAAAAAATCTAAAAGACGACTGGTCGCCAATTAGGCTACTTCAAAACATCAATTTTAACACGTAAAAACATCAATTTTAAACATGTCCCACCTAACTGCAAATTTGGCTACTCTAGGCTACATTATGTATGAGAAACGGCGACATTAGGTCAAGATCCGTTGGCAACACTGGTACTGACGTTTATACATTCCGAATGAAGAAAAACGAACATTTGCGCTAGTCTCACGGAATTCCGAATACGGAAAACGAATTCGGAAATCGAATACGGAAAACGTATGTATGCGGCCAGCCTAAAAATTATGGAGACCAGAACAACACAACACATCATTAAATAATTATACTACGATCATTAAATGAAAAGTTATTTTATTTTCAAACACTTTTTTAGAATTAAAACATTGTGTCAACTAGTTTTGGTTATATTCAACCTTCTTCAAGATAGCATTATTGAAAACTAATCTAAGAAGTAATTATGTGAATTGTGCAGAGATGAGATTGAGTGGGAAGGAAATGGACGGTCTAAGCATAAACGAAACATGGAACCACGTAAAAGTGAGTCTATGTGCATCTGCTAGAGAGGTGTGTGGAATATGTAAGTACGCAAGGTAGGAAGAAAGGTGATTCTTGGTGGGATGATGAGGTTAAAGCACTGGTTTCAGAGGAGAAGAAAGCATGGTTATATCTGATAGCGGCTCACAGTGCTTCCAGTGAAGAGAGAGATCGAGCGAAAGATAAAGAGAAAAGAGTAAGAGTTGGAGTCCAAGAACGAAAAAAACGCTTGAAAGAGGAATAGGGAATCAAAATGACAGACCACTTCCAAGAAAACATTAAACTGTTTTAGAAGGAAGTCAAAAGGTCCTGGAGTGGTCCAGAAAACGGAAGCATGACAGTGATATCGAAAGATGTAAAAAGGTTGACGAATGACGAAGAAATAAAAGAGGGATGCATGAAGTATTTTGAGGAAGTTTTTGAGAGTAACCCGAGTGACACTGATTCCACCGGAGAATCTGATTTGAATGATGATGGGGCGAATGTTGCCGAAATCGGCATGGATGAGATAAAAAAGATCGCTTAAATGTACAAAGAATGTAAAGCTTGGTTTCGACATTATTGCTGCTGAATATTTTAAAGGAAATAGCCGTATAATTTTCACATGGTTGTGCAATCTTTTTAACCGATGTTTGAAGTAGGGTTACATGCCTTTAGATTAGAGAAGGGCTGCGATTATGCCGTTATACAAAGGTAAAGGATCACGTATGGAATGTGGGAATCATAGGACTATTAGCCTGCCAAGTTCAGTTGGCAAGCTGTATGGTAGAATTTTGATTGAAAGGGTAAGAAAGGAAACAAAGGATAAAATATGGGATGTGCAAGGTGCTTTTATGAGTGGAAGAGGGTGCATGAACCAGATCTTCTCAATGCGTATGCTAGCTGAGAATTTTCTGGCAAAAAACCGGAAACTTTTCTGTGCCTTTGTAGATCTACAAAAAGCTTACTCCTGAAGAGAGTGTTGCGAACTTAGACAGTTTATTTCCAACCTTCACGGCCTGTAAGCAATTGGATAGATAGGATGTCAGCCAATTTTTGATGTCGGAATTCAAAAGAAATGTTTCGTCTAATCTCTTAATGAGGAAGTCATGATCAATCGTGTCAAACAAGAGTTAAGTCTGACAGCATACGAAAGAGTCCGGTTTCAGTTGAGTGGAACTTTCTGTATGCAGATTAACGATTGGCGAATAATTTATTTGAATTATGACTGGTTATTGGTTCAGCAGCAATTTTCTCCAGGATTTTTGATATGATAGGTATGTTTGAAACGGGTCTATAATTATAAAATAATGTGTAAAAACAACACTCGGCGAAATAGAAGTACCTAATCGATCTTTCCATAGGGTTAATTTTAATTATTTCTGATGAAAGTATTACTAAAACCTCAAATGTTTCTAGGGGGACCCTTCGGAAAGATACTAATTCATCGTGTAGAAAAATCGAGGGAATTTCATATCTAATTAACGTTTCGGCATAACAAATTAATAGATATTAACTTCAAAATATATTTTTTTTAAGTTAACGAGAAACTTGTTATAATTCGGTAGAAATTGGGTGTGCAGGGGCTTAATAGCACCTACAAATGATAATCACCTGCCTTCATCGACGATATATTTGTGGAATTTGGAAGGTAGTTATTTTTTAAACAATTATTAATCATAATGTATGAGACGCCTAATCTAGTCGTTTAAATATCGACGTGGG
This sequence comes from Hesperophylax consimilis, assembly GCF_061612785.1. Lineage (NCBI taxonomy): Eukaryota > Metazoa > Arthropoda > Insecta > Trichoptera > Limnephilidae > Hesperophylax > Hesperophylax consimilis. The sequence goes on along the minus strand of NC_142856.1, from coordinate 8,534,888 downwards.
TGACCGGACAACTCATTAAAATGATAATTCAACACACCTTTAAAAAGTGCTAAAAAGTTATAAAAAGTGATGAAACAAAAACTAGGTTAAATAGGTTACATAAGTAACTATAGGTGTGTTGAATTGACATTTTGATGAGTTTTCATGGAACCATCGACGTGTGCAGGTGAGGTATTTCAAACAGATTTTATGAACATTTTCATCGATTTCAGAGACTACCAGGAAATCAGGACCCGAATAAAGTGTACATTAATAAGTTATTATCAGGACAGGATTTATGGTTTTGACGGGATTTTTGGAGTCAGATAAAAGAAGAAGATATTTTACTTATGGACCGATGAACAAAAACACGCTAACACTAACCATTGCTTACTTTGAGCTGTAGATATAGTGCTTTGACCTTATTTTTACCACACTGCCACAGAATAAATCAACTGATAGAAGTATCTTATGGGCTTATATTTGTGCTCAAATAAAGGTCATTTGAGCATACAGAAGAAAGATCAAAAAATTTCGAAAATTTTGAATTTGAATAATTTTCATTCAATTCCATTGGCCTAGGAGTTGAAAGGTTTTTCGCAATTTTCATAACATCGGTTTTTTTTCAAGTCGGTATAAATCACACTTCTAGATTATCTGTTCAGCGCTACTCCACATGTTTACGGTTGTTTACCCTAAGACAAATGATTTATGAATTGTTTTTGTTACTATACAATCAATACCTATTTGCTTTGCGACAATCCAGATGCTAAAAAAGTAGTTCGAAGGCCTAGATATTAGTAATATTATACGTGTTGTCTTTGTTTTTTAAAGAGGATAGTTTTTTATTATTAAACTTAATTACTGTTTATGTTAGTGGTACATCTGTGCTCTCTACTGTCATCAGGAGATCGAGGGCTTTCAAAATGTCAAATGTTTTAGGCGGGATTCATTTACGAGTTAAGTTTTAAATATCGCTCTTATAATTCCATACCAGATTATTTGTCCATTTTAGATTGATTATCAATAATTACTAACATCAACATCCCTCATCGCTCGATTAATATGTATCCATACTGATAAAATCAGGTAATTTACGTATACGAGTATTTCGGAGAGATGGAAAAACGTAATAAATCACGTAAACGTCATATTTGACATTTTTTACTGCTAAAATAGGAACTACTCTGCGGCTTACCAAAGCTTAAGCCTTTGAGCTTTGAGTGAGGAATGTACCACATGGCTAGGATACGGACCGAATGATATACCGGGTCATAATGGTTTTTGGCATAGTATTTCCTTTCCATTGTCAAATATTAAAATCATTTTCAACTGATTCTATTATTTTTTAAATACTTATTTTTACCTTGCCTCGGGATTCGGAAATTAGGAGTCGTTTTCTCAGGCTCTATGGGACCAAACCAACCGAAACCTTGGATTAATGATTCAAAGAGGGTTACTTACCTTTCCTAACCACCACTACCTATTTAGATAGATACCATTTGAAAAATGGAACAGAAAGGGAAACATCGAATTCTTTTGTTTTGAGCGGGAAGAATCAAAACGATTTTCTTGGATGTTGGTTGGTATTGTTTGTGGTGAAGAAAATATCGCATTTAAAAGAAAAATAATCTCTAACAGAAAAGTGACAACATATGGATGCAGGATTAACCGGCTAAGTATTGTCTGGTTTAATCATTTATATTTCTGGTTTGAACAAAAATCTTCAAAGAAAATTGAAATTACGATATGACATTTTATGAAGTTGACCTGGCTAATAATCATCAACTCACCTTGTGGAACACAATGTGGACTCAGTGGACCCTCTATAAACCAACTAATGAGTTTTTTAACTAAGCTTCCTTACATCCCACCTATTTACAATTCCTTCAAATAGTAGTTCTGTGAACAGTAGACCTCGCATCCAACTAAAGTTTGTTTCTAAATTTATTTTATTTAATATTTCAAGTTTTATTTGTTGGTCCTTACCTACCTACTTAATTTACTGACCATATTGTATTATGCAAAATCAAAAAGGGAATTATAAAATTTGTCCAAAGAAACGTCACTACTTATCTCAATTTTCATTATTATTTATTTTGGCTTTCACCCATGATGTGATCTTGGCCACACACAATTAACTTTTTTTTCAATAAATAATACAGCAAATGACGGAATATAAATATACAAATGACTATAAAACGTAAACATAACATACCGTAAGATGTATAAACATAATATAAGATAGTTAACATAAACTAGTAAATATTAAATCAATGAATTGGACCAATTTAGGAGGAATGCTAACCGCAAGAAACATTTCTTTTATAATGTGAATATTTACATTTCCGTATGCTCCACAGAAGTCTAAAAATACTGTAATACAAAAATACTGCATCTATAACAAGAGAAAAAAGGTTGTCAAAGGTACTTTTAACCTATCCAAATCCAAACTGGCAAGGGGGAATCATTTGATTTTTCTCTACAAACCAGTCTAATCTCATCATTCTTTCAGATACTTTGCTGTGTGTGTTGAAGAGAGAGAGTTATCGGTCTATAGCTTGGGCTTAGACTTGGATCTTTGCTAATTTTACAAATTGGACTGAATGGAATTATTGGAAGGAAGATATTGATGAGATAGAGAAAGTAGGTAAGGATATTGTCATCAGTTTGGCGGATGGAAATGGTTAGGCTTTCATCCTTGCCCGGAGCTGAGTCTTTTAGGTCTTCCGTGGCTCTTTTTAACCCGTCTATGGAAAATGGAGCATCTAACCACGATGAAGAATTTGGGGTGTAAGATAAAACAGGTACTTTATCAAGATTAGGAGATGAGGGGGAGCTATTTTGTTAAGAAAGTCAGAAATCAAATTACCTAAATTGCGAGATGACTTCGGCAGGGAAAAGGAAAACCTAAACCTGCTAATCGTGGACCAAACCTCCCCCGCCGGAGAAGCCGGGGATATATTAGTACAGAAATTATGCCAGCTGTGTTTTTTTTTAAACGGGATGCTTATTTAGAAACATCTTGAGCATTCTTGGCTTTCAAGAAATTTTCTATTGTCCTGTTGGCATTGTTATGAAAATAATTACTTTTGTTTTATAAATAATTATTTTCCTAACTAAAGTTAATAATGTTTCATATTACCCCGGGTAAATTGCAGTCAGTTCATTATAATCGACTGGCTATGTATAGTTTCATCTTTTCTCCGGAAATAGTTTAAGATTTGATCTACAGAGGGTTATTGGTCGTTCGGGTGACTTTTTGGGAACGCGCTGACAGGCCACGGCACGTTACCGACTGGTCACCAAAATGTGGATTATTTATTAATAAAGTGTAACGGATCGGTGTTCAATTTAGAAGTATTATGTGATCGTTAAGTTTACAGCCGGTCGAGGAGCGACCGCGCTGATTTAATTGTCTTATCGGGAAATTCAAGTTCGGAATTCCGGTTATAATGGCGGGCGGTGATACCGTCAATGTAACATTCATATCCGATAGATATTAAAGTCATCCGACTACGTTCGAGCTACACAGCGGAGGAAAAAACGTCACATCGCACTACCGTATCTTCGTGTCCGCTTATTTGTGGAATTTGGGGATTCCACCGACCTCATGTCGAGGGTCACCGGGACCAGGTGGTCTGCATCCACGCGCACTCCAGCCAAAGGGAGGAAAGAGCTACGAGACCAGACGCTGATGCCATGAGGAGGGAGATGGAGGGCTCCTCAGGCCCGTGGAGTCTCCATCCCGTTTCCAGGAACCCGAATCGTCGCATCGAGTGATCTTAGGTACTAGATAGGTAGCTCAGGTGTAGAATTGGTCCACAGGTATGTGTTTAAACCCAGGTATATTAATTAATAAATCTTTAATATCAATCCACTTCTATTTTCTTTATTATGATTCCAAAGCTCTAAGTAATGTAAAAAACAGTGCCCATCCCTGATGATGATGATTCTCAGACTCTACCACACTGTTCAGCATACTTTGTCTTCACTGGCATAGTTTGGCGTCCAAGTTTCCGTCAAAGGAAATGAAGCTGTTCACTGTGCAAATTGATTTCATCTATGTACCATATCTTATATTACCTACAACAGGTATATTACCTACCCCACAATAGCAAAGATTGCGTAGCAACCTTTCCATTTCGCGTAGCAGTATTATCCTCTCCTTCAGCACTCAAAGGCATTCTTTTTGCCTACAGGGGATGATTTCAAAATATACTTGTCAGCAAATTTTAGAATGGAATCAGACCAATATTTGTAAGAGGAGGTGCAGTTATATGAAAAAGAGGTAGGCAGGGTGAGGGTATGACCCTGGGTAAATTCTCTGAAATGGGACCAATCGCCCTTTTTATGATAAATTTTGTCTTTCTTTTAAAGAGGTTAGTATCTAACCGTTGAGCCAGATTTACAATAATTGAATAGTGGTCACTGCCGCAGGGCTCTGATGAAGTTCTCCAGGAAATAAGTGGATATATACTTTTATTCACCGCACTAGGGCTCTGCCCAGGGAGACTTGACCTTGTCGGGGATCCATAATTTAGAAGGCACATGTTCAAGGAGTCCATAAGGTTAATTATTTTATTTCCTGAGGGATCCGTTGATGAAGAACCCAAGAGTGGGGAGTGGGAATTGAAGTCACCCAGAATGACCAGAAGAGAAGATATTATTTTAAGCATGTGGGTCCTTAATGAAATGTTATATGAGGTAGAAGGGGGTATGTAGGGCATACAAATGTAATATTAGATACAGTAGCTGCCACTAATTAGAAGGATGAATTTGGGGGTTTAATGGAAATAAAGGTGAAGGACAGGGAGTTTTTGATTAGAAGGGATGTACAACCCTTTCCATCGATGCGGTCGTCTCGCAGACAATGGTAGCCACTTATCTTGAAGAGCTGAGACGGTTTCAACCAACTCTCAAAGATGGCAACAATATAAATTAAAATTATGTGTTTAATTTTTATGACGAAATTTTTCATTTCAATGATAATCTTCATTATTCTCGTTTGATTGAATTTGACAACATTAATAAAATCTTGAATATCTTTTTAATTTAAATTCATTCATGCACAAACATAATACAATTTAAAGTATACATACACAGTGAAAACTTCCATGGATTTTACAAAAGGTTATTTTGGTGACTTAATCCATAATTTTTATTTTCACCCAACCGTCGTCAACACGTTGATGTAATCAGACTTTTGTTTACATTTACATAGTTATAACATTATATAAATTCGTTTTTTGCCCTGAATTTAAACAAAGAATAATCATGTCAGTATTAAAACATAATATAATTCGGCACAATCAAAGTAATGTGCTATGTGGGAGTGTCGTCGAACAAACGTTTTGACGAAGCTTAGAGGTTAACAAATACAGCTTTCAGATTTTCAGCGGCAACCGTCAATTTCTTAAGTCTCTTGGGGCAGCAATTCGGGGGAATCTTCCCAGGGCATGCCTTAAATCTCGCCACCTGAAATAAAACAAAAAAATGTTTTTACAGAGATACTGTTCCGTTCTGATTTTTGTCATTTTTGTAGTTACGTCACATCAGTACGTAACTATACTGTTGAATCTGAATATCTCGATTTTTCTACAAGTCATTGATCAATCTCCATTTTCTCAACACCCAGAAGATATTTACCGTAGTAAAAGACGCCATAATTCAGTAATTCGCCGTTTTGGAAAATGATTAATTCAGTGTTTTAAATATGTTGTCGATCGATTTCGTTCTTTTCAATGCGTGAAAAGAGATACCGACGTAAATCTGAGTACCTGCTGATATTAAACCGCCGAGAGATACCGCCGTTAAACATAATTGTTTGCAACAAGGGAACGCCGTGTATGTGTGACCATTGATTCATGTTTAAAGTGACTTATAATTTCATTTATCGAATGTTATATGGTACCGACTCATTTGAATTTCAATACATGTGCTGGCCGGGACATTTAATTACATCGCGATTCTACCAAATTTCATGTCTCCTAAGAACAAAGAGAGGTTCTTCCTCTGGAAAACTCCTTTATTTGACCAATTACGGTGACGAAACCTAGAGCGCCATTGTATAGATACTCACAGATAAAAGATATAAGGGAGAAGAGACGGGCCACGAACATAATACTAGTGGTATAAGCATAACAGTCCGGCAAACATAGTTAAGACCGCAAGTCACATCTACGCACAGTGGCGCCACGCCTTTGTTTATACTACTATGTAGTTACCTAGGTAGATATAACCGGATAGGTATCCAATTTTAAACACTGAACTTCTAACACTTTTGAAGTAAACTGAAGATGAGGACGTCGTAAAAAATATGAAGTTACACCAACACGACAACCAACAGTCAACAAACATAAAGACGAGGTCTACCAACCTGAAATAAGGAAACCAATAAATTCGAAGATTAGGAAATCATCAAGCATGGATATGAGGTTTATAAACATGAAGATGAGTAAATCATAACAATTATGAATTAACACCAACAAAAAAGTACATTCTACCATGAAACAAGAATTCCTGATGATGATGTTCAAAATTGTATGCGTAACAAATGAACCAACTTGACCTGCTATTTAGATATAATTATCATATTACAACTTAATTAAAACTAATTTACTCAAACGTTTTGAAACGTCACAGTAGTGGTCTTAAGCAGTTAAATAGTTGGTTACCTGAATAAGCTCGTCAGACTCCATAATTTTGGCGAATATATCGATGCACAGCTTTGTCGCGGAGCCAACAGCACCAACGGATATACCAACATCAACGGGGTTCGCAGACTTGTTGAGATTTTCAATGAGGGGCTTCAAGGAAGGTGGAAGTTCAAAGTCGGGATGGTCCAGAATGTTCTTGAAGGAATCATCACTCAGCTCACAGGTATCGAATTTTGTGTCGTCTTTCTAAATGTTTTGATTTACATTGTTTATTTATATTTTACGCCCATACGGGCTTCTACAAACATGTGAAAATATGTAGAGAATAATCCAGTGGCAAAGTAATGAAAATTAAAATTTGAATTTAAAATTATCTGCACGCTGAAGAATATTATAATAGTAACCTTAATAATTTGTATTATTGTGGTATGTTATTATAGCCTTCTTGTAACTATATTCCGTGCAGTTGCACAATATCTACAATTTCTGCGAAATTGATAAACTAAATCAGGATCAGTTGTTACCCATGTTGTAAGAAATGATATCTAAGCCGAAATTAAGAAAATAATATATTCAGTCTCTGAAAGCAAAATATTTCTAAAACTTTTGAACCTGTGATGATGAAACATGAATTACTATAAAATTAAACTGAACTCAAATCTAATTGAGCACGATACAACTGTAAGATTACTAAGATCTCAAAAAGTGCAAATTATGTTTGGAGGGATCATCTCTAAGGTGCCTTGGTACAATTGTGCGACGCACCCCTAAATATAACGATCTTTTTTACATGCAAACCTTAAGGTCTACTACTATTTTAGGTTTTCACTTTATTCCGGCTCTATGCCACCGAATAGTTTGATATTATGAACCACCAAGGGCATTCATAGAATATGATTATCAACTTCTAAATTTGACGAATTGTTCAAATTCTGTGAAACAACCCGACTTAGGAATGTTTTTCGGGAGATGATTCTATGAAAAACTATTGATAGCCTATTTTTGGATGCCAAGTTCTTCCAATTGGAAAAACTAATAATGCTTCTGGATGTCCACGCAATCCTGTTAGGTTGGTGTACGTGTAAAACTTTGGGTTAGGTACCTTAATTTCATCGACTGGACACTCAGCGGACTTCATACCAGAACGGACGGAGGAGTCAGTTGCGAGAATGCACAACTTAACCAATTCATCAACGGCCTTCTCTTGTTCTGCTGGACAACCACTCAGAGTACTTTCCACAAGCTAGAAACAAACATATTAAAGTCAGTAATTACGATATAATTGAATTATATGTACCAAGCAAGGCTGACAGACCACAGTGGAATGTTGATAGGAGTGAAAAGTCCTATCGTTGCAACCATCCTATTGTTGCAACCAACTGAATAACTAAGCGAAGGTACAAATTCCTTACGAATTTCATGGAAAAATACAATCGTATAAGAAATAGTAAGTTAATATGCGGTTGTTCATACCCCATTGAAAACGCAGGAGGGAGACGCGGGGAGCACAAGTCCAGCGTAGCTGACCACAGCCCATAGGGACAAAAGGAGCACCAGTGCGTTAATCCTTATCTGATCTTCTACGGGTCTTCTTGTGACTTCCTTGGCCAACCTGATGAGCTCTGTCTTGTATTCCTCTCCAGCTTGGGAGATGCCTTTGGGAGCTTTCCACAGATATTTTATGAGGGTTCTAAAAACAAGAAACAATTTCTTAAGGTTTATCTTACCTGATGGATATGGACACTGTAAAGCTGTCCTATCGTTGACTAAAGGGGGAGGAATCGCAACACTGCTGCCCCAATAAATGTTATACCTACCTGATGGATATGGACACTGTAAAGCTGTCCTATCGTTGACTAAAGGGGGAGGAATCGCAACACTGCTGCCCCAATAAATGTTATTCTTACCTGATGGATATGGACACTGTAAAGCTGTCCTATCGTTGACTAAAGGGGGAGGAATCGCAACACTGCTGCCCCAATAAATGTTATTCTACCGACTTCTCCTGTAAATGGTGCAGGAGAAAAGGTGGAGATATATAACAAGAGAGGTGGTATTTATAAAAAAACTTGTTTGTTTAGTATAGGGAATGGCTGTTTCGGGTAGTATCGAACACACGATTTTAATTGTATTTAATTTAAATTATTAAATACTTAGGTATTACATATATTTACATTAATGGATGAAAATATTATTATTATAGGATTTACTGAAGTTATTTTTAAATATATTTTGCGTACTCAAAAGTGTTTAATAAATTATTTTTTTAAATGTATTAGTAAATGATTACTTTCTTCTCAGAAAAATCCAAGATTCAAAAAGAAAGCGGGAGTAGGGCTCCCGCTATGATGCTATTTTTAGCGAACCTTAAAGGCTGTGCAGGAGGTAAAGAACCAGGTTGTCTTAACCCAAATAAAAAGCCAAATAAGAAAGAGTTGTCAGAAGAGTTCTGTGAAACTGGCATCACATATGCTGAGCCGTCAAGGAAACAGCACTAATCTATTTTTTGAGCACGCAGGTAAATTTTTCAATTCTGCGATTATACGTTAGAATGTCCAGCGATCAGAAGCTATTCTTTTAGAAAGTAAAAGTAGGCTTGCACCAACATTCAAATCAGTTGATGACAGTAAATTCCTGGAAGGTAACATCTATTTTCAAAGACAGCTTGTAGAGCAAGTGAGGGATGGAGTCACTGTAGACATAATTCAGCTACTCTTAGTTGTAAAAATTGTTCACGGAGAATTTGCTGGGGCAGCTCTGATGACTGTGTGGGCCCCTGTGAATAGTGTTGACACAGAAAGATTTTTTAGTCGCTATAATCTTGAATTGACAGATCGTAGAACGAACATGACACACTTTACTGTAGAACCATGTGCCATGTTGAGTTTCAATCAATAATACAATAAACATGTTTCAAGTGTTTCTCTTGCCGACTCCCATTCCTTGGCGTTATTCTATTTAGCCATAAAAGCTAATTTTTTTTAATAATTAATGCTACATTTCTTGAAAATAAAAGCTATGAATGGGTGTCTGTAATTATTAGTTATAAATAGACATTCCTTGTGGAAAATTCCAAATTTTTTGTGAATGTTTTGATTACGCCATAAACCGATAGTTCCTTCTCACCTACCATGAACCTAGCATTTGGGTAGGTCGAGCAGTGTCTTGAACGGTCACCAATACAGTATAACCATTTCGAGCGCCTAGTAAGTGTCACATCTTATATATTTTAAACTCACGGTAAATTCATATTTTCACACTTCGTGGGAGGGCAGGCGCTTCTCTGGGGCCAGCATTGTTGTGGAGTAGATTTCAATGCCGAGAGGCTGCTTAATAACACCTACAATTATAAATATCGTCTGTTTTATCGACGAAATAGTAATGGAATTTGTTAGGTTAGTGTTATGAAATTACTCATCATTATATTTTTTTCGTATCGTTGATTTGTATAAGATGCCGAATCTATTATTTTACACGTCGATGTCTGCCTTCCATATAGTTTATATGAACTGAAAAAGAGTAGCATTGAGGTTAAGAAGTCTGGTTGGCAGGACGTTTGACTTGCAGTTGCAAGCATGAGAGTGTGATTTATGAGAGTAGACGACAGACAGCAAGTAGCAATGTTTGGAAGCTTTTTGTTTTGCAAGGAATCCGCCATATCGTTCCCTATGATGCCAAAATTCTTTAATATCAGTGCCGGCGACCCGGGCGTTTGTTTTTTTTTTAATTACATAGTTTTCTTTACTCGTCTCACTAGACTAAGTGTGTTCAAAGAAGGGTAATTAAAATATTTTTGACGATTTTTTTTTGAAATTACATTTTATATCGAGTATAAACCTTTTTTTACTTACTTCTGTTACATTAAGGATACTTAATGTAACAGAATAGCAGATACTTTTAAGAATATAACAGATACTTTTTTTACTTACTTCTGTTACATTAAGGATACTTAATGTAACAGAAGTAAGTAAAAAATACATCAAAAACATCCAATATATAGATACAATACATCCAAAACTTATTCTTTATCGTATTTAGGAATAACCCACGAAAAGCAGCAAGGCTTTTAGCTTCTTTAACATTTGTCGGTAATTCATTAAAAATTTTAAATCCTTTAAAATAGAGATTATTTTGGGTTCCCGACAAATTTGTTTTTGGAAGTCTAAAATCTCCACAGTTTCTCGTGGGGTAGCCATGTATTCCGAAATTAAAATTAACATTCTTAAATATGTATTTTGTGAGAATCTTATTTTTTTACTTTTTTTTCATTATTTCTGGCTTTCACCCTTCAAGGGTGTTTTTGGCCATCATTTAAAATTATTGAGAAATGAAAGGTGAATTTAAATATTAATTTTATTTAAATAAGCAAATTTCAAAATTATAATGAAAATTGGAGTCGAGTTCAGACTTAGAAGAGATGAGATGTTGAATGGAGGGGAGGCAATTTTAGATAAGGCTTGATAGAAGAGAGGATATTTGTTTAGAGAGAGACAACCAAAAAATATGTGATCTAAAGTTCCCACTTCTAGACCACAGAATGTACAATCTGGGGAGTCAAGAACGTGAATTTTAAAAAGGTGGTAAGGAACGGAACAATGTCCGATCCTCATTCGAATAAGTGAAGAAATTTCTTTTTTGTTCAGAGAGAACGAGGGAATGTTCAAAATTATTTTTGATTATATATTATTTTTTAACTTATTATTGTAAATTATTCGTTTTCTCACACTTAACTTTCCTAGTTTTTTCTGTATAATAATTATCTAAAAATACCTACTACAATTCAATACTGCTCGCATACCTCTATTTTGAATAATTTGCAATTTCTGTATTTGTGTTTGATTGCACAAGAAAGGAAAACTAGAGCAGTAATTTAAATGACATTCTACTATACTATTATAAACTAATTTACTTGTATTTACATCTAATTTATTCCTTTTTCTTCTTAAAAAATTAACAATTTTCTCAACTTATAATTGAAAGTTAGAGTTTAGTGGCTAGTTAAATAATTGGCGATCAGTTTGACACAAAACTCAAGAAATAAGGCCTCTGAAGATGGACAGTGAGATCTGTCTGAAACGTAAGTAGTTAAAAAGTCCTTTTAAGGTGAGGTGGTGAGCTGATATATTGATAATATTTTGTAGATAATTTTCTTAGTGAATAGTTTTTTTGACGTGGAGTAATTTCTTTTCAATCATTAGCTGTTCGGTTGGATGTTGGTAAGGCTTTTTAATCCGATTCTTATTTTTGTTTTGTGTTATCTGCGACTCCTCCCCATTCTGATATTCCATACGTTAGAATACTTTTACAAAGTGCATAATAAATATTTTTTAATTGATTTAATGGCACAATATTTCGCATTGTGTTTTAAATGTTATAAACAGTGTTATCTAATAAAGATAATTGTTGAATTTTACTTGATCCCCAATAAAAGTAATCACTAATCACAATTTTGAAATTTGAATTTGCTCTCCTGTAAATGTGCTATTTTCGAATTTACTCTTTATACAAGTTTAGTAACGATACAATGTGAGTATCGTATCGTAGATCGTATCGTATCGTAAATTTGTATGAGATGCCGAATCTATTATTTTACACGTCGATGTCTGACTCCTATATAGTTTATATGAACTGAAAACATAACATGTTATTTAGAAAGTGAATGAAGTGTGTCCATAACATGTAGTGTTAGTTATTATATATTTCGATGTCCAGATCTTTTTTTTCTGTCAAACACATCAGAAATCTTTTGAACAACCAATTTAAATTATTTGGGGTGATGTAGTTTTTGTTTGTGTTAGGAAGATATTGAATATGTGTGGTGCCAGGTAAGATTGATGTTTATTGCGAAAGTAGACTTGATTTAGGTACTTGAAAAAAATACATATTATAAGCAATAATTAGTCGCCTGAAATATCCATACAAATTAAAAAATATATCTCCCGAATAAAAATCAAAATAATAATAATTGTTGATTGAAGTACTAGTACATATTGAATTATTTATCGTATTGGAAATAAGCCGACGTAGCTCAGTGGTCCAGAGCACCTGACCGGACATTAGAAGGTGTGGGTTCAATTCCCGTCGGCGGAATTTATTTTTACTCGGAAGATATTTTCAATTTGTATGATAATTGTTAAATTTCACTTTGTTATGAACATTGTTATTTTTGACTTTACTCTTTATACGAGTAACGATACAAGGTGAGGGTAAGTTTTTGCATAAAATATTTTACTTACGAATACTATGCCGGTGAACAGAAACACTTTAACACGAATCATTGCTTACTTTGAGCTGTCGATATAGTGCTGTGACTGCTGTGTCCTTATAGCAGGCACGTAATATACTACACTGCCACCGAAGAGATAACCCGGTAGAATTGTATTGGGGACTAGCGACCCGCCCCGGTTTCGCACGAGTTCAATGTACTAATGTGGAGTGATATTATATAAGTATTCGAACGATTTATACACATGTACTTTTCGATCATTTTTTGAATATTTCTGTACTTCTGGCGAAATAAGTTTCAAATGTAACTTTCTGGAGCAGTTATTGGATTGTCTGAGACCTAGGAGTTGAAAGGTCTAGGAGTTGTCGACAACTTTTTATTTTTCAAAATTACACATAAAGATCGCTCTTCTAGGGCACCTATCTGTTCAGTGTACACTTCAGTTCAGTCTTATGTTTATATATGTCCACGATAAATAATAATTAATGAATTATTGCTTTTATAATAATATTTATTGTATTACGTGGTAAACCAGATGTTAAATGTGCTGCAAATAGATTTTTTTAAATCCGTGATAATTTTGAATCAGGTCGCAATATCGCCCGTTATGTCGATGGTTATAAGGTTTAAATTCCTGGTTAATATTATTTACACCAGAAACACCTGCAAACCTCTTAGGCTGGCCGCATACATTCGTTTTTCGTATTCGATTTCCGAATTCGTTTTCCGTATTCGGACATCCGAATGCACGGAATCAGTAGAAAATACATTAACTGCCGCACACGTTCGTTTTAGTTCCGAACGGAACAAATTCCTTACGCACGTTCCGAATGCGAGCCGGCGCGTTCGGAGAAACCGAATGGAAAAAACCTAATGACGTCATGTGGAACGCAGCTATTGCATACAGTTTGTTTGTGCCGACGCAAACGTACGGAAATTTCCGTTCGTAATTCAGTGTTGCCAACGGATCTTCGCTCTGAGTAGCCTAAATGGCGATATATCGCCCTTGTTGGCAACACTGGTACTGACGTTTATATATTCCAAATGAAGAAAAACGAACGTTTGCGCTAGTCTGACGGAATTCCGAATACGGAAAACGTATGTATGCGGCCAGCCTTAGATGGAAATATAAAGTGCACTCAAAAATAAAACCAAAATTGTTTACATCCAAATACTATTTTATTATATCTAAATAATGAACTTTCTCGGTAAGGTCTCAGATAAACATGCTAGTCTTTAGCGTGCCAGTGGATGTGTATCGTGTCGCCGGTAGTAACTCGCATGCTAGTAACTCGCATGCCATTCCATCCACAACGTTTGATTATTCGTGGGGGGAGAGGGTATCTATCACCTGTCTGCGTGCAACTTATACTCAGACTAGCTGACGTGTACCCGGCGTTGCTGGGGGTTATTTACCACTAGATTACAAAACATTGACTTTCTTTATTTATTTATTGCATCTTACTATACATAAAACACTTTTTTTTCACATAAAAATCAACCTCACTAGGACTAAGCCTGTATCGAGGTTAACAATTTACATTTGAGTGAAGCAAACATAAGAGTAATCACAAAAATAAAATAATTCTACATACAAACACAAAATATTTCAAAATTAAAGAAAAAATAAGTATTAGATGTGTTACCAGATGGTTAATTTGACAGTATATTGTAAAAATATTTGAACCATAACTAACATAGACTAAATTAGACTAGACACGGCATATTCATTTATTAGTTACATTATTAAACGACAAATATGACATTAAATTACTTTTTTAAATTGTTAATATAGAATCTTCTCTCTTGGCCCCAATCAAAAACAATATTAATCGCCATCTACTAAAAAAACACAAAACTTTCATAAAAAAATAAAACTAAAAGGAAGCGGCCTTTGAATACAAAACTTGACCAAACTGAATAATTGTTAGTATTAATTAGACATAAGGAGCAGTAAATATCTAGTATAGATATGTGCCACTTTATATATTTTTGTTTTAAATTATAAAACGTATGCCATTAAAGAAAGAGTAAATGATGATAATTATTTTTTTAAACTATTTTACTCTGAGTACTATGTAAAAATAATGAAATATAAATAAAATATATATTAAAAAAGTATTTTGATTGGTTTAAATTTAGGACAGGTTGTTTCGGAGAATTTGAACAATTCATCAAATTTCAACTTTAATTATCGGGTTCTGAGAATGTTCTGTTATTGTATCATTATAAGCTAGTTGCTTGACAAACAAACTTAACTTAAATAATAACAGAACTTGAAAAAACTTTCACAGAATCCGAAAATGATCGTTGAAATTTGGTGAATTATTCAAATTCTCCGAAACAACCCGTCCTTAGATTGTAAACGATAGATTGAAATATTATAATTTTAAAATTTCGACCAAAAACACGTTTGTCTACAAGGTTTTATTTTATATTTCATTATATTTACATAATAAGCGAGATTATTTATTTAATAAATATGATTAATTCACAAAAATGTCAAAGTTGTAAAATCATGAAAAATTGGATTATTTAATGACCTTTATTTTATAATTTAAAACACGGATAATAAATATGACGCCATAATTAAATAAAGTTTCACACTCGATATTTGCTATACCTTTTGATAAAGAAAAGAATTGTTCAGTTTGGTGGAGTGTTTGTGCCTCAAATACAAATTTCAATTTTGTATGAACTTTACAACAAGAAAATTAAACCAATCATATGTTTTCACTTTATTTCATCATATTTTATTCTCTTGTTTTTTGTTGTTTACATATTATTGTTTTATTTTTATACACCGTTATCGGAAGGTAAACTGTTTATTCTTTATATTTTTTAAAAACATCTATTTGAATTTAGATTTTGTTTTCTTAATTAATTAATGAATGAAGTGGAATCTTGTATGTGAAAATTAACCCAATTGATGACATTCGATGCAGCTGAAACTTGGCAGATAGATTTTTTGTCGATGACAATACATTCTATCAACTTTTGGTGATACTCATGCACACACACCCGAGCATACACACATTTTTCTGAAATTGGTTGAAAATCAATTAAAAATTGGCAGTAGGTAAATACAAAATAAATGTCAGTACTATGCAAATATAATTTGGCTTAGGTGTTGTTGTTGACTCCAGTCCCTGGGGAAGAAGGTTCAATCCTCAGTCAAACCAAAAAAAAGATGTATTACTAAAAAAAAAGGTTTTTTACGGGTTGATTTTTTTGTGTCTGTCCATGTCTGTTGTGTACATTATAGAAAAATGAAAATAAAATAAAAATGTGCAACTGACGCGTCGTTTTCCCCAATTTTCCACGCAAGTCAATTTTCCAAGGGGACTAGAGAAGTGGAGTGAGGAGGCCATTGAAATTGGGTTTATTAAACACTAGTCATTTAAAGTTGACGCGGCAATGTTTCAGGGTGGAAGATCTTGTTGTAGTAGGTATATTTTTTCTTCGGGCTCACTGCGGTGCCAATAAATACGCTGGGCTTCGCACATATTCTTCTCTTGGCCAAGCGAGCTGCTAGCGTACCCTGGAATAAAAATAAATAAGTGAAAATGCCTATGTAACTTAATTATCATTTTTTTGTGTTTATTTCGTAAAACTCCTTCATTTTTTTTTATTTAATGTAAATCAAATCTGCAATATATTTAATTTTATGACAGTTTTTCGGAGTTCAAGTCCAATTTTAAACTGTGGTTTGGCGACGTTGAGAAATCACTTAAATAAGTCGTCTCATCGTGTCCTAACCACAATTTCAAAATGGCCTTGGATGAATAGCTGTCACAATAATTATGAAAATTGATTTAAATTAAAAATTAAAAAATAAATAACAATTGTATTATTTCCTGTTATTACAGGAGTATATAATAGGAAATAATAATTAATAATTACACAATAGATTATATTTGTTGCTGATCGTAGAGTTTCGCTAGATAGAGCTGAGACCACAAATAATCGGACAAATGTTCCCTTCCTAATAATGATGATGGAATGCGAGTTGCCTCAAAACTATCGGATACATTTATTAACCAGGTCACTTCCAAGCTTCTTACAACATGGTTTGTTCCCTCATTCTTTTCTTTCTGTCTACTTTTTCTCATGTATGTGAGAAAAATCAATGATCTCCACCGAAGTCCAATCCACTGAAGTAGGATTGTTGTGATGCTGAAGAGTTAGCAGAAAAAAATTCTATTTCTTACCGAAAATTACCCAATCCAGAACTAAAACATTAATAGGTATTATCCATGAAACAGGCTATAATTTTTTCTGATTCTCATTTCCATCGTAATTTAAAAAACGATGGAAATTAAAATCAACGACAGTTAAATTTTTTGAATGGCCAATTCTTTAATTACAAAAAAAAACAGAACGGCGTTTTTGATTTGGTTTGGTGGAACAGAGGCGGCGACACCCCTCGCGCCAGCCTTGCGGATAACTTAAGTCAATAATATATAATTTCAATACTTATTACATTTGTTTATTTGGTTCATTTAATTATTTAGGTGCTGTACTGGACATCTAAGCCAGTGACATCGACTGTAAATGCCGGTTTCCTCTGGGGGGTACCTTGGGTGAGGATTTGCAAAGAAACAACTTGCGAATGTCGTCGGACAACTGACTGGTTGTGCCAGTTGTTTGCATATTTATTGAGTTCAAATTCAACACGTGTTAATGTAATTCTTATCTCTAAACAGGATGCATGAGAGCATTAAGGAACCAAGAAAAATAACCAAATTTTAATTACTACGGTTAAATCCCATTTGACACATGATACGTGTCCGGTGATAAGCTTCAAAAGGGATTCGGCGTCGTAAAATGTGTGATAACAGTAAATATTCATTTCCTTAATTATTTTAGTAATTATTTAGGTACATCCATCTGCTGTCCGGGACAGGTGCTATAAATTAAAACAGAACTGTCAACAGAATACTTTTATTTTTGAGTTCAACAGCTCGGCAGTCGAACAATTCAACAGTTTTTTTTAAATTTTTATCTAGGTAAAAGAAAATTACATTTTCACTTATTTACATTTCACCTCTTTCTGTGCATTTTCTAACAAGATTTCTAAATCTTTACCCCAATAGAAAATTGAAGTATCATCTGAATATAAAAAAATGACCGCTTAAATCTAATTTGGAGAAATCATTTATATAAATTTTGGAAGAGTAATGGTCCTAGTATGGATCCCTGCGGAACTCCATTGTTTGTTGGAAGGTGGTTGCTATTTTGATTATTGATGCTA
This sequence comes from Hesperophylax consimilis, assembly GCF_061612785.1. Lineage (NCBI taxonomy): Eukaryota > Metazoa > Arthropoda > Insecta > Trichoptera > Limnephilidae > Hesperophylax > Hesperophylax consimilis. Next base: position 8,516,770 of record NC_142856.1, on the reverse strand, counting down.
ACGAATTACTGTCTGTTTCTATGATATGATTTGAATTGAATAAGAGCAGGACCAACTTCACCAATTTTCTCGAGTTTCTTGAGAAGTATGTCATGGCTTGCCCTATCGAAGGCTTTTCGAATGTCAATTAGTATAGATAAAACATAATTTCCACCATCAATGCTGCTTCTAAGTTTACGGATTAAGTCATTCACTGCTGCAAGTGTGTTCAATTTTTCCCAAAGCCGTATTGAGTTTTATATAATAACATTTTTTTAAAGAAAGTTGTTTAATCTTTCGTAAATTACACTTCAAATATTTTAGTAGCATGTGTATCGCTAATTTGCTAAGAAAGCTATTTGTTTAGTTATAATTAAATAGTATTTGTAAATAAAAAAATTTGGTTTTATTTTGTAGTGAACTTTATATTTCCATCTGTGAGGTTTCAGGTGTTCCTGGTGTTACACTGTTAACCAGGAATTTAAACTTTATCGCCATCGACATAACGGGTGTTATTGTTACGTGATAAACTACGAATTTAAACTTTATCGCCATCGACATAACGGGTGTTATTGTTACGTGATAAACTACGAATTTAAACTTTATCGCCATCGACATAACGGGTATTATTGTTACGTGGTAAACCAGGAATTTAAACTTTATCGCCATCGACATAACGGGTGTTATTGTTACGTGAAAAACTACGAATTTAAACTTTATCGCCATCGACATAACGGGTGTTATTGTTACGTGGTAAACCAGGAATTTAAACTTTATCCCCATCGACATAACGGGTGTTATTGTTAACGACCTGATTCAAAATTATTATAGATTTTTGAAAAATCTGTATGTAGCACATTTAACATCTGGTTTACCACGTAATAGAATAAATATTATAATAAAAGCAACAATTCATTAATTATTATTTATCGTAGACAAATTTAAACATCTGGTTTACAACATAATAGAATGGCTATTATTATAAAAGCAATAATTCATTTATTATTATTTATCGCAGACAAATATAAACATAAGACTGAACTGAAGAGTACACTGAACAGATAGGTGCCCTAGAAGAGTGATCTATATATGTACTAATGAAAAATAAAACAAAGTTGTCGGCAGTTTACGCTTTCGGTCTCAGACAAGCTATGAAATTGAATAACTGCTCAAGAAAGTTACATTTGAAACTTATTTCGCCAGAAGTACAGAAATATTGATCTTATTTCGGGCACACAGATACGTATATAATCTCTTATCTTCTCTAAATAGTATAACATTAAGTCGCCATCCGTGTCTGTCTGTTTGTGTGCTTAGTTCTTCTAAACTACGCAACGGATTTTGATAAAGTTTTCATTATCATATTGAGATTTTTTTTCCGGAAGGTTTATATATATAATACGTGCATACTATATTTATACTAAGTAAAGAATACTCGATGTTTTGTAATCTAGTAGTATAATATATTTTCGGGCTCTTATATCGCTAGCGCTGGCCTAAACCTTATAAGATATATCAAAATAATGTAGTACGGAATTATATATCTTAAAAACACCCACAGAAAAGTCAGTGGCGGTATATGTCTATCTCATAAGGATAACCCGCGTAATCATTTGTATCTTTTACATACGCAGTGGGTTATTTACGAAGCTGTTTTGACCAGTATGTAGCGGTTATGTCACCGCTCCTAGGGTCATCAATTCATAACCAGACTGCACGAGTTAAACAGCTGAGACAGCAATCAGTCTTACGAAACATTGAATAAAAATATCGGTACCACAATACGTAAACTACTGATTTGCATACAGGGTGATGCAAACGCTCATACAATAAACCGAGTCAGTGGTCCTGCGGGTTCGACGTCCAGACGCTACTCCAACCCGTGGCAGACGAGAACAAAGGAATCAGCAGCTATATAAGCGGTGGAGGACCTAAGTACGTCAGTCATCATTCCACATCACTTCAGTCAACAAGTTCGACGCGACATCATCCTACTAGAGATCTCCGACTCGGCGTAACGGAGGAATCGGCCATCATGGCCGGTTCCCCCCGCATCACGCTTCGATCCTTCTTCACCTCAACGCCCTGGCCCAGGCTATCATTCCTGGCCAGCGCTAACCTCACGCGCATAGACCCGGCGACCAGCTCATCGTCGTCTGCGCCTCGGCTCCGCGACCATCGTCGCTAGCCTGTAACTCCCGCTCATCTGCCGACCAGGTCCATCGCACCTTCGGCTACCTCGTTCACGCTGAAGTACCCAGAAGACTCCTCGCCTTCATCAGTGCTGAACAAGTCCACGAGTCCGATCTCCATCAATGCGGTGTCGACCCACTGACCCGCATCTCAACCATTCTACCGCAGTCATCGCCGACTACGCCTGGTGTCATCATCATCCTCGACCCAGAGCCATCTCCCAACTGCGCAACTCAACTACATAATGTATTATCCGGACTCTCAATAAACACTGTGACAACAACATCATATCCGCCCTCCTGCCCATTGTTATCATACAGTGCCGCCTTACGCAATAAAAACAAAATTTTAGTCGTAGGAACCAATGACTCGAGTAAGATTAAAGTAATACCCAAACAAAAATTTATTATCGTTTCACGCTTAGATCCCGACACGACGACGGAGGAAGTCATTTCCCATGTCAAAACGAATACAGCTCTCAGCTGTAATGCTGAAAAGTTTATGGCGTTTTCTAAAGAATACTCATCCTTTAAAATAGGAGTCGACGAGCAGAACATAGATTTACTACTAAAAGAAGAACTATGGCCCCGAGGAGTGGTTGTCCGTCATTTTAGATATTATAATAAACGCATTTCAGGTCAAGAAAACGCGAAAAAGCCGACCGAATCAAAATGACTGCTACTATACCAGAACGTGCGAGGACTCAGGTCTAAGATGAATCAATTTCTAGAAAATGTTCTTAACCAAGAACATAAATTCATCGTGATTACGGAGTCTTGGCTAAACGATTCGATATTTAACGCGCAAATTTTCGACAGCAGATACACAGTTTTCCGAAAAGACAGAAGCACTCAACAAACACGAGGTGGTGGACTACTGCTCGCTTTACTAAACGAAGAAAACATGCGAGCCGAACGACTTTCCCATCTGGAAACGGGAGACGAAAATTTATGGGTCAAAGTCACAATTCAAGGCTTATGTTTATTTATTTGTTCTGTTTATATCCCACCCAGTTCAAAAACGCATATTTACACGACTTTTTTCGAAACTTTAATTAGTAACTTAACTTACCTTGTTGATAAAAAAATCTTAGTGATTGGTGATTTTAACATTAATTCTTCACAAAATCCACGTGCAGTGAACACTGAGCTTTTATATGTTATGGAACTTTTTCAATTGAAGCAGTTTAATACAGTACTTAACTCATGTAATCGTACTTTGGATCTAGTATTAAGTAACTTTAGTATGTTTACAAAAAAATCCGATTTCTGTCTTGTTCAAGAAGATAATTATCACCCGACACTTGTGTCAGAAATTAGTCTTGATCATGACAGACCGTTGAAAAGTCGTTGTTTACATTCAGAAAATAACTTTCGTGGTTGGAATTTCCGCAAAGGAGACTTTGAGAAGCTGTACAGCCAATTGCGTGACCACAATTGGCTGGCTATCTTGGAGATCTCCGATGTTGACGAAGCAGTTATGTACTTCTACGATACCCTATACGCGTATTTTGACAAATGTTTTCTAAGAAAAAAAGCGCCGCGAAATGAAAACTATCCTAGATGGTTTTCGCGTGAGATTATCGGGGACATAAAGACGAAGCTTGTATACCATCGACGGTGGAAACGATCAGGTTTGGATAGTGAACACGAGTTATTCAAATCCTATCGTACAAAAATTAAACATAGCATTTCAATAGCACACAAAAAATATATTGTGGAGGTAGAGAATAATGTTAAACACGATCCAAAGTCATTTTGGAAATATGTTTCTGACAAAAAAAATGACAGAGGCCTCTTAAATCATATTATTCTGAATGATTGTACTTACAAAGGAACTGACGTACCGGAAGCTTTCGCAAAATATTTCCAATCTGTCTATAATCCAGAAAAAGCTGATTTTGATTCTTACGTACCAGGACAGATTGGATTGACAAAAGCTCAAAACATATCTATAGAAAACGTTAATAACATGGATTTCAGTTTAGCAATAAGAAAATTGAAACCAAAAACATCATTTGGCCCTGATTTCATTCCACCCTTCGTCATTAAGGGTTGTTCTGAACCACTGTCTAATCCACTTCTACATATATTTAATCTTACGATTAAAAACGGAATTTTTCCTAAACTGTGGAAGCTGTCAAAAGTTACCCCTCTACATAAAGATGGTGACAAGTGTCAGGCAACCAATTACCGTCCTATAGCAATTCTTTCCGCACCTGCCAAGTTATTCGAAATAATTATTCATAAATATGTATATGCCAAGGTTGAACCATTCTTGATCGAACAACAACACGGATTTCGACGTGGCCGATCAACCACTACAAACTTGATGGCATATACTGATTACGTGGCGAGAGCGCTCGATAATAATGAGCAAGTTGACACGTCATACCATGACTTTGCGAAAGCTTTCGATAAGGTTGATCACTTAGTGCTCTTAAGTAGGCTTGAAGAAATTGGTTTTTCCGAAAACTTAATTAAACTCTTTGCTAACTATTTAAAAGAAAGGGAACAATTCGTTTCCTATGGTGGTTTTAACTCTAACGCGTATCCTACAAACTCTGGTGTGCCGCAGGGTTCCAATTTAGGACCCTTATTGTTTCTAATTTTTATAAATAATATTCGGGGAAAAATCAAATTCGTCCGTTTTTTACTTTTTGCAGATGATATTAAACTGTTCTTAAGAATAAGATCATTAGAAGACTGTAAAAAGCTCCAGGAAGATATAAATGCAATTATTGACTGGAGTATTGACAGCAAACTCGGTTTCAACTTCCAAAAATGCTCAGTTATGTGTTTTACGAGGTCACAAAAGATCGTATATTTTAATTACAAAATGAAAGATACATCACTAAAGCATACGGTGACTTATAAGGACTTAGGAATTGTGTATGACGCTCGCTTAACATTTCACGCTCACATTGAAAAGATCTGTAAATCAGCTACAAGAATGTTAGGTTTTGTCATACACAATTCAAAGGAACTGACAAACCTTGCAGTCATTAGGCTGCTTTACTTTAGCTTAGTGCGTAGCATTCTCGAGAGTGGATCTCAGGTATGGGGGCCAGAGGACACTGTCTATGTACTAATGGTCGAGAAAATTCAAAAGAAATTTTTACGATACCTCTATATGAGAGAGTTTGGTTTTTACCCATGGCTGTTTCCAACAGCATTTATCTCGGGAATGCTGAATATCTGCAGCCTTAGTTCCAGACGGGACGTCGCATTATTGATGATGGCTTACAAGCTTCTGAATGGTTTAGTATCAATTCCAGACATTCTGTCAAAAATAGGACTTTATGTCCCGGATAATTTCACGAGAGGCCGCTAACACAGGCTTTTAATTCTTCCCAGGTCCAGAACTAACTTACCAACGGTGATGCCCCTGGGAAGACTCACTAGGTTAATTAACTCCCTTCCAGCTAACTTGGATATTTTCCATATGTCCTACAACGACTTTAAGCGCGAAATATTGTATTTGTTTTAACTGTATACTTATGTATAATTTTTTTTTCCATATTTTGTTTACCGCTTTTGCATATGTTTTAACTGTATACTTATGTATAAAATTTTCTTCAATAATTTGTTTACCGCTTTTGCAATGTATTGGTTTTTGTACTGTTTTTGCAAATAAATAAAATAAATAAATAAATAATAAATAAATATCTCATAGTCTCACTACCAATTCCCATATAATCCTCATCCAATTAAATATGTTGTTAAGTATAGATCAAAAGTGCCCCTTTATCAAGAAGAATGAATATATTTTTCTTTCAAGTAAGTTTTTAAATTCACACTAGAGTAACAAGTTTGGATTAATACAATTATGTTTATTAAGTTAAATTATCAAATAATTAAGATACATTACATTATCAGATTCTTTGCGAAAGAAAATATAAGTTATTGACACGAAGCGCGGCAAAATAGACTGACGGAATGACAGCGCTTGGGCGCGGGACGGTATATTTAGCAACAGCGCAATTATAATGCAAGACACACACGGCGGACAAATTTTAAATTTTACCTGAAAAGTACCACTAAAAGTTTAAATTTATAAAAGAGTCATTTATTTTTTCACTTGTAATATCACGTAGAATCACCTCCCGAAGTTATTGCACTTTACCACCGGACAACCTGTATAAAAAAATTGTGTAGTTACTGGCAGTATAGTGCGATTCAAAATAAAACTGATATTTACAGCTATAATAACCTAATAAAGTCGATAAATCAGTAAACTATGATTTAAGATTTTCACGGCCAAAAGTATTTTTGTTATTTGTTTTGGGGTGTTATGCCATGTTGCGCTAACTCCTTCTTTAGCCAATGTTTCGGACAGCATTGCAGTGTCCATCATCAGGGCAGATGTGTTGGATAACAGATTAGATAACACATCTGCCCTGATGATGGACACTGCAATGCTGTCCGAAACATTGGCTAAAGAAGGAGTTAGCGCAACACGGCATGACGCCCCAAAAACAAATAACAAAAATCAGTAGACTGTGCAAACAAATGTTTTACAATAAAATATCCATAAAAAAATCAAACACATTATGAATACATTATTTTTTTTTAATTTTGCTTATTGATATATGGAACTATAAACTGACAATCTCACAGCGTCAAAAAAATGATCAAATAATACATGCGTATAAATCGCTCGAATACTTATATAATATAACACCACATTAGTACATTGAATCCGTGCGATACCGAGGTCGCTTGTCCCCAATACAATTCTATCGGGTTATCTCTTCGGTGGCAGTGTAGTATATTACTTGCCTGCTATAAGGACACAGCAGTCACAGAACTGTATCGACAGCTCAAAGTAAGCAATGGTTCGTGTTAAAGTGTTTTTGTTCACCGGCATAGTATTCGTAAGTAAAATATTTTCTGCAAAAACTTACCCTCACCTTGTATCGTTACTCGTATAAAGAGTAAAGTCAAAAATAACAATGTTCATAACAAAGTGAAATTCAACCATTATCTTTATTATACAGGGTGTATCGGCACGTACCCGACAAACTTTAACCAGCTATTCCTTAGCATATTTGGAGTAAAAAATCTTATGTGCACTTTGCTGTTCGGTAACGTTTTTTTTTAATAAAAAATTTATTATTCATATTTTCACAACATGTCACCACTGTTTTATCCTTTGACAAAGTTTGAAAACCCATCTGGCAAATATTTTATTCGAATTCCGTTGAATAATGCACGTGTGTACCTATATTGGCGCACGTTTACAGTCACAACGAAATAGCACAGCACCATTCGTCTCATTTTTAACTATTATTATTTAGTGTGTGCGAAAGAGCGAAGACGCTTTTTGACATACTTGCTTATAACAGCTGTTGAACACGAAACGCATGCCAATGACAGTGATGTAGTGTGGAAATTTTAAAATTTTTTGTTTTTAATTGAAAAAAAAATGCTACCGGACAGCAAAGTGCCCATAACATTTTTTACTCCAAATGTGCTAAGGAATAGCTGGTTAAAGTTTGTCGGGTTAGTGCCGATACACCCTGTATAGATATTAAGACAAAAATAACTTTAAATGGGTGAGAACATTGTTTATAATATTTAAAAAACAACACGAAACATTTTGTTATAAATCAACTAAAAAAAAAAAAAAATTTAATGATAATCTAATGTTTTTAAGACAAGGTTTCTTATGCATAGCACAAAGGATAACAAATTATTATAGGCAATAATTAGTCACCTGAAATATCCATACAAATTGAAAATATCTCCCGAGTAAAAAAAAAATTCCGCCGACGGGAATTGAACCCATACCTTCTAATGTCCGGGCAGGTGCTCTGGACCACTGAGCTACGTCGGCTTATTTCCAATACGACAAATAATTCAATATATACTAGTACTTCAATCAACAATTACTGCTCATTATATTTATTTTTACTCGGGAGATATTTTTTTTAATTTGTATGGATATTTCAGGCGACTAATTACTGCTTTTAATATATATTTTTTAAGCCATTAAACTATTATACGTATCTCTAGTAAGAAGTCTAATTGAATATAACTCAGTAGTTTGGTCTCCATCTTATAAAATTCACATTAACAACATTGAGCGAATACAAAAAAAAATCTACGTTTAATAAATTTTAAATTAAATATCCCTGCTGAAGACTTAAAATACAATTTCTTATTAAATACTCTAAAAATACATAAATTAGAAGATAGACGTAAAATAAACGATTTAACGTTCTTATTCAAAATACTTAACTCTAAATTCGACTGTTGTGAACTCCTGCAACTTATAAACATACATACACCCACAGTAACAACACGACAAAATACAATATTCTACAGCAGCACACATAAGCGTAACTACATTGCCCACTCTCCGATACAACGACTTCACACCATGGGAAATCATTACTTGGGTGATGTTAACATATTCAATACCAACTTGGCAAGTTTTGTGGATCATTTAAAACATTTATTTCATCAATACTCCTAAACACATCATGTAAACCTACAAATAGCTGTAATTTTCTGTTTTTGTTTCTTATGTTTCGTATGACTTGTTGCATAGCTTTTATCAAATGTAATTTTATTCTTATTTTTTATGTTTCAAAGTATCTGTCAAATTAAAATTATATTACCAACCATGTAAAAGCCCTCTGGGCGTTAAATAAATAAATAAATATGAAAAAATAAAAAATAAGTACCTAATTCAAGTCTACTTTCGCAATAAACATCAATCTTACCTGGCACCACACATATTCAATATCTTCCTAACACAAACAAAAACTACATCACCCAAATAATTTAAATTGGTTGTTCAAAAGATTTCTGATGTTGTTGACAGAAAAAAAAAGATCTGGACATCGAAATATATAATAACTAACACTACATGTTATGGACACACTTCATTCACTTTCTAAATAACATGTTATGTTTTCAGTTCATATAAACTATATGGAAGTCAGACATCGACGTGTAAAAAAATAGATTCGGCATCTCATACAAATATAATAATCTACGATACGAAAACAACAGCATGACGAGGAATTTCATAACACTAACCTAACAAATTCCATTACTATTTCGTTGATAAAGCAGACGATATTTATTTGTAGGTGTTACTAAGCAGCCTCTCGGCATTGAAATCTGCTCCACAACAATGCAGCCCCCAGGGAAGTGCTTGCCCTCCCACGAAGTGTGAAAATATGAATTTACCGTGAGTTTAAATTAGATTAAATGTGACACTTACTAGGCTCTCGAAGTGGTTATACTGTATTGGTGACCGTTCAAGACAATGCTCGACCGACCCAAACAGTAGGTTCATGGTAGGTTACAAGGAACTTTCTGTGGCGTAATCAAAACATTCGCAAAAAAATGGGCTTCATTCTACGAATCACAAAACCATTCAATAAACCTTTTACACTTGAACTACTTTATATGGCATACGTAAGATCTCATCTCGAATTTGCATATGTCATTTGGAATCCACAATACCAAACTTATATTAATCGAATTGAAAATATTCAAACAAAATTCCTGAAACACCTGTCGTATCGTTTTGAAAATCATCAATGTAATGCCTTAAGTAATATTGACATTTTCCACTGTACCCTTAAATCGTTTAAAATCAATTTAACCTACCTAAGTTAAAAATATTACTTCTGTATTGTTTAGTATTCTCTTTTTAATCATTTTTCACACACACTATGTACTTTATTACTTTTAATTAATTTCTAGCTTTTATAAATGGAACTTAACTGGTTTAAATCATGTTCTATATTTTATGTTCAATTATTTTTTTTTGTAAAACTGTATGTTTCCTAAATAAACTAAAATAAATAAAAAAAATTGAAATTTCCACAAGGAAAGTGTATTTTTATAACTTTGAAATAACTAATAATTAGGGATACCCATTCATAGCTTTAATTTTTAAGAAATGTGGCATTAATTATTGAAAAAAATAGCTTTTATTTTGCGTTTTCATAGCGTTTATAGCTAAATAGAATAACGTCAAGGAATGGGAGTCGGCAAGAAAATGACTTGAAATATGTTTATTGTATTATTTATTGAAACTCAACATGGCACATGCTTCTACAGTAGAGAGTGTCATGTTCGTTCTATGATCTGTCAATACAAGATTATAGCTACTAAAAAATCTTTCTGTGTCAACACTATTCACAGGGGCCTACACAGTCTTCAGGAAAGTGTATTTTTATATCTTTGAAATAACTTATAATTATGTGAAAATAGGTTTTTTTTACTTATAATTTTGGTTTTCCAATAAGAGATGTTGTTTTGAATAGCCCGCTATTTCGGTAGATTTTACTTTTTAACCTGTCATTTTTTTGATATTTGATTAAAAAGTGTACGATACATGCTTCAACAACGTATTGAAATTATTAAAATTCACTTGAGTGAATCAAATGCAAATCACCTTGAGTGATGAGGCCCATTTCCACCACGGTGGCTTCGTCAACAAGCAAAATTGTCGCATCTGGGGCTCGGAATACCCAAGATTTATTGTTGAAAAGCCTCTCTATCCTCAACGTTTGACTGTTTGGTGCGGTTTATGGACCGGCGGAGTCATTGGACCTTACTTTTTCGAAAATCAGGCTGGAGCAACAGTTACGGTGAATGGATTGCGCTATCGAGAGATGATTAATGATTTTTTGTAGCCGGAATTGGATGGTATTGATCTGGACAACAGCCACACAAGCAACGAAACCATTGATCTTTTACGATTGAATATCAAAATAACACCTCTTATTGGAAAACCCTGTATATTATGAAGTTCGCAATTCAAAATGTCACATTCTGCGACTGTCGAATGCAAAAGTCCGCCGCATAGAAATAAATCGAACACTGACTACTTTGTTTATTATACTTTTATGGATTAGATACATACCAGCCCACTAACTTATCGTATTATTCGACGCATAGTATCTGACATCAAAAAGATTAAAAATTGTTAAAAACTGTAATTCATTAATATTTTCAACGATTTATTTGAAATCTTACCTCTTTTTGGAAAAAAGACTTTTGAAACATTAATTTTTTGAAATGCATATTTAATTCCAACCATACGCCTCGAGCCCTGCTCCCGCTTTTTTTTAATCTTGGCATTTTCTGAGAAGAAAGTAATCATTTACTACTTTTCGTAAGATTTATAAAATTTATTTTTTAAGTAATTTAACAAACATTAAGGACGGGTTGTTTCGGAGAATTTGAACAATTCATCAATTTTCAACATTCATTTACGGGTTCTGTGAAAGTCCTATTGAAATTCTGTTATTATATCATTATAGGCTAGTTGCTTGACAGAACTGAAATAAAAACAGAACTTAAAAATATCTTTCACAGAACTTGAAAATTAACTTTGAAATTTGAAGAATTGTTCAAATTCTCCGAAACAACCCGTCCTTAGATTTACAATTAGAACATTAGTATTTAAAAATAACATCATTAATTCACCTCTAATAAAATGTCTTCATCGGTTAATGTATATATAATACAAGTATTTAATAATTTACATAAAATCAATTAAAATCGTGTGTCCGTTACTATCCGAAAAAGCCATGCCCTATACTAAGCAAACAAGTATTTTTTTTTAAATATATCACCTCTCTGGTTATATATCTTCACCTTCTCTCCTGCACCATTTACGGGAGAAGACTGTAGAAAATGATTTATTACTCCTTTGGTCAACGTTCGGACAGCTTTAAAGTATCCATAATCAGGTAACCTTAAGAAATCGTATTCTTGTTTTCAGAACCCTCATAGAATACCTGTGGAATGTTCCCAAAGGCATCTCCCTTGCTGGAGAGGAATACAAGGCAGAGCTCATCAGGTTGGCCAAGGAAGTCAAGAGAAAACCCGGAGAAGATCGGACAAGGATTAACGCACTGCTGCTCATTTTATCCCTGTGGGCGGTGGACAGCTACACTGGACTTGTGCTCCCCGCTTCTCCCTCCTGCGTTTTCAATGGGGTATGAACAACTATTACAACCTCTTCGTATTTCTCGTAAACGACCTATATTATCTTATCAAAATGTATTTTTTCCATGAATTTCGTAAGGAACTTGTATCTTCACACAATTATTCAGTTGGCTGCAACAATAAGCGAAAATTTCCCAAATTTTCAATCGATAGATTCATATCCGAAATTAAAACCTATACACAGCCTACATTTGGTCATAGAGCAAAGCACAAACTAAAGCTCAAAAGACAGCTCTCTCTATTGGCGTGGTAATATTTTAAAAAAATAATTCATTAATTAGTCCTTTTGTAACGGGTAATTTTAACGGTGATCGCAATTAGTATTTATTTTGGGTATATCGAATTTGCAACGTATTTATAGCAGTACAATAACAGTAAGACATTGTAATAATCTTTAAAAAAAACACTGTATGGGTTCACTAAGAAACGGGTTACACATGACTCGGTCCTTCCTAAGGAAACGTTATAGATTCCTTTCGCCTTTTGGTTTACCAAAAGGGTTTCAACGAGTATGTTCTACAATTGGGTTAGCTGAACTCTGAACTCCTAAGCCGACGGTTATCGAAGCGTCTCTTTTGTCAGACCTGCTAGAGGTGGCTGAAGTATCGCAGTGGACACCGGGAAGCAACTCGTTCTCTCGAGCTGAAACATCACATATTATAGGTCATTACAGCTCTAAAAACATTTCCAGGGATCACATCACATCGCTTGCCTTAATTAATAAGAGACGAAGCAATACAAGAACGAGAATGTAAGTATTGGAGACCTAAGTACTGATATACGCTCGGGAACCTGCATATTACTAAGATGGTTTGTTATACTTTGTTATATCTGCCATACTTTGCATATTTTTGTATCGGGAACTCTTTGTAAAAAGTAAAAGGTTCTACTTATAATTGTGTTTATTTACGTAACAATAAATAGGTCTGGATTTAGCTACCCTGTTGATTACCCGAGGGTTGGTAATTATCTGGTTCGAGAAGCTTGTTCCCTGTCAATATCATCTCACAAGTACTTGTTACACTCTAGCGACATCTGACGGACTCTGGAGTAAGCTTTATGGCTAGCGCCATCTATCGCTTAAATACTCAACGTTGTTATCATACATCACATACTTCATGTATCTTATTTTTATGTAGGTATTTGGAATACCTAATATATAGTACAGGCAGGCCTATTGCCGGGCGGCACTTTCTGCCAACCGACTCGAATATGGCATTTAGCGAAAGTAAATTAGAAGTACCCTGTTGTATGGCAGTGAGGCATGGAACTGAAAGAGGAGGGATGAAGGTAGACTGAATTTTGTAAAAGTGAGATCTCTGAAGCGTATAAGTGCTAAAAATTTGTATGACCGTGTTCAAAATGGGAAGATCCTTAAAGAATTCAAAACTACAGAAAACGCGGTGAACAAGATTAATATATGGATTCATAGATTCTTAAAACATATAGAGCGACTGAACAGAAATGATAGCATGAAATTTTTAAGAGATGAAAAACAATAAAACATAATGGTTACTATGGTAAAATAGGAATCTACTAATTTCGCTCAATTAACAAAGAAAAGAAACCGGTTTCTACGGTAAAAGAGCAATCTAATAATGTCGCTCAATTGATAAATACAATAAATTTATTACTATGGTAAAACAGGAATCTACTAATGTCACTCTGGTGACAAATAAAAGAAACCGGTTTCTAAGTAAAAGAGGAATCTACTAATGTCGCTCTATTATCAAATAAAAGAAACCAGTTTCCACAGTAAAAGAGGAATCAACTAATGTCACTCTATTGATAAATAAAATAAATTGATTAGTATGGTAAAACAGGAATCTACTAATGTCGCTCTGGTGACAAATAAAAGAAACTGAGACACCAGAGGTACACCTATTAGTTGCTGTACAATATTAGCTGCTGGTATTGTTGAGCAAATCTTCATATTATTATTATTATTTTGTTCACACCTTTAAAAATTAAACAAATGACTTTTTATGACTAGTTACTCACAACAGTCACAACTAAGCCGGAAACTAACTAACTACTAAGACATATAACTAGTGACTACACCCTAAAACTTGTAGCCAGTGACTTACCTTACCAATACTTTTGATCAGCGACAACTAATAATGCGCATATTTATGACCACTTGGGACTTTTCACTCCTATAAATATTCCACTGTGGTCTGTCAGCCTTGTTTGTTATATAATTCAATTATATCACAATTACTGACTTTAATATGTTTGTTTCCAGCTTGTGGAAAGTACTCTGAGCGGTTGTCCCGTAGAACAAGAGAAGGCCGTTGATGAATACCTGAAGCTGTGCATTCTCGCAACTGACTCCTCCATCCGTACTGGTATGAAGTCCGCTGAGTGTCCATTCAATGTAATTCAGGTACCTAACCCAAAGTTTTACATCTACACTAACCTAACAGGATTGCATGGACATCCAATTGGAAGAACTCGGCATCCAAAATAAATAAAACAAATTCGTTGTAAAACTTGCCTTCAGAAAGTCAATATCAGTAGGATTAGAAATTTTAACACGATTCGATTTTCGGCTGGCCTTGGAGTCACCTGAAATGCCAGAAAAATTTTGTGAATTTGAATGAAAATAAAGGTAATAATAAATAAAATTTTAACTAGAATTGAACTTTCACAAAACTTGAATTTTAACTTTTAACGTTGGTTCAACATACGAAACTATTCGGTGACTTAGAGCCGGAATAAAGTGGAAACCTAAAATAGTAGTAGACCCCAAGGCTTGCATGTAAAAAAGATTATTATATTTTTGTTATATCTGTCTTACTTTGTCGATTTAATGGTTGGGAACTCTTTGTTTTAAAGTAAAAGGTTCTACTTATAATTGCGTTTATTTACGATACAACAAATAGGTCTGGATTTAGCTACACTGTTCATTACCCAAGGGTTGGTAATTCTCTGGTTCCAGAAGCTTGTTCCCTGTCACTATAACCTAACAAGCATCTGTTACACTCTAGTGACATCTGACGGACTCTGGAGTAAGCTTTATGACTAGCGCCATCTATCGCTTAAATACTCAACTTATTACCATACATCACAATTATATTTACGGCTCGATTCTAGCAAGGGAGCTGGGCCGGATGGTATCCCACCACTGATTACCGAGTGCGCAAATCATTTGTCACTCCCGCTATCAATACTGTTTAATATATCGATCAAGACTGGTACATTTCCAGATATATGGAAAAGAGCCTACATCACACCAATTCATAAATCGGGAACTAAGTGTGAAGCAGATAATTATAGACCCATTTCCAAGCTTTGCATTTTTTCAAAGGTGTTCGAAAACATAGTCTATGACCAGTTATTCCCTGTGGTAAAGAATTCGATCAACGAATTTCAGCATGGATTCTTTGCAGGTCGCTCTGTTGCTACTAATCTTATAACTTTTACAAACTTCTTGTCTGCCTCCATGGATAAACGTGTGCAAGTTGATACAATCTATACCGACTATAGCAAGGCTTTTGACAAGATCAACCACAACATTCTGCTTAGAAAACTTGCTAATCATGGTATTCATGGAGATCTCCTTCGTTGGTTATCCTCATACGTAACAAACAGATCCCAGGCTGTGACAGTGGGTGGATTTTCCTCGGTCTGGAAAATCATTACTTCCGGTGTGCCTCAGGGGTCCATTTTGGGTCCTTTGCTTTTCTCTATCTATATTAATGATATTACGACATGTTTTCACAACGCTCAAATTTTACTATTTGCTGACGATATGAAGATATACCTTCCTATAAGCTCCCCGGACTGTTCTGCGCGTTTACAAGCAGATCTTGATCGACTGACGGATTACTGTCTCAGAAATAAGCTTTTTATCAATATTTCTAAATGTTGCAAAGTCACATTCACACGTAACCGTGTGAAAATACTGCATGATTACACCATTTCTGGATCGATTTTAACAAATAAAGACTATGTGCGTGATCTCGGGGTTTTCTTGGACTCTAAACTTACCTTTGATAAACACGTTGATAACATTGTCACCAAAGCATCAAAAAGTCTAGGTTTTGTACTGAGAACATGCAAATTTTTCAAAAATACTAAGACATATCTGACTCTCTACAATTCACATGTTCGTCCTCACCTGGAGTACTGTTCACCGGTTTGGAACCCGCGCTATATTGTTTATGTTAACAGGTTAGAAAGAGTTCAGGAACGATTTCTCAAATTCCTCAATTTTAAATCATTTAACATATACAACTCTTACGACGAAATCGAGAAACATTTTCGAATCACGAAACTACTCAACAGGAGGATTGTCGCTGATCAGATGCTCTTGTATAAAATTATTAACTCTAAAGTTGACTGCCCGGAGTTGCTGAACAAAATAAATTTCCATGCGCCAATTCGATACAGCAGACAAAATACCCTTTTCTACATTGATAGATGCAATACCAATTCCAACCAAAATGAATTTATGCAAAGGACATGTAACTACTATAATAATAAATTTGCAAATATAGACACTCGTGCTGACATATTCACTGCTAGTTACTATCACTACAGAATTTCATTGTATCACATTCTAACTCATATTAACCACTGTTAAAATGATTGTACCTAATATTTTAATATTACCTGCGTGGCAACTTTTCCTCATCCCTCTCCTCCCCTTTCCCGTTCCAACCCAAGTCTATTTAAGTATAGTTAAAATCACTTTTATTTATTGCTGTTTATGGTAGGCATATTATAGGTTTATCGTTTGCAGGTTAGTTTTATGTTTCTATATATATCTGTGAACATTAATAATTGGTCTGTTTTTTGTTATTCTCTTATGTATATTATATTACTAAGACTGTTAATGTTCCTAAAATAAATAAATAAATAAATAAATAAATATTATACGGATTGCAACAATAACATTTGGCTGTCATCAGTTGTTTTGTTTTGCTCTATCTAAAATTAATTTTTTACCATTCTTTTTTGTTTTCTGGCAAAAAAAAGTGTAGTGTGTTGTGCCTTGAGGTTTCTTCTCCCTCCTGATCTTCCAGGAGTCACTTTTCGCTGCTGATTTCCAGATATTTATAAACTTTTTTACTTCTGTCATTTTTCATACTATTATTGTAGTTGTTTACTGTTGTGAATAATGGAGGAAGATTTCCCTCCTGGACCCCCTACAAAGCCCCCAGATCCCTCTCCAGACCCCCCAGACGGGGAAAATGTAGAAATTTCTGACAGTGATTCTGTCATATTGACTTCTACCAAAAAAAGGAAATTTACTCCTTCTTCCCCAATAAAACTTGACTCGCCTTCGACTTCACTGTCCCCACCAGCACTTTCTCAACTTCCTCCAACAAACTTTTATTCTCCTCATTCCCGTGGCCCATTCATAGCATACGCCCAAAAAACTGAGCAAGGAAAAACCATCCACCCTCTTGAATTCGGCAAATTCCTATCAAATAGCAAGAATCTTTCAATCAAACCTGGAGGTGTAAAAGCCGAGGGTCGCTTCCGAATCTCCGTCGAATTCCTCTCAGGGCCAGCTGCCAACAGTTTCATCAAAAATATCTTCATTTCATCTAATTCAAAGTTCAAGGCATATATCCCTACTTTCAATGTCACTCGCATGGGCCTGGTCAGAGGTATCTCGACCGATCTGTCCATCGAAGAAATTCTGTCTTCACTTTCAACCCCCCAACACATTGGCAATCCCATAAAAGCCAGGAGGCTAAATTACAAGGACTCCTCTGAGGGTATAATTACCTGGAAGCCCTCCCAATCTGTTGTTATCACCTTTGAAGGTCAATCTCTTCCCTCCCATATATATTTATTCTTCAACTCATTACCAGTTGAAATGTATACATATCCCACCACTCAATGTTTCAATTGCTGCCGTTTTGGTCATACCAAAGCTGCATGCAGATCTCAACCCAGATGTTTTAAATGTGGAGAAAACCACGCAGCTGACCAATGTCCTTCTTCCTCCTCACCTAAATGTTTTAACTGCTCAGGCTCACATACAGCTATCAACACATCTTGCCCAGAACAATCTCGCCAAAAAAATATTAAAATTTCAATGGCCTCTCAGAACTTGTCTTTTCTGCAGGCTTCTAAATTATTCCCGCCTGTCAAAAAATCATTTGCTGAGGCTTTATCCAGCAACTCCTCATCCAACCCTCTTCCCTCCACTGCAACAACTTCTTCTCGTTCAACTAAATTCACATACAAAAACGCTATCTCTAAACCGGCTCCTGGATACGATCAGCAACAACACAACTCACTGCTCTTAAATCCCAATGGTTCACCTCTTTCAAATGCCACAAATGGGTGTGCAAATAATTATAATCCGTCCTCAATGAACTCTCTTAAACTTTCTGAAAAACTCTCCCAAGACAATTCTTCATTTATCCAAACTCTTATTATGCTTCTAATTGACCTTATTTCTTCTCAAAGTAATCTACCGTCCAACGCTGCTACTATTATTTCCACATTAAAATCATTTATTCAAAATGGCTCTTCAGGATGTCAGAATACTTCAGTGGAATAGCCGAAGTGCTATTTCTAACAAATCTGATCTCCTTAACCTATTAAATTCCAACTTTATTTCTTTGGCTGCTATCTCGGAGACTTGGTTTACTCCATCCACCCACTCTAATGTGGGAGGGTATTCCTGTCTCCGCGACGATCGCCCGGAAGGTTTGGGTGGCGGTGCTGCCCTTTTTATTAAAAAATCCATATCATTTTCCCCAATAAATAATATCAAACCCCCCAATGCTGACTTCCAAATGGTTGCAGCTAAAATAAAGGACACATCCTTTATTTCAGTCTATCTTCCCCCAACAGCCCACTTCAATAAACAAACTTGGTTGCAAATTGTAAGTCAACTAAGCCCTCCTTTCTTTATATTAGGCGATTTTAATGCCCATTCCCCCGTCTGGGGTTCTGCTTTCTCCGACCGAGATGGTCGAAGTGTGATGGATTTCCTAGATCAATCCAACCTTTTCCTTTTGAATGACGGATCTCCTACTAGGATCTCACGCCCCAGCACAAACCCCAGTGCAGTGGATCTCTCGATATGTTCTACTAGTCTGGCTTCTCTCTCCTCGTGGGTGGTGTCCCCCGACCCTTGCTCCAGTGATCATTTCCCGATCATCATTACTTATCAAACTTCTTTCCAATCGGACAAGTCTCATATTTCGACAAAGATTAAAACGAAACACACCAAATGGGATGAATTTAACTCTCATATGGACAAGTTCCTACTAAATTCACCCGCCACCGATATATTTTCCGTCAAAGATGATTATAATAACTTCAAATCAATGCTCATAACTGCAATAAATAAATCAAATCCTCCCCCTAAAACTAAATCTCTCAAAAAACTCCCTCCAACTCCCTGGTGGGATGAGGAATGTTCCAAAGTAGTAAGAATTCGGAAAGCTAAATCTCTTTCCTATCGTTACAATATGACTATGGAGAACTATCTTATATACAAAAACGCTGAATCCAATGCCAAAAGGGTATTGAGGTCAAAAAAAAGATCCGGATGGTACAACTTTTGCAGTTCAGTATCTCCGAACACTCCAATTTCGGAAGTTTGGTCTATGATCCGAAGATTTCGATCCTCCTTCAGTTCACCATCTCCTCGAGCGTCCCATTCTAAATGGATAGATGAATTCTTGGACAAAATTGCCCCCCCTTCTGTTCCTAACTTAGATGAAATAACGCCCATCTATAATACTCCCATGTCTAATCATTGGCTAGACTCTCCATTCACCTTAATTGAGCTAAAAAATTGTTTATCAACAGTCAAGGACTCATCTCCAGGCAGAGATGGTATACCTTACAGCATAATCAAAAATAGTAATGATAATGTTCTAAACCACTTCTTAAGCATCTTAAATAAAATCTTCCAGACTGGTATAATGCCTGATGACTGGAGTTCTCAAATAATCATCCCTATTTTAAAAACAAACAAATCTCCAAATTTTGGATCCAACTACAGGCCAATCGCTCTTTCATCCACCCTCAGTAAACTTTATGAAAAATTAATTAAAAACCGATTAGAATTTTTGTCGAGAGTAAACAGCTTCTCTCTCCATCTCAATTTGGATTTAGGAAAAAAAAATCCACTCAGGATAACCTTGCCATCATCAGCACTGATATTAATTTATCAATTTATAAACAGGAAGTTTGTCTTGCCGTCTTTATAGATATAGAAGGCGCCTTTGACAATGTTTCCATCCCAATCCTGAAAAAAAAACTTCTAGGCCTTGGCCTTCCCCCCATGTTTGTCCAATCAATTATTAATCTATTTCTAGATAGAAAAATTTTCATTGAACTTCCAGATATTTCTCCTCAAAGTAGGTCTATTTGGAAGGGTTTACCACAAGGCGATGTATTGTCCCCCTTACTGTATAATATATACACATATGATATGCATGTCACTATTCCCCCACAAATAAAAATTATCGAGTTCGCAGATGACATAGCTTTCTTCTTATCATCCAAAATCATCCCTCTTGCCGTCAAATATCTTAACGAAGCCATGAATGCCCTTTGCACATGGCTCACGTTACATGGTCTTGAACTTTCAATCCAAAAGACTCAGTGTGTCACCTTCTCAAACCGCCATAAAAACCCCCCCGTTCAAATTTTATTTAAAAATTCTCCAATCTCCAACGCTTCTGAAGTAAAATTTTTGGGAGTAACATTTGATAGGAAACTTAAATGGTCTTCCCATATTAATAATTTAGTTACTAAATGCGAAAAAAATTTAAATATCATCAGATCATTATCTGGCGTTTGGTGGGGAGCTCACCCTACTTGCATTAAGTTGCTTTACAATGCACTTATTCGAAGCCATCTCGACTATGCCTGCCCACTTTTTAGTACTGCCTCAAAAAATGTACTTAATAAATTAGACAAAATTCAATCTAAATCTTTGCGAATAATAACTGGAGCGATGCAATCGTCACCCATCAATTCCCTTCAAGTAGAATGTTCTGATCCTCCTCTTTATTTAAGGCGTCAACTATTTGCTGACAAATTTGTTCTTAAATGTTTAAATTCTAAATGTCATCAGGTTATCCCCAGCCTCTCGTTGTTCATTGACTCAAACCATTCATCTACAATCAGAGCTTCAACTAAACCTATTCCTGACATCTGTAAAAATTTTAAGTCTCTCTCAGAGCTCCACATCATCCAAAATGATCTACTTCCCTTATACAAACTAAAATATAGTCACGTCACCCTATCCCCGACAATATTAGAAGGGATCGGAATCTTTAAAAGTCATTCCAATCTCCCGGCCCGAACTGTCAATAATATGTTCAATGACATTATTTTATCTAAATGGCCCAACTTTTCTCTTTTATTTACTGATGGATCCAAATCTCCCGACTCTCCTAACTGTGGTATAGGTATTAACGTTTACCACAATAATTCTAATGATAGAATATTTCATTCAATTTCAAATCAATTTTCAATATTTTCAGCTGAGTGCATTGCAATAATAGAATCTCTCAAATATATAATCTAAAATAATTTTGAACATTCCCTCGTTCTTTCTGACTCTCTCAGTTCCCTCCAAAAACTTAAATCCAGTCCTCTTCTTCATCCTGATGATCATTTTGTATGCCTTATTCGAGAGATGATAGCATCCATTCAAAGCTCTGGTAAATCTGTAACTCTGATTTGGATTCCTGGACATGTTGGTATCATGGGTAATGATATTGCGGATGCCTTGGCAAAACAAGGAGCGTCCAACCCTGTTGTTACCCTCGTAAACCACATTCCCTTATCTGACATTTTTTCCATCATCAAAGAAAGATCCCGCAATGTTTGGTCAGAGTATTGGCACATTGCTAGTCAATCCAAGGGAGCCTGCTATGCCTCAATACAAAGGACTATACCATCAAAACCGTGGTTTCAGCAATTCCCTCATTTTTCCAAAAAAGAAATTTCTTCACTCATTCGAATGAGGATCGGTCATTGTTCCGTTCCTTCCCATCTTTTTAAAATTCACGTCCTTGACTCCCCAGATTGTACATTCTGTGGTCTAGAAGTGGGAACTTTAGATCACATATTTTTTGGTTGTCCCTCTCTAAACAAATATCCTCTCTTCTATCAAGCCTTAAATAAAATTGCCTCCCCTCCATTCAACATTTCATCTCTTTTAAGTCTGAACTCGACTCCAATTTTCATTATAATTTTGAAATTTGCCTATTTAAATAAAATTAATATTTAAATTCACCTTTCAATACACCTTTCTCAATAATTTTAAATGATGGCCAAGAACACCCTTGAAGGGTGAAAGCCAGAAATAATGGAAAAAAAAAAAAAAAAAAAATTATATTATACCAAGGTACCTTAGTCATTGATCCCTCCACGCATAATTTGCAGTTTTTGAGATCTTAGAAATCTTACAGTTGTATTGTGCTCAATTAGATTTGAGTTCACTTTAATTTAATAGCTATCCATGTTTCGTCATCACAGGTTCAAAGGTTTTTAGAATTATTTTGCTTTCAGAGACTGCAAATATTATTTCCTGAATTTCGGCTTAGGTTTCATCTTTTACAACTCATGGGTAACAACTGACCCTGTTTTAGTTTAATTATATGTTCCATTAACTTTGTATTTTCGTAATGACGCGACTGCTAACAACATCAGGAATGAGTCATTCGGATACTCGCTTGCACCTGGATTGCATGAGGTTGATAATACTTTCACAGAAATTGTAGATGTGTTTAACTGCACGGAACATAGTTGTAAGAAGGCTATAATAACATATCAAAATAATCAAAATAATCTAGGTTACCATAATACTATTCTTTTGGGTGGGTCCCATATAATTTTAAATGCAAATTTAACATTTCATCACTTTTCCACGGAATTATTATTTACATATTATCACATGTTTGTATTAACCCACATGGGCGTAAAATGTAAATAAATAAATAAACCATGTAAATAAAAACATTTAGGAAGACGACTCAAAATTCGATATCTGTGAGCTGAGTGATGAATCCTTCAAGAACATTCTGGAGCATCACGACTCTGAACTTCCACCTTCCTTGAAGCCTCTCGTTGAAAACCTCAACAAGTCTACGAGCCCCGTTGATGTTGGCATATCCGTTGGTGCTGTTGGCTCCGTGACAAAGCTGAGCATCGATATATTCGCCAAACTTATGGAGTCTGACGACCTTATTCAGGTAACCAAATATTTAACTCTTAAAGTCCACTAATGTGACATTTCAAAATGTTTGAGTAAATTAGTTTTAATTAAGTTGTTATATGACAATTTTATGTAAATAGCGGTTCGACTTGATTCATTTGTTACGCATCCAGTTTTGAACATCAGAGTAAATTTTTCTGTCCCCGGAGCGTTTGGTTAAAATTACACTGATTATACCTGCATAGCTTTACTTGTAATAATAATCTTTAGTGAAGAAAAGCTTAATGGTCCCGGAACGAATTTTATTTTTTAATTTTTTATTGCTGAATATTAAAAATCCATTCTACAATCGATGCTCGTGGTATATTCACAGTCCTCATCACTAGGAGTTCTTGTTTCATGGTGGGATATAGTTTTTTTGTTGGTGTTAATTCATAATTTTTATGATTTACTCATCTTTATGTTTGTAAAATTCAAATCCATGCTTGTTGATTTCTTTATCTTTGTATTTGTTGATTTCCTCATTTCAGGTTCGTAGACCTCGTCTTTATGTTTGTTGACTGTAGGTTTTCATGTTGGTGTTTTTCCATATTTTTACCACATCCTCATCTTCATGTTTACTTTAAAAGTGTTAAAAGTTCAGTGTTCAAAATTGGATACTTATTCGATTATACCTGCCTAGATAAATCTTACCATTCATAAATCATAACTTCTTTTCAATATTTTATAAAAAACCATATTCTCAAAATTCCGGTAATTGTTTGGTTTCGATTGCCTCCTTATTGTACCTTTCTTCTGTCTGCTAAATGTCTGCTCAGAAGATTCTCATTTCTGAGCACAAACTGCCTCCTGTTTTATATTATGTTTTAGTTTTAATAATCTTGTTTTGTCATGTCGTGCTGTTATTGTTATTCTTAGTTTTGTCATCACTTTGTATAAACAGTATATTTAGTGTTATAATATTAGATCTGTATTGGGTAAGGCACACCGTAGGAATAATTTTATGAACATGACCACTAATACTTTAAACAAAGGCGTGGCGCCACCGTGCGTAGATATGATTTGCGGTCTTAACTATGTTTGCGAGACTTTTATACTTATACTTATAATGGTTCGTGGCCCGTCTTTTCACCCTTATATCTTTTATCTGTGAGTATCTGTACAATGGTGCTCTAGGTTGCGTCGCCGTAATTAGTCAAAGAAAGGAGTTTTCCAGAGGATGAACCTCTCTCTGTTCTAAGGAGTCTTGTAATTCGGTAGTATCGCGATTTAAATAAATGCCAACACAGAGTATTGACGCAAGATTTATGCACTTACCAGGTTCGATGAGTTTTCTGTATGCTGGTATATTGCAGTTCAAGTTGGTCGGCACTATATGACATTCGTATGTTTAATCGTAGTATTTACTGAGATTTACGTCGGTATCTCTTTTCACAAGTCAATCAATCAATCAATCACGATCAATGACTTATTTAAAACACAGATCACGATAGAATTAATCATTGCCCAAAACGGCGACATCACTCGAAACGATTACCTACTGAATTTGACAGCGTTTTACTGCGTATTTTATTACGGTAAATATCTTCTTGGTGTTGAGAAAATGGAGATTAATCGATGACTTGTAGAAAAATCAAGCACTGATTCAACAATTCATGTTGAAGTTTTTCTCTATAGTTGGTGAAAGCATAACGAATCTATTTATGTTACGTAACTACGAAAATGGCAAACATCAGGACGGAACAGTATCTCTATAAAAGATTTTTTTGTTTAATTTTAGGTGGCGAGGTTAAAGGCATGCCCTGGGAAGATTCCCCTGAATTGCTGCCCCAATAGACTTAAGAAATTGACGGTTGCCGCTGAAAATCTGAAAGCTGCTTTTGTCAACCTCTAAGCTTCATCAAAGTGTGTGCGACCATACTACCACATGGCACATTACTTTGATTGTGCCGAATTATATTATTTTTTAATACTGTCCTGATTATTATTTGTTTAAATTCAGGACAAAAAACGCATTCGCTTGATGATATAACTATGTAAATGTAAAAAGTCAGTACTTACACTACGTCTTGACGACGCGACGGTTGGGTGATAATAAAAATTATGAACTAAGTCACCGAAATAACCTTTTGTAAAATCCATGGAATTTTTCACTAAATATACTTAATATTGTATCATGTTTGTGTATGAATGAATTAAAAACAAAACTCCAAGCAAAAAAATAATTTAAGGTTTTATTAATGTTGTAAACTTTAAACGAAAAAATGAACATGATTCATTATTATTGAAACGAAAAATTTGCTCATTAAAATGAAACACTTAAAAAAATTGCATAACCCTACAAACTTCCTGTAGTGACTTAATACACGGCTTTATAATTTTTTTTTCCACATCTTCCTTTCTAAATCACAATGTTCAGAATGTCAAGTTTTTCATTTCATCTGTAAAATTTATTTGTATATTCCATTTCCATTCCGATATTATGGCCGTTTTAATGGTTCAATAAAGATTACTTCAGATGTAAAATTTTCGTGATTATTTTGACTTTATTATTCGCATTTTTTCTATATTACGGTACCCACCTGCCTGAAGGAAGTTTGAAAAAAGATAATATCTATCATTGTGATAAGTAGATTCGAACATTGACAGTCGAAGAATTCTGTTGCTTTTTTTTCGTTTGAATACGAAAAAATCTAATTTTATAGCCTTTTATAGGATAAAACTATAATTTTTCCTCTTTGAGTGCCTTTATTGCTGACCAAGTCTAATGAGGGTTTTTTTCTCTTAACATCGTTTCCTTTTTGCCCTATTGACCTTCAACATGGGGAAGAAGCCGACCCTGACCCTATAAATTTTGAAAACGATATTGCTAGTGAGGTAGATATAGTGACAGATTCCTGCACTCCCAAAAATAAATGTTAGAGTCCTTCCCAAAAAGGAATCTTCTCAGGTCACAGTTCATGTAGAGACAGTCGCTCCTCCACTCGTTAGACTGTACCCGACTTTATCAAAAGCCCCCATCATCGTGTATGTGCAAAACAGCATACATTGACTTCGGTAAATTTATAGGAAACCACTTGGAATTTCCCCAGGTGATCAGGTCAGAGGGAAATTTTATGTGGAGTTCACAACTGCACTCAATGCCAATAAATTCATAAATTATTTTAACTACCTCTCGGCCAAAAAATACAAGGCTTACATCCCTTCATTTTTATATTTCGCGCGTGGGTCTAGTGAGAGGTATCCCTAGACAGACCAATCCGAGGAAGATCTTATCGTGGAACTGATTATCCTTGAGAACTGAGCATCTTTGAAGACAGTTTTAAAGACTAGGCGGCTTAGCTACAAAGATAGAACTACTGATTCTATAGTTTGGAAACCCTCCCAAACTGTAGTTCTTACTTTTGAAGGCCAATCTCTTCCCTCTCACGTGTAACTTTTCCACAACTCTCTCCGAGTGGAAATTTATTCATACCCGACAATTCAGTGCTTCGGCCATTCCAAGGAATCCGGTCATTCTTCTCCTCGCTGCTTTAAATGTGCAGAAAGTCATTTAGCAGACCAATGCCCCTCCCCTTCTAATCCCACCACTTGCATCAACTGCTTAAGCTCTCACACAGCCATAAATCCATTCTGCCCCAAACGTTCATACCAAAAAAAAATTTAAAGTTATATGACTTTCAATAGCCTATCATACTTCCATACTTCTAAAAAAATAGCTCCCTCTAAAATATCTTTGCCTGAAGTTACCTCTTAAAACAGTATTCCTCCAAACTCGTCATACAGGAAGACTGTAATGACAAAATCCGCTTCTCGTGCTCTTAAAACCTCCGGATATGATCATTTCGGCCATAACTACCAGCTCGTGTTACCAAATAGTAATATCAGTTCCCCGTTTCCCCAAAATACCGTCTTTCCTAACAGCAATGCTTTAAACTGCAATGCTTTTATCCCTCAATCAAAGGCCAATTCTATAAACATCATTTCTAACGACAATTCTTATTTTATTCAAACTCTCCTTATATTACTTAATTCTATAATTAATAACAATAATTCCTTACCGTCCAACGCTGCCTCTTTATTCTCCTCCTTATATTCTCTTCTTCCTAATGGCTGCCCCGACAGCAGCAATTTTTCAGTGGAATAGTAGAAACGCCTCCTCCAATAAGGATGACCTCATCATTTAAACACAATTTATATTGTTGCCATTTTTGAGACTTGGTTTAAACCGTCTAAGATCTTCAAAGTGAGTGGCTACCATTGTCTGTGGGACAACCGCATTGATGGGAAGGGTGGTGCAGCCCTTGTAATCTAAAACGCCCTGTCCTTCATCCTTATTTCCATTAAGCCCCAAAATTAGGTATTTTGATTTCTGACTTTCTTAACAAAATAGCTCCCCCTCATGTACTTAATCTTGACAAAGTACCTGTTTTATCTTACACCCCGAATTCTTATTCGTGGTTAGATGCTCCATTTTCCATAGACGAGTAAATAAGAGCCACTAAAGACCTAAAAGACTCAGCTCCGGGCAAGGATGAAATCCTGAACATATTCATCCGCCACACTTATGACAATTCCCTTTCCTACTTTCTCTCTCTCATGAATATCTTTCTATCGTTTTGTAATTATCTATTATTACCAGCTCTGTATTGTTTTTGTTGTGTATGTTATGTTTACGTTATGCTTATGTTATGTTTACCTTATGTCTATGTCTATGTAATGTTTATGTTGTGTCTATGTTATGTTAGTTCTATTTTATCTTTAAGTTTTATAACCATATGTATATTTATATGCTCCCATTTGCTGTATGTTATTCTATTTTATAGATTTGTTCGAAATTCTAATAATTTCTGAAAAATCTGTTTTATTAAATAAAGAAACACGCCCACTATTATTCTAAACAGGTTCCTACTTTTATAATTTTGTAGTTAGCTACTTTTACCATACCGTTTATGTTAAGCATGTTACATTATATTTATGTTAGGTTTATTTATCTTACTTTATGTTATGTTTATGTTGTATAATCATCTATATATTTATATTCAGTCATTGGCTGCATTTTTTTATAAGAAAAAAATGTTAATTGTGTGTTGCCAAATTACGCTTAATGGGTGAAAGCCAACATACATAATAATAATAATAAAAATATTAGTGACGCTTGTTTGGACAAATTTTATAATTCTCTCTTCGATTTCGCATTACATAATACGTTATATAAATAAAGTTGGTAGGTATTTAGATAACTATAAAGAAATCTTGATTTATTAAATAAAATAAATTTAGAAACAAACTTTGTTTGGATGCGAGTTCTACTGTTCACAGAACTTCTATTTGTAGGAATTGTAAATAGGTGGGATGTAAAGAAACAAATAAAAAATACCTTTTATACGTCAGTTATCACTCAACGGTTGGTTTATAAAAGGTCCACTGAGTATACATTGTGCTCTACTGATCAGATCTTCCGCAACGATTTTTAGCCAGGTCAACTTCATAAAATGTCACATCGTAATTTAAATTTTCTTTGAACTATATGAATGTTTAAACCAGACAATACTTAGCCGGTTAATCCTGCATCAATCTGTAGTCACATTTCTATTATAGATTATTTTTCTTTTAAATGCGATATTTTCTTCACCACAAACAATACCAACCAACTTCGAAGACAATCATTTTCTTTCTTCCTGCTCAAAACAAAAGAATTCTATTTTTCCCTTTATTTTGTTCCATTTTTCGAATCGTTTCTAAATAGGTAGTGGTGTTTAGGAAAGGTAACTAACACTCTTTGAATCACTAATCCAAAGTTTCGGTTAGTTTGGTCCCATAGAGCCTGAGAAAACGACTCCTAATTTCCGAATCCCGAGACAAGGTAAAAACAGTATTTAAAAAATAATGGATTAGTTCAAAATGATTATAATATTTAACAATGGAAAGTAAATAATATACCAAAAACTATTATGGCCCGGTATATCAGTCGGTCCGTATCCTCGCTATGTGCTACATACCTCACTCAAATTTAAGCGCTCAAGCTTTGGCAAGCCGCAGAGTAGTTCCTATTTTAAACGTCGAGGCGCTATCAGTAACAAATGTCAAATATGACGTTTACGTGATTTTTTTACTTTTTTCCATCTCTCCGAAATATACGTTAATTGCATGATTTTATCAGTATGGATACATATTAATCGAGCGATGAGGGATTTTGATGTTAGTAATTATTGATAATCAATCTAAAATGGACAAATAATCTGGAAAGGAATTATAAGAGGGATATTTCAACATCAACTCGTAAATGAATCCCGCCTAAAACTTTGACATTTTGAAAGCTTTCGATATCCTGATGACAGTAGAGTGCACAGATGTACCACTCACATAGACAATAATTGAGTTTAACATAGAAAAAAACTATCGTGTATTAAAACGCGTGTAATATTAATAAGATCTAGGCTTTCGACCTACTCTTTTAGCATCTGGAATGTCGCAAAGCAAATAGGTAGGTAATGATTGTAAAGTAACTAAAATTATTTGTCTTCGGATAGATAAGCGTAAATATGTGACGTAGCGCTGAACAGATAATCTAGAAGGATGCACCTGCCCCATGCCTTGATAATAATAATGACCAAATGCGAAAATATTATGATTTTATGAACACGTGTTCTGTTCTTTTACTAAAAGTTTAACAGGAAACCTATTAATTCAATCGTTAAGGGCCTGCAGTCCCGTTTTTTACCGGATTACGAATAATTTGAAGAGATTCATAATAAATAGCAATATTTTATATCAGTAAGTTTTCGTGAATGAGGTTTGCAAGTTTACATAGTGTAGATAAATACTGTACGTAGTTAGGTAGGTTTCTTAATTTTCCACGTAATTTGTGTATAATTTATAATTCCAAAATATCCAATGATGAACATTCTTTATGTAAGTCAGTTCTTGAAAGCAGCCGGCTAAAGATTTTATTTTGTCATAGGGGATGATAATTAGAAAATTAAAGATGTAAGTTAATAGATGGTTTGCGAGGAAAGGCTGGTACGAGTACATCTACTGACGGAGGCCGATAAAGTAACCCGCAGGACGCAGCGACGTGGGATGTGGGGAAGACACAATTCGGTCGGTAGCATGGAGGGTCGTTAAAAATGAAAGAATATATTTTAAAATATATTATTCATTATTCTCTCATGACTGCATAGGTTCGCCAATGTGGATACTAAAGTAAATAATAGTTTTACCAATAATATAATAATAATATATTTGAAACATAATCA
This sequence comes from Hesperophylax consimilis, assembly GCF_061612785.1. Lineage (NCBI taxonomy): Eukaryota > Metazoa > Arthropoda > Insecta > Trichoptera > Limnephilidae > Hesperophylax > Hesperophylax consimilis. The sequence goes on along the minus strand of NC_142856.1, from coordinate 8,486,201 downwards.
GGTAAAAATGCTAAGAACTTTTAAGCCAATAGCTCAGAAATGCACAATATAATTTGCAAGGCAGATAAAAACATTGCACCTTTAAATTTATACGACGAGAATTATTAGATTCCTGGTCAAATAAAATTTTACACCCAAAACATTTCAATTATCTCAACCAAACGTATGTTGACAAACTTTCGTCAAACAAATGGTTGAGTGTCGGAAATTTGAGCGCAGAAATAGAAGGATTTATGCTTGCCGTTCAGGATAGTCATTAATACTAAAAATTATAGGATAAAAAAAATCATATAATCAAAGATACAAATCAAATTGATGATTTATGTAGAAAATGTATGGCTTTTCCGGAAACTATACAACATATTATATCGGGATGTTCTATATTAGCGCCGTCAGAATATATATTTAGGCATAATCAAGTCTTATAAATAATTCACCAAAGTTTGATAACTAAACATAACTTGATTGACTGCCGTAATATATTACCATATTATAAATACGAACCAAATTCATTTTTAGAAAATTAATTTTATAAAATATATTATGATAAAACCCGATATAATTTTAAATAACAAAATTTTAAAAAAAAAAACTTATATCATTGATGTCGTTATTCCAAATTCCTCTAACATTCAAAAAACTGTTAGTGAAAAAATAAGAAAATACACAGATTTAGGAAATGAGATAAAGAATTTGGCATTCTCAGACTATAAAAATATTACCATTTTTGTTATTTCGGCTACTGGCATTATACCTAGCTCTCTCATTCGAAATTTAGGCGTGTTACAGCTGTCAAAGAATTTATAAATAAAAATGCAAAAATCAGTCATTTTAAATACATATAGGGTTACGAAAGGTTTTTTTAAATATTTATATTGAGGGATCAGTAGGATTTATAGGTCCAATTACCGAGCCTAACCCTCTGATATGAAAATATCTGGAGTCGGTGAATTATTTTCCCATTTGATTTCTGGTGATTTGACGTGTTGTTCTTGTATTGTTTTGTATTTATTATGCTTTTATAATGCACTTGCATAATGTGGATTGACTAGATGATCATTTGTGGAAAAGTGTGTGGAAGGGTTTAGTTTTTGCTGTGGGGAAGATTTAACCCGGACATGAAGTCGAAAGAAAAAAATAATATAATATATTGGGGAATACACAATTTGGTCAGTACATGGAGGGTAGTTAAAAGTGATAGAGTATATTTTTAAATATACTATTCATTTTTCTCTCATGACTACCTAGGTTCGCCAGTGTGGATACTAATGTAAATAACAGGTTCACCAATGTGGATACTAAAGTAAATTATAGGTTTACGAATGTGGATACCAAAGTAAATTATAGTTTTACGAATGTGGATACTAAAGTAATTAATAGGTTCACCGATGTGATTTCTAAAGTAAATAATAGGTTGACCAATGTGGAAACTAAAGTAAATAATAGGTTCACCAATGTACCAAAGTAAATAATTTTCAAAAAATACGTAATTTAATTGTTATTATTACTGTTCATTTATTAATACCATTACAAACGGCAAACATGTGCCATTAACATAAATATAAAGTTAAAAATTATAATGTATGGTCTAAAAAATAGTAGTACAAAAGGTAAGAAAAATATTATGAATAGTGACGTATCAATCATTAATAATATTATTATAATACAATCTGATAATAATATAAAATGACAACAATAATCCCACAATTCAATTATTCGGCGATCTGTACAAACTCGCAAATAACCTAAATGATTAGCAAAATAAAGTTACACATAAATAATGTAGCTGTAGATTGTCAGAAAAATCAATTATTTTTAATGGTTCAGGAATGACCAAAAAATAAATAATTGATAAATCAATTTCTGTTAAATGAAAACTATAGTAAGTATCAGTATAAACGTCATACTAATCAAATAGCAACAAAAATTCAGCCAAAATAACAAGAAAAAAGACTTCACAAACAAACATAAATATTGTCATATCAAACAACTATACTGTGCATATGTATGAAGACATTTAGAGTTTGCGTCGACTCTGTGATCTTTGTTTATGCATCACATATTATGTGTCAACGAGTCGATTCAGAATCTATTCAATGAGTCGATTCAGAACATAAAATACCATTCTTACAAATATTTACTCAACTGTGTTTTTCAAAAATTGATTTATTGAGTCTACGTAAACAATTTCCAAATCCGATATTATTATATTAAATCGTAAACAACATACTAAAGGTCCTGAATTATTAAATAAAATTGAATTGAAGGTACTTACGCGACACACGCATCGTGCAATGAATGCATGTAATTAAAACACTGTAAAAAAATAATAATCAAAATGTTCGTCTTATAAAATTGTGTATATAATGTAATAAAATAACATCAAATCTGATGTAGATATCTTCAATTGTAACAAAAATAAATTGGGAACCTGTTATGCCTCAATACAAAGGACTATCCCATCAAAACCGTGGTTTCAACAATTCCCCGATTTCTCCAAAAAAATAAATTTCCTCACTCATTGGAATGAGGATTGGACATTGTTCCGTTTCTTCTCAGCTTTATTAAGTGCAAGTGCTTGACTCCTCAGATTGTACATTCTATGGTCTAGAAGTGGGAGCTTTACGAGCATATTTTTTATTGTCCCTCCTAAACACATATCCTCTCTTCTATCCAACCTTATCTAAAATTGTCTCTCCTCCATTCAACATCTCATCTCTTCTTAGTCTGAATTCGACTCCAATCTTTATTATAATAATTCTTGTCGTTATTGTATATTGTTATGTAGTTATTTATGTGATGTGTGATCAGGTGGTCTTCAAGTAATTCTCCGGGTTGGATTATTGATTTTTAGTATTATTATTATGATTGCTTTAACGATTATTCTGGATTGCGTTTATTAAGCCGAGTACCAGTTTACGGTTAAGTCTTAACTAGCTAGTAGCTGGGATGCAAAAGAGCGATTTACCTACTGCAGTTGTATTTATATCTCTGTCACATACCAGTCTCTCTCTGTACAGACAGAGTCAACCACATTACTTATTTATTCAATATATTATATGTATAATATTAAAATGGATTTTTTTTAATATATCTGTAGCACAATTGACATCTGGTTTGCCACAAAAGCAAATAATTGTAACTACAATAATTATTGTCATTGCAATAATTTATTAATTATTTGTCGTCGGGTAAATATAGACGGAGTACGCTGAGCAGATAGCTACCCTAGAAGCGTGAACTATATACTCTTTAAAAAAATATGTCGAAAGTTTACATAAAACATGAAACACACACAGGAGGCTCCAAGGAAAATAATTTCCTTCGGGCATTTGGGGACGCTGTGTGGAAGGTATTTAAAAAAAAGGAAGAAGAGAAAGTCCTGGAAAGGAACACGGTATGAGGGGTGGGTAAGAATCTAGGGATCAGTGTGTCCAGGAGTGACGGACGAATGATATATCCCTTCCGCTGCGGCGCAAGGCGATGCGTCAATAGAGGCCAGTTTGAGAGGGTCTACCCAAACCAGCCTTCTTATCTGGGAAGGTGAGAAAAATCCAGGACTCGGACAATTCAGTGAAATAAATTATCTGCTCAAGATTTTTTGCATGTGAAACTTATGATTCTTTTTACCTTACTTCGGGCACTCAGACGCACCCCCAATACATTTCTATCAACTTCGAGTATTTGCCGGCTACAAGGTCAGAGCAATAACAGCACTGTATAAACAGCTCAAAGTAAGCAATGGTTCGTCTCAAAATGTTTTTTATCCACCGGCATAGTATCTGTACTTGAAATGTTTGATGCTACCTATATTATCTTTTTTTTCAAAAGTTTCTGGCATTCACCCTTCAATGGTGTTTCAGGCCATTATTTCAAATTAAGGAGAGCAGGAAGGTGAATATATTAATTTTGTTTAAAGATTGGAGTCGAATTCAAACTTTGAAGAGATGGGATATTGAATGGAGGGGAGGAAATTTTAGATAAGACTTAATAGAATATAGGATATTTGTTTAGAGAGGGACAACCAAAAAATACGCGATCTAAAGCTCCCACTTCTAGACTATAGAATGTACAATCTGAGGAGTCAAGCACTTGAATTTTATAATGCTGAGAAAATAAAAAGTTGGTTGTTTAGAGGTGAACAAAAAATGTAATAAGCAGTTATTGTTGATTGAGGTACTAGTACATATTGAATCATTTGTCGGGTTGGAAATAAGCCGACATAGCTCAGTGGATACAGAGCACCTGACCGGACATCAGAAGGCACGGGTTCAATTCCCGTTGGCGGCATTTATTTTTACTCGGGAGATATTTTCAATTTGTATAAGTATTTCGGATGACTAATTATTGCTTATAATTATATGTTAACCTTCTAAAATTGTTGGGGATAGGGTGACGTGTCTATATTTTAATTTTCATAAGGGAAGTAGATCATTTTGGATGATTTGAAACTCTAATAGAGACTTAAATTTTTTACAGATTTTAGTAGATGAATGAGTTGAGTCAATAAACAACGAGACTCTTGGGATAACTTGATGACATTTAGAATTTTAAACATTTAAGAACAAATTTGTCAGCAAATAGTTAACGCCTTAAATAAAGAGGAGGATCCGAACATTCTACTTGAAGGGTATTGATGGGTGACGATTGCATCGCTCCAGTTATTATTCGCAAAGATTTAGATTGAATTTTTTTCTAAATTATCAAGTAAATTTTTTGAAGCAGTACTAAAAATTGGGCAGGCATAGTCGAGATGGCTTCAAATAAGTGCGTTGTAAAGCAACTTAATGCAAGTAGGGTGTACTCCCCACCAAACGCCAGATAATGATCTAATGATGTTTAAAAAAAAATTGTATTTAGTAACTTAATTATTAATATGGAAAGACCATTTGATTCCTATCGAATGTTACTCCCAAAAATTTTACTTCAGAAGCGTTGGGGGTGGGATAATTTTAAAATAAAATTTGAACGGGCGGATTTTTTAATGACGGTTTGAAAAGACACTGACTCTTCTGGACTGAAACTTCAAGACCATTTAAAGTGAGACATGTACAAAGGGCATCCATGGCTTAATTGAGATATTTGACAGCGGGTTGGGTGTTTTTTGGATAATAAGAAGAAAGCCATATCATCTGCGAACTCAATAACTCTTATAATATAATAAATACATTATACAATAAAGGAGATAATACATCACCTTAGGGTAGACCCTTCCAAATTAATCTACTTTGAGTTCTTATATCTGGTAGCTCAATCAAAAGTTTTGTACCATGAAATAGATCAATAATAGATTGGACAAACACGGGGGGGGGTAGGCCAGGGCCAAAAAGTTTTATTTTCAGGATTGGAATGGAAACATTTTCAAAAACGCCTTTTTGTTTATAAAGACTGCAAGACATACTTCTTGGTTAGAAATTGATAAATTTATATCAGTGCTGATGAAATCTTTATTAGTTTTTTTTCCTAAATCCAAATTGAGATGGAGAGAAGAGCTGTTTACTTTCGACTAGATATTATAATTATTTATACGGTTTTTAATTAATTTTTCATAAAGTTTACTGAGGGTGGATGAAAGAGCAATTGGCTTTTATTTGTATCCAGAATTGGGGAATTTGTTTTATTCTAGGATTTTAATGATTATTTGAGAACTCCATTCATCGGGCATTATGCCAGTCTCAAAGATTTTATTTAAGAATATTAAGAAATGGTTTGATTAACTATTTTTGATTATACTACTATACCATCTCTACCTGGGTACGAGTCCTTGACTGATGAGAAAAAAAATTCTAGCTCAATTAGAGCGAATGGAGACCCATATATATATATAACTAAATATATAACTAAAATAAATTATATATATATATAATGATAATAGAAAATGACACATTTAATAAATATAAACATATTTTGACAAAATGTGGCCAACAACGTCCGTTACAATACGCTTTTATATATTATAGTATATAGTAGGTATATAGTATTGCACTCACCGCTCTGTTCAGCTGAAATTTATTTCGACTTTATGTCCGGGTTAAATCTTCCCCACAGAAAAAACTAAACCCTTCCACACACTTTTCCACAAATGATCATCTAGTCAATCCACATTATGCAAGTGCATTATATAAGCGTAATAAATACAAAACAATACAAGAACAACACGTCAACTCACAAGAGATCAAATGGGAAAATAATTCACCGACTCCAGATATTTTCATATATGAGGGTTCGGCTCGGTAGAACTCCTAACTGGACCTATAAATCTCACTGATCCCTCAATATAAATATTTAAAAAATCTTTCGTAATCCTACATGTATTTAAAATGATTGATTTTTGCATTTTTATATATATAAATTCTTTGACAAATCTAATACGCTTAAATTTTGAATGATAGAGCGAGGTATAATGCCAGTAGCCGAAATAACAAATGGTAATATTTTTATAGTATTCATAATATGGTCGGACGGCGCTAATACAGAACATCCCAATATATTTTTATTTTTTTTTATTTGGGAAAACCAACAGATTTTTTACATTCTTAAATAATCAACTTATACGTAATACAAATGATATCTAATGATAGGTTTTCACTTAAACACAAAATTATAATTATAATATGTTCTATAGTTTCCGGAAAAGCCAAACATTTTCTACATTCTAAATCATCAATATAATTTGTATCTTTGATTATATGCTTTCTATAATTTTTAGTATTAATGACTCTATCCTGAATGGCAAAAATAAATCCATCTACAGGGTTTTCCAATAAGAAGTGTTATTTTTAATAGCCCGCTATTTCGGTAGATGTTTCTTTTGAAGCTGTTATTTTTTGACATTTGATAATTAGAAACTATGCCATTAATAAAAATGGAATGATACACGCTTCAACAATACATTGAATTTATTAAAATTCACTTGAGTGAATCAAATGCAAATCATCTTGAGTGATGAGGCCCATTTCCACCTCGGTGGCTTCGTCAACAAGCAAAATTGTCGCATCTGGGGCTCAGAAAACCCAAAAGTTATTGTTGAAAAGCCTCTCTATTCTCAACGTGTGACTGTTTGGTGCAGATTATAGTCCGCGCGGAGTCATTTGACCTTACTTTTTCCAAAATGAGGCTAGAGCAACAGTTACGGTGAATGTATTGCGCTATTGAGAGATGATTAATGATTTTTTATGGCCGGAATTGGATGTTATTGATTTGGACAATTTTTACTTTCAACAAAACGGCGCTACGTGCCACAAAAACAACAAAACCATTGATCTTTTACGATTGAATATCAAAATAACACCTCTCATTGGAAAACCCTATATTTCTGCGCTCAACTCTCCAACACTCAACCATTTGTTTGATGAAAGTTTATCAACATACGCTTGGTTCAGATAATTAAAGTGTTTTGTGTGAATATATTTATTTGACCAGGAATCTAATAATTCCTCGTCGGGATTTATAAAAATGTTGGTATTCTCTTCGTATAAATTTAAAGGTGTAATGTTTCTATCAGCCTTGCAAATTATTTCGTGCATTTCTGAGCTATTATCTTTCCTATGGAAAAGAGTTCTAAGAATTTCTACCTGATAATTATTATTAATATTATTTCTTCGGACACAAGCTGTTGTACGTTTAGTTATAAAATTTGAAGAGAAAAATATATCATAAAACAAAGAAATAATGGTTACGAAAATCGAAAATTAAAAGAAAGCAGTTTCTATGGTAAAAGAGGAATATTCTAATGTGGCTCTATTGACTAGTATAAGAAACTAGTTACCATGGTAAAACAGAAATCAACTAATTTCGCACTTTTGACATTATTACATGTTACTGTAACGTTTGGAAATAAGCCGGGTTGTTGAGACCCTCTCAGGTTAAGTGGGATATGGCAGCTTTTACTGTTATTGGAAAAGGTTCTACTTTTGTTCTGAAATAAAAGATTCTTTTTGGAGCGATCATACAAGGTATATTTAAACCAAGGACAAATTATGCATTAATGCTTGTTGCTTGAAAAAGATAATTGACAAGCAACAAGCATACCTGTAGACCCACGGTAAAAACTGAGCTAACTAAAGATCCTACGTAGAATTTGCGTAGAACAAGTCGGTAGCGCAGAAAACAGGAGGCCGAAGCAAGATCCCTGGTGCGACATGAGCCTGGATGACGAGACCACTGCATCCCGCGAAGCTGATCCTTCAAAAGCGAGGGTAGCCACCAACGTGTTGGTGGATGGGGTTCATTGAGGCCTTTTCATCGAGGAGGCCCACAAATTAGTCCTTTGCGAGTTCCATTCTGTTTCGGGGCGCATCCGCGTGATTAACAATTAATCACTTTATCATCTCCAACGGCAGATGGTTTTAGATTCGGGAGCGCAAAGCAAAACCTCCGGTGTCACTTCGACTTAAGTCATTTCGACAAAAAAAGTATTCATTTTGTAAACTCCAAAATAACACATTGAAACATAGCACAAACATCCTCACCAACAAGGATTTCCCGAAAAATTAAAACATAACTTAATTAGGTGACATAGTCGAATCTTCGTCGGTTCCCCCAGCCGCGGAAAATTCCAAAAGTGAGCCTCTCTTCCTGCCGGAAACGGAGCTCTCCCAAATTCACCGAAAAAAATGTTGCTAGTCAAATACAAGCTTGTGAATTAATTCTTTCACTGGCCAGGTAAAGTCAGGAAAATAATTATTTTTGACAGTAGGAATTATTTTCGTGATATTACATATTTATTAAGCAAGTCTTTATATTATAATTATCTTACTGTTCAGATCTTTAAAATCAGACCTGTCAATTTCTTGTGCCTCTTGGGGCAACACCTCGGTAGAGGTGCTCTTCCCAGAGCATGCCTTTAACCTCGCCACCTGAAATTAAACAAAAAATAGCTTTTACAAAGATACCCATTGATAATAGAAAGAAGTAATTTTAATTAAATTCTAAAGTAATTTTTTGCAAGAAGAGGACGGAGAAGTTAGATAATCATAAGAAGGTGAAAAAAAATGTATATATATATTTTTTTTTTTTTCATCTTCTTATGATTCTCTAACTTCTCCGTCCTCTTCTTGTAACCCAATCTAGCTATACATCATTTTTCTTATTTTTATTTCCTTCTATATCCGCAAACTGTAAAATTCACCCGCCATAACACAAGGTCATCCCTAGCATGGAGGGTGAAATATCACAAAAATCTACATGTACTATGTAAATCATGCATCAATAAAATAAAATAAATAGTTTTAAAAAAAGTAATAAAAAGTGCCTTCAGAAAGTCAACTAATAGGAACAATTTATTGGATAGCCAGCACCTCTACCATAGGTCATGCCATGTGATACGCAACGTTTGGTGACTTAGCAGGGTTGCCCGGGTTCATGGGGGAGGTGAGGTTTATCTGAGTCCTGGCGGTGGATGTGTCGTGCAGGATCGAGAGAAACTGGTTGGCTTTCGACCAATCGCCTTGCACTGCAATTGAAAAGGTCAGCACGATACTGTTCTTCCGCATTAGTTGTATATAATTTTTCTTATTGTTCCACTGAATTATTATGTACATAAATAAATTTAAAAAATTAGGACAACTATTTTACATTTTTTTCTTTTTCCGATTGTATATCCGGGTTAAATCTTCCCCATAGGAAAAACTAAAAACTTCCACACACTTTTCCACAAATGATCATCTAGTCAATCAACATTATGCAAGTGCATTATATAAGCAAAATAAATACAAAACAATACAAGAACAACACGTCAACCCACCAGAGATCAAATGGGAAAATAATTCACCGACTCCAGATATTTTCATATCAGAGGGTTCGGCTCGGTAGAACTCCTAACAGGGCCTATAAATCCTACTGATCCCTCAACATAAATATTTAAAAAATCTTTCGTTATCCTACATATATTCAAAATTACCGACTTTTGCATCTTTATGTATAAATTTTTTGATAGATCCAATACGCCTAAATTTTTAATGAGAGAGCTAGGTATAATGTGTAATAGCTAGTATAATACTTAAAAATTATTTATATTTAGGTAGTATTATATTATATTATTATTGTTTTATGTAACCTAACCTATAGAGTTGAATCCAGCTACAGAGCTCGAATCGGAATCAGCTCTTTCTAATAAAAAAGAATGGGTGGTTATCAAACGCAAAAAACGTCAACAGACAGCGAGGAACCTGATCGTCGGTAACTCTCAGATCACCTCCAATGTGAAAGTAGTTCCAAGGATCAAGAATATAATTATATCTAGGATTGAAAAGGATACTACAGTGGATCACATACGTGAGCATTTAGAGGTGAATAAAATTACGGGTTGTGAAATTCAAAAATTCGTCGCACACTCTCAGGAATACGCTGCATTCCGAATCGGAATAAAGGAGGAATTGTATGAAAAGCTCCTGCAGGAAGACTTGTGGCCACGAGGAGTGCCGGTACGACACTACAGGTACTTTAAACCGCGAGAAACTACTGCGACGCCGCAAACTGCATCTCACCAAGATAAGGAACCGAGCGCCCGGAAGTGACTAGATGGCGATGATGATGTCACTCATTCGTCTCTCTACTACCAGAATGCCCGTGGACTCAGGTCGAAATCGCAGGACTTCCTAATTAGCGTGCTAGGGCAAGAGACCGACATCATTGTAATTACAGAAACCTGGCTGAACAGTAGTGTATATAATGCACAGCTGTTTGATGAACGCTATGAAGTACACAGAAGAGACCGTCACACAGGACAGACGAGAGGAGGAGGAGTACTGGTCGCCTTGCGGCGGAATAACGATGGACCTCGTGCCGAGAGACTTCAACATCTCGAGACTGACGGAGAAAATATGTGGCTGAAAATTAATTTAAATGGATTGAAAATATACACATGTATTGTTTACATTCCACCGGCATCACCTGTTGAAAGGTATACTAGCCTATTTGAAAATATTATCTCAAATCACAAATTACTAAATAACAAAAAAATACTGCTAATAGGTGATTTTAATTTCTACTCGTGTTTAAATTTCAAAAACACTACTTCTGAATTTTCGTATGCATTGGATTTGTTTCAAATGTCAAACAAAAACTTTGTATTAAATTCGAAAGGACGTTCATTAGACTTAATTGTGAGTAACTTTGATTTGAATGTGTGCAAGTCTATTTCTTCGCTAGTTAGCGAAGATCCTTACCATCCATCACTGGACGTAGAGTTTCTTTATATGAAAAAAAAATGTAAAAATGAACCAGTCAATGATAATAATAAATTTATGAGTAAAATGCGCGGGTGGAAATTCGAAAATGGCAATTTTAAACAGATTTATAATCACTTACAATCGCACGATTGGCAACTTTTGATGAATTTTGATAACGTTAATTTAGCCGTAGACTATTTCTATTCTACTATTTATAATTACTTCGATATGTGCTTCAAAAGGAAACGCATTCCGAAGAATGAAAGAAAGTATCCTCAATGGTTTTCCAATGAAATTATTAGTGATATAAAGCGAAAGTTCAGACATTTTAGAAAATGGAAGAAAACTGGACTAGTAAGAGAACGTGAAATGTTTTGTTGTCTTAGAGCTAAAGTTAAACGCAGTATGCAATTGGCCCATACAAATTACATTAATATCATTGAAAAAAACATCAAATCTGATCCCAAGTCGTTCTGGAAATATGTCTCATCCAAAAGAAGTGATGGTGGGTTTGTCGACCATGTCACTTGGAATGGACAATCACACTCGGGAATTGATATTCCCGAAGCATTTGCGGACTATTTTAAATCGGTTTACAGTCAGCAAGTTACGGATTTAAGTTCATTTAAACCGTGAAATTATACATCATCAGCAGCGCAGAATGTTGATATTCCTAACATCACAAAATCTGATATGTTAGCTGCAGTTAAAAAACTCAAAGCGAAAACGTCATTTGGACCTGATTTTATTCCGTCATTTTTATTAAAGGGTTGTATAGAGCCTTTATTAATACCCCTACTTTACATTTTTAATTTTTCACTTAGCACGGGAACATTTCCTAATTTATGGAAGATCTCTAAAGTTACACCACTGTATAAGGATGGGGATAAATATTTGGTCTCTAACTACAGACCAGTAGCGATCCTCTCCTCTCCGGCAAAATTGTTCGAACTAATAATTCATAAATATATCTACGCCCAAGTAGAACCTTATTTAATAGACGAACAACATGGTTTTAGATCTGGCAGATCGACTGTGTCAAATCTGATGGTCTTTACGGAATATGTATCTCAAGCTCTTGACGGTAACAACCAAGTTGACGTCTCATACAACGACTTCGCAAAGGCTTTTGATACCGTAGACCCGCTGATACTCTTAAATAAATTAGACCGTTTTGGATTCTCGGTAAAAATTTTAAATTTATTTGTAAGCTATTTATCAAGTAGACAGCAATACGTAACGTATGGTATTTCTAACTCGTCGTACTTTCCCACAAACTCTGGGGTTCCTCAAGGGTCTAATCTTGGTCCTTTACTTTTTTCCCTTTTTATTAATGACATTCATCATGCTATAAAGTTTGCGAAATTTTTGTTATTTGCAGATGACTTGAAGCTATTTTTAAGAATCCGGACCTTAGAAAACTGCGCACAGCTCCAGAGAGACATAAATGCTATCGTGGTATGGAGTGAAATTAACAAATTAGGTTTTAATTTTAAGAAATGCGCCATAATGTGCTATACTAGAGCAAACACTGTGATTTATTACAACTATAGGATGTCCCAATGTTCTCTTAAACATATTTCTGAACCGAAAGATTTGGGAATAACCTTTGACCCACACTTAACATTTCACGTTCATATTGAAACGATATGCAGCAGGGCTTTGAGAATGCTTGGATTTGTGCTATGTAACTCCAGGCATTTCTGCAGCTCTGCCGTGGTTCGCTTGCTATATTTTAGCCTAGTACGTAGTATTTTGGAAAGTGGCTCAATAATATGGGGACCAGGGGATGCAACGTACACTTCTATGGTAGAGAAAGTACAAAAGAAGTTTCTACGTTATCTTTATCTTAGAGACTTCGGGTACTATCCCTATTTATACCCATCAGCCTTCCTTTCCGGAATGCTAGGTATCGATAGTCTTGTCAACAGGCGGAAAGCTGCGTTGCTGATGATGGCCTATAACTTGTTGAACGGTCACATCAACAATCCAGAAATTTTGAATAAAATTTTATTTTACGTCCCTGATAACTTCGCAAGAGCGCGTAGACACAAACCATTCATTCTTCCGAGATGTAGGACTAACTTACCATTAGCAATGCCTCTCGGAAGAATGATAGGCCTTCTTAACTCACTAGCCTCTGACATCGACATTTTCCACCTGCGCATCACTAAATTTAAATTGCTAATTAGGCAATTATGATTGTATAATGTATCTTTGTTAATGGATATTTTTATTCTGTAAATATACATGTAAAATATAAATAAATAAATAATAACCCAACCTAACCTATGATAATCTAACCTAACCTAACCTATAATAATCCAACCTTACCTAACCTAACCAACCTATATCCCAACCTAACCTATAATAATCCAACCTAACCTAACCTATAATAATCCAACCTAACCTAACCTATAATAACCCAACCTAACCTAACCTAACCTATGATAATCTAACCTAACCTCACCTATAATAATCCAACCTAACCAAACCTATAATAATCCAACCTAACCTAACCTAACCTAACCTTTATCGCAACCTAACCTATAATAACCCAACCTAACCTAACCTATAATTACAACCTAACCTCACCTATAATAATCCAACCTAACCTAACCTATAATAACCCAACCTAACCTAACCAAACCTATGATAATCTAACCTTACCTAACCTATAATAATCCAACCTTACCTAACCTAACCTTTTTCCTAACCTAACCTATAAAAATCCAACCCAACCTAACCTAACCTATAACCTAACCTAACTGATAATAATAATAACCTAACCTAACCTAACCTAACCTAACCTATATCCTAACCTAACCCAACCTACCTATAATAATCCAACCTAACCTAACCTATATACGAACCTAACATATAATAACCCAACCTAACCTAACCTAATCTATAATCATCCAACCTAACTTAACCTAACCTATAATAATTTCGTTTTACCTATTTTATATTATTTTTAACCTATTGTAATTCATTTATATTGAATATGCTCTTATATGATGGTCAGAGAATTGCACTCACCACTCTGTTCAGCTGAATTAAACAAACAATCATTATTATTATTTGAATTTTGAAAAAAATTTCTGTTGTATTTTACCTCGACTGTCGCAAAGCAAATATATATTGCACAATTGCAATAACAATCCATAAATCATTTGTGTTCGGGTAAAATTAGACTTCTGCAGTCTGCAGTGTACAGATAATCTAGAAGTGTGAAATATACCGACATGAAAGAAAACCGATGTTGCCAAGTTACGAAAAACCTTTCGACTCCTAGGCCCCAGACAGCCAATGAAATTGATTATCGGTCCCATACAAAAATTCTGTATTTTACAATTTTTTTACATTTTTAACAAAGGAAGCTCTAAAGAAAATGATTTCCGTCAAGGCCTATGTCATCTATGGGGATTCTATGAGGATGGATTTGCGCAGTGGTGATATCGTAACCAACGAGCTGGTTAAAAAAAAACAGACACTATAAAAGTGTGATATACACCGCCTTGAAAGAAAACCAATATTGCTAAAGTAAGGAAAAAATGACCTTAATTTTGGCACACAAATAAGTCCACAAGACACTATCGGTATATTTCTTCAGTGGCATTTAATTGTTTTACACTTGCTATATAATGTGGTCAAAGTTCTACATCGGCAACTCAAAATAAGCAATGGTTCGTGTTAGCGTGTTTTTGTTCTTCGGTCTCGTAATAGTGAGTAAAATATATACTTCTTTCATCTGACTCTCTCAAGTCCCGTCAAAAATTTAAATCCTGCCCTGATGATAAATTATTGATGTACGCCCTATTCGGGTCCTGATTTGCTGATAGTCTCCTTTTTTACAGCAATGCCACCCTCTTCAGTATCAGTAATCGATGAATTTCTAACCGATTGTATAAACATATACAATCGGTTAGAAATACCTCACCGGCGCACATCGATAAATAAACTACTAGATTAGTTGTCTAATACATTTGAATTAATTCCCTTATTTTCAAATTCCACCAATATTTCTTCGATGAAAGCAGATGATTATTATTTGTAGGTGCTGGTAAGCAGCCTCCCAGGAGTGAATTCATCTCCGCCTAAAAGCTACATCAACCAAAGATGCCCCTGGAGACGTAGTTCATGCCCTCCTTCCGCGTGTGAACATATGGATGTACCGTGAGTACCTACAATAAAAAAACATAATGATGCAAAAAATGGCCCAGTCGTTTAAAATATATAATGTCTTTCTTTATTTTATTCGTGTATTTATTTCCTACTAGCTCTACGCCACGCGTTACTGTGGTCAGTCTGTCTATGCAAATCATTTCACTTTTTTCATATTTACATCATATATTCTCCTTACACTCCTTTCTTCGCTCATTCGCTCTACTAACTTTATAGAAAGTAGAGAAAAGTCTAGCAACGCTGGGTACACGTCAGCTAGTTTAAATATAAAAGCTAAAATAATGTGTTTCGATTATACTTCTATTACTTGTCTCACTTCAATCAGTTTGTGTTTGATTTACAATATTTTATGTTTCGACTATACTTCTATTACTTGTCTCACTTCAATCAGTTTGTGTTTGATTTACAATATTTTAAGTTTCGATTATACTTATATTACTTGTCTCACTTCAATCAGTTTGTGTTTGAGTTGCAATATTTTATGTTTCGATTTTACTTATATTACTTGTCTCACTTCAATCAGTTTGTGTTTGATTTACAATATTTTATGTTTCGATTATACTTATATTACTTGTCTCACTTCAATCAGTTTGTGTTTGATTAACAATATTTTATGTTTCTATTTTACTTATATTACTTGTCTCACTTCAATCAGTTTGTGTTTGTTTTGCAATATTTTATCAACGTCTGGTCTCCCTTTGTCACAGATGCATTTTGTATTAATTTAATGAATTTATTGATATTTGTAAGATTTTTATAGAGAGATAATCTGTTACGTAAAGTTCTATGCCGTAGTTAATGAAATATCTTTCTCCAAATGTTGTGTTCGTTTTTGCTTGTCGAATATACTTTTTGTAAATATGAATACCACGCAAGAGTCAAAACCGCTCCCAACCGTCTGCAGCCAGTGACTCTATGGCACCCCCAATTGGGGTATGTTGTGAGGGGAAGGAGTTGAGGAAGGGGAAGATGGGTGAGTACCTGCCTAATTAGATCTGGTCTCCAAAACAAGCAAACATTCCAAGCAACGTTTCAATTCTGAATGGTGGTCTTACACCAGAGTGATGCTGAGAGTATCTTCCACTCTATAAATAATCAGTCTGCCAAGGGCCAAAGGTACCTATAATCATGATTCCTTTTGGGATATTAAGACGTGCTGCGTGTCCTCATCGTTTAGCGAACACTTCAGTCAGCCGTGCGGTGCAGATCAAGGAAGTTAAGTCTTCAGAAATCTTTTGTCGTTTTCAGAACCCTCATTGAATATATGTGGAAGTTCCCGCAAGGCACCACCCCTGCTGGAGACGAATACAAGACAGAGATCATCAGGTTGGCTAAAGAAGCCAGGTGTCTTCCAGCAGAAGAACAGAAGAGGATCTATGGACTGCTGCTCGGTCTGTCTCTGTGGGCTTTGGACTGGTACACTGGACTTTCAAGCCCCGAGTCTCCCTCCTGCGTTTACAAAAAGGTATTTATTTAATTATTTAAGACAATATTAGCGATTCCTAAACGAAAATATGAAACGGAAAAATTAAGAAAATGCAACGGTCACACCTAGGACTCGAACCCAGGACCCTTGCCCTGCCGGGGCACCCCTCTACCAACTGAGCTAATGGGACCCTATCTCCTTGATATTTATTATTTGAAACATTTACAGAATGGTAACAATTATTACATCGATGAATAAGGTTTAGTTGTTACTAGATGGAGATGCTAGTGAGACGTAGTGAGTATATAGTACATAGTGAGTATATGGTCCAAAGTGAGTATATAGTATAGAGAAAAAGAAGAAAGAAAGAAAATAAATAATAATAACGATAATAATAATCAGTAAATTTTCTCCGTGTGGATTTAAAATGTTTTGTTATTTATTTTCAGCTCGTGGAGAGTACTTTGAGTGGTTGCCCCGTGGAACTAGAGGAGGCACTCGATAGATTCCATAAGCTTGCCATCTTCGCAACGGACCATTCCATTCGTGTTGGTATGTTAGCTGCAGGGTGTCCAATCGATGACCTAGAGGTACCCAACCTTAACACTTACCTATTAACTAACCTAACATACATCTAATAGGATTCCGTGGAAAGCCAGAAGCATTATTTTATCCATTCTGAAAGAACTGGACATCCAATAGACTGGGAACTGTTCAAAAGCATGTTTGTGAGCACTTAGGCCATAGGCCCATTGTGCTATGTATCTCCCATTTTACCTCAATCCTTTAACAACAACCCGGTCAATAAATATAGTAATAAAGTTCATCAGGGTTGTCATTGGGTATGTGGCTATGTCTTCTGGTTCTACTGTATGTCTTCCCAGGTATCTGAGCCTAGTTCCCAACAGGCCAGGACATTGGCATCATTGGTGAATTGGACTCTCTTCATCTTCTTCACATCTCCTGCATCTATTGGTGTTTTCCACTCCCAATATCTGCATGTTATCCTTACATGCCTAGGTTGAACACGTTTCGTTACCCATGCATTATTGATAAAAGTCCTACTCTTTTTGCTATTTAATTCAATTATTTGACTGTATATGATCATAAGCGATTCAACCTTAACACATGTTTGTAGAACCTACGACGTTGAATCGTAGTCGGACCATCACTCGAAGATAAATTACATAATTATTCCAAAGACTTAACTTCTTGATTTTAGCTAATGAACAATATTTCACAAATGACGTATTTTATTTTTAACTAACGAAATTACGTCCAATGTACAACATAAGCAACATGAAATTAGAATAAAAATGAAAGCAAAGACAATTCCGTCAAACAACCCGTCCTTTGACTTATTCAAAATAATCAAGGTCTTGAATAGAGTTGACCAGTGTACACAATCCAGTGGCGAATAGTATCAATAATTAGTTGAGTGTTGATTGAAGAAGAAAGAGCAGGTCATTATTTCTGAGTCTACGTAAGGGATATTGAAAGGGATGATTTGTAGTAAAGTAGGTGGATCAATAATACAATTTATAATTTTGAAAAAACGAATGAGATTATTTTTGTCCCTTCGGTCTTTTAAAGGAGAAAAGTTTAGGGTTAGTTTAATTTCATCGTATATCATACGAATTATGAGTAGTTAGCTTTTTTCCTTAGTATTTTTTCGTACTCATTGCTTTGCTTTAAATAGCAAAGATGGCAATAAAAGAATGTTTATTTGTTTGTTACATACGCATTCCTGTACCTCGGGGATACCGAGGAAGATGTGATTCAAATAATTATGTGTTGTAAAATAACGAACGAAGAAAGAGGTGTAAGGAAAATGTATGATTTGGAAGTGAATGCTTGAAGTGGTCGAGGACGAGGAAACAAATACAATAACATAGTTACCAACTTAAAGATGCCCCTAGTTTTCAGGTTACTCCCGACTTCACAACCTTAAAATATTATCCCATACATTACATAATAAATAATAACATTTAGGAAGACGACACTGAAATCGTGACCTGTGAGCTGGGTGATTCCTTCCAGAAAATTCTGGACCATCCCGACTCTGAACTTCCTCCTTCCTTGAAGCCTCTCATTGTGAACCTCAGCCGATCTCCATGTCCAAATGAAATCTTCTTGGCCAATTCGGCCGCTGGTTCCATAACGAAGCTAAGCGTCGATTGGTTCTCCACGCTTTTGGGGTCTGACGAGCTTATTAAGGTAACCAACGATTTTACTCTTAAAGCTACTATTTTAACATTTTTTTCAATATTTTAAGTAGTTACACGCGGTAAGGTTAATCTACTATTTGACATTTAAACTACTATTGTAGCATTTTTAAATGTTAAATGAAGTTACAGGGTAACCTACTATTTTACTCGTGAAACTACTAATGTAACAATTTTAAATTTTTGAAGATAATATAAGAATATAATAATTAGAATGTATTCCAGGTAACCTAGTATTTTACTCTTAAAACTACATTTTTTAATAATTTATTGAAGTAGTTACACGAGGTAAATGTAATCTACTATTTTACTCTTAAACTACTATTGTAGCATTTTTAAATGTTTAATGAAGTTACATGATAATTTACTATTTTATTCTTAAAACTGGTATTGTAACATGAAGTAATAATGAAGTAGTTGTGCTAGCTAACCCACTATTTTAATCATAAACTACTATTGTAGCAATTTAAAAATTTTAATGAAGTTACAAGGCAAACTAATATTTTACTCTGAATCTACTATTATAACATTTTAACCGTTCAGTGAAGTTACAAGATAATCTACTATTTTACTCTTACAACTACTATTGTGATTTCTTTTCAATTTTTAATTTTGATAATGAAGTAGTTATACGAGATCACCTACTATCTCATTTTTAAACTACTATTGTAACATTTTTTAAATGTTTTAGTGAAGTAGTTACATAATATACGAGGTAACCTACTATTTTACTTTTAGAATCCCAGGTGCAGGATCTCGTTGTTGATTGATTGTTTACTGTACCATTTACAATATTAGGTGGTTCGACGTATCGATCCTAACATCTCATTGATAAAAGCGATATTGTAAATTATATTTTTATATTTTTTTGGAATGTAATTTACTAGTACCATACTTTGCGGGGGTATCTCCTTTGTTTATATTCTGTATATTTTTTTATTTCAGATTATAAGATTGAAGGCGTGCCTTGCTAAGATTCCTCTGAAGTGTTGTGCTACAAGGCTCAAGAAATTGACAGTACGCATTGAAAATCTGGTCGAAGCATTTTGTCAAGTCAGTTGAACAAAAAGCCGCTGTAATTCAAATACAAAAATACGTACCCCCTGAAATGTGTCTTCAACTACTGAACCATCAAGATACTTACGATAAAATGTGTTGAGAGGAGGAGAATATAGTACGTATGGTTTTGAATTCGCGCGCGCTCTATAAAAAAACAATTCCTCCGAATATTGTTTTTTTTTTTTGCTCCGCTGTTAATCTCACTAGGGAATTCCTGTGTCGAGAAAAACAGATAAACTGTTAACTATCGTTTAAAGTCAATGAATATACCTATATTTCGTAATTTATCTTAAGTTTGTAGGTTTTATAAAAAAATATATAAAAAACAATTAAATTCACAAACGCGTGAAATTCGTCTGATTTTTATCAAAAATGGTACTTATTACAGGAAATTTGAACATGTATGTAATTCTTGTAGTAATTTTTTTGGGGGTATTATGCCGTGTTGCGCTGCCTCCTTCTTTAGCCAACGTTTCGGACAGCATTGCAGTGTCCATCATCAGGACAGATGTGTAATCTAAGGATGTCGTGAAATGTGTATTTACGTATGAAGATGCGATACCGTGTTGCCATCTCCAACCCTCTAACAGATGACATTAACGTATAATTTTAAAGTGGTTTTTTGCGTGTCAATTAAAGTAACAACAACGATAAGATAAATTATTAATTAATTTAAAAATATGTTTACTAAAGGAAACTTAATAAATCGCTTGTTTGTTTATATGCTTGGCAAATAATTTTTCAAACTTAATTTATTAGACTAAAAATTAGCCTAGAATGATAAAAATTGAATCTATTTATTTTTCCATCTAATTTTTCATTTTAGATTTTTGAAATAACTTTAAATAAGTAGAGATAAAACATTTATCTTCAAAACCAATATGAAGTATTTTATTTACTAATATCTATCCTTAAGCCATAATTAATTACAAACAATAAATATTCTTCATCTTCATGCTCACCACTCTTTTAAACACAAGCGCCTGCTTCTATTTATTTATTTATTTATTGGACAATTTGTATAGCGCCGCTTTTGTGAGATATCACCTCAGGGGCGCTTCCTATAGAAGAATAACACTTTTAAAAAAATCGAAAGCAGTGAAAACTAATTTAACGATTTATTTTAGTTGACATAAATGATTATACTCTATAAACTGGTTAATTATGTAAAAAATAAAAACTTCTTATTTATTTTTTGTTTACTGTTTTAACCAAATTTTCAGCTAAACCCTTCGAAGCCTTATTCTGAACTGCTGACGTCACAGACTCGATATTAAAAATCCTGAAATAACTGTGACGTAAACGCTGTACCGTTATTTTTCATTTAAGACCCTGCACAGTGCACACCCAAACGGATTTATAATTTTGCAAACGCCCACCGCCAATAGCTTCAATAGCTGGGCAAAGAGGTTCCATAGTCGTTCGAAGATAAGAGATAAGAAATTAAAAGTACCATATATATATATATATAAAACTGCAAACTGTATATATATATATATATATTTTAAATATATTTACACAAGTATATAAAATGAATATATATGTGTAGCGGTTATGTCACCGCTCCTAGAGTCATCAAAATCATAACCAGACGGCATGTGTTAAAACAGCCGAGACAGCAATTATTCTTTCGAAACTTCAATAATAATACCGGTACCATCATACGTAGACTGCTGACTTGCATATAGGGTGATGCAAACGCCCAGACAGTAAACCGAGTCAGCGGTCCTGCGAGTTCGAAGTCCAGACGCTACTCCAACCCGTGGCAGACGAGAACAAAGAAGTCGGCAGCTATATAAGCGGTGGAGGACTTGAGTACATCAGTCAGTCATCATTCCACATCACTCCAGTCAACAAGTTCGACGCGACATCATCCTACTCGAGATCTCCGACTCAGCGAAGTGGAGGAATCGGCCACCCTGGCCGGTTCCCCCCAAGTCACGCTTCGATCCTTCTTCACCTCAAGTCAGTAGTCAGTCAGTCATCAATCTGCCACCAACGATTTACTAATCCCACGAGTGACAACTGGGGGGCCCCGTGCCCCTCCGCAAAGGACATATACCCGGCTTCGCCCGTACCATCATGGACTCTACCGGGACATCAACCTAGCGCCTTGTCCGGATCGCCGTCCCTGACAAGCACTACTCGGATTACAAGCGCCCTGGTCCCAGCGTCTCTGACCAGCGCTTCTTCCACGCATCATGACCACCACGAGGACACGCAGCGTCCTCACTGGTCACACCGCGCCCGTTCAACTGCCTACAAGGTCCACCGCACCTTTGGCCGTCTCGTCAGCACTGGAGTGCCTGAAGACCTACGTTCTTCGCCAGTGCCTGACCTTCATCGAGTCCCGGTCACCAGCGCCCGGCGTCGACTCACTGACCCGCGCTTGACCACCACATCAGCGCAGCAGCCGGAGTATTCAACATCTGTCCTACATCATCTCCTCGTTACGGCAACTGACTCAATAAATGTATTATCCTGACTCTTAATAAACACTGCAACAACAACATCCATATCTTACATTGTCTCACTACCAATTCCCAAATATGCTTTTACAAAATGATATTAAAAAAACATTTATCGAATTGAAATAAAAAATTTTCCCATGAAGGTTTTTCTTATAAAATTATCTATACAGGATATCCGGGGATGAAGTGCACTGAATTTGGGATGTAAACTTCATTATAGTAGAAGTAAAAAAGATTAGATCAAATTATTTTTTATAGAAAATCCATTGTTTTTTTCCCATAGAACAATATTTATTTTTCCTTTATCTTATTAACTTATTTACCTGAAATCTACCTTAAATCTTTGGAATTTCGAAAAAGTTACAGTTTCTTTTTTAATTGTATAATCATGCAGAATCACCTAAATCCTGTGTGGAGTATTTTTCAATAAATAAAGTAACTATAAAAAGTTGAATATATTTTTTAATACAGAGTTGTCCCTTAGCGATAATTTCTAATACTCAGATTTGTTTGTTGATTTGTAAAAGTATATTATTATTATTCCATATCATGGTACTGAGAATAAGACACCGAAAGTTTACAATTTTATTTTTCCAAAAATACATACAAACCCAAAATTTA
Source organism: Hesperophylax consimilis (assembly GCF_061612785.1). Classification (NCBI taxonomy): domain Eukaryota; kingdom Metazoa; phylum Arthropoda; class Insecta; order Trichoptera; family Limnephilidae; genus Hesperophylax; species Hesperophylax consimilis. The sequence continues at coordinate 8,463,043 of NC_142856.1, read as the reverse complement.
ACTTCCCTTCATAAAGGCTGTCTGTGGCAGAACAACGTCTGCCTCGGCCCACTAGAATCATTTTAAAAACCATTTTACAAAAAACAATTTAATTTGACAAATCTCAGTATTAGAAATTATCGAGGAATTATAGAGCTAAAATAACTAATTATTAGTCAATATAAATACAAATGGAAAGCTTTTTTTAATGAGACATAAATCATTTATTCAGGTAAATAAGGAATAAAACCATCGAAAAACAAGTATATAAAAAAATGGTTTTACTGAGGATTAAACCTCCCCCGGGGACTGGAGTCAACAGTGCTGGCAACTGAGCCAAATCCCAATTTGGAAGTACCGACATTTATTGCTTATATTAACTGTTGTAATTTCATACAATGTCAAATAAATACGTAAATGTCTACGTGTGTGAATTGCCACTAAAATATATTATCTTCGACAGCGAGTCTATTTGCCGAGTTTCAGCTCGATTGGATGTCGGATAGTGGGTTAATCCACTTACAAGATTCCACTTAATTTATTCATTCATTCAAGAAAACGAAAGTGAATTTCAAAAAGCTGTATTTAAAAAATTATAATATTTTGGTCACGAAAAATAAAAATATCAGAAAAAACACAAACTTCTACAAAAACAAAACACAAACCCTCACCGTTTGAGAACTAATAATGATCCTAGCTCAAAATTATGTCAATAGGGAAAAAAACGCTGAAAAATTGCCAGTCTTCAACAATACAATATTTAGGTCTGGAAATGTTTTACGAAAGCGCCAAAGTGTTTTTATTTATTTTGGGAATATTTACTAAATTTTAAAAAGAACGAAAAAAAGTTTATCATGGGAAACGATCGCAAATATACTTAGCCATAAAAAAGTATTTTTTAAAAGTGGTTTCTTATACCAGTTCATAGTAAACTCATGAAAAACAAACTATTTAGTAGTTTACGATTATATTTTTCATGACGTAATTAAAAACTTTATTTTGTTTTAATTTTGATTCTGATCAAGAGAAACGATAGAACAAGCTTCAATGTATCCATATCATATTTTTGTATACTTGCGTGCTATATTTCCGTGGCTTGGCCTATTTCAGCATATCGCTCGCCATACATTCCCATTGGTAGAGTATGGCGAGCGATATTATGAAACAGGCTAAGCCATGATGCGTGTAACGAAATGTGTCGCCTACCTGATTGTCGCAAAGCAAATAGATATTGAATAGTAAAAACAACAACGCATAAATCATTTGTCTTCGGGTAAAATTAGACTACAGTCTGCAGGGAACAGAGAATTTAGAAGTGAAGCCAAATTACGAAAAACCTTTCGACTCCTAGGCCCCAGACAGCCAATGAAATTGATTATCGACCCCATAAAAAATTCTGTATTTTACAATTTTTTTAAAATTTTTAAAACATATAACCAAGAAGAAAATGATAACCCTCAAGGCCTATGGCATCTATGGGGATGCTACATGGAGGGGGTTTTATAACAACTTTTACATCAATGAAATTGCCATTGGGATGTGAGTAGACATTAACACTCCAATTCTTTTTTTTTGTTATTAGTTTTTGGGGTATTATGCCGTGTTGCGCTAACTCCTTCTTTAGCCAACGTTTCGGACAGCATTGCAGTGTCCATCATCAGGGCAGATGTCTTATTTGAGGTTGTGTTAAAATGTGAGCTTAAGTATGAGGTTGTGATACCGTGTTGCCAGCTCCAACCCTCTGAGCTAACATTAACGTATCATTTTTTTTATTTAAAGTGGTTTTCTTCGTTTAGCTCTGGTGTATCCGTCAATTACCGGATACCAAGAACTATTAAGCTTAGCTCCATCGTCTCTATTAATGTTTACGGGATTTTTATGAATTTCAATGGCCTCCGTAATCAGCCGTGCTCTATAAGTTTTCGGTCTCCCCAGGATTTCAGGAACAAATCCAAAGTAATGCCCGGTGTCAATCAAATGCTCGGCAATTGCCGATTTGTCAGGGTGGCCGAGTTTACAAGCTCTGAAGTGTTCCGAACACTTCAGTGTTCACTGTTCGGAACACTTCAGAGCTTGTAATATAATAATAACATCAATAAAATCATCTGCTGAAAAATCAAAAACTGGCACTCTGAAGGTACGAATAAAGTCTGATTGCATTTTCATTTGCCGAGCTTTCAATATTCTTCTCAACGCCAACTTTCTTACGTATTTTCGGTTGTCGTTTAACATGGCTAACAATATATTTTCGTGATGCCCAAAAAAGCCATTACGCTGGATTACTGGATCAATAATATCTTTTAAATCACTGGGCAAATATCGTGAGCACTATTGTTTCGTGTAAATGCCTTGCACCGGAAAGACATAATGGTTTGGTCTTAATTTTGAACCACATAGGTGCGTAAACTGTTAATACAAATGTCGTTAAAGTTACCATATTTTTTTATGGTTTTAGGGTACAAATGTAAAGCCGAAGAATCCGATTCGCAGTAGTGAGTCACCTGGATTGTACAATTTTACCGGGATTTGTTTTTGATAAATTTTCATTGCAGAATCCGGAGTCAATAGTTTTACACATTTTCAGTAGATACAGCTGATCTGTTCTTAAATCCTGTGTATTTGTAATGAACATTGAATGATTTTAAATTTTACGACATGAAGTTGTTCACACTTATTTAAAGATTTACCAATAATTCCAGTGAAACTTTGCGGTCCAGTCGTGGTTCCGTCGATGTTTTTACACATCTTTACACATCTTCGGATCTACCGGATCTGCCCTGATGATGGACACTGCAACGCTGTCCGAAACGTCGGCTAAAGAAGGAGTTAGCGCAACACGGCATAACACCCCAAAAACAAACAACAAAAACGTGTTCTTCAGTTATTATTTTTCGCCGGTTGTCCTCCATGCTTAAAGTTTTGTCCTTCCGTCCGTCGAAGTATAAACCAAATTGATTGGAATCGATTACTAACGGCTTACTAGTAAGGGCAGTTCTTTTCTTCATTCGAGCTCGACGAATTTTACTCCTATCCACAACGCGAGATGTATCGTTCTGTGAAATTAAGCCAACATCTTGTAATACAGCGGAAACAATTGCAGCTCCTGCTCGATCTGAAATACAATATCTGTATAATGTTCTGGCCACAACAGGGAAGTCTTTCACCTCATGGTGAGAATTATTTGGTTGTGCTTCACTTTGCATTATTTCTTGAGTAATTGAAGACGAAGCACATTTTTTTGAGAGTCTAAAGTTTAAACTACAAGAAGGAATAGCGTCAGTACCCCGATCTACTAGATAATGTCTAGCGGATCGGAAACTTCGCCAAGATGATACGCGATACACTTCACTCTGTTTGATACGCGTTTGGGGTAGAAGGATTCGTTGCTGTGTGGGAATAGTTTAACTGTTCCTACAGTCCTACTTTATAATTATACTATAAAATAATAATGTAATTATATCATTGGTAATAAATAAACACTCAATTTTTTTTTACATAAGCATTTCTAAGAATCGGGAGAACATTATTGGTGTTTTCAGTGTTTTTATCAAAAATTCAAAGTGGTGGCGATGTCGTAATTATAAATAAATACTTTTTATATGTTTTATTTAAGATAAGTATATAACGGAGCACCAATCCCGCGTATGTCGAATTCTATATTACGAAAAAAAAAATCTCCATACTAGACCGCTCCACCTTACTATACATAACCACGTAAACACCTCAGCACAGGTTCTCCTAGTGAGGTGTTCACGAAACATACAATATTATTCACATACAGTATCACCTTCTCAAACCTACCTTACACACAACATATTATAGTTATAAGTTTGAAATGTATCATATATAAATATAAATAATTATGTGAAACTGTAAATTATATATAGAAATAAAAAAAATAAAAAAAAATAAAAAATAAATGTCTGTAATGTGTCTCTGAAGTTTTTTTTTATAGTGAATACCTCACAAGAGTCCCAACTGCTCCCGTCTGGAGCCAGTGAGACTATGGCATCCCCAATTGTGGGATGTTGTGAGGCTGAAGGTAAGTGGGGAAGGGAAAGAGGAAGGTGGGGAAGTACCTGGCTATTCAGATCTAGTCACTAAACACGGCTAAAGCCATTTGGAGCAACGTTTCAATTCTGAATGGTGGTCTTACACCAGGGCGATACTGGTAGTATCTTCCACTCTGGAACGTGCCGCAAATATACTCTATATTATTTTAATCAATTAATTGTGAAATAATACAAATTAATCAAATAAAATTTATTTGCGCACGCCGGGTTCGAACCCGCGACCTTCGGAATGGCAGTCCAATGCGTTACCACTGGACTATGCCGGCCGTGATGTAGTGTCTGTTCTCAGGGTGGGTTTTTTCATTTCAGCCTGATAACTAATCTAATTCCCACTTTTTCAGCATGATAACTAATCTAATTCCCACATTTTCGTACTCTGAACTGTTCATATATTTTTTCATGTGGCAACACACACACAACAAATGTCACAAATGGCACGTCGTGTCATATAATTAATTATGGGTTCATCGTCAGAACTTGACGAACTGTCACTTGTCGCGAACATAATGATGATAATGATAATATAATAGCAAATACCGTATCTAATAACCTCTTATCTCTGAACTGCTCTGAACTGTCACAGTGACATTAGACAACGGCGGCCATTTTGGTTACCTTTACTTTAGCAGTTTACAGTACCATTGCTGGCCTGTAAGATTTTAGGTAAAAGTAAACGGTAAATGTCAAATGAAAAAACTCATTTCTATGACTTTTACTGTTTACTTTTACAATTAGCATTGCATTTAGCATTCTCGGTAAATGAAAAAACCCACCCTAAGTGTCTAATGTGTCTTATAAATACGGTATTTTATTCACAACAAATAATGAACCAATAGCGCCTCGAAGATGTTCACAGAGGGAAGGGTACATGGGTTAGGTGCTTTGATGAACCACAAAGTAGCCGGGACGAGTCAGCGCTACCGGACATCGGAAAACACTCTCGTCCTGGCTATCGCTCAGTGGCAGGGCGCACACCTACACCATCGATGAAGAATTCCTCTCAAGCAACAGTATTACAAGTGTTAAATCTGTTTTATTGTACATGAATTTTATATTACACGAATAAAAATGAGTCATGCTAATTTATTGTTATATCTGCCTTACTTTGCAGATTTAAGTGTTGGGAACTCTTTGTTAAAAAGTAAAAGTTTCTACTTATAATTATGTTTATTTACTTTACAAATAATAAGTCTGGATTTAGCTACACTGTTCATTACCCGAGGGTTGGTAATTCTCTGGTTCGAGAAGCTTGTTCTCTGTCAATCTCATCTCACAAGTAATTGTTACACTCTAGCGACATCTGTCGGACTCTGGAGTAAGCTTTATGACTAGCGCCATCTATCGCTTAAATACTCAACTTTATTACCATATATCACATCTGATAGTATTATTACGCTAGCGTCTGGACGATCTAGGCCCTCTGGTTGGTCGAATTCAAATCGTATGTTTCGGGTAAATCCCGAATAGGGGGTCTGCAGGCAAAATTCGACCACCCTGATCAAACTCAGATTCACTTTTTCCATTTAGAGCTCCGAGATGTTCTTTAGTTCTCACTTCAAAGTTTGTATTGGTTCTACATCTGTAAAAGAAATTACAATCATCCCAATTGAGTTTACAAACTCCCGATTTTTTTATGATTTGTTTGAAATCTTTATTATTAAAAATATATATTTCTTCATTTTGTTAGTAGTGTAGAACGCCGGTTGAATAGTACCAGGAATGTTTTTATTTATAATTTTGGAAATATCGTTATCCACAAATAGAATTCTACGCCATTGTTTATTTCTATCTTTAGAAATAGGGTACCTAAATATACCATTTGAAGAGATATAATTACGTATAATTTTTTTTATTTAGTATTTCAACTATCAATTTATTAGAATAACCGTTATTAAATGCTATTTGTTTTATGAATATATTGTTTTATGGTTAAATGCTATTTGTGTTTTCAGGTCTTAAAATACTTCACACAGATGTAAATTATATTTTTAGAAATTAGAAAACATGTAAATATAAAAGCAGATATAATTAACAAATTTTTTTTTTTAATAAAATGTCTTTTAAATAATTTCCCACTCAACTGGTCTTTTCCGTCTAACGATATTGTAATTCCTAATTCTGATAATCCCCGCCCACTCTAACCCTTCCCCCCTCCTACCACTTCTTCTTTCCAATTGTAATCTATATTAAATTTTTGACTTCGGAGTATACTTACTACTGATGAGGTAAACTTCGTTCATGAAACATGAAGTGGTTGTATATAATAATGTGATGAAAACAAAGTTATTTGTGTTTTAATGAAATAAAGTTTAATAAGATTACATTATTTAATCTATTTCTGTTGTATATCAATGCATATGTAGGCAATAAAATGAAAACATTATATTTATTTATTTATTGGACAATTTGTTTAGCGCCGCTTTTGTGAGATATCACCTCAGGGGCGCTATATTGTAATAATCTATTTACAATATATACTCACCCTCTGTCTGTGAAAGACCTTACATGTACCTATTAAATGTAACTGTTGTTAGTATCACTTAAACTGGGGGAAACCCAACCAAGTGCCGCAGGGCCTAGCAGCAAAAACCCGCGGAGCGGGTTTTTAACTGCTAGTTTATTAAGAATCTCTTAAAATAATTGGTAATCCGATTAAAAAATGGGATTGCAGACCGTATCCTGATAAACTTTTATTAAATTCATAACAAACACGTGTTCATTCACCTGCATTTGTCTTGATAATATATTGCCGAATTGCGAAAATATCCGCATTTTATGCGACATTGTGATAATATATTCGTAGTTTACTAAAACCTTATATGTAAACCTATCAATTCATTCGTTAAGGGCCTGCAATCCCGTTTCTAACCGGATTACGTATAATTTGAAGAGATTCTTAATAAATTAGAAATAATCGTTTTTCTCCGTGTACGTATGCTATAAATGAGTAAGTATTGCACTGACCTCTCGGTACAGCTGAAATAAACTAACATTATTATCATGATTTTCCAATTTTATGTCCGGGTTAAATCTTCCCCACAGGAAAAACTAAACCATTCCACACACTTTTCCACAAATGATCATCTAGTCAATTCACATTATGTAAGTGCATTATATAAGTATAATAAATACAAAACAATACAAGAACAACACGTCAACCAACCAGTGATCAAATGGGAAAGTAATTCACCGACTCCGGATATTTTCATATCAGAGGGTTCTGATATGAAAAACTCGGTAGAACTCCTAACTGGACCTATAAATCCTACTGATCCCTCAATATAAATATTTAAAAAAAATCTTTCGTAATCATGTAGTTAAAATGACTGATTTTTTCATTTTAATCTATAAATTCTTTGACAGATCTAATGCGCCTAAATTTTGAATGAGAGAGCTAGGTATAATGCCAGTAGCCGAAATAACAAATGGCAATATTTATAGTCTGAGAATGCCAAATTCTTTTAATCCCATTTTAATCAATATTAAAATTTCTCCTTTTGATCTGGAAAAATCTGTGTGTTGCATTTGTTTACACCTGGATTGCAGCAAAAGCAAATAGGTATTGACTTATAATACAATTAAAAAATCATAAATGATTTGTCTTCAAGTAAACATAGACTATAGTCTGTAGCGTAGCGCTGAACAGATAACCTAGAAGTGTGATCTATACCGACTTGAAAGCAAAACAGATTTACGGCCAATTTACGAAAGACCTTTTGACTCCTAGGCCCAACACAGGCCATCAGATCCAGAAACAAATTGAATGTTAGATTTTTTTACTTCTTTTGACAGTAGTAGAGAGGTAATGCAATAATCTAATACAATAACTAGCAATCCGAAGGTCGCGGTTTCAAATCCCGGCGTGGTCAGTAAATTTTATTTGACGAATTTTATATTTTCTTTGTGGAACGTCCCAGAGTGGAAGATTCACTCTGTATCGCCCTGGGGTAAGACCAACTTACAGAATTAAAACATTGCTTTAAATGGCTTTAGCCGTGTTTTGTAACCAGATCTCAATAGCCAGGTTCAAACAGCCCACCTTCCACTGTACTGCTCTGTATCGGCAGCTCAAAGTAAGCTATAGATCGTATTAGCGTATTTTTGTTCTTCGTTCTAGCATCCGTAAGTCAAAGAAAATGATTTCTCTCAAGGCCTATGTCATCTATTATTGTTTTGCGCAGTGTCGATATCGTAACCAATGAGCTAATAGAAAAAACAGATAATTTAAAAGTGTGATACATACCGACTTGAAAGGAAACCGATGTTGCTAACGCATGGAAAAAATTACCTTAATTTGGGCACAAAAACACGCCCACAAGACACTATCGGTTTAATACTTCAGTGGCAGTTAATTGTTTTATGCTTGCTATATAAATCGGGAAAGATCAAATTTCAACAAAAATTATCAAACACATTCAAAAATTTATAGCCCCACCTCTTAAACACATTATCAACTTAAGCTTTAAAACCGGAATATTCCCTAACTCTTTAAAACAGGCCACAATAATCCCTATCTTCAAAACAGGTGATAAATTATCTGTTAATAATTATCGACCGATATCATTACTCAGCACAATTTCTAAAATTATAGAAAAGGCGGTGAAAAATAGACTCTGTAAGTTCCTTGAAAATAATAAAATATTATCAGATAACCAATATGGCTTCCGCAAAGGGAGGAATACTTCTGATGCAATAGCTGCTCTCACAAAAATTGTTTCCCAAAATCTTGACAAAGGTCGCAAACCACTTGCTGTTTTCCTTGACCTCGCAAAAGCATTTGATACGGTTTCCCATCCTTTACTACTTAAAAAACTTCAACAGATCGGCATTACAGGGATAGCCTTCACATGGTTTAAAAACTACTTAACAAATCGTACACAACAAACCCTTATCCACTCTGACAAAATATATATGAGCAAAAAATTATCCATGTCCTATGGGGTCCCTCAAGGTAGTGTACTAGGGCCAATTCTATTTCTCATATATATCAACACACTATGCACTATGAATATTGGAGGCAAGATAATTTCTTTTGCCGATGATACAGTCTTAATATTTGAAGATGAAACATGGCAATCAGTTACAAACAAAACTAATATTGGCCTAACAAAAGTTAAGCATTGGCTAGACACAAACCTCCTTACACTTAATATCGACAAAACACAATACATGACGTTTTCCATACCCAAACATAGCTTTCCCAATAACTGCCCCAAACCTACCATCCACTCGTGCTCACTCAACATACAGACTCCTGAAACCTCACCCAATATTCAATGCACGTGCTCAACTCTTAAATCTTCAAAGGAAGTTAAATACTTGGGAATAATAATCGATGACCAACTACGCTGGGAAACCCATATAAAAGAAACAACAAAAAGACTTCGTAAACTCTCCCACATATTCTGCTGTCTTAGATCCATCTTAGACCTAACGACTCTAAAAAGCGTATATTTTGCCCTTTTTCAATCGATAGCAGCATATGGTATTCTGGGATGGGGTGGCTGTGCAGAATCCGTCATTAATCCAATAATTACAGTACAAAAACTAGTTCTCAGAATTATATTTAAATGTCATCCTACCTATCCCTCCAAAATACTATTTACCAAAATTAGGGTCTTAGACATTCGCCAGCTATTCATTAAGACAAGCTTATGCTACATACGAAAAAATGACTTGCTAGTGGCTCCTCAACACCAAGTAAACACCCGCTTTTCATCAAATCTGGGATGCGTGGTCCCAAAAACTAGAACCACATTCGCTCAACGACAATTCTGGTACATCGCCCCTAAAATATACAACGCGTTGGACAGGGACATAAAATCAACTAATACTATATCCCTTTTTATTATACGTGTCCAAAACTGGATATTTGAAAGGGGACGAGCCTTTTTTAAAGAATACATGAGTTCCTAACTTTTAAACCATTATAATAAAATTAACCATGTATCTATATATGTATGTATATATGTGAATACACATTACGTTTGTGTGTGTTCATATATAGATGTATATGAATGTATTTATATATGCATTTATGTGTGTCTGTGTATGTATGTATATGTGTGCATGTCTGTGTATATGCATGTATGCATATATATGCATAGATTGTATGTATGTATATATATATATATGTATATGTGTATATATGTGTATGTATGTGTATATATATGTATATATATATGTATATATATATTTATAAAAAACATATATTTTGAATTTATAGAATTACCTATGACTACCACAACACGGGCATAAGCCTAGTGTGGGAGTTATGAAGTATACAAAAATTGTAATACATAAAATTTACTGAATAATAAAAAAAAAAAAAAAAAAAAATAATGTGGACAAAATTCTGTATCGGCAGCTCATAATAAGCAATGTTTCGTCTTAGCGTGTTTTTATTCTTCGGTCTCGTATCGGTAAGTAAAATATTATACTTTTTTCAACTGACTCTCTCAAGTCCCATCAAAAACTTTAATGATGATAAATTATTGATGCACGCCTTATTCAGGTCCTGATTTCCTGATATTCTCCTATTTTCACTCAATGCCACCCTCTTCATTATCAGTAATCAATGATTATATTTATACAATCGGTTTGAAATACCTCACCGGAACACATAAATAAATAAACTACTATATTATTTGTCCTTTCCTCCTTAATAAATTCCACTAATATCTCGTCGATTAAGGCAGATGATGTTTATTTGTAGGTGCTGGTGAGCGGTCATTCAGGGTCGAAATCATCTCAGTGTAAAAGCTGTCCCCCTTCCGCATGTGAAGATTTGGATGTACCGTGAGTAAAATAAATTTAAAAAACATATGCCAAGGGCCAAAGGTACCTATAATCATGATTAATTTTGGGATATTCAGACTTGCTTTGTGTCCTCCTCGTTTAGCGAACATTTCAGTCAGCCCTGCGGTGCAGATCAGGGAAGATAAGTCTTCAGAAATCTTTTGTCATTTTCAGAACCCTAATTCAAAATCTGTGGAAGTTCGCGCAAGGCACCACCCCTGCTGGAGATGAATACAAGGCAGAGATCATCAGGTTGGCTATAGAAGCCAGGTGTAGACCACCAAAAGAACAGAGGAGGATCTATGGACTGTTGCTCGCTCTGTCTCTGTGGGCTGCAGACAGATACACTGGACTTCCAAGCCCCGACTCTCCCTCCTGCGTTTACAAAGGGGTATTACTTCATTTATTTATTGCTTGATATATTTACAGAGTGTTTACCAATATTACAACAATGAAATTGCCATTGGGCTGTGAGTAAACATTAACAATCCTAGAAATGTTCACAAAATATAACAAAAATTCGTTATAACAAAAAACGACGAAGGGTATCAGTGAAGAACGGTTACATTTGAGATCTGAGAGGTTGTCTTGAATTTGTCATAATTCCTTCTCACCAACGATATTTTTCTGCACGGAAAAAATGAGTATTGCTGATTTATTAAAATCCGGTTAGAAACGGGATTGCAGGACGTTTTCTATTAAACTTTTAGCATATTCCTAATTTACCGGAACACATGTTCATACACCTGCCTTCGTCCTGATAATATACAATGATGAAATGCAAAAATATTTGAATTTTTGTGAACAAGTTTTCCGCCATTGTGATAAAACATTCGTGTTTTACTAAAAGTTCATTAGGAAACCATTATCAATTTTCAATTCTCTCGTTAAAGGCCTGCAGTCCTGCTTTTAACCGGAATAAGATTAATTTGAAGAGATTGTTAATAAATTTTGCAATATTTTATATCAGTTAGTTTTCTCCGTGTGGATTTAAAATTTTTTTTAATTATTTACAGCTCGTGGACAGTAACTTTGAGTGGTTGCCGCAAGGACCAAGAGGAGGCACTCGATAGATTCTATAAGCTTTGCATCCTTGCAACGAACTATTCCATTCGTGTAGGATTGATGGCCGCAGAGTGTCCAATCGAAGACCTTAAGGTACTTAACCTTACCACTTTCCTATAAACTAACCTGAAATACATCTAGCAGGATTCCATTTGACTGCCAGAAGTATTATCTTATCCATTCTGGAAGAACTGGGCATCCAAAATATCCTAAAATGCTTTGGTTTAATACGTTTCGTTGCTCATGCATTATTGATAAAATTACTATTATTTTAGCTATCTAATTCAATTATTTGACTGGGTATCAGCGTTTCAACCTTAACACATGGTTGTGTAACCTACGACGTTGAATCATAGTCGCACCATCACTCGAAGATAAATTACAAAATTATTGCAAAGACTGCTAACTTAACTTCTTGATTGTGGCTAAATTATGTTCACAACCGTGGGTACATATCAAAACTAATCCTGTTTTATTTTTTATTAAGGGAATTACGTCCGATCTACAAAATGAGCAAAACGAAATTTTAATAAAAATGTCAATTACAAGTGAAGGTGTATGAAAGCAAAAAACAATTCCGTGAAACAACCCGTCCTTTGACTTATTAAAAAATAATCAAGGTCTTGATTGAGTTGACCAGTGAACACAATCCAGTGGGTAATAGTATCTATAATTAGTTGAGTGTTGATTGAGGAAGAAAGAGCAGGTCATTATTTCTGAGTCTACGTAAGGAATATTGAAAGGGGTGATTTGTAGTAAAGTAGGTGGATCAATAATACAATTTATGATTTTGAAGAAACGAATTAGAGCAAATTTGTTCCTTCGGTCTTTGAAAGGAGAAAACTTTAGAGTTTGTTCAATCTCATCATACATCATCATACCGATCGTCGCGTGTTCGATTCCTCTGCTGGCTAAGTCCTCCATCACAACACAAGCAACATTTTCGGCTTTCTGTGGTGTTAGTAGGAGTTTTCAAACATTGTTGGGTTATTCGTAACCCGGGAATGTTTGTCTTCAAAATCATACGTATTATGAGCGGTTTGCTTATTTCCCTAATATTTTCGTAGTCATTTCTTTGTTCGTTCCTATACCAATCACCCGATTTCACTGTAAATATCATTTTTTGTTCTTATTAGCGCCAGAAGTGTTTACAAAGTGGTTTGAAACAAATACTTATAACAATACAATAACAAAATACCCACCTTAAAAATTAACCCACTTGTCAGGTACTCCCGACTTCATAACCTTAAAACATTATCCCAAATAGTACTTAATAAATAATAACATTTAGGAAGACGACACTCAAATCGTGACCTGTGAGCTGGGTGATTCCATCCAGAACATTCTGGACCGTCCCGACTCTGAACTTCCTCCTTCCTTGAAGCCTCTCATTGTGAACCTCAGCCGGTCTTCGTGTCCCGATGATATCTTCTTGGCCAATTCGGCCGCTCTGGTTCCATGACGAAGCTGAGCATAGACATGTTCGCCAAACTTTTGAAGTCTAACGAACTTATTAAGGTAACAAACGATTTTACTCTTAAAGCTACCATTGCAACATTTTCAAATATTATAATCAGTTATATAGGGTAACCTAGTATTTTACTCTTAAAACTACATATTTTAATAATATAATAAAGTAATTACACGAGGTAAAGGTAATCTACTATTGTATTCTTAAAACTGGTATTGTAACATTATTTCAATTTTTAGTTTTAATAATGAAGTAATTTTATGAGCTAACCCCATTGATGTATTATACGTCTATGGCTAACCCACTATTTTAACTTCTATTGTAGCAATTTTAAATTTTTAATGAGGTTACAAGGTAACCTAATATTCTACTCTGAATCTACTATTGTAGCATTTTAACCGTTCAATGAATTAATATAATCTACTGTTTTACTCTTAAAACTACAATTGTGACAAATTTTCAATTTTTAGTTTTGATAGTGAAGTAGTTAAACGAGGAAACCAACTATTTTAATTTTAAACTACTATTGTAACTTTTTTAATGTTTTTTTTTTTATTAATTTTATTTAGTAATTTGTACATTTAAGTTTACACATTACTAATTAATTTGTTACATATAAATATACTATGTTTTTTCTTGCTTGATGTGGCTCCTACACAACATCTTTAGGTTTTCCGGTAGCGCATTATAGTATTTCATCCATAGACTAAATATAACATCCCTTTATATAGTATACTATTGTGAGTAATCGCCTTGTCCTTTTTTGGTAGCCTGATTTCATTGCACGTACTTGTTTTATGTTTGTGTATGTCCTTGTTGTATACAATTTAATTTGAAAAATATTTGGGTAGCAGGTTGTTTACTATTTTGTATACAAATATCATCGTGTTCAAGGTCAATATCTGTTTCACCGTTAGCCAATTTAGTTCCTTTAACATTTTATTTAATTTTATATAGTGAAATAGTTACACAATAAACGAGGTAACCTATTTTAATGTTAGAAATCCAGGACCAGAATCTCGTAAATGTTTACTGTACCCAGTGGCGTATCTTTTTAATTCACAAGATGGCGTGGCTCGATCTACGAGTTCCATTCTCTTTTTTATTTGCTCTTTGCTATCTCCCTTGTATATATTATATATATTTGTTATATTTCAGGTTGTAAGATTGAAGGCGTGCCTTGCTAAGATTCCTCAGAAGTGTTGCGCTACGAGACGCAAGGAATTGACAGTTGGCACTGGAAAACTGGCCGATGTAATCGAGTTATTTTAAATGATAAAAATTGCATCTGTGTCTTTTTACCCAATTTCTACCGATTTATAACGAGTTTCTCGTTAACTCTTTAAGTTTTTAAACACTTAATATTCTTTATCTTGATGCTCACCACTCTTTAAAACACAATTCTTTTCAATGAAAGAGAAAAATTTAAAAAAAATAAAAAGCGGTGAAAAGTAATTTTACGAATGATTTTACTTGTCGTAAATGATTATACTCTGTAAGCTGGTTAATTATTTAATAAATAAAAATGTTTTTCATTGATTTTATGTTTACTTTTTTATCTCTGTTTTTAGCTAAAGCGATAATAAAATAGCGACAAATATGTTGAAATAACTGTTACGTAAATGTTGTACCGTTATCACTTACAATTAATTCTGGTAAAAACAAAACATGGGTCCAACATCATTGAAACTGAATTGACTTTGGCTACCTCTACACAATCAATCCAGTTGACGGCCTCTGTGTTTGATGGGTAAGGCTCTCGACTAGCAATCCGAAGGTCGCGGGTTCAAATCCGGCGTGCGCAAGTACATTTTTCACGTTCCAGGGTGGAAGATACTCTCATTATCGCCCCGATGTAAGATCACCATTCAGAATTGAAACTTGCTTAAAATGACTTTAGCCGTGTTTGGTGACCAAAACTGCCAGGTACTAACCACCTTCCTCTTTCTCAACTCCTTCGCCTCCCCGCTGTCTTAAGCCTTACAACATACCCCAATTGTGGATTTCATAGTCTCACTGGCTCCGGACGGTTGGGAGCAATGCGATTTTCATTTTTTTTATTAAAGTTGAAACTACTAAAATTAAAAGCCTTTTTTTCAAATGTTTCTAGCTTTCACCCTACATTTCGAATCATGGAGAGAGGGAAAGTGAAATGACATATTAATTTTGTATTGGCATGTGGAAAATTGGAGTCGAATTCAGTTTAGATAAGATAAGATGTTGAATTGAGAGGAGGGTATTTTAGTTAAGGCTTGCTAGAAGAGAAGATATTTGTTTAAAGAGGGACAACCATAAAAACATGTGATAAAGTTCCCACTTCTAGACCACAGAATGTACAATCCGAGTCAACCACATGAATTTTAAAAAGGCGAGAAGGAATGGAACAATCCAATCCTCATTCAAATAAGTGATGCAATTTATTTTTTTGTGAAATGTGGGAATTGTTTAAACCAAAGTTTTGATGGGATAGTCCTTTGTATTGAGGCATAACATTTTTGTTTCAACATGTTCGAATATTGCAGATAAGAAATAATGCAAGAAGAGAGAAAAGTCTTAATAAACTACTTTGTCAATGGATGCTTTGCTCGTTTAAAAGAAAAAACTTATTTTACAGATATAATAAAATTAAAACATTTTTAATAAATTAACCATAGTATCTAAAACAATAAAAATTATGCATACATAGAGAGGATATCCGAAAGACATACGTAACATAAAATATTACACACCTACTCTAAAAATATATATGCAGTTAGAAATTGTTTGTATTGGAGATGATAGTCTAATACCAATATTCATATTTCATATCGGAATGTAATATATTTAAGCAATTAGTCCAGCGTTCTTTGCCCATATTTGTTCAAATACTTAGGTATGATTTGTCCTTCATTAGACGTAAGACTAGCATTGTAAATGTGGTTCGGTCTATTTATGTATATAGGGCTATTCATATGTTGAAATATAATCTTATATCATAGAATTGATCTTACTGAGAGATTAAAGAATAGAACCAGACAATTCTGTGGTCACTTTTTTGTTTGAGTCTAATGTGTCTGTAGTGTTATAAGTGTACTCTGTAATTTCTGTAATGTGTCTCTGTAGTGTCGTAGTCTATAATGTGTGTTCTGTTAGTGTGTAATGTGTCTGTAGTGTTATAGTGTAGTCTGTGATGTGTCCCTGTAGTGTTGTAGTCTTTAATGTGTCTGTTCTGTTAGTGTCTTATAAGTACGGTATTTTAATTCACAACAAACAATACCAACTAGCTTCGAACACTATAATTTTCCTTCTTCCCGCTCGGTGAAACGACTATATTACTATGAACGCTTCTCGTTTCTCTTACCTCCTGGCGACATCGGTTGCGATCTCGTGTCCGCGGCAAGCATGACGTCATATGCGAGCGACGAGCGACTGCTTACCGCGAAAATGCTCGCCCGTAAGTGGGCTGCTTTTACCCTCATTCTTGATTAACAAACAAGCGAGAAAAGTTGCAGAATACGACGTACTGTCAATAGGTTGTCCTTCATACTCTTATGTGTTTCTGCGTTTGCTGTCTCACTTTATGTTATTCGAAAAGCATTATGGATAATTGTATTTATTAAAATGATATGCTATTTTTAAGTGAATGGAAAGAGACTCCAGATTTGGTTTTTATATAATCTCATCTACAAAGAAAACAACAAAAGCTGAAGAAATAAGCAACAAGATCCAAAAAGATATAAAATTAGACCAACTAAAAAGAGGAATAAATGGTTTACGGAAAACTCTAACTGAAGAAACAAAAAACCTTTTCTATAACTTGGAAGTTAAAGAAAGTACAAAAAGGGCAAATTCTCACTGATTGGTTTACGGATAATATTGTATATAAAGAGATTTTTTCTTTATAAAAGCATAATATGTTGTAAATTGTAAAAAATAAAAGTATAATAAATTGTAGGTACTTGCTTAAAAAGTTTACAAGCTTATTTAACATTTTTCTCATTGACGAGATTTATGTTGGGTTGTAGGGTGTTCCTCTCATTGTCCGCGCTCGAACTACTACAGAATGTCTTACTATTACATATCTACCCATTGACCATATCTACCTATAAATGTAAATGTAGTTAGTATCACTTAAACTGGGCGAAGCCCTAGTAAGTGCCGCCCGCAGGGCGTAGCAGCAAAAAACCAGCGGAGATGAGGAATTTTAACTCCTAGTTATTATTATTACAATTTGTCTCTTTGATCTTGAAAAATCTGTCCGTTGAACTTTTTAACATCTGGATTGCCGCAAAAGCAAATAGATATTGATTTATAATAAACATAATAATTCAAAAATGATCTGTCTTCGAGGAATGGATGTTGCATTTTTTACATCTGGATTGCCTCAAAAGCAAATAGGTATTGATTTATAATACAAATAAAAAAATCATAAATGATTTGTCTACGAGTAAACATAGACTGTAGTCTGTAGCGTAGCGCTGAACAGATAACCTAGAAGTGTGATCTATACCGACTTGAAAGCAAAACGCAAGATTTACGGCCAATTTACGAAAGACCTTTTGACTCCTAGGCCCAACACAGGCTATCAGCACCAGAAACAAATTCAATGTTAGATTTTTTTACTTCTTTTAACATTGGTCGAGGTGTAAGGCAGTAATCTAATATAATGACTAGCAATCCGAAGGTCGCGGGTTCAAATCCTGGCGTGCGCAAGTAAATTTTATTTTATGAATTCCACAATGTTATCATTTAAAATAATATATGTATAGTATACTTGTGGCACGTTCCAGAGTGGAAGATACACTCAGTATCGCCCTGGTGTAAGGCTAAGGACTCACGGAGCGATTTTTACCCGCGCCCGCTGCGGTGGCGGAATGGAGTTTTATTTCCAAAACTCACGAGACCGCTCTTTTTTGCGGTGACGCAGCCGCCGCGGTCGCGGTTATCGCCCGCAATCTTGGCGGTTGATTATCGCAAGACGGGCGGTTGAAAGACTTGAGTTCCACAACTCGACCGCCAACCGATCGCAGAGCGCGCGGGGGCAACCCGCCGCGGCCGCGGGTCCGCGGCCGCGCCGCCGGTACAAGATGACCGCGGGAGCAGCGGGCCCCGCAAACAATCGCACACGCCGCGGGCGTAAAACGCATCGTGAAATGTGCTTTAATTTTTTACATGAATATCTGCATTCTACAGAGGCTGCGGGCCCGCAACCGCGGCGGGCGCGGGTAAAAATCGCTCCGTGAGTCCTTAGCCTAAGACCACCTTTCAGAATTGAAAAGTTGTTTTAAATGGCTTTAGCAGTGTTTTGTAAGCAGATCTGAATACCCAGGTACTCCCCCAACTTCCTTTTATCCATCTCCTTCCACTCCCCACTAACTTTACCCTAACAACGCACCCCAAGTGGGGGTGCCATAGTCTCACTGGTTGGGACTCTTTCGCGGTATTCATATGAAAATACATTTAAAAAAAATTTAAAACTTCAGTAAGGAAAAAATGACCTTTCTTTGGGTACAAGAATACGCCCAAGAAACTATGTATCGGTATATTTCTCCAGTTTCAGTGTAAATCTGTATGCATGCCATCAGGTCACAGCCAAAGTCACATCAGTCACTGCTCTGTGTCGTGTATTTATTCATATTTAAAATAAAAAAAAATCCATTTATCATTAATTGATAAATGTGTTATTGAAATATATCGGCGAAATGAATTATGGCAGACATCAATATATAATCTACTGTATGAGCCATGAGGTGTACATACATTTTGATTAATAATCATTTTAAAACGCAACTCCTCTCCAAATTACACCAATATTTCGTCTTTTGACTTTTGATTGAATTTACTTTCAGAGTTCCTAAACATGAGTTTACTGACTCTAGCATAATTATGTTGGATTATCCATAGATACTTCACTTTACTTTTATCCATAGATATTTTTACTATTATGGATTGGTTTGAATAAGATCTAAAACTATTCTGCCTATGTGTGCAGGTTTTTATTCCTTCCGGAGGATTATCTTTGGTTTTTTAAATTGAAACTTTTCATTTTCGCTATATTTTGCAAGGGTAGTTATTGTGGCTGGAAAGGCCGGCATAAAATTCAGTTGCTTGGGAAACAACGAAGTCCTTTATCAACGGAATGTTGGAGTCATTATGGTTAGTTGAAATTCTACTCCATTTAGGCGTATTTAACGCAAGTCTAATGGCTTTGTTTTGAAAGTTTTGAATTATTTTTATGTGACTTTGAGCAGCGTGCCCCCAAACGGGGCAAGCGTAGGTGAAGCCTGGCCTTATGGTGGTTTTGTATAACAATAATTTGTTGTCCGTTGATAGACGACTTTTTTTGTCCCATCATCGGGTAGAGTGCTGCTAGACATTTATTTGCTGCTTTTATTTTTTTAGTTATATGTTTCTTCCAGGTGAGCTTGGAGTCAAGCGTTACACCTAGGTATTTAATTGAATTTTCCCATCGAACATTTTCCCCAAACAGTCTGTAGGTTAAATTATAGGGAGTTTACATCTTCCGAAAATAATAACAACATTACTTTTACCCACATTTATATGAGACTGGTATCACTGTAAACCTGCGCGCGATACCTCACGCGGCAAATATTTCATTCTCTCTCCGGTGGTATAGCCGCCGGTTTAGCCCTAAATCTCCTCTAATGTACGCGATCTTTTTTGTTCATAAAATTATTGTAACGTGAGTTTTGGTAAAATAAAAACTAAATTGAAAATATTCGAATTCTCATTTTTACACACCGAGAGAAATCGCACAACCTTAGATTCTGCGGATTGGAGAACCACAGAATCATTCAGCCAAGAACCCATTTAAATTGGCGATAATCACCAATCCTCCAAAAGTCTAATGAATATTTCGTCGATGAAAGCAGGTGATATTTATTTGTAGGTGTCATTGAGCAGTCTCTCAGGATTTAATCATCTCCAAGTAAGTGTAGCACGTGCCACAGATGCCCCTGGATACGTACATGTCCCCCTTCTCCGCGTGAAGATATAGATAATAATAATAATAATAATATTTGGCTAATTTATATAGCGCCGTTTTCGTGAGAAATCACCTCAAGGGCGCTGTACAAATATATTTCTTAAATAGTTAATACTAGAACTACTGACTTATCTCTAAGACTTATATCTAGTGACTTACGACTAAGGCCTATAACTACTATCTTAACGACATATATACGAGTATTTACATATTTAGCAACTTACAACTAAAATTAATATTAACAATCTAATCTTACTAACGCCAGAAGAAGAAGGAAGTTCCATTATATTAGGGTGTTTTATTGTTAGCTGGATATATATGTAAATGAATGAAATTAATGAATAAAATCAATCGTCAATCTTAAACGCATTTAGATGATTCATCTGCCAACAATTAAACCGATTGACTTGTTATGTTCCCGCTGATATTGTCCATTGTCCATTGGTAGGCAAGTTAATAGAAAAATTGAATAAACGGAACCGCTAGGTAATGTAACAATTACAGTATAAAAAAAAGAAAAAAAAAGAAATATTTGGATAGAATGACGGATTTATGGAAATGAGTGTCTGAAAAAGTGAGTTTTTAATTCTGTTGGGCTGGTTATACATCTCAATTCCACAGGAAGTTTATTCCAAGCCTTAGGGCCGGATACTCCGAATGCACGATCACCAAACTTAGTGTTCGGATTTCGCTTAGGCTCTTTCAACCTTCCAATTGCAGATGATGTCGCTGATCTAAGACTTGACTGCCTTAGACCAGTATTTTCCGGAATGCATAGCTCAGTAATATACGGTGGCGCCATTTCGTTGATAGCTTTAAACACCATCCAGCATAGCTTGTACTGGATCCTTTCAGGACACTTCAGCCAGTGAAGATTTTGGAGGTGCTCCGAAATGTGCGAAAACTTGGGTACCCTGAGTACCCTGAGTACCTAGGGTACCGTGAGTACAATAAAAAACATAATGATGGTAAAAATGGCCCTCTCACTTAATAGCCTTCCATTTGTATGCATTTCCCACTATTAAACGCATATATATTGCTGAGTTACGTAATACTTGCACAATATTTTTTTATATGGATCATCGATTTGGGCTGCGTTTATCATGGTACTGTCATAATTTGCTGTGTTGGTTCCACAAATTATATCAAGTCGACCTATTGTCAATTGGACATATCTGGAGTGGGATTGCACTTGACTTTGTGCTTTGTGCTTGACTTTTGGGCCCCCATCGGCATTGATCTCCTACTATTGTACAACTAGGGCTATATGTAGGAAGCCTGATAGTTCCTAGAGTAGTTTGCATTGGTCTGTGAGCAGAGCAGTCGTACTTGTAGTCAATATACATACCTTCAATTGTGTTATGTACTGCCTGAGTTACCAGACAATGATCGAGCCACTTGGTTGTATTATGTGCATTGTTTACATGTGTACACGAGTCGGGCGGAAGTATGTTAACATCCACAATGTGTAGGCTATATTCTGAGCAGAATGATGTAAGCTCACTCGAATTCATATCGGCATTAAAGTCGCCCAGAATTAGACAACTAGGCTTTTCCTCGATTATCGTGTGCAGTTTAGATACAAAAGACACGAAATTGAAGCCTGAAAAAGGATATTTATTTATATATTTGTACATAACATTTATTTTAACATCTATTCAAAATTAAGCCTTTTTGTAAAAATAAGTACCTATTCAAAAAAAAAACGGTGTTGAAAAGATAGAGAAAAATTAAAGCTAAATAATTAAAAATGTGATAAGCTAAAGCAAAAGTTCAAAATATTTCTTTATGGAATTTCTATATGAATATCAATTTGGTTTGTGTAAATTCATAATATGTATAAAACTAAAATTTTGTGAGACATGGTGTCTAACCTAAAATGATTTAACAAAATTAACAGTTTGTGAAAGAAAAATACTTCGAAACATCTTTGAGCCTTCGCCAGAAAATGTACATACCGAGAAAAATAAGTACATACCGAGAAAAATAAGGATGATATTAAATTATGATCAAGTGAAAGCGACCCAGAGGCAGGCTGAGGAAATGGATAGACTGTATCGTAGAGGATTAAGCAGAGAACGGGAAAGACTGAAGGACGTTGTTTCCAACATTTCGAACGATCAATCTCAGGGTCCGAACAGCCAAGTGATTTGTTCAGTAAAGTTCAATTCGCCTGTTTCCAAACATCTTTACTGTTGATTATCTTAAGTGGCTCCGCCCACTTTCATAGATAATAAAATGACATCAAAGTAAAACTTTCAATGCTAAAATACTATTGACGAATCAATTATTGTATTTATTATTAATGCATATATTTTTTTTAAATACTGTAAAACGTAAAGCGATTTTTTTATAATTTTCTAAGCAAGCATGTGAGATATGTTAAAAAAAATGTGTTAGCTTGACTTTAATGCCACTGTGCCTTGGCGTTGCGAATATTTTTCACTCTGTCGACACTTTTTATAACACTTATTTACTGCGGAAAGCTTAATCCAGTATTTTGGCTTCCTTTAATTTGTATGTCTTAAGTTAATCGCTCAGTTGTCACCTTTCCGTTGGAAAGAGCATAGTTGAGCAGTGTTGAGCCAAAATTTCGGCTCAACAGTTGATCAGTAGGATTGGGAACAACGGCCGTGAGAATTGAAAATTAAAAGGGAAAGCGAAGGACCGCTGCCAGTGGAGTACATTTATTAAGGATGTTAAAAGATGTAGCACCGTGGGTGGTAATGAATGTGTAAGTTTCCGGAGACTAAGCTTGGTAACGTAAAGTGCTATACTGAGTACGGGAATGATGACAAGAAAAAGGCTGGAAAGGAAAAATGGCGTAATACACAAAACTTAAGACCACCCCTCAATCGAGTCAATCTTAATAGTTGACATACCTCTACATTGGTATTTTTAAAGTAAAACGTGTGTTACTATTAAGGCCAAGGTCAAATGTCTTCGCGTTTGGAGTTACACTGTCTTGAAATTTGAAGGCTTAATGTCAAACAACGTTATTTACAAAAAACAGACACAAATACTGTTACGTAATACAAGTTACCCTATAAAAAGGATGCACACTAGCCCCAATTCCCCCTCACTAGTTGCGACACACGCGACCAGATGGTCGAAATACGTGATCGACTTGGACCACCCACACTGCTCGCGGTCAACACGGGCGGCCCTAAGCGCGCTTCGGCAGTGCAAATCCGACCTTGGTCTTAGCAACACGGTCGCTCACGATGGCGAAAACCCCTCGCGGGCATGGCTTGCATGATTACGCAATAACGGACGCGATCTCGTTCCAGTTTAACTAGATACATTTCGCCATCAAACTAGCAGTCATGTTTATTATCTCGGTTCGAACTAAACTCAATGGAGTCCCGTTCTCGTGTAAAATCCCGAGTGCATATTACCACACCATCAGTACCGCTGCCTTTTAAGCGCGGGAAACCTGGGTCAACATGATGTACCACATCTCAAGGCGAATCGTAAGCTTTCAACCTTCCCCCTTTTCTTGTGTTCAATTCTCGTAAATTCATGTAGAATCCACGCTTTATCTGGTCGTCACAAATTAGTAGAGAGAGTTAGTAGGGAGATCTATGTCAACCTGTATTTCTCGAGACAATTAATATACCTTGTGCCTTACTACTCATGTGTAATTATTGTGTGATAAACCTACCTTTTGACCTCCTAACCGATGGACGAGCCTGATGACCAAAGAAGCTGCCCGCCCCTGATAGTACACGAGCCTCATCTCTCTACCATTTTATCTGAGCTTAGCCAATTTAATAACCAGGTTCGATTCCCGGTTTAACCAATACTTAGCACTGGCGCAAAAACGTGGTTTTTTTTGGTAATTAATCGTCCATCGGGAGGTCAAATTGGAAATAATCTTGTACTCCTTCACTCTGTTTTCATGCCTTGTTTTGTATTAACCTTTGAATAACAATGTTTTCTTCCAATAAATCTTAGCTATTCTACAAACCATCGCGTCAAATTTAAAACAACCGTGTCACATTAAAACCATTCGGTGTCAAATTACAAGTTTTACGAATCGTCACTCGACAAAATTTTAAGTACCGGTATTCCATCACAAGGTGCGCAACCAACATTTACTTCTTTTCGGACATCTCAAACATCACATAGTGATCCAAAACCACAATGGTTTACTTTCCAAGTGCAACTATTAGAGAGAATGAACTACAATAATCTACAATTCAACAGTTTCAAATCTTGTACATGATACAAAATAAATTCCTTGTTAGTGGAGCCATAAGCCAGCATCGTTCTGCAAAATACATAGACAAGGAAAACTAACGCCCTTCTGTCATTTGATAATTCCGCTTTATATGTAATAAAGGTGGGTAGAGTATCCTTTTTGAAAGAAAAGTCTTGAAAGCCGACTTACCCTTTACATATAATTGAGATTCGCGATTGACGTAAACCCGGACCCTCGGCGCTTCTCCGCAATGGCCTGTCGATTGTCCAAGGGAAAGGGAATCTTTACGAGTAAATAACCAAACACTGGTTCTGCTTAAATTCAGACAATTTGTCTCGAATCACAAACAACCCTCCAATTAATTGTTGAAAGAAACAAACAATACTCTCTCGAAATCTGCACTTTGAAATTTTTTTTCGAAAGAAATTTTTTTCAAAAATTTTCTTCACTCATCTAGGACTTTGAACTTTTTCGGAAATTTTTTTCAAAACGCACAATCTCAGGGACTTTTCCACTAAAATTGCAAGGAGACCCCTGGCCGTTTTTTTCTCAAATCAAAGACTTGGAAATTTTTTTTCAAAAATTTCCTTCACTCATCTAGGACTTTGAAATTTTTCGGAAATTTTTCAAAAACGCACAATCTCAGGGACTTTTCCATCAAAAACACAAGGAATCCGCTGGCCATTTTTTTTTCCATAATTGGAACTTTGAAAAATTTTTCGGAAATTTTTCAAAAGCGCACTATCTCAGGAATTTTTCCATCAAAAACACAAGGAAACCGCTGGCCATTTTTTTTCCATACTAGGACTTTGAAAAATTTCACAAAATTCTTCACCAACCATCACAAGCAAACCCCTGGTATTTTTTTTTGAAAAACAACCAGCCACACACTCAGACAATTCTTTTTTCTTCTCACAAAGTCTAAATCAACTTCCACAAAATGAATCCTCAAAACAACTCCTTAGGCATAATAGCCAACATCTGCTCTCAAAGTACTCAAAGTTTAGAAAAGGAATTAAAAGACAGGAATATTTCTCCTTTCAACAAAACCAAAAACGTCCTGATTAAGTACGCAGCATTCCACAACAGGAAATACATAAAAGGGCCGCAATTTCAACCCGGCAGTATAATTGCTGACACAAACAGATACAACCTACGCAGGAAACATGTCACCTTTAAGGAAAACGACACAGTTTGGAGACGCAACAACACACTCTCACAAGGTGCTTTGTACTTCTCTGCAAAACTGGCTCCTCGCTTTGTTAAAGCAAAAGTGCTGAGAAAAATCTCAGATGTAGTGTATACCCTATCGGACGCCTCTGGTAAACACATCGGTAACTACCACGTGAAAGATATTGTCAAACTAGGAAGCGTGGACACATTGGACATCACCTTCACTAGGTCACACACACATAGCTAACAAACTTTTGGCTCTACCTTTGTCCCACGAGATTTGGCCCTCGTGCAGACAAACAGCATGTCTTATCGCGTTAGTTTCATATAAAAACTCGCATTTCGACCTCTGCAAGGTAACCTTCTCATTTTTTCTAAAAACACAGAAGTGTCAACTGTGGCTTTTAATCATTTCTCACCCATACATGTACTACTATGCTCTTTTGTATAAACCTTTTGTTATTTTTGTTTCTTTGTCACACCTCACCGTGTAATGTATATAAATTGTACTCATATTTTGTACGTATCTTCTCTGGAATTGACGTCATTCCAGTCAAGAGATTTTTTTCCACCTCCAAAACGATTGATGCTCCCGGAGTCATGACCCTGGACATCAGTTGTTAGTCGTCACCATTCTGACACTTACGACACTAAGTATATAACTATTTTTTGTCATAACTACCACAAAAAGTCACCTACAACATTATATGTAAATGTTTTTTTTAATTCTCTCATGTTCTTTGTTTTTCACATTGTTTTTTCACATTGTTCTTTCACATTTGTTCGTCACATTTGTTCCATTGGGCTCCATCGTACATAAAACAATGACCCTTTGCAACATACACCCAATTGAGGTGAATTTTCTACCCCTGTAACTTGTAATCATAATGCGTGTGTAAATTCCAGTTTGGTATCGTCATTTGATTCATGTTTACAAAGGTGTAACAAATAAAAGTTACAATTACCCTTTTTTTAAAGTTTTTTCAGTTTTGTCTAAAAAATTGAATGGCGCTCAATATTCCCATTTGCTCTAATTTGTTGTTTTTTCAGAATTTGATATTGACACGTCAATTCTGAAAAAGGTTGTTGTAAAGAAGAACAAACGCCGCTTTGTCCTCCTCATCAATAACAATAACACCTTTCGGTCACATTGAGTATGTAAAATCTTAAGATCTCAACTTTCTGACCCCAATTTGTTATATTATGTACTATATTTTGACTTAAATGACATTAATTTGCCTTGTCAAATACACCGAGCCAGGTCACTTATATTAAGTCATCCTGTGTCTCTAGGTGCCTCTTGTATCTACTTGTAACATAAAGTTCACAACATTCGTGTTTGTGGCAATTTTGGCAACA
This sequence comes from Hesperophylax consimilis, assembly GCF_061612785.1. NCBI lineage: Eukaryota > Metazoa > Arthropoda > Insecta > Trichoptera > Limnephilidae > Hesperophylax > Hesperophylax consimilis. The sequence continues at coordinate 8,435,936 of NC_142856.1, read as the reverse complement.
CCAAGTGTGTTCCCCGTTTTGTGTTTGGTCATTTTAAGTAAGTAAAACCCTAAAAGGTCTTAAATAAACCACTACAAACCTTTTTGTAAGCAAAGAGTAAGTAAAACCGAGTAGGTCTCTTTTGCTATATGTATGTCTTGTCTAAGACATCCTTATAGGCATATGTTTTGTATTATTGCCAACTTAAAGCATAAACCCAACCAAAGGTTATGCCATCTCAACATTTTGTAAGCAAAGAGTTAGTAAAACCAAATAGGTCTCTTCTGCTATACTGTGTGTCTCGCGTAAGACATCTTTAGGCATATGTCTCGTATTATTGCCAACTAAACGCATAAACCCAACCAAAGGTTATGCCATTGTCCTTTTTGATAATACCAATAGCCACTACTTGATTGTTTTTGACATTGTGTATGTATCTTTTTCCGGTATTGAAACGGTACTTTTTTTATTATTGAACGTTGATATGTTATTTTCATGATACATGAGAATGTTACAATATCCACCATGAGACGAGGGATCGTTATAAAATCTAACACTATACATGAGAATGTTATAATATCTACCGTGATACGAGAAGTTCGTTATAATTACTTTTTTACTGGCTTACATATACTGTGGCCAAAGAGATAATTTGTTCCATAAATGGTTATAAATATCTATGTTGTACCGTCCTTTCAATACTAGGGTTCTTTCGTAATTCGTTCAATTTCTACATGAGACGTGGAAACGTTATAATATTTACCATGATTCGTGCGAACGATACAATATCTTGTTGTTGTTTTCTTTAAATAAGTTGACACTATGTACTTGTTCTACCAGACGTAGATCATTTTACCCTGACTTGTCGCCCTTAATTGGGACCCTTTTGTATTACTCATGACACTGAGGGAAATGTCCTTCACTGTAGTGAGAAATTTTTTTGTTCCCTTCAAACAAACATGAAGCTGTGCATTCAGCAATTTTTTACGCTAACTGATACCTGTGGACTTCTTGTCAAGCGGACCCAAGAACCATCCACTATCCATAGACCATGGACTAGCCATCAGCTTCACTGTTGGTTATGAGGTATCGTGTCGTGGGAGTTAATTGAGACAGTGACACAAAACCACCTAACTCGTTGTCTGGGAGACGAATAAGAAAAACTCCCAGGTTTGTGAAGCTTGAGCAAGGGTCTGTCATGTTCTCACAAACTGTAGAAGATTAAAAACGACCCCTAATCTTTCACCAAATACACGTGAAAGATTAGATTGTTATTACTGTGTATTCTCCTTCACCTTTTCATCAAATTCATGTATATTTGTAAAGAGTTAGGAAATTTGCTGGTTGATATATTTCGTCCTCACATAGAGATCGAATTGAGAATTAGCTCAGTCACTATCAATTTTCGCTGCTCAAACCCTCCATCCTTCACCCTTCCATCAAACTCATGTATATTTGTAAAGAGCTAAGAAATCTGCTGGTTGACCACATTTCGTTCTCTGAAAGAGATCGAACGGAGAATTAGCTCCATCACCAGCAGACCTTCTCGCTCAACGCCATTTTTTCCTCATCCCTCATTATTCTTGAGGTTGATTTCATGAATCTGGAAGGTGTACCCTACGCACATAGCGTATCGTCTGTCTTTAAGACAATCTTTATCCATGAAATTTGCTTCAAATATTTCCTTTTCACCCCATTCCTAGGTAATCAACACATTTCTTGTAATTTTGAAAGTCGTAAGTTGTTATCGCTCAAGCGCTAACACCGGCCATGGAAGGCCAACTTCTTTCAGAAACTTGGTGTTACTACGGCACAACCACCTACCTGTACCTTGTAAATCAAATAGGTAACCTCACGCCAGTCGTGATAGTTTTTTTGTCTCCCCAATCTCGGGATACTCATGGTATAGTCAGCATAATAGATCTCTCTCTACTCTCTCCTCTCTAACCAACAACGTTTTTTGTCTTTTTGTCTTTTCTCTTGAACACAATTTGTTTCTCTCCAAACGTTTTTTCATCATTGGTCTACCAGGCAGGTAAACTTCAAGAATTTTGACTATAATAATAACCTGTCCCCGGATTAAAAAGAAGACCAGCAGCCCTCCTCATCACCTGCAAGCTGAGCTTCACTTCTTTGCCGCCTTCACTTCCATCACTCACTTCTCTCCAATCTCTGCGTACCAAAAACACCCGACCGCACCCAAATTAGGTGTGAGTCGTACGTGCAGTTGCAAATCAAGTTGTCTCATCATTCAAACCACATTCAAAAGAACCAACCTCAGAGCATGCCAGCTCAAGGTTAGTTATGTTCCTGCAATCAATTACCTGCCGTTGTGCAATCAACTATTTGCCGTTTGAGCAACAACCACTTGCCGTTGTGCAATCAACTATTTGCCGTTGTGCAATCAACCACTTGCCATTGTGCAATCAACTACTTGCCATTGTGCAATCAACCACCTGCCGGTTGTACAAATCAACCACTTGCCATTGTGCAATCAACTACTTGCCATTGTGCAATCAACCACCTGCCGTTTGTACAAATCAACCACTTGCCATTGTGCAATCAACTACTTGCCATTGTGCAATCAACCACCTGCCGTTTGTACAAATCAACCACTTGCCATTGTGCAATCAACTACTTGCCATTTGTACAGATCAACTACTTGCCGTCGTACAATCAACTACGGGCCATTGTACAAATCAACCACTTGCCGATGCGCAAACTCAACATAATAGCCATCACACGCATCGATCATCAATCAACTTACTGGTATTACTCCATGTCTTTACCAACTTCACTTCACCTTGACAACCACTGCCCCACCACATCAGCATAATGGAATTCACGCTGGTACAACATCAGAACCCGGATACTTCTGGCCCTCAGCATCACCATCTCTCAACCACAACCAAGAAGCACAGTTCAATTTCTATGGCCCTAGTGATACTTGAGTGCAATCTCAAATGGGTCAAGTTACAGTGAAAGTGTAACTTTAATAACTTCAGTGAAATTACGTCTACTTGGTACTCAACGAACACTACGCTCTTCAAACTTAGCTTACAGACCAATGAAATTTTAGAGTCAGGTTGTTGTCTTTTCATCACTGCATAACCTTGTATGTTTGTCTTTTCATCACTGCATAAACTTGTATGTTGTCTTTTCATCACTGCATAACCTTGTATGTTGTGTTTGTCATCACTGCATAACCTTGTATGTTGTCTTTTCATCACTGCATAAACTTGTATGTTGTTCTTGTCATCTCTGCATAACCTTGTATGTTGTTCTTGTCATCACTGCATAACCTTGTATTTTGTCTTTTCACCATTGCATAACCATATTTTTTTTTTTCTCTCTTTGTTTTTTTTGCAAATCAACACTGTTTTTTTCTCTCTCTACTCACCTCACGACAAGATGAAGAGGATTTTTAGTGCCTAAAGCTTCATTACCACGTCGCCTTTTACTGGCGGAGGGGGAATGTGTTACGTAATACAAGTTACCCTATAAAAAGGATGCACACTAGCCCCAATTCCCCCTCACTAGTTGCGACACACGCGACCAGATGGTCGAAATACGTGATCGACTTGGACCACCCACACTGCTCGCGGTCAACACGGGCGGCCCTAAGCGCGCTTCGGCAGTGCAAATCCGACCTTGGTCTTAGCAACACGGTCGCTCACGATGGCGAAAACCCCTCGCGGGCATGGCTTGCATGATTACGCAATAACGGACGCGATCTCGTTCCAGTTTAACTAGATACATTTCGCCATCAAACTAGCAGTCATGTTTATTATCTCGGTTCGAACTAAACTCAATGGAGTCCCGTTCTCGTGTAAAATCCCGAGTGCATATTACCACACCATCAGTACCGCTGCCTTTTAAGCGCGGGAAACCTGGGTCAACATGATGTACCACATCTCAAGGCGAATCGTAAGCTTTCAACCTTCCCCCTTTTCTTGTGTTCAATTCTCGTAAATTCATGTAGAATCCACGCTTTATCTGGTCGTCACAAATTAGTAGAGAGAGTTAGTAGGGAGATCTATGTCAACCTGTATTTCTCGAGACAATTAATATACCTTGTGCCTTACTACTCATGTGTAATTATTGTGTGATAAACCTACCTTTTGACCTCCTAACCGATGGACGAGCCTGATGACCAAAGAAGCTGCCCGCCCCTGATAGTACACGAGCCTCATCTCTCTACCATTTTATCTGAGCTTAGCCAATTTAATAACCAGGTTCGATTCCCGGTTTAACCAATACTTAGCAATACTTCTAGGGCTTAAAGTCAAACAATGTTACCTACAAAAAAGTATACCAATAATTCGAGGGCAGTCAAATAACTTTACCGACGAAAAAACATACAAAATACAATTTTTCTATTATCGGTATGTATGGTATGGTTTGAAGATAACTTTGTTTGACCTTAAGCCCTCGCATTATTGTAATGTTTTTTTAAGATAACGTTTTTTTATATTAAGTTCTAGAATTGATCCTCATATTAGATTGATCACTTTGAGACAGTAGATATAACTACATATACGCAGACACTTGAGATAAGACGATTGGTAACTTGCGTTGTGCTTAAAGGTATGATTCGTGTATAATATACCTAATGTATTATATTTCCATGAAGGGGTGTGTGCCAAAAACTTCCCACTCTCCTTTGATGCTTCCACAAAATGAAAACTATTATATTTTTGATTCATTTCTCATCAGGACATCTTCACCTTCGTTATCCGAGCTGGTTTCGTCATCTGCGTCGTAGCTGTCTCCATCAGAGACAGACATGGCAACGGATCTATTCCGCGCGATTGTGTCTCCGGTGCTGGAAGCCATGTCGATGTCCTCATCTTGAAGCATCGTCTCTAGGTGACTGGAGCTGGTGGACACATCCATGGTGGAAGAAGAAGAAGCGATTCCTCGCTCGAAGGTGTTGTGGTACATAAGCTGGTCGGAGTAAGACGCAGTGGAGTGTTCTGAAGCGCCCAACTGGAAAGAAAATATTATTGACTGATCGCTGCGATGTCCTATTTCGACTCAACCGTTTTTCATTTCGCCTGTCTGTACATTTGTTTGTACGTACCGTTTCCGTTTAAAAATTGATATAAAGTAACCTATTTTTTTTTCAACACTTTTTATGACTTTATATCACTTTTTAAAGGTGTGTTAAGTTATCCGGTCACCACTTAAATATTACGATTTCAGGAAAATGTTGACTTCGATTTATTAGTAAGAGAAAATTAGACTCATGGGTATCTTTTTGATCGCAAGGTCTACTGTTTACAAAATGACTAGTATTTATTAACGTAGAATTCAAAGTATCGATATTTAGAATGTTAGGACTATAATATATGTCTATTGATTGCTATCCTTAGATCCCTCCACTCGTGTTTTTATCTTAGTGATATGACTCTGTTGTGGCTTACCCTCAGTCTATATTCTTAATTTTCTTGTTCTTACTTACAGTCTATAGTCTTAGATACATATTATGTAGCTCTGTTTGTAATTTACCTTTTCCCTGTTATTTTATTTATTCTGTTCTGAACTTACCCTCACGTTGTTGTCGTAGTTATATTGCTCTTTTACTTACATACCCTAACGCCGTAGTCTTAAGTAAATTTCTCTGTAACATACCGTCACACTGTTGTCTTAGTGATATTAGTCTATTTGTAACTTACCCTCACGCAGTGGCTTTAAGTACACTGCTCTGTAACTTACCCTCACACTGCTGTCTTAGTTATATTGCTATTTTTATAACCTACACTAACGCTGGGGTCTTGTTTTATAATTGCTCTCCTTGCAACTTACAATCACGGTGTTCGCTTGATATTTCTAAATTGGTAACTTACCCTCACACTATTGTCTTAGTTATATTGCTATTTTTGTAACTTACGCTCACGCTGGATTCTCGGTTATTTTGCTGTTTGTAACTTACTCCCACGCCGCCGTTGTCTTGGACAATTGCTCTCTGTTTGACTTACCGTCCCGCTGTGGCCTTAGTGATAGTGTTCTGTCATAACTTACCCTCACGCCGCTGCCGTTAGATATCACTTTGTTTAAAACATACCGTGACGCTGTAGGTGCTAGAATGATTGGAGGTGAAACTTGCGTATCCCAAGCTGCGCGTCGAAGGTCGCTGGTGAACCCCCACTCCGTCACCCGCAGCACCGGTCTCACTGGAGGCATCCGATAGACTTGTTGTACTCTAGAAGGAAAAGGTAGTTGGATATATGACCGGTCGGTGGCCGAGTTGACATCGCGCTTGGGTCCCACCCAGGCGTAGCGTGTTCAATTCCTCGGCTGGCTAAGTCCTCCATCACAACACAAGCAACATTTTCCGCTTTCTGTGGTGGTAGTAGGTGATTTTCAAATATTGTCAGGTTATTCGTAACCCGGGAATGTTTGTCTTTCTTTTTAAATAAAATAAAAATATATATATATAGGTCTGAAAATAAATAAACCCTACCGAAGTGGAATCGTTTACAAGTTTTTTCTAACCTAATCTATAAGGTACTAATCAAATGTATTCTAACCTAACCTATAAGGTACTAATCAAATGTAGTCTAACCCAACATAAACCAAACCAATCTAACGTGACTAAACCCTACCTAACTTAACCTAAACCAATCTAACCTGACTTAACCCGACATAACTTAACCTAAACCAATCTAACCTGACTTAACCCTACCTAACTTAACCTAAACCAATCTAACCTAACTTAATTCTACCTAACTTAAACCAATCTAACCTGATTTAATCCTACCTTACTTAACCTAAACCAATCTAACCTGACTTAACCCAACCTAACTTAACCTGACTTAACCCGACCTAACTTAACCTAAACCAATCTATCCTGACTTAACCCTACCTAACCTCATCGAAAACAATCTAACCTGACCTAATTCTACCTAACTTAACCTAAACCAATCTAACCTGATTTAATCCTACCTAACATAACCTCCCCCTCCCCATCGTAGGTGGGGTCCCCATACCTTCCAGAGGGATCAACTGGCTCCCAAATACCCGGGCACTGGCAAGTATATGCAAGCATAACGCTTAAGATCTCATAATGTCCAGACAAAATGTTAAACTAAATAACCTACAGATGGCCTATTGGAACGCCAATGGCTCGGTCATATCTCACAAGGATGAAATAATTGAATTCCTTCACGACTACATTACATTATACATTATTGAAGTATTCCTCATAAACGAGAACTGGCTTAAGCCATCTAGGAACTTCAGAATTCCCAATTATATAACCTGCCGTCATAGACATAGGAATTAATAGACGAGAAGATAATGGCGAGGGGTAAAATCAACTGTTGAAGAACGAAGGGAGTGAAGCTGACTGTGATTCGTCAATAAATCAATCTGACAGTAAATAGGCATCTCGCATTATAATATCACCATTTACTTATTAAAAGTAAAATCTGCTTTTGAATGAATAGACATTTTTACATGGGAGCGCAAATTACTCGCCACGTTATGAACAAATTTGCGAAGTCCAAATTCGGCAAAAAAATTCGGTTCTATTTTCAGAGTCGAATATTTCGTTTAAGTATTTAGTTAAGACACTTTTGTAAATGTTCATAATTTACTTCCCAGCAACCAACCAGCTTTGTGTTTCGCGTCCAGACGATTCTCGATGTGATAGTAACAACTGATTCATATTATACGATGTGAATATGCTTAAAATAAAGTAAAATAATGCTTATATATGGAATGTAATACGACAATTGGGTTTATTCTCTTTTTCACATCTATTTTTACAAGTTTTCATAATACAAGTCAACATTTTGCCGTGTTATTTCGTAAAATGAACCGATGATGCCTCGACCATAGTTCGCACAAGAATGATGACGTCACGTTTTCAAATTTCACTTGAGGCCATACGCGAGCACAGCCGGCTCCAATGGAACCGGTATGGGGAGTGGGGATAATACGCTTTTAATCACTTAGGGCAGGTCTACTAATATTCATATGTCTATGCCTGCCGTGAAGATAGACTGGACTAGACGATGACAAAAAAGGAGGCGGAACCGCTACCTTGGTTAAGAATAACATTGATAACCGTCTAGCTGTCTAGCACATTCATTCTCGAATGTTAACATTGAATCCACATCGGTAATAATAAAAACATCTTCCGGACCACTTAAATTCATCTCAGCCTACGTACCGCCTAACCGTCAAATAATTCCAACCGAACTAGACAGTTTCTTGTCTGAAAATTTCCCTACTATAATAGCTGGGGATATGAACGTAAAGCATCGCGGCATAGCCAACAGGATAACACCAAAGGAAACGTTCTTGCAAAGTACGCGAGTACCAATCCTATCGTAGTCGGTACCCCAGATAGATCAACGATTCATCACCAAAACGGTAACCAGGACGTGATGACATCGTTTTACTTAAAAATACACTCCCTCCGAGTACTTAACGAACTTTCATTAGATCCAGTCCTTCTAACTCTAACAGGCTCTAACCCTCTGGTCCCCGTTAATCCTCTACGCACTAAAATCAAATGGCATAAACTCAAAGAGCTGCTAAATAAAAACATAATACTACCTACTTCAATTCCCGACGAAGCCACTCTAAATTCTGCTACCTCCAACTTAATCCAGACAGTAAAATCATGCATCACCGAGGCGTTCGATGAGATTCCTAACGACACAACACATCACGGAATACCCAAAGAGATCAAAGATCTTATTAGGGAAAAAAATCTTGTTTGAAAAGAGTGGCAGAGATCTAGCAATCCGATAAAAAACCACTACCTCAATGGACTCAACGGAGAAGTGCGTGATACCCTCAGCGAATTTCGCAACGAGCGATAGCACGAGTTCATCGCAACCCTAGAAGACGTTAGAGCAGCTTACTGGAAGCTCTCTAAAGCACTCAGACGCCCAAAAACCAAAATCTCTCCGATTCAAGGCCTCAACGGAAAAGTATACTCTGCTGCAGACAAGGCTGAAGCCTTTGCTGATAGCCTTCAAAGCCAATTCACTCTAAACACTGACCACGACGACCCTGCCTTCGTAGCAAAGGCGGATTCAAAAATAGAAGCAATCTTAAATCTAGACCCTGAAGATCCCCCAACTGTTCGGTTCGACACGGTTCGCAACTCCTAAAGAAATAATTAACATAATTTAAAAAAAAAAGGAAAAAAAAAACAGTACCTGGTAGGCACTGGTTTGAAAATGGTCGTTCTTGTATATTTTTTACTTTTTATTATTATTTTTTTTTTATTTAATAAAAGAATATAAAATATAGTAAAATAATACATAACAATCTTTATTAACTAATCACAATTCCCGGTTAGTGGAGAATTATTCTCGAGTCTAACTGGGTAGTTAGTCAATTTACTAATTTTAATTTAATTCTAATTTCTTTTTTTTACTATTATTATTTTTTTAATGTTCTCCCATAATAAGCAATTGCGTATGTGTATGGGATGAGGTATTATTTGTTTAGTTAATTGTTTCTTATATTCATTTCAGCTCTCCAAAAGTAATCACTGGCCTTTATAGGGATGCATATTAACAGCATTACTAAAAAACTTGTGTAAATATTACCCAACGAGTAATAAAAAAATAAAATAAAATAAAAATTAAATTAAATTAAAAAAATAAGACTAGTAACACTGTTCAGAACAGTAAAGATCTTGATTTATTACCACCGTGGCGTTTGTTTGGTTAAAACGGTCTTAAACCAAGCTCAAGGCCGGCTTTACCACACCAACGTTGAACGGACGTGTAAAAATCTAATTAATAAGACGGTAAGAGAACTAATTAAATTTAATGAAAAAAAGTTGAATGCCTAAATAATACGTAATTTTCTACAGTAAATAATAAAACTAAAAGTAGTCAAATTTTGTAACACGTATAAACGTAATCAATTCCAAACATTAAAATTAGGTTCAATGTTCAATGCGCCTTCTAAAGACAGCAAGGTACTGGAAAAGGACTTCGGTACTGGACGTCGCTTTGGCGGGGAGGGGGTAATAAACGATTCCGGACTATGTCTGTCAGATGTGCGCCCGACGAAGGGATAATGATGAAAAACGATAAGAAAAAAATAATTATTATACAAAAAGGTCTCGCGTATGCATACATAAACTTACATCTGTCACATTGAAGAGCGACAGTAGCCAGTTTTGGAAAACTTCCTCTTCTTCAGCCAAAGACGGGCTATTTGGGGACGTGAGACCGTTTTGGGTGGGAGGACTGTTCGGGCCCGGGGAACTTAATCGAGACATAATGGTAATGATCTCTGAAAAAACACATTTATTTAATTTGACAGAAATTTTTTTAAACGGGAATGTTTTTTTGACAGGTAGTGATCTTAAATTGAGAACAGTTCTTAATAAAACTTACAGCGGTCTTTTAAATAATGTATTTAAAGTTCTTAGCCTCTCTTGATACAATACTAATTCAATGCAAAAATCCTGCAATCCTTTCCAAATCCTTTTAACCCTTAGACAATGGTATACGCAACGGTGGTATAAGCTTCCCACTGCCATTTCTAAACGGTCAACTGCATCGGAGCATCACATTATATTTTTAATTTAGGATAGTGAATTTATTGTAAATGGCAATCCACAGAAATGATAAGCGATAGTAAAAATCTCAAGAAAGCTATCATTTGTATTACTAGCGCCTTGGTTCCTTGGCGCTTTGGCAAGTCGGCGCCCGGACTGCTCCAGTTGCGCCCGCACAAGGCCGGCCCTGTGTAACCCACATTTATGTTACGGCTATACCTGTTGAGATGTGCCAAAATGTATTGCTGTATCACTGCTGGGGGGTATCACCTTTCTGATGTCATCTTCAAGACTTGATGCATAAAACGGCATGATGTAACGAATAAAATAAAATAAACCCCATTTCTGTGAATTGCGCCGTTTTTTTTAATAGCCCTCCAAAGCCCTACACTGTCTGTTTTGCCGCACCCTGTATTTATCTGCTTGCCTTTACTTGACATACTATTCAAAATACTTCTCATACGTATTTTTACACGAAATTCTTAAATAATATAAGCAGAGGCGGATTAACTGTTGAGAGCGCCCTAGGCAAGCACCTCATCGGCGCCCCTCTAGCGACCACATATTATAAATTTTAACAAGTACCTAAAGTAGCCGAATTTGTAGTTAGGTGGGTTTTACGTGAAAATAAAAATTTCGTGGGAGGGGGGGGGGTGGCTAGAGAATTTCAAGAAAATAAAATTTGTCCCGAAAAAAAAAAATCATGGGGGGGGGGTGGCTAGAGAATTGTTTAAAATTGATGTTTTTACGTGAAAATTATGTTTTTAACTTGACTCTGAAGTAGCCCGATCAGTCGCCTTTTAGATTTTTTCAGCGCCGATTCTCGTTCTGAGTAGCCTAAATGGCGATATATCGCCCTCGTTGGCAACACTGCCAGCTATCTTTTTTTTACATACCAAGTTTCATCACAATCGGTTCAGTAGTTTTTTTGTATGAAGAAGTAACATATACCTATACAAACACACACATATACACTTTCGCAGTTATAATATTAATAGGGATAATTAATAAAACATAAAAAATTTAAATGATTAATTATTTATGTAAAGGAATAAGTACTCACTAATAAGTACCTACCTAGAAATGCCTAGGATCCCTTTGTGTTTAAATTACAAGCTCAAAATACATGTTTTATGTTCACATGAGTTTTCGTGGCTTTCTAATCTATTCGATGCGTTCTTCCAATCATTAAAACCAACATCTTGTTTTCCAAAACTAGTTCCACCACCGAATAATAAACAAGGTCCACAATAAACTTTACCTGTGCTTGGAGAGTAAATAAGCCATTTCCTTGGAAGTTTTTCTCTATTTAACAACTTTCTTTCAAACATTGTTTTTGTTAAAAAACGTGAGATTTTATCTTCATATATTCTCTTACTCAATGAAAAATCTGCATTTTGATTTTGATTAAATCCATTAATTGCAATGTATTCTTGTGTTTCGTTATTGATATCCCACTTGACTGGGTCACATCCCACGATAAACAGTCTATTTTGCGACTGCCTCACAACTTCTACGGCTGACGGAGTAGGCAGCATAGACAAATCGTGTTGTTTAGAACTAGTAGGAATTTCAAATTGAATAGACTCGGTAGAAGACGCACTGTGAATTGCGTTAGAAAATTCCGAATCATCACTTTTTAATTTAGAAAAAAATGTCTCAATATGTTTCGTATGCTTTATAATATTTTGATTTTTTTCTTCTTTTTCCTTAGCCTTCCTTTTATAAGCTGCACCACTAGGTTTCTTCTTCAATTCACTCATTATTTGGGTAATGAACTAAAACGCAATGTACTAATTAATTCACACAAATACCGCTGCGAGTACGTAATCAATAGAAGCGCGCGTAACCGGCAACATCCAAGCTGAAAGTGATGAGTGTGACTGTCACCCCGTCATCCGTTCGGAAGTCCGGTGCCGGCCGCTTAGCCCCTGCCCCCGCTGCGCCCTTTGCCCTGCAATCTAGCAACGCCCGCGAACGAATCCACGAGCGAGCGGTCTTCTATTAAAAAATCATGCGATGGAGGCATGGAGGAATAATCAAGAAGGCGAGTATGCTTTGGAAGCTCTGCATCTCTACAGAAGTAAATAATCTTTTATATTGTGTAAGCAGGTGCATACTTACTTACAAAATTAAGTTTATATATATTTTTTTTTTAATTCTAGGGGCGCCCGCCGGCGCCCCTTTGTAACTGGCGCCCCTAGGCACGTGCCTACTTTGCCTTAGGGTTAATCCGCCACTGAATATAAGTAAGTAATTGAACTAGAATTCCCTCACCAAACACAAGAGCATTGTCTCTTTATGGTGAGGAAAGGCTACTTTAATATCTATTGTTTTATATCTTTTTTATCCTGTATACTTATCTATGTAAAAATATATTTTTTCAAATATTAAATAAAAAAAATAAAAAAAGTTGCATTTTTATTAATGATTCAAAGTGTATATCTCTTTTTTATATTTCTTTTTTTTTTAATTTTAACTAATATAGTACCTACTTACGTTACTGACATCAATTACATTGCTTTTGGTACCTAAAAATATATTACTCCTATTTCCTTCTCCTAATCCAAGCTTGGTAGAAAATATATACCTACGTTTACAATATAGTTTCCATAAACCTTTCTTGCTCCCAACCATTAAAAAAACTTATTTTGAACATTTTATTTCCTTTCTTGAATTTCTACTGTTATCTAAGAGGAAATCTATATCTTTGATTTAATTTCTGTTATTAATTACATGAACCTATTATTACTGTTAGTTGGCCTTTCCTAAGAAAGGAAAATAAAATAATATCATGGTTATGTATTTAGGACATCTAAACAAGCACCTATATAAAACATTTTTGACAGGTAGTCAAATTAATTTTCATCAATAGCAACACAAAACCGCTGTCAAATTTTCTCTCAAAACATTGTAATATAGCCTGAAAATATATTTTATTTATTTATTATTATAAGAAAATGGACAAATTGAGATCGAAATATAATATGTTGAATAATGTATTCATTGTCGGCGCGGCTGCAGTGTTGGGATCTGTCGTATTTTCAATGGTGGCTCCTATGTTTATTTCTTCATATGACAGTAAGATAAAAAAATAATTCTAGAATATTAATTTCATGCAATAATAAATCAAAGGATGTCGGTGTATTAATTACTAAATATTTTTTTATTACAGAAAAAAATCCAAAGAAAATAGAGGAAGATTTAACCGAGGAAGGCTTTTGGCCTAGAAAGTAATATAAGTAATAATTGTTCATTTATGACAACTTGTGCCGACATTTACGACTATTTCGCACACATAAACAAATGATTTAACACATTAAATTGTTAATAGAGAAATAGTTCTTGCAATTTATACTGGTTAATCAATTTGGTAATTATTTCCCTTACCGTCTCACTTTTAGGCTCAGATTATGGAAATTACACTTTGTTTTAACAATTTGCACAAGAAACAACTCTTTACATGTACAAGATAGGTTATTAGGTTCTTAGTTTGAGTTAATTTAGTAATTAATGCGTATTTACATTGAAATTAAACTCTCGCAAGTGTCACTCCATACAAAAAAGTCCAAAATGGCGGCAAAGGGATCATTTTACAAGGTAAATTTTGAACTTTGAATAAAAATGGAATTGCGGTGCATCTTTTACCATCTTTTCCCACGTAAGACGTTGTTTCTTGTAGTAATTAAGTTGATACGAAGTGTAAAATCGAATGAAGATATTTACTGTATTTATAACACGAGCTATAATACACCAAAACCATGTAAATATTCTTAGTAAATAAATATTTAAGTGTTACAGTTAGTTAGAATAAATATTTTTATAAAATTTCTGTATTATTTTTAAAAAGAGTAAAGGTTTATGGATGTGGTTAAAATGAAACGGTACAAGCAACAATTTTTTTTTAGTTATCTACGGACAATAACGATGTACAATTCGAAAATTGTCATTGAATACAAACTTGCATTACTTTCCTACATGATGGAATCATATTAATCTGTCTCTTTAACACAAAGGAAGCTTTCACGCTTATGGTAAAAGCTCTTTGCAAGAAATATTCTGGATAATTTGCAGCAAAACAATAAAACACAAGACGAATCAACATAAACTCTACATAATAGCCGGTCCAAAAATAATAAACTACTCCACCACTGCTTTTGCTGAAATTACCTTTGGACAGACATTAAATACACAATACACTATCAGCTACGCTGCTGGGTTTTAGAAAGGATTCAACCCCACGAATGGAGCACCAGTGCTGGGTTTTTAAAAAGGTAAAGTGCCCCACGATGGGTGTCAGTGCTAGGTTTGATGAGTTCAGGAAAATGCCCCTCAAGAGCTATTTTTTTAAAGCAGAGACCGTTTACACGTAGTTCCCGTGAGCACTTCGGCCATAGGCCCATTGTGCTATCTCCCATTTTACCTCAATCCTTTAACAACAACCCAGTCCCTTTAATAATGTTCACCAGGGTTGTCATTGGGTATGTGGCTATGTCTTCTGGTTCTACTGTATGTCTCCCCAGGTATCTGAGCCTAGTTCCCACCAGGGCAGGACATTGGCATCATGGGTGAATTGGAGTCTCTTCATCCTCAAGCAAGCTGCTACTCCTACGGCCGGCTCGGATCCTACAAGAGGTGCTTTCACCCCTTTCCTTGCTAGTTCGTCAGCCTGCTCGTTGCCCTCAATACCCCACGGGCTAAGTATTCAGGCGTGCTCATTCAGCTTAACTTGGCAGGCTTGTCAGTCTCGGCAGTATTACACCAGGAAGTTCCACACACCATAGCGAACCTTTAATGGAGAATTTATGGGTTTCTGGGCTCAGTCAGGTCTGTCGGGGACAGATCTGGTGACTGTTTGGAGTACCTCGGATCAGGGCCGGCCTTATGCGGGTGCAATTGGAGCAGTTCGCTCTGGATGCTAAATTGCCAAGGCGCTGATAAAACCACCACAAAAACACCACCATAAAAACACCATCGCCTTTTTAGATTTTCATAAAAAGACACTACACAAAAATACAAATCATCAATTATTACAATAATCACCTACCAAGGAGTCTACTGGTTTTGACATGGGGCGCTAAAATTTTACTCGCGCCAGGTGGCGTTTGGCACAGGGCTGGCCCTGCCTCGACTAGCGGTATTCAGTCAGTGGAATAGGATACTTCACCATCATTAGGTTGTAGGCAATACAGACACAGGTTCTCGTCATAGATCACTAGAAACGGAAGGTTCTATTCTACTTGATGGAAACATTTACGCTACGGAACATGATTTATTTCATCACTTCAGAACAGGGGACATATGGTTCAAACACATAAACCTAGCTATATTCTATGGGTGACTCGCTCTGGACAGTATGTAAGTTACGATTTAAAAGGCTCATGGGTGGACAAAGCACGTACTCAACTCACATTGTGACAGTCTGGGCAGAGTTCAACACGTTCTTAGCTTTCATCAGAGAAGGCGAAATGAACTGCGATTACTGGTATATTGCACACAGAAACGAGCCCCAACACCAGGTGGTGTGGTGCCGTCCAGTTAAATAGAGCTAAAAGGTATTTAAGAATCATACTAGGGAGAACCTTCTGTTGGTCATTTTGGCGGGCCAGCGAGAGCAGGTAATCACCGACGCGATCTGTGGATCAAGGCCGAAGTTGAACAGTAAGGGGTTCGCAACGACCTGGCAGGGTTTGCTTCAAAACAGACAATTATATATCTTCGACAACATTATCACCCAACACATTTGTATTTTTATCTAAATCAAGTTGAATAACTTCTACGGGGCTCAGGCACGGAAGCCAGTCAAGTTAGCCTCTCAGAAGCGGTGCTTACTGTACAGGGCTTGCAAATAATTTAATAGTACACAACTGGTGACCCTGTACAAATCGTAAGTGCACCCCACTGTTGAATTTGGCAGCCACCTCTGGCTGGAGCTCTAAAACCCTTGACTCTGTGCAGAAACAGGCGGTCCTGATTTGATCTTGAATGGGTTGCAATCTTTAAAACATTTGTGTCAGGTTGTCTTTGTTCCACATGTATTTCAATGGAAAATGCTCAGAGGAACTAGCGTCATTGATCCCTTCGGCAGTCGGCACAGGTGCATTGACAAACGCATTGCAATTTTTAGAGCATAGGCATCAGATGGAAATGCTGTCCTTTTTCTGCCGGTATTTTAACACGCACCCAAAACTTGTCATATGAGAATGGGTCATTTCTACCACTTGTTCTTGTGTTCAATAGCTCGGCTGCGGAACGATTTGCCGGCCTCTGTCTTTACAAGATACATGTTCACTTCTTCTTCTTCTCAAAAAGACACTCCACACAGCATCTCCAAAGATGAAATAGAACCTGAGGCAAATTATATCCATCGCCTCGTCAAGGCGCCTCAATGTGTCCCTGTTCTCCGCTACTTCGGCGATAGCCATCCATAGTAGGCTCACCATCTCCTCGCAAATTGGAGTTGCTTCTTCCAATTCTACCTGAACTGTTAATTAAAATATGTTGTATCTATTCAAATTTTGTTCATTTACAGAAAATAAATATAAAAACAAACTTCATGAATTCGACATTATAACAGCCCTTACAAACAGGTCTACCATCGTGCAGAATGAATCTTCTAAACCTTGTCAATGAATGATTCACAAACAATGCTAGTAAATGGTAATTTTATTTAACATCATTTAGTGATTCAATCAACAAGTTATCATTTAATGTCACTCATACTTTGACCCTGTCAGAAGATCAATTTGATAAATACAATTCCTGCGTCGTATGTCAGAGAATAGTCATCGTAATTACACATTACCAATTAATGAATACGCATTGATGACGCATCATTATCCATTCTCATTTTCAATAATTCATTAATCATAGTTTAAAATTATTGTGATATTTTGTTCTATACGTACCTAATTCTTTTTTTTTTTTTTAATTTGAATACCACACATAAGTCTCAACTGCACTCGCAACCGTGTGGAGCCAGTGAGACTATGGCACCCCCAGTTGGGGTATGTTGTGAGGCTGAAGGTAGTGGGGAGGGGTAGAGGAAGGTGAGAAAGTACTTGGCTATTCAGATCTGGTCATTTTATATCTTAACATTATTTTGATGTATCTCATAAGGTTTAGCCAGTGTTAGCAATGAAAGCACTCCAAAATATTTTTTTACGACTTGATTACAAAACATTGACTTTTCTCTACTTTGTGTAAGTATAATATGCATGTATTATATATATATATAAACCTTCCGGAAGAAATTCTCTAAATGATAGTGAAATTTCTATCAAAATCCGTTGGGTGGTTTAGAAGAAATAAACGCACAAACAGACAGTCGCGGATAGTGACATTATTTTATACTATTTAGAGATATTGTTTTTAATGATTAAATTGTAAAATACTCAAAATCGGGATTTGAACTCGCGACCTCGGATTGCTGGTCAAAAATTGCAAAATATCAAAACTAATAAATAGGAGCATTTCTGTCAATGTTCTCAATACATATAATGATTTTTCACCAATATGTAATATATATTATCGTCTATGTAAGTTCAATACTACCTATGAACCAATTATTTAAAATATGTACTTTTTTTTGCACTTTCAAATTTTGCAATTGACTAATAGATTGCTTTTACTCGATTTAAGTCAATACTGCAAATCGTCAAATCAAACAAATCTTGTATAAATTGCCAAATATGATAGTTAGATAACAAACTTTCTATCCACGAAACAAGTACAGTGTAACTCTCTTATGAAGTTTTCCAAGGGACTGCACAAAAAAATCTTCTTCAGTTGGGATCCAATTTTGACTACTTTATAAATGAAGATTTTTCTCTAGTATTGTACATATAGTTAATAGTTTTTTTTTCTTCCGACTTTATGTCCGGGTTAAATCTTCCCCACAGGAAAAACTAAACCCTTCCACACAAGTGATCATCTAGTCAATCCACATTATGCACGTGCATTATATAAGCAAAATAAATACAAAACAATACAACAACAACACGTCAACTCACCAGAGATCAAATGGGAAAATAATTCACAGACTCCAGATATTTTCATATCAGAGGGTTTGGCTCGGTAGAACTCCTAACAGGGTCTATAAATCCTACTGATCCCTCAACATAAATATTTAAAAATCTTTCGTAATCCTACATGTATTTAATATGGTGGATTTTTCCATTTTTATATATAAATTTTTTGATAGATCTAATACGCCTAAATTTTTAATTAACTAGGTTTAATGCCAGTAGCCGAAATAACAATACGTATTTTTTTAAATTTCATAAGTAAAATTATTTTATTGTTTCCGATCTTCTCTTCCGAAAATCTCGATCTGCCACTGTGTAACTCACCTGTTGAAAGGGGATTAATTTTAATGTACTGATGCTATTTTCAGTTTATGATGGTTTCACTGCCAAACTTTTAAAACCTCTTAAATGGATTGCAAACAGTTATTCTTTTAGAAAAAGGAGACATTTTTGGGTATATTTCGCCACTAATTTTCGTTTGTGATGAATTCACCGCAGAACTTTTAAAACTTCTTAGGCGGGAAGCACTTTTAGCGTGGGAAATTTATGTGAGAAAATATCGATTTTTTGTATGGAATTTCAAGGGACTGAAAGACAAAACTAATTAAGCATGAAAACTTCTTAAGTGAGAACTTCTTAAGCAAGTTTCACTGTACTAACCAAAATATCAATAAATATTGTTTTCTTCATTTTAATTTATTCATTATCTTACCAGATAAGCAGTAGCGAAATATTAACGAATTATTACTTTGTCTTAGTCAGAAATAAGTACATGCAAATATGACTATCTTCATACAATATGATACATAGATGTATATATTATGCATTTGAATTTTTCATAGGCAGTATCAATTCAGTTTGCATGGAAAGAGGTTGTCAGGCTTCCATAATAAAAAAGTGCGGGATTATTAATAATCACAATGAAACTATGCATTGTGTTGGCGGTGTTTTTAATATCATATTGTTTAGTGAATGTTAACTCCCAAAGTACTTTTGAAAAATGGCATCCAAAATATATAGCAGAAGTACTGGCTAATAGGACCAAAGACTTTTCTGGCCGCGTGCAAACTCAAGTGGGTGAGGCTTCAAAGAAAAGACAAGAAATTCAAAAAAGCATAACAGACTTCCTCGGAAATACGCGCGAAAATGTTTATAAGACAATTAGTGAATATCTAGAAAAGGCTGACAAAGCCCGATCGAACGCTATAGAAACCGTGTCAAAAAGTGTAGCCACTAATGTTTTAAATACCAATATGATAAATAAATACAATCCTGAGATGTATTTAGACACTGTTCAATTGATTTCCAAGAATGGTTATCCAGCTGAATCACATACCGTTCTAACAGATGATGGGTATCTTCTGACGATGCATCGGATTCCTCATGCCAGGGGAGCACCAGCGGGCTCATTCGGCCGCCAAGCCGTTCTACTTCAACATGGGCTGCTGGCCAGCTCTTCCAACTTCGTCACTAGCGGAGTGGAGAAGGGCCTGGCGTACATTCTCTCTGAAGCGGGCTACGACGTGTGGATGGGCAACTTCAGAGGCAACACATATTCCCGCTCTCACGTATCCCTGTCTATGAAAGATGCCGCTTTCTGGAACTTCACGTGGCACGAGTGCGCTATGTACGATCTACCGGCCATGATAGACTACATTAACGAGATAAAAGGAACAAATGACTTGCTTTACATCGGCCACTCGATGGGCACCACGACACTGTTTGCATTACTATCAACTCGTTTAGAATACAACGACAAAATGAAAGCTGCTTTTACAATGGCACCAGTAGCGTACATGACAGGAGTAAGAAGTCCTATTAAAATGCTGGCCCCGTACGCTAACAACATCGAGTGGATCGCCAAATACCTCGGAGCGGACGAATTTGTACCGCAAGGGGTGATATTCAAGTGGCTCGCAAGCGTTGGCTGCAAAGTAAACCGTTACAGCGAAGAGATTTGTCGTAATTTATTATTCCTCGTGGCGGGCTATGATCCTCAAGAGTTCAACGAAGAAAATTTTCCTATAATATTGAGTCACACACCTGCGGGGACTTCTACAAAGACAGTTCTTCACTTTGCACAAGAGATCCGAGATAAAGGAAAGTTCCAGCAATTCGACTACGGTGCGGAAAAAAATTGCATAGCTTACAATCAGACTACTCCTCCGGAATACGAAGTTCGCAAGATAACTTTGCCGATTGCTGTGATTTGTTCGTCCAACGATTTGCTGAACAGTATTAATGATTCCATGCTTTTGTACGTTCAGCTTGCAAATCCCATTGAGTATTATAAAGTTCCCATGGAGGAGTTTAATCACTTGGACTTCTTATGGGGAATCAATGCTCCGACACTCGTGTACGATAAAATACTCTCATTGATGAAGAGATACGAAATCAAAGAAAAACTTTTTTGGCCTATTTCCTTCAAATTGCAATATTCCTAGAATCTCAGAAGAAATACAACCTCATGGTAATTTTTACTGCGCTGAGCAATAATTGTGTCCTTCAACTGGCAGACTAAAGTGAACTCGAAGTATTAGATGTAACTACTTCATGATTTCAATATCTTTTAGTAGCTAAAACTACATAAACTGATTTGAGTGGTTATCGGCTCGTGACTTCGGTGTGATAGAGTGCTATGTTTGAAAAATTCGGTTTGTTGTTTGAAAATTTCAGTTTTGCCGTGCGCCGCATGGATTTCCTAAAAAATCTTCATACAAATAATCGATTTTTCGAAAAAAAAATAAAAATCGTTTTCAGCTACAACAACATTGCCATTTTTGTAATATTAGCACTCTAGTACACCCAAAAGTCGTGAGCCGCCACTATAATTGATGAATTCTCCCGCAGTGCACCAAATCAACTTCTAGTCTTTTTCATTTATTGTGATAATATTGTCATCAATGTAAAACAAATATTATATTTTTGTCTAAATTAATGTTTTTGAAGAAACCGAAAACTAAAAAATGTGTTGTTAGAAATACTATTACTAATATTTAAATAATTATTTATTTTACCAAATCCAAATTTTTAAATTAACCCTTCAGACCTCTGGCATATTTTTAATTTAAATTTTTCTTAAATTAAATTTTTTTTTTTTTAAATTGACCGTTAAAATTTATTAAAGATGCTGTCAGAAAGTCTGAGAGTTTATGTGTATTTCCGTTTCACAATAAAATCCAAATAAATTGTAAATTTCTGAACTCATTCAAAAACTAAAAACTATTTTTGAAAGGTGGATGAAATATGCTTTCAAATTTTATTATTAGAAATAAAAATTATTTTTAAAATATAAAATTTTATAATGCAAACATAAAAAGTTTAAAAAATGGCTCACCTTACATTTTTCCGTCTAAATACTGGACTAAAATTACTTATAACTAAAAAAAAAGACATTATATTATAAACATTATTGCCACCTCATTTCTTTGTCGTTTAATATAATAATAAATTATAAAAAAATTCACAACGTTTCATGAATTTCAATTGTAGTCGGAACTCTACATTTTATTTCTTCTGTGGTTAACTTCTAGATTTGAATATAAAGCGAGGTGTTTTTTTTTTCTTTCTAACACCGTTTAGTTAATATTTCTGGTGACCGTGTATCTCATCAAAATGACAGTTCAACACACTTACAAAAAATTATATAAAGTCATGAAAAGTGATGAAACAAAAACTAAGTAACTATTTAACCTAGTTTTTGTTTCATCACTTTTAATGACTACATCACTTTTGAAAGGTCTGTTTGATTGTCATATTGATGAAATATCATGGAACCCATATTTCTAACCATGACAGTAAGGTAGACAATGATTTGATTTGATATGAGCTGTTCCTATTTACGAACAAATTACGGGTAATAGCTGTATGTTCGCAAAACCGAACAAATTAACCTGAGGGGTTAACCTTCCACCAATGTCTTCAGAAATAACTTAAACTTCAATTCAACAAATTGAACTAAAAACATGAAATAATATTTATATCGTAAATGTTTAATTTTAAGAATATTTAAGGTCCTATCAATGACCTTTAATTTACTTATCTAATTTACTTTGAATAACAACTCTTTCAATAACATACATTATTTCACAATATTATACAAACCTTACCATATTATGTATTGGTTTTTTTTTACATTGACTCTACAGAGGAGGGCCTAAGGAAAATAATTTTCCTGAGGGCCTGTTTCATCTCTGTGGAGGATCTTTTTAAGGAAAGGAAGGAGTAAACCCGGATCTTGAAGAGTTGTAAGAGGGAGGAAACAAATCACACAGCCCAACTGTTAAACTCAAGAATTGGTCGTAGAAACGACCCGTTTTTATGTTTCCCAGCTGTGCACCGGTGTCAATGATGCCTGTTCCTCGCAGCATCTTCCATTGAAATACCGGTAGAATAAGGACAGCATTCCCACCCGATGACTGTGCTCTAAAAATTTGCTATCAGTTGCAATTGTAATTATTGCTAACCACCCGTTTCTGCACAGAGTCAAGAGTTTTTTTTGTACTCCTAATATTTATTTTTTATGTTGAATAGCTGATTGCAATATGCAATACACATTATCATGAATAATGATTCATTGAGTCATTTCTGTTAGTAAGAAACTGAATAAATGTCTCCTGAAATTGTAATAAAAATAAATTATGGTTATTTTCGTGAATATATCTGTTTAATTACCAATTACCAAGTAAGTTATTGTGTAGTATTTTTGTGATATGCACTAAATATCCAACTGCTTGGCATTCCCATTTGGGGAATGTTGTGAGGCTAAAGAAAGTGAGGGACGGGAAGGAGGGAAGTTTGAGAAGTACTATTCAGATCTGGTTATTAAGCATAGCTAAAGCCATTTCAAGCAATGTTTCTATTCTGAATGGTGGTCACTCATCGGGGCGATAGTGAAATATTACACAACATACTATAACATTTGTAATACATATTTAAATTCTATATTGGAAATAACTAATTCTTAACACATCAGTTCCAATTTTGAAAATGACGATAAAAATAATAATTATTATTTCTAAAAAATAATAAAAAAAAATTCTGTTAACCACTTGAGTGATGGCTACCCAAATTGAGGTAGGTGATTTTTAACAAATTAAAAATTAAAAAATTATAATTTTTAAAAACCTGGAATTAATGGTGAAATCTAGGTGTATTCATTGTCTTTAAACTGCAGTACAGTTCATACATTTCCGTATTAATATTCGGAAGTATGATGTTAATTAAATTGAATGGCTGAATTAAAAACCGAACACCCGCAAATCTCCATCGCTCAAGTGGTTATAAAGTTGTATTATAGGTAGGTACTTTATCGCTAGTTCTTGACACATTCCAATTTTTAAAACGACACTTAAATTCAAAACATATCCGAGTTCATTGAACCAAAGTTACAATCACTCACAGAGTGACAGACTCACAACCGAGATTAGTATCTGTGATAATCATCATCATGAAATTTAAATGGGATGGCGATGTACATTATCACGTAAGAGAGACAGAGCGTGTGCTAAATGGCCTAGAACTAAAAGGTATCAAGTCAGTGGCAACATTGGTTCATGGAATGCATTTCTAGCATGTATTTTCTATTCAATGCTTTTTAATTTGCATTTAAGACCCTTTCACTTTAAACAACAGTTAACATGAAAAACATTCTCAGTTTACAAATAGCTTGACAATATTTTAATTCTCTACTACCGTTGTATTACGTGAAAAATGTTGCTTGTTCAATGAAGGAGGCCTTAGCTAGAACATATGGAAACTGTGATGCCTGCAAAATAAAAATAAAATAAATCTATCTTCCTTTAACCATTATTTAATTTAATAAAAATATTATTTATGCACCTTTTATCACTGTCAAAATTAATAATAAAATAAAATTAACTAACTAAGAATACAGGCCCACAACTTGTGATTGTATATTGAGAAAAACTGATTTAGTAGTTTCTCGGAGGATGTCTGCAAGAAAATCGCTGGTTAACTTGTCGAATTCATCAGCACCTAAAAAAAGAATAAAAATTTTCTATTTATTTATTCACGCCTTATAGGTAAGTAGTTCAGGAGTACAATAATAAGTGTATAGTGCATTACATAATAAACTGAGTATGAACGATAATAATAATATTTGGATGATTTATGTAGCGCCGTTTTAGTGCAAGAGCACCTGAAGGGCGCTGTAAAAATATATAATACATATTTACAATGATCTATCTTATTGCTAACTATACAGGGTGTATCGGCACGTACCCGACAAACTTTAACCAGCTATTCCTTAGCATATTTGGAGTAAAAAATCTTATATGCACTTTGCTGTCCGGTAACGTTTTTTTTTAATAAAAAATTTACTATTCATATTTTCACCACAAGTCACCACTGTTTTATCCTTTGACAAAGTTTTAAAACCCATCTGGCAAAT
Organism: Hesperophylax consimilis; assembly: GCF_061612785.1. Classification (NCBI taxonomy): domain Eukaryota; kingdom Metazoa; phylum Arthropoda; class Insecta; order Trichoptera; family Limnephilidae; genus Hesperophylax; species Hesperophylax consimilis. The sequence goes on along the minus strand of NC_142856.1, from coordinate 8,410,978 downwards.
ATTTTATTCGAATTCCGTTGAATAATGCACGTGTGTACCTATATTGGCGCACGTTTACAGTCACAACGAAATAGCACGGCACCATTCGTCTCATTTTTAACTATTATTATTTAGTGTGTGCGAAAGAGCGAAGACGCTTTTTGACATACTTGCTTATAACAGCTGTTGAACACGAAACGCAATGCCAATGACAGTGATGTAGTGTGGAAATTTTAAATTTTTTTGTTTTTAATTGAAAAAAAAATGCTACCGGACAGCAAAGTGCCCATAACATTTTTTACTCCAAATGTGCTAAGGAATAGCTGGTTAAAGTTTGTCGGGTACGTGCCGATACACCCTGTATGATGCTAAAATGAATGGTAGAAAAATCGGGGATGCCCGAAGAAGACATGGCATGACCAAGTGGATGAAATACTTGAGTTGTGATGTATCAAGAGTGAGAATAACAGAGAGGAATAACAGTGAATGAAGCAAGGAGTGTGTGCCAGGCGAGAGTTGTGTGGAGATCTACCCTCTCTGCCTACCCATACGGAGAAACGGCGTTAGTAAATTATGATTCATAAATCCACTGTTGTAGAATAAGTGCACATTTTCTTTAGGTCGCCGAGCCATCTCATCTGTGGGCAATCTCAAGTTTCTTTTTTCCAACCAAGGATGGCAATCAAATTTCAAGAAAATGCGTCACTCAAAAGATAAGAATCACGCAAAAGCCCGACAACACAAAATGCACAAAGAAATAAAAAATAATTATTAATGTGGTTTGTGGTTTATCAGTGCCATTAACATTAACTAAAATAAAAACATTAATTTTCTGAAATGAATACACATTATTACTGTGACATTTTTCACATTTCCGTAAACGCAAACGTGCTATAATGACGGAATTTTTTGTATGTGATCACTGCTCAAGAGTCCCAACTGCCCAAAGCCCATGTGACTATGGCAGCATTCCCATTTGGGGTATGTTGTGAGGCTGAAGAAAGTGAGGAGAGGAAGAGAATGGTTTCAAAATACCTGGCTAAACAGATCTGGTCATCAAACACAGCTAATGCCATTTCAAGCAACGTTTCGATTTGCGGCACATTCCTGAGTGGTAGTTACTCTCGGTATCGCCCTGGTGAAAGACATTCAGAATCGAAACATTATTTGAAATGGCTCTAGCTGTGCTTAGTGACCAGATCGGAATAGCCAGGGTTTTTCTTACCTTCCTCTTCCCCGTCTATTTGCTCCCATCACTCCCTTCACCCACGCAACATACCCCAGTGTGGGATGTCATAGTTCCACTGGCTCCGGCCAGTTTATTAAAAAATTTGAAGTCATTTTGTGTCCATGGCTACAAATAATTCCTCCATCACAACACACAAGGTTTTTTTTTTTATATTAACTCCACACAGGAGGCCCTGAAGAAAATAATTTCCCTCAGGGCCTATGTCATCTTTGGGGATGCTGTGTGGAGGGTCTTTTTGTGGAGAGGAAGGAGTGAACATGGGTCTTGAAGAGTCCCATGTTGTAGGAGGGAGGAAACACAGAGGCCGGCAGTTCGTTCCACAGCCGAGCTGTTGAACTTAAGAACGAATCGTAGAAGCGACCCGTTCTCATGTGACAAATGTCAACCGTGTACATATGTTGGGCGCGCGTTTGGCGTGTATCTCGACTACGCACCGGTGCCGAAGGGATCAATGACGCTAGTTCCTCAGAGCATCTTCCATTGTAATACCGATAGAACAAGGACAGCATACCTACCTGACGCCTGTGCTCTAAAGATTGCAGTCCGTTTGTTAAGATTGGGGAATCTATCAAACGGACCGCCCGTTTCTGCACAGAGTCAAGGGTTTTTTTCAAGGTGCTTTCAATTTTTTGCAAATATGTACTCAGAACTTAAACGATTACAAAGCTGGCCGTTTCAACACTATCTATCCTGCTGATCAGCATGTTTTAATACAGTATAAGTGTTTTAGTGAGACTTCATGGATCACATATATGTGACATTGGCGAAACGGGGATAGTCGTCGACGTATCACACCTGTGACAGTCGATTAGATCAGGTAAAAGGTGACTTACTTCTGACGGGAAAATGTCCAGAGAATTCGCAAACGGCCAGACTTATACCGGACAAGTCTTTAATTCCCACAGAGCTCTCTCTCGCCCACACAAATATCCTCAGAACAGAGTCAGGAGACCCATCCAAGGAATCTCCGCTCATCATGTACAAGTTATGGGCTATGTTGTTGTCCAGCAAGAAGGAAGTCAGCTTGTATATGTGCAGACAGATGCTGTCAATCTCGCCCCTCTTCTTTATTTGAAAGCAGAATCCTTGGGCTGGATAGTCCTCGGTGATTGTGTATACGGGTCCCTTCAAATGGTGACATTTCTGAAAAAGAATTGTAAACATTATACATATTTATTTATGTTCAATAAATTTAACACGCTTTACGCGGGCGGAAACTAAAGTAAAGTTTAAAAAATTCACGCTTTTGTTTTAAAACACAACATACATCTATAAAATTAATGCATTTCAATTTATTATTTCAATGAATTATGTTAACGTAGCATTCATCATACTCCAGCAATAAAATCAAAGCATGTTTGTAATACGTCTCCATAAACTGAAGTTAAAGTCAGTGCTAGGTCAATAGTGTAATGTTTTTTCAAACAAAGTACTTATGTATTTCTTGCATAGAAATACGCAAGTATCCTGTACTCGACGCTTCAAGTATCATGGCGACTACCGCCATACGCCTGCGCGGAGGTTAATTGCCGATAGTTTGTAAATGGCGGAGCAGTTGATACATATGACAGTCTCATCGTCATTTGTGTCAGACATTGTGTAACAATGCTTGTGCTTTACATCAATGCTACGAACAAAACAGTCAACAAAAAATGACAGCTATAGCACGTACAGAAGTTGTGAGTGAAGTTACGAAAGCTAGTTTTGACGTATCGAGAGGTGAAGGTGGCGACGCGGGTCTCGTGATTCCAGTAGTGTAAGTAAGACATGTAAGTACGGACTGAATACACGACATTAGTATCAGATACATGTGTATTCCTGAGGAAGAAGGGACTAAATGTAATGATTAATTACACATTAAACGGCTTTAACCGGTAGGTACCGGCGAGAATATTAAATAAATAAAAATACATTTTTGTTAAGGCCAACGTGTAGACAATACCATACTTGATAAAGTGACATTTTGATTATTGTAGTAGGACTGGTATAAACGGTAGATCGACTCATCGCGCATAAAGTATGTTTAATCCACAACTTTTGGTTGCAGAGTCAAAAAACTTACCACTCTGCGTGGGGGCTGAATAAATAATTTTACCGTGTCAAGGTGATACCGACAAAATACATATTATTATCAAATTTGTTGTTTGGAGAATGATTGCCTACTGAATACTCACAACTGTCTCGGTGGGGAGTCTGTGATTGAGGATCAGCAGGTGATAATGCAGGTGATTAACGGAGGCCATAGCACACAGGCTGTTGAAGCCGATTCTCAGATTTCTAAAATAAAAATTATGTATAAATTAAAATCTCAACTCAACATATTTTGACATAAGGTCGGAGTATTTCCGATTTACAGGAATATTTCCGAATGTATGTGAAAACAAAAAACTGCTCTCAAAAGATGATAAGATACGCTTTCAAATTTAATTATTATATTTAAAATATAATTTTAGATATATTTAAATTTTTAATGTGAACATAAAAAAATAATTTACTGGCCCACCTTAGGTTTTTAATAAATAAAATTATTGATAACAAAAAAATATTTATAAAAACACCTGCATTTTATTAGACAAATGTATTACAGACGTTATTGTCACAACACTTTTTTGTTGTTTCATATAAATATAATTAGTAATAAAATCACAAAGTTTCATAATTTTTTTTCAAATTGCGTTTGAAACCTTTGTTTTCTTTAAGGTGCACATTTTAATTCTTTTGCGGTTAACTTCTAGATTGGAATATAAAGCGTGGTTTTATCTCTTTTTAACACCGTTTAGATCGTATTTCTCACCATGACAGTAAGGGAGATAAAACAATTTTTATATTTATATGAGTTGTTCACAAATGCGAACAAAGCCCTAATAAAACAGAAACTCTCTAATGGTGTAATGAAAGAATACAGTATTTCAATTAAACAAAAACTAGGTCAAATAGTTACCTATCTAAACTATTTCACCTAGTTTTTGTTTCATCACTCTTCATGACTTTATATCACTTTATAAAGGTGTGTTTAATTGTCATTTTGATGAGAACTAACTCATTAATGAACTAACTAACCATCACACCTTTTCCGCAGGGGTAGGCAGCAGTGACTTTTGGGTGTACTAAAATTCTAATAATACAGAAAATGGCATTAGTGATGTTGTTGTAGTCGAAAACGTTTTTTTTTTTTTTTTAATTCGGCTTTTCAAAATACGAATTTTTGAAAAAAAAAAAAAAATTGACTAAAAGTCACGAGCCGTCACTGGTAGGCAGAGAGGACGGACCGCCAAAGAACTCGGTCTTGGCACACACTCATTGCCTCATTCACATGATTAATTAAATAATAATAATAATATTATCAGTGTTGTTCTAGAAATAATTATTTACTATTAAAAAATATCTAACCTATTAACATCAACCTTACTTTTGTGTTGCAATGAGTAAAATGTTATCTTTTGTTACATTATAGGCGGAATTCTTTGTTATGGCTATAAAAGCAAATGACTCAACAAAAATATTATGATAAATTTAATTACATCAACTCAAACCACAATCAATTCCAGTTGTGTGTCAAACCATAAAAAATAAATCGTTAAAATAATAATAAAAAAACAACAATAAATTTAGAATACTTCTAGTATCACCACATGGTTCAATTCCTCTGCTAGCTACGTCCTCCAACATTGCATAAGCAACATTTTTAATTTTTCAAATATTGTCAAATTATTCATAACCAGGAAATGTTTGTCTTTCTTTTTAAAAATAATTAAAAAATAATTCAATAAAATATGAAAAGGAATTGTACCCATTAGAGCTGATGAACATGATGTGTGTTGCTAGAATCAAACTCCTCAGCGTAATGACCTGCGGTAGGCAATCTTCTATGTTAGGACAGAGGAGGCTGTGACCAAAGCATATCGGACTGGAGTTTATCACCAGCATATCCCTTGATGACTCTGAAATATAAAAAATACAATTTAACATTCAAAAATAGTATGTACAATACATATTATATTACCGTTTAGTGAATCACTTTAAATTGAATTAAATAACGTAAAACACCTAATTGAACCACTAATTTTTTTATAAATAATAACTTTACTACCTGGCGTCACCTGGTATCAACACCCTTACATTATTTCGACGGTCCTGAAGAACAACGTCGGATTTGCAAATTGTAGTTTTGCAGAAAAGCTGTTTAAAGTTTCGTTTCTGCATTTTACTGTTTTTGAGATCAATTAAGTATAGTGTTGTTTTGATAGGTGGGTCAAATCCCAGCACCGCAAAGAATGGGAGAGGGCACCTGGGTATCTATTCCCGAGTCTCTACCACGAATTACTCGCTATGCGCCATCTACGAACGAAAATCTCTACGACTTTTGTCATAAGTTCTATATTTATACATTCTTGAGTGTCGCACGGTTGAAGAGATGACTGTGTTGGCAACCCTGTGAATATTGTCTATGTTTCTGATGTGTTTGAGGTTTCTATGGAGTTAATTTTAAATGTCAAAAACAAACCGTTGCCGCGTCGTTCTGTCAACGTTTTTATTTGCTACCGCACTTTTTTCTGAAATGAATGGCGGTGGTGGATACATATCGAAATGCCAGAAAAATCTTTTAATAGAGCTGGTTGGTGCAGACGCAGAGTTGATGTCTGGCAAATTTTCATCTATTTTCACCATCAGGGAATCCAGAAGAAGCTGGACAGAGATCGCCGAGAAGACCCGAGTGGTTAAAACAACTTTGCAGAACTAAACGAATCCGATACCAACTTCGAAAAGCGCGCGGGAAACGATTTTTTTTTTTTTGTACAAGGCAATTCACCAGGATGCAATGAGATTTTGACAGTTTTGCCGATCTCTACTGCTTTGACCCACTCGTTGTTTAAGTCGAATGAATTTTGACGTATGGCGTGTAGTATGTACTTTCGGTGAGACTCAAGAATAACAAACTCTACCAGTGTATGTACTTTTGGCGGAAATTGCGAGCGATCGAGACTGGGGAATAGATACCCTGGAATGAGACAATCCAAAGCACTTGTAAAAGGACCAGACCCTAGACGAACCAAGAAACTACTCGATATGGACAGAAACTCACTGAGGGAACTGGTAGGACTACTAACGGGACACTGCCATCTCAGGAGACACATCCAGATATTGGGAGTGGAAAACACCAATAGATGCAGGAAATGTGAAGAGGATGAAGAGACTCCAATTCACCTATAGTGCCAATGTCCTGCCCTGGTGGGAACTAGGCTCAGATACCTGGGGAGACATACAGTCGAACCAGAAGACATAGCCATATACCCAATGACAACCCTGGTGAACTTTATTAAAGGGACCGGGTTGTTGTTAAAGGATTGAGGTAAAATGGGAGATAGCATAATGGGCCAATGGGCTAAGTGCTCACAGGAACTACGTGTAAACCGTCTCCGCTTAAAAAAAAAATTAGTGTTGTTTGATATTTTGGACTAACCTATGCATTTAATTGGAGAAATATATTATAAAAAACAGTAAAAATGTAGAAACGAGACTTTATACCTCTCTACTACAAAACTACAAATTTGCACATTCGACATTGTTCTTTGGGACTGTCGATATATTTATACTTATGCAATACATGGTGTCCGGAAATTAGTGGTACAAGCAGGAAAATTGGTGAATCTACATCACATTTGGAGTAGATTAAGTAGATGGAGTAGATAAAATGCGTCGAAACTTAGACCCTTTAGTTGCCAAAAAATAAAAGTAATGAAAATGCTCAGATCGGAAAAAATAAGTTTTTTGTCTATGTGATTTAGATTCACCAATTTCCCGCTTGTACTAGTTTCCAGATACCATGTATAGAAAGAGAAACATTCCCGGGATACAATTTGCCAATATCTGAATTCCTTCCACATAAGTTCATGATTATAAGTGGAAAATTTTGCTTGTGCAATGATGGAGGACTTAGCCAGCAGAGGCTTAAATCTGCGACCTTTTTTAAAAACAATTAATATTGAGTCTAATTTTTTCACACCAAAATGGATATTTCAGAGATCTTTTATAGATAAGATGTTGTGAAAACTGAATTGCCTGTGAATAACAATAAAATTTGATTTTAAAACTCCTAAATTGATATGATGAATGAATGATATTTTTGCTTCTTTTCCAGAATTTATTTTTTTCTTGTAGCATGCATATTGCACAGCTTTACTGCATCTGTACACCCATGGAATGTATTCATCTTTAAATTCTGATGCATATTGCACAGCTTTACTGCATCTATACACCCATGGAACGTATTCATCTTAAACTTTTCTGATGATGAAAAATAACAAGTGGATTTCAATAAACCAAAGCAAACAAACACAACAACAAGAAAAAAGCAAGTTTTTTGTACCAAACGGCATTTAACATTCTCAAACCGGATTGGATTCAAAGTTTCTACCACCAAACAATGTCATATTGAAAAGCATTTAGGTGCATTTCTCTCGTTAAGCGTGCAAAAAAACATAATTTAACACCTTTGCCATATTAACACGCTTCCGGCGGGAAGGATAGTTCTATTTTTACGCTGGTCCTACTTAAATGGCGGAAAAGCCATTGCTGTCTGAAAATTTCAAATAAATATTTTATATTAATCTATCCCACTATGTGTATATGTATTTTAAAATGTGAACCAAGTCTTCCCCATCTTCAAATCCTTGTCTTTTGTGTGGAAGAATATTTTATTTTATATGTATACACATTGGTAAAAACATCATAACTATAAAATTATTGTCTGAAATTAAAGCCTAATTTTGTAATACAACTCCATAAACTGAAGTCAAAGTCAGTGTTGGTCCATTTTGTAATACAACTCCATAAACTGAAGTCAAAGTCAGTGTTGGTCCATTTTGTAATACAACTCCATAAACTGAAGTCAAAGTCAGTGTTGGACCATTTTGTAATAAAACTCCATAAACTGAAGTCAAAGTCAGTGTTGGACCATTTTGTAATACAACTCCATAAACTGAAGTCAAAGTCAGTGTTGGACCATTTTGTAATACAACTCCATAAACTGAAGTCAAAGTCAGTGTTGGACCATTTTGTAATACAACTCCATAAACTGAAGTCAAAGTCAGTGTTGGACCATTTTGTAATACAACTCCATAAACTGAAGTCAAAGTCAGTGTTGGACCATTTTGTAATACAACTCCATAAACTGAAGTCAAAGTCAGTGTTGGACCATTTTGTAATACAACTCCATAAACTGAAGTCAAAGTCAGTGTTGGGACATATTATGTTTTTTTTAATTATTTTTTTAAGTAGTATGTACCACACATCAGCAAGAATTATATGAAATTAAATCATAATTTGTAACAATATGACTCTATATTCTGAAGTTAAAATCGGTGTTGGGTCATTTAATGGTTTTTTCATGAGTAAAAAATGTAATTATTTTATTAAATTACAAAAGATTATTCTTTTCACTTGACCAAAATCATTAAACATACTAATTTCAGCTATCTGGTGCGCTTTAGTTATTCCTGCGTGAAATCTGGTTCAAAGAACACAAATTTGTTTTAAATTTAGGTGTCACAATGAAATATAATATGTTTTCAACAAAAAATCATATAATTGCCAATTTCAAAATTGGGGCTGATTTGTCGAGAATTCAGACTATCCTGTGATTTCATTGGTCTGCGCTAGTTAGGTACTAAAATAAAGATAAAAATTGACACTTCTAATGCCATAAATGTACAGATTTATTGCCCATTCTACAGGCTTAAAATGGCGTCCATTTGATAAAATATCCCTTCCACACAAAGGTAAGACAATAAGGAGAACTTTTATTACTTTTTTATTAATAAACATACAGTTAACAAAAATGATATAAAAGGCCTTTTCCGCCATTAAAGTAGAAACGGTGTAGTTTACCGCATAAAGTGTGTTAATATGTAATATCAATTGTGGTAGATTATGTCCAAATATGAAATAAAGCTATATTTCAGAGCAGTAGGTAACCTTGAGTTTTTGTTTGTTTAATTTGAAACAAGTTTTCCTTTTCGGATATTTTATTGAAATTGAACTTATTGGGATCAAACTTCTGTTTCAATGATTTTATCTCTTCGGGTAATCGCCGTTTAGATGATCTATCGGGATTAAGCTAAAAAAAATGGATAAAAACAAAGTTCATTATATTGTTAGTAAGGAAGGTGCTATCAACATAAATGTAAATGGCAATCAGTAACCTTGCGTTAACACAACTTTTAACAACAATTTTTTTAAATATTTTAAATGGAGATGCTGTCATTTGTAGCTAAAACCATCTAAAATATGAATAAACAGCATCATCTCTATGAACATCCCAGTGTGATTCATAAATGTTCTCCACTGGCTGCGTTCCCTCGCCATTCACCTCCAGTCCTCGTTCCTTCCCGTCCTGCCCCAATCCTCTTCCACGTGGTCCTACAAATCTCCTTCTGAGGTCTCCCAGATCTGCTTCTTGGGAGTTTCCACTAGGGCACCCACAGTGTTCCATCATCTGACATTGCATGGTCTACAGAATATTACGATGATCGTACAAATATAAAGACGTTAAAGCAAAGTTACTGTATTTAAATTATAATGTTATATCACAAAATTTTTACTTTCAACCGTAAACAAATCGAGGGCTTAAAGTCAAACAACGTTATCTACAAAAAAACATGTCAATACAAATTATTGGTAAGTCTTTTTGTAGATAACTTTCATATAATAGCTTATATGAATGGTTGTTATAGGGTTAAGCCCTTATATAATTTGTAGGTTTTTTGTGGATAACGTTGATTGACTTTAAGCCCTCAAAATCAAGTTGGACATCCACCCTGCGAGTCTTGATTTAGACATTTTTAATGTATCATTGTTTTTTTCGACAAAGAAAGATATTTGGGTAAACTTTTAGAACAGCTGGCCACGACGCATAAGATGAATATCTTTTTAGAAAAAATAATTTGATCTAACTTAATTACCATAAAAAACAACTATTTGCATTCGGGGGGATATAAAATAGTACATTTAAAATTACAATTATATAAAATGAAAATTTGTTTTTATATGGGATAACATATTGTTATGTCAGTATTTCTGATATTTCGTATTAAATATAAAATAGTTTTTTAGGAAATTTCTTTCATATTTAAAAAAAAAAAGGTAAACTTGTAGAATTCCGCTGCATGCAAAAGCTATTTAAAATAACAACACTCGATTTCAACTCTGTAATAACCTATTGTGTCTCACAATAGGTTATTAAGGTTTAGTTAGTTTACTAAATAGGTTTTTAGGGTTTAGTTAGAGGTATTTTAATAATTTATGTGTATTTCCTAACCTGAGAACTTAAAACACTTTGTCTGGGAAGGGTATTTCTACCTTTTACGCCGGTTCTGCTTAAATGGCAGAAAAGGCATTGCTGTCCAATAATTTTACATAATTTTTTTTTACCAATATCTTTGTATGGGTCCCAACTATATGTACAAGTATATAAAAATGTGAACCATGTCTTACCATATCTTTATATCTTTTGTATGTAAGAATATTTTATCAAAAGTAAACTATATAGTCCAGTCAGTGGGGAGTTTTACCTTGCAAAAGGTTAGGTAGTAGCGATTTTGATATATGTTGTTAAGATTGGGACTCTAAGGAAAAAAAAAAGTTTTCGACCTTGGGAGGGTCGAGCTCGACCCGCCATCTTGGATTGAAGGTGCCAAAATTTGTTTTTTTCAAAATAATTGTGAAGTGGTCGTTTTTACAACCAAATTGTGGAAAGCAAACTTAAAGACAACTAAATTACCTACATTTTTTGTTGCAAGTTTTTTTTTGTAAGTCTAATAGGTAACGAGTTACAGTGGCGGAAATGTGAATATTTTTCTAAAAATGATGAAATTCTTAACTTTGTAATTTTTTCGGGTTATTCATTACATAATTATAATAATTTTGTTAATTCATTTCCACACCACCATGAGGTGGGGAACATGGTGCATTTTTTTATTGTGGTATCCCCAGTAGGTCTACTCCACAGATATACCAGCGATGGTAGATTTCGAAATTATATTACATTACTATGAATTATGTTACTATAAATTATGTTACTTAATAACAGTCTTCGTCATCAATGTCATCATCTAACTCATTGCCTGTGATACTGAGATTCTGGGCTTCCATTGACAAAATCTCTTCTTCTTCGTCCTCGACATCGATGTGAACCTCTGGCGAATTTCGGCATGTTTGACCATTACAGCACCCACATACAATAGAACACTTCAATCCAGCTTTCATGTAGCTACATGCAACGCCGCATCCTTTTTTACAATAATTGCATGAAATAAATTTTAATAAAGTCTCGGGTGCTGGTTTCTTTGTCATTCGTACTGGAACAAGCCCGTTGGTGTCACGTTTCCAGCCCCAGTTTCTGGATTTTTTTGGATTCCATACCATTTTTGGACTTGATGGTACGTTCTAAATGCATGGTACCGTGCAGCGTCGTTCGTTGGTGGCAAAGAGGCAAGATTGAATTTGCTTTTTGCTGTCGACTTTGCAAAACGTTTGTAGCGGACTTCTTCCAAGGTTTCCTTATCCATGTCACCCCCGTACAAGCAACAAGAAAGCGTGTTCCTGCAACTGCTATGTCTTCTGGTGTTGCATCATGTTGTTTGAAGATTCCTATCATGGCATTGAGTCTTGTGTCGTTTTGCACAAGCGAACAAAATTTTGTTTTTCCTTGGTTGAAGAAGGACGATGTTGTATCGCAGCCGCTAAAGGCATGAAGAAACAGAATATTCTCAGCCGCCTCTTTGTATTTCACACTATTCGCGGAATACAGTCTTTCAAAAGTTTTGCCTCTCCCGGGTTTGTGAAGATATATACTACTTTTGGGTGGTGCTAATGCTGACAGCAAAACTAGGAGATCAACGTCTTCGCCAATAATGAAAACAGCGTCATATGATGAGCACAAGGAAATCGCAGTATTGACAATAAACTCATCAGCATCTTCTTCAGCCTGCTTAACTGTAAAATCATCCTGTATAAATTGCTTTGTAAGCATCGAAATCAGACGGAGTTTGTTATTTTCATTGGCTAAAAATCTTTCTTGTGAAACTTGAACTGGCATTGTTTCACCGAAAAGAACATTTGCAGACATGAGCATCCAGGCAACGTCCTGTAACCAGGATTCAATCAGTGTTGCCAAGTCAGCTGTAGACTAGGATCCCACTATAACAAATCAACGTCATCGAGCACACGGATGATGCTATATAAGTATATTGTAACGTAGAAATACGTTAAAATGATATTGTGTAATATGTTGGTACAAAATTTATAAAGAAAACTGGGGTTTTACAATTTTTTGTCAAAATTTTCTTCTTTCAACCGCTGTAACTCGTTATCTATTAGACTTACAAAAAAAACTTTGTACAAAAAATGTAGGTAATTTAGTTGTCTTTAAGTTTGCCTTCGACAATTTGATTGTAAAATCAACCACTTCATAATTATTTTGAAAAAACCAAATTTTGGCACCTTCAATCCAAGATGGCGGATCGAGCTCGACCCCCCCAAGGTCGAAAACTTTTTTTTTTCTTTAGAGTCCCAATCTTAACAACATATGTGAAAATCGCTACTACCTAACCTTTTGCAAGGTGGAGCCCTTTTTTATCCCCCACTGACTGGACTAATATTCAAACCCGTAGAACTGATAATACATCCTTCCACTTATTGCACCGGAAATGCCGAAGTTTTGTTGCTTTTTTTTGTAATGATTTGACAAAAAAAAAACTTTGTAATGTTATAAAAAATATGTACATTTTTTAGAATTGCAACATAACAATATGGCCAAACACTGACAATAACTTCAGATTATGGAGTCATATTAAAAAAGAAGGCTTAATTTCAGACAACAATTTTATAGTTGGGGTGTGGTGAGTACTATGTAAAAAATTTCATTAAAATATATGTATTATTTTCAAAGATATACCTGTTTAAAAACTAAATCCATTTTCTCGAATGGGACCCTTGTTCTCACCCATATAAAGTGCGTTAACTTTGATTGAAAAAAAAATTGAACTTTAATGCATCTTTTACCATCTCCCATGACATAAATAGTTATTTATCGTAGTAATTAAGTTGAAACTAAGTGATATTGATATTTTTTGCATATTAAGCGTGCACCGGAATTCGACAAGTTTATCAAAAATTTATCTTAACTTTACTTTTGACGAATACATTTTTATCAAAATTTTAACTTAATTTTTTACTAAAAATTTTGGTCGATCTTACCAGTGGCGGCTAGTGCTTACAAAAATTGGTGGTGCGCTAAAAATCTTGGACATACCTACGTACTGTAATTAAAATAAATTTTATTATGAAAACTCCTACCTATTTGTAGATTATGTCGATCCTCCGTTATTTCTAACTGACTAAGACGTTGGTGACCCTGGAGTTGCAGTCCAGTATATATATATATTGAATTAGGCGTTTTTCAATGCTCAGCACTGACAGAGCATCGAGTCTTTACTTATATCACAGGGACTGTACACAATTTAGTATACTCGAAAAAGCATCCGAAAATAGTTATAAAATAGATATTTACCCATCGGCATTTGTAAACAGTTTATTCCTTAATTTAAATATCCAAAAAAATGCCTATTTATAGAGGCACAAAAATAGAGTTCAGGAAAATTTGTTGTTTATTCAGGAAACTTATCACAATGGAGTAACTTAGCTGCTGTTAGGTGATATGTCTTCATTATTTTTAATCTTACTTACATTGCTTGCTTACATTGCTAATGCTGGCTAAACCTTATGAGATACCTTAAAATAATGTACTACGAAATTGTATATCTTAAAAAGGCCTACAGAAAAGTCCATAGTGGTATATGTCTATGTCCTAAGGATAACCCCCAGCAACGCCAGGTAAACGGCAGCTAGTTACCTATAAAACTTCTTTCAAAAACCAGACTTAGTTTTTTGGTTTTTGATTTGCACTCCTATAATACGAAAAATGGGCCTGGTTCATAGACATATGAATATTAGTAGACCTGCCCTAAGTGATTAAAAGCGTATTATTCCCCACTCCCCATACCGGTTCCATTGGAGCCGGCTGGGCTCGCGTATGGCTTCCCGTGAATCTTGAGAATGTGACGTCGTCATTCTTGTTCGAACTAGCGTCGAGCTATGGTCGAGGCATTTTACGAAATAACACGGCAAAATGGTGGCTTGTGATATGAAAACTTGTAAAAATAGATGTGAAAAAGAGAATAAACCCAATTGTCGTATTACATTCCATATGTAAGCATTATTTTAAGCTTATTCACATCGTATAATATGGATCAGTTGTAGAAACATATACTATTACATCGAGATACATCTGGACGCAAAATACAAAGCCGTTTGTATAAGAATCAGGGATGTGCCTTCGCCTTTTGCGCTTTAGGTACCACGTGTTAGGTACGCGCTTGTTTCGTATGTACGGTACTGCTGGAACGAGAAGGAGTGCATATCACGTAATGCGCTAGGTTATACCGAGTGGCGATGTGTGATAGAAAATCATGTTTTTTGTTTTTAATTGAAAAAATGTCATCGGATGTCCAAATTTTTACTCCAAATATTCTTAGGAATCGCTGGTAAAAACTGTGTGTATATAATTTCTTTTTTTTTTTTAGTTGTTTTACTTTTCTTTCTTAAAGATTTCAATATATTATTATTAATAGGAACATAGCGGTTGTGACAACCCTCCAACATTGGTCGAATGTAGCGATTCCCAAGTGTGCGCATCGTTGTTACTGGGAAGTAAATTATGAACACTTATAAAAGTGTCTTAACTAAATACGTAAACAAAATATTCGATTTTTTTTTTTTTTGTTTTTTTTAAATGGAGTTCTACAAATTAAACTTAATAACAATAAATAAAATATTCCACTCTGAAAATAGAAGAAATTTTTTTTGCCGAATTTGGACTTCGCAAATTTGTTCATAACGTGGCGAGTAATTTGCGCTCCCATGTAAAAATGTCTATTCATTCAAAAGCAGATTTTACTTTTAAGAACTAAATGGTGATATTAAAATGCGAGATGCCTATATACTGTCAGATTGATTTATTGACGAATCACAGTCAGCTTTACCCCCTTCGTTCTTCAACAGTTGATTTTACCCCTCACCTTTAATTTCTAGTCTATATATTCATATGTCTGTGGCCTGGTTCATCGAATTGTTTTTTTTTTTTAAATCAATGTTAATAATAGAATTCATTTTTAATTTTTCCAGTCGCTTCCAAAAAATGAATCTTAATGACATATTGACCTGGCACAGCGTGTCTGCATTGTGTGTGTGTTGGTTTGAACGAAACATTGACTGAAGACAGTAGATGTTAAAATAGAGACACAATGTCAACAACAATATCACACAAACATGTCCCGGTGAAAAAGCTAGTAACAAACTGTTCCTTTTGTTGTGGTAGAAAAATTTCGAACACCGTCCTCCCTGGGTTAATAATTTTGCAAATCAATGTACCTACCTACGATTTCGACTAGATAACTAGATATTTCTTTATTTATAAAACATGCCTAAACACCTTTATTTTATTTTTCGAGGTCGGCCAAAATAGTATCTACCTAGTATTTGCATAGAGAAATGGTAAAAATTCTAGCCACACAGGAATACCAACGTAAGAAAATGTCATTAACAGAAATTATTCTGGCTGTCATCCCACACAACGTAAGCGAATTTTCATTTTACATAATTAAAAATTAAAAATTTCCCAAATGCAGTCAGTTTCCTTTTATAGTAATTAAGGTAAATCAAAAGGTTTTATTTAAAAATATTTCGAATTATCGGTGGCCAGCGATCCCGAATATTTACCATATTATATTTAATGGCCTTTTACTACTCATATTAATTGGGGGTAAAATTCGGTTTATGGGAGTCACTCGAATAACCGAAATTGAACTTGATTTAGACTAATTTAGTGCTGGGGAATCCGAATCTGTAAGAATTAGGTGGGGGTCGGCACTATTAACTGAATACTCCCGTAAATACACGACTCCCATAAACCGAATTTTTTCCTTAATTGGTAATCATGAAAGCTTTTGGAATAAATATTTTTAAAAAGTATAGAAAATCATTGTTTCTATATTATTAAGATTTCAATATTTTTTTAGTAGATGTGGAATAATTTAATATCAATATTACCTGCAAAAGGAATTCATATTTGCCGGGCAATATTTTTTCACTCTGTATAGCGAGCGTGTAACGAAACACTCCCGGGATTTTATGAAGTTCCGTCCATTTTTTCCTGTAGACATCATCAAAATTATCGTGTCTTCTGGAATATTCGTTCAAATCCTTGCTGAGGTTAGAAAACTGATATTCAAATGTTAAGGACATTTTGCGGCTTTAGATTTGTGATTGATCAGTTAGTATAATAATTCAGCAACTCGGGCAAGCTAAATAGGTAATTGATTATAGCAATTTAGGAAGCTTTAATTAAACAATCATAATAGATCAGTGATAAAACCACATTACAATAATAGACATGGCGGTTAACAAGTGGTAATGTCAAAAACAGCTGATTTGTTGTGGTATTGCCATAAGTAGAATATCGAAGGGGTGGTGACTCTGATCGATATTATTATTGCATTTTTGTTATTTACGACATAACAATTGCTTTAGTTCTTAACTGTAGAGAAAAAAATGTATTCTCAAACAAAAAAAACTTTCAACAACAAGACTAAAAATTCATGCCACAAATAATAAGAAATTTCTTCCACAATACGGATTCTCATATAGAAAAAAATATTATGTTATTATGTAAATGAACATAATTGTACAGATAATTAAATTATGAAAATCTTTATGTAAAATCGATTTTTGTAATTAACGACGATTTATTTGGAAAAACAATTTAGATACAAATTCCGTAAAAAAGTTTTTTGCACAATACTTTTTTTATTTATTAGTGAAAATATATGTTCTGTTCGGTTTTGATATTATTAACTGTGATAAATAAAATTTTCGCGCATTTTCAATAAATATTGCAATTCGCCTTGTTCACAAATCTCAATCCTCCCACGTTATCGACATAAATATTTACCCCAGTCTCCTCCTATCGTTATTCCAGTAGTACCTACCTACAATAAATTATTTCTCGTACGTGACATTAACTTTGACATCTCAGATTCTTTTGTAGCAAACTTCAAGAATACCTCAAACACATGAAACATTTTATCCAAGTAAATATATAAAGCAATAATTACCACTATAAACAACTCAATGTGTATTAGAATATACTAAGGATTCTAACTAGCACGGTTTTCCTTTTCAGACATCGGCCGAGGTTGCGGGAAGACAGTTAATTAAATTCCTAATACCTGGCTCTACATCATAACTTTACCCATCCTTATTAATTGGTCGGACAACAATAAGGATTGAAAATGTCAACGCCGTCCGAAGTTGCTGAACTTTTTAACATATTAGAGTCCAACAGAACTCAAGATGTCAACGACATTAAGGCAAAGTTCGCCGAGATGTTTAACACCATCAAGGACAGTTGGCTGATCAATGGACTGATGGATTATTACCAGAGCACCGGCTCTATGAGGGCGGTGGATATCCTCATCAAGGTGCCACATCCTCACGACAAATACCTCTTTGATAAGTTGGGAGAAGGACTGAAAAGTCATTCGTCATTGCAGCGTTGTGATTCCCTCGAGCTCTTGGGGCATGTGGTTCGCAGGCAGCCGCTCTGGCTACACAAGATAACCAAACACTCTATTTTTAAGGAGCTTCTTAACTTATTGAAGCAAGAGAAAGAAATAGTCTCCCTGATGAGTGGGCTACTAGTGCTGATTACTCTGCTGCCTATGATACCCACTCTGATTAGCCCATTCTTTCAAGAAATATTCGATGTGTTTGGCCGCTTGGCAGCTTGGGAGAGCCATCGCGGCGTGGAGACCCTCGATGGCTACAAGGAGCACCTGCAGCTCGGCCTGTACGGGCTCTTCCACAACCTCTACGGCATGTACCCGTGCAACTTCATGGACTACTTGAGGAGGGAATACAGTAAGAGGGAAAATATAGACATTTTCACTTACACCGTCAAACCCATGTTGGAAACTGTCAAGGTTCATCCTCTGCTCATCACGGCATCCAAAAATGCCGAAACTGACAACTCACGCTGGAAGAAGATGGAGCACCACGATGTCCTTATCGAGTGCCGAAGGTTTTCCGCCGAAGGTGCACACAAGCAGAGAACTGCAGACGCAGACGAGTCTTGCTTCAGGTCTCGCTGCGGCACCGATGTCTCTAGTCTTTTAAGTTCTGTTTCTAATCATTTCCAAACTTCAAAGTCGTCCAACTCTACACCAAACCTTACGGAATCACAGAGTACCCTCACAAAGACCACTATAACGACAATGCCTTCAGAGACTCCCGTGGGGGCCGTTATGTCTGTTAGGTATGATAACCTGGAGCCTGGTGCTTGGTTCAACATGTCGGAGGCTTGCGGGGCCACGTCAGCACCTTCGGCGCCCCAGACCCCACTGCCCCTGCCCGCCTTCCAGGACACCCCCGTGTCCTACACGCCCATCTCCCAGACCACCCTCTCTACGGGTATCAAGCAGCAGGACAGCGGCTCACCTCCGGAAGCGGCCATTGAGGCCACCCCGGAGAATACTCCCATCAAAGACACGAGACGTTTTAACTTCCCCGTCAACGACTCTCCGGTAGTACGAGCGCTCAGCTCGCGCCTCTCCCAGCCGCAGCCACACCAGCAGTTCCAGCCACATCTCTCCTCTTCGCACTCTCAGCCCCCTTCTCCCCTCAAGAAGGAACCCTCTCCTCTCAGCCGGATGTCCTCCGTAGAGGTTAACAGTAGCTCGGAAAGCCAAGAAGCACGTAAGGACGCATTCTACACCCAACACAAACTAGGACGGGTCCTGCAAGACAGATCGCAACAGACCGTTGATATGTATTCTTCAAACATACCGTCACCTCACAAGCTCAATTCCGGTAGCCCGCTGAAGAAAATATCGCTGAAAGATCACGGTAACTTGTTAGGTATGAACCCCAGTGTTCCCAACTCACCCGTTCCTCTGGGGACCGCCCCCCCAATTTCAGGTTCCACCGAATGGCCTCTCGAAAAACCTAGACCTCACAAAGATGGTGTACCGTTTGATATTACCGGTAAAGATAACATAATCTCGCTTCTCACAAATCCTGTTGAAAATATGAGAGAAGACAAAGAAATAATGGAGCTCAGCAAGAGAGGGGAAGTCATGAGAAGCACGTCCATAGTTAGAGACGCCCACATTGTGTTTGCAGAGTCGGAGATCAAGTATCGCGGAAGCAGCCGGCCGCAGCAGGACACGGACAGCCACGAGGAGGGAGAGGAGCACTGGGCCGAAGAGGATGTAGCGTGCGAGGGGGAGGACATGGAGTGCAGCGGCCGCAAGCACGGTCTGCATATGCCCACCTCCGCCTCCATGCTGGGCTTTATTTCCCGCCGCGTCACCCGACTGCGCTTCTACAGTCAGTGCCTCGTCGAACCCGTCACCAACTCCTTTACCAAAATAGACGGAGACCGAAATGCGGAATTCGCCAACAGTAAAACTATCAGCCTCCGTAAATCCACATCTTGTCCCGACATCAAAACGGACAATTTGCATCAAAAATTGGTTAAAAAAAATAGCAAGCAGAAAGACAAATATGACAGGAACTTGTTTGAAATTCAAAGTGCCGTCGCATTCGAGAATGGCAACATTACTTCTTTGGACCGAAGAAACAATACCAAATCTGAAGAGAGTCAAACGGTGGATGTCTGGCCAATGGCTAACGAGTACCTGTACAGTGACATATTGCAAAACTTCTGTGAACAAAGTCTCAAAGTTGGAGAAGTCGCGGTGGAGGAAAAGAATCCGGTAAAATTCTCACCGTACCACCAGGTCGATCGGTACATAGAAATTCTCTCACAAAAAATAAGTGGGGAATCCGGTAATAAAAGAGGTCCCAAAGAAGAAGCCGATCACCTACGGCAACAGTTGCAACTCCTGCAGTTGGAGCTTATGTACGAGCGGCACAGGAGAGAAGTGCACGCTTTCCGCAACCGCCGACTGCTTGGCAGATCTCGCAAGAACCGGGCGGCGGAAGAACAGAACCAGGCTTTAAAGCAACAGATCAACATGTTACAAATGGAAATTGAAGATCTGCGGCAGCAAGTTACCAGACAAAACAAAAACATTCAAACCACAGATCAGAAAAATATAGAAAATAACGAATATTGGCAACACCAAATATACATGCGCGAGTGCAATATCATGACTGAACGCCAAGAGAAGGAAAAGTACTCGGCACAACTCCTAGAGCAGCAGAATATATCCAATGAAACATCCGCCGATGTCCAACACTTGCACGCCTCTCTGTTTGACGTCTCCCAGCAACTGACCCGCGCTAACCGCAAGTCGGAGATGTGCGACCGCCTCATGGAGTGCATCAAGAGAATGCAGCGGGAGCTCGTCATGTACGGGGAGCGCGACGCTCGCTATAGTTGCCTGAGCATGCTCCCCACCAAGACAGACGCTCTCATCAACAAGATAACTCAACAATACAAAGATCAGTTGCTGAGTGCACAAGCCGCTCTCCAATCGCAAGCAGCTAAGATGGAATACTTGCAGACGAGAGAGGCTGAACTGGATACCGTCGTATCTAACAAGGAACAGATAGCCCAGGAGTTGAAGAAGCAATTGAGGCTCGTGAAGGAAGAATACAGCGAGCGTCTGAGAGCGGTGGAAGATAAATACCAAAGTGTTAAAAGAATCAATCAGCGTATGGAAGCGCACTGCTTAGAGCTGCTTCAGAGAATACCTCAATCTCCGCAGACCATCTCCAGAGACTTGACGTCTGGCTTCAGCCCGCAGAGTTCTCCTCTGTCGGCCTCGCTGGCTTCCTCAGAAGGCCACGGCCCTCTCCTCGCCTCCCGAGTTGACGAAATAAGAAATCTTCAAGTGATTGTTAACGCCCACGAAACCATCGAAGAATCCACTTCCAATTCAGTTAATAATTCAACTTTTGAAGATGACAACCACTGACTGATTTCCAATAAAAAATATTGTTAATTGTGTGCTTATGTCGAAATTGTCCTTCCAAATAATATGATAAATGAGTTAATGCGTCGAAAGTTTATTGAAATTGAATATTATTGGTTGAATTCTTGGTAATAAATACTATTTGTTTATTATATAAAGCAAACAGTTTACAGTATTTTGTTACAGATATTTTAGACTAAATTATTTTATCGTTAACACTGCATTGCATTATTAACTGGATTCTTTTAACATAAACCATTGTGTCCAGTTTTCTCTGTTGGCTTAATTTAGTGCATGCTTACAGATAAAACTGGAAACATTGTGTGCAAGTACTTTTCTATTGATTATTGAATGAATTAATGCATTTTGTTTTTATTTTCCTCCACTTTTTTGACACTAGATCTGTGTTTTTAAAATACTTTTTTATTCATCTCCCAACATGATCAAACAAATGACTGATAACTTTTGCTTTACAAAATTTAAACACACTAATTTAATTGATGTAATAATAAATGTCAATATTTTCTGCAATGTTTGGGAAAGTTAAATGTAAACATATTGTAATTAAAAAATATATATATTGCTTGCAAAAGTCTCAATATTTTCTATCTCCAAACAGAAATTGGTGGTAGGTCATCTTCCCCTTGTCCTACTTCATCAGCCACCATTCATAGTAGGGCCCAATGAGCCCATACTACTCATAGTAGGGCGCTGGAGTTTACTTTACTCTCCGTAACTTAGCCGCAGGCGGCCAGGACGGCTTTCCTCTGGAATTACACTCAGTATTTTAAGCCCCTCAATTGCAACTTTTTTAAAAGAGTTTGGGGCTTAGAGCTCGGATCGTCGATCTTCTCACTGTGACTCCCACTCTCAAAAATCTCGTTTCAGCATCATTATCGTTTCTAATATTCAACCAATCTAAACACCTCTCTCATACAGTTATTAAAATAGTTCTTTTTCCCTCCATAACCTATCTATCAATTTATTTTTAGTTTTTGTTTATTACACTTTGAAAATGGAACACATTGAAATATTCTGAAAAGCATAATAATAAAGTTCCTAACCCAGTTTTATACTTACAGATGGAGGTGTTGCCAGTTGCCAGATATTGTGGATACAAAAAAACATGGATTTAAAAATTTCCTTCAATCCTTAGTTCCTCTTGGAAAGGAGGAATAGATTAGGAAACAGAAAGTAGTTCTGTAGTTTTTTACTAAAGATGGCTTTGTAAGAAAAACCCATATAATATACAAGAAATATACTAAGAATGAAAATAAATCACTTGAGAAATTAAGCTGCCATTGGATTTTGGTTGGACTGATTTTTGGTTGATTTATAGAATAAAGAAGAACACAAGAATTGCAATATGAGCGTGTTTCTTGATGTAAAAGTCTGACCATACTTTTCTTAAATTTCGAAATACACAACATTCGTTACATCATCCCCATGAAATTTTCATTTCGATCCGATGGAATGGCGATATGTCAGGCACTATAAGAGAGACAGAGCGCGAATAAAACTAAACGGGCTAGAACCCAAGAGTATTAAGTCAGTGGTGACATCGGTTTCCATTCAAATCTGCATGGAAGGCATTTGTAGTGTGTATTATCATTATATTCATGGGTTTTTGACTTTTTGAAATAATAGCATGCATAGCTCCGCGCCAAAAAGACCCCTTTCTCTTTCATCATGTTGTTATTTAAAAGGTTGTTGAAAAACAGGTGTAATTTAGGTGTTGTGAAAAAATTATTTGCAATGGAACATGGCTGCAACATAGGAAGAATTAGTCTTTACCAGAAACGGCTCTAAGGATCCAGGCATGGTAGGTCATTTGAGAAAAATGCATGACTAATCTTTATTTTATATTGTGAAATATGCTCTAAATACTATTAATAAAGGGGTAAATTAAAGTCCTGTGCACTGTTTAGCAGTTCGTGTATTATTTCAAATACTTTTACAAACAGTTATGGCAGGTGATATCGTGTAATGCGTGTGCGCCAGAGATTGTGTAGAAAAGAGACTGCAAACCAAGGGTAGAGAACCTAGCTACCCTTCCAGGATGGTCCAGTGTGGCCACCCGCAACATATTTAGAGTCTTCCATTCGCCAATCTATGTAGTGTGTCCAGGGTCGGTTGTTGCTTTAAACTATATTATGTTAATATAATAAATTGGAAATAACTACACAATCCATGTACTTACGGCAAATTATTTTTAAGAGATTACGTTTTAATGTAGTTGTGCACAACATTAAAATAAATAAAAGAAGAGTTTGAAACGCCCGTCCGCAGTATCCAAAGATTCTGGGTGCAAAGCAATTGAAAAACAACCAAAGTTCGACACACGACAAGAGTGTAAAATGAAAAACTGACATATGTTTATGTCACCATCTCACCGATGACCTAAATGATAAAAATGACATAGAACGCCAAAGAAGAGTACTGAGTGTGCGAGCTAACATGCTTGCCAGGAGATTCAACAAGTGCAGTCCTCCGGTGAAGAAGCAACTTTTCCAAATATACTGTATGAGCTTCTACACTAGTGAGCTATGGAAGACATACACACAAGGCGTCATGAACACACTCCGAGTACAGTACAACCACACATACAGAGCCCTATTTGGCCTCCCCTGGCGATGCAGCGCCTCACAGATGTTCACACAGAGGGCAGACCACCACACAAATCAGTCTTTTCACACATGCCTTGCTTCATTCACATTATTTATTTTTTTTAAATGTGAATACAGCACAAGAGTCCCAACTGCTCCCAACCATCTGGAGCCAGTGAGACTATGGCATCCCCAATTGGGTATGTCGTGAGGTTGAAGGTAGTGAGGAGGGGAAGGAGATGGAGAAGAAGAAAGTAGGGGGAGTATATTCCTGGCTATTCAGATCTGGTCACCAAACAAGGCTAAAGTCATTTCAAGCAAAGTTTCAATTCTGAATGGTGATCTTACACCAGGTGATACTGAGAGTATCTTTCACTCTGGAACGTGCTGCAAGTATGCTTTACACTATTTTAATTGAATAAATTGTGAAATAACACGAATTCATCATGTAAAATTTACTTACGCACTGTTATTTTGACACTTAACATGGCGCGACTCAAGTATTAAATTTACTGGATCATGTCTTTCTCTGGCTCCCTGAATTGTATTATATTGTAATAATATAATATCATCTTTGAAAAATGTAAATGAATAAAAAAATCATATAATTTAGCAGTGTTCTTTTAATAATAATAATTGACTATGTACATAATAAATACATATTTTTATGTACAAATGTTAAATATATATGTTTATAGTAATATTATCATGATTATTACTAGGGCTAGTTTACAACAACAAAAATATAAATCTAATTTAATACAAAATTACAATTTGTACAATAAATAAAATTCTTCATTCGCAGTTAACGTAATATACATTGGAATGCATTTGGTCAAATAATGTGCAGAAAAAACATAACCAATAAATATTAAGGAAATTAATTAATAAACATTTTAAATGGCAATTAACCCTTTTCCTGCATTATTAAATCAACATTTTATTTTTTTAATAAACAATTATGAATGAAAACATAAAAATTACACAATTTTAATACAATGATTCGAAAAATAAAAATAAAATTTAAATATTCATAGTTTGTAAAAATACCCCATTGGGGATTTATTTTGTAGGAGGCCTATCAGTTTATTTAAGAACTTTTGTCGACTTCCCGGCATTCAAAGGGTTAAAATAATTATAATCTAAAAAAAATAATGTTACAAATTAATTTGATTATCTACGTAATAATAAAATTGGAAAGAATCAAATAAAATGGAATTTGGTTGTCACTATAATAATACAATTTAATTATTAAAATTATAATTTTTTTTTATATTGTTAATGTTTTAAAAGTAATATAAATAATACTGAATAAAGACGATTAATAATAATTATAAAGAAGCGGAAGGAAAAACAAATTGCTTTGTTAAATTTGTCTAAAAAAGACTTATGTCACTTCTTCCAGTAATCACATTTTAAAACAGCTTCATTTTTATTAGAAATGAAATGTAAAAAAAATAGTTTAATATAAATAAATTAAAATGACGAAAATTATTTTAAAAAGCTGGAATGCGATTTTTTTTAAGAATGAAAAATACTTATGTAGTATTTGGTTTGCATTATTCTAGAGAAATTATCAAACTTTACCCTGTTTACTGGAGAGAAATCATTTTCAAAAATGGCATTAACGGAATGTATATCTTATAAATGTGTATTTCAAAATTAGTCTGTTGAATTAAATTGATCGTTAAATGATTCCTTCTCCATAAACAGAGTGTAGTAGTAGATGAAATTTAATATAAGTTACAATATTGTATTGGATTTATTTCTGCAGAATTTATATAAAATACTGAGAAATATACTCATTTTCCAATAATATTAAAAGTTAAACTCAAGAAGACTAACTTCTTAAGTTATAGCACTAACTTGATATATTTTTTATATTCAATTTTATAGCAATATTGTACATAGTAAAAAATAAAATTAGGATAATATATTGTGTCAAATATTCACTTAATAAAATATGCATTTAATTGTAACAATAATAATAGTAGTTATGGCTTTATTCTGCTGCGATATAAAGTGATATGGCTTGGACAAAATGAACCCTTATTTATATTTTTTAACTTCATCACATACACAATCTTTGTAAATTCACAGTAAAAACAGAAAACTGCAGATTCTATATGTATACTTCATATTAAGGTTAGGGTGTTTCACAGATATACAAATGTAAAAATATTATCATATGGTCAATGAGAGCCATTTTGTTTTTCAATGTTTTTAAAGTGAAGCACTACATAGAGTTGTAAAATCGTGTATTTTAGGTTTGATAATTTGATAGCTAAAAAATGTTTTAGATGTTTTAATTAAATACTGCGAGTAGATCACATCTTTTGGCCTTTGAAATAATCTCCCATTTTTTTGATAAGTGTTTTTATAAGCCCAAAAAAAATTAAAGTATCAGGCGTATAAAAAACGCTTTAAAGTTCAAAATCTCCTACTTAGGAACCTATTTACATTTATTGTTTTCTTGTATAATGTGGAAAATTAAATTCGTTATAAAATTCTGGTAAAACATTTAAATATTTGTGCCTGAACTACGCAAAATAAAATTAAACACATTTTAGCTACGTTTTTTTCTTGCATAAATTAAAATCGGGCGGCTGGAGTTAAGCGAGAATTTAAACCTTATCGCCATCTACATAAGGAGTGTTATTGTTAGTGGCCCAATTCCAAATGTTACACGACATGGTGCATCGCCTTAAATGCCGATTCTAGGAGCTTTTAAGCTTTTTATTAAATTTTAATCAGCTGACAAGTATAACAAAATGACATTTGTGCTTTTCTACTGATAAAAAATTGTTCAAAAGCTTAAATGGACCTAGAATCGATTGAACATCAAACGGCGCTGATTGTCTATTGATAACAATGTTATATTTGAATTTGTAAGAAACACCCTAACCTAAGAAAACTCTAATAATGATTTTATAGAATCGAAAGCTTTTCAGACTATGAATTTTAAAACCTGTTTTAATAGTCGTTGCAAACAAAGGGTAAATATTTCCAGGATATGTTAGGTTTGGTACTGCAAGTTCATTTTTAAAATTACTCTATATCAATTAATAAATATTAATCTTACAGTAGCTTAACAAAGTGTTGTCATATCTCATAATTTTCTTTACCGTAGGTGAAGACTAATAATATTTATTATTATCTACAAAATTGGTGCATTTACCATTTAATTTTGTTATAATTATAGGACATTTAACATTTTTACTAAAACACTGACTAATATTATGTACTGGATATGAAGTCAAGTAGCATTTTTAGAATATATTTGAAAAATTGGTGTAATTTTTTGCTTGCGCATACATCATAAAAGAGAGACACTTTAGCAATGGCTGATATATATATATATCGTAAAATATTACACTAGCCTATTTGTATACAACAATATATGCACTATCAACACCTTTCAAGATTTTACATACTCATGCCTAATACTGTATACATACTAATATGACATACCATTCCATAATGAGTAGAAAATGCACTATGGAATCTCTGTACAAAATATGACACATTGCCAAAACATGACATACTACGCAAAAAACTCTGTAAAAAATATGACATACTAAGCCAAAATCTCTTTACAAAATGTGACATACTATGCCAAAATATCTTTACAAAATATGACATACTATGCCAAAATTTCTGTACAAAATAATAACTTTTCCAGTAGAAAATTACTGTTCAAATATTCTCAAAATCACTCCAAAAATGACACTACACATGCCAAAATATTATGACTTCATATACACAAGATTTGCCATAAATACTGAGTCCAATTGTAGATTAAAATGAAGCTAGGTATCCCATTTTATAGTTATTATTGGTTAAACACATCTTTTGTCAAAAATTGCATTACCAAGGATTTCTATGGCTAGTTCATTAAATATTTAGAATATGTACAGAAAGGATGGCCATCATTAGTCTTAGAAATTTAGTACATAAACAAATTTAGTACATAAACAAAATTTACATAAACAAATTTAGTACATAAACGAATTTAGTACAAAACAAATCTAGTACATAAACAAATTTAGTACAAAATAAATTTAGTCCAAAAAAAAATTTAGTACAAAACAAATTTAGAACATAAACAAATTTAGTACATAAACGAATTTAGTACATAAACAAATTTAGTACATAAACGAATTTAGTACATAAACAAATTTAGTACATAAACAAATTTAGTACATAAACAAATTTAGTGCATAAAAAAATTTTGAACATAAAATTTTTTTTTTGAGTTTTTAAAATTACAAAAGCGAAGTTTCATCTTATGTTTTTACGAAAACAATTTAAGACACAATATCAAAATTCAATAGCTCAAATTTGTACTAATATTATATCATTTTTGTACTTTCAGCGTTTAATGGAGATCTTGATTTCAATTACGTCTTAAATTTCATTTCGTACATGGCAAAAAATTATTTATTTCGTCGGGTACTGATTTGTTTTCAAACATTTTGGCCATTAAATACTGGTAAATTGAGGATAAATTTAATACAGAGCTTTTCTGTGCATTTTCATTAAGGCGATGCCATACGTAGTAATGCAAAATCATGTCTTTTTGGTTTGAAAATTTGGTCGCCTAGAAATGTTTCAGATGCTCTAATTAAATACTGCGAGTAGAATACATCTTGGCCTTTGAAATAATCAAGTATTTTTTAGATAAGTCTTTTGATAAGCCCAGAAAAAAATAATGTATAAGGCCTATGAAAACTGCTTTAAAGTTCAAAATCTCCTACTTACGAACCCATTTTCGGTTATGATTTTATTGTATAATGTGGCAAATTAAGTTATTTATAAAATGATCGAAAAAAATTAAATATTTATGCCTGAACATCCACAAAATAAAATAAAAGGCACTTTTTGGCCATGTTTTTTTCTTGCATAAATCAAAACAGGCGGATGGTGTTAAGCGGGAATTTAAACCTTATTGCCATCTACGTAAGGGTTGTTATTGATAGCGGCTCAATTTAAAATATTACATGACGTAGTGCATCGCCTTAATGTGTTTGTATTTTTTAAATACTGCGATTTGGAAAAAAGGGACGGGGGGGTTAGTAATGAATGACCGCTTAATATAATGAAAAAAAATGCAGAGTTGGGACGCAATGGGTTAGGTTACAAAACGATTTTAGATAATCTGCATATAAGAAATATTTTAACTAATTCATTTGAATATTTTAATATCAGAATAAAATATTATTTAATTTTTCAGTACAGTTTACATATTTTCTAAATAAAATGGACAAGTAGGTACTAAAAAGTGTAATGTTTGAAAATATTAGTTTATACATATATATATGTATCTAAAAACACTCTCAGTTTATATGAAAAATGATCTTTGAAAGGATCTCATAGGTTTTTTATTACATATAGATTTTAGTCACCAAGAACAACCGTTTCCAAAAAGGGTAATGTTAATTTATTTATTTTACATAATATCCAGACTTTCACTTTAAAATCTTTCATTGGAAAAATGACAATTTTCATCATCAATACAAATCCAGAAAGATCAATAATATTTATTATGGTGTTGTTTTACGATTATGTAGTATATTTACCTGTTTTTCTACAAAAGGGACAAGCGTTTTAAACAGTCTAAATTCACACAGTTCAATTAATTAGACACTAAGTTTATTAATTTAGAAGTAAGAAACTGTTAGTCTCTCTTAGCTTTTAAGGATTTTTCAACAGATAATAGAAACAAATAAAGATATGGCGTGGAAGCGTATTGATTGTTGCCGAGCTTCAACCAAACTGCACAGTATAGAAACAAAGGTGGGGTGACACTATGCGCAGATTGAAATGCAGTAGTGTGGGTGAATGATGTTGGCTACATGCATACCCATCTCCCTTGTTTCTATTATCTATGGTTTTGTAAAGTAAGCACACTTTGACATTTTATCTCAATTTTAACTATTCCGAAGCAGTAACTATGGCAATTTTTATATTGCATTTCTAAACATTCCAGTGCTGGCCGTTTAAGCGCGTTCTATCTGGCACGTTTTGATAAATGTATTTTAGTAAAACTTTGTAAATCACATTGTAGCATCCGTCAATTAGGTTAATTGTATATTAATGATGTACTATTCGTTCCGGTTGTCAATGTCATGTAAAATTAAAATATTGATAGAGTTGGCATTTTATTTCAATTTCACTATTCCAAAACAGTATTTTTATAACAATACTTTTACACTGAATTTTAAAATGTGTATTAATACCGTATCATTCTTTCTAGTTGTCAATTTCATATAAAATGTGGATATTGATATTGGGTTACTTCCGATTGTTCTTTTTCATAAAGGGCAGGACTATCCTGCCTATTTCCGAGGCGATTAGCCCTCACGAGAGGCGGCGAGCGCGGAGGGGCGGCGTGCCGGGGGGGAAGTTGGGCGGGGGCATGTCGGGGGAGGCGGGGAGGCCGTGGGCGGGCAGGGGAGGCCCGGGGGCGGCGCATCAGGGGAGTGCCGCCACGTAGTTCTCGGGCACTAGACCGGTTTTGCCGTTTAGCGTTCCCTCGAGCCAGCCGGGTTCGGCTGAAGATTTTACTGCAAATGGAAAAGATTGATTATAAGCGTGATTTATTCATTGATCATTGGGTCCTGAAAACAGTGGACTAGAAAATTTGTCAAAATTGTATATTACATAAGTGAATTCCCCAGAATAGCACAAAGTCGACTCCAAATGTGATTTAGATTCACCAACACTTGTACTACGAGTTTCCGGACACCTTGTTAATGTATATAGATACAATCAAATGAGGTTTTCCTGTAAATACATAAAGTAATGTAACTTTCGATTTCGGAAATATTTTTTGCCTTCACCAGTTATGGCGCGCACCAATTTCAAATATGCTTGTGCTGAACATCAAGCAATGCAAAACCCTTCTACTTATTGTTTATTTTGTTGACAAGCAAATATGGTTAATTTAAATATCCTATATAACCCATGAACAAAGTAATAAGTAATAAGCTGGATGACAGTGCCAGTAGGCATCTCTGGTACAAAACAGGTACAAATCTTACAATACAATGGGTAAAAATTTTGCAATGCCGATAAACATCTCCTTCACACAAGGGGTACAAATCTTGCATTGCCGATAAGCATCTCCGGCACACAACAGGTACAAATCTTGCATTGCCGATAAGCATCTCCGGCACACAACAGGTACAAATCTTGCATTGCCGATAAGCATCTCCGGCACACAACAGGTACAAATCTTGCAATGCTGATAAGCATCTTCGGCACACAACAGGTACAAATCTTGCATTGCCGATAAGCATCTCCGGCACACAACAGGTACAAATCTTGCATTGCCGATAAGCATCTCCGGCACACAACAGGTACAAATCTTGCATTGCCGATAAGCATCTCCGGCACACAACAGGTACAAATCTTGCATTGCCGATAAGCATCTCCGGCACACAACAGGTACAAATCTTGCATTGCCGATAAGCATCTCCGGCACACAACAGGTACAAATCTTGCAATGCTGATAAGCATCTTCGGCACACAGATTAGGGGCCAATCAAGTATTATGTATATATGTAAGCACTATAGGGGGCAGGGGGGTCTTTGCTTTGCTTATTTTTGATGACATGAGGGGGTGGGGAGGTCGAGATAGTGATTACGTCAGCACTGCTCAGCAGTAGTTATTTTTTTTTTACACATTGGCAACCCACACATTGTCTATGTTTGAAAACCCAATACATATTCGGGGATTCCCACAAATAATTAATACGTTTAGGTACTCGCTTAGAAGCGAATGGGGAAATTACCGCGCGCTACTCACTTGTCAAAATTTCTTCCATCAATCTATTGTTTCGTTTCAGTACGATTGACGATTTGACGTGTTGTAAGCAAATCAAAGCAAGTTAATATTTGTGTTACCTTTGATCCTCTTTCACTTATGAATCAATAAAAAAACAGAATACATTAACAGAAAAATGCATATAGGTACCAATTTTTACGTAAGCATGGGAGGGGGGGGGGGGGGGTAAGAGCTTTGCCTACTTTTGGAGACAAGGGGGAAGAGGGGGTAAATAATTGAAATAAATCTGCTTACGTAATACTTGAACAGCCCCTTACCCATTGAATGCTTGCCAACAGACTTTATGCTAAGTGTAATTCGATAGAAAACTTTTAATTCAGAAACGTAAATTGTACTCACCATTTGTAATTATTTGGTTTGGTTCGAAGGATAATTCTCCGTCATTTTCCCCAACACAGGCGTAAAGGGTTCTTACACGTCTGAAAATAACAAAAATATTCTGTTAGACTTTTTATCACAGTCTGTACCTACAGTTTAAAATGCGCCTCATTGCACTTTAACCCTTCAATATTGGCTTCGTGGATCACAGTTATACACCACATCCGCGTACAATGATAGCCGCCGACGGATCACATATGCGACAGCCACATTGATAAGGTTAACTAATTTTTTTACTAAAATGAGTTAACAATGCTTATCCGTAATAAAAAATAGGCTCTTAATTGTCCCAAAGAAATGTACATATCTCCCAATCAGATTATTTTTGTACATTACCGGTTATATTTATTTTCATTTTAGTTTTGAATTGATTCAAGTTTTTACAACTTAATATTTTAGTACATATTTACAATTCCCAATAGTACAAAAATTATTTTAATTAATCACATGCATTTCTCTGTAATAACTTATATATTTACACAGATATCTACAATATATAAATAATAACATAACTATACAATGGTAATAACACACCAGTTAGATTCACCACTAAAATGGGTCACCAATAAGGTCAGATTTATCGCATTCCAAGTTAAGTTATTTTTAGTCACCGACAATAACGATCTGCAAAAAGTTAGGTTAAGTTGGATCGATTAGTTCACCAGTTAGTTATGTTTTAGAGGAGATTC
Source organism: Hesperophylax consimilis (assembly GCF_061612785.1). Classification (NCBI taxonomy): domain Eukaryota; kingdom Metazoa; phylum Arthropoda; class Insecta; order Trichoptera; family Limnephilidae; genus Hesperophylax; species Hesperophylax consimilis. Next base: position 8,378,174 of record NC_142856.1, on the reverse strand, counting down.
GACGAGAAGTCAATGTGATAGAGAACTACCGCAAAGTCATGACAGGTTGTGTTTTTACCCACCAATTTAACATAATACAGAACTAAAGTGAGGATTGGTTAGGTTTTTCACCACCAAGCAAAACAAAACTGTTGCAAATTCGGGATAAGATGAATTTTTAACGACTAAGGTGTAGCAATAAGTAACAGTAGTGGAGTGATTTGACCGACAAAAGCCAGAATTAGAATTTTTGTTATTATTAGCATTATCTACAAAAAAAATATACCAACAAATCAAGGGCTTAAAAGCTGTGTTTTTTTGTAGATACGTAATGTTATTTGACTTTACCACCTAGAATTATTTGCATGTTTTTTGTAGATAATGTTGTTTGACTCAAACCCCTAGGAGCCGGTTCCCTGCATTTGCAGTGTTGAAGAATATTGCCCATGCACTGCGTCGACCTTATACATTAGTTTTGTATTTGGATATTACCTCTACAAAGTTAGCTGGTCTGAGACAAAATAATAAAAATGTCAGTTAATCAAGTGTGGTATTGTCTACTTGTTGGCTTTAACAAAAAAAAAAAATTATTTATAGAAGTTTCTTGTCGTCCCTACGGGTTAAACCCTCGAATTGGCGTGCTTAATCTGCGGTGACCAGATAACTCATCAAAATGACAATTCAAAAAGTTATGAAAAGCGATGAAACAAAAACTAGGTTACATATCTAACTATTTAACATTGTTTTTGTTTCATCATTTTTCATAACTTTATACAACTTTTTATAGGTGTGTTGAATTGTCATTTTGAAGAGTTATCATGGAACCAAATCTACAAGTAATCTATAAGGTAATACGCAAGAACTTCATCTCTGGACTTACAGAGTTCACAGGTTCAAAATCTATCTATGTAGTGTCGATTATCAGGGAAAATGTGACAAATGTACATTCAATTGGTTAGTTAATCGAAGCTTTGGGTTCCAAACCAAGCATCACAGGTTCTATCCTTTGCCAAAATAACATTTAATGTACAAGTAACATTTTCTACTTGGAGTTTGCAGTAGCAGAAATTAAAATATTGTCAGGTTATTTCTTACCCGGGAATTTTTGTCTTGCCTTGCAAGTGAAGTGGAAGTACAGAGTACTAAAAAGGTGGATGTTCAAGACGACTTAACACCCAAAAATCTAACAACTAGATTTTTAACCCAAATATAAGCAGAGGATGATTCACCGGTTATTGGTTGGTTAGTCATGCAGTGTTGTTGGGGCTTACCTGATGGAAGGACTGGGGCTAGCGGCCCGATGCGGCTGGTTGCCGATGGACGCGGCCGGGCCAATCACCCTACTCACACGCCACGGACAATACAATGCCACCACATCAATGCCAATTCCACCAGCCGATACGTGCGGTTAACCCGTTAGTGAATGCAGCAAGGGATAAAACGTAAAAATTCTTTGTTATATTTGTGCGGTTATTAAGGGGTTAAACAAAAAATCTAAATCATAACCAAACAAATAATTTTCAGTTAATATTTTGTGTAGTTATTCAAGGTTAAAAAAAATGTATTACAAATCAAAACCAAAGAAATTATTCTCGGTTAATATTTAAGTACCCATTGTTTATTAAATTAGAATTAATTTGTATTAACAAAGGGATTAATTAGTTATAATGGACAAAATCGAGAAGAGTAGAGAAAGCAACCAGAAGAATTTTCTTCGTTTTTGGTTGATATTTTACAAAATCAGACATATACGGAGTGAATGAGAAAAAAAAAAAAAATTAAAAAAAACCTTTCGTGTAGAATCATAAAAGCTCGCTCCTGAAAGGTTATGGATTCAATGTTCCAAATTCAAACTAATACATATAAATGAATTAAATTAAAACTGGATATTAAAATTCATATAAGAATTGAAATAAAATTCGGTAAATATATAGAAAATGGCGACACGCTTTGTATGCACATTCATTTTAAAAACATTCTGTATATGTTAGATAAAAATGAGAAATAGGTATTTCAGTTTTTGAAAATGGAAAATAATGCATTTTAGTAATCATTTCTTTAAAAAAAAAAAAATTATTATCTGACATCTTGTCTTCACGTCATGTTTTGACATAATAATATAAAAATCGTTTTTTAAACAATTTTTTATTTATTTATTTCTTAATTTAACCAAAACTAAGAATTTAACAGCTTAGGTTCATATTTTGGGTTAAAAAAGAGAAAAAAAATACTGGTCATAAAACTTTCCTATCAATAATAATGGCCTCCAAGTAAACAATTGATGTTAATTAAAATGAATTGTTTTCCATTTCCGATAAATGAAATACTTATTTCTCATTTATATCTTACTACAACAAAGTGTTTTTCAACGTGTCCCTATTTTCTTGTGTACACTTACCTAAAATCCATTAATATTTAAAAGATTGATTTTAGAAAACCGCATAATTCAGATAAAATCAAAGATTACAAAACAAGACTTTGAGTCAACCTGCTAGGTAAGTCCTGCAATAGCAACATTTTCCACTACTGATTGTATTAGGAGGAATTCGAAATTGTCAGTTTATTCAAAACTGGGGAAATTGACATTCTTTAAAAAATCAATAAACCATTGTTTAATATTTGTTTTCCCCGATAACATAAAATGGAAATGGTTAATTAAAACAATTATTCATGCAATATGCTATACAAAATGTTCATTTTGACTGTGTACAAGTTTATACAAAAGTATGTGCAACCATCCCAAAACAGTGGTAATATATATATGTAATAACAAAACACGTCAAATCACCACAGGAAAAAACCAGTTAGCCGATAAGTATTCTTAAATGTTATTATCACTTCATAGACAATAATTGGAAAACATTGCATGCTTTGCTTTCCAAAAAAACCTTAATTTCTCCCATCCAAAAATGTCAAAATAGAGTGAAAATATGATATTACACGATTGACATAAAATCTCTTTGAAAATATATTTAATTATTGAAGACCTTATTAGATAATTTTAAAAAAGATAAGGTCGCATCTAGGACTTTAAGCCAGGACCCTCGCATTGCCGGGGCGCCGCTCTACCAACAGGGCTAGTGGGATCCTATTTCCTTCGGTCATATTTAACTGTATCATACTTAGAATAAGAACTACCAACATTTGCTTCATTTTCTTATTGCACATTTTTATAGGCTGCTATCTATATGAATGATCGCAAGATTCATTTCGAACTAAATACAATCTAGATAGTGTCTTGGATAAATATATCCTATTTTTTATTTTACATGTGCGACATCTATTGTCTTTTCTGCAAATTAAATATTACAATTTGAGGATTTACTCATTTTGATTTATTCCAAAAAATAAAAATAGATTTATTTTTTAAGGTTAGATTTTTTTTATTCTAAAACTGAAATTAAATTTTAAATGGTCACTTTTCTTAAAAACTTGACAATGTTATAAATCGCACAATTACGAGTCGATACTGCACAAAACACATACTGATTAAGTGTATTGGTACATATAATATATATACACTTCCACACAATACACACAATAGTGATGTCTTCGAAAAGCATCACTGAGAAACAGCATTTCGTCTTGCTTACTTTTGTTTTGACAAGATTTTTGGCATGCCGCCTTCTTCCCCTTGTCCTACTCGAGTTGGATTGATTTGAAAATTCCAAAAATTTATACAGTGTGTCCTTTTCATCGTATTAAAAACTAAACACAAATATATTACACCGAGACATTCTGTATATTGTCAAAATTACTAATTTCAGTTGTGTGTCAGTCTGTATTACTCCGGTTCAATGAACTCTATAACTCGGATTTGCTTTGAATTTAAGTCATTTTCAAAATTGGAAATGATTGTAATAAAGCGATAAAATGATAAAAGTACCTACCTATGATAAAATATTTTTTGAACTGATTTCTTTTGTGTAAATGTCTTTAGTACTTTAAAGTACTTACCTATAATAATATTATTTTATTACCATAATTTTTTTTTTTAAATGCGTATTTCTTTTGCTTAAACTTCTTAGGGCTAATCAAGGGCCTGAACTAAGAGCTAACATGCAATCATCAATCCCATAATTATAATATCCCATGATTTTTCAAGTACATAATTATACAAATATTATTAGTGGAATTAAATTAAAATACTTACACATTATGCTGCGGCTGCGGTCTGTAACTCGTAGCGTAGTGCACGTTCATGGAGTGATTCACGATCCGCCTGGTCTTGACGGGCGAACCGTGGTGCACGGGCGAACCGTGGCTGTTGTTGACCATGCCGTGGCTGTTGTTGCCCGCACTCATTGGGCTGTTGTTGAGGCTGGTGGCAAGGCTCATCTGGCTGTTGGCCAGACTCATCTGGTTGTTGCCCATACTCAGCTGGCCGTGACTGTTGTTGTGCTGACCGTGGCTGTTATTATCATTATTAGATTATTTATTATTTTACAGTTAAAAATTTTATCGTCTGTCAAGAAATTTAAAAAAAGGAACCAAATATTTTGATTACTGTGAGAACACCAATATTAACACACTTCAGGCGGGTATCTTTTGTAATAAAGGTCAAGGTACAAGGTAAAATTATTTTAATTTGTTTTAAATCGCTATATCTTCGAAAATAATGAAAATATTTAAAAAAAAATTTTAAGTAGAAATTTAATAATAATAACCTGTTACTGATGAGCGGGTTGGAGTGGTTGTTATGGTTCAACTGGCCCTGACTGTTGGTAAGTCCCATCTGGCTCTGGCCAAACTGGTTGTGTATCAGCTGGCCGTGGCTGTTGGCGTGGCTCAGCTGGCCATGGGCCGAGGAAGGGGTGGATATCTTATCACGGGAGGAGGTGGACGAGACTGATTCGTTGGAGCTGCTCGTGGAGTTTAATAAGCCGTCGCGGTGGAGATCCATATCTAGACAAAAAATTAATGTTAAAATATTACCGCAAACACAAACAACCTGTATGGAAAATGCTTACCGTTGATCTGCTTCCGAGGATGCGAGAAAATAGCGGAAGACAATTATGCCCCAGTGGAAACGCAGACAACAGAGGCAGACCGAGAAAGAAGTGGATAGACTGTGTGGAAGAGGATTGGAGCAGGACGAGAAGCTGGAAGCAAATGCTGAAGGACCACAGCCAGTGGAGAACATTTGTAGAGGAGGTTATGAGGTAAATATGCTTACTGTTGATCTGCTGCTGATGGTGTGAGGGCCTGTGTGTGGGGGAGTATCTGGCAGGGGGCGGGGGCTGGTACGCAGGGGGCCCGGCACGCTGAGGGGATCCGCCCCCACCACCTCCACCTCCCCCACCGCCCGCCACGGCCAGGGGACCGTCGTAGTAGGTCTTAATGACGGCCTGGAAGAGAAGCATTTCATTAGGTATTGTTTAGATAATGTATTGTAATCTTAAATAAATTTTATTTGCATTTCTCTCCCCGAAGAACACTGGGCTCAGAGACAAAGTTCTTACAATTCTGCCATGAAGCATATCATAGTAAGAATGTGAATGAATGACAAATGGGTTAAAAATTAAATTTTACCAAAAAAACACAATTATGAAAAAATGGGCTTTATGAAGAGATTTCCAAAAAGACAGTAAATGTGCAATGAAACATGTATATATACGGTTTCCGGAAACTCGTATTACAAGCAGGAAACCGGTGAATTCACATTGCCCATTTTTTTATATTTTTTCAGCCAGGCGTACGCTTCGGCGCGTTTTTAAATTACATTAAAGAGCTGATACTAACACCTAGTGAGTGAATTCAAATTCGACATAAAAAATTCCATCTTTGGGATTTCAACAAATCAAAAAAGTGTTGTCATAAAATCGATTACAAATAAGATATTCAATTTACCGCTTGTACAACAATTTTCCAGACACCGTGTATATTTATGTTGTACTTTTATTACTCCCATAAGGATTCCAGCCATAACTGCGACATATGAAACTACCAAGCAAGAAATGAAATTAGTTCACAGGTCACAAATCACACAAACGACTATATACTTGTCTTTAACGATTAAGTAAGTACTAAGTACTCGAGTAAGTACTGTCACAGGAGAAATGTAATAAGGTCAAATAATAATGTTGAATATCTAACAAAACAGCTATGCTTTCGCCATAAGCAAAAAGGAAGCTGGATTTTAAATGGTCACATTCTGATTTGCGAGACCTTTCACGTTCATCAACTTATTAAAATAAAAAAAAGTACATCAGAATAAAAACATTTAAGATTTTAAGCTGCCTTTTTGCTTATGATGGTAGTACAGCAATGAAATTATCAAAATTAAACATAATAAGGTAGATACCTACCTATCTAACCATTAGTATATTCATAACTTTAAATGCACCAAAAAAAATTAATTCGGAAATTAAAAGAAAAAAAAACTGAAAACTTGTTTTTTTATTAGTATTATAATTTTTTTTTGCTTTGACTGAGGATTGAACCTTCTTCCCCAGGGACTGGAGTCAACCGCGCTAACAACTGAGCCAAATCCCAATTGGATAGGACCCACATTTATTTTCATCCGATTTCAGAGAAATACGTATATGTCCGCGTGTTTATGCGTAATTGCCACCAAAAGTAGATAGAGTGCATTGTCATCGACAACGAGTCTATCCGCCGAGTTTCAGCTCGATCGAATATAGGGAAGTGTCTAAATTTCCACTTTCAAGATTTGCATTCAATTCACAAACACAAAATCATTCACGAACACGAAATCATTCACGAACACAAAATCATTCACGAACACGAAATCATACACGAACACTAAGGGCGGCTTGCACCATAAGTTAAATTTGATTTAAATATAATTTTAAACACATTATTTGATTTAAGTCGACTTGGCGTCTTGCACCACAAAATTTAAGTCGTTAAATGCGTTTAAAGAACTGTCAAAGTTAAATACCCAAAATGGGCTGTTTAACCGAGTTAAACGCGTTTAGCCCGACTCATAAAGCAGTACTGTCAAAAATTGTTTAGGTTATCCCTTAGATTTTTGATTGTGGTTAAAATCTATATCATTTTAATTTGTATTCACAATGAACATTTGGGATTTGTATTCTGACGATGATGAAGAAATTATAGAGTTTATAAGTAGACCGTTTATAGTCAGAGAAGTAAACACAAGAACAAATTTATTTGAAACACTCAGTGCCAAGAAGTTTCAAAGAAGATTTCGTCTCTGTAAAAAAACGACATCATAGTGCAAGAAATTAAACCTCAGTTAAAATTCAACACCAATAAAAACATCAGCGAGGTGCTCGTAACTTGAAGCTAACACTCCTTATCGAGGAGTACTTTGCAAGGTTGTAAACTTCTAATCATACCTACAGCATTCTTATAATACTTTAAAACAATATAATATGTAAAAGAAATAAAAAACAAAATTACTCGGATAATTGTTTTATTTTTAATTCCAACAACAGAAGCTCTTTTTGTCTTATTTCATCATTATGTCTATTTGCTTTAACTTTTTCTTCAAAATAAATGAACACACTATTAAACCACACACACAATCACAAAATATTTTGACACTTCAAGTAAAATGAAACATCGTAGCTGTTTTATTTACGCGTTAATGGCGGTAACCACGCGGTAACTGTTTTACCGACGCTTTAAACACGTTTAACTAAAATTGCCACCGAACTGCGTGGTGCAGGACGCAACTAAACGCATTTAAGTTAAATGTATTTAGGGTCTTAAATACGTTTAGTTAAATACAATTTAAGATAAAATTTGCGATAGTTGGTGCAAGTCGCCCTAAATCATTAGCGAACACAAAATCATTCACGAACACGAAATCATTCACGAACAAAAAATCATTCACGAACACGAAATCATACACGAACAAAATCATTCACGAACACAAAATCATTCACGAACACAAAATCGAAATCCAAACAGATGTATTTTAAAAGTCAGTGAGTTTTGATAAAAAAATCATATTGTTAACATAACAAAAGCTTGTAGGTGGTTTTTGGTTTTGTACCTTAACATTTACAATAAAATCCTTCCGTACCGGATACGGAAGTTCTTTTGTACTAAATTAATTCAAAAACAGGTGCCCACGCTTCATTGCACTGATTCAAATTGCTATTTAAATTATTTATTACGATTATTTATTGTTTTGGAAATATAAAAAAGGGGACACATAAATTTTTTAATTCATGTTTCGAATTTAGGCGATAATAATATATTATTGAAGAGATTTTTAGAGTATAAAATATTGTTTAATTTTATTTTTAATAAAGACAAACATTTTGAAAAAACCATAAACTTCTTATAAACAGCAATAATTTCACTTCGCTAATACAAAGACGCTATCCGCGTCTGTCTGTTTAGCTGTTTAGCGTCTGTCGTCTGCGCGCTTAGTTCTTATAAATTACGAAACGAATTTTGATAGGGTTTTCACTTAGAGATCATTTAGAGAATTTCTTCCGAAAGGTTTATATATATATATAAGATTCACCTCGACCTGGATGGGCGATAAGTTTGAAATTCCCGCTTAACACCAGCCTGCAATTCTACGTATACATTTTCGAACCGGAGCGCGAACCGAACCACGAATTATGGGAAAAAGAACGAAGCAACCGCAAACGACGCGAACGCAAATATATGTATAAGCAGCATTGTGCAAAAAAACATCGCCAAAATGCATTTTTTTATTTGATTTTGCACAAATATTATTCAAATGTTTGTAAGAACTTAATTTGCCAATAAAACCATATTCGAAAAGGTGTTCGTAAGTAGGATATTTTGTACTTCAAAGCATTTTTATAGTCGAGGGGAAAGGGTCTCGAATAGCAATACGAACGCCATGGGTTCAAATCCCGGAATGCGCATTTAAATTTTATTTAATAAATTTGTGTTATTTCACGATTTATGAATTGAAAAAAAATTACTTAGTATACTTGCGGCACATTCCAGAGTGGAAATACTCTCAGTATCGCCCTGGTACAAGACCACCATTTAGAATTGTGACGTTGCTTGAAATGGCTTTAGCCGTGTTTGGTGACCAGATCTGAATAGCCAGGTACTACCCCCTTCCTCCCCCCCATCGCCTTGCCCATCCCACTACCTTCAGCCTCACATCCTACCAGCATGACTGAGACTCGATCAAAATTACAGAATACGAGTTATCTGGACCATTTATTTACATACTGTACTTGCTCGTGAGCTCATACAAAAACACCTGTCGCCTTTGATTAAACCAGATTCTCCACCTGTCCCTAAAAAATCTCTCGAAATGATTTTTAAAACCACGCCAACAGAAAAACGGTGCCGCAATATTTGCGCGCATTACGGGATGGCATTTTTAATGGGCGAAAACCGGTTGGTAGGAACTGCTATTAGTCACCTATATTATATAATTTTTATTATAATTGTAAAAATTATAATAAAAAGAGATTTGAAAAAGGTTAAAAACAAAACACATGAGTATTTAAAAAATAAAACAAAATATTAATATATGTAGGTATAATAATTAAGAGAGTGGTGTATTCATCGTGTATACGTGATTATGTAAATTTGCACTTTTTTTGCAATTTTTAAAAACACTTGCAGTTCTTTAGCCTTGAATTGCTCTGTGAATGCTTCAAGAAAGCCTACTTTATGCAAGCGAAAAGCTCACACCACCTGGCGTATAAATTATAAAGGCTCCTGTTTTCAATGGGTAGGATATTTCGCTCAGTATTATTTGGTAATCCATTTAGATTCAGAGTGGTGGGTACTGGGTACATCCGTTGAAGAAGCAAAAATAAAACAGGACCCGAACGGAGTCCTTGAAGAAAGCCCGCTTTTACAATACTGTTAAAAAAAGGACCAAAAAGGATTGTAGTATTCTCTCATTGAGTAAAACGCGAAGTGCTTTGGGAGGAAGTGACAAAAAGCAAACAACAACATTAAAATTAAAGATGAAGAAGAGAAAGGAGTACAAAAACAAAAACCCTCAACAAACAACAACGTTTTAAATGTCTAGAGATCTGACGTTTTGCAAAGAACGCAGGTATCTATTTAGATTAAGTGAGAAATATAAAAAAAAAATAGAAAATGTCCTGAATGGAGTCCTTGAAGTAAGCCCGTTTTGACAATATCTTAGCATGGCCGGATAGTATCGTAATAGTAATAATCTCGGAAGGGAGGATGGTGGTTTTTAACCTCAGTTTTGATAATGATGGTAACCTAGTATGATAATAAAAAGTTGACGGTGGACTTACATGAGTGATGCCCTGGGGAGCTGTTGACGTGGAGTATCGCTGTGTAGCTCTGTTGTGGGGAGGGGACTGGGGACCAACAGGGAGACCGCCAGGGGGGATCCTGAAACAAGACAATTCATTAGGTAAACAACAAAATATTCATAACTAAACAATTAAACATAAAATAAGAGTTTGAATACAACATGTCCTTGGCTCTGAATAGTCGATATCTGTGTGTAATACGCAATACCTACCAACAAAAACATAAGATTGGAGCACTTACAAAATAATATGGAGCTTTAATTATAACCAAATATTAGTTGGTCATCAAGTATGCCGTTGATATTATGTTACCTACCTTAAATTCAACAATATAACAAGTTAATCTCTGGTTTAAAAGATAGAATGGCACCTCTACAAAATGGGTAAAGATCACAGGAATTCCTTAGAAGTGTGATTAACTGATCAACACCGATTTGAAAGACAACACAGTTATTTGTTCAAGAAAGAATTTCATAATTTGAAAAAGTTTAATAATTTCAACCGAAAATGACCTTATTTTGCACATAAAAACCCGTCCTCAACACACTTTTATCATTGTTACAATTTTTTTTTATAACTTAATGAGTATCACCTCAAATTGTAATATTTTAATTATTGAAGACAATATTAGCGATTCTCAAACGAAAATTTGAAACAAAAATATTGTAATAAATCGCTAATATTGTCTTCAACAATTAAGACATAAATTGTTCGGCAATTTTGCCATATGACTGCTTTGAGCTACCTAGCAGGAAGTTGGAAGCAGTCGCTACACTCAAAGTTAACAAGGAAGATCGTAAATTAGTCACTTTTACGTGGCAAAGTACTTTTACATCTCAAGTAGGGTGTAGTTTTTTTTACTACCAGGTGACTAAACCGGAGTCACCATAGTTTCTGGCTATCCACAAAGAACAGCTGCTTGTCAAGCCAATATATCACCGAAACTTGACAGCTTTAAAATTGGAACGGATAGGCCAAAAAAAGCCCGCATAGTACCTAGTACTACCTATCATACAAGATAGAATATATTATTTCACAACAATAACTTCGTGTTCAATTCTGTTATGTAGTAGAGAATATATAAACTGGGCAATGGGCTTATACGTGTAGATGATATTTTCGATTTAAATCTTGACATATTCAAAGCCAAATTAGTCCAGCACTTTATAGATATAATAAATAAATTCGTTCGGCTTTCTCTGATTGGTTCTCAAGTATTCTATAACCCACCCCAATAGGCCGCGCCCCTTCCAAATTCGAAGGTCACCTGGAATATGAGATCGCCTTAATGTATATAACGAGCAATCATAATTTAAACACAAGCTAATTCGAAATTTTTTTTTATTACTCGTATATATATTTCAAGGGTACTTAAATACTGTAATAATAACTTTATAATTGTATGTTATACTATTGTTTTCAATTTAATTTATAATCGTCACGGAAAAGCCCAATATGGCGTTAATATATATAAATAAAAATGTAAATGTTCGTTTGTTCAAAATCTCTTATCTCCGAAAGTTCTTCAGCAATTGCTTTGAAATTTTGACACAACTTTGCATTCAAATACTGTGTGTTTTATACCTATATTATATATATGTCACCTGTAGCGGGTAAAAACATGATATCTTATTTTAAAAACACCGCCATCTGTTGAACGTAAAAGCAACACGCGCTTTTGTGTTTTTTTTTCTATCCGCTCAGACATACTGAGCCACAGCAACGCGTGGCGGGGTACAGCTTATAAATAAATAAATAATAAACCTAGCCTAGGTAAGATAATGCTCTATTTCGGTTATTTCTCGCGTCTAGGCGATATCCTGCTTTCGAATGAGGGTAATAAATTAAATAAGGATAGATCTGGATAGGTAAGGGCTCCCGGCAGATGTTACGCGTAGGGAGGATTAAAATTTAGACATTTGGTTGACGTTTTGACATAATTTGTAGCATTGGGCATGTAAATAGAACGACTGACTAAATTTGTAACGAAAGTATTAAAGTAAATAAATATTTTTATTATGTAAATACAGGATTGAGAGAAGTGAGACGTAGTGTAAACATTTACAAAAGGTCAAATTGGTATCGCAAAAACACGGCTAAGGCAAAGCTTAATGCTAAATCACTATTTTGATTAATCTTTATAACGAATTGGTGTACATTATGAATACCAAAAAATATGCTTTAGATAAATTGAAGGTTTTCCTATCGTTTCGCTTGAGTAGAATACAAACAAAAATATAAAATACGCAATAAAAAATATAAAAGTAAACTACTAAAAAATGTTTGTTCTATAGAAATGTATGAACGCGTAAACGAAACAACTTTTAAATACAGTATTATAGCTAAGATTATCTGTGACAGTTTCACTTGATTAAAAATATTTACAAAATAAATAAAAACCACTTTTGTGCTTGAAATCGAACGTTTCTAGACTCCGTTTGTGAAGCGATTTTAATGCCTATTACCTACAATAGAAGGTACCTATACCAAGAATATACCTACACATTTTTGGCTTGTAGCTTCCTCTTAAATATACAATATATGTAACGGCCGTGTTCATACTCCATGGTCGACGGAGTATGAACCCGCCATGTCTAATACCGGCGTGCGCAAGTAAATTTGATGTGATTAAGTTAATAATAATAATATTTAGAGGATTTGTATAGCGTCGTTTTTCTGCTAAATCACCTCAATGGCGCTGTACAAATATATTTCTACAATTATCTATCTTATTACTAACTATAGATTAGTCGAGCTATTATCAATTTAAGCTGTGTTATTTCCCAATTTATTCATTTAAAATAATATATAGTATATTTGCTGCGAGTTTCAGAGTGAAAGACACACTCAGAATCAAGAATAAGACCACCGTTCAGAATTGAATCGTTGCTTTAAATGGCTTTAGCCGTGTTTTGTGACCAGATCTGAATATCCAGGTACTTTCCCACCTTCATCTGTCTGTTTACCCTCCCCACTACATTCAGCCTCATAACATACCCCAATTGGGGATGGCATAGTCTCACTGGCTCCAGATGGTTGGGAGCAGTTGGGACTCTTGTGCCGTATTCACATAAAAAAATTACAATGTATACGATTTCGAAGATTATATTCTACAAGACTACAAGCCGACAATTATTTTGAATTTAAATTTCAAACTATTTAACATAAATAAAACATCACAATATCCATTGATAAGAATGTAAAAAAGATCATTGAAAATAAAATTATTTTATTTTATGCAGAGAAAACAATCAACAGATATATTTAAGAAACACAATTAAACAACATTTTTGTGAAAATGGCGAAACAGCTGTCACACGCAAAATAATATAAACCGATGTGAAGTTAATAAAAAACAATATTTATGTATAAAACAAATTTACGTAGGTATAAAACCAATTTATGTAGGTATAAAACAAATTTACGTAGGTATAAAACAAATTAACGTAGATATAAAACCAATTAATGTAGGTATAAAACAAATTTATGCAAGTATAAAACAAATTTACGTAGGTATAAAACCAATTTATGTAGGTATAAAACCAATTTATGTAGGCATAAAACAAATTTACGTAGGTATATGTACCAAATAAAATATTTAAAATAAAACATACCCTCCAATAACAAATCCAGACAGGCAAATTATCATTTTGATTTTATATTAATAACACCAAACATAAAACAACGAACACAGATTATTATTTATTTAATAATCTAAGAGTATTTAAATTTTGAAAACGTTTCGGTCGTGATCTCAGGAATGATTAACAAAATTCAAAACACGACCTCTCGAGACCACTGCAAAATACAGACTGGCCGCGACTGGCGAGTTCGGCGTTCAGTTGAATTGAGTTGAGTTTAGTTCTGGTTCGGGTCGGGGGAAGAACCAAAGGAAGGAAGGTGCACCCGAAATAATTATGCATTATCAGTGGTAGGAAAAAAAACTGGGCAAGGTGCAGATGCAGAAGAGCTTTTGTGTTCCTGTATTTATAGCACTGTAAATAATACTACTGCAATTGAGATATATATTGTTGATCAAGAATAACAATTACTTGTATTGATATGCTAGTCCCAGGCAGATATCGTATGCACGTAATCGACAATCATCCTAAAAGCCGTTCATATAATCTCCTTTCTCACACACCTTGCATGAAAACGAAAAATATTCAGATATTTCGCGGACATTTTGTATTTTTACTGTTAGAAAATAATTATGATATTTTTTCGATTTGCTGCCAAAAAATCGTTAGTTTATTAAATTTATTCGTGAAATCGGAAATAAGATCCATAACAAGTCCAACAGAATTCAGGTCTAAACTAAAAACTTACAATTTTAAGCTGTCATACCTCATAACCTTAAATTAAATATACCATTCCTAAAAGAAAGTCCAGTTATATTCAATTTTCCAGTTATGTCCTAAATCCTGTATCTAAATTTCGCTAATAAACAATTAGATAATGTTAATAAGGCGTTAATCTCAAGTGACCTACCAGGTAAGTATGATACTGTATATTAAATAGTTAGTAATAACATAGATCACTGTAGAAATGTATTATAAATTTGTACAGCGCCCTGGAGGTGATTTTGCACAAAAACGGCGCTGTACAAGTCATCCAATTATTATTATTAGGTAATTTAGGTAACTATTTACATGTACATAATATGATTTCACCTTGTATCACCATGTAACCAGTTGGAACCGTTTCGGAATGTTCGGTTTCAGATCGTTTTTAAAATCAATAATTTAGAATGGAAATATTAAAATTACATAATTTTCATGCAATTATCAGAACCAGAATTTTTTAATCTTCCACGCATTATTAACGGTATTCATTATTTGTGAAAATACCCCATAACGAGAAAGGAACGAAGCAACAGCAAACGGCGTTACGCGCCTTTTGCGGTTGCTTCGTTCCTTTACTGTAAGTCGTGGTTCAGCTCGGCAGTCCGGCTCGCGTGTTTTTTTGTATACCCATAATAATATATTATCTACCTTCATACACAGTTTGAGTAAATAATAGAATATATTTGGCTCATTTTTACACGACCAGTTTTACGAAATTTTAATTTGTTCGCAAAATGTGTATAAAGGTATATGAAATATTTTGATGGGTTTGATTTATTTTAATACATAATATATGTACTAAAAAATATATATTAAGGCGATGCCATACGTCGTAATGCAAAATCGTGTGTTTTTGGTTTGAAAATTTGGTCGCCTAGAAATGTTTCAGATGCTTCAATTAAATACTGCGAGTAGAATACATCTTGGCCTTTGAAATAATCGAGTATTTTTTAGATAAGTCTTTTTATAAGCCCAGAAAAAAAAATAATGTAAACGCCTATGGAAACTGCTTTAAAGTTCAAAATCTCCTACTTACGAACCCATTTTCGCTTATGATTTTATTGTATAATGTGGCAAATTAAGTTATTTATAAAATGCTAGAATTTTTTTTTAATATTTATGCCTGAACATCCACAAAATAAAATAAAAGGCTTTATCGCCATCTACGTAAGGGTTGTTATTGATAGCGGCTCAATTTAAAATATTACACGACGCAGTGCATCGCCTTAATACAAAATCTGTATAGCGTTTTAAGTCGTTTCTCTTCTGTTCCGACTGTTGAAGAGAATCGGCAGATGTTCTGAGTTCATAACCACGTGCAAGACGCGCGCCAGGTGCAAATCTACTAAACCAATGCACTACCTTGAAGGGGCGTCATCTACTCATCGTTTACATTATCATATAATAATACTTGGATAAATTGTATGGCGCCATTTTTGTGAAATATCACCTCGGAAAAGTAGTTCAATTAGGAGATCTCGCGCCCAAAAAAATATGTTTCTAATTTTCTCGCACTTAACAAAATGATTTTCTCTGAAATCATAAGACTTATAAGTAGTTACCTAAATTTTCTGATAATAATAATATTTGGATGATTTTATAGCGCCGTTTTTGTGCAAAATCACCTCAAGGGCGCTGTACAAATATATAATACATTTCTACAATGATCTAACTTATTACTAACTATATATCGGTGGCCGAGTTCAATTCCTCGACTGGTTAAGTCCTCCATCACAACACAAGCAACATTTTCCGCTTACTGTGGTCGTAGTAGGAAATTTTCAAATATTGTCAGGTTATTCGTAACCCGGGAATGATAGTTTTTCTTTAAAAAAATAAAAAATAAATAAAATATGGATATAATATACAGTATCATACTTAACCTGGTATGTCACTTAAGATTAACACTTAATTAACATAAACTAATTGTTTAATAGCGAAATTTAGATACACGATTTAGGACATAATTGGAAAATTGGATATAGTTGGACTTTATCTCAGGAATTGTATATTTAATTTAAGGGTATGACAGCTTAAAAAGGTAAGTTTTTAGTTTAGACCTGAATTCTGTTGGATCAAGCCAAGACCAAGCAAGCCTTCGGCCCTGTGCGATCACCAAACTTAGTATTTGGCTTGCGCTTAGGTTCCATCAGTCTGCCTGCAGCTGATGATGTTGCTGATCTAAGAGTTGACTGCCTGAGTGCAGTGTTTTCCGGGACGCAAAGTTCAGAGATGTAGGGTGGGGTCATTTCATTGATTGATTTAAACACCATCCAGCACAATTTGTACTGGATTCTTTCAGGGCACTTGAGCCAGTGAAGGTTACGTAGGTGTACTATATAACATATTTCTACAATGCTCTGTGTTATTGACTGGACAAAATATTATCAACTTATAGCTAATTTATTGCATCCACCGGTTCGTCGATCACTAATACAAAACTATACGTACAATCCATTTGACCAATGAACATGATGCTGCATTAGAATGTACACATACATTATTTTTTATTTATTTGTATTCTGCACAGGCAGATAATATCTACACTTAATTATAAATTATACGCAATCATACTTTTTTGTAAAATTGTGTAAAATTTAAAATACGTTTATTAGTAAGGCTATACAGAAATTGAAGCAGGCAGTGTAAAACGTGCGTTTAACGTTACCTTAATCAAACTTCAAACGATTTAGTTTGACAGGTATGCCGAAACATGTGCACATGCTGTTAGAGGAGACACGGGCAACGGGCATACTGGGCAAATGGATGTGTATTTAATATTACAATAGGAACCATGTGCATCACACAACACAGTTATAAATAAACCCCGACGAGTTATTGGAACTAATTTGGAAACCCATATATACTTTAAAAATACATTATACCTATCCAAACAATTTCGTTCTAAGTGGGTGGTGTCTTGATTTTGAACCTTTCCTCAACTTATTGAACAAAATTGAGGAAGACAAAATAATATTTCATCAAAATGACAGTTCAAGACACCTTTAAAAAGTCATATAGAGTCATTAAAAGTGATGAAACAAAAACTAGGTTAAATAGTTACCTATGTAACCTAGTTTTTGTTTCATTACTTTTCATGACTTTATATCACTTTTTGTAGGTGTGTTGAACTTTTGATGAGACACCCGGTCACCGAATATTATATATGTTTAGATATTTCAATTTTGATTGATGAAATTACCAATTTCCAATCTGCAATAAAAAAAACATAAAGGGAAAAAACTGATTACCCATAGCATCTTTCTTTCCCGATCTACCCCAGGGCACACGACAGCTGCCGTAAGGACGGTCTATTTTTTCTAGCCAAGGAAGCACCTCAAATCTTGGCGCATTACCCACACCCACACCATCTGTCTGGCCCGTCTACCAGCAATCTCCCCACTCTCCTCCGCGCTTTCATCTCGTGTAGGTAGATATTATATCACCTGCCGCCACAAAAAATAAAATAACCATAAACAAAATATAAGAGGAATTACAAAATATATTCAATAGGCTGCCGATTTTTTTTTTTTTACAGTATTACCGCACAAGAGTCCCAACTGCTCCCGTCTGGAGCCAGTGAGACTATGGCATCCCCAATTGGGGTATGTTGTGAGGCTGAGGGTATTGGGGAGGGGAGGGAGATGGGGAAGAGGAAGGTTGGGAAGTACCTGGCTATTCAGATCTGGTCACCAAACACGGCTAAAGCCATTTCAAGCAACGTTTCAATTCTGAATGGTGGTCTTACACCAGGGCGATACTGAGAGTATCTTCCACTCTGGAACGTGCCGCAAATATACTATATTACTATATATTATTTTAAATTAATTAATTGTGAAATAACACAAATTAATCAAATAAAATTTATTTGCGCACGCCGGGTTCGAACCCGCGACCTTCGGATCTGTAGTCAAAAGCGTATACCACTAGACCACGCCGGCCGTCAATAAAGCAGTTCTAAAAAATAGAGATAAATTCTTAAAATACACCATTCAACCATTTTAGAAGAAAACCTTCTTTGGGGTAGTATTAAACATAATTAGGTTTTAAGGCGAAGCTTAATGCCAAATCACTATTTTGATTAATCTTTATAACGAATTGGTGTACATTATGAATACCAAAAAATATACTTTAGATAAATTGGAGGTTTTCCTATCGTTTCGCTCGTGTAGAATACAAATAACAAAATAAATTATTTAATAAAAAATATAAATGTACTGCTAAAAAAATTTTTTTTTCAAAAATAATGTATGAACGCATAAAGGAACAACTTTAAAAAAATACACTATTATAGCTTAGATTATCTGTGACAGTTTCACTTTTTTGCTTTCTTGTAAAATTATTTACAAAATAAATAAAACCAGTTTTAGGCTTAAATCGAACGTGTCTAGACTCCGTTTGTACAGCGATTGTAATGCCTATTACTTACAATACAAGGTATACCAAGAATATACACATTTTTGGCTTGTAGCTTCCTCTTAATGCGTCACACTTGCAATTCTTCAAAATTAAGCATATACCATATACATGGGGTCCAGAAACTAGAAATGCGGAAATCTGGTGGATCTACGCCCGTCGTCCCACTGGGTCGGTCGGTATCGGTAGCGAATCGACAAAAAACGGAGACATTAAAAAAGTTCCACAATAGATGCGCTGCAAACCATGGTAAACTTTACTTTTCGGCGCGGGGTCTCGGGTTTTTGTCGATTCAGTACCGATACCGACCCAGTGGGACGACGAGCTACATCACACTTGATGTCGATTCTGTACCGATACCGACTCAGTTGGACGACGGGCTACATCACACTTGATGTCGATTCGGTACCGATACCGACTCACTTGGACGACGGGCTACATCACACTTGATGTCGATTCTGTACCGATACCGACTCAGTTGGACGACGGGCTACATCACACTTGATGTCGATTCTGTACCGATACCGACTCAGTTGGACGACGGGCTACATCACACTTGATGTCGATTCGGTACCGATACCGACTCACTTGGACGACGGGCTACATCACACTTGATGTCGATTCGGTACCGATACCGACTCAGTTGGACGACGGGCTACATCACACTTGATGTCGATTCGGTACCGATACCGACTCAGTTGGACGACGGGCTACATCACACTTGATGTCGATTCGGTACCGACACCGACTCAGTTGGACGACGGGCTACATCACACTTGATGTCGATTCGGTACCGATACCGACTCAGTTGGACGACGGGCTACATCACACTTGATGTCGATTCGGTACCGATACCGACTCAGTTGGACGACGGGCTACATCACACTTGATGTCGATTCGGTACCGATACCGACTCAGTTGGACGACGGGCTACATCACACTTGATGTCGATTCGGTACCGATACCGACTCAGTTGGACGACGGGCTACATCACACTTGATGTCGATTCGGTACCGATACCGACTCAGTTGGACGACGGGCTACATCACACTTGATGTCGATTCGGTACCGATACCGACTCAGTTGGACGACGGGCTACATCACACTTGATGTCGATTCGGTACCGATACCGACTCAGTTGGACGACGGGCTACATCACACTTTGTCACATAAATATTTGTGACAAGAGAAGTTCTTGCCTAATTGGGTTTATTTTGTCTATGGGTATTTTTTTCGAACTTTGGCAATATTTTGAAGGAAGGAAGTACAGTTTTGTTTATGGTCACTTCCTCCCCGGTCAGCTGGGCTGCTGACCGGTGGAGCCAGTCACTCTCCTTTAAAGGGGCTTGAATCTGAGTTAATCATGTGAATAGGAGTTATTATTTCTTTTAAAAAAGACGCGGGGTGTTTATCCATTCACGTACAGTTCGTGTTTGTTATTATTTTAGTGGGGAATATGGAATCCCGCTTTTATTGAGTGTTGGCCGATGGTCATCTCGGAGTGCTCGTGTTTCGGACTTGAAACCGAGATTGGTTTGGTCCTGGCTGTGGCTGGTTGTTCTTGGCGGAGTGTCCCGCTGCCACTAAGAAAACGGATTGCTGTCTTGGCTCCGTTGAAGAGTCTGGTTGACTACCACGTGCTGCAGGCCTGATGCCCCTGCAGGCGTCCATTGAGGGAGTTGCTGTCCTCCCGCTGCCACCAAGAGAAGGATGTCCTGGCTTTCGACTCGGGTCCGTTCCCCGCTGCTGAGAGCAAGTCTTCAATCGCCATCCGTTGTCGTTCTTTCGTTACACGTTAAGTTAGTTTAGTTTAATTCAGGAGTCCATCGGGTATGTGCATATATTTATTTCTATGGTTACATGTTTACCATCTGTACTCTTTTGTTGTAACTTTTATGTTTCAATATATTTTCCATTAAGAATCCACTCTTTTTTATTTATGATCACCTAACTTACTTGACAGGAAATTATTCCCACAATCTTGAGATGAGATCTCAGCTCTACCGTTTCCTTTTAAACATTGGAATGTACCTACCTAAAATCCCATACGTTACAACTTGATGTCGATTCGGTACCGATACCGACTCAGTTGGACGACGGGCTACATCACACTTGATGTGGATTCGGTACCGATACCGACTCAGTTGGACGACGGGCTACATCACACTTGATGTCGATTCGGTACCGATACCGACTCAGTTGGACGACGAGCTACATCACACTTGATACCGACTCAGTTGGACGACGGACTACATTACATTTGATGTCGATTTTGTGGTATCACTTTTTTTACTCGAGCTTTCGTTTTCGAGTTAAAATCGGTCGCTACGGGATTACTATCATCTTTTTATTATATTCTAAATGCGTCAAAGCGTAGACCCAGCTCCGAAACCTTTTTTAACCGTTTAGTTGCCGAAACAAAAAATCTAAATCCGGTTCTTTATGCGATATAGATTATCCAGTTTCCCGTTTATACCACTAGTTTCCGTACACCTTTTATATGATAGTTTAATATTTTTTCTAAAATATAAAATTTTATGTGAATACCGCACAAAAGCACCAACTGCCCCCACTATCCGAAGCTATGGAATCTTCAATTGAATTATATTATGAGGCTAAAAGAAGTGGGGAAGGAAAGGAGATCGGAAAGATAAAGATTGGGTTAACGCCATATGAAGAAAAAAATTCAATTCTGAATGGTGGTTTTTTTAATAAACTTTTTAATATAAGTGTGTTTGTCGGAAGTAACTTGCCAGGTAAGTATGTTTTGGTATCTTTTCTAAATAATAAATGTAGATCCTAGGAAATAAATTGTACAGCGCCCTTGAGGTGATTTTTACAAAAACGGCGCTCTACAAATTATCAAATTATTATTATTATTATTGGTCTTACACCAGGAAGATACTGAGAGTATCTACCGCTCTCTTCATAGTTGTTGCACTTCTTCAAAAATAAATGTCTAAATTTAACAATAAAATTATACCTATTAAATGTACGATTGTATTAAATAATATTATTATTCGTCGAAAGGGTATCTAAACAAGAAAAATGCATATTTTGAATGAATCGTCGAAGCGTTACAAATGCATTTTTAAGCAGAGTCGTTGCGTTCAGGGAGTCAAGTCCTACCTATGAACCTATGCACCGTGACGTGCATCTAAAAATAATATCCTGCAATGATTATGGTATGAAGGTACCCGAACATATGGCGTACACGTACAGTGCACACAGTCGTGCGGGCCCTAGGAAGAAGGGATACTAAACATGTGATCTAGGGTGTTAAATCAGACACGTTGATAAATTGCCAAATAAATAATATAATAATTTTTATTGTTGATAAAAAGTTGTCGGTAGAGTGTGTAGATCTAAGTTATTGATATTTAGTTTATGTAGTTTTAAGATATTTACAAAGGTGGCGGTAGTAACGCCACATGACAGAGAAAACATGTCGACTATACCCGAACGGTTACGAGTAGAGCCGATCTTAAGGCCAGCAGCTCAGTACAAGTTCCTACCTTCAACAGAATAACTCAGTCTACAGCTTAGACGGACCGAAGTATTTACTACAACCTTTCGTATATATTTTAATAATCTTTAGTACTTATTATAACCTACCGTATATCTTATTATAATCCTTAGTATTTATTATAATATTATATATTCCGATCATAATGTGTACCGATGTTTAAGAAGAGATTTATCAGTATAATACATAATTGATTAATAGTACGAAGCACTCACTCAAACTGACTTACTGCCTACCCACAAATTGACTGAATAATAAATACTGAAGACGAAAATAATGAGAATTTAGAAAAAAAAATAATGCACGTGCTAGGCTTATATTTTCAATATCGAAAAACAAACTGAAAATTTGATGTTTTATTTGTTGTTATATTAATTCAATAATAACCACAATGAAATGTATTACAAATTAAAGGTTCTCCACTCCATTATTTTACAACCCACCTCGTATTGCAGACACGAGCGGTGCATCGTGCATTCAATGTGACTAATTATTCACCCAAGCTTAACTAATAATAAAATAATAACCATAAGTCCATAATGCACTCCACAAGACACGAACGTGGCCGGCTATTCTATCCAAGGATGCACATTATAACAATAACAATAACAAATGTAGATCCTAGGAAATAAATTGTACAGCGCCCTTGAGGTGATTTTTCACAAAAACGGCGCTCTACAAATTATCCAATTATTATTATTATTATTATAATACCTACTGCACGGACAAAAATGATCCTGTTAAAAAAGTGAAAGCATGCCAATTTCTTGATAAAATATTGTCATTCAGAATATATCGAGAACACGTGTTCTTTTCCTAATAAATATCATGACGGAATGCGACAAGTTCAGTATGTCAATATTAATATCAGTATTTGTATGAACACGTGTTCCGCCGTCCTCACAAAACATGTTAGGAATTTCGACAATTCATTCGTTAAAGGCCTACAGTCCCGTTTTTAACAGAAGAACGAATAATTTGACATATTAGTCATTCAGAATATATCGATAACACGTGTTCTTTTCCTAATAAATATCATGATGGAATGCAGCAACATCAGTATGTCAATAATTGATATCAGTATGTGAATGAACACGTGTTCCGCCGTTCTCACAAAACATTCGCTTTTAACAGATACTATGTTAGGAACCTTGTCAATTCATTCTTTGAAGGCCTGTAGTCCCGTTTTTAACAAGAAAAGGAATAATTTGACCAGATTTTTAATAAATTAAAAGTTTTCTCCGTGTGGGTTTGTGTAATCGGTAGAGGTCGTTGCAACTTGTGACCAGTAATTAGTGTCACGAAAAGCTGGTAATTTTTAAGTGGAGAGAGGTAAGTCGAAGGATGTGTCCATTGTCTGAAGAGGAACTGGGATAAGATGGTCAAAGGACACAGAATTCGTGATCAAAGACCGGCGCTTTTTTAATTGTAATTGGTTTGGGACACGTTACTTCGTTTTTGTGTTGGATACAAAGCTTTTATTTTGTACGGCAGATTAATTATCCAATTTCAATACTTTTTATCACAACTTCCAGTATTTACGTGATAACTGGACCAACCGGAACAGTGACAAAACAGAACAGTTAAAACCGAACGATGACAAAACAGAACAGTGACAAAACAGAACAGTGACATAACAAAACAGTGACAAAACAGAACAGTGACAAAACATAACAGTGACTAAACCGAACAGTGACAAAGCCGAACAGTGACAAAACAGAACAGTGACAAAACAGAACAGTGACAAAACAGAACAGTTACAAAACAGAACAGTGACAAATCAGAACAGTGACAAAACCGAACATGATAAAATAATACGTTAGGTTATATAATTTTTGTTTGTTTATCACCACTTTTCTTTAGTGTTTTGTGGAACCGAATTGCATTATGCCCCATGGGCAGTGCTTTTGCAACATTCAAATAATAAAAAAAACATATCACAACAAAAAGCACTTCAATAAAAATAACGATTCCTTTTAATATAGTACATATCGAAGAAGGTTGAATCGTTAAAACTATTAAAAAAGTACCTACGTAGGTAGTTGAGATAATAAACTGTTCACAGTAGTATAGTGATAACGGTTTTCTGGATCCTACGCAAAATAAAATTATGGCGTGAACTTGTAGGTGAACAGTAAAAAGTATTAAAACTATACAGGATGTTCGGGGGTAATGTGCGCTAACTTCGGAGGGTGATTCTACATACAAGATAAACAACTTCTTTCGAAAATCTCATGTTATAAGGTAATTTTTAGGTTTAAAAAAAGATGAATTGTCTGAATCGGAAAATTAAATATTCTTCTATGAAAAAAAAAAATTGTATGCGAAAACGAACATAAGAATTTCGAGAAAAAGATATTTTCTTTTTTACTTCTGCCATCATGCAGAATCACCTTCCGAAGTTAGCGCACTTTACCCCCGGACACCCTGTATACACAGTATATGGGCGAAACGATCATAGCTCCGTCATAAGCTCTCCCTCTTTCTTATAAAAGACGCGTGTAACAGAAAGAGAGGTTCAAACAAACCTTTTATAGGCACTGAACAGAAAATCCCTAGTAGTAGTGTGATCTATATAAAGTTGAAAGAAAACTGATCGTTTTTCTCTAAGAAATTTAATAAACCAAACCCAAAATTTCCCCTCAAATCATAAGATTTGTAAGTAGGTACTTGAATACCTTTTTTGTATTTCTTGGGCATTAACTATTTAAATTATTTATCCCGGTTTCAACACATCCGTGTCTGATTAGATTTTATTAGGTGACGGTAGTGGGAGGGGAGACTTTTAGTGACGGGGGGTGGAGAAAGGTTGCGGAGTCAACATAACAAAAATCAAGTAGCAAATGTGCATGTGAAATAATCTCTTCAAAACAAAATGGCTTAAGTAACTATGTAATTAATTATAAACCATATATTTTTGGTTCAATTTCAAATAAGAAATTCTTTTCTAAAACTTTCTTAAGGTAAGTAGGTATCATAATCTAGAAAAATGCGAATAAGAAAGTCCAAATAAACACGAAAATTTTACATTTGAAAAAATTATCTTTACAGAACCATTAAAACGGCCACCATCTTGAAACGGAACGTACAAACAAACGAAATGCAAAACGTTCGAGTTAAAACAGGACTTGTAACTTCTATTCGTTTATCTCTTCAGTGTATATATATTCAGTAATATGCTGCCACGATAAGTAAAAACACCGTGAGAGTTTCAAGGAAGACACTGCGATTTTACTTACCACGAGTATAGTGGGATGCATTAACCGTTCGGTGCTTCAGTGGTTACTACTGTCATGTGGGTGGAAGGAATTTCTACGTAGAAAAGTAATAAATAAGAATTACATCACATCGTTCTGTGTTTGTGTAGAATTCGTGTCCATTTCCATAAAGCTTTATTATTCTGTAAAACTGAATAGCAGTTGTGAATTTTCTTTATGTAAATACCCACCATAGTCCCTACATAATAATAACATTATATTTATATACTAGAAATGTTTCAGATGCTTTAATTAAATACTGGGAGTAGAATACATCTTGGCCTTTGAAATAATCGAGTATTTTTTAGTCTTTTTATAAGCCCAGAAAAAATAGTGTAAAGGCCTATGAAAACTGCTTTAAAGTTCAAAATCTCCTACTTACGAACCCATTTTCAGTTATGATTTTATTGTATAATGTGGCAAATTAAGTTATTTATAAAATTATCGCAAAAAAAAAGAATATTTATGCCTGAACACTGAACATCCACAAAATAAAATAAAAGGCACTTTTTGGCCATGTTTTTTTCTTGCATTAATCAAAACAGGCGGATGGTGTTAAGCGGGAATTTAAACCTTATCGCCATTTACGTAAGGGTTGTTATTGATAGCGGCTCAATTTAAAATATTACATGACGTAGTGCATCGCCAAGAAGGTACAATAAGGAGGCAACTGAAACCAAACAATTACGGAAGTTTTATAAAATGGCTTTTTATAAAATATTAAGAAGAAGTTAATATTTATGAATGGTAAGATTTTTTAAATCATTTTGTTTTTAAAGCTCGTTTAAATTCAGCCAAATTCATAAAATTAGTCTGAGCTGAGGGAAGTCTATTCCATCATAAGAGAATATTTATATATAACAAATACGTGTTCTAGCGTAAGTCGGTGCACTTACTGGAGAAAACTTACTGATACAAAATATTGCTAATTTATTAAAAATCTCTTCAAATTATTCGTACTCCGGTTAAAAACGGGACTTCAGGCCTTTAACGAATGAATTGACAGGTTTCCGTTTAAACCATAAGTAAAACACTAATGTGTTATGGCGATGTCTTCAAATAGTCTGTTTTTTTTCGAATTTCGTCATTGTGTACTAAGACAAACGCAGATGCATGA
Organism: Hesperophylax consimilis; assembly: GCF_061612785.1. Classification (NCBI taxonomy): domain Eukaryota; kingdom Metazoa; phylum Arthropoda; class Insecta; order Trichoptera; family Limnephilidae; genus Hesperophylax; species Hesperophylax consimilis. Next base: position 8,351,298 of record NC_142856.1, on the reverse strand, counting down.
ACACGTGTTCCGAAATATTATGAATGTACTAACAATTTATCAGGAAATTGCATGCTATACCGTTTTTAACCCTTTCAGCACCGCACTTTTATTTCCACATGTAAACATAATTTTAAGCTAGATAACACCTTAGCAATTATTTGAAAAATTTTAATGTATAAATTTGATTATCATTATTTTTAGGTCTCAAGGAATAAAGGTTATAAACTAGAATAAAAAATAGACGCATTGAGGAATATCCTTTACAATCGATACGCAAAACATAGGCTAATTTTTATCACAAAATAAAGAGATTTTTTTTTGTACATGTTCCTCAGAAGGAACTCCGGTATTGAAGGGGTTAGCGGGATTTTAATAAATCAGCTATACTCTATTTTGATTATTGTATAATATTTACACAAACCGAACAAAAACGGGGTGGTTTTAAGAGCAATAACCGTTAAATTTCGAGTATGTGTTACGGCATATTTATATAATAATATAATAACCACGATGCGCGGTGATGATAAAATATAACAGAAAGAATCGGAGGAATTTGGCTGAATTGAATCGGGACATAACATTATTTTATAAAGAATCGTCTTTCTATAAAGGGATAAAAAACAAGACAGCTGCACTGCGTAACTTGCACTTCAACCAAAGGTGCTCAAACTGTGGGCGAGACGTAAAATAATAAATAATTAATATAGATATCATAATAAAGTGTAAGAAACATAGTCCAGAATTGCTTGCATTAATTAGCTTTCGGATTCCACTACGTAATACTTCAAGTCGGGATTTATTTCAGTGCACAAATTCTGGAGCTAACTACCATATGTATTCCTCGAAAAAAAAATCGATTTTCTTGTCACATTACTTATAACACTGTAATCCCCACTCCCAATTTAAAATCCCCAAAAATTCGGAAACTAGGGTAAATTTAGGTAATAAGGTAGTTAGGTGCAAATTATGGTAATGTTTTCTTGTTTATTGTATATTTTGGCGTTGCTATTGCTTATAATCCGATGTCTACTAACTAATAATTATTATTATAGGAATATTGTAGGAATTTACGATTAAAACCAGTAAAAAATGAATTATACGTGATTCGCATCGCCACTAATTGAAAAAGGGTTGACTGAAAATATATCAACGAGTGGTACGGAACGAAACCCGGGGAACTGCTGTCATATTTTATTTTATTTTACATATTATTTTCCACTATCGTGAACCCTTTTTTTCAATTAAACTCTCACCGGGACGACACTAGATGTCGAGTCGTAAAACTAAATTTCTTAACAGATGATGATTACGAGAATATTTTAATTGATTTCATAAATGACTAAAGTTACTTCATCCAGCTATAAGAAAATCTATCACCTGAGATATTAATTTAATAGGTCGGTAGATGATTGAAATCAAATTATATTTAAGTTCAAATTACATATTCTACTACATGCTTACGTATTAGTTTATTTTTAGCATTTCATATTTATTGTACCATCATGTGTTCTAAATTAGTAATCTTCTCTCTAAGCTATTGGGTTGGGTCTCAAATTGTAGCAAATTTAATCGACTTTAAAAACGTACTACGTGATTATAATCGAAAACTAGTCCTTTAAGGTTAAAATCGCCAGAAACGGACGAAAGGTGGAAAATTTTTGGTGGTTTTTTGGACTCATTCAGATTTTTGACAATGTTGCGTTCAGCGCTCAAGGTAGAAAACTTGGATTATTCATTGGGCCAGCACTATTTTATGGAGGATAATAAAAATAGAAATTGCCTCATTTTCAAAAAACATTAATTATTATTTTATCGAGTGAAAGTTTGAGAAATTGCGGTGGGCCATTGATTCGGTGCTTGGCATTTATGCATTGTATAAAGGAATCAGATCCCCGACTGAGGATGCGAGCTCCGCTCATCGAAGATGCGCATAAACACGCCAGGTGCTTTTTCTTTTCAATAATCACTAACACAGGCAGAACTTTCCGTCCACTATGCCCACTACCCACTCGCCCGCATTCTACATTCATCCCAAAATAATATTTATTTATTGATAGCTACCGGTGTATATAGTGGGGGTGGGTATATATGTATTTATATTTAGTGAAAAATTTTTAATTTATTAAATACTAGCTGACGTGTACCTGGAGTTGCTCGGGTTATGAATGTTTTGATGTTAAGTTTTGAGGTTGTGAATTCTGGTGCATTTTTAAGGTTTCAATAATATTATCGTAACAATTAAAACAGCCTACTCATTTGTTGCCTCGGACGTCAACGTCATCTTCTACCTTTCACTTTCACATCATACATTCTCCTTTCACCCTTTTCTTTCTTCGTCACATACGCCCACAGACATAGGAATTAATAGACGAGAAGATAATGGCGAGGGGTAAAATCAACTGTTGAAGAACGAAGGGAGTGAAGCTGACTGTGATTCGTCAATAAATCAATCTGACAGTAAATAGGCATCTCGCATTATAATATCACCATTTACTTCTTAAAAGTAAAACCTGCTTTTGAATGAATAGACATTTCTACATGGGAGCGCAAATTACTCGCCACGTTATGAACTAATTTGCGAAGTCCAAATTCGGCAAAGTAAGGCAGCTTCAATTTTCAGAGTCGTAGTTAGTTTCAGAGTATTTAGTTAAGACACTTTTACAAATGTCTCATAATTTACTTACCCCAGTAAACAACGATGAGCACACTTGAGAATCGCTACATTGAGATGTGATAGTATATGTTTCTAAAATTGATCCATATAATACGGTGTGAATAAGCTTAAAATAAAGTAAAATAATGCTTACTTATGGAATGTAATACGACAATTGGGTTTATTCTCTTTTTCACATCTATTTTTACAAGTTTTCATAGTACAAGTCAACATTTCGCCGTGTTATTTCGTAAAATGAACCGATGATGCCTCGACCATAGTTCGCACAAGAATGATGACGTCACGTTTTCAAATTTCACTTGAGGCCATACGCGAGCACAGCCGGCTCCAATGGAACCGGTATGGGGAGTGGGGATAATACGCTTTTAATCACTTAGGGCAGGTCTACTAATATTCATATGTCTATGCATACGCCACATTTCACCACACTTAAGTATTTCATTCATTTGATCGCGCTATATCTTCCTCGGGTGTCCTCGACTTTGACTACCATTCGCTAATGTATACCACATTGTCACTATTAAAAAACGACATAATATCAACTTAAAAACTGTGAAATCTTGGTTTTATCATTTGCTTTAAACCGCAGTAAGCTGTTTCATTGTTTCCATATTAATATTGTAATAATGATAATATTTAGCTAATTTATATAGCTCCGCACAGTGGGCTGAAAATCGGCTTTCATAGACATAGAGACTTGAATTTTCAAGGGTATTTTTTTTGGCTAGAAATGGATTCTGCTGATCATTACTATGCTATAAAATGTCGTACGAAGCAATTGCGTGTACAAATGAAGGAGTTATAATTTTTTTAAGAAAAATTTGTATGGCGCGGACATTAAAAATGAGGCTATCTCTGGAATCATAAGGTTGGCCGTTCTATCCTTACATACAAATAATACTACTATTTATTTGTATTTTTTTGACATACTTCATATTGTGGCGCAAGGTGCGATTTTTTTTTTAAAAATCCTCAAAGTTGAAAAAAACCCTTTTTAATGTTGATGATTCATTTTCATGCTTAAATGCTTTTAGGCTTGCAGTGTAAATAAAATATTGTAAACTAGACAAAGCATACTCATATGTAAAGCATTTAAGCATTAAAATGAATCTTCAACATAAAAAAGTTTTTTTTTCAACTTTGAGGATTTAAAAAAAAAAATCACAAGTTTCGCAACAATACGAAGTATGTCAAAAAAATACAAATAAATAGTAGTATATTTGTGTGTAAGGATATAATGGTCAACCTTATGATTCCAGAGATAGCCTCATTTTTAATGTCAGTTCCATACAAATTTTTCTTAAAAAAATGATGACTCCTTCATTTGTACACGCAATTGCTTCATACAAATTTTTATAGCATAGTAATGATCAGCAGAATCCATTTCTAGCCAAAAAAAATATACTTGAAAATTCAAGTCACTATGTCTATGAAAGGCGATTTTCAGCTCACTGTGCACAGTGTTTTGGCTTGGAGTGTAAATAAAATATTGTAAACAAGACAAAGCATACTCATATGTAAAGCATTTAAGCATTAAAATGAATCATCAACAAAAAAAAGATTTTTTTTCCACTTTAGGATTTTTAAAAAAAAAATCGCACCTTGCGCCACAATATGAAGTATGTCAAAAAAATACAAATAAATAGTAGTATTATCTGTGTGTAAGGATAGAACGGCCAACCTTATGATTCCAGAGATAGCCTCATTTTTAATGTCAGCGCCATACAAATTTTTCTTAAAAAAATTATAACTCCTTCATTTGTACACGCAATTGCTTCGTACGACATTTTATAGCATAGTAATGATCAGCAGAATCCATTTCTAGCCAAAAAAAAATACCCTTGAAAATTCAAGTCTCTATGTCTATGAAAGCCGATTTTCAGCCCAATGTGCGCCGTTTTCGTTAAAAATCACTTAAAGGGCGCTGTACAATATTACATCATAAATACAGTTGGCTTACACCTAGGATTCATAATATCTAGTGACTTACATCTAACACTTGTTTCTAGTGACTTACGACTAAGGCCTATAACTAATGTCTAAATGACATATATATTTACTTATATAGAAACTTGAGAAGCTCGAGAGGTTAAACATTGTTACATTTCATTCTTACGTTTAAACAAAAAAAAATTATTCGAAAATTTGCAAATTTTTACAAATATTTTTGTAAAAATTTCTAATCTAAATTTTGTTTCATAGAATTATTGCAATTTTTTTAGAAGCGTTCCTGTATTATTTTAATTAAATTAGATTATAAAATAAATAAACATATTTAATGAAACCGTGTCAGGCTGGGATATAAACAGGGTGCGGAAAATAGACAGTGTAAAAACAGTGCAATAATAATAATAATAATAATAATATTGGACAATTTTTATAGCGCCGCTTTTGTGAGTTATCACCTCAGGGGCGCTTGGGATTTATTTTATTTTATTCTGTACATCATGCCGTTTTATGCATCGAGTCCTGATGATGACATCAGAAAGATGACGGAGCAGTGATACATTGATGTAGGCGATTTCCTCCAGAATTCTATCCTCGAGTTCTTCCAAGGTGTGAGACAGGTGTTTAAAAACATTTTCCTTCAGGTAGCCCCAAAGGAAAAAGTCGCAAATTGCAGCCGGAAGGCCATTTTCAAGAAACATGTGGACGAAGAAGCGCCGGTGTTGTCCAGACCAAATCATGGTAACGACTGAAAATTGCACGACCCTCCCGACACAATGAGACCCCTCCCAGGTTCCTACCACCACCACACATCTGATCTTCGATGAAAGCGCTATCCAAGAATAATCTATACATTCCGAAACCCGAGATAAATTCTGTAATCCAAACTTATAAGTGTCTGCCAATAATTGCCAATTCCCAAATATTTTGCTATTTTCTTTTCATCCCGGTCAAAAATAAGGTCCTATAATAATAACAATGGCATCTTCTTCGTGAATCGTGACCGTGAACACATTTAGGTCCAAAAATCAGCTGTGTCCAATGCTGAATGGTTTTGCTTTTACAATATTTCGAAGAGCCCAATGTTTCTTGAACCTTTCTGCACAATGCGACCCTTGAATTCCTCGATATAATACTGTAATATAATGGAGGATCTTACGGCTTGTCTGCGATTTGTCCTTTGTATGGCCTTTTATTATTGCTTTGGGGTATTTTGTTGTGTTTGAGAATGGAAAATCCGTTAGCACCATAGGCAAAATAATAATGTCTATGGTTAGCACGCTATTTCTTTCTTTATAATAAATCAGTATAGGTAGGTACTCTTAATTAAGTCGAATATGGGATGTTTCTGCACGTTTGCAACACTTTTACACTCGAGATACAATTCATCGGACTGAAACGATTTAAGGTTTCTAAGACCAATAGCCTAATTTAGAGTTTTTCCTACACAGTTTATTGCCCTTTGTCCAAGTTGCCAGCTTTTCACGACCAGCAAGTAGGTACTTATGGCGGTTTTACACGACACCTTTTTTCATCCAGTTTATCTAATCGGGGTGAAAAAAGGGACGTGTTCTATTTTGATAGTTGGTACCGTAGAAACGTGTACATTTTAAGATGTACCACTAATCACTGTTTTACGTAACTATATTACGTTGAAAAATTGCATGTTTATTCAGTTTTATATTTAAAATATTAGTAAAAACACTACAATATCTATTTATTACTTATTGTGAATGTGTATTACTGTTAGGCATTGTGAATTTCGCGTGTATGTTTGATGATTGACATTTTGTTACTGCCATCTCTCATTGTTTTACGTAACTATATTACGTGAAAATGTTGCATTTCGTTCATTTTATATTTAAAATAATAATAGAAAGTTTAAGTATTAACTACAATCTGCATGTATTACTGATTGTGAATGTGTATAACTGTTAGATATTGTAAATTTCGCGTGTATGTTTGATGTTTTGACAGGGACATTTTGTACGTACATTTAATGCATAGAATAAAGAATATCCATGTGTGTTAACTTGATATTGTAACATGATTTTTAATTAATGAATAAAAACTGGTGAGTGTTTTATTTATGGAGACAGGCTTGTGAGCAGCGGCGGCTCTTGACTTTTGAGTGTGATAGGGTGCTAAGTTTGACAAATTCGACATTATTGATGCTGTTTAGTCCAAAATGTTTTTTTAGAAAATTGCGCCGCATGGATTTCCTGAAAATCTTCGTACAAAAAACCAAATTTTCGACAAAAAATTGTTTTCGAATACAACAACATCAAGAATGCTATTTTTAGTAATATTAGCACTCTAGTACACCAAAAAGTCACGAGCCGCCACTGGTTGTGAGAGCTGTTGCTTTGGCTGCTGTGTTTTGGTAGTTCCATCTCATATATTATACGAATATCGTACCGATCAAAATACGTTGATCAGGTAGGCAATTTTGCCAAGGCATATGTACCAATAAAAATTATCATGATAAAGGTTAAAAGACGAACGGGTAGACAAAAACATCGATTGGGTAATGACAAAGCTCACAAATGACAGTGACATGATTTCATAATTGTGATCGGTGGTTATGTTCAAGGTGTTGCCATTTTTGACGATTTAGTACCCAAAATATTATTTATTTTCGATCGTGTAAAGCGAAAATGTTTCATATGGGTCCCGATATGAAGATCGGTATGAAAAAAAGTATGGTGTAAAGCAGTCATTAGAACGACTTACCCGAAACACGAATCATGGTAAAGAAACGAACCGACCACAAACGGCGGATCGCGCATAATGATTTTTAAATAAAGGAACAACCGATTTTCGTTGTTGCTTTCGCCCAGATATATTATGTAGGCATATATACAATACAACATGAAAGGTTACTAATACGACAAAACAAATTAATACAGATTTAAACAGAATAAAACTTAACCTTAAATAGTACGGCTAGAATTTATAGGACATTACAAATTTCGAACGGATTTAAATTAAAGATAGTCACACTAAATATAGTAGGCAGGTAAAAGATTCCATTTATATCAATGAAATTAGTGAGAACTCAAACCCACATCCCACATCCTATCCTGCGTTAAAAAATCTAAACAGAGTGGACTTCACTTGACTTTCTTTAGCTGATTTAAGATTACCACAAAAACATTAAAGGGAACGGCTGCGCGGCCTTTTTAACACAAAGCTTAGTAATAATAATAATTGGATGACTTGTATAGCGCCGTTTTTGTGCAAAATCACCTCAAGGGAGCTGTACAAACTTATAATACATTTCTACAGTGATCTATGTTATTACTTACCTATTTATGGAGAAAATATACAGTACAATACTTACCTGGTAGGTGACTTGAGATTAACACTTAATTAATATTATCTAATTGTTTATTGGCGAAATTTAGATACTGGATTTAAGACTTAATTGAAAAATTGAATATAACTGGACTTTCTCTTAGGAATGGTATATTTAATCTAAGGGTACGACAGCTGAAAAGGTAAGTTTTTAGTTTAGACCTGAATTCTGTTGGACTTGTTATGGATCTTACTTCCGGAGGGAGTTTATTCCAAGCCTTCGGCCCAGATACACCGAAAGCGCGATCACCAAACTTAGTATTTGGCTTGCGCATAGGTTCTATCAGTCTGCCTACAGCTGATGATGTTGCTGATCTAAGAGTTGACTGCCTCAGACCAGTGTTTTCCGGGACGCATAGTTCAGAGATGTAGGGTGGGGCCATTTCATTGATGGATTTAAACACCAATTCAATTTGGATGTAAGACCAAAATACCCAACCAAACTGCTTAATTATTTTTTTGAAATCAAACGGTTTAGGAAATATCTAATACGGATACTTTATAATGTGGTTACTTTGTAATTCTGTTTGTGCAGACAAAGAAACAATAGCGAGTGTTGCTTTTACATCCAACAGAAGGCGATGTTTTAAAAAAACATGTTTTTACGTGACATATCTGACATAGGTTGTTTAGTTTTTTGGACTCAAATCCAAATTTAAATTTTGTGTGAAAAGGGCCGTGCAGCCGTTCCTCTTAAAATATTGTAAGTAAATTGCTTACCTTATATTGTTTACGGTATTAACAGTAGTAAGAGCTGTCACGCGTAAAAATAAATAGACCTACGTAGAAGAAGAAAATAAATATACGTGTTAAAGGACTTGACTTACTTTAACCAGTGATCCCTGACATTATTTAGAGTAAAAAATGTAAACGAAATTTTGGTCTCCGGTGAGATTTTTTATGTATTTTTTAAAATTATTTTTATTTCAACCAAAAACATAAAAAAATCAGTAGAAATTGAACAGCTAAGAACGATATGAGTGGACGACATGTGGAAGTATTTTTATTGTTACTGGTCGCTCTCAGCCGAGTAAAAATGTTAATGTAAAAAATAAAATAAATTAATCCAAATCTAAGACGAAACCGGGTAATACAACCAGCTTATAATTGAAATATTTAAAAAATAAAAATTCGGGAAAACAACTTTTTCATTACTATCGTGATTTATTTCTGGGGTTTTATGCCGTGTTTCGCTATCTCCTTCTTTATCCTACGTTTCGGACAGCGTTACAGTATCCATCAACAGGGCAGATGTGTAATTGATATAGGTAACCAAAAATAAATCGCGATAATACTTATGGCCGTAAAAATCTCACTAACGGCTTATTTTTTTTTTAAATTAAATAATTTCTTTATTAAATAATTAATAAATTTACATAATTTACGAATTATTTTAGTTATCATTAATGTTAACTAAAATAATTCGTAAAATTAGTTTTCACTGCTTTTGATTTTTTAATGTTCCTCTTCTATAGAAGCTGGCGCTTGTGTCTAGAAGAGTGGTGAACTTCAAGATGAAGAATATTAAGGACGGGTTGTTTCAGAGAATTTGAACAATTCATCAAATTTCAACGTTCATTTCCGGGTTCTGTGAAAGACTTATTCAAGTTCTGTTTTTACATTGTAGGCTAGTTGCATGACAAAACTGAAATAAAAACAGAACTTGAAAAAATCTTTCACAGAACTTGAAAATGAACGTTGAAATTTGATGAATTGTTCAGATTCTCCGAAACAACCCGTCCTTAGTGTTTTTAATTATGATTTAAGGAAATGTGAATATTAAAATTTATAATTAATTAAAAAGATAGTTTCATCATTTTGGTATTTTGGTATCATTAGTTTCAAAATCTTATTATTAGAAGTCAGTTGAAATATTTATAACAATACCTTCTGTATACGTCCATCCAAAACGAGAAAGCAAAATAACAACATAATAGATTTAAAATAGTGCCCAATCTAAAGAATGAGCGCGGGTCACGGATCGTGTTTACATTGATTATTCGGGAGTACAGAGTGGACTTAGAGTCTAATAAAAAAACGCAGAAAAAAGGGCCAAAGGACCCGTAAAACGTTAATGGAGGACCACCCAAGAGGTCCAGGGTCCACGAAACAACAGAGGAGACGGACCCCTGAGTAGCTATTGTTTTAAAACACTTTTTATGGTCAATTTCTAGTCCAGACGTAATTAGCCATGCTGCAGAAATCGGCAACTCTTTGGAAGAAACGTATTCGCAACTGATTTTGTGTATGTGTTTTTTTTTGTCGGTCTTTCGGAGTGGACTTTAGATTACAGATTCGAAATAATTTAGAGCTAAACATAAAACCCATCTTTTCAGACAATCATATCCGTAAATGGTAGAAATGAACACTCAAATTGAATAACTAGGTACTTATAGAAAATGTTAATTATTCAATATCTAATTTTTTTTTATTTTTTTTTTATATTTACTCCACACAGGAGGCCCTGAAGAAAATAATTTCCCTCGGGGCCTATGTCATCTTTGGGGATGCTGTGTGGAGGGTCTTTTTTTGGAGAGGAAGGAGTGAACATGGGTCTTGAAGAGTCCCATGTTGTAGGAGGGAGGAAACACAGAGGCCGGCAGTTCGTTCCACAGCCGAGCTGTTGAACTTAAGAACGAATCGTAGAAGCGACCCGTTCTCATGTGACAAGTGTCAACTGTGTACAAATGTTGGGCGCGCGTTTGGCGTGTATCCCGACTACGCACCGGTGCCGAAGGGATCAATGACGCTAGTTCCTCAGAGCATCTTCCATTGTAATACCGATAGAACAAGGACAGCATACCTACCTGACGCCTGTGCTCTAAAGATTGCAGTCCGTTTGTTAAGATTGGGGAATCTATCAAACGGACCGCCCGTTTCTGCACAGAGTCAAGGGTTTTTTTCAGGTATTTTGGGGCTCCAGACCAGAGATGGCTGCCAAATTCGACAGTAGGGCGCACTTGCGATTTGTACAGGGTGAGCAGTTGTGTACTATTAAAGTATCTGCGGGCCCTGTACAGTACGCCCAGCTTCTGAGAGGCCAACTTTACTCTGGCTTCGATGGAGCCCCCGTACCTGAGCTGGTCACTTATAGTTACACCAAGCATATCAATGGAAGGCCTGTTCGGAAGATTGCTTCCGTTGAAGGAGACTAGATTATCATTTGGATCCCTTTTAGACGTAATCAGACAGGATTGGGTCTTTGAAACATTAAATTCGACGAGATTATTTTTACCCCAGGAGGAAATACTCTCGAGATAACCGTCCATTCTCTGCTTCAAAGCCCTCCGAGCCATTGGAGTTTGTGTGCCCTTTGGGGGCTTGTCAAACAAAAAGCTATCATGAACTGTACTGTCATCCGCGTAACAGTGAATCGGTGCACATGTCAAAAGGTCATTGATGTGCAACAAAAACAAAGTCGGAGACAGAACCGATCCCTGTGGGACGCCAGCATTTATGGAGTGCGAGGAAGAGGTGAAACCGTCAGCAACCGCCTGACTATTATTGTTATCTAATTATTATTACTATTAATAGTAATAATAATTAGATAACTTGTGAAGTACCTACTGCTATACAAAAAGTCACAAATCTTTCACAGTACGCGATATTGCAAATAACTAAATGTGTAAAAAAAAAAACTACATATTCATAATTTCGTATTTACGTAGAATTAAAGTTTTTAAAGTCATTTTTGTAAATAATTAGATAGAGCCTAGGAAATCAAATTATTATTACCAGTCGTGTCCGTATATGTAAATAAATGAAGCCTAGTAAAATTGACAAGCATTTATTTCGGTTTTAAATAAAGCATCATTTCGCAATAAAAATAAATGACACCTATTTATTAATACGTTTTTTTTAAAGAAGAACAATCATTTCCAGGTTATGTATAACCTGACAATATTTGAAAATCTTCTATTGCCATCACCATATTCAATTTGGGAGGGGGGCTTTGGTACCGCCACCCGGAAACTATTTATTAGATAACCAACACCTCTGCCATAGGTCACCCCAAGTGGTTCGGTGGTTTGGTGATTTCGAGCTCACGACGCCTGGGTGGGAAGCAGAGGCGATGCCAACAACTACAAAACATATTATCACAACAACCATATACTTCTTTAGACATACGCGTAACTTTCTTAACTTGAATCAAATCAAAACAATGTACTATGCACTATGTCAATCTTTAATCGCGTATGGTATTATAGTCTGGGGAGGAGCAGACGCTGCCGCCATTGACCCGATCTTAAAATTTCAGAAACTAATTATAAAGGTTATTCTAAAACGACCGATCACAAGCAGTTCGATTGAAATCTTTAGGAGAATCTGTCTTTTGGACATTAGACAACTCTATGCCAAAAACATACTAGCACACCTATTCAAACACAGAAATGTTTTTGGTAACGTCCAAACGGCTCGTGATACTAGAACCGAACCATACAATTTCTTACTTATCCTTATAGCTAAAACAACTTTAGATACTTTGCAACAAAGCCAATACATTTCCATTAGACAGAACACAAATTATCTATCATCTATTTGTAAATGTTCGTTTGTTCAAAATATTAAATCTCAAAAGTTCTTCACCGACATCGCTGAAAATGTTTAAGTCATAGACATATGAATATTAGTAGACCTGCCCTAAGTGATTAAAAGCGTATTATTCCCTCTCCCCATACCGGTTCCATTGGAGCCGGCTGTGCTCGCGTATGGCCTCAAGTGAAATTTGAAAACGTGACGTCATCATTCTTGTGCGAACTATGGTCGAGGCGTCATCGGTTCATTTTACGAAATAACACGGCAAAATGTTGACTTGTACTATGAAAACTTGTAAAAATAGATGTGAAAAAGAGAATAAACCCAATTGTCGTATTACATTCCATATATAAGCATTATTTTACTTTATTTTAAGCATATTCACATCGTATAATATAGATCAGTTTTAGAAACATATACTATCACATCGAGAAACGTCTGGACGCGAAACACAAAGCTGGTTGGTTGCTGGGAAGTAAATTATGAACATTTATAAAAGTGTCTTAACTAAATACTTAAACGAAATATTCGACTCTGAAAATGAACCGAATTTTTTTGCCGAATTTGGACTTCGCAAATTTGTTCATAACGTGGCGAGTAATTTGCGCTCCCATGTAAAAATGTCTATTCATTCCAAAGCAGATTTTACTTTTAAGAAGTAAATGGTGATATTATAATGCGAGATGCCTATTTACTGTCAGATTGATTTATTGACGAATCACAGTCAGCTTCACTCCCTTCGTTCTTCAACAGTTGATTTTACCCCTCGCCATTATCTTCTCGTCTATTAATTCCTATGTCTGTGGTTTAAGTTTATTCTTATTAGTGCCAGGAGTGGGTTCCATGATATTTCATCAAAACTACAACTAAACAAACCTTTAAAAAGTGATATAGAGTCATTAAAAGTTATGAAACAAAAACTAGGTTAAATATTTCATGACTTTATCTCACTTTTTGCAGATGTGTTGAACTGTCATTTTCATGAGATACCCGGTCACCTGTATTTCTATGGTATGATGCTAATTGTCTTTTATTTTAAATGTAATATTGTGTTGTTATTTTTTATTCTTGTTGTAAACTGATTATGTTATAAACTGCGCCTGTTCTCAACACAGGAGTTCCTAGTGAGACAGGCACAGCACATCACCAATGTAAACTGCTTATGTTATAAACTGCACCTGTTCTCAACACAGGAGTTCCTAGTGAGACAGGCACAGCACATCACCAATGTAAACTGCTTATGTTATAAACTGCGCCTGTTCTCAACACAGAAGTTCCTAGTGAGACAGACACAGTACATCACCGATGTAAACTGCTTATGTTATAAACTGCGCCGGTTCTCAACACAGAAGTTCCTAGTGAGACAGGCACAGCACATCACCAATGTAAACTGCTTATGTTAAAAACTGCGCATGTTCTCAACGCAGGAGTTGCTAGTGAGACAGTAAATGTAATTGATGAATAAAAAAATAAAATAAAAACCACTGATCGGTCAATCAATTATCGAGGATCAAAAATCACATGTCCATGGTTAATGACACCTGATGGTACGTGGCCCTGGGATTCAAAGTACCTAATTCGTAATAAAATGACGGGGAATGTCCGAAATGATGATCAAACCACGAGACTGTGTCGCCCCGAGCCACGCCGTTAACCGCGGGGTATCCATTAGTTCATACCCGATACAAATATTATACACAGTTATTGACTGGGTATGGGCAGCCGGAGCTTCTTCCCACACTGAGGCGGTATTTGAGTCTTTATAGCGAGGGCTTCTGCAAAAATACATCAGTGTGATGAGTCCGTGGCAAAGCAAAAATTGTGATTTAGAGATGCAATATTTTAATACAAAAAAAGTGAGCTTATAAAATTCATAACCTTATTGGCGTTGGATACGGGCAGTTGGGACTCATATGCGCCTCAAATCAGTGTCTTTAAAATTATATACAAAATAAAAGTGACATTTGTAAGCATTTTATCTTTCATCAGTCAAAATTATCAAATTATTTAAATAAAACAACATTTTTTTATTATACCTAGTCACCTTTACGGCGAGATATTCACAATCTTTTCAAAAGCGTATCTCAAACAAACTTGTTTGTTGCTAGCTGATGTAGCTATGTACATATACAATCGCGAACTTCTCTGTAGGCCTTTTTAAGATATACAATTCCGTAGTACTTTATGTTGATGTATCTCATAAGGTTTAGCCCAAGGGGGTATTTCACTATGTCGGGCTAAATATCTGACTAGCTATTCGTTGGCTGGATTTAAAGATCAGAATAACTTCGTTATTCAACGGCGACCGTTTCACCATTGTTTCGAACTTCCGGATAGATAACACTCGAAATAGTCTGGCAACATCGCAAAATGTTTGCAGTTACTCAATCTACTGCCACGGCTGTCATGCGTCACAGTCCGCACACCGCGAAGTGTGCATTTTTTTGGTTATGTTATGTTGATTATCAGGTCATTTTAGATAGATTCGTGTCGAATTAATACATTGTTTCTTATTTTGAACACAATCAAATAATTCAGGATGGATCATACAAGCATTCAAATTCATTCTACAAAATTCGACTCACTTCTCAGCTGTTAAACTCGGAATGTTTTGACGCCATCTTTGATTCGAGGAATAGCGCCTTACGTGAAGTTCGAGCACTGATTAGTCAAATCTAACTTTAACCCGAGCGTTAGCGTTATTCAGATATAGTGAAAACGAAAAAAATGACTAATCCGCGGATTAGTGCTTGGTCAGAACATAATCAGAGATAGTGAAATATCCCTTTAGAGTAATAATAATAATTATTACTCTAAGGGTTTAGCCAGCGTTAGTGTCCGAAAATATTGTTTTACGACTTGACTACAAAACATTGACTTTTCTCTACTTTCTTTAAATAAAATACGCATATATAAACAACCCGGAAGGAATTCTCTAAATCATAGTGAAAACCCTGTCAAAATCTGGTGCATAGTTTAGAAGAACTAAGCGAACAAACAGACAGAAGCGGATAGCGACTTTGTTTTATACTATTTTGAAATGTTACCTTGAAAAATATGTATGTTTGTATTGCTGCTATTTTTTTGATGATAAATAAATAAATAAATTATATTATTATTTTAGAATGTACGTTATGTGCAGAGATGTGCAAAATGGGTACCCAAAACCATTTGAAATGCAAAATGGAAATGGGTCAAAACTTTTCCATTTGAAAATGCAAAATGGTTTTTAGAAAAGCATTTCAAATGCAAAATGCAAAATACCTATTTTCAAAATGCATTAAAAATGCAAAATGGTTTCTCAGGTCAAACAATTAAAATAATTATAGAATTTTTAAACAATTTTGTCATTTAATAATGGATATCAATGTAGAACAAACATATTACATGATGGTAAATCCAAAAACACCACGACTACAGATTATGAAACCACAAAAAATTTTCGGGGTATCTACTAATGTTGCCAACGTAAAAACATAGAAACTGCTATCTAACATTTAATATTACAGCGTCGGCCATGTTCAGTATTTGAATCAGTATGTTTTGTAATGGTATCACTCAATTGCCAGGGCTCCTACCAGGGAGCAACTTGACAAATGTAAATTATCTCTCATAGCGAGGTTGAGGACTGACTGATATTTGGGGCTTAGGAAAAAAAGATGAGTGGAGAAAGTAGGAAGAATGTTGCAAAAAAGCATTTGAAATGGAAAATGCATTGAGAAAAGCATTTAAAATGCAAAATGGTTTTTAAAAAAGCATTTAAAATTCAAAATGGAAAATACCCATTTTGCATTTTGCATTTCCATTTGAAATGGATTTATTTGAAATAAAGCACATCTCTGGTTATGTGCTTGTAAAGCGACCTAGATGTGATTTTTCACAAAAAAATAAATGCTTTCAGAATTAGTCAAGTTTTTATTAGAATTAATAATAAAGTGAGACGGTTATAGTGACAACCCTATTTTGTAAAAACCGTTTTAAATAATAATTCTTCTACACCCGTTTAGTCATTAAATGGTTTTCAATGAAGATATAATCAAAAATTAATTGAATGGGTAGGAACCGAACACGTAATTTGTCGCCTACGTACAAATATAAAATAAATAAAAAATAACTTTTAGGGCCTTACTAATAAACGTGTTTTAAATTTTAAACAACTGATAAACAAAAGTTTGCCATAATGGTTGTTTGCCAGTAGAGTAAAATTTAAAACACGTTTATTAGTAAGGAGGAAATCTATAAGGCAGAATGGAAACTGTTTCTCAAGGTAGATTAATTCTGGAAAGTATTTAAATGTTTTTTTTATGTGAAGACGGTTCATTGCTGTAGATGAGTTTTTAATAGTCACAAATTAAAAGAATTTAAATCCAGTGGGAGGTAAGGCTTATCTTATGGTATTGTAATGGTTATGTAAGTAATACACGCAATAGCGCTATTAGGTAAGGTATTCGAGACTACAGCTTTGAAAATCAAATTAAATTCAAAGAGAAATCTAAATAAATTTCAGTTGATACTATCTTCTATCGGACGTTAGCTATCAGGCATATGATAAAACTTAACAATCAAACAAATTAAAACTTTACCTGTAAAGCTTTTTTATGCTTATGATAAGAGACACGAATATTTTTCGTTCGCAACTTTTCAAAAAATTTCCTTTCCAAATATTTATTTGCCTAACGTTTTGACAAACTTGAATAGCCAATGGAATGCTATTTTAGCTAACGTTACGCCATTTTTTTTGCTAAAAAATAATATCACTTTTATCGCAAACTAAATGAACTCCCCAGCGTTGCTCGGGCTTCACACCGAGTTTTTCACAATCAGACTTTGACAGTGACCTTCCTCTTGTTTTGAAGGTCAAGTGTTTCACAGTTTCACCAAAGTTTCACCAAAATCGGAATAAAACTGTAGATTTGTATACAAATCATATTCACGCCGCACAGTGGACTAAAAATCGCCTTTCATAGACATAGAGACTTGAATTTTCAAGGGTATTTTTTTGGCTAGAAATGGATTCTGCTGATCATTAATATGCTATAAAATTTCATATGAAGCAATTGCGTGCACAAATGAAGGAGCTATCATTTTTTATGAAAAAAAATTATGGCACTGACATTAAAAATGAAGATATCTCTGGAATCATAAGGTTGGCCATTATATCCTTACACAAAGATATACTACTATTTATTTGTATTTTTTTGACATACTTCGTATTGTGGCGCAACTTGCGCTTTTTTAAAAAAAAATCCTCAAAGTTGTGTGCGCCGCCCGCCCGTCACAGCCAAGCAAATTTATATAAGGCTGGCCGCATACATACGTTTTCCGTATTCGATTTACGAATTCGTTTTCCGTATTCGGAATTCCGTGAGACTAGTGCAAACGTTCGTTTTTCTTCATTCGGAATGTATAAACGTCAGTACCAGTGTTGCCAACAAGGGCGATACATCGCCATTTAGGCTACTCAGAGCGAGAATCGGCGCCGAAAAAATCTAAAAGGCGACTGGTCGCCAATTAAGCTACTTCAAAAACATCAATTTTAAACATGTCCCGAAATTCTCTAGCCACCCTCCGCATGAATTTTTTTTATTTTTTGGGGACAAATTTTATTTTTTTGAAATTCTCTAGCCACCCCCCCCCCCACGAAATTTTTATTTTCACGTAAAAACATCAATTTTAAACATGTCCCACCTAACAGCAAATTCGGCTACTTTACGCTACCTTATGTATGAGAAACGGCGATATTAGGTCAAGATCCGTTGGCAACACTGTATTACGAACGGAAAATTTCCGTACGTTTGCGTCGGCACAAACAAAATGTATGGAAGAGCTGCGTTCCACATGACGTCATTAGGTTTTTTCCATTCGGTTTCTCCGAACGCGCCGGCTTGCATTCGGAACGTGCGTAAGGAATTTGTTCCGTTCGGAATTAAAACGAACGTGTGCGGCAGTTAATGTATTTTCTACTGATTCCTTGCATTCGGATGTCCGAATACGGAAAACGAATTCGGAAATCGAATACGGAAAACGTATGTATGCGCCCAGCCTAATAGAGAAAGTACCACCGCTTTACCGAAAAATAACACAGCTTTTTCAAAAAATTTCACTATAAATATAGCGAATTTCGCAGAAAAATCACGCGATTTTTTTTCTACGATAATATTTTTTCCAATATAAAAGTCAAATTTAATTTTCGGTAAGCTAAAAGATTGCCCGAACACAAAAAATACATTACGTAAAATAAATAATTTACAATGTTTTTGTTCGGCTCAAATACCAAAATAACAATGGCGAGATACAAAAACAGATGCTGGGTGCATTTTGACATTAATAAACAAAGTAAAATGAAAGAAAACATGTTTACTATTCGACACGCCAAATACAAAAGGACATTATGAAAAAAGATAATAATGGAGGCATTGGGTAATTAAAGAATTATTGTTTTGTTTTTAATTTACAACCGTTGACATTTTTACAATCGGTAGGACATGTCAAAGAATTACGAAATTACCTTGCGACTCTTGTGAGGTCCTTGTACTGAGTAAAGAGACAGTTTTTCAAATTAAGTTTGGCGCCGATTTGCCAAGGAGCCAAGGCGCTGATCAAAACCTAACACAGCTTCTTTGTGGTTGGCAAATATATTTCTTCACTCCAAATAAGCTCATCGCTTGTTATAGTGTGTCAGGTGTGTTAATTGACACCTTGAGGGTGTGTTTATTTATTTGCATAAAGCCTGTGACAGACCAAGCTATAAGCGCGCTATATTTGCGTGACTAGAGGTTTTTGAGATGTGGTCCTATAGAAGACTGTGAGGAATTTCCTGGAGAGACCATATTACAAATGAGGAGGTTCTCCAAAGAATCGAAGGAGGAAGGCACCTGCTCAGGACCTTGTCCGAAAGGCGTGCAAGATGGATCGGCCATGTTATACGACAAGAAGGCCTCTTGCATGTCATAATGGAGGGTATGACCGAGGGGACCAACTCTAGGGGACGAGAGTACCTGGAGGACCTGCTGGTGGACGTGCGCTGCTCATCATATGCACAAGTCAAAAGAGCCGCACAAGACAGGGAAGAATGGAAGAGGAGATTAGATGAAATTGCTGCAAACCAATCCCAGGATTGAAACCAGAAAGAGATTTGCGTGGCTTGACCTATTTCAGAATATCGCTCGCCATATATTCCCATTGATAGTGTATGGCGAGCGATAGATACGCTGAAATAGGCTAAGCCACAATGCGTACAGCGTAATGTGTCGCCTACCTAAAGACGTCCCAGATATAACAGTGGTGTGTTGCGTGTTCGTGTGCCTAGAGCAAGCTGAAGCTAAAGTAAGCTCAATTTTTCCTTACTTTTGGTGAAATTGATTAGAAAATGTTCTAATATATAAATTCTTTCTTAAATAGATATTCAATTTCATTGACTTGTCAAAAGGTTTTATGTAAATTGGCGATAACCGTTTTCTTTCAAATTGATTTAGATCACACTTCTAGGGGTTACCTGTTCAGTGGTCATTACAATAATAAATGGAATACATTTATAACGCAATTTTCGTAAAACTGTCACCTCAAGGATGCTAACTATCCAATGGAACGAAGGCTAGCCATATTTAGGTTTCATCGCTCCTTCAGCGATGGTTGCCTAATTTAGGTAGAAGATTTTTTTCGAATTTATTTAAAATTATTTCGAGATTCCCTCAAACAGCTTAATTATAAAACCTACAAATATGGGATGAACTACGAAATGTAAGTGAGTTCATTGGCTTTAAATCACAATAAGCAGTTTATACGTTTCCAGATAAATATTTGGAGGTATGATTTTTTTTAATGGGAGTGGCTGAAATTTCCATCGCTCGAGGTATTTATTTTGTAAATACCCCATCGCTCGAGTGATTCGTAGTTTCTTAATGCTGCTGTTTATGCATGCTAATATGACAAAAATCACACATAATAAATTCACTTAGGTTCGTAGTTTCTTAATGCTGCTGTTTATGCATGCTAATATGACAAAAATCACACATAATAATTCACTTAGGACGTTATTATATCATTATAGGCTAGTTGCTTGACAAAACTGAAATAAAAAACAGAACTTGAAAAAATCTTTCACAGAACTTGAAAATGAATGTTGAAATTTGATGAATTGTTCAAATACTCCGAAACAACCCGTCCTAATTCATTTTAATTGTGAAGAACCAAAAACTCGACGAAATTTGTTTTGCGAATTGTAAGACCAGTGGCTCATTCGAACTTAACTCCATTGAAAAACCTGGCCAAACCATCAAATTTAAAAACGGGAGGGGCAGAATGACATTGCAACTGAGATGCCATTATTCCAAGGGATTCGGTCATAAAGTTGACAAAAAGCAGATAAGCTGTAGAGATGGTGGTAGACACTTTAAATGGGCTCCAGTTACAGGAGACCGATGTGGAACCGGTTCTTTATCCAGTTACTTTTTAAAGTGGTAACTAACTAACCATTACGCCGTTTCCGCGCAGGGGTAGGCAGAGAGGACGGACCGCCTAATTAACATTCATACATACCCTTCTATTATTCTGATTCTTGGCACGGACTGACCCAAGTATCTGATTCACTCGCGTCTTCTTTGTTGTCCCCGACTTAATTTACCTGAATACGATAGAAAGAATTTGTCGGAGAAAGCGTGGATTGAATTTGAAAAGAAAAGTACATTTGTATTAACATTTAATTCTGTGAACCCAAATTTTTTTTCAGATCGTTTCGAGCTAAGAATGTTTTTACCAATTTTGTACTTATTGATGTAATTTTTTTCTCTTTATCTCTCCACACTTTCTTTGTGATTTAAAATTTGTCTCTTCATCCCTACGGACACTTTCTTCTTATTTAGTATTTTTTGTTATTATTGGAAATTCACAGTACATTTTACTACAAGTTATAAGGTACTAAATATTAAATTATACAAAGTTAATGTACCTATTATATATGTCCTTAAATTTTAATGCGATGCACCGCCTGCGTCCGCCTGTTTTGAGTTATGCAAGAAAAAAAACGCAAAAAAGTGCCGTTTATTTTATTTTGCAAACGTTCAAGCACAAATACTCAAATGTTTTACGATCATTTTATAAAGAAATTAATTTGCCACATTATATCATAAAACCATAACCGAAAATGAGTTCGTAAGTAAGAGATTTTCAATTTTAAATCAGTTTTTATAAGCCTGAAAAATTATTTAATTTATAGATTTTACAAAAAAACAATCGATCATTTCAAAGGCCAAGATGTGTTCTACTCGAAGTTTTAAGTAACGCATATAAAACATTTCTAAGGGTTTAAATTTTCAAACCAAAAAGACATGATTTTGCATTACTAGGTAGTGCATGGCCTTAGGTACATACGTAATAGGTACATTATCTTTGTATAATTTAATATTTAGTACCTCATAACTTGTAGTATAATGTACTATGAATGTCGAAATAAAAAAAATAAAAAAATTTTAAAAAATATTCTAAAAAGGAACCAGTTAAGTATAAAAATAACCAGTTCCTCAGATAAATGATATTGACGGTACCAGGGACAGCAAAGGAACCGGTTTAAGGACCATCTCTAATAAGTTGTAAGCTGCAATAGCCAAGGGCTAGGAGGTGATATAGGGCAGATAATAAAGCTATAATGATGGACCAACACACCCACACACACACACACAGGGCAGAACTGGGGGTGGTTTGAAGAGGACCACACAGGAAGATGGTCATTAATCATTCTAGTAGCAGTTGAGGTTTTTTCAACTCAACTCATATTCAATTTTAAGGCTATTTATAATAACCAATGTAAAACGCACTTGAAGTGATTGTTTCACAAAATGGTCCTTTATATAGTCAGCATTTTACTATTGTTGGTATATTATTTTTTTTGCAATGGATACCTATTATTAATTAAGGCGATGCACTACGTCGTGGATTATATTTTGAATCGCGCCGCTATCAATAACACACCTTACATAGATGGCGATAAGGCTTGAATTCCCGCTTCACACCATCCACCTGTTTTGATTTATGCAAGAAAAAAGCATGGCCAAAAAGTGCCTTTTATTTTATTTTGTGGATGTTCGGCACAAATATTTAAATGTTTTTCGATCATCTTATAAATAACTTAATTTTCTTAACTTTAAAGCAGTATTATTTTTTTTTGGGCTTATAAAAAGACTTATCTAAAAAATACTCGATTATTTAAAAGGCCAGGATGTATTATTAGGATGCTTTAATTAAATACTCGCAGTATTTAATTAAAGCATTTGAAACATTTCTAGGCGACCAAATTTTCAAACCAAAAACACATGAATTTAAATTACTACGTAGTGCATCGCCTTAAACAATATAATTTCTTTAAACTGTTCTGTGTGGTGAAAATTATCATAATATAAACAGAATCTCTTCCGGTAAGCGATAAAGTACCTACTTATAATATATTCTATCGGATTAGCAATGGGCCGTGACTCATTTTATTAAGAGTAGAAGCCACGGTACCAGCTCAATATTTTCGTATGGCTCAAAGAGTCGAGTCAATTGAACGACGGCTCAATTGAACGATGGCTCAATTGAACAACGGCTCAATTGAACGACGGCTCAATTGAACAACGGCTCAATTGAACGACGGCTCAATTGAACGACGGCTCAATTGAACGACGGCTCAATTGAACGACGGCTCAATTCAATGACGGCTCAATTCAACGACAGCTCAATTGCAAGACGGCTCAATTGAAAGACGGCTCAATTTAACGACGGCTTAATTGAATGAAGCCTCAAATGAACGACGGCTCAATTGAAAGACGGCTCAATTGAAAGACGGATCAATTGAACGACGGCTCAATTGAACAACGGCTCAAAATTGAAAAGAGCGTATGAGCAATGAGAATACTGTCCTCGGCCGATACAGCTACCCTGGTACAGCTCCCCCAGTACGGCTCTCGCGCTAATGCTCCCAGCGTATGAATGATTGTACGACTCTTGGCACTGGTATGCCGCCTTCGTACCACAAGGTAAATATATGATGAGACACCTCACAAGAGCACCCCTATCTGTACAAAGGCAGGGGAGCTATGTCGCCACCCGGTTGGGCAGCGTGGTGAGGCGGGTTAATGTAGGGGCTGAAGGAATGGATTTATTAATGCGGGGAGGAAAAACAGAAGCCGACATCAACTGTGGACGGGTGTTCCGCTCATGTACGTCGTGCATCGATGCACCGAGGGTCAATGCTCCTTATTTTTTTTTTTTTTTTTTTTTTTAATAGTCGGAGGCGGTTTACTTACGTTCCCCGCGAGCACTTAGGCCATAGGCCCATTGTACTATCTCCCATTTTACCTCATTCCCTTGCCAGTAACCCGGTCCCTTTTATGAAGTTCACCAGGGCTGTCATTGGATATGTGGCGATGTCTTCTGGTTCCACACTGTGTCTTCCCAGGTATCTGAGCCTTATTCCCAGCAGAGCGGGGCATTGGCACCATAGGTGAATTGGAGTCTCTTCCTCCTCTTCACATTTCCTACAGATGTTGGTGTTTTCCACTCCCAATATCTGCATGTGTCTCCTGAGATGGCAGTGTCCCGTTAATAGTCCTACCAGTTCCCTCAGTGAGTTTCTGTCCATATCGAGTAGTTGCCTGGTTCGGTTAGGGTCCGGTCCGTTTATGAGTACTTTAGATTGCCTCATTCCGGGTGCCTTCTTCCATTCCTTCCAGTGTTGGGATTTGACCCACCTCTTGATATGTAGTTTGGTGTGGCAAGCTGCTACTCCTACGGCCGGCTCAGATCCCACAAGTGGTGCTTTCGCCCCTTTCCTTGCTAGTTCGTCAGCCCGCTCGTTGCCCTCAATACCTTTATGTCCTGGTACCCAGAGCAGGGTTACTTTATTGATGGTCGCCAGTTCTATTAGGATAGTCCTGCATTCCATCACCAGTCTGGAGCTCCTTAGAGCAGGCTGCATTAAAATACAATTAGAACAGACTCAGCATGCCCATATTGCGTCTGTGCATTAGAAATGGCAATCGGTCTGTTAACAATGGATTGTCAATAAGACGGACCGCCCTCCTTTGCACTGAATCAAGAAGAGAATCTGTTACCGTTCAATTGAGGCGTGGTACGGTTTACCGGGATTCGTACGAATACGGCTCGTCCAAGACCTAGCTCAATCGAGCGTCTCGATCGTGAACGACTCATCGCTATATCAGATGATCATTTTTACTCCAGATTTGAAATGATTACTATTTTTTTAATTTTGTAGAAACAAACTTTCTCGGTTTTCACCTAGGCAAATCAAGTTCCATTCTGTGACTTTCATGGGTAACAAAAGCTAAAATTTTGTCATACATAAATATGAACAATTGTTAAAATTTAACTTTGTTGTGAAACAATATATAAAACTCTTAAATTCATTTTTGCTATAATATATCATAAAATTAAAAATTCACATATTTTTGCAGCGAAAAGGGAATGTGTGTTATCTTTGAAATGTCTCAACTTCAAACAACAACAAAAAATAATGGTGCTTACAAAAGAAAGGGTTTCTTCATAATGTTATTTTATAGTGACCGGATACAAACAATATCAAAATGATAATTCAACAAACAAAAAAAAAACCTGTTGAACTATCACTGTGTTGAGTTATCATGGAACCTTTAATTATCATAAAGTATTCTGTACAAAATTGTGAAATCCTGAACGCAATACCAGATCAAAAACCTTATTTTATATACAACATTTCAAATCGAAATACGCACAAAACTCCTTGCTCGGGCGTATCTGCAAATCTTATAATGCCTTAAGCGATATTGACATTTTCCACTGTACCCTTAAATCGTTTAAAATCAAATTAACCTTACTATGTGCCTAAGTTAAAAATATTACTTCTGTATTGTTTAGTATTCTCTTTTTAATCATTTTTCACACACACTATGTACTTTATTACTTTTGATTAATTTCTAGCTTTTATAAATATTATAAACGGAACTTAACTGGTTTAAATCATGTTCTATATTTTATGTTCAATAATTTTTTTAAAAAAACTGTATGTTTCCTAAATAAACTAAAATAAAAAAATATTAAAAAGAAAAGTATGGGTTCACTGCCATCTAGTGGGGAAAACAGAAAGTAAAGTTTTGTATTTCAGAGAATTTTTAATGCTTGCTTCAATTTCTTGTCACTAGAGGGCAGTAGTTTTAAAGAATGTTTACATTATTTTGTTCAGGCTGTTGCATTTTTTTTCACAACAATGTTTACACAAATTGAAAAAAAAAAAATTATAAATCAATTTAAAATTTGCAGCAATGAGCATTTTTTGTCAGTAATACATATTTCAAACACATAGAGTTAAAAAATGTTATTTTTGACTTTGTGGTCTTCATAACCCCGAACATTATTATTCTGTATGTACTGCACACCCTACGAAATCAGAGATGCGAAAACTCCTCATATTTCTATTGTAAATCAGTACCTACCCTGAGTTTTAATTTTTAGTGCATGTATTCCAATGTCCATTACCACCCTACCACCACATAATCTCTTCATCGGTATTCAGGGTTGTCCCCAGGATACGCCTCACGATCCTAAACAATTTGCACAGAATTGTAACATATTATTCCGGAAATATCCTGGATATAAAATATAAAGATTCCTACCTTGTATCCTGGTGCTGCGCCCCTCCGTTGGTCCGTATCTCAGTCTCCGGGGGCTCGGGCTGCGAGTGGAAGATCCGGTCGTAGTTGTCCACGAGGATCTCCACCACCACGTTGTAGAACTTTATGTCCATTATGGAGGCCACGGTCTCTTCCTCGGGCCGGAGCAGGGTGGGGCCGAAGCACACTGAGATGTTGGACACAGTCATGAGGTTCTTGTCCGATTTGGCCGCCACACTGGGAATGAAATGAAGGTGTAAGTCGTGAAATAAGTTGTGCGAATCTTTTTGTAAGTTTGCTGCTTGCAGTTATATTTAACTTATTAACCGTCGCGCCGTTTCCAGCAAGGATCGACAGAGAGGATAGATCTCTATACAACTCTGTCTCGGCACATACTCCTTACTTTATTCACACTCATACATACTCTTCTGTTATTCCAACTCTTGACATGACCCGACTAAATGTCTTCCTTGGACTTCCTCAACTTCTACAATTCACTATTGTATCACATTAATCCTTACACTCCTTTCTCCGTTTGTCCGCTTTATATGTCCAAAACCATCTATGGTTTCAGCCCGTGAAACGCACCCTGTGAAGCCCACATTATGAAACAATGTTAATAAACAACAATAATAATTAATGATGTTATTTCCATTAACCATTACATATTATTGTTACTTTCATTCCAATGTCTAGATAAAATAAAAATAAATAAAACCGGGCACCCCTGTATAGTCACCAAAAGTATCAAACCACTTGGGGTGACATATGGCAGAGATGTTGGTTATCCAATAAATGTTTGAAAATCCCAAATTGAAAATTAAAGGTAACTCACTTTTTTAAATGCCTGACGACAATCTCCAGCATCTCGAAGTTAGTCTTTGGTAATCTGTAAACCAGAGTGTGGACATCGTTGATTCGCAAGTGCCTCACGTCTTGTTCTGAAACAAAAAGCCACACCAACTTTAAAATAAGTGTTAAATAATTTAAGCATATAATTTTTTTATGATTTGCCCTATCATAATTTCTTCCCCTTTACAATTTTAGGATCAGGGTCGCATTCCCTACATGTCCCTTATCCTCAGTAATTTGATGGCCAAGGTAAATTGCAAACCGAGTGCATGAATGTATATTGAAATAGTGCTACGATGCTAGTACCTAAGACCCTTCGTCCACAGGAATACGTGAGTATCCGATACTTATGTTGTGTACTTATGTCGCAAATCATGAGACCCACATCACCACCGATCACTGTTAAGTCCAAAACTAATGCTTTCATAACCTCACTCGCAACCAAGCATTTGTTGATTTGTTGTAACCTTTGATGATTTAAAAGAGAAGATAGGTCACTGAGACAATGCGCGTGGTTGTATGTGCGATCATAAAGGTAGCAGCCAAAAAAAATATGCGTTGAAAAAGTGAAGATAATATGGTATGATACAGTTAAATATGATCGAAGGAAATAAGGATGGATTAGCGCAGTTGGTAGAGCACAGTTCCGGCAAGACGAAGGTCCTGGGTTCAAGCTTTTTGTTTCAAATTTTCGAATGAGAATCGATAATATTATCTTCAATAATTAACTATTATTATTACTAGCTGTAGACCGCATGCGTTGCTGTGCTTCAGTCTGTCTGTGCACTTAGAGAAACAATAAAGAAAGATAAAAGTTTTTTCCCGTCAAAGGTGACATCTATACAGGGTGTATCGGCACTAACCCGACAAACTTTAACCAGCTATTCAGTTTCAGTTTCACTGCCGGCAACCCGGGCGTTTATTTTATCCTTAGCACATTTGGAGTAAAAAATCTTATTGGCACTTTGCTGTCCGGTAGCATTTTTTTTCAATTAAAAACAAAAAAATTAAAAATTTCCACACTCCATCACTGTCATTGGCATTGCTTTTCGTGTTCAACAGCTGTTATAAGCAAGTATGTCGAAAAGCGTCTTCGCTCTTTCGCACACACTAAATAATAATAGTTAAAAATGAGACGAATGGTGCAGTGCCATTTCATTGTGATTCTAAAAGCGAACACTGTATAAAAATATGATGAGTGAGAATGCACTACTGTAAAAAGGTTCAACTATTGCGGTCTCACTTAACACTAGTTAAATCATTTAGCGACCTTATAATACCACACTTTTTTTTTAAATATTCAAAGTATGAATGGAATGAAAGCATACAGAGAGACACAGAGTTGGTTCTGAAATTCAGTAGAGATAATTAATAAAGAATTCCCTTACTTGCGGCGGCAATGAAGCCATTGTGAAAGCGGTAGGTCATGAGGGGTTCGGGCAGGTTGCGCAGGTAGGTCTTTAGCGCGCTGGTCAGGGTCTTGCTCTCCCACTCACACTGATCGTCCAGGGCCGTACCCAGCCTCTCTTGCGAGGGTTTCCTGCGGTCAAGCCCCATGGTGAGGAGTTTCGTCACCTTCGAGGCCACTCCCGTCACCCTGAAACAATAGACACTCACTTAAAAAGGTAGTTTATGACCCTAAACAAACTACTCAATATTACTAGACTAATTTATATTGCGCCATTTTTGTGAAATACCACCTCAAGGTGGATAAGAAAACCATAGATAATAGACACAAAATTAGTTATGGCATGGAAGCATGTCGAAAGATGCCGAGCAAAGACCAAATTGCATGGACTATTAAAACTGCGAGCCAATGAAAGTTATACCTTTTGTGTGCAGGTAGAAACTCACAAAGTGTTAGGGATTATCAGCGCCTTAGCAAGTAGGCGCCCAGAGCAGACTGCTACAATTGCTGGTACATGGGGCAGGCATCTGCCAAAAATAACACATTTTTGAAAATAAAAAAGTTTAATGACAATGAAGCGCACCTGTACAAGCCTTGTTCCTCCAAGCCCCTATTTTCGAGAGCTTCAATACATCGGTTTACAAAGTAGAAGCCCACTTCGTCCAGTGGTCTCTCTTCAGCCTTAGCAATAGCATTCTGTTGGGCGTACATCTGCAACAAATATAAAGGCAATGAATGGCATAGAAAAATCATCAACATTATTATGGTGTTACGTCCCTGTGAGTCTTCACTGGCTGTGGTTCCTCGCCATTCCTTAGTCCTTCCCGTCCTGCTCCAATCCTCTCCCACATAGTCTATCCACCTCTTCTTCAGTCTGCCTGTAGGGCACTTCCACTTAGGCACCAAATTGATTATAATTTTTGGTGTCATGTCATCTGGCATTCTTTCAACATGTCCAATCCATCCCAGTCTTTGGGACCCACAGAATCCTACAATGGTCCCAGTAAAATTTTAAAGTTCGTAAAAGAAAAATATTAAGGCGATGCCATACGTAGTAATGAAAAATCATGCGTTTTTGGTTTGAAAATTTGGTCGCCTAGAAATGTTTCAGATGATTTAATTAAATACTGCGAGTAGAATACATCTTAGCCTTTGAAATAATCGAGTATTTTTTAGATAAGTCTTTTTATAAGCCCAGAAAAAAATAATGTAAAGGCCTATGAAAGCTGCTTTAAAGTTCAAAATCTCCTACTTACGAACCCATTTTCGGTTATGATTTTATTGTATAATGTGGCAAATTAAGTTATTTATAAAATGATCGAAAAAAAAATTAAATATTTATGCCTGAACATCCACAAAATAAAATAAAAGGCACTTTTTGGCCATGTTTTTTTCTTGCATAAATCAAAACAGGCGGATGGTGTTAAGCAGGAATTTAAACCTTATCGCCATCTACGTAAGGGTTGTTATTGATAGCGACTCAATTTAAAATATTACAAGACGTAGTGCATCGCCTGAAGAAAAAATAAAAGCAGACAAATTGTAAATAATAGGAAACTAATTCAGTAAATACAAACACATACAAAAGGCATCCTTAATAATGCATTTTTATACCAATTTCATTAAAGTTCAAATTGATAAATTCGTTGTGTTCACTTGGCGTCTGTTTTGAATGTTCATTACTGTTAGTATCAAATAATATGAAAATAAGTTTTTAGATTAGTTTATTCCTTAAATTTAATGAAAAAAGAAAAAAAAAAATCATGTGTCAAAACATGGCGTGAACAAAAGAAAATTTTCCACATATAAACAACAGAGAAATAACTATTTAAGTGCATTATTTTTACTTCTCTTATAATATCCAACTTATATATGCGCTTGTGGGCTTACTAGTCATCAAAGATTTTACAAATCTGGAGTTGATAAGTTTGGAAATAGAAGATTATGGAAAAAAGTGAAGATTAGGTAATGAGAGGATTACAGAGAATAAAAGTCAGCTAACTAACCATTGGAATGATTTGGCCATATTTTTATCAATTCGCAAACACCCACTTGCCAAAATGTGGACAATTTGAAGAGATATTTTAGAGCATTTATTTGAATCTTATTTCGAAAAAGTATTTTCAAAATTTATTCTTTTAAAATACATAACATATAAAAAAATTATAATATTGTTAAAAAAATAGATAGTGAGTGGCATGAAAACAAAATAGTGAAAAAATATGTTTTTTAGTATTTCTACACCAATGAAGAGAACTGATTAATCACAAAGCGAACTTAGAACTCTGAATTATTTGATATTGACATACCACAAATCGAAATTATTTAAATAATTCTTCTGACAAATCATTGATCATGTGTTTTAATATTAAACAATGCATGTAATAAATAAACCATTCACTAGAACGATATCTTCAGGTTTTTTGTATGAAACAAATTGGTCCTAAAAAACCATAGATATGCCAATATATAGACAGTAAAATTCTCATTCGGAGCCTACTTATTATACTTTACACCAATAAAAAAACTCTGAAAGACTTTCGGAGTTTTTCATTGGTGGATATAATTAGGGAATCATATGACGTCATAATATTTCAGTTCCAATTTTCGATCCCAGTTATACCCCCCTGATGCATGTTTGAATTTAAATTTATATCTGTGATTTACAACTAGGCCATAGACAAAACACAGAGTCATAATATTTAACATTGCGTCAAATAGGTACCACAAACGGAAATTTTGAAGTAATAATATGCAGAATTCACACGTTTAAAAATTTGAGTATTTTTTTATGAATTCAAAAAATATGAGAAAAATTGTCTAAGATAGAGGCACTAAGTGACTATCTAACGCTATAAGCTGTTTACATATATCCATATTAAAATTCGGAGGTATGATTTTTTGAAAGAGGACAGGAAATTTTCAAACCAAACACTTAGGATGGGTTGTTTCGGAGGATTTGAACAATTCATCAAATTTCAACGTTCATTTCCGGGTTCTGTGAAAGTCCTATTCAAGTTCTGTTATTATATCATTATAGGCTAGTTGCTTGACAGAACTGAAATAAAAACAGAACTTGAAAAAATCTTTCACAGAACCCGGAAATGAACGTTGAAATTTGATGAATTGTTCAAATTCTCCGAAACAACCCGTCCTTACCAATTTCTGAGAGCTCAAGGCTGAAATTGATTATACAGTGGAACTCTCCAGTGACTAAAGGACAACTACCACCAAATAATATGTCAGTAGATTATTTAATAATAATAAGATAAAGTTGTAAAATAACACTTGATTTCCACTTAATTACTACTGGAAACAACTATTTAAGTCAGGGGAGATGTTTAAACATGCACATAATAGGTTATTAGGTTCTTAGTTCACATCAAAGTTAAGAACTTTAATGCTTCTTTTACCACCTCTCCCAATATAAATAGTTGTTTCTTGTAGTATTTAAGTAAACAAGTGTTACTTTTTTTTAAATTGTGTATCAAGCGTAAGGTGGAATTTTACAACTTTACCAATAATAATATAAGTCAAGAGAATACAATAGGAAAATAAGATTAAAAAATGGGTAATTATTCGGGATTGCTGGCCACGCTTAATATGATTTTTTTTTTAATAAAACCTTTTGATTTACCTTAATTACTATAAAAGGAAACTATCTGCATTTGGAAAATTATTAATTTTAACATTCTTCTGGGTTGACAACCATTTCCAAAAAATTCTGTCTACGATATTTTCATAAGTTGGTATTCCAGATACTTCACGCGGGGCTAGAGAAACGTTAGTACCATTTAATTCATGCATATTAGGTTGGTACTATTTTGGCCAAACTAAAATGAAGGTTATTAGACATGTTTTATAAATAAGGAAATATATTTTTTTAAATTAGGTTATGTTATGCAGACAGATTCTTTTATAATCGTAAAAAATCGAATTAAGCGTGGTCAGCGATCCCGAATAATTACCAAAAAATGTACCTTCATTCCAGTAAAATAGTTAGTAAAAAAATTGTTAATACACATAAAAGGGTTTACAAAAAACAAATAGAGTAATGATAGGGTCTGAGTATAGGTAGCAAGCTTGGCCTCAGGCAAATCTCTAAATAGTACAAAACAAAGTCGGTATCTGCGTCTGTCTGTGCGCTTAGTTCTTCTAAACTATGCAACGAATTTTGATAGGGTTTTCACTATCATTTAGAGAATTTATTCCGAAAGGTTTATACATATAATACATCCATATTACATTTATAGAATGTAGAGAAAAGTCAAACAACGCCGGGTACTCGTCAGCTAGTTAATTATAATAAAAATTAAAAAATTATTTCAATGTTGTCTTTTGACAGATCAATGACAGCTGGCATAACAAAATATAGTAATTAATTAATGCTTTAGGTACTCTATTTTTAAATTTAGGTGTTTTTACAAATTTATATGGTTGTTGTTGTTGTATCGTTGATCTGTAACTGTGACCGTAACACGTTACTATTATCAAAAATGTGGACTTGGCTCGAGTGACTCGCGTTGCCCTCACAGCTAAACCAACGTCCGTCAGTTTTTGTTGAGAGTCAAAGGGTGCTTGTGGACGTCAATCGGGAGCGTCGTGGCATGCAGAGAGCCTGCCGCATATTTTCCGTCTTATTTCATAAGCGCAGTCAATAGTAGTCATCATGAGTCATCGGAAGATAGATAAATGTCTGTTCTTAATGCGTACAAAGAGAACCAAGTTCTATAGGACTCCGAGCATAAAAATTTCTACAGGCATTTGAAAAAAAGACAAAATTGATGTTGACATGAACTAAAGCAGTACGGTCTGCAAACAAAAAATGATCAACACGTTGTGTAGCAGGGGGGGGGGGGTGAATGAAATTTAAATGCCTGAGATTCTGCCATCTTGTTTCTATAAAAAAAATGCTTGCTCCAATGCAATTACAGTTCGCCAATAGAGTCCAGAAATTTTATAAAAAAGGATGTAAAATTTTTCATTATTATGGCAACCCCAATGAGTAACAAGGAGTTTAGAACTAACTTTATTAAATTCAGATGTGAGGTTATGCCTTATTTCCGAATTTTTTTTTTACTAACATATAAACATTTCTAAAACAAGAATTTAATTTTATTTCAATTTTACAACTTATAAATAATAATATTATTAGCCCTTGTGTCAAATAATGTAACCATATGTATCCAATCTAAAAAGCCACACGGGCGTATAAACGAGTATACGAAATACTTCTACATTTCAAAACACAAAAAAATGTTTATTAATTATTGTGAAGTCACCGGCGTTGACCTGAATTTACTCATTGTTTTTCAAAAGGGGCCGTTCAAGTATTATGAAAGCACTATAGGGGGGCAGGGGGGTCGTTGCTTTGCTTATTTTTGATGACATGTGGGGTGGGGGGTCGAGATAGTGATTACTTCAGCACTGCTCAGCAGTAGTTATTTTTTTTTACACATTGGCAACCCACACATTGTCTATGTTTGAAAACCGAATACATATTCGGGGATTCCCACTGTGTCAATAAAGTTTGTTTAGATGAATATTATGTGAAAGTCCTCTATCCTAAGTCTATTTTATAAGTGCTGCTTATGAATCAATAAAAAAACAGAATACATTAACAGAAAAATGCATATAGGTACCAAATTTTACGTAAGCATGGGAGGGGGGGGGGGGGGGGTAAGAGCTTTGCTTACTTTTGGTGACAAGGGGGAAGAGGGGGTAAATAATTGTAATAAATCTGCTTACGTAATACTTGAACGGCCCCAAATCTGACGTAGATACTAATCTTCCTCTTGTTTTGAAGGTCAAGTGTGAAAAATTTCATCAATCTTGGAATAAAACTGTAAATTTGTATAAAAATCGAATTCAGCGCGCCTGCCACAGACATTTTTCTTTATGTAAATAGATTTTTTAAACATGTCCAATTTCTGAACACCGTGATATTGATCTGAACAATATTCACTTGAACTTTAGTGCTCTTTTAGGCTAGCATTACACTTGTAAGTTTTTTCGTAAATTTACGACTTCTAGCCAATGGGCGCATTGGATTTTCAAAATGCAAGATGCCCATTGGCTAGAAGTCGTAAATTTACGAAAAAACTTACAAGTGTAATGCTAGCCTTACAATTACATTATTTTCCCTTTGAACCATCTTGGTGTTGCCATTTAAAACCATTTAAACGCAGCACCCTCCATTTTTTACTACATTTTCTTCATGGCTCTACGTGTAAAGCTGAATAAAATAGTTTTTAGTATTATAAATAAGAAAAATAGTATGGACCCAACACCACGTAGTAAGAGGAGGATATCATACAAGACTCACGGGCTCCTTGCCGTCCATGGCGTCCATCCAGGCTTTCCGGTCGTCCTCTCCCAGCGCCTGTAGTGTGTACGACACTCCCGGACGTCCCTCCGCCGTGATGTCGAAGCAGAAACGCTTCTCGATCGTCTCGGACATTCGGCGCACGCAGCTTGTGAGCGTCATTGTATCTGACGGGGTCGTCTGGAAATAAAGAAGCAATATATGGTATTTTACATGATTTTGACATACATAACAACGTTCACAATGCGTAATTGATATATGTAACCGTAATTAGAGTTGAGACGAAGAGAGAATAGAATCAAATCTGGATAGAATGTCAAGTAATGTAGGTGATTTCGTGAGGAGCGTTTATTGTTTGACAGTGAGAAACATGATATTTATATTATTTATTTATTTATTTTTCGGAATAACTTTATTGAGTAAAACCTCAAATTGTAACATTTAATTATTGAAGACAATATTAGCGATTTCTAAACGAAAATCTGAAACAGAAAAATCAGAAAAGGATACGGTCACATCTAGGAATCGAACCCAGGACCCTTGTCTTGTTGCGGAAAAGACAAGGGTCCTGGGTTCGAGTTCTAGATGTGACCGTATCCTTTTCTGATTTTTCTGTTTCAGATTTTCGTTTAGAAATCGCTAATATTGTCTTCAATAATTATTATTTATTTATTTAACGCCCAGAGGGCTTTTACATGTAGGTGGTACAATTTTGATGACAGACAATTTTGAAACATGAGAAAGAAATAATAAAAATAAAATTATATTAAAAAACAAAAATAAAAAGAACAAGAACAAATATTAAAAAATACATCGATTTGACTGGTTTACAAAAATACAACTTCCATTTAGGAATAGTGTTGAAATAAATCTTTTACGTGATCCACAAAATTTGCAAAGTTAATATTTTATATATTAACTCCACACAGGAGGCCCTGAAGAAAATAATTTTCCTCAGGGCCTATGTCATCTTTGGGGATGCTGTGTGGAGGGTCTTTTTGTGGAGAGGAAGGAGTGAACATGGGTCTTGAAGAGTCCCATGTTGTAGGAGGGAGGAAACACAGAGGCCGGTAGTTCGTTCCACAGCCGAGCTGTTGAACTTAAGAACGAATCGTAGAAGCGACCCGTTCTCACGTGACAAATGTCAACCGTGTACAAATGTTGGGCGCGCGTTTGGCGTGTATGCCGACTACACACCGGTGCCGAAGGGATCAATGACGCTAGTTCCTCAGAGCATCTTCCATTGTAATACCGATAGAACAAGGACAGCATACCTACCTGACGCCTGTGCTCTAAAGATTGCAGTCCGTTTGTTAAGATTGGGGAATCTATCAAACGGACCGCCCGTTTTTGCACAGAGTCAAGGGTTATTAAATATATCGACATCACCTAAGTATTGGTTTCCCATAGTGTGAAACCGTTGTATTGGGGAGTTCGCAATGTAGTTGCGCTTATGTGTGCTGCAGTGGAATATTGTATTTTGTCGTATTGTTATTGTAGGTATTTGTAAGTTTATGAGTTGCAGAAGTTGTATGATAGCGTAGATAGTTGTAGAGTTACATGATATGTGACGTATACGATGGAATCTCCTATTTTCCTACAACTAGGCAACCAGACTGTGCGGCCAAAATGATCAACAAATTTGTATGAAAATGTATCCAAGCAAACGTACTAGGCTGCCAAAGATATATAATCAGGCGTGACTGTGGGCAGCCTGCCTAAAATGCACGAGGTTGCGTCAGTCCTAACGCACTTGTCACGGCAGCCATTCCTTTCTCGTGTTCTGTGACAAATTCTACAATATCTTTTAGAGTGAATGATTGAAAGAATGAGTGAATGAGATAAGTGGAAAATTAAGGAGCACTCTGGGATGTATCTTCAGAAGAATCAAGACCTCAAGAAAAGGAACCCCTGCCTTAATGTACTGTACTTTTTTTAGACGGTGTTGTTCTGTAGAACCGCGTGAAATCAGAATTAAGCGTATATGAATTCATGAATCTTATAAGCGAACACGTAATAAGATTCCATGGACAGTCAGCGATATAATCCATCCATTCTGGAAGAGCCAGGCATCCGAAATAGGCAATCAACCGTCTGCCTACAACGTATCGTTGCTGACCAAACCGAGAACTCAAACCTGGAGAAACTCATGGTCACATGTAGTGGTAATGGAAGACAGGAGAAGCAATTCAGCAGTATGTATGTTGTATTATTAAATGATAGATTTATGGAAGAACTTACAATTTTGCTGGTGATTTGGCTGAATGGAGTCATTTTGAACTCTTTGTTACTCTTTTCGTATGTGCAATACTGTTTGGTCCATGTGGTTCCGAAAGCCTCTGGAAATATAGAAAATAAAGTCGCCATTAGCAGAGGACAAATACATATTTTACTGTAGCAATTATTGATTGTTATAATATAATTTGATATTTCGTAAAAAAAAAATTAATAAAAAATAGAAAAATGGTAAAAATGATTTGATAAAGGGCAAATAATTACATAATTAAAGTAGTGAAATTTTAATTTTAAAAACAATAGTGATGTTTTTTTTTGGTTTTATGTGAAACTGCACAAGAGTCCCAACAGCTCCCAATCGTCTGGAGCCAGTGAGACTATGGCGTTCCCAATTGGGTTAAGTTGTGAGGCTGAAGGAGATACATGCAGCTGGGAGTGTAAGAAATGTGAAGAGGATGAAGAGACTACCGCCTTGATGGGAACAGGGTTCAGCTACCTGGGAAGTCACATTGTGGAGCCAGGAGATAGCCGAATATCCAATGACAGTAAATATACAGAAAATCAGGAAACAGTTAATACGCACTTTTAATATAAAAACAGCTGTGTATCAGTTAGATAACAATGAGAAGTAAATATTTCAGTTTCCGAATTATATAGATAATTTTACGTCTTTTCTTCACGGTGTTTCGACATAATAATTTAAAAATGTTTTTTTAGGCTAGTTTTTTATTTTTATTTATGTTTTAATTAAACCTAAATTGACTTACTAACTAAGAACCTATTTAAGGGTCGTAGGTTTCATGTTTTGATTTAAATAAGAGAAGAAAAAAAGTAACCTTAAAACTTTGACATCAACAACAATGGCCGCCAAGTAAAAATATGTTTTAATTTTAAAGAAATAACTATTAAAATGTATTATTTTCCATTTCCGGAAACTGAAATATTTACTTCTCATTTTTATGTAACTACTACACAGTATTATTTTTTTTTTAAAGTGCATATCAAGCGTGTCACTATTTTCTGTATATTTACCCCAATGGCAACCCTGGTGAACTTTATCAAAGTGACTGGATTACTGTCAAAGGAATGAGGTGAAACGGAGGATAAGTCCTTACGGGAAAAACCTTCTCAGTTTTATTAAAAAAATCTAAAATAATAATCTTAAAAACAGATATTTTTGGCTAACCAATTTGAAATTTTAACATTACTATTATTAACAAATTTCTACCGGGTATTTTTTGCGCTGGCGCTATGCTGTCTCCGGGCGAAAATAAAGATATAAAAAATAATTTCTTCAATTTGTTTTATTTAATTTCTACGAAGTAACTCAGCATACCCAAGCTATAAAAGTACTAAACAAAAAGTGAATATTATTTGAAACTCAATTAACCTTGTAATATGTTTATTACGGTCCGCCTATCGGTATTTGCCTATACCTGCGTTCTTAAAATACGCCTGACATCTCTCGCTCGCTTGCACTTAGGAGTTAAGTGGGGACAAACAGAGATAGTTCGTTTGACGGTCATAAAAACTCTCATTCCACGAATTGAATTATTACAATAACAAATAATATACTATCCTTTTGTTTGAATACAGATGTAAACGAAAGGCACGAAGATAAATATAAAAAGAAGACTTGCATTACGATTCGATAATTATGTACATATAGTTGGGACCTTTGCAAAGAGATTGGTATATAATATGCATATAAAAACATTGAATACTTCCGCCTTTTCTGCCATTAAAGGTAGAACTACCCTTCTCGGCGTTAAGCATCAATCGACCGAACGGGTAGAACTACCTTTCCCGGCCGAAGTGTGTTAAGAGGGTTCAACATGATGATTTATTAACGATTATTCTTACTTTTTTCCATTAGAAATAGGTAACCAGCTCTCGCGTAACCCGCTCCAATACTTGGCCGCCCCGGGTCGTCCTGTTTCTGGAAAACCATATCCTATAAATTAGTTTAGATCAGATACACAGTAAGTAAATACAAAATACACAAAACAAAAGTGCTCCAAATTGAAGTAACGTAAGTTGACGATACGGTCAATAGAGCTGATTAATTTGCCCACTTATCGTTTTAACAAGCCAATTTGTAATTGATGCCAGATTTCGACAGTTGACATATCAATAATACAAGCGGACGAAAGTCAGTAATACAATCAACTCTCCTGATATTTGGTTAACTTGAGTTACTGTACATCAATTTACAGTAATTCAAGTTAACCAAAGATCAGCAGAGTTGATTAATTTGCCCACTTATCGTTTTAACAAGCCAATTTGTAATTGATGCCAAATTTCGGCAGTTGACTTATCAATAATACAAGCGGACCAAAGTCAGGAATACAATCAACTCTCCTAATATTTGGTTTACTTGAGTTGCTGTTCATCAATTTGGATCTTGACACACAAAACTTGCCTCATTCACAATCATACATTGTCTCATAATATGCATGATAAACTTATTCAATGTAAATAATTGTGTATCGCTATAATTTTGTATTTAAATCAGTAAATATGGAAATAAAACATCGAAGTAAAATGCTAATTTTAAAAGTTGATAATTTAGGGTAAATTGAAAAGATTTCATTTTATTTTTTAATGCGAGTACCACACAAGAGTTTCAAATGCTCCCAACAGTCTGGAGCCAGTGAGACTTTGGAATCCCCAACTGGGGTATGTTGTGAGACTGAAGGTAATAGGAAGGAGAAAGAAATGGGAGAGAGGGAGGTGGGGAAGTACCTGGCTATTCAGACCTGGTCTCTAAACACGGCTAAGCCATTTCAAGCAACGTTTTGATTCTGAATGAATGGTTGTCTTTCATACTGATATTGAAAGTGTCTACCACTCTGGAACGTTCCGCAAACATACTATAAATTTACTTGTGCACGCCAGGATTTGAACTCGTGGCCAAGAATCGTGATCACTTAACCACGAAATAATTTTGTAAACCAGATTAAAAAAAATAAGTAGTATAATTATTACCATCTGTCGCATTTCCATCATTTTTTTCATGAGTAATTCTGTCTTTTTACTTGTCTCCTCGAAGTTACCTCTCGTCTGAAACAAGCAGTATTATTGGGTTAGTCAAGCAATCCACACTGTTATATTTAAACACACACACACACATTCTGTTTTATTTATTATAGCTAAATGCAACTCAATCAATAGGCACTGCATTATTTTTAGCCAAACTTAATCGATACTAATGTAGGATATGATTTGAGATTTTCGCAGTCAAAAGTATCAATTTATTTTTTTTAAATCAAATTTAATAACATAATTATTAAGTTCTGCAAGTATTTTTTGATTATTGTTATTGTTACAGCTGTTTCGGCTTTCAAGGCCATTTTCAAACTGTGGTTATAACCACGTTTAGACGAATAAGTGTTCGCGCTTAGAAGCTGCGGACACGCATCTATTTAAGCTCCCAGATTTAAATTCTCCTGAAAGGGTAGTTCTTATACTAGTGTTCTTAAAGTGTGTCCTTATAAGTGAAATATGCCAAATTATGTGTTTTTTATGTTAAAATAATTGTATAGTGTAAATTCTGATAGATATGACATTTTCAAATATTGAATGTAAAAGTTTTTGAATAAAACTTTTTAGCAGACATAGTTTGTTGAATGGTGCAGTGCAAGTTCACAGATGCATGCCACATGTTTTCTGCTGGGACGGTGCGATGACCGATATAAGGGTACGTTGTATTTTTTGTGTGAACTTTCGAAATGGGTCGCAAGGGTCATAAATCATGATAAGATATACTTTGGACGAATTGTGTGCTTTACGACCCTTGCCAGTTAAAAACAATATTAATAGTGATAATGGCAGTGATTATGACAAAAACCATAGTAATAATGATAATAACAATAGTGTACTATTTCCCCGACGTAAGGGAAGAAAACGAGGGTGTAGAGCCGGGAGGAAGGTTAAGCTAGTTAAAATCTTGCGTTTAGCACAAACCAGGAATGCTCGTCCGCCTAAGTTTTTAACCGTTGCCGCCTGGAATGCGCGATCCATTGGAAACAAACACGATGATATTGTGGATCTGATACGTGACAAAGGTATTCACATTTTGGCGCTATCGGAGACTTGGCACGAAAATGCAGACTCACTTTCAATCAAAAACCTTCGATCAAGCGGGTTCTCGGTTTATGAAGCTGCCAGACCCATTAAAGATGATACAACGAACATTAATTTTACAAATCATGGGGGAGTTGCAATTGTAGCGCAAAGTGGTATTCGTTTAGACAGTATAGGGATACGTCAGGTTTATACTACTTTCGAGTTCATCAGTTGCAAGGCTTCTGCCAATGGTGCATCCCTCGTCATAATCTCCATCTACCGTCCCGGGTCGTGCGCACCGACTGCAAATTTTTTTAATGAATTCAGGTCTCTCCTAGAATGCACCTCCAACTACAACTGTGATGTTATCATTTTAGGAGATGTAAATATTCACCTAGAAAAGAAAACTGATCTCATGTCCAAAAAATTCACCAAAATCCTGTGTGACTTCGGCTGCGAGCAGTGGGTAAACTCAGCTACTCATGATGCAGGAGGTACACTTGATGTAATCATTTCCCGAGTTGGGTCTCCCCCGAATAGAACTCACGTGACTGACATTGGACTATCGGATCATCGTCTCGTCACATCCGTGTTTGCCTTCGATCCTCCAAAATTGGAGTTTAAATCCGTTATCTCTAGAAATTGGAGAGAATTCGACTTCGAGGCATTTTGCAATGAACTGAAAATCTCACCGCTCTGTGATAAGGAAAAGTTTTGTAAATACCAGGTAGATGAGTTAGTAATTCTTTATAATTCTACGCTACTGGCATTACTTGACAAAAATGCGCCTTTCACAGAGAAGGTCTGCCGCATTCGAAATGGCTGCAAATGGTTCGATGCTGAATGTCTCAAGAAGAAAAGGGAAATGCGAAAATTCGAGAGGTTGTACAGACGAAACCCGACTTTCAGCAATCGGCAACTTTGGATTGCGAAACAAAATGCTTACAAGGAAGAAGTAACGCAGAAAAAATCTAACTTTTGGTGTGAACAAATTGAGGCAGAAAAGGACCCTCGAAAACTGTGGCAAAATATAAAAACTTTATGTGGAGAGAGCAACATCAAGATTGATTCCTCTCTTGAAGCGGATAGTCTTGCGACATATTTTAGGAGGAAAGTCGAAAAAATTCGGGCTCTCGGTGGGGTAGGATTGCCTTCTGTCGCAGCAACAACTCCGCTCACTGGTAACTTCACTACTTTTGCAGCAGTAACTGAAGAAGATGTCGTGCGTGCTGTGAAGTCTTGCCCAAACAAGCAATGCGCTCAAGACCCCATACCGACCTGGCTCTTAAAGAAATGTCTCCCGGATATAGCACCTGTAATTACTGAAATTATCCGG
Source organism: Hesperophylax consimilis (assembly GCF_061612785.1). Lineage (NCBI taxonomy): Eukaryota > Metazoa > Arthropoda > Insecta > Trichoptera > Limnephilidae > Hesperophylax > Hesperophylax consimilis. The sequence goes on along the minus strand of NC_142856.1, from coordinate 8,308,941 downwards.
AAGTCTCTTGTAAATTCACTTGTACCGGGATCACTTAAAAAATCAATTATAACTCCAATACTTAAAAAACAAAATCTTAATACTGATAATACAGATAATTACAGGCCAATATCCAACCTACCATTCCTATCAAAACTGCTTGAGAAAATCGTTGCCAAACAATTAGTGGGGTACTTGAACTCCGCTGGTCTGTTTGCCAAAAATCAATCCGCTTATCGACGGTTTCATTCAACGGAAACTGTTCTTTTGCGGGTTGTTTCAGACTTGATCATCGGGATGGAAGCAGGTAAGTTGGGTTTGATATCTGTTCTTGACATGAGTGCGGCATTTGACACAGTAGATCATAGTATTTTACTAAATGTGCTTGAAACCGAATTTGGCGTTCGAGGTGATGCACTCCAATGGATGACATCGTACCTGTCTGGACGAGTAGCCTCAGTAACTTTCAATAAATGTACATCACCTGAAACTCCCATAGAATTTGGAGTTCCCCAGGGTTCTGTCCTAGGCCCCATTCTCTTCATTCTCTATACGAATCGTCTTGAACGACTAATTCACTCAGCTGGCTTTGAATCACAAGGCTACGCAGATGATCGTTTGATTTTCAAGTTTTGTTCTCCGGACGAAAAAGACTTCCTTAAAAACGAGGTGGTTAGCCTCATTAACACAATCTCAAGATGGATGTCTGTCAATAAACTTAAACTAAATCCCACAAAGACAGAATTCATGTGGATAGCTTCCCCTGGAAGGCAAGCTCTCCTTGACTTCAGTCCAATCCGTATTCAGGATACGGATATAATCCCTTCTGCAGAAATAAAATTTCTAGGTTTCACTATGGACAATATTCTTTCTCTTGAATCGCAAATTTCAAAAGCTGTGAGTTCTGGTTTTTTCCATTTAAGGCAGATAAAATCAATCAGGAGATGCCTTCCCTCTGATGGAGCAAAGTCACTCATAAATTCGTTCGTCGTCTCACGTATGGACTATTGCAATAGTGCATATGCCGGCCTACCTCAGAAACAAATCAATAGAATCCAGTCAGTTTTTAATGCTGCGGCAAGAATGATTTTTGGTGAATCTAAGTATTGCCGTATAACCCCACTTCTAAGGGATCGCCTTCACTGGCTTCGATGCCCTGAAAGAATAGAGTTTAAGATCTGCTTAATGACTTTCAAAGCATTGAAAGGAATGGCGCCAGCATATATATCGGAACTATGTATCCGACAAAACTTAAGCAATAGACAGCTTACTCTAAGGTCAGCAGATCTAGATGTTAGTAATCGTCTAATCGAACTTTCTAGGTCAAATCGAGCTGTTTACTATGATCGTTCTTTTAGTGTAACAGGCCCTCTCATCTGGAATAGACTTCCCTCAGCTCTCACTAACCTCCAGAATTTGGCTGAATTTAAACGAGCTTTAAAAACAAAATTATTTAAAAAATCTTACCATTTATAAATTTTAACTTCTTTTCAATATTTTATAATAAGCCATATTCTAAAACTTCCGGTAATTGTTTGGTTTCGGTTGTCTCCTTATTGTACCTTTTTAAAGTGTCTGCTCAGAAAATTCTCATTTCTGAGCACAAACTGCCTCCTGTTTCATGTTATGTTTTAGTTTTAATATTCGTGTTTTGTCCTGTCCTACTTTATTGTTATTCTAAGTTTTATCATCACTTTGTATAAACAGTGTATTTAGTGTTATAATATTAGATCTGTATTGGGTAAGGTACACTGTAGGAATAATTTTAAGAACCATTAATACTGAATTACCTTTTTTTTTTAAAGTTTGTTATACGAGTAGTTAAGCGCACTTGAAGTGAAATGACACTAAACTGCGCTATATAAATTCCATGTTATTATTATTATTATTACTCCCTCCCAATTTAAAAGGATTTATTACCGGTTAAGCCGATTTACTTAATTTTTTATTATTATGCCGCGTTGCGCTTTCTCCTTCTCAATCCAACACTACAGTGTCCGTCATCAGGGCAGAAATGTTGGCTAAAGAAGCAGGAAGCGCAACACTGCATAGTAACCCAAAAATAAATCAAATTTTTTGTAAGTATATTTTATTTAGTTACTATAAAATTTAACATTTTATATCTAGTCTATTCTAAAACTATTATGAAAATATTTTACTACCTACGTACTAATATTTGGACTTCACACGATTGAGACGTAATATTATTGAGGTATGTTATTATATCCTTCTTCTAACTATTTTCCGTGCAGTTGAACACATCTACAATTTCTGCAAAGTATTTGCCTAGGTACAAGCAGCGAGTATCTAAATGACTGTCCTGATGTTATTGTTGCAATTGAAAAGAATTTTTGATAGAGTAATTATATGTATGTTGAAGGTGATTAGGCTCAGTAAATCAGGGCTGTCTATAATTCCATTAACAATTTTAAAAATTAAAGTCAGGTCGGAAACAAGTATTCTATATGAGAGTTTTAATAATTTTAATTCTTCCATCAAATTTATCAATTTATAGTTTGTTCAGGTAGACCGATTATAATATCTTTTATATTATGTACTATGTAGGTATATTTTGTGGCTAGTCAAACGGCTATTATTATGTGTAATTTGCTTACTAAATTGATGTGTAACAAAGTTAGCCAATATGAATACCTAGATGCTTTGATGATGGTGAAAATGAAAATGTGCTAATTCGGCAAAGCAAATCATGATATTATTGAACATAAAAAACTGTTCATTCAAACTCAAACACAAAAACTTCAAATTAAATCACGAATTTGTAAAAAAAAATGTACAAATTTCTATACAATCCAAGATAATATGCTATTATTTGAGTTTTAGTCACTGAAGAGATAAACACATAGAAGTGTATTTGGGTGTGGCCGTGTGCGGAAAGTAAGCAGAATTTTATCTCACTTCTGATAAAATTTATCAAACACTTTCAAGTATTGAATTTTCTTTCTTTAAAGATAATCAATTGGTGTAAAGGCCTTTAATGTAAAGGTCTTTTGTAATATTTAATCATTGAAGACATATTACGATTCTAAAATGAAAAATGTGAAACAGAATTATCAGAAAAAGATACTCCGCTTCCAGGACTTGAACCCAGGACCTACGACTTGCCGGGGCGCTGCTCTACCAACTGAGCTAATCCGACCGTATTCCCTTCAGTCATATTAAACTGTATCATACTTCGAATAAGAATTAACAACATTTTCTTAACGCATATTTTTTAGCTGCTTTTGTAAGATCTCTTCGTTAAAATTGTTAGAGATCACACTTCTATGGAATATCTTTTCAGTGATTTTAAGTTACAGTCATTAGAAAAACATCATAACGGAAGTTTTAAATATGTATATTATGTTTTTTACCTTTTGTATTCTGAGCTGTAAATCCGACATGTAAGGTTTGAAGTCTTTGTGCACCTCATGCCCTTGGTGATAGAAGGTCAGCCAGCCGAACATGAACCCTGGAAACAGAAAATGCAAGTGAGTTCGATCCGTACAACATCCCCAAAAATGGCATAGGCTCTGAGGGAAATTATTTCAATCGGCGCCTCCTATTCTTCTTCTTTCGTATGGTGGGGGGGTCAGAGGGGAACATCTAGGTCTGCGAGCCAGTCTAGGGCCTCTAGGGCCTCTACGGCCATGTGAACCTCACCAATCCCGCCGGGGAATGAATGGAGCGGGCATCGTTGACCACATGTTCGGTGGTACATTCACACATCGCCGACTCTTTAAGGCCCCATCTGTGCATCATGTGGGCACAGCGGCTATGGGAGCACCTTAACCTATTGATGGCGGACCAGGTTTTGCGAGGCAATGAGAAGTCAGGCTGTATCTCGGTGGGGTCCTGTATGAGATGGGCATTTCCCACGTTGGCCGTTTGCCACTCAAGTTTCCACCTATCTTCTGGGGTGAGAGATAATCGGAGGAGCCTCTCTCCTTCCGCCCAGAAGGGCTTTCGGGACTTCGAGCGGCATGCCGATGCCGGGTGGAAGACGACTTCTTCGTGCAAAGGTATTGCGCTTTTTTGCAGCGCCTTCTTGTATTCCCTCAGTGTTGCAATTTCTCACCTGATGTTTGGCGGGGTTATGTTTGCAAGTACGGGGAGCCAAGGGAGAGGAGTAAATTTTAAAGTGCCGCTGATGGTTCGCATTGTGGCATTAAACTGAACGTCTACAATGGAAGTGTGGGCGCCTCTAGCCCATACTGGAGCGCAGTATTCAGCCGTTGAGAAAACCAGGGGTTTGGGTATGTTGTGAGGCTAAAAGGAGTGGGAAAGGGAAGGAGACTGGGTAGAGGAAGGTTGGAAAGTACCTGGCAATTACTATTCTGAATAGTGGTCTTTCAACAGGGCAAGAAATACCGAAAGAACACACCAGACCTGGTAGTAGGCAGTTTGACTGTTTTGTGTACAAATTAATATTACAATAGTTTTATTTAAAAATGACAATGGAAATTTAAATAATAAAAAAAACACAGATCTCTTCGGGAAATTTTATACAACGTTCATTATAAGGTATATGGCGAAAATAAATCAGAAATAAAAACTTGAAAATCAACACAAAAATGTATTTATGTGGGGGAGAGCAACATTCACGATTTTTTTTACGATTTAAAACAAAAAATATTGATTGAAGCCTTAGAGACATTAAGCTATACGCACATAATTTTGGCGTGGCATATACGTATTATATGTTGGGATGACACACTACGCTATAATCTTCCTCAGGAGAGGGGTCAGATCAAATGGGGAACTGCTGCCGAATATCATTTATTTGTATGGGATCTGTCACTTTGACAGATTACAGCCGCGTAATTACGGCGCTGCGTAAATTGTTCTGAACGTAAATTATGCGACCCTCTCCTGCCGTACAATTTTCAAAAATCGCCTGGCTAGCAGATTATGTTACAAAGTTCTGTAAAGTCTGGTGCAGCATGTGTTCAGATTACAACCCTTGAGCCACGCCATTGCAGAGAGGGATTTGGCAGAATAATTAAGGGAGGGTGCAATAAGCTCACCTAGTAAAGTTTCCACAAACTCGAATTTCTTTCTTTCCTGAACTTCCTGCAGCAGGAAGACATACTCCAGAGAGGCTTGGCAAAAGTCTCGGTTCGCCATGTCGAGGGACGCGTCCGCCTGTAAACAATTAATAAAGATCATGAGTTTTTACACTAAATTTAATTAATTGTGCATATTTATGTAACAGTAACAATAACAGTAATAATAACATTAACAATAATAATAACATTAACAATAACAGTAATAATAACAGCAACAGTAACAGTAACAGTAACAGTAACAGTAACAATAACAATAACAATAACAATAACAATAACAATAACAATAACAGTGAAAATAGTATTAGGATAATTTATATAGCGCTATTTTTGTGAAAAATCCCCTCAAGTTGTAAAGAAGGCAATTTTAAGTTTAAAAAAAATGTATACGGATAGCAAGCGGAAGCGGAAAGTATGATAACATGATGTCACCGGAGATGAAAAATTCAATAATATTTTTTACTCCAAATAATGTCAGGAATCACTGGTTAAAGTCAGTCAAGTACCTACGTCCCTTAACACCCTGTACATAAATATGAATGTGAATGAAGCAAGAACTGTGTGCCGAGATAGAAATGTGGTGATCTCTCCTCTCTGCCTAACCCTTCGGGAAACGGCGGGACGGTAAGATAGTTGGCCTAATTCTCCAAAAGTGCGATCTTCAATACCTCCATACTACGCTTCGGTTCCCTCTATCTTCCGATATTATCAATTCGACTTGAAATGGATTGCTTTGTTTATGATGTAACACGAGTTTTAACCTTGTAGTTTGTAGTTCAAATAAACAGTTAAAGTAGCGGGTTAAATAACAGTTAAACGTAAACGTTAACAACATAATTGGTATTATATTGTTTTCTTTGCAGATTTCCGTATTAGATTCTACGCAATATACATACTGGCGATTTCGTATTGTTTATGCAGTAGCATCCTTAAAAGAGGATACGTTAAAAGAATCGTTTTACCCTGGAAATTTATCCTATCTGATTACCAAGAATATTTAAGGTAGAATCAATACATAGAAAAATATTCAATCAATATATAAATAAATAAAAATGTAAATGTTCGTTTGTTGAAATTCTTAAATATCCGAAAACTTTTCACCGGTTGCTTTGTAATTTTGACATATTCGAATATGGGTGTGTGTTCACATCTATTTAATGGTAACCGGATAAATCGTCACAATGATAATTCATCACATCCTTAAAAAGTTATATAAAGTCATGGAAAGTGATGAAACAAAAACTTTATTAACTGGGTTATGTAGGTTAGGTTAGGTTAGGTTAAAAAAATGTTTTCATCGTTTCTAATGACTTTATATCTAGACTTTATATTATTATTTTTTATTTTTTTTTAAAAGAAAGACAAACATTCCCGGGTCACGAATAACCCAACAATGTTTGAAAATCTCCTACTACCAAGACAGAAAGCCGAAAATGTTGCTTGTGTTGTGATGGAGGACTTAGCCAGCCGAGGAATCGAACACGCGACGCTCGGGTGAGACCCAAGCGCTATGCCCACTCAACCACTGACCGGTATTATATAAAGTGTGTTGAATTGTCACTGTGTTGAGTTATCATGGAACCCTATTTTAAATAGATGTCACCTGTGACAGGTAAAAACATTTTTTTTAAAAACAGCGCCATCTGTTGGACACACATGCTTCTTTTAAATAGCGCATTCTGTTGGACGTAAAAGCAACACGCGCTTTTGTTTCTCTATCTGTGCAGACAGACTGAGCTACAGCGACGCGTGTATAGTATATTAATAACTTTGTTATTTGTTAATTTTTTCATAGAAAACAATCACTTTCCCTTTACTAATAAACGTGTTTTAAATTTGTTTAAAACAGCTGTTTAAAATTTTAAACACATTTATTAGTTAAGCCCTATTGTGGTTTGGCAACTGTTAAAAAGTTAAAATTAATATAATAGAATAAAGAATAAAACAAGAAGCGCCTTGTGGGCGTGGTTCGTGATTAAAATATAAGCCCAATTTGTGCCTATATTTCCATACAAAACTGTGTTTCAAATAGGGTGGCGATGGTGACCGGATAAATCATCACAATGATAATTCATCACATCTTTAAAAAGTTATAGAAAAGTTAAGTCATGGAAAGTGATGAAACAAAAACTTTATTAACTGGGTTAAGTAGGTGAGTTAGGTTAGGTTAAAAAAAAAAAAATTTTATCCTTTCTAATGACTTTATATCACTTTTTAAAAGTGTGTTGAATTGTCACTGTGTTGAGTTATCGTGGAACCGGTGGCGATATACAATTTCAGGCAAGTGTAAAAAAGACTGACAGCGTGCTAGGCCTAGAACTGAAAGGTACTAAGTCAGTGGCACATTTATTTCCGTTCAAATTTATATGAAAGGTACTTCTAATTTTCTTCTTTATTATACGATGTTTATACCCCGATGAAGCTTGATCCAAGCGATACCGGTTGGTGATCAAATTTAAATGAATTAGTGGTTAAAACAAAGTGTTCGTTTCATTTTACATACATATGACGTATTTACATGTGATGGACGTAAATCATATTGGAGTGTCGTTTCAGATGATAAACGGTTATTTTTTCTCTCCGGATGAAATTATTGGTGACCCCGATTCAGCGTGCAAATCCCAATTAGCTACAAAGAAAAGAACGTAGGTACGCTTACGCCACTGCTCTAATGATTCGTTAGCACAGTTTCGCATAAGCGTTTTATGAATTCACGCGTTTTTATCCCTTTTTCGTGAAACGAGAAATTATGTTAAGGTTCGTTAGGCCGCAAAACTAAGCCATGTGGACGCACATTTCAAATTTAGAATGAAAATAATATTCTGGTAAAATATATTATAGGTAGGTACTTTATGACTTATAGTATAAAAATAGAATGAAAATAATATTCTGGTGAAATATATTATAGGTAGGTACTTTATGACTTATAGTATACAAATAGAATGAAAATAATATTCTGATAAAATATATTATAGGTAGGTACTTTATGACTTATAGTATACAAATAGAATGAAAATAATATTCTGGTAAAATATATTATAGGTAGATACTTTATGACTTATAGTATACAAATAGAATGAAAATAATATTCTGGTAAAATATATTATAGGTAGGTACTTTATGACTTATAGTATACAAATAGAATGAAAATAATATTCTGGTAAAATATATTATAGGTAGGTACTTTATGACTTATAGTATACAAATAGAATGAAAATAATATTCTGGTGAAATATATTATGGGTAGGTACTTTATGACTTATAGTATAAAAATAGAATGAAAATAATATTCTGGTAAAATATATTATAGGTAGGTACTTTATGACTTATAGTATACAAGTAGAATGAAAATAATATTCTGGTAAAATATATTATAGGTAGGTACTTTATGACTTATAGTATACAATTTTTATATTTTATGTATTTTTGGATATGATTTATTATTGTTTATTGCGGTATTTTAAGTAGGTACATAGTTATCTATGTTATACGTAAGTTTTTAGATTCTCACGGCCAAAAGCATTTTTGTTGTTTGTTTTTGGGGTGTTATGCCGTGTTGCGCTAACTCCTTCTTTAGCCGACGTTTCGGACAGCGTTGCAGTGTCCATCATCAGGGCAGATCCGGTAGATCCGAAGATGTGACACATCTTCGGATCTATATATCTATATATCTATACATATAATTATAGTAACACATTTAAAATGAATCAAACACATATTTTCGTAATTTAATTTTAAATGTTTTTATGTTTTCTTCTGGTAGCTCTCCAAATATCTTCAACGCTCCGTACATCAATGACTTTTGACTCTGTGTTTTTTTCCTGAAGGGGAGTCTCAATTCATTTCTTTTCCTCGTCTCATGTGTGTGTTTGTTCTGTAGTTTATCAATTTTTCTTAGGAATTCACTAGACTGATGATTTGAGATTTTCACGGCCAAAAGTATCATAGTTATTTATTTTTGGGGTATTATGCCGTGTTGCGCTACCTCCTTCTTAAGCCAACTTTTCGGACAGCATTACAGTGTCCATCATCAGGGCAGATGTTAATTGAAGATTGTGGTGCAGTGTGATTATTTGCTTAGAGGTTTGGATCTAGCAACACAGTATCTCATCTATGTACAATAAATTACTATAATATTTTATTTTTACCAATATGAAGTAATGATTTTTTTAATTTGGTTTATTTTATTTATAGAGCGGAGACGGTTTAAATATAGTTCCTGTGAGCACTTAGGGCATAGGCCCATTGTGTTATCTCCAATTTTACCTCATTCCTTTGTCATTGGATATGTGGCTGTGTCTTCTGGTTCCACAATGTGTCTTCCCAAGTCACATCTCTCCTCTCAATTTTGACAAAAGTCAAACTAGTTCATAACTTTTTAGTCAGTGTAAATAACGAGTAATCATAATTTATGCATATGCTTTTAATTTCAAGGATTCTTTAAAGTTAGTGTGATAATAATTTAAGAAAATATAGTTATATTGTATTTTATGCTTTATTTTTTTATATATTATTTATGTTACACTGTTGTTCTCAATGTTATGATAAATCGTTATGATAAAGCCCAAAGGACGTTAATAAATAAATAAATAATATCCTGTGATTTTGAAACCTATAAAATTACAGTAAAATTGCAAGCTAAAGTGTGAAAACTGCGCGCGAGAGAGATCTGTCTTACCCGGCGAGTTTTACCGGTTATGGTTTTTCTTCTAATGGTCTTCAATCAAAGATGAGTTGCGCTAGGAGAAAATACACAACCAGCTTCGGCTGCATATACTATCATACAGAACACACGACAGACTGTTGGCAGGGTCGGGATAAGGAATGGTTAACCAAGGCACTGGCACCGGGCGCAATATTTGAAGGGCGGCTAAATAGTAAGCAATAAAACTTCTGTTTGCTGTTTCGACGTTCATTCAAGTTAATAACAATCGTAAAATTCTATAGATTACATTGAGTTGACCCAAATAACAAACAATCGCCAATGTGTATTTTAGTGATAGTGTATACTATACACTTCCAAAAGTGATATGTTATCGCGAAACGTCACTGTAAAATTTGTCCTTTTTTTAAATAAGTCTATTTGAATTCATACTTACGTGGTAGGTCACTTGAGATTAACACTGTTTATTGTTTATTAGACAAATTTAGATACGGTTCACACGCACAGGATATAATTGAAAAAAATTGACATAATTGGACATTCCGGTATTTATTTTAATAATATATATTTATGATCGGGATTTGATGATCCCGTGATTTGTCACGGGTCTGCGGTATTTTAATACGAATAGATTTAGTAAAATTTGTAAACAAAACAAAAATATATTATATTTATAAACATTATTATGTTAGGTTGGTTTATTTTTCGTAAAAGATCTTTTCATCACTGTTCTGTTTTCATTGTTCTGTTTTCATTGTTCGGTTTTCATTGTACTGTTTTCATTGTTCTGTTTTCAGTGTTCTGTTTTCATTGTTCTGTTTTCATTGTTCTGTTTTCTTTTTTCTATTTTCATTGTTCTATTTTCATTGTTCTGTTTTCATTGTTCTGGTTTCACTGTTCTATTTTCATTGTTCTGTTTTCATTGTTCTGGTTTGTTTTGCAATGAACTAATAATATGGCATGTACTTAAATATTAATACATTGTAATCATTACTATCGTATAATATGATTATTTTTTGTTTGCTTGTGATTATTTACATGAAATATTGGATATTGAAAGCGGAACTGTTGACTTCCGACGACTTTCGATGACTTCCGGTGACTTCCGGTGACTTCCGGAAGGACTGAAGAGCTTTTGGGGTGGCTTCCAACCCCTGCTAAAAAGGATTTATTGTCTGGAAGTTAAATAATCCAAACCTTATTATAAAGGAGTGAAGAATTATTATCACAACGCTAAAAAATGAAATTTACAAATCTTAATTTTAAAGCAGAAACCATAGCTGTATTAACGTATGCTGAATTTCAAGGCCATCGCAACTATTTTCACCTCACACTGTCATTTGCACCATGGGATAAGATCTTTGAAATATCCACTTATATACGAAAAGACATCGTTTTGTTTGTTCAATATCTTCCAATGCAAATTTCGGACATGGCCGGAATAGTAAATTTATTCCTGAGCGATAGTAATAAGTTCTCTCAATATTGCCCTTAGACTACCATTCACACTTGACACATTGCTTTAAGGCCCCGTAGTAAGTGTTCAAAGATGGTTTGAAAGGGAGATATGTAAATACGAATGTTAGAGGAGGCGCGCTAATTTAAATAAAAAGGATAATAATAAAGTGAAAACAGTGAAAAAATTTAATAAAACACGACTCGTTTGACAAATGCTTTAGTTGCATTTAAAGATACACATGAATTTTTTCATGCCCATAACATATTAACATATTACAGAAAAAACGTGTTTTTAATCATTTTCGGAGCTTACTTTGCGATGTTTTTCTATCTAGGGAATTTCATATAATTAATGTTTGCATAACAAATGTATAGATATTATCTTCAAAATAACTTATATATTTTTCGGAATTTAAAAACTTAAAGAGGTATGCGGGGGTTTAAGGAACTTTTTTCCATTTTTTTAATCCTGACCGCTGCCGGTTTCAGCCTATGACGGCCATCTTCAAACTGGCAAATAACACATGAAACATTTGTCCTTTGAAATAATCTAGCATTTTTTTACTATTTTTAATTATCCATACTATTTCTAAGTCTTTTTAACTATCCCGCAGCCAAGTGGGGGAGTTCTAAGAGGAAGCTACAAGCCAAAAATGTGTATATTCTTAGTATACCTTATATTGTAGGTAATAGGCATTAAAATCGCTTGACAAACTTCATACATATTTAATGAAAAAAAAAATTTCAGTAGATTACATTTATATGTTTTATTGAGTAATTTATTTTTTTGTTTGTATTCTACTCAAGCGAAACGATAGGAAAACCTTCAATTCATCTAAAGCATATTTTTGGTATTCATAATGTACACCAATTCGTTATAAAGATTAATCAAAATAGTGACTTAGCTAAATTAAGCTTAGCCTTAAATACCTGACATACCATTTTAGTATTTTACGTATTCCTGCGCAAATACATAAGTTACCACTAATAATTGACTCAATAATTGGGATTTCTATGGTTTAAAAGCCCGTAAGACAGAAAAATGCATGGGGTCGTCGGAAGACCCACTTGGTTACAGACGTTTTGTTTGGCATCTTGTCCTGTCAAGAGTAAAAACAAAAAAAAGTATCAGGCATATAACATGCTTTAAAGTTAAAAATCTCCTAAATACAAAATCCTTTTCGGTTATGATTTTATTGTATAATGTGACAAATTAAGTTCTTTAGAAAATTAACGTAAAACATTTAAAAATTTGTTCCTGAACTTCGCAGTATAAAATAAAACACACTTTTTGGAGATGTTTTTTTCTTGCATAAATCAAAACAGGCGACTGGTGTTAAGCGGGAATTTAAACCTTATCGCCATCTACATAAGAAGTGTAATTGTTTGCGGCCCGAATCCAAATGTTACACGACGTGGTGCATCGCTATGGTATATATGGAAGAGTGTCAGGGGAGGTAAATAATGGATTTATTTAAATTATATAGGTTTTCTCATCTTCTTTACTATGTGAACATGGCCGTCATAGGTTGAAAACCGTAACGGACAGAAATAAATAAAAAAAGGTGAAAAAAGTGTAAAATTGAAATACTAATAATATTTGGCTAATTTATATAGCGTTTTCGTGAAAAATCACCTCAATGGCGCTGTGCAAATATATTTATTAAATAATAAATATCGCTGGCTCACAACTAGGATTCATAATATGACTTACATCTAAGACTTATATCTAGTGACTAACGAGTAAGGCCTATTACTACTGTCTTAAGGCGATGCACTACGTAGCAATGCAAAATCATGTGTTTTTGGTTTGAAAATTTGGTCGCATAGAAATGTTTCAGATGCTTCAAATAAATGCCGCGTGTATAATACATCTTGGCCTTTGAAAAAATCGAGTATTTTTTAAATAAGTCTTTTTATAAGCCCAGAAAAATATAATTTACAAGGCCTATGAAAACTGCTTTAAAGTTCAAAATTTCCTACTTACGAACCCATTTTCGGTTATAATTTTATTGTATAATGTGGCAAATTAAGTTATTTATAAAATGATCGGAAAAAAATTAAATATTTATGCCTGAACATCCACAAAATAAAATAATAGGCACTTTTTGGCCATGTTTTTTTCTTGCAAAAATCAAAACAGCTGGATGGTGTTAAGCAGGAATTTAAGCCTTATCGCCACCTACGTAGGTATATATTTACATATGTAGAGACTTAGAACTAGAATACTTACATTAAAAAATACATCAATAAATACTCTCTAATTTTACTAACGCCAGAAGAAGGAAGTTCTATAATATTAGTGTGTTTCCTAATTAATTTTAGAACAAGGGTGCAAAATGCGCCCAATGGGTTAGCTGGATTTATAGTTCAGACAGTGTCAAAAATAGTAATAGTTTGTACTTCATAATACTTGGTACTCCGACTGGTCACTGGAAATCCAGCATCGTGTGAAATAATTTATGAAAAGCGCTTATTTTTATGGTGGAGTAACTGCTTACTAATTTCATTCGCATGGATCAAAGTTGAGTGTTTCCGCAGTTCGTAGATCGTATCCAGATTAACAGTTTTCATGAGCTTTGAGCTTTGAGCTTTGGCCGATGCTTTCGATCGATATCATACCAAATTGAGGTCGGCCGGCATAATTACCCGAATATTGGAAAAGGCAACACGGATGTAATGTGCTTAGGTTTTAGGATTTACTGGCGAGATTATTTTCAGGGGTCTTTTTGTCAAAGCTCAAAATGAAAAGTTTTAAAGCACTCCAAAAGCATCAAATATCTTGGAATCGAAATCGATGAAATTCTCTGATGGAACTTGCACATCGACGTTATTACAAAAAAAACTAATCAGGTACATAATATTCTTCTTTAGAAACATCCGTAATATCCTCAAAATAGATGACAGTAAAAAAGTGTACTACGATTTGTGTCAATCACTAATAGAGTTACAGGATAACTGGTCGGGGGTCTGCCTTGAACACTCGCACTGAGTGGCTCAACATAGCCCAAAAAGCAGTACAAAAGACAATTCTAAAAGTTCCGGTTAGAACTCCGACAGAAGAAATATTTAAAAACTTACAAGTCTACAATGCACAAAAACTTAATTAAAAAAAAAATTATTTAAAAAAATATATCTAAATACTTCACTGCCCAACATAAATACTCAACCAGAGCAATAAGCCAAAATATACTGGTTATTCCCAGTTTGAAGTTTGAACACATCTTTTGGACAGAGAAATATTAAATTCTATGCTGCGAAATTATACAATGCAACAAATCAAACAAAAAATTGTGATATTCAACTTACGAACGTTATGAAGACGATGCAAAGACTTGTTATAAAACGGTAAAAATTGGGTATGCGGGGGACTAACACCCTGTTTAACATGTTGATCCGCTCAATATCAGAAGCTGTGTTCTATAATATCATCAACAAACGATAAAACGCACGCCGCAAATGTCCACAAAAAGTCGACGAGCTTTTTAAGGAAATACTTGTAAACTTTCTCAACGGCTTGTCTCGAGGAGGTGAGTGCGTCGGATTTATAATGAACGCCCAGCGACTGACGAGCGCTGTGATGGATGTTAAAAGAATTAAAAGAAAATGTTATGATTTATATAATTGTTAAGTTAAGAAAGCTGAATGCTTCATCGTGAAGATGTTTGCTGATTTACGATCAGATCTTGATTCTAAAACGCATTGATGTATTAAGTCCCGCATACCCAATTTCTACAAATTAATAACAAGTTTCTCGTTAACTGTTTAAGTTTTTAAGTTCCATAAAAAATATATGTTATTTTTTAAGATAATATCTATACATTTGTTATGCCGAAATGTTAATTATATGTAGTTCCCTCGATATAAAAAAAACGCAAGGCAAGCTCCGAAAATTATTTAAGACACGTTTTGTTCTGTTATTCAATGTAGTAGGCATGAAAAAATGCACAGTGTTTTATTATTTGACACGGTCAACCATAAAATTCTATTAAAGAAAATCTCTAACGTTGGTATCAAAAACAAGAGTCTCATGCTATTAAAAAGCTACATGTAGCTACAATCGCCAAAAATTCACAAAAATAGGATCAACCTTAAGCGCTTACGATGTAGTAAAACATGGTGTTCCACAAGGAACTGTCTTAGAGCCACCACTCTTTCTAATCTACATCAATGACCTATGCAACATAGTAATATACCAGGTAAAATTCTCTCTTTTGTCGATGATACTGCAATAACAGTACAAGGTAAAAATGGGAAGATACAATAAGTAAAGCCAACAAATGCATTGCAATAGTCATGAGATTGGATAGACGTGAGTCGTGTTTAATTAAATATTTTCACCATTTTCTCTTAGTTATTATCGTTTTTTAATATTAGCGCGCTCCCTCTAACATTCGTATTTACATATCTCCCTATCAAAACATCTTTGAATACGGGGCCAGAAAATCTATTGTTTTTTCAATCTAAAATATCCAACATCGAGGTCTATCGTTTTGATATTTGCATATAGCTTGTCTACGTGGAATTTCTAAGTTAGCGTGACCATTTACAGTACGCGTTATTAAGCTTCAAAAATCCATATGATCCGTTAAAAATACAAAATGCCATATTGTCTATTCATATTTTCAATAAGAAGAGTTTTCGAAAAATTTATATATTTGCAAATCCGATGCAGGTGGGACGTAAGTCCGATGCAGGTTAATGGAATTATATAAGTTATATATAATTCCATTAACAGCCCTGAAATTAGACATCCCTGATTTATTGATCCTAATCACCCTCAGATTACCAACTAGAACTACACGATCGAAAATTATTTTTAATTACAACAACAATATCGGGACTGAGTCATTTAAATACTCACTTATACCTAGATTACATACAGTTGGCAATAGAAATTGTAGATGTGTTCAAGTGCACGGTATATAGTCACAAGAAGGCTATAGTAACATACCTCAATAATATTAATAACTAACCTAAGCATAATACTTTACCATTACTTACTTATTAGTTTTTTTTTCTGTAGATACAACAGACATTATTTTTCTTCTTTTTTTAAACATTTGTTTTATAATACATATCAGTATATTATTTATATTTATTTTCTATTTACCTGACGAGTAAAAAATTATTTCACTGTTTTCAGTCTTACTGGTTTTGCAACAAACATGAAAAATTAAATTATTTCACTGTTTTCAGTCTTACTGGTTTTGCAACAAACATGAATAATTAAATGCATATATGAATGTTAAATGATTATGTTATTATTTGATTTGGATTTTATGTCAATCTTAGTATTAGCATTTTTTTTTATTTAGTTATGCTATTATCCATGTATTATGTTACACTTACATACATACACTGTCAATTTACCATGTAAAAGCCCGATAGGGCGTTAATGAATGATAAATAAATAAATAATACTATTCTTCTACATTGAATTCGTGTATAACTAATAGCAAACTTTTATTTCTTTATTACTGTTTTACTAAATGATTATGTATATAAGAATATAAATAAATTTTAAAGCACAATTGAGACTTGAGGTGAATTAAAAAAAATGGCGAAAAAACCATTAAAAAGTATCTCCTAGCTCAGTATGTCTGTGCAGATAGAGAAACAATAGCGCGTGTTGCTTTTACATCCAACAGATGGCGCTGTTAAAAAAAACACGTTTTTCCAAAAAAATTCACTGTTACTTGTTTTTAACAACATGGCGACATCTATCTAATGTAGGTATATAAAAACAGACGCGTATTCGAATGCAAAGTTGTGTCAAAACTTCAAAGCAATCGGTGAAGAACGTTTGGAGATTTAAGATTTTGAACAAACGAACATATATATATATTTATTTATGTAGATAGATGGATTATATGTTAAAAAGTGTTGGTATTAACAGTACTGTCCATGGCTATCCTACGAGAATTTGCAAATATGTTTGGATTACTAAGACAAATTGATCGGCAACACAAAACAATATTTATTATAAAGGTTTCAAAGTGTTGAATGAACAATTAAATGTTAAGGAAGCCAAAAGTCTTGCAGTTTTTCGTGGGTTATGTCTCAATGTTGTGAAGTTCAAATATTAGTACTTAGGTAATGGAATATTTTTATAGAAGTTTTAGCATAGATGCACACTGGATATAAAATGTTACTTATTAATATCTATATATATATATATATAGCTCACGCATTCGTGGTAGCCTGGGTGTCACTGACATAAACAGTAAGCTAGAGGAATGACAGTTAAGATGGTATGGGCACATAAGACGGAGACCACCAGACCACACAGTGAAGCAGGCAATGTCTATAGAGCTTCAAAGACAGTCATCCAGAGGTAGACCAAAGAACTCCTGGATGACCCAATGCTCCAAAATCCTACAAAGAAACGGCCTAGATGAAAGCGACACTCAGAACCGAAGAAGCTATAACCTGAGAACGAGAAGAGCCGACCCCAACAGCCTACCTAGGCAATGACTTGGGATAGTGCTAGGAAGAAGAAGAAGATAAAATACACCATCTGGAAGAAATGCTTTCCTACACTCCGTTGTAAAGGCATTAGGTACGGCATTCTGCAAACTTTAGACAAAAAATAAGCAAAAACCTTGTACATTTACATTCAACAACGAATACTTTCACAAAACCGAGAAAATAAAAACGTCTGTCGTAAATACAAAGCTTCATTAGAAAAAATAAGAAAAAAACGTTTTTCCGTCTGGAAGGGTTGAAAACAACCCCCCTGTGTCGCATCAAAGCTCAAACAATTAATGCATAAAGAGCTTTCACAGTTTATGAAAAGTTTTCGTAATGAAAGTCTAAATGTAGTCAGATTTTTTTCATGAAAGGATTGAAAATGATAATGCTTTTGCTTTTCTAATACTGTCAAAGTTGGAAATATCTTTCGTTGTGCTGGCGGCGAAAATATTTTTTAAAGATTATTTTCGGTTTAGGCGCTTAGGACCAGAAGGCTTAACAGTAACAAAATTAAACGAATATTTTTTGCGACGTTTAATTTATATTTCACCGCACGTGCGCTTTACTTATGAAAACTATAACAATAATGCATTATAAATTATCAGTTGGATAGCCCGATTCAATTTCATGTATCTACCATTAGATCAAGGTCCTCTAGTATGTATTATTGTGACAATTATACCACAGTCTCAGGATATAACTCGGTTATAAATAGATTGCACACACTTGGGAACTTTTATGCTAAATTCGCAGATACTTTTAATATTCCCCTTGTAAAGCACATAAAACACATTTTAATGCCACTTATTTTAATGAGGTCACTACATAACAGGCTATTGTCATCGCTTCTTTCTTTACTGTTATTTTATTTGTTATGTTTTAACTTAATTTAATTCTTTAATTTTTCTCATAAAAATTTAATACTGCACTATGTATATGTAAAAAAATAAAATAAAAACTTTGTATGTAAATAAATGGCACTTGTGCCGTAAATTCTAAATAAATAAATAAATTATTAATCACTTATTTATTCTGGTTTTTTACAGATGTTCTCTATTTATATTTACCTAATACACAAAAAAAATTGTTTTAAGCCACTCCGTTTAATAAAAAATGTCAACCGGTTTCGGGAAAATGCACGCAAACAGTATAAAATATATATTGACCGGTCAGTGCCGAGTTGACATCGCGTTTGGGTCCCACCCAGGCGTAGTGTGTTCAATTCTTCGTCTGGCTAAGTCCTCCATCAAAACACAAGAAACATTTTAAGCTTACTATGGTGGTAGTAAGTAATTTTGAAATATTGTCAGGTTATTCGTAACCTTGGAATGTTTTTCTTTCTTTAAAAAAATATTGATAAAGAGCATTAGAGGTTATTTAAGTGGATTTTTTTTAGAGATTTTCACTGTAATGTTTAATTAATTTTAATCGTTTAAAGTAATTTATTTTTGGGGTACTATGCCGAGCTGCGCGTCCTCCTTCTTTAGCCAATATCAAAAATATAATGCTTCTTAAAATCTAAAATCAATTTTAATCGTTGTTTCGAAAATGATTATTTCTCATTTAATGACACATAATTGGTTATATTGTGAGTCAATGATTCTACATAATATATACATTTTTGATAGAAAATACCAAATAAGAGTCCGAACTGCCCGAAGCAAGTGACACTATGGAATCCCCAATTGGGGTGTGCTGTAAAGGTGAAGCTAGTGGATATGGAAAAGAGGAATTTTGGTAATTACCTGGTTAATCAGATCTGATCACCCAACACAGCTAAAGCCATTTTAAGCAACGTTTTGATACAACAATATTAAAAATAAATTTGGAAACGGGCAACTGACATTTAGGCCCTTCCAGTTCTGACAATTAATTTCCAAATGGTTTTGTCACAATTATTTCAGTCTGAACATCTGTTCAGCTGCAAGGGCGGAAATCGTAGGGTTGGGCGGGGGCGGGGGCGGTCCCGGGGTGGTTTGACAAAAGACAGGAGGGATGGTTTTAATTGAAATGTAGTCATGACAAACGGAAAACAAAGAGACGATGAACACCGGAACAAACCCTTTACGTGTATAATGCTGGAACTCCAGACACGATCGGGGATATATGCCATATTTTTTGACGGAGTCCTTTTTTAACTCGACCGTTTTAAATTTAGTCTGTCTGTAAATGTCTATCCTGAGTAGTGGACGCTCTCAGTAATCCCCTGGTGAAAGACCAGAATTCAGAATGAAAACGTTAGTTTAAATGAATTTAACAGTGTTGCCAGGTACTTCCCAAACTTTATTTCCCCATCTCCTTCCCCTCCCGCTTCGCTATCGCTTCAGTCTCATAACAATACACTAATTGGATATGCCATATTTCCACTCATTCAGAAAAGTTGGGACTCTTGCGCGGTATTCACATAGAGGAGAATCAATGAATTAAAAATATACGGTTTTGCACAATAGATGCTATTAAATATTAAGGTAATACGACTGAGTTTGAAACAAGTGTTTAACAAACGGATTACAATCTCTAGGGGTGAATGTTGTCATTGTTCTACCGGTATTTCACTGCAAGATGCTGTAGGGAACTAGCGTCATCAATGCCGACGGCACCGGTGCACAGTCGAAAAACACACCAAACGCGCGCCCAGCATTAGTACACGGTTGACATTCATCTCATAAGAACGTTTTCGTTCAAAGACTGATTGATGTACACTATTTCCTAACCTCAAAAAGACCATCCACACAGCACCCTCAAAGATGATAGGATTATGTGTGGACTTACGGTAAAAAAATATAACTTAGATGACGCTACATTAGTACTTATTAGCAATGGATCAATTTCAGGAGATGATAAAATATTGTATTAGTAAGGAATAAGAACACACCAGTGGCGGTCCGTGACTTTTGTGACGTGAGCAAGAATGGTAAGATTGAAAAATACGCCACTGGTACACATCTACAACAAAGCTTTATTGCAGACACAAGATACAAAGTGAGCACACTGAAAAAACATACCGATATAAAATATCGTTAATTTATTGAAAATCTGATCAAATTATTTGCTTTCCTGTTAAAAATGGGACTAGAGGCCTATTACGAACGATTTAATAAATTTCATGACAAACTATCAGTAAAGCGCGAATATGTTAAGAGGAAGTCGTAACACGTGTGTTTTTAGAAATAATAATATTGTCGCATCTCGTCCATTATATTTATTCGGACAAGGAGACCTGCGTGAACACGTGTTCAGATATATTCTGAATGATTAATATTTCATTAGAAAATGGCTACATTTTTAACAATATCTTGATAAAAAGAGCCGTACTCATTTTTCTACGTGCACTCGCTTAAATGCACTTACTAGCATAATCCGTATCAGGTAAACGAAATTCCTCAAAATAGCCTAGCCTAATGCTGGTATCTTTTCCCTCAAATAATGTTTCGTTACAGGTATAAAATAAAATAGAATAAAGTGCAAGAAAACGGAAGCACAACGCCGTAAAAGCTTTATAACAAAAGCACTGCATGCTGCAATCGTAGTTTACGGATTATCACCTGAAAAAACTCATTGATAGGAAATAATCGGCCATACAATTCAGCATGTACAAACCATACTACACCTGCCATCTATTATATTCATTCTCACCGTGTATAAGGGTAGACCAGTGATAATTGTAGCAGGGGGGCAGTAGTAATAATAATAATAATGATTGGATCATTTCTATAGCGCCGTTTTCGTCAGAAAATCACCTCAAAGGCGCTTAACAACTTAATTTAAACATTTAACCTATTCCCTATCACTTGGACTTATAACCTCGTATTTATTACTAGTGGCTTAAGTGACTTAGCACTAAGTCTTATTATAACTAGTGACTTATAACTAAGATAAATCGCTAGTGACTTGCAACTAAGACTTATAACTAGTGACTTAAAACTATGCATAGTCATATTATAGCATAATACTGCTATAATATGTGTTCGAGGAACGAACAAGGGTTCGAATAGCCGACTAAAGGGCTATTCCACACAGATAACGAATAAATGAATTCTATGGCTTGTGACAGGCGAATGCGAAAACACAATGCGTAACGTTAATTCACAATCAATTTACCGGGTGGCGGATGGAATCTGCATGGTGAGACTCATCTGTCAGCACTGGGACGGTGATCGTGGTTCATTAGCACTCGTTATTTTAAAATAAATTGCGATAAAATACGTAAGGTGATTATTCCGATAAAGAACCGGCGATGGTGTTTTGACAGGACGAACGGTTTTTGTGCGACTGAATGGCTCACGGCACACTCCGTGGTTATAGCTGACGTGTGCGAAATTTAAACTGTACAGTTTAAATTCTGACGATACTATTGGTTAGCACACTGCCTGTCAAAAGCAATCGGCGTGACGGAACAATATGACTATAGCTTAAAACTAGAGATTTACAACAAACATACTTATTTACAAATATGGCGCTAACAAAAAATTGTCCAAAGAAGCGAAGCTAGCATTCCATAATGGAGTGCTGGTACCTACCCTGATTTACGGAAGTGAGGCATGGAACTGGCAGAGAAAGGATGAAAGTAGACTGAATGCTGTAGAAATGAGATCCCTGAGGCATATGTGAGATAAAACCATGTATGATTGTGTGAGAAATGTGGAGATCCGCAAAGAGTGCAAGGCTGATGTAAGTTTAATGAGTAAGATCAAGAAAGGGACGCTTAGATGGTTTGGGCATGTAGAGCGAATGAGCGAAGAAAGGAGTGTAAGGAGAATATACGATGCAAATGTGAATGGTAGCAGAAGTCGGGGACGCCCGAGGAAGACATGGCACGACCAAGTGAATCAGATACTTGAGTCGGGCCATGTCAAGAGTCAGAATAATAGAAGAGTATGTATGAGACGATGTATGAATGTATAAATGAGGCAAGGAGTGTGTGCCAAGACCGAGTTGTTTGGCGGTCCGTCCTCTCTGCCTACCCCTGCGGAGAAACGGCGTGATTGTTAGTTAGTTAGTCATTTTTTTAAGATTACTGCCCGTGCTGTCAGTGGTAAGATATAAAATATGTATTACAAAAAATTGTTTACGCATAATAAATTGTTATTACATTAAAGTCGGTAGTCAGGGAGAAAGATAAATCCCTTTGACTGAGAAATGAAATACTACTGAAAAATGCGGTTATTATTATGGACACGAAAATTAGAAAAGGTGAGTCTTTAGTTTTGCTCTGAACCCAGATGAGCCGTCAATCTTTCGCATATGTGAAGGGAGTTTGTTCCAAGCGAATAAGCATTACGATATTTTTCCTCGTCGAAATTATTAACATTACGCTTTTTGCGCTAATTTTATGCCAAAACATTTTATTTTAATCAATTTCCACGGCTGCAACGAATGACCCAAAGATCAGGGTCAGTTGCAGCATTTGCATTATAAGTTAATACTTGTATACAGAATTAGAGCAGTAATAATAAAATAATATTGTCAAATAAGTGGATATCGTTGAGCATAATACTTATAGCTGAAGGCAGAGAAATTAAAAAGTAATTTTGGTAAAATTGCCCCGGTTCACCCTACGCATAATAATTCAGCAAGCTTTTACGGGAGAAGCTGAACAAAGAAATTGAAAAAAATAGTACATAAAGTGTATAGATCGCCCGGGGTAGTTTTTAAGGGATGCAGCGATTAAGTGCATATCGAAAAGGCTTTGTGCATTAAAGAAGAAAGATTTTGAGTTATTACAGATTATTTTTTTGCGACTTGCGGCAGTGATTCTTTTACCTGTGAATCATTATTTTTAGTTCGTAACTATGATAGCAATTGATAATTGTCAAATTAGAGGCCACCAATCGCTGACCAAACTAAAAAACAATGTATTAGAATATTTGTAACTGACTCACAAAGTGTATATTTTCTTACATGCACACTTCATATTTATCTACATTTTTCGATGTTCCATAAAACACCCAATAGGGCGTAATATTATAATTAAGTTCATAATTATATAAGAAATACCTGTAAGATGTTTTTATGTAGCTTATATTATTATTTAGGAGTATCGCGTAGGAGCGATTAGATTTTTTTTTTCATTTACTTTTACTGTAAATTACTTGTATTCACTTGTAAATTACTTGTATTCACTTGTATATTGCTTGTATTCACGTGTAAATTACTTGTATTTACTTGTAAATATCTTGTATTCACGCGTAAATTACTTGTATTCACTTGTAAATTACGTATTACCAACCTGTTCTATTAATTTATATAATTTTTATACCAACTGCACTTTTAAAGGTGGTTTATTTATTAAAATTCAACTTACAATTCTAGTGTTCAAAAATGATATACACATAATAACATTCATAATATTAGGATGATTTGAATAAATCACCTCAAGGGCTCATAAACATTGATTGGCCGGTTTATAGGTGAGTGGGCAAATACGAAAAGACACGTCTTGGGTACTTTTTCTCTACTAGATAAGTCCTCCATTATTGCATAAGCACATTATCCGCTTACATATAAAATAATCAGACAAAACAAAATTGTACGTAAGTCCATAAGTTGTGATCAGAAGAATTATTTGTGCGGAGAGTATGGAATAGTAAGTTATATAAGGACAGGTATAGAAAACTATAGGGGATTAATAAATTAGAATAACAGAGGTTTTAAATAAATTAATTGAAAATTATTCAAGAGAAAAGCAGTCAACTAAAATATTTTTTTTCTATGTATGAACACATCTACCAGGAGTAGGTACATATTGCAAATGAAGTACGTCAAAATCATTGTTACGTATAATCCCATGGGAACTCTCTCACAATGGGGGACGCAATAAAGCTGCGATTACAGAGCACCCGCCAGGGGGTGCTCTTACTACCCTGCCCCCCGGTGGCTTACACAAAATAAATAATACGTTTCAACAGCCCTATTATTAGTAATATTAATAGAGTGGAAATATAATGTAATGATAGGTTTTGGGGATTCGATCAAATTTATCGTTTTTTAAGTAAAATTTCTGTTCTTCACTTACTTCTGGAGAAACATGACTATTGCTAATTTATTGAGAATCTCTTCAAATGATTGGTAATTCCAGTCAAACACGGGATTAAAACGGTTGAAAATTCTTACGTAAACAATGATACAATGTAAAGAAACAATAAGCTATATTTCCCGTGACGCCACGCTTTTATTTTGCCGTATGACAGTTGGCAATCAATGCAGGTACACAAAATTAATAATATATATTTTTTTTAATTATAGGAGCTTTAAAACCGATTTTGGTTCGTCGTTTGGGTTATTTAACGTGGGTATTTAGATTGAAGCGAAGTCTTCCGGCAAACATCACATCTCACATCATACTAACAAAATTAAACACGGCGACAATATTATCCAAGCTCATAAAAGTTTAAAAAAAATATGAATATGTTCATGTTTCCCTGATGTAAATATGTTGTTGTTTCTTTTACTAATTAAGGCGAAGATTAATGCTAAATCACTATTTTGACTAATCTTTATAACGGATTGGTGTATATTATGAAAACCAACAAATATGCTTTAGATAAATTGAAGGTTGTTTTATCTTTTCGCTTGAGTAGAATACAAATAAAAATAATAATTACTCAATAAAAAATATAAATGTAAACTACAAAAAAAATATTTTTCAATAGAAATGTATGAACGCATGAATTTTAAAAAATACAGTATTTTACCTAAGATTATCTGTGACAGTTTCACTTGATTAACTTTTTTGCTTTCTAATAAATTATTTACAAAATATATTAAAACCAGTTTTGTGCTTGAAATCGAACTTTTCTAGACTCCGTTTGTCAAGCGATTTTAATGCCTATTACCTACAATATAAGGTATACCAAGAATGTACACATTTTTGGCTTGTAGATTCCCCTTAAGTTGAAAGGAAGTGTTATTTCAATAATTTTGACGTATTTAGAAGTACCTAAGCAGAGTAAGGAAATTTCACAGTTTTTTTTAATTTTTGATTTCTTTTAACTGTTTAGGCCTCTGTTACATTCTGTCAGACGGTCGGAGTATTTCTGCTTTGCAATAAAATCCGAATAAATATAAAATTTCTGAACGTATCCGAAAACTAAAAACTGTTTTTGATGGATGATGATATACGCTCTATTATTAGAAATAAATATTTATTTTTTGAAATATTAACATTTAGAATGCAAACATAAAAATAAATAACTGTACATTTTTAAACCAATCCAAAGCCGTTTAGTCAGTATTACAAGGTCTCATGAAGAACAGAGCAGTCAATAGGTCGATATTAAAATAGGCCAATAGTCAATTTCAATGGAATCATTTCAAATTCATGGAAATGGTTGTAGCGTGCTGAGAATGAAATTCGATAACAGGAACTTGTATAAATATGATTCCAAAAGTGGATATTACTTAGTGAAACGGGTGTTCAGATTCAGAATATCTTATACCAAAAATAGACTTCAATATCGTCTATGTTATATAACGAGTATAGATCAGCGAAACATTTGACATTTATTAAAAAAGTAGTCACATTCACAGGTAACTTAATCACATTAAGAAGACATAAGATTCTAATAGGTGGTTTGCTCGACGCTCACACTTTAATTTATTCTGATGAACGTATTACTAAAATCTCAAATGTTTCTAGAGGAATTCCTACGGATGTAAGTTATTTATATTTAAGATTAATAAAAACAGGACCTCACTATGAAAATATTTTATGTAAAACGGTTGGAAAATTTTATAAATGTTTTTGAACTATAAAATTAGACGTAAGCACCAGATTTTATTATTCTAAACGATGAATTAGTAAATTCCCGAGGAATCCCTTTAGATACATTTGAGATTGTAGTAATACGTTCATCAGAAATAATTAAAATAAACCGAACGGAAGGATCGATTTTATATGCCTGCTAGAAAATTACGCAAGGCCGCGCGCCGAATATTGCTTTTACATGACTTCATCACTTATGTCGTTAAAATTCAATAAGGCAAATTCAACCGTAGGTCTGTCCAATGCACCAGGGCCGAGCGTCGCATATTTTTGTGCACGGCTGCTTCACTTACGTCGTTAAGATTCTGGATTGAACGCGATTGGCGCTAACAGAAAAAAAATACAAAGAAGCGAAGCTAAAAGCCCACAAAAGCGTGCTGATGTATGGCAGTAAGGCATAGAATTGGCAGAGAAAATATACAACTAGGCTGAACGCTGTAGAAATGAGATCCATGAGGCGAATGCGTGGTAAAATCATGTATGATAGTGTGATAAATGCGGAGATTTGCAAAGAATGCAAGGCTGATCCATGTAAGCGTATTGAGTAAGATTAAGAAAGGAACGCTTAGATGGTTTGGGCATGTAGAGCTAACGAACAAAGAAAGAATTGTAAGAAGAATAATGACGCGAATGTGAACACGACAGTCGGGGACGCCCGAGGAAGACATGGCACGATCAAGTGAACAACATACTTGAGTCGGGCCATAGAAATAGTTAGAATAATAAAAGAGTATGCATGAGACGATGTAAAAATTTGAACGAGGCAAGTAGTGTGTGCCAAGATCGAGTTGTTTGGTGGTCTGTCCTCTCTGTCTACCCCTGCAGAGAAACGGCGTGATGGTTAATAGTCAGTTACCTAGTTAATATAAACAATTTGTTTCTAGAATTTTAATAATAACACCAACAAACAAAATAGTAACGCAAAGCTACCACAAGGTTCTACTATTTTTTTCTTTATTTTAATAAATAACACGTACCTAATCATTTGGTTGGTAATTTAAATTCACTATAATGTCTGTCTGTAATGCACTGGTCTCTGCTTCCTTTATCATGTTTTCACTATTCCTCACTTGAATTATCATTTGGTAAATTTTGTAAGTATCTCAAACTAACTCAAACTTGGGCGAGTCAATTTTTATATTTTTTTAAATTCCTCCAAGTATCAGGGTCGTAAATTTTGTATAATTTTAATACTAATATTGTATTTTCATTTCACAAATGCGTTACTTGCATACAACACGTTTCAAACGTGTTATTCCATTTTAGAAAACAAAATTCAAGTAAAATCTGAAACAGTTGACTTTATAATTAAAAAATAACACACTGAATCTTTTCGAATAACTGTAAACCTAAGTAGGTACTCAGGTTAATAAAGTAAGTTTAAAATTTTTCGAATCTCCAAATTCGATCAATGAATTCTTTTTGTCTCTTTTTCGCTTAAAACAACAAGCCGGCGGAAACAAAACCAAAGGCTGTTTCTCAGTGACGTTTCGCAAGGACATCACTAATAAAAGTTTATAAATGCACCAATACACAGCAAATCTACTTAGTATTAAGCTTGCAACGAAATTTCCGTCATGAGTTGTGGAGTTTTTGAATACTTTTTAAACTGTTAAAATATAATTCACGACGCCATATTGTTTGTTCCAAACCATTCAATAAGAAAAAAAATGGGCGAAACAGGTTAGTAAAGATAATCAATATAAATACAATAAGAAATTATGTAAAAAACATACCTTCCATAATAGACGATTTTCAATTCACTAGATTAAAAGAAAAACATTTCCACCGATATTATATTTTTACACAATGAATCTTATACAAAAAATTCACAAACACGAAGTTTTGTTACGAAAAACTCAATTCAACAAACACAACATTGTTCAGCGTAGAAATTGTATGTTTTTTTTCATTTCGGAATCAACAGTTTATCGTTGGTTTCCTTTCCGCCTTAGATAGGTCAAGAAACGGCACAATTCAAGAAATAAACTGTATAAATGAACTATACGCTTTGTTGTGACAGTTCACAAAAAATCGATAAGACATTTAAAATCACACTAGTTCACAAATCATGGTGGAAGCATCGACCATAAAACACAAATCACCATAAAAATGTCAGCACATACGATACAGTCTTCAGTCAGAACACGACAGATTTTGATGAAAAATATCTTAAAACAACAACAAAAGCCTTCTGATACTAGATATCAGTGTTTAAAATACTGTATTTAGTGCGTATTTTATTATTATTTGAGAGTTTCAGTTGAAATCGCAGTATATTTATTGGTAGATGTGGGAAAAGTTAGATCGCGTCACCGGTTGACATTTCCTTGCCCGCCATTTTCCGTTATGGTTCCGGGTTACGGCGCCGGGCGCTCTGCGGTCGCCTTATTGGCGGGAAAGAGGGAGTTCCACCGAAGAGACAAAATATAGGAATGTGTTGTGGGCGTATTAGTGTGCCCGAAACAAGCTCATTTCATTGCGTAGTGGTGAAATAGATCTAAGATTTTCAAATATCGAAAACCTTTCTTTAACAGAGGTCTTAGAAGTCTAAAGTTCTTGTATGTAGGTATCGCAATGAAAGGTTGATGCGGATACCGTATGATGTATTGCTTGTATACAGCATGTTTCAAATTTGTTACTGAGCTTCATAAAAGAAAATTTCTAATTCTCATTTTAATATAATAAAAATAACACACTGTAAAAACATTTAATGTATTCAAATTCGATATAAATTTTTTGTCCATTTTGGCTAACTATAGATTTTTTGTTTTTATGTGCAACCGCGCAAGAGTTCCAACTGCTCCCAACCGTCTGGAGCCAGTGAGACTATGGCATCCTCAAATGGGGTATGTTGCGAGGCTGAAGGTAATGGGGAAGGGAAGGAGTTGGGGTAGAGGAAGGTGGGGAAGTACCTGGCAACAAAAATGGCCAAAGCCACATCAAGCAACGTCTTACATCAGGGCGATACTTAGAGAATCTTCCACTCTGTAACGTGCCGCAAATATACTATATATAATTTTAAATGGTGAAATTGTAAAATAGTAAGAATAAATAAAAAAAAATTACTTGCGCTCACCGCGATTTGAATAAGCGACTTCTGGCTTGCTAGTCGAGAGCCTCACCCTTCGACCACGGAGGCCGTTATAGATAGGCTTAATTAAGCAAATCAAATAGCTGTTTCTCAATAACGCTTCGCATGGATATCACTGCCGAAAGCGTTTACAGATACACCAAAACAAAAAACCGTTAAAAAAATATTGATTGCATCAATTTTGCACCACTAATAAATTGGCATTTCTAGGTACTTTCTGTTCATTGGGGAGTAAGGAAATTTTCACCATACTGCCGTGCGCCTTATCGTTGGCAGTGGCCCAAATTTTAGAAGAACTAACAAATAATGATAGTGGTCGTAATTTTGCGGTTTTATAGCCTAAATTAGACAATATCAAGTATACTTAACAAAATTCAAGTGGCTGATATGAGTTTTGGCAACAGTCACTGTCTTTAAAAGTATGACCATTAACAGCGTATTGTAACAGTTATGAAAGATTGATAAACTTTTAATGTTTACGGAAACGTGTGTTACAATCAGAGATGTGCTTTATTTCAAATAAATCCATTTCAAATGGAAATGCAAAATGCAAAATGGGTATTTTCCATTTTGCATTTTAAATGCTTTCCTCAATGAATTTTGCATTTTAAATGCTTTTCTCAATGCATTTTCCATTTTAAATGCCTTTTTGCAACATTCTTCGTATTATCTCCACTCATCTTTTTTTCATAAGCCCCAAATATCAGTCGGTCCTCAATCTCGCTATGAGAGATAATTTACATTTGTCAAGTTGCTCCCTGGTAGGAGCCCTGGCAATTGAGTGATACCATTACAAAAAATACTGAACATTGGGCCATGACGCTGTAATATTAACTGCTAAGTTTCTATGTTTTTACGTTGGCAACATTAGTCCCGCGCAAATTTTTTGTTGTCTCATAATCTGTAGACGTGGTGTTTTTGGATTTACCATCATGTAATATGTTTGTTCTACATTGATGTCCATTATTAAATGACAAAATTGTTTAAAAATTCTATTTTATTTTAATTGTTTGACCTCAGAAACCATTTTGCATTTTCAATGCATTTTAAAAATAGGTATTTTGCATTTTGCATTTGAAATGCATTTCTAAAAACCATTTTGCATTTTGCATTTTCAAATGGAAAAGTTTTGACCCATTTCCGTTTTGCATTTCAAATGGTTTTGGGTACCCATTTTGCACATCTCTGGTTACAATATACATAAAATGTACTTTAGGAGGTGCCCTATGTCATAAAGACTATTCTAGAACACATTAAACTAACTATCGCTCCAATTGCACGTCTGAGTACGCAGAGGGGATGATATTATAAAGCAACAAAACGCATATATATTAACTGTTTACCGAAAAAAAATAATTAAAAATTTTTTTTTAAATAAAATCTATTTTAATTTCGATGCTGTGTTCGTGAATGAATGAATGCAAATCTTGTAAGTCGAAATAAACCCACTTCCCGACATCCGATCGAGCTGAAACTCGGCAAATAATTACGCATTTCTCGAAAATGGATGACATTACAGCAGTTAATATACGAAATAAATATCGGTGCTACGCCATTGAAATTTGGCTCAATTCATAGACATATGAATATTAGTAGACCTGCCCTACGTGATTAAAAGCGTATTATCCCCACTCCCCATACCGGTTCCATTGGAGCCGGCTGTGCTCGCGTATGGCCTCAAGTGAAATTTGAAAACGTGACGTCATCATTCTTGTGCGAACTATGGTCGAGGCATCATCGGTTCATTTTACGAAATAACACGGCAAAATGTTGACTTGTACTATGAAAACTTGTAAAAATAGATGTGAAAAAGAGAATAAACCCAATTGTCGTATTACATTCCATATATAAGCATTATTTTACTTTATTTTAAGCATATTCACATCGTATAATATGAATCAGTTGTTATCGAGAGTTACAGTTGTCATCGAGAAACGTCTGGACGCGAAACACAAAGCTGGTTGGTTGCTGGGAAGTAAATTATGAACATTTATAAAAGTGTCTTAACTAAATACTTAAACGAAATATTCGACTCTGAAAATAGAACCGAATTTTTTTGCCGAATTTGGACTTCGCAAATTTGTTCATAACATGGCGAGTAATTTGCGCTCCCATGTAAAAATGTCTATTCATTCAAAAGCAGATTTTACTTTTAAGAAGTAAATTTAAAATGGTGATATTATAATGCGAGATGCCTATTTACTGTCAGATTGATTTATTGACGAATCACAGTCAGCTTCACTCCCTTCGTTCTTCAACAGTTGATTTTACCCCTCGCCATTATCTTCTCGTCTATTAATTCCTATGTCTGTGGCTCAATTGTTAGTCCCTGGGGAGGAAGATTCAATCGAAAAAAAATAATTAAATACGTCTATACAAATAATAGATGTTTTAGAGTTTAAAAAAAATTTTTCAAGGTTTAATTTTTTATTTCGTTTTATTGTATTAAAAATTGTGGGTATGACAATTTTATTTGATAGCGAGGTTAACCTATATGTTATTGAATGGGCGCGTTAGAAAGAGACGAAGTTTACTATGACAAGCCTCCCCGAGCGAGCGAGCAAGAAAGCTCCATGAAAAGCCAAATTAGTTATTCACGCTAAAGGGGGACGGAGCTAAGTTATTTTTAACACGTACCACAGAAGAGAGTGAGGCGAAAAATAAGCTAACTACGCGCATGAGTATCGAAGGGTGAGCTTATCATCCACACGTTCAAAATTAGACTGTAAAATTATAGCACTAAATAAAAAGGTATAGTATTAATGTATGCTGAAAGATTTTGATACATTTGTGAAGTGCCGCTTTTTATGGTAATATTTTTTAAATGTATACTACACACGTTCGAAATTATAGCGAGTATATATAACGAGTAAAAAGGGTTGAAATAAAAATGAATGCTGTAATATAAATTGATATAGTTTTTGGTTTTTATGTGAGGTGCCGCCTTTTTGGTAAAGGTAGGTAAATGTTAAAATGGGAACCTGTTCAAAATAATATGGTAAAATTAAACTACCTAGTAAAGGGGAATAGAATAAATGTACGCTGTAGGATTTTTATGATATAGTTTGCAACGTTTTTTTGTGAAGTGCCCCTTTTCGGTCGATGTATAGTAATTATACAGTAAAATTATTCCACCGAGTAAAAGGGAATATAAAAAACTTATGCTGTAAGATTTTTATTATGTAACCTAAAACGTTTTTTTGTGAAGTGCTGTCTTTTACGTTGAGGTTAGGAATAATTGTATGTAGTACAAAGAAAAAAACTGAATGCGAAAGAGGCGGGAAAAGACAATAGTTCTTTCGCCATTGTTACGTTTTTTTTATGGCTTTGAATGACAAATTTAGCAGCCGTTTGGTGATTAGTGTGTTAGGGTGGTGATGGGGGTCAATAGTGCACATTTAGGGGTGGGTTAGTTTCTTTGTTGCCTGAACCCTGAACTCATTGGCACGTAATAAAGCTCTTTAAAAGTATTGCTATAAAATGCAATGCGGATTGCTGTGAAATAAGGGAAGTTTTTTTTAAATCAAAGGGTTGAGAGTTCAAACCCTTGAAAAATACGTCACACGCTTCATAACAATGCCGTCCTCCGTGGTTGAGAGGTTACGAATTGGCTGCGAATTCGGAGGTCGCGGGTTACAAATACTTGAAAAAACCCTTGAATCTTTACAGGAATGAGCGGTGCGTTTGATAGATTCCCCCGAGTCCATAGTAGAACAATGATGCGCTACGCCTGGTTGTACACCAGACGCATTTATCCTTTCAGCTACTAACATAAAAATTGGGTGGGTGACTCACCTCTTGAAAGACTGTGTCCTGTTTCTTCGTTGAAAGGTTCAACGTTCGTTCTTGGGTTTGGCAGAATTTGGCAGTTTTCTTGTCGAATTTCTTTTTCCCCTCCTGCAAAAAAATTAAGATTTACATTTCGATTCATAATCAATGACGTCTCTAAAAAACATATTCCACACGCCCATCACTTTGAATAAAAGTAGATGTCTGTTCATTCGAACCAGTCAATTCTCCGGAGCGGTGAGCTCTGGAGTAATAAAATTTGCACAACTCTTTCAGCCATATCTTTTACATTTGAATCATGTTGGTGTTACCATTTTAAGCAAAATATAAATTTTCCATGCCAATATCTGTTTTTTTTCTTGATATATTTGTCCGACTGCAAATTGTCAAATAATAATTGTAAAATAGATACCAGCCTCTTCTCTTCCCAGAAACCTCGTTTGGGAAATCGAGGTTTTATAAATATTAATAATAATAATTTCGATCGTGCCTCCGTTACTCCGGTTCAGTGACCTCCAGAACTTTCGCTTTGAATTTACACATCATTTTCAAAATTAGAAGTGTTTGTTTGGAGAATCCAGACAAGCGATTTTAAAACAGAAAACTATTTTGATTGCCATATTCATAATTGGAACTGATTCGTCAGGAATTCAAACTATCCCCAATGATGTACTCAATTCACACACGAAGCGAAAGAATTGGTTCAATTTTTTATTTATTTCTAATATGAATTAGTCCAATTTGACCTTCAACACCCTCAAGCCGAACGACCGGAAACTACCGATTCCACTCGCGTGATAATAGTGGAACTATATAAAAAATAAAACTCCACAACATCCTTCCCCAGATATAAAACTATACAACATCCCTCCCACAAATATAAAACTTCACAGTATCCTGCCCCCAGATATAAAACTTCACAACATCCTTCCCCCAGATTTAAAATTCCACAGCATTCTTCCCCACCCCCCGATATAAAATTCCACAACATCCTTCCCCCAGATATAAAACTCCACAACATCCTTCCCCCAGATATAAAACTCCACAACATCCTTCCCCAGATATAAAACGAACAGAAAAGTTTAATGAGTTTAATTCAAGAATTAAAATCTGTCTGAAAGAGGTCAATGAAAAAATAACAAATGGAAATAAATAACTTTAGACCAGCACAGCACAGGATCCCCTAGTGAGAAGGACTAAAAAATACCATTGTTATACTTAAATACACCACTGTATTATTTTATATGCTCACTAGTTTTATATAATAGCTATAAAATTGAAATGCACTTCAATTTCATGCATTTCAATTTTCAACTGTAAATATAAACTACATACCTACTAGCTGAAGTGTTAGTCAACGTTGTTGGAGGACTTATGAATGTTATTTTTTTTAATGATAAACTAATGTTTATAAGACAAGGTTTTATGCAAAGGACAAAGGATAATAAATTATTATAAGCAATAATTAAAATAAAGTTGGTTGTTTACAGGTGGAAAAAATATAATGAGCAGTAATTGTTGATTGAAGTAATAGTACATATTGAATTATTTGGCGTATTGGAAATAAGCTGACGTGGCTCAGTGGTCCAGAGCGTCTGACCGGACATCTGAACGCGCGGGTTCAATTCCCGTCGGCGGCATTTATTTTTACTCGAGATAATTTCAATTTGTATTGATATTACAGGCGACTAATTATTGCTTATACCTAATGCAATATAAATGGTTTTCGTTAGTTTTGAAGTTGTGAATTATAGTGTACCTGACAACATATTCCTCGGACGTCCCCAACTTCAAACTTCTACCATTCAAACACCACTATCTAAACACTCCTGGCACTAATAAGAACAAACCATGAAATATTCAGCGACCACATAAATGGCATGGAGACGCGTACGGGACGAACAAAGAAACATTATTTTTGTTATATAATTTGATAATAAAGTTCTACAAAATATAATTAATCGGTTTAAATTATTTATTACCTTAACAGCGCCGATGTGTTCCTTGCGGAATTTCTCCAAGGGCTGAATGATCGTTTCGTACGCCCTTCCAAGCTGTAATACAAATAAAACAAAAATTAAACAATGATTATTACAAGTCATACAATAAAATATTCCCACAAGAGAAAAGTAAAAAAACTAGAGATGTGCCGATTATGACTTTCGCCGACTAGCCGACTAGCCGATTAGTCGGTTGTAATAAGACCGACTAGTCGGCTAAGCCGATTACGGTTTCGGGGATAGTTCTAGGTACCCTGAAATGTCGCGCATGGCCAAAGTGTACCTCTGCTGTCCCGCAGTCCCTGCTGTTTACAGTGAGAAGCTGTTCTCAGAGGCCGGAAACATATATGAAACAAAAAGAAATCGATTGCTACCAGAAAGGCAGAAGCTTTAGTCTCCTTACATCATAATTTACCCTTAATTAAAAAATATAAGTTATAAAAAATATAAGGAGATTATGATATTTTTGGTTGTCACAATTGTGACTTTGATTTGATTAGATTATGTAGGTATGGTTATAAGAAATATGTTTTTTTCATTTTTTTTTGTTTTTATCAAACAGTTCATGTTTAGAATTTTTGGATATATATATATATATATATATATATATATATATATATATATCCCGCTACATTTGTTGCGTCCGACCCCTAAAAACTCCATAGCATTGCAGCGTCCACCGACTTACAGCGTCCGATATACGGACGCTACAATGTTTTGACCTCAAAATTGGCCAGAACGATGCTTACCCCATGTAGAATCGTATGGCAAAAATTTTTGTGGAAGTAAAAAATGTCTCAGAATGTCTGGAAACGAATATTGAACGTTTGACATTTTGCCGACAGGTTCGCTACACGATGTATATATCGAGCAGTGTATGTTTTTATTCATTTCTACGATCTTGCCGCGTCCACGAAGTAATATAATTTTCGATACATAACGACGATCGTGCTGCGTCTACGCATTACATCGTTAGTATTGCGTCCTCGAGACCGATTACGAGTAGATATTATTTTATATACATAACGACGGTCGTGCTGCGTCCACGCATTACGTCGATAGTACTGCGTCCCCGTAGCCGCTCATGAGAATATACTATTTTTAACTCATAATGACAATCATGATGCTTCCAAGCATCACGTCGATAGTATTGCGTCCCAGTGAACGATCACGAGTAGATATTATTATGAATACAAAACGACGGTCTTGCTGCGTCTACGCATTACTTCGATAGTACTGCGTCCTCGTGGCCATTCGGAGTACATTGTTAAATATTATTTGAGCGTTGAGTTGAGTAAATCATCAGATTTGGCAACATTTGGTTAATTTACAACGATGCCGCTTGATACTCAGAACTAAGAATCGTCTTGCGTGGTTTTTAATGCATAACGACGATTTTGCTGCGTCCACGCATTACCTCGATAGTACTGCGTCCCCGTGGACATTCACGAGTATATTTTTATAAATTATTTGAGCGTTTGGTTGAGT
This sequence comes from Hesperophylax consimilis, assembly GCF_061612785.1. Classification (NCBI taxonomy): domain Eukaryota; kingdom Metazoa; phylum Arthropoda; class Insecta; order Trichoptera; family Limnephilidae; genus Hesperophylax; species Hesperophylax consimilis. The sequence continues at coordinate 8,272,169 of NC_142856.1, read as the reverse complement.
AAATCATCAGATTTGGCAACGTTGGGTTAATTTACAACGATGCCGCTTGACACTAAGAACTAAGAAGCATCCTGCGTAGTTTTTAATGCATAACGACGATCGTGATGCGTTTACGCATTACCTTGGTAGTATTGCGTCCGTTGTTGTTTTTTTAAAAAGAAAAAGCGTTTTTTTTTGGGAGCGAAACCCGGTCGGCACAAAGTATAAAAAATAAAAGTGGTGTTTACAAAGTTATTGTTTTATTTTAAATTAAATATTGTTGTCAATTAAACAAACAATTTATAAGTTCCCGAATATTATCTGAATATAAAATAAATCTTATAGAATAAAATAAAAACCTCAAGATATGAATTGAAATCTAGCAAGAATATCGTAACACAAATTGTGAGGATTATTATTATTATATTTATAGAATTATAACTTTATATTTTATCACACCTTCATAAATGCAATGAAAAATTTAACTTAAATAAAATCAAAATATAGAAGAATACGTATGTGAAACATACAGCGAATGCACTAAAATCTAGAACAATATAATAAATCTACTAACAATCTTGCACTTCATAAGGAGTATAATTTGAAACATGGACGAACTTCTGGTATACCTATGTATTTAACATTATATCCACAACCAGATATTTTAATACTATCCGAGGCACACTCACAAGCAATACATAAAAATATACCAAGTATTCCAAACTACAAACAATATGTCACAAATTATCACAAAAATAAAAGTAGTGGAATTGTAGTCTATGCTAAAGAAAAATTTACTGATATCAATGTTAACGAAATACCAATATGTAACGCAAACTGTTTGTCAATTAATGAATCTAAATAATAAGCCATTTAATATAATCGCATGTATCGAATACATAGCTCTATTATACCCTTATAGTCCAGTCAATGAAGGAGGTGTAGAGTGCGTGAGTAGGTACCCAAGCGATTCCTTCAGAAACTTGATCAGGGTGCTTAGGCTGTGAACATCTTGGAATAATTATCGATAATAACATCAAATGGAAAAGTCAAATAAACTCCACAGTAGACAGAATGAGAAAACTCATCTTTATGTTTTTTAGAAATACTGTATCATTAAAAATACTTAAAGGTATTTATTTTGCACTTGCACATTCTACACTACTACAATATGAAATCGTGGTTTTCGGGGGGGGGGGGTGCGTATAAATCATACCTGCGTCCACTTGTGACAATTCAAAAAATATTAATAAAAATCATATTTAAAAAGCCATATAACTATCCAACAATAAATGTTTTCCAAGGTTTCCCGGTTCCCATTCTCACAAAAATTTATGACAAAAATACTCGTACATTAAGAACTTCAATGACATAAAGATTTATTTGATAAAAATAATATTCCATAATTAATTTTAAGCTAAATAATTATTTATATTGGAGGACTAACCGTACCACTAGCCACTAGTTCGAACTACAACATCAAAACATCATTATTTATTTAACGGTATAAAATTATTCAATAAATTACTCCTGGATATATCTGAGGAAAATTATGACAGTTACAAAAAAAACAATTTAAAATTCTCTAATACCACCTAATAAATTTTCTTATTGTTTTAAATTATTTATTTTATTTCAGGGAAATCAACAGTTTACAATGTGGTTCATTTATACACGTGTAATTTACCTAACTGAGAAACCAATTACAGATTTCCGCAATATTCTATTCTATTATGTATGTAAAAATTTAAAAACTATACTTACAAGAACTAAAAAATATTAAATTTATCGAAGAAAGCAAACACTTAGTGGATAGACATTATACAAAATGAAACAAATACTTTGTTTTAAGCCACTTTATTTTTATTTATATTTCGTCGACCGGTTTGGATTGAACCCAAATATTGTATAAAATAAATATAAAGTGGTTTAAAACATAGTATTGTTTCATTTTGTAAAAAATATAACGTTATTCAAGAGGGAGATTATTATAACATGAGATTATTTTAACTGGAGATTATTATAACAGGAGATTATTAAAACAGAAGATTATTATAACGTAATACTACATAATATATGTCATTACATAATATAATAACATTTTATGCAGTTTGGTACACGTTTAATACATTTTTAATATAGTTTTTATATTTATTTTGGTAACATTGAAGATAGAATCAGAGAGAATGTTATTATACATATGTTGAACATATTCTTCTAAGACAAGCATTTTTATTTTACTAGATTACATGAGCGTGTGTGCCGTGTAGGTATTTTCAAATCAATTCTGCTTAATAAACTCCACATATTATGTTTCTGCTTATCATTCCTTGGTATTATTTATAACTAACCTGTTTTTATTACTTTTATTGTATTTTCTTGTAAGGCTTTTAATAGTTTTTGTAATAATATTTGCAATATAAATATGTAAAAATATATTGTTGTCCTCTCCTAAGCACAAGCATCTTACTTATCAGAAAAGTGATTTAAATATTATTTAATATTATGTTGTAAATATTGTAACACCAAAGATGTTAAGAAATAAAAATAAAAAAAATGTTTTTATTTTGAACTTAATGGTATTAATAAGTTTAACTCATTAATTAAAATATTGCAATTTGAGGTTGAACTAATTAAGTTAAATATAAAAACAGATATTATTATATTGAATACGTAACGACAGAAGTTCTGCGTCGATGGTATTGTATCCTCGTGACGAATCACGAGTAGATATTATTGTGTATACATAACGACGGCCGTGCTGCGTCCACGCATTTCGTCGATACTATTGCGTCCCCATGGCCGTTGGCGAATTTGTACATTTTTATGTATTGTTTGAGTCCTTGGTGAAGCAAAACGCCAGATTTGGCAACATTCAGTTCATTTACAACGTGCCACTTAGCACTCAGAACTAAAAAGCGCCTTGCGCGGGTGGACATTTTTGTAAGATGGTTTACAGTGGACGGTAAATTGATATCCCGACCTAAAAATGTCCGACCGCCCTCTGCAATGGAGCGAACTGGCGCGTTATGAAATGATACATTTTTACTAAGGATATCGTTGTAAAAAAAATTGTCGCACGCCTGCGCCCAGTAGGTACGTTTGTATACAAGGTGCAAAAATATATTCATTCAAACTTCTCACTATCAATAGACAGTTTGTTGTCAGGTCTGGTGTGTTTCTGGATGTCAAAAAAATAAAACATAAATATATATACATATATTTTTTATATACCGCACAAGAGTCTCAACCGCTCCCGTCTGGAACAGCGAGACTGTGGCATCCCCAATCTGAGTACTAGGGTGAAGGTATTGGGGAGGGGTGGAAGATGAGGAAGAGAAATGTAGAAAAGTACCTGGCTATTTATATCTGGTCACCAAACACGGCAAAAGCTTGGAAATAACGTTTCCATTCGGAATGGTGGTCACACACCAGGGCGATACTGAGAGTATATTTCACTCTGGAACGTGCTGCAAACACACTTTATATTATGTTTAATGTATTAATTGTGAAATAACACAAACAAATAAAAATTTATTTGCGCACGCCGGGTTTGACCGTCAGATTACGGGCTTCGGATTGCGAGTCGAGAGTCTTATCTCTCTACCACAGATGCTGTAATTAATTAATTAATTCACTATGAGGGTGAAAACTTCACTAGAAAAGTAAGAAATATTTTGTGTTGTTTATTTATTTGTTAATTTATTTATTACACCTGATAGACGTTTACATTCTATTTTAATAGTTGAGTATCGCAGTTATTACAAATTCTTCAAAATTTAAACGATAGAGAAAACAAAATACAATGAAAAAAAATAAAATGTTACAACAAAAGCGTAGAATAAAATAAGATACATTGGTAAAAATGATAAGAAGTCTCACATAAGTAGATATTCAAAATAAACAAAAGATTTCAAAAATTATAGATGTCTATTTGTCTCGATATATAAAAGAATTAAAATAAACAATATTTATATTGATTATTTTTAAGGTGAAATATATCTCCCATATCAGAATAAGTCATGTAATCCTAAGGGGTTTTATAATATAAGGGGCATAACAACGGCCTAAATTTACCTTTTGAAACTCTCAAAACAAATCCAAGAGTCTTAAGGGCCTTATATACGGAAGACGTAAAAATTAAATCGACCTTCAAAACGCCATGTAACAAACAAATAATATACACTCGGACGCAAGAATATATTATTTAGTATGGACGTGAAACCTTTATTAGAATAGTCAGCAATATACGGCAGACGTAACAATTGAATTAGAGTGAACGGACGTGAAACCTATATTAAAAGGAACCTTCAATATACAAAAAATATACACCCGGACGTGAGTATGTACGTGACGCTAGAAATGTATGAAAGTGTAATAAACATCAAAACCTGCATTATTATGAATATTAAAAAAATATGATATTAGCGATTATCGTGAGTAAAACATAGTGCAATATTCACAAAAACAATCTAAAAAAAAGAACTAGAAGTGCTGGACGCCCAAAGACGGATTTACGCACGGACGCAATAAATGTTGTGGGACCTATATATATATATATATATATATATATATATATATATATGTATATAAATCCCGCTACATTTGTTGCGTCCGACCCCTAAAAACTCCATAGCATTGTAGCGTCCACCGACTTACAGCGTCCGATATACGGACGCTACAATGTTTTGACGTCAAAATTTGCCAGAACGATGCTTACCCCATGTAGAATCGTATGGCAAAAATTTTTGTGGAAGCAAAAAATCTCTCAGAATGTCTGGAAACGAATATTGAACGTTTGACATTTTGCCGACAGGTTCGCTACACGATGTATATATCGAGCAGTGTATGTTTTTATTCATTTCTACGATCTTGCCGCGTCCACGAAGTAATTTAATTTTCGATACATAACGACGATCGTGCTGCGTCTACGCATTACGTCGATAGTATTGCGTCCTCGAGACCGATTACGAGTAGATATTGTTTTATATACTGTTAGATAATGCGTTTCCACGGAATCGAACCGCGTGTTAGATGTATTATATCTTCAAGAATACCTGGCTAGCTCGAGCAGGTACCGTGTTTTCAGTTCGTTGGTATTAAGAGAGAACATACGCCTTCTAGAAGTGGGTAGAACAAAGGGTATCTTGGAAATAAAACACTATTATTGTGGTGCCTTTAAATGCCTTCAAAAAGACTATATAATTACAGCACAGGAATCTACGCGTAGGAAAAGCTTAAATCTCTTTGTGGACGGTTAAAAGAATGATGTTAAATTAGTGGGCAGAAAGCAGAGACAGAAATTAATAAAAAAATAAAGGAACGATACCGCAGTTTTTGTAGTTTTGTAGACGTCCAGGGAGCAGGCAGTAGAAAAAATGAATCGAAGTATACTAGTAATGAATTGACAAACACTGTTTTAGCAAAGCAAGTCTCGAATTCAAAGTGGAGCACGTAACAACCTCTCGCAAACAGCGCTGGAATCCAAAGAGACCGGTGTCTCTTCCAACCGAGCTGAGGACCGCTCGTTCTCCCCGCCTCTCCCGATAATGGTCAACGCCCCCCAAGGGGTTACCATATGAAAGAATTTAAAAATACAAAGTACTTGATTTTAAGAAAATATTACGGGGTTGAATGTTTTAATTTTAAGAAAGTTCGTTTCATAACACTTCCCCGAAAACACAACGAAAAAACTGCCGTGGGAATGAAAGTTTTTGACTCTAAATCGCTTAAAATCCCTTTGACCAAAGCTACAAAGGAGTCATCCACATAGAGATTCAGCATTAAAAACCTACGCCCAAAATTTACATATTATTATTTCAAATTATTATTTATATATATATACATTTTTTTTGGTAATACGGTGCACATAATCGTAAGAGCAACAGCAGCAAGTGATGGTGATAATCGTAAGAGCAACAGCAGCAAGTGATGGGGACAATCGTAAGAGCAACAGCAGCAAGTGATGGCATCGGCTCTCAAGTGATGGCATCGGCTCTCTCTGCAAAGGGCCGCAAGCAGTAGCGTAAACTCGTTCGTCATGGCGTAGATGTCTCGATCCCCGGCGGGAACGATTCAAGGAGAAGCGTTAACATGAAAGCGAAACATAAGAAAATATTAAAAAAATGCAAATAAGCAGTGGGCAATGAACCAAAAAAATAAATAAAAAATAAAAAAATCGCGTTCACATAAGGAGTGAGAAACTAATATTGAATAGTAAATATAGTTGCACAGGGGAGCAGTATACAGGCAGAACTTCCCATTGTATGTCGTGACGCACACACATATGTTTATATTTTATACATAAGGCAAAAAACATACTAAAATCATTAATTAGCACTAAATAATCAATATATGCTGAAAAACACACACGAGAATCAGTATCCACCTTTTAACGGTTCGAATATGCTTCCGTATGGTCATTGCTGAAAAGAAATAAAAACAAAATGAACAATATACATTGAAAAACACACACGAGAATCAATATCCACCTTTTAATGGTACGGATTTGTTTCGGTGCAATCGGCGTCTACCATTTAGTGGTTTTTTTTTTTTTTTTTTTTTTTTTTTTTTTTTTAATCAGCTTATCTACCTTTTAATGGTCCAGATAGCTTTTTGAAGACAAGCTGAAAAGAAATAACACAAAACAAACAATATAAGTTGAAAAACACACACGAAAATCAATATCCACCTTTTAATGGTACGGATTTGTTTCGGTGCAATCGGCTTCAACGTTTTAGTTTTTTTTTTTTTTTTTTTAATCAGCATATCTACCTTTTAATGGTCCAGATAGCTGTTTGAAGAATGGCTGAAAAGAAATAACACAAAACAAACAATATAAGTTGAAAAACACACACGAAAATCAATATCCACCTTTTAATGGTACGGATTTGTTTCGGTGCAATCAGCTTCAACGTTTTAGTTTTTTTTTTTTGTAATCAGCATATCTACCTTTTAATGGTCCAGATAGCTTTTTGAAGATAGCACAACATACGAGTAAAATCAAAATCGTCCTCCTTTAGTGACCTACATATCGCCAGAAATCTTGTAAGAATTGCTGACATAGGTATAATACAAGACGTATCTTTCAAATACTTAGTGCTGTGGACCTTATTTATTTGTGTGCAAAATCATTGCATCCATACAAAAAACCTCCCAAAATGAACAACACAAGAACAAGAAAACAAATTAAAAATATTTTGTCGCAAGTCATTGCACTTTGAAGTTTTCGTATACGATGGATTATAATGGGTTAGAATTTATTACATAATAATATATATACCGATATGGGCGCCATCTTGTTTATGGCTAACAAGCAACCGTAGGATCGAAGTCACAAATAATTATTTTATAATTTTTTCAGTGTTTTAATAAAGTTGGTGAAGTTTGCACCAAATTAATAGCAAGTAGGAACTGGGTACGAATCAGACACAATGTGAATGTCGTACTGCGTGTAGGAATGTTCAAAGATAGTGTCGTGTATTTAGCCGCCTCCGGTTAATTACTCCGGAGTGACTGTAATGTTAGAGTCTGTATACACTGCCTTCGAAGGGGCCCCCTCGAAGACAGTGCCGTGTATTGTGTGGATGTGCATGTTCAATGAGTACTTGTACCTTATTTATCTTTCCTTGCGAATTTTAAAATAGAATATTTTCCCTTTAAAATAGAATATTTTCCCATCCGGGCAGTCAACAAAACTGGCTTTCCAATATTCATCGCATTAACCAGATTTCAAACAGATTTTTCCAAGAATCCAATTGGGGTAGGTTGCCAATTGTTGTTTTTAAATTCCTAAGGGGTCACAGTTAGGGTATAGGAGAATCGGTCTGGTTTTCCGCGGAGCTACCTAATTTAACCATATCTTTTACATGGTATCTACCCAAGATTTTTCCTGACTCATCTGCCAACACATATATGACGTCGGAAACCTTTTTAATCACCTTAGTCTTCACAAAGCGCGGGGCGAGTTTGGTAGAAAAGTAAGCAGCGGAATTTGACTGAGCGAAATTTTTCCTCCAAACCGTATCACCGACGGAATACGTCACGCGTTTTTTTCTAAGATTGTATCTTTCGGAGCTCTTTTGATACGCCAGGAACAAAGCGTCACCGACATCGCCGTAAACGGCGGATAGTTCTTCTAGCCGGTCGGCGTATTCGTTCGTTGTTAGCGTGGTTCTGGGGAATGGAGTTTTATGAAGGCCACCGAGGGGTACCTGCTCATAGCCATGATCCAAGAAAAATGGCGTGTATCCAGTGGTTAGATTTACGGAATTATTTAAAGCCGCCTGAATTTTATCCAGATGTTTACACCATGTCCGTTGATTTTTCTCTACCACTATGGCCAGGGCCGTGCCAATCGTTTGGTTATACCGTTCCACAACGTTATTCATCGGGGTATAATAGCTGTTGTAAAATATGTCGGGCACTCCGTAACTACTCAAAAAGTTCTTAAATATTCGTGAAATAAATACTTTCCCGTTATCTAATATCACGGTACGAGGCACACCATGCAGTAAAAAAATACGTGTTTCTAAAAGTTTGATTATAACTGTGGCCTTGGCGACTTTTAATGGAAATATCCAACAAAATTTGGTGAACGTATCTACGACACTAAGAATATGCATATTCCCGGCGAAACTTTTCGGAAAAGGGCCTATCAAATCCACGGATAACACCTGTAGAGGTCTGTCCACACGTTTCTGGGTGCTCATATGTCCCAGAGGGGCGGACGTGCTATGCTTGTATGCTTTGCATATCCCGCACTTCGATATATATGCGCTCACCTGGCGATACAGTCCCGGCCAAAAGTGTCTTAGGCTAAGCCTTTTATAAGTGCGATATATGCCGGGGTGAATAGCTTTATCAGAATTGTGATTTTCTACTATTAGAGCTTGCCGCTGTTCGGATGGTACAACGAGTTTCCACGAATAATCCTCCCGTACAGAGAGCGCGGCAGGGCAGTGTCGAAATAGCTGCCCTTCGCGGATAGTGTAGTTCGCGTATTTCTGCGGGGATTCTAGGCAGTTGTTATAAGTGCTTAGGTACCAGGTATCGGAGGTAGCCGGTGGCGTGCTGACAGCTGATATTTTGCCGTGTTCTACGCGGGAAAGAACGTCCGGTACCACGTTAAGTGCTCCTCGTCGGTGAACAATATCGAAAGAGTATTGCGAAAGACGTGTGGCCCAGCGGGCCAGTCTCCCAGAAGGGTTATCTAGAGAGTGTAACCATTTTAAGCTCGAGTGGTCCGTTATTATAGTAAATTTTCCGCCTTCTATGTATCCGCGGAAATAACGCACCGACTCCAGTACCGCCAAAAGTTCTTTTTCCGTGACACCATAGTTTCGTTCATTTTTATTTAAGCAACGAGAAAAATATGCAACGGGGTGTTCGCCATCGGAAAAATTTTGCGTAAGTACTCCCCCAATGCCTACATTTGAAGCGTCTGTGTGTACACAGAAATCGAGATTGAAATCCGGACAGTTTAGCACCGGTGCTGATACTAAGGCGGCTTTGAGAGTTACAAAGGCCCGCTCGGCTTCATCGGACCACTTAAAGTTGCTTATGCCTTTTCTACAACCGGTGAGTTTAGTCAGTGGTTCGGCTATGTCAGAGAAACCTTTTATGAAGCGCCGGTAGTATCCAGCCAACCCAATGAATGATTTGATTTGCTTGGAATTTACAGGACGGGGAAAATTCTCTATTGCTTCTACTTTGGCTGGGTCGGTGCGGAGCCCTGCGTTGTCTATGACAAACCCTAAGTAGCAGAGGCGAGACTTACAAAATTCAGATTTTTCGTAATTTATCGTTAACCCGGCCGACTTTAATCGTTCCTGCACCAAGTGGAGAGTGGCTATATGCTTTTCAAAGGTATCGCTCACTATTATAAGGTCGTCCAAGTAGCAAAAAAGTTGCTCGTCTAACTCGGGTCCAAAAAGTTTGTCGGCTAATCTCTGAAGCTCGGCCGGCGCGTTACGCAACCCGAAGGGTAGGCGGGTAAATTCAAACATTCCGCGGTTTGGTATCACGAACGCTGTCTTTTCGCACGAGGCTTTAGCCAACGGTATCTGCCAAAAAGCCTTACTTAAATCTACTGAGGAGATGTACCGCGCATTTCTCAATCGGTCTAAAATGCGGTGAATGAATGGCAGAGGATAAGCGTCAGCCTTGGTCACCGAGTTGAGCTTGCGGCTGTCGAGGCAAAAGCGGGCCGAGCCGTTCTTTTTGGTCACAATCAGAGTAGGGTTCGTCCAGGGGCTACGACTCGGACGCACGACGCCTAGTGCTAACATTTCGTCTAATTCTCGCTCCAATTGCTGCTGCCTGATCGGTGAAAGAGGATAGTACCTTTGTTTGATTGGCGGTCCCGTGGTTTCAATGCTATGTTCGACAAGGTGAGTCAGCCCGAGGCCGCATTTTTCAAAGGAGATATCTTGAAATTTATTCGTGATATTTTGTAAGCTATCGGCCTGCGAGGCAGTAAGATTTTCAACCGGGATAAGGGTTCTGATCTCGTCTATTTTCGGAGGCGATAAAAGAACTCTTCTCGCCGTCGGAGTGATGATCTTCGGGGCCACGTTGAAGGATCTCCAAAAATCGGTACCAAGGATAAATTTAGGTGATAATGACGGTATGACTAAAAAATCTATAGTAGCGGTGTATCCACTGCATGTGACGGGCAGAGATAACACACCAAACACGGTTTGGTGACTTGCATCAGCCGTGACCACCGGAGACCTATACGGTTTCATTGGTACTCCCATACTAATGAATGACGCGTACGAATTTCCTCCTAGGCAACTAACATTTGCCCCCGAGTCTAATAATCCCGTAAAGGGCACATTATTTATAGTAAACTGCGCGTAAGGGCGACCGTCTACGGCTTCAATGCATTCAATTTCCATAAGATGTGCCGTTTCTTCTAAGAATTTTTGGTCATCTAGCCACTCAATACGTCCACGGCCAGCGTCACCTTGTCGTGGAAGGGGGCTATTTGAGTGGCTGGAAATTAGTTTTTTGAATTCGGTATTCTGGGCGGTGGTCGGGTTAAATCTATTCCCGCGGGGAGAAAACTTGACTGAGGTGACGGATGGTCGGATATGTTATTACGCTTATTTTCGTAACGGCGGCCACCGCCCGCCCTCATATGTTTATATTGTTCGCGAGTATTGCGAAAACCGCTGTCTGAGCTATTTTTCCCGGGGTCTGCCGGTAGAGCTGCAGGGCTTGATGAAGCCACGCTATTGAGGTAACTATTTCCTCCCGATCTCGCCTCACGGGGCGGGCGCGATGCTTGTTTCTGGTAGCTCTCGAATATCGTGCACGCGGTTTCTAAATCTTCGATAGAGCTACTGCTATGCATGGTCAACATACTAGCGTATTGGGGGAGGAGGCCACGTTTGAGAGTTTCCACCAGCTCCTCTTCCGACATGGGCGATTCTAACATGTGATTTTTATGACGCGTTTCGATAAAAAAATCTCTAGCCGTCTTCCCATGCGCTTGTTTGGATACGTAAACTTCGAGTTTACGTTCCCATTTAGAATTAGGCGGTTCAAATTTGCTGAGAAGGAGCTTTTTAAGTTCGGACCAGGATAAACTCTCTCTCGGTAAGGAGAGAAACCATAGCAGCGCCATTCCCGTTAAAAGTTCGTTGAAACATTTAGCAACTTCCTCAGAATTAACACCCCGGGATATGGTTAATAACTCCACACGGCTTACGAATTCTCTGACATCGGTCGTTCCGTTAAATTTAAGGTTCCATGAAGCGAAATTCGTCACCTTTGTTTCCTTCAGAATATATCTAATCTCTACTGGCCGCTCCCGGACTTCCGTATCAGCGCACGGCATAGGATCAACCTTGTCGTTTGCGGGTTTTATTCGCCGAACGAAAGCCTTGTTAAACTGGCGGGCTTGTTTTTGTAAAGCTGGCAAATCTTTACTCCCGACAATACCACGTTTTCTCAATGCCCTCTTTAGTTGCGGAACGCTTGAAGAATCAACGTGGACGATAATGCCTTCCTTAAAGCGAATTAAGGCGTCCATTTTATTAATTTTATTTAAATTAGCCGACTTGATTTCTTAAAATTACTTGTGTACTATTGAGACAAAACTAAGTAGTGAATAGATTCCAGGTACGCCCTTTCCCTTTATTATTGTCCGCGGTTTTTCTAGTTATCATAAAAGGCTACCGGCTCAAGACGTATTTCTGGGAAGTAATTATTTTTACCAAAACCCAATTTTGCAATATTAAAATGAACACGACCTATAAAATCTGTTACTAACGTATTTTAGGTTTTTCCCAGGTATCACAAAAGGCTACCGGCCCACCTTGGACGTATTTCTGGGAAGTAATTATACTTCCAAAACCCAATTTAGCAATATTGAAATGAGAAAGAAACCTTTAAAATCTTTTGTCTTTAAATATTACACGAATATAACCGCACAAGTAGGTATCTGTATTATTACGCTTTGAGTTTATTCTATAACCTAACTTTATATTACTCGAATGAATCCGCGACAAAATATACACAGAAGTGTAGGAAGGAAATTATAAATTGTTAGGAAAACACGCGAAATTTTTTTTTTTTTTTTGAACGCACACTGTCGCAAGATTTAAGTATTTATCGAAACTCTTCTTATTTTTTTTTAAAGGACACTATGATTCTATGGCGATGCGTGCCGAACACGTGTGGGCTAAACAAAACGGCGCAAGCGTTTACAAAATGGTGACTGCCAACCACATGTGGGCTTTAAACACACTGACGCTATGACTAAAAAAAATGGCGAAGAATGCAAAACACGTGTCGAATTTAAAAACCAGTTCACGAACGCTTATTAAATGGCGGTTATTACGGAACACACGTGGCCTTTAAAAACACTGACGCTATGAGTAAAAAAAATGGCGAAGAATGCAAAACACGCGTTGAATTTAAACACCAGTTCACGAACGTTTATATTAAATGGCGGTTATTACGGAAAACACGTGGCTTTTAAAAACACTGACGCTATGAGTAAAAAAAATGGCGAAGAATGCAAAACACGCGTTGAATTTAAACACCAGTTCACGAACGTTTATATTAAATGGCGGTTATTACGGAAAACACGTGGCTTTTAAACACACTGACGCTATGAGTAAAAAAAATGGCGAAGAATGCAAAACACGCGTTGAATTTAAACACAGGGGTACCTAGATGTAGGAAAAACAATTATTTACACACATATATGAACATCACGACAACAATAAAAAGTTACAACAGGAAAGCGATTCTCTCAAATAAAGCCCCACGTTTCTGGGTCCAGTGTTAGATAATGCGTTTCCACGGAATCGAACCGCGTGTTAGATGTATTATATCTTCAAGAATACCTGGCTAGCTCGAGCAGGTACCGTGTTTTCAGTTCGTTGGTATTAAGAGAGAACATACGCCTTCTAGAAGTGGGTAGAACAAAGGGTATCTTGGAAATAAAACACTATTATTGTGGTGCCTTTAAATGCCTTCAAAAAGACTATATAATTACAGCACAGGAATCTACGCGTAGGAAAAGCTTAAATCTCTTTGTGGACGGTTAAAAGAATGATGTTAAATTAGTGGGCAGAAAGCAGAGACAGAAATTAATAAAAAAATAAAGGAACGATACCGCAGTTTTTGTAGTTTTGTAGACGTCCAGGGAGCAGGCAGTAGAAAAAATGAATCGAAGTATACTAGTAATGAATTGACAAACACTGTAGAAAGAATGAATCGAAATGTACTAGTAATTAATTGACAAACACTGTTTTAGCAAAGCAAGTCTCGAATTCAAAGTGGAGCACGTAACAACCTCTCGCAAACAGCGCTGGAATCCAAAGAGACCGGTGTCTCTTCCAACCGAGCTGAGGACCGCTCGTTCTCCCCGCCTCTACCGATAATGGTCAACGCCCCCCAAGGGGTTACCATATGAAAGAATTTAAAAATACAAAGTACTTGATTTTAAGAAAATATTACGGGGTTGAATGTTTTAATTTTAAGAAAGTTCGTTTCATAACAATACATAACGACGGTCGTGCTGCGTCCACGCATTACGTCGATAGTACTGCGTCCCCGTGGCCGCTCATGAAAATATACTATTTTTAACTCATAATGACAATCATGGTGCTTCCATACATCACGTCGATAGTATTGCGTCCCAGTGAACGATCACGAGTAGATATTATTTTGAATATACAACGACGGTCATGCTGCATCTACGCATTACTTTGATAGTATTGCGTCCCCCTGGCCGATCACGATGAAATTTTATTATGAATACATAACGACGGTCTTGCTGCGTCTACGCATTACGTCGATAGTATTGCGTCCCCGTGGCCATTCGAAGTACATTGTTATATATTATTTGAGCGTTTGGTTGAGTAAATCATCAGATTTGGAAACATTTGGTTAATTTACAACAATGCCACTTGACACTCAGAACAAAGAAGCGTCCTGCATGGTTTTTAATGCATAACGACGATTTTGCTGCGTCCACGCATTACTTCGATAGTACTGCGTCCCCTTGGCCATTCACGAGTACATTTTTATAAATTATTTGAGCGTTTGGTTGAGTAAATCATCAGATTTGGCAACGTTGGGTTAATTTACAACGATGCCGCTTGACACTAAGAACTAAGAAGCATCCTGCGTAGTTTTTAATGCATTACGACGATTTTGCTGCGTCCACGCATTACTTCGATAGTACTGCGTCCCTTTGGCCATTCACGAGTACATTTTTATAAATTATTTGAGCGTTTGGTTGAGTTAATCATCAGATTGGGCAACGTTGGGTTAATTTACAACGATACCGCTTGACACTAAGAACTAAGAAGCATCCTGCGTGGTTTTTAATGCATAACGACGATCGTGATGCGTTTACGCATTACGTTGGTAGTATTGCGTCCGTTGTTGTTTTTTTTAAAAGAAAAAGCGTTTTTTTTTGTATGAAACCCGGTCGGCACAAAGTATAAAAAATAAAAGTGGTGTTTACAAAGTTATTGTTTTATTTAAAATTAAATATTGTTGTCAATTAAACAAACAATTGATAAGTTCCCGAATATTATCTGAATATAAAATAAATCTTATAGAATAAAATAAAAACCTCTAGATATGAATTGAAATCGAGCAAGAATATCGCAACACAAATTGTGAGGATTATTATTAATATATTTATAGAATTATAACTATATATTTGATCACACCTTCATAAATGCAATGAAAACTTTAACTTAAATGAAATTTTTAAAAAAATCTAAATATAGAAGAATACATATGTGAAACATACAGCGAATGCACTAAAATCTAGAACAATATAATAAATCTACTAACAATCTTGCACTTAAACATAAGGAGTATAATTTGAAACATGGACGAACTTCTGGTATACCAATGAATTTAACATTATGTTCACAACCAGATTTTATAATACTATCCGAGGCACACTCACATGCAAAACATACCAAGTATTCCAAACTACAAACAATATGTCACAAATTATCACAAAAATAAAAGTAGTGGAATTGTAGTTTATGCTAAAGAAAAATTTACTGGTATCAATGTTAACGAAATACCAATATGTAACGCGAACTGTTTGTCAATTAATGAATCTAAATAAAAAGCCATTTAATATAATCGCATGTATAGAATACATAGCTCTATTATACCCTTATAGTCCAGTCAAGGAAGGAGGTGTAGAGTGCGTGAGCAGGTACCTAAGCGATTCCTTCAGAAACTTGATCATGGTGCTTAGGGTGTGAACATCTTGGAATAATTATTGATAATAACATCAAATGGAAAAGTCAAATAAACTCCACAGTACACAGAATGAGAAAACTCATCTTTATGTTTTTAGACTTAGAAATACTGTATCATTAAAAATACTTAAAGGTATTTATTTCGCACTTGCACATTCTACACTACTTCAATATGAAATCGAGGCTTGCGGGGGGGGGGGGGGTGCGTATAAATCACACCTACTTCCACTTGTGACAGTTCAAAAAATATTAATAAAAATCATCTTTAAAAAGCCATATAACTATCCAACAATAAATGTTTTCCAATGTTTCCCGGTTCCCCCTCTCACAAAAATTTATGACAAAAATACTCGTACATTAAGTACTTCAATTACATAAAGATTTCTTTGATAAAAATAATATTCCACAATTAATTTTAAGCTTAATAATTATTTATATTGGAGGACTAACCGTACCACTAGTTCGAACTACAACAGCGAAACATCATTATTTATTTAACGGTATAAAATTATTCAATATATCTCCTGGATATGTCTGAGGAAAATTATGACAGTTACAAAAAAAACAATTTAAAATTCTCTAATCCCACCTCATAAATTTTCTTATTGTTTGAAATTATTTATTTACTTATTTTATTTCGGGGAAATCAACAGTTTACAATGTGGTTCATTTATACACGTGTAATTTACCTAACTGAGAAACCAATTACAGATTTCCGCAATATTCAATTCTATTATGTATGTAAAAAATTAAAAACTATACTTACAAGAACTAAAAAATATTAAATTTATCGAAGAAAGCAAACACTTAGTGGCTTGACATCATACAAAATGAAAAAAATACTTTGTTTTAAACCACTTTATTTTAATTTATATTTCGTCGACCGGTTTGGATTGAACCCAAATATTGTATTAAATAAATATAAAGTGGTTTAAAACAAAGTTTTGTTTCATTTTGTAAAAAAATATAACGTTATTCAAGAGGGAGATTATTATAACATGAGATTATTATAACAGGAGATTATTAAAACAAAAGATTATTATAACATATTACTGTATAATATATGTCATTACATAATATAATTACATTTTATGCAGTTTGTAACACGTTTAATACATTTTTAATATAGTTTTTATATTGATTTTGGTTACATTGAAGATAGAATCAAAGAGAATGTTACTATACATATGTTGAACATATTCTTCTAAGACAAGCATTTTTATTTTACTAGATTACATGAGCGAGTGTGCCGTGTAGGTACTTTCAAATCAATTCTGCTTAATAAACTCCACATATTATGTTTCTGCTTATCATTCCTTGGTATTATTTATAACTAACCTGTTTTTATTACATTTATTGTATTTTCTTGTAAGGTTATTAATAGTTTTTGTAATAATATTTGCAATATAAATATGTAAAAATATATTGTTGTCCTTTCCTAAGCACAAGCATCTTATTTATCAGAAAAGTAATTGAAATATTATATAATATTATGTTGTTTAATATTGTAACACTAAAGATGTTAAGAAATTTAAAAAAAATATATTTTTATTTTTAACTTTATGGTATTAATAAGTTTAACTCATTAATTGAAATATTGCAATTTGAGGTTGAACTAATTAAGTTAAATATAAAAACAGATATTATTATATTGAATACGTAACGACAGAAGTGCTGCGTCGATGGTATTGTATCCTCGTGACCAATCACGAGTAGATATTATTTTGTATACATAACGATGGCCGTGCTGCGTCCACGCATTTCGTCGATAGTATTGCGTCCCCATGGCCATTGGCGAATTCATTTGTATGTATTGTTTGAGTCCTTCGTGAAGCAAAACGCCAGATTTGGCAACATTCAGTTCATTTACAACGATGCCACTTAGCACTCAGAACTAAAAAGCGCCTTGCGCGGGTGGACATTTTTGTAAGTTGGTTTACAGTGGACGGTAAATTGATATCCCGACCTAAAAATGTCCGACCGCCCTCTGCAATGGAGTGAACTGGCGCGTTATGAAATGATACATTTTTACTAAGGATATCGTTGTAAAAAAAATTGTCGCACGCCTGCGCCCAGTAGGTACGTTTGTATACAAGATGCAAGAAGATATTCATTCAAACTTCTCACTTTCAATAGACAGTTTACTGTCAGGTCTGGTGTGTTTCTGGATGTCAAAAAAATAAAACATATATTTTTTATATACCGCACAAGAGACTCAACCGCTCCCATCTGGAACAGCGAGACTGTGGCATCCCCAATCTGAGTAATATGGTGAAGGTATTGGGGAGGGGAAGAAGATGGGGAAGAGAAATGTAGAAAAGTATGTGGCTATTTATATCTGGTCACTAAACACGGCAAAAGCTTAAAAATAACGTTTCCATTCGGAATGGTGGTCTCACACCAGGGCGATACTGAGAGTACATTTCACTCTGGAACGTGCTGCAAACACACTTTATATTATTTTTAATGTATTAATTGTGAAATAACACAAACAAATAAAAATTTATTTGCGCACGCCGGGTTTGACCGTCAGATTACGGGCTTCGGATTGCGAGTCGAGAGTCTTATTTCTCAACCACAGATGCTGTAATTAATTAATTAATTCACTATGAACGTGAAAACTTCACTAGAAAAGTAAGAAATATTTTGTGTTGTTTATTTATTTGTTAATTTATTTATTACACCTAATAGACGTTTACATTCTAGTTTAATAGTTGAGTATCGCAGTTATTATAAATTCTTCAAAATTAAAACAATATGGAAAACAAAATACAATGAAAAAAATAAAATTTTACAACAAAAGCGTATAATAAAATAAGTTACATTGGTAAAAATGGTAAGAAGTCTCACATAAGTAGATATTCAAAATAAAGAAAAGATTGCAAAAATTATAGATTTGTCTCGATATATAAAAGAATAAAAATAAAAATATTATATAGATTATTTTTAAGGTGACATATATCTCCCATATCAGAATAAGTCATGCAATCCTAAGGGGTTTTATAATATAAGGGGCATAACAACGGCCTAAATGTACCTTTTGAAACTCTCAAAACAAATCCAAGAGTCTTAAGGGCCTTATATACGGAAGACGCAAAAATTAAATCGACCTTCAAAACGCCATGTAACAAACAAATAATATACACTCGGACGCAAGAATAAATTATACAGTATGGACGTGAAACCTTTATTAGAATAGTCAGCAATATACGGAAGACGTAACAATTAAATTAGAGTGAACGGACGTGAAACCTATATTAAAAGGAACCTTCAATATACAAAAAATATACACCCGGACGTGAGTATGTACGTGACGCTAGAAATGTATGAAAGTGTCATAAACATCAAAACCTGCATTATTATGAATATTAAAAAAATATGATACTAGCGATTATCGTGAGTAAAACATAGTGCAATATTCACAAAAACAATCTAAAAAAAAGAACTAGAAGTGCTGGACGCCCAAAGACGGATTTACGCACGGACGCAATAAATGTTGTGGGACCTATATATATATATATATATATATATATATATATATATATATATATATTTATATCGGACAACACTTATTGGAACATCTTTGAGTAAACCACCTTTCTTGATCATCCTTTCACATGTGATATATAACGCTATAAATTACGTGGCAACATGTTTTTTTGTGAAATAAATTTAAAATGTGGTCAGCTATTATATATACAGCTATTTTATGCATATGCTCACAAAATTTTCATCATTAAATCATGAACGCATGTTGATCTTTTTTATGAAAGCACTTACTTGATATGCAATGTTGCCAAATCTTTTGTCCTTCTGTCGAGCTTCTGTTTGGACGGACTTGAACAGATTTATTTGTTGGTTGAATATTCGAAAATACGTAATGCATTGGAACGTTTGGCGCGAATATTTAAAATTGCGGGTTTATTTAAAAGTAAAGTTATACAATCAAAACTTATTTATATTACGTTTACAGTTGAATTAATTATTTTAAAATTAGTTTTGTAGAACAGGCATTTATAAGATATTCTATCTTTTTAATAGCATTAATTTATTATTTGAAAATATAGATTGATTTACAATTAAAATACCAAAGTTCAATAATATTAGTATTGTGTTTACAGTATTATTGGAAGTATATTTTATAAAATCTGATTTATTTGAGTTGTTTTCTTTCCTTTTATTATAAAATACCTATTATATGATTTTCAGAAAACGATTTTTGTACACAATATTTGTGCTGGTGTATAATAATAACTATTAATACATATTTTGTATTAATAGTTCTTCATTTTTGTTAATTTTATAACCTTAAATATAAAAGTTACAAATCAATGTACACCATAATATGTATGTATAGTTGTAATGTGTAAACTTTCCTAAATAAAGATATGATTATTATTTTTTAGTGGAATAAATCTTTGATTTTTTTTTTACATTTACTCCACACAAGAGGCCCTGAGGATAATAATTTCCCTCAGGGCCTATGTCATCTTTGAAGATGCTGTGTGGAGGGTCTTTTTGAGGAGAGGAAGGAGTGAACATGTGTCTTGAAGAGACCCATGTCATATGAGGGAGGAAACACAGAGGCCGGAAATTTGATCCAGAGCCGAGCCGTTGAACACCGAAACGAGTCGTAGAAACGACCCGTTCTCATGCGACTAATGTTAACCGTGTACATATGTTGGGCATGCATTTGGCGTGTTTCCCGACTATGCTCCGGTGCTGAAGGGATTAATGATGCTAGTTCCTCGGAGCATCTTCCATAGAAATACCGGTAGAACAAGCATATGCTCTAAAAATTGCAATCCGTTTGTTAAGATGGGAGAATCTATCAAACAGACCGCCCGTTTCTGCACAGAGTCGAGGGTTTTTTCAGGTATTTTCGGGCTTCACACCAGAGGTGGCTGCCAAATCCAACCGTGGGGCGCCCTTGTGATTTGTACAGGGTTAGCAGTTGTGTACTATTCAAGTATTTGCGGGCCCTGTACAGTACGCCCTCATTAACCTCAATTAATTGAAATATTCAGAACTGTTTTATAGTGAATTGTTTTATAGTGAATACCTCACAAGAGTCCCAACTGCTCCCGTCTAGAGCCAGTGAGAATATGGCATCCCCAATTGGGGGATGTTGTGTGGCTGAGGGTAAGTGGGGAAGGGAAAGAGGAAGGTGGGGAAGTACCTGGCTATTCAGATCTAGTCACTAAACACGGCTAAACCCATTTGGAGCAACGTTTCAATTCTGAATGGTGGTCTTACACCAGGGCGATACTGGTAGTATCTTCCACTCTGGAACGTGCCGCAAATATACTATATATTATTTTAATTAATTAATTGTGAAATAACACAAATTAATCAAATAAAATTTATTTGCGCACGCCGGGTTCGAACCCGCGACCTTCGAACTAGTTATGTTACTGAGCCATTTTTTTGTTTGTTTAACAATAGCTCCACACAGGAAGCCCTGAGGAAAATATTTTCCCTCAGGCCTATGTCATCTTTGAAGATGCTGTGTGGAGGGTATTTTAAAGGAAGGGAAGGAGAGGAAGGATAAGGGGTGGGTGGGTGGGGTCTGTGGGTCCAGGAGTGACGGACGTATGAATCCATCCCTCCCACTGCGGTGCAAGACGATGTTCCCAAAGAGTTCTGCCTGAAAGGTTTCCCTCAACCTGTCTCTCCGGCCTTCCACGTAGCTGGAGGACACATCCACCGCCAAGACCCGAGCAAACCTCACCCCATGAACCCGGGCACAGTCACCAAACCACTTGGGGTGACCTATGGCAGAGGTGTAGTTATCCAATAAATGGTTCCCGGGGTGGCAGTACCAAATTGTAAATAGATTAGAAGATACTTTCCTGAATGGTCGCCATTCCCCATGGGGTTACCAGTCACGTCTTCCACTCTGGAATGTACTCGGCAGTAGCTGTAGTATAATCTACCATAGCCACATATTGCACAAGTCTTGTGTTTTAATAAAATTTTGCACAAATTCATTGTTTGGTAAAATAAAAACAAATTTGAAAAAATTCACATTTTAATTTATTTATTTTCAGACATTTTTAAAAACTTTCATTATGAAATTCAACAGAACTAAAACAAACTTTAAAACTAATTAAGTAATGATTTTTACATAATTGCAGTTTAAAAAATATACAATACGTTATACAAAACTGCCATTATCAGAGTTTAACAAAATATATAATAGCAAAATCGAGAGAAACAAAACATACTTAAAAAATAATGAAGTAATGATTTTTACATAATTTCAGTTTAAAATAATATGGAAAACGTCATACCAAACTGACATTATCAGATATTAACAAAATATATAATAGCAAAATCGATTGAAATAAAACATACTTAAAAAATAATTAATTAATGATTTTTACATAATTTCAGTTTAAAATAATATGGAAAACGTCATACCAAACTGACATTATCAGAGTTTAACAAAATAGAGAAATAAATCACACTTAAAAAAAAAATTGCATTCATTTTCAACTAATTAATTTTCCTTATTTAGTAAAATCCTTATTTAACAACATCCCCATTAAAGAATGCCTTAAAATAATTGAAAATATCCTAGAACAATCTAATGTCAACCCAATAATAAGAAAAGAGTTATTCCAGCTCATAAAATTTGCATACAAACAAATTATTTTCTTTTTAATGATACATATTTTGAGCAATTGGACGGACTTCCCATGGGATCCCCTTTAAGCCCACTTCTAGCGGAGATATTTATGGATCATATTGAAAATATTATTCTTAAGTCTCCCTTAGCTAAATATATAATATACTATGTCAGATATGTAGACGATATCTTAATATGTTGGAAAGGCACCAACCGTCAATTAGATATCTTTATTAATTGGGCCAACACTGTTAATAATAAAATCTGCTTCACAGTCGAACATGAGATCAAA
The DNA here is from genome assembly GCF_061612785.1 of Hesperophylax consimilis. Classification (NCBI taxonomy): domain Eukaryota; kingdom Metazoa; phylum Arthropoda; class Insecta; order Trichoptera; family Limnephilidae; genus Hesperophylax; species Hesperophylax consimilis. Next base: position 8,249,512 of record NC_142856.1, on the reverse strand, counting down.
GGTAAAATATTTTTTTTAGATCTAACAATTGGAAAGAATAATAATAAACATACTTTTGAAATATTTAGAAAACCAACTTTTACAGACACTACAATTAATGCAAATTCAACTCATCCTTCAGAACAGCCAGAAAATGCAAATTCAACTCATCCTTTAGAAACAGAGGTAATTATCTTTAAAATGTACAAAAAGTACGTTACCTGAGAAAAATCCACATGATCGTGTTAGAGTACTAAAATCATCTTCTATATTATTATGCCCAGACAATTCTGAAATTTCAGAATCTCTAAGAAACTCAAATATTTCATGTATTTAAAAATGAAAATATTGCAAAAATAGCAATGTCTGACCCATTAATATGTTCATATGGGTCTTTATTATTAAGTAATCACACGGAACACCATTTGAATACACATATAACATCGAAGATGAGGGATTTAGCCAAGGTGTATATAGTTATTAAAGAACAGAAACCTTCAATTTCAACCTTTGATTTAGCGTTTGACCCTGTGCATTTTGATGTTTTTATTAAAGCCGTACAAATAAATAGTGGTTACGATGAAATTACAGGTTCTGTAAAAATTCCTAGCATGTCTCAACGACTTTGTACGGCTATAAAAGATTGTACAAAGTCGTTGAGACATGCTAGGATTTTTTACAGAACCTGTAATTTCATCGTAACCACTATTTATTTGTACGGCTTTAATAAAAACATCAAAATGCACAGGGTCAAACGCTAAATCAAAGGTTGAAATTGAAGGTATGTTCGTTACCAGTTTAGTACAATATGGACATGAGTTTTTACGGTCATGCACTCGTGCTCATTTACTAGTAGAAATAGTGCTTCGAGTTGTAGTCGATGACACTTCGATTGCCTCCTGCTTCTCTAAATGATGTTGCTCATCATCGGCGTTGGAAATTTTCATATCTAAAAAGTAACAATACATTATTTAGCTTTCTTTAAACTTAATTAGTAAAACCTCAAATTATAAGAAAGCAGTCATTGTTGAATGAAACACTAGTATATATTGAATTATTTCGCGGATAAGCGATAAGCCGCCATAGCTCAGTGGTCAGAGCTGTCGACCGGAAATCGAGGGGACACGGGTTCGAGTCCCGTTGGCGTTATGTAAATCTCAATTATTTGTACCTATATTTTGTTAACTCGGATATTTTCTTATATTATTTTGTATAACATATATTTATCATATAAGATATAAGATCTGTATAATTAAAAAAATATATAAATAAATAAAGATGTACATTATTATCTGTAAAAGCCCTATGGGCATTTAAATAAATAAATAAATAAATAAAGTATCTTTTATCAGGAGATTTTTCAATGTGGATGAGTGTTTCAGGCGAATAATTATTGCTTTTAAAATAATTATAATTAAATTAAATTATTTAATTAAATGAAGACAATATTAGCATCACTCAATCTAAAATCTGAAACAGAAAAGATACGGTCACATCTGGGACTCGCACCGGACCTTCGGCTTTCTGGGCCGCACCTCTGACCATATAATAATCAAATTATATGTTACGTATTGATTGTTTCAAGAGTATTAAACATGTTTTCTGTAGATACCTGATTCTATCGAAGAAGTAACGTTGTTCGGTTTGTATAGTGAATCATCATCTTCGGACGTCGGCGGACTCCTTTCTAACATTACTTCAGTTTTGGTTTCTAAAATAAAGCATAATATATTATATATTTATCCAATAATAATATCTCAATGTAGTAAGTAAGTCATGTGCACAAATATGAAACCTAACCTAATATAATGACAAAACAACAGACTAATTAAGCATTTGCAACGGAATATTTAATTAGCAGCATTTCTGATATTACCTATAACAATTTACTATAAGCTAAGGTAGCTCTGTAATATTTCAGATTATTATCAGTGAATATTACCTGAATCTGAGGAAGTTTCATGGTTAATTTCTTCGCCCAGTATGCTCTGCATATTGCTGATGATTAAACTTCTTCCTTTGGAAATTAGCGAAAAGGGTGAAGACGAGATCATGTCGTCAGTACTGTTTATTGATGTACGTAAATCACTGGTTCTTGGAACATCTATAAAATATCAAGAACAAACACATTGAAACATACATATATGTACCTGCAGTTTTCTGTTTTTGCAAATTTTATTTCCACAAAGGAATTTGTTTAATTTGAATATGAACAAATTAATGGGTGATTATCCGACGTGTAAAACTTCGTTTTAACTTAATTATTTTAAGAAACAACTGTTTGAAAACAAAACATGCTTTTAAATGCATATTTTAGTATAGGAATATGGCTTTAGTTTGATTTGACATTTTTACCACAAGTTGTTAGGTTAGCTTTTTTGAATTTTGTTAATACATAATATATATCTATTATTCAAAATAATTTTACTGCTTGGGTTCTCAAAAAAGAAAGAAAAAAATCATGACCTATATAATAAAATACGGTAATTATTCTGTACTCATTTGATAAGCATAGATTAAAATTGTTAATATTATATTTATTATATTAATTCTATATTTTACAATTTAGGTTATAACCTATTTAGAAATATGTAATAGCTTACCGTATTTAAAATCCATTTCGCAAAGCTGAAAGATTTTATTAAATCTCCTTCGTAATAAAGCTAATAAAACGCAAAAACAAATCAACCTGTCAACTGATTCGTGATATACGAACATTGAATAACGGTAATATTTAATATTATCTGTTAGCCAGTTACAAGTCATTAAGTGTTTCAGAAAACTAACCTGAAGCTAGCTTCAAATGGACCAATACAAACAAACCAGCCTTGTGCTAGCAAACAACATCATTCGATAATGGGCTCTAAATAATATAACTTTAGAGGTTAATTTTGCATACAATTCTTGAGCCTTATAGTTCCTTTCGAATATTGTTTAGACCAATACGCAATGTCGTACGATAATAAGCTCTAAATAATATTACTTTAGAGGCTATTTTTGCATACAATTGTTAAAACATTTAATTACTTTAGAAAATTATTTGTACACCTGCGTTTGACACAAATAACGATGGCAACGTCGCTTTTTGAGATCAATGAAGTTAGTTTAACATACGATAGAAATAATTAACAAAGTCAGGTTGAATATCTGAGATAAAATCGCATATAGGAGCATATCTAATGCTCACGAAAATCGCACTTGTCACATCAAATTGAGTTGAAAATGCCACTGATCTCGTCTCGCCGAGACGATTAAAATGGCATTTAAATCTCAATTTGTCGATGATCAAGTAAGTGCTCAATGATCAAGTAAGTCGAAATGATCCAATAGTTCCGGTTATTTGCAGACGCTAAGATGTACAAAGTGCCGTATCATAAACCTATATATATATATATATATATATATATATATATATATATATATAATATATACATATATTACTGTGCATCTTGTACATACAATCTTGATTTAATACATATAACTGAGTTTGTTAATTGAAAAAATCTACTTTTTATTTTAATAATAAGAAATACTTATAAATGTTCATTGAAGATAAGAAGATATTATGTTGTTTTTTTTATGTTAATTAGGGTAGATACTAATTTTGTTCAATAAATGTCATAATTATGTTTTCTTTACAAGCAAGTAATTTTAAAAAGTGATTACCAAAGGAAAGATTGCTTTACATTTTTTAATGTATAAGACTGATTATAAAAAGAAAATATATATAATCAAGGTTTTTATTTCATGTAGTTCCCCCGCATTCATATTATTGAGAAATACATACAACGTAAGAAGCCGGATAGTCGGCGCTCTTTGCCGATTAGTCGCCGACTAATCGCCGACTAATCGCCGACTACAATAGTGGCCGGATAGTCGGCTTTACCGACTAGTCGCCGACTAGTCGGAACATCTCTAAAAAAAACAGAATAAAACAAAAATCATTCCAATACAAAATTTCTTGACAGAAATATATAATTTGCAAAACGGCCAACAGATGGCAGACATAGTACCAGAAAGGACATTTAAAAATATGTTATACCGTCGCGCGGTTCGCGTCTCGGCTATGTTTAGTTTGTATGCAAAGCGATATAATTTTCCGCTGCAATAAATTTTCCCGCAGAAGTAGTTTTAGTAGACTCGAGGGAACAATTAATCGGAATGTTTCATTCTACGGGGCGCATTATTATGGATTTATTAAATGTGTTAAATAGGTTTATCTGCCATAACGACTTATGTCGGGAAACGCAATTAATTAATCTATAAAACATCAAAACGTTGATTAAACGTTGTTTTTAGCATAATGATAGCAAACCTATTTTCCGAAATCTAAACTTTTTTATGTTAACCCTATTTTTTTATATAAATACCACAAGAGAACTGTGAGGCAGTGGAACTATGACATCCCAGTTTGGGGTGAATATTTGAGATTCATAGAACAAAGAGATAACGAATATCTACAGTTACAATATCTACAATTGTGAAACGGCTTCAGGATACTTTACGAAAACTTTTTTTAATAATTTTAAATTTCACAAATGCATCGATATCGCTCCAACATCAGCGCCAGACGAAATTGCACAAACTTCTACCAAATACAACACATATTGAGTTTATCGTATTGGAAATATTTTCTGAGACAGCTATCTTGTACAGCGATACAGGCAGACTTCGATTTCGTACGTAATTGCTTCCGAAAATACGAACAACGAGTGTACAAAAATATGGCAAATATGTGTTTTAAACCCAGCTTGGCAAAAATTATAGAAATTTATTCAATTAGTACTATTTTTTTTCATTACAACACTACAACAAGTACAACAGAATTAAGGACTAAACTAAAAACTTACCTTATAAACTGACTACCCTTCCATTAAATATACCATTCCTGAGAGCAGCATTATTATATTGCCTATAATACAGCCTAATCACACTTTTCTTATTGCATTTACATTATTCGACGAATCACATTTAGGAAAGTTGATTCTGATCAAAACCTTGTACTGTAGTACCGTACCGCCAGCATAAAATTTGTTTTTTCCTTTCCTAAACACGCTCATTAAAGAACATAGATATATATTATTAAAATAAATAAAAGTCCAATTATGTTCAATTTTCCAATTATTTCCTGTGCATGCGAACCGTATCTTAATTTCGCTGATAAACAATAAACAGTGTTAATCTCAAGTGACCTACTACCAGGTAAGTATGGTACTGTAGTTTATCTGCATATATGTATAGTCTTATGTATAGTTTATCTGTCATATGTATAGTAATCATAAGAAATGTATTATAAATTTTTACAGCGCCCTTGAGGTGATTTTGCACAAAAACGGCGCTGTATAAATCATCCAAATATTTATTTTATAATTTCGACTTTATGTCCGGGTTAAATCTTCCCCATAGGAAAAACTAAACCCTTCAACACACTTTTCCACAAATTATCATCTAGTCAATCAACATTATGCAAGTGCATTATATAAGCAAAATAAATACAAAACAATACAAGAACAACACGTGAACTCACCAGAGATCAAATGGGAAAATAATTCACCGACTGCAGATATTTTCATATCAGAGGGTTCGGCTCGGTAGAACTCCTAATCTAATCCTGAAAGATCTAATTCTACTAATTTTTTAAGGAAAGAGCTAGGTATAATGCCAGTAGCCGAAATAACAAATGGTAATATTTTTATAGTCTGAGAATGCCAAATTCTTTTTATCTCATTTCCTAAATCTGTGTATTTTTCATTAACAGATTTTTGAATATTACAGGAATTTGGAATAGCGACATCAATGATATAAGTTATTTTTTAAATGTTGTCATGTAAAACTATATCGGGTCTATTATGACTAATCGTTCGGTCTGTTAGTATAGATTTATCATAATATATTTCATAAAATTCGTTTTCAATAAATGAATTTGGTTCGTATTCATAATATGGTATTATATTACGGCAGTCAATCAAGTTATGTTTAATTACCAAACTTTGGTGAATTATTTTTAAAACTTGATTGTGCCTAAATGTATACTCGGACGGTAATAATAATAATTATTATTATTATTATTACTAGCTACTTACTTTGTCTATTTGTTCTTCACATTCAAATATCTTCGCATTCGAGTATGACAATTCGGACAGTTCATATCAAACAAAGAAGGTGAAAACAACTTGACTCGATTTTCCTTAAGCCCTGAGAGTATGTTGTGAGGCTGAAGGTACCTGGCTATTCAGATGTGGTCACCAAACACGGCCAAAGCCATTTTAAGGAACGTTTCAATTCTGAATGGTTGTCTTACACCAAGGCGATACTGACAGTTTTTTCCACTCTGGAACGTGCCACAAATATACTATACATTATTTTAGTATTAAAAATGGACATAGCAATAATTTTTTTTAAGTAAACAAAGGTGTTTATCGTGAACTGTATTTAATAATAAAAATATTCATTTAAAATTTTTCAAATCTTGTAAATCCCAACTGTATTTTTCCATCATCAAAATGGGAGTAAAAGCTTGTTTTCTCTCGGAACACATTTCAGTATTTAAAATGGCTGATTGGAGACCGCAGACATTTCCGCTGCTCTAGACTAGTTAATTAAGCGTCAACAACACTGAACAGATAATCCCTGGAACTTAATTTAACAACATGTAGGACAATGTCTGCCAATTTTAATTTACTTCGCGTCACACTTGTGAATGACATTTGTTCCGCGGCACACCCAATAAAAATGCTTTAAAATTTAAAGTAATAATCATCGACCTTGAGGTAATTTTGCACAACAACGGCGCTGTACAAATCATCCAAATATTATTATTATTATTTATGAATAAAGGAAATCATAGTGAAGGTATTTTTTTATATCGTGCTCACTCACTCACACTCACACTAACACACACTCACCCTCACTTAATTGGGTTAAGTAAGTTAGGTTAGGTTAGGTGAAAAAAAATTATAACTTTATATCACTTTTTAAAGGTGTGTTGAATAGTCACTGTGTTGAGTTAGCATGGAACCGCCCACAACATACATTTCTATCAGTTTATGATCCAATACGTAAGTACATACAGATTTTGGTATTTTTTTCTGAATTAATTAATAAGGCGTAAAATTGTGATATCGTTAATTATCCCAACATGCTCCAGTAATCAAAATTTGTCAAAATTATAAGAATTAATTTGAACTTTGATGAACTAAGATTAGAAAAAACATAAAATTAAATAATTAGTGGACTATTTATCATTCTTTAATGTTATGGCGGAATTAAATTGAATTATTTAAGTCGGGTCATGTCAAGAGTCAGAATAACAGAAAACTGTGTGTCCAGACAGAGAGCTTTGGCGCTATAGACTCTCTGACTACCCCAAATGAGAAAGGGCGTGATAGTCAGTTAGATAATATTTTAATATTTGAAACTGTTATTTCGTGGTGGAATTCCATTATTGTTTTCTTTACATATAGTCAGTTAGTTATTTTTTATTACTTTCAATGACAGAGTTTGTACTTGATGTAGGTGTAAAGTATAATATAAGTATAAATTCAATTTTTTTCACTGTTCTGAAGCAGTTTAAAGATTTTTAAATATAGTTTTTTGTATATAGTTTCAAGTTGTATTTACATCGTCTTCATAATGTTTGTAAGTTGAATATCACTTTGTTCCCTCAGCCATGTTTTTACTTTTGTTTTAAATGTAATAATTTCCTTTATTTTTTTGTTTGATTTGATAGAGCATTGTATAATTTCGTAGCATAGAATGTAATATTTCTCTTTCCAAAAGATTCATTCAAACTGGGAGTAACCAGTATATTTTGGCTTATTGTTTTGGTTGAGTATTTATGTTGGGCAGTGGAGTATTCATATGTTTTTTTGTTTAGTTAAAATAAAATATTTTTTTTAATACAGTTTTCCACTTTGTAGACTTGGAAGTTTTTAAATATTTATTCTGTCAAATTTCTAACCGGAACTTTCATAATTGTCTTTAGTACTCCTTTTTGGGCTATGTTGAGCCGCTCTGTGGGTGCTCAAGGTAAACTTCAATTCAGTTAACCCGTACTCTATTAGTGATTGACACAAAGCGCAGTAAAATTAAAGTAGCGATATTAAAATATTCATAAACTTCCCTGGTTTTACCTCTTATTCTGAATGTCAAGTGCGCAAACTTTCATAAAGAAGTATCAAAATTATTATTCTGATTTAATTTGTGGGCAAAAGGGTGTGGGGGTGATTTTTCTAAATCTAATGTAGACAGTGATTCTCATCTTGTTTCGAAGGTAAAGTTTGTACACAGAGGGACATGATTTTCATCAGGGCCTGCGACATATTTGGAGATGCTGTGTGGAGGATCATTTTTTAAGGAAAGGAAGGATATGAAGTTCTAGGTTAGAAAAGGGTATAAGGGGTGGGTAATCTAGAGGTCAGTGTGTCCAGGAATGACGGACATATGAATCCATCCCGCGCATTGGGATGAACCTAATAAGCCCTGGACAGAGAAGATCGGTGCGATTTTTTTATTAATGACCCTGAAACCAAATCTATGGTGAAGGGAAATTATCTGTAACTTTAAAAAATATTTCTATGAGAAAAATTAATAATGCTGATTTATTAAAAATATCAATTTAAAAGTTCATTTATTATAAAAGTATTTTTATCTTTTTTCTGTCATGCGTAATTTTTTTGACGTTAGAAAAATAAATAATAAATCTTTCCAGTTTGCCCCAAATCTTTATACTCGATGCCATTAATAAAATCCTAAAAATAGCCAAAATGAATAATTTATATTTCGCGCCGCTATCGTAACAATCGGTTTAACTTTAAAAATATTTTCTTATTTTTATTATACGAACGATAAAAGTGAGTTTTCTTACAAATTCCCCAAACAAAACGAATGTGTTTTCTTAAAATCGAGTTCTCTCAATTTTTCTATGATTGGAGTAAAAAATAAGCTATTTTATTATTTATAAGTAGTAATGTTTATTTTAAGTACCGGAATAAATTTTACTATCCCGAGTTTATTATCATTATTAAGTCCCGGAATAAATTTTACTATCCCGAGTTTATTATCATTATCAAGCCCCGGAATAAATTTTACTATCCCGAGTTTATTATCATTATCAAGTCCCGGAATAAATTTTACTATCCCGAGTTTATTATCATTATCAAGTCCTGGAATAAATTTTACTATCCCGAGTTTATTATCATTATCAAGTCCCGGAATAAATTTTACTATCCCGAGTTTATTATCATTATCAAGCCCCGGAATAAATTTTACTATCCCGAGTTTATTATCATTATCAAGTCCCAGAATAAATTTTACTATCCCGAGTTTATTATCATTATCAAGACCCGGAATAAATTTTACAATCCCGAGTTTATTATCATTATCAAGACCCGGAATAAATTTTACTATCCCGAGTTTATTATCATTATCAAGTCCCGGAATAAATTTTACTATCCCGAGTTTATTATCATTATCAAGACCCGGAATAAATTTTACTATCCCGAGTTTATTATCATTATCAAGTCCCACAATAAATTTTACTATCCCGAGTTTATTATCATTATCAAGTCCCACAATAAATTTTACTATCCCGAGTTTATTATCATTATCAAGACCCGGAATAAATTTTACTATCCCGAGTTTATTATCATTATCAAGTCCCACAATAAATTTTACTATCCCGAGTTTATTATCATTATCAAGTCCCGGAATAAATTTTACTATCCCGAGTTTATTATCATTATCAAGACCTGGAATAAATTTTACTATCCCGAGTTTATTATCATTATCAAGACCCGGAATAAATTTTACTATCCCAGTATCTACAGTGCGACCCCACCGACTGCAAAGTTAAATGCGTCGATCTAATCTATAATCGATTCCCACACTATACTTTCTATTAGTATCTTTATATGAATGACACAGGCGTCCACAATGTACAGTACACTATCCACTACGAAGTTAATTAATTTACTAGGTAACACTTCCGTTCTATAAATATCCAGGTATAATTTATTTACCGTGTGACTGTCATACGTACGTGTGTTAGCCTGACCTATAGACCTTTAACGTCTAATGAAATGTCCAAATGACCTAGAAAACAGATATCAATTTACTGCACACTTTACATTGCGCATTATCATTTTTATTTAAGGTTGAGGGTAAGCTAAAAAGAATACAAAATCTGCTCTGTTTCCATAGATGGCGCTAATTTAATTATTTTAGGAAAAATCACATTTTTGCAAGATATGCTTTATCTTACCTCCAAATTCAACAATAACTTGTAATGTAAATTTCAATATTTGCATCAAAGGCGAGCAGTAGCCGATTTAACATTTATAAATAAAATTTTATACATTACCATCGACTGTACCGAACTTCTGTCCCTGATTAAGGCGATGCCATACGTAGTAATGCAAAATCATGTGTTTTTGGTTTGAAAATTTGGTCGCCTAGAAATGTTTCAGATGCTTTAATTAAATACTGCGAGTAGAATACATCTTGGCCTTTGAAATAAACGAGTATTTTTTAGATTACTCTTTTTATAAGCCCAGAAAAAAAATGTATAATGACTATGAAAACTGCTTTAAAGTTCAAAATCTCCTACTTACGAACCCATTTTTGGTTATAGTTTTATTGTATAATGTGGCAAATTAAGTTATTTATAAAATGATCGGAAAAAATTTAGTATTTATGCCTGAACATCCACAAAATAAAATAAAAGGCACTTTTTGGCCATGTTTTTTTCTTGCATAAATCAAAACAGGCGGATGGTGTTAAGCGGGAATTTAAACCTTATCGCCATCTACGTAAGGGTTGTTATTGATAGCGGCTCAATTTAAATATTACACGACGTAGTGCATCGCCTTAAACTTATTTAAAACTTTCTTCCTTCTAGAAGTCCCCGGTGTTGCCCGGGCTTTGCGCACAGTTTTTAGAAATCATATGCAGACATTGACTTCAAGTGTGCAAAATTTCATCGATCTCTGAATTAAACTAGATTTGTATAAAAATCAAATCGACGCGCGTCGCCACATAAATAACACCGCCCGCCACAGACACTCTTTATATAATGCTTTTTTTGTCGATGTAATTTCACTCGCCGCAAAGAGTACGAGGCCACTCCCAAATGTCAAGATCATTTCAGAATATGGTTAATGTGATTTGAGCTCTGTTTTATTGCTTCAATTAATTGGTTTATTGCTCAAAATTGTACACAACACGCATCACGCGATGAAGTCTAGCGGAACAATGGCAATTAGCACACATAATGCTACATAATACACACCAGTGTACATCTGACCGGCGCACAGTGGGCTGAAAATCACCTTTCATAGACACAGAGACTTGAATTTTCAAGAGTATTTTTTTTTGGCCAGAAATGGATTCTACAAATCCTCTCTGCCTACCCCTGCGGAGAAACGGCACGATGGTTAGTTAGTTAGGTTATATTATATTTGCGGCATATTCCAGAGTGGAAGATACTCTCAGATCCGCCCTGGTGTAAGACAACCATTCAGAATTGAAACGATGCTTGAAATAGCTTTTGCCGTGTTTGGTGAACAGATCTGAAGAGCCAAACACTCCCCCACCTTCCTCTTCCCCTCCCCACTACCTTCAGCCTCACAACACACCGCAACCGGGGATTATATAGTCTCACTGGCTCCAAACGGTTGTGAGCAGTGCAGTATTCACTTTTTTTTTAAAGGATGTAGGGGAAAAATAACCTTATTACGGGAACACATAAATACCTACGGTACACTTCTATCGGTTTGTCTGTTCGGTGGTTTCAATCGAGTCGCTCTTTAAATGCCGTCACGGAAGCGATGCAATTGTCCAAGGTTTTAGACACGCCAATATAAAATAACTATAAATGACCATACAGTTTACGAGTCATTATATTTAAAATAAATGTAATCATTATCTTTATACAAGATTTATGGCGTCCAAACCGAGGCAAGGACAAAATTAAACAATGAAAAATTGACGTGACGAAGGTATTATTAAAAATACTAATTTTGATTGTATGCCTGTAACTATTGTTCAATGAACTCTAGAACTCGGATTTGCTTTGAATCTAAGTTTTCATTCATTTTATTTGGAGAATTCAGACAAGCGATGAAGTACCTAGCTATAATATAATAATTTTAACATAAAATTATTTAAATTACCATTTTCGAAATTGGAACTGATTTGTCGAGAATTCAGAATTTTCGTTAATCAAAAATACAAATTTTAGTTGTGTTTGTAAATTTAGTTCAAAGAATGACTTGAAAGTTTCAAAATTGGAACTGATTTTGTGAATTCAGATAAGCAACCTATTATCAGAAGATTATTCTATTTTTATTCATTATAATAATTACCTATTTGAAATTTACGAATTTCTTTTGTTTAAATCTCTGACAGATTACCAATTAGATTTCGTGATTTTTCAAGTTTACTAACGGTGTCCATTAAAAATGTAACTTTCTGATACAAAAATTAACAACATTATTTGTTTTTAAAAAGCAAATTGAACAATATCCTTGATTTTTCAAGGTAATAAAGTTTACACATTTATGGAAATTGTTTTTTTCTAAAAATTATTTTGTTTACTGTGAATTTCAACTACTATAATTACTGTGTTCCCAACTGTCTGCAGCCAGTTGAGGTACAGCCAATATTGGGGAAACCCAATATTGGGGATGAAGCAGGGGAGAGAAGAAGAGCCAAAACGAAAACAGTTTGAGAAACCATGTTTTAGATTTATCACTGGTTCTCATTGCGTTGAAAATCAGTTAAAAGGTCCCGGTAAGTAGATTCATTATTAGGAATAATACGAATATTGATTCAAATAATAATTTGCAATGTGAAAAATACTGTATTTTATTCGTGTTTTTACTATGTGAGAATGATTTTTAAAAACGTTTGTTCTACAAATTTGTATAAATAATGCAAATCTCAGAAACCAGGCAAGCGTGGGAATTATGAATGAAAAATATGCGGTCAAAATACGCGAAGATTACAATATTTTTCACGAGAATACTGAAAATATTAATTGTATTTAATAATAATAAATGACTGAGCTTAGCGCAGTGCTGTTATAACTCGACCGTTTGGGATGTCAGTGATTTTGTTTGTTACGTTCCGATTCTTGTTCAAGATGGTGGCCGTGTTGGGTACTACCCGTTTATTCCGTCAGAGTTCGCAAGAGCGTGATTTTGAACAATTGTTTAATTTCTTAATGAAATTTAAAAATAAATGTTACATACAATAATATATGGTTAATAATTAAGTAGGTATTGCAAATCTTACGATTTCAGAGGAAATTTTTATTTTGATTTATTGATAAGAGAAAATAAGAAACTAACTTTTTTGACGTAAGGTCTACTAATTGTTCACTGTCTTAACTAAACCAACTAATTAACCATCACGTTGTTTCTCCGCAGGAGTAGGCAGTGAGGACGGACCGCCAAACAAGTCGGTCGTGAAACACTCTCCTTGATTCATTTTCATTCACACATACTATTCTATTATTCTGACTCTCGACATGGCCCGACTGAAGTATTTGGTTCACTTGATCGCGCCATGTCTTCCTCGGGCGTACCTGACTTCTTCCACTATTCACATTTGCGTCATATATTCATCTGACACTCCATTCTTTATTCATTAGCTCTAAGATGCAAACAGGCCCAAACCATCTAAGCATCCCGTTCTTTATCTTACTCAGTACGCTTACATCAACCTTGCGCGCTTTTCAATTAATTACTTAATTGTCACAATTGCATAAATGTCTATTTTCCTGGATGTGGGGAGTTTAGTGCAATGCCACGCATCCCATAGAAAGTACTTAGTATTGCCGATTTAATAAAAAAGCTCTTCAAATCCAATTTTTAACCCGATTACGAATAATTTGATTAGATTCTTAATTAATTAACAACATTCAATATGAGTAATTTTCTCCGTGTACTGACACAGATGCATTTCTTGCATACAAACTTGTAATCCGACTTCATAAAAGAGAATTTCAATTAAATTGAAAAACAGAACACACCATAAAAGTTTTCAAACAACTACCGTAAAAACTTTTCGAATATTAAAATTTTAGTTAAAAACAGTAAGTAGGTGCAAACAAGACAAATGGCTGTTTCTATGTGATGCTTTTCAAAGACATAATACAATATCTTCATAATTTGTAAGGATTTTAATTTTGTAATTTTTTTTAACTTTGTATCCTAGTTAAGTATATTATTTTTTCGCAAATGTACACTCCTCTTCCATCCACAAGCAAATGCTTTTAATGGAAGTGTAGTATAAATCAAAACACTGTGACTTGTAAACATTGTATATTTATTGTAAAAAAAAACACAAAGAATAAGAATATAATACACGCAATTCTAAGGACGGGTTGTTTCGGAGAATTTGAACAATTCTTCAAATTTCAAAGTTAATTTTCAAGCTCTGTTATTATTTCAGTGCTGTCAAGCAACTAGTATAAAATTATATAATAACAGAACTTGAATAGGACTTTCGGAAAATCGGAAAATAAACGATGAAATTTTATGAATTGTTACAATTCTCCGAAACAACCCGTCCTTAAAATGCGTTGTTCGCATTTATTATAATTGCGCGACGTACAATAATCCCAAGCAGGGATTAAAATCTAAAAGTAATAGGAGAGAAATTAAAACCACCAGTTCAAACATAAATATAAATAAAATATATGAATATCTGCGAAGTCAGTTATTAATAAAATAATAGCGGGATCGTTTTAAATTCATTCCCAACGACTAGAAAGGGCGTAGGCAATTTACTCACGTGAATAGAGCAGCAAGTAAAACTAGTTTTCACGTAACACACGTACAAGTATGATATAGTACTTAGTGCCATGTTGCAGCCAAACGCTGATGTCTTCTCACGAGAAAGTCCGTTAGTCGAAAGTGATAATTGCACCTGGGGCTATCATCTCTAACTCTTGGCGGTTTCTCCTTCAGGGTCACCGGATAAAACAAAACAGAACACAACATAATAGGTTAGGTTAGGTTATTTTTAATTCATTTTTCGTCGTAGTTCTGTTTCGTCACAGTTCGGAAAAGATAGTTTAAGTACGTTTCCATTGTAAAACAGAACATTAAAGAAAAGTGAAAATAACAAACTAACCTAACCGAACATAACCAAATCTAACCCTAACCAATCTAATCCAAACCAAACAAAACCTAACCAAACTTGACCTCAACATTAAAATTCCTCAAAATCATATCCTGATTTGTCACTAAACTGTTTTGTCACTGACTTCTTTTTCGCTGTTCTACTTTGTCACTATTCTTTTTTGTCACTGTTCTGCTTTTTCGCTGGTCTGCTTTGTCGATGTTCTGCTTTATCCGGTTACCGACTAATTTATGGAACGGCAACTGGGATAGAGTGAACATACATTTATGTTAAAAACAAAGGGAGACATGGCATTTAAGCGTGCCGACTGTCGCCGAGACACACTGCACGGACTATCAGAGAGGCGGAGCCAATGAAAGTTACGCTTATTGTGCGTAGTTAGAAACAATAATTGAGTGGATGATGTTGGTGACACGCATTGTGTACACTGTTCACACTAATATAATTCATGCCCCATTTCCATTGATTCTGTTATCTATTATAGACACTCATCATTATGTTCATGAAGCATTATTATAAACGCGAAACAATCCTCCAAGGTTACAGAGACAAATAAAGACACGGCGCAAATCAATTTGAGATAATTGCTCAGTACGAATCGGATAGAAGAGCTATTGAGTTATTGATCAGTATCATTGGTACCTAATCAAGGCGTATGCTGTTCGGAATATAATAAATTATACAGAGTGTATCAGCGATTCCTGCGCATCTATGGACTAAAACGAACATGCCAATTTACTGTCCGATGATATTTTTTTCAAATAAAAACGTTTTTTTGTACCACACACCGCCGCTGACCATGAGCACATTGCCATGTGATACGCGCTTTCGCTCTCTATCTCTCTCGTCTAAACGGTGCTGCTGGAACGAGATGGAACGCGTATCACGTGATGTGCTAGGTTGTACCCAGTGGCGACGTGTGGTAGAAAATTTAATGCCACAGTTGGTCTTCTGGAATTCTTAATACCTACCTACACAATTCAAAATTCCAATGGACACTACTTATCGAAAAATACTTACTTAAAAAAAATACATACATTTTCGTATTCGTAATCTTCTGCTGTTCTGTATCTTCATATGGCCCGACACAAGTTCAGTGCAGAAAAATTGGCGTTTGAAAAATATTTTTTACATTTTCATACAAAAAAGAGAGCAACAATATTAATAGTTAAATTATTTTCTCTCATTTAAAATTTAGGCGTATTAGATCTGACAAAGAATTTATATTTAAAAATGCAAAAATCAGTCATTTTAAATACATGTAGGATTACGAAAGATTTTTTAAATATTTATATCGAGGGATCAGTAGAATTTATAGGTCCAATTAGAAGTTCTACCGAGCCGAACCCTCTGATATGAAAATATCTGGAGTTGGTGAATTATTTTCCCATTTGATCTCTGGTGATTTGACGGGTTGTTCTCGTATTGTTTTGTATTTATTATGCTTATATAATGCACTTGCATAGTGTGGATTGACTAGATGATCATTTGTGAAAAAGTGTGTGGAAGGGTTTAGTTTTTCCTATGGGGAAGATTTAACCCGGACATAAAGTCGAAAATAAAAATGATACATTACCTACCTCACTAGGTGTAACCTGTTCTAAGGTAGATGACAGAAATGTACAGTAAAAAAAATTGAATTGTCACGTTATTGAAAGATTTAAGAGGATAATTACGTAATAAAAATAAAATAAAATAATACAAAGTGAAAATCTAGGGCAGTACTATAAGCAAAAAGAATAACAAGTTCTAATTTCAAATTTCAAATACTTTCAAATGAGTTCTAATTTCAAATAGTTTCAAATTACTTGAGATCTTTTCTCATCAGTCATTCAGTGACGTTTTTGTCAAAGAAACACATATTAGTTATTGCTATGGTCTGTAGTGGTATGAACAAGAGTCCCAACTGCTCCCAAACGACTGAAGCCAGTGAGACTATGGCATCCCAAATTGGGGTATGTTGTGAAGGTGAATGTAGTTTGGGAGGGAAAGTAGATGGGGAAGAGGAAGGTGGGGAAGTATCTGGCAATTCAGATCTGGTCACCAAGCAACGTTTCAATACTGAATGTTGGTCTTACACCATGGCGATACTGAGAGTATCTTCCACTCTGAAACGCGCCGCAAGTATATCATTTATTATTTTAAATTATTAAATTGTGATAAACACAAATTCTTCAAACAAAATTTTCTTGCGCACGCCGCGATTTGAACAGGCGACCTTAGAATTGCTAGTCGAGAGCCGACTCTATGATCACGGAGGCCATTGCTGTATACGTGTCGTGTCTTTTTGATGGTGACCGGATAAATCATCAAAATGATAATTCATCACATCAATCCAAACATGGAAAGTGATGAAACAAAAACTTTATTAACTGGGTTTAGTAGGTTAGGTTATGTTAGGTTACGTTTAAAAAAAAAAATTTCATCGTTTTTAATGACTTTATATCACTTTTTAATGGTGTGTTGAATAGCCACTGTGTTGAGTTATCATGGAACCCTTTTTGACTAAATACACATCAATGTTTTTGTAACAAAAATCTCCCTTGTGTTTTTAAACTAGTGTCTTTACTATGGGTGATACATTTTATGGTTTTGATACATGTATTATTTTTTATTAATATTTGATTAACTTGACCCGACTCGAGTATCTGATTCATTTGATCGTGCCATGTCTTCCTCGGGCGTCCCCGACTTCTGCTACCATTCGCATTCCCATCATACACAGTCCTTTCTTCGCTAATTCGCTATGCATGCCCAAACCATCTCAGCGTCCCTTTCTTAATCTTACTCATTACTTTTACATCAGCCTTGGACTCTTTGCGGATCTCTACATTTCTCACACGATCATGCATTGTTTTACCGCACATATGCCTCAATAATCTTATATAATATAATATATAATATATAATCTTGTATATATATATACTTAAAATTAATAAATTGTGAAATAACACAAATTCATTAAAAAAAATTACTTGCTCGAATAGTAACGCCCCCAAAAGTATAAGACCCATTTCTTAACAAATGAAATAATTTTCCTATTTTATTTATAAAGTTCTAATCAAAGTGATCAAAGTGAACACAACACTGTCACTTTGTTTATTATAACGCCGGCTATTTATTCTCACCTTGGCGAGTATATTCAACAAATATTTTCAATAAAACCGATAAAATCCTTACCATCCTGTCTCGCTCATCCTCAACAGATGAGATGAGGATTCCGAACTGCTTGAGAGACTTGGAGATAACCAGTTCATCTTCAGTGAGGGACTGTCCAATGCACTCAAAGTCGAACTGTGCCAGGGACTCTGAGAGAGTGCGCTGGGCCACTGATAGACCTGCAAAAATAAAGAAAGAAAAATTAATAACGATATGACTCAATAGTCCTTTTTTATTATTCTTCATTATAAGCACCCGCTAAACAGCCAAAGCAGTTTGTCAGCAGGTCATTTTCACGATATTAATTATAACAATTACAACACAATATAGAAAATAGATATAGAAGAATAACATTTCACGTGACTACAATACAAAAGCATAAAATACAAAGACAGATAGACATAACACAGTTAACTTACTTATAGACATACACATACCCAAAGGCACACAACATGCTTAGACACAGTCAACTTACTCATAGGCATACACATACCCAAAGGCACACAACATGCTTAAACACAGTCAACTTACTCATAGGCATACACATACCCAAAGGCACACAACATGCTTAAACACAGTCAACTTACTCAAAGGCATACACATACCAAAAGGCACACAACATGCTTAGACACAGTCAACATACTCATAGGTATACACATACCCAAAGGCACACAACATGCTTAGACACAGTCAACTTACTCATAGGTATACACATACCCAAAGGCACACAACATGCTTAGACACAGTCAACTTACTCATAGGCATACACATACCCAAAGGCACACAACATGCTTAGACACAGTCAACTTACTCATAGGCATACACATACCCAGAGGCACATAACATGCTTAAACACACTTAACTTACTCATAGGCATACACATACCCAAAGGCACACAACATGCTTAAACACACTCAACTTACTCATAGGCATACACATACCCAGAGGCACATAACATGCTTAAACACACTTAACTTACTCATAGACATACACATACCCAAAGGCACACAACATGCTTAAACACACTCAACTTACTCATACCCAAAGGCACACAACATACTTAAACACACATTGCATATATATACAATTACATGAACATTTATATAATTAAATGGATAGTAATATAATTATAAAAAATCTTGATCTATTAACCATTTTTTCAGATTTTTTTAGTACAGTGATACAGTTTGATTCGCTTTTTACATCCATCCAATGGAACTTAAATATAGAAGGAACAAGATAAGTGAATGTCCGTTGGCCGTATTTATCAGTAATTTTTGGAATGGACTCACCATCATTTTGACTAAATCTTGTGTTGTTCGTCAACTAATTTTTCTTTAAACATGGAATCCGACAATAGGTTTTGACATAAAATTTTAAACCATAATATCCCTCGAAAAGGTAATATATTAAGTGATATTATGCCCATCATATTGAAACAACCTGCAGAGAATATAACAAACACGAACAGACACAAACATGAGACAATCGTTAATATTATGTAGGCTGTAGAATGCCAAATGGCAGGACACCAAAAGTTAAATTATTAAGTTGGTTTCCAGGAGCAGACTGCGAAAGAGAAATGGAACAGGACGGGAAGGCACTTGAAGTGAAATGACACTAAACTGCTATATAAATGCCATGTTATTATAAACTTCCGATTTAGTTGTCCGGGTTAAATCTTCCCCAAAGGAAAAACTTAACCTTTCCACTCACTTTTCCACAAATGATCATCTAGTCAATCAACATTATGTAAGTGCATTATATAAGCAAAATAAATACAAAACAATACAAGAACAACAACACGTCAACTCACCAGAGATCAAATGGGAAAAAAATTCACCGTCTCCAGATATTTTCATATCAGAGGGTTCGGCTCGGTAGTACTTCTAACAGGGCCTATAAATCCTACTGATCCCTCAACATAAATATTTAAAAAATCTTTCGTTATCCTACATGTATTCAAAATGACCGACTTTTGCATCTAAATTATTTATTATTATTATAAGGACTGAGAACTAGAGGCGATTGGCGAGGGACTACAGCCAACGGAATCCATTTGTGGAGGAGGTCAAATTTAATGTCACCCTGAGTTAGTCGTGATCCGTGATGATGATAAATAAAAACATTACATTTGCACTCCAGAAAAATTATTATTTCACATTTTAAAGATATTTATTCACAAAAACTTAAAAGTTCTAAAATTATTATTTCACATTTTAAAGATATTTATTCACTAAAACTTAAATATTCAAAAATTATTATTTCACATGTTAAAGATATTTATTCACTAAAACTTAAATATTCATGAATGTTGGCTAAAATTGAAAAATTATATTAATACTATAAGAGTCCACATATCTATGTATTTTTTTTAAATCTTAAAATCAATTGTGCGTTTTTCATACCTATCTTTTTATTATTTACAATATTTTATTAATTACTATTTTATTAATATGATTTTTTAATAATTGAGCTAGAAATCCCTCACCAAACACAAGAGCCTTGTCTCTTTATGGGGAGGAAAGGCTATTTTTTGTTTTACATTATAATACTGTATGACATGTAAACATTGTATATTTATTGTAAAAACACAAACATTAAATAATAAAAAAATAAATAAAAACGACTGTCTCCGTGTCGATCTATTCATTTGTATGCGGGATGCGAACATAACCAAAAAAAAATTGGCGCAGCCGGTATTATACCAGGACAAGCTAGAACAAGGATAAAAACAATAAATACAATTTTATTTATTTATTTTATTTTTATTTATTTTTTTATTAATACCCCAAACTAGGCAAATGCCCGTATTATGGTGGTAATAAATAAGAAAATATAAAAAAAGAAATCATAAGAAAATATAAAAAACATATAAAATAAACTATAAACACAAAATACAATGTTGTTCAGATATCGTTATACAAATGGTAAAACAAAAACTAAAATAATAAATATATATAATATAAGAACCGGATCGGAAGGAAATCATGGGAATTCCTTCTTAAGTATATCATCACGGCCTCCGTGGTAAAATTTTATTTGATTTATTTGTAATTTAATAATTTAAAATAATATAAGGTATATTTGCGGCACGTTCCAGAGTGGAAAATACTCTCAGTATCGCCCTGGTGTAAGAATTGAAACGTTGCTTAAAATGGCTTTAGCCGTGTTTGGTGAACAGATCTGAATAGCCAGGCACTTCCCACCTTCCTCTTCTACACCTCCTTCCCCTCCCGACTATCTTCATCCTTACAACATATCCCAATTGGGGATGCCATAGTCTCACTAACAAGGCGATCGGAGCAGCGTAAAACTAGAGATTTACGACAAACATAGTAATACCATAAAAAAAAATACGCATACTAGATTGTTTTTGTTTAAATTTTCGTCTAAACTTAAAACGCACCTTTTCAGACAGTCGTATCCATAATTTCAGAAACCTCCACTTTCACAGTCGACGGCAATTTAAATTAACAAAATGTAAAAAAAAAAATAGTAATAAAAAAAAAAAACAATAATTATAAATAAAAATGATAACAACTTACAATTTGTAGGCTTTTTAAGACAGTTAAAAAAAAGTTAAGTTAAAATAAAAACTATAGCAGACTTAAGGTCATGCGATGACCAGTGTTTTTTTATATAGTGTCCTCTGCGTGCAGTTTTATCTTTTATAAGCATAAACTTTTTAATATAAGTGTGTTTGTCGGAAGTGACTTGCCAGGTAAGTATGTTTTGGTATCTTTTCAAATAAAAAATGTAGATCCTAGGAAATACATTGTACAGCGCCCTTGAGGTGATTTTTCACAAAAACGGCGCTCTACAAATTATCCAATTATTATTATTATTATTATTTGGTCCAAAAAAAATCTCTCAGGGTATATGTCATCTTTGGGGATGCTGTGCGGAGTCTTATTATGGAAAGGAAGGATACAATATTGCTTGTAATTTGTGTTTTTTTCTTCTCGTGAACGTTGAAAAAATCATGTGGCACTAGTTTAATACCCGACCCCTTATTACCAAGAGCAGACAATCGGAGACTTGTGTGACAGACTCGCCCACACATTCCACAACAGATAACAATGCAGCCGACGCGCAACGTTGCAGTTATTAGAGACGATATTGCCATTATTATTACAACACACTACACTGACCGCGTCCAGTGCGTCACTTGGAACAACAAGGATCTATCTGACATTTGTAAACTGAGATCTTAATGATCGAAGTTTGAATCTTAATAATAGTAATTTATGAAAAATTGAATATGAAGAATGTATTGTAATTGAATATGAAGAATGTATTGTAATTGAATATGAAGAATGTATTGTAATTGAATATAAATAATCTATTTATATTGTTAGAAAGGATTGCATTTCATTGTCCTAAACGCAATACCAGATCAAATACCTTATTTTATATACAATATATATGTGGATCTCACCTGGGACCGTTACTGTTTACAATTTTCATCAACGACATTATAAAATGCTTTAATTATGCAAATGTTCTACTTTTCGCTGATGATATGAAAATATTCCTGCCTATTAATTCTATAATTGACTGCTTTAAACTACAAGAAGATCTGTATAGGCTTAATGATTATTGTATCCGCAATCGTCTCAACATGAACACTTCTAAATGTTATGTAATTACCTTCACTAGAAATAAAATTAAGTTTGACCATAATTATCATATAGCTGGCCAACTACTCAAAAAAGTTACACAAATTCGTGATCTAGGTGTTATACTTGACAGTAAACTTACATTTGAGGCTCATATTGATATGATTGTTAAGAAAGCCCTTAGAATGCTAGGATTCTTATTCCGTATTGGAAAAGAATTTAATAATATCATAACACTTAAAATATTGTATTTTTCTTATGTTCGCAGTCATCTTGAATTCGCTTCTCCCATATGGAATCCTCAATATAATATTTACATAAATCGCATTGAAGCCATCCAAAGAAAATTTGTTCATCATTTAAATTTCAAACTAAATTCAAACCTTGACGTAAACAGCTCGATGGACCTTTATGGACTTAAGCCATTAAAAACTAGAAGAGACTCCGCAGATATAATATATCTCCATAAAATTATCAATGGCTTTATTGATTGTTCTCCCCTTCTGTCTGAAATTAATTTTAGAGTTCCGAGCGTTAGAACTAGAGAAAAATCACTTTTTCATCTCCATAAATGTTCTACTAATATAAGACAAAATGCGTTTATATTCAGAGCCTGTAGTATATTTAATAAGAATTTTAATGATATGGACATATTCTCAAGTAATTTAGGAACCTTTAAAAGATATGTAATAACTAACATTAAATAATTTTAAATATTCTACTTGAAGTTATCATGTTATTGCTTTGAATCCTTTCCAGTTACTTACCTTCCAATTTATACTCATGTGTTCAATTTAGTTGTAGGTATACATTTATTATATTGTTATTATTGCTATTGTGTAGTGCTTTTATTGATTGCTGCTGTGTTGAAATTTTACAATAAATTTTGTTTTGGATTTTAGTTGGTTATTAGTATATCAGTTAAATTTAAATTTTTGTAATTTAGCTGGTTATTAGTATATTATTTGTGTTCCTAGATCTTTTATTATTTTTTATTTATTATTTACAATTTTGTATTTTTTGTAAATTTCTCAGGCCACGGGTACAGAACCCTTAGTTTCTTGTTTTAATATTTTTTATTATTATTATAATTTTAAGTGAAAATCTGTTATTGGATTTTATCTTTATTATTTAGTTTATTCTTATATATGTAAATAATCTGTTGATTTTCCCAAATAAATAAAATAAAATAAAAACAACATTTCAAATCGAAATACGCACAAAACTCCTTGCTCGGGCGTATCTGCAAATCTTATAATGCCAGCGATATTGACATTTTCCACTGTACCCTTAAATCGTTTAAAATCAAATTAACCTTACTATTAGGAGACCACAATATATAAAAATTGGTACATAAATTAAATTATATTATAATTTTATCAACTAATTATCAATTATTATTAATATTTATAACTATTTTTATTACTATAAATACATTTAGAAACCATGATTTTAATATTTGTAATGCAATTAAATTTGTATAATTTAATAACTTTTAATTTAATTTAATTTGTATAGTTTCATTACTTACTTATTATTTAATTGTATAATCTAATTGTATAATCTAATTAACTTATATTTTAATCTAAATTGCATAACTTTATAACTTATAATTAACTTATTTTATAAATCCAATCTGTAAATATCACCCGCCATAACACAGGGACATCCCTAGCATGGCGGATGAATTATCAAAAATATGTATAAATGTTCAAAAAGTTCTTATAATAAATAAATAAATAAATAAATGTACCTAAGTTAAAAATATTACTTCTGTATTGTTTAGTATTCTATTTTTAATCATTTTTCACACACACTATGTACTTTATAACTTTTAATTAATTTCTAGCTTTTATAAATATTATAAATGGAACTTAACTGGTTTAAATCATGTTCTATATTTTATGTTCGATTATTTGTTTTTGTTAAACTGTATATTTCCTAAATAAACTAAAATAAAATAAAAATATATTGTAATTGAATATGAAGAATGTGTTGTAGTTTATGAAGTAACCACAACGCAACCTACAGACAACAAACATAAATGCGTTTTGCATAATTTATTTTATATTTTGTGGGAAACAACAAATTTTAATATGAGGAAATCATGATCAACACAAATATAACAACCTACAGTCCGCCTCGGAACAGGAATACCTAGTGAGGAGGACTGAGAAGAAACTACATCACTGTATATTTTTATTTTATTAAATATTGTATCTTTTTTACTTTATTTTTCCGATAAATAAAAAAAATATTATTATAAAAAAAAAATTGAATATGAAGAATGTGTTGTAATTGAATATAAAAAAATGAATTGTAATTGAATACGAAGAATACATTGTAATTGAATATAAAAATGTATTGTAATTGAATATGAAGAATGGATTGTAATTGAATATAAAGAATGTATTGTAATTGATTTTTTTTTTATTTATTTTCTTATTTTAGAAACAAACAGCACATTGATAACGGTGAGTGGTAAACAGATTACAAGGATTAAGAAATTACAGAAAGGGGCGCTCAGATGGTTTGGGAATTTAGAGCGAATGAACGAAGAAATGAGTGTACGGAGAGTATATGACACGAATGTGAATGGTAGAAGAATTAGGGGACGCCCGAGGAAGACATGCAAGGAGAAAAATGAGTAATGCTGATTTATTGGACGTCATGCTGATTTATTGAAAATCTCTTTAAATTATTAGTCATAACGGGATAGCAGGCCGCTTCATAATTAAGTAAATTCGTAATAATATCGGAACACGATTTTATCAACCAGCCTTTGTCTTAATAATATAACAAGATGAAATGCAAAAATGTAAGTACTTTTATTAACACGTGTTCGGTCATCGTGACCAAACATTGTTGAAAAAATTATTAAGGCGATGCACTACGTCGTGTAATATTTGAAATTGAGCCGCTATCAATAACAACCCTTACGTAGATGGCGATAAGGTTCAAATTCCCGCTTAACACCATCCGCCTGTTTTGATTTATGCAAGAAAAAAACATGGCCAAAAAGTGCCTTTTATTTTATTTTGTGGATGTTCAGGCATAAATATTTAAATTTTTTCCGATCATTTTATAAATAACTTAATTTGCCACATTATACAATAAAATCATAACCGAAAATGGGTTCGTAAGTAGGAAATTTTGAACTTTCAACAGTTTTCATAGGCTTATACATTATTTTTTTCTGGGCTTATAAAAGACTTATCTAAAAAATACTCAAAGACCAAGATGTATTCTACTCGCAGTATTTAATTAAAGCATCTGAAACATTTCTAGGCGACCAAATTTTCAAACCAAAAACACATGATTTTGCATTACTATGTATGGCATCGCCTTAAATAGAACTATGTTGCTCTCGAGTTGCAAATGGTACTTTGGTGTTCTAAAAATAAACGTATAGTATTTTAAATAGAACTTTCTTGCATAATTGTCTGCGAACTTACACAGAAGTTGAACATTTTTAGATAGGGTTTGAAAGAGAAAAACAGTGTTAAAAATGAAATACTATACATTTATTTTTAAATAGAACAATGTTGTTCTTGAGTTGCAAGTGGAACCTATTCCAAAAAATAAATACATAAATAGAATAACACTTATTTTAAAGAGGGCATGAAAGAGAAAAAATCTAAGTAGCATTAGTGCAAAGTATTCAATTTTCATCAAAACGTCAGATAGAACCTTGTTGTCCCAAGGGAACGAAAGATCAACACAATGTTAGTAGGAATTCCCTCGATGTTGCGGTCAAATGCATAAAAAAAGTCACCGAAATGCGTCCAGTTTTGTTCAGACTTTCCACAATAGATAACGATGTATTCGACGTTGCAGTTATGCACATATTGCGATAAAAGAAGACAATTTGCTGACTTAATATGTCTACACAAAATTATTCATGACAAGCTTGAAACAACTCATTGTCTGAGCAATATTCTTATTAAAGTTCCTAATAGACGTAATCTAAGGACTCAGAATATATTCCTTCTAGAATTATTTAAGAACAATATTGCATACTTCAATCCATTGTCTCGAATGTGTCGTCTGTACAATTCTATTGAATGTAACTACACAGATGTATATATGCAAATAGTCTCGCTTATTTTAAAGAATATTAGCAATGAATTGTGATTTTTTTTTGTTTACTCTATTTGTTTT
Organism: Hesperophylax consimilis; assembly: GCF_061612785.1. NCBI lineage: Eukaryota > Metazoa > Arthropoda > Insecta > Trichoptera > Limnephilidae > Hesperophylax > Hesperophylax consimilis. Next base: position 8,222,444 of record NC_142856.1, on the reverse strand, counting down.
CTGTTTTTTTTTGGTTTTGTTTTTTGGATCATATATTGATTTGTTTTTGATATCTCTTTTTTGCCTTTGTTCACGTTTTGCTGTTTATATTTTTTGTTAATACATAGTGTATAATGATACTTAAACTGTGCATGATGTGAACATTTTAAATGGACTGTTGACATCTACGCTTTTTGCAGCGCTTATCTAAAGACGTTTTCATGTTAATAGTCTGTAAATGTTCCTAAACAATAAATAAATAAATTTTGTATGAGTGACATTGAAGCCAAATCTAGGAAATCTAGGGTGAGAGGAAATTGCATGGCAGCCATCTTGTATGACAATTATTTTAAACGATTTATATGCGAAGAGGTGTAAAATATTTTTAATTAAATTCTTATATTGCTATTGCATATAACGGCTAATGATTTTTTGGGTATTTGATGAGACTGGGAATGGAACGTGACATGATAAAAATTAAGTAGACTTTGGCAATTTGCATATATCTTCCCCACACGGCATCAAATTGTACTCGAATAGCTCCGGCAAAGGCATTTTAGGTTCATGTATTACCATTGATATGACCGTGTCCATCGACTAACAATAAATTGAAGCAAGAAATTCCCCCGATGCTGCGGGCAAATACACAAAAAAGTCGCCGAGAAGCGTTCAGACACGCCCACGCATTCCACAACAGATAACAGTGCAACAGACAATCCGTTGAAGTTATTAGAGACTATATTACCATTATGATTACAACAGACTACACTGACCGCATACAACCACCAACTACCGCTGGCAGGAATTCCCTCGATGCTGCGGGCAAATACACAAAAAATCAACTGGTCATTATTGGACAAAACCAATAATTGTAACTAAGTTAGGTTACAGAATGTGTGTCCAGGGTTATGAATATAAATTACTAATGACAATGACAAAACCAGTGGTACACTTCTTTTGAATTAAAACTGATATAAAAATAATTTTGCGGTAATTTAATTATACAATTGACGGCCTCCGTGATCGAGGGGTAAGGCTCTCAACTAGCAAGCTGGAGGTCGCGGGTTCAAATCCCGGAATGCACAGCTAAATTTTAAGTGATTAATTTGTATTATTTCACAATTTATGAAATATTTGAAGATGGATCAGAGTGGAAGATAATTTCAGTATCGCGCTGGTGTAAGATCACCAATCGGAATTGAAACGTTGCTTGAAATGGCTTTGGCCGTGTTTCAGTTTCAGTTACTTCCCCATCTCCTCCCCCTCCCCAACTACCTTCAGCCTCACACCATACCCCGATTGAGAATGCCATAGTCTCACTGGAAGTAGTTGGGCCTCTAGTGCGGTATTCACATTTATATTACGTTCCCAGTTTAAGCAACATTTAGAAATAACACCAAACATAGATCTAATGAATGGATACTTTTGCTTTTAATAATAATAATATATGGAAGAATTGGGTAGCGCCGTTTTTGTGCAAAATCACCTCAAGGCCGCTGTACAAATATATAATAGGTTATACATAGGTTAAGGTGCTCCCATAACCGCTGTACCCACATGATGCACAGATGTGACCTTAAAAAGTCGGCGATGTGTGAATGTGGTGCGGTGCAGACCACCGAACATGTGGTCAACGAATGCCGCTCCATTCATTCCCCGGCGGGATTGGTGAGGTTCACATGGCGACACTCTGGCCATAGAATGGTTCGCAGACCTAGATGTCCCCCTCTGACCCCCACACCATACGAAAGAAGAAGAATATATGTCTACAATGGTCTATCTCATTACTAACAGACAGTCAAACTTTTATCAACATATGACAGATTGCATCCACCGGTTCGTCGATCACTAACACAAAACTATATATACAATACATTTGATGATAAACAATGGTTTGTACATTAACTTCACACAGGAGGCCCTAAGGAAAATAATTTCCCTCGAGGCCTACGCCAACTTTGAGAATGCTGTGTGGAGGGTATTTTTTGAGGAAGGAGTGAACAAGGTTCTTGAAGACACCCATGTTATAGGAGGGAGAAACGCAGACACTGGCACGCAAGACGTGGAAATGACCCGCTGTTAAGGCGATGCACTACGTCGTGTAATATTTTAAATTGAGCCGCTATCAATAACAACCCTTACGTAGATGGCGATAAGGTTTAAATTCCAGCTTAACACCATACGCCTGTTTTGATCTATGCAAGAAAAAAACATGGCCAAAAAGTGCCTTTTATTTTATTTTGTGGATGTTCAGGCATAAATATTTAAATTTTTTTCGATCATTTTATAAATAACTTAATTTTCCATATTATACAATAAAACCATAACCGAAAATGGGTTCGTAAGTGGGAGATTTTGAACTTTAAAGCAGTTTTTATAGGCCTTTACATTTTTTTTTTCTGGGCTTATAAAAAGACTTATCTAAAAAATGCTCGATTATTTCAAAGGCCAAGATGTATTCTACTCGCAGTATTTAATTGAAGCATCTGAAACATTTCTAGGCGACCAAATTTTCAAACCAAAAACACATGATTTTGCATTACTACGTATGGCATCGCCTTAAGTGACAAATGTCAACCGTGGCACAAATTGGTTGATTGTAGACAATTATAAATAATATACTTGCAGATTATTTTCAGTCTTTAATAAAAATATGGGAAAATAATACTGGTGAGATTACGATGTCAGGCCAAAGAAATTTGTGATTAATTACTCTGGTTCCGTTCATCGCCAGTGTAAAGACTCTTAAATTAATAATTTAAATTTGAGTCAGCAGAAACATATTACCTGCAGAATTACGAATCTACGGTCATGTTAATATTTAAAATTAATTATGACACAGTGCAGTTATTGCCCCCCGCAGAGATCATCTCTAATAAAGTGGTGTAATTAACAATATATTCCCATGAATAGTAAATAAATGTTAGGCAATTTCACGAGGATGCCGGTTATAATGCATAATAAATGACTTCATATGGCGAGAATTATTAAATGGCTTATTCCGAAAATTTGACGGCAAGTATGAGAATCAACATATGACAGCCCGGACCCCGAGCGAAAAGGCCCCTGGAGCAGCATAAATAAAATTTTAATTATAAGTAAGGGCATCACTGTAGTTCTGTTATATTAGCACTATACTTTATAACTAGAGGCGCTTACTTGTAATACCGCCTTTTCGGTAATGCCTTCCATAGCTTACACCAATACATCTCGACTTTGGAGTCGGAAAGTTGCTAAATTAATAACACAATACAAAGAATCTTGTCATCATCTGAGACGCGATTCCGATTGTACTTAAAAGAAAAGAAATTGTCATTAACCTTAAAATTAACGTCTTTTTAGCTGAATCCAAGAGAACTGGAATCGCAGTCGACGAAAACATCGTTGATTTCAAGGTTATGAACAATTATTCTGTCATCCGAGAGAATTGAAATTGCAGTTAAGGTAAAAGTCATTAATTGTTTGAAGGTTAAGGATAATTCCTTATTCTTAAGTAGAACTCGAATCTCTCCCCTAGACGTATGAACGGATGCTAATGCAAGCGAAGACTATAGTTTAGTTAAAGGCAAACACTAGGCAGAAATATTCTAGGAAAAGGAGGAGCCAAGGGAAAAAAATCACCAATTACAATTCTTGATTCCCAAAAGCATTCTTAATAACTCTGGTAAAGCATGGACCTTCTTAGGTTCATGTAGCAGTACACGAAGAGCAAAGCGCATTCTTTATTTTGGAAAGTTCTACTGGGCTTACACCGGACCTGGTGGTATACAGAATACCCATCAACTGAAGAGTCCAGAATCGCAACACCGGGAAAGTACCACCGGCCATTCCACAGTCGAGCGATATTTTAACATTCAACCCCTAATGCAATGGAATTATACAAAATAGACCATTCAACTCGGCTACTACCGCAGCGGGTACAGTACAAAGTATATTTAACTATTGGACCCTGCAATGCTTCGCTATTGCTAATGTCTTTCTTGGGCGTCTCTGACTTCTTCCATCGTTTACTACTGCATACCACAATGTTGCTGTTAAAAAAACTACATAACATCGAATTTAATTCGACTCCGTATCTCGTTAAGGTGCAGAGATATTGCGTTAAGTATTTCCAGGGCGTCCCCGACTTCTTATAACAAACATAAGCAGGCTGAAGATTTAACACAATGAGATTCGTCTAAAGATTGCTTCAAAGATTCAATAAATGTTTTTGAAACACGCGATTGCAGCAGTAATATGTAATATAGCGTGCAACGGTTAGTGGGGGGATACGAGATCGAGCAGATTCCTACAAACAAACAAAATCGATTAAAAATAGAATATTTCAACAGTTCATTGTTTTAATTGACCGATTCAATTTATTGATTGGCTAATGATTCGATTGACAAGCGAATCACTGACGACGGAATGCGAGATATAAGTGTATCTCACTTCCACATACCTGAGCCATTCAAAGTCGGCCAGCCTTACTTTCATTCTAAAGTTCATTGACAGCATAAAAACAACCGGCAATTATTAGAGGTGCAACATTTTAATTTAAGTGTTAATTCAACTAATCGATTCACTGCGAATAAATCGATTGACAAGGAAAACAAAGATTTCGGATAGAGAAACATGAGTATTTCTCTCTTTCCCCAAACGATATGAACCATTCGAAGCCCGCGAGCCTTACTTTCATTCTAAAGTTCATTGGCAGCATAAAAACAACCGGCAATTACAAAAGGTGTCCGGTTTTCGAATTCCGCCGCTACCACGTGCGTGAGACTTCCCCGGGAATGTGTGACGTCATCGGACGCATCGTGACGTCACTAAGCACGTTTTACATGATCAGGCGGTTGCGAGGAGCGGGGAAAGGAAAGTTTAACTAAGTTTTAGTGTTTGACGATCAATAAATTATTGACGTGTTTGGTTTACTTTTAGATGACATTTTAATTATTGTCCAGTGGATTTCAACGCACGGCAAGCGCCGCTAGAAAGAATTTAAGATTTACATAAATTTGGATTTTTTAGGTTTTACCATATTTTGGCAATGCGTACCAAGCGGGGCAGCGCGACGGGACAACACTTTTGCACGGAACGACGCGACGCTTCATTCGACCAGCCTCTTGGCTCGTCGGCTATTTCCGCCTGGCCGCCAATACTCTGTGCGGTATCTTTGTTTTCATTATCATTAAAATTGACAATGGATCTATTCGAAATGACGACGAATTTTTAATTTGTAATATATTCCTTTGTGTATATTTTAATAATAATATCTTAAGTGACCTACCAGGTAATTATGTTACTGTATATTATCTCCATATATAGTTAGTAATAACATAGATCATTGTAGAAATGTATTATTTATTTATATAGCGCCCTTGACGTGATTTTGCACGTAAACGGCGCAATACATATAATTTAAATATTATTATTATAAAATTGTTAACTTAAATTTTCCCTTCCTTCAATAAAAGTGAATTTCGATGTTTCACATCTCCCAGGCATCCCGTGACGGCAATTTTTATTTCATTTGAACACCGCGCAAGAGTCCCAACTGTCTTAAGCTACTGGAAAGCTAAAGGGAGTGGAGGGGAAGAAGATGGGGGACATGAAAGTTGGGAGGTATCTAGCTATTCTGGTCTTTCACCAGAATCACCACATCCCGCCATTTTCTGCAAAAGTAGATAGAGCGTATGGTACGTCACACTAAATGCTTCATTCACATTCATACAGTCTCATACAAACTTTTCTGCTATCCAGACTCTTAACATCACGAATTGATTGCTAATTTATTAAGAATCTCTTCAAATTATTGATAATCCGGTTAAAAATAGGGGCCTTTAACGAATGAATTAACAGGTTTCCTGATAAAATTTTAGTAAACTGTGAATATCTTATCACGATGTCGGAACACGTTATAACAATATATTCGAAATCGACTAAAAGTTTATCAGGAAACCTATTAATTTATTATTTGAAGGCCTGCAATCCTGTTTTAACCGGATTACCAATAAATTGAAGAGATTCTTAAAAAGAATTAGCAACAGACTTGAGTACATTTTATACAGTTGATTCACCTGACCGTGTCATATTTCACGGGGCGTCCACAACTAATTCTCACCTTCTAAATAACTTAAAACAATTTTTTTTCATTGTTCTTAAAGTATAATAATCGAAAATAACACTAAATCTACCTGCTAATAAATAACAACTATTGATTGATAGTGATGGCTAGTATAAAGTATTTCTACTTATGAGCCATGTTTTCAGCATATATGTGAATCTATTTGTAAATTTACAATTTTTTTATGTTACTTGGCAACATGTTGAACATTTTGGGCACGTTATATTCTAAGGTTTGTTGTCCGAATTTATTGCCATATTTTGGAATAATAATAATAATAATAATTGGATAATTTGTAGAGCGCCGTTTTTGTGAAAAATCACCAGGGTATACAAGTATATAATACATTTCTACAATGATTTATGTTATATGGAGATAATATACAGTACAATACTTACCCGGTAGGTCACTTGAGATTAACACTTAATTAACATTAACTAATTGTTTATTAGCGAAATTTAGATACAGGATTTAGGACCTAATTGGATATAACTGGACATTCTCTCAGGAATGGTATATTTAATTTAAGGGTATGACAGCTCAAGCATACCTTCATTCTTTGTGAACCTAGTGTTGTGTTCATGTTCCAATTTCTTTTTTTATATTCAGAGTCAGATATATGTAGAATCAATATTTTGTCCCATAGTAAGGCCTGCACAGGCAAGATTTTTAAGTTATAGAACAATGAAATGTTACGTCTCTGTGAAAAAATATTTTTTCAATCTAGTAATTTGACGATTCATTTAACAAGAAGCAAACATGTACGTCACATAAAGAAACAAAAGGAAAGCAGAAATAGATTACAAATAATTCATACTTCGTTGCAACGTTAAGAAGATGCCATATGCATTAATGTGCAATAATTGCACGTACTCATTCCAATAATGTCCACTGAATGCGTCCGAACTCTAAAACGCCACAATCCGCAGTCGAGTCTCAACTAAATATTCATAATTCGTAACAGTTATCGGTGGCATACTTGTGAAACAATACCATCAGGAAAGTCAAACCCAAACTTAAGGCTCCGTAGTAAGCGTTCAAAAAGAAGAAGAAGATCGTTTGAAAGGGAGATAAGTAAATACGAATGTTAGAGGGAGCGCGCTAATATTAAAAAAAAACTATAATAATTAAGCAAAAATTTTGAACTTCATATAATTACCGCCATTTCGAAACGGTTCCAACTGGTTACAACGTCATCATGATATAGAAACCGCCGATGTCTCGTAAGACGGCTGTCGTCAATCGTCATAGAAAATTTATTGGTCAAAATAAAAACACCCTCATAATCGCAATTTTTTTCGAGAATATAAAAAAGAATTAACATACCCTATTGTGACCAATAATAATAAAAATAATATAAAATGGATAATAATTAATAAAAAAAATATATAGCGCAGTTTAGTGTCATTTCATTTCAAGTGCGGCTTAACTATAACAAAATTAAAAACGGTAACGGTATTAGTAAGTGGAAGGACCTGAATGCAGATCGAGGAAGAGGTAAATAGACTGCGTGGAAGAGCATTTGAGCAGGAAGTGAGGGACTGAGGACTGGAGGCCAATGACGAAGGACCGCAGTCAGTGGAGAGCATTTCTGGAGAAGGCAAAATCCCACCGTGGTACAAGAAAAAGTGAACGGGTCGCTGCATGACTTTGCTAAATACAAGAAATTCTCACACATTATTCCGCAAACGATTAAATTCATCAATAAGATCAATCAAACTGATTTAATTGAGGTCGCGGGCCGCATCTTTGACACGCCTGACCTACATCATGACGGTTCCTCGACTCGGGTACATCTGCACTAAAGGTGAATGACAAATTAATCTCTCTTTCGGATTGTCTGGTGCGAAGAGCCGACCGCAATGAGCTGTATGAGAATCAATTGAATGATTACTCACCTATTATTCACCTGTTGGATTTAGGGTTAACGAAACTGTGGTTAACAAGTTTCAAAAAATGTTACCAGTGTGAAACGTGTTTGATGCAGTTGGGGGTTAAAAATCAAACGGTGGTGAAGCTAGTTTGGATGAAGATATACATATACGTAGTTTTAAAACACGAATGGGCCAGATTGAGCCTGTTTTGAAGCAGGATTGAGTCAACCTTTAATGATTTTGGCAGTTCCAATAGACGAATGATTGTCATCACAGTCAAAAGGTCAATTACCTGGGCCAATTTGAAAAAACATTGTTTCTAAAGCTGATTGAACCATTTTCAAAAGAACAAAAGCTACGTAGTTCCAAAATATGGTTCAGCCAGTTTCAAAAATTGATTGAGTGACCTTCAGAAGACAAACAACCAGTTTGAAAAGAATTAAAGCCAGTTTCAAAATATTCTGAGACACTTTGAAAAGAATCATAACCAGTTTCAAAAGATTCTGAGACAGTATCAGAACATTTTGAAAAAATTTCAAAAGAATTTGAGCCAGCTTCAAAATATGTCAGTACCTTTAAAGGTTGATTGGGTCAGTTGCAAACTATGTTTGATCAATTTCCAAAAGAGAAACCAGGTAAATTTAAGAGATTTGAAAAATCCCTATAACTCTAAATTTTCCAGATATTTTGAATTTGAATGTGGGTATAATGCTTTAAACTGACTCCAATCAAAAAAATTAGATGACTAAAAACGGGAAATTGACTCTCACTGTACATACCAAGATAAACAGAATTTAAACAAATTATTTACTGACATCATCGTGATAATTCCCGGTTCGCCTGGCTTTCCCAGACTATTCTTCCCTGATGATGCAATTCGCTGATGTAATGAACCAATCCACGATACACATAATAAAACGTGTCCATTTACAGACAGTACCGACTGCCAGCCCTGGTTTCTAGACTCCACTGGGTATAATAGTCAAGTGTGTGGTTGATAGGAACCCAGGCAGGGATATCGCAGTTAATCATGTCCAATGAAGCGTAGGATAAGCTTCGCAATTTAAGCGATGTCTCGAAGGGGACAAAGGTCCACGACTTGTTCCGAAATGATGTTACAAGGAGTACCAACATTTATTGCTCGTTTACGATCTGGGATATCGACAATCTTACATAATATGTACAGAAGAATATATTTGTGTGTTTACTTCCATGACTTAAGAAATACACCGATAGAATTGTGTTGTGAGCATTTCTGCGAGCCTGAAGTAAGGTTAACTTCAAGTAAATCTCAGATAAACATTCCCTACTACTCTATCACTGTAAGAGAAAATGTTGCCTGAGCAATTATACATGACTTAGCTGGCAGAGGATTCGACCCGCCACGCCTGTGGAACCCGACGCTTTAGACAGTTCGACCAACTTACCGTACATAGTTGCATATGTAATAAAGATAAAAATAATTATTTGGTTTTTATTTTTTATTTTCGAACTTTATGTCCGGGTTAAATGTTCCCCACAGGTAAACTAAAACCTTCCACACACTTTTCCACAAATGATCATCTAGTCCATCCACATTATGCAAGTGCATTATATAAGCATAATAAATACAAAACAATACAAGAACACGTCAACTCGCCAGAGATCAAATGGGAAAATAATTCACAATAATAATAATTTAATAATATTATTATTGAATAAAAAAACAAACGTTTTATTAAAAAGCAAGTTGTGCTGTACAATTGTAATTACGCGTGACAGCTGTTTCGGTAATATATTATAGAAAGAAGAGAGTCTGTGACGGCGTGGCTTTGTTTTTTATACAAATCTACAGTTTTATTCCGTGCTTGATGATGTTTTGAACACGTGACCTCCAAAATAAGCGGAATGTGACTGTCTGTATGAGATTTCGAAAAACCACCCCAACCCCCTTTTTCACACCTTAAAAAATAATTTTGATAATTCTTGATAAAATTTTGCACGCTTCACGTTAAAAAATACGAGGAACATCACTTTCTACATCTGATTTCGAAAAACTCTGCGTAAAGCCCGGGTAACGCCGGGGACTTCAGCTAAACGGAGAAAAATTAGTATTGCTGAATTATTAAATTTACCCAATTTTTACCCGATTTACAGCAACTTTCTCGCTAACGCTTTATGTTTTAAGTTCCAAAAAAATATGTGCTATTTTTTAAGATAATATCTATACATTTTTTGTGCCGAAACGTTAATTATAAGTAAGCTCCGAAAATTATTGAAAACAAGTTTTGTTCCGTTATTTAATATGTTATAGGCATGAAAAAATCACAGTGTATCTTTAAATGCAACTAAAGCATTTGTCGAGAGATTTATGCTCTATTTCAAACGAGTCGTGTTTTATAAAATATTTTCACCTTTTTCGCATAATCATTATCGTTTTTTAATATTAGCGCCCTCCCTCAAATATTCTTATTTACATGTCTCCCTTTCAAACCATCTTTAAATGCTTACTACGGGGCCTTAAAAACGGGACTTTAGGCCGCTTCCTGATAAACTTTTATTAAATTCGTAATAATATCGGAACACGTGTTTATGCACCTACGTTTGTCTTTCATCATATATAATGACGAAATGCGAAAATGTTTAAATGGATTCATATGAACACGTGTTCCGACATCGTGACATTACACTCTAATTTTACTAAAAGTTAATCAGGAAACTTATCAATTCATCAGTTAAGGGCCTGCAATCCCGTTTTAACCGAATAACGAATAATTTGAAGACTCTCAATAAATTAGCAATATTTTAAATCGGTAAATTCCTCCGTGTAGTCAGCAATAAATTAAATATCAGGGTAATTTACATTGGTTTGATGAAATACTTTCAACCAAAATAGAATATCCCTTCATAAAGTGATATTAATACATTCATATGCATTCCTCGAAATGTAAGCAAGAGTTCAATCAACTTTATCCGTGTTTACCGAGAACTCGAAGCAACAAGAGGATAAATCGAATTAAAATTCTTTCAGTTACCCTCGGACATACTGAAGTACATTTAACTACAACATTACAATATTAAAGTGAATACGGTGGTACAAGTATGGCCTATGGCACCAAGCTCACTTACCAACTTCTCTGGGTAGACTTGTCTCAGACAAGATCGAAAGTGACTTTAATGTCAAGTATTTCTCAGTTCACAGACGTCAGTCACGTCGGCATTCAATTATTTTTGTTAACCCCCGCATTCCTAATTTCTACCGATTTATAACAAGTTTATCTTTAATTCTTTAAGTTTAAAAGATAATATCTATACATTTGTTCTGCCGAAACGTTAATTATTTGAAATTCCATCGATAGAAAAAAATCGCAAACATTTTGTTCCGTTATATAATATGTTATAGGCATGAAAAAATTCACAGTGTATTTTTAAATGCGACTAAAGCGTTTGTCGAGAAAAATTTGCTCTATTTCAAACGAATCGTGTTTTATTAAATATTTTCACCGTTTTCGTTTAATTATTATCGTTTTTTTATATTATCGCGCTTCCTCCAACATTCGTATTTACATATCTCCCTTTCAACCAATCTTTGAACGCTTACTTAAGTCCAAGCCCTTAACCCTTTCACACCCGCATTATTGTTTCCACACATATAAAATATGTAATGCTTGATAATACCTCAGAAAATTATTTGAAAATTTTTGGCATTTAATTTTTTTTTTTTTTTTAGAAATTTTTCTATGTTAATTTGGATTAACATTGGGCGTCAGAGGGTATTTTTTACATGGTAACGTAAAATAAACATAACACAAAAGTAATACAAATAACTGCTTCATATCAAAAATGCACATTGACAATGTAGTGATAATCACTAAGATACAAACAAATAACATTTTAACTAAAATTCATTCATAAATAAAGAAATAATCTAGGATAATAAATCTTTAAAAATTCGCCATACTAGTCGAAAACATGTCCCTCACTACCAGTGTTAATTTGAATGAACATTGAGGTTCATTTACAATATTCTGGGAAATGACTGTGATCAGTGAATTGAACTGATGTTATTATTATAGAACACATCTTTATGAGTGAAAATATTTGTAATTCGAGTAGAAAATATTGATATCTCACCTTAAATTGAGCAATCAATGACGACAGTAATTCGATGAAACTTACAATCAGCAGATGTCAAAATATTGATCGTTTTTGTGGCGGGAATAAGGATTTCAACGGAGCGGAAAAAATAGACGCCACAGAAAAGACTACAAACTATAAGAAAACGAAAACATGGCTTTTCTAAATCAATACAGTTACGGTAAAAAAAATCACAAAGTTCATGTTAATTTGAATTAACACTGGGGCTGAAAGGGTTAAGTAAGAACACACCATGAATGTCTACTCCAAAATACACACAAACTTATAGTATGTTACCAAAATGTTTACATTATCTATCTCAAGTGTAATTTATATGTTGTATGGTTTAATTAAAATAAATAACAATAACAAGATAACAGAATAACTTCAATATACGTACACACAACCAAACGCATAAATAATATTAATATAAATACATGTGGGATAACGAAAGATTTTTAAATATTTATGTTAAGGGATCAGTAGGATTTATAGGCCCTGTTAGGAGTTCTACTACTAGCCGAACCCTCTGATATGAAAATATCTGGAGTCGATGAATTATTTTCCCATTTGATCTCTTATGAGTTGACGTGTTGTTCTTGTATTGTTTTGTATTTATTTTGCTTATATAATGCACTTGCATAATGTTGATTGACTAGATCAGGGGTCTCCAAACTACGGCCCGCGGGCCGTGTCCGGCCCGCCAGTGTCATCAATTTGGCCCGCGACATATTATGACCATTTTCATCAATCAGGCCCGCGACAACTAATCGCTAAGACCTTACTCAGAAGGGGCGAATTCACCGCGAATTTTTTCGTGCGAATATATATGCTAATTGGCGAGGTACTGGGCACCAATACATTGCGTCCACAAGTATAGATATAGGGTACTAACACTACTTATTTCCGCGTTGTGACAATACAACTCCAATGGATTGGAGTGAGATTGGAGTGAAATGATTTATGAAGAAATATGATCCCTGGAAATTTTATTCTCCACTTTTTACTTTTACTCCCCCCCCCGTGGACGAAAATATGGGTGTCTAGAAATTAAAACAGTTTCGGCCCTTGAACTCACTGGAGTAGTCAATGTGGCCCTCCGGCTGAAAAGTTTGGAGACCCCTGGACTAGATGATCATTTGTGGAAAAGTGTGTGGAAGGGTTTAGTTTTTCCTATGGGGAAGATTAAACCCGGACATAAAATAAGAAAAAATATTTTGATGACTTGTTTAGCGCCGTTTTGGTGCAAAATCACCTCAAGGGCGCTGTACAAATTTATAATACATATCTACAGTGATCTATGTTATTACTTACTATTTATGGAGATAATAAATATACAGTACAATACTTACCCGGTAGGTCACTTGAGATTAACACTTAATTAACATTAACTCTAAATGAATGTATACTAACTATATGCAAACATGTAAAAATTATTGTCAAATAAACGTTTTTATTATTATTATTATTATTAATTGTTTATTAGCGAAATTTAGATACAGGATTTAGGACATGATTGGAAAATTGGATATAACTGGACTTTCTCTCAAGAATGGTATATTTAATTTTATGACAGGTAAGTTTTTAGTTAAGACCTGAATTCTGTTGGACTTGTTAAGGATCTTAGTTCCGGAGGGAGTTTATTCCAAGCCTTCGGCCCAGATACTCCGAAAGCGCGATCACCAAACTTAGTATTTGGCTTGCGCTTAGGTTCTATCAGTCTGCCTATAGCTGCTGATGTTGCTGATCTAATAGTTGACTGCCTCAGACCTTTCATAACACGGCCGCTTTTATAGTGCGTGCGGTGTGATGGTAGCTAGGCGGCAGTCAGCACGCTTTCATGCCGTATCTCATTGGTTTCAATAATCAAACAAACAAAAAAATTGGCTTTGAAATTTGGTTCAATGAACTCAAATATGCTTTGAATTTTAAGTGTCATTTTAAAAATGATTATTTAAATATGAAATGTATCTGATTAATTGCCTTTAATATGATTATTTAAACAGAGAATTATTTTATCAATCATTTTTAATATTGGAACTGATTTATCGAGAATGCGGTGATTTTTTACGAGTATGTGGTAGTATATAACTAATACCACATGGTAGGTAAAATATTTTAGGTAGATACCTTCTTATTGCTTGGCTGAATTGTATTCACATAATCAACTTGAAACAACTCCAATACTTGTTGGTTTCATTATACAAATTGAAACTAAGGGCCAGTTATTTCACAAAATTTGACCAATTTTTTAACTTTAAAAGTTTAAATTAAAGTTCTGTTATTATTTCATCACGGGGTGGTGGTTTCACAGTACTTGGATAGTAAAAGAACTTGAATAAGACTTTCACAGACCTTCAATATTAACTTTAAAAGTGGATGAATCATTCTAATTTAATTGAAACAACCCGCCCTAAACAAAGTGAAATCTGACAAATAATAGAGACAACACATATTATTGTTCACCAACGATTAAATACCAATACTATGTTGCGGATTATGGGGGTTTACAGGGGTTCAATGAGGGGGGTTAATGGGTGAAACGAATGGGACAGGGATTAGTAGTTGCTTAGGGTAAAGCCTTATTTATAAACGAATAAAATAATTGGCTCGTGAGAGACGTGCGAGTTGGAAAAACGTCATTTTGTTCTGTTTTGTCAGTGTTCTATTTTGTCAATGTTCTGTATTGTCGCTGTTCTTTACTGTTAGTGTTCAATTTTTTCACTGTTAGGTTTTGCGCTGTTCTGTATTGTCACGGGTTCTGTTTCGTCGTGTTTTATTTTTTCACTGTTCTGTACTGTCGCTGTTCTATTTTGTCAGTGTTCTATTTTGTCCCTGTTCCGTTTCGTCACTGATCTGTTTCGTCACTATTTTTTTTGTCAATGTTCTGTTTTGTCACCGTTATGTTCTATACAGTTACCGTTCAATTAAGGGTGATGTAACAAAACCCATATACTTGTGCAGTGGGCACATGTTGGAGGCAAGGATTTATTTCATGTTGAGGTGGGGGTAATTGCTTGAAAAAAATCACCAGAGAAACCGATCTATTAACCAGAAGGGACTTTCCTAATCCTTGTCAACTAAAAACATGTTTTCCACAGATTAAATTCCATCCGTCTTCATTCTTCGCGCATGTCTAGGGTATTTTTCAAAAGTGAAACTGATAGAAATCTACGACTAGGTATCTCGTATATATAATAATGGCTTGCTTTAACCAAAGAGGATGGGACATCGCATTAAGGCGATGCACTACGTAGTAATGCAAAATCATGTGTTTTTGGTTTGAAAATTTGGTCGCCTAGAAATGTTTCAGATGGTTTAAATAAATACCGCGAGTATAATACATCTTGGCCTTTGAAATAATCGAGTATTTTTTACATAAGTCCTGTGAAAACTGTTGAAAGTTCAAAATTTCCTACTTACGAACCCATTTTCGGTTATAGTTTTATTGTATAATGTGGAAAATTAAGTTATTTATAAAATGATCGGAAAAAATTGAAATACTTATGCCTGAACATCCACAAAATAAAATAAAAGGCACTTTTTGGCCGTGTTTTTTTCTTGCCTAAATCAAAACAGCTGGATGGTGTTAAGCGGGAATTTAAGCCTTATGGCCATCTACGTAAGGAGTGTTATTGATGGCGATTCGATTCAAAATATTACACGATGTAGTGCATCGCCTTGAAGCGAAATTTAAATGAAAAAAAAATTAAAACATCGATGCTTGATTATTTCCAATAATCAGTTAAATTTTTTTTTCAATAAAGCAATCTTTCTAGGGTTACGTATAACCCGACAAAATTTGAATTCATTCTGCTTTCTCATTACTAGCTAACGTTTACCCGACGTTGCTCCATTTTCCTCTACTTTATGTATGCATGTATTATATATATAAACATTCCGGAAGAAATTCTCTAAATGATAGTAAAAACCTTATCAACGGTTTTTGCTCGACGGTTTTGGGAGTAGTTGGGACACCTCTTTCGGTATTCACACAAAAAAGCAAAGGATAATTATTTAACCATCTGCATTTTTTTTTAATATTGACAATAAAATAAAAATTCTTTAAAAGTGCAAACAGAAAACTTTCGAACGGAAGAAAGTTGAGGATGAAAAACAGAAGAACCCGTTAGAGACGCTCATAGTAAGCCAAGTTGAGAAAAAAACAACTTGATTTAAGTGCTAGACAACCAAATAAACGGTGTGTCGTTTTCACTTTCAAAACACATTTTAGGCAGGTGTGGAATGGGCCGAAGACATTGATTAATATTATACTGGTACATTTTATCTGTACATGTACAATCGGTCAATCAGAAATCTGCTTTACACCAGAATACATGTTTAATAAATAAAGTTTCATTCGCAAGGGAGTGAAATGTTTGGTGGAAAGAAATCTGAGAGTGGGAAAAACCGACTCATCGGTTTTCAAACAGGCGAAGAGTGGGTGTGATGTGAGATGATTATATGAGGAGCAAATCATGGTAGTCGATAGCAGAGTGGGTAGGAGGCTAGACTAGCACTCGGACGGACCAAAGTTGACACGCTTCGCCGTCGGGTACACCCGACTTACTCCTTTTTTTACACGAGTTATATTAAGGCGATGCACTACGTCGTGTAATATTTTAAATCGAGCCGCTATCAATAACAACCCTTACGTAGATGGCGATAAGGTTTAAATTCCCGCTTAACACCATCCGCCTTTTTTGATTTATGCAAGAAAAAAACATGGCCAAAAAGTGCCTTTTATTTTATTTTGTGGATGTTCAGGCATAAATATTTAATTGTTTTCCGATCAATAACTTAATTTGCCACATTATACAATAAAATCATAACCGAAAATGGGTTCGTAAGTAGGAGATTTTAAACTTTAAAGCAGTTTTCATGGTCCGTATACATTATTTTTTTCTGGGCTTATAAAAAGACTTATCTAAAAAATACTCGATTATTTCCAAGGCCAGGATGTATTCTACTCGCAGTATTTAATTAAAGCATCTGAAACATTTCTAGGCGACCATATTCAAATCAAAAACACATGATTTTGCATTACTGCGTAGTACATCGCCTTAAGTAAAAAGACGTGCATTTCATTTTTATTTATTTACTAGCTGTGGCTCAGTCTGTCTGTGCATATAGGGACACAATAGCGCTTGTTGCTTTTACGTCCAAAAGATGGCGATGTTTAAAAAAAAAACATGTGTTTACCTGTCAGAGGTATATAAAAACACACGGTGTTTATGCAACGTTTTGTCAAAATTTCAAAGCAATCGGTGAAGTATTTTCAGAGAGTTAAGATTTTAAACAAACGAACATTAATATTTGTATTTATATAGATTTTTTTTCCTCCGCTGCTCATCTCACTGGGGAATTTCTTTGTCGAGATGAACAGCTTGACAATTATATTTAATCAAATAAGTACATCACATAACACGTAGACAGATGGATCACATCGAATATGGGGCTCCTAACCTAAGGTAATTCACGACAGAAGCCACGACATGGGCAATCCAAAATCAACACTCTCATTGTACACGGTGTCCGGAACATCTTAGTACAAGCGAGTAACTGGTGAATCTAAATCACACAGAGAATCCCCATTTCTTTCTATCTGAGCATTTCGATTTTTTAAAACTATTATATGTTTTCGGCAACTAAATGGTTAAAGAAAACTTTTGGAGTCGGGTCAACGCTTCAACACTTTAAAAAAGACATTAAAGAGCTGATACCATTGCCCCTTACGAAAGATTTTTTTTTTAATTTTGGCTAGAGTTAAACTAAAAAGAAGACTCAATTTAAAAAAAGTTTTTCTACAAATTCTACCCAAAATGCGGTGTAGATTCACCAGTTTACCCTTGTACTACGAGTTTCTGGACACCCTGTATTAAATATTAGGGTTTATTTATAATCTTTAAAATAATATATACATTATATTTATTTTTCTTTTCAGCTAAAAAAATGGAATATGTATATCAACCACTATAATTTCAACCGTTGATCACATAAATAATTTCAATAATGACAGTCGTTGTTGAAAGAAACAGTTGAAACTGCATATTCCAAATGTTGCTAACTTCAGTGTGTAGAATTTTAGAAAATACATGAACAAAAACGTCAACAGCTCACTGTGTGAATATTGCCATTAGATTTCATGCAAAAACAGAATAACGAAAATTGCATCATTTATAAAAGGCGCTGGTCAGTAACAGTAAAAATAAAAAGTAATGCTAAAAATAAGGTTTAATAAATACTAAATACTAAATTCATAAACACTAGACGTCATGTCAATAAGACAACTTTACGCCAAAACTGCTGTCCTACACCTCATCCATAATAATCTTCATATTACAAATCAAGCAAAAGCCATAATAAAAACCAGGTCATCAACAAATAAAACACTGAACATTCCGATAACACACACCACACACGGACAAAGACACTTTCAATACTACGCAACCAAACTTTTTAACAGTATGCCCATTACTTTGAAACAATTACTGACTGCAAATACATCTACAAACTTTCTCAAAAAACATATCGTAGCCTGGATAAAAAATCAAGATATTCACTTTATTCAAAAGATTATAATTCCAAACCAAACACAACCAAAATATAGTAAGTAAAATTAAATATTATACACGTTCTTCAAGAATTATCCAAAAATACATACACTAATATATAAATGTGTGTTTTCATGTTTCAATATGTCTGAGAAAAAAAAAAAACTTTCTACTACAACAAATAAATACTTGTCACACTTAATCACAAAAACGTTAACACCTCAGCACAGGTTCTCCTAGTGAGGTGTTCACGTAACATACAATATCACCCACACACAGTTTTACCTATATCAACCTATTTTCTTTATTTTTTATACCTTTTTTCTGTACTTTTTTCTCTGTACTACAATATAAACCACTGTAATCATTTGTAAAATGTGTATTCAAGAATAGACATAAATAAATAAATTAATTAAAAATAACTAATTTCATAAAGAATATATATAGTTTATACCTAGTTATTTCCCTAAACCGGCTCTGATGGTAGCTACGTATATTAGAGAATAATAGACAATGTTCCCACGACGCGACTTGGCAGCAATTTAATGCAGTTAAACAACTTGAAAAGGGAAAATCATTACTTCGCAAGAAAATGATTATTTAACTCTCAACGTTTAAAAAACAGGGTTATTGTGAACTCCAAGGTTTACAAGAGTTTTCCATTTTATGTGAAATGTCATGGTTGCAATAGGGCAAAAATATTTAAGTAATATAATAATTTACATTGAACATTTGTACAGCGATATCTTTGGGAAATCTTTTACAAAACTACAAAATAACTTTCAACAGCTTGATAGAAAAAAATAGACATTTAATTAAGTGGGGAAATTTTATTAATTATTACAGCAAACACTAAATATTACCGATTTTAGAACAAATAACAGTAGATTCAAATGTGAGGTTATGATTGAATTTTAAAAGTTCTACATTGCATATACCCAAACTAACTGAAGACCCCGGCGTTGCCCATGTTTTACTCAGAGTTTGTTTCAAAATAAGATGTAGACAGTAGCCTTCGTTATGTTTACAAGGTCAAACGTGCAAAATTTCATCAATCTCGGAATAAAACTGTAGATTTGTATAAAAATCAAATCTACGCCGTCCGCCCGCCAGACAATCTACTTTATATAAATAGAAAATAGATTTTCACATTCGTTACTAAATAATTTATGTACTACTCGATAAAATATTAAGGTTAAACGCAACGCTCGTTGTATTCTACGTGTTCACAGATGGCGTTAATTAATTAATTTTGTTTAAATACGCTTTTGCAAGGTATTGCTTTACAGTATTAAGACAAATTATTTGTTTGCGCCCTCATATACGCAATATGAATATGAATAAATAGTTTTGTCATATAAAAACTCAATTCTATCGAGAAAGGCATACAAATACAATATTGGATTGAATCATCGGTAAAATATTGTATTTGTATGCCTTTCTCGATAGAATTGAGTTTTTATATGGACAAAACTATTTATTCATATTCATATTGCGTATATGAGGGCGCAAACAAATAATTTGTCTTAATACTGTAAAGCAATACCTTGCAAAAGCGTATTTAAACAAAATTAATTAATTAACGCCATCTGTGAACACGTAGAATACAACGAGCGTTGCGTTTAACCTTAAAATAAATATCCTCTAATTCACATAAAATTTGCAAAAATCTATTATACAGGATGTCCGGGGGTAAAGTGCACAAACTTCGGGATATGATTCAACATGATAGTACAAGTTAAAAAGATAAATAACTTTTGTAGAAATTTAAACGTTTTAAGGCGATGCACTACGTCGTGTAATATTTTAAATCGAGCCGCTATCAATAAAACCCCTTACGTAGATGGCGATAAGGTTTGAATTCCCGCTTAACACCATCCGCCTGTTTTGATTTATGCAAGAAAAAAACATGGCCAAAAAGTGCCTTTTATTTTATTTTTTGGATGTTCAGGCATAAATATTTAATTATGTTCCGATCATTTTATAAATAACTTAATTTGGCACATTATACAATAAAATCATAACCGAAAATGGGTTCGTAAGTAGGAGATTTTGAACTTTAGCAGTTTTCATAGGCCTTATACATTATTTTTTTCTGGGCTTATAAAAAGACTTATTTAAAAAATACTCGATTATTTCAAAGGCCAAGATGTATTCTACTCGCAGTATTTAATGAAAGCATCTGAAATATTTCTAGGCGACCAAATTTTCATACCAAAAACACATGATTTTGCATTACTACGTAGTGCATCGCCTTAAGGTAGTTTTCAGGTACAAAAGTTTAATTGTTTGTTGGAAAAAATAATATCCTTTTATGGAAATATATTTTTGAATAGGAAAAAATGTTTTAGAAATTCGAAAAGTTATTTATCTTTTTTACTTTTACCATCATTTAGTCACCTCCCGAAGTTAGTGCACTTTATCCCCGGACACCTGTATTTATTTTGTTTTAAAAACAATAAGGTTTTTTTATCGGGATATTATAGTTCATACAAAATAGTTCCTCTCACATGAAAATTGGAAATTCTGGCTTTTTTTAACCCTTTAATGATCCCATTTTGAATTTAGCGATTCTGATAGCTTACGATTTCATTGCGCCACAGTGTAATAAATATACATGCCAAATGCGCACTTGTACATGCGCACGACGGGTTCAGTAATCCTAGGTCTGCGCAGGTGCATCACCGTTAGATTATCGCGGGCGGGACCAGATGCTATCCGGACATTGAAAACAGGAATAAGAAAGCAGATTAGATCGTGTAACATAAACTGCAACGGTTTAACTTTAAACTCTAAGATAAAAGTAGGGTGGGGAGTAAAAAGTAGTGGAGAGATAAACCGATACGACATTGAAGATAGGAATAAGAAAGCAGATTCGATTGTGTTACATAAGCAACGGTTTAACTTTAAACTCTAAGATAAAAGTAGGGTAGGGAGTAAAAAGTAGTGGAGAGATAAACCGATACGACATTGAAGATAGGAATAAGAAAGCAGATTCGATTGTGTTACATAAGCAACGGTTTAACTTTAAACTCTAAGACAAAAATAGGGTGGGGAGTAAAAAGTAGTGGAGAGATAAACCGATACGACATTGAAGATAGGAATAAGAAAGCAGATTCGATTGTGTTACATAAACTGCAACGGTTTAACTTTAAACTCTAAGATAAAAGTAGGGGTAAAGGGTAGTGAAGAGATAAACCGATACGGCATTGAAGACAGGAATAAGAAATCAGATTAGATAGTTGTTTCGATAGCTCTTGAAAAACTTAGCGTCTTGTCGGGTGCAAATTGAACGATATACGGGAACGGGAAAGGTATTTGAGGATGCCACCAGAATTAAGGAAAAGTCCTACCTTGTACATGTATCTCCTTACAGCCTCCGTGGTAGCACCAAACTCACACAGTATTTATCTTGTTCCGTCACTAGATATCGACCACGAAAGAAATGTCCATGAAAGGTATGACCCGAGACGCGTATCGGTATATGGTAGAAATTGTACTGGCGCCGGTCAGACAAAATCCCTATCTCCCGATGGCAAGCTGGGAACAATAGGATGTAGGTAATATAATAATTATAATTTATTAGCGTTATGCCCGAACAATAGTAGTACATAAACTGCAACAGTTTAACTTTAAAATCTAAGATAAAAGTAGGGTAGATGGTAAAAAATAGTGAAGAGATAAAGCGACACGACCAGAAACGGGCGATCCGTTTGGGATTGCAATATTTAGAGCACAGGCGTCGGGTGGTAGTGCAGTCCTATATCTACCGGTAATTCAACGGAAGAAGCTCCGAGGAACTAGCTTCAATGATCCCCACGGCACCGGTGCTCAGTCTGGGAAAACACAGTTAACATTTGTCACATGAGAACTGGTCGTTTCTACGACTCGTTCATGAGTTCAACAACGCAGCTTTGGAACGATACGATTAGCCACCCTCTGTGTTTTCTCCCTCCCTTCATGGGTTTGGTCAAAGATATTAGAAGAACGAGATGTGCTATGAGCAGTTCGTACTGAGTGGAATTGTTTTGCCGAGTGTCGCCGGTTTTGTTCACCAATACTACTGCACACCTTCGCTTGCGCTAAGGTATCCGCCCTAATACATAGAACAGATTTCTGTGCGTACACGTCCCGATACCGTTCAAAGTACCCTAATTAGGTAGTACTCCGGCTACGGTCCGGCGGCCAACATAGCATATCTCGTTCTTCTAATATCTTTGGGTTTGGTATTTTCAAGACTCGTTTTCAAATCTTCTTATCCTCAAAAAGACCATCCACACAGCATCCCCAAAGATGACATAGGCCTCAGAAAAATTACTCTCCTCAGGGCGTCCTTTTTGCAGTTAATGTAACAAGGTAATTTTTTAGGTTCCGTAACAATGTAGATCATTGCAGAAATGTTAAGAAAAGTGAAGAAACAAAAAACATACTGAACCTAACCTAACCTATTATTTTATCATGTACTGTTTTGTCACTCTTCTGTTAATAATCTAAACATCTTTTCATTTAAACTACTCTATGCCAAAACCATACATATTTATACTAACAAAAACAATACACCTGACCTACTAACGAACATATCTAACCAAATCACTAGATCTTTCAATCAAATATACATCCAACAAGCAAAAACGAACACAACATTGGGACAGAGAAATTTCATTTACTACATAAAACAGATTGCAACTCTCCTACAAAAAACTAAAAAAAATATTCAAAACAGTCGTAAAACCATGGATGAGATACAGGGAGACACAAAATTGATAGAATATTGCACTGATATACAACCTATGTAATATCCAAGTGGAATAAGTATAATTAAAATAATCTATATTAGCTTTTAGATCTACTTTGTAAACTGTTTAGTTTTAAGAAATACCACAAATTGTAGCACACATTCTACCGAGTGAAATAGCTATTAGATTATATTAAAATGTTAATTGAATAAAATAATGATATTTTTGAAACTGACAATTCATGGTGGAATTCCATTATAATATATTATAATAAAACGACTTAGTAGCAAATGTAATTAATGTAATTGATTAAAATCCCTTGTAGACCACCCCTCTTTCTCCCCCACATGTTATGTATATAAACCGTAGACTAGGAATAATTTGTACCAGTCTGAAGATGGCTTTAACGAGCTGAAACCGGTTACGGTCAGTAAAATTAAAGTGGAAAAAGTTTCATATTTGTTTTATTACAATATAGAATAAAATAAAATACGAAAAATGCAAAACGTATTCCCCAGCTTGGGAAATTCTGGGCAAAATATTATGAAATACATATAATTACGTCAATACAAATCATATAAATAAATAAATTACAATTAACAAAGTGCCTAAGTTGCATCTAAAATAAATTACAATTAACATGGTGCCAAAGTTGCCTCTAAAATAAATTACAATTAACATGGTGCCAAAGTTACCTCTAAAATCAATTACAATTAACATAGTGCCAAAGTTGCCTCTAAAATAAATTACAATTAATATAGTGCCAAAGTTGGCTCTAAAATAAATTACAATTAACATAGTGCCAAAGTTGGCTCTAAAATAAATTACAATTAACATAGTGCCAAAGTTGCCTCTAAAATCAATTACAATTAGGAATGGTGCTTAAGTTGCCTCTAAAATCAATTACAATTAGGAATGGTGCTTAAGTTGCCTCTAAGATCAATTACAATTAACATGGTGCCAAAGTTGCCTCTAAAATCAATTACAATTAACATGGTGCCAAAGTTGCCTCTAAAATCAATTACAATTAACATGATGTCAAAGTTGCCCCTAAAATAAATTACAATTAACATAGTGCCAAAGTTGCCTCTAAAATAAATTACAATTAACATGGTGTCAAAGTTGCCCCTAAAATAAATTACAATTAGGAATGGTGCTTAAGTTGCCTCTAAGATCAATTACAATTAACATGGTGCCAAAGTTGCCTCTAAAATCAATTAAAATTAACATGGTGTCAAAGTTGCCCCTAAAATAAATTACAATTAACATAGTGCCAAAGTTGCCTCTAAAATAAATTACAATTAACATGGTGTCAAAGTTGCCCCTAAAATAAATTACAATTAACATGGTGCTTAAGTTGCCTCAAAAATAAATCACAATTAACATGGTGCTTAAGTTGCCTCTAAAATAAATTACAATTAACATGGTGCTTAAGTTGCCTCTAAAATAAATTACAATTAACATGGTGTCAAAGTTGCCCCTAAAATAAATTACAATTAACATAGTGCCAAAGTTGGCTCTAAAATCTTATTTTTAATGACGCGATAAGAACGAGGAAACATCGAAATAATGTTGTTTTCTAAACAGCGATAAACCCAGAGTTTTAAGAAATTCCTTTATGGATTTACTGCATTATCAGTGGCAAATTATGTATCCTGCAAGCAAAAAAAAAAAAAAGCCTTAAAGGTACATTACACGTGATTTATGTTTTTAATAATATAAATTTATCTTCATCATTAAAACAACAGCAGAAGTTTGATCGTTAAAATGAGTTTCAAGTTATAATTTTTAACCAGTAAACTCTTTAGTGCTTAAAAGAAGATAAATTTCTTGCAATTTGCGTTTTATTACTAAAACATACTACAAAAAGTATTTTGTTACGTTTTCTTCTACGTTCATTTTCTGAAGTAACTAATTTTGGAAATAAATACAAGTATATACTATACCAGAAAATAAGCATTAATGGAAGCAAATCAATCAACTAACATCCTTTTACCGTTTTATAATATTTCTATAAATAATCATCTAAGACAGGGCTTCCCTAACTGTGAGTCGCGACGCCCCGGGGCGCCGCGGGATCATCCCAGGGGCGTCGTGAGGCAATCTTTATAGCGAGAATATCGTTCCATCAGCACTGCAGCGTTAAGGGTTTTATTACCGTTTGCGATATCATACTTGTGTGAGACAGGTTTCTCTGCAGTTTCAGTAATTAAGAATAAGTACAGATCAAAAATAAATTTAGAGGCAGAGACGAGAGTGGCGATTTAGAAACTTCAACCTCGTTTTGAGAAACTATGCTCAGAAAAGCAAGCAAATCCTTCTCATTAATAGATACCAAAGAAAAAAATTGCTTTTTTATATTTTTTGTTTGCTTCCATTTTTGTTTTTTATGTTGTTTTCTTTATTTTCTAATAAAAAATTTAGATACTATTTGGAGTTTTTCTGACAAATTGTTATTAGGTAACGTACCCATACTACGTGACCCGTTCAGGGGGGGCTTCAAAATACTACGCTTGGTACAAATGAGCGGCGGGGGGCTTAGATTTTTAATCACCGGGGGGGGGGGGGCGTCGCAAAGATATGGCAATTTCCCAAGGGCGTCACAGTTGAAAAAAGTTTGGGAAGCCCTGATCTAAGAGAAAGGATACCTGCTTAAATTGCCTTTTTTATTTGAAAAAATACGTAAATCAGTTAGCGACAGACAGAAGCTGACATCCTGTTTCTTTTTGCTATA
The DNA here is from genome assembly GCF_061612785.1 of Hesperophylax consimilis. NCBI lineage: Eukaryota > Metazoa > Arthropoda > Insecta > Trichoptera > Limnephilidae > Hesperophylax > Hesperophylax consimilis. The sequence goes on along the minus strand of NC_142856.1, from coordinate 8,196,345 downwards.
GATAAACTTCAACATAATATAGTATATACATTTTTATATATCGGATTATGTGCACCATCAGAATGGCGAAATGTGCAAACAAATATGCACTCTCAATGTCAAAATATGCACTAACAATGCCCAAATATGCACTAACAATGCCCAAATATGCACTAACAATGACCAAATATGTAGGTACTAATAATGCCTAAATTAAACGATAAATACAAGAATGTCTATTGGAACCATTGACTAAAGTATAGATACATCAATAACTGGTGATATCTCACAAAAGCGGCGCTATACAAATTGTCCAATAAATAAATTCTTTAGTTTGCTAAGCTCTACAGCGATAGTTGGATTACACTCAATTGAACTAACTGGTTCGTAAAATTTGGTGTTTTATCTTGTATGTTGGTGTTGGTGCAGTTAGATTGTTGTTTTGTGCATTCGATGCACTTTAAGATTCAGCTTATTGGAATGCCCAACTGTTTTACGATAATATTAACGAGGGAATGTCTCACTAATATTCGAAGCGACAGCAGACGTATTGCTGCATTATGTTTCAAATAAGAATTAATTGATTAAATCAATAATCTAAAAAACTAATCAAACGTGAATTGGTTTTAAAAATACAACCTCTACCTCTCCCAACTTCAAAATAAATAATTATATTATATATATTATTCCCCATTCATTGTGAGTCATCAGTCACATCACATTCCTCGTTGTTAATTACACAGTGCTCGGAAAAGTCAAAGCAAACCGGAACGCCGATCCGGTTCGTGAAATTATAATATATTATTCCCTCATTCATCGGGAGTCATCAGTCACATCACATTCCTCGTTGTTAATTACACAGTGCTCGGAAAAGTCAAAGCAAACCGGAACGCCGATCCGGTTAGTGAAATTATAATATATTATTCCCTCATTCATCGGGAGTCATCAGTCACATCACATTCCTCGTTGTTAATTACACAGTGCTCGGAATAAGTCAAAGCAAACTGGAAGTAAGTTTTTCCGTGTAAATGCTACATAATATTCTAATTGGTAGGTATATAATATTAATGTAATAAGAAAGTATATAATATTAACATTTAAATGACTAGCCAGATTGTTAGTACGTTCACAGAATTTGACCTGAATATTATTATTATTATAAATGACAAATCCGACATCCGACATCCGACAGAACAGCTAATGATCAACAATAACCTATTAGACATAAATAAACTATTCATAAAGAAGATCATCTACAAAAACTGCATAAAAATATCACCACACTTCATAACTCACTCGCAAAACACAAGAGCAAACACACACAATCAATTACAAGTACCATATATCAAATCAAATTTTGCCAAAAAACATGAATCTTACTTGGCACCACATATATTCAATAAGTTTGTAGCCCAAACAAAGACCTACTTCGCATCTAATAATTTGAATTGGGTATTCAAAAGATTTTTAAACTGGTTGAATGTCAAAGAAAGAAGAGAGATAAGTAATATTCTTAATATCTAAAATTATATATTTTCTTTTTTCTACTCTGTTTCTAATTTCTGATTTTCCTCTTATTTTATTATTATTATTTTTACTATAATATTTATATTTCTTTTTTTTTCTTTTTTTACCACTTATTTGTTTTTATGTAATTAGAAATTGTTAGTTACCAGCCTCAGAACAGACTTTGTCTAGTGAGGAGGGTAAGGAGAAAAATCATGTATGTACATAACTAATAATAAATAAACGCCCGGGTTGCCGGCACTGAAAAAAAAAAAAAAAAAAAAATACAATTTCACACTTCATACCCTGTACAATGTTCAATAATTTTCTATTGTTGTTCGATTGATTCGTTTTTGGAGGCAATTTGTTAGGATTTATTGCATTGGTTATAAGTTGTTCGATGGGTTTTCAAACAATACAAATAAATAAAATAATATAATGCTTTTGTTATTTGTATGGCGTTTGCTAGATTTTATTTATTCAAGGTAAAATTAACACAAAACGCAGCTGGTAGGCTAGTAGGTAGGTAACTAACTAACTAACCATCACGCCATTTGGCAGGGTAGGTAGCAGGGTAATGTAGCAGGGGTAGGCAGAGAGGACGGACCGCCTAACAACTCGATCTTGGCACACATTCCTTGCCTCATTCACATGCATACATCGTCTCATACATATTCCTCTATTATTCTGACTCTTGACATATCTTGTCTTCCTCGAGCGTCCCCGACTTCTGCTACCATTCACATTTGCGTCATATTTACTGCGCGCACTCCTTTCTTCGCTCATTCGCTCTACATGCCCAAACCATCAAAGCGTCCCTTTCTTAATTTTACTTATTATGCTTACATTTCTTTTACAGCCTTGCATTCTTTGCAGATCTCCACATTTCTCACAGTACAGTATTTTATAATATTCTTTAAGAGGAAGCTACAAGATGTGTATATTCTTGGTATACCTTATATTGTTGGTAATAGGCATTAAAATCGCTTGACAAACGGAGTCTAGAAACGTTCGATTTCAAGCAAAAAACAGGTTTTTATTTATTTTGTAAATAATTTTATAAGAAAGCAAAAAAGTTAATCAAGTGAAACTGTCAATAATCTTAGCTATAATACTGTATATTTTTTAAGTTGTTTCCTTTACGCGTTTATACATTTCTATTGAAAAAATGATTTTTTTAGTAGTTTACTTTTTTATTTTTTTTATTGAGTAATTTATTTTTTTATTTGTATTCTACTCAAGCGAAACGATAGTAAAACCTTTTATTTATCTAAATCCAATTTTTTGGTATTCATAATGTACACCAATTCGTTATAAAGTTAATCAAAATAGTGATTTGGCATTAAGCTTCGCCTTAACATAATAATACAACCAATTAGCAACAACACGTAAACACCTCAGCCAAGTTCTCTCAGTGAGGTTTTCACGTAACAATATCATAATATGATATATATAAAACATTTAACTACATTATCATTCTTACTTGATACTCCGTAATATTATACACATTATAAATACCTACACATACGCCTCGGGCATCTCATTTCTACAGCATTTTGTGTTCTTTAAAACTATCCATATTTTTTAATCCATTTTACTCACTATTGGGCCACAATCGATATGTCATCTCATTGAGCGCTGTGTTACAGTTTAATTCAATTTGCGTCTGCCCTGAAGAAGTCACGATTGTGCCGAAACCAGTTGATGATGTGTTGTCATACATAAAAGTGGTGAAAAAAACAAAATCACAATACTTAATTAAATTATGTTTTATGGAAAAATCACTTCTTTCAAAAAAAAATATTTGAGAGATAAATGTCATGAAGTCATCGTTCCGGTTGGCAAAGTAGTTCATTGCTAGAACTGTAAATATTTGCATAATATTTGTCACGCCATTAATTGCGCTATTTCCAATTCGCTTGAGTATTCATTGTTCACGCTGGGCTAAATTAATTAAGCGACTCATTATTTGACATAAATGCTGTCATTCCGTCAGCCACTGTCATTAGGTGATCATTACTTGTACAGCTTGGTAAATATAATTCTACCACTGATAGATCCGTCGTAACCTCCCTTTCTGTTAGATGCGTCATTGAGGGGAAATAGGGAAAGGTTGCAGAAGAGCGGTAGATCTATAGTAATTGAGTTCAGGAATTGAGTAATGTTCTGAATTAACACTATATGGTCGGGCATTTTACCGCCAAATTGGAGGCGAAGCGCGGGTGTTTTTTAAAATTTTAGCGCCAAAATTAGACTTTCCGCAAAATATTCATATCTTATAATCTATTTGATATTTTTCGATGAAACTTTCAGTGTTTTACTTTAAAAATATGTCTTTATTTATTTATTTAGCAATGTATGTGTAATTCCTTTTTTAATTAACAAAAACTTTCTACTTTCTTGGGAATCATAGAAAAAACCGTATTTCACAATCGAAATAACATATCGAAATTTATTAATACAAAATTACAACATTATTTAGATATTTTCAATACATATAAAAAAACTATAACTTCATAGTGCTTCAATGTGTGATAGCGTTCGAAACACTTTCCTTTATGCAGGGGCACATTGCAAAACTTGCACATGTACGCGTTTCACTGCGTAGTTTGTGAGCGGAACATACGCGACAACGATTTTATTTTTTTGTTGTGTTTCAAACTCATTGTATTGATAGGTAGATGGATCGGGTACCGCCGACAATAGAAAACACATGACCCCGCACCCATTTATTTCCCCTTGTTTACAAGTTTCCCGCTCCTTGCCGCTTTGCGCAACAAAACGAGTAAACTCGTCTCCCGCGTCTTACTGTAAAAAGGCGTACGACGAGTTTTCTCGTGTCCCGCAAAGAATGTGTTAATATTCTAACTTGATGACTGTACACAAATACATGATACTTATTACATACCCGATACACAATACCCCTAAATGTTATTCTCATGGAGGAATAATCCTCCAAGGTTATTCTTAAGTAAACATCGCGACTGTCAACTTTTCAAGTATTAAAATTACAACTTTGAATCGTGTCTTGACGACTCTGCGTAATTAACATATCAAAGTGAATGAGGAACAAAGAAGTTATTTTAAGTAGAGACAAACATTCCCGGGGTTCGAATAACTTACAAAATTTGCTTGTGTTATGATGGAGGACTTGAACGAGCCGAAGAATTGAACTCACGACACCTGGGTGGGAACCAGACCGAAACCGAAAAACAATATTTATAATTTACTGAGCGTAGCGAAGTTCTGTTTTGACTCGACCACTTTGAATTTTGTCTGCAAATCTGTTTGTGTGTACCGTATCCGGTCGATCCTGCAAGTTAGTCGTGTCTGATCAGAGGGCACGACCCGTTGCGAACTGTCGGAGTAATCAACATTAGCGAAGTTACTGTTCTTAAACCTACTGTAGAAGGACCGCTTTAATTTGACAATATTTTATACCACTGGTATCACTGCTAGACCAGTAGCGGATAACCGTGAATAGCATAATTCATTCTGTATCCTAGCGTCCTAACCCCGCGGTTGACTACTGCCCCCGTCGTTACACCGCGAGCTCCTTGCTATATTGTGCTATATAGGTTATATTCCAACCTCTCTGACAACAATAAACCTTTCTGCACTACTATTTTCAAGTTATTTTTCCGCACTGTTCTGTTTTATGGCTATTTTTTATGTTTTATCATGTTCTGTTTTAATACGTAACCATTTGAAAGGTAACGATCATTTTGTCGACTCGCTTTGTGTGATATGCGGGTATTGGTGAGATAAATGCTCTGCGAATTTCCGCTGACTGGCGGTTGACTATGGTATTATAGCGGCTATGAAGATGTAGCACGCGTGGTCCAGAAGAGCTAACGCGCAGCATCCGGTAATTAGATGTGACTGCGAGTGCTCGTGTGAACTCGATACGCAGTACAATAGTATTACCGGCTGCCGTGATGAACATTACCATTATAGTTATAATAATATTGCTATTTATATTGTCAACTGAAGTCCCCGATATTGTCCGGGAAAATTTAATATTGCTAATTTATTAAAAATCTCTTTAAATTATTAGTAATCCGGCTAAAAACGGTATTGCAGGCTTGACGAATGAATTAACTAAATTACGAATATATTATCACGACATAGGAACACGTGTTCATAAAAATCCGAATATTTTCGCATTTCGTCATGATATTATTATTTATTTTATTTATTAGGTACAATATTTTTTACAATTCAGGTTTTCCAGTAATGTAGGCCTCACTGGGTGGCTTGCCCGTGCTGAGGCCTTCATTTTATAATATGAAATATAAACTACATAATACATTTAATGAGAAAAATTATACATTTAAAATTAAAAATACATAATAATATATTTAAAATTAACAAAAATAGTACATTGAAAATAATCTTGTGTGTTTATATTGGTTTTGTGTGTTACGTGAAAGTTTTATTCGTATTTTATGCTATGAAAATTTGGTAATATTGTCTTTTTTGTTCTTTAATCCATTTTGTAATTTTGTGTGTGAATTTATTTTTATTTTCCTCAATTTTAATGTCAAGTTTTAAACTGTTGAAAGCTTTTATTGCATGGTATTGGTAGTGTCTTTGTCCAAAGCTTGTATTATATTATATTATCAAGGCTATCGTAATTCACTACAAGTATATCAGAAAACCAGTTAATTCGTTCGTTAAGACTTGCTATCTCGTTTTTAACCGGATTTCCAATAATAATTTGAAGAGTCTTAATAAATCAGCAATACTCATTTTACTTCGTGCGTTGACAGTAATTTTCCTCTTATTTGTAAGTGTGCGAAATTGCATCAAGAAATATCAAAGTATCAAAAAAGCAGAATGGAACCCCCGACGCGAGGTAACCCTACGCTTTAGAACGCTAGACCAACTAATAAATTGTGTAATTTAAAACAGTGTAATTTTAATATCAATGACAAGTGGCATCAAATTTTATGTTAAAGTGCATCAGACCTTCCCACTCTGCGTTTGAATAATAATTGCTCAATGTCCTTGTTTCTCGTCCCCCATGTAAGGATTCATCTCCTCGGATTAGCCCATGATTGCAACATCCTTTCTAAGGAGCACCCACCGTCGTCTGCATCGCGGTACAAGGACAAGGAAAAGGATCCGATCTTCCGTTAAAATCTGTTTCCATACGGCAGTTTATGTATAATGATATACGCTCGTACTTGTAGCACCTATGCTTGCAAAATATTATTATAATGCAGTTATTGTCAATTTATCATACTTCCTGATTGCGTTTGAATTGTACTTGGCATCTTCGAAGTTTTAATTATTGTAAAATTAGCTGACAAAATATTATTATAATGCAGTTATTGGCAATTTATCATACTTCCTGATTGCGTTTGAATTGTACTTGGCATCTTCGAAGTTTTAATTATTGTAAAATTAGCTGACAAAATATTATTATAATGCAGTTATTGTCAATTTATCATACTAGCTGATTGCGTTTGAATTGTAGGTACTTGGCATCTTCGAAGTTTGAATTATTGTAAAATTAGCTGACAAAATATTACTATAATGCAGTTATTGGCAATTTATCATACTTCCTGATTGCGTTCGAATTGTACTTTGCATCTTCAATGTTTGAATTATTGTAAAATTAGCTGACGGGTACCCGGCGTCGGTGGATGTTATCCTTAGGACATAGACATATACCTCCACGGACTTTTCTGTAGGCCTTTTTAAGATATACAATTCCGTAGTACATTATTTTAAGGTATCTCATAAGGTTTAGCCAGCGTTAGCAATGAAAGCGCAAGAAAATATTTTTTTTAAGACTTGATTAGAAAACATCGACTTTTCTCTAGTTTCTGTAAATATATTTTGCATGTATTATATATGTAAACCTTCGGGAAAAAAATCTCTAAATGATAGTGAAAATCTTAACAAAATCCGTGGCGTATTTTAGAAGATTTTATACTATTTAGAGATTAGAGATGAAATACAGAAATTGTATTCCCATAAACAGCATTTACAAATGAATTAGCAAGCGATTATTGGTATTAGTTTTTAAGAGTAGTTACTACCCTACTTTAGCTAAGTAGGCATTAAGAGGAAGCTACAAGCCAAAAATGTTTTATTCTTGGTAAACCTTATATTGTAGGTAATAGGCATTAATATCGCTTGAGAAGCGGAGTCTAGAAACGTTCGATTTCAAGCACAAAATTAGTTTTTTATTTATTTTGTAAATAATTTTATAAGAAAGCAAAAACGTTAATCAAGTGAAACTGTCACAGATAATCTTAGCTATAATACTGTATTTTTAAAAGTTGTTTCCTTTATGCGTTCATACATTTCTATTGAAAAAAAAATATTTATAGTAGTTCACATTTCAATTTTTTATTAAGTAATTTATTTTTATATTTGTATTCTACTCAAGCGAAACGATAGGAAAACCTTTTATTAAAATTTATCTAAAGCATATTTTTTGGTATTCATAATGTACACCAATTCGTTGTAAAGATTAATTAAAAATGGTGATTTGGCATTAAGCCCGGTTTAAGGAAGGTTTGACCATACCTACGCCGTGTTAACAATTGGAGTTTTTTTCACTATTCCGAGCTTAAGCGACGCTTAATTTTTACACCGCGTTTACAAGTAAGGGGGATTGAGTATTTAAGACGAGACAATACCCTAAAATAATGTCGGAATCTTAACGACGTAAGAGAAAAAAACGTGCACAAAAATATGCGACACTCGGCCGTGTATAGGACACACCTACGGTTGAATTTGCCCAAGCGGATCTCTAAAATAAAGTGGAAATCTTAACGACATAAGTGATGAAGTCGTGTAAACAATATTTGTTAGTGGGGTTTATTTTAATTATTTCTGATGAACGTATTACTAAAATCTCAGATATATTCCCGGGTTACGAATAACTTAACGATAATTTGAAAAGCTCCTACTACCACCACAGTAAGCAGAAAATGTTGCTCGTGTCGTGATGGTGGACTTGGCCAGCCGAAACTTTGACTCGACCTCACGACATCTGCACGGAGAGAAATAAGTATTGCTAGTGTATTTAAAATCTCTTCAATTAGCAATATTATTTGTCCGCGATTTTCCTAGACGCGATGCCAACTCAGCCATTGAGCAATCAGTTCTTCGCAGAATAGTCCCACAATGGACTGCTCTGCAGACGTTACCTTAGTTTAGCGAACTTTACTTTTCAGCGGAGGGGACTCTTACAATACTGGTTACAGACCCGTGGGATGGACGGCCTAAGTGTTTTTATCTGTCGAACACGATTTACTTCGATTATCGAAAACATATTTATTTTAATAAGAATAGATATATATATACGTTCAAAGTAGGTCAATGCATCATATAAACAATATTCTTGCTTGAACAGACAACGTAGTAATATTTAATTATTATAATAATTACAATAATATAATGCCAAAAGAAGACATGTTCAATTGCGAGTTTAAAAAATATAAAAAGATTAAAAAAAAGTATTTCTGCGATATGTCATAAAACCAAGCGCAAAAAATGTCACAAATCGTTCATCCATACTATACTGCTGCTCGCACCTACGCACAGCGGCGCGTCACCGCCTTTGTTTCTACCTAATCATCAAATGCATAACTAACACAGGAAGCCTGCAATTTGGCTGTAGTACTCGGAAACAGTCGGCACGCTTCCATGCCATATCTCCCTTTACTTCTTTATGTATATTATATGCTCCCACAGCACGCATTATAAGAGGGAAAACAAGTGGAAACGTAGGGGAACGAAAAAAATATTTCAGATTGTTCGGAGATTATAGTGAAAACATCGTAATAAGTGTAATTTGAAAACAATAAACAAAAAGGAAGATAATACATGAAATTATTATTGGTAGTAAAAAGAACAGAACGCTGTAAACACGTAATAACATACTATCCAATATTCCATTCTTAATGTAATTCTTCTAGAATCTATGTAGAATAAATTGTACACCTAGTAAGTAACGGTAACCGGATAAAATGGAACAGCCACAAAACGGAACACGGTGAAATAATAATGAAGGTTACACACATACACACGTACACACCGTGTATTATCGTGATTTATTTTTAAACACACACTTCATAAAGATGGACACTGTAACGCTGTCAGAAAAGCTGACTAAAGAAGGAGTCTATTTTTCACTGTTCTTTTTTGTCTTTGTTCTGTTATGTCTCTCTTCTGTTTTGTAACTGTTTTTTTTGTCAATTATGTTCCGCAAGTTGTAGAAGATGTACATAAGCTTACGCAATTTACGCTCTTCTGTTTTGTCACTCTTCTTTTTTCCACTGTTCTGTTTTGTCTCTGTTCTTTTTTGTCACTGATCTATTTTGTCACTGTTCTATTTTGTCACTGTTCTGTTTTGTGTCTGTTCTATTTAACAACTGTTCTTTTTTCACTGTTCTGTTTTGACGCTGTTAGGTTTTTTCTATTGTCTCTCTTCTGTTTTGTCACTGTTTTTTTGTCAATTTTGTTCCGCAAGTTGTAGAAGACGTGCATAAGCTTACGCAATTTACGCTGTTCTGTTTTGTCACTCTTCTTTTTTCCACTGTTCTGTTTTGTCTCTGTTCTGTTTTGTCACTGATCTATTTTGTCACTGTTCTGTTTTATATCTGTTCTTTTTGTCACTGTTCTGTTTTTTCTATTGTCACTGTTCTGTTGTGTCTGTTATGTTTTGTCTCTGTTCAGTTTTGTCACTGTTAGGTTTTTTTCTATTGTCACTGTTCTGTTGTGTCTGTTATGTTTTGTCTCTGTTCTGTTTTGTCACTGTTACGTTTACCATGTATCCATACGTATCACAGAATATATTTGTTTTGTTTTCTGTTTCCGTTTGTTCCCAAATGGTCATGCAGCAGTCACAATCGCATGACTTAGTTCATTACTGCCATACTTAGTAAGGTGTGACGAATTTTGACAATTGACATTAATGCATGGGAGGTATTCTTGTTATATGCACTGCTGCATCCACCGGCACTGGGCGGCTGAAGTTAATAGGTGGGATGCACCGTATTTTGTCAGTTCCTTTTGTGAGAACATTATTAAAACGACCTCCTTCCCAGAAAATGATTTCGCAATAAGAAATGATATATTTCAGAAAGGTTTCTTTTTAAAATCTCGAATCAAGCTATATTTTAGGCAGCATTGAATTCATTTGAATTTTTGCGAAAATATATTATTTTCACTTTGAAACTTGAAACATTAACCTCTGAGAAATAAATAATTAGTGGGAAAAATACGAATAGTGTTTTTTTTAATAATTAATGTAACGATCTCACCTATATCAAGGTAAAATAAAGTGGTCTTAAGGCGAAGCTTAATGCCAAATCACTATTTTGATTAATCTTTATGACGAATTGGTGTACATTATGAATACCAAAAAATATGCTTTAGATAAATTGAAGATTTTCCTATTGCTTCGCTTGAGTAGAATACAAATAAAATAAAAAATTACTCAATAAAAAATATAAATGCAAACTACTAAAAAATATTTTTTTTCAATAGAAATGTGTGAACTCACAAAGGAAACAAGTTTTAAAAAATACAGTATTATAGCTCAGATTATTTGTGACAGTTTCACTTGATTAACTTTTTTGCTTTCTTATAAAATGATTTACAAAATAAATTTAAAAAAACAGTTTTTTGCTTGAAATCGAACGTTTCTAGACTCCGTTTGTCAAGCGATTTTAATGCCTATTACCTACGATATTAGGTATACCAAGAATGTACAAATTTTTGGCTTGTAGCTTCCTCTTAAGTCAATAATAGCACCAATAAAAAAGAGAATAAAAACATCTTTACATATTATCTTGTTGATAAAATGTGAATTTTTTATATTGACATACTTTTAAACTACAAAGATACCAAACAATACAATTAAAGAATAATAAATCTTTGACAGTCCAACTGGGAAGGTTTCCCGTTTCAGAACAATGAAATTGATAGGTTTATAGTGATTTGTTTTTGGGGTATTATGCCGTGTTGCGCTACCTCCTTATTTAGCCAACGTTTCGGACAGCATTGCAGTGTCCATCATCAGGGCAGATGTGTAACATAAATACATATCATTGGAGAAATTACTTTTTACATAACATTGGGGAAATTACTTTCAATTTTACAATATAAGAGATAAGATAGGTAAGCATCTTAATATTTTTCATTGTTTCTGTGATGTGTAATAATATACGTGTAAGAATTATTATTTTAAATGATTTAAAACGTGTTTATAGTCCATATTATTTGATTTTTTCATAAGAAGCAATTACTTTGTGGTTAGACATTATATTTTTAAAAATAAAACAAACACTTTGTATTTAATCACGAATATTTATTATTTTACACATCGACCGGTTTCGCTTTAACCAAGCTTCATCAGAATGTAATAATACTTATTATAATAGTGTTTGTTTTATTTTAAAAAACATATTATTTGAGTTTGTGAGGTGTGGTGAAAATTTTAGGTTTAGAAGCCAAAATTTTTAAATAATTATAGGAACGTACTACTGTTATTTTTTTTAATGATGAACTACATCTAGTGGGAAATTTAGCACTAAACAAAGCCTTTCCTACAAAAATAAAGTTGGTTGTTTACAGGTGAAAAAAATATAATAAGCAGTAATTGTTGATTGAAGTACTAGTACATATTGAATTATTTGGCGGGTTGGAAATAAGCCGACGTAGCTCAGTGGTCCAGAGCGAATTCCCGTCGGCGGCATTTATTTTTACTCGGGAGATATTTTCAATTTGTATTGATATTGCAGGCGACTAATTATTGCTTATAATAATTTATTAAACATTTGTTGTTTATCTGTAAGTTAGAATATGTTCGCTTTCGACTCTCCCTAAGTCCAGAAGCCAATTGTCATCCGTGCACTTTTCGATTTCCATGTATCGGTTATGAGGTTAAACATTTTTGGCTCTCAGTAATAGTATTGTATTTGAGCAAGGGATGTCTGAGTAGCGGGTGGAACTACTGGACAGTGACAAGAGGACAATGAACCGATGCAAGTGGCCCATACTTCGAACGCCAATGTTGGCTCTATTTATATACGTCATCGCCCCTCCTTCGAACTTCCTTCACTTAAAGATACCTTCCGCACAGAATCCCCAAAGATTTCAGACCATGAGGGAAATTATTTTCCCCACGGCCTATCATCTTGACATATCTACATTCAATCGAAACACCTGAAAAAATGTATTAACTACATTTGACGTTGCTGGCTTTCCTAACCATCTGAAATAAAAAAATGTATTCACTACATTTGACGTTGCTGGCTTTCCTAACCATCTGGAATAAAAAAATGTATTCACTACATTTTACGTTGCTGGCTTTCCTAACCATCTGAAATAAAAAAAAGGTATTCACTACATTTGAAGTTGCTGGCTTTCCTAACTATCTGGAATAAAAAAATGTATTCACTACATTTTACGTTGCTGGCTTTCCTAACCATCTGGAATAAAAAAATGTATTCGCTACATTTGACGTTGCTGGCTTTCCTAACCATCTGGAATAAAAAAATGTATTCGCTACATTTAACGTTGCTGGCTTTCCTAACCATCTGGAATAAAAAAAATGTATTCACTACATTTTACGTTGCTGGCTTTCCTAACTATCTGGAATAAAAAAATGTATTCACTACATTAATTTGACGTTGCTGGCTTTCCTAACCATCTGAAATTAAAAAAAATGTATTTACTACATTTGACGTTGCTGGCTTTCCTAACCATCTGGAATAATAAAATGTATTCACTACATTTGACGTTGCTAGCTTTCCTAACCATCTGAAATAAAAAAATGTATTCACTACATTTGACGTTGCTGGCTTTCCTAACCACCTGGAATAAAAAAAAACGGTATTAGCCATTCCGAAGGAACGTGCAAATATAATATCGTCTCTCTAGCGTTATAGAAGTAATAAACCCAAGAGTAAGAAAAAATAATTTTATAAATAATCGTACATACAATGGATGATAACTCTAATAATTAAAATTCTTACATCTTGCGGTTAGGATGAATCACTGTTGCATCACTGGTTTTAAAATAGTAATTTTATTATTGACGGATAAATTAATCATACTAATCAATGACGTTTATTCACGGCAATTCATGAATTAATATTGATCCAGCTGTTTTTGAAAATAACGCGAACATACTTATGCATATTTATAGACGTAGCTAGTTTTGGATATGAAACAGGAATTTATCAGCAAAAAACTTTGTTTACAGAAGCGGAACAACCATTTACAGCATTGATGAATTATATTTAGATGAGACGTGAAGCGAAAAAGTAGGTTCCACTTTTTTTACCTCCAACGCTCTAATTAAAACTACCGAATGCGATCCAGCGTTCTAATAGAGATATTAGTACGAAATAGCGCCTGTAATGAGGAACTGTAGTCCATTAAAAAAACCTATTAATAATGACCTTCTAACTTAAATATCTGAATATATTTTGTTTATTGTTATAATTAGTTGTGATAGTTAAAATAATTTACAAAGTTTGCATTTTTCGGGTCTCCTAAAAATGCAACAAATCTGTGGAAGTGACACGTGACGAGTCACTAATGTTGTCGTATCAAAATGCAATTTACCGGTGTTTAAAAAACTTCTTCGGTCAAGTATGAATGTGGACCAGAGTTGCCATCTGCCAGTTACCTATGGACATGTTCTAAAATACCCCCAAGTAATTAAGAGTATTTCAAATTTCCTACAAAATCTCCACAAGTTCCTTTACCTCCAAAATGAAACGAGATTCTATTGAAATTAGCATTTATTTTTTATTATGTAGTCATTTTCTCTTTCGTTCCGGCTTTAATAATAATAATGTTTATTTCAGCTGGACAGAGCGGTGTGTGCAATGCTCTGCCTGCCATAAAAGTTTACATTTAAGTTAATACATAAAAAAATCAATATAGAAATAAATAAAAAATGAATAAATTGATGAACACATTAGGACTTTATGATGGCTTGAGTGAAATTCTCCATCTCTGGTGTAGAGGAGCTCCCTACCACTGGGCAACGGCCTGGACAAGAGTGAAAATAGACTTTTTGAAAATTTGCTACGAACGAAAACGAAATATAGCGCGTTCTCACAATCATTGTAAATATTATTTTCCAATATAGTTGAATAATCAAGTAATGCCCAGAATCCCCACATTTTTCCGCCACAGCTTCATTTTCTTCTCGTAAAAAACATGCTTTTATGACATCGTGTTTTTAGTTATTGTTTTTAAATGACGATTGACGAATTTAAATGACGAATATAATAAGGTATAAAAATGAAAAACTTATATGTTCAGAATAAGCGTTTGTTGATCTATATTAATATTTTTTTAAGCCATATATTTTTCACTGCAGTTCCTTATTGTACAACTCCTCATTCACAATAGTTTATATCGGCAGCACGACAATTAATTGTTTCTTCTTCTCGAGCTACCGGCAATCACATTTACTTCTTCGCTTAATTTGGGCCTCTTTAATACTGGCACTAACAAATCCTTTCCAAGAGGAAGTGTAGTGTTCCTCCCTAAGTGTACAAAGTCAGTGGACAGACGAGCTCTTGCGAGTTGTCACATAAAATAAACAGTAATTTCTAAAGGCATACCGCAGATACATTCGTCATAACCTTGTCACACTTTCGCAAAAACAACAAATGACACAAAAAGGTTTACAACTGAGCTCTCAGTGGAAGACACAATAGCTAAAAACATAACAGCAGAGAAAATTTATGTTTTGCGTACCTTTTTATGTGAATACCGCACAACTGTCACAACTGTTCCCAGTCTAAAGCCAGTGGGACTATGTCATCCCCGATTGGGAAGGGAGTTTGGAAAGCAAGGGGATGGAGAAGAGGAAGTATCAACCTATTCAAATCTGGTCAACAAGCATGGCCAAAGGCATTTAGATGATTCTCATCCTTCTGCACACATACTCTTCTATTATTCTAACTCTTGACATAACCAGATTGTAATAAAACAATTAAGATACTCCTTTCCGAATCAGGAAGCACAAGTCATACCTATTTACCGTTAGAATCTGACGCCTTCGGGAATTCTTATATTTCAGGTCACCGTGTCCGGATTCGCAATGATCGATACAAAATTTAAACATTTCCGGTTAAAACGGGGTAACGTGGGAGAACTAGGAGGGGGGCGAAGAGAGACTGGCGGGAGGAGTCTACGTAAACAGATTACTGTTAATCTGATCTAGCCGGTAGGATGGGGTCACCTGCATCAGCAGTGGAGATAATAACATGTTTGTAGGTAATTACAAAAATATAAGTAGGATCACATAATTTTGTAAAATTTTCATTTTGAACTTATACTCTGAAGCGAATTAAGAATTGTGTTGATCTTTCTTTTACACGCTTTCACAAGATTCCTTACATTCCCTAATTCCCCAGTTTCAATAGCGCCAATAGTTGTCATTTTCCAAGATGTTTACTTTACATAGTTTCAAAAGTTTCCCTTGTATTTATGTTATTGTATAGATTCCTCAGTACCTACACATAGTTTGCCTATATTTCCCAGTTCCATAGTGCCACTAGTTTCAAAAGTTTCCTTTGTATTTATGTTATCGTATAGATTCCTCAGTATCTACACATAGTTTGCCTATATTTCCCAGTTCCATAGTGCCACTAGTTTCTAAAGATTCCTTTGTATTTATGTTATTGTATAGATTCCTCAGTACCTACACATAGTTTGCCTATATTTCCCAGTTCCATAGTGCCACTAGTTTCTAAAGTTTTTCCAGTGTTCATAGATTCCTCAGTTCCATAGTGCCACTAGTTTCTAAAGTTATTCTAGTGTTTATAGATTCCTCAGTTCTATAGTGCCACTAGTTTCTAAAGTTATTCTAGGGTTCATAGATTCCTCAGTTCCATGGTGCCACTAGTTTCCAAAGTTATTCTAGTGTTCATAGATTCCTCAGTTCCATAGTGCCACTAGTTTCTAAAGTTATTCTAGTGTTCATAGATTCCTCAGTTCCATAGTGCCACTAGTTTCTAAAGTTATTCTAGTGTTCATAGATTCCTCAGTTCCATAGTGCCACTAGTTTCTCAAGTTATTCTAGTATTCATAGATTCCTCAGTTCCATAGTGCCACTAGTTTCTAAAGTTATTCTAGTGTTCATAGATTCCTCAGTTCCACAGTGTCACTAGTTTCTAAAGTTTCTTTAGTGTTAATAGATTCCCAAGTTTCTATAGATTCCGTAGATGTGTGCCAATAATAATAATCGTAATAATCGTAATAATCTTTTATAATCCCTCTGATATGAAAATATCTGGAGTCGGTGAATTATTTTCCCATTTGATCTCTGGTGAGTTGACGTGTTGTTCTTGTATTGTTTTGTATTTATTTTGATTATATAATGAACTTGCATAATGTTAGTTGACTAGATGATCATTTGTGGAAAAGTTTGTGGAAGGGTTTAGTTTTTCCTATGGGGAAGATTTAACCCGGACATAAAATCGAAAAAGATCAAAAAAAATATATAATTAGTACCAATATTATGTATTTTATAAAAATAAATTATATTTAGTTCCCTGGTTTAAAAATGTTCCCTAGTGTCCACAGATTTCCTATTCTTAAGTTTTCATAGATTCCCTAGTTTAAATATATTTCACTAGAATTCCCAATTCCATAGTTTTCCTAATTCCAAAATTCTCTAGTTTCCATAGATTCCCAAGTTTATATAGTTTCCATAGATTCCCCAGTTCGATTGTTTCGATAGTTTAAAAGTTTCCCCTATTCCCTAGTTTAAATAGTTTCTGTAGTCCCAGTTTTCTAACATTAAGTTTGTCAAAATAAATCATCAAGCTGCTTAATTTGGGTGGGATAATTTAATGGAATTACTTATTTAATGATTGATCACCCCAAAAGGGGGGTTTATAAGGTGCTATTTGATCGCTGGGGCTTTGACGCAAGGAAGAAAAACATCATTATAGCTTGGTTCATTTTCAAAATGTATTACGTGTTAAATGAAATGCAACGAAGAGAAAACAAGTCAATATAATATAATAGATTATACTATATAAGAGCAGGAGATCACGAGGTACAAATGTACCAAATAACATAATATTGACTAATCGAAAACAAATATTAATAATGTAGGCGTTACACAAATAGACGGTTATCTTACACAAGCCAGAGATTAGATAAATAGGCGATCAACAGAGGTGCGAATAGGAAACCGTCACCTATGTAAGAATGTTTAATGTTTAACACTTGTAAAATACTATTATATCGTAGATAATGAATGTACAGTCTGATATTTTAGCCATTAGGTGAGCCGTATTAAAAATAGGCTCACCTTACGTTTTTTGTTAACTACAAAAATTACTGAAAAAAATAAAAACACACACATTTTACGAATCAAATGTATTACAAACGATATTGTCACTTAAATATTTTTCTGAGTTTTTGTGGTCGGAACTTTTGGTTTCATAGAGGTTTACATTTTAATTATTCTTTGGTAATATTCTAGATTTGATTATAAAACGTGAGCTTTTCTCTTTCTAACACCATTTAAATCAGAGGTCCCCAAACTTTTTGTCCCGTACACCACGTGCCGATATTTTTTCTGTTTTGGGTAAACGCCTGCTTTCTCCATTGCTCAGTATTTAGATTCCCCACAACATTTTCGAATCCACTAATTCCCCACAGAATTCGAATGTTTCCAGATTTTCACTAGGATATTAGTATTGTGAAAACTATTCCAAATGAAACCATAAAAAGAAACCGAAAAATGTGGCTTAAAGGGCTTTGGATATAGACCACTTTGAGAATTATTGGTTTAGATCGTATTTCTCACCATGACAGTAAGGGAAACACAACGATTTATCTGAGAACATATGAGTTGTTCCCAAAAGCGAACAAAGTTGCCTGAGAGGTTAATAGTAGATAAATTAGTGGTCATTTTCGAAAGGAGATGATTCTATATTATAATCTGAAATGAAACTTGATTTACTATATAACGCTTTGCAAAGGAAGATAATTGAATGAAAAGGCGATTTTTGTGTATTTCTAAAATGTACGTTTCAATATATTCTGGTCTAGTAATGTGTAATTTCTATCAATCACCTAAGAAATTCTAAAAATATAGTACTATAGGATTCATATGTCTTATACTGATTTATAAATGTGGAAATTCTAACTATACAATTGTAAATGTTCTCCAAAATGCCCTGGAAAGAATCTCAGACTTGTGATGACCCGAAAGAAACCATTCATCTGTTCTGAATGCAATTACTAATGTTATCCAAATTTACCCTGGTAATAAATTACATCTTTGCGATTCTTTCAAGGATAAAGAAACCATCCTGTCACTTCGAATGCAATCAACAATGTTCTCAAAATTTGTTTTGACAGCATCGCCATTCCATTGTAAGAATTATTATGTACTAAATACGCAATTTGGCTGTCCTGAAACGGGAATCCTTCCCAGTTGAACAGACAAAGGTTCATTTTGTTTTGTATTGTTTGTAATTTATATATATATAAAAAAAAAAATATATATATATAGAGACGTATTAGTTTCTAAATCAAAATACAACAAAATCTTATTCACAGATCAAAATTACTAATTAAAAAAATCGAGTTCTCCATTTTTAATAATAAATTTGAATTTGAAGAACAAATTTCAAAGTCAAAACTTGGTGTTGACATAGTAATGAAAGTTTATAATTTCAATTGAATAAATTCCCACATTTTATTTACAAACTAAATCATGTTTAATGTAGGTACTTTCTTACCAGAACTGCAGCTCTGAAATCATCAAGGTCTGATACTGAAGTAACTTACCTGTAAAAGAAAACATAATCAAATTAGAATAAAGATACGGGAGGACGCCAAAGGTAGACAAATGATGAGCAACATTAACAACCCACCATTTAACGACCGAATTCAGTAAAGTATTGCGCAATCCGCAATGATTTGATAAAATATTTAAGTTAAACATGGCCAATAATTTAAAGTGGGGCCGTTCCAATTTGTATCTTATTTTGAATTATACAATTTTTCGGAAGAAACGTCAAACATCTCAACGACAATTTCAGGCTGTTGATTATTGTCGTGTTGGTTATTCCGATTTGGCATAGAAAAAGAAGATTTGACAAATAGAAAGGCAGTATCTAAAATGGCCACCATTTTGAACCGGAAACGGAACATAACAACAAATTTTAATAAAATCGAATAAATTGATTATAACGATTTAATATATGCCCTTTTCCAAGTTGGAACCATTTCGAAATGCGCGGTTTTTGATCGTTTTTGAAATCAAAACATATGAATGAAAATAACATATTTTCAGTTCGATAATCGTTATGAGAAAAAAAATACTTTATCTTCGACACATTTTAACGGTATTCATAGTTTGTGATTTTACAAATCATAAAAATATATGATAATTAGATGATTTCCAAAAGAAAATTTTGCCATTTGAGTGCATCATTGATTCGCAGCAGCGAGATGAAATCAAGATCATATCGGGAGTGCACCCCTTCCCTATTCTTCGTGTTTATTTACACAGAATCCACTTGTTTGGATATCTCATTCTTCCCCTGCACCCCACACTACTATTTATTCGTTCAGTTCACCCCTCGGGACCATGGAAATGTCTTATAATGCCAGAATTATAAAAATGTGGAAAAAATAGAGCAGTATTGTGAACGAAAAAATCATTATGAATTCCCCCTTACCATTTTCTTCGCATGTATCAAAATTATTTTTTTCTCGAATAATAAATAATAAGGCATATGCATAAGAGAACTGGAAACCAAAATCACTAAAAAAAACTAACCAATATTACAGCTTGACATAATTAACTTTACAATAAAAGTACAGTCGGTGGCGTCGCTAGCGTAGATGTTGTGGAAGCATATTAATAACAATTGGAATTTTGTGAAAAAAATACCCCAAGGGGGCTTTACAAATACTGCAAACATGACTTTCTAGAATCTGTCTAATGTACAAATAGATACAGAAAACACATCATAATACGCTTATCCTGACGAAGACACCATTGGTTTTGAAACACGTCAGTTATTTTCATTAAATAATGTTTTATTTTTATTATTACAATAATTAAACATCTAAAAACCCCTATAGATCACCCCATTTGGTTGGTTCAACTGTTGTGTGTCAACCGTTGAGAGTTGCGTACAGACAACGCGATGATTGGCTCAATTTCGCTAGTTGCTCCTCTGGGGAATACGCGCAGCATACCTCCTACTTTAGAACAAAATCGCTCTAGTAGAATCGTTAACCAGTAACATGAAAAGAAAATTACAAAAGTGGGCAAAAAGTGGCTCATGGAACGAAATAAATTTAGTCTTATAGTGCTACTAAACGAATAAAAATGTAGCCTTTTACGATTTCATTCGTTGCATCCTTTCAATATATTTGAACTGATAGAAAAAGATCACAAGAGCTTCGTTCCTGGTATCTTTATCAGAGTACACCTTGCTTGTTGTATACCACAAGCAAGTTAAAAGGTCATATAAAGTTTTGAAAAATCCTTATAACTTCACAACCATGCCTACAATTTTCGACGGCTAAACAGACCGAGTAAAGTTGATTCAAACGCTCAACCACGCTACAGAGATTCAACTTGTTTGGCGGTTGGGTGGTTGGATGCTCTGGCGGTACAACCGTTAAACTAGATCTGTAGACAAGTAGAAAATAATGCAGTTGACGCAACACATCCTCTTTGTCTACACCATCTAGAAAATTCAGATGGTATCCAACCAAAAATCGACAATGATGGCAATGATCCTGCATCTGTAGGGACTTTATTTAATAAAATTGATTTATGAACTGCGTCACATGTACCTTACACGTAATGATTTAGATTTACAAAGAGCCATTGCAAAATTTGAACGGTAAAATATAAATAATAATGAAGAAAAACGACAGTGATAATAATATTATCATCATCCCCCGTGTCCCAAGAGATAAATATAATATTTGATACACCATTACTCATGCACCTGGGATTAATTATTTAGACTGAATTCCTTATTTGGTAACCATCAGGGGAAGGCAAAGATGATAGAATGTAACACATTTATTTCCTGACACAGCCTCTTTGCTTCATCAACACTTCATCAAACACTCCAAACGAAGTGAGCAGCTCCCAACTAGCAAGTAAAGCCGCAGATACAAATACTAGTAACTAGCTTAAAAGCGTGCCATTAGCAGTATTTAGCGTGCCAGTGGCATGTGTATCGCATCGAATGGGATTCAATCGCACGGCGTTTGATTTTTCGTGTGCCAGTGACACGCGGAGTTAGTGGTGGGGGACACGCAGCATGTCTGAACGCGTTCTGCTCGTAACTAGCAGAATGAAAACGTGTGTGCGCTGTTTTGCTGTTTTTATCGAGTTGATATTTTCACAATTAAAATGGCTCGGTTTGGCCATGAAAAGACTTCATTATGAACTATAGCAGTTTTTGTGGAATGCAGATTCGCGGCTTTACAAAATAAAATTGCAGTTCGTTACTTATATCTTCCGGTTTCTTATATCTCAGCTAACTAGCTATGCGCACGAAAATAGAGATGTGCGCAGCTAGCATGCCAGTATCTATCGTGTGTATACTGGCCTACAAGCGCGCGAGTAGTTAGCATACCAACTACTCGCAAAAATCACCAAATTCACCGGTATGTGTATCCGCGGCTTATGTTGATAAGTAATTGATCATTGAAGGGAAGGCCCGAATACATCACTATAATCACAATTGATGTCATACACTTTATTTTTGCCATTTTCACTTTGAGTATGAAATAAACTTCTTAGATTTTATTTGTGTCATGTGGCTATTTTTTAATGTGAACACAACACAAGAGTAATTGTTCACGACTGTCTGAAGCCGGTGGGACTATGGCATCTCAAATTATGACTAGAATGGACTACTATGGATAATGGATACTATGGAGAGGAAGAGCATAGTGAGGGAAATAAGAAGGGAGACGAAGGTTAAGAAGTACTTAGATATTCAGATCCGGTGACTAAACACGCATAAAACCATTTCAAGCAACGTATCGCTTCTGACTGGTGGTCCGATAGCATATCTACGATTTTGGGATTGGGAAATGCATAGTAGAATCGATACTGCAGTAGATAGATACGGCAAACTGCCAATCCATTAAGAACATTACAAGAGAAAGTTTTAAGATACACCTGTTACTAACAATGTCATAAAAATCGATGGTAATCACAGAAAGATTAAGCACAAAGTAAAAATTAATCTGATAGTTATTATCTTAATGACTGTACAGTTTAGGATGGTTGTAAACAGATGTGGCGCCCTCTCTTATTTTCAAAAACAACCGTCGAAGTTTTCTTACCGCGGCAGCTAGTCCGCTAATTATTGATTAATTGGCCAAGGCGGATTAATACCAGACGGGAATTGGTAGTCATAATAATAATTAATCGTTTTAATCGGTCTAATCGCGGATCGCATCTGTCGCCTAGAAAGCTTCTAATGACGACCATATTTCTTCTCGCGGCTTAGTGCAGTTTCTCTGAGAAATCGACAGAATGGGCCACTGTGTACATTATAGAAGGCCCGAGGAAAGACGTGGTTTGATTTCATTAATTACTAGCGCAGACCTGTTAAAGCCTGAAAGTCTTTATTTTAAACACCCTATTGGGCTTTTACAGTAAGATTATAAATTGAATTGAAAAAAAAACAGTAAAACATAAATAAAAAAGACTTTAAAAATAAAGCATGAAATACAATTATTCCGCCAACTGAAGACTCCTTGAAATAAATTACAAATTTTAGGCGAACTACAAAAAAGTTAAATTGAGTGTACTATAAAAAATCTCTGAAAATTATGCATTAGTTTTGCTTCTGCCCACTTATTGCTATTAACGAGAAAGGGGCAAAAAGTGTACATGGTGTACATTATTTTCATTGGATTTACTTTTCTGGAGTTAAATAACATGTTTGAAGCACGCTGTGTGCAAGCAATACGTAAGTATGAGTATTTTCGCATCAACCCTGGTTGCGATATCATTATCTGTCGGCTCGTAGTTCGAATTTTAATTTGTTAGTACCAAAAACCACCGGGTAATCTCAATAAGCCACAAACTAATATAAAAATCAAAAGTTCTCAAACAATATCACGCCAAAGGATGCCTGTAATGAAACATTTATAAAACCTCTCCTCCTGAGGGTCTATTCCCGTTCTACATAAGGATATTCCAGTTCCACTTAAGGATAATGAATTGTTCTTAATCTTAAGATAAACAACTGTTTCGTTGACTAGGGACGATCCGGTTCTACTTAAGGAATTGTCCTAAAACTTAAGGTAAACGACTGTTTCGTTAACTTTTTTGAACGACTTTTTTGCTGTCATCCAAGAGAACTTATTGCTTATCCTTAAGTAGCACCGAAATCGCCCCTAGCTAACGAAAAAGTCGTTCAATTTAAGGTTAAGGACAATTAGTTATTCTAAAGTAGAATCAGGATCGCCCCACAGTTATCGAAAAGGCGGAATCCCCCTTCTGACGTCATCTCTCGTTGCATCGACAATCCCAAACACCCTTACAGCATCCTTGGCTAGGGGGTGACAGATCCGGCCACGTGGCTAGAGCGAGAACACAATGCTCCAAAGAAGATGAAAGGAGTTCAGAGCGCTAGAGGGTACTAGCCCTGTAGCAGCGGCTGGCAGAGTTCGTCGAACCCACCCGAACTTTACCGGACCTTCCCGAGCTTTCCCGAATCAACCCCTAACGAAGTCTTACCCGGCCACTGTGGGCTGTTCGAACTGTGACGGTGGAAAATACGACATGCACTTTTTCCGGGCCGAGAGTTACATATTGTTTATTTTGCGTGAGGGAATCTTGCTACTTTATTTTGAAGGGATGGTTATTTTATGTCATCGGCATGAAAGTAATCCGTTCAGGGATGAAATTGATGGTAGAATTTAAATGATGGGGAATTTTATGTTTGCCGAGGAAAATTTCCAATTAACCGGTTAGCGATGATTCATGACTCATTTTATTAAGAGCGGAAGTCACGGTACCAGCTCAATATTTTCGTGCTGCTCAAAGAGTCGACTCAATTGAACGACGACTCAATTCAACGGGAGCCGTGAGCTCAGAGCGTATGGGCAACGAGCATACTATGCTCCCCCTCTACAGCTGCCCCGATACGGCTCCCAGTTCCCGGCGTAGGCGTGTGAATGATCCTACGACTTTTGATGCCGGTACCTCACCACGTACGACGAGAAAAATAAGATGCTAGGCGGTTAGTAGGTGTTGGTACATATGTCCAAGAAACCTTTTAATTCATTCGTAAGGCCTGCAATCCCATTTTTAACCGGACTTACCGAAGATTTGTAGAGATTCTTAATAAATTAGTGATTAGTTTCATGTTTATTTCAGTCGTTGGAATGCCAATATTTGTTTTATTTTCTCAACAACAGTTAATAATAATAATAATAATATTTGGCTAATTTATATAGCGCCGTTTTCCTGAGAAATCACCTCAAGGGCGCTGTACAAATATATTTCTATAAAAATAGTTAATACTAGAACTACTGACTTAAACTAATGACTTATATCTAAGACTTATATCTAGTGACTTACGACTAAGGCCTATAACTACTATCTTAATGACATATATACTAGTATTAACATATTTAGCAACTTACAACTAAAATTAACATTAACAATCTAATCTTACTAACGCCAGAAGAAGAAGGAAGTTCTATTATATTAGGGTGTTGGTTATATAGAACCGTTTTCTATATAACCAATTTTTAATACATTTATCAAAAGCAAAATGAAAATCCACTGAAGTGTTACTGAAACAAAGTTGAAGTCAGTAATTTTTAATAGAATTTCCCAGCTAACTGCTGTTTTCCACTAACCACATTAGACGTGTTTCCACCGACAGGGGCTTTGCTTTGTCTAACAGCGGGGAACATGCAGGTTTTAGGGGATGGAATGTAACTTTGTTCATTGCGAAGGGGTTGCAAGCCGCTGATAAGGGGGTTACTGGGAAATTCACAGTAATTAAAGCAACTGTAGTTTATTTAGGCCCAATTGCCCCCAAACAAAAAGCAAACTGCACTTATAATCAAAACAAATAAAAGCTTGGTATTTTGACAAAGGAGTTTATTTAAATTTTTAGTACTTTTCTACAATTAAATTTTTCTACAAAAAATACCCAAATTTCGCTAATAAACAATTAGTTAATTTTAAATAAGTGTTAATCTCAAGTGACCTACCAGGTAAGTATGGTATTGTATATTATCTCCATATATAGTTAGTAATAACATAGATCATGTAGAAACGTGTTTAATATATTAGAACAGCGCCCTTGAGATGATTTGATCTTGATCACAGGAAAAACTAAACCCTTCCACACACTTTTCCACAAATGATCATCTAGTCAATCAACATTATGCAAGTGCATTATATAAGCAAAATAAATACAAAACAATACAAGAACAACACGGCAACTCACCAGAGATCAAATGCGAAAATAATTTACCGACTCCAGATATTTTCATATCAGAGGGTTCGGCTCGGTAGAACTCCTAATCTAATCCTGAAAGATCTAATTCTACTAAATTTTTAATGAGAGAGCTAGGTATAATGCCAGTAGCCGAAATAAAAAATGGTAACATTTTTATAGTTTGAGAATGCCAAATTCTTTTTATTTAATTTCCTAGATCTGTGTATTTTCTAACAGATTTTGAATATCATTATTATTATTATTTAAGCGATAATTTTGATATCGCGTTGTGAGTATTTGAGGAAATAAATAAATATTATAATTGTGATTGAATTGTGATTGTACATGAGGTGTACATATCATATAAACATTCCGATGGAATCTTCAAGGAACCAACCGAACTAGAAATAAACCAACACCTTGATAAGTTAAGTATTTATCTCCTCTTATTTCCAGTGATTATACCCCTAGAAAAGTTTATAGTCATAAAAGAGGTTGGAATATAACCTCGCGATTTACAGAACTTCCTAATCTGTAAATGATAACTCTCGAATTTACTAACGATAAATTTATTGCGAGAAACATTTTTACAGAGAATTCACACGGAACTCGCGGTGTAACGACGGTAGTAGTCAATCGCGGGGTTAGGACACCAGATACAGAATGAATTATGCCAGTCACATTTAGCATCTAATGCTCTAGCAGTGATACCAGTAGTTTAAAATATGGAAAATGAAAAATAAATGTAATGCAAATTAAAGCAGTCCTTCTGCAATCTGCAAACCCGATCGGATTAATTATTTTTTTTCATTTACGGTCCATTTTAACCGTCATTTGGCACTAAAGAGTTACATCAAACATATTACTAACTAACTAATCATCATTTTTGTTGTTTGTTTTTGGGGTGTTATGCCGTGTTTATGCAGATGTTCACATCTTCGGATCTACCGGATCTGCCCTGATGATGGACACTGCAACGCTGTCCGAAACGACGGCTAAAGAAGGAGTTAGCGCAACACGGCATAACACCCCAAAAACAAACAACAAAAATGCTTTTGGCCGTGAGAATCTAAAAACTTACCTAACTAATCATCAATCTAACTAATCACGCCATTTCTCCGCAAGGGTATGCAGAGAGGATGAACCACCACACTGTGTCTTCTGCACACACTCCTTGCTTCATTCCCATCATTTCAACGTCTCATAATATTCTGTTATTCTCACTCATGACATGGCCCGACACAAATATTTGATTCACTTAATCGTGCCATGTCTTCCTCGGATGTCTTTGACTTCTTCCTCCATTCACTTTGGTAATCAATTAACTACACCAATTTTAACAACTGTATCCATGGAAATATTTATAATATGGCACTGAATTAAACACCCCAATACGTAGGTTCGGTTGCTTAATCTCATAAATCGTAAAATAAACGTTTTGCGGCTTATTAGAATATCGCAAACAAACAACTAACTAACGGGTAATCAAAAGAAACTGTTCTTAGAAATCTCGTACGTATTAATGGAGGATTTTAGTATCAAATTCTTGGGCATAATATTAACTCAAATCTGTATTCAAAACACTGTTCAGGAATTTCAAACAACGAAAATAGTGGCTGAACTGGAGTTAATGTCTGCATAATATTCATTGGGCTTTTATATAAATAAACATGTTGAAAGTTTATGATACTTCATTAATTTAATAAGCGAAGTCTCACCCCAAGCGCGCTTTACTTTAAAATCGTAAGCGATACTAAATAGTTGATTTACTTAGATAAGTTATTCAGGGGTGAAGTTTGCTACTGGCATAGCGAAGTTTTCGTAATAATGTAAATAACCTAGCTTTATATCTTCGTGTAATGAAGTAAATATTTTAATGATTTTTGCTAGCCATTTGTACATCCAAGTTTACAAATGTCTCATTAATTATTGATTACATACATACATTATTATATGTATATTCTTTTGATTAATATAGCTCCTAAATTCCGGATAGATCCGATTAATTGGTGCAGACTTTGTGGTTTTCGGCAGCACACTATGCTACGTACACATTCGCGAGCCGCACTGCCGAACTGCACCTTAAGGCGAAGCTTAATTCCAAATCACTATTTTGATTAATCTTTATAACGAATTGGTGTACATTATTAATACCAAAAAATATGCTTTAGATAAATTTAAGGTTTTCCTATCGCTTCGCTTGACAAATAAAAAATTAATTACTCAATAAAAAATATAAATGCAAACTACTAAAAAAAATATTTTTTCAATAGAAATGTATGAATGCGTAAAGGAAACAACTTAAAAAAATATAGTACTACAGCTAAGATTATCTGTGACAGCTTCACTTATTAACTTTTTTTCTTTCTTATAAAATTATTTACAAAATAAATAAAAATCAGTTTTGTGCTTGAAATCGAACGTTTCTAGACTCCGTTTGTCAAGCGATTGTAATGCCTATTACCTACGATATAAGGTATACCAAGAATATACACATGTTTGGCTTGTAGTTTCCTCTTAACTTATTGGAAAGGAACATTCGCGTCGGTTCGCGTTTCGGTTCGAAAATGTATACGTACCGTAATATTGTATTCCTTTGTACAGTAAACTATTTTGCGTATTGGCTTTGTACTTTTTTGGTAGCCTAATTTCACTGCACCTTCTAGTATTATGTTTTTGAATGTCCTAGTTGTATATAATTTCGTTAAAAAATATTTTGGTAATAGGTTGTTTATTATTTTATGTATAAATATCATCGTGTTCAAGGACAGCATCTGTTACGAATATTCGCATAACCAACCGATTAGTCCTCCATCATTGCACAGGCAACATTTTCCGGTTATAATGAAAATATAAAGGAATTTAAATAATGACAGGTTATTTAAAATATGGAAATGAATATTAGATTATAGATAGAAAATGTAAACTAATAAATAAGAGTATAAAGAAATGTTATACATGGTGTCCGAAAACTGGTAGTACAAGCTGGAAACTGGTGAATCTACATCGCATAGAAAACCCAAAACATAATTTTTTTTTTGCACCGTGCATGGATAGGATAGAGAAATAAATACGTAGGTACTGAAGTTTTACAGTTAAGAAAACGTAACACCAAATATACAATAGACAAGAAATCGCAAACACATAATGAATATAAACTAGCAGTTAAAAACCCGCTCCGCGGGTTTTTGCTGCTAGGCCCTGCGGGCGGCACTTAGTTGGGCTGCGCCCAGTTTAAGTGATATTAACAACAGTTACATTTAATAGATAGATATTAGGTCATTCACAGAGAGAGGGTGAGTATATATTGTTAAAACACGGAACAGGAAGGAGTTAATGAATAATAACATGCTCAATTTAGGCATAATAAGAATGACAGTTGTTTGAATAAATGAAATTTTACGTATTTGTGATGGATTATTTCAAATGAAACACTATTATTGACTACATGTCTACAACTGATATTAACTGTTATGGTACCTAATATAATTTGCTCATAGGAGACTTGCAGTGCTTAAATATGTGTTACAACCGTCAATGTCTATAAGTTGAATCAATATCGTATAGTTTGTCACAACAATTAAAGATAGTTACAACAAAGTTGACTGAAATAATACATTATTACATATTGATTAATTGTACCCGTGTTTATGGATAAAAGGAGGGTAATTGTGCAATGTGATTAGCAGTCGGTTTAATTAAAAGGTGTGAATTTTACTCCAACTGGTGGTAATTCTTTTCCTAAAACTGTTACTGTATCTAATAAAGTTTAAAGTTAGATTATATATACACCTTCATCAGGAGAGTAAAAATCTATATATAAAGGTAGATTATTACAATATAGCGCCCCTGAGGTAATATCTCACAAAAGCGGCGCCATGCAAATTGTCCAATTAATAAATAAATATAATGTTTACATTTTATTATGTACGTATGCTTTGATATACAATGGAAATAGATAAAATAATGCTATCCGATTAAACTTTATTTTATTAAAAAACAAATAACTTTTTTAACTTCACTTTATTATATACAACCAATACATGTTTCATGAACGAAGTATACACCGAAGTCAAAAATTAAATATAGATTACAATTGGAAAAAAGAAGTGGAAGGAGGGGGGAGGGGTAAGAGTAGGCTGGGTTTATAAGAATTAGGAATTACAATATGAAAGACCAGTTAAGTGGGAAAATATTTAAAAGAGAGTTTATAAAAAAAAATTCTTGTTAATTACATCTACTTTTATAAACATGTTCTCTTATTTCTAAAATTTCGAAATTATTTATTTGTGATGCTTTATATCCTGTGTGAAGTATTTTAAGACCTGAAATTTTTTTTTGCATATAACCATAAAACAATATATTCATAAGACAAATAACATTTAATAACGGTTATTCTAATAAATTGATAGTTGAAATACTAAATAAAATAATTAAACATATTATCTTCAAACGGTATTTTTACCCTAGTTCTTAAGATATAAATAAACAATGGCGTAGAATTCTGTTTGTGGATAACGACACTTCTAAAATTATATATATAAACATTCCTGGTACTATTCAACCGGCGTTTTACACTAATAACAGAATGAATAAATATATTCTTAATAATATAGATTGCGAAAATCAAACAAAAAAATCAGGAGTTTATAAACTCAATTGGGCTGGATTGTAATTTATTTTACAAAGGTAGAACCAATAGAAACTTTGAAGTCAGAACTAAAAAACATCTCAGGGTTCTAAATGGAAATAGTGAATATGAGTTTGCAAATCATCTTTTGAATCACACTTTCGATAAAAATTCAGGTCTTAATACTTCACTCAGGATTAAAGCATCGCAAATAAATAATTTAGAAATTTTAGAAATTAGAAAACATGTCAATATAAAATCAGATGTAATTAATAAGCAAAAAAAAAATTATAAATAATAATGAAAAATGCCATTGCAAAGTAGAACTAAACTTCCAGAAGAAATCTTATTATTAAATGCTTGATGTTCAAGTAATTTTGCATATTTAAATATACGCTCCAGTCATTTGATTCGTTTCTTCACCGCCAGAGGGGCGCTCTGTCGGCCACCTAGCCGCGATGCGTATCAGGTATCGGCCATATTGAATTAACGCGTGCTCTTTTCGTCAAACGTCAAACGTAATCACGTAATTGTGGATAATTTTCACTGTAATGTAATTAATCCAATGGATTATGAACTTTCTAAGACATATTTTCTTCGATATTATCCAAAAATTGTATGAGCAGAAACGATATTTTTTAAGAAATACCGTATTACATGTGGCGATTCTATTTTAGTATGAAATGGTGTCTTAATCTTTAAAGTCTTATTTAAACACAATTTGAATTTGACCAATCACAGGGCCTACACCGTCCAGACGCTGGAGTAATAATATTATCAGATTCATTTTAATCTCGCCTCGCTGTGAAGAAACAACATCATTGAAAAAAAACGGACAATTAATAAAAGTTTGAGCTCTACTATCAAACCTTGTTAACATTGATCCAAAAAAGCTCCCAACGTATTTATCTAGCCAATTGTTCGCAATTTCAGCTTGGGTTGTAAACATTATCAGTATAACTTATAAAAATTCTCTAATACAGCACTGGTATAGCGAAACGGTGAAGAGGCTGCTCAGGTTAAAATATTTACTCATAATAATATTCGAGCAAGATTTTTATAGACTGGCACCACTTTGTTCCAATCCTCAAAAAACGGTCATTTCTCGCATTTCGCGTTTAGATGCTGACTTCACTTTCTTCAGATGACATCTGCGAAGCCATTGACCCGGTCTCCTTTAAATTGCTTCGAAATTTGGCCAGTTTGATTATGCGTTCCGTATTTGCTTTAGTAAATTGACATTTCGATTTAAAATATTCCTCCGATAGTGCTGACAATGGGTATAATGCTTTTTTACATTTTCATTGCGCGACCGATCTATATTTGTCAAATCAACGTGATTTTTAACGAAGTCCGCGATCTCCATCTTAATACGAGGCGTATCCAGAAAGTAAGTGTACTGAGGCTCTCACGACCAAATGAATTTTACTTTCGACACTTACGTGTAGCCTGACTCTTCCCCTCCGCAACGAGACCGGTTAAAGGTCAGTACGTTCAGAAGTGTCGACTTGACAACACGTTTCGTGAAAAATGTCAATCCAATCTCCCGCCAAGTGCGGAATACGCGGCATCATCCTTTATCACGTTTGGAAGGGAAAACCTCCGTTTGAGGTTTATAATGAGGTGAAAACTGCATATGGTGATAAAGCTATGAATTGTACGAGTGTGAACAAGTGGTATCGCGAGTTTAAAAACGGTTCTCACCTCTTCACCCCCCGCCAAAAAGTTCAAAACCACAATTTCAGCCAAGAAAATCATAGCATCCGTGTTTTGGGACAGTCAAGGCATAATTTTGAATGAATATCTGCCTCAAGGGGAGACCATCAACTCTGCAAGATACTGTGAGACCCTAAAAAAATTGCGGAAGGCGATTCAAAACAAGAGGAGAGGTATGGTGACAAAGGTAGTCAGCCTGCTGCACGACAATGCCAGACCACACACGGCCAACGCCACGAAGGAACTGCTTGCCTCGTTTAAATGGGATTTTCTGAACCACTCCGCGCATTCCCCTGACCTAGATCCTTCAGATTATTATCTCTTTACCTCCTTGAAGCTGTACATGGGTAGAAAAGGGTTTTCAACCGACGAGTAGGTAAAGTAGGAGGTGGAGAAGTGGACGAAGGGGTTGGCGGGAAACTTCTTCGAGGAAGGCATCAAAAAGTTGACACTCCGCTTCACCACCTGCATTTGAGAGGAATGGCGACTATGTCTAAAAATAGCTTACATATGCACTACGGTAACCATGTAATTTTTTTGTTTCAATAAAAAAATTGTAACCTACAAAAATTCAGTACACTTACTTTCTGGATATGCCTCGTACATAGAAATACGTACTTCATCCTGGGGGTCGGGCGGTTTAAAATCTGTCAGCCACAAATAATGCGGTATACGCAGATTATGAGTAAGGTTTTCTACTAACCTGTTCTTATCCCTTTTATTAATTTCACCCGAAATATAAAATAAATAATCTAACTTCTGGTTTCATCACACTGATTTGAATGAAAACTGATGTCGTTAACATAAGCCCTTTCGACTCCTAGGCCCTAGACGGGACAGTAACATTGACAATCATGAGAGGAATTCGATATTTGAAAAAGTTTGATTCATTCACCGCGAGGTGAACTTCGGGACTTCGGGTACAATGAACACGCTCACTGCGATCTACATAAGTACTGATTTGAATGAAACAGATATTACCAAGTCTTTTAGAATCCAAGGATAAGTTTCAATTATGAAATCCATATTTGAAAAAGGTTCATAAATTTCACCCGAAATAAGAAAAAATGACCTTACTTCGGGCACGCCAAATACTTCTTTCGGTTTATCTGTTCAGTGTTTAACAAGCATGTTAGCACTTTCATCGATGCTTGCTCAATAATTTTACTTTATTGAAAATTTGGCATTCCTCCAGAAATCGGCAGAATTTGATAGGGCAATCAAAAAGCGTTTCAGCAATAATTCCAATGTGAATTTGTTAAATAAACCGAACGTAAAATAATTCGTTTCACTGCATTACGTGTTTTATTGGATTTAACCCTTGCTATCGAGTGAGGTAAACTGGCACTCCGTTCAGTCTTGCGACTTGCGTGCCGCTTTTGAAAGAATAATACTTTGGTTTAGTCGGTGGCGTTAAGAACTGGCTGATGGCCAAAAACAATCAAATTATGCAACCCTTTAATCTGGAGTACCCCAGGGGTCAGTTCTGGGCCCACTACTCTTCATCCTCTTAACAAATGATGTCGCTAAACTAATTGAATCATTTGATCTTCTAACCCACTGCTACGCTGATGACCAGAAAGTTTATTTTTACTGCTTACCAGAAGAAATAGACATGCATAACTGATAACTCGCATAACTGAGTGTCTAGAAGCAATTACTCGCTGGATAACCTCAAACAGATTGATGCTAAATCCTTCAAAGACATTTTCTCTGGACGGCCACAAGCAGACGTAAGCATAACATTGATAACTCCCCAATAAAAATTTCAGGAAGTGACATCACTCCAAAAGCATGTATAAAACTACTGGGTGTCAATCTAGACGCTGTTTTTTCCCCCTTAAAACTCAACAGAACTGTACGCACATGGTTCTTTCAGTTAAGGCAAATTAAAGCAGTGAGGAGAAACCTAACAACAGAGGCGATTCAATTGTTGGTCAATTCTTATTTTGTTTCACGTCTAGGTTGTGCAATATATGCAAGTCTCCCCAGATAACAAATTGAAATCCGTTTTCAACGCTCGATCACCGGCGTATCTAAATATTCCCACAGATCAGAGCATCTCAAAAATCTTCACTGGCTCAAATATCCTGAAAGAATCCAGTTCAAGCTCTGCTGGATGGCTCCGGCTTACTTATTGGAAATATGTATTCCGGAAAGTACCAATTCACGACAGTCAACCCTCAGGTCAGCAGCGTCATCAGCTATCGTAAGGTTGAAGGAACCGAAACGCATACCAAATACCAAGTACAGTGAGCGTGCTTTCGGAGTGTCCTGACCTAAAGACTGGGATGGACTGCCACATGATTTAAGAATGATTACAGACTCGACAGAGTTCGGAACTAAACACAAAACTCACCTTTTAAGACTGTCTTATCCATAAAGTCAGAATTTTTTCAACATCACAGTCCGCGACATTGTAAATAACTAAATGTGTTAAAAAAAACATGCTATAATAATATTAAGATACATTATTTCCTTGCCAGGTGAATAAAATTTATGTTAGTATGCTAGGAGTATTTTTTAAAGTTCAAAATACCATAATATCGAGGCAAGTGCGGTGAGCTACTAGAAAATCCACGGTGAATTTGTTGGCACACTAGGGGTGATCTTTCAGCAGTGCGATATACACTTACAAGGAATTTCGCAATATACCAAATAAAAGTAGGGACCAACATACGAGACGACTCTTTTATTATTAAATACCAAACCCACTTTTGTATTTTTATTGAGGCAAAAATAATACGATTTATGTAAAACTTTGCGCGTAAAACTTCCGAACCTGAGAAGTATCGTGAAAAGCCATATTTCACGATACATTTTCGTGATCCTTGTACATTTTTTGTAGCGAGTTGTACGTTTCTTTGAAACTTCCTTATTTGTGAGCTTTCTCAAGCAGTAGGCGTTGGCAGGGGGCACTGAAGACATAAACGGATAGAAATGCGATCTAACCGTTTAAAGTTTAAAAAAGTAGTAATTTCGGTGGTGTGTCTGTAACTACGGTTCAATGAACTCTAGAACTGGGATTTGCTTAAAGCGACACAAGATTCTAATTACCGGGGTTTTTACTGAGGCATTTTAATTAATTTCCACGAAATCGTCACGAAAATATAATTTTTAGAGAGATCCCTACGGATGTATGAAATTTATATATTTTTTGTAAAACAATGACAATTTTTAACTACAAAATAAACTGTAAGCACCAGATTTTATTCTTCTATATGATGAATTAGCAACTTCCCGGGGGATCCCTCAAGAAACATCTTAGATTTTATTAACACGTTCATCAGAAATAATTAAAATAAACTTCACGGAAAGATCAATTTTCTAGGTCCATTACGCGGGGCCACGCGCCATATATTGTTTTACACGACTTCATCACTTATGTCGTTAAGATCCTCACTTTATTTTAGAGATTTGCTCGGGCATATTCCACCGCAGGTCTGTCCATACACCTAGGCCGCGCGTCGCATATTTGTGTGCATGGCTTCGTCACTTACGTCGTTAAGATTCTGACTTTATTTTATGTTATTGTCTCGTCTTTAATTGATTTGAACTGATTGTGGTAACGATTTAGACGAGGGGTACAGTAGGGAAAAACATTATTTTATTAATTAATAATTTTATAATGTAATATTTAATTTATTTTAATTTTATTTTAAATACATAAACGGCTATACTGCCTTTAATAAATAAACATATAATAGAGTACAAAAGTAAGAAAAGTAATATCATTACATAATAGTAGTTTTAAACTTAAAAATAAAATACAATTATTTTGTGTATCACAACCAAAAATAACAAAAAAGAACAATGAGAAATATCATCATTTCATTTCAACATGTCCATATTGCGTATATAAAGTTACATTATGGAATAATTTTTGAGTGCATGTTTATATTGCGCTAATTTTAAGAAATAAATGTCACCGATGTTAGCATGTTCATTTCCCAAAATGTGTAATCGACTGATTGGTGAGTAATCATGTGATAATGTATGTGTGTTATTATAGTAGAACGGTAGAGTCAGTCTATTGTTAGCGCGACCAGGGCAATGAAATCGTATTGATTCTATTAAATCAGGGGTATCCAGGACCAAGTGAATTATATATTAATTATATACACCTTTGTCTTAAATAAGACCTGATTAAGAACCATGAAAGTGAAGTGTTCCTGTTTTCTCTGACCACGCTATATATTAATAATTCTGCAGTTTAAAATTTTTGCTTCGAAACTTCCACCGACACACAATAATAATTAAAACCACTAATTTCGGGTGTGTATCTGTAACTTCAGTTCAATGAACTCTAAAACTTAGATTTTGAAAATTGTAACTAATTGAGGTAACGATTCTGACATGTAATAAAGTAGGTTAAAAATATTATTTTATCAATTAATTCTTTTGTTTAAATTTTTGACAGACGTCTTAATTTTTCAAGTTTACTAACGGTATACATTCGAAAGGTTAATATCTGATCGTATTTTGAAAGGCTATCAGAAATAATCAAAATCAACAAATATTTTTTAGTAAATATTTTCAGCTCTACAAATCCGACAATTATAATATCCCGTAATAACGCTAGTATGATGCTGTGTGAAGAGACTTTTTAAGGAGAGGATCTTGGAGTAGAGGATTTTAGAGGGTCTTGAAGAGACCCATGTTGTAGGAGGGAGGAAACAAGAGGCCGACATATCGTTCCACAGCCGAGCTGTTGAACTCAAGAACAAGTCGTAGAAGCGACCCGTTTCCACGTGACAAATGTCAACCGTGTACGGTGACCGGATAACTACCACCGGGTACATATGTTGGGCGCGCGTTTGCCGTGTTACCCGTCAATGCACCAATGAAATGACGCTAGTTCCTCGGAGCATCTTCCATAGCAATACCGGTAGAACAACGACAGCATACCTACCTGACGCCTGTGCTCTAAGGATTGCAATTGAAATAAGAATTTTGATATTCACTCCAAGTAAGGAAAAAATTACCTTACTTCAAGAACACACGACAGGCTTCCATCAGTTTCAGTGGGAGAGGGTTCTCACGTATCAGCCGCCGAGTTAGTCGTAGGGTGGGAAAGACATTTTATATTTAGGAAATGCATTATTTCGAGACGTGTTAGGTTTAGTGAGGAAATTGGAATATCATCGACATTGTTGGCTCGCTGTAAATAGTGATGCAGCTATATTTACTTGGTGACCGTATAAATCATCAAAAAGATAATTCATCACATCTTTAAAAAGTTATATAACATGACTTTACATGTGTTGGGAACTCTTTGATAAAGTAAAAGGTTCTTTTACTATAATTGTGTTTATTTGCGTGGCAATTAATAAGTCTGGATTTAGCTACACTGTTCAGTGTTCATTACCCGAGGGTTGGTAATTCTCTGTTTCTAGAAGCTTGTTGTCTGGCAATAATATCCCACAGGCAATTGCTACACTCTAGCGACATCTGTCGGACTCTGGAGTAAGCTTTGTGACTAGTGCCATCTATCACTTGAATAACCAACTTATTACCATACATCACAGTTATATAAAGTCATGGAAAGTGATGAAACCAA
This sequence comes from Hesperophylax consimilis, assembly GCF_061612785.1. Classification (NCBI taxonomy): domain Eukaryota; kingdom Metazoa; phylum Arthropoda; class Insecta; order Trichoptera; family Limnephilidae; genus Hesperophylax; species Hesperophylax consimilis. Next base: position 8,158,478 of record NC_142856.1, on the reverse strand, counting down.
AACTTTATTAACTGGGTTAAGTGGGTTAGGTTAGGTTAGGTTAATTTATTTTTTCATCCTTTTAATGATTTTATATCACTTTTTAAAGGTGTGTTGAATAGTCACTGTGTTGAGTTAGCATGGGACTATTTACTTTGGTGATTACAACCAATCAATAAATATATATTGAATAAAAATATTAAAAAGTTTTAAAAATGGCCCACTTTACGTTTTGTTCGTTTACCCACTAAAGTAAAATTACGGATAAAATACACGTTTTATTTGACGTATTATAAACATTACAGTGACCTCATTTTTTTACCGTTTCATATAAAAATAATGGATAAATAATTCACCAAGTAGCGGTCGGAACCTTTGGTTTCATAATAGGGGTGTGTACATTTTCAATCTACTCTGATTAACTTGTTTTTCTCTTTCTAACACCGTTTAATTCGTATTTCTAACTATGACACAACGATTTTTATGGGACCACATCGACGCCGAAAAGGCAAAAGACAGTTGAATTAAATATACAGCTTTGATCAGACAAATATTCTAATCATATGATCAAGTCATTTTTGACTAATTTGTCATATTTCTCACCATGACAAGAACGGGAGATACAACGATGTCTATGAGACCGTATGAGCTGTTCCCAAAAGCGAACAAATCAATCTACGGCTACAGGTAATAGCTGTTTGTTCCCAAAAACGAACAAATTAGCCTGAGGGGTTGAAGAACTAACTTTTGAAAAAAACTCGAACATATTTTCAATACGTATCTATCAAATATATTTTTCTATGGAGAGAAAGAAAGACATTACCAGATTACAAATAACTTGAAAATGCTATCACAAAATGGCGCCGTATATAGTGTTTTTTTTATTTTTTTTACGAGAAAACCGCACAAGAGTCCCAACTACTCCCAACCATCTGGTGCCAATGAGACTAAATGAGCATCACCAAATTGGTGTATGTTGTGAGGGTGAAGGTAGTGGGTAGGGGAAGGAGATTGGGAGGAGGAAGGTGGGAAAGTACCTGGCTATTCAGATCTGGTCACCAAACATGGCTAAATCCATTTCAAGCAGCCTTTCAATTCTGAATGGCGTTCTTACACCAGGGCAATACTGACAGTAGCTTACACTCTGGAATGTGCCGCAAATATACTATATGTTATTTTAAAGTAGTAAATTGTGAAATAACACAAATTAATCAAATAAAATTTACTTGCGCACGCCAGGATATATTTCTTCATATTTTCTTTAAATTATACTTTATATATTCTTTTAATGTACTTTATATATAATCGACCATCACATGACGGGCACGTGGTTAGCTTGGTGGTCTAAACATACCTAATAATTGTAATAACCATTTCACTAAATAAAGATAAATTAAAATATATATATTTGAATCCGAGAACCTTGCCCCTCGACCTCAGAGGTCGTCAAATGTATCTTTAGTACGGAGGAAACATGCGATTTTTTGCATCCTAAGTAAACGTAAAAAATGAAAATGAAACAACTTTATCCCCATTTTAAACATCGTAGAATAAATTCATAAAATAATATGTTTTTAAAATGCGACGTACCTGAAAATTCTCCCCCTCTGAGATAAGCCACGTAATTGCAAATTGCACAGAAATGGTGTCATCTAACGAGCGATAAAAATAATACGAAAACCACGCGCAGATGATATCCGTTACAATCTTGCAACTTGCAAAAATTCTTAGTAAGCGAAAGCGATTTCAAAGGTAAAGCAACTCAGAAGTGGGGGCTTGGAAAAATATCAGAAGAATACCGAAGCAAATATTGATTGTTATGAATGCATCCAGAAAATAAGTAGTAACTTATTAAAAAAATATATACACGGTGTATCGGCACGTACCCGACAAACTTTAACCAGCTATTCCTTAGCACATTTGGAGTAAAAATGTTATGGGCACTTTGCTGTCCGGTAGCATTTTTTTTTCAATTAAAAACAAAAAAAAAAAAAAATTTCCACACTACATCACTATCATTGGCATTGCTTTTCGTGTTCAACAGCTGTATAAGCAAGTATGTCGAAGAGCGTCTTCGCTCTTTCGCACACACTAAATAATAATAGTTAAAAATGAGACGAATGGTGCCGTGCCATTTCGTTGTGATTGTAAAAGCGCGCCAATATAGGTACACACGTACATTATTCAACGGAATTCGAATAAAATATTGCCAGATGGGTTTTCAAACTTTGACAAAGGATAAAACAGTGGTGACATGTGGTGAAAGTATGAATAATAATTTTTTATTAAAAAAAACGTTACAGGACAGCAAAGTGGACATAAGATTTTTTTACTCCAAATATGCTAAGGAATAGCTGGTTAAAGTTTGTCGGGTACGTGCCGATACACCCTGTATGTTGTTTCATTTTTAATAATATCACGTAACGTATGTTTATAATCTAGGCGTTCATATTTGACGTTAATTCAATTATTTTAGGAACATATTTTTTTGCAAGTTATGCTCAAAATATTAGGACGAATTATTTATTCGCGCCAGTCATTGTTGTGTTTAGTCTATGGCGCCAGTGCAAACGCGATATGACTAACTAGCCGACACATCTTTATATACTATCGTATCATATAACACTATCAATCTTTATGTAGTTTATTCAAGCTTAGAATTACATACTTAGAATGCAATTAATATTAATGGATTTTCAGCCTTCTTTCGCTATCTCATACATTCCTGTGAGGAGATAAGTGTGATCACAATAAAATGTACAATTTTGCCCAATAAATTGAGAAATAACTGGTACAAGCAGTCATTCCTAATCCGAGAGTAATTCGTTGTTTTAGTGACTATCTTCCTACTGCTCAAACAAAGTTAACTAACTAACTAACCATCACGCCGTTTCCCCGAAGGGGTAGGCAGAGAGGACGGACCGCCAAACAACTCTGTCTTGGCACACACTTCTTGCCTCATTCACTGTCGCATACATCGTCTCATACATCTGACTCAAGTAAGTAACAGCACTCCATTATGGACAGCTTCGCTACTTTGAATAATTTCTATTATTCCAATTTGTACTATTAATTCTCCGAGTAAAAATAAATTCCGCCGACGGGAATTGAACCCGCGCCTTCCGATGTCCGGTCAGGTGCTCTGAGACCACTGAGCTAAGTCGGCTTGTTTCCAACACGCCAAATAATTCAATATGTACTCAAAATAAATATGTAGTCAAAAATATGATCACGTGGGTCATTCGCATTCCATGTTAGGACAAGTCTATCTTGATACCAAACCTGATAAATGGCAGTGAGGCAATCTGAAACGAAATTTACTTGAAAAGACTTGAGGTTTCGTTTAGTCAGAAGATCTAAATATACAAGTGCTTTAAATACATACATTAAAATATACATTAAATGTGGCACTGGTGTTTCAACAGTTTTATGTTCACAAAAATAAAATTATATGCTTATCTTATCAGATTTTTTAAATTAAATAATATGGAAGCAAGGATTTCTGTGTATAAAAACATTTGATTGATGGATATATGGATGATGATTCACTGATATCAGGAGTGGTCTCAAGTGCTTCGCACTCTTCACTGATACTGTTATCTGTGTGGTACTACCAACGCACTTCAGTGGCGTATCGACAGTTGGGCAGCTTTGCCCCGGGACACTAATACAAATCTATTTATCAACGCCCTATTGGGCTTTTACATAACGATTATAAATTAAATTGAAAACGACAAAAATAAATTTAAAAAAAAAACATAAAATTCAATATACTTGTTATTATCACACTAAATTTAAAGAACCCCTAAAATTCAGATACGAGTAAGAAAAAATATGAAATTTAAAAATTTTTCATTGGTGAATACTTAAGCAAATGCATAAATTATGATTACTTGGGCGATGCACTAAGTCGTGTAATATTTTAAATCGAGCCGCTATCAAAAACACCCCTTACGTAGATGGCGATAAGGTTTAAATTCCCGCATAATACCATCCGCCTGTTTTGATTTATGCAAAAAAAAACATGGCCAAAAAGTGCCTTTTATTTTATTTTGTGGATGTTCCAGGCATAAATATTTAATTTTTTTCCGATCATTTTATAAATAACTTAATTTGTCACATTATACAATAAAATCATAACCGAAAATGGGTCCGTAAGTAGGAGATTTTGAACTTTAAAGCAGTTTTCATAGGCCTTATACATGATTTTTTTCTGGGCGTATAAAAAGACTTGTCTAAAAAATACTCGATTATTTCAAAGGCCAAGATGTATTCTACTCGCAGTATTTAATTAAAGCATCTGAAACATTTCTAGGCGACCAAATTTTCAAACCAAAAACACATGATTTTGCATTACTACGTAGTGCATTAGATGTAGATGCTTTCATTTAATACTGGGAGTAGAATACATTTTGGCCTTTGAATCGAGTGTTATAGTCTTTTTAAGACTATAAAATAATGTATTGGGCCTATAAAAACCGCTTTAAAGTTCAAAATCTTATAATTACGAACCCATTTATGATTACGGTATTATTGTATAGTGGGGCAAATTAAGTTCTTTATAAAATGATCGTAATACGTTCAAGCACAAATATTTGTGCTTGAACATCTGCAAAATAAAATAAAAGCCAATTTTGATGTTTTTTACTTGCATAAATCAAAAAAAGGATCGGCATCTACGTAAGGAGTGTTATTGTTAGCGGCTCATTTCAAAATGTTAGCGCATCGCTTAAAAGCCATGAAAAAAAACTTAAAAATTTAACCTATGTACCTAGGTAAACTAGTTTTATTTCATCACTTTTCATGACTATATCACTTTTTAAAGGTGTGTTGAATTGTCAATGTGTTGAGTTGTCCGGTCACCTAATAATCCATATTTGAAATGTGCTATTTTTTGTTAACGGTGTTCATTCGAATGGTAAATTTCTGATCGCTTCTACATATTTTTTTAAAGGCAAATATTTTTTTAAAGCAAATATTTTTTAAAGGCAAATTTTTGCAAATATTTGCCTTTAAACAAATTTAAAGGCAAATATTTTTTTAAAGGCAAATATTTTTTTAAAGCAAATATTTTTTAAAGGCAAATATTTGTTTAAAGGCAAATATTTTTTTAAAGGCAAATGTTTTATAAATCCTTTCAGCTTCACAAATCCTACAATAATAATATTCCACGATTTTTTACATGATGGAGTTAGTTTGGTTTATCTTTAGTGTATTGATCTTATCTTTATCTTATTATATTATTAAAAATATTGTTTTCCTACTTCTTACATTATAATTAAACCCCTCCAGCGTTTATCGATCATATTATATGACCGGGCGTCCATATTTTATAAAAGTATTTCTATCTTTTTTTCTATCATGCTCATGGAAATACTTTATTTGATGTTAGAAAGAAAAATAATAATTCTTTCTAGTTTGCCTCAAATATGTTTACTGGACTCCATTAATAAAATTCTAAAAATAGCTAAAAAGAATAATTCATATTTCGCGCCGCTATCGTAACGATCGGTTTAACTTAAAAATTATTTCTTATTTTTCATTATACAGGGTTTTCCAATAAGAGGTGTTATTTAGATATTCAATCGTAAAAGATCAATGGTTTCGTTGCTTGTGTGGCACGTAGCGTCGTCTTGTTGAAAGTAAACGTTGTCCAGATCAATACCATCCGATTCCGGCCATAAAAAAATCATTGATCATCTCTCGATAGCGATCCATTCACCGTAACTGTTGCTCCAGCCTCATTTTCGAAAAAGTAAGGTCCAATGACTCCGCCGGACCATAAACCGCACCAAACAATCACACGTTGAGGATAGAGAGGCTTTTCAACAATAACTCTTGGGTTTTCCGAGCCCCAGATGCGACAATTTTGCTTGTTGACGAAGCCACCGAGGTGGAAATGGGCCTCATCACTCAAGATGATTTGCATTTGATTCACTCAAGTGAATTTTAATATGTATATTTTATCAATGCGTTGTTGAAGCGTGTATCGTACTATTTTTATTAATGGCGTAGTTTCTACTTGTCAAATGTCAAAAAATTAAAGCTTCAAAAGTAACATCTACCGAAATAGCGGGCATTCAAAATAACACCTCTTATTGGAAAACCCTGTTTAAACGAGATAAAAGTGATGATACAGATTTTTTACAAATTCCTCAAACAAAACGAGCGTGTTTTCGAAATATCGAGTTCTCTCAATGTTTCTATGATTGGTTTAAAAATTTAAGTAAATGTTAGCGTTTTCGATAACATTTTTCACGTTTGATATTAAAATTTTATTATTTGGAAATGATAATGTTTATTTTAAATGCACACACTGGAAAGATAATTTTATCTTGTTTTAAAACAGTATTAGTTTTTACGGAACATTGAAAAATAAGATATGGATGTAGCATTTGAAATACACAGAAAACATTGCAAACTGTACAAAAAAATAATGCGAAATAATACATATTGGGTAAATTTACTATCGCACTCCGGATTTCGAACCCACTACCTCTGGTTTCGTAGTCGAGGATCTTAACCTCTTGACTACGGTGAAAACTATTTAAAAAATATAAACATATGGATATGAAGCGGACAGTGACGATACGCCACTGTAGTCAATTTTATTAGAGCGGCAAAGAAAAAAAAGAACGAATAGATAAGCGGCGAAATGGAGCTAAATGATTTTGTCGTTATAATATGCCTGTACAACTAAATACGTGTTACTTGCGTACCTACTATTGAATTAGTTAGATATTTACAATAATAAGTAAATTTTAAGCTCAGAATTCCTATTGATTACATTAATTATGTCAGTTTGATGAATCAATTGCATCTAATAACACTGTCTGACAGGAGAATTATTTCAGACCTGGTTGTGTTACACAGAGTCATTAACAACTTAATTGATAGTCCTGCCATCCTTGCCACTAGTAAACTCCATGTGCCGACTAGGAATACAAGACAAAATATAACATTCTTCTGCAATACATACATGACCAACTATCAGACACACTCACTGACCAATAGGATGCATGATCTGGGCAACAAGTATGGGGGTGCTATTGATTTATTTATTGACTCCATTTATAGAATTAAACATAATCTATACCAACACTTTGTCGAATCCTACAAATTAGAGTAGGGTTGGTAAATTAGTTTTAATGATTTGTCTTATATGTAGTGTTGTTGTAATTTATTTTTACTTTAAGTTATTCTTACGTTTTACTAATATTGCTTCATATTTAGGTTTTTGGATTTAGTTTTCTTTTTTTAAATTATTTCTTAATATTTTCTCATTATACTTGTAATCACAATTTTACAATTGTATATTTTGTACCTTCTTTACAATGGATTACATCTATTTATTGTCAGTATCTCCTGTATACTACAGATATTCTCCCATGTACACTGCATCATGTATCACTTCTATGTAAAAGCTTTTTTAGGCGTATATATAAATAAATAAATAAAAAGTATATCGGGACCCATATGAAAAACCTTTGCTTTGCACGTGTAAAGTTTACAAGATCATTTTTTTCATACTTACGAAGTCATACAGGTAGTTGTTTTTACATTAACCTCACACAGAAGGCCCTGAGAAAAATTTCCCTCAGGGCATATGTCATCTTTGAGGATGCTGTGTGAAGTGTCTTTTTAAGGAAAGGAATGAGAGGAGGTTCTGGTAAGGAAACATGTATGAGGGGTGGGTAGGAATCTAGGGATCACTGAGTCCAGGAGTGACAGACGTATGAATACTATAATATAACGTTGCATTGCAATACGCGTGTGTTTTTATAATCCTATATTATATAGATCACCTGTGAGAGGTCAATTTTTTTTTAAAACAGCGTTGGACAAACACGTTTTTTTTAAACAGTGCCATCTGTTGGACGTAAAAGCAACACGCACTATCGTTTCATCTGCACAGACAGACTGAACCACAACAATGCGTGGCGGGGTACAGCTAGTTTACAATATAAACACATAAATTTATATATTTACAAGATTCTACGCCATTGAAACGGATTTCTCGTGGTCTATAATATTCACTGTATTCCCTTTCGATGGATAGGGTCTCATTAGCTCAGTTGGTAGAGCGGTGCCCCGGCAAGGTAAGGGTCCTGGGTTCAAGCAAAACCTCCTAGATCACAAGGCCGGGACACTGAATCAAATCAGCCGTCTAACTTAAAAAATAAAACATTCTCGACCGACCTATTATACAAGGAATCTAAATTATTTAACATTCGTAAATTATTTATATTACAAACTATGAAATATTTATTTAAAAACAAAAATAAATGAAAACAGAATGAGCAAAAGAACAAATAATATATTTTACACCCCCCAAACCAATACTAAATTAATGCAGACACATAGCAGTTTCATTGGTCCTCGTACATTTAACCTTCTACCACTACAAACTCAAATGATAAATAAAAAGATAGAATATATTAAAGAGGTAAAATTATGGCTAAATGAGGCAGATATTGAAACGCTTTTACTATAAATTTATTGATCCTTTCAATAAATTTATAGTAAAAGTATAGTAAAACTCACTTTCTCTTTACTTTTTATAATACTATAAAAAAAAAAACTTTTCTACTAATGTATATTATACTTTAGGTACTTGAAATATAGTAATCGTTTTATATTACCCACACTCAGGCAGCGCCTTAGTGGGTTTTCATTTCTTGTGTATACTATTTGGTATTATATATTGTGTTATTATATACTATAGTTGCGCGTTAGGTTTTAAAATTGAATAGCCTTAAATGTGTACCCTTCGCCCCCCTTTGCCCCTTGTCCCCTTTCCGTGATCCGGGCCAGAGACAAGGAGTATTGTTATCAGTTGTTATCGTTGCATCTTACCCGCGAACATTTCGTGTCATATTGAAACCCGCATATTATGTTGAACTCGGCCGTGATCATTTTGGAGCACAATCGTCCAGTGAAACGGTTTTACCCGCCGCAGTGAATTTCACTGTGTTTTTTTGTTTTGTGTTAAGTGTTAATGTTAATTGTATGCAAACTGATAAGAGAGCAGAACCAGCGGCTTACGGAGAACGAGACCAGGGTAAGTCTTTGGCCTTTCCCACTCATTTTCCTCTTGCAAACACTAAGGCAATTCAATTCGTTTTTATTTGTCTTAGTCTATATCGCATCCGCAATACCGCAACCCCCCGCACAATTGCGTACGAAAGAGTTCCGCACAACCATCAAATTGGTCCAATTTCGAACCGGGTTGTATTGTATTACTTTCGTTCGCAATTGCAATCTATAATCATTATTTGTACCAAAATCATGGCATTTGCATTATAAATGGGTTAAAATTTAGTCCGTCAAATAGTTATATTAAAAACGAATTACATTTAATTCCTCGTGGCAAATTATAGGTTGACAATAATTTAATCGTGTATGTAGGTACCTGGTTTAACGCAAGGAATCGTATTGTGTAAGTAGGTACTTGTATTCAATACTGAATTCTAATAATACGAGTACATACTTCGCTAGCGTTAAGTACGTAGGTATGTATTAACGACCGCTAATAATAGTTGGTAAACAAGAATAATAATAATTCAGTTGTTATTGAGTTTAATTTGGAAACACTTATCAGAAGAATTGTTTACTTTAATCAATTACGCTAGCGTTAATTAAATTATAGCGTTATTTAAATTATAATTAATTATTTGGGTTAATTATTTATTGCTAAATACATAATGGCTACTAAAGAAAAAAAGTTGAAACTACTGACGGCTCAGCGAGATGCGTTAGATGCACGTCTTACTAAGTTATTTGAACTATCAAATAAAATTTCCGACTTGAGTATTCTAGAGGAGTTTCTTTCGTTAGTTGAAACTCTAGACTTGACTAGAAGTAAGTATGAGGACATATCTCAACAAATAAATATATTAAATTTGGAAATCGATTCAAACTTTGAACCTGATTTTGAAAGATGGTTCAAGTTCGACGATATGTACGGACATATCAAAAGAAAAATATCATTAAATCGGGAAAACACTTCGCGGGTGGTTAGTAAACAGAAAAAATGTAGTGTAAAACTCCCACCGATTGAATTGGCATATTTCGATGGGGAAATAAAAAATTGGCCCATATTTTATTCAAGTTTTATTAACACCGTACACAATAACGATACACTTTCGAATTCAGAAAAGTTATATTATTTGTTGGGAAAAATTAGTAACCGTGTTAAATCAACGTTCGCCGGGATCATTTTATCGCCGGAAAATTATTGAAGATTGAATTATTGAAATTTGTGCGTGAACAAGTTAAGATCTTGCAAAGAACCGGTTCTTCAAGGAAATCGGTGGAAAATAAAAGTGAAACGTTAAAACGGTCACAAAGATCGACGCAAGCCTATATGAGTGCTGGTAGTGAGGAAAATCGTCAGCCTATTAAATGTTTACTTTGCAATAATCTATCGCATGGAAATTTGTTTAAATGTTCAGAATTTAAAAAATTGACTGTAAGGGAACGGTTCAATTTTATCAAAAGCAAGGGATTCTGTTTTAGGTGCCTTAGTGATAGACATAAGGCTAGGACTTGCAATTCAAATCAAAATTGTCATAAGTTTAATGACAAGTTTCATCATACAATGTTACATTTTGAAGAACAGGGTGCATCACACAAGGGGCAGTCAGACTCTCAAAATGCCCAAAGAATTGAAAACCAGAAAGCTGATCAATTGAATGATCCAAAACCGGGCTGCTCCAATTCTGATGTAGCTTTGTGTACTTTTTCAACTGTTCTATCTCATAGTCTAAAGACTCATTGTACTGTATTGCTGGCTACCGCACGAGTGGGAATAATAGACGCACAGGGAAATGAACATCTCGTTAGGTGTTTATTGGACAGCGCATCTCAGAGCAATTTTATTACTCGGGATTGTTGTAGAAAATTAGGATTTTTTGAATATCAACGCCCGTCTTGTTCCACCGTTAAGGGTATTGGAGGATCGTCTAAGCCCATTACAGGCTCCATACAGACCGAAATTTACTCTCGTTTCAATCGAGCAATAAATTATAACATTACTTCATTGATTGTGAATAAAGTTACAGAGCGCTTACCTACCGCCAAAGTTGATGTACCTTCATTGTCATATTTGAATGACTTACCGTTGGCGGATGAGTCATATGGAGAACCAGGAGAAATTGACATGTTGCTAGGAGCCCAGCTCTTCCCGCATCTCCTGTTGTCAAAAAGGGTTCAAGACCCTTTTCAGAGGTATAATCTGCATGCTTTAGAAACAGTTCTAGGATACGTTATTTTGGGATCAGCACCAACTCGGGTTGAGGATAATGTTAGCGTATCTTGTTGTGCCATGCTAGAAGAACCAGATGATATTTGTCTCAAAAGATTTTGGGAATTAGAAGAGGTAAACGTTCCGTCTATTAAAAGTCCTGAAGATCGTGAATGTGAGGAAATATATCAAAGAACAACCACAAGAGATCCTGAAAATGGAAGATATATAGTAACTTTGCCATTTAAAGGGGATGTTTCAACCCTTGGGGATTCATTTGCAATGGCAAAGAAACGTTTTTTATGCCTTGAACGTAAATTGGAAGCCTCTCCAAAATTAAGAGAAGCTTATAATAATATTATCAATGAATATTTAGAGAAGGATTATTTGACTCTCAGCACTTCAAATGAAGGAAATGAGATGCCTTCATACATAATTCCGCACCATGGAGTTGTACGAGAGGATAAAATCACGACCAGTTTGAGAATAGTCCTGGACGCTAGCGCAAAAACAAGCACTTCCGTGTCATTGAATAATATTTTATATAGTGGGGAAAATTTACAGGGAAATTTATTTAATATAATTATGAATTTTCGTGTATTCCCAATAGCTCTTTCAGCTGATATACGTAAAATGTTTTTGTGTATAGGAGTGAAAGATAGTGATCGGAGATATCAACGAATCTTGTATCGCTTCTCGCCCAGCGAAGATATTAAAACTTATGAGTTTAACCGTGTTTGTTTTGGTCTTACATCCAGCCCATTTCAAGCTTTACGCACTATCAGGCAATTGGCCTCCGATGAAGGAGAAGCTTTTCCTGAGGCTAAGAAAATTATTGAAGAATTTTTATATATGGATGATTTTGTATATAGTATGGAAACTGAGGAGGGTGCAAAGGAAACGTCCTCTCAGTTAATCGCATTATTGAAGACTGGCCAATTTGACCTTGTCAAGTGGACCAGCAATTCGCAAAATGTTCTGGAATCTATTCCAGATTCGCATCGCTTATCAGCGATAAAGGAATTTGATGAAGTAAGCATGCATAAAATATTGGGCTTATACTGGTCACCAAATTCCGATTTATTCTCGTTCGTCACTTCTACACCTAAAACAGGTTGTACAAAACGAAATATATTGTCTTGTGTCGCAAAAATATGGGATATTATGGGCTTCATCGCGCCTGTCGTTTTATATGCCAAGCTTTTAATTAAACAATTGTGGCTACACAAATGCGATTGGGATGATGAGCCTCCCGACGATATTGTAAGGATATGGACGCAATTCTGTGAGGAACTTTCCTCACTGAATAGAATACAAATTTCGCGTCATACTGGCATCACGTCCAGTAGCATCGTAACCATTGTTGGTTTCGCAGATGCCAGCGAAAAGGCATATGGAGGTATAGTGTATTTCCATGTCCAAAATCATGAAGCAATTTCAGTACATGTTGCTTGTGCAAAATCGAAGGTTTCTCCTGTAAAAATTGTTTCTCTCGCACGATTAGAACTTTGCGCTGCATTAATACTTGCAAAATTAATGCATAACGTAATAGAAACCTTAGAAAAACGCTTGAAAATTGAAAATATATACGCATTTACTGATTCCACTGTAGCACTTTGTTGGATTCAGTCTTCTCCGCACCGTTGGGGGACATTCGTGGCTAATAGAGTTGCTAAAATTCAATCTGAATTATCAGCTACCTGTTTTAATCATATCGCAGGCACAGATAATCCCGCTGATTGTCTGTCACGAGGGCTTACCCCCAATCAGATTTTAGATCACCCGCTATGGTTTCATGGCCCACCGTGGATGAAATTTAGGCCTGAACGGTGGCCCATTACCACATTTGATGTCAACATGGTCACAGAACCACCCGAACAGAAGTCTATTTCGTTAGTAATGACTTCTGGTTTAGAAGAATATGATATTCTAACCCTGTCAAAGCGCTTTTCCTCGTGGAATAAATTATTACGATGTTTGGTTTACGTATTTCGTTTTCTTAAGGTGTTGCCATATCGAAAATATATACGTGGGTCAGATTTAGAGTTCGTTGAGCTTAAAATATTGCGCGAAATACAACGAGCGTACTTTTCCGGGGAATTGATAAATCTACAACAAGGAAAGACGTGTAAACCCGTATTTCAACGTTTGAGACCGTTCTTGAATGACGGAATCATAAGGTTGGGAGGTCGTTTAGTTAATTCGGATTTAAATTATGATCAAAAGCACCCCATAGTTTTCCCGCGAAAGGATCACGTTTTAAATTTGTTGGTTGATCATTATCATAAAATTCATTGTCACTCGGGTCCCGCATTATTAATGTCTATTTTGAGGCAAAAATATTGGATACTGTCAGCCCGTAGTTTAATTCGAAATCGAGTACATAAATGCAATTCGTGTTTTCGGCTACGCCCTAAAACAATTGCACCTTTAATGGCGGATCATAGAGATTGTCGTGTCATTCAGTCTATAAAACCATTTACGCATGTGGGTATAGACTTTGCCGGGCCTTTAAGGGTAACCGTATCACGTGGACGTGGAATTCGTTCTCAAAAGGCGTATATTTGCTTATTCGTGTGTTTGACGACAAGAGCTATACACCTTGAATTGGCGTCAAGTTTGAGCACCGAATGTTTTCTGAACGCATTCAAACGATTTCTTTCTAGGCGTGGTCCTGTGTCAAATTTATACTCAGACAACGGAACTAACTTTGTAGGAGCCAAGAGAAAATTGAATGAATTGCACGCATTTTCGTCATCTTCACATTTTGGTGAAGAATTCGCAAGTATTTTGGCCAATAATAGAATAAGCTGGCATTTGAATGCGCCAATAGCACCCCACTTTGGAGGAAATTGGGAATCCAATATTAAAAGTATGAAGACTCATCTTTTTCGGGTAATAGGAGATCAGATTCTATCGTTTGAAGAGGCAACTACAGTACTTGCACAAGTAGAAACCATTCTGAATACGAGGCCATTGTGTAGAACGCTCTCTTCAGACCCCTCCGAGCCCCTTGCGTTAACGCCAGCTCACTTCTTGACGACAACTCCCTTAAAACACCTGCCCGCCATGGAAATCGAGAAGGATAATTTGAGCCTTCTATCGCGTCATGATTTACTCGATAAATTAATTCAATCATTCTGGAAGCGATGGAGATTAGATTACTTGCATACTTTGCAAGTACGTCCAAAATGGAATACTCCTACTAATCCAGTAAAGGTCGGCTTAGTAGTAATAGTGGGAACTGAAAATGCCCCACCATTACATTGGCCGTTAGCTATTATTGATGAAGTTTTCCCCGCAAAAGATGGAGTAATTCGTGTTGCTCGTGTCAGAACAGTGCTGGGATCTTATATTCGCCCAGTAATACGGCTATACCCTTTGCCAACTCAATAGTAGTCTAGTAGCATTAGGTTTAGTCAATGTAGGTTAGGAAATTTAGGATAACTGTAGGTTATGTTAATTTGTTTATATGATAAATGCCATGACAATGCGGTTTTAAAAGGGGTGATTTCGCACCCTTTCAAGGCGGGGGGGATAGTTGCGCGTTAGGTTTTAAAATTGAATAGCCTTAAATGTGTACCCTTCGCCCCCCTTTGCCCCTTGTCCCCTTTCCGTGATCCGGGCCAGAGACAAGGAGTATTGTTATCAGTTGTTATCGTTGCATCTTACCCGCGAACATTTCGTGTCATATTGAAACCCGCATATGTTGAACTCGGCCGTGATCATTTTGGAGCACAATCGTCCAGTGAAACGGTTTTACCCGCCGCAGTGAATTTCACTGTGTTTTTTTGTTTTGTGTTAAGTGTTAATGTTAATTGTATGCAAACTGATAAGAGAGCAGAACCAGCGGCTTACGGAGAACGAGACCAGGGTAAGTCTTTGGCCTTTCCCACTCATTTTCCTCTTGCAAACACTAAGGCAATTCAATTCGTTTTTATTTGTCTTAGTCTATATCGCATCCGCAATACCGCAACCCCCCGCACAATTGCGTACGAAAGAGTTCCGCACAACCATACTATCTATTAATATGTATAATATGTGTAAAGAAATGAAAATAAATAAAGTAATAAAAAATATAAAAACTTGTATGGGAACTCCAACAAAAAATATTTTTATTATTTTTTTGAAATTAACTAAAACATTTAAAAACGTTTTAATAAATAAGAATAAATTAAATAAAAAAATTAAAACGTAAATTTTGTAGATTCGCATACAAGTTAAGAGGCTGCTTTGAATGAGTAGCCCGGCCTCGTTTTGGTTCAAGTCCTAGATGTGACTATCTTTTTCTGATTTTTCTATTTTCTCACCTGTCAGCCAACCTAGTATTTTGTATATCAATGCATGGTAGGAGAGTAGGTAATAGAGAGAGGTCCGGAGATGGGAAATGACAAACTCGAAATGGACCATTGCCTTTTGTGTTGAATTAACCTCGATGCATTGTCATCGGCTTCCACTGGCGGTGACAAAGAATTGTGTGGACCGTTATATCGGAAATAACTTTCTCTCCTTCGCGGTGATTTTATGCGTTTACAATCATCATTTATTATTATTTACAACGGGCCTTTTGCCAGTTTTATTTTTATTACCTGACAAACAATGAGTCGCCCACAGCGTGAAGACACAAAGGTCTAATTTTCCACTACCATAGTAATATTGTAGTATTATAGTTAGTACAGGAACTCGTAGTTTATCTGGTCCAATTTTTATCTTTGTTTTATACTATTTAGAGATTAAGCGTAGCGAATCTGTCTGTAAATTTGTTTGTTACGTTCCGGTTCCGGTTTAAGATGGTGGCCGTATTTGATACTATCTTTTTCTCCCGCCATTTAGTTCACATGGACTTGGTTCATACTACAAACTTTCAAATCGAAATAATCAACATTACAGTACCTACCGGCCTTAAGAAAGTTTGAAAAAATAATTGTCATTGAAATGGTGACATTTCTGTAGACAAATTGTATAATTCCTTATTTGTAATTTAAAAAAATGTACTTAAAATTTTTAATGGTTTTTAATTAAGTACCTACTTACAAATCTTATGATTTCAGATGAAATTTTGGTGGCGACTTACTAAATACCGCCCTTGAGGTGATTTTTCACGAAAATTGCGCTATATAAATTAGCCGAATATTATTATTGTTATTAAATACGATAAAATTAAAAACTTACTTGTTAGGATGCGATACTAGTTATTATTTACTTTTTCATTTTAAATTTGGATACTGCGTTTAGTGACTAGATATTAATAGCCAGGTACTTCCTCTCCTTCCTTCTATCCCTACTTTCCCACCGCGTGAAAGACTCAAAGGTATAATTTTCCACTTTTGTCGTAAAAAGATTGACATAGATAAATAAAGAATGTCCGTAGATAAAAAAAACTTGTATGAAGAAATTCGACGATAAGGTGTTATTTAAACAGTTACAAGACTTAGAAATCATAAGCATATTTATTGTTATCAGTTGGTTTCCATTAAATACGTTTTTTAAATCTATCTGGAGAAGCAGTAAATTAAAACTTAGTTAACTTAAAATTAAAAATAGTGGACAGGATAGACCTCTCTGGGAATTCTCGCATAGATTTTGCTCTGCAGGTAAAGTGATAATTAAATACAGTCATCTATGCATTAATCAGCTGGATTCATCCGAATTATATTGTTTGACAAAAGAGGGCACCACTATTCCTGTTTGGTCGATTTAAGACTAAAGGATTAAAATATTTTTGTCTCAATAAAGTGACAGTACTTTAGAATTTTAATGTGTTAATTCTTTTTCATTCTAAATTCTACTCTCTTGAAAGCTGGTCATGACAAATTATAATTTCATGGTGCGAATGCAAGTGTTATTGTGCCGATTGCCGTCCGCTGCCGAATTTGGAGATTAAGGAATCGCTGCAAACTCAATGCGAGTGATATATTCTGTGAGTTCACTGTTTTTATGTATTTGGTGGCTGGATTATAATTTGTTACTTTTCCTGCAGAGTGAATTTTGTAATCAACCCATTTTTTCATAGTGAATTAATTATTCCCTGATGGTCTGTTTGGTTTACAAGCCAGATCATCACCACCATCTTTAGATGGTCAATGTCTATATGACCCGAGGTCAAGCCACCACAGCCCCCGAGATTCATTTATAACATGCATAATTTCGACATTTTCCCTTTTTACATGGTAGGCATTTATTTTGTACATTTTGGCATTTCAGTGCATGTAATCCGAGGTCTACTAATAACCTTACGTAGGCCAAATTATTATGAAAAAATCAATGATGCTCGCAGCAGTTATGAGCGTCTTCCATTGTGTTCCCGGCTACCCATTGTGTATTGTATGTCAATAAATTCACACAGAATACACAACACGCAAATGATTAACTACGATTGTAACGTTGTTCTACAAAGTTCCTACTAAATGGGTGTTTTTACACCGGTGAGTGTGGCAAACTGCCGCGGGAGATTTCACTTTTAGTTCACATATCTGTAATACTATTGTGGTTAGATACTCAGTACGAGGAAGATGAACTCAATAATAAGCAATAATTCAAAGATTGCGGAGGTGCTTGGAGGTGGGTTTTGAGAGTTCATTCATAAAGTGTTCGTAATAGTAAAAAAATAACTTAAGTGTAACCGGCGTTACTGGGGGGTTATCCTTAGGAGATAGCCATATAGCATCGCGGACTTTTATGCAGGCCTTTTTAAGATCGGAGAAATGGGACCTGAAGTTTTCTGAACTGTGCGAACTTTAACATATATTTTATTTTATTGATTTATTGTGAAAAACAGTATAATCCATTTACATTTCACAAATAACAGTTTATAATAAGTAAGTACATACATTTATTTGCATGGGTAAGTACATCAATACTATCTGATTAACCAGATTTGTTAAATAGTATGCTTATTGCCGTCTTAAATTCTCTTTGGTTCAAATTGAAAATGTCAATCACAGAAGAAATGTGATTTAACAAAGTAGTTATTCTCCCCAAAGGCATGATCATTGGTAGGTTGGTCCTGCCCCTTGGAAAAATAAATAATCTGTGCTGTCTAGCTCTGATGAAATTATCAGGGACATAAAAAGAAATTCGTTCCAGAATATCTGGATTGCAAATGTGCCCATTTAGCAGCTTGTGCGCCACTAACACCATTGCAATATTTCTCCTAACGTCTAGACGTTCTATCCCCAGCATTCCGGCAAGAAAATCAGAGGGATACAATAAAGGGTAATATCCACAGACATAGGAATTAATAGACGAGAAGATAATGGCGAGGGGTAAAATCAACTGTTGAAGAACGAAGGGGGTTAAGCTGACTGTGATTCGTCAATAAATCAATCTGACAGTAAATGGGCATCTCGCATTATAATATCACCATTTAGTTCTTAAAAGTATAACAATTATAACAGTATACAATTGTAACAATACTAAGTGTCACAGTCAACACGTAAATTTTTGCTCCACACAAATTAATAATTATATTAAAATTAAGAGCTTAAAGTAGTGTTTTTCACCCACGAGTACTTTACCATAATCAAAAATTAACATTGTGTACCAACAGTTGCAGCTGCCTAACCGGTAATTCTTTATTATTAATTAAAATTTCAACTGTCACTGGATTCCATTAGACACACACATACAAAGCCGATTAGAAGGAAGAATACTAATACAATCAAAGTTTCGAAGAGTACAAGTGAAACGCCCACCCACTTCTCGTCATGAACAGGGTTGTCACTGCATCTTATATAAATTATTAATATACAAAATCCAATTGCAAGATGAGTACCACTGATGCACTATCATATATCAACAAGGCTAAGGAGGAAATTAGTGCTTTATATAGTAATATTACTGATCCGGCACTTAAACTAACTAAAGATCAGATGACTAAATTACTAAACAAACTTTCCAACCTCTCTGGCACCATGCTGGATGTTGGTGTCAAAGTTGGAATCCTCGAGGGACAGGTTAAGTCATATGAACACATGGTCTCCTCAAAATTGATAGAATCAACCTCACAACATGAATCTTCATATTTACCAAATTTAACAATGTGCGAAGCTGCTGACGAGCTCGAGGAGAGGAAAAAACGTTCGAAAAACATTATTATTTTCAACTTTCCTGAAAGCTTGGCCTGCTCTCAAATTGACAAAATTACAGATGACACGACAAAAATATCAAATACACTAACGGCCATAAACTCAACCATCACCAAGGCCAACATCACAACCTTTCGTCTGGGGATAAAAAAAACGGACAAACCCAGACCTCTAAAAGTGATGCTTGACAATCCCACCCAAGCCATTGATATTTTGCGAAAAAAAAATAGCATAACAGAGTACCCTGGCATTAAAATTTATTCCGACCAAACTCCAGCCCAAAGAAATTATCTCGCCAATTTACGATTAACCCTAGACCAAAGAACCCGAGACGGTGAAATAGGTCTCACAATCAAATATAAGAACAATAAACCTGTTATTGTAAATACAAAAAACTCCCCACGAAACTAACATTTTACTACCAAAATGTTAGAGGTTTGCGTACCAAGCTCAACACCCTAAGGCAGTGGTTCTTAACCTTTTTTAAGGTACCGAACCCCACCAGTTACATATGCGCATTCACCGAACCCCTCCTAATTTGAAAAATAAAATTAGATTTTTACAAATTCAATACATGGTATTTATTTATATATAGGTGTACAAAAAGAAAAATAACAAATATAAAATCATTAAATTTTAATGGTTAAATCAAAACATGAAACATATTAATTATTATTTACTTTAAATCAGTGTGACTTCTGCTGTTGCCTTTCAGAAACCAATTCAGAAATTCGCGGCTTTACCTTGGCAAGTGCCACTCTCATGTCATTTTCACAACACAGTCTATTCCTCTTCTTCGTTTTTATATCCAGCATCTTCGAAAAGGATTGCTCGCAGAGATATGTTGTAACAAACGGTATAAAAATCTCCAGAGCTTTCTTAGCAATAACAGGGTATGTTTCCATTTGTTGACACCAAAACGTTGAGAGCGATGTTGTTCTGAAGAGTTGCTGTTTAACCTGGCTCTGCTGAATTTCAATGATTTCATCAAATATAATTCTAGGGGCTTGACCTCCACCGAACCCCCGAGACTAACTCACCGAACCCCTGGGGTTCGATCGAACCCAGGTTAAGAACCACTGCCCTAAGGTGTAATATTCCAACGATAAATAACGATGTGTACTGCCTAACAGAAACCTTTTTTTTTTTTTTTTTTTTATATTTACTCCACACAGGAGGCCCTGAAGAAAATAATTTTCCTCAGGGCCTATGTCATCTTTGGGGATGCTGTGTGGAGGGTCTTTTTGTGGAGAGGAAGGAGTGAACATGGGTCTTGAAGAGTCCCATGTTGTAGGAGGGAGGAAACACAGAGGCCGGCAGTTCGTTCCACAGCCGAGCTGTTGAACTTAAGAACGAATCATAGAAGCGACCCGTTCTCATGTGACAAGTGTCAACTGTGTACAAATGTTGGGCGCGCGTTTGGCGTGTATCCCGACTACGCACCGGTGCCGAAGGGATCAATGACGCTAGTTCCTCAGAGCATCTTCCATTGTAATACCGATAGAACAAGGACAGCATACCTACCTGACGCCTGTGCTCTAAAGATTGCAGTCCGTTTGTTAAGATTGGGGAATCTATCAACCTGGCTTCATGAAAATATATCTTCCCCTGAATTAGGCTTCACCAACTACGATGTTTACCGGCTGGATCGTGAAAATATTATTGGCGGCGGGGTTTTAATATCGATCAGAAAGATGTTCCATTCAAAACTATTAAAACTAAAAAATAAAAACATTGAACAAATAGCTATATTAGTGAAACTCAAAGCAACAAAAATAATAATTGTGTGTGTGTATATCCCCCCCCAAGTTAGTGCTGATGTGTATTGTAAACATTGTGATGAAATTGAATCTTTGAAATTGAAATATCCTGATGCAAAATTAATAATTTTTGGGGATTTTAATCTCCCAAATGTAAACTGGGTACAACCCACCGAGTCTTCAAATCCCATTTCTGCTAAAGCCCAATTAATCATTGATATCATCAACTTTCTCAACCTTAAACAATTAAATCATGTTAAAAATATAAATGACAGAATTCTTGACCTTGTCATATCAAACATAAATAATAGTAATGTCAGCGAATCGCGTGAATCAATAGTATCCATTGACTCTCATCATCCCCCTTTACAAGCGACCATTTATTTGGCACCCATTGAACTCCTTAGTCCCCAACCTCCCGTTCACGAACTAAACTACAAGAAAGCCGATTATAATCAAGTGCGGTTATATCTTTCTTCGCTCAATTGGTCCCGCATTTTTATGTCTACAAACGTAGAAGAAGCAACAAATGTGTTCAACTCAAACCTTTATGATACTATTGAAAATTGCATACCAACTTCTATTGTAAAACGTAACGACTGTTACCCAAAATGGGTTAGTACTGAACTAAAAAAACTCATTCAATGTAAAAAAATTGCCCACATTAACTTTAAATCCGATAACTCCACTGACCGCTATAAATTTTTTTCTGTTTTACGAAATAAATGTAAAAGTCTATCTAAAAAATGCTATTCAGATTATATTACAGATGTAGAGCAGACTATCAAGTCAAATCCAAAACATTTTTGGAATTATGTGAATTCTCTTAAAGACAACAACGGCTGTCCTCGATCAATGTATTCAGGGCGAAAACATGCTGACAGTGATCAAGAAATAGTTGACCTCTTTGCTGATCATTTCTCAAGTGTTTATGAACAGAAAAATGATAATGTAACTATACCTGAATTTAAATACACCAATGTAACTGACATATCAACATGCCACATTTCTCTGGATGATGTTAATACAAAGATCAGATCTCTAGATTGTAAGAAGGGGTCAGGTTCTGACAAAATTCCACCGGTATTCATAAAGGAATGCGCTCAGTTTATAGCAGCTCCACTTCAACACATATTCAATCTGTCACTTCAAACTGGAATATATCCTGATCCTTGGAAACTTAATCACTTGACACCTGTATTTAAATCAGGTGATAAAAATTGTGTTTTAAATTATAGACCAATTTGCATACTGTCTACCACCCCGAAAATGTTTGAAAGTATTGTCTTAGATAAAATTGCTGTTAAGTTTAGGCATATTATTACTCCAGAACAGCATGGTTTTGTGACCGGTCGGTCTACCACAACCAATCTTCTATTGTATGAACACTATATCTGTGAAGCTTTCACGTCTCGTGCACAAGTAGATTCAATATATACTGACTTTTCAAAAGCCTTTGATAAGTTAAATATTAATATCCTTCTCGCGAAACTGCAAGCCCTTGGTATACATGGATCATTCCTAAAATGGTTGAATAGTTACCTCTGTAACCGCGAACTGATGGTAAAATTAAATAATAAAGTCTCATATAAATTTAAAGTAACATCTGGAGTTCCTCAAGGCTCTCATCTGGGCCCACTTCTCTTCGTATTGTTTATAAATGATTTATCTTTATGTTTCGAAAATGTCAAATTCATTCTATTTGCAGATGACCTAAAGCTTTTTAAGATTATAAAATGTTTAAATGATGCACTTATCCTTCAGCATAATATAGATAGACTTGCTAGCTGGTGTGAAATAAACAAATTATTCCTAAACGTAAAAAAGTGTTTCCACATGTGTTTTTACCGTTCACGGACTCCAATAACCATATCGTATTCAATTAACAATAATGAAATTGCATTAGTACCATTTATCAAAGACCTTGGTGTTATTTTTGACAGAAAACTTACCTTTGATCGTCACTGTGAAACAATTTCCAATAAGGCCATGCAAATTCTAGGTTTTGTAATGCGTAACACAAGGACTTTTCAAAACATTGAGTCAATTAAATTACTCTACTGCTCTCTTGTGAGATCGCACCTAGAATATGCATCTCCTGTATGGTCTCCGATTTATACCTGTAACTTACACCGCTTGGAGAAAGTACAAAGAAAATTTCTTCGATACGTTCAATTCAAATTGAGACAGCCTGTAATTGATATCTGCTATAATACATTAATGTCTGGTCTAAATCTACCACTTCTTTCTACCCGGCGAACTATTAATGACATTCTTATACTTTTTAAATTACTGAACAATCTCATAGACTGCCCTCAAATGTTAAGTGTTATAAATTTTCGTGTCCCTGTTAAATCAACTCGACTCCACCATCTTTTCCACAGTGACAATCATAGCACTAACTATTTGTATCATTCACCGTTGGCGCGTTTTCACCGCACTGCCAACACGTATACAGACCTTTTTGATATTTTCAAAACCTCACCGTCTTGCATCAAGGCAAAAATACTTGGTTATGAATGTAATTGATATGTTTGTGAAATGTTAAATGTCTGTTTGTACTGCATCATACTGACTGTTGTGTTCTTCTTTATGTGTAACATATATATGGTGTTCTATACATATACATTCCACATATATACATATATGTGAAATGTATATGTATAGCATCAATAAAAACTGCTTGTGGATGTATTATTTTAATCAAAAATGCTATTTCTAATTGTCAAGTCTCTGACAGCCCTGAACTGTGTACTTATAATCCCATGTTTCACATTACTGTAAAAGCCTTTTATGGCGTTTAATAAATAAATAAATAAATAAATAAATAATCTGCATTTGAATGAATACACATTTTTACATGGGAGCGCAAATTACTCGCCACGTTATGAACTAATTTGCGAAGTCCAAATTCGGCAAAGTAAATTTCTTCTGTTTGCAGAGTCGTAGTTAGTTTCAGAGTATTTAGTTAAGACACTTTTACAAATGTTTCATAATTTACTTACCCCAGTAAACAACGATGAGCACACTTTAGAATCGCTACATTGTGATGTGATAGTATATGTTTCTAAAACTGATCCATATAATACGGTGTGAATAAGCTTAAAATAAAGTAAAATAATGCTTACTTATGGAATGTAATACGACAATTGGGTTTATTCTCTTTTTCACGTCTATTTTTACAAGTTTTCATATCACAAGTCAATATTTTGCCGTGTTATTTCGTAAAATGAACCGATGATGCCTCGACCATAGTTCGCACAAGAATGATGACGTCACGTTTTCAAATTTCACTTGAGCCATACGCGAGCCCAGCCGGCTCCAATGGAACCGGTATGGGGAGTGGGGATAATACGCTTTTAATCACTTAGGGCAGGTCTACTAATATTCATATGTCTATGGTAATATCCGAACTCTCGCATGTAGAGGTATCGCATAAACTTTTTTTGCACCTTTTCTACATCATTTGAGTAAAGGGCATCTTCGGGTCCCCATATTATCGATCCACTCTCAAGAATGCTGCGAACCAGAGTAAAATAAAGCATTTTTATGACTGCCGTATTCGTAAAAGATTTCGAATATTAATGTAATAGTTAACCCTGATATGTTAATTCACTTTCATGTTCCTACCATTAGATCAACGGTTAACTAGTATGTATTATTGTGACCACTACACTACGGTTTCAAGCTACAATTCTGTTTTATATATAGATTACACACTATTGGTAACTCTTATGCTATGTTAGCTGATGTATTTAATATGCCTCTTTTGAAGAATAAGGCTGTACTAATTAAACAAAATAGCGGTGCATATTTTAACGAGGTTACTGCATACCAGGTTTTTGTTTTTGTTTCTTCTTCATATCTTTCACTAACTTTGTACGAATGTATATATATATATATATATATATATATATTTTTGACTTACATGTATTCTTTCTATATTGTACCTTAACTGTCAATAACTTTCATGCAAATACATGGCACTTGTGCTGTTAATTCTAAATAAATAAAGATTCAAATCAAAGAACGCATAGCAAAATAATGTTTTTTTTATTAGTTTCCCGGATGCACATTTTTGCTGAAATAAGTGACTCCCGATACCGTCGACTGGCTAAATAACCTCAGCATTCATGTTTGACCTCCACCAACTATTCCCCTATATAAAAAAGATTAGAGAAATCAACAGTTTCTGTAAATATGCAAAACTTGGTTACATAGGGAGTGTAGGAAGATTTATATTTCAGATATACTCGTACATACAATCAATCTTGTCGGCCTCCGTGGTCGAGGGGTAAAGCTCTCGACTAGTAATTTGAAGTTCGCGGGTTCAAATCCCGGCGAGCGCAAGTAAATTTTATTTGATTAATTTGTTTTGTTTCACAATTTATCAATTTTAAATAATATATAGTATACTTGCGGCACATTCCAGATTGGAAGATACTCTCAGTATCGCCACCATTCAGAATTGAAACTTTGCTTGAAATGGCTTTAGCCGTGTTTGGTGACCAAATCTGGATAGCCAGGTACTCCCCCACCTTCCTCTTTCCCATTTCCTTCCCCTCTATACAAACTTCAGCCTCACAACATACCCCAATTGGGGTTGCCATAGTCTCACTGGCTCCAGACGGTTGGGAGCAGTTGGGACTCTTGTGCGGTATTCATATAACAAAAATACTATAACGGTCTGTAAGATTTCTACAAAAAGCGATGAATTCATCAAATTACGAGTCAAAGAGTTTTAAAATTTTTCTTTGAATTTATCTGGAATGAACATAGGTATAGAATGCATTATTTGTAAGTAATTGATCAGGGTATCGATTCTCCGATCCAGGCCGCTCGCAATCGCCGTCAAAAGTACATACATTGGTCGAAGTTCTTATTCTTAAGTCTCGTCGAAGGTACATACTTCATACGCCAAACTTCAAAAATCATTCCACTTGAACAACGAGTGGTTAACGGTCAAGAATCGAGGCCTAGGGTATCGATTCTCCAATCCAGTCCGCTCGCAATCGCCTTCGAAAAACGTCAAAGCCATCAAAATCATTCCACTCGAACAACGATTGGGTCGAACCACTCGTTGTTTGAGTGGAATGACTTCGTCGAGAATCGAGGCCCTGGTTATGCAAATTGGCACGTGTAACTTCCACGACGATAAAACAGTTAGTAAGGCGTTTATTCAATCAAAATGAGTCGAGTAGGCGAAAAGATTACAAAAAATAAAAATAAATAAAGCATTATTTTTTCTAATACTGCTTACGATTCTCATTTTACATTAGTTTTCGAGGAAATCAGCACAGAATACGAGTCGCAATGACAAAAGCATACTAACCTAGTGAAAAAGTAATATTATCTACCTACACAATGCTTAGTAAAGGCAAACACGATAAAACTTTATTGCAAGTATTGGCAAAGACAGATAAACGGTTTATTGTAACCGATAAGTTACAAAACTTATGTACATAATTACAATAGGCGGGTGACGGGTGGAACCCATTGCGTATATGAAGAGCTAACATTGGCGTTAGTATGAACCACAAACATCGGTTAAAGTTAAGGCCCCGTAGTAAGCGTTCAAATATGGTTTGAAATGGAGATGTATTAATGTAAATGCGAATGTTAGAGGGAGCGCGCTAATATTAAAAAAGGCAATAATTAAGAGGAAGCTACAAGCCAAAAATGTGTATATTCTTCGGATACCTTATATCGTAGGTAATAGGCATTAAAATCGCTTTACGGAGTCTAGAAACGTTCGATTTCAAGCAAAAAAACTGGTTTTAACTTATTTTGTAAATAATTTTATAAGAAAGCAAAAAAGTTAATCAAGTAAAACTGTCACAGATAATCTTAGCTATAATACTGTATTTTTAAAAAGTTGTTTCCTTTATGCGTTCATACATTTCTATTGAAAACATATTTTTTTAGTAGTTTGCATTTATATTTTTTATTGAGTAATTTATTTTTTTATATGTATTCTAATCAAGCGAATCGATAGGAAAACCTTCAATTTAACGAAAGCATATTTTTTGGTATTCATATTTTACACCAATTCTTTATAAAGATTAATCAAAATAGCGATTTAGCATTAAGCTTCGCCTTAAGCGAAAATGGTGAAAATATTTGATAAAACATTAATTCTATCATGTGTAATAAATCTGTTAAATAAAATCTTTTCAAATAAAATTCAAGACGCCATTCATTTTTTGCATCATATTATTGAATTATTAATAGTTCGATGCGAAAAAAATTGTGAACAAGGTGCGGCTACACATAAATAAACATATAGATACAAATTTCCTAGTACTGTGTAGATAACAATATTATTAATTGTAATAACTTGACATTTTCTCAGAATGTATTACAAGCACTCCAATTGTTATCAATGACATTTAATATTTGCAAAACTTTTTTGACAGAAAAACTGGAATATTCAAAAAATCATTTCCCCAATAAAATCCAGACATTGATTGCTTGATATTCCAGTATCGCTCCAGTGAAAGACCACCATTTAGAATCGAGACATTGCTTGAAATTGCTTTAACTGTGTTTGCTGAACAGATCTGAATAGCCAGGTACTTTTCAAACTTCCTCTTATCACTCAGCTTCACAACGTTCCCCAACTGGGGATGCCATAGTCCCACTGGTTCCGAACAGTCGAAACACTTGTTCGGCATTTACAGTTATTTTTATTTTACAATTTGGGAGGCGGGGTGCGGGTACCGCCGCCCCGGCAACCATTTATTGGATAATCAACTCCTCAGCCGTATTTCACACCAAGGTGGTCGCTACGTTTGGTCACTTAGCAGGTGAGCCCGGATTCGCTGGGTGAGGCGGATGCGTCTGCCTACTAAGGGGGTATTTCACTATGTCGGGCTAAATATCTGACTAACTATCCGTTGACTGGCTTTAAAGATCAGAATAACTTCGTTATTCAACGGCGACCGTTTCACCATTGTTGCCGAGCTTCCGGATAGATAACACTCGAAATAGTCTGGCAACATCGCAAAATGTTTGCAGTTACCCCATCTACTGCCACGGCTGTCATGCGTCACAGTCCGCACACCGCAAAGTGTGCATTTTTTTGGTTATGTTATGTTGATTATCAGGTCATTTTAGATAGATTCGTGTCGAATTAATACATTGTTTCTTATTTTGAACACAATCAAATAATTCAGGATGGATCATACAAGCATTCAAATTCATTCGTATCCATAATAATTCGCAACAAAATTCGACTCACTTCTCCGCTGTCAAACTCGGAATGTTTTGACGCCATCTTTGATTCGAGGAATAGCGCCTAACGTGAGGTTCGAGCACTGATTAGTCAAATCGAACTTTAACCCGAGCGTTAGCGTTATTCAGATATAGTGAAAACGAAAAAATGACTAATCTGCGGATTAGTGTTTAGTCAGAACATAATCAGAGATAGTGAAATACCCCCTAAGTGCGTTAAGAGCCAGATCGGGAGAGACTGGTTGAGGTAGATCTTTGACCTCTCCAGCAGGACTCTTTCAGACGTCCGTTAAGATGACATAGGCCCTGAGAATATTTACTTTCCCGAGGGCCTCCTGTGCGGAGAAAATCTTTTTTTATGATTGATTAACGATTGTTTTAGCAAATTTGAATATTTCTGGAATTGCTGTTTAAAAATGTGTTTTACAAATAAATAAGTTTGTATCTCAAACTGCGTTATGACGGAAACGTGGTCACATAAAGCGAAACCGTCTTTCAGGTGATAAAACAGAAGTATCATAAAAATAATACTATGGAAAATTCTAACTGCGATAAACTGAACATAAGTACAACGTCACGTTCTGGAAACGTGAGGAAAACAAAACAAGACAAGACAGTATCATGTTGTCTATGGTATTAATTAGTTTATGTCTTGGACTGTATACGAAGTATAAACACTAGAAACAGTGTCGGATTTCAAGGCTCTTCTTACTGGGCATTTCGAAGATAATGAACGAAGAATGTGTCATGTTTTATGTTAAATGTATTTTGTAGGTACTTTCTTACCAAAACTGCAGCTCTGAAATCTTCATGGTCTGATTTTGAAGTAGGTAACTTACCTGCAAAAGAAAACACAAAACAATTAGAATAAATATTTTTTTTGGTATCAACGTCTTTTTCAAAATCAATTCTTCGAAAATCAATTCTTCGAAAATCAGTTCTTCGAAATCAATTCTTCGAAAATCAATATTTCGTAACTACTGATTTTCGACCATGCATCTTCTAAATTTAAATAACCCAAACTAACACCCTAATGACCTGTTATGTGCATGTTTACATACACCCCCGACTTAAATAATTGTCTCCATTTGTTATTTTTTTAAAGAGTCTTTGCATGCAAAATTAAAAGAATTCGAAGAATTGCTATTCTAACAATTGGGCCTTCGAAAAATGGGTATTATGAAGAACTGCCATATGAAAAACATGTCCTTCGAACATTGATTTCGAACAATTGATTTTCGAAGAATTCATCTGCAAACGTTTTTTTTTAGTTTATAATATAAAATCTGAGAGTCTTTCATCTGGTTACAGAAACAGTATTTAGTTTTGGAATACGTTCAAAACCATCGAATTCATTTAAAAATGTCAAGCGAGAATATTTCTAAATAAATCTTGGATCTGACGGATCTTTTAAAGTAACTTGACGAAAGAATCTCAAAGGAGCCGAGGGGTTAAGTTACATTTCAATTTGGCGATTGCTCAGCTTGATTGGCGAAACTGACCCTTAGAATTATCTGGAATTATTATTAGGTATTCATTCGCAAGTAATATTACGTGCTCAATCCAACGTGGGTGAATGAAATTCCTCGTGGGTGTATAAAGGGTATCCGAAACTCGTGTCAAAGAAGCCGTACTCGGAAAGTACACACAATAATATCGTTATATTATTTACAAACCAAGGTGGTCGAAACTCTCAATGTTGCTGCTCGTGAAAACGGGATAAGTGCCTTAATTCAATGTCGGGTTACTGCAGATTATCGTACATTACGAACAATGGTTAAATGTGTCGAATAACAGTAAATATTACTAAGTTGAAGTTTACGATATATTTTTCACATGATTTTGGTAATAAGCAACTCCAGTGAAAAATATTACGCCTTAAAAAAATATATTCATATAGATCAGAGGTTCCCAAAGTGGTCTATATAGACCCCCAGGGGTCGATATCGGCTTTCTGGGGGATCTATGTCAGCGAGAAAGAAATTTGGGGGTCCACGAGATTCAAATGGGGGTACATAAGACCGGACCCCCATTTACCTTAAGTCAACATTTAGGAGTTCCGTAGATGACACAATACACCTAACGCAAATAACACAGTTTACGTAATACTAATAATAGACTGAGAAATAACTTATTTGATATTTGTATTTTTATACATCGTAAAGTTGTTTATTAAGGTATATAAATAAAATTATACGTTCCTTTTCTCGTCAGTATTAATATATTGAAGCAAAACATTGCACATCGGAAGCCGCGAATTTTCCTAGATTCCCAGCTTGTTTTTGAAAAACGTCCAGGGTTATAATGACGTTCAACATTTAAATGTACTTCACACAGACTTCAGAACTAAGTTTGAGGACATTTTGACTGTGGGAGTGGAATGTTGAAGAATCGGATATCATATGACAAGAAGAACTGATCGAAATAAGCGCCAACAAAGAACTTAAGGGGCAGTTCTGTAGGGCCAGCTACAGAAAGAAATTCCCGTTGCTTATCCTGCTCCATTTTCATTTGGTGTGATACCTCACAAAGGCGCCCCTGTCTGCACAATGTAAAGACAGAGGAACTATACCGCCACTCGGTTGTTGGACAGGCAAGGGAAGGGAATCTTCTTACGAAAAAGAGAAATGTTTATCACATGGGACGTTAATAGTTTTAGGAAAATTCATTATTCGGTAGGCAGGGGGTCTACGGAAAAATATATATTTCGCAAGTGGTCTACGGGGAAAAAAAGCTTGGGAACATCTGGTATAGATCAATAAACGCTGATTATTTATTAATTAACTAACACCCTTTTTCGGGGCTTTTACATATGAATATTAAGAAATATTTATTGTACATAACTGAATTGCTTCATTAACAACATTTTATATTTGTTTAAAGATAAATTGAAGATGTCCACTGACTTGGTAAAATTGTTTCCCTCAATTAGTATTCTGGGCAAAGAGGAATACATATGGTAGTTAGTCCCAGAACTTCTGCACGGAAATAAATCATGACTTCTAGTATTACGTTGTAGAATCCGGAAGCTTATCAATTCTAGTAATACCAGACTATCAACTAAATCATTTCGAATTTTATATAGAAATACCAAGTCAGTGAAAAATCTTATGAATACATGTTCGTTTTATTGTATATTATTATACGTAGAATTTATAAATCCTATATAAAACGAATAAAACACCATCACATTAAAAACACCGTTTGGACGGTACAACTACATCTGGTGATTCTGACAAGTTCTGACATTACAACCAGTCTACGTGAGTAATATAATCTATGGTCTACAATATATTTTTCTTTGGTAGTAATGCAGTTTATTAAACATGGCTAAACAGTTTATCAGGTGCGGTCATGGATGCATTTTTTTCACTTTGGTTCAATATGATAACATTAGTGATGAGTTACCACTACAGTTGATCAAATACGAATTTAGAATCAAGTGTGTAACATCAAATACTAATTTAGAATCAAATGTGTAACATCAAATACGAATTTAGAATCGAGTGTGTAACTCCAGAGTGTAACATCAAATTTGAATTTAGAATCAAGTGTGTAACATCAAATATGAATTTAGATTCAAGTGTGTAATATAAAATATGAATTTAGAATAAAGTGTGACTCCCAGATCTCGTATGGGAGCATTACAAGTTAATATTAATAAAAGCATTGTACATAAGTGTTGCCAGGTTACCTATCCTGTCGGAAGTTGGCTGGGGTTGGCGTTAAAACTAAAATTGCATGCACCTGAACAAAATGAGAAAATCAATTTTACTGAGCCCCGTTCGCGCAGGCCTCGAATTCCAGACATTGAAGTTCTGCCAGAAGTAGCACACCAAGAAGAGTCGGGACACTTTGTACAAAGTGCCAAACTGCAGATGAATAGAAAGGAGGGTTATTGTTCGGTTTGCGCGCTTTTTACGCAGTGGCTGTAGTTTAAATATAGGCGGGAATTGTTCCGGTTGAACTGTACCGGAAACGGAACTGCAGTGAATCGTATACTAGGTTTGAGAATTTAGTCAATGGAATTATATCGGAGAGTCTGATACAGCACTCACGCAGAAGCACTGCTTGCATACAGCAAGATTAAACTTTTTATTTCTTTTATATATTCAATAAAATTGTTATTCAATTTACAAAAAACCGCTGCTGAAGTTTGAAAAAAGTTCTGCTGTATAATTATTATTTCCCGTGACAGCTGTTTCGCCTTATTTTTCACCTCGCCTTCTGTGGTTTGATAATGCCTTCATAAGGCGAAACAGCTATCACTCGTAATAATAAGTAGTGGTTTTCATTAAAGTGGTTTTCTTCGTTTAGCTCTGGTGTATCCGTCAATTACCGGATACCAAGAACTGTCGAGCTTTGCTCCATCGCCTCTATTAATCTTTACGGGATTTTTATGAATTGAATAGTATTTATGAATAGTAGGAATTTGTATATCTTAATAAGGCCTACAGAAAAGTCCGTGATGATATATGTCTATCTCTTAAGGATAACCCCCAACAACGCCGGGTACACTACAGCTTGAATGATAAAAAACGGTGTTAGAAAGAGAAAACACAGAGCTTTATATCCAAATATAGTAGTTAAACATACAATAATTCAAATGTACTACACCTCTAAGAAATCAAAGGCTCCGACCGCAATTTGAGAAAAAAGTATGTGGATTTTTAAATGAATCAACAAAAAGTGAGGCGGCAATAACGTTTAAAATACATTTTTCTGATAAAATAGGTGGTTTTATCGAGAACGAAATTTCGATATTTTAACTTCTTTAATTGATTTTCCCTTTATTAATTAAATTTAAGTAAATCAGCTTACTTGCAAAGCCCGCAACCACAGACATAGGAATTAATAGACGAGAAGATAATGGCGAGGGGTAAATCAACTGTTGAAGAACGAAGGGCGTAAGGCTGACTGTGATTCGTCAATAAATCAATCTGACAGTAAATAGGCATCTCGCATTATAATAACACCATTTACTTCTTAAAAGTAAAATCTGCTTTTGAATGAATAGACATTTTTACATGGGAGCGCAAATTACTCGCCACGTTATGAACAAATTTGCGAAGTCCAAATTCGGCAAAAAAATTCGGTTGTATTTTCAGAGTCGAATATTTCGTTTAAGTATTTAGTTAAGACACTTTTATAAATGTTCATAATTTACTTCCCAGCAACCAACCAGCTTTGTGTTTCGCGTCCAGACGTTTCTCGATGTGATAGTATATGTTTCTAAAACTGATCTATATTATACGATGTGAATATGCTTAAAATAAAGTAAAATAATGCTTATATATGGAATGTAATACGACAATTGGGTTTATTCTCTTTTTCACATCTATTTTTACAAGTTTTCAAAGTACAAGTCAACATTTTGCCGTGTTATTTCGTAAAATGAACCGATGATGCCTCGACCATAGTTCGCACAAGAATGATGACGTCACGTTTTCAAATTTCACTTGAGGCCATACGCGAGCACAGCCGGCTCCAATGGAACCGGTATGGGGAGTGGGGATAATACGCTTTTAATCACTTAGGGCAGGTCTACTAATATTCATATGTCTATGCCCGCAACACATTTTTAATATTTTTTTTATATATTCGGTGCGTATCGACATGAGCCGAATGCTGCAAGACCCTGCGCAGAAAATTAAGTTCGCCATAGAAAGGTAACAACGATCTGCAGCGCAGTTCAGTGTGGAACTTTTCTGGCCAGGGTCTTAAAGCATTTGGTTATGTCGATTGCTTACCGACCTGTGGGACGACGGGCTTAGTCACAATGATGGCGTTTCGCTTGTACCTAATAATTAAGCAGGAATGCGGGCGGGTGTTTTTATTTACCCAGGCTGGGTTTTCTGTAGAATCTGGACCAAACCGTCCAGTGGCGCCTCGAACACTTCTTTAAAGTGTCAGCTACACCAGTGTTCCGCAAACTTTTTATGTTCACGGTACACCTAACTAATCAAGAAATTTTAACGGTACACCAAAGAAAAAAAAAACAAGGTAAATTTTGGATAGGATTGGCTAGGCTTATTACTATTACGAATAACGGCGAACTTTGAGGTTAAACTACGAAAGCTGCATGACATCATAATTTTAAAAAAACATCTCAGGTTTTGAATGGTTTGTTTGGCAAAGCAGGGTTTGTCTAGCCGGGTTTGTGTAATTATGATTGATATTTATCACATAACAGTGACAGAATGACCGCGAACTGTCACCGAATCGGTTCGAGAAGTGAATTTTAATTTTACGCAATTGATAATTAAAATGCATCTTTTTCCGCCGCCACCAAGCCAAAAAGTTTCCTTTTATAGTAATTACGGCATATCTAAAGTTTTTTTCTAAAAATTATTCGTAATAAGCGTGGCCACTCCGAACCAAAATTTACCAAAAAGAATATTTTATTAATATTTATTATTAAAATCAATATAACACGAAAAGATGTTTAATGCGAAATGTGAGCCTGTTTAACTGAACACAGACGATCAAAATTTGGAACAATCATTGATAACGCTGCTCGCATCTCTTCGTCGATCGTCCTCAGGCGTTCTCTTTTTTTTTACTTTATCGTGAGAGTTGAAAACCCCAATTCGCATAAATAGGTCGTGGCAAATGGTAATAGAATTGCAATAGCTCGCTTTGACAGCAGTGGATACTCATTATTTACGTGGAGCCAAAATGTGCTAACTCTGTTTCAGAAAATTTTAATTTTAGTGTCCGATCAGTTTTAAGCTCCATGAATTCGTAATGTTATGTTGTCACGCGCATGCACCCCGATAGCTCGTGCGCAATCACGTGATAATGTAGCAATAGCACCCCACTTATGTAGTGTAGCACACGTGATAATGTAGCGTAGCGGCGTAGCACACGGCCACTTCGCAGCGATCGAGTCCCACCCACGCCACCTCCCGCCGCCGCGCCGCACAGAAAAGTAAAGACCGATTTACAGAGCACTTTGTGAGAAGTGACGCGGGACTCGCGGCACACTTACGAATGGCCACGGCACACCAGTGTGCCGCGGAGCACACTTTGCGGAACACTGATCTAAGACACTGTCTAGATTGCATTTTGTTCGAGTTGAATCTTGCGATCATACCTAAAGATAGATAGCATCCAATAAAAATGGTGGGTGAGAAAAATGAAGGCAATGACGGTAGTTCTTATTTGAAGTATGATACAGTTAAAATATGACCGAAGGAGATAGAGCGGTGCCCCGGCAAGGGAAGGGTCCTGGGTTAGAGTCCTAGATGTCACCATATGTTTTACTGATTTTTCTGTTTCAAATAATCGTTATAAATATATCTACTAGCGCAGACCCGAGAACAATCACGGGATACAGATTGCCACGTCGTAGAATCGAGCCCGATCAACTTTATGCAACTATGTTGACCAAAAGCATAATTATTTTTAAGTTTAGGAATTGTTTTTATTCAGAATCGGAATTCTGCTGAATTTTCCGAACGCAAGAGACGATTTTGGGTTAGGCGACCAATTTTACAAGTTTGCATAATATGGTCAGCGCCAAAGAACAAAGAAGAGAACTAGAAGTGCCTTCAAGACAAATTTGAATGGAAAAAATGTTCCATTTAGCGCAATAACCTCTCACTTACACTCTAAAAAAATTAGGACTTTAGGAAAACATTTTGATGACAAACACGCCCTCATGGCATGTCTTGTGTTCTTCGTTATTCTATGGTCAGTGCCACAACCGTTCAGAGACAAGACGGAAGAATACGAAAGAGCTCTGACCCTTGGAACTCTTGCCTGTATTTTGACTGAAAGTCTGGCGTATGATACACATTACACGTGTGTATAGAATGCATACAATAAATAGTCGCACTTGTTACATGGTGTTTGGTAAATGCATTGAAAACATTCAAAGGATAAGAAAAACGCTACGCGATATCATACCATCTGGTCTTATCGTTTGAATTGGATCAAATGAATATTTCGAAGATCGCGAAGGCGAGATGAAAATAGCTCCTTTGATCTGGAAATACCGGACAGAAAAAAACTGTGCAAATTTCTTGACGTCATAGCTCACGGTTAGAGATTTTAGCCCGCTTTAGATGGTGAGGCAAAAATATGTCACGCGCCTTTATATTTTATAGTGACCGACCGAAATTATATTTTTAGCCGAAACTGAAAACTAATTTCGGCTCCTAGAAAACAAAACATAATTAAATACTAGCTGACGTACGTATACTTTGTACTCGGCGTTGCTAGGGGTTATCCTTAGGCGATAGGCATACCTGTTTACTTTTCTGTAAGCCTTTTAAGATATTCAATTCAGTAGTACATTATTTTGATGTGTCTCAAGGTTTAGACATCGTTAGCAATGTAGTACCCGAAAATATATTTTTACTACTTTAAAAAAATAAAAAATCGACTATTTTCTACTTTCTACAAATGAAATATGCACGTATTATATATGTAAACCTTCCGGAAGAAAATTTCTAAATGATAGTGAAAATCTTATCAAAATCCGGTGCGTAGTTTAGAAGAACTAAGCGCACAAACAGACAGACGCGGATAGCGACTTTAATTTAAACTATTTAGAGAAGTTAAAAAATATAATATAATATTAATATTATATTATCTATTTCACTGAATATAATTTTAAGAGTTGTCTTAAAGTTCATATTTAAAGAGTTTGTAACTTTAAAACATTGTTTATCGTTTAAATAATAAATAGTTACTGTAATGCTATTGTCTAGCAAATACTATTGACTGATTTGTTTACTATGGTTAGTAGTAGTAATATCTTTCGTATTTTTTTGTAACCCCTCCGAAAATCGCCATGTAAGCACTTTAACTGTCTTTAACGAAATGACATTTTACGAAAACTTTTTGTTATTACCGCTTCACAATTAAAGCTCTATAAATGAAACATTTCTGAACGTAGCCGAATAGTAAAAACTGTTTTAGAAAAGTTACAAAATAAGCTTTCAAATTATTATATTACAAATAAATATTAGCATTTTTAAATATTAAAATTTAGAACGCAAACATTAAAAATAGGTTAAAAATGACTCACGTCATGTTTTTAGGTGAAAATGGTACTAAAATCACAGATTATGTAAACAAAAATATTTATTCTATTGTATATATGTGTAATAAACACTTTTATCACCTCATTTTTTTATCATTTCATATAAAAATATTTTATAAAAATTTAATATGTGAAGCGCGCGGCGCTACCGGCAGACATTTTGCGCGGGTAAAAATGTTGTGTCAATTATGCGACTGTCAGCAGATTCCTGTTTTGTATTTCCATAGACAACTTGGTAGTGATGTGTAGCTTGATCTATAATCGACCTTTTAGTTTTTGTTTGAGGGATGTAACTAAAATAATAACGGAGTAAGAACGATTTCTATGGAGAGACACGCGTTGACGTGTAAACACGCTTATTGTACTTGACTGCTACCGTTATTTTATCGTGTATATCTGCTTACGTTGCTGACCGGGTAATTCCTAGTACTTACAGAATATAATGAACAACTGTTACATCATAACAACATACCAAAAAGCGCTAAAAGTAAATCTATTTACCTACTCATTAAATTGGTATCTTTCATTGTGCATTTTAAAACACTAAGCCCGCTGTCCCTCTGGGTCGGAATCGGTACCTAATGGACAAAACTCGAAAACTGTGCAAGAAAAGTAAAGTTCACTGCGGTTTGTATCGCAGCTATGGGATTTTTCTGCGCAGTGTCTACGGTTGCTGTCGATTCAGTATCAATACCTACCCAGTGGGACGCGGGCTACTTTACAAGTTTAACCCTTTCGGACCGTGTGTATATTTGAAAATACACAGATAAAAATTGGCGGTTTTCGTTTTTCAATTGCTAATATAACTGGATTTGCGCGCTGTTTTTTTATTGGATTTTAGCTAACAGTTTAGGCGGTAGCCATTTTTATACATTGAAGTGTGATTTTTTTTGTTCAATCTCGACCGATCTTTTTTTCAAATTTTATTTTTTTATAGTTAAGTAATTGAATAAATATTTATATTTTTTTACACAATTTCTTTTCAGTTTCTTTCAAAAGAAATTAGCAATAGAAAAAATAACCCGACAATTTCCAAATTTCTGTTATCAAATATGTTATACCACTGCCAGTTTCATTTCAGGTCTGAAAGGTTTAACAATAAAAACGCTGAATTTCGGGGCATTCGTGTTTTTTTTTTAAATTTTTAAATAAGTTTCGGTTTCGGCTGATACTAGAACAGAAGCAAAAGTAGGTTAATTTAGGTTTTGGTATCGGCTGAAAATCTATTTTCGGTTGGTCATTATTAAAGTCATGCATTGTGCGAACGCTCAGTTAAAAAAATTCTCGAGAAAAGGATTCGAATTTACTTCGAGAATTTTACTGTCGACTAAATTTAGCTGACGTGTACCCGGCGTTACTGGGGGTTATCCTTAGGAGATATACATATACCATCGTGGACTTTTCTGTAGGCCTTTTTAAGATATACAATTCCGTAGTACATTATTTTGATGTATCTTATAAGGTTTAGCCAGCGTTAGCAATACAAGCGTCCGAAAATATTTTTTTACGACTTGATTACAAAACATCGACTTTCTCTATAAATATGATATGCATAGATTATGTATATAAACCTTCCGGAAAAAAAATCTCTAAATGATAGTGAAAACCTTATCATATTCCGTTGCGTTGTTTATAAGAACTAAAAGCACAAACAGACAGACACGGATAGCGACTTTTTTAATACTATTTAGAGATTCCAATGTATTATCTCACTGCATCCCAGACACCGTGTAATAAGTAAAGATTAATTCACTGCATACTCCACTTCTCTTCTGGTTTCTAGCCTAGTTTGAAGTGCCTTTATTTCCGTACAGAGTTGAGAGTTGAAGAGGATAGTTCGTTAGTATGATGGGGAGGTAGAAAATAGTACAATCATTGCATGTTCCAAGGGGAGGGAGGGAGGATCTATACTTATACAAATTCTTATTCCGTTTTACGACCCGATATGAAATTTCAATGTGCCTGCTGTAACTAGTGTGCAAGGA
Organism: Hesperophylax consimilis; assembly: GCF_061612785.1. NCBI lineage: Eukaryota > Metazoa > Arthropoda > Insecta > Trichoptera > Limnephilidae > Hesperophylax > Hesperophylax consimilis. The sequence goes on along the minus strand of NC_142856.1, from coordinate 8,119,137 downwards.
TCGATATGCACAAACAAGATAACTTTAACTGCCGTAGCGCGGATACTTTTGTTTAGCTTCGGGGCTTAGGATCACAGGGGCCTAACGACAAAAACTGGTGTTTTGACTTAAGCTTATTTTCGTTGAGGGATCCCTCGGGAAGTTACTAATTTATCGTTTGCAAAAATAAAATCTAGTGTTAACCACTAATTTTACAGTTGAAAAACGTTAAAATTTTCAAACCGTTAGTAGGTAGTACCCAAAATGACTATCCTCCCTATATTAGCTTAAATACTTGACATATCATTGAAGTAACATTTACGTATTCTTGCGCAAATTTTTAATAAATAAGTTACCATTAAAAAAATGGGTAAAAATTGTTGATCTCAGGAATAAATATTAAAAAAAAAAATGATAATATTCCTTGCCCAAACGAAAATTACTTGCGTGGCGGAAACAGAAACCATTATTGACATTAGTATTATGCCAACGCTGAAGTTGGAAGCACGCTCATTTTGGGGAGGAGTAGGAATTTCTAAAATGCTTCAAAATTATTCGTACATTTGAAACTTTGCAGCAAAGACGAGTAGTAAGTAAGTAGCAATATTTATTCACAGAATTTTAAACAATAACATTGACTGTACCGAACTTCTGTCCCTTATTAATTTTGACATACCTTCGAGACGTATAGGACATACAGTGCTATTCCACACGCTTCATTATAAAACAAATGCAGCATCTAATTCGCCAATTAACCGAGCTCTTCATACTCTAAATAATATTTGTCTAAACTCTAACATTGAATTTTTTTCGGAATCACTGCCCAAATTCAAATGTGGTATCATGTCAATAATTTAAACTGTTTAATGCACATACATTCAGACACACACACATACACAAACAATCACACATACATTACACACACACACACACACCAATATACTATATATCTGGTAATTAAGGAATAAACATACCACTTAGCAGACATTACAAGGAAACATATCATATGTATCCAAAACGAAGTATCTTATTCCTGTATATTGTTTCATCTATGTAAATCATGTAGGTAGGTACTGGTTGTTTCTATAATATAAAATTAATTTTAAAAAATGATTATAAATTATTTAAACCTAGCCTACATGACGTCTGGAAGGATAATTTGACTGAATAATAGGGTTTTCTATAGTTTAAAAGCCCATAAGACAGAAATATGCATGGGGTCGTCGGAAGACCCATTTGGTTACAGACGTTTTGTTTGGCATCTTGGCCTGTCAAGAGTTAAGCATTTTAATATTAAGGTACTTTTTTTATTGATCATAAATATAAATAACTTACATCGGTAGGGGTTGCCTAAAAAATATATTATTATATATATCGTAACGAATTCGTAGGAATTAATTAAAATGTGGGCCTAGAGAAAACCCACGTTGTTAGAGTCTTGTGTCGCCTCGTATCAAGTCATAATAATATCTGGGGTGAATTATTATTAAATTGGAAGGGTAGTGTCTTGGCGGAAATAATGTGCTCAGTGAACCCTCACCTCGAGGGTTGGGGATGTGGCGTGGGGGTGGGAAGCGAGAAGAGATACATCCTGTGTTTAATGGATGAGATATGGGGTGTCCCATTTAACAGTATAATATCTAATATGTGTGAACATTATCGCAATAGTTTTGGTTCTTGTAAAAAAAAATTACTAGTTGAACGAGCTTTTTTTCGAAATCAGATACAGACAGTAATTTTCCTCGCATTTTGAAGGTATGCAAAATTTCATCAAAAAGTATCAAAATTCTGCTTTAAGAGGTGGGAAAAAGTGGTGGGGTGGTTTTTTGAAATCTCATGTGGACTTCCTCTTGTTTTAAGGTCAAGTGTGCAAAATTAATCAACTTCGGAATAAAACTGTAGATTTGTATAAAAAGATTTATAGATGGTTTCTAAGTATAAAGTTCTATCGTCAATGCTCTGGTTGTCATAGAGCATTGAGATAATAAAAAAATTAATGCATACATAAAAAGGATAAAAATGGCTCAACTTACGTTTTTTGTAACTAAAATTACAGATAACGAAAAAAAACAAATTTTATTAGAAAAACATTATTGTCGACTTTTTGTATTAAAAAAAAAAATTCACAAAGTTTAATAATTTATTTTCAAATTGCGGTCGTAATTCTTGGTTTCATTAAAATGCTACATTTTAATTATTCTGTTGCAAGCTTCTAGATTTGAATATAAAGCGTGGTGTTTTCTCTTTCTAACACCGTTTATATCACATTCTCACTATGTCAGTAAGGGAGGCACAACGAAAAGCGAACTAATTAGCCTACAACGTTATTATATGTGTAAGCCGTTTCCAAATAATTTTGCAACTAAATGACTCGACATTAATATAGATAGGTACCTAGCCACATAAAACAAACTTATAACTAAAACAAACTTATAACGGGACAGCCTGTACTGCACAGTAGACGAAAGCTTCGCAATACCATTTGTTGGCATTCTTCTAGTTCCCACGGTTCTAATGAGCTTCCTTTTCTATTCAATGATTTTAATTCAGCCGCTTAACTTTTAATCACACTATGAAAAGAATTTGAAGAACCAGTTTTTTTGCACGCAATTACGTTAAGGGGACATTCACAATTTCTACCGATTTATAAAAAGTTTCTCTTTAACTCTTTAAGTTTTTTAGTTCCAAAATAAATATATGATATTTTTGAAGATAATATCTATATATTTGTTATGCCGAAGCGTTATTTATATGAAATTCCCTCGATAGAAAAAATCGCAAAGTAAGCTCCGAAAATTATTAAAAACACGTTTTGTTCTGTTATTATGTTATTTAATGATAGCATGAAAAAAATCACAGTGTATCTTTAAATGCAACTAAAGCATTTTTTGAGAGATTTTCGCTCTATTTCAAACGAGTCGTGTTTTATTAAATATTTTCACCATTTTGGCTTAATTTTTATAGTTTTAAAATATTAGCTACCTCTCTAACATTCGTATTTACATATTACCCTTTCAAACCATCTTTGAACGCTTACTACGGGGCCTTAAAGTGGCAATCTGCAAAAATAAAACGATTTTTTTTACTGATCCTGCGAAATATTTACGGCCATTTTCACCACTCTTATAATAAGGAAACCGCTTATAGCTCCGTTGTAATCACTCCTTTTTGATAAACGACGCAAACAATATGGGTACCGCCGCCCGGGGAGCCATTTATTGGATAACCAACATATGTCACATAATTTAAGGAAGCCAAACAACTGGATTAAGATTGCCTTAGTAAATGATTATTTATAAAAAGTGTCGACAGAGTGAAAAATATTCGCTAAGCCAACACATACGGTGGCATTAAAGTCAGACTAGAACTTTATTTTTAACATATTACATTCGTTTGTTTTAAAAATATCTATATATACAATAATTAATTCGTCAATATTACTATAACATTGAAAGATTTTACTTTGATGTCATTTTATTTTCTATGAAAGTGGTCTTATTGCTCGGCTCACTTAAGATAATCAACGGTAAATATGTTTGAAAACAGGCGAATCGAACGTTACTAAACAAATCACTTCGCTGATCTGAGCCTGAGATTGATCGCTTGAAAAATTGGGAACAACGGCCGAAGCCTCCGAGAGGAATTATTTTCCTCAGGGCTTCCTGTGTGGAGATAATAAAAAATACGCATATAACGGTAATAGAGGTTACAGAGATCTCGTCAGCTAGTTCGCAACAAGTGTTCGCTGTTCTTCTCCAGTTCTCAGGACTTCTCATCTCAATCTTCTTCCACGCAGTCAGCCCACGAGACCACCTTTCTCTCCTAATGCCCTTTACGATTTAAACATGACCAACACAAAACGGCTGGTCAATCAATTTGAATGTCTATGACTACATCCCATTATCTTGACAGGGTTGTATTTCCGTAAACCACAACTTTTGCGCCGTTCCAACCCGCAAAGAACGACGCAAAAACGTAATAACACAGCGTAAGATACGAGTTTATTTTTATACTTCATCCAGTTTTCTCTCTCTATCTATGCCTCATCCGTGACAATTTAATTTGACCCGCTCATTGTCTATGATTACCTGCGGTGTCGTAAGTTGTAAGTCGCAACTCGCAGTCGTCGTAACGTTCTGTTGTTAGTCCGCTGTTTGTCCAGGCGACCTAGTTGCCAACCCGACCGCAAAGTTATCAACCGCTAACGAGTAGGCAAATATGACGTCACTGACAACCGGCGTGTCACGTGTCATCAGTCAACTAATGTTTCATTATTTGATCACGGCAATAATGGACGAACTGCATTCATATTACTACAAAAAAATGATCTTGAAAGATCAAAAATATATCTACATAGTACACATATTTTAGACAATCGGACCAATAATTACATTTAATTATTTTATTTTATTTATAAACTAGTTCTCGTGTACCCTGCATTAGCCTCCACACTGGTAGGGACCAGGAGAACAGAGCGGGAGGGAGATACGGCGCGGAAAACAGAGCCCGGAAAAACAATAAACTGCCATAAATCAAGAGAAAAGTATAATAAACTCCTTGAAGCTCTGCGCTCCTGGCAGAGTACCGATGTAAACTACAGGGAATTCAAGAAAAAAGAGGGAAGCTTACTTGTGACAATATTACTGAGTGTACCCGGCGTTGTGTTAGATTTGGAGTAAAGTTTTGAGGTTATGAATTCTATGATAAACATCTACTTTTCTCAACATTCTATAAATATAATATACTCGTACATATATTTTATATTTATTTATTTATTTATTATTCATTAACGCCCTATCGGGCTTTTACATAGTAAATTGACAGTTTATGTATGTAAGTGTAACATAATACATGGATAAAATAGAATAACTAAATACAAAAAGATAAAAATCAAATGATAATACTAAGATTAACATAAAATTTAAATAAAGTAATATTGTAAATAAAGCAAAGTTTCAAGTATAAAGTATGTATGTATTGTACATTCGTATATGCATATAATTATTCATGTTTGTGCAAAACCAGTAAGACTGAAAACAGTAGAATAATTTACTCGTAAGGTAATTATAAAATAAATATATGTAATATACTGACATGTATTATAAAAGAAATAAAAAAAGAAGAAAAATAATGTCTGTTGTATCTATAGAGAAAAAACTAATAAGTAATAGCAAAATACCAACGCCGTAATTGATATTGAATTTAAATAATATTACTTGAAATGGTAAAGTAAATCAAAGTATAATATACATATCAAGTATGACCGTTCGTGCATACAGTAATTAATATGCATCCAAAAAAATAAATAACAAATAAACTAAGGATTATGTGAGTTAAACGTTGGAAGGTATAGAGACAAAACTTTTTTTAAAGCTAATAAATATACAAAATTTCCGGAAGAATTTCTCTAAATGACACTGAAAATCCTATCAAAATCAGTTGAAAAGTTTAGAAGAATTAAGCGCACAAACAGACAGACAAGAGATAGCAAGTTTATTTTATACTATTTAGAGATATTTCATTTAAATTCGTTTAATTTAACATAATTTCAACACAGTCCATTTTATTTACATAAATAATTAGTCATATAAAATTGTAAAATGGGGGCCCCAGCACGGGTTAATAACTTATAATATATAATGTACGGGACGGCACTGTAGTCGCCGGCCGCACAGACGATATAGCGGGAGTGGCCGGCTGGCCGCTTCGACGCCTTGGAAGGGAAGGTCGGGAAAAGGTAGGGAGAATGTTGAAAAAATGGAAAAAATGGGGAAAAATATGGGGAAAATGCAAAAATGGGGAAAAATGTGGTAAAAAATGGGGAAAAATTACGAAAGGGAAAAATGGGGAAAATGTGGGGGAAAATGGGGAAAAATTTAGGGAAAAGGGAGAAATGGGGAAAATGTGGGAGAAAGGTATAAGGCAGGGGGGAGGAAGGTAGGGGGGAACCTGCGCCCTGACTAGGGACGCTTCGACTATTGTGAAAGTTTCTTCTTGATGAACACCAGGGAGCCGGAAGAAAGAAGAAGGCCAGGTTGAAGTGAAGGTCCAGGGCAGAAGAGGCTTGAAGGCAGTCAGGGCAGTCCAGGAGAGGTGTTGATGGTCCGATCGTTGCTGGCTCTCTGCCGAATTGCACAAGTTGTCCGCCTTTTAAAGGACCAACGGGCCTAGCTCTCCCTTTGTTAGCGACAAATTCCGAGAATTATTTTTGGGTTCCCGGAATTTGTCACAGGAATGAGCGCCGTTGTTGCGTAACTTGGAAGGGGACGAATTTGACTTGGCCCCTGACTGTTCTTCAAACCACTTTGCCCGGTCATTTTTATTTAAATACATTTTTGTGAGTTTGCACAAATTACATATTAAAAAAGGGGAATTGACATCATACATATTAAAAGGGGAATTGAGTTTTGCACAATATTCAATTTTGTGCAAACGGCGAGTTTTGTAAAGGAAACTGCGTTTGCACAATTTCAAACCTTGTGCAAATTTACATATTAGAGAGAAAACATTTATTTAAAGGGGAAGATTTGCACAATATTCAATTTTGTGCAAACGGCGAGTTTTGTAAAGGAAACCGCGTTTGCACAATTTCAAATCTTCATGCAAATCTTCCATGTTTTGTACAGATGATAGGTATTTAATTTATAAGACGGTGTCGGGGGGTCAAGCCTTTGTTTTTTGTCTATAATGATGACTGCTTGACCCCGTGGTTTTATTTATTAATCAGCAGATAAGATTTATAGTTCTACAAGTTTTACACAGATAAGATTAGGTACAGATTTTGTATAGAGAAATTTGTTGCATAAATTCGAATATGCGCAGAGGTGAGTTTGTAAATGAACTGCCTCTGCGTAAATTCAGATTTATGCAAATTAATTCAAGTCAGTGGAGGTACGTCCGGTACAATTCTCCCCCCGGTGCAGTCACGGCTGCGCCTAGCGGTCCGGACGTGTAGGTCGGCGGCGTCCTCGACGTCCGGTTCCCCTGGGCCGCTGGGGGTTGTGGCTCCCATGCGGCATCCGTGGTCCGGGTGCTGTAGAGGGCGGCGCTGGTGCTGGTGCCGGTGCGGGCGCTGGTGCTGGTGCGGGTGCGGGCGCTGGTGCTGGTGCGGGGAGGATGAGGGCGAGTTTTACAGCCGGGCGGGTGTACGTCCCTGTGGCTGTTTGGACCCGGGCTGTCCTCACTTGGCCATCGGCAGCTGGGATGGCTTCGACGATACGTCCGCGCGGCCAGCTGTTGCGTGGCAGCGCGGGGTCCAAGATGACCACCAAGTCACCAGCTCTGAGGGGGTCAGTCGGGTGGTGCCACTTCTGTCGGGCGCCCAGGGTGGGGAGGTACTCACGGAGCCACCGCCTCCAGAACATATCGGCGAGTTGTTGGCTGATACGCCACTGGCGACGGAGACATACCTCCTCCTCCTTGCTGTCGTAGAGTGACAGATGCGGGCGGTTCCCGGCAGACCCCATGAGAAAGTGATTTGGGGTGAGGGGCTCTTCGTCCCGCGGGTCGACAGAGACATGAGTCAGTGGCCGATTGTTGACCACAAACTCAGCCTCTGCCAATGCTGTGCGCAGGGTTTCCTCCCTTGGCGCCCTCTCTTTTAAGGTGGCGCTCAGGGCTCTTTTCACCGAGCGCACCAACCTTTCCCAGGCTCCCCCCATGTGGGGACTGAGGGGGGTGATGAATCGCCACTCGATGCCCTTGGTAGCCATGGCGTCCGTCATCCTGTCATCCTGCTGCAGGGCTGCCGTGGCATCCCGAATTTCCGCGTCCGCACCACGGAAGTTCGTCCCGTTGTCCGAGTACAACACCTTGGGCTGACCTCTTCGGGCGGTCATCCGTTGTAAGGCCATAATCGCCGAGTCGGCAGACAGCGAGACCGCTAGCTCCAGATGGATGGCGCGGGTGGAGAGGCAGGTAAATAGGGCTCCATAGCGCTTCTCCCGATGTCTGCCGACGGTGACCTCCATCGGCCCGAAGTAGTCCAGTCCGCAGTGTGTAAAGGGGCGGACGTGGTGCGCCAGGCGGGTCGGCGGGAGAACCCCCATCAGTGGAGGAGAGGGCTTGCTCCGTCGTAAGCGGCAGGTGGGGCAGTCGTGGCTGATCTTCCTGCTGATGGTACGGAGGCGCAGGATGAAGAAGCTGCACCGGATCTCGGCCACAGTTTTCTCCGTGCTTGGATGGTCCGCCTTTTCGTGGTAGTGGCGGATCAGCAGTCGGGCGTATGGATCGGTGCCATCCAAGATCACGGGAGTCTTCGCCACGCTCGTGCTTCCGGTGAACTCCCTCAGCCGTGAGCCCATCCGCAAAACGTCATCAGGTCCGAGGAAGGGGGCCAAACTGACGAGACGACTGGCGGAAGGTAGCGCCTGGCTGAGACGAATGGTGTGCAGGTCAGTGGAGAAGGCGTCTTCTTGGGACCTTCTCACCCATCTGCGCTCAGCCTCCGTTAGCTCGTCTGCTCGTAAAGAGTTTTCGGGGGGACGGTTTGGGCCCGTCCGACAGCGCCTGATGAAGCGTAGCATCCACGCTGTAGCCCGGATCAGCCGGTGCCATGACGAGAACCTCTCGACCAGAGGTAGGGCCTCTCCGGCTGTGGCGATGTGCCCGACGTAGTGTCGGGGCCGGGTCTCGAGGGTCTGGTCGTCTGGCTTCGTGAGGGTGCGCTCCTTTGGCCAGTCGCTCTCCGGTGTGGTGAGGAAGGCGGGGCCGTTGAACCATCTTCCTTGGAGAGACAGGTCGGGCAGCTCCAAGTCCCGGGTGCCGATGTCGGCCGGGTTCTGCTTGGTGGGGACCCACCTCCAATTGGCTATGGAGGTGAGTTCATCTATCTCGCCCAACCTGTTGGACACGAACGCAGAGTATGTGCGTGGATCGGTGCGTAACCAGCACAGCACTGTGGTCGAGTCCGTCCAGAAGATGGTTGACGCTATCTTCGCTTGGCTCTCCAACCGGATGGTTCTGGCCAATCTAGCCGCCATGAGTGCGGACTGCAGCTCAAGGCGGGGTATGGATAGCGGCTTGAGAGGTGCCACCTTACATTTGCTGGCGATGAAGGTGGCTTTAAGGGTGCCCTGCACTTCCTCCACGAAGTAGGCGACGGCACAGCAAGCTTGCTCCGAGGCGTCGCAGAAGAGGTGCAGGGTCACGCTGCTTGACCTCTGTCGGAGCGACCGTCGTGGGATGGAGACGCTGCTTTCCTGGAGCAGGCTCATCCAGTCCCTCCAGCGTTCAGCGTGCTCCGAGGTGATGTGGTCGTCCCATCCAACGCTCGAACGCCACACGGCTTGTAGTAGGATCTTCGACCGTATGGTGAGGCAGGAGACGAAGCCCACCGGGTCGAAGATCTTCATGACGATGGAGAGGAGCTGCCGCTTTGTAGGCCGTGTGGCTTCCTCTAGACTGGCCGCTTCCAGGAAAGTGTAGATGAAGCGGTCGGTAGATGGGTCCCACACCAGTCCCAGGACCCTCTCGGTCTCGCTGCTCCCGCTGCTGATAGCTACCGTGGAGGTGGCGCGGTCTTCAGGGGGCACATATGCGATGGCGTCCAGGCTGTTTGAGGCCCAGTTCGTAAGGTGGAACCCTCCCTTTGCAAGGAGGGCCCTTACGTCTCGGACTAGGGCAGCAGCTTCGTCAGGGTTGTCCACTGCGTCCAGGTAATCGTCCATGTAAAACCGTGAACGAATGGCTGCTGCGGCGGCCGGGTACTGGTGCTCGTACTGACCGGCCACCCTGTCCCGCACGTACTGGGCACTGCTGGGCGAGCAGGTAGCCCCAAACATCATGGACGCCAGCTGGTAGGTGTCCGGCTGTTGCCGGTCCGGCGACCTCCACAGGTAAAGTTGCGAAGACTGGTCCTCTTTCCTGATTTGGATCCTCAGGAACATCTCCTGGATGTCGGCGGCGATGGCTATACCGCCTTCCCGGAATCGGAGGATGTTCCCCAGGAGAGAGGACAGCAGGTCAGGGCCAGTGAGCAGTTGGTCGTTAAGTGACGTCCCTCGGCATCGGCTGGCGGCGTCGAATACAACCCTTATCTTCCCTGGCTTGTTCGGGTTGGTGACGGCGAAGTGGGGAAGATACCACTTCCGTGGGGCAGGGAGCGACGCCTCATTGGTGGAGAGGCGTCTGGCGTAGCCTTTGGCGACAAGCTGCGTCATTTTGTCACTGTACGCCGCTGCCAGGGTTGCGTCCGCTGCGAGCTTTTTCTCGAGGGACTGGAGCCGCTTCAGCGCACACTGCCGGTTGTCGGGTAGTGTGGCGTCAGGGTGTCTCCACAGGAGGCCAGTTTCCCACCGCCCAGAAGGTAGGGGGCGGGTGGTTTCTGCCATTAATGCCATGGCCTTTGCGTCCATGGCATTGACTCTCGCCGCAGACGTGACGCCGAGGGAGTCGACGGCAAAGTTGGATGTTACCAACTCCCTCAGGCGGGCATCTGCAGCGGTCTCCGACTGGAGGGCCAGTGTGGTAGCTGGCCCGTCATTGCTGAGGCTCGAGCCTCCGTGGGCGATCCACCCCAAAGCGGTCCGTGACACTATTCGAGTAGTGCTATTCTCACGGACCTCTCTTGACACGATAAGGTGGGCATTATCCTGCCCGATCAAGAGTTTTGGGGTGACGCGTCTTCCAGGAACGCGCTGCTCCGGCAGGCTCAGGTCAGCTACTGTGTGGGCGGTGATGGTGAAAGTGGGCTCCAATCCAGCGCCCCGGATCGTCAGCTTCACGCGTTGGGAGCGGGCGTCGGAGGTACACATCCCCTTCGCCCCGTGCAGCCGCAGACTGTGGACTGGGCCGCGTGCGCCGATCTGCGTTGCGGTGTCAGCGTCGATGAGGGTGATGGTGGATCCCTCATCCAGAAGAGCGAACGTTGACACTTCCCCGTCCGTGGGGCCCCGCAACACAACCGGCACTATTTTTAACAGCACGCGGCTGTCCACTGTCTGGCGTCAAAGGTTTACCTCCGCGACCGTCTCCCGGTGGAGCAGCCGATGATGCGGGTAGCGGCACTCACCCACACCACACCACACTGTCTCCTTGCAGTCCCGGGAGTGGTGCGCCTCCAGGCACTTGCGGCACAGATTGTTAGTACGCACTGTCTCCCACCGGAGGGAGAGCGATTTCGCAATGAATTCGCGACACTCCCGGGTTCTGTGTGGCTCACCGCACTGAGCGCACGCACTTTTCACTTTGTTTTTGTTTATTGTTCTCACTACGGGTGGTGGTGGGCGGTTGGCCTTCCCCTCTGGCGGTGTGGCCACAGCGTTGGCCAGCACATGTTCCCGGCGCCCTTTGCCGGATCTCAAGGGATCCACCATCCCGCTGACCGGGATCACGCCGGCGACGCCCCTCAGAAATGCTGCCAACTGGAGGATGGTGGACTGAGTTGTTTGCCCCAGCATCCGCAGCTCCAGCAGCCAGGCCATCCTTAATGTGCATGGCATCTTGGCAGTGATGTCGGCCAGCAGGGCGGGGTTGGTGAGGTAGCCTCCCGTCCTCAAGTCCCGCAGGGAAGCCACCAGGTTCTGGATTGTCCCGGAGAAGTCAGCAATCTCCTCCAAGGTGGCTTCGGCAGACAGGAAGGGCAGCTTCCTCACCTTGTCCAGCATCAGGTTCGCTATCGAACCCGATCCGCCGTACCGCTCCTCCAGGGTCGAAATGATTTCGGGCACGCGGTCCGGGTTCAGCAGGAGCGAGTATACGTTTTCCCTCGCCTTCCCCTTAAGCGCACGCTGCAATCGTATAAGATTCTCGCTCAGCGTGAGCTTGCAGGTCGAGGTGGATTGCTCGTACTGCGCAATCCAGGCCGGCCATTCGAGGGGGTCGCCTGAGAATATGGGGAGGTCCTTGGCGGTGGACTGCCGGGCAATGAGGGCGGTCATCCGAAGGTCCTCCTCTACTGAGGGACGAGGGCTGTCCTGGGCACGCGTGGAGCGGATGGCGTCAGCCAGCAGGGTGCTCAGCTGTGCCAGGAACGGGTCGGCGCCTTGTCGGACCCACTCGCTGGTGTGATGGGCAGTCTCATCGGCGGTCGGCTGCGGGGGAAACAGCGGCGAGAAGCTCTGAGATGAGGCGCCAGGGTAACCGGCAGGTGGTGCGCCAGGGTAGGCACCAGGATGCGCTGCAGCGGGCGCAGCAGGGGGCCCGCCCCCAGGGTAGGCGCCAGGATGCGCAGCAGCGGGCGCAGCAGGGGGCCCGCCAGGGTGCACGGCAGGGTAGGCGGCGGGATGAGCACCAGGGGGCGCGCCAGGGTGCTCGCCAGGGCAGGCACCAGGATGTGCAGCAGCGGGCGCAGCAGGGGGTCCGCCAGGGCGCTCAGCAGGGTAGGCAGCGGGATGCGCACCAGGGGGCGCGCCGGGGTACTCGCCAGGGCAGGCGCCAGGATGCGCAGCAGCGGGCGCAGCAGGGGGCCCGCCAGGGTAGGCGGCAGGGTGCGCACCAGGGGCCGCACCAGGGTAGGCGGCAGGGTGCGCACCAGGGGCTGCGCCAGGGTGCTCGCCAGGGCAGGCGCCAGGATGCGCAGCAGCGGGCGCAGCAGGGGGCCCGCCAGGGTAGGCGGCAGGGTGCGCACCAGGGGGCGCACCAGGGTAGGCGGCAGGGTGCGCACCAGGGGCCGCACCAGGGTAGGCGGCAGGATGCGCACCAGGGGCCGCACCAGGGTAGGCGGCAGGGTGCGCACCAGGGGCCGCACCAGGGTAGGCGGCAGGATGCGCACCAGGGGCCGCACCAGGGTAGGCGGCAGGGTGCGCACCAGGGGCCGCACCAGGATAGGCGGCAGGGTGCGCACCAGGGGCCGCACCAGGATAGGCGGCAGGATGCGCACCAGGGGCCGCACCAGGGTAGGCGGCAGGGTGCGCACCAGGGGCCGCACCAGGGTAGGCGGCAGGGTGCGCACCAGGGTAGGCGGCAGGGTGCGCACCAGGGTAGGCGGCAGGATGCGCACCAGGGGCCGCACCAGGGTAGGCGGCAGGATGCGCACCAGGGGCCGCACCAGGGTAGGCGGCAGGATGTGCACCAGGGGCCGCACCAGGGTAGGCGCCCAGGTGGGTGCCAGGGGGGTCCGCCCCTGGCAGGTACTGCGTCGCGGTGGGGAGGGCTGCGAGCAGCACAGCGAGCTGCCTGCTCATTGTCCGGTTCGCCTTCCGGAGCTGCCTGACCGTGTCCTCTGTTGTGATTGAATCCTCCTCTGCATCGGAGGACGGTGCGCTGTCAGGGCCGGCAAAGTGAGTGTCAGCAGGGCTGGCAGCGCGTGGGGCGGCAGGTCCGGCAGGGTCAGGGCCGGCAGGGCCGGCAGGGTGAGGGCCGGCAGGGTGAGGGCCGGCAGGGCCGGCGGGGTGAGGGCCTGTCACCAGCTCCACGTCGGGTTGTGAATCTGGGGTGGAGGCTGAAGCTTCGCGGCCACTCCGCAGGGACGGCATCTTGGGACGTCACTGGGAGGCGTGAAGGAGTGAAGGCGTGAAGAGGCGATCGCGGCTCGAAGGACCATGTACGGGACGGCACTGTAGTCGCCGGCCGCACAGACGATATAGCGGGAGTGGCCGGCTGGCCGCTTCGACGCCTTGGAAGGGAAGGTCGGGAAAAGGTAGGGAGAATGTTGAAAAAATGGAAAAAATGGGGAAAAATATGGGGAAAATGCAAAAATGGGGAAAAATGTGGTAAAAAATGGGGAAAAATTACGAAAGGGAAAAATGGGGAAAATGTGGGGGAAAATGGGGAAAAATTTAGGGAAAAGGGAGAAATGGGGAAAATGTGGGAGAAAGGTATAAGGCAGGGGGGAGGAAGGTAGGGGGGAACCTGCGCCCTGACTAGGGACGCTTCGACTATTGTGAAAGTTTCTTCTTGATGAACACCAGGGAGCCGGAAGAAAGAAGAAGGCCAGGTTGAAGTGAAGGTCCAGGGCAGAAGAGGCTTGAAGGCAGTCAGGGCAGTCCAGGAGAGGTGTTGATGGTCCGATCGTTGCTGGCTCTCTGCCGAATTGCACAAGTTGTCCGCCTTTTAAAGGACCAACGGGCCTAGCTCTCCCTTTGTTAGCGACAAATTCCGAGAATTATTTTTGGGTTCCCGGAATTTGTCACAGGAATGAGCGCCGTTGTTGCGTAACTTGGAAGGGGACGAATTTGACTTGGCCCCTGACTGTTCTTCAAACCACTTTGCCCGGTCATTTTTATTTAAATACATTTTTGTGAGTTTGCACAAATTACATATTAAAAAAGGGGAATTGACATCATACATATTAAAAGGGGAATTGAGTTTTGCACAATATTCAATTTTGTGCAAACGGCGAGTTTTGTAAAGGAAACTGCGTTTGCACAATTTCAAACCTTGTGCAAATTTACATATTAGAGAGAAAACATTTATTTAAAGGGGAAGATTTGCACAATATTCAATTTTGTGCAAACGGCGAGTTTTGTAAAGGAAACCGCGTTTGCACAATTTCAAATCTTCATGCAAATCTTCCATGTTTTGTACAGATGATAGGTATTTAATTTATAAGACGGTGTCGGGGGGTCAAGCCTTTGTTTTTTGTCTATAATGATGACTGCTTGACCCCGTGGTTTTATTTATTAATCAGCAGATAAGATTTATAGTTCTACAAGTTTTACACAGATAAGATTAGGTACAGATTTTGTATAGAGAAATTTGTTGCATAAATTCGAATATGCGCAGAGGTGAGTTTGTAAATGAACTGCCTCTGCGTAAATTCAGATTTATGCAAATTAATTCAAGTCAGTGGAGGTACGTCCGGTACATATAATAAGTTTATTTAGTTAATTAAAAAAAATGGTACCGTATTTTCGTGAAGTTATTTTGATGTAGGTATCGTTGATGATTCATTTGGGTTCCATAATAATAATATATGTCTACATCAATTTTAAAATGTCATTTAAATTTATTAGGTTTCTTCTTTCGAGGGTCACATCGTGAGCGTACAACGAAAAGTGTATTAAAATATATGTAAACATGGAGAAAAACGAGTATAGCTGATTTATCAAAATCCTGCTAAAAACGTGACAGTATTCCATTTCCTAACAAACTATTAGTTGTTTCATAATATATAGGAACACGTGTTTATACAGCTGCGCTTATCCTGTTATTATAATGGAATGAAATTAGTATTTTTATGAACACGTGTTCCGATATCCTAATACAAATTAATACCCTACTGACAATTTGTTAAGAAATCTGTCAATTCATTAGTTTAAGGCCTGCAGTCCCGTTTTTAACAGGAAAACGAATAATTTGACCAGATTTTTAAAATAAACTAGCAATATTTTCCATCAGTAAGTTTTCTCCGTGTATGTATAGATATTAGATAGAATATATTTTTTAAGAGTTTAAGACTAGTTAAAGTAAAGCTTAACGACATAAGTGAAGCAGCCGTGCACAAAAATATGCGACTTGGCCCTGGTGTATTGGACAGACCTGGTGTTGAATTTGCCCTAGCAAATCTCCAAAAAAAAAGTGGGAATACTAAAGACATAAGTAATGAAGTCGTGTGTAAACAATATTCAGCGCGCGGCACGGAGTAATGGATGGACCTACGGTCGACTTTGCCCTACCAGGCCCAGAAAATCGGAATTTCCGTGGGGTTTATTTTAATTATTTCTGATGAACGTATTACTAAAATCTCAAATGTTTCTAGAGGTATCCATCGGGAAGTTACTAATACATCGTCTAGGAAAATTAAATCTGGTGCTTACCACTAATTTTACAGACGAAAAACGTTTTTAAAAGTTTTAAAACCATATTAGATAAAACATTTTTATGATAAGGTCATATTTTTATTAATCTTAAATATTAATAACTTACATCCGTAGGGATCCCTCTAGAAACAATTGAGATTTTAGTAATACGTTAATCAGAAATAATTAAAATGTAAGCGTCGAGCATACCCCCTTTTATTAGTCTTACTTCGAATACTTTTCGTGTACGCTTAAAAAATTGTGAAATAAGTTTGTTATATATGCTAAGGATTCTAATTCTTACCCACGCGCAAAAAGTTTATATTTGCAGCGATATAATATATATGGTGAATTCTTTTTACATGGTACCTGCGTAATGGTTTACTTGATCTACCCGTTTTATGACACTTTATTTCAATAGTACACTTTGTCAGTGGTCACCCCAGTCAGATCCGGGAAAGACAAACGCAGAGGATGAGTGAGGAAAGAATGGGCCTACAAAACAAAGGGCCTCTGAAAAAGTGCACGATGGGAAACGTAAAACGAAACCAAAATAAAATCTCATTTTTATCTGCTACTATCTACCTATACTAGAAATCTTACAACGATAAGTTTTGATATATTTAATCCAATTAATATTTAATGACTTATCTTTATTAAATACGTCACACATGTGAGTACAAAGTTCATAAATATGTGTATATTATTATTAGTAAAATTCCTCTTTTGTAGAGAAACGCCGATTAGATTAGGTGGTATTATTACGCATTGCAATGTGGAGGTCACCTGAATACCTGCTGATTGGTTTGATAATATGTAAACTACTAGCATTATGGAAGGTTGAACCGAAACGAGAAAAAAAACTAGGTTAATTTAGACGAAAAAGGAATACCTTACTTACATTGAACAACAAAAAAATAATTCATTTCTAGCCTCATTCAAAATAGAAGTCTTCTAATGCAATGCAAATTCGTCATTAGTGCACACGGGAGGTGCACCAAATGCGGGTAAAATTAACACACAAGGTATCGCACATATTCCTACAACTCATATGTATTGCTGCTTATACATACGAGAGCCGAACTGCTGGAATGAACCTCAACTTACTCGTATGGGAGAGGAACAAAGCTACCGCAAATGGCACGAAACGCCGCTTGCAGTTGCTTCGTTCCTTTCCCGTAATTCGTGGCTCGGTTCGCGTTTTCGTTCGCAAATGTATACGTACCATAATATATCCTAACAAAAGGTTTAAATGTTTGCAGCAAGGTGAAAACGATCCGGTCCCAAATAGACAAGTGGAACAAAGTAAATATTTATAAAATAATAGTACAAAATTACGCAAATCGCAAGTACGCCCCACTTTTGAGTTTGGCAGCCACCTCTGGTCTGGAGCCCTAAAATACCTGAAAAACCCTTGACCGTGCTGGCGGTCCGTTTGATAGATTCCCCTTCCTAGGAGCACAGGCGTCAGGTAGGTATAACGTCCTTGTTCTGCCGTATTACAATGCTCCGAGGAACTAGCGTTATTGATCATGAGAACGGGTTGCTTCTTATGACTCGTTATTGAGTTAAACAGCTCGGCTGCGGAACGATTTGCAGACCTGTGTTTCCTCCCTCCTACAACATATTCACTCCTTCTTCTCCACAAAAACCCGCCACACACCATCCCCAAAGATGATGTTGTTTGTTAGTTCGGTGCGGAATTAATATAAAAAATGACATAAAATAATTTTGAACTAATTATTGAAGAAGGAACAAAGTTTTTTTATATTATATTGATATAAAAATAGACGGAAATTCTAGTCAAAAGGATTGTATTGGAATGAAAACTCGTGCAGCAGTAAACAGTATTGAAATCGGAACGTTTAACTAGATAATTAAATGATCGAGATTGAGGTACGAACCCTTGAATGAGACATGAACTGAAGTACAACGCACCTCTGGATTTCCTAAACTATTGCCTTTCTTTCGCACAATAAACTGACTAACAATATTAAGAAAGGGTCTAATCAAATTATCACCAAATGTTCTAGAGTTCTAGAGGATTTTGTAAGATATCCAGTATTGGAATTAACCCTAGAAAGACCGTAGCCGTCATTTTGACGGCTGCCCGATTCAATGAGACGATATTTTGTTTAAAGTTTTTTTTTTAATTTTCATTAATTGTACCTTATTTTATCTTTAAATTGCTAATATATTATTATTTTTAAATACAGTTGCGCGGAAACATTCCCTTACCCTTTCCTCCCCCATTTAGCTACAACGCCAAAACCTAACGCCCACTCTATCCGTCCTGTATACTTATAAACACATATATTCTGGTATAATGCATTGTATAGGTTTATTACATTTGTTCTACATCCATTTTTATACTTGTTACTTAGTTCGACTTTTAAATTTGTTACTTAGTCCTGCTTTTTATATTTTAGTCTACATTCACTAAATACTTAGTTGTATATTACCAGTTCAACCATCCGTGAACATTTATAATTGGTCTGTTTCTTTTCCATCCTCCTTTGTATATTAAATTAATATTACGACTGTTTATGTTCCTTAAAATAAATAAATAAAAATAAATTATTCTTGATTTAACGATTAGGGTGAAAAAAAGCATATACGTATCTTATTTACCTTTTGAAATATAATGATTTATACCTACAAAGACCGCCGCCATCAATGTGACGGGTAGGGCCACTAAACTGAATTTGTTTTTTACCCATTCCATCTCGCAAAATGATAGTAGATATGTCTGTCTCTTTCTTTCGGTATCACATATGATTGGAACTCGATCTGTATCACATATGATTGGAACTCGATCTCGATCTGTTAGCTTGTTTAGGTTCTGTCTCATGTTGATCTTAGCGCATGTATTTCAAGTCACCGAATATTCGTTTCGTTTGTGTTTTATGTAGATTATATTCTAACAAATGTGTACGTACTCAAATAAAGTAAGCAAAATCAATAATAATGGTTTTATTTATTTTATATTATACCAAAAATTACACTCATCATGATCAGCCGTCAATATGACGGTCGCGGTCTTTATAGATATGGAGCAGTACTCGCTAGGTTAATGAGAATGATATTGAAATGACAAATGTCAAAATATAATTAGTATGTACAGATCACCTCAATGTTAACGCATGCACCACATCATGTTATCATTTGGAATCGGTCCGCTAACAATAATAACACTCCTTACGTAGATGGCTATAAGGTTTAAATTCCCGCTAATCACCAGCCGACTGTTTTGATTGATGCAAGAAAAAAACATCGCCAAAAGGTGTGTTTTATTTTATTTTGCGAAGATCAGGCACAAAAAATAATGTTTTACGATCGTTTTCTAAATAACTTAATTTGCCACATTATACATAAAACCATAACCAAAAAATGGGTTCGCAAATAGGAATTTGTGGACTTCAAAGCAGCTTTTATAGGCCTGTTATTTTTTCTGGGGTGATAAAATATCAAAAAATGATTATTACCACGTAAAAAACTTACTTAAACCATAGTGGTACATATGCATTTGCGAACCGAAACGCGTGTCGAGCCACTTATTACGGGAAAGAAACAAAGCAACTTCAAGCGGCATTTGCGGTTGATTCGTTCTATTCCTATAGTTTTGAAGTTCAGCTTAGCAGTTCGGCTTGCGTATGTATACGCAGCATAATATATCAAACGCTACGACTTTTCGCACAATCTCCACTAATACTGTTATGAAAGGGTCTAATCAAATTATCAACAAATGTTCTAGAGTAAGTTTAGCCTCCACAAGGAACAGGACACCGTCAAGCTGTCGGGGGGCACAAAGAGATCACGAGAAAATTATTCCTAGGAATGCTAGAGTATCGCTAACCACCACACAGAAAATAATATAATATATTATGTCTTTGATACACTTGCATAACTACAGGGTTTCCAATAAGAGGTGTTATTTTGATATTCAATCGTAAAAGATCAATGGTTTCGTTGCTTGTGTGGCACGTAGCGCCGTCTTGTTGAAAGTAAACGTTGTCCAGATCAATACCATCCAATTCCGGCCATAAAGAAATCATTAATCATCTCTCGATAGCGATCCATTCACCGTAACTGTTGCTCCAGCCTCATATTCGAAAAAGTAAGGTCCAATGACTCCGCCGGACCATAAACCGCACCAAACAGTCACACGTTGAGGATAGAGAGGCTTTTCAACAATAACTCTTGGGTTTTCCGAGCCCCAGATGAGACAATTTTGCTTGTTGACGAAGCCGCTGAGGTGGAAATGGGCCTCATCACTCAAGATGATGTGCATTTGATTCACTCAAGTGAATTTTAATAATTTCAATGCGTTGTTGAAGCGTGTATCGTTCCATTTTTATTAATGGCGTAGTTTCTACTTGTCAAATGTCAAAAAATGACAGCTTCAAAAGTAACATCTACCGAAATAGCGGGCTATTCAAAATAACACCTCTTATTGGAAAACCCTGTATTTAATTTCTTCGGCGTTTGCACACGGTGTGGTTAGATTCTCGACACAGACTTTTATTTTCTTTGCTTTGTTATCTGAGAAGTTTTGTTATTTTTCGAAATGACGTGTTCGACCTTTTATCATTCAACTGTTTTTAAACAAGTACGTTTTCTTCATCCGTGTTCATAATATTATTGTAGACATGTTATTAAGTTATACCCGTGTTGAAGACTGCAGAAAAAAACATAATATCGTATTATAGTCAAGCATTTAGGAAGTATGTTTACGAGAGATGGCAAGGCTGACTGGGTAAATGCAGGTAACTCCATGAATGGAGGACTGAACGCAGTTGGCGCTAGCAAAAACTTGTCCAAAGAAGCAAAGTTAGCAGTCCACAATGGAGTGCTGATACCTACCCTGATGTGTAGGAAAAATTGGAATTAAAAAAAAGTTTATTATCTTTTTTTACTTCTACCATCAAGTAGAATCACCTCCCGTAGCTACCACACTTTACCCTGTTTATTTTACCCAGACAGAAAAGAAAGCAATATTGTTAGTTGCCAAAAATAATGGTTTATTTTTATGAAATATTTCTGTCGTAACTATTTTACTTACTTATTTCACGCCTATTAAGGCTTTTACATACATATATATATATATATATATATATATATATATATATATATATATATATATATATATATAAATATTACACGCAAATAGTGCAGGACTACGCTAGGACGACTATTTAAAACAATTACACAAAAATAAATATAAAGTCAAAATATCACTGAACTTGATATATACAGCATGCAGGCACAAAACATAAAAAATCCAAAATATTTTTTTCTGTTTCAGTTGACAAAATTATTATATGTTAGTCAAATCAAATTAAATACCTTTATTAAAATATTCCACTACCTGATGAAAAAAACTTCAATAAGGTATGCTTATATATTGAAATTGATGTACTAAATATATCAACAACATCGTAGCATTTGTTTCCTAGCTGTTGAATCCGTCGCATAGGAGTGTAATATTGGGACATTGATGTAAAATTGCTAGGTACTGTAATACGGTAGGTAATACGATAGGTACTGTCGTGTAACTGACCTGCTTTTTTTTTTTTTTTTTTTTTTTTATTGGTTTTCAAGTTACAATCCCGTTAAACTTCAATAAAGCAGTTTGTCAGCAGGATGTTAATGATCAATTACATACATACACACATAATATTATTACTATAACCATACAATTAACACAACTAAATTAATATAAACTATCTCTATTTAGTAACCATTGTTTCAGCATATATCTCAATCTATTTGTGGAATCGCAATTTTTTATATTAATGGGTAACATGTTAAGCATTTTTGGCACGTTAAATTCTAGGGTTCGCCGTCCGTATTTATTATTATATTTTGGAACAAGCATTCCGTCATTCTTTGTAAACCTTGTATTATATTCATGTTGCACTTTCCTTTTATAATCAGACTCAGATATATGTTGGATCAATATTTTGTACCATAATAAGGCCTGCACCGGTAATATTGTTAAATTTCGATACAACAATGAAATGTTTCGTCTCTGTGAAAAAATATGTTTTTGAGCTAATAACTTCACCATAGAATTTTGTACTGATTGCAGGTGGTTTAAATTAGTTTTACAAGAGTGACCCCAAGTAGTTAAACCATACCGTAAAGTTGATTCTGCGAGTGATAGGTAAATAATTTTTAAAATATTCACCGGAACGAAACATTTTAGTTTGTATATCCTACCCACTATCGCTCTCAGCCGCTTGCAAGTTTTGTTTATTTGTGAATCCCACTTGAAATGACAATCAACAGTCACCCCCAAATAAACGTATTCATTTACCAGTTCAATACTTTCACACATACATGGCTGTAGAATGTTTTGATGAATACATATAAAGTTATGTGAAATTATTTTAGGCATGATCTGAAATGAAGCATGTGGAGACCGTATGTGCATCAATTTAGTTTTCTTGGTATTAATGATTAGACCTGCGTCATGTGACCATTTTATCAGGGACGTAAAGTCATGTTGCATATATTTAATCGCAATGGATAATTGTTCATCAGATATGACAAGAGCAGTGTCGTCAGCATATACAAAGTGTCTTACATATTTAAATATTTTTTTCATTATTGATACAAATATAATATAAAGGGTTGGACCCAAAATCGACCCCTGCGGGACTCCAGCACAGATTTTTTTTCTCCCACTCATTTTTTCTAATATTTTTACACATATATGTCTATTAGATAAATAATTTTTAAACAAATTAAGTAGGTTACCTCTAATTCCAATTGCTTCTAAGATTTTTAATAATTTTTGTGGGTCAATTGTATCAAACGCTTTGGAGTTATCTATAAATAGTACTAAAACATGTCTTTTATGGTTTAATTCATTATTAATATAATTTGAAAAATCCTGTAATAAATGCTCTGTGCTTTTTTTCTTTTGAAAGCCATATTGTTTTTGGTCTATAATGTCAAATTTTTCTAGGTATTTATTTAATTTTAAGGAAATATATTTTTCAAAAATTTTTTCAAGTGCAGGCATTATACTGATAGGTCGATAGTTTCCTATTTCTGAGTGCTTTCCTCCTTTGTATATAGGTCTAATAATAGCACATTTAAGATCATTTGGCAATTCAGCTTCTATAATAAGTCTATTAACTAAGTGCGTTATAATAGGTCCTAAAATATCTATATGTCTTTTTATGTCGTACATTCTTATGTTGTCCATTCCCAAGGATTTTGAATTTTTCATTTTCTTAACAATATTTTTTATCTCAGTGAGAGTTGCCTTTGGTAAATACATACTGTGAGGTAATTCTATTTGATTAACATTGGATGCCTTAAAATCACATCTGTGTAACATTTGGCTTATACTATCTGAGAAATAATTTACATATTGGTTTGTTACATTTTCCACCGTCTGTTCCTTTAACACATATCGTGAGATGACTTCATCACAATTACTTTTAGTTTTTCTTCCCAACAATTTATTTATTTCATCCCATGTTTGCTTAGTATTATTGAAACTACGTTTGAATTTATCTTTAAAATAACAATTTTTTCTTTTAGTAATTAATTTGTTGACATTATTTCGCATGTACCTGTATTCATTTTCATAAGTTTTATTACAAGGAGAATTTTTCCATCTTCGAAACAATAAATCCCTTTTTTTTATTAACTCTAAAATATCTGTAGTTATCCATTTTTTGATCGCATGTGGTCTTTTGGTTGGTTTTTCAAAAAATGACACAGTGCTTTTTTCATATAAATTAATGAAATTATTTTTAATTTGATGATACAAAAAGGTACTTTCTTGTTCATTGAGTAAAGAATTCCAATGTATTTCTCGGATGTGATTATCAATATGTTTTTGGGACAAAATTGTTATCTTTTTCATGTTTTTTAATGGTTCTTTTTGCACATCATATTTAATATTAACGGCTGTCATATAGTGATCTGCTATGGAAATCTCGCATACACACGCTGATAGCGAGTCCATTTGTTTAAGCCCGTTACTGTACCTAACGTATATATGATCTATGCATGATTGTGTTATGCGCCCGCTAACAATTGCTTCACGCGTCACACCGTCTATGCATTTGATCAAATAATTGCTTGCAAGAATATTTTCATATGAGTTTACTACAGGATCATTAAAATTCATCAAGTTTATATTAGTGTCCCCAAAGAACAAAACATTGTCTCGAAGGCCTATGAAATCCGTCAGAATAGATTCAATTTCCCTGATAAAAGATAGTTTGTTAAGATTCGGTGGTCGATATATCGCTAATATACTCAAACTTTGTTTATTTGGAAGAGTAATTACACCAAAAACATTTTCAAAATAATTTGATTCTAGTGGTGATTGTTTAAATACCATACTGTTTCTTATATATAACGATATGCCCCCACCTGATTTATTATTACGACAATAGTTGTAATTTGAATAGCCCGGAATCTCATACATATTAATTTGGTCAGCTTGTATATTTGTTTCGCTAATCATTAAAATATCTATACGCTCCCAACAATTTCTTAAATAAACATGCAAAACATCCCAATTCTTACATAATGATCTGATATTTACATGAATACAAATTAATTCCCCTACATCACTTTTTTTAATATTTATCCACTGTTGTAGATCGTTAGTTCTTAAAAAATCTACTTCATTATCTTCTTCTAGATAATTACTTAAAGCAATGTTTTATAAAATAATTAGTTCAAATTCTGTGCTATTAATATGATAATTTATTACAACCTCTCTGGTTACTATACCTAAGTATTTATTTGAGTAATGATTGAAAGGTAGGTTTACATATGTCATTTTTATATTTATTTCAATTTGAATGCAGTTTGTAAGAAATATTGGGTAATCTAAAATATTAACAATAATGAATTTCTTCAGAATGAGTACTGCAACACCTCTATTATTATTTTTGTTTATTGTCGTCTGAATATATTTAAAATAAGAGTGCTGCCGCTGATAAGCAATCGGCAGTGACTCATGATTTGTAAATGGCTTGTTTAACACTATGCCGTCAGGCTGAATATTTAAATTATTGATTTTAATTAAAATAGTTAATTTATTCTGCATTGTAATCAATTTTTTGTTTGGCAACTTTTAACATATAATTTCTAAACTTACATGCTATACTATTTGGTAGGTGATCCGTAGGGAAATTTTTTTGTTTCTTTTGATTAGAATCCCAGCAGTTGGCACATTTGGGGGGGCAGTCCAGAGATTTGCATTCCCGGTATTGGTGAGCTCCGGCGCAGTGCATACATCTTGGATCCTTTATTTTATCTAGGCATTTATGTGCAGTATGGCCAAATCTTAGACAATGGTAGCATTGCGTTAAAGGGTAGC
Source organism: Hesperophylax consimilis (assembly GCF_061612785.1). NCBI lineage: Eukaryota > Metazoa > Arthropoda > Insecta > Trichoptera > Limnephilidae > Hesperophylax > Hesperophylax consimilis. Next base: position 8,094,120 of record NC_142856.1, on the reverse strand, counting down.
AGTCTTCAACATATATCCTCAAGAATCCTAAGTTGACACGTTTTTTTCTTATAAGGTAATCTCTCATGTTTCCATTTGTTTCGACAATTATATTGTGGGACTTATTTCTTTTGTTGTCGGTGATAGCTTTCACCTGAAATATATCAGGATTTTGATCTGTCATTATTTTAATGTCATCATTTTGGAGACTTAAGTCTGTTAAAAATTCTTCTTTTGTGTAATTTGTTTGTATTCCTTTGAATATTACACACGGTTTTTTTCTTTGTATTTCTTCTGCCGTAATGTCTTTTTTTGATATTTTGTTTATTTCATTTTTCAGTTTGGTTGCATCTTCTTTTTTAGGGCAAGTTATAATTAATCTGTTGTTAGTTATTTTTTTCATGCTGTTTACTCCGATGCCCAGAGCAGATATTTTAATTTTATTTTGTATTGTTTCCTTAAGTTGGTCTTGATTTTGGTTCGTATTTAATGATGTTATTATAATTGGAAAGTTTTTTTCTTCAATCTCTTCTTGGTGATAGTTGGTTTTTACTGCTGACGCGTACGTTACTCTTTCATTTTTCGTTTTTAGCATTTCCTTCAGCATTGTATTTTTTTCTTTCAGTTTTGCTAGGTCTATCGCCATATGCGAAATATTTTCCATAATAGAGCTAATTTTTTTCGAGATTTCTATTTTTGTTTCTTTTGTGATTCTTGATTCATCGAATAATGCGGTCATTTCAGCAATTTCTTTCTTAGCTTGAAGTATGAAAAGATATTACATATAATAAATCAGGGGCTCTTCAATGATACTCCGGGAATAGATACACAAAATACTGTAGAATTTTTACTAACGTAAATTATAATTGTGGAAGCTGAGGAACCGCCAATGTCCTTATTGAAGGCAGTGGAAATTTTTCTCTTTACTTGACAGTGATTAATAGCAGTGGTATTTATCCTGACCTCTGAAGGTCTGAAATTTGCTACTAATGTTCTTTGCGAACTAATCTATATAAATTAAAGGCCGTATGTGTATGCCATATAGAATCAAAAACAACTGGACAGATTTCGTTGAAAATTTCAAAGATTGTCAGGAGGGTTTATAAAGTTGTTTCAATGTTAGCAGAAGTCGGGAACGCCGGAGACACGGCTCGATCAAGTGAAAAAAATACTTTTGTATGGTAAAATAGGCGTTAGCGATGAACGAAGAAAGAGGTGTAAGGATAATGAATGACGTGGAAGTGGGTAGTAGATGAAGTCGGGGATGCCCAAAGAAGACAACGCGCGATAAAGTGAAACAAATATTAAAAAGCAAAATTTAAAATAATACTATTTCTACCTTTTCTAAGAGAATTCAGTTTTCAGGCGGCATACAATTCACAAACTCAAAACTTTACTCCAAACCATACCTAACCCCGAACAGCGCCGGGAACACGACAACTAGTATCCAATGCTACGTATACATACGCGAGCCGAACTGCCGAACTGATCCTCAACTTGTAGGAAAGGAAGGAAGCAACAAGGTTGCTTTGTTCCTTTCCTGCAATTCATGGCTCGCTTCGCAAATGTATACGTAACACAATATATATTACATTTTCCATGTTTGCTGAAAATAGATTTCTCTCTTATCAATAATGTGTATGATTAATACTTGGATAGTTTTCAACGGTGATTAAATTGAACTTGAAGAAGAGGAGAAAGCCAGTTCAGCCAGGTGTTGGTTGGTTGGTAGGAAAAGGCCGGTGGTAACTACGTCAGCAACATTTATCATCGTCCGCTGGCTTTATGCGAAAGGTCACAGCAGAAAATATGACCTGTTCAGCAAACTGCAAAGGGAATGATATTTTTTTTCTTGCCCGCGTCGGTACTACAAGAAGCAGGACATTTTAAAACAATGGGGTATTTTCACTAACTATGAATACCGTTAAATGTGTGTGAAAGATTTAAACTGTATTTTTCTGATTCTGTTCATTGTACTAAAAATGTGTAATTTTAATATTTTAAATTATAATTATTGATTTCTAAATTCGCACATTGTCAGTGGCTATAACGCCAATATGACATAGAAAACGACAATGTCTGGTATGACGGCTGTCACCAATGTTATGCAGAATTCCCACACAAATTGAATTTAATTTTCCATCTAACTTTGAATTAATAGCTAAGGAAATGGCAAAAGGGTAAATGTTTTAATAAGGAATAAATTAGATGTAAATACAAGTAAATGAGTTTATAATAGTATAGTAGCATCTCATTTAAGTGACTGCTCTAGTGTCCTTTACTTGTGTAATCAAACACAGATAAAGAAATTGCAAATAATTCAAAATAGAGGCATGCGAGCAGTATTGAATTGTAGTAGGTATTCTAAGATAATGATTATGCAGAAAAAAACTAGGAAAGTTAAGTGTGAGACAGCGAATAATTTACAATACCCTAATAGTTATATTTAAGCTAAAAAATAAGATGCTCTAGAAATATATGCTTAAAAACGTAATTTTTTATTTTGCAATACATGGCTACCCCACGAGAAACTGTGGAGATTTTAAACTTCCAAAAATAAATTTAAAAATAGTAAAATAATCTTTATTTTAAAGGATTTAAGATTTTTAATGACCTACCGACAGATGTTAAGGAAGCTAAAAGCCTTGCTGCTTATCGTGGGTTACGCCTAAATACTATAAAAATAAGTCCTTAATGTCATAGAAATAAGTTGTTAAAAGGTTTATACTAGACATAAAAATGTAAATTTTTATAACTAAATAAAAAAAAATAAAAATTAGAGAAACATAATATTATGAGAGTGGTTTGAGAAAACCTCAAGAAGAAGTCAAGGACACCCGAAGAAGACGCATTATTTCTGCACTGAATGAATGAGTCATAATGCAGTTTTATTTTAAATACAGTGGTGGATGGTGGGAGTAGGGGACGCCCGAGGAATACATGGCACGATCAAGTAAAAGAAAAACTTTAAAAAAATTAAGTTTTTAATTGTTTAGAATAATATTATTTCTACCTCTAAAATAGAACCAGTTTTCAGGTACACTAAAAATTCACAAGCTCAAAACATTACTCAAAACTATTCATAATCCCAAGCAATGCCGGGTACACGTCAGCTATTTACATAATAATTGTTGTTTCACAGGAAAAAAATAATTCGAAACATTTGAAAAATAGGCTTAGTTCATACGTTCAAAAGGTGGTCGATAGGAACATAAACAGAATGCCGAAAGATCTTTTTTTACATTAACTCCACGAAGGAGGCCCTGAGGAAAATAATTTCTCTAGGGACCTTCGCTATCTCTGGGGATGCTGTCTGAAGGCTAATTTTAATATAAAGTTTTGATAACGAAAAGGGTATGGATGTGGGTAGCTTTTAAATTCAAATTTATAAATCGACGATAAAAGTCTGATGGGTATATTGAGTTTTTATTATTACATTAAGTACTTTTTTACATAGAATTTGTTAGTAAATACATAATATCGTTCGATTTAGGCTTCAGTCGGGTCACGGCGTGACGGACGAGAGCCGCAAACCATGACCGCCGTGCACCGCTAGTCCAACGCTGCCAATGTCACATCGCAGTCATGACAATCGGTCACCAATCAGTAATCACCAGTCACTCGACAGAACACGACCAAGTCGCCATACACCATACACCGGTGTCAGTCACGTTGAACCGATTGAAGGTATTATGTTCAGATTAAGAGCTTCAATAGCTGTTGACGTACTAGAGGAGAATCATAGTTTATCCAATTAGTATCTAATACCAAGCGCCGATGTGGAAAATACCAGATTTGACTACATGGTAACTGATAAGAGTGATAAGGGGTCACAAATCTGAGAGACAGATACAGAAAACCTCAATAACGCTATAATACTCAAAGTAAATATAACTATCTTCAAGAAAATTTACGAAATCAGATGGTAATTAACGTACGCAATATTAACCTACCGCAAAACATCAAACATAAATTTCACGATTAATAAAAACATTTTATACTAAACAAATGTCACTACGCCACAAAAGAGTAGTTACCTTCTTATCACCAAGCATAATATCAGAAAAAATGCAATCAAAATGTCTCAAACGGTACACCGAAAATAACACGATTAAAAGCATAGTTTTTTCAAGGCTTTTAAAATTTGTAAGTACTCAATAAAATTCCAAAAAGAATCACAGACTTAACAAAAGGGAAAGTGTTGCAAAAGCTGGTACACGCGTTCATGTATCCCGGTGAATTACTTGAATGATGAAACACCCTTGATGTGATTTCCAAGGTTAAATAAACGTCTTTGGTTACAGTCCTACCAAACGGTTCTAAACAATAACTAACACTCTGGGTTAGCTGAACTCATAAACAAATCGTTAACTAAGAGTCTCTTGGGTCAGTCCTGTTAGAGGTGACTGATAGCGCTCGAGACACGGGGAATTTGCTCTCCTTCTGGGTTAGCTGAACTCCTAAGCGCGGTCGGTGGCTGAGTTGACATCGCGTTTGAGTCCCACCCAGACGTAGAGTGTTCAATTCCTCGGCTGGCTAAGTCCTCCAACACAACACAAGCAACATTTTCCGCTTAATGTGGTAGTAGTAGAAGATTTTAAAATATTGTCAGGTTATTCGTAACCTCCGAATATTTGTATGTCTTTTAAAAATGAATTAAAAATTAAAATTAAAACTATGCGTCTCTTGGGTAAGTCCTGCCAGAGGTGATTGAAGGGGCGCATTGGGCACCGGTAAGCAAGTTGCTCTCCGGAGCTGAAACATGACCTATAATAGGTCATCACAGCTGTGACATTCCTTCCAGGGCTTACATCTATAGGCATGATCGGCGGGAGTAAAAAAGCTTACCAATAGCATCCCTCGCCCTTAATAGTAAGTACGAAGCAAGGCGGGAATGAGAAGGTATTAAAGATCGAAAAACTGATCAGCATAAACTCGGAAATCTGCATATTACTGATGGTTTGTTATAAACTGCCGTAAATCTAAAAAGGGTCAACATTTGCTCAATCGTTACTAGATTGTTGCCGAAGTGAAAATATTTAAAACCAAGATTGTCGAGTCTCACCTCGTGTTTTCTATATCACTGGTCTCAGCACAAAATACACTGATACAGATAAAATACAATAAATAGATTAGATATGATAATACGAACGTATCCGATGTACGTAAATAAAATGCTGATAGAACTAAAATAATACAACTATGGCAGCGATAGATTGAAAGCGCAAATTGAGCCTTTCCCGTGTTTGCTATCAGACGCATCCATTTTAATGCAAATTGCCAGATGGTCACGCTGATAAGCGACTGATGTCGTATATCATTATTCGACGAGAACAATAACATGGTCGCATCTATCAATGCAAAAATGAGAGGAAGCAAAACCAGGCTTGCATATTTATAGTTGAGGCAGACTAATTGAGTCAGGTTAACCAATATCTGTTGAAGAGTTGAAGAATGACTTGGTTATTGTTTTAAAATGGCTGCTGAATGACGAAAAGACAAGCAAGAACTATTAGCTCATTCAAACTTACCTCTCCAAACAAATAAGATTTATGTTAGCTACGAACATCTTTTACGATGCAAAATCCCATGAAAAAGTATGTTTTGAATATGCCTATTGGCCAAGGTGTTTTAATTTTTCGTTGCATTTTTTTTGGCTGGCATCATAGACATATGAATGTCTGTGGCTGGCATCTAATTCTTCTCCAATTAAGTTATACGATTCTCCAGTAAACATGTTTGAGCCTCTTGCTTTAGAAGCAAATTTTTAGAATTTCTTGAAATATATAAGCGGGAGCCGTTTTTAAATTCACTTACTTATTTTAGTACTTATCAGATATGGTATGATTCCGCGAGATCGATAACGATAAACGCATTTAGCAAGGTTAAACAAAGGCACAACTGATTAATTGTGACGATAAAGCGACGTAGTTCTGAGTTCTGACGCACTAGACAAAAAATCTACGTGGCAATTTTATCAAACATTGATATTAATTCATAAACACAACAAGACTACGATAACTTGAAATTCAATCAACAAAATATAATACTATGCCAGTAGAACAGGTTGCATCATACAATCAACAATAGTATATCGGAAGGTTGAAGAAACCGTAGTGTAGCCCAGGTATTATGTTTAGAGTTCGTGCTTTATGAATGTTTTTTATTGGATATTTTGTATAGCGCCGCTTTTGTGAGATATCAACTCGGGGGCGCTTTTACAGTTGATGCAGGTATTACAAAAAATATAAATATTAGAAAAATAAAGTGAAGTAAAGTTAAGTTAAAAAAAGTACAGGTGACACGAATATAGAAGATGGAGACACTGCAGGAAGAATCCTAGGTGGTGAAGAAACTGGACCAGCTGCTGCAGCGAGAGGGTCCACCGCATCCACCAACAATGCCAGCACGAGGTTCGTCATCCATTCAGGTGTATGTCTGCTGCTAATACAGACACCTCACATAAATAAGGGACCCTAGCAGCACTGCTGTGACGTTCGGCAAGTCCATCATTCATCTCCATGTAATCCTGTTCCTGGTGATCGTTGAAGTGGTGCATTCTGCCCGCAATAAAAAGGGACGGTCGGGATAATAAATTACACAGGGCTTAACAAAACACTTGCTCGGGCCATAAGGCCACGTCCGCACAGGCAAGCGGCTTGCTTAGCGCCTAGAGCCTAGTGGCTTGCATTCTGGCTACTTGCTAGGATACACGGTGTCCGCACTGAAGGTGGTTTGCGTGGTGGGTCGCTAGGTATCTTGGTCATTTGCTTGTCGTCTAGTTGACGAGATGTCACTTTCAAAAATAGCTCTAAAACTGCTACTTACAGAAAATTCATCTTTGAAATATACCATTTCACGGCCTTATCCATCATGTTGGGTTCATGACATAAATAAGTCACGGTCAAGTCATGGGCAGTTTAATGTTCTGTATAAACAATTGCGTAATTTAGACGAAAAATTTTACCAGTCCAGCCCAGAGAATCATTTGATATACGTCTTAGTATACATAATCCAACGCCATAACCATAATTAACGTCTCATTGTAAAACAAATTATGACATAATTATTTTTTTTTTTTTTAAGACAACTACATTTTTATGTAGTTCATTAGCTGGATTCCACAGAGGTTCTCTTTTAAAAACAGATGCAATTAATATTTCGTCCATTTTTCTCTTTAAAAATGCCTCGCGCCTAGTGACAAAAAACCAACACGTTCGTTCACTTCGATACCCTCAAAGCGACTAGCATAGCGACTAGATAGACGCCAAGCGCGCAGTGCGGCCAGTCGCGAGTGTTCTAGAACGTTTGTTTTACTAAGCTACTCGCTAGGTGACTCGCTAGACTCTAGGCGCTAAGCAAGCCGCCTGCCTGTGCGTACGTGGCCTTAGAGTTTCCGAGAATTCAGTTGAAAACATCTGGGGTGCATTTACCGATTGACGTTCGTTTCAAATGTCGAATATTTTTGAGCAAAATTTCCGAATATTCACTTTCAACACACTGCACTCAAATCACATATTATAAAGTTCTAATAACTGGTTGTTAAGATTATTTTTATTTAAGTAAAAATGTTGATTGATTGATTTTAAAAATAAATTCAAAGGGATGTTGCCCTCATAACCCTTGCAAATACTAAAAAAACACAAAGCTGTTGGAGGACGCGTTAGGACGCGTCCGGTTGCCACGAACCAGGGCCTAAAGCTTGGATTAAACTTCCAAAATATGAAAACACTAACTAAAGCAATAAACATAATGCCTTTATTGCAAAGAATTCCCCAAGCCTGCGCTTTTAAGTAAATTTCAGTTGGTTGCAATTCAAAAATATGTGCAAATATATTCAATCAAAACACTTTGATGAAGCACTCCATTAACGATCCGGAAATAAATCTTGGATAATAATGTGTTTTGTGTTTCAACAAAACGCGGTAAACTATTAACAACACACAAAACGCTACCAATCAATTTGGGAATGGTATAATTTACGACCTAACAGTCAATTTGGGAATTTGTCAAATTAGCACTAAAATAATGTTATTGGCAGAGCCAATTCATGCAATTGATTCAATTTGGCACAAGTCAATTCGCATTCCAGCTATTGCAAAATAGAGCAAAATAAACCATTTAGATAACTAGAGAAATCTACAGTCTAAACTATTCAGTCAGTCGGGCAACTTCTACTCAATTTGGATAGAAACTCACTGAGGGAGCTATAAGGTTTATGAAAAGTCAACTGATACTTCAGGAGCCACATGCAGCTGTTGGGAGTGGCAAGCACAAATAGCTGAAGGAAATTTGAAGAGAAAAGAAACGCAGATCCACAGAGCCGATGTCTCGCATTGGTTGGAAGAAGACTCAGATAGTTGGAGAGCAATGTCGTGGAACCAGAATATATGTTCAAACACCAATTAACAACCAGGTTTTTCAGGTAAACATCACTAAAGGGAGTGGCCAACTGTCAAAGGAATAAGGAGAAACGTGGGAGATGGTTTGCGAGTTATGCAGACCATATCAAAAAGAATGATAAAAATCTTGTGCATTCCACTAATAAACATTTTGAACTTGGTTAGTTTAAATTAAACCAAGAGCCCGTAAAATATATGCTAGGCTTGTCCTTGCACCAAGGTCGGCGATCCAGTCGAGTGCTCTTGGTACTAGCGGCCGACGGCCAGCGTGTAGTTTACTGTTCCTTGTAAGGTAGCGGGACTTAACGCTAGCAGGCATTCAACAACAACGCGGCCGATAAGGCGTAATTTATTCATCTTCTCTCTTGGACTGACGAGGAAGGAGCGAATAACGAAAGGAGAAGTGGTCGCACCGCGGCTTGTAAATTGCGGGTAATTAGAAGTTAAGTTCACGTTTGGGTGGTTCACGTAGAACCGCAGTGCATTTTGAGAAGTGAAACAAACATCTCTCTTGAACTGAGTGGAATACAAATAACGATAGAAATATTAGGAAGTTGTGACATTTTAACAAGCCTTAAATTGGTTAATTGGAAAATGAACATCTCCGAAAATTACTTATCGGTTTTTATATATCGTTTTTGTGTTTAATTCGTAGAACTCCCTTTAATTTTTTTTTAATTCAATGTAAATAAAAATTAATAATATATTTATTAAGTTCTGCAAGTATTTATTGGTTTATGTTATTGTTACATCTGTTTCGGATTTCAATGCCATTTTAAAACTGTGGTTATAACCACGTTTAGACGACTTATTTATATGATTCTATTTTATCCCTCCCAATTTAAAATTATTTAAAAAAAATCGGTGTTTATAATAATTTCATTCCGCTAACTCATTTTAATTCGAACAAGTTGTTAATAACCGGAAACTATTGGAAAAACTTTGACCTTAAATGGTCTGAAATATAAAAGAGAAGAATATTAAAAATAGACCAGATTTATCAATACGCATGATCAAAAGCTATAAATACTCTACGTTTTTTCTGAGTTATAAAATAACAATACAAATAAAAGCAATCATTGCCTCACGCATCAATACGTCACCTAGGAGTAGGTACTCGTATATGTACTATCTACTGATCTAAAAATAATACTCTTGAAAGAATTGCCCAGCATTTGACCTTTTGTTTTCCGTCTACGACGGATGTGTTATTTTTGGTATCAATTGCGTGCTGTGACAATAAGTGATAGTGATAAGGGTCCCTTGGGCCTTGATGTATCATACATTTATGGTTTCCATGATTTGATATGATTATCAGTTTTATAATACCGCGCAGTGCTTTAAATGTCATGTCCACATTCCAAAATCACCAGTATTTTATTTTATAATCAGAATTATGGATTATTTTTTTAATGATAAACTCATGTTTATAAGACAAGGTTTTTTATGCATAGCACAAAGGATAACAAATTATTATAAGCAATACTTTTTGTTAGCCTTTGTGCTAGGCATAAAAAAACCTTGTCTTACAAACATTAGTTTATCATTAAAAAAATAATAATATTTGACAAGTCAAAATATTTCACCAACAAATATAGATATAATATGTCTCGACGCCATCTAGTGGGAAATTTAGCATTAACGAAGCCTTTCTTACAAAATAAAGCTGTTTGTTTACAAGTTAAAAATAAAATAAGCAGTAATTGTTGATTGAAGTATTAATACATATTGAATTATTTGGCGTATTGGATATAAGCCAAATAATTCAGCTCAGTGGCCCAGAGCACCTGACCGGACATCAGAAGGTGCGGGTTCAATTCCCGTCGGCAGCATTTATTTCTATTCGGGAGATATTTTCAATTTGAATGGATATTTCAGGCGACTAATTAATGCTTTTAATATATTTTTATCAGAATTACGGAATTCGAGAGTAGTCGCAAAAGACAAATTATTAAATTGATTCTCTCATATTCATCACGAGTGCTGTAATTTTGGACGATAGACCCTTAAAAGTATCTCAACTCCTGTCGGTCTCATTCCTGATACTTATTCCATTCCAAAAAATATTAAGAAATACGGCCAACAAACATTAACTTATCTTGTACCTATTATATTTAATAATATGTCGATGGATGTTAAAAGCGAAACAACCTGCATCAAGTAACTTAAAAAAATGGTAAATAGATTAAGATTTTTCATATTGATATTGTTTATAAATACATTAGTATCAATTGATTGGATGCATGTAATTGAACACATGTGCCCATGAGTGTGTTTAAGTATGTTGTGTGCTTTGAGTGTGTGTGATGACTGTGTTATGCCTATCTGTCTGTGTATTGTAGTCACTTGAAATGTTATTCTTCTGTATCTATTTTCTATATTGTAGCTTCTCGTTATATGCGTGATTTAGTTTATAATTAATATTGTGAAATTGACCTGCTGACAAACTTTAAGCTTTAGCAGTTTAGCGGGCGTTAATAAGGAAGAATAATAAAATAATATATAATATATAAAATGCTATGTTAGTCTCCGCACCATTCATTGACGTGTAGGCAACCCAACACTTCATCATTATGCATTTAAAGAAGCTTCATAGAAGTCGACTATCTTTGTTACATTATGCATACAAAGAAGCTTCATAGAAGTCGACTATCTTCGTTACATTATGCATAAAAAGAAGCTTCATAGAAGTCGACTATCTTTGTTACATTATGCATAAAAAGAAGCTTCATAGAAGTCGACTATCTTTGTTACATTATGCATACAAAGAAGCTTCATAGAAGTCGACTATCTTCGTTACATTATGCATAAAAAGAAGCTTCATAGAAGTCGACTATCTTTGTTACATTATGCATAAAAAGAAGCTTCATAGAAGTCGACTATCTTTGTTACATTATGCATACAAAGAAGTTTCATAGAAGTTGAGTATCTTTGTTACATTATGCATACAAAGAAGCTTCATAGAAGTCGACTATCTTTGTTACATTATGCATACAAAGAAGCTTCATAGAAGTCGACTATCTTTGTTACATTATGCATACAAAGAAGTTTCATAGAAGTCGACTATCTTCGTTACATTATGCATAAAAAGAAGCTTCATAGAAGTCGACTATCTTTGTTACATTATGCATACAAAGAAGTTTCATAGAAGTTGACTATCTTTGTTACATTATGCATACAAAGAAGCTTCATAGAAGTCGACTATCTTTGTTACTTGTCCTACTAATTCCGTTCAAGACGGCTCTTCATACAATTGAATTGCGAGTAGCTCGCGTAAGTCTTTTATCCACCAGACGATCTTACAAGCATAATTTCTAAAAAAACTTAATCTTATCAATTTGCTCTTCTTCGCGAGGGCCTGGTAATAAAACCCGTTGGTTTTTAATTATCTAACACTGGCGGTAACTAACTGGATGACGTATGGTAATCGCATATAGACAACAAACAGGTTAACGAAGGAATCGTTGCATCACTAACAATAATTTTAGTCTCTGAGCTATAAACTGAACCCAACCTTTATTGAGAAAGGACTGAACGTGCGGTCTGAAGGCGGATGCGATAACAATGTTTTCAGTTCCCATACAGGGTCAGTACTTTCAATTATTATTATTAATCATCACGATAAAAATAAACAACGCTGATTGACGAAACGTGCACAACACTGTGCAGGCGAAAATGAAAGCGGAATGGATTTAATTGAAATGTCAGAGCCAATATTCTTTAACACTGCTCATCTTGATTTATGATGCATACACACCGCGTGCAGAGATATTGTGTTAAACAAATTTGTGTTAGACAGATTTGTGGTTCAAATTAGCTGTGTGTAGTTTCAGCCGGAATGAGTTCTTGAACCAGAGTTCTTTGCGGGAAGCGGATTCCACTCCTACTCCTTTTTCAAAGCAACTACTCCCATAGAACTTGGACCCGAATGCCTCTTCGTATGTACCCAGCGCTCGGCAGCGTTGCTTCCCGGCACCTGCGTCTTCCCGCATTCACCCGAGAACAAGGTCCGGACCCGCACCAGAACCCGCAGTGATGCGAGTCCTGGTCCGAGACAAGGACTGAGTTCGGGGCTGGAACTGTGCGTCACACAGTTCGTACCCAAGAATTCGGAACACGGACTCGAGTTCTGTTAAAAGGAAGTACTCCTCAGAGGCCTCCGGCAAAACGCAGAACCTACTCTTCTATCACTAGTTCAAATGCCAATATAAAAGAGTGGAACAGTGTTTGTTGATATATTAATTGGGGCTTTTCGTGATATTTTTCTGCCTGATCTTCGGTATTAAAAACAGCAGAGGGAGAATTGTATCTGCCAAATAATTAAATACTTTGTATTGTTAAATATCTGATCTTCTTAAATATTGTATTACCCTTGATGTTCTTACACTAAGAGAACATTAGGTCCGTTCCAACGCTTTGTCAGAGCCAAATGGTTGCCTTCATTTATCAATATTTTAATTCGTGGATCAGATGAAATTGACACTTCACTCCAATGTTTAATGTATCGGTTTCAACTCGAAAATTTTCTATCAAAATAACACGATATAAAGCATGATTCAACCCTCCGTCTTTTAATTAGGTCAACAAATAATGTTTAGTTGTGGTAACTGTGATATCCAAGATGTTAGTTTAAGACGTTACTCACAGATCGCATAGCTGTCGATATTGCAGGGAATGAGACTTTAATCAATACGATCGCAACCTCCAGATGGAAGTCCAGAACCATTCCTACCGCCTGCTAAGAATATTCCGAGTGTTTGTTGACCCCGGAGTTCTTACTTAAAGATTTAGTTAGTGCGTCAATCCCGGAGTTACAACAGTAACATCTCTCGCGATTGCAGTCAAATGCACGATATAATGTTACAAGAGCTCGAGAAGAACCTATAAGGTCATACATGAAATACAAAATAAACTAGGCGGAATGAATTTGTAATAATTTTTAAAAAAGTACTATAGGATTCATATGACTTATACTGATTTATAAATGTGGAAATTCTAACTATACAATTGTAAATGTTCTCCAAAATGCCCTGGAAAGAATCTCAGACTTGTGATGTCCCGAAAGAAACCATTCATCTGTTCTGAATGCAATTACTAATGTTATCCAAATTGACCCTGGTAATAAATTACATCTTTGCGATTCATTAAAGGATAAAGAAACCATCCTGTCACTTCGAATGCAATCAACAATGTTCTCAAAATTTGTTTTGACAGCATCGCCATTCCATTGTAAGAATATTATGTACTAAATACACAATTTGGCTGTCCTGAAACGGGAATCCTTCCCAGTTGGACAGACAAAGGTTCATTTTGTTTGTAATTTATAAATATATAAAATAATAAATAAAAATAAAATAAATAAAGAAAAGCAGTAAATATATTAAGTGACATAGGCAAAAAAAACTGCGCACCAAGGTAATTTCAAGGAAAAATTAACTTTATATCGTGGATAGTAATGGTTAATTCTCGGGAATATATTTTTGGGGAATATTCGCGAATGTTGTGGGATTTTTCATCTAAATTGTGAAATCCCCATGAGATTGTCTTCTACAACGATATTTCATGTTTTGTTACAAAAGTATCAATTAGAGCATGCCGAGTAGAGAACTTTTTGAATTTTTGGTAAATACCGAATAGTATCGATTCTCTAAATAGTATAAAATAAAGTCGCTACCCGCTTTTGTCTGTTCGCTTTGTTCTTCTAAACTACGAAACGGATTTTGATAGAGTTTTCACTATAACTTAGAGATTTTCTTCTGGAAGGTTTACTTGTATAATACATGCATTTTATATTTATAGAAAATAGAGAAAAGTCAATGTTTATCCTAGAATTCACAATCCACGTCAAGTCAGGTCCACGTCAGCTAGTATAGGTGAAAACCGTAAAAATGTTGATTTTTGCGGTCAGGTTAAGGTACACACAATGACTGGCGCAGTAGTAAGGATCAGAACTGTCATTCGAATTGTGATTGCATTGAGTTGTGTATCGTGTGACGTCACGAGATACGATTGGATACGTTTTAACCCATATTACGCTGACGTTGCAAAAATGCAACTGTCAGCTTGTCGGGTCCATAATCTAAGAATTTGATAAGGAATCACCGATATTTCTTCAAGTACTCATCAAAAAAGTCTTACTTTACAGTTAGGCAAAACAGAGACGCCTTCAATGTTAATAATCACATAATATGGCGAAATATTAAAAAAAACTTTAAGTCATTTATAATACACAATTGAATGAGGTTGAATAATAAATACCCTTAAAAAATAAAGCACTTTTAAGTTTACTCAAAGTACAAGTTTTTCTAATATATATATATATATTTTTTTTAACTTTCTTAATGGCATTTTTTAATTTATTTAGGAAAATAATTACGTGTTACATGGTTGCATGAATCACTGAAGATTCCGCATAAAACTTATGTACACCTACTTGTGTATCACATAGAGTTCCAAATTTCATAAAAAATCGTTCTTCTTGTAGCGGCGAAATACGAGTTAACCAAGTTCATTTTGAAAGGAGATTTCGTAAAACTAATTCGCTGTTGTTATTAACTATGAATGTAATACATTTTCATAAAAAAATGACACAACGTTATTTACAATTACATTCGTAAAAAATAAATTGTCGAATTCGGGGAATTTTAATTTGGTCGGGGAATATTCCCAGGTGCGCACGGTTAATCCTGGATCAGAGAAAATTGGCGTATGAACTGAAGGCAATAAGTTCACAAAGAAAAAATCAAGTGTTACGATTAGACAACCTAAAAGATAAACCTGTTCTGGTCAATGTTTATGTTATAACAAATGACAAGGTAGAATACCAGAGCTTTGTCTGAGATAAGGTTAAATAGATACGAGATAAACCGGAACTTTGCCGCTTGAATATTGAAGTTTCCGATTGTATGTACCAGAATAGCAGTTGATCCCGGCGACCTTCAATTATTACGACTTTTACGGTAATACGCTTACACGAAGCTAAGGTAAAAGTATAAATGAAACCAATGACGTTATAATACATCCAGACTTGACATTGTCTTACAAAATTAAGATAAAATGAGGCAAGTAAGAAACACTCTTATGTTTCCAGTAAATTCTTTATTCAAATTTTGTTCATGAGTGACAATGATAAAAATTTATATAATATTTTTTTATGCTTCAATATAAGCGAAACAAATGACGTTACAATACATCTAGACTTGTCATTTTCTCACAAAATTAAGATAAAATGAGGGAAGTAATAAACACTATTATTTATCCAGTAAATTCTTAAATCAAACTTTGTTCATGAATGACAATGCAGATATTTTTTTTCTTCAATATAAGCGAAATCAATGACGTTACAATACATCTAGACTTGTCATTGTCTCACAAAAGTAAGATAAAATGAGGCAAGTAAAAAACATTTATTCTTATTTTTCCAGTAAATTCTTAAATCAAACATTGTTCATGAATGACAATGATAGACATTTTTTTATTTTTTTATTCTTCAATATAAGCACCCGTTAAACTGCCAGAGAATTTGTCAGCGGGTCATGTTTACAATATTAATTATAACATAAAATAACACATAGAACGATAAACCACAGTAAATAAAATAGACGAAGTAGAAGAATAACATTTCAAGTGACTATTAAAAACATGTCCGTGTATGAACGAATTAAACGATAGGACCGGGCGGAGTTTTCGTATTTAAAAGTTGCTTGGAATACTACCTCAAGACCGAGTAGAGTTACAAGCTTGGCGCCTGACGGATTTTGAGGCGTCAAGTGATCAAGTCAGTGCCGTCCCATATTAGAGCAACGACAGTTTACAGTGATTAGACTATGTACTTTAACCAGTGAAGTTTTAGCACCGACTTCGTAAATTGGCTGTTGCGCGCCCAGACCTCTACTCTAGTCGGCCTTGCATTTACCCCATGATGCATAAAATCTAGGGCGGGAAATAACTATACTATTTATTTTAACAAAAAAATACAAATGAAATGTAAATCCTTTGATTTTATTAGTGTTAATTAAAACACTTTCTCATCACACACGAGGGCATTTTGGCAATTTTTGAGGCATTTTACTTAGAGGTAGCACACGACCTTACGCGACGCGTGACAGTTTAGTTCTAAAACAAGAAAATCGAAAGTACTACAATTGACGTACTTAATGTTTGCCACTTTGAGATCTCTGCAGCGCGTCTATGACTGTAACGTCATTGGAGGAATCACTATAGAGATTGACAGAGCAAGATAAAAGTTATGAATTTACGAAGAAGATTTCAAATAAATGAATAGAACATAAAACAAATCAGCCATGGGTGGGAGAATTAGGAACTATTCTACTCTCAACGGGTAGGACGTTGCTTAAATAAATATTATGATGACAATAGAACTTCACAGAAGGAAAAATAAGGAAATGTCATTGCTTACCATAATCGAAACCTCTAATGCTGAATTATTGTCGCCACAATTATGATAAGAGAAGTTGAAGTAACTTACCTGGAACAACACAAAAATATATTAGTTTTGGGAAGCAACAAAAATAAAAATAGAGAAAACACGCTCAGAAAATGCATTCGCTTAGTTCGCTAGCTCAATTATTGCGCGCCATTGTAAAAAAAAGTAGTAGAAGCGAATGGTGGTATGGTATTACAATGCGAGTTGCCTGTATGCTGTCAAAATCATTTATTGACAAATCATCGAAAGTGGGTCGGTCACGCCGCCTCCCGCGCAAGTTGGTTTGTTTACCTTTTCCTGATTGGCTCGTCTATTAATTTGAATGTCTATGATTACCACGATCATTGATGTTATTGATCAACGACTACGAATTACAGATATAGAAGTCATTGATTGATATCAATCCACGTGTTAGAGCAGTACGGATATATAACTCATCCCGTGCATTATCGAAGCGCCTTGACGAATTCGAGTTCTAACGTTCAATGAACCGGAGTTTCAAACAGATATACCTAAAAGAGTACTTTTAATTAATGAATACTATTTGAAATATATTTACAAAAAGGGGTTTCATGTTTCAAACAGATCACATAAAATTATATATTTCGACGTTACAAAAGTACCCCGTTTATGCAATTACATAGTTGAATTGATTGAATCGAGTAGAATATTTATTTATTTATTTATTTATTTATTTAGACGCCGTAAAAGGCTTTTACAATATACATGATTTATGTTTACAGTGGTTCACAGGAGCGAAACAGTATTATGTTAAACAGAATAATTACTGAGAAATTATGTTGAAAATTAAACAAGAATAACATCTGGTATACATAGGTACAATAGCATTTTTATTTTCAATCCGTACAGTAGTTTAGTATTGAGGTTATTGTTACCTTCAATATTGAATTTGGTTGAATTTGCTGAGAACTAAGAGTTAGCTCTATTGAAACAGGGCTGTCAGTAAGACATCTCATAATAATTTTGGGAAAAATTATAGTTTTGATTAAGTATATAAAATTATTAGATAACACTCTTCTGTCTGATATCTGATGTAAGTGCATAGTTTAGGTTCTGTGATAACTTATGAATAGAATGGTATTATGCCTAATAACATTGATAATTACGACAGAGGTATGTTATTATAGCCTTCTTATAACTATATTCCGTGCAGTTGAACACATCTACTACTTCTGAGAAAGCATTGCCAACTGCATGCAATCTAGGTATAAGCGAGTTTCTAAATGACTCAGTCCTGATATTGTTATTGAAATTAAAAAGAATTTTGGATCGAGTGGTTCTAGTGGGTATACGGAAGGTAATTAGGCTTAATATATCAGGGCTGTCTATAATACCATTGACAATTTTAAAAATAAAAGTCAAATCGGAAATAAGTCTTCTATCTGAGAGTTTAAGTAAGTTTAATTCTTTCATCAAGTGATTGTAATTTATTGATTCTATAGGTAGACCGAGTTTATAGTTAATGTATCTTAGGAATTTATGCTGAATTTTTTCAATAGAGTCGGAGTGGATTTTAAAGTAAGGACACCAAATAGGAGAATTATATTCGATTTGACTTCGAACAAGTGAGGAATATAAGATTTTTAGTGTTGAAATATTTTTAAAGTCTCTGCCATTTCGGAGAATGAAGCCGAGCATTTTTAATCCTTTGTTGGTGACTGTTTCTACATGTGAAAGAAAGTTAAATTTTGAATCGAAAATAATGCCGAGATCGTTAATTTCACTTACAGAGGCGAGAGAAACATTATTAATTTTGTATTGATAGTTAAGGGGTTGTGTTGTTCTAAAAAATCTTATAATGTGGCATTTACTAATATTGAGATAAAGTTTGTTAGTTTTGCACCAATCTTGAAGTTTATTTAAATTTAATTGAATTTGAATACAGTCATTTATTGTTTTTATAATTTTAAATAGTTTAAGGTCATCGGCAAAAAGTAGCACTTCAACATTTTTATCAAATACAGTAACAATATCGTTTATGAAAAGGAGAAACAGTATTGGGCCTAAATGTGACCCTTGGGGTACACCGCTAGTAGCTATGAATTTGTGTGAAAGGTTAGAATTATTTTTTACTTGTAGATTTCTATTTGTTAAGTAGCTTTTTATCCATTCCAATAGTTTACCCTCAATTCCGATTTGACTAAGTTTATTGAGAAGAATTTTATGGTTAACTTTGTCAAACGCTTTTACAAAGTCTGTATATATTGAGTCGACTTGGGTTTTGTTTTCGAGTGAACATGCTATAAAATTTTCATATAAGGAGAGATTTGTTAGTGTGGATCTGCCTGGCATAAATCCATGTTGATTAGTTACAATGATGTTGTTAATATGTATGGAGATTTTATCGAGGATAAGTTTTTCAAACAGTTTGGGGATAGTTGAGAGCATGCAGATGGGTCGGTAATTAGTGACATCATGAATATCGCCTTTTTTAAATACAGGTGTTAGATAGCAATTTTTCCATAGGTCGGGGAAGCAGCCAGAATTTAATGATTGGTTAAACATATGACATAGTGGATTGGCTATTATTGATGCACAGTTAATTAGAAAGGCAGGACTAATTTTGTCAGGACCCGCTTTTTTCTTTAAGTCGAGTGTTTTTATTTTGCGTATAACATCAGGAACATTTATATGTAAAGCGGGAATGTGGACCGATTCCTTTGGATGAAAGGGTGGAAGTTGAACATTTGGGATATCATTATCGTAAACATTTTTGAAGAAGTCGGCAAACAAATTAACGATGTCATTAGTATCACTACTACTTTTCCCTTCGAAATACATGTATGTTGGTAGGCTAGGTTTGTTTTTTCTTAGTGAGTTTACATGTGTAAAAAAGTTTTTGGTATTTGAAGGAATAGACTTTTCTGTGTTGAGTATGTATGTTTGATATAATTTTTTGGAGAGCTTTTTACATTCAGTTCTATATTTATGAAATAGTTTGTAGTCTGAGATAGAGTTGCTCTCTTTGAAATTTTTGTGCCAGATTTTTTTGTTAATTATTAAGTGTTTTAAGTCATTATTAAACCATTTGGGGAACTTTGATGGTTTGAATTGAATTAAGGGAACATATTTTTCAATAGCCGTGTTGATGATGGAGTAAAAAGATTCAAGATTTTGGTTAACATTTGTGTTTTTGTCTAAAAAGGACCAGTCTGTACTTTCTAAGTATTTTGTTATGAGTGGATAATCTGCCCTTGCAAAATTGTATGAATATTTAGGAACACTATTAGAGTAAATGTTTAGGAAGTTGTTAGTAATGGTGATGTTTAAGGGAGGATGGTGGGAATCTTCGGGAAGAAGGGGGTCTATGGATTTACATAATTTTACTGAAGGATCGCTACTAAATGCAAGATCTAGTAAATGGTGATTAGAGTTGTATACGTTATTAATTTGTTTAAGACCTAGGAAATTTGACATATTTATAATTTCACGAGCATTAGCAGATGTATTAAAATGAGTTGTTGAGTTATCGCTATGGGTAATCCAGTCTATATTGGGAGTATTGTAGTCGCCGATTAGCAGCATTCTAGCTTCCGGATATTTGAGCTTGAGGGCCTCTACATCTTCAATGTGGTTTACGTAAATTTGTGTAATTGATCCGGGAGGAATATAAACACATCCAAGAATGATTTTTTCTAGGTTCGTCTTGAGTAGTAGGAAAATTTGTTCTATATTTTTGTGTTTGCATTTTAGCCTGGATGAAGTTATAGATTTGGTGACTGATATTAATACACCTCCTCCTCTTGATTTGGTGCTGGTGGCGGTACTTCTATCTAAGCGGTAGGTGTTGTGTGAAGTGAAGCCTAGTTCTTCTGTGTTAAAGGACGGATCCAACCAAGTTTCAGTCAGGAAATATATATGAAAGGGATGGATTGGAATCGATGATCTTAGCTCATTAAGTTTTGTGCGGCAGCCTCTGATATTCTGATAGTAAGCCATGATAGGTTTTAGTTTTTTGAGTTACTATTTACAATAACAGGTTTATTATTTTTGTATTTTATTGTGAGTCCAATCTCACCATCTTTGGTTCTTTGTTCTAGTGTTAAACGTAGCTTGGTGAGATAGTTTCTTTGAGCTGGGGTTTGGTCTGAATAAATTTTAATACCGGGGTATTCGGTTATGTTGTTCTTTTTCTTCAGTATGTCTATGGCTTGGATGGAACTGTCAAGGATGACTTTAAGAGGTCGAGGTTTGTCAGGTTTTGTGATACCCAGACGAAAAGTTGTTATGTTGGCTCGGGTGATGGATGAGTTAAGAGTTGTTAGTGTGGTTAAGATTCTCGTTGTATCATCAGTATTTTTTTCTATATGGGAACTGGCTGAGCTTTCAGGGAAGTTAAAAATAATTATGTTTTTTGACCGTTTTTTCCTCTCTTAGAGCTCATCGGCAGCTTCACACATTGATACAGTTGATGAGTTTGTGGATTCTTGTGATGAGTTTGAATCTATCAATTTTGAAGAGACCATGTGCTCGTACGACTTGACCTGTCCCTCGAGAATTCCAACTTTTACACCTACATCCAACATAGTGCCAGAGAGGTTGGACAGTTTATTGAGTAGTTTGGTCATCTGATCTTTAGTTAGTTTTAAAGCGGGATCCGTTATGTTACTGTATAGAGCACTAATTTCTTCTTTCGCTTTATTGATATAAGAAAGAGCATCTGTGGCACTCATCTTGCAAGTTGGAATTTATAAAATTATTTTAATTTTATTTTATATAATATAGCGGCGACAACCCTGCACTTGAGTTGTCTGTGACAAGTTAGATGGGCTATTCACTTGCACACTTCCATACTCTGAATGTGTATGTCAGTAGTACTTCCTTCTGTATGGCGTTTGTTTGTGTGTGTCTAATGCGCTCTGGTGACAGTTGAGATTTGAGATATTAAGTTATAAATAAAGAGTTACCAGTTAGGCAGCTGCAACTATTATTTCACTGTTTAAGTTTAGATTTTAGTTGAGTTTTTGTAATAAAAATCACTACATAGAGTCCTTAGATTAATGTTTACTGTTAAATTTTGTGGAGCAAAAAAAGTATGTGTTCACTGTGACACTTGGTATTGTTGTATGCTCTCAGTATCGCCCTAGTGAAAGACCAACATTCAAAATTGCAACAAGCGATGGGTCATTTTTGCGACACGTTCTTGTGCAAACCAGATCGGGTGTGATTTGGTTCAAAAGCTTTTATTTTATTTAATATTATAGAAACAAACAGTACATGATTTACATTTAGTTGAAACAATATACAGGAATAAGATATTTCATGTTGTGTACTTATGATATGTTTCCTTGTAATGTCTGCTAAGTGGTATGTTTATTACTGAATTCCCAGGTGACTTGAGTAGCTTATAGGTGTGTGTGTGACGTGTGTAATGTATGTGTGAGTGTTTGTGTGTGTGTGTCTGTATGTACGCGCATTGAAAAGTTTAAATTATTGACATGATGCCACGTTTGAATTTGGGCAGTGAATCCGAAAAAATGTCAATGTTAGGGTTAAGACAAATATTATTCAGAGTATGAAGAGCTCGGTTAATTATCGAATTAGATGCTGAATTTGTTTTATAATTTAATTTTGCTTTTCCTTCCTTATAGAACATAGGTCCCTTAATGAGATTTGCCGATGGTTCGTACTGCTGGAAGTTCTTGCGGTAGGACGAGTTTTTTTGTGCAAAACGTCCTTCCGGGAGACTACCGCGAGTCCTGCCGGCAGAACGTGTGTGGAAATTCTTCCCGGTCCTTCCAGCAGTACTATGAGTGCGACCTTGAGCATGCCCGCCGTGTCGAAACGTGTTTCGGAGGAGAGCCCGCGCTGCCGTTGTGTATACTGGAGGGCCATCGCGTGCCGACTGAAGGTCCGCGAACTGTTTTCTAAGCAGAATTAAAGAGAAAGAAATGCTCTAAATTTTAGTTTAATTTTAAATCTTATACTATATAGGATAACGGAGTTATAATCGAAAACAGTTGCGTCCTTCCGGAAGTATTCAAGGTCCTGCAGGCAGCCGCTGCAATCTATCACTAAGACCCAGGTTCACTCCCTCCTTTCCTTTAAAAGCTCCCCCACAGAAGTTCCTGAGGTTTACCCAGGGGCCTCCTAAATGGAGTATCAACATCAGTATTTCAATTTAAGGTGTATTTCGATGTGAACTGACCGGGTCACTGGCCCTCTATTGAATACACAAACTATTTACAAAGTAACAGGATATTTCAACACGAGTTTCTCCAGGAAACCGATCAGTTAGCATTGTTACCTACAAATTTTCCTTTCCATTGTGATGGATTTTTTTCTAAATCATCGCTTTTGTTGGTCGTCACGTGAATCGATGTTTTTTCGAGATAATATGCTTTAATATATTCCAATCAATTTTTCTTTATTTCTGCAGGAAGCCTAACTACTGAAAATCTATTGATTTCATTGTGAACTCATCAACTCTGAGGGGCGATTCCGGTTCTACAAGGATAAGGAATTGTCCTTAACCTTAAAATGAACTACTTTTTCGCTAAGGATAATGAATTGTCCTTAAGCTTAAAATTAAATATTTTCTCGGTAAGGATAAGGAATTGTCTTCAACCTTAAAATTAACGATTTTTTTGCTGTCATCCGGATACGCAGTTAACGAAGAAGTCGTCCATTTTACGAACTACTTAGGCGATTCTGGTATGAACGATGACTCTACTTAAGGATGAGGAATTTTCCTTAACCTTAAGTAGAACCCAATCGCCCTAAAAGTAGAACCCTAAATCGCCCATCAGGCATTCACTAGATATATTTACAAAACCTTTTTAATAGAAATACAAAGCAAAAGTTCCGGCACTCCCAACTGAGCCTTCCAAGGCAATGGAGCAAAGGAAGGTTGGGAAGTACCAGATCTGATCGCAAAACACGGCTAAAGCCATTTCCATGACCTTTTGATTCAGAATGGTGATCTTTTCAGGGCGATACTGAGAGTAGGTATAAACCGAATGAATGTAATGAAATTAGTTTTGGCATTAGGTACTCGAATACTGAGGCAGCGTTGGTGACGTCACTGGCCGGACAGGCGGGCAACAATGGAGTGGACACCTCCCACAGCCAATAATGGACCGGACTATAATATAATAATAACAGATGCGAATAATTAATAACAATCAAAGGCCGGACGAGAACTAAATCTGATAACCCTCGAGGGGCCACGCATTATAAATATGACACGATTCTCGCTGTGTTATTTGAGATTGAACGTAAAGATCTGATAGATACCTACATAAACCATCATATATTTTAGATATTAGTTAATGTGGTGGACTGGTTCCAGTTTGTAGTAGTCTTGTCTTACTTATAAAGATTCCCTAATACGCCGCTTCAGCGATAGTATGGCTATAGGACCGTATACTGCTCGGGTTAAAATACACTCATAATGGAAGATTATTTTAGATGTTTCAACCCTCAAAAATACGGTTATTTTGTCATTTCGCGTTTAGTTGCTAACTTCACGTTTCTAAAGATGACATTTGAAATTTCATTGACTCGGACTCCACTTATCAGTCTTATAGTTTCTTATTTCCCCTTCTTACATCGTCTTGGTTCTTATTAGCCCTCCTATTCTCTTATTTCCTGGTCATGCGTGGTCTTTGGCTCTTATAAACTTTTTTCGTTTCTTTTTGCCTCTTCTTGGTCACTATTTCCATTGTCGCGGGTCTTATTAGTCCTTCTAGTCTCTTGTTGCCTCTTATTTACGCTCTTTTTGTCTCATCTAGTCTCTTCTTGGCTGTCTTCGCCTCTGTTTGCTGCACCATGAACAAATCACCAAACGAAATGGTGAACAAATACTGGACACCTACGCCAGTGACATCGACTGTAAAATGCCGGTTTCCTCTCGGGGGTACCTTGGGTAAGGATTTGCAATGAAACACAAATTGCGAATGTCGTCGGCCAACTGACTGGTTGGGCCGGTTGTTTGCGTATTTATTAGGTTGGAATTCAAAAATTTCTACACGTGTTAATGTGGAGCAATTATTCTTATATCTAAACTGAAATATTATAAGGCGTCACAGCGCCGAGAATTAATTACCAAGGTCCCACAGTTTTGTCGTGCGAGTAATTCATCCTTGAACTGGCGATATGACACGTGTGCGGTGTTTTAAAATCTTATCATCGTGCGAAATAAGCCTCAAAGGAGTCGGCATCGTAAAATGTGTGATATCAGATAAATATTCATTTTCTTGATTATTTAATAATTATTTAGGTACATCCATCTGTTGTCCGGTACAATATCTATGAACAACAACAACCAACTCAGAGCACTCAAACTTAATAATATTGCATTCGGCAGAGTTAACTTTCTTAACTGCCGTACTTCCCAAGAAGATTAGGGGGAAGTTGGGGAAGTGGAAGGAGCACCGCGGAAAGCTCCGAGCTTACATAACATTATTATTTGGGACAAGTACTGATTTACCATAATCCCCCGAGGCCTCATTTCTCAGTCAGCCGAAACAGCGGGGCTTAGGAAGATTTTGTTCAAAACACAGCACACTTGTCTAGTTTTCCAGATTTACGTCGTTTACCAAATGTGTTCCTAAAGATTTTATTAAAATAATCTAGTATTCGGATTCGCCAAAGTATCAACAGACTTTAATTGATTTAAAAATATAAATTGCCACAAGTATAGCTCCTGGTACATTGATTTATTTATTATATTTATATGCGATATAAAGTGAAAAAAAACGATAATACATCTATTTTCAATTTTCGACCTAGTATATTTTAATTTTGTCCATCTCTTTTTAGTATATTTTTTATATTAACTCCACACAGGAGGCCCTGAAGAAAATAATTTCCCTCAGGGCCTATGTCATCTTTGGGGATGCTGTGTGGAGGGTCTTTTTGTGGAGAGGAAGGAGTGAACATGGGTCCCGAAGAGTCCCGTGTTGTAGGAGGGAGGAAACACAGAGGCCGGCAGTTCGTTCCACAGCCAATAGTAGAAGCGACCCGTTCTCATGTGACAAATGTCAACCGTGTACAAATGTTGGGCGCGCGTTTGGCGTGTATCCCGACTACGCACCGGTGCCGAAGGGATCAATGACGCTAGTTCCTCAGAGCATCTTCCATTGTAATACCGATAGAACAAGGACAGCATACCTACCTGACGCCTGTGCTCTAAAGATTGCAGTCCGTTTGTTAAGATTGGGGAATCTATCAAACGGACCGCCCGTTTTTGCACAGAGTCAAGGGTTTTTTTCAAGTATTTAAGGGCTCCGGACCAGAGATGGCTGCCAAATTCGACAGTAGGGCGCACTTGCGATTTGTACAGGGTCAGCAGTTGTGTACTATTAAAGTATCTGCGGGCCCTGTACAGTACGCCCAGCTTCTGAGAGGCCAACTTTACTCTGGCTTCGATGGAAGCGATTCGATTCAGTTTCAAAGTTTTTATTTTTTATTTGACTGAGGATTGAGCCTTCCTCCCCAGGAACTGGAGTGGGAAGGAGGAAGGTTTAGTACCTGGCTATTTAATATGGCTATTCACAAAATATGGCAATTACACTTTAAAGAAATATATCGATTCTGAACGGTAGTCGTTCACCAGGGCAATTCTACACAGAGAAAAATCGATTTTTGCCTTCACGATAAATTAACAAACCTTTATAATAAAAACATCAATTTTAAAATGTTTTATGGATTTGCCTTGAAAATATGTCACGACTATACAAAGAATTTTCGTTGTAATGCAAAAATAGTGGGATTTTCATGAACGTTTTCAAGATAATATATTCATAATCTTCTAAAAGTTTATCAGGAAACCTCTTAATTCATTCGGGAGGCCTGCAATCCCGTTTTTAATCGGAATTACTAATAATTTGAAGAGATTTATAATATATTATTTTTGGAATAACTTAATGAGTAAAACCTCAAATTGTAATATTTAATAATAGACAATATATTTAAGCGATTCTCAAACGAAAATCTTTAAAAAAACGTTCGCATCTAGGTATCCTCATTTCCTAGATGTATCTTTTTCTGATTTATCTGTTTTAGATTTATCTGTTTTAGATTTTCTTTTGACACTCACTAATATTATCTTCAATGAGATTCTTAATAAATTAGCAAGTTATTTTTCTCCGTGTACCTCTTATTGCTATAGAAATTTTAGTATTGCTTATTTATTAACATCCTGTTAAAAACATGATGGCATGCCATTTCATAGTAAAATATAAGTACTTACAGAATATATTCGAATAAAATATAAGTACTTACAGAATATATATAGTATAAAATAAAGTCACTATACGCGTATGTCTGTTTGTGCGCGTAGTTCTTCTAAACTACGCAACTGATTTTGACAGGGTTTTCACTATCATTTAGAGAATTTCTTCCGGAAGGTTTACACATATGATACATGCACATTACATTTATAGAAAGTAGAGAAAAGTCGATGTTTTATAATCAAGTCATAAAAATATTTTTTCTTGCACTACATTGCTAATGCTGGCCAAACCTTCTGAGATACATCAAAATAATGTACTACGGAATTGTTTATCTTAAAAAGGCCTACAGAAAAGTCTAAGATGGAATACGTCTATCTCCTAAGGATAACCCCCAACAACGCCAGGGTACAAGTCAGCAAGTATGAGCAAATGACGACATGCGAAAATATTTTGTAGTAATTTTCACGAAGGTCAAACTTTTAGTCGAAACCACCGATCTGACTTAAGCTAATGCTATTTTCAACATTTACCTAATAAGAGTACTGATTGTAAGTAGGTAAGCTGCCCGACTCCTAAAATTGTCCAGCTGAAAGATAACTGGTAGGATCGCTTTATGGAGCGGCGCGGCGTCACCGCTCCTTCCTACGCAACTGTACTGGTACTAGAAACTACAGAATAGACAACGCTAATTTGGTTGTGATAACACGCCCACCGATGACATTATTATTGTGAATTGAGGTGCCAAAGTGTCGTTGGTAGTTGATAGTTTAGACATAGCATTTGGGTTAGTCAGATGGTTTAACCCGGAATTTTGGGTTATGCAAATAATAAGTTAGAGATTGATACAAGCGTAGGAAGGAAGAACTGAAAAAAATGCGTAAAGATGGGGGAAAATGAGAACACCAGAAATATTCTATCCAAGTGAGAACGTACAGGAGAATAATGACGAAAATACAAAAACTTGGTGAGGTTTCGCTAAGTTCTAAACCATATTTGTGAATGTTGTTTGTTTATTTAAGGAAAGAAAGGAGTTAACCTTGGAATTGATGAGAAGTAGTTGTCAGAGGGATGAAACGATCAAATATTAATCATTGAAGATAATGTTAGCGACTCTTAAACGAAAATTTGAAACAGAAAAACCAGAAATGATTCGCTCGCATCAAGGAATTGGACCCATGATCTCAGCATTAACCGTAAACAAACGTTAGACACGGTTTTCGAGTATTTCCAGACTGTGAACCGGCGCTGAAGAGATCAATGAACATAGTTATTCAATCCCCCCGTCTGTCAACATAGGGCATTGATTAGAATTGATGGACATCAGGAAATATGTTCTTCATAGTTTGCTCACTGAACAAATCGCATATCAAAACCTTGCACTTTTATTTATTTATTACATGCCCTAGTGGGCTTTTCTTTAAAAAAATACAAGCATTTTGTATCAGAGTAAACACTTACAAATTAATACAATAAAGAAGAATGTAAACATAATGGCAAAAATGAATCCTCACGCATATAATTGAATTTAAAAGATTCAACAAAACAAAATAGTAGAAGCGGAGAAGTTATATGGGTACATAGGTCTATTTGTGTCTAGAAGAATAAAAGTGATAGAATATACAACATTTATACTGATTAGTTTTCAAATGAAATATATCACCCAGATCAGAATATTTGTTTCCGAGATTGTGAAGTCTCGGAATCGGAGAATTTTGGTAAGCTAGTGTCCTGGTGTTATTGAAGTAAAAAGGTAAGAAATGTTGGCATGATATTTTGGGAACATGGATATTGATACATAGAAGTAATTCGGGACAGTCAATTTTAAAATGCAGTATTCTTTGTAACAGTATTAAATCTGGGTTATTCTTCTTTCTGAAAGTTTCAATAGAGACATTTTATCCAAGAGGTAATTGTAATTTATGTTTTGTATAGGAATATGCAATTTATAATTTATAAACCTTATAAACTTCCGTTGAATCTTTTCAATGTCATCTGAATTAATATTGAAAAATGGAGACCATAACGTAGAGTTATACTCAAGTTGGCATCTGACAAGGGTTTTATATAACATGATAATTTTTTTATAGAACAATACGAAACTTTCTCAATTTACAACACTTGAAAATAACCTACTTTGCTGTCTGTCAATCTATCATTGAGTATGGAATCATAGCATGGGGAGGTGGAACTTCATATGCAGTAGACCCAATCGTAAAATCACAGAAAACCACAATCAAAATAATCCCTAGGCTACCTCTAATTACAGACTTCAACTTAATCTTAAATATTATGAATGTGTTTGACGTTCGGCAGATATACGCAAAAACAATCCCTACGCACCTATATATAAACATACATAAATACTACAAAAAATATTTAAATACTCGCTGTACTCGAAACAATAACAAAGATTCACTCCAAATTCTTGTAATTCATACTACTTTCGGTCAAAGAAATTTTAGGTACATTGCAACAAGATTGTACGATATTCTTCCAGAGTACATAAAAAATTTGATATCAAAAAATTTCAAAAAGAACATTATAAATTAGATCAAAGGTAATAATAGGTCCTTTACCGGTGCCCTCGCCCAAATTAGAAATTATTGTTCTAACAAAAATATTGAGCGATTATATTATAATATAAGCGAAGGTATATTCAAATGCATTTAAATTAACTTTTAAAATGACTGCCTCAACACAGCAGGTTATGAGAAACCTCATATTTTTATATTTGTTACTTATTGTATATCTTCTTATCTTATATATCTTATTACCTATTGTTTTTGTATTGTTATTATTTTCTGTTGTTAATTCTATTTTCTACCTAATTTACACTTAACATGTATTCTTAGTTACAGTTGCAAAATTCTTAAATAAAGATATATTATTATTTTTATTATTATCTGCTCCTCGCGAGACCTGTAGATAACACAGATAATACATGGGCATTTCAATGCAAAGCGGATATATTTTTTTTTTTTTTCAAAGTGACAAATTCCTAAGGCACACAAACTACGGAAACAGCAAAAGCCCGAGTGGTTAAGTTTTTTGTTAGTTACAATGTCATAGCAATGTGATTGTTAAAGATTTGTATTTAAATTTAGTTATATAAACTTTTTTTAAACTTGTCAAGTACACATATTATATGTAAAAGCCCAACAGGTCCTTTATAATAATAAATAAATACCCTGGATTTTCATGAGACTTGAGTAAGCAGGCATAATTCCAGCGAATCAAAGACCTTTCCTTTTATTATTTTTTTGACGATAAACTAATGTTTTTAAGACAAGGTTTTTTATGCATAGCACAAAGGATAACAAATTATTATAAGCAATAATTAGTCGCCTGAAATATCCATACAAATTTAAAATATCTACCGAGTAAAAATAAATGCCGCCGACGGGAATTGAACCCGCACCTTCTGATGTCTGGTCGGGTGCTCTGGACCACTGAGATACGTCGGCTTATTTCTTTATATTTTTTCACCTGTAAACAACAAACTTTATTTTGTAGGAAAGGCTTTGTTAGTGGTACATTTTCCCACTAGATGGCTGCGAGACATAATATATCTACATACATTTGTTGGTGAAATATTTTGACTTATATTATTATTAAATATTATTAATTAATATTTTTACTCTTTGTTTCCTGCTTTCCACTTTGCCAGCAACAATGACTTCAACGATGGAGTAATAATAAAACAGGCCATCCATTAATAAAACAAACGTTGAGAAACAAGTGTGATAACCTAGCCTACGATAATATTTGTAAAGGTATAACCAATCCATTGTATAATTCTATGGAGTGACAATACTGCAAAAAGCAGTTGAAACGGAGGATAATTAGATTGCCTACTGCTGATACGTCATAATGCCTCGATAAAGCTTCAAAATGGTATCGGCCATTGCGGTTCGTATTACGTTGAATGTTGGCTCATAGTCATCTACATCAAAACCGCAAACTGGTCAAAAATTAAATCCAGCCCAGAATATATATTTTTTGTAATTGTTTATTGTACAGGGCCCGCAGATACTTTAATATAACACAACTGCTGAACCTGTACAAATTACAAGTGCTTTTTGAATTTAGCCGCCACCTCTGGTCTGGAGCCCCAAAATACCTGAAAAAATCCTGTGCATAAACGGGCGGTCCGTTTGTTTGATTCCCTTATCTTAATAAGCGGATAGCAAACTTTCGAGCACAGGCGTCAGGTAGGTAGGCTGTCCTGGTTCTACCAGTATTATATTGGGAGGTGCGCCGAGGAACTAGCGTTATTGATCCCTTCGGTACCTGTCGGAAAAGTCGGAAAAGTCGGAAAACACGCCAAAGCGCGCCCAACATGTTATGTACCCTGTTGACATTTGTTACATGAGGACGGGTCTATTTAAGATCCAGGTTCACTCCTTCCTCTCCTCAACGAGCCCCTCCACACAGCATCCCCATAAATGACGTAGGCCCTGAGTAGAGTATTTTCCCTAGGGCCTCCTGTGTGGAGTTAATGTAAAAAATGTGAGGAAGTATAATTTTTACATATTTTTAATCATCTTTGTCGTTTTTTTAGTCTTTTTCCTCACTTTTATTTTATACCTTTAATTTTTATGTGAAATCGGTTTCTTCGATTGTCTGCCATTACAGACTCTGCCGTTCGGAATTAAAAAAATATATTGTAGTTAATATAGTGTATTAAGCAAAACAAAAATGGAAAAATAGAACAAAACAAAACGGTTAACAAAAAAGTTATGGCAAGAAAATCAGTTCAGAGAACTTTTAATTTAGATTTGTGCGAGTTCACTAATTATTGCACGACCTTCGTTAATGATCCAATGTTTAGTCATGATTTTAAATTTGTTTATATTTTTAATTGTCTTGTTTTGTCAGGTAGATTATTGTATATTTTAGTCGCAAAGTACTTGAAGTTTATTTGTCCAAATGTTGTATTTGTTTAAGGTTACAAATAAGAGTTCGTTGGTTTTAAACCGCGTGTTTCGTGTGTTTTGTGTATTTAAGTAATTTTTTCTTAAAGAAATGATTTAAAATGGTTTTTGTACTAAAAATATATCTAAAGTCGTCCCACGGGTCGGTAAGCAACATAGGCAATCGACATAAACCGAATGCTGCAAGAACCTGCGAAAAAAAAAGTTCGCTATAGTAAGGTAACGGTCTGCAGCGCATTTCAGTGTGGAACAGGGTGTGCACAAGGTCTTGCAGCTTTCGGTTTATGTCGATTGCTTACCGACCCGTGGGACGACGGGCTAAGGATTATGATGTGCCTTATTACATTAAAAACCGTGTGACATTTCTGTGACAAAAAATCGCTGGATCTATTAACCGCAGTGGTTTTCAAGAAATCTTTAGTTGGGCATCAATGCTGAACAAGTACAACAGATTGTATGAAAAGTATAACTCAAGTCTATTCTAAAAACTGCATCTTCACGGAATATCATAAATTAAGACGAATTCGCTCAACTCATATCTTTATTTACTATCGTATCTTATCACACTATCAATATTTATGTAGTTTATTCAAGCATGGACCAATGCAATTAATTTTAATGAATTTTTGGTCTTATCAGGAATATAAAAATAATGTCAATGTCATCATTCAAATCAGCTATCTCATACATTCCCTGTGAGGAGATAAGTGTGATCACAATAAAATGTATAATTTTGCCCAATAAATAGAGAAATTACTGGTACAAGCAGTCATTCCTCATCCGAGAATAATTTGTTGTTTTAATGATATCTTCCTACTGATCATACAAAGCTAACTAACTAACTAATCATCACGCCGTTTCCCCGCAGGGGTAGACAGAGAAGACGGACCGCCAAACAACTCGGTCTTGGCACACACTCCTTGCCTCGGGTATGATTTGAGATATTCACGGCTAAAAATATTATAGTGATTTGTATTTGGGGTATTATGCAGTGTTGCGCTAACTCCTTCTTTGCCTAAAGGACGTAGCGCAACACGGCATAATACCCCAAATACAAATCACTATAGTTCTTGCCTCAATCACATTCATACATCGCCTCATACATACTCTTGTATTATTCTGACTCTTGACATGGCCATGTCTTCCTCGGGCGTCCCCGGCTTCTGCTACCATTCGCATTCGCATCATATATTTTCCTTTCACTCCTTTCTTCGCTCATTCGCTCTAAATGTCCAAACCATCTAAGCGTCCCTTTCTTTATCTTACTCATTACGCTTACATCAGCCTTGCACTCTTTGCGGGTCTCCACATTTTTCACACGATCATACATGGTTTTACCATACAGGGATCTCATTTCAACAGCATTCAGTCTACTCTCATCCTTTATCCGCCAGTTCCTTGCCTCACTTCCATACATCAGGGTAGATACCAGCACTCCATTGTGACTTATTTGAACAATTTTTTGAAAATTTTATTAATAATATAAAGTTTTTTTACAGGTTTTTTTCGATGTCTGTCTCACTAGGATAAACCTGTGTCGAGACAGACGTATTGAGTACATAAATTAATGTTTACATATTATTTGATACATATAATATTTCATAACATTAAATGACAATGTGAAAATGATAAAAAATAATAAATAATAATAATAAATGATAAATTGGTTAATCAGCACCTAGTACATACTTACGAGGGGATTTTTATAAAATTTTTGATCTTGGATCTGTCTTGGCTGATGATCCAAGACTTGATGTCTGTTTTATATTTCGAAAAAAATTCGTTCAGTCTAATGGCTAGTGGGAGAGCATTATATAGCCTTGTTGCAAAATATCTAAAAAAATTCTGGCCAAAATTTGTTTTAGCGAAAGGGATTTGTAAGAGATTATATCCATTGGTACTAGTATCACGAGCAGTTTGGACATTGTCAAAAGTAGTTTTGTGTTTGAAGAGGTATGCTAGTATGTTTTTGGCATAAAGTTGCCTAATGTCCATAACACAGATTTTCATAAAGATTTCATCCGAGCTGCTTGCTATTGGTAGTTTGAGGATAATCTTTATTATAAGTTTCTGAGCTTTAGATATTGGATCAATGGCGGCAGCGTTTGCTCCTCCCATAGACATATGAATATTAGTAGACCTGCCCTAAGTGATTAAAAGCGTATTATCCCCACTCCCCATACCGGTTCCATTGAGCCGGCTGGGCTCGCGTACGGCCTCAAGTGATATTTGAAAACGTGACGTCATCATTCTTGTGCGAACTATGGTCGAGGCATCATCGGTTCATTTTACGAAATAACACGGCAAAATGTTTACTTGTACTATGAAAACTGGTAAAAATAGATGCGAAAAAAGAGAATAAACCCAATTGTCGTATTACATTCCATATATAAGCATTATTTTATTTTATTTTAAGCATATTCACATCGTATAATATGAATCAGTTGTTACTATCACATCGAGAAACGTCTGGACGCGAAACACAAAGCTGGTTGGTTGCTGGGAAGTAAATTATGAACATTTATAAAAGTGTCTTAACTAAATACTCTGAAACTAACTACGACTCTGAATATAGAAGCTGCCTTACTTTGCCGAATTTGGACTTCGCAAATTAGTTCATAACGTGGCGAGTAATTTGCGCTCCCATGTAAAAATGTCTATTCATTCAAAGCAGATTTTACTTTTAAGAAGTAAATGGTGATATTATAATGCGAGATGCCTATTTACTGTCAGATTGATTTATTGACGAATCACAGTCATCTTCACTCCCTTCGTTCTTCAACAGTTGATTTTACCCCTCGCCTTTATCTTCTCGTCTATTAATTCCTATGTCTGTGGCTCCTCCCCATGCTATGATACCATACTCTATTAAAGGTTGACAAAGTGCATAGTAGATTGTTTTGAGCTGGCTTATGTTGAGAAAGTTGCGAGTTTGTCTAAAAAAGTAAATGAATTTTCGAAGGACGGGTTGTTTCGGAGAACTTATTTCAAAGAATTTTCAAGTTCTGTCAAAGATATTTTTAAGTTCTGTTTTTGTTTCAGTTCTGTCAAGCAACTAGCCTATAATGATATAATAACAGAATATGAATAGAACTTTCACAGAACCCGTAAATGAACGTTGAAATTTGATGAATTGTTCAAATTCTCCGAAACAACCCGTCCTAAGTTTGTTTGCTGTAGTGGTTATATGTTGTTTCCACTTCAAATTGCTCTCAAAATTAATACCTAAGTATTTAATTTTAGTAACCTGTTCTAAATAAGGGCAATCACATGTTATCGTATTTGTCAGGTTGCAAGCACATATTTTAATATGATTTTCTGGGGTTCTTAAGGAAGGATTAATACTAAATTAAATGTATTTAGTTTTGGTCACATTTATTGTTAGTGTATTATTGTTTAACCATCTTTTAACAACAGTTATGCCCCTGTTAGCTTTTATGTATACGTCATTCCAATTGTTTGATTTGAACAGGAGAATCGTATCATCAGCGAAACTTAACATTTTGGCATCTATTTGAAGATTACATAATTCATTTAGATACAAAACTCCGGCTGCCATTACAAGCTAGACTCTACCTGAACAACTCAGGGATAAAGGTGTCTGTGTATGCCAGTACTGCCGGTGTCCCGTTGAATTTACAGGACGTGTGCTGGCTCCACTTGTCCCATACAGGGACATGAATTAAATAAGCCATATCATTCTTAAAGATTTACGTCAACATAGCCAGGCTTGGTGCTACCGGCCACTGGGAGGCACTTTATGTGGCATGACAGCTTTTGGTCAGTTAAGACTCTGCTGGAGGTATGCATGGCACTACAGGTCAAGGTCAATTGCCCTTCTTCACCGGCTTGTGTAATATTTACATAATAATTTTGAGGTCGAATCTAATGAAAATATTATTTACATCGCATCGGAGATAGAAATGACTTCGAACGTTATATTCATTTGGTGAGACAAGACAAAGGTACTTATTTTTTACGAGCTTATAAATAAACGGTATAAACATAAATCAATTACAATCTGTAAAATTACATTACGTAATTAATTTTTAAATATCTAAAAAGGTACTCATCTTTCAACCGCGGTTACTCAGGGAATTGTACATATTTTTTTATAATGTATTATCGTATCATGTAGTGCGGACGCGGAATTAAATAAGTATATTATTTTTTTAAAGAAACTACAACTTCGCGGTTATCGATCTATATAAATAAAAATGTAAATGTTCGTTTGTTCAAAATCTTAAATCTCCGTGAGTTCTTTACCGATTGCTTTGAAATTTTGGCACAATGTTTCATTCGAATACGCGTGTGTTTTTATATACTTATATTATATAGTCACCAAAAACTGCGCCATCTGTTGAACGTAAAAGCAACACGCGCTATTGTTTTTCTATCTGCACAGA
Organism: Hesperophylax consimilis; assembly: GCF_061612785.1. Classification (NCBI taxonomy): domain Eukaryota; kingdom Metazoa; phylum Arthropoda; class Insecta; order Trichoptera; family Limnephilidae; genus Hesperophylax; species Hesperophylax consimilis. The sequence goes on along the minus strand of NC_142856.1, from coordinate 8,057,754 downwards.
CGGACTGAGCCACAGCAATGCGATATGAATAAAATAAACAATCAGTCAAAATAATATGGACCAACATATATTATTACGAAGTGTGAATATGTTCCCATTTACCGTCCGTTCTATCTCCTCCCCCCACTCTTAAATACTCCACCCCCACTTCAACATTTAATAATATAATATCTTCCATTTTACCCTTTATTTGGTAATGCTATGTCAGCACATATTTTGCCTTGAGGAAGGAACGGCTGTTCCGAAACCGGTCGGCATTGATTTAAAAAATATATTGGTTCAAACAAAGTAATATTGTTGCAATTACGTACAGGGTTTTCCAATAAGAGGTGTTATTTTGAATAGCCCGCTATTTCGGTAGATTTTACTTTTGAAGGTGTCATTTTTTGACATTTGACAAGTAAAAACTACGCCATTAATAAAAATGAAACGATACACGCTTCAACAACGCATTGAAATTATTAAAATTTACTTGAGTGAATCAAATGCAAATAATCTTGAGTGATGAGGCCCATTTCCACATCGGTGGCTTCGTCAACACGCAAAATTGTCGCATCTGGGGCTCGGAAAACCCAAGAGTTATTGTTGAAAAGCCTCTCTATAGTCTCTATCCTCAACGTGTGACTCTTTGGTGCGGTTTATAGTCCGGCGGAGTCATTGGACCTTACTTTTTCGAAAATGAGGCTGGAGCAACAGTTACGGTGAATGGATTGCGCTATCGATAGATGATTAATGATTTTTCATGGCCGGAATTGGATGGTATTAATCTGGACAACGTTTACTTTCAACAAGACGGCGCTACGTGCCACACAAGCAACGAAACCATTGATCTTTTACGATTGAATATCAAAATAACACCTCTTATTGGAAAATCCTGTATATTATTTAGTACAAACTAAATTGTGTCAGAGAACAAAAGAGACAGGAAATGCACAGGACATGCAACGCCAAAAAAATTTAATAAAAATCCTACATTAACTGATTTTTCTAAGAACACGAAGAAGTCCCTTTCTTAATTTTACTTGCATTATTTGCGGATCTCCACATAACAAACAACTAAACTAATAAAAAAGATATAACTGTGTAACTTTAATTACAGATGGTTCAATTCTAATTGAGATAAAAATAACGTGTAAATGGTTACGATGATTAACTTTTCAATTCTCCCAAAGTGTATCAAGGACAAAGTATTGGCCTCGAACATTGCCTCAATAGATGTGATTACCGGTATTTTGTTGCAAGATGAACGAAAAAGACTTGCTTGCTCACTTCATCGAGATGACGGGGCAGATTATGACGTGGAAGGTAACACGAAGCACCTGTGACCCACTCACTGGTCAGGGTCGCCAGGTCAACAAATATACACACAAACCAAAACATGTTTTCGATATGATTTTTGCAATCGAATATTTATAATCATTAAAAATATGCTGTGTTAACACAGATCAATAAAAAGATTTATAAAACCAGGATGGCTCCGCTGGGCACAGTGAGAATGGAAGAAAGCAGACCAAACAGAGGGTTTGTTGAAAATAAGCCTATAGTTTATAGCCAAATATAGTTGGCTAGATGGTGTGGAGGTATACACAGCGTTTTTATGATGTTTTTATAAGAACTGGAGGGAGACAGCCTGCTTGAGATCGGCGTAAGTGAAAGTGTAGTCGGATCTGAATTCACGGTTTTTAAAAACACTCTAACATTTAATAGAAATAGACGAACATTAAAAGTTCTCGACTTAGTGCTTTCGTTTTACTACGTCGTGTTCTATTTTGAATCGAGCCGCCATCAATAACACTCCTTACGTAGATGGCGATAAGGCTTAAATTCCCGCTTAACACCATCCAGCTGTTTTGATTTAGGCAAGAAAAAAACATGGCCAAAAAGTGCCTTTCATTTTATTTTGTGGATGTTCAGGCATAAATATTTAAATGTTTTCCGATCATTTTATAAATAACATAATTTTCCACATTATACAATAAAACCATAACCGAAAATAGGTTCGTAAGTAGGAAATTTTGAACTTTAAACAGTTTTCATAGGCCTTATAAATTATTTTTTTCTGGGCTTATAAAAAATACTCGATTATTTCAAAGGCCAAGATGTATTATGCTCGCGGTATTTATTTAAAGCATCTGAAACATTTCTAGGCGACCAAAATTTCAAACCAAAAACACATTATTTTGCATTACGTAGTGCATCGCCTTAACGATATTACCCTCCTATTATCTGTGTCCTTTTCTCTTTTGAGGTTAACATCACATGTGTTCTTAATTCAATTAGTAATCACCTCATTTTATGTTTTGTTCTTCAAATTCCACTTATTTCAATTTACGTGATCGATAAAGGAGCAGATTATAAAATATTGACTTTAAAGATCTTATTCGTCGGTCTACTGCAACTTGCACGGTAGATAAAGAATCATTTCGATCAGTACAATCAATTGTACAAATCATTATATTTATTAGCAGAGGGCTTATCAAGTGACAATATTTAACATCGTGTACACGTTTGGTGCGCTAAATAATCATTGAATTGACGACATTGAAATACAGGGGTACTGTCAGGATGGATAAATAAGGAGCAGAAAAGGACAACGACAGAACGCTGGGAGAATATTAAGGCAGCTAAGTCGCAATGCAACTGCAGAAGCACGCACATAGATAGAGACCATCAACACAGATGGGATGATTCACAGTTCGCAGTGACCATTGCTTAGGCTATTATAGGGCGATTGAAATGGGATAATACTTGGGTAAGAACGAATCAGGTAAAAGAGACAAGACAGGAATAATTCAGGATGAACACAATGCATCACCAAATTGAGGAGAAAAATAACCATACACAAATACATACACTAAGTATATGGACAAATGGGTTCCATGATAACTCAACACATTGACAATTCAACACACTTTTAAAAAGTGATATAAAGTCATTAGAAACGATGAAAAAAAAATTCTAACCTAACCTACTTAATAATTTTTTTGTTTCATCACTTTCCATTACTTTATATTACTTTTTAAAGATGTGATGAATTATCATTGTGATGTTTTATCCGGTCACCGGACAAATGTACCACAAAGTGGAGAAAATACTATACGAAATCACTTAAGAATCACCAAGGATATCAATAAAATGTACCAAAAGGGGGAGAAAATACTACACAAAATCACTTACAGTCAGTCACAAAGGATATGACTATAAGTGATATATTATAATGTACTAAATATTTATTATTATTAATGTAGAAAATAGGTACTGCATTAAATCACTTACAGTCACCAAGGATATCAATAGAATGTACAAAAAAGTGGAGAAATTATGACACAAAATCACTTACAGTCAGTTACTAAGAATATAGGTACTGCACAAAATCACTTACAGTCACCAATGAAATCAACAGAATCTCTAAATAGCATAGACATATGAATATTAGTAGACCTGCCCTAAGTGATTAAAAGCGTATTATCCCCACTCCCCATACCGGTTCCATTGAGCCGGCTGGGCTCGCATATGGCCTCAAGTGAAATTTGAAAACGTGACGTCATCATTCTTGTGCGAACTATGGTCGAGGCATCATCGGTTCATTTTACGAAATAACACGGCAAAATGTTGACTTGTTATATGAAAACTTGTAAAAATAGATGTGAAAAGAGAATAAACCCAATTGTCGTATTACATTCCATTATTTTACTTTATTTTAAGCTTATTCACACCGTATTATATGGATCAGTTTTAGAAACATATACTATCACATCACAATGTAGCGATTCTCAAGTGTGCTCATCGTTGTTTACTGGGGTAAGTAAATTATGAGACATTTGTAAAAGTGTCTTAACTAAATACTCTGAAACTAACTACGACTCTGAAAATAGAAGCTGCCTTACTTTGCCGAATTTGGACTTCGCAAATTAGTTCATAACGTGGCGAGTAATTTGCGCTCCCATGTAGAAATGTCTATTCATTCAAAAGCAGATTTAACTTTTAAGAACTAAATGGTGATATTATAATGCGAGATGCCTATTTACTGTCAGATTGATTTATTGACGAATCACAGTCAGCCTTACTCCCTTCGTTCTTCAACAGTTGATTTTACCCCTCGCCATTATCTTCTCGTCTATTAATTCCTATGTCTGTGCTAAATAGTATAAAACAAAGTCATTATCCGCGTCACAAAACTGGTTTTTATTTATTTTGTAAAATATTTTATAAGAAAGCAAAAAAGTTAATCAAGTGAAACTGTCACAGATAATCTTAGCTATAATACTGTATTTTTTTAAGTTGTTTCCGTTATGTGTTCATACATTTCTATTGAAAAAAATATTTCTTAGTAGTTTACATTTATATTTTTCATTGAGTAACTTATTTTTTATTTGTATTCTACTCAAGCGAAACGATAGGAAAACCATCAATTTATCTAAAGCATATTTTTGGGAATTCACAATGTACACCAATTCGTTATAAAGATTAATCAAAATAGTAATTTGGCATTAAGCTTCGCCTTAACGTTATATCGTCTAATGCAGAATCATAAATGGAAGAGAATTGGTGTTAATGGTTACCCTGAAGTTTTGAAATCTCTTTTGTGATATTTCGACTAGGAGTTCGTGGAATTAAATACGTGACTTCACAATCAGACCTGGGATTAGAACGGGGACTTTCAGTTGAAGAAGCGGACTGTGTTCCATTAGAGCGGATAATCTGCGAATCCGGATGATGGACGCTTGAGGAAGGGCGTGTAAACTTTACAAGTTATATTAATAATGTATATTTGGGATTTATATACATTGAAAGGCATTAAAGCGATGCCATACGTAGTAATGCAAAATCATGTGTTTTTGGTTTGAAAATTTGGTCGCCTAGAAATGTTTCAGATGCTTTAATTAAATACTGCGAGTAGAATACATCTTGGCCTTTGAAATAATCTAGTATTTTTTAGATAAGTCTTTTTATAAGCCCAGAAAAAAATAATGTAAAGGCCTATGAAAACTGCTTTAAAGTTCAAAATCTCCTACTTACGAACCCATTTTCGGTTATGATTTTATTGTATAGTGTGGTAAATTAAGTTATTTTTAAAATGATCGAAAAAAAATTAAATATTTATGCCTGAACATCCACAAAATAAAATAAAAGGCACTCTTTGGCCACGTTTTTTCCTTGCATAAATTAAAACAGGCGGATGGTGTTAAGCGGGAATTTAAACCTTATCGCCATCTATGTAAGGGTTGTTATTGATAGCGGCTCAATTTAAAATACTACACGACGTAGTGCATCGCCTTAAAACATCGAAACATTCAATAAAACCTCCTAATACCAAAAACATCAAAGCTATCTTACAAAAAACACCTCGCTTACCTCGAAAAGGTCTTTAATAACCAACCACTATCTTTTGATTCCACTACGTAATACTGAAGTCGGGATTTATTGGTGTGCAAAAATTCTGGGACTAACTACCATATGTATTCTTCTCTGCCCAGAATACTAATTGAGGCAAATAATTATACAGAGCCAGTGGACATTTTGAATTTATCGCTAAACAAATGCAACATGTTGTTGCTGAGACAGTTTAATAACGATTAACTATGTAAAAATACGAATTATGTATAAAAACCCCTGAAAGGGACATTAATAAATAAATAAAACATCAAACACTTTTTTACAAACATTAGCTTAATACAGTAAGTCATCTTTGGGGATGTCCTTTATCCAATATTGCCAACTGAGCTTATTGTACCCTTTTAAAGTGTCTGCTCAGAAAATTCTCATTTCTGAGCAGACACTGCCTCCTGTTTTATATTATGTTTTAGTTTTAATATTCTTGTTTTGTCCTGTCCTGCTGTTATTGTTATTCTATGTTTTGTCATCACTTTGTATAAACAGTGTATTTAGTGTTATAATATTAGATCTGTATTGGGTAAGGCACACTGTAGGAATAATTTTAAGAACCACTAATACTGAATTACCATTTTTTTCTTAACTCGTATAACAGTTTGTTATTTGAGTAGTTAAGCGCACTTGAAGTGAAATGACACTAAACTGCGCTATATAAATGCCATGTTATTATTATTATTGAGCTCATTCAGAGCTAGATTTAGCTCTAAATTGAGGCCATCACTGAAAAATAATAATTTAAGAGTTATTATTATTTCGTTAGGAACTGGTTATTTTTGCACTGAAATCGTTGTTTTTATCGCAGAATTCTCCTCCCCTCCCAAGATGGCAAATTTTCGGTTTCAACTCGAGGGCTTAGGATCACAGGGGCCTAACTACAAAAAACATAGTGTTTTGAATTAAGTTTGGTTTCGGAAATGCCATAATTATATTTATTAGTGACACGAAGCTCTATCTCGTACACACAGTCGTTTAAGGGATCCAGTTGGGCAGATAAGCATGTCAATCTTTATTTGCGTTTATCTTAAAACCACGATTTTGTAGATAGGCCCCTGTGATCCTAAACAGCCGTGCTTATGGCTGTTTTACATGACACATTTTTTTATCCAGTTTGTCTAATCGGGATGAAAAAAGAGACGTGCTCTATTTTCGTGGTAGGTACCGCGAGAGACGTGTGTTGGTATTACCGATTTTTGTACATTTTAAGATGGCGGAAGTTATTTGACGACTGCCACTGTTTTACGTTATATTACGTGAAAATGTTTATTCAGTTTTATATTTAAAATATTAGTAAAAAGACAACAATATCTATTTATTACTGATTGTGAATGTGTATTACACTTAGATATTGTAAATTTCGCATGTATGTTTGATTATTTGACATTTTGTTTTGAGGAAATAATACACGAGAACTTTACATACGTACAGTTAACTCATAGAATAAAGAATCTATGCGTGTTAATTTGATATTGTAACATACTTTTAAATTAATGGATAGAAACAGGGTGAGTCGTTTATTTATGGAGACGGGGTTGTGAGAGCTGTTGCTTTGGCATCTGTGCTGCTCTGTTTTGGTAGTTCCACCTCACATATTATATCTACAAATATCGTACCTATCAAGATACGATGATCAGGTTGGCAATTTCGCCAAGGCATAGGTGCAATCGTGACAAAGGTTCAGAGACGAACGAGTAGACAAAAACATCGATTAGGTAATGACAAAGCTCGCAAATGACAGTGACTAATGATTTCATGATTATGTTCAAAGTGTTGCCATTTTTTGACAATCTAGTATCGTCTCAAAATATTATTTCTTCCCTAATGGCAACTATCTACATAAAAATCATAAGTATGAAAATAATGATCGCGCAAAGCGAAAAATTTTCGTGCGGGTAATATGGTGATTGTTTAGTACCTATTGAAACAGTTTTTTTTGGATAATACCTATCATGTTTCCCATCACATACCTACTGTTATACCTACTATCCATTTCCTTCCTTAAAAACAGCCTAACCCACACTAGAAAAGAAGAAGATTTTATTTTGCATTGTAAATTGTCGCAAGTAAACAGTCGAATTCGTGTCGTATAGCAAGAAGGTGCAATCGCAGTATCCTCGTTGTAGGTATTATTCACATGCTTTGTGCTAAGTATCAAAATAATATCGTTTATCATTCTCGTTTATCTCGTTGTGGAGGAAATTTCACCCGAACAGTGCAAGTTCATCGAGAGCCCTATTGCCCGGATTCATGGGAATTCAAGGTAGGCTGTTTCCTTCATTCCACTTTTCCCGTGATTTATTCAAAACCAATTGAATGAGCTCTTTACTGTCGTATTGTATTGTGGATTTGATTTACGGTTCATTTTACGTGTAATATAACACGTTAGAGTGATCGGTATGAAAAAAAGTATGGTGTAAAGCAGTCATTAGGTTATAGTTTTAGCGGCTTTGTGAGTGACGTCTGGCTTTATTTTAAAAATCGAGTTGGCAATACTTCCTTTATCCTGTAGTGGATGGACAGTAGCTGAAGACGGTGTGATATAATATGGCGTTAGCTTGGATGTTAACCTAACCTAAAAAAACAAAATGACAGATAATAAATTGATTGCAATTCGGCAGTTCAAGGTCCCGCTTACGATCAATCGGAGACTGTACACGACTGTGCCTTCGCTCTCAAAGCCATGCCCGAATGAGGCCGAACATATTTACCGTTGCCCCGGTCGTATTTTTCAATTTTCTTTGTGTCGTGTGTATAAGCCCGAATCGGTACACCAAAAATTACCAGTGACCCGAAACGGATACCCATAAAATACACCAGCGTGTAAAAAGAGGCAAATCATTTCGATTTCTGATTTAAAACCATGCGTATTATAATTGATTTTTTCTACCAAGGAGCAATGCTGAATCAAATTGTTGAATTCGTGACGACCGAATTAAAAATCATTTCGTCAAATTATAATTTAACAAAATATTGAAAACGTTGATTTTCCATGTTGTCCATGATCAAAATAATTTAATTTTTTAAATCGTTTTGCGCTTAGCTTATTTGTAAGTCGATTTTTGTCAGGTGCCAAATGGCACTTTTACGGTGTGAAAAGAGCGCGGAATTGAATCTCATTATAAACCATTGTAAATATTGTATCAAAAGGGTTTTCGAAAACGGCCTCATTTAAAAACACAACGAAGGGTTATTTTTAGAACAGAAAATGTTATTATTAGATTACAACAAAACGTGTTGAAATATTAAACGGCGGTTTTTATAGCTCCTACATTCCGAATTTTAAACAATTTATTTTATTTATATATTTCTCTTGAACACTGTAAGTTTTAAAGTTCTTAAAAAAATAAATGTTATTTTAGAAGAATTTTTTTAAATTTTATACATTTAAAGAGATAAAGTTTTAATTTATACATATTAAAAAGTTTTTTTTTAATATCTAAAACAGTATCGTATTGCACCTTATTTTGAGTAAACGCTCGTGTTAAAGGGTGGAGACACATAATTAATTACTATTTTAACTATATTTTTATTTTAAAAAAAGAAAAAGAAAATTTACAAACAATTGTTGTGAAAAATTAATAGAAAAAACGAGGAGAGAAAAAAAAAGAAAGCAGAAAAAAGTATATCTAATATTATTTTAGAGAATTATGATATTATTTTAAAAGTGTAATAATTGAAGAAATACTACTTAATTATCTTTTTAATGGTATTTTTTAATTTAACGTAATTTTGTTGTAATCTAACAGCTGGAGGTAATTGGTTAAACCATTTCACTCCACTATATTTATAAAATTGTTGGGCTGTGGTGGTGTTGCAGCATGGGGTGGTTATAGAACCATGCACATTTGGTCTGTTGCTGTTCGAAAAAAGTGTTTGGTTGTATAGGATTTTCACCATCATTTAGAATTTTTTTGGAAGGTGTATATATATAACACATGCATATTATATTTATAGAAAGTCGATGTTTTGTAAAAAATATTTTCCAGCGATTACATTGCTAATTGCTAAACCTTATGAGATATCTTAAAAAGGCCTACAGAAAAGTCCACAATGGTATATGTCTATCTCCTAAGGCTAACAACAATTGACATACAGTGCTATTCCACACGCTAAATTATAAAACAAATGCAGCATCTACTTCGACAATTAACCGAGCTCTTCATACTCTAAATAATATTTGTCTTAACTCTAACATTGACATTTTTTCGGATTCGCTGCCCAAATTCAAACGTGGCATCATGTCAATAATTTAAACTGTTCAATGCGCATACATACAGACACACACACAAACACTCACACATACATTACTCACGTCACACACACACCTATAAACTACACACGTCACCTGGTAATTAAGGAATAAACATACCACTTAGCAGACATTACAAGGAAACATATCATAGGTACACAACATGAAGTATCTTATTCCTGTATATTTTTTGATCTCTGTAAATCATGTACTGTTTGTTTCTATAAATAAAAAAATAAAAATAAATAACTTCCTGCAACGCCGGGTACCCCTCAGCTAGTAAGAAATAACTCACATAATAAATCTTCGAACGAAAAGAGGTCCATTTACATCCTTAATTTTAAGATTTTTCGCGGAAATATTAAAATAACTAAGAAATTCAAAGCTACGCCACGAGTAAATCGAAGATTTAAACTTTCAAAAATTAATTTGTCAGAGGCCCAAATAACATTAATTATAAAGACAGAAAGGAGAAAAAATAAAAATAATTAGAATTGATGGAAACCCGTTAATTCTTCTTTTTGCGAGTTCCAAATTCAATTCAATAAGTACAACACAGTCACATACCATTATCTTCAAATTAGTGGAGTCGAGTAATGTAGACCGCAACGGCACATTGACATTGACGAAAACAATTTCACGGTAAGGCACACGTCTGCGCCTTTACTGGTACCTTCTACCTATATACTACCTTTGCCGAACCGAAAATACACCATACACAATACACAATACAAACACAAACCATAGTCCATTATATCCCGGTACGGAGAACATGTCATTAGAAGAACGTGCAAGGAATACGAGGGGCGATGAGTGAAGCGGGAACTAATGGTACTGTTGTTTGATTGTCAATTTCTACACGTTGTTAACATATCGCTAAACACCAAGTGCAATAGGGCTATCGGAGATGTCAATCTAATACAGTTGAAAACAGGGCTCAAAGGGGTATGATCATTTTTTTTTAAATCAAAAGAGATGGTTTGTCCGAAGTCAGTGCAACTGTGGCAACCACATTTTTATCCCAAGTCAGTGCAATTGTGGCAACCTCATTTTTTTTTGTTATTTGTTTTTGGGGTATTATGCCGTGTTACGCTAACTCCTTCTTTAGCCAACGTTTCGGACAGCATTGCAGTGTCCATCATCAGGGCAGATGTGTTATTTATAATTTTTTTTATTATTATTTATAAATAACACATCTGCCCTGATGATGGACACTGCAATGCTGTCCGAAACGTTGGCTAAAGAAGGAGTTAGCGTAACACGGCATAATACCCCAAAAACAATTAACAAAAATACTTTTGGCCGTGAAAATCTTAAATCATATTTAACCTCATTTTTGTCCGAAGTCAATGCAATTGTGGCAACCACATTTTCGTCCGAAGTCACTGCAATTGTGGCAACCTCATTTTTGTCCGAAGTCAATGCAATTGTGGCAACCACATTTTCGTCCGAAGTCACTGCAATTGTGGCAACCTCATTTTTGTCCGAAGTCAATGCAATTGTGGCAACCACATTTTTGGGGAGTGTTGAGAGGATTGTATGAATATTATGAAAAATGTCCAGAAGCGGGCGCTCCATTTGATGGATTCTCATATCAACAAGCAACAGATTGCCTTCAGAGATCTGAAGAACTAGCGTCATCGATCCCTTCGGGACCAAACAACTAAACACGGAACACGCCAAACGCGCGTCCAACATTTGTACACGGTTGACATTTGTCACAGGTCGTTTCTACGATTCGTTCTTGATTTCAATAGCTCAGCTGTGTTTCCTCTCTCCTACAACGTGAGTTTCTTCAAGTGTTATGTCCACTCTTTCTTCTCCTAAAAAAGACCCCCCACACAGCATTCCCAAAGATGTCATAGGCCCTACAGGATATTTTTTCTTCGAGGTCTCCTGGGCGGGGTTTTAATGAAGAAAAAAACCATCACTGGCTTCTTTAACTTTGGAGAAGTCTTTAGCTATGATTACAGAGTGACTGTATCTGAAAAAAAGGTTTAAACAATTTTTATTATCTTTCCCCATTTCTCTCAGTCTCACAAATTCCACAATATTCAGGGTGCCACATTCTAGCTGATTACTCTTATGTAGATCTTTCTATGTTCACCAAAAATTAAACCATGTTGCAGATGTGATCTCATTTTACCGAGGACGAGTTGTTACGGAGAATTTTTCAAATTTCAAAGTTAATTTTCAAGTTCTGTAAAAGATTTTTTCAAGTTCTGTTATTATTTCAGTTCTGTCAAGCAACTAGAATATAATGATATAATAGAACTTTAATAAGACTTTTACAGAACCCGAAAATGAACGTTGAAATTTGATGAATTGTTCTAATTCTCCGAAACAACCCGTCCTAATAATCATCAATTAGGTTGTGAGGAGATCTTGAAGCCATCGAAAAGAAAATGTTACAAACAAACCGGTAAAAGGAATAGTATTAGGTAAAAAAAGGAGTAGTAGTAGGTAATAAAAGGAGTAGTAGTAGTAGTAAGTAATAAAAATAAAATAAAATAACGAATAACGTTTTACAATGTCAAGGCAGCCAAATACTGGTATAAATTAGGCTTCTACCAAAACCACACAATTATCGGCACACTTTCTTCCTAGATGACTCACCATCCAATACCGAGACAACTTAGAATTCAAATTTTAAGATTCGCAATGCATTATAAATCATCATAGACGTCTACCACGCCTCCGAAAGAGTAAAAAAAAGATCGAAACCAAACGACGGAGAATTATTCAGCATCGCCATTTGCCATATGCCAAACCAATCGATTGTTTTCGCAAGAAAGTCAACACGAAAAGGCCGAACTACAAAAACAATGCTTCTGATGTACGAACGGGAAAACAATAATATCAGTTTGTAGATTAACCAAACTGGCAAAATGTAGACTTCACCAAAGATCTAAATATATATTTATTTATATTATACGACCATACGGGCTTTTACATTTACGGCGACATAAGACTCTACTAACGACAGTTTGCTCGACGCCATTTTAATTATTTCTAGTGAACGTATTACTAAAATCTCAAAAGTTTCCTACAAAGGGATTCTTACAGATGTAAGTTATGTATATTTAAGATTAATTTCAACAGGACCTTACCATTAAATATTTTATGCAAAATGATTTTAAAAAAATTATAAAACGTTTTTCAACTATTAGATAAGCGGGAAGCACCAGATTTTATTTTTGTAAACGATGAATTAGTAACTTCCTGAGGAATCTCTCTAGAAAAATGTGTGATATTATTAATGTATTCATAAGAATTAATTAAAATATACCACTCGGAAATATCCAATTTCTGTCCAGATAAAGCAAACTCCGCCGTACGTTACTACAATATCTACTCTGAGGCGCACGTGACCGTAGTCGTGTGCAGGTCCCCAAGCACTATATATCAGATTTTATTATTCTAGACGATGAATTAGTAACTTTCCGAGGGATCCCTTTAGAAAAAAATGAGATTTTAGTAGTACGTTCATTAGAAATAATTAAAAGAAACCCCATGAAAAGATCGATTTTCTAGGCCTGCTAGGACAAAGTCGACCGTAAGTCCGTTCATTGCACGCCAAATATTATTTTTGCACGACTTCATCACTTATGTCGTTAAGATTCCCACATTATTTTAGAGATTTGATTAGAGCCTGTCTAATAATGGCTGTCTTTAAGATTCTGGCTTTATTTTAGTGTATTGTCTCGTCTTAAGTAAAACTTCTTAAAGAAATTACATAATAGAACACATGCAAAAGAATAATAAAAGCCAACATTAATATTTATTTATTAGGTACGTTATAATTGTCTTTCTGTACCATAAAATGCGAATAAAAGATTTCACTTTTGAAAAAAGAATCTTTACTGAACCATGGTCAAAGTTAGCCATCTAGTCAAAAGTAAGGCTTGCTTGAATAATAAAGTGGATGCAGCAGATTTCCGAAACCAGAAACGGAAAGCACAAACAAATTTACAGATAGATTAAAATTAAATGCCAACGGTTAAGATAAAACGGGACATAAAAAAATAATGACTTTCCAAAGACCAGGAAGCAGACATGAATTTTGACTTCTTTTAGAAGATCTAAATTGGTATGCTAGAAAGCAGTCTTCGCTAAAATCGGAGAAAGGATAAGGTTTCAATTGTAATTCAATTATTTATGGTTATTATTCGGGACTGCAGTGTGGACGTGATAGCCAACCTCCGATATGACAGGCTACGAGGAAATCAGAAGAATAAATTCATATGTCTTATACTGATTTATAAATGTGGAAATTCTAACTATACAATTGTAAATGTTCTCCAAAATGCCCTGGAAAGAATCTCAGACTTGTGATGTCCCGAAAGAAACCATTCATCTGTTCTGAATGTAATTACTAATGTTATCCAAATTGAACCTGGTAATAAATTACATCTTTGCGATTCTTTCAAGGATAAAGAAACCATCCTGTCACTTCGAATGCAATCAACAATGTTCTCAAAATTTGTTTTGACAGCATCGCCATTCCATTGTAAGAATATTATGTACTAAATACACAATTTGGCTGTCCTGAAACGGGAATCCTTCCCAGTTGGACAGACAAATGTTCATTTTGTTTTGTATTGTTTGTAATTTATTTATAAATAAAAAAATAAATGCAAAGTAATACGATTGGCAGCAGAATCAATGCTCATTTTGTTACGTACGCCTATCCTCGTATATCTACAGTACGCCACCCGTCAAGTGAGCAAAACACCGAGAGAGTGACAACTTTAAGAAGACCAGGTCACGAACCAGCGGAATAAGAATGGCCTTAATAGGCGGAGCCAGGTAGAGTAACTGCAGGTTTTTATATGCGCGTACGAGACGTGTTAACATGATTATCACCGCGGTCACAGCGCACACACAGGCGGGTACAAGACACCCACTGCCTGCATCCGATCAGACGCGTGCAGTTTAGAAAGTCATCGGATGTACCCAATTATATTATTATACGTGTAGAGCCCACATATTGCAACTTGTGCGAATTTTGCTCACGCAAAGACAGCAATCTAAACAGTAAAAATATCTTTATTATTTTTTTAATGATAAACTAAGGTTTATACAAGGTTTTATGCATAGCACACAGGATAATAAATTATTATAACCAATAATTAGTCACATAATTTCACCTAATTTCGTCACATTCAAATGTTTTTTACATTAGCTCCACAAAGAAGGCTCTGAGGAAAGTAACTCCTCTCAGGGCTTATGTATTTTTGGGGATGCTGTGTGGAGGATCTTTTTAGGGAAGGATAAACGCACGAGGGGTGGGTAGGAATCTGGGGGTCAGTGTATCCAGGAGTAACGGAGGTACGAATCCAGCCCTCCCACTGCAGTAAAGGCGATGTTCCGATATTGTTTATTTAATATATTTATAATGTTTCAATTCTTTAATAAGGAAAAAGTGTTATAACTGCTAGCCGATATTTAAATATCATTAGATTTAGATATAATAACCATAAAAAAATCCAAATCATGTGTGGCAAAATGAATACAACGTAAAACCGATCGAACTAAACTAAACTTTAACTTCACAGGAAGAAACTTAAATACGTGAGTGCCATTTCTTACCGTTTCTGAAATCTTTAATGATGAACTGTCGTCAAGTGATAAGTAAGGCGAAGTAACTTACCTGGAACAAGATAAAAAATACATAAGTTTAAGAATGCAATAAAAAGAAAATGTAGACAAACTGAAAAACAAACTCCTAAGGCTGGAAATAGAGCGACGCGTCCGTCAGTCGATTGCGGTAATATGTAGGTGAATGAATGAAGAGGGACCATCGGTCCGGCTCGTCGATCGACCGGAGATACGCGTGGCACTATTTGCAGCCTTACACAGGGAACATCAGAAGGGAAATTTGGATATAGTAAAGTGGAAAATACTTAGCCAATGGCCAAATCCACAACATGTGCACTAAGGATCAAAAATATTAAACTTATTCAATAAAATTGTGCTATTATAATAAAAAGGATATCTAAAAAAAAGAATATATTGATAATAAATAAAAGTCATGACTGCGATTTTTAAATCCATCAAGTCTGTCAGAGAGTAGATTCCAGATTGCCAGGCCTATCGATCCGGCTCGAAGGACCACTGAGTGTTATTTCTGGGTCATTAATATGCCACCTATTAATGCATCTTGTAATCAAGGGCTTATCTGTAGATTGTTTTCAATTAGCTTCAAACAGGAGGAAGCCTCTGTGAAGATGCTGTGTGGGTTCTTTTAAAGGAACGATTTAACCAGTTTGAAGGGACCCATATTGTAGGAGGGATTAAATATAAAAGCGGGAAAATCAATTAGTAAAAAGACCCGTTCACTTGAGAAAAATGTCATTCGTATTATATATAATAATGTTGTCTTTAAGGAAACCTTGTGAAGGTATTTTTGGGGAAGAGAAGAAGTTTATCTGGGTCTCGAAGAGATGTGAAAACATGATTGAGGTTGAAAATACAAAATCCATGGTTGACATGCGACAATTATCTATGTGCAAAGGTCGGTCAATTAAACAAAAGCTTTACAAAATATCAATTACATTATTTCGCATTTCAATGCGATTTCAACGGACACGACGACAAATAAATGGCACAAACGTCAATTGAGCTGATTATACAAAAACTCAACGGTAAATACTCGCCGGTATAAAGCGAACAAAAAACCTTGTAATGCAACATTTTCGTGTTATGTGGCAATAACGCAAATGTTGACCTGCCGGCCAATATAATAAAAATAAATCTTTTGTAAAATATTTAAATTATTAATCTAAAATTAATACTGATGATTTCATACTGAAAAACTTTAGAACGCCAAATTTGTGGTTAGATTGCGAAACCAAACATGATGACATTTCAGTTGATACGAATCATAATGTTAAATAAGTCATACTGAGAAAACAATGTGGAAAGTGTTTATTATAGAACACCGAATATTTTCATGAAGACTGAAGTCCTGTGGTTAAAAACTTATTCATTATATATATATATATAGCATATTTTTAGATCGTACCAGAATGGTAAAAACTCTCAGTATTGCCCTGAACGAAGAAAATGAGTATTTATAATTTATTAAAAATTTATTCAAATTATTGGCGATCCGGTTAAAAACACGATTGCAGCCCGTTTCCTAATAAACTTTTAGTAAATTCCTAGTATACACAGAACACTTGTTCATGCACCTGAACTTGCCTTGATAATATATGTATAACGACGAAATATTAGGATTTTTATGAATACGTGTTCCGACATCGTGATAATAGATTCGTACTTTAGTAAAAGTTTACCAGGAAAACTACCAATTCATTCCTTAAATCAGGTAATCAATAATTTGACGATATTCTTAATAAATTAGCAATACTCATTTGTTTTCTCAAAATTGCTCTAGGGGTTAAGTACAGTCGATAAGTTATAAAATTAAGATTGAATTTTTCCGGGAATGATTTATTTGTACTTAACACCTAGAGCAATTTTGAGAGAAATATCTCTTTAAATTGCTCTAGGGGTAAAGTACAGTTGATAAGTGATAAAAGTAGGATTGAATTTTTCCGGGAATGATGGATTTGGCCGTACTATTACCAAACTTATCAGTTAATCAGTAAGTCATCCCAATCGGAAATGGGCGGTGCGAAATTGTTTTCCAAACAACCCGCTTTAAAAATGTAAATTAGGTCCGGCATCGGCACTATGGACAGGATGCGACAGTAACAATGCCATGAATGGGGACAGTTCACTATTACTGCACTATGCCGGGTTTCATCAATGGAGGACGGACGTACTTTGAGACCATCATCATCATCGTCATCACGTGAATGTGGATGGATATAAAGGTATATTATGTTGAAGGCGTAAGAAAAAGCGAGGATTTGTGACGATGACGAAAAGATCAAAACGGTATTATATTGATAAACGCATAAATTTGTTTTTGACCACTTTCATTTTTTTTTATATTAACTCCACACAGGAGGCCCTGAAGAAAATGATTTCCCTCAGGGCCTATGTCATCTTTGGGGATGCTGTGTGGAGGGTCTTTTTGTGGAGAGGAAGGAGTGAACATGGGTCTTGAAGAGTCCCATGTTGTAGGAGGGAGGAAACACAGAGGCCGGCAGTTCGTTCCACAGCCGAGCTGTTGAACTTAAGAACGAATCGTAGAAGCGACCCGTTCTCATGTGACAAATGTCAACCGTGTACAAATGTTGGGCGCGCGTTTGGCGTGTATCCCGACTACGCACCGGTGCCGAAGGGATCAATGACGCTAGTTCCTCAGAGCATCTTCCATTGTAATACCGATAGAACAAGGACAGCATACCTACCTGACGCCTGTGCTCTAAAGATTGCAGTCCGCTTGTTAAGATTGGGGAATCTATCAAACGGACCGCCCGTTTTTGCACATAGTCAAGGGTTTTTTTCAGGTATTTAGGGGCTCCGGACCAGAGATGGCTGCCAAATTCGACAGTAGGGCGCACTTGCGATTTGTACAGGGTCAGCAGTTGTGTACTATTAAAGTATCTGCGGGCCCTGTACAGTACGCCCAGCTTCTGAGAAGCCAGCTTTACTCTGGCTTCGATGGAGCCCCCATACCTGAGCTGGTCACTTATAGTTACACCAAGCATATCAATGGACTTTAATTATCAGGTATGGCATACTAAGCTGGGGCGGTGAAGCAAAAACTATATCCGTTAGCCAAGGCACAAAAAGCTGTAATAAGAGTGATGGATAAAAAACCTTATATGTATCCATCGACACCCTTATTTAAGGAAACAAAATTATTAGACGTAAGACAGATTTATATACATGCACTCATAATGTACTATACGAACAATCCCAAGCTTCATAGTCTTGTAGATCACAGTTACACAACAAGACTAACATCAGAACAAAGGATGATAGTACCAAAAATGAACACATCGTTTGGACAACGTTTCCATGTATTTCTGGCTCCTAAGGTGTATAATGGGTTCAAGCAGCAATGCAGAAAGATTAAAACAGGCCCTCTTCAAAAGCAAATAACAGTATGGCTCATATAATGTGGCAGAATGAAATCGGAAAGCTTCCTGAAAGAAATTATTGTCTGACTGAAGAAAGACCATTAGGTGAATTCATTCCAACTTTATCCCTATTATCGTATAAATATATTTATTATTTTTGTTTTTGTGTTACCATTTGTATAACGATATATGTACAAAATTGTAATATTTTTTTTATGTGTTTTTATAACTTCTTATTTATGTTACTACCATAATACGGGCATTTGTCTAGTTTGGGGTATGAATAAAAAATAAATTTCATTAAACACGCTACCGGTTTTGGGACGGTTGAGGAGAGTTGTAGCAGAAGTCGGGGACGCCCGAGGAAGACATGGCACGATCAAGTGAATCAGATTTTTAAGTCGGGCCATGTCAAGAGTTAGAATAATACATTATAGAAGAGTATATGAGACGATATATGAAGACCGAGTTGTTTGGCAGTCCGTCCTCTCTGCCTACCCCTGCGTTGAACGGCGTGATGGTTAGTTAGTTTTTTTTTTTTTGGTTTTAGGCATTTCACCATGTCATTGTTACTTAACCCCTAGCAGCACTCTACCCGATGATGGGAAAAAATTCGTCTATCAACGGACAATAAATTACTGTACTGTTAAAAAAATCGGTCACAACGGGGTTATCAACTGATTATTGTCTTTTAAAATCTGTCAAAGCGTATATACGCCCTCTAAAAAGTTTTTTTAACCCATTTGCCTAAAAAGAGTTTTAAAAAACCATCGAAATGCTTAGATATTTTTTTTTAATTAACGATAAATTAACAGGCCTTACAAAACATCAATTTAAGGATGTTTTATCGATTTGACAATAATATATCATGACGATACAAAACTAACGATAAATTAACAGGCCTTACAAAACATCAAATAGAAGGATATTTTATCGATTTGCCTTAAGATTATATCATGACGATACAAAACTAACGATCAATTAACAGGCCTTACAAAACATTAAATATAAGGATGTTTTATCGATTTGCCTTAAGATTATATCATGACGATACAAAACTAACGATCAATTAACAGGCCTTACAAAAAATCAATTTAAGGATGTTTTATCGATTTGCCTTAAGATTATATCATGACGATACAAAACTAACGATAAATTAACAGGCCTTACCAAACATCAATTTAAGGATGTTTTATCGATTTGCCTTAAGATTATATCATGACGATACAAAACTAACGATAAATTAACATGCCTTACCAAACATCAATTTAAGGATGTTTTATCGATTTGCCTTAAGATTATATCATGACGATACAAAACTAACGATAAATTAACATGCCTTACCAAACATCAATTTAAGGATGTTTTATCGATTTGCCTTAAGATTATATCATGACGATACAAAACTAACGATAAATTAACAGGCCTTACCAAACATCAATTTAAGGATGTTTTATCGATTTGCCTTAAGATTATATCATGACGATACAAAACTAACGATAAATTAACAGGCCTTACAAAACTACAATTTAAAGATGTTTTATCGATTTGCCTTAATAATATATCATGACGATAGAAAACTAACGATAAATTAACAGACCTTACAAAACATCAATTTAAGGATGTTTTATCGATTTGCCTTATTAATATATCATGACAATACAATCCTAATACTAATAATTTATTCTTACAATTCCTAATAAGGAATCCGTACAAAATCACAATAATTCCATCTTGTTCGGGTACTCTGTTTATTTAACACGATACCGTGATAATTATATGGTACAAAATATACCTAGTTTTTCTTAAATTAAGTGAAAAAATCATTATTTTATTTTATTTATTTAACAAATAAAAAAGTACCTAATAACGGAATATAAAACTATGCAAAAACAATTAACACAGACAAAGGGTTAAATCATTAAGCTGTTTTCTCGCAGTTTTATAACCAATAGCTAAAGTCATCATCTCGCGCGTGCTTGTTAGTAGGTAAGCTGTATGCGTGTTTGTCTTATTTTAAAAAAATCGAGACCCGTGACGTCACGGCTGGAAAACTGACGATACGCTGTAGAGATGATGTTCATGTTCTCAATATTATGAATGAAAATAACCACCATCCTAATTTAGTTACAATGAGTGTGGTTCAATCCATGGCCACCATTCAGAAACAAAACATTGTTTAAGGCGAAGCTTAATGTCAAATCACTATTTTGTTTAATCTTTATAACGAATTGGTGTACATTATGAATACCAAAAAATATGCTTTAGATAAATTGAAGGTTTTCCTATCGTTTCTCTTGAGTAGAATACAAATAAAATAATAAATTACTCAATAAAAAATATAAATGTAAACTACTAAAAAAATATTATTTCAATAGAAATGTATGAACGCAAGGAAACAACTTTTAAAAAATATGGTATTATGGCTAAGATTATCTGTGACAGTTTTACTTGATTAACTTTTATGCTTTCTTATAAAATTATTTACAAAATAAATAAAAACCAGTTTTGTGTTTGAAATCGAACGTTTCTAGACTCCGTTTGTCAAGCGATTTTAAAGCCTATTACCTACAATATAAGGAATACCAAGAATATACACATTTTTGGCTTGTAGCTTCCTCTTAAAATGGCGGAAGCCGTGTTTGGTGATCAGATATGATTAGCTAGGTATCCTCTTCCCCAGCTCTTTCCTCTTCCGCTGCCTTCGGCCTCGCAATACACCCCAATTGGGATGCAATAGTTCCACTGTATACGTGCAATCGGAAATCAAAAAATAATGATTGTCATTCACCGTTCAATACTGGGTAAAATCGCAATAAGGTAGTGTAATAATAATAATAACATGGCATTTATATAGCGCAGTTTAGTGTCATTTCACTTCAAGTGCGCCTAACTATAACAAACTTAAAAAATGGTAATTTAGTATTAGTGGTCATGTTCTTAAAATTATGCCTACAGTGTGCCTTACCCAATACAGATCTAATATTATAACACTAAATATACTTATTTTTCGGAATAACTTTATTGAGTAAAACCTCAAATTGTAATATTTAATTATTGAAGACAATATTAGCGATTTCTAAACGAAAATCTGAAATAGAAAAATCAGAAAAGGATACGGTCACATCTAGGACTCGAACCCAGGACCCTTGTCTTTCCGGGACACCGCTCTACCAACTGAGCTAATGGGACCCTATCGACTCGAACCCAGGACCCTTGTCTTTCCGGGACACCGCTCTACCAACTGAGCTAATGGGACCCTATCCCCCTCGGTCACTTTTAACTGTATCATACTTCGAATAAGAACTACCAACATTGTCTTCATTTTTTCAGCTTTTGCTGAGGGAAGTCTATTCCAGATGAGCGGAAAGAGCGATCATAGTATACAGCTCGATTTTACATAGAAAGTTCAATTAGACGATTACTAACATCTAGATCTGCTGACCTTAGAGTAAGCTGTCTATTGAATAGATTATGCGATGATTTATAGTTTTCTGAATAATAAATTTAAAAAATTGTTTCACAAAAGCAATGGGAAACATGTTATTTATCCATAGAGATGTACATTTAGAGGCGCTGTTGCTTACTAATATCTCGTCGAAACGTATTCCACTATTAGAACGCGATAAGCGCGCTTAGACCGGATTCGGTAGTTTTAGTTAGAGCGTTGGGAGAGTTGGAGGTAAAAAAGTGGAAAACTGTTTTTCGCTTCATGTCTCATCTAAATATAATACATCAATGTATTTATCTAGAATTTTGATGAATATCTCGTGTTGATGTTAGAATAACAATGGATCTGACAGAATAACCTAATTTAAACTTTTGTTGTTCCAGAATTAGACAAAATGATGGCCATACAATTTTTCAACTGGAACTTGGAAATAAGAAGCCAGACAAGTATTTGTAGCATAGTATCCAACTATTGAAAAAACACTTTCGAAATCATTTAACCATATCTATAAGCAGAAAACCTGTTAAGAAGAACAATGCTGTATCTATACTTATCTTATATATGTTACTTATTCAATGTTTTCTATTTCAGTTTGCAACGACATTTTCGTCACGAGCTATGGAGACGCTGTATCAATACGAATGAATCTAGGAGTGTATGTCAAGACACATATGTGTGGCGCCATCCTTTCTGCCATACATTCGGTTAATTATTTATTATGTGTTTTTTTTCTCTCACCTTTTGTATTTTTATACTTTCTTATACTCTGTACTTGTAACTTTATACCTATGTTAATGGCACATGTTGGACCGCATGTTTTTTTCTCTTAGCTTTTGTATTTTTATACTTTCTTATACTCTGTACTTGTAACTTTATACCTATGTTAATGGCACATGTTGGACCGCATTTTTTTTCTCTTAGCTTTTGTATTTTTATATTTTCTTACACTTAATACTTTGTACTGTAACTTTATAGCTATGTTAATGGCACATGTTGGACCGCATGTTTTTTTCTCTTAGATTTTGTATTTTTATATTTTCTTACGCTTTATACTTGTATCTTTATACCTATGTTAATGGCACATTTTGTGCCGTATGTTTTTTTCTCTTAGCTTTTGTACTTTTATATTTTCTTTATACTTTATACTTTGCATTTGTAACTTTATACCTATGTTAATGGCAATGTTTTTTTCTCTTAGATTTTGTACTTTTATATTTTCTTTATACTTTATACTTTGCATTTGTAACTTTATACCTATGTTAATGGCACATGTTGCGCCGTATGTTTTTTTTAAATAAATAAATAAAAATGGAGTAATGGTACCTTATTTATTTGAGAAGCGTTCAAATTTCAATTGATAGCTGTTGTAAAATAAGACAATACCTACGCAATATCATTGACTGAGCGTAGCGGAAGCAATATTTTAACCCGACCGTTTTGCATTTCGTGTCTGTAAATTTGTTTTAAATGAAATCCTAAGCTACACTAAAACACTATTAAATATATTTATAATTATTTCAGAAAAACACTACATTATATAAATGTATTCATTATATATAATTACTTGCTACTAAATTGAAAAAAATATACATATAAAAGAAATCAGCACGGGAGATCTCAGTGAGAATATCATTATTTCTATTTTCATTATTTATACAAAAAAGATAATAAAACATTTATTCATTATTATTAACAACACACTTTTATAATAGTTCATTAGATTAAAAGAAGTAAATTAACTTTCTATTTCTGTTTGAATATAATAATAAAGTTAGTAAAAGTGCAAAACTATTTAATATATGCATAATATATCAGAATTGCATACTATTTATTAATAGCAAATAATGGCTTCTAGGAAGAAATAAGTATTATTGTAGAAACTATCTACTGCATAGCATAAGCACATCGCTGATAGTTCTTTGGTTACCTCTCCCTCTTTCTCAAAACCAACGCAACTAATAGAAAGAGAGGTCATAATTGAGCTCTCAGTGGAAATGCCATTATTATTTGTGCACGTATCAAGTTGACAATATCGCAAATAGTGTTAAATTAGCACTAATAACTCAATTGGCGCAATGACGATTTCATTTCTCCTTATCATCGTGAAATATTCAAAGGTTTCCCATTTAGTTGCTAATTATCAATATTATTATTATTCAGATGAGGCGAGAGAAATAATATTTCTATTATGAGAAATTTAATTTCTATTATGACGAATGGTAGCAGAAGTCGGGGACGCCCGAGGAAGACATGGCACGATCAAGTGAATCAGATGCTCGAGTCGGGCCATGTCAAGAGTCAGAATAATAGAAGAGTATGTATGAGACGATGTATGACTGTGGGTGAGGCAAGAAGTGTGTGCCAAGACCGAGTTGTTTGGCGGTCCATCCTCTCTGCCTACCCCTGCGGGGAAACGGCGTGATGGTTAGTTTATTAATAATAAATAATGTGGGACGGATTCATACGTCCGTCACTCCTAGACACATTAATCCCCATATTCCTACCCACGCGTCATGCCTTTTCCTTCCCAGAACTTTCTTTCCTTCCTTCCCTAAAAAGATCTTCCGCACAGTATCCCCGAAGATGACATAGGAACTGAGGGATTTCTTTATCATCATTTCCTCCTGTTTTGTGCTGTTGTAAAAAAAACTTTGAAATTTATATAATCATTCGTATACGAGACAGCATTGCAAAAATAATCATTTCCTACAAAAGGGCAAAATAAAGTGTACTAAATCAAATTATTTTTTCCTATTACTGACAGCAAAATGATTTATTTCCTAGTCGAGAATTGCCTCGTACAGCAGCCGCGCGCCGTCTGGAGTCTGAAGTCAGAGCCTCGATTCTCAACGAAGTCATTCCACTCGAACAACGAGTGGTTCGTTCCAGTGGAATGACTTTTGACGTATGTCGTGTAAGAATGTCGACCAATGATTGTACTTTGAAGGGCGATTGCGAGCGGCCTGGGTACCAATTCTCCAATCCAGGCCGCTCGCAATCGCCGTCGAAAGTACATACATTGGTCGACGTTCTTATTCGTGAGTCACGTCGAAGGTATATACTTACATACCTCAAACGTAAAAATTCATTCCACTCGAACAACGAGTGGGTCGAACTACTCGTTGTTCGAGTTGATTGACTTCGTCGAGAATCGTGCCCCTGGATTGGAGAATCGATACCCTGGACGGAGCTAATTACGATCGGGACGGGTTTTACGCTGGTACTTTGATGGTGCATTCATGTTGTACATTAAAACCTGTTAAATAATCTTTACTGACGTGGTTTTGGCATGCAAACTGGTATTACCAGGTTATTCTATGCAGATCGCTTTGATAAGTGCCAATTTTACTTTCAGAACAGAGAAGATAAAGTCAGATAATTACGTGATCTTCCCGCTCAATGCCTCTGAAGGCGGCAAAACTCTCACCCTTGAAATACGACCCACCGATGTCTTCAGCGATAGCGATAGCTGGCGACACAAAACTCTGAAGGCGAAGCTTAAAGCTAAATCACCATTTTAATTAATCTTTATAACGAATTAGTGTACATTATGAATACCAAAAAATATGCTTTAGATAAATTACAGGTTTTCCTATCGTTTCCCTTGAGTAAAATACAAATAAAAAAATAAATTACTCAATAAAAAATATGACGAAATAGGTATATCTATTTCATCAAATTTTAAGGAGTTCCTTCGTATTTTATTTCAAGTCCCTTTTTATACGAACTCGCATTTGTACTATACGCCTTTGTACAATATTAGGTATACATAACAAGAATATCTGATACCTGACGCAGGTGACCGATAGGGCTCGGTCAATCTCATCAAACTTCGGAGGTCACGTGGAATCAAACATTCTACTAACGCGGCGCACAAAGATTGTCTTATTTTGGCGTAGGTTATTGCATTCACCGTCAGGGGGATTGTGCAGTTTTTTTTGTACTTGGTATTTTGTGCTGATTCTATAACGCTCACCATGTGAATATCGGATCGCGTGGTTTTTTAAAAATATTATTGTAATGCAAGTTCAATAGGGGTTCACTGCAAAAATGCACTTTAGAGAAAACCGCTACTGTTGGGAAGTACCTGGCTAAACATAACAAACACGGCTTAAGCGCTTTCAAGCATTGATGTATATTTAAATGAGACATGAAGCGAAAAAATAGATTCCAATTTTTTGCCTCCAATTGACCTCCAACGCTCCGAACGCTACAACTAAAACTACAAAATCCGGTCTACGCGCACCGCTTACCTCGTTACAATAGTGGAACACGTTTCGACGAGATACAGCTCTATGATTTCAAGTAACGTTTCGATAATGAAAGGTGATCATTTACCGGCGCGTTTCTGAGACTGCTGTATTTACCACTTTTATTTTATTAGCCGTTATTTTGAATAGCCCGCTATTTCGGTAGATGTTACTTTTGAAGCTGTCATTTTTTGACATTTGACAAGTAGAAACTACGCCATTAATAAAAATGGAACGATACACGCTTCAACAACGCATTGAAATTATTAAAATTCACTTGAGTGAATCAAATGCAAATCATCTTGAGTGATGAGGCCCATTTCCACCTCGGTGGCTTCGTCAACAAGCAAAATTGTCGCATCTGGGGCTCGGAAAACCCAAGAGTTATTGTTGAAAAGCCTCTCTATCCTCAACGTTTCATTGGACCTTACTTTTTCGAAAATGAGACTGAAGTAACAGTTACGGTGAATGGATCACTATCGAGAGATGATTAATGATTTTTTATAGCCTGAACTGGATGGTATTGATCTGGACAACGTTTACTTTCAACAAGACGGCGCTACGTGCCACACAAGCAACGAAACCATTGATCTTTTACGATTGAATATCAAAATAACACCTCTTATTGGAAAATCCTGTACTTAATTTTCATAAATACTAATTTCGGTTGTATGAGCTTGAAATATTTTCTGCGTTAATAATTCTTAGGTTACATGTTTCACCTTCAATGAACTTAAATTTGATTTGAATTTAAGTATGATTTTAAAAATTGGAACTGATTGTGTCATAATTCAGACAAGCGATGAAATAGATACCAACCTATAATAAGAAAAATATTTTATTTTAATTGTTTATTTACAATTTTACACGTATTTAAAATATATTTTTTGACTGATTTTGTGAGTTTTGTGATTATTGCTTGCCTGTATTTTTGAAGATTATTTTCGAAAACACAAACATTCCAATTTCTGAAATATCCCACTCGTGCGTAGGTACTCGCAAATGAAAGGGAATCCGTTACTGCTTGCTACTTGAATTACTACCCTCCCATTGGTTTGACAACATAATAAATAATAACAAAGGAATTCAATAATATATTGGAAATAATGATTTCCAATCATTTAGGTCACTTAGGACTAAACTGGGTCGATAGAATGTGGTGTCTTAAATAATAAGGTTACGTGTAACGTTGTAAATAGGAATAGGATAATAATTTGGCGTAGATTTAACGATCAAGATTTCATGCTAGTAACATTTATAGTTTATTTTACAAAATTGAAATAGGTACTGCTTAATATTGAATTAGGCATGATGGCTACAGTCAATGCTATCTTCACGTTATAAACTAGAGCCTGGAACTGCACTCATACCAGTCTCATGAGTAATATATTTGTACAGCGCTCTTGAAGTGATTTTGCACAAAAACGGCGCTATACAAATCATCCAAATAGTCACGAAATCTTTTTTTCCTCAATCGATCATCAGATTACGAAGGAAATGTTGTGTTTGGATAACTTGCGACACGGGGGGGGCGTGGGGACTTTCGTGAAAATACTCCCTGCAGTAGGTACTATCCACCTGCAAAAATTGAGCTTTCCCCTAATTGGTTCCAATTCTATGCGTTCATTGACCGTACTAATAGTGCCGTTTTTGTGAACAATCACTTGAAATGTGCTTATATTAGTTTTTTCTTATCGTATCTAGTACACATTGGCAATGTTTGACTATCCGACGATTTTTTTTAAAGAAAAATATTGAGGGTTACCTACGAATAACCTGACAATATTTGAATAACTCCCAATACCTTCATATTATGGTGGAAATGTTACTTGTGCGATGATGGAGAACTTAGCTATCCGAGGAATTGAACAACGACGCATTTGCCAACTCAGCTAGTAACAGGTCAAAAAACCTCAATATTAGTCATAAAACTAGCTCCCTGTCATCCCATTATTCACCGAAACGAAAGCAACAGATGACGAAATATTAATTAGGCAATAGGTACAAAGGATACAAATATTTCAAATTTTCAACACCGCAACGAATCTACCATCCTCTAATCTTATTAACCGATCATCTTCTTGGCTAAAGTCATCTCCGTGTTACTAGGTTGCTACAAACCCGACATTTGCGATAAAACTAAATGTTAAAAGTGTTGAAGTATAAACTTTCACGATTCCGCTAGTGCTAGAGTTTCTCAAACCATCTTCGATCACCGTTTTTAAATGTTATTTTATATGGTTACCAGAAAACTGTTTAAAAATAAAGAAAAACATTGACGATACATTTTGAATTTCTCCTACTCACCAACCACCCCAATCAAGAGAACTCTTGTCTCGGTGGGACTAGTACACCAGGAGTTTTGGAATACGTGCTGAGAATGGGAAGGAAGTTGGAGTTTAACCAACCGGTATACACAGCAACCTACAGACAAAGGGACCAAGGGGTGGATTAAGCACTATATTCTAACTTTTCAAAAGTGATAAATCCACCCCTTGTGAATGAGAAGTTTGTGAAATATTAGCAAAAAAAAATATGGGAAAAAGCTTATAATCCTGTCGCAAGCCACCAGCAAATAAAACAACCATCTTATGATAAACAAAATAGCATTAAAAATCGACAAAAATATTTAAATTGATCAAGATTTTCAATGCTCTATTTTAACCATCATCGCCATCTTACTGCATATTCTTCAATAATACTTGGCTAATCAATATTATCTTTAAGAGGAAGCTACAAGCCAAAAATGTGTACATTCTTGGTATACCTTATATCGTAGGTAATATGCATTAAAATCGCTTGACAAACGCAGTCTAGAAACGTTCGATTTCAATCAAAAAAACTGTTTTTTATTTATTTTGTAAATAATTTTATAAAAAAGCAATAAAGTTAATCAAGTGAAACTGTCACAGATAATTTTGGCTATAATACTGTATTTTTTAAAAGTTTTTTTGTTTATGCGTTCATACATTTCTATTGAAATTTTTTTTTTTTTTAGTATTTTGAATTTATATTTTTTATTGAGTAATTTTTTATTTTATTTGTATTCTACTCAGGCGAAGCGATAGGAAAACCATCAATTTATCTAAAGCATATTTTTTGGTATTCATAATGTACACCAATTCGTCATAAAGATTAATCAAAATAGTGATTTGGCATTAAGTTTTCGCCTTAAAAAACAAGTACCATTTAAGCAACCCCCCCCTACTGCCCCTTATCAAAACACCTACCCTCCCTGGTTCTACCCAGCGTCCCCAGGACAATTAAATCACCCACTTTGAGAATCACAGCTCTAGAGTAAGGATGGCAAACGTTTATACAAAATGATCGTTAAATCGTCTTCGCTATCATTCCAGTATTCCCACGTTTACTTGAAGTGTTTTTATTTTATTTACCTGTTTGTTTTTTTTTTCTGGGCTCCCGGAAATAATGCAACACTCCCCGTCAAAATATTATTCTGTGTTAGTTTTACCCGCCCTTGAAGTATTCTGAAATCTTTCGACAGCGCACAAATCGTCCGCAGAGTATACATAAATATACAAAGTAGTTAAGACAGATCGATGACGTGCCGCTGAAGTTATCACTGTTTTATGAACGTTGCATGTTTGTTACTATGTCGGCTAAATGCAGTCGAAACTATTGCAATAAATCGGGTAGTGAAGTTGCAGATGTACGTAAATTTAGATGAAACTGTTGGTATTAGACATTAAATATTATGCAATTGTATCCAATATCTTTTGACTGGTTCCATTTTAGAGATACCTAAATATATTGACGTATCCAAAGTAATGTAGGTGTAGGTACCTACTCTTTCTGCTCTCATCAATACAATTATCGCAATCACACGGAGAAAAATGTCTATTGCTAATATATTAAGAATCTCTTTAAATTATCAGTAACCAGATGACGTGTACCCGGCGTTGATTGAACGAGAGATTGAGATATGCAATTCGGTAGTACATTTTTTTGATGTATGTATCTCATAAAGTTTAGCCAGCATTTGCAATGTAAGCGCCCGAATTTTTTTTTACGACTTGTATAAAACATCGACTTTTCTCTACTTTATATACATATCATATGCATGTATTATATATATAAACCTTCGGGGAGAAATTCTCTAAACGACAGTGGAAACTATGTCAAAATCCGTTGCGTAGTTTAGAAGAAATAAGCGCACAAACAGACAGACGCAGATAGCCACTTTATTTTATACTATTTAGAGATTCCGGTTAAAAACGGGATTCCTGACGAATGAATTAACAGGATAAATTCCGAATAACAAACGTTAGGTTGCGAATTATCAGAATTTCCTGATAAACTTTGAGTGAATTATGAACATATTATTATCATGATATCGAAACATGTGTTCATGAAAATGCGATTTTTTTTGGATTACATCAAAAAATCTTTGTATCGTCATGATATTTTATCAAGGCAAATCGATAAAACAATCAACAATCAAGAATATACAAATTTTTGGCTTGTAGCTTCCTCTGGAACATTAAATTCTGATTTATGCAAATTTGTTTTGAATTAACATTCCTTGTTTTTCCCAGCTGCTGTCTTCAATTTAGGTCGGAAGGTGAGCATCATTTTTCATCGTTTCTTATCTCTTCTAATCTCCTTCGCTGCATTCTCGCGACATTCTAACTCCTTAATCCCCAAACGCCAGTTATTTATGTTAATCAACTCAAACCTCTGGACTTAGAACTTGGTATAAATTCATTTATCATAAGTTCCATCAATCTTAACACACGACCATATAATATTGGAAATGTTGGGGATCAAGCAGAACGATGAAATGTTGAAAGCAAAACCTGAAATGTCAAAACATCGCCATAGTCAGGAATATGCTACCAACACGTGCCCTGCATTCGTATATAGTTTATATGTTCACTGCATTATAATTTACAACAAAAGCAATCTAAAATTTATAGCAAATATGTGAATTGTAATGTATGCATTTATTATCAAAAATTTAAAAAACGTGCTGGTTGCATTGTGTGGAAAATGTATTATTACTTACTTCTAGCGCAGACATATGAAAAATCACGGGATATTATAATTCTAATTTTAAAAATACAATAAAAATAATTCTATATTAAAATATTTTTTTGTAAAGGAATCCACTTTATCGCTTGTCTGAATTTTTACACAATCGGTACCAATTTTGAAAATGACACATAAATACAAAGCAAATCCAAGTTTTAGAGCTCATTGAACCAGAGTTACAGACTGACACACAATCGAGGGTTATTAATTTTCAAGACAACCAACCACAGGTATAATCGTAAGCGACCACATCGGCCAGCTGTGTTTGTTCTACTGGTATTCAAAGGTAATGTTCATCGAAGAGGATGTATAACGATTTGCTGGCTTTTGGGTTCCAACGCTTGCGCATTGGTCCGTTCCCGGGTTTAACCCTTCCTTTCCTTAAACAGACCTCCCGCACAGCATCATCAAAGATGACATACGGCCTCAAGGCTTGAATGAAATGAACACAAAATAAGTATACATCCTTAAGACGAGACAATACCCTAAAACATAGCCAGAATTTTACAGACTTAAGTGATGCAGCCGTGCACAGAAATATGCGACGCGCGGCTCTGGTGTATTGGACAGACAGACGTGCAGTTGAATTCGCCCTGTCAAATCTCTAAAATAAAGTGGGAATCATAACAAAATAAGTGAAGAAGTCGTGTAAAAACAATATTCGACGTAAGGCCCAGCGTAATGAATGGGCCTACGGTCTACTTTGCCCTAGCAAGCCAAGAAAATCGATCTTTACGTGGGATTTATTTTAATTCTTTTATTTATGATTAACGTATTCCTAAATTCTCATTTTTTTCTAGAGGGATCACTGGGGAAGTTACTAATTCATCGAGTAGAAAACATTTAGTTTTAGAAATACGTTCATCAGAAATAATTAAAATGTGAGCGTCGAGCAAACCTCCGTAACGTCGCCTTTTAGATTTTCCTATTGCTTTCCAGTTCATCTATCAAACATTTCCATACGACCTAGATTTAACGGTACCTACCTAGTTAACATAATTTTATTCATAACGACAAATGCAACACATCTCGAAATAATTTCATCACAGAATAATAGTAATGTATTCACATTGAGATAATAAACCACAATAGATGACAAAACTGTCAGCTATGTCAAAAGGGGCATCCCTTTGGGAATGTTTACAGGATAACTTCCATACTAAATGAGGCGATTAGCATACTAGACGAGTAAAGCCCCAGGTATATTTTGTGGCCCGACTAAACACAAATTAAAAATCTTTAATTATTATTTTATTGTGCCGTGGGAATTTGACAATTTTAGTTTACAGCTTGAAGAATAATAATAATAATACAAATGGAATTTGATAAACTAATGATGAAAAAAAGAAGAAATTAAATAAATTATGGTGATAAAAATCAGCACAGGTTTCATTCTTTGATGGCCTATATTTTATAAATTAAAAAACAAATTAATATCAATTGGTTTTGTGTTTAATTCGTGGAACTCCTTTTAAGACGATTTATTCATCAGCATTCTCGAACTTTCCGGAACCTTCTAGACTCACAGACACACACTCCGTCACCCAATTTAGAACCTTCATGAACTTTCTCCTTCCAGAACTTTCTAGAACATTCGAGAACCTTCATTAGGTTTTTGGAACTTTCCAGACTCACCGACACAGTCGGCGGGCCCATTATGAAATAATCTGAAGGATTCGCGAACCCACGCTCAGCCACCCCCAACAAACACTCTTACTTTCGATGTGACACCAAGGGCTATCTACCACTATAACCAACGGTCGGTTTCAGTGGCTGGTTGTGATGAAAATTAGGCGGGTAGGGAAACACAGGATTCTTTTTATAATATATATTGGATTTCATCTACTTTCATTTAATCTACGACCCTTTCTTTCTATATGTAAGGGTTTAGGCTCGTTGTTGTCAAGCGGAACATGATTATTTACTAAGAGATGTCAATGCGAATTTTGAATGTGCTCTTATTATTGTAACATCGTATGCATTCTTTGAATCTAGATCACACATAAATAGCTTACATCCGTACTAGACATTTGCTATACATTTTTATTATAATATATTCAGTTTGGTTGAGTATTGTGTCCTCAAATTCAACATCAGATTTTATATGAAAAGAGTCACGCAGCTGTTCCTCTTAAGAAGAATTTTCTGTCTCCCAATGTCAAAACAAAAACTGCAGAAGGAAAAGTTTTTTTACTATAGTACATCTATTTTCAATTTCGACGTAGTTGCACCATCTCTTGGGCGAACCAATCTCAGTAGCGAATTTCAAAGTTCTTTTTTTGGTTTGACTGAAGATTTAACCTTTTTCCCCCAGTGGAGACAACCACGCTAACAGCTGCACCAAATCCCAATTGGGTAGGACCAACATTTATTTCGTATATTAACTATTGTAATATCTCCAATTTTAAAGAATTACGTTCATATACGCGTGTGTGTATTCGATTAATACAATTTGTTAGAATGCATTGTCATTGACAACGAGTCAATCTGCCGAGTTTCAGCTCGATCGGATGTAGGAAAGTGGGTAAATTTCCGCTTCCAAGATTTGCAACATTCATTACGAAAACAAAATTTAAATTAATGTATTTAATAAGGGCCAAATATATTCCTTACCATAATGACAAGTAATATGATTCAACTGCGGAAGAGCCAAAATTTTCTGTCCCACACCTGTAACGTTAAAATTACATTGGAGTAACGTAGGAAGTACTAATCCCACTCAGACTATGTTCCCTGTGAGAATACTAGCGTGTAACCTAATAGTGAACTGGTACAGATCTACAGCAGTCGGTGCTCACAGCTTTGCTCTGTACAAGGTCGAGCTATAGCGTGGCCAGTCGCCTACGGACTTGCATAATGCATGTTATTACATACACATTACGTAGTACCGACTCCACTGCCCGTGTTTAGTGACAAGTTAGAAAAACTGGTTTCAACTGGACTACTGAACAAAGTGCACACGATAAGGATCGCATTTGAGGTGAATACTATAAGATATTGGTATGAAGACAACCTAACGTGAATTGACGTATCGTGTGTGTTTAAAATTGTAACAGTTTTATGACTGTCCCAACATTCCAGTTCCTACCCAAATTGCCCTTTTCCATTGTTTTGTTCCTTTCCTAAAAGTCTTGCCATAAAAGATTTGAAAAAAGAAGCCCAAAGCGAATATCATTTGTTTTATGTTCGAATACTCGCCGTCGCATATTGTTGCATATTTTGCACCCCTCGTAATAATTTAAATGAATCTCGTGAAAAGTTTACGAAAAGTTAACGAGTATAAATTATCATTCCCAGGTGAAAATACATTAAATATTGTCGTGTGGTGATCACAAAACAGTTCGTGCTGTGGACACGACGGCGCTAGATGTACATCTAAAAACTATTAATAATGCCTACTGAACCTTCAAGAAAACACCAGAACTTCCAAATAAAACTAACGTCATTCCCAAGGTCTACTTTTCCCCACTCCTAATTTTCCCTGTGATAAATAAACACGATTGCTTGATTGATCTCGTTAAAATTACAGTTCATTTAAAAGTACCAAATGTCGGTGCGCAACACATGAGTGTATCCATTACTAATCGGTTTAGTAATCTGTTGTTGAGAGTGGAGAGGAGAGATGAGGCCACCTCCGTGAACTCTTCCCTTGTGGGGCCTTCACGGACCCAAAGGGGAACGGAGAGGAAAGATGGGGCTCTCTTCCCTTGTGGGGCCTTCAGGGAACCAAGGGGGATTGGAGAGGAGAGATGAGACCTGGGAAGACACATTGTGGAACCAGAAGACATAGCCACATATTCAATGACAACCCTGGTGAACTTTTTAAAATGGACCGGGTGAATGTTAAAGGAATGAGGAAAAATGGGGGATAGTACAATGGGCCTATGGCCTAAGTGCTCACGGGAACTATATGTAAACCGTCTTCTCTCTATAAATAAATAAATAAAATCTGTTGTTATAACAAGTTGTGTAAAGGCTGACCTATATTGTCATATTTGCCGAACTTCGGTTGGGGCCACGCCGGAATTGAAGAAAACATTTTTTTAGACGGGAAAATCAAAAAGCACACGACCAAGCCACCTCATTTGTAATTTTTGGACGGTCTGTCCGCGGAAATCGTATTTTGCGATGGTGTGAGCGCTGATCAGTTGTAAGTTTTAGCAATCCACGCCTAATGACACACTCTCCGTTTTCCTATGGAGCCAATTACATGGAAATTCCCTTATTAACTTCAACATACCTTTGAGACGTACACGACATACAGTGCTATTCCACACGCTAAATTATAAAACAAATGCAGCATCTAATTCGACAATTATCCGAGCTCTTCGTACTCTAAATAATATTTGTCTTAACTCTTAACATTGACATTTTTTCGGATACACTGCCTAAAATCAAACGTCGAATCATGTCAATAATTTAAACTATTCAATGTGCATACATGCATACATACATACATACATACACACACACACACAAACACTCTGTTCTGATTCTGTCGAGCGGTACAATTTACATGTATATAGATAATTATGAATTGTTATCTCCGGGGTATTCTCACAAACTCTCGACACTTTTATTTCGGACTTTTATTTTGATAGGATAATGGCTCTAATATCTTAATTATCAGGCAGTGCGAGTAATATGGACCCCGACCTCGAGGTTCTCACCTTAATAATAATAATAATATTGGACAATTTTTATAGCGCCGCTTTTGTGAGATATCACCTCAGAGGCGCTTTACAGTTGATGCAGGTATTACAAAAAATATAAATATTACCAAAATAAAGTGAAGTAAAGTAAAATGAAGAACAGAAATAGGTGATATGAAGATAGAAAATGGAGACTCTGCAGCAAGAATGCAGGTGGTGAATAAACCTAGGTGGTGAATAAACCTAGGTGGTGAATAAACTGGACCAGCTGCTGCAACGAGAGAGTCCACCAACAGTCCCAACACGAGGTTCGTCATCCATCCAGGTATGTGTCTGCTGCTAATAAAACGCTGACACAATATCCTCACATAGATACCAGACCTTGGCAGCACCGCTGTGACGTTCAACAAAGATAGAAGATGGAGACTCTGCAAGAATCCTAGGTGGTGAAGAAACTGGACCAGCTGCTGCAGCGAGAGAGACTACCCCGTCCACCAACTGTGCCAGCAAGAGGTTCGTCATCCGTTCAGGTATGTGTCTGCTGCTAATAAAGCGCTGACACAATATCCTCACATAGATAACAGACCTATTTATTATCATATTATTCTCAACAGTTAACGCCATCTATGGGTAATCAAGTGTCACACATGAGTGAACTCATACACTAATATCAAGGATATTACATAAATTGTGAACAAACAAGCACAAATTCGACTTTCTGGTTTTGAAAAACCATTCAATCGTGATAACAGAACTAAGTCGATGATTGCATTTTATAGTAGTGGGACAAAATATGCGTCAGATCCTAAAGATAGCGTCATAATAGTTGAAACGGATGAAATAATCTGTATAACAGAAGAGTATGAATGTTGGAGACGATACGCCCTAGAACCCTAGATAAACAGACCAAAAATAACATAAACAGAAGAGAAATACACAGCAGATTTAAATGGACAGAGAAGATAAATACAGTTAAAACCAAAGTCGATTAGGTTACGTAACAGACCAAAGATGAAAAGTTTGGCAATCTAAAAGATATTAGTGTTATTTAATTATCATTGTTTATGGCAACAGCCGAATGACAAAAGAACAAAATAATCAAACATACGAATAAAACAAAAGAATCAACATCAAAGTACCCACATTATTGCTCCGTAAAATTCCAGTGCAATTAATAATCGACCATAAAAAACCCATATTTAGGATGCAAAATCAATGATTCAATTCTCACACTGCGTCGTGTTCTTGTTTAACACAAAGACAAGAACGATTTTATATATATTATATAAAAGATAATAACATTATTATGGGAATTCACTCGATTTAATCTGTTAAAAAATTATTATATTCCAATCTGGGCTTATCTTATCTTATTTATTTATTTGATATTATAGAAATAAACAGTACACGAGTTTCAGTGATGTAACAAAATACCGGAATTAGATATTTCATGTTGGATACCTATGATATGTTTCCTTGTAATTGGTTAGTGGTATGTTTATTCCTTAATTACCAGATGACGTGCGTAGTATACAGGTGTATGTGTGTAATATATGTGGAGTGTGTATGTATGCGCATTGAACAGATTATATTATTGACACGATGCCACGTTTGAATTTGGGCAGTGAATCCAAAAAAATGTCAATGTTTAAGTTTAGACAAATATCATTTAGAGTAAGAAGAGCTCGGTTAATTGGCGAATTAGATGATGCATTTGTTTTATAATTAAGCGTGTGGAATAGCACTGTATGTCGTGTACGTCTCAAAGGTATGTTCAAATTAATAAGGGACAGAGTTCGGTACGATCGATGATAATGTTTAAAATTCTAATGTTAAGTCAGCTACTAATCGTCTTTGATGCAAAGCTTCAAATGTACATTGTACATAATCCGTCATACTATCCAAATATTTCTTTTTTTTGATACCGTAATTGTTACATTATCTAGCGATTCCGTTCATTCAATTTTGCTATTGACTTGCCTACCAATGGACAAATGACAATATCAGCGGGAACACAACAAGTCAATCGGTTTAATTGTTGGCATATGAATCATCTAGATGCGTTTAAGATTGACGATTGATTTTATTAATTAATTTCATTCATTTAACATATTATATATCCAGCTAACAATAAAAACACCCTAATATAATAGAACTTCCTTCTTCTTCTGGCGTTAGTAAGATTAGATTGTTAATAATAATTTTAGTTGTAAGTTGCTAAATATGTAAATACTCGTATATATGTCGTTAAGATAGTAGTTATAGGCCTTAGTCGTAAGTCACTAGATATAAGTAGTTCTAGTATTAACTATTTAAGAAATATATTTGTACAGCGCCCTTGAGGTGATTTCTCACGAAAACGGCGCTATATAAATTAGCCAAATATTATTATTATTATTATTATTACATTCAAAGTTATTGTTGAAGATTTTTGTAATATATTTTATAAATTTGTTTTGGATACGTTCTATACTATACATGTGTTCCAGAAGCCCAGATTTAATATATTGAGGAATACTGTGCATTAATTATTTGTCTACGTATTATATTAGTATTTGACTTAGTTTTGGGACTGGTCCTTCGAGTGTTTTGCAAAGGGGTTTATCCCAGCAGCACCTTCAAACGCAAACTTATACAGTGGGGTCGCAATTTCGCGACGCCATTCTGTCGTTTCTTCAATTGGTATTTTGTCAAGTGTAATAAAATTTTAACACAAAAAAGTTAAAATCCAGTCTAAAATAATCTTTAGTTTGACGAGTGACTTAACGATTTCATTTGCATCAACCATTACAACAGTATCATTTAATAATATTTCACGCTCTTTGACTATACCAATACCCAGTTCAAAGTATTGGCTGAGAATGCACCGAGAGCAGTGAACGCAGTAGCCAACGGGCGTACAATCCATGACACTCGACACCCGACAATCGAATGACCCAGATCGGTCTCAGGTGAATTTCACTCTCAAGTGAAGAGGGACTCTGCTTTTTGCATTGAGGCGATTGGAAAATAACGGTATTTAAGATGGGATTGGGAACGAGCGAGGTAATTTGATAATTTGGTAAATATACGAATAATAAATCTAAAGATAAACGGAGTTCGTAACTCGTAACGTGTACGGATATTAGGATGTTTTTAAGATGCACTGGCACACATTTTAACTCCTCATGCTAATTTGTTCGTATTTTTATGATAAACTAATGTTTATAAGACAAGGTTGTCATAATGTCTTATAAACAATAGTTTATCATTAAAAATAATAATATTTGACAAGTCATAAATATTTCATTTAAATGAAAATATTATATGTCTCGACGCCATCTAGTGAGAAATTTAGCACTAACAAAGCATTTAATTGTTGATTGAGGTTCTAGTACATATTGAATCATTTGGCGGGTTGGAAATAAGCCGACATAGCTCAGTGGTTTCAGAGCACCTGCCCGGACATCAGAAGGCACGGGTTCAATTCCCGTTGGCGGCATTTATTTTTACTCGGGAGATATTTTCAATTTGTATCGTTATTTCAGGCGACTGATTATTGCTTATAATTTTTTTTTTTAAAGAAAGACAAACATTCCCGGGTTACGAATAACCTGACAATATTTGAAAATATCCTACTACCACCACAGAAAGCTGAAAATGTTGCTTGTGTTGTGATGGAGGACTTAGCCGGCTGAGGAATTGAACACACTACGCCTGAGTGGGACCCAAGCGCGATTTCAACTCGGCCACTCAATTATTTGTCTAATTTGTTCGGTTTAGCGAACAAACAAGTCAATTTTTTCGCTTTTCGAAACAGCTCATATGTTCTTATAGTAGTCGTGTCTCCCTTACTATCAGTGAGTAAACGGTGTTAGAAAGAGAAAATACTACACTTTATATTCAAATCTAGAAGTAAACTACAGAATAATTTTTCCATAGTTTTTTTTTTGTAAAAAAATATTACTAGCTGAAATTTCACTCTTGAAGCAACCAAGTAAACATTAAACACATCCAAATGTGTCACCGTAACTGTATTTTTTTCCCAAAATAAAATATTGATTTATTATTGGTTTCTTAATTTCTACAGAAACCTTAAACAAAATTATAATGTTTAATTTATTAAAATTCGTGGTGTAATTAGACATATTTTAGATACATTTGCGAGCCGAGCATCGAATTATGGGCGCGAAACGCCGCTTACGATTGCTTCGTTCCTTTTGCATAATTCGAGGCACGGCTCGCGTTTCGGCTAGCAAATGTATACGCAGCATTAGATATGAAGAATAGTATTTGCATTGTTTACCCAATATTGTCAACACTTCGTCAAGGTTGTGAAAAAAATAGTTTCTTCGTAATATTTTTTGTGTAAAATGGTAAAAATAACAAGTGTATGTCAAGTGACAAAATTCACACTTGCGACATAACGATTTACATATCGTTGTCAGCAATTTACAAGTATTTATTTCCCCGGATTGTCTTGGCATAGGAAACGTTATTGTTTCTGTAAAAAAAATTTTGCAAAATTATCCGATAATAAAGTATCTTTAATACACGGAGAAAACTTACTGATATAAAATATTGCTAATTTATTAAAAATCTGGTCAAATTATCCGTATTCCTGTTAAAAACGGGACTGCGGGCCTTTAACGAATGAATCGACAGATTTCCAAACAAACCTTCAAGATGTCGGAAAACGTGTTCACAAAAATTCTAAATTTTCGCTATATTGTTCCGATATATTCTGAATGAATCTACTAATATTTTATTAGGAAATGAGAAAATTTAATTATTTCCATAGTCGTATAATTTTGAGTTAGTTTTAAAAACACACGACACGGAGGACGTACATAAAATATATCTCTTCAAAAACAAAATTTCTAGAAATTATTGCATGGTTAAGGTTGAAGAAATACAATGCGACAGGAGTCTGAAAATAATACGCCCGAAATTCGGATAACAAAGGGGAAAAACAAAAACCCGGTTTAAGGCGAAGCTCAGTGCGAAATCACTATTTCGATTAATCTTTATAACGAATTGGTGGACACTATTAAAACCAAAAAATATTCTTTAGATAAATTGAAGGTTTTCCTATCGTTTCGCTTGAGTACAATACAAATAAAAAAATAAAATTACTCAATAAAAAATATAAATGTAAAATATTAAAAGAAATATTTTTTCAACAGAAATGTA
Organism: Hesperophylax consimilis; assembly: GCF_061612785.1. Lineage (NCBI taxonomy): Eukaryota > Metazoa > Arthropoda > Insecta > Trichoptera > Limnephilidae > Hesperophylax > Hesperophylax consimilis. Next base: position 8,016,535 of record NC_142856.1, on the reverse strand, counting down.
TGAACGCGTAAAGGAAACAACTTTAAAAAAATACAGTATCATAGATAAGATTATCTGTGACAGTTTCACTTGATTAACTTTTTTGCTTTCTTATAAAATTATTTACAAAATAAATAAAAACCAGTTTTGCGCTTGAAATCGAACCTTTCTAGACTCCGTATTTCAAGCGATTTTAATGCATATTACCTACAATATAAGGAATATCAAGAAAATACACATTTTTGGCTTGTAGCTTCCTCTTAACTGCTGCTTTTTATTGCGTTTCTCGTAAATCATCCGCTCGGAACGTGCTCCCCCGATGACACAGAACAAATAATTCATAGAAGTGAGATCTATACAGATTTGAAAGAAAACTAATGCCGCCATATACATTCAAATTAATACACTTGCCCTAACAAGAAATCTGGATATCATTTTGACGAGCGGGATGAAAGCAGAAAATGTACCTAATATATTTATACTAGCTGATGTTACCCGGCGTTGCTGGGGGTTATCCTTAGGATATAGACATACACTACCGTAGACTTTTTTGTAGGCCTTTTTAAGATATACAATTCCGTAGTACATTATTTTGATGTATCTCATAAGATTTAGCCAGCGTTAGCAATGTAAGCGCCCGAAAAAATATTTTTTACGACTTGATTTCAAAACATCAATTTTGTCTACTTTCTATAAATGTAATATGCGAGTATTATATATTTACATATATATAAACCTTCCGGAAGAAATTTTCTAAGTGATAGAGAAAACCCTATCAAAATACGTTTGCGCACAAACGACTTTATTTTATACTATTTAGAGATTAGAGATAATATTATTTACTAGTATAGGGTCCATTTAGTATATAAGAAATACACTATAGAATAGACTAAGTGTAACAATTGCATAGGATTTTATAGGTAGCAAAGACATTAGGTATAGCATAAACTAAGTGTAACATTTTTTGTCTAAATATAGAGGTGTCTGTGCTAGTTAACATATTTATATTTTCTGTTGTTCTTGAAACAATTACATAACATAACATAAATACATTTTTAAATATTTTTACAAGTCATGCTGTTTTATTTTATACTACACTTCCATTAAAAGCATTTGCTTGTGGATGGAAGAGGAGTGTATTGGCATTGGCAGAGGATTTGCAGGTAAGAGAGACATTATTTATTGTTATCAAATTTAATTTGTAGAACTCCATTTTAATTTTTTTTTAAAAGAGAGAGACATTATAGAATGAACTAAGTACAACATTAGTTTAGGGTTTGCGGGTAAATAGAATAGACTATGTATAATGCTAGCATATTTGCAGATAATAAATACATTATAAAATAGACTAAATATAACATTAGCATAGGATTTTGTGGGTAAGAAAGGGCAATACGTATATTAGTATGGGTATGTTGTAAGGGAGGAATTTTTACGGACTATATAACTAGTAGTCTGTGTAGTTAAGGAAGGTCGTTAAACGCAGATGCCAAACCAGAAGTGCAATAAAACATGGTTTATGAGTTGGGCCACGTGTGCTGGGAGATGGGATCACATCCGGGTGAATGAGGAACAAGTACGGAACAAGCTTTTGAGACAGTATATTTTAAAATATAAATACATTTACGAATATTGTTCTATATTGTGTCATGATTGGGAGAAACAAAAGTTATTTGGTTAATACTTCTAATTTAAAAACGGCTCAAATAATACTGTGTTCACCAAAATAAGTTTTAACCTTAGAGTACTCACTTAACACTTTACCCTTAAAACGTCAAAGAACAAAATAAGAAACGTGTACAAAAAAGTGGATGTATAAAATAGTAAATCCGCATCGCAAATAAGAAATATTTACAACTGATAAAGTGATACTTTAACTTTAAAATGTAAACATAAGGCGATGCCATACGTAGTAATGCAAAATCATGTGTTTTTGGTTTGAAAATTTGGTCGCCTAGACATGTTTCAGATGCTTTAATTAAATACTGCGAGTAGAATACATCTTGGCCTTTGAAATTATCGAGTATTTTTTAGATAAGTCTTTTTATAAGCCCAGAAAAAAATAATGTAAAGGCCTATGAAAACTGCTTTAAAGTTCAAAATCTCCTACTTTCGAACCTATTTTCGGTTATGATTTTATTGTATAATGTGGAAAATTAAGTTATTTATAAAATGTTCGAAAAAAAATTAAATATTTATGCCTGAACAACCACAAAATAAAATAAAAGGCACTTTTTGGCCATGTTTTTTTCTTGCATAAATCAAAACAGGCGGATGGTGTTAAGCGGGAATTTAAACCTTATCGCCATCTACGCAAGGGTTGTTATTGATAGCGGCTCAATTTAAAAGATTACATGACACGGCTTAAGCCAAATCGAGTAGGTAAATGTTTACAAAATTTATTGTCCCCAATTTAGGTGCTAACGCTACCCAGCCAAACTACAACGCTTGCAATATAAACAGGTATTATTATTAAAAGGTTAGAAAGAGTTCAGGAGCGATTTCTAAAATTTCTAATTTTAAATCATTCAACATATACAACTCTTACGGTGAAATCAAGAAACGTTTTCGAATCACGTAACTACTCAACAGGAGGATTGTCGCTGATCAGATGCTCCTTTGCAAAATTATAAACTCAAAAGTTGATTGCGCGGAGTTGGTAAAAAAAATAAATGTCCACGCACCGCTTCGATATAGCAGACAGAAAACCCTTTTCTATACTGACAAATGCAACACCAACTCCAATCAAAACGAATGTATGAACCATAGACATATGAATATTAGTAGACCTGCCCTAAGTGATTAAAAGCGTATTATCCCCACTCCCCATACCGGTTCCATTGAGCCGGCTGGGCTCGCATATGGCCTCAAGTGAAATTTGAAAACGTGACGTCATCATTCTTGTGCGAACTATGGTCGAGGCATCATCGGTTCATTTTACGAAATTACACGGCAAAATGTTGACTTGTGATATGAAAACTTGTAAAAATAGATGTGAAAAAGAGAATAAACCCAATTGTCGTATAACATTCCATAAGTAAGCATTATTTTACTTTATTTTAAGCTTATTCACACCGTATTATATGGATCAGTTTTAGAAACATATACTATCACATCACAATGTAGCGATTCTCAAGTGTGCTCATCGTTGTTTACTGGGGTAAGTAAATTATGAGACATTTGTAAAAGTGTCTTAACTAAATACTCTGAAACTAACTACGACTCTGAAAATAGAAGCTGCCTTACTTTGCCGAATTTGGACTTCGCAAATTAGTTCATAACGTGGCGAGTAATTTGCGCTCCCATGCAGAAATGTCTATTCATTCAAAAGCAGATTTTACTTTTAAGAACTAAATGGTGATATTATAATGCGAGATGCCTATTTACTGTCAGATTGATTTATTGACGAATCACAGTCAGCCTTACTCCCTTCGTTCTTCAACAGTTGATTTTACCCCTCGCCATTATCTTCTCGTCTATTAATTCCTATGTCTGTGGTATGAACAGAACCTGCAGTTGGTACAACAAAAACCTTGCAAATATTGACATTTTTTTTTTTTTTTTTTTACAGTAATACCGCACAAGAGTCCCAACTGCTCCCGTCTGGAGCCAGTGAGACTATGGCATCCCCAATTGGGGTATGTTGTGAGGCTGAGGGTATTGGGGAGGGGAGGGAGATGGGGAAGAGGAAGGTGGGGAAGTACCTGGCTATTCAGATCTGGTCACCAAACACGGCTAAAGCCATTTCAAGCAACGTTTCAATTCTGAATGGTGGTCTTACACCAGGGCGATACTGAAAGTATCTTCCACTCTGGAACGTGCCGCAAATATACTATATATTATTTTAAATTAATTAATTGTGAAATAACACAAATTAATCAAATAAAATTTATTTGCGCACGCCGGGTTCGAACCCGCGACCTTCGGATCTGTAGTCAAAAGCGTATACCACTAGACCACGCCGGCCGTCAAACATACATGCTGACATATTCACTGCTAGTTACTATCGTTACAGAAGTTAATTGTTTCACATTTTTGGTGTGAATAGCACATAACCATAACGATTAAATTACTTGTACCTTATTTTGTCTTTAAATTACTAATTTATTATTTTTTTTAATTTCAGCTACGCGGCAACATTCCCTCATCCCTTTCCTCCCTCATCTCTCTACAACCCCAAAACCTGTCTCCCACACTATCCGTCCTGTATACTTATATTCTTGTATAATGCATGATATATGTTTATTACATTTGTTCTACTTCCATTTTTATAATTCTTTATTCTTGTTACTTAGTTCGGCTTTTAAATTTGTTAGTTAGTCCTGATTTTTATATTTTAGTCTACATTCACTAAATACTTAATTGTATATTACCAAATAAAAGACTACATCCAACTACTGCCAAGGCTCAACCAGGGGGACTGTCTGCAGCGTCAACGTCAACAAAACAAAGGGACCATCCGAAAATCAAAATTAGATTCAATAATCCTAAATTACGTGAGCTTTTGCTCTCTAAGAAAAGAGAAGTCAAATACAAAACATCCCCAGGACTAAACTCAAAAATCTACATCAGTGAAATCCTGTCACCATATCTAAAGGAACTACTATGGAAAACAAAACAACAAGCCATCACAAAGGGATATGCATTTGTATGGACCAAAGATGGAAAGGTTATGGCGCGGAAAGCCGAAAAAGATAAAATAATTTATATTAAACACTCCGATGATATAATAAAGATGATCTGAATTTACTTTCCCAAAATCGTACACATCCATCCGATAATTTTAATCTTACCATGGCTAAACAATTAAAAATATTACACCAAAACATACGCAGTATCTCAAAAAATTTTGACAATTTCACTGTCGTACTTCAACAATTGGAGACAGAATTTGACGTGATAATTCTCACAGAATGTTGGCTAGATAAAATCTTCACACCAATACAATTACCTAATTATACGGTCACTTACTCCAAAAATATTAAAAATCAAAATGACGGTATTGTAATTTACTGCAAAAAACATCTACATTCAACTTTAACGGAAGTAGATATCACAGACGCAAACGGCTTTGAAATAATCATAAATAATGACATATGTATTTTAGCTATGTATCGATCACCTTCTATAAAAAACATATTTCCCTTTCTGAGGTCCCTAGACAGTCAACTTATCAAAATGAAAAAACAAAAAAATATCTGCTTAATAGGAGATATGAATATAAACATTTTAGAAAATAAAAAACATCCACAAAGTGACGATTACTTAAACCTTTTGTTATTCCATGGACTCTTTAGCACCATAAATGAACCCACAAGAGTCAACTTTAAACAAAATAACCTATTACCCACACAAACTTGTATTGACCACATTATGTTAAAAACAAAAAGATCATACAAATCCTCAATCCATCACTCGACAATTACAGACCACTATACACTTATCCTGAAAATAAACACTACAAACAATTCACAAGAAATACACTCCAAAACCACAAAAACCCACAATACAACTGATATTTTAAAACTAAATGACATACTACTTAATAAAAAATGGGAAGAACTCGTAGAAAATAATAAAATTAATGAAGCATGGTCACTTTTTATAGAATGTATTCAAGACGAATTTAAAAAAAATACCATCACGTCCGAAAAAAGTTCTCCAACTAAACATAAACTTCTAAAACCGTGGATATCAAAAGGACTCATAACAAGTTTCAGTAAAAGAGACAAACTCCACAAACAATGCAAATCTAACCCATATGACATCTATCTCATAAATTTCTATAAACGATATCGAAACTTATGCACACGACTTGCACGTATATCGAAAGAAATATATTATAAAAATAAATTAGATAAATGCAACAAGGACCCCAAAAAAATTTGGCAAATCCTAAAAGAAATATCCCACACATCTTCAAAGAAAAGCGATTCCATAACCGAGATTAAAATAGATAACGAGATTATTAAGACATCAGAACAACCACTAAAAGTATGTAATTTTGTGAATAACTATTTCGCTAACGTCGGCAAGGTATTAGCAAACAGAATCACTACAAATGACGATATCCCAGAATTCTCAAACCACTATACACACACTAGTGTTTCTTCCTTTAAAATACCATACATTACCCAAATACAAACACTAAAACTTATAAACGAACTAAAAAACACAAACTCTCAGGGTAGCGACAAAATATCACCGATGACACTAAAAATAATAAAGTCAGCACTTCTTATCCCACTTACTATACTTATAAATCGGTCCATTAAAGAAGGAGTGTTCCCAACTATTTTGAAAACGGGCAAAGTAATTCCAATCCATAAAAAAGGAAACAAGGAAGAAATTAATAATTACAGACCAATCACAATTCTAAACACGCTTTCAAAAATTCTCGAGAAACATATCAAAAACCACCTTTTAATTTTTCTTAACAAAAACAACATACTATCACCAAATCAATTTGGATTCAGGGAAAATATGAGTACCTCACATGCCATAGCCTCAGTAACAGACTTCCTCAAAACAAATATAGATCAGGGTAAAAAATGCCTTGGAATATTCCTAGACCTGGCAAAAGCGTTTGACACAATTCACCACCAAAACCTGCTAAATAAACTTAAATATTTCGGAATCACGGGAACAGAACTCAAATTAATTGAAAGCTACATGGAAAATCGCACCCAATATACTTCAATAGAAAACACATGTAGTGACAAGGAACAAGTATCCTACGGAGTACCACAAGGCAGCATACTTGGCCCAATCCTATTTCTTATTTATATTAACGATCTATGTCACCTCCAAACAGACGGGGAAATTATAAGCTTTGCTGATGACACTGTGTTACTTTTTAAGGCCACTGACTGGAACACACTAATCACAAAAGCTGAAGTTGGCCTAAATATTACAAAAAAATGGCTTGACTCTAACTTATTAACTTTAAATATAGATAAGACTAAATTCATAACCTTTAGCATAAACTCGAGAGGCCAACCCGCCAAAAACATCTACCTTAAAATACATTCCTGTCACTCAGCGAGCACCCCGTGCAATTGTCCTGCAATCACACAAACCGAAAATATCAAATATCTTGGTATATACTTCGACCGATATTTAAAATGGGACAGACATATTGAATCGGTTAAAGGAAAGATAAACAAGTTGATTTACTTTTTCAAAAACGTGAGAAATATACTGAACATATTTGATATTAAGAATATATACCTCGCAATAGCACAATCTATAATGGAATACGGCATTATTGCCTGGGGCTATGCCAGTAAAAAATACATTAACACACTATATAAAGCTCAGAAAACCTTAATAAAAGTAATACTTAAAGTACCAATACTAACACCCACTTCAACCATATTTAAACAATTCCCAGTGTTGAAGATTCAAAAACTATATTCAAAACAAATACTTACTTTCCTTTACAAGAACCTAAACACATTTAAAACTTCACAAACTTCTCGCAATACCAGAACAAGACATGCACACCAACTACTAATACCAAAAACCAACACATCCTTTGGACAAAAACACTACAGATTCCAGGCTATAAAACTATTCAATTCACTTCCAACACAATATAAAACATCTAATCTTACAGAATACAAAAAACACATATGGAACTGGCTACAATCCTGTTAATATTTATTTTTTTATATTTCACTTTTTTGGAATAACTATGGAAAAACTACTGTCATAACTATGGAAAAATCGATTTTATATTTTTTAATTTTTAATGTTTCTCTGTGTAACCAACTCCACTGTATTATTTTAGAATTATATAACTTTACAATTGAAAAAGTCCTCCACAACACAGGTGAATTCCTAGCGTGGAGGACAATATACTATACCATTGTTTAACAAATATATTAAAGAATAAATAAAAAAAAAAAAAAATAAAAAAAAATCAACCATCTGTGAACATTTATAATTGGTATGTTTCTTTTCCATCCTGCAAGGTATATTAAATTAATATTAAGACTTTTTATGTTCTTTAAAATAAAATAAATAAATAAAATAATATAATGCGTGTAGTTATAGACCAAAACACAACTGTATAACGCTCGCGGCAGACTATGTCCCCGAGCTCCGCCCCTTGACAGATTGGGTTAGGTTAGGTTATGTGCTCGCGGCAGACTATGTCCCCGCGCTCCGCCCCTTGACAGGTTAGGTCAGATTATATGCTCGCGGCAGACTATGTCCCCGAGCTCCGCCCCTTGACAGGTTAAGTCAGATTATATGCTCGCGGCAGACTATGTCCCCGCGCTCCGCCCCTTGACAGGTTAGGTTAGGTCATAATTAGACTACATTTTTGCATCACGAGATTTAAAATAGGCACCCTTCTATGTTATATATATTTAAGAATCAATTAGAGAATAAAAGGCTATTCAAAATGTAGGCAAACATAACTTTTTTTGATGAAACCGAACTTTTTTTAGAAGCAGAAAGGGTCATCAAATTAGGGTTCAAATTTTGATAAACATTTACTACTTTTAAGAAAATAGTATTATTTTTGGTGTCAGATAATTTTTTTGACTAACGTGAACTTATATATATAGGTAACGTTTTGGTATAAAATAGGGTGTCAAATTTTGAACATTTGCCTATTTTGGGTTGAAAATGTATTTTGTTGGATGTCACTTTTTACCCCCATTTGCTAAGCAGTTAAACCTAAGCCTTTTTAAACAATGTTATAAAGCTAACTAAATAACCAAGCATCAAAAGAAAACAAAAAACATATAAATGTGGATATTTATCATCTTAAAGAGGGGGGAAATTATGATACTTACATAATATTATAACATAGTCTCTGTCACACGTCCACTTCGGAGCGACGGTACCACGCGCCGCTACAGACCGCCCCGCAGAAATCTCAAGCCCCCGCATACCCAACTTCCATCGATTTATAACAAGTTTCTTGTTAACTAAACTAAAGTTTTTAAGTCCCAAAAAAATGTTATTTTTTAAGATAATATCTATACATCTGTTATGCCGAAACGTTAATTATGTGGAATTCCCTCGATAGAAAAAAATCGCAAAGTAAGCTCCGAAAATTATTAAAAACACGTTTTGTTCTGTTATTTAATATGTTATAGGCATGGAAAATTTCTCAGTGTAACTTTGAAGCATCTAAAGTTCTAAAGCATAATATATGTTGAGAGATTTTTGCTCTATTTTAAACGAGCTTGTTTTATTAAATATTTCCACCATATTCGCTTAATCATTATCGTTATTTTAATATTAGGGCGTTCCCTCTAACATTCGTATTTACAAATTTCCCTTTCAAATCATCTTTGAAGGCTTACTACGGGGCCTTAAGTCGGAAAGTAACGTTTGCAGTCCATTGTGAGACTTCTGCGCGGCGAAGTGTGCGCGTGACATTAATAAGGTTATGTTATGAGTTTTCTAAAATTCCGTAAAATTGGGTAGGTACCTATCTGTGGTTTTATTAAAATTTTACTTTTATACAATAAAAATCTTTGTCTACTTTTTTATATGAAACCGCACAACTTCTCAACAACCCGTATTAATTTATTAACTAACCTTTTTAATTAACCTCTGCTCCCAACCGTCTGGAGCCAGTGAGACTATGGCATCCCCAATTGTGGGGTTATAATGCAAAACTGACTATTTACAAAAAGTGAACTTTTCAGGAGAGGCAAAAAACTGTACCGACTCTCACAAGCATAATACTCAATTTTTTTTTTTTTAAATAATAATTAAAAATATTTTAAACCACTTCTGTGATTTATAGACTCCGGGGACAATGAGTAATATTTTAAATTAATATTTGAAAATTATTTTTTTTCCAAACATGACTATTTCCTGCAAATAGTGCGTTTTGAAGTAAAACAATGTGCGTTTTTGATTTATTTAAACTAAAATAATAAAAACAAGACATTTTTGGAACAAGTATATAAAAAAAGTAAGAAACAATAAAAGGTATTAGATTTTCAAGATGTGGCACATCTGCCCAGTTGATGGACTCTGTAATGCTGTCCGAAATGTTGGCCAAAGAAGGAGAAATCCCTACACGGCATAATAACTTAAAAACCAAAATATGAATATACTTTTGGCAGTGAAAATCTCAAATCATGCTTCATGGTCTGAGAATGTTGTCTTCCTGTGCTTCAATAATTTCAATAACTATGTCCCCTTCATTCAAAGTGTCGATCTCATTAGAAGTTTGGATACCTGAACATAAAAAAAAAGATTAGCAACAGAACTAAGCTGCTGAATGATATCTTACAAGTATAATACTTCATATATATGTACATAATAGTTATTGTTATTGAAAGGGTATTTATAGGCATTAATCTGAGATCATATAACATTTAACATTATTTTAAAACGACCAAACAAAACAACTTACATCCAGCTTTCTCCGAGTGCATTTGTTCAGGCCCACCTGAAATAAGCGAATGTAACGTAATATCGCTATCCAATACGTCCGCGTCCATCAGAAGAATGTCTTCAATGTCCTTCTCACTTAGCGAATTCATTTTATTCGAGTATATCTTCGAAAATCCACAAAAAACAAGACAAAACCACCAACACAACTTGCAGCTGTCAAACGATTTTGAGGTTATAACAATCATAGACAAAATAGTGCGTTTTGCAGAAAAAAAATGTTGCCGGTCTAATATTTGTATAGGAAATAGTGCACTTTGCAATAACATGGAATTAGTCACTTTTGCAGAAAAAGGTACTTCTTTTTTAGCTGGAAATAGGTAGTTTTGCAGAAAAAGGTGATTTTCAAGTTGAAAAATGAGGAGGATTTCGTCATTTTATCGTAAAAATAATGATGCCATTCGATTCCTCGGCCTCGAATTAGTCTAACTGCATATATAACTCAATTTCGCCCATTTTGTAAATAGTCAGTTTTGCATTATAACCCCACAATTGGGGTATGTTGAGAGGCAGAAGGTAGTAGGGAGGAGAATGAGATGGGGATAAAGAAGGTGGGGAAGTACCTGGCTATTCAGATCTGATTACACACTGATCCCTAGATTACTACCTACCACTCATACTTATTTCCTTCCCAGAACTTCTTCTGTTTCCTTTCCTTAAAAAAGATCCCCCATTCAGCATCCCTAGAGATGACATAGGCCCTGGGGGATATTATTTTCCTTAGGGATCAATGTAAAACAAAAAAGCAATGTTTCATTTCTGAATGTTGGTCTTAAGGCGATGCCATACGTAGTAATGCAAAATCATGTGTTATTGGTTTGAAAATTTGGTCGCCTAGAAATGTTTCAGATTCTTTCATTAAATACTGCGAGTAGAATACATCTTGACCTTCGAAATAATCGAGTATTTTTTATATAAGTCTTTTTATAAGTCCAGAAAAAAATTATGTATAGGCCTATGAAAACTGCTTTAAAGTTAAAAATTTCCTACTTACGAACCCATTTTCGGTTACGATTTTATTGTATAATGTGTGCAAATTAAGTTATTTATAAAATGATCGGAAAAAAAATAATGTTTATGCCTGAACATCGACAAAATAAAATAAAAGTCACTTTTTGGCCATGTTTTTTTCGTGCATAAATCAAAACAGGCGGACGGTGTTAAGCGGGAATTTAAACCTTATCGCCATATGCGTAATGGTTATTATTGATAGGGCTCCATTTAAAATATTACCCGACGTAGTGCATCGCCTTAAACCGGGGCGTAGAGTAGCTTTCACTCTGGAACGTGCCGCGAAAATACTATATATAATTTTAAATGAGTAAATTGTGAAATAACTAAAACAAAACTAAACATTTCATTCGCATTTTCCCATCGTGAATCACGCCTATCCGACATTCTATTGCAATAATCAATAAACAAACCTCTCACATGTTATGCGGTTTCTTCCCGATTATCATTCTTATTAAATTACCACACAGCTGATTGCATCGAGTGTCGTGTGTCAAGCACAAATAATTAATAATAATATCTGCAATAAATTAATACCCAGATTCCCAAACAGTTATAATACCTTATTTTACCCCAACTCCTTCCACTCCCCACTCCCATTCGCCCCACAACATACCACAATCCTCCTAGCAGTTATGATTCTTGTGTAGTAGTCCCACTCAGACGTAGTGAGTTCAGTTATGATTCGTGTGTAGTACATAAAAAATAAAACAATTGTTTCGACCCCAGGAAGACATCAAATCAGCCTGATTTCAGAATCATCTTACTATACCAACAGAGGGATTATATACATAATAATTAGTGATAATAGTAAAGTACGTATAATATGACCGGTAGGTGGCTGAGTTGACATGGCGTTTGGGTCCCAACCAGACGTAGTGAGTTCAATTCCTCGGCTGGCTAAGTTTTCTATCACAACGCGAGCAACATTTTCCGCTTACTGTTTTGGTAGTAGATTTTCAAATATTAACAGGTTCCGTACAATGTTTGACTTTCTTAAAAAAATATATATATACTATAATAGAAAATCATATTAATTTCATTTGCGGGTCTTTCTGAGAATGAGTGAATTCTGGTTCAATGAACTAAGGATTTATTTTGAATTTATTTTCCACATTTGAACTGATTGTGACAAGAATTCAGACAAACGATAAAGTAGGTACCTAACGTACCTACCCATAATATTTATTTTATAGAAAATTATTTGAATTTGTTTTTTTTTATTAAAAATTTAACTGATTTATCAAGAATTTATTTATTTATTTATTAATCTTAAGTTAGCTCACATCTTCGTGTGTGCTAATAGTTTTATAAACATATAAACATGTACATTGTTTGGCAAGCATAATCTTTCTTTAAATATTTCAATAAAGTCACAAAAAAAGAAACATTAATAATTGAGATAGACATATTTTCTTAATTCATTTTTGAACTTATTAATATTTTCTATCACAGCAATTTCCTTCGGGATTTTGTTATAGAGTTGAACGGCCTGGTACATCAGAGATTTTTGGGTACTTGTTTTTTTTCTTGTTGGCAATCTAATTTGCTTAGAATTTCTCGTCCCGTGTCCGTGTATCTCGTTATTGTAATTTATTTTTCTTTTCAGTTCCTTAGACATCATCCCTAAGTTAATTTTATGTATAAAAATAAGTACATTCAAATACACAGTTTGCTTCACCGTCAAAATATTCAGCTCCTTTAACATGTCTCTTATCCGTGTGTATATGTTGCGCTTAAGTATTATTCGCATTGCTTCAGACAAGTACCTACCCATAATATGATATTTTTATAACAATAGCGCGTGTTGCTTTTACGTCCAGCAGATGGCGAAGTTTTTCATAAAAAGCATGTTTTTACCTATCGCATCCATATAATATTGGTATATAAAAACACACGCGTATTCGAATGCAACGTTGTGTCAAAATTTCAAAGCAATCGGTGAAGAACTTTCGGAGATTTTGAAAAAACATTTAAATTTTTATTTATATAGATAGCAATTTTCCTGATGAAGGTTCAGGGTGAACCGAAATTTATATATATTCTTTATATATATTCAAAATATATACAATAAAGTTGTATTAAAAACAAATATATTTTATTATAATTTATATATGTATTCATTGGAAACGAAAAGTGTGGACTCAGTCTTTTTCAGCCTCAGTCAGCCTTTTTTAAAGAATACATGAGTTCCTAACTTCTAAACCATTATAATAAAATTAACCATGTATCTGTATATGTATGTATATATGTGAATACACATTACGTTTGTGTGTGTTCATATATAGATGTATATGAATGTATTTATATATGCATTTATGTATGTCTGTGTATGTATATATATGTATGTGCATATTTGAGTAGGTACATATCCTTAGCCGTAGCTCAAACGTGGATTTACACAAAAATTGCCGATATATATCTATACACCTATGTTACCATAACACGCACATGCAAATCGCTCATCAAGATATAACTTATCCCTACTTTCTTACCAAATAGTACTTTCTTTGATTTTATATTGTATTTGTATTCTTTTTTTAGTAATACACTTGTACTTAATGTACTTGTATTTTTACTACATTTTTAATTCTATTTTAATTACACAAATGCACTTGTATTTTTTCTTTATTTTTTTTTTTTGATACATGCTCCTTGTATTATTTTTAATTCAATAATATGTATTCTCTTTGATATACTTTTTATATTATTTTAAATTTTTCTGTTTTCCACACCTATTTTTTATATTCATATATCTTAAACTTATGTAGATATTTTGCATTATTTTTAATTCCTTTATACTTCATACTTGTTTTAGATGTATAAATTATTTTATTTTATTTTTATATTATTCTGTTTTCATTCAACTTATTTTTAATTTGTATTATTATACTTAACATAAAATTGACCACTACAACACGGGCATGTGCCTAGTGTGGTGGCCAAAAATTTACCCGTTTACTGTAATGTATAAACTTTACTGAATAAAGAACATTAAAAAAAAAAAAAAGTGGTTAATGATAATGATACCTGAGTAAGAAGTCATCAACACGCTTCTCCACAACATGATAAGCATAAGTATTGATAAGCAACTGCACATTTGTTTTGAATCATATCATTTCTCCCTTTGTTCCACAAGGCTTGATGATAAAAATGGACCATACATAAGTTTATAAATATACATAATGCACATAAACGCCTCCGAACAAAGACGGTGAAACATCGATGGACGTGCCATATCTGATACTTTACTTTTCTCTGATACAAAACATGAATCAATGTGTGCTCATTTATTTGCTAGGTACCAATATGTGAACTAATAACAACGAATGCAATTAATTTGTCGACAGTTGAACAAACATAAACTTCAAATGTGGAGAACCGCATAGAACGCAAGGCTGCTACAAGCCAAAATGTGTATATTCTTGATATACCTTATACCGTAGGTAATAGACATTAAAATCGCTCGAAAAAAGGAGTCTAGAAACGTTCGATTTCAAGCAAAAAACTGGTTTTTATTTATTTTGTAAATAATTTTATAAGAAAGCAAAAAAGTTAATCAAGTGAAACTGTCACAGATAATCTTGGCTATAATACTGTATTTTTTAAATGTTGTTTCATTTACGCGTTCATACATTTCTATTGAAACAATATATTTTTTAGTAGTTTGCATTTATATTTTTTATTGAGTAATTTTATTTTATTTTATTTATATTCTACTCAAGCGAAGCGATAGGAAAACCTTCAATTTATCTAAAGCATATTTTTGGTATTCATAATGTACACCGATTCGTTATAAAGATTAATCAAAATAGTGATTTGGCATTGAGCTTCGCCTTAAGCTTAATGGTAACAATAAAAAAGGGACGCTTAGATGGTTTGGACATGTAGAGTGAATGATCGAAGAAAGGAGTGTTAGGAGAATATATAACGCAAATGTGAATAGTAGAAGAAGTTGGGGACGCCTGAGGACGGCATTTCACGATCAAGTGAATCAGATACTTGAGTCGGGCCATGTCAAGAGTCAGAATAATAGAAGCAAGAAGTGTGTGTCCAGACCGAGTTTGGTCCGTCCTCTCTGCCTACCCCTGAACGGATGTGATGGTTAGTTAGTTATAAGCGTCAATTTTCTTCTTCTTCGAATGGTGGAGGAGAATTAGTCTAGTCTAGTAAGTATAATGCTGAGTTGATTCAGCGAGTCAATTGCGAGTTACTTGATTCGAATTCAAATTATTGAGTTCTTTTGGCCCCATTTGTGTATTATAATGATGCCGACACATTACGTACGCATCGAAGTGTTCTTTGTAACACCATTTCGCTCGCTTTACAATCCCATGCGGACATGTCACATCTGACAGAGATCGTGTTATAAGTGTAGGTGTAGCGACGATGATATGTCGTGATCTGCTAGCCAGGCGATATTTGAAAATGATACGACCCCACGGCAGGCGAGATCAATTTAGGGAGCGCCGTAATCACGTGTCTGTCAACTGTCAAGGTAACAGATCCCGTACAAAGAAATGATATTCCGCGGCAGCTCCCTAATTGATAGGGAGAGGAAGATTACAGCGTAGTGTGAAATCTGAACATATAATCTGTACAGGCCATGCCCAAATAAGCGTTGATGCGTATAGCTTAATGTGTCTTAGGCTTAGCTAGCTAGAGCCGTTTAGTGAGGCCCACGTCTTCCAGAAGCCGGAAGCTTTTTGACTTAAATAGCTATTTAATTTTAATATGAACGAATAGTATTTTGGTGCAATAATATATCGGTACTGCTATAAATTCTTCATATCATAGTCAAGCAATAATATACCGGTACTGCTATAAATTCTTCATATCATAGTCAAGCAATAATATACCGGTACTGCTATAAATTCTTCATATCATAGTCAAGCAATAATATACCGGTACTGCTATAAATTCTTCATATCATAGTCAAGCAATAATATACCGGTACTGCTATAAATTCTTCATATCATAGTCAAGCAATAATATACCGGTACTGCTATAAATTCTTCATATCATAGTCAAGCAATAATATACCGGTACTGCTATAAATTCTTCATATCATAGTCAAGCAATAATATACCGGTACTGCTATAAATTCTTCATATCATAGTCAAGCAATAATATACCGGTACTGCTATAAATTCTTCATATCATAGTCAAGCAATAATATACCGGTACTGCTATAAATTCTTCATATCATAGTCAAGCAATAATATACCGGTACTGCTATAAATTCTTCATATCATAGTCAAGCAATAATATACCGGTACTGCTATAAATTCTTCATATCATAGTCAAGCAATAATATACCGGTACTGCTATAAATTCTTCATATCATAGTCATGCAATAATATATCGGTTCTGCTATAAATTTTTCATATCATAGTTAAGCAATTCCTACAAATATACATAAATTCTTCATATCATAGTCACGCAATTCCTACGGGACCATCAGTTATATAACCCTAACATATGATTATAACATCAGATTTCTTTGTAAATTGTGAGAACGCATGAGGTTTTGTGGCATGAATCACGAATTCTTACCAACCAGAAGAAAAAAAATAACAATTCAAACATCACGGAACGAAATAAATTCCTGAATAAGAACTTTGAAAAAGGGTCCACATCGAATCATTTAATTTCGGTTGACTGGAAGGGTAAAGGGGTAGGTACTAGGTACCTCAATTATTTTGTATGTATAAATTAAAATGCTGTTGAATTTCTCTCTTCACGTAAAAACAATCATTCGAAACATAACGGACTTCGGATTATATTAAAAATATTATTAGATTATTTGTGTGTCGAGAATGCCCATCACTACGGCATACACAAAGACAATGTATGTACGAAAAGATGTCAGTGTAATTTCGTTTTTCATTATGAGAAATTGAGCATATCAGCAATCTTTCAGTGTAAAATACGTTATAGTTTTGGATTTGCATTAGACAGCAGATTGTACAGAACAAATGTAATAAACAATGAACTCGATACTGCAATGTGAGCATGAAATAATCATCGTAAGGTTTTGTAGGTTCCAAAGTCTGATGACATTACACGGATAATGATGACCAAATAGGTGCCCCAAGGGAAGGGCCCCAGAGTCCCAGATGTACACCGAGGAAGAGGTGGACGCATGGAGGAAGATTGGAACATGATGGAAGGTCTTAGGAATCTGAAGACTGGGTACTATAAGATTATACCACCCCAGCCAGGAGCACTCCTATTCCGGTACGCCAGAAGGCACTGATTTGTTAGGACTTGGAACACATGCTCTGAGGATGGGAAGGAGGTTGGAGTTTGATTGACCGGTACACATAACGACCTAATAAGCCCATATTGTAATTTAAGATGGGCAGGTGGGACAAAGAAATTGATTGAGCGATTTTTTTTCTTTATATTTATTCTTCTTGACTCTTTTTGGCTCTTCTTGTCTCTCCTCGCATCTCTCTGGTTCTTCTTACCTCTTCATGTCTCTCCTCGCATCTCTCTGGTTCTTCTTACCTCTTCATGTCTCTCCTCGCATCTCTCTGGTTCTTCTTACCTCTTCATGTCTCTTCCCGGTTCTTCTTGTCTCTCTTCGCTCTACTTTGGCTTTTTAGCTATTACTGGTTCTACCTGGTTTTCTTAGCTCTTTTTGACACTCTTTATGGCTCTTTTTAACTATTCATGCCTCTTCCTGGTTTTCTTAGCTCTTTTTGACACTCTTTATGGCTCTTTTTAACTATTCATGCCTCTTCCTGGTTATTCCAGGTTCTTGAGATTTTTTCTTAGGTCGTCTTGGCTCTTTTTGCCTCTTTGTCTCTTCCAGATTGAGGGAGGCGAATGAATACATACTCGGTCAGATGAACAAATTTGTTGAGGAGGCCAAATATAGTATGACGTAATGATTATCAAGATAATAAAATAACATTTCTTGAGATTTCCATGGCATTGGTATTAAACATGCCTTTTCAGGTGATCAGGACAAAGATCTAACAAAAAATCTGTGTTTTTTTAGATAGGAATTACACAAGCTTCATTGTTATTTATAAAAAGTCACTATTAAGTTTAAAATATTTAATGACTTGGTTGACGGTGTGCGACCAAATGTCGTGGTGATTCATTCGATTAGCAAATTGTACACAAAAAAACTAAACGTAAAATACGATATAAAAAACGGGTGATAAGAATTCTCAAAGTATGATAAAAGTGGGTAAAAAGATAAAACAGTGAGTTGAATAAGTTTGTGAAAATGGATTAATTTAAGTCCGACGCCAAATTCCGGTGCAAATATAATGGCACGGAGGAAAAGTATAAGTGCTTGTTTTATAAGGGCCCAGTAGTTTTGCAGAAATTAAAATGACGCAAATATATGCATCTCCATTTCTGTCCAGTCTGTTAAGAAAACCGGGTGCAGTGAACATGTTCCTTCAATGCTTTTACTTCGAATCTATTACGGAAGCTTGTTCCTCAAGGCCAGAATATCGATCAAAAAGACAAAGGGTAGATCAGAATCCCTTTCTAATTCTAACTGTTAACCATAACTACCTAAACAGTAGTTTCAAATATTGATTACAGTCCACAATAAAATCACAAACTGATTAGCATACGATAAATGCGACTCAAGTAACATACACATCAAATGGTAATTCAGCGCCTTTTTTACATCTGAAAGGTCTGATTAGCTTAACAACATGATAGTAGTCCTCTTTTGCTGATTAATTTGTTGATTAATTTTTGATTTGTTTGAAAGTTGAAACGGACTTAGAATCTGCATTTAACGGAACATTCAAAAGTCAAGACACGAAATGGCGCTAAGTGGCCAATTGGTCAAAAGGCCTCCCTCAATCAGTGGGTTGGCAAACGCATCCGCCGCCAAGACGTAGACAACCTCACCCGACGAACCCGGAAACCCCTGCTAAGTCACCAAACGTAGCAAACCATTTGGGGTGACCTATGGCAGGGGCGTTGGTTATCCAATAAATGGTTCCCGGGGCGGCGGAATGCATACCCGCCTCCCAAATTGATATTGGGACTGTTGTGTTGCATTATAACTTATATTTAGGTATTTCAATTTATACATTGTATGTTAAAGCAGTCATTTTAATTGTAGCCTCAAAAACGACGTGTGAACTGTAAAAAGTACACAGTATAATACATTATTGTGAACTGACAGATGTCACATTTGACAGCTGTCAGTCGTGTCGGGGTTGGGGATATAATTAGGTCTACTAAAAGGCAATTTTGAAGATTGGCAACCCTGACGTATGATTTGTGAATGCCAACATTGCGCCAATCATTTTACTTAAGGAGAAGCTTAATGATAAATCACTATTTTGATTAATCTTTATAACGAATTGGTGTACATTATGAATACCAAAAAATATGCTTTAGATAAATCGAAGGTTTTCCTATCGTTTCGCTTGAGTAGAATACAAAAAAAATACTCAATAAAAATATTTTTTTTTTTTTTTTTTTTATTAAATATCAAAATAATATACAAAAATCAAAAAGTCCCAATAAACTACTTTAAAGTAGTTTGTCATTGGGTGCTTTTAACTTAAACAGATTATATCAAATGTATACATTCATATCATGAGAGGTGTAATACAATAAAAATAAAAACAAAAAACAATTAAAGCGTATGCAGTTAGAAATAGTTTGTATTAGAGTCTAGTACAAACTATTTCTTTCAGCTAGCCAATTTTTCAACAAAAATTTTCTTTTTATATTTGTACATTTTTTGATTTCTGCAGGTAACATATTTAAACAATTTGGTATCATGTAGTCTAGCGTTCTTTGTCCATATTTGTTTACATGCTTTGGTACGATTAGTCCTTCATTTAATGTAAAACGAGTATTGTAAGTGTGTTCCAGTCTATTTATGTACATAGGGCTATTTATGTGCTGAAAAATTATTTTATACCACATAATTGCTCTTACGGAGAGGATTTTCAGATTTTGATAAAGGTATGGAACATTATGCCTTTGTTCATATAAACTTTTATGAGCTAATAATTTAACAAGAGAATTTTGAACTGATTGAACATGATTTATATTTGTTTTAGAGGAAAATCCCCAAGCTGTAATTCCATACCTTATGATAGATTCAGCTAGTGATAAATAAATTATTCGAAGTGTGCATATTGGAACATAAAATTTTAATTTATATAATCTACTAATAATAGATCTCAGTCGTTCACAGACTTTATTTATCTGTAAATCCCATTTGAAAAAACAATCAATAATAACACCTAAATAAACATATTTTTTAACCAGTTCAATATTTTCACATGTACACAACGCAGGGATACCAACATGTAGGCAATCTGAATTGTGTGTTTTAATTTCGGGTATAATAGTATTTACCTTGGCATTTGGTGATCTAATGTGTATCAATTTAGTTTTTTTTGCATTTATGATTAGGCCAGAGTCGTGAGACCATTTTAAAAGTTCAATGTAATCTTTTTGTAAAAGTTCAATACATAATTGCAAATCACTGCAAGAAAACACCAATGCAGTATCATCCGCGTACACAAAGTGTTTTACATGTTTAAAAATAAATTTAATAAAAGATACATAAATTATATATAAAATAGGACCTAATATGGAACCTTGAGGAACACCTGCTAAGATTTTTCTTTTTTTACTTAATGTGTTCAAAAGCTTTATTTGCATGCACCTGTTGTTCAAATAATTTTCAAATAGTTTTAGAAGTTTCCCTCTTATTCCTATGATTTCTAGTATTTTCAACATTTTTTTATGGTTAATAGTGTCAAATGCCTTGGAATAATCTATAAATAAGACTAATACATGATGCTTATTATTTAAATTATTATTTATCAAGCTGGCAAACTTTTGAAGTAGCACTTCAGTGCCCTTTTTTTTTGGAATCCATATTGGTTAGTATCAATAATAGAAAAATCTTCCAAATATTTTATTAATTTAATTTGAATGTATTTTTCAAGAATTTTTTCGAGTGATGGCAAAATACTGATTGGTCTATAATTACCCAAAATGGTGTGATCACCTCCTTTATAAATGGGTCTGATAATACTACATTTTAAATCATCTGGAATTTTAGCTTCAAATAAGATTCTGTTTACAAAATGGGTTATAATTGGACCTAATGTTAATATATGTTTTTTAATATCGCTCATTCTGATATTATCGATTCCAGGAGAAGAGCTTTTAAGTTGTTTCACAATGTTTTCTATATCAGCAATTTTAGCCCTAGGTAGGTACATGCTTTGAGGCATCTCCTCTGGTTCAAACCCAGTTGTCCTGTGATTACATTTATGTAACATATTGCAAACATTGTCAGAGAAATAATCAACAAAGTCATTTGTTACGCTTTCTTCGGTCCGATCTTTCATCAAATATTTGGATGCAACTTGGTCACAATCATTTTTACATTTCTTTCCTAAAATTTGATTACATTCGTCCCATGTTTTTTTTGAGTCTTGAAATATATTTTTGAATTTATCATTATAGTATGAGGTTTTTAATTTTATTAACAATTTATTTAAAATATTTCGAAAACACTTATATTCTTTTTCATAGTATTTGTTCGTTGGAGCATTTCTCCAACGTTTGTATAAAAAATCTCTTTTTTTAATTTTATAAAGTGCATCAGTAGATATCCATTCATTTATGGCATGCGGTCGGTTTTTTGATTTTTTGCTTATTTCAATTGTGCTTTTTTTATACAAGTCATCAAAATAATTTTTAATTTTCAAATAAATAACAGAACATTCGGTTTCCTTTAGAAGCGATTTCCAATCATAATTACAAATATGTTTATCAACCAGTTTTTGCGAAAGAATTTTAACTTTATTATAATCATTTGAGTTTAAATTATCTACCGAGTTATAGCGTATACTTATAGCTGTTGTGTTGTGATCGGCAATGTTATAGTCACATACACATGCGAAGATTGTACTGGTTAATCCAGCGGGCAGTTTACCGCTTATTCGCACGTAGAAATGATCGATACATGAACTATTTATTTTCTGTTTAACAATTACTTCCCTAGTGACGCCATCTATACATTTTTTCAAATAGTTATTTGTAAGAATATTTTCATAATTTATTATGATAGGATCATTTTTGTTTAATAAATTTAAATTTATGTCGCCGAAAAATATTACACTTTCATTTGATTTAATATTGTTTTCAAACACAGAGGATATTTCTGACAAAAATGATAGCTTATTTAGATTCGGAGGTCGGTATATTGCTAAGACATTTAAAGTGCTCTTATTTGGAAGTGTCAATATTCCAAAAACGTTCTCAAAAAATTTGGTGTCCAGAAATATTTGCGAAAAGGAAAGGTTATTCTTTATATATAACAAGATGCCTCCACCGGATTTTTGTTTTCTACAATAGTGATACGAATTGTATCCGGGAATATCATAAAGATTAACAAGTTCCGAACGAATTGCCGTTTCGCAAAGCATGAGTACGTCAACGTGATTTAAACAGTCTTTAAAATAAACATGAAATAGGTCGAAATATTTACATATTGACCTAATGTTTAGTTGAACAAAATTAAGTTTACTTGTATCACATTTCCTTGAATCTTGCTTTTGAAACCATTCACGCAGGTTATTTACTTTACAAAAATTAATATCATTGTCATCATCTATGAAACTAAAAGACATAATGATTTAAATAAAATATTTCCAAAACATTCATGGTTAGATTATAGTATTGTTCAGTATAAGGTAGGTTTAATAATTTGCACCAGTAAATACATACTGTACATTTTCTACATGAAATATATTTGTTTCGTTCATTGAATTTTAATTGATAACTAATTGATAATTGATAATTAATTGATAACATGATAATTAATGGATAACAATAATTTATTTGTTTCATTCTCCATTTGGTAACGATTTGTAAGTAAGATAGTGTGCGTGAGTTTACGCCGCTAAAACAAGTATTGAAACAGTAGTGCAGATTTAAATGGGAATATTGGTATTGCGGTGTATATAAACTATTATACTCTTTATATAAAATATAATAAAATATTACACTTATAACATTCCGTATAAAAGTAAAAAGTTGAAATACAGTATTTATTAATAGATAATTTAGATGCAAGGCAATGGACATAATAGTATATGTAGAGTAGGTGTATAGAACGTATTTAAATAGTGTAGGCCTATAAACAATGATTATAAAATGTATTTTAATATTCTGGATCTGGTAAAGAAAAGTGTGTAACTTTTGATGTGTTAATTTAATATTAACAATCATCTTAAAAAAAGAAAACTTACATATCACATACGCATGTAAATAAAATTGATTATCTTCATTAATTTTCAAAATACTACAATATAACAAAAGATTCTTATTTAAAATATATTGTTGCATTTTTTTTGATAAGTAAAAATTAATATTCAATATTTTGTTCAGCAATTGCGAGCATTTTTTTATATACCTTACAGTTGTTTTTGTCATTTGCCCTATGATTAACTGGAAATGTCATTTTATATTTTTCATTTTGAGTGCAACAGTTTCTGCAGTTTGGTTGTTTGTCCTTGTTCCCGCATTCGCTGTATGTGTGATCGAGACCGCAGTAACTGCAAACAGGCTTTTCGTCCTTCTCTCTCTGCAGACATCTTGCAGCACCGTGTCCGAAGCGTAAACAGTGGTAACATTGCATAACTGGATTTGCGTCTTCAACAAAGATTCTTTGGTATCCGATTTTAATTTTATCTTTGTTTAAGAGTATTTTCCGGGTTTCACTCTCTACTTCAACCACATAGTTAGATGTATCATTAAATTTATTTTTAATTATTTTCTTGACGTTGAACACAGGTTTATGTTCCTTATTTTCCGACATAATTTTAATTTCTTCATTTTGTTCGATGATGTCACAAGTGAAATCTTCTTTATCATAATCATTAAATATTCCCTTGAAAATTAAAGTAGGTTTTTTTTTGTTAATTCCTTAGTATCGACATCATTTATTACTTTTGAGATCTCCATTTGTAATTTCTTCGCATCTTCTTTTTTTAAACACTCGATGATGATTCTGTTTCGGGATATTTTCTTGATGCCTTCAATACATATTCCCAGTTTACTAGTTTTAATATGTTTTTGTATTTTTTTTAGAATCGAGTCAGAAGAGTCACTGTTTGTTTTAGGACTAATCATTAGACAATATTTATTTTTTGTATTTTTTTGTTTATTTTGAGGGTAATCATATGTTTTTTCTCTGTTCGCGATTTCTGTTTTATTTTTATCTTCCGACATTTCAATTGCCAGGTGC
The DNA here is from genome assembly GCF_061612785.1 of Hesperophylax consimilis. Lineage (NCBI taxonomy): Eukaryota > Metazoa > Arthropoda > Insecta > Trichoptera > Limnephilidae > Hesperophylax > Hesperophylax consimilis. The sequence goes on along the minus strand of NC_142856.1, from coordinate 7,991,844 downwards.
CCTAATAATGATAAAATGTTTGTGGCTTTATTTGTCACAATAATTTGTTGGTCTTTACTGAACTTTTTACTGGAATCTTGCACTGCGAGAAGTAGTTCACTAACTACCTCCTTTGCTTCTTCCATGAATTTGTGTAGATTGGCCATATTTATTTTTTCACAAACTTACTCCACTTTACACTTTTACAATCAGTAGCACTGCACAAATATTGTTGTTACCAGTTTGACAGTTTCAGAATGTTTAAAATATTTATTTATTTTCAAATGTGGTTTGTAGAAGATATGTTACTAATTGATTATTATTTTTTATTCCAATCGATAGTGCGCACTTTGTTTAATTTAATCATCAGCTTCACTGTTTGTTTTTGCCAAAAATAAACACTTTGCGGAGCACTTAAATTGGGAGCAGAAAAATATGCAGCCTGTCACTAAATGAATGTATGAATATTGTTAGACTAAGAATTGTTAAATAACGATAAGGGGGAGTTCCTATCTATTCAAAACGATATTTGAATGCACCGTGTAATGTAATTAATTTATACTCGTTACGTAAAAGCCCGACGGGCGTAAATGAATAAATATTTTATTTAGTAAAAAAAATGTAAATATTAATCCAGATTTTTTTTTTTTTTTTTTTTTTTTTTTATGTGACACCTCACAAGAGTGTTCCTGCCTGTGCAGTGCACAGACAGGGGAACTATGTCACCACCCGGTTGGGCGGCGTTGTGAGGCGGAGTAAGGTAGGGGCTGTAGGAAGGGATTTGTTAATGCGGGCCTTGAAGAGGCTCGGATTATAGGAGGGAGGAAAAACAGATGCCGGTAGCTCGTTCCACATACGAGCCGACTTACATAAAAACGAGTCGTAAAAACGGCCCGTTCTCATGAAGCCAACGTCAACCGTGAACAGGTGTTCAGTTCGTGTCCGTCGAGTTTCGCGCACGTGCACCGGTGCATCAGGAATCAATGCTGCTAGCTCCTTGGAGCAGGCTCCATTGAAATACCTGTAGAACAGACACAGCATGCCTACATTGCGTCTATGCATTAGAGAAGGCAATCGGTCTGTTAACAACGGATTGTCAATCAGACGGATCGCTCTCTTTTGCACAGACTCAAGCAGGTTTATCAAGTATTTTGGGGCACCAGCCCAAAGGTGGCTCCCAAATTCAATAGTTGGGCGGACTTGAGACTTGTACAGGGTCAGCAGCTGGTCACTGTTGAAGAATCTCCTAGCCCTGTACAAGACGCCCAACTTTTTGGAGGCCTGATTTACTCGGGCTTCTATGGATCCCCGATACTTGAGCTGGTCTGATATAGTAACTCCAAGCATTTCAATGGAGTCTTTATTGGGGAGAGTGCTCCCATCAAATTGCACCAGACAGTCATTGATCTCCCTCTTTGCCGAAATCAGACACGCTTGGGTTTTTGAGACGTTGAAACTGACCAAGTTGGCCTTACCCCAGGCACGAACCATCTCTAGGTGGTGGTCAATTTTTCGCTTCAAAACTTCCCGAGCTGTTCGGACATCATAGGTGGAAGGGGGCCTGTCAAAAAGATAACCCTCGTGAACGGTGCTGTCATCAGCGTAGCAGTGAATTGGTGCACATTCAACGAGATCGTTGATGTGCAATAAAAACAGCGTCGGAGACAGCACAGATCCTTGTGGCACCCCCGCATTGATTTGGTGCGGTGAGGAAGAAGAGCCGTCAACCACGGTTTGAATTGTTCTTCCCCTCAGAAAGTCCGCAATCCAACTATGCAGGGTTGGGTGGATCCCATACGATGGTAACTTCCCGACAAGCGCCCGGTGCCAGACTCTGTCAAAGGCTTTGGAGATATCCAACCCAACGGTTTGGGTTTCACCAAAACGTTCCATGTACCGCCCCCAAATATGCGTTACATATCCGAGTAGATCGCCACACGATCGGTTTCGACGAAATCCATATTGCCGATCGCTTAGGATATTGTTATTCTCGAGATATGTGAGCAATTTGTTGTTAACCACCCTTTCTAATACCTTCGAGAGTATGGAAGTGATGGCTATGGGGCGGTAGTTAGAAGGGTTGGAACGGTCCCCCTTTTTTGGGATTGGGTGGACGATTGCCTTTTTCCAAAGATCTGGCACCTTTCCACCTTTGAGAGAGAGCCTAAATAGTTTCGCGAGCACTGGAGTCATTTCTGCAGAGCACCTCTTGAGGACCAAGGCAGGTATTCCGTCCGGCCCACTGGCTTTGTCGACTTTCAGCTCGTTCAAGACTCGGAGAACCTCTCTGTTCCGGATCTTCGGTTCCTCCATTTGAAAACCGCAGTGCGGAATGGAAGGGGGAGTCTCTCCGTTATCTTGAAGAGTTGAGTTTTCCGCGAAAATTTTGCCTAATAATTCAGCCTTCTCGCGGGCCGAGTTAGCCAGCCGACCATCAGGCTTGGTCAGAGGTGGGAAAGTGGTTCTGCAGAAATTTCTTCCGATCGAGCTAGCGAGTGACCAGAAAGCACGGCTACCAGTGGGGCAGTCAGCCAGCTTTTTCGCAATTCTCTGGTCGTGATCGCTCTTAGCTCTATTTAGAACTCTCTTACAATCCCTTGCCCGTTTTCGGTAGTCCGAAAGGTTATTCATGGAGCTAATCTTCCGGAGTGCATTAAAAGCCGTATTTTTGAGTCTGACAGCTTCAGCACAGCGATGGTCAAACCACGGTTTTGTGCCCGCTCCAGAGGATTTGACGGAGAAGGGAATGTAGCAATCCATTGCTGATGTGATTACTTCTCCTACCTCGCGTGCACAAATTGATGGGTCCTCGGAGCTAAAGCATACAGTACTCCAAGGAAAGGCGCCGAAGAAAGACCGCATGCCATCCCATTTTGCTGCCCTGTAGTGCCATACCTTCCTCTTTACATGTTTGTCGGGTTGACGGTTCATGGAGGATGGGACAGAGGTGGTAATCAGGCAGTGGTCAGAGGATCCTAAGGGCGCTGTCACCTCCACTCTGTACCCGAGTGGCTCACTAGTGAGAAACAAATCGAGTAGGTTGGCTCGATGTGATGGGATGTCTGGTATTCTGGTCGGAGATTCTACGAGTTGGCTTAGTCCATGGATAAGAGCAAAGGATTCCGCTGATCTACCGGCAGAGTTTGTTGGGCCCGAGAACTTCAGCCATTGTTCATTATGAACATTGAAGTCCCCCAGGATTACAAACTCGGCCGATGGGTAACGGGGCAAGAGAATATCTACAGTGTCACTCAAGTATTTAAACAACTCAACAGTGTCTGATTCGGCAAGGTTTGGTGAGCGATATAGGCACGCATAAATTCTCATCATACCGGTGAGATCCACACGTACCCATAACACTTCGTGTTTTGCGCTCTCGATATTTGCGAGACGAGCGCAGCTGATGTCAGCACGGCTGTAAAGGCAGACACCTCCTTTTGGCCTGAAAAGACTTTCCAGATGATATCCTGGGCAGTTCAGATAGGAGGTATCTGGGGGCTCGGCAATCTGTGTTTCCGTAAGGAAGAGGAGATGGGGATTTTGTGAGAGAAGGTGGTGGTGGATGGGAGTTAGGTTGGTGTGCAGACCGCGAATGTTAGCGAAATTCACCTTCATCCTCGGTCCACACTGAGGACTCCTACTGTTCGCTGTCGCTGAGTTTATATTAATTTGTTGTTTTTTATAAGAAACGGCAAAGGGGCTATTTCGAACATTCGTTATTTATCATTAAGGCGATGCACTACGTAGTAATGCAAAATCATGTGTTTTTGGTTTAAAAATTTTGTCGCCTAGAAATGTTTCAGATGCTTTAATTAAATACTGCGAGTAGAATACATCCTGGCCTTTGAAATAATAGAGTATTTTTTAGATAAGTCTTTTTATAAGCCCAGAAAAAAAATAATGTTAAGGCCTATGAAAACTGCTTTAAAGTTCAAAATCTCCTATTTATGAACCCATTTTCGGTTATGATTTTATTGTACAATGTGGCAAATTAAGTTATTTATAAAATGATCGGAAAAAAAATTTATGCCTGAACATCCACAAAATAAAATAAAAGGCAATTTTTGGCCATATTTTTTTCTTGCATAAATCAAAACAGGCGGGTGGTGTTAAGCGGGAATTTATTGATAGCGGCTCCATTTAAAATATTACACGACGTAGTGCATCGCCTTAAAGAAGAAGATAAAACTAATAACACTAAATGAAACATGAAATAGAACAAGACACAGAAAAATAAAAAGATAACGGTCACAACTAGGAATCGAACCCAGGATCTCTTGTCTTACCGAGAGAGGCGTCTTAAACCAATGGACCATAGGTACCTAATTATCAAGCGTCATATTTAAAATTCAGAATTAACAATACCTTTTAAGCTTTTTGTAAAAAACTTATTTTCTTTTAACGGAACATAACATGTAACGAAGGAGTGCAAAGAAATGTACAAAACACTGTAAATATTATTGCAACGTTATAAAACACAGATCGAACTCCACGCAAACGTAATAATAATATGTTTGCGGTTCCGGGGCTTACGAGATGTTCAGGAATTCCTAATATTTATGCAGGAATTTACCAAACGAAGCACGTGTTTGAAATGGAGGGGATAGAATTTAGAAAGAGGGTGAACCACAAGGGTATTTAATAATACGTAATCCGACAGGTGAGTATAAACTGACAGGTACTATTTACTTATTTGTTTACAAAATAAATTACAATTGAGTTACATTAACACTATATATATACATACGCTATGGACTGGCTACGAATAATGAATAATATATAAGTTTTATTATATGAATATACGTAGTCCTCATTAAAAAATGAATTGTCTGTTGATTCTAACGTCCGGAGTCACGATTCGTAGGTATTTGATTCTGGTTTTGCGTTTTGAATTTGTGTGTACATATTTAAAAGATTTCATTGTTGTTGTTTCACAGTGTTGACGGAATTGAAATGTCATAATAATTAATATTTTAGAAAATTAATAACATAGGTGTATTACTTTATAAGACAATTTTGAGGTTAGGGTTAAAATTAGTTGAGCGGCAATATAACACAATCAAATTTATATGGTAATCTGCTAATCATTAGATTTTAAAAGAAAATATGCAAGGTGTAATCAAACTTACAAGTACAATATAGGTTAAATTTGTAGCAAACATTTCTTAGATCACTTAAATTAAACAGTTGACCTTGCATCAAAATGATCCCCGCAACAAAACGCAGTGGACCTAAGTGATAAAGGAGTATTCTTTCACAAACAATTTTCTACGTAGTAGTGCAGGTTTTGGAAGACTGACATTGTTTATCAGGAGCGGATGGATTTTTGCACTTTGGCAGAGTACAATAACAATAGTGAAGAAATGTTGACATTTTACTAACAAAAAAACGTCCCTACTTTTGACGCCGGCGCGGCATCCAAATACAGTAACTTTTGAAATAAAACATAGGCTTTTTGTGACTGGTCACACAGACAAATCATAAATTTGGTGCGTTTTCGAGAGACACCGAAAATTAAAACTATGAAAATTATTTTAACTATTAACACTATCTATAACAATAAAAAATAAGGGTATTTAAGTTAGAAGGTCATTCATAAAAAAGTAACAAAAGGGGACTGGAGTTGCTTATTATTATATTATGTCAGTTGGTACCAACCTAGGAATAGCGATTTTTTATTATAATGTCGGTAGGTTGACCTGAGACATTCGATTTTTTGAAAATTGTATTGTCGGTAGGTACCGACCGAAGAACTACGTTGTTTGTATGGTTTTTTGCTGTGTTTTTCAATTAATTGTACATATTATGGAAAACATTTTTTCTATAGAGGGAAAACGTTAACTGTCAAAAGGATTTCATAATTTCACTGATCCATGAACTAAATAACAATTCAATGTTGAAATTAAACATATTTTGACTATTATTTATTGTAGATAAATTAATAGCAAAGTAGGATGGCTCGGGTTTCCAGTGATAAACTATATTATTTACCAACGTGACTCATACATTTTATGACATTAAATACTATCCATGTTTTTGTTTCATGTTATATGGCGCTCCATGTTTTGATTTTACAAAGCAAACATCCGACACGTATTATGACTATTTATATTTTTACAGGTGAATATTATTATTCATGTTCCGCAGAACTTATCTTGGTTCGTGCTTATAATATTATTTCTAAACGAGTGGTGGATTTCTTATCAATTATTTCAATATCAATATGATAAATGACAAAAAATAACATAGTCATGTCTGCCTACGGCGTGATAGTTAGTTAGTTACATATGGTTACATACCTCGTATTTAAAAATGTGGTTCATAATCATAGTAAGTAATACCTGCGTAGATTTCCCGAAAATCGTTTTTTTTAATAATTTCATTTGTGGTGGTTAAAGCGAAGAGGATTATATCATATTAAAACATTCGTTTTAAAAAATATTAACACTGATTAAACACGAGACATTGGCAAATTATAACATTATAAAAAAGTACCTATAAATAGTAAGTAGGTATACGATAATTTACCTATTGTTATAATAAAAAACATGGTCCCACGAACGAACAATAATAAACCGTGAATCAGAGAGACCTACATAACCTGTAATTAGAAGTAGTGATATAAAAATTTGGCCTACTTTTTCATTAATTCATATAATAAAACCCGCCAGTGAGGTAGTCTAAAAGAATTAGACAACGATCAAGAAACTGTCATAGCAGAACCTTGATTCGCCCCGGTGAAAGATTACCATTCAGAATCAAACGTCGCGATGATGAAATTGCTTTAGCCGTGTTTGATGACCAAATCTGAATAATAACGTTCCAACGGTCCTCTTCCCATCTCATTACATTACCGCTCACTTGCTTCATAACATACCTTCATCGGGGATACCATAGTCCCAGTCCGAGTCCCACTGACCTCGGACAGCCGGGAGCAGTTGTGCGATATTCATTATGTATTTTTTAAACTGCCTTTTATTTATAGAAGAACGTTGATTCAGTCATAAATCCATTTCATGCATTGAAATCCTCCATAGCTAATTACTTTTGTTAGTTAAAGTAGTACAGTACCTACGTAACAAAATATTTTTATGTTATATTTTGACAGGTTTTGATAATTAAAATGACGTTTGGTTTGCACGAAATCAAAACGTTTTGACCTAAATTCTTCTGTTGATAATGTTACACTATTTATTTGCACTATTTTTTGTATAACTAAAGGACAGCAGCTAGCAAGCAACAAATGTATTAGCTGAAAAATAAATGAAAACAAATAATGACAACCTAGTCTCACGTGACAACATAGTGTAAATAAGTAGTCACCTATAAACACTACACGACTAAGAAAAGTTTTCAACTGCCATAGTTTTTGTTTGTTTTGCTAGTGTGGAAAGAGAAAAACTAGGGAAAAACTTACGTTTTGCGGCCTGAAGTAAATCTTTAACCTCTTTTATGAGTCGTTTGATCTGTTGGCTGGTTTTGTCCAGCTCCTTCTCGTGTTTGTGCAAGTTTTCCCGGAACCACGGACTGTCAGTCAGACAGTCTGTGAATTCAAGCGGCATCAAACCAACACTCATTTTGAACTGATTGTGTACAATATATCACTATTACACTGCTCTTTGCATCACTGACACTGCACTGTTTTGTTTTACTGCATTAATGTGACGCGAATGTAAAAAACTTTATTTTACCGATCATTTGGAAAAGAACAACGCGATCACCCACCCGTGCTGAACGTCAATTTTCAACTAACAGGTTTTCGAGTTTTGACTGATTACAGTGTTGCCACACGCGAGATCGATTATATGTTTTGGAAAAAAAGTTTTATTGATTCATTTATACATTTATTTAGCTCAGATTAGTTTCTAAATAATGCATCGAGATGGAGTTAAAATTTTATTTTTAAATAATACTGACATATACGGAGTTTGGTGATGGTAAAATCTTTATTTGAATGAGTGCTGAAAAATAACAAACCAAAACCATAAATACGACATTACTTGGTAAAAACACCATTTAGCAGTATTATTTTGACTTTCTAATAAAACTTTTTTGTAATCTTTTCTTTCTCAGTAATGGAGTTCGCTTGCATTTTTAGAAATTTAAGTTTGTCGTATGTTTTAAAGAATCTGCTAAAAACCTTTTTAAATTCACAAGCGGACTCTGCATCTTTGACTTTGGAATAAACTGTTATTATTATTTAACTTTCTGAAATCATATTCCAACATCTAATTCTATGCAAGTCCGTTTATCATCATCATACACGAACTTTCCAATTAATAACTTCTTGATCTCCATCAATTATCTGTTGTGAGAGATTTATTATCGTTTTACTAACTTTCTCTCTTAAATGTTAAACTATATTAAATAAAAACAAATTTGAATATTTTGGTGTTGTGAAAATATTTTCATCAATTATAAATAAATCATAAATACGTATCTCGGTGACATTATTAGCCAGTAACAAACATATTTTTGCACAAAAATTATTCTCCAGTCCTACAAAATCGTTGACACAATTTACTACTGGCATTGAACGGCGACTTTATTGTAGCATGGCAACATTATTGAGCAGTTGCACCAATGTTAATCATTGCCAACACGACAATTCTACTCTACTCTTTTTTCATTGGTGGATGATATTTGCGGGACTTTTAAACAACTTGAATATTATGCATCATTCTCTGAAATAAAATAATCGTTATCTAACAAAAAATAATTGATTTTGTCTCGTTGGCATTTCGTAAGCTAATATTTGTTTTATCTTGATTGAGATAAACACTCTTTATCACTGGAACCTTAAGTAATAAAATGATTCTTTAGTACAGGTATTTTTGTTGTTTATTTTATTTAATACTGTCCGATTTTAGACAGCGTTTATTGAAAATAGATATAGACAGTAATTTTCCTCTTATTTTGAATGTCTACAAGCATCAATATTCTGCTAAACGGTGGGAAAAGGTGATTATTTTTCATGTTGATCTCATGTAAATGGTGACCTTCCACCTTGAAGTTCATGTGGGCAAAATTTCACCAATCGCGGAAAATAACTGTAGATTTATTAAAAACAAAACAAACCCACACTGGGACACTCTTCTTTATATAATATAATATAGATACCTTTAAAATATATCTTGATTTTCAAGGTTTTTTAATTTAATTTATTTATTTAACGCCCAGAGGGATTTTACATGTAGGTGGTACAATTTTGTTGACAGACAATTTTGAAACATGAGAAAGAAATAATAAAAATTAAATTACATTAAAAAAAAACAAAAATAGTTTACAAAAATACAACTTCCATTTAGGAATAGTGTTGAAATAAATCTTTTACGTGATCTAAAAAAATTCGCAAGAAAGAAAAATAAAAGGAACAAGAACATAAATAAAAAATACAGCGATTTGACTGGTTTACAAAAATACAACTTCCATTTAGGAATAGTGTTGAAATAAATCTTTTACGTGATCTAAAAAAATTCGCAAAGTTAATATTAAATACATCGACATGACCTAAGTATTGGTTTCCCATAGTGTGAAACCGTTGTATTGGGGAATTCGTAATGTAATTGCGCTTATGTGTGTTGCAGTGGAATAATGTATTTTTTAGTGTTGTTATTCGTAGGTTTATGAGTTGCAGAAGTTCGCAACAGTCGAATTTAGAGTTTAGAATTTTGAATAAAAAAGTTAAGTCGTTTATTTTACGCCTGTCTTCCAATGTGAGTATTTCATAAGAAATGATATTGTAAATCTAAAAAGATATTTAATTTAAAATTTATAAAACGTAGATTTTTTTTTGTATTCGCTCAATGTTATTTGTGAATTTTGTAAGAGGGAGACCAAACTACTGAGTTGTATTCAATTATGCTTCTAACTAGAGATATCTATAACAGTTTAATGGCTAGTTGTAATGAATATTTGATGATATTCAATTATTATTTCCAATGCTAAATGCAGGCCTGCCTGTGGATATTTCAATTCCCTCTGTATCGCTTCATCTTGGGGTGAAAAACGTATATGTAACAGCATTTCATCAACAGAGACTTTAAAGGAATCCGATTTGTTTTTTGAATCCCTTTAGGACCATTCTTTTTCCATCTTTCATCCAGGTCTTGAAGACCTGACAAAGAATGCTGGCAGCTAATTCTATATACAGTACTCTCAGTAATTCATCGCTCCATTATCCGACAACTACTATAATCCACCGTTATCTTTACTAGTTGAAAGCATAAAATGGGCAACACGGCTTTTTCAGAAAACGGTCGGTCTAGACCAACCTGCTGGAATACACAGATTTTATATTAAATTCTATGGGTGGTAAAAATTGAATAGACTCAATCTACACGGATTTTTGATAAAATTAATATCGATTTGCTAATGATAAGACGGATCAAGTTGTACGTCACAAACAGAAGTCAAGCAGTTAGAGCTAAGGCTTTCTCTTCACGTTTCTATAACATACCATCAGGAGTTCCCCAAGGATCACATCTGGGACCTTTATAGTTTATTTTGTATATCAATGATGTAGAGACATGCTTTAAAATCTCAAAATTCCAAATATTTGTAAATGATACTAAAATTTACAAAAAAGTCACTAATATCAATGACTGCTTGGAATTGCAAGAGGATATTAATAGGCTAGGAATATATTGTGCGAACAACCAACTGTTCCTTAATCTGGAAAAATGTAACACAATATCTTTCACCAAAAGCATTAACCCTCTAATATTCCCGAACAAAATCAATGACGTAGAACTAAAAAGATGTAGTGAAGTAATGGACTTAGGTAAAATAATGGACTCAGGAATGTCTTTCCGATCACATATAAATTTCATCTCTGACAGGGCCTACAAAATTCTAGGATTCATCATCAGAGTGACGAAACCATTCCGATCACGTCATGTAATAAAAATACTATATGTCTCTTTGTTCGCTCAACATTAGAATTTGGTTCAGTAATATGGAACCCCAATATAAAGTTAATATTGAAAGGTTAAAAGGAATTAGTTCCGATACACTTAGACTTTAAATCCTTCCAACCACCCAACATTTAGAAGACTCATTAGCATTCCACAAACTACCAACATTAGCAGACAGAATAGATAAATCCAACCAAAAATTTTTATTCAAAATTATCCACGACGCTGTTGACAAAGATTACCTTCTGCAAAATGTGCATTTCCACTGTCCAGTTCGAAACACACGGTCAAACAAACTATTCCACATCCCACACTCAAAAACTAACTACACACAACATTCATTTTTCAGAAGGACATGTATAAAATACAACAATATATTTTCAGATGCCGATATTTTCCATTTGTCTTGGTTCAGTTTTTTACTAAATGCTTATTGGAAAACATTAAATCAAATTGTTAATTACGTACCCTCTCCCCCTGCTGTGTGTAAGATATCTCAGTTATTTTCACTAAGGTGTTTTCATTGAGGTATGTAAGATATCTCAGTTAAATATATCTCAGTTATTTTCATTGTGTTAATCAAGGTGTTTTTATGTTTTTTTCTGTATGAAACATGAATTTTATGTGGAAACTTCACCGGTTAATGCAACATGTAATTATTTGTATGAAATTGTAAAACTGTTTGTTTCCCCAATACACTGAAATAAAATAAAACTTAAGCTCTGTAATTAACGGTCAGCATTTCAGCAAATACTGACTAGGCCCTCCTCTGCAATCCGTCTTTAGCGGCAGTTCTCCGAAACTTATGCCTGTAATACATCATGTTTGGTGAATAAATCTGATTAGCCAGATTGATTCCACTCTCCAATCCCTTCAGCCTGACAATAGTCCCACTAGCTCCAGGCAGTTTTTTTTTATGTGAAACTGCACAACAGACCCAACTTTCTGGAGCCAGTGAGACTATGGCATCACCATTGGGATATGTTGTGAGGCTGAAGGAAATTATGGGGAAGAGGAAGATGGACAAGTACCTGGCTATTCAGATCTGGTCACCAAACACGGCCAAAGCCATTTTAAGCAACGTTTCAATTCTGAATGGCGGTCTTACACCAGGGTGATACTGAAAGTATCTTAATCTCTGAGTAAATTGTAAAATACTCGCTCACATCGGGATTTGAACCCACGATCTTTGGCTTGCTAGTCGAGAGCCTTACCCTTCGACCACGAAGGCCGTCTGCTCAGAATTTACATTTAAAAAAAATCAGATAAACAACTTATATCTCATTTGAACTTCTCTGGGGACTCATCGCCTCGATGCAGCGCCTCCAGGCTTCCCTGTGCTGCACTGCTTCAGCGGCCTGCATCCATAGCAAGCCCGGCCTCTCCGCACACAACCTATGAAGTTGCTTTTCCCAACTTAACGTACTCACCATTTCCAGTGTAAGTCGGTCCTCTGGCATTCTTTAGAATATTTAGGATATGAAATAAAAAGACAAATAATAAATATGAAATGTTTTAGTTCATAAAATATACATTCGCTATAACAATTCAACTTGATATTTTAAACATGGCAGTATTTGACTTGACATTGGAGAAACATCACAGAATTTTCAAAAAGCACTTAAGTCAATGATAATAATATTATTATTACTTATTTAGAATAATTTCAAAGTCTCAGGTTGACAGAACGTGTGAATTCAAAATGGAAGTTTATTGTTCCTACTTAGATATATGTATGTACCCGCTGGGGTAACATCTGATTATTATGAAATACCATAGATAACAGAAACAAAGGAGATCATTATAAAATAAAACCGCGTGCATAAAAGTATGCCAATATTGTTAATCACATCTACAGCACAGTTTTGTTTCAACACAAACACCTAATGTGATCATTTCAAATGGCTCCACTGCTTTAACCCGGAGGCTGCCGTGCGCATCTATGTTTGATTCAAGATTCCGGGCCCTCGCTGCCGCGCGCAATCATACGTGATTTTAATTTCATCTTGCGATATCTCGGAACTTTCTGTATAGATGGCGCAAAACTCAGGCTTAAAAAATAATTTGAACCTTTATCTAGCGACATCTCTACACAGATGTGACAAATGATTTTGTTTATATTATGAAAGACCTCGTCAAACTGGAGACTACAATATTTCCCCTCTCAGTGTTTGAATTCCCCGCGCGCGCGTAGTTGTGTTAGTGTATCACGTGGTTCCTTCTTATCTCGACGCGACGGTTCGCGAATACTTAGAATCTGCAACGAATCGTGGTTCTAACGTTATTATTTTAACAAATTGTTTTTATTAAGTGGTCATATTTTTAGTGCAAATAAGTTTTGTGGTAATCAACATGTTTTGTTTTTTTACATGAAATAAGTTGTTATATCCGCCTTTCGAGTGAAAAAGTAATAATATACATTTTATTTTAATTATCTGTGTTTAGAAACTAATTATTGTGTTAATTTGTCGTTTTTCCTAATATTTTTTTTTGTGTAACCCTCCATAATGGCTCGACGCGACTTGTCTGATGACAAAATAAGAGAATATTGTCTCGATTTTATATCTGTTAAATTCTTTTACTGTACACAACACCATAAAAAATTCAGGTATGAGCTTCCCCGATTATCAGTTATGTGTGATAAGACAAGTAATCGCAAAACACCACAAAAAACTCAACTCTACTCAACTCCTCATTCGTCTCATCATGACACACCATTACGTCTGCTTTCAAAAGAGGTTGTAAACATCAAAACAATCCAAGCCATACAGAGCCTGCCATGTTTATGCGAATACAAAACTTAAACAAAGCCGCAGAAAAATGGCTCGATATATGTTCCCAGTGTAATGTGGCATTGTGTATTCATTCTTGTTTTAAAGTCTACCATTCGAATAAAAACTATTAACATAAATAATACGATAAGAAACTGTAAATAAAAGTTTAATAAATAATGAAGTTTAAAACAATAATATTATCACAATTGTATCGTGAGAAATTTAATGGTGAGCCGTTGCAGAGGTCCCGCTTTGGAGACGTGAATACTGATATTACTATAGTATGTCTGTATGTGTTGGTGAGATTACTGATTTGATAATGGCGGCGGGTCGAAGTTTGTTGATGTTTCATAGATAGTTTTTATTCGTCAAATAATGCATCAATTCATAAAGATATCTTGCTTAGACTTTTATAGAGTGTAACGTAAACAAGTTTTTTTTGTTTTGGTAATAATTTACAATCTCTAAGTGCTGAGGATAATAAATAATGAGGCGATGTAAAATATTCTAAAAATCCTTGGCGTGGGAGTATCTACCTTGTCTTTACTTTCGGGCAGGAAAAGGGTTAATAGCCTGTGAAGTTTGGTCAAAACTCGGCAACAGTCAGCATGCTTCCATGCCATATCTCCTTTTGTTTCTATTATCTATGAGTAATACAGGTCTTGTAGTAAAATTTAAATACCTTGATTTTATAACAATTTTTTTTTCATATTTCTAAATACAGGTGGGGCAAAAGTAATCACCCTATTGGAAAACGCTATAACTTTTGCAAATGGCGCCAAATGTCAATTCGGTTTTGATATTTGTGAAGTAAACAAAAGCAGAATACAAATCGACAAGACATAAATCGGTTTACTCTGCAAGAACACGGAATAACAAGCGGTACCAAAGTTTATCATAAAAAAAAAAATTACAGCAAAAGAACATCGGGTGATTACTTTTGCCCTGTAGGTTGACATATGAATTTAAAAAATTTCCTAAAAATATAATTTGTGACTGGAAATTACTTAGTAATAAACGCAAAGTTATTTTACATAAAAAATCAATATAAATGTGCTACTCATTGTAAAAGTATTCTAAAGAATGTAAAAAAAATATTGCACAATTTACACAAATTTTGAAACGCTGTGCATTATTTATTTTTAACCCCTTTTCTGCCGGAAGGTATTTGGTGTGGAGGTACCGGCAGGCTGCGAAATCAAATCGTCATATAGAACAGCCTGTTAATACACTAATTTTATGCGATCGGCCTTGTCAGCACTGCTACCTCGAGCGAGTATACGCGCTTAAGGAACACAACCGTTTAAAGAAGACTGCTCACATAACCGGAGCATACCACGACCGTGCTATGACCGAGCCACAAATTACCGGAAAGGAACAAAGCAACCGCAAGCGGCGTTTTGTGCCTTTTCCATAATTCGCGACTCGGTCAGAATATTAGCACTCTAGTACACCGAAAAGTCATGAGCCGCCACTGCTACCACGCAGCACATTTTGATGCAAAACGTGTATTCGTGAAACTTCATGGATCACATATGCGACATTCGCATACGAGGATAGACACTGATGGATCACATATGCAACAGCCACGTTGATAAGGTTAAGAAATAAAAAGAAACATACTGCATTCAATTAAAAACTGAATTGCTAAATGGAAGTTACTTTGACTTTTGACATTGAAATGTGGAATGGATTTTAAATATATACTTATTGTGAAGTCTTATACTAAGATGGCCACATTAAATTTGTAGAAAAGCAACCAATAAAGTAAAGTGAATGGAAGAATGTTTCAGTATCAGTATTCAAAACTGCAACTTTATGGTTTTATCAATTTTTAGCAACTAGATCTAAAAGTTCTGTAAAATTTCCAATCATCCTTTCTCCACCCAATTCTGCCCAGTATTGGATGCCATTGGGCAGTTGTAGAATTCCCTTGGAATATATTTATATATTATGTTTCAGAAACAGCAAAAAAAAAAAAAAACAAAAAGGACATTCTCTAACGCAATAACGCTGCAGCTCATACACTAAAAATAGTGAGACAAACGATGTACATGTTTTCTTCCCACAAAGAAAAAATGCAATCATTATTGTAATATCCTTGATACTGATGTAAGAGCTCACCTATAGATGGCACTCGCAGTAGTCTGTTAGGTTACCCATAGATGGCATTAGCTGTCGAGTATTGTTAAGACCGAGGGATAATAAATAACCTGGAGAACCTCAAGGTCAGGGTCCATATTATTCCAACCGCCTACTAATGAGCCCATTGTAAATCAATTACATTAATGGGGCTGACAGATTACGCAATAATTAATCATGGCTTGACCTATTTCAACATATCGCTCACCATACAATCCTAATGGGAATGTATGGCGAGCGATATGCTGGAATCTGCCAAGCCACGAGAATGTAGTACGCTTATAGCGTGATCTGTCACAGGCTTAAAAGTCCAACAGCCGTTGTTCCCAACTTTTCAAAAGATCAATCTCAGGCTCCGATCAGCCAAGTGATTTGTATAGTAATGTTCAATTCGCCTGTTTCCAAACATCTTTACGGTTGATTATCTTAAGTGGCCCTGCCCACTTTCGTAGAAAATAAAAGTGTTTTATTTTATTAGTAAGGCTGTTTATTGTGTATGGTAAAAAGTTGGGTATTCAAGCGATAGATGGCACTAGTCAGAAAGCTTACTCCAGAGTCCGACAGATGTCGCTAGAGTGTAGCAATTGCCTGTGGGGTATCCTTGTCAGACTTCAAGCTTCTAGAAAGAGAGAATTACCAACCCTCGGGTAATGAACAGTGTAGCTAAATTCAGACTAATTTATTGTAAAGTAAATACACGAAATTATTGTAAAGAACCTATTACTTCATCAAGAGTTCCCAACACACTAAATCTGCAAGTAAAGGCAGAGATATAACAATTGGCGCAGCCGGTAGGATTCCTCTTCTTTATATTCATAATAAGCTGCTCTCAAAGATACACCTTCTGTACAGATATCAATTAAAATAATTATAATAAAATTACTCTATTGTAAAGTTGGTAATTTGTTGCTCACATGCTTTTTTTTTGTAGGTAGAGATATAGAAAAAATAAAGTCTTAATTCAACGTAAGGGTAAACAGGAAATTTGCATATGAAGAAAGATTAGATTGAAATCCGTAGCATATGCCGCTAGGTCCTTTATACAGTTTTCTGATCATAGCAAGTCAAAAGATGTGGTAAAATAATAATATAGATGACAAGTCAAGATGGCGTGATTAATTAATTAAATAGTGTTAATTAACAGGTTCACTGCCAGCCTTGGACAGTGAAGGCTTTGAAAACTCCGATATGTAAACTTGGAGAGCTCCGTCATCCATATTCCATAAGCTATAACATTTAAACTAGAGTAGGTAGTCAAAAACTGCACGCGGACAACAATTTTTGATTCATTCAAGCACAGGGGCCAGCATAAAAATAACACATCATGACAGTTGCCAGGTTTTCACTGAACATTAATAATTATATGGACACACAAGCCAATTGGCGGGTGCGGAGTTTCTGGAAGTTGGCGGTGAACAGAGGCGGCTCTAGGGATTCAGTCGTGGTAGGTCATTTGAAAAAAATGTGTGACTAATCTTTATTTGATATTGTGAAAAATGCCCATATATTATTAACTATATCAATTTGTTATAGAGTTTTAGAGTCGCGGACTCTAAATAAATATTATGTTAATATAATAAATTGGAAATAAATACACAATCCATGTACTTACGGCAAATTATTTTTAAGATATTAAGTTTTAATGTAGTTGTCCACAACATTAAAATAAATAAAATCAGTGTTTGATTCTATTTGACAATGATTTTTGACGTTTTTTGTTTTGTTTCATTCTAAATCGATAACAACATAAATAATTATTCTAATCCTTTCCCGAACTATGCAATTGAAAAACAACCATTGTTCCACACACTACAAGCGTGTAAAATGAAAAAACGACATTTGTTTATGTCACCATCTCTGTAAAACATATAATATTCACCGTGTTGTCTCCCCCACGGTCATGACCTAAGCGTCCCTAAACTTTCTTCGGAAGCTAATTTTTACTTCGACGAAAAATATAGTGCCATCTCGTTTATTCTATGGCGCGCGTAGGGACAGAAGATGCCAAATTGGACATTCTTTAAATTGACCCAGCGAATCGTGTGGACTTGTGAATGAAAGCTTCTATTAGAGACAACAGATGTCACTGCTAGTCACTCGCCGCCGCCGCTGTTTCGCGTTACATTTTAAATGTTTTGATGCACATAATTGATTATTATATTTATTATTGTTGTCTTATAATTTTGGGGGGTCAAACACCAATTGACCTAAGGGAAGAACCGCCACTGGCGGTGAACCTCTTAAATTAACAGTCAAAATAGATTGCACAAAGAATGAGTTAAACACGATAAGTAAGGCTCTTGACTGACGAGCCGGAGGTTGTGGTTTCAAATCTCGGTGTGCGCAAGTCCATTTTATTTGATTAATATGTGCAATTTCATGATTAAATCAATTAAAAGGATATATGATGTATTTGTGGCACTTTCCGTGCGGAAAACCTTCAGCCTCACAACATACCTCGATTGGGGATGCAATAGTCTCACTGGCTGCGGACGGTTGGGACTCTTGTGCAGTATTCACATAATTAAAAAAAAAAAAACATTTTCAATGTTGGCCATTTAATACCATCACGCGGCACTTTTGACACAATGAACTCTATGGATCACACGTGCGACAAACGCATACTAGTGTAGCCAATGATGGCTCACGTGTCTAACAGCTGCATTGATCAAGTTAAAAAAGTATACTAAAATAAATTGTCGATTTTGAGAATGTTTCTCATAAAATAACTATATTTTTTTTTTGTGATCTGTAAAACAAACCTATGAAAATGAAAAATATTTAATTTTGCTAGGTTATCTTTACAAATACCACAAAATGACAGTGCTTCTTGTATATAAAATGGAATTCAACGAAAAAAATGAATGGTCTATTCCTTCTTGGGTTCTTCTTTCTTAGCTCCCGCCTCGTCCTGACTATCCTGTTCGGATTCCTCTTCTTCCGAGGATCCAGATTCATCGTCATCATCATCGTCATCGTCGGAACTGGTCTCGCTTGAGGGGCCTGCATATCCGTAACATTCGATTGCTGGAAAAAGAAAGAAAAGCACATAATTCAACAGGCCCAACAAACAAAATTAACCCTTAGGATACGACCAACTACAATGGCAGTTCAGTAAAAGTATGACTACCTTCAGGTGCACTGCAATGTGCAGTGTATAGAGCTAGGTTTTAGATGTTTTGAACGCATTTCAATATTGTCCATGAAAATTCCAAAGTAAAACGTTGACATTGTAGATGCCTGTCAATTATTTTAAATTGTTCCCCGATATTTATCGATCCCCCTTGGCCGGGAGACCTGTCGGTCTTCGGCCCCTTAAATAGCGGCAAGTTTGTAGTTGGAGGCCCACTTAATTTGGTATCCGCTTCACTCACTGCACTACCTACACACGCGGTAACAATACTACTAATTATTTTAAGGCGATGCACTACGTCGTGTAATATTTTAAATTGAGCCGCTATCAATAACAACCCTTACGTAGATGGCGATAAGGTTTAAATTCACGCTTAACATCATCCGCCTGTTTTGATTTATGCAAGAAAAATACATAGCCAAAAATTACCTTTTATTTTATTTTGTTGATGTTCTTTTTCGATCATTTTATATATAACTTAATTTGCCACATTATACAATAAAATCATAACCGAAAATGGGTTCGTAAGTAGGAGATTTTGAACTTTAAAGCTGTTTTCATAGGCCTTTACATTATTTTTACATTATAAGAGCTCTTGCGCCGTGTTCACGCTACTCTGTGTTGAAATAGGCCAAGCCATGATGTACAGCGTAATATGTCGCCATTCTTGTGTTACAAACATGGTTTCTACGCCAAAGTGAAAACATAAAACTTTAAACAAGTGTGCCGTTGGCTAGTTTGAAAAATGGAATGTCTGCAACTTCACTTTCTCATAAAAAAAGGAGTTCATTAACTCTTTGCACACGGCCGTATCAACTGTTGTTACGGCAAAAAGTCTATACTCACACGCGGCTGTATGAACAGTTGATACGGAAACTTTGACGGCCGATATTCCAGCGCTCTTTCGTCATAAATGTATTTCTTGCTCACTTGGACATTCGTAGAACTATCACAATGCTGACATCTACAAGAATTTCTAAAAAATAAAATTGTTTTTCATAAAAAAAGATCGATAATCAAGTGCGCCTTTTAGTCCTTTAGTTTACATTTTTGTCAACGGATGGCGTTAGTACTAGTATGTCATTCACAACTTTTCATAACTAAAAATGATAAGTGATCATAGTGTCCTACTTGTGTCTATCAACGCAGTGGCCTAAGTACACACACGCCGAGTGAATGGCGGGACCACATTCAAAAGATACGGTACGTCTTTGTATGAAATATTATGTTTTTGTTTTTATAAACATCTAAGAGTGTTGACACACGAGTATTTGTTTTCATATTGTGGAGAATAATCTGTTCTGTCTATATAGTCCAATAAATCATGCCAGAATGCTATAATTTGACATTTAATTGCGTGCATAGGTATTTGAAAATATGTACCGCGTACGGGTATAAATAAAACGGAGCAAATTAACGCGTTCAAAAGGTTAAATATAATTTTTTTTTAAAAACAGTCGTATCAGAGATTTTCACGGCCGTAGCAGTTATTTCATTTTAGGATGTTTAATTTAATTTTTCTATCGAACATACTATAATCCAAACGCTTTGTGAGTCCGTATAGGTGTTGTTTTTCATTAGTTTGGATTATCAAGGCTCTACTGTTCACATTATGTTTTATATTCTTATTTTATACACATTTAATATAAATATTTATAAATCCTTATTTTATTAAGGCACTATAGACTATTGGTCCCCACAAAACCGAAATGAAATACCCTAAATTTGAACCGACTAAACATTTTTTCCGTATCCCTGAAACCTAACCGTTGATCGAACACGAAATTTGAATGGGTGGGAGACAATAGCATGCTCTAACAAATGATTTATGTAATTTGAAAAAGACTTACGTCCCGCTCCATAATCGTTGGATGTTCCAGAATAGAATCCATATCCTCCGTATTCTTCTCCGTCCTCATCTCCATCCGTGTTACCCTGTCTGCCGAACTTGTGCGTCCGGGCTGGAAACATAATAAATAAATAATATTGAATATTCCAGCATAGAGATGAGTAGGTTCTGTGTTTTGCCGAAGGCCTCCGAGGAGTGCTTCCTTTTAAAAGAACTCAAGTTCTAGGAATGGGTCTGAGTTCTTGGGTACGAACTGTATGATGCACGGTTCCAGCCCCAAACTCGGTCCAAGACCAGGACAAGCACCTCGCACATTCTCACACTCGCAGGGTTCTGGTGCGGGTCCGAACCGTGTTGACTCACCACTCACCGAGAACTTGTGCGATTGAGTGTAGATAGAAATAAAGGCGGGGTGCAGCTGTGCATAGATGCAATTTGCAGTAGTATGGATGAACAATGTTAGCCAATATGTATGGTTAAATCAGGAGAAGAAAGGAGAGAATGCTTACTGGACATGCTGAGATCTTTGGTCTGCGAGGTCTCGTAATTGCACTTGGGGCACGGGATGGGCTTATTCTTCTCGTACTTGAAGCCCTTCCTCTTGACGTGGTCGTCGCAGTAGCACGTCTTGCAGCGGAGGCACGAATACTGGCCCAGGCGATTGCATGACTGACCTGAATAACATTATTAAATTCATAATTAGAGGTTGAAACTATTTGAATCCAAAGGCTGTGCGAGGAGAGGTTTGATCGATGGAGGCCAATGAAGTAGCACAGGACAAATATTACGTTTTTTTTACATTATTTATTTTATTTTAAATGCACATTTACAGTTAAACATAACCAATAATAAATATACATTTTATTTTATTTTATTAATATTTAATTGGAAAATATCTATATCCAAGTGGCATTACTAATGGTAAGTTAGTTCTGCATTTTGGAACGACAAAGGTTCAGTGCCTGCGCGCTCTTGTGTAATTGTCGGGGACATAAAACTCAAATTTTTCTATTATATCGGGAATACAGATGTTACCGTTTAGAAGTTTATATGCTGTTGTCAGCAAAGCAGTTTTCCTTCTATAGGTGAGGCTATTAATACCCAGCATGCCAGACTAAAAGGCTGATGGATATAACCAGGGATAATATCCGAAGTCTCTTAGATATAAATATCTCAGAAACTTCTTTTGTACTTTCTCTATCATTTGAGAGGAAGTTAAATCCATTGGTCCCCATATTACAGAACCACTTGCTTAGCACAAATCCTAGCATTCTTAAAGCTTTGTTGCATATCGTTTCTATGTGGACGTGAAATGTTAGGTGCGTATCAAATGCGATTCCCAAATCTCTTGAAATAACAATATGCTGAAGAGATGAATAAGACATTTTGTAGTTATAGTAAATCGTTTTGTTTGCCTTGGTGTAGCTTTATATATTGATGAATAAATTTTCTACAATATTTTAAAATTGCCCATCTTTATTTGCCGTCGAAATGACATGTTTTTGAATATGGCGTTGGTGACATCACGCCGGCCGAGGATTAAGGTTACAGCTGTAGCCAGTAGCGTTCTCTATGTCACAATGACGTCGTGGCCAGCTCGAACTGTTTAGGAATTTTCGGTTTTACATTGTTTTTAAAATCAATAATTATAGATGAAAATACGCATTTTAGTAAGACAATGAGAATCAAAAAAATAAACTTTCAGTTTTCCACACATTTACAACTCCTTTGGGCTACCTTCTCACCATAGTTGACGGCAAATTTATTAACTCTTGGGAATACAATGCTTTATATACATTCAAAAAACCTGTGAACCACAACTACCCTACTAGGCATAAAGAAGCACAAATATTTATTTATATGTATATAAAAATTAATGTTTCTAAGACTCAAAAATTACTAGACTGATTTCACTGAAAATTTCAAAGTTTGTTCTTATTATTGTCAGGATGCCCGAGGAAAACCTTACGTCTTAGCTCTGCTCTGGAATGAGACACGGAGTCAAATAAAAGTAGATATAATGTAGTTTTTTTTAATAATAACTTTTTCAATTATTTAGAATAATATTATTTCCGCCTTTAGCTTTCACGTACACTAGAATTCACAACCAGAGTTTGAGCGCTTCTCCAATAATAGAGCTTCTCACTTGGTCCTATAATGTGAATCCCGCCACTTATCTCAAGAATCTAAAAAGTGAATCCCGCCTCTTCTCTCAAGAATCTAGAAAGTGAATCCCACCACTTCTCTCAAGAATCTAGAAAGTGAATCCCGCCACTTCTCAAGAATCTAGAAAGTGAATCCCGCCACTCCTCTCAAGAATCTAGAAAGTATGCACTTACATTTGTAGTCTTCCGATTCTAATATTTGGCAGGAGGCCTGGTGCTCAAACTGGTCATCTTCGCACAGGAAACCATTGCAGAAGCAGCAGCGGAACACCCTGCCGCCATGCTCCCAAACACCTAAAATTAAAACATTAAAATTAAAAACTGCAGTCAGTGTGTTATGTGAAAATCATGCATTAATTTATTGTCGACTAAGCGTAGCCAAGTCATATTTTAATTCAACAGTTTTGCATTTCGAACATCTGTAAAACTTTTTTTACAGTCCGTTTCTGGTTGAAGTTGGTGGTCTTTTTAATGGTTCATTAAAGATTCTTTTTTAAAAAGTTAAATCGCTGTGTTTATTCGGACTTTCTTATTCGCATTTTTTTTTCAATATTATGGTAACTACCTGCCAGAATAAAGTTTGAAAAAAGAATTATTATTGAAATGTGATTTTTCTATGGACAAGTTGTGTAATGCCTTAGCCCAATGAGACGGATGAAATTTAGTAAATTTCTCAAATCCAATTATAATACTGAAAATTTTAATAGAAATAATCGACACACTTCTACAATGACAACTTTCTTAGTTTGGATTTTTCATTGACAATAACGAAATACATCCAAAACATTTAAAACTTAGCTTTACAAACTGCCCACTGCAGTGCACCTCAAGGTAGTTATAATTTCACTGGACTGCAAATGTAGCCAGCCGCACTATAGGGGTTGTATTTAAGTACCTACTTAGAAATATTATCAAGGCGATTTGTATAGCCAAAATGGTAGATACTGTCAGCCATTGCCCTGATGGAAGATCACCATCAAAATCACCTTAAAATGTTGCTTGAAATGCCTTTAACCGTATTTGGTGACCAGCTCTGAATAGCGAGATACCTCCCAACCTTACCGATGCCATAGGCTCGGTATATGCCATAGGCTCCGGACAGTGGAGAGCATTTGGGACTCATCAGAATACAGAATAATTGGACAATAAAATGAAAACTAACAAAAATTAAGTATGTATTAACACCACAGGCAAATTTGTTCGCTTTCGGGAAAAGCTCATACAGGTCTCATAGAAATCTGTTGTATCTGCCTTACTGTCATGGTGAGAAATCTGTTGTATCTGTATCTGCCTTACTGTCATGGTGAGAAATCTGTTGTATCTGTATCTGCCTTACTGTCATGGTGAGAAATCTATTGTATCTGCCTTACTGTCATGGTGAGAAATCTGTTGTATCTGTATCTGCCTTACTGTCATGGTGAGAAATCTGTTGTATCTGTATCTGCCTTACTGTCATGGTGAGAAATATGTTCTAAACGGTGTAAGAAAGAGAAAACACCACTGTGAAACCTGCACCTGTGGTTAATTTTAAAAAGTAGTAGGAGTGGGATCCGCTTCCGGCAAAGTTCAAGGACTCGGGCTCAAGAAATCATTCCGGCTGAATCTACACACTGCTGGCTCTGACCATCGCACAGAATATGCCAAAGGCCTCAGGGGTCAATAAAATTACCTCTTTCGCACTCCATACAGTTGGCCTCAGTCAGGGGACAAGTACAGGCGTGACTGGTTAAGCACTTCCTCCCGTGGCAAACCCAAGCTTCACAGAAATCACAAATTGCACCCTGTAACAAGAAATAATGGCAAATACATATTATATTAATCTTTAGAATGCTGGCCTTTTCAACACAATCTATCCCACCACACGGCATGCTTCGACACAATGTGTTTTAGCCCGTCCTCCCACCTTGCAACCCATCTTGCGCAAGATACGAGAAGCAAAATATGCTTAAGTATGGCTGACAGTGGCATAGATAAGCTTAAAGTCAGAGTTTGAATTTAAAATTATTTTATTACATGTTTGTACTTTGTAAAAAAAATATTTTTGTTAAGACTGGAATAGAAAATAATTTTATTTACTTCACTGAAAAGTTTGTTGCACTTAGTCAACTTTGACATATTTAATATACATTTAATATGGCAATAAGAAATTTTCCATTAACACTATATGGTCGGGCATTTTACCGCCAAATTGGGGGCGAAGCGCGGGTGTTTTTTTAAATTTTAGCGCCAAAATTATACTTTCAGCAAAATATTCATATCTTATGATCTATTTGATATTTTTCGATGAAACTTTCAGTGTTTTACTTTAAAAAGATGTCTCTATTTATTTACTTAGCAATGTATGTGTAATTCCTTTTTTTATGAACAAAAACCTTCTACTTTTTTGGGAATCATAGAAAAAACAGTATTTCACAATCGAAATAACATATCGAAATTTATTCATACAAAATTACAAGATTATTTAGAAATTTTCAATACATATAAAAAAAAAACTATAACCTAATAGTGCTTCAATGTGTGATAGCGTTCGAAACACTTTCCTTTATGTAGGGGCACATTGCAAAACTTGCACATGTACCGCGTTTCACTGCGTAGTTTGTGAGCGGAACATTCGCGACAACGATTTTATTATTGTTATTTTTTTGTTGTTTCAAACTTATTGTATTGACAGGTAGATAGATCGGGTACCGCCGACAATAGAAAACACATGACCCCGCACCCATTTAGAACCACTTGTTTACAAGTTTCCCGCTCCTTGCCGCTCTGCGCAACAAAACGAGTAAACTTGTCTCCCGCGTCTCACTGTAAAAAGGCGTATGACGAGTTTTCTCGTTTCCCGCAAAGAATGTGTTAATATAATGAATCGACACTCCACAAACTACTAAAGGGGCGGACTATGTGTTTGGTGTGTAGGCACAAATTTGCAGATGCGATTTTCAGTAGTATAGTTGAACAATGTTGGGCACTCTTTGTACATGCGGTTTCATACTAATAATGGTTCATGGCCTAAAGTTTGCTTCTCTTGTTTCTATTATCTATGGGTAAACTGATAACTTACCACCATCCCAAGTCCAGTGGTGAAGACCCCGGCGTGTTTAACAACGCAGTCTCCGGTCTTGAGCATGCACTTGACCTTGCCGCACTGCGCGCAGATGGGCAGGCGTTGTAGTGACTGGCAGAAGTAGCAGAACGCTCGACTTTTCTGCTTCCTGACAACACAGCATATAAATTAATAATTATCCTATTTTCATAAGATTGGATGGTATAATGGTATAAAAGATTCGATAACATAAATTTCCAGTAACTTACACAAGGAAACATTGTTAATTTAATATGATAGGTGCCAAAAGTACCGTCTAAATAATATATGTCAACCGAAAGGCAAGTTTCCAACGACTTAGGGTCGTATTTGAAGTAATATTTCAGTAGCCTAATTTCGTTTCATTCTTATATATTATGATGAATGTCCTTGTTGTATAAAATTTTCTTTGAAAAGTAAGTAGGTTGTTTATTATTTTTTGTATAAATATCATCATGTTCAAGGTCAGCATCTATTTCACCGCTGGCCAATTTAGTTCCTTTAACATTTAAAATACTTTTGAAAATCTGTTCGCCTAAGTATTATTCTCATTGCTTTATTTTGGAGAATTTGCAATTTATTTGGTTCTCTGTCCTTACACAAGAAAAGAATCGTTTAGCAGTATTTAAAATGTGGAGAAATATTTTTATGCACTGGCCTACAACAGGTTAATATGCTACAACAATCGACCAAATATATCTAGATACAGGGTACCAATTCAAAAATGACCACAAAGTTGCCGCAATTTTGGTTTACGAAAACATTTAATGTGGGCCGAATCCTTTTAAAAATTAGCATGACATGCAGTATCTAGTAGTTTGTTTATGTAAATTGATGTTTGCATGGTGGGCCGAATCCTTTTGAAAATTATTACGACACGCTGTATTTAGTAGTTTGTTTATATTAATGCAGTTTGAGAAAGATTTGAATCAAGTATTATTATGATCAGAGGATCAAATAAATAAAATACACATCATGAATACACTCATTTTTCATATATTATTTTCAATAATTGAATTTTTATTTGAAAATTATATAAATATTAATATCATATTAACTAACCCCAAATTATTAGGGGTTAGATAAAACAGAACATTAATTTATGCTGAAATAATTTATTACACTTGGATGCATAAATCAAAAGGGTTAAAAATGTATTATTCAACAGAAAAAAGGCTAATGTACAGGTAATGAAACGAATTTGCAAAATAGAAGCTGCCTTTAGAAAGTATATAACATTTAATTTGGATGTAGGAACTGAGCATTTAACAAATTAATGAACAGCTTAAAAATGAGGGAGTGGTAAATAATAGCTTGGCCCATAATTCTGGGATAAAATCAATATTAAAGTTCAGACTAGAACCAGGTCATTGAAGATTGAAAATGCTGTAAAAATACATACTTCTGACACTTTTCGCACTCCATTGTAGCGTTACAAGGATGTTCGGCCAACTCGACATTTTCTTTTGCATTTCGGATTTCTTTCTGCCTGAGCTTTTGCTTCTCGGCCTTCTTACGCTGTCCCGTCTTCTTCTTGGGCATTTTCACTTGATGACTTCACTAATTAAAGATCAAATAAACGAATTAAAGGCGCTGTCCTGTCGGACCGGACAACTTTCAAAATTTTGTGAGGTTATTTTTCGTAATGATTGAAAGTTGTCAAATTTTAGTGATGGAGTCTCTATGCAAGTCGAATCGATATTTTTGCGTCGATACGCTAAGGAAATTGGGGTAAGAACCCGCAAAATTTGTCAGGATTGGGGATTATAGGAAATTTGATATGCCCTTAAGTATTTACAATGGCTAGAATTCACAGAACAACCCGACTTTAATATGTGCCAGTTCATATCTTAGTGAATTTGGCGGTTATACAACAGGCTGTTAGTTTGGAGTTCGTTTTATGTACAAAGTGGATACCTTAATAAAATTAGAAAGCTAGGATAAGCACATTTCTTTAAAGTAGACATTTAAAACAAGGTAACACGACACAAAGCATAAACGAAAAATACTGGGAACACCGAAACCAAACAATAGGGGCAATAAAACCCACCCAGACCACCAGGCCGAGGCAATCGTAGAAGAAATTTCGCAAATAGAATTATATATAGTAGAGAGCTATCAATATGAATTTCAGAAAATGATTATAATTAAATCTAGGAACAAGAACATTATTATAAACTTAGTAAAATCAATTTAAAAGTTACATATGTGCACCGATTAGCTATAAATATACCTAAATACCCCTTCAGACCAGAAAGGAGCTATTCGTGATGATAGATGCGGAACGAGCCTCCCAGCCACATCTTGCGCTAGAAATTGCGACACCAGCTGCATGAACCCGTGCCTGCCTCGAGCATGGTCCTAAAAAGCCCTGGACAGAAAATTAAAGCTACTGTATTTTGTATGGATGACATTGAAGCAAAATATAGCGTGAGGGGGAGCAAATTACCTGGCAGCCATCTTGTACGACTAAATTTTGAACTGATTTGTATGCAAAGTGGTGCATAATGAACTATTATTTAATTTTGTGTTTTTAATGCAGTTATAACGGCTTATGATTTATTGTGGTATTTGATGAGACAAAGACTGGCACACGTCATTAAAAAAATAAATTAGCGTTTGGAATTTTCAATTCATCTTCCCCCTCACCTCGTGGCTTTAAATTTTTCACGAATTGTTTCGTCCAGGGCTTTTTAGGTCCGTGGCCTCAAGAGACGGGATACCAGAGAACTTATAGTTACGCTCAATGACTAAAGAAAATACCGTTACGCCACACAACGACAGGGGTGGAAGTGGAGGAGCGGGTCCTATCGGTACCTCCGAGACAGATGAGACAGACGAGAAGGCCAGACATGGTATCTATGCCTCTTTGGTGACTGGTATAACTATGCCCAGCGATGCCATACCTACCAAAATTTAGGTAGATCTACCGTTTCGGCAAAGATTTACAAAATTTTTAAATCCACCGAAATTTACGAAAATCTAGCGAAGGCAACGAAAAGATTCTGAATTATGGGCAATTTTTTCCAAAAATCATAAAGTGGGGAATTATTTCTTCTACCCCCCATGGATTTAAAAATATTTTGGAGAGTCATACCACGGAATTCTAAATAGAAAATTTTGTGGGATAGTATTATTCTCAGAAATTCTGTAGCAATACCCCTCATAGATTCGAAAATATACTGTGGGGGAATCCAATACTAAGTGAGCAATACACCACACAAATCCATTCTGAAATTATACCGATTTTCGTATCTGATCTACCGATATTTTTCATCCAAATCTACCGATTTTCACTTTTGCGGTATAAATGTATTTTATGCCATGCATTTATGTATTCTAGCAACTGTCGCATGTGTCTGCATGTTTCGATCTGCCGCGTTTTTTGTCTGAATAAGTATACAAAATGTAGTCTCTCGTAAGCGTAAACATGACACCTTTAGCTTAAACCAAAGTTATGAAAGATCGGTAGCTGTTAGTTTACACGAAACACCTGTTAATTTTTTTAGCATGTATGTATACACAATAATTCGATGCTTTCACCAAATACCCTATAGTATAATAATACGTCCAACTGCAGTGAAATAGTTGCAATATCAACAGCTCTACCCGCTAGAGGAAGTTAGTGTAGCATGTTGAATTTGTAATTCCTTTCAATGGCGGCAAATTGAATTTATTTAGTAATACGCTTTCAAATTTACGAACAAACAATTAACAACTCCTTTCCACGCAGTCGTTTTTCAAGATGCCAAAAAACGTTGGTGAAATGATTTAATTAGGTAAAATCCTAGCAAATAAAATGTTCTTCATTCGGTAAAATGTGGATTACTCCATGATAATATAATTGTAAAAAATTGAAGGTTAATTCAGCAAAGCTGTGTTAGATCCATTTAAGTTGAACTTATAATAATAATGATTGAAATGAGATTAAAAGAATTTGGCATTCTCAGACTAAAAATATTACCATTTGTCATATCAGCTACTGGCATTACACCTAGCTCTCTCATTCAAAATTTAGGCGTATTAGATCTGTCATAGAATTTATTTATAAAAATGCAAAAATCAGTCATTTTAAATACATGTAGGATTACGAAAGATTTTTTAAATATTTATGTTGAGGGATCAGTAGGATTTATAGGCCCTGTTAGGAGTTCTACCGAGCCGAACCCTCTGATATGAAAATATCTGGAGTCGGTGAATTATTTTCCCATTTGATCTCTGGTGAGTTGACGTGTTGTTCTTGTATTGTTTTGTATTTATTATGCTTATAATAATGCATTTGCATAAGGTGGATTGATTAGGTGATCATTTGTGGAAAAGTGTGACATAAAGTCGGAAAATATATTTGTATAGCGCCGTTTTCGTGAGAAAATAACCCTGATTTGAAATTTTTGTATTTGTTTATGTGACACCTCACAAGAGCTCTCCTATCTATACAATGTAAAGGCATATGACCTATGTCGCCATCCGGTTGGGTAGCCTGGTGAAGCGGGTTAAGGTATGGACTGTA
The DNA here is from genome assembly GCF_061612785.1 of Hesperophylax consimilis. Taxonomy (NCBI): domain Eukaryota; kingdom Metazoa; phylum Arthropoda; class Insecta; order Trichoptera; family Limnephilidae; genus Hesperophylax; species Hesperophylax consimilis. The sequence continues at coordinate 7,961,297 of NC_142856.1, read as the reverse complement.
GGAAAGGATTTATTAATGCGGGTCTTGAAGAGGGCCGGATTATGTGGGGGAGAACAAAATTTTGTTTGTGTTTTGAATTATCGAATATACACGGTGTCCGGAAACTCGTAGTACAAGCGGGAAACTGGAGAATCTACACCACATGGGGAACCCAAAAAAACGTAAAGTTTTTTGATTTGAGCATTTTCAAAAAAAAAAAAAAAAAACCAAAAAAAAAAATTTTTCGGCTATTTTAGGGTTAAAGTTTTTTCTGGTGTTTAGGGTTGAATAACAGATGTTTTAACCCTGCAGAGCAGAAATATTTTATGATTACACCGGGTTAAATGAAGGGTGATTTCAAAATAATGCTTCAAATCCGAGTTTCTTCATTTGTTTTACTTTCAAATAGTTTTAATTAGTTGGGTACTTTGATCTTCAGTAATAATTTATAAGAATTTGATTAAAAAAAAAAAAAAAAATCAACTTCAAACTCGATTTACTCGATAACGAAAGCTCAAATAAAAAAAATTATACTACAAAATCGACTCCAAATGTGATGTAGATTCACCACTTTCCCGCTTGTACTACGAGTTTCCGGACACCCTGTATACATTAATATTATTAAATATTAAAAATATTTTGGTAAAATTTCTCACAATTTTATAATTATATTTTATTACCTTTCATCATCAAAGACAGATTTAATGGCCACTTTAATATTTTGCGCAGTTGGGACTCTTGGGCGGTATCACATACATTTTATTATTTGATGTAATTTTTTTTTCGAATTTTAATAATTTAATTTTTAGAATTTAATAATTTTTCTGTCAAAATGTGTTTTTTGCAGAGATATATTAAACAAAATTTTTTTAAATTCTTTCAAGTATTGCGATATTTACAAATCTAATACTTTTACACAGCAAATCATTTCACAGTTTTTCAACAGATGCCTCTCATCTCCACAATACAAATCTATAGAAAAATGTTATTGGTCGTTTGTTAAAAATGTTAAATCTCCGAAAGTTCTTTACCAATTGCTATCAAATTTTGACACAACTTTACATTCAAATACGCGTGTGATTTTATATAAATATAATATAGATGTCATCTGTGACAGGTAAAAACTTGTTGTTTTTTAACAGCGCCATCTGTTGGACGTAAAAGCAACATACGCTATTTTTTCTCTATCTGCACAAACAGACTGAGCCACAGCAAAGCGTGGCGGGGAATAATTCTCGTGAATGTTTATTTAGAAAAATTCTATTATGTATTGTTATATCAATGTATTCGTTATTGAAATCTCTGCTTATTTAAAGTTAAGGCGATGCACTACGTCGTGTAATATTTTAAATTGAGCCGCTATCAATAACAACCCTTACGTAGATGGCGATAAGGTTTAAATTCCCACTTAACACCATCCGCCTGTTTTGATTTATGCAAGAAAAAAACATGGCCAAAAAGTGCCTTTTATTTTATTTTGTGGATGTTCAGGCATAAATATTTAATTTTTTCCTATCATTTTATAAATAACTCAATTTGCCACATTATACAATAAAATCATAACCGAAAATGGGTTCGTAAGTAGGAGATTTTGAACTTTAAAGCAGTTTTCATAGGTTTTCAGTTTTCACATTATTTTTTTCTGGACTTATAAAAAGACTTATCTAAAAAATGCTCGATTATTTCAAAGGCCAAGATGTATTCTACTCGCAGAATTTAATTAAAGCATCTGAAACATTTCTAGGCGACCAAATTTTCAAACTAAAAACACATGATTTTGCATTACTACGTATGGCATCGCCTTACATAATTTTTAATATTATATTTTGCTTTGAAATATTTACAAAATATTAGCCGTCTTCTAAGTGTTAATGCGTTGCGTTTCTTGAGAGTTGCAACGTCCAACAGATGGCGTTGCAACTCTCTCCACAATATTAGCCGTCTTCTAAGTGTTAATGCGTTGCAACTCTCTCCACACTATTTCGTGTGGAGAGATTTGCAACGTCCAACAGATGGCGTTGCAACTCTCTCCACAATATTAGCCGTCTTCTAAGTGTTAATGCGTTGCAACTCTCTCCACACTATTTCGTGTGGAGAGATTTGCAACGTCCAACAGATGGCGTTGCAACTCTCTCCACAATATTAGCCGTCTTCTAAGTGTTAATGCGTTGCAAATCTCTCCACACTATTTCGTGTGGAGAGATTTGCAACGTCCAACAGATGGCGTTGCAACTCTCTCCACAATATTAGCCGTCTTCTAAGTGTTAATGCGTTGCAACTCTCTCCACACTATTTCGTGTGGAGAGAGTTCCAACGTCCAACAGATGGCGTTGCAGCTCTCTCCACACTATTTCGAAGGTTTTCACATGCCTTATTAAAAATTAAAAATTACACGTTAAAGTGATTTTAATTTATACCTGTCAAAAAGTGTTATTTTTCGTTGCCATTCCGATAAATAATAGTATAATAAGGTGTAATATCACGTCACGACATGTGTATTTTTTTATTATTAATTCAAATGTGATTCATAACAAAAAAAGATACCCACCGTTTTTTATTTCTAGGATAATTATACGATTGAAAAATAATTTATCGAGTGAAAAAATGAACAAGCGATTTCGCAAGAACAATCTCATTTATTTTTAAATCAAAATAGTAATGTTATTATAAATGTAATTTTAAGCCTTGTTTTTAGTTCTATGGCTAGAGCAGAGAGAGAACTGCTTAGATTAATAAAAATCAGGAAAATTTCATATCTGGGTCATGTACTTCGAGGGGAGAAGTATCACTTGCTCCAGTTAATATTGAAAGGCAAGATAGAGGGTCGCAGAGGGCCTGGTAGGAGACAAATGTCTTGGCTGCGAAATATACGAGAGTGGACCGGCATTAGAAGTGTGGAGGAGCTATTCCGGGCAGCGCAAGACAGAGGACATTTTCTAGAGTGATCGCCAACGTCGTGGGGACCTGATACGGCACATAAAGAAGAAGAAGAAGAACTTTAAAAACTTGATCACATGATCCTGTAATAAGTTCCATTTTAAACCATACGCATTTGTAAATTTTATGATTTGTCAAATTATTTTATTATAAAACCTATAAACTTTAGATAAATAATCTTACAATCTTACTTGCCTAAAATTAAATACAAAATCAGATTTTGTTAAATAGGACATGTTAAAACACACACTTCCTTTTGATCTAAATAATTATTTTAAATTACGTGAAGGTTCGGCAAGTTGTATTTGAATACAGTAAATAAATAAATTTGCATGTTTAAAAAATATAACTTTCCAATATTCTACAATTCGTTAAAAATCGTAGGACATTATAAAAACACAAAGTAGGAACTTTGGCGAAAATAAATACAAAAAAATAACGAACTAAAAACAAAACTTCCAGGCCGCCTCAGAACAGGAAACCATTGAATCCAATGAATGGTTCCCGGGGCGGCGGTACCCATACCCGCTTTCCAAATTGCAACAACTTACATCATGTACAAACTTTTCAATAGAAAATAATAAATAAAAATAGTAAAATGATGCTGCATACATCAATGTTCCATGTTTCTTTTTATCGAATAAAAAACATTAAAAACTGATACTTGCATAAAGCCATTTTGTTTTCAATATAAATTTATATATTTTGGAATAACTTAGTAAAACCTCTGTTGAAATTGTTATTGAAGACAATATTAGCGATTCCTAAACGAAACTAACTTCCTAAATGAAATAAAAAGAATTTGGCATTCTCAGACTATAAAAATATTACCATTCGTTATTTCGGCTACTGGCATTATACCTAGCTCTCTAATTAAAAATTTAGGCGTATTAGATCTTTCAAAAAAATTATATATAAAGATGCAAAAGTCGGTCATTTTGAATACATGTAGGATAACAAAAGATTTTTTGAATATTTATGTTGAGGGATCAGTAGGATTTATAGGCCCTGTTAGAAGTTCTACCGAGATATGAAAATATCTGGAGTCGGTGAATTATTTTCCCATTTGATCTTTTGTGAGTTGACGTGTTGTTCTTGTATTGTTTTGTATTTATTTTGCTTATATAATGCACTTACAAAATGTTGATTGACTAGATGATCATTTGTGGAAAAGTGAGTGGAAGGGTTTAGTTTTTCCTATGGGGAAGATTTAACCCGGACAACAAAATCGGAGGCATAAAAAAAAAGAAATGTCAGGCTTTCTGTAAAAATATTAAAATACATACAATTAAATTAAATGTTACCTTGTATATATTCGTTTATATTCTAATTAAATAAATAATACAAAAAAATAGTGCCATCTGGTAACTGAAATTCATAACTTTTATAACGAAGATTTACACTACCGCCATCTTACTGTTTTCAGGCAAACGTTTTTAAAATAAATTCTAGTTAGAAAAAATATTGTTTTGGAAATGAACAACAGAGTTCGTGTGTGTCGAAAATAGTTGATTTTGTCAGGTATACAATCACTCTTAAACATAAAAATCAGAAAAAGATACGGTCACATCTAGGACTCGAACCCAGGAACCTTGCCTTGCCAGGGCACCGCTCTACCAACTGAGCTAATGAGACCCTATCTCCTTCGTTCATACTTCGAATAAGAACCAACATTTTCTTCATTTTCTTACCGCACTTATTTATGTATGATCGCAAGATTCAACCCGAACTAACTGTAATCTTGACAATGTCTTTAGATAAATTTATATTATTTTAATTTTAATGTGGTACCCCGGCTAGGCAAGGGTCATGGGTTCGAGTCCTAGATGTGATCTTTTCTGTTTCAAATTTTCGTTTAGGAATTGCTAATATTTAATAACACCAGCTTACTAAAATTCTCCGATTCCGAGGATTCACACTCAAAAACAAATATTCTGATCTGGGTGATATATTTAATTTGAAAATGATGTTGTATAATTATATGTTGTATCACTTTTATTCTTCTAGACACAAATAGACCTATGTACCCATATAACTTCTCCGCTTCTACTATTTTGTTTTGTTGAATCTTTTAAATTCAATTATATGCGTGAGGATTAATTTTTGCCATTGTGTTTACATTCTTCTTTATTGTATTAATTTTTAAGTGTTGATACAAAATGCTTGTATCTTTTTTCAAAGAAAAGCCCACTTCAATAATTAAATAAAATTTATTTGGCCTCGCTGGGATTCGAACCCGCGTTCACTGAATCTTACCTACTCAGCCACGGAGGACAGTAAAGGTAATGAGCTAATGATTTGATGGATAAAAAAGGAAACAATTTTTGGATAAAATTATTTATTTATTTTTCAATGATCATCTACATAATAATTTTGATTTAAAGAATATAATATGTCTCAATTTTACAATCTCTTGATTGTATAATTTCCTTCCAAACAACATTGCATTATCTTGAAGGAGATATCAATTTTTTTTGTCAAAACGCCCATAGCTACAACTTGATCTCTCAAAGCGCATAGAGTTGCCAGTCTCTCAAAATCTAGTATCATCTTCAGCGTCGAATTAATAACAACGATGAGCTGAAAAAATAATAAAATATCATACATAATGTCGAAGCATTGAATGGATAATATGGATAATTTGAACGGAAACAACATGCACTTAGTTACACAGATAGTTGAAGAAACAGGTATATAAATAGGCTAACTTTCTCGTATAAAAATATAAATAATATCAACAATTACAAAATGATTGCAAGAAACCAATCTTCACAAAAAAGGATTCAATTAGTTGACAAAGAAAACAAACAGTAATACGGTATCGAAAGCAGGAACTAAATGTGCAATCAACATAACCTATCCACTCGAGTGATATTCGGCATATTATGGCAAGTTTGCAAAAACGATTTTAGCCATCGCTTGCCATAATGTGCCAAATTTATATAACCTAAAAATCTGGGGAAAATGGCGAAATCTAGGTGGATTCATTAGCTTTAAACCGCTGTAAGCAGTTCACATGTTTCCATATTAATGATATTAATTAAATAATATGGTAAATGTGTATACAGGTGTCCAGAGGTAAATAATATGGTAAATGGAAATGCAGGTGTCCGGAAGTAAACCATATGGTAAATGATATACAGGTATACTAAAATAAACAATATGGTAAACGTGTATACAGGTGTCCGGAGGTAAAGTGCACAAACTTCGGTAGGTGATTCTACATCCTACATGATGGTAAGTGAAAAGTATAAATAATTTTTTTAGAAATTCCACTGTTTTTTTCAATAGAAGAATATCAAATTTTCCATACTATCAACTTTTGTACCTGAAAACTACCTTAAGGCGTTGAAATTTCGAAAATATTTATCTTTTCTACTTGTACTGTCATGTAGAATCACCTTCCCAAGTGTGTGTAATTTACCCCGGATACCCAGTATCCGGTAATTAATTTAACCAGTGATTCCTAACATTATTTGGAGTAAAAAATGTGAATAAAATTTTGGTCTCTGGTGATTTTTTTGTTTTTTTTTTTTCATAGAGCTGATATAACCTAACCTCACCTAACGTTGCACTTGAGGTTTCTACTGGCGCCAGGCGCCATTTAGGTTAGATTAGGTTAGGTCGGTTCCATTTTAGAAAATGTCTGAAAGAAATAATGTTAATTGATAATTTAAAGTGCTGACCAAAAGACCGATGTACAGATTTCTGTTTAAAGGAAGCTCAATGATCATTTTCTTCACGTTACCGATCCAATTCATGACTTTTCGGAAGCCTCCTCTCCAGTTGCGCGGTCCAATTCCTTCAATGACTCTGCAAATAAAGAAAAAAACTACTGTTATGAATTGCCACGAAAAAACCATCAAAACGAAACGTGAAAAAGAAAGTGAGAAAAAAGAAACGCTAACCTATTCTTTTATTATGTTCTGTTTTGTCTATAGATAATAGAAACAAATGGATATGTGGCATGGAAGCAAGCCCCCTGTTGCCGATCTATTTACAGATAAACCCCTTTAACACTGGTTCCAGTGTTAAAGGGGCTTATCTGTAGATACCGCAATATTGCAAAGGTGAAAGACCATCTTTCAGAATCGAAATGTTGCTTATGTTTTGTTATCTATTAAAAGTGCAAATGAACCTTCCTTTTACGACTCTGCCAAAGTATAACAAAACAACTGCCATTCTACAAATAATTCAACACTCCTCACACACCAACACTTAACCAGTCTACAATTCCGACATACACCAGCACAAAACACTATCACAAATCAAATACACTTATCGTCATCTACTTACACGACTAAATTTGGAATTAACTCCTTACAATACATTGCACATAAGCAATATAACGCATTACCTAGTAATCTAAAACTTCCGGCAACGAACAAAAAAAAACATTGGCAAAAGCTCTTAAAGGCTATTTCCTCAGCAGTTTTATTAATGACTGACACTTTCTTTGGAACTCCAAAATAACTTCTGCATTTATTTATTTTAATGTATCTATGTTGTCTTGTCTTTAATATAATGTTGTCTTTCCCGAAATGAGTTTTGTAAACTCACTGGGAATAATACATTATAACTTCTTGGCCTCTTTGATCGAGGGGTAAGGCTCTCGACTAGCAAGCCGAAGGTCGCGATTTCATATCCCGGCGAGCGCAAGTAATTTTTATTTGATGAATTGTGTTATTTCACAATTTATTAATTAAAAATAATTTTTACATACTATTAAATTGAATTAAAACGTATTGTTCTAAAAATTCTTGAGAGTCCCATCCCCACTTCGGGCCTACAACATATCCCAATTGGGGATGCCATAGTCCCACTGGTTCCGGACAGTCGGGAGCAGTTGGGACTTTTTTGCGGTATACACAAGTCCGGGCAAAGCTACATAAAAACACGACGATCTTTAAAAAAAAAACGCACACGTCCAAATTTAAATAAAAAAAGTTACAAAATAGCTAATTATTTAATCGTAAAATATTGCTTACTGTGTATTGTGATCATCGCGGATAATGTCAACATGATGAATCTGTTGCCTGCAACCACAGGTGCCGTTAAATGCCATATTGTTGTTTTTCAATGAAGGGTTGATCTTTTATTTACGTCTGGATGCAGCGGCGATCTGAGACGAAAAAGGCGAATCCTAAGTGCAACCCGCTTTTATAGGCAGACTAAATCAGTACTCTATCGATTTCTGAGAGCCCACGCAAAGAAACGCATGCGTAGATTGGCAGATGATAGATGGCACATGGTTGGAGACGTAGATATACCATTCACGTCGGAGATTAGTTCAAGGTTGCTCGTGGTACACAGCTCTCAACAGGTTTCACTATAAAGGTCCTTGTACACGTTGGTCCAATGCATTAGGGCAAAGTTGGCGCCAACTCACTCACGCGTGAACGCCAAATCGGCGGCAAATCGAAAATGGCACATTTTAAATCGTTATAGAAAATTAATTCGTCAACATAAACTAAATATACCTTCACCGTAATTTTTTTCTAACAGTGAAAATACCCTTTTTCGTTGGCCATTTGATCTTTTTTTAGAGTCCCAACTGCTCCCAACCATCTGGAGCCAGTGAGATTACGGCATCCCCAATTGGTTCTACATGTTCTAAAACCCTCTAATTGTAACAATTCTAAGACTAAACATTTCAAACACTCGCTTGTACCTAGATTACATGAAATTAGTAATAGGTACGCAGATATAGCGGATCTGTTTAACTGCACAGAAGCTAGGTACAAAAAGGCTTTAATATCATATCTTTTAAATCATAACAAATAAAATGTAAGTCTACTCATACTTACGTAAAAATTCAAATAAATATGTATATAAAATGAATTGCCTGGGGCAACTGAGGAAACTTGGGTCAATAAGGTGAACCAACATCTTGATTGGCACTTACCTACTTTCAACCAAAACCTGAAAATAAATGCATACATTTTAGCTATTGTAATATATTATATCATGTATCTATACTATCATATATTTCAATCAATACTAATCTAACCTAGTCTATCTATAAGTTTTGCATGTACTTGTATCTATAACTTTTTATATCCATCTAGAGTTTATTTATTTATTTATTAACGGACATCGTCCAAATTACAAAATAATAACACGAATAAAGTAAAATGAAAAATACAGGAGTAGACAAAGGTACATGAAAGCAAAGACATATGGTAGATATAATATAAGAAAATAAAGTGACAAGTCGAATCAAGTCAAGAATACGCCGTGGGTCAGGACCACAGGACACTACTTATAATATTCCGTCACTTGTTTAGCGACTGGCGAAAATCATGCAGACTTATTCCAAAAAAGTTAAGGTTTTGACTTGAGTTGACCAGTCTACACATTCTGGAAAATGGTGAATAATATCCATAATTTGTCGAATGATGGTTGAGGAAGAGCAGTTCATTATTTCTGAGTGTTTGCGAGGGGATTTTGAAGGGAATGAGTTGCAGTAGAGTAGGTGAATCAATAATAGAGTTTCTGTCAATTGTATATTTTCTGATGTCACTGTTTATAATTTACTGTATATTATATTTTATACCGTTGATATTAAAATAAATTGGGGTATGTTGTCAGGCTGAAGGTAGCTGAGAGGGGAAGGAGATGGGGGGAGAGGAAGGTGAGGGAGTACCTGCCTATTCAGATCAGGTCACCAAACGCGTCTAAAGCCATTTCAAGCAAAGTTTCTGCATGCTAGTCTTTTACCAGGGCAATACTATAAATGGTTTTATTTTACTATATAATACTTATATACAAACATTACATGTAAACTGTAGATTTCCCGAAATTGAATAAATAAAATACTGAGAGTATACTCATACTTGCGCACGCCGGGATTTGAATCCGGGACCTTCGGATTGCTATTCGAGAGCCTTACTTCATTGCCGTGTAATTTAATTTACTGAATACCAGTCAAGGTGGAAATCATATTAGGACTAAATGGATTTGCCGGCCTGATGAGACACCGGGTCACTGGAGCCAGGATGTGACTAATGGCCTCCGCCAACACGTTGGTGACCGTAGCCTACCAGCACCAAGCGCCACTCCTGAGTGAGCGCTGGGCCCAAGCTCACTCAAGACCACGCCCTGTATAGTTGTACTCTGTTGTAAATTTATTATCCTTTATACTATTGTTTCTATTAAAATATACTACATAATATGCTAAAATACAGTTGTCAATGAGAAATACCTACTTGTAGCAGGTGGATGAGTTTGTATTAAGTATATTTACGAGATGGGAAGGCAGATAGAGATATTGAAAGAAGGGTAAATGCAAGTAACTGCATTAATGGAGGACTGAATGCAGTTGGCACAAACAAAAAAATGTCCAAAGAAGTAAAGCAAGCGGTCCACAATGGAGTGTTGATACCTACCCTGATGGATGGCATTGAGGCATGGAACTGGTAGAGGAAGAATGAAAATAGACTGGACGCTTTAGAAATGAGATCCCTGAGGCGTATGTGTAGTTAAACCCTGTATGATCGTGTGAGAAATGTGTATATTCGCAAAGAATGCAAGGCAAATGTAAAGCGTAATGAATAATATTAAGAAAGGGACGCTTAGATGGTTTGTGCATGAGCGACTGAGCGAAGTGGGATTAAAATAGTGGGAGAATATATGACGCAATTGTGAATGGTATCAGAAGTCGGGGACGCCTGAGGAAGCCTGAGGCAAGGAGTGCGTGCCATGGCTGAGTTTTTTTGGCGGTCCGTCCTCTCTGCCTACCCCTGCGGAAAAAAAGCGTGATGGTTAGTTAGTTACATTATATCGACTCATTCATCACTTTTCATGACTTTATATCACTTTTTGTAGGTATGTTGAATTGTCATTTTGATGACATACTCGGTCACCCCTATGAATGAATCAATGGTATTCAGTCTAGTGTACCGTCTGTAGTACCTCATAAAGGATGCACTACAATGTCCCATTCAAAAACATAAAATGTCCCGCTCACAAAATATATTTGTCCAAACTATTTTTCTATTTAACAAAAGAGGTTAGGGAGGTAGTCGTAATTAGTCATAAGTCTGTAGATTGTAATTATTCCGGCAGTCCCAATTTATAAACTGGTCCCCTGATGTAAAATCTGAGTTTCCGACCTTGCCGAAATCGCGCCAAAATCTAGTTATTCCCAAATATTTCATTTCCAATGCAAATTTCGGCTAAAGTAGATTAACAAATATAGTATAACATAAAATTACCTACAACTTTTGTGAAAACAATTTTCTTCTATCTCTATAGGTACCGAGGTAGAAAGTAGTAAAGGTGCGTATATTTTTGAAAAAACAAGTTTTTTCCGCGACTGGGTTTGATTGTTTGAAAATACCTCGTTTTCAGTTCAATTTTGTGAAAATTTTATTGATACTAATTTTAACAATTATTTTACAAGCAATAGTTATTAGCCTGAAACACTCATCCACATTGAAAAATCTCCTGATAAAAGATACATGACGCCAACGGGACCGTTGGCGTCATGTATCTGCTTGTAAAATAATTGTTACCCTTTGTGCTATGCATAAAAAATCTTGTCTTAAAACATTAGTTTACCAAAAAAATAATAATTGATACTAATTTTGTTTGATTCAATTTTTGTTTTTTAAATATAATACAGTTATTAATTACATAATATAATATAAGTATGCAATGTCTTCATCGTCTTCTGTCGTGCAATGTCTTCCTCGGGCGTCCCCGACTTCTGTTACCATTCATATTTGCATCGTATATTCTCCTTACACTCCTTTCTTCGCTCATTCACTCTACATGCCCAAACCATCTAAGCGTCCTTTTCTTAATCTTACTAATTTCGATTATTAGCCTTGCACTCTTTGCGGATCTCCACATTTCTCACACAATCATAGATAGTTTTACCACACGCATGCCTCAGAGATCTCATTTCAACAGCATTCAGTCTAATTTTATCCTTTCTGTGCCAGTTCCATGCCTCACTTCCATACATCAGGGTAGATACCAGCACGCCATTGTGGACTGCTAACTTTGTTTCTTTGGACAATTTTTTGTTAGCGCCCACTGCTTTCCTCCATTAATGGAGTTACCTGCATTTACCCTTCTTTCAATATCTCTGTCAGCCTTCCCATCTCTCGTAAACATTCTTATGAGCATGCCGCGTGGTTTGTTTCATATTAAGTTAAAGAGCATGCCGCGTGGTTTGTTTCATATTAAGTTAAAGAGCATGCCGCGTGGTTTTCAATTCAATTCAATTCAGTGCCGGCAACCCGGGCGTTTATTTATTATTAGTTATGTACATACATGATTTTTCTCCTTACCCTCCTCACTAGACAAAGTCTGTTCTGAGGCTGGTAACTAACAATTTCTAATTACATAAAAACAAATAAGTGGATAAAAAAGAAAAAAAAAGAAATATAAATATTATAGTAAAAATAATAATAATAAAATAAGAGGAAAATCAGAAATTAGAAACAGAGTAGAAAAAAGAAAATATATAATTTTAGATATTAAGAATATTACTTATCTCTCTTCTTTCTTTGACATTCAACCAGTTTAAAAATCTTTTGAATACCCAATTCAAATTATTAGATGCGACATAGGTCTTTGTTTGGGCTACAAACTTATTGAATATATGTGGTGCCAAGTAAGATTCATGTTTTTTGGCAAAATTTGATTTGATATATGGTACTTGTAATTGATTGTGTGTGTTTGCTCTTGTGTTTTGCGAGTGAGTTATGAAGTGTGGTGATATTTTTATGCAGTTTTTGTAGATGATCTTCTTTATGAATAGTTTATTTATGTCTAATAGGTTATTGTTGATCATTAGCTGTTCTGTCGGATGTTGATAAGGCTTTCTGAACATAATTCTGATTATTGTTTTATGATTAATTTTAAGTGATTTGAGATGATTGAGGTTTGTTTCATATTAAGTTAAAGAGCATGCCGCGTGGTTTGTTTCATATTAAGTTAAAGAGCATGCCGCGTGGTTTGTTTCATATTAAGTTAAAGAGCATGCCGCGTGGTTTGTTTCATATTAAGTTAAAGAGCATGCCGCGTGGTTTGTTTCATATTAAGTTAAAGAGCATGCCGCGTGGTTTATTTCATATTAAGTTAAAGAGCACGCTTTGTTAATATTGCCTTGATTTTTTAGCCTATCCGTAAAATATCTGCGTTGTTAATATTGCCTTGATTCCTTAGCCTATCCGTAATATATCCGCTTTGTTAATATTGCCTTGATTCCTTAGCCTATCCGTAATATATCCGCGTTGTTAATATTGCCTTGATTCCTTAGCCTATCCGTAATATATCCGCTTTGTTAATATTGCCTTGATTCCTTAGCCTATCCGATATATATCCGCGTTGTTAATATTGCCTTGATTCCATAGCCTATCCGTAATATATCCGCGTTGTTAATATTGCCTTGATTCCTTAGACTATCCGTAATATATCCGCGTTGTTAATATTCTTTGATTCCTTAGCCTATCCGTAATATATCCGCGTTGTTAATATTGCCTTGATTCCTTAGACTATCCGTAATATATCCGCGTTGTTAATATTGCCTTGATTCCTTAGACTATCCGTAATATATCCGCGTTGTTTATATTCCTTGATTCCTTAGCCTATCCGTAATATATCCGCGTTGTTAATATTGCCTTGATTCCTTAGCCCATCCGTAATATATCCGCGTTGTTAATATTCCTTGATTCCTTAGCCTATCCGTAATATATCCGCATTGTTAATATTGCCTTGATTCCTTAGCCTATCCGTAATATATCCGCTTTGTTAATATTGCCTTGATTCCTTAGCCTATCCGTAATATATCCGCGTTGTTAATATTGCCTTGATTCCTTAGCCTATCCGTAATATATCCGCGTTGTTAATATTGCCTTGATTCCTTAGCCTATCCGTAATATATCCGCGTTGTTAATATTGCCTTGATTCCTTAGACTATCCGTAATATATCCGCGTTGTTAATATTCCTTGATTCCTTAGCCTATCCGTAATATATCCGCGTTGTTAATATTGCCTTGATTCCTTAGCCTATCTCTATATATCTGCTAACATAACTGTAATTATTTTTACAAGCACTCTTTTTTATTGTGTCTGTTACTCTGGTTCAATGAACTCTATAAATTTTGCTTTGAATCAAGGCCTCATTTTCAAAATTGGAACTAATTGTTGGAAAAATTCTACCAAGCGATAAATTAGGTACCTACCGATAACAGATATTTAAACATAAAATTATTTTAATTTATTCTCTTTTCAAAATTGTAATTATAATATCCCGTGATTTTTCTCGGGTCTGCTCTAGGTAATAAAAATACTGATTTCGGTTGTCTTCCTGCCTGTAAATCCGGACTTTAAAATAGTATGATAATATGTAGATTGAAACATTAAAAAAATAAACACATATTTGTATTAATAGCGATTTGCTTTGTGTAGATATGCGTAAAAGGTATAAAGTGAAATCTCGATCGATCGCTCCCCGATTTATCGTTTTCCCGCTTTTGTAGTTTACTCGCACATTAAACAGCTGCCGCGGTTTTAAAATTTCAACGGTTCTTTTTGAAAATAACAGAGGGTGACACTTCCGTTTACAACAATCCTAATAATAATGTGTAGTTTATTTCATCCCGTCCAGAAATAATTTCATACAAAACTCGAAAAAATAGATCATAGCGATCACTTCTCTATATACCGTTTTACCGCATTCGCAGTTTTTGTACTAAATATTTTACTCGATCGATCGTTTTTCCAAAATGTGAACATACGTAGATAAATGCTCTGTTTCAATTAACTCTAAAACAACTTTTATATATATTTTTAATATTAGTAATTAGTGGTCGTTATGTCATTGAGGCGCTAAACGTGCGTGCGATCTTTTCGCTGTGCGGAAAATCTTTTAAATCTAGAAAGACGCATTGACGTTAAAGGACTTGTACTACCATGGTGATAAGGGTCGGAATATAAGATCTCCGTGTTGTTTTTCTCTCACATATTGGCAAATCGCAGAAGCTTATACAGGTGTTTTAAGAATGCGAAAACTTACAAAAAGGCATGAATGAAAACAAACAAAATTGTTGAATTGAAAATTGATTTTGGCACCGCGGTTTCATGCTATAATGGTTTATGGCCCTGACATACTATATATTACCTAGTCTATGTAGGAATGTTATAACATGAGGTTTCGTAGTAATGCAAAATCACGTGTTTTTGGTTTGAAAATTTGGTCGCCTAGAAATGTTTCAGTTGCTTTTATTAAATACTGCGAGTAGAATACATCCTGGCCTTTGAAATAATCGAGTATTTTTTAGATAATTCTTTTTATAAGCCCAGAAAAAACTAATGTATGAGGCCTATGAAAACTGTTTAAAGTTCAAAATCTCCTACTTACGAACCCATTTTCGGTTATGGTTTTATTGTATAATGTGGCAAATTAAGTTATTTATAAAATGATAGAAAAACATTTAAATATTTGTGAAATTTTGCTTTGAATTTGATCTTCATTTTAAATATCTGAAATGTTTGTTGTTGACTTCGGACTAGTGATAAAGTACCTACCTGTAATATAACATATTGTATATAACAGAAAATTGTTTTAATAGGCTATTTCAAAGTCGGAATTGATATGTCGAGAATTCAGACTATCCCCATTGATGTGTATTATATTATATTTACTGTCCTTAATTTGATATCCATCGGTCTAACGCCGAACGACCAGAAAGTACCGAATCCGGTCCTCGCGCACTGCTACTGGCGCGATAATAGTGGAGCACGTTTCAATGAGATATGCAATATGGCTATCACGGGTCTGTGCTAGTATTATATCGTTGGGAAGGAATCGAACCTATTGTCTTCCCACCCAAAGGCAAATAGTGGACTGGATAATAGTGGAGCACGTTTCAATGAGATATGCAATATGGCTATCACGGGTCTGCGCTAGTATTATATCGTTGGGAAGGAATCGAACCTATTGTCTTCCCACCCAAAGGCAAATAGTGGACTGGATAATAGTGGAGCACGTTTCAATGAGATATGCAATATGGCTATCACGGGTCTGCGCTAGTATTATATCGTTGGGAAGGAATCGAACCTATTGTCTTCCCACCCAAAGGCAAATAGTGGACTGGATAATAGTGGAGCACGTTTCAATGAGATATGCAATATGGCTATCACGGGTCTGCGCTAGTATTATATCGTTGGGAAGGAATCGAACCTATTGTCTTCCCACCCAAAGGCAAATAGTGGACTGGATAATAGTGGAGCACGTTTCAATGAGATATGCAATATGGCTATCACGGGTCTGCGCTAGTATTATATCGTTGGGAAGGAATCGAACCTATTGTCTTCCCACCCAAAGGCAAATAGTGGACTGGATAATAGTGGAGCACGTTTCAATGAGATATGCAATATGGCTATCACGGGTCTGCGCTAGTATTATATCGTTGGGAAGGAATCGAACCTATTGTCTTCCCACCCAAAGGCAAATAGTGGACTGGATAATAGTGGAGCACGTTTCAATGAGATATGCAATATGGCTATCACGGGTCTGCGCTAGTATTATATCGTTGGGAAGGAATCGAACCTATTGTCTTCCCACCCAAAGGCAAATAGTGGACTGGATAATAGTGGAGCACGTTTCAACGAGATACGCAATATGGCTATCACGGGTCTGCGCTAGTATTATATCGTTGGGAAGGAATCGAACCTATTGTCTTCCCACCCAAAGGCAAATAGTGGACTGGATAATAGTGGAGCACGTTTCAATGAGATATGCAATATGGCTATCACGGGTCTGCGCTAGTATTATATCGTTGGGAAGGAATCGAACCTATTGTCTTCCCACCCAAAGGCAAATAGTGGACTGGATAATAGTGGAGCACGTTTCAATGAGATATGCAATATGGCTATCACGGGTCTGCGCTAGTATTATATCGTTGGGAAGGAATCGAACCTATTGTCTTCCCACCCAAAGGCAAATAGTGGACTGGATAATAGTGGAGCACGTTTCAATGAGATATGCAATATGGCTATCACGGGTCTGCGCTAGTATTATATCGTTGGGAAGGAATCGAACCTATTGTCTTCCCACCCAAAGGCAAATAGTGGACTGGATAATAGTGGAGCACGTTTCAATGAGATATGCAATATGGCTATCACGGGTCTGCGCTAGTATTATATCGTTGGGAAGGAATCGAACCTATTGTCTTCCCACCCAAAGGCAAATAGTGGACTGGATAATAGTGGAGCACGTTTCAATGAGATATGCAATATGGCTATCACGGGTCTGCGCTAGTATTATATCGTTGGGAAGGAATCGAACCTATTGTCTTCCCACCCAAAGGCAAATAGTGGACTGGATAATAGTGGAGCACGTTTCAATGAGATATGCAATATGGCTATCACGGGTCTGCGCTAGTATTATATCGTTGGGAAGGAATCGAACCTATTGTCTTCCCACCCAAAGGCAAATAGTGGACTGGATAATAGTGGAGCACGTTTCAACGAGATACGCAATATGGCTATCACGGGTCTGCGCTAGTATTATATCGTTGGGAAGGAATCGAACCTATTGTCTTCCCACCCAAAGGCAAATAGTGGACTGGATAATAGTGGAGCACGTTTCAATGAGATATGCAATATGGCTATCACGGGTCTGCGCTAGTATTATATCGTTGGGAAGGAATCGAACCTATTGTCTTCCCACCCAAAGGCAAATAGTGGACTGGATAATAGTGGAGCACGTTTCAATGAGATATGCAATATGGCTATCACGGGTCTGCGCTAGTATTATATCGTTGGGAAGGAATCGAACCTATTGTCTTCCCACCCAAAGGCAAATAGTGGACTGGATAATAGTGGAGCACGTTTCAATGAGATATGCAATATGGCTATCACGGGTCTGCGCTAGTATTATATCGTTGGGAAGGAATCGAACCTATTGTCTTCCCACCCAAAGGCAAATAGTGGACTGGATAATAGTGGAGCACGTTTCAACGAGATATGCAATATGGCTATCACGGGTCTGCGCTAGTATTATATCGTTGGGAAGGAATCGAACCTATTGTCTTCCCACCCAAAGGCAAATAGTGGACTGGATAATAGTGGAGCACGTTTCAACGAGATATGCAATATGGCTATCACGGGTCTGCGCTAGTATTATATCGTTGGGAAGGAATCGAACCTATTGTCTTCCCACCCAAAGGCAAATAGTGGACTGGATAATAGTGGAGCACGTTTCAACGAGATATGCAATATGGCTATCACGGGTCTGCGCTAGTATTATATCGTTGGGAAGGAATCGAACCTATTGTCTTCCCACCCAAAGGCAAATAGTGGACTGGATAATAGTGGAGCACGTTTCAACGAGATATGCAATATGGCTATCACGGGTCTGCGCTAGTATTATATCTTCGGGAAGGAATCGAACCTATTGTCTTCCCACCCAAAGGCAAATAGTGGACTGGATAATAGTGGAGCACGTTTCAACGAGATATGCAATATGGCTATCACGGGTCTGCGCTAGTATTATATCGTTGGGAAGGAATCGAACCTATTGTCTTCCCACCCAAAGGCAAATAGTGGACTGGATAATAGTGGAGCACGTTTCAACGAGATATGCAATATGGCTATCACGGGTCTGCGCTAGTATTATATCGTTGGGAAGGAATCGAACCTATTGTCTTCCCACCCAAAGGCAAATAGTGGACTGGATAATAGTGGAGCACGTTTCAATGAGATATGCAATATGGCTATCACGGGTCTGCGCTAGTATTATATCGTTGGGAAGGAATCGAACCTATTGTCTTCCCACCCAAAGGCAAATAGTGGACTGGATAATAGTGGAGCACGTTTCAACGAGATATGCAATATGGCTATCACGGGTCTGCGCTAGTATTATATCGTTGGGAAGGAATCGAACCTATTGTCTTCCCACCCAAAGGCAAATAGTGGACTGGATAATAGTGGAGCACGTTTCAACGAGATACGCAATATGGCTATCACGGGTCTGCGCTAGTATTATATCGTTGGGAAGGAATCGAACCTATTGTCTTCCCACCCAAAGGCAAATAGTGGACTGGATAATAGTGGAGCACGTTTCAACGAGATACGCAATATGGCTATCACGGGTCTGCGCTAGTATTATATCGTTGGGAAGGAATCGAACCTATTGTCTTCCCACCCAAAGGCAAATAGTGGACTGGATAATAGTGGAGCACGTTTCAATGAGATATGCAATATGGCTATCACGGGTCTGCGCTAGTATTATATCGTTGGGAAGGAATCGAACCTATTGTCTTCCCACCCAAAGGCAAATAGTGGACTGGATAATAGTGGAGCACGTTTCAATGAGATATGCAATATGGCTATCACGGGTCTGCGCTAGTATTATATCGTTGGGAAGGAATCGAACCTATTGTCTTCCCACCCAAAGGCAAATAGTGGACTGGATAATAGTGGAGCACGTTTCAACGAGATACGCAATATGGCTATCACGGGTCTGCGCTAGTATTATATCGTTGGGAAGGAATCGAACCTATTGTCTTCCCACCCAAAGGCAAATAGTGGACTGGATAATAGTGGAGCACGTTTCAATGAGATATGCAATATGGCTATCACGGGTCTGCGCTAGTATTATATCGTTGGGAAGGAATCGAACCTATTGTCTTCCCACCCAAAGGCAAATAGTGGACTGGATAATAGTGGAGCACGTTTCAATGAGATATGCAATATGGCTATCACGGGTCTGCGCTAGTATTATATCGTTGGGAAGGAATCGAACCTATTGTCTTCCCACCCAAAGGCAAATAGTGGACTGGATAATAGTGGAGCACGTTTCAACGAGATACGCAATATGGCTATCACGGGTCTGCGCTAGTATTATATCGTTGGGAAGGAATCGAACCTATTGTCTTCCCACCCAAAGGCAAATAGTGGACTGGATAATAGTGGAGCACGTTTCAATGAGATATGCAATATGGCTATCACGGGTCTGCGCTAGTATTATATCGTTGGGAAGGAATCGAACCTATTGTCTTCCCACCCAAAGGCAAATAGTGGACTGGATAATAGTGGAGCACGTTTCAATGAGATATGCAATATGGCTATCACGGGTCTGCGCTAGTATTATATCGTTGGGAAGGAATCGAACCTATTGTCTTCCCACCCAAAGGCAAATAGTGGACTGGATAATAGTGGAGCACGTTTCAACGAGATATGCAATATGGCTATCACGGGTCTGCGCTAGTATTATATCGTTGGGAAGGAATCGAACCTATTGTCTTCCCACCCAAAGGCAAATAGTGGACTGGATAATAGTGGAGCACGTTTCAACGAGATATGCAATATGGCTATCACGGGTCTGCGCTAGTATTATATCGTTGGGAAGGAATCGAACCTATTGTCTTCCCACCCAAAGGCAAATAGTGGACTGGATAATAGTGGAGCACGTTTCAACGAGATATGCAATATGGCTATCACGGGTCTGCGCTAGTATTATATCATTGGGAAGGAATCGAACCTATTGTCTTCCCACCCAAAGGCAAATAGTGGACTGGATAATAGTGGAGCACGTTTCAACGAGATATGCAATATGGCTATCACGGGTCTGCGCTAGTATTATATCGTTGGGAAGGAATCGAACCTATTGTCTTCCCACCCAAAGGCAAATAGTGGACTGGATAATAGTGGAGCACGTTTCAACGAGATATGCAATATGGCTATCACGGGTCTGCGCTAGTATTATATCGTTGGGAAGGAATCGAACCTATTGTCTTCCCACCCAAAGGCAAATAGTGGACTGGATAATAGTGGATCACGTTTCAACGAGATATGCAATATGGCTATCACGGGTCTGCGCTAGTATTATATCGTTGGGAAGGAATCGAACCTATTGTCTTCCCACCCAAAGGCAAATAGTGGACTGGATAATAGTGGAGCACGTTTCAACGAGATATGCAATATGGCTATCACGGGTCTGCGCTAGTATTATATCGTTGGGAAGGAATCGAACCTATTGTCTTCCCACCCAAAGGCAAATAGTGGACTGGATAATAGTGGAGCACGTTTCAACGAGATACGCAATATGGCTATCACGGGTCTGCGCTAGTATTATATCGTTGGGAAGGAATCGAACCTATTGTCTTCCCACCCAAAGGCAAATAGTGGACTGGATAATAGTGGAGCACGTTTCAATGAGATATGCAATATGGCTATCACGGGTCTGCGCTAGTATTATATCGTTGGGAAGGAATCGAACCTATTGTCTTCCCACCCAAAGGCAAATAGTGGACTGGATAATAGTGGAGCACGTTTCAACGAGATATGCAATATGGCTATCACGGGTCTGCGCTAGTATTATATCGTTGGGAAGGAATCGAACCTATTGTCTTCCCACCCAAAGGCAAATAGTGGACTGGATAATAGTGGAGCACGTTTCAACGAGATATGCAATATGGCTATCACGGGTCTGCGCTAGTATTATATCGTTGGGAAGGAATCGAACCTATTGTCTTCCCACCCAAAGGCAAATAGTGGACTGGATAATAGTGGAGCACGTTTCAACGAGATATGCAATATGGCTATCACGGGTCTGCGCTAGTATTATATCGTTGGGAAGGAATCGAACCTATTGTCTTCCCACCCAAAGGCAAATAGTGGACTGGATAATAGTGGAGCACGTTTCAACGAGATATGCAATATGGCTATCACGGGTCTGCGCTAGTATTATATCTTTGGGAAGGAATCGAACCTATTGTCTTCCCACCCAAAGGCAAATAGTGGACTGGATAATAGTGGAGCACGTTTCAACGAGATATGCAATATGGCTATCACGGGTCTGCGCTAGTATTATATCGTTGGGAAGGAATCGAACCTATTGTCTTCCCACCCAAAGGCAAATAGTGGACTGGATAATAGTGGAGCACGTTTCAACGAGATATGCAATATGGCTATCACGGGTCTGCGCTAGTATTATATCGTTGGGAAGGAATCGAACCTATTGTCTTCCCACCCAAAGGCAAATAGTGGACTGGATAATAGTGGAGCACGTTTCAACGAGATATGCAATATGGCTATCACGGGTCTGCGCTAGTATTATATCGTTGGGAAGGAATCGAACCTATTGTCTTCCCACCCAAAGGCAAATAGTGGACTGGATAATAGTGGAGCACGTTTCAATGAGATATGCAATATGGCTATCACGGGTCTGCGCTAGTATTATATCGTTGGGAAGGAATCGAACCTATTGTCTTCCCACCCAAAGGCAAATAGTGGACTGGATAATAGTGGAGCACGTTTCAATGAGATATGCAATATGGCTATCACGGGTCTGCGCTAGTATTATATCGTTGGGAAGGAATCGAACCTATTGTCTTCCCACCCAAAGGCAAATAGTGGACTGGATAATAGTGGAGCACGTTTCAATGAGATATGCAATATGGCTATCACGGGTCTGCGCTAGTATTATATCGTTGGGAAGGAATCGAACCTATTGTCTTCCCACCCAAAGGCAAATAGTGGACTGGATAATAGTGGAGCACGTTTCAATGAGATATGCAATATGGCTATCACGGGTCTGCGCTAGTATTATATCGTTGGGAAGGAATCGAACCTATTGTCTTCCCACCCAAAGGCAAATAGTGGACTGGATAATAGTGGAGCACGTTTCAACGAGATATGCAATATGGCTATCACGGGTCTGCGCTAGTATTATATCGTTGGGAAGGAATCGAACCTATTGTCTTCCCACCCAAAGGCAAATAGTGGACTGGATAATAGTGGAGCACGTTTCAATGAGATATGCAATATGGCTATCACGGGTCTGCGCTAGTATTATATCGTTGGGAAGGAATCGAACCTATTGTCTTCCCACCCAAAGGCAAATAGTGGACTGGATAATAGTGGAGCACGTTTCAATGAGATATGCAATATGGCTATCACGGGTCTGCGCTAGTATTATATCGTTGGGAAGGAATCGAACCTATTGTCTTCCCACCCAAAGGCAAATAGTGGACTGGATAATAGTGGAGCACGTTTCAATGAGATATGCAATATGGCTATCACGGGTCTGCGCTAGTATTATATCGTTGGGAAGGAATCGAACCTATTGTCTTCCCACCCAAAGGCAAATAGTGGACTGGATAATAGTGGAGCACGTTTCAATGAGATATGCAATATGGCTATCACGGGTCTGCGCTAGTATTATATCGTTGGGAAGGAATCGAACCTATTGTCTTCCCACCCAAAGGCAAATAGTGGACTGGATAATAGTGGAGCACGTTTCAATGAGATATGCAATATGGCTATCACGGGTCTGCGCTAGTATTATATCGTTGGGAAGGAATCGAACCTATTGTCCTCCCACCCAAAGGCAAATAGTGGACTGGATAATAGTGGAGCACGTTTCAATGAGATATGCAATATGGCTATCACGGGTCTGCGCTAGTATTATATCGTTGGGAAGGAATCGAACCTATTGTCTTCCCACCCAAAGGCAAATAGTGGAC
The DNA here is from genome assembly GCF_061612785.1 of Hesperophylax consimilis. Taxonomy (NCBI): domain Eukaryota; kingdom Metazoa; phylum Arthropoda; class Insecta; order Trichoptera; family Limnephilidae; genus Hesperophylax; species Hesperophylax consimilis. Next base: position 7,937,892 of record NC_142856.1, on the reverse strand, counting down.
TGGATAATAGTGGAGCACGTTTCAATGAGATATGCAATATGGCTATCACGGGTCTGCGCTAGTATTATATCGTTGGGAAGGAATCGAACCTATTGTCTTCCCACCCAAAGGCAAATAGTGGACTGGATAATAGTGGAGCACGTTTCAATGAGTTATGCAATATGGCTATCACGGGTCTGCGCTAGTATTATATCGTTGGGAAGGAATCGAACCTATTGTCTTCCCACCCAAAGGCAAATAGTGGACTGGATAATAGTGGAGCACGTTTCAATGAGATATGCAATATGGCTATCACGGGTCTGCGCTAGTATTATATCGTTGGGAAGGAATCGAACCTATTGTCTTCCCACCCAAAGGCAAATAGTGGACTGGATAATAGTGGAGCACGTTTCAATGAGATATGCAATATGGCTATCACGGGTCTGCGCTAGTATTATATCGTTGGGAAGGAATCGAACCTATTGTCTTCCCACCCAAAGGCAAATAGTGGACTGGATAATAGTGGAGCACGTTTCAATGAGATATGCAATATGGCTATCACGGGTCTGCGCTAGTATTATATCGTTGGGAAGGAATCGAACCTATTGTCTTCCCACCCAAAGGCAAATAGTGGACTGGATAATAGTGGAGCACGTTTCAATGAGATATGCAATATGGCTATCACGGGTCTGCGCTAGTATTATATCGTTGGGAAGGAATCGAACCTATTGTCTTCCCACCCAAAGGCAAATAGTGGACTGGATAATAGTGGAGCACGTTTCAATGAGATATGCAATATGGCTATCACGGGTCTGCGCTAGTATTATATCGTTGGGAAGGAATCGAACCTATTGTCTTCCCACCCAAAGGCAAATAGTGGACTGGATAATAGTGGAGCACGTTTCAATGAGATATGCAATATGGCTATCACGGGTCTGCGCTAGTATTATATCGTTGGGAAGGAATCGAACCTATTGTCTTCCCACCCAAAGGCAAATAGTGGACTGGATAATAGTGGAGCACGTTTCAATGAGATATGCAATATGGCTATCACGGGTCTGCGCTAGTATTATATCGTTGGGAAGGAATCGAACCTATTGTCTTCCCACCCAAAGGCAAATAGTGGACTGGATAATAGTGGAGCACGTTTCAATGAGATATGCAATATGGCTATCACGGGTCTGCGCTAGTATTATATCGTTGGGAAGGAATCGAACCTTTTGTCTTCCCACCCAAAGGCAAATAGTGGACTGGATAATAGTGGAGCACGTTTCAATGAGATATGCAATATGGCTATCACGGGTCTGCGCTAGTATTATATCGTTGGGAAGGAATCGAACCTATTGTCTTCCCACCCAAAGGCAAGTAGTGGACTGGATAATAGTGGAGCACGTTTCAATGAGATATGCAATATGGCTATCACGGGTCTGCGCTAGTATTATATCGTTGGGAAGGAATCGAACCTATTGTCTTCCCACCCAAAGGCAAATAGTGGACTGGATAATAGTGGAGCACGTTTCAATGAGATATGCAATATGGCTATCACGGGTCTGCGCTAGTATTATATCGTTGGGAAGGAATCGAACCTATTGTCTTCCCACCCAAAGGCAAATAGTGGACTGGATAATAGTGGAGCACGTTTCAATGAGATATGCAATATGGCTATCACGGGTCTGCGCTAGTATTATATCGTTGGGAAGGAATCGAACCTATTGTCTTCCCACCCAAAGGCAAATAGTGGACTGGATAATAGTGGAGCACGTTTCAATGAGATATGCAATTTGGCTATCACGGGTCTGCGCTAGTATTATATCGTTGGGAAGGAATCGAACCTATTGTCTTCCCACCCAAAGGCAAATAGTGGACTGGATAATAGTGGAGCACGTTTCAATGAGATATGCAATATGGCTATCACGGGTCTGCGCTAGTATTATATCGTTGGGAAGGAATCGAACCTATTGTCTTCCCACCCAAAGGCAAATAGTGGACTGGATAATAGTGGAGCACGTTTCAATGAGATATGCAATATGGCTATCACGGGTCTGCGCTAGTATTATATCGTTGGGAAGGAATCGAACCTATTGTCTTCCCACCCAAAGGCAAATAGTGGACTGGATAATAGTGGAGCACGTTTCAACGAGATACGCAATATGGCTATCACGGGTCTGCGCTAGTATTATATCGTTGGGAAGGAATCGAACCTATTGTCTTCCCACCCAAAGGCAAATAGTGGACTGGATAATAGTGGAGCACGTTTCAATGAGATATGCAATATGGCTATCACGGGTCTGCGCTAGTATTATATCGTTGGGAAGGAATCGAACCTATTGTCTTCCCACCCAAAGGCAAATAGTGGACTGGATAATAGTGGAGCACGTTTCAACGAGATACGCAATATGGCTATCACGGGTCTGCGCTAGTATTATATCGTTGGGAAGGAATCGAACCTATTGTCTTCCCACCCAAAGGCAAATAGTGGACTGGATAATAGTGGAGCACGTTTCAATGAGATATGCAATATGGCTATCACGGGTCTGCGCTAGTATTATATCGTTGGGAAGGAATCGAACCTATTGTCTTCCGACCCAAAGGCAAATGCTGTCCGGCAGCACTTTTACCAAAAAACCCAACAAATATATTTTCAGTCCTGTTTGTTATCAGTTAACAAATAATTGTTTATTTTTAATCTTTGTATGTAAGATTAGCGACTCCTAAACGAAAATTTTAAATAGAACATTCAGAAAAAGATTTGGTCGCATCTGCCACCTATATTATAAACAAAGATCTATACATATTATAAAGTTAATTCAAAAAAATTGTTAGGTCAATGAGATTTATTGTTGACGTCTGGTCGTGTGGAATCTGTATGAGTGGGAAGAGTGCACTTGTATTGGCATACTTCTCGCACAAATACCGGCCTTGCAATTGTTGTTCCAATTTTCAGAATACATTATAATAATAATATTGGACAATTTTTATAGCGCCGCTTTTGTGAGTTATCACCTCAGGGGCGCTTTACAGTTGATGCAAGTATTACAAAAAATATAAATATTACCAACATAAAGTGAAGTTAAGTAAAGTAAAATGAAAAACAGGAACAGGTGACATGAAGATAGAAGATGGAGACTCTGCAGCAAGAATCCAAGGTGGTGAAGAAACTGGACCAGCTGCTGCAGGGAGAGAGTCCACCACGTCCACCAACAGTGCCAGCAAGAGGTTCGTCATCCGTCCAGGCATGTGTCTGTTGCTAATAAAGCGCTGACGTAATATCCTCACATAGATAACAGACCTTGGCAGCACCGCTGTGACGTTCGGCGAGTCCATCATATCGAGTCTCTATTAATAATAATAATAATATTTGGACGATTTATACAGCGCCGCTCTTGTGCAAAATCACCTCATCTCTTCTAGTCTATTTTAGTCTTTTCTAGTCACTTCTTAGCTATTCATGCCACTTAGTGCATCTTCTCGACCCTTTTAGACTCTTTCCCTTGCTCTAATACCTAAATAAAAATTATAATTTCTTCTATTGTGTCGTGATCCAACGATTTCATACCTCTGTCTCAGACCTATAGGGCTCGCTTATCTCAGGCTATCATAAACAAAATCATGAACCAAAATCAAAGTGAAGTGTAAGTGTGTCATCTTAAACAAAAAACATACACAAAAACATAAATTTTAAATAACATTAGTTATGTACGTACTTACCTCAAACATCAACAGGTTGTTGAACACCACAAATACCAAAAAACTTGTTCAAAATCTTTTTTTTTTCTACACCTAATAATATTTAAAAAAAAAACCTTTTTTTGATTTGACTGAGGATTGTATCTTCCTTCTCAGGGACTGGAGTCAACCACGCTAACATCCTCGCCAAATGCCAATCGGGTAGGACCGATATTTATTTCGTGTATTAACTGCTGTAATGTCATCTAATTTCAGAAAAATTCTTTTGTGTGTTCGCCACCAAAAGTTGATAGAGTGCAGTGTCATCGACAACGAGTCTATCTGACGAGTTTCAGCTCGATTAGATGTCAGGAAGTGGGTTTATGTGCGTTTCCAACATTTTCTTCAAATTCAATGAATTTGGTTCACTCCCGAATACATTTGTATAATAATAAATGGTTCATTAGCTACATTGAAAATAGACAACAAATTGTAAAAATAAATAATCAAGAAAGTGACAAAGTAGGCAACAGGTATGGAGTACCCCAAGGCAGCGTCTTGGGTCCCATACTGTTTCTCATCTACATTAACAGTCTAACTGAGATAAGCCTAGGGAACATAGAGTACAAAGTAATCAGTTATGCAGATGACACTGTAATTTTATTCAAAGCCCAATCATGGGAAAACGTCTTCAAACACACGGAAACAGGGATGACTGAAGTAAATAGATGGCTAATAAATAATCTACTGACACTAAATATTTCTAAAACTAAATACTTAACTTTCAGTAAAACATTAGCTGGTCAGCCAGATAGTCGCCCACAACTTCATCTTCACCCCTGCACAGTTACCTCATTAACTAACTCACGCTGTGTTTGTGACAAAATTGATTATGCGCAAAATATTAAATATCTCGGTTTAACTGTTGACAATAACTTAAAATGGGATCTCCAAATCAACCTAATTACAAAAAAAATACGGAAACTCTCTTACATCTTCAAAACAATTCGAAACATTATGTCACTACCTCAGCTAAAAAATATATATTTTGCACTCTGTCAAAGTATTCTTATGTATGGTATTTCAGTATGGGGAGCAGCAGCAGAGACTCATCTCAAATCACTTAAAATCAATCATAAAACAATAATCAGAATTATGTTTAGAAAGCCTTATCAACATCCGACAGAACAGCTAATGATCAACAATAACCTATTAGACATAAATAAACTATTCATAAAGAAGATCATCTACAAAAACTGCATAAAAATATCACCACACTTCATAACTCACTCGCAAAACACAAGAGCAAACACACACAATCAATTACAAGTACCATATATCAAATCAAATTTTGCAAAAAAACATGAATCTTACTTGGCACCACATATATTCAATAAGTTTGTAGCCCAAACAAAGACCTACGTCGCATCTAATAATTTGAATTGGGTATTCAAAAGATTTTTAAACTGGTTGAATGTCAAAGAAAGAAGAGAGATAAGTAATATTCTTAATATCTAAAATTATATATTTTCTTTTTTCTACTCTGTTTTTAAATTCTGATTTTCCTCTTATTTTATTATTATTATTTTTACTATAATATATATATTTCCTTTTTTTTTACCACTTATTTGTTTTTATGTAATTAGAAATTGTTAGTTACCAGCCTCAGAACAGACTTTGTCTAGTGAGGAGGGTAAGGAGAAAAATCATGTATGTACATAACTAATAATAAATAAACGCCCGGGTTGCCGGCACTGAAATTGAAATTGAATAATATTTATTTTATATTTATTTTATAATATTATAATATTTATTCAAATAGATGTTTTTAAAAATAAAATGACTGTTGTTATCGCATTGACTTTCTGTTATTCTTATCGCATTGACTTTCTGGTATTCTTATCGCATTGCCTTCCTGTTATTGTAATTTGGCCAGATATTATACTGTTAACATGATTTTACTAAATTTAATTATAATTATGAATAATTCGGGGCAATCAGGGCCGCCGCTAGCCGCTCGAACGCCCGTGTACATATCCGTCAATGCCGCCCCCACCCCCCGTACTTTACTTACAATCAGGGCCGCCGCTAGCCGCTCGAACGCCCGTGTACATATCCGTCAATGCCGCCCCCACCCCCCATCCGTACTTTACTTACAATCAGGGCCGCCGCGCCGCTAGCCGCTCGAACGCCCCTGTACATATCCGTCAATGCCGCCCCCACCCCCCGTACTTTACTTACAATCAGGGCCGCCGCTAGCCGCACGGCTGTTAACGCGAAACCCTTCTCCACATCAGCCCTCAAGGACCTCGCTTGAGTATTTGCTACTACCACCAAGATCTGCGCCGACGGAGGCTCCAGGCGGGCTCACGCCCAGACCCTTCTGCGCACACCGCCGCGGCCATCCTACTCGTTGCGGCTTCAAAACGATCGCACGGCCGGAGCCGCACGAACGCCCCGCTTGCCTGCAACGGTCGAGTATAGGCTGAACGCTACAGCGCCATCCATTTTCAGGGCTGGTTGCTTCGGCAGGTGAGTTGTTACACACTCCTTAGCGGATTCCGACTTCCATGGCCACCGTCCTGCTGTCCTGAGCGACCAACGCCTTTTACGCCCGTGTACATATCCGCCAATGCCGCCCCCACCCCCCATCCGTACTTTACTTACAATTAGGGCCGCCGCTAGCCGCTCGAACGCCCCTGTACATATCCGTCAATGCCGCCCCCACCCCCCATCCGTACTTTACTTACAATCAGGGCCGCCGCTAGCCACTCGAACGCCCCTGTACATATCCGTCAATGCCGTCCCCACCCCCCGTACTTTACTTACAATCAGGGCCGCCGCTAGCCGCTCGAACGCCCGTGTACATATCCGTCAATGCCGCCCCCACCCCCCATCCGTACTTTACTTACAATCAGGGCCGCCGCTAGCCGCTCGAACGCCCGTGTACATATCCGTCAATGCCGCCCCCACTCCCCGTAGTTTATTTACAATCAGGGCCGCCGCTAGCCGCTCGAACGCCCCTGTACATATCCGTCAATGCCGCCCCCACCCCCCGTACTTTACTTACAATCAGGGCCGCCGCTAGCCGCTCGAACGCCCCTGTACATATCCGTCAATGCCGCCCCCACCCCCCGTACTTTACTTACAATCAGGGCCGCCGCTAGCCGCTCGAACGCCCGTGTACATATCCGTCAATGCCGCCCCCACCCCCCGTACTTTACTTACAATCAGGGCCGCCGCTAGCCGCTCGAACGCCCGTGTACATATCCGTCAATGCCGCTCCCACCCCCCATCCGTACTTTACTTACCAACTTTAAGAGTTTTCACCAAAAATAATTAATCTAATAATCACTGATTACATTTATGATTCAGAGGAATTAGTTGCAATAATTACTTGAATAAATCGCATATTATAACCGTGAACAATCAACGTAACTTACATTAGATGCCGTATAAACCGATTCAGTAAAGCATTCGACAAAGTTAGTCATTATCACTCTTTGGAAAAAAAACTGGTTAGTTAGTCACAAGTTATATAGGGCGTACCACAAGGATCGTACCTTGGACCCTTACTTTTTATAATTTTTATTAACGACCTTACTTTTGTAGAATTTTTCTCTGTATATTGCTGACATTCTCAAATTTTATATTGCAATTCAATCTATAGAAGTTTGTGAACTCTAACGATAAGACTGCAATACCTTATCTGTCTAGTGTATTGATAACGAAATAAAATAGTATGTAGCTAAGTGTAAAGTTATCATTCTCTCTAAGAACACCAAAAAACTCTATTTTCATACGGGATACGTTGAAAGAAAAATTGGAATAATATTCAACAATTAATAACGTTGTAAAAAATCAAATAAATTATTCGGTTAGATTGTGAGATCAACTAAACCATTTAAGAATTCTAATAGCTCTATATTTCTTTTCAATTTACGGAAATCGCAGTATTTTGTCTGTAATAGTCTGGAATCCGCATTGTATTATGTTAATATATATCTATGGTATTCTAGGGAATCTTTTCAAATAAATATTTCGCAGATTAAATCTTATAGGTCAAGTGTCCACCACCCACTTCACAGTTACCAACATAGACTTACATAATGTTTCAAATAAGAGAGAGAGAGAAAAAAACAAAGGGATATAAATGTTCTCTGTTTTATAAAAGTGTTTATAATCATGAAGATAGTAATTTAATCAGTCAAATCAAGTAACATATCAGGTCCAAATCCACAAGAAACCCGAAAAAGTTATATACCAGGCCCATATCCACGAGAAGCTTGAAGGGGTTATATACCAGGTCCATATTTACGAGAAGCCCTAACAAGTTATATACCAGGCGCATATCCCCGAGAAGCCTTAAGGGGTTATATACCAGGCCCATATCTACGAGAAGCCATTACATATTTTGGACCAATTTTTTGTCAATAACACTGCATATTTTAATGCAATACCTAGATTGTCTAGGTAATACAAGTTCTTGCCAAATCAAACACATTTTAAAATAATGTATGGCTTGTTTCAAAAGATATCTCCATATTTCTGTGCCACTTGAATAGTGTTTATTTGAGATAGTTTTCTCAGGGAAAGCATTTCAGAAGTTAGGAGGGGTGTAGTGAGGTGGGGGAGGGCTAATGAGGGTTGAACCAAAACTTAAATTTGGTACGTTGATATGGCTACATTTCGGTAAAAAATTCGGGATCTATCTAAAAGAAAACTTCTTTATTGCCAATTTCAACCATAACTATGGACAAATTGTTTGCTAAACAATGCATGCATTAAATCCAATGACAATTCTAATGCTGGAATGATTAATGATAACGATTTAGAACATTCCGAGTTCTCTGTATTTGCCGTCCCCTGAAAGTGCCGCCCGTGTGCAGTGCATGCCCTGTTCGCAAGCTTACGGCGGACCTGTGGGCAACCAGAAAAACTTTAAATCGTAATTTTTAAAAAGGTAGTTTAGGTACATCATTAATTGATGAATATTGAATCAAATTTTACTTTCATATGGTTGTACTGACTATAATACATTATTTTAGCGTTTTGTTTTGAGTTTTTTTGCAGAAAATCAACACAATTTCTCTAATTTAGATAAAATAAAATACAAAACCTATTTTAAGGTTATAAATACATATTGATTAAACTGGTAGAAGAAACAGTAATAAATGACACAATCAAGTATGTAGTTACTCGATTCAGGTCATTTCAAAGGTGGAGATAACAGAAGACGCAGTATGTTGGATGAGACAATGTATAAACTAAATGTATATTATTTGGGTTAGTTTGTGTGCCTTTGGATACTGACTGATAATTTACCTAACTAAAATCTATTATTTTCCATTAGTGCTAATGGCTAAAAAAACACCAGATCCATAAAATGTAAAGTAAGCAGAACCTTTGTTTTCTAACATGAATGACAGCAATTCTTTAAAGTTTGACTTCTTAAAAGATTTGCCATTCCGGCAAAATTAATCAAATATTATTGAACACCATTGACATTTTCCATGTGTTTTTTAAACTTTCCACTGCGTATAAATGAATTGATTATTTACAATCATGCAATAGATTACGTCCTCAAACTGGAATTGAGTCCTCAAAACTGTAAAGGTTTTCCAAATGGCATTCTTTTGCTTTGGTAAACTATTTCATTTGCTTTAATAAGCTTTATTCGGCTTCCCAACGCCTTCATTATGTAACGCGCGCTGTTGCCTTCCGTCCGTATTCCGTTATAAAAAAAAAGTGGGTGTGTCAAGCCTACGCAAGACAGAAGTGAAACTTCTAGTATTCCTCTCTCTCTATTTTCAAATTTAATTTATTCCTCTCTCTCTATTTTCAAATTAACCGTATGAACCACAATCAATTACGTATTTCACTCGTATTACACTCACGACGCAGTATACTAACCAAGCAGCTGATGCTTGGCGTGGCGCAGTTCGCTGGTGTCTGAGAGAGAGGAAAGAAGAGAAGAGAGAGAACGTTCGTGAGCGGCTCCCCCACCTCAACAAGCGCATATGGTGAGAGAGGGACAGTGAACGGTGAGCGGTGGTGGGGGTACCCGCATTTTCGTGTCGATCCTGACTCGGTTTTACTCCGTCCCCGAAAATCCATTACGCGCCTAAAGAAGTTTCACTTCAATATATGTGGAATCAATTTATTATATTGTCGCGGTCTTGTTTTAAAAATTCTGTTTCGAATTCATTACTTTTCCTTCCGTTTATATTTTCCAACAAGAACGATCATCGTTGACAGATCTCGCAACCACAAACATTTTTTTATCGTTAAAAAGTCCCTCTAGACAGCATACTCAAAGAAGACAGGGAAATTAATTCCTTAAATAATTTCAAATTGCTTTCTGTTTGCGAAAAAATAACTGGCGTTACGATAAGAATAATTCGTTGTCTCTTTCATACTCCGAGTGAACAGATAAAAAACTTTATAAATATGACTGCTTGGCCGTTTCCAACCATTGTAGATGTAACATCGTAGAGTGCGGTACATTATAGAGTACGGTTTTAAAAATAACTTCACTTCAAAGTATTTTTCAAAATGAGTTTCTTAGAGGAAATCGCGTTCACTGTGTTAGTAATTACATCTTTAGTTTCGGGACAGCGGCAAGGTAAGAATTATAATAATATTTTCATACTTTATAAACATACCCACTTTAAATTTTCAATTTGAATTCTGAATAATTGTTTTTTTCTCTTTTTTTTTTATATTCAAACTGATTGATAATGCCTTTGAAATGCGAAACATCTGTCGCGCTCATTAATAATTATACAGAACATTTATTAATAAGCTATTTTTAAATAAATTAAATAATACTAAATAAAAACTTCAAATTAAAATGGAGTTCCGAAAATTAAACTTGATAACAATAAATAGAATATAATGTGTTGTCTATTTTTCTATTCTTCTGTGTTACATATAAATTGGAAACAAGTTATATACCTACCTAACAACTATCCAATTTGTTGGCCATTAAAACTAGATTAGCTGGCATTGATTATAATATACCCATTTTTACTGAAACCCGTGATTATTTAAGAGGTTTATTAATACATTTTTTACAATAAAATCAATTCGACACAAATACTTACAACACTAAACAATAAATTTACCGACATTTATTTAATGCTAATTTTTCTTACGAAAATCTGTCATTTCGACAAATTTAATGCTGTTTGTTATAAAAAGTCTTTAGTATTTTTTTTAATCGATACGTTTTAAATTTAAAAAAAGATTTTTTCTGTATATTTTTAACTCAATTTACTTATTTACTTCACAAATATTATTAAGTAAATCCAATCTGGTAGGATTTATAATATTATGTAAGAAGTATTGGATGATAGGTGACTGGAACTTTGTTATTTTGTGGAGTTGTCTGCAATGGTCACTTCCTAATTGTAACGTATTGATGTTTACAGGATATAATACTGGGCCCTTAATCTCCAGTATTATAACGAGGATAGGGATCTGGTAATATATATTATTAATAGTCGTAGATTCTGATATACGGAGGTTGTTTAATCGTAATATAATAAACTGACAATACAAGTAACAAGTTGCCCTAAGGCCGTCTAGCGATAGAATGGCTTCCCGCCACCCGACGATGTCATCCAAGGCCTTTAGTAGCGTTCGGTTATGTTCGGTAGAACCCGAAGCTACCCGATCGCAAACACCAAACACTACACTAATTAACAGTACAATTAATTACACTAATTACACTAACAGTCAATTGAAAAATGTATATCAATTTTTGTGTTCATTTTCCTACAATCACGCACACAGGATTTTATCTTGTTGCGGCGAAGTTTACAGAATTGAAATATGCGATGCATAATTATTGTTTAAAAATTTTAAATTCTCTGTAGGTAGGAGTGAAAACCAATTTCAAAAAAATTGGTTACTTAATTAGTGACCTAAATATTTCGTTATTTTTTGAATACCGCACAATAGTCTCAACTGATAACATATTATTTTAATCATGTTTTTTCAGTTTTCTCGAAAAATGTCGACATTTTGATATTAGTTTATTAGGGAAAAAAACGAACACATATTTATCAAAATAATGAAATAATACATGGTTGCATGAACCAATGAAGTTTCCGCATAAAATACAAAAAAAAACATAAATAGTTATACAGTAGAACCTCGTTAATTCGAAATCCACGCGACATCAAAAATAAAATTTCGAATTAACGAATTCCCACGTAATTACGAAGTTTATGAAAAAAAAATATATATTCCGAAAATCGATTTTCTCGGCCGCCTCTTCAAATCTGGGTGGTATTTTAGGAGTAAATTCGTAATAATACCAATTATTTCTTTATTTTCGCGGCCGATTACCGTAGCGGCCGGCCCTTTAAATTAAGATATTCGCAATAAATTCGTAAAAATGCTATACATTTCCGCGTAAATCGAGAATTCGCGGCCGCATTCTGTCGCGGCCGGCTCTTTACATTCATATATTGGCAATAAATTCGTAAAAATGCAATACATTTCCGCGTAAATCGAGAATTCGCGGCCGCATTCTGTCGCGGCCGGCTCTTTAAATTCGGATATTCGCAATAAATTCGTAAAAATGCTATACATTTCCGCGTAAATCGAGAATTCGCGGCCGCATTCTGTCGCGGCCGGCTCCTTAAATTCAGATATTCGAAATAAATTCGCAAAAATACGATATATTTCCGTATAAATCGAGAATGCGCGGCGGATTTCCGTCGCAGCCGACCCTTAAAATCCAGATATTTAATGTAAATTCGTAAAAATATGATATATTTCCGCGTAAATCTAATTTTATCGGCAGTTTTTCGTCACGGCCGGTCTTTTAAGTTCAGATATTTGAAGTAAATCAGTAAAAATATGTCATATTTCGGCGTGAATCGAAATTTTCGGCAGATTTCCGTCGCGCCGTATTTTTTAACTCGGATATTCGAAGTAAGGTTAGTAAATATACGATATATTTCCGCGTAAATTGAAATTTCGCGTCCGATTTCCGTCGCGGCGGGCCCTTTAAAATTCAGATATTCGAAATAAATTCGTAAAAATACGACACATTTCCGCGTAAATTGAGATTTCGCGGCCGATTTCCGCCGCGGCGGGTTATTTGAAATTCAAATATTCGAAATAAATTCGATTTACGCGTAAATCGAAATTTCGCGGCCGAGTTTCGTCGCGGAAATTCAGATATTTGGTGTAAACTCGTAAAACTACGACATAAAACGTATTTTCTCGGCCCTTCAAACTCGGCATTCCAGTATAAATCGATTCAGATTTACAAAATAATAATACTAATTAGGACGATGTAAAAATACATTTTTTGGCGTTTTACCGCCACGGCTGACTTTTAGATTCAGATTTACGAAATATTATGATTTATTTTCGCAAAAATCAATTTTTTTCGAATTACACCAACAAATTTTCGTGCGCGGATAAAAATAAATTACGAATTATCGAATTTCGAAATAAAAAACCATTTTGTATGAAAAATATTTTCTGCGGATATTTTATTGGCGAAAATTTCGAATTACGCGTTTTTTCGAATAATCGGGGTTCGAATTCACGGGGTTCTACTGTACCACTTTGCGCAACGTTTTTCAAAAATAATTTGATTTTGAATAACGATCTCAATTTTTTCGTTTAAAACGACTGGTGAAAAATATTAGCACGAATGAATTATTTTAATCCTATCAAGAAGCTGTCCGTTTCCTATTGTTTTTCCTTCGTGAGGTGCAATCTAATGACTTGTGATACACTTAAATATTTAACAAACTTCTTTGGTCCTCGCGAGGCGTAGTCCGTTTCTGTACTGTTCCCGCCGCGAGGCGCAGTCCTTAATATTGGAAGGTTTGTCATGATTTACTCATTAACTCTTATAATGACCACTACAACACGGGCATGTGCCTAGTGTGGTGGCCAAAAATTTACCCGTTTACTGTAATGTATAAACTTTACTGAATAAAGAACAATTAAAAAAAATGTAGAGTGCTTGAGGCACTACCAGTACAGTCACCAGTTGAAGTAATTACATACCATTACACAATGCTTCTCTTTGTCTTCTTGGAAACTCTTCTATAAATGTATATTTTTGTGGTGCGCCACTGGTCTCTATACAAAATCCATGCATTGATACCTGATAAATCCTAAATGTTACAAACTGTTGCCAGTGAGATTCTGTTTTCCCGATATATGTTTTCTCACTCTGACCAACCAAATAAGATTACCTCTAATATGAATAACTATGTCTCCTTTTTCTGTCACAAATTGACATATTAAATGACCGTCATCTTTTCTTAATTTTAATACATACAAATGTATTACCAAGAGAATCTCATATCCGTGTGAAAATAATCTATTAACAAAACACTAATTATTCAATAAATAAATTAGTACAGCGCCCTTGAGGTAATTTTTCACGAAAATGACGCTATATACTCGTAAATTAGCCAAATATTATAATATAAAATGATACATTATTTTGGGTCATTCTACCGAATGTATTAGCGCGTTTTTTCATGTTAAATATTTTTTGTATTATTAGATTAAGTGACTTACTAAATAACTAACCAAGTTTAAGTTTTCATTTGAAAATCTTCAATTTTTTCCGAAATAATATATAAATAATATTTTGTGGTCCGCTGGAGTCTTTTTTGTAATCAGTGATTTTTGAACCACAAAATATTGATTATTTTGGAAATTTTGAACTCAGTTCGTTATTTAGTAATGCCACAACTTAAAGCTACTTGTGCTAATAATACAGTTAATATTTAACATGAAAATCACTTTTTGACCTGCTCGGGGGAATGATTCTTTTATGAAAAACATTCGAGCAATTTTCCAAATCAAAATTTTTCGATATACCAATTTTTCCAAAATATTTTTTTTCACAAAAAATAAAAAATTTCCAAGCTTCACATAATATCAAAAAAAAGATTTTCGATTATACAACTGTCCGGGTTTTTTTTCCAAAAATAACAATTTCCCAACATGGAAAATTTTTACACATAATATCAAAAGATAAATATATTTATAAGAATTTGCGAAATTAAATTTTCAGATTTGCTTAAGAATAATTGATCTTTTAATCATTTTTTTTTCAAACTTCATACATAAACTATAATAATTCTTTTTAAAAAAATTTCCCCACCTTTTTCTGAGAAATTTTTCCCGAGGAATTTTTTTCAGCAAAATAAAGGATCCAGAATAAAAAATTTCCCAACAGAAAAAAAAGTATTCCAAGATGAAAAATTTCCAAACATCGAATAACAAAATCAAAAAGAAAACTAAACATATCGTTTTCCAAAATTAAAAATAATAATTGTTCTGAAAAAACTAACTTATGAACCCAACATCATATATGACTATTTTCCCGTCATGTTTATTTTCCCGGTGACTTTGCTGCAAGTCATTTGAACAAGTCATCAATTTATTTTCAAGTTCTGTTATTATATCATTATTGTTACACAAAACCGAAATAATAACAGAACATTCAAAGAACTTGAAAAACGAATTTGAAATTTGATGAATCGTTTAAATTCCAAGAAATAACCCGTCCTAAGATTTGTACCAAAAACTTCAATGCCCTGACTTGAGTTGACAAGTCTTTATTTCAAAATAAACAATTTCGGCGTAAATCTTTGATTTCTCAAGTCTATTGGTAGTTAATTTCTTAGTTAATTGAAACTCCCAAACTTATATGTTAGTATTTATCCGTCCAGTGGATTTACTTGCGAAAAAAAAGATATCACCCGAGTGATTATTATTATTATGTAGCACAGTAAAGAATGAAATACCTTTTATCAACCGTCACAGTGATTGACGTTTTTGTCGATCGAGATCAAGGACATTTTTTATTGTGATGATTTTGGAGGTGTCCGTTTGTCTCAGCAGAATACGCCCCGAAGCCGTCCAGGAGTGTTTATAATCGTTTTCTTTGGAAAATTTTTTTGTTTGCGAAAGTAGATATTTTCCTTTTTGTGTCAGGTGTTCGGACACATAAATACGTTTGGCTTCTTGTGACAGTCCTAGGTCCGCTGTGTTTAGTTTATTTGTGGTGGTCGCAGTGGATTTTTTATATGCTTTAATTTTGTTTAGAACATCATCACGTGATTTAATATTATTGAAAGACACTATTAATGATCTGGGATTTTTCTCGGACAGTTTCGGTCCTAGCCTATATATTTTCGTAATTTCAGATTGTAAGGGTAGTGCGGTATCTCCATAGTTAATAATTTTTGATATTTTTTTAAGTGTTTGAATATGATTTTCAGTGTTTGATTCTGGAATACCTCCACAGACATAGGAATTAATAGACGAGAAGATAATGGCGAGGGGTAAAATCAACTGTTGAAGAACGAAGGGAGTGAAGCCGACTGTGATTCGTCAATAAATCAATCTGACAGTAAATAGGCATCTCGCATTATAATATCACCATTTACTTCTTAAAAGTAAAATCTGCTTTTGAATGAATAGACATTTTTACATGGGAGCGCAAATTACTCGCCACGTTATGAATAAATTTGCGAAGTCCAAATTCGGCAAAAAAATTCGGTTCTATTTTCAGAGTCGAATATTTCGTTTAAGTATTTAGTTAAGACACTTTTATAAATGTTCATAATTTACTTCCCAGCAACGAACCAGCTTTGTGTTTAGCGTCCAGACGTTTCTCGATGTGATAGTATATGTTTCTAAAACTGATCTATATTATACGATGTGAATATGATTAAAATAAAGTAAAATAATGCTTATATATGGAATGCAATACGACAATTGGGTTTATTCTCTTTTTCGCATCTATTTTTACAAGTTTTCATAGTACAAGTCAACATTTTGCCGTGTTATTTCGTAAAATGAACCGATGATGCCTCGACCATAGTTCGCACAAGAATGATGACGTCACGTTTTCAAATTTCACATGTGGCCATACGCGAGCACAGCCGGTTCCAATGGAACCGGTATGGGGAGTGGGGATAATACGCTTTTAATCACTTAGGGCAGGTCTACTAATATTCATATGTCTATGAATACCTCTTATATCGACATTGCATATTTGGTTTAGGTACTCCAGTCGGTCAATTTTGTCTTCTTGTTGGGATATGGTATTTTGTAGGATAGAATTACGCTTATTTAATTCCATCATATCAGTATTGACTGTTTTCTGTGATTGTTCAATGTCAATTATGCGCATTTTTAATTCATCGTGTTGTTCCGATATAAATTGGATTGATTTAATAATTTCTTGATTTTGTAAGATGATCGATTCATATTTTTGGGCATATGAGTCTAGTTTTTTTTCAACAAATTCCATTATGGCCGTTTTAAAATTGGATAGTTCATTAATAAATAATCCTGAAGTAAGAAGCCCATTGCCATCTGTGGTTGTAATTGATAAACTATCTGTGCCTTTTAGCTGGACGGGTGCAGTTTTTGGTGATTCACTCATCTGTTTACCTTGTTTGACGATAGATGGCTGTTCATCATTTAATAATAATATATCATTTTTTGTCGTCTGCTTCAGTTTATTTTTTGGATGTTGAATGCATTTTTTACACTTCCATTGTGTATTTCTTGCACTTCGACGGGAGGATTCCACAATTTCCGCACAGCCGAGATGATAATTGCTTTCACAGAGACAACAGCATACAAAGTCTGATGGGGTGTCAATATTTTGTTGACATATGACGCACTTAGTATTCATTTTGGATGTTGTTATCAGCGAGATCTACGTAACAAATGATTATTAGATAATAACTTTCAATTTAAGATGGTAATCACTTTAGTTAACACTTGTTTACTTTATAACGGCAGAGTTTTTTTTTTCCGAAAAGATTGACACTTGGTGACAGTTTTGTACTTGGGGTAAAAACAGTAAAAAACGCAACTCCGTGAGATAAGAATACACAGGTGTGATGCGCGATCCTCAATTTATTATAAATTAAAACTTTAAACTTAGTACACTATCTTTTTGTTTGTTGATTTTGTATTAGTTCAATGTGGACATAGAGAGACGTAAACACTAGACTGGGTGGGTGGATATTGATACTTTCATTTCATACACTTTATTCACCTTCACCTGTTGTGTTGTGTAACCCAGTGTGTCTGTTTGTTTGTAGGTGATAACTGCACGGTGGTGGACACGGGAAGGGCGGGAGTGTGCAGTCGATTCGCCAACTGCCAGACAGCGAAGGAGGCCGCCAGTAAAGGCATTTTGCCACAGGTAATGTTCCTCCTT
Organism: Hesperophylax consimilis; assembly: GCF_061612785.1. Classification (NCBI taxonomy): domain Eukaryota; kingdom Metazoa; phylum Arthropoda; class Insecta; order Trichoptera; family Limnephilidae; genus Hesperophylax; species Hesperophylax consimilis. The sequence continues at coordinate 7,920,008 of NC_142856.1, read as the reverse complement.
TTAAGTGAATCTTAAATTACAACTTTTTATACTTACGGCAACTTGATTCCTGCTATAATAAAAAATTAAACCACCAATAAACAAACTGTTTAAAAAAATTCTCTTTCTGGCCGTTTTTCCTAAAACACTTTCCATAAAAACAAGGAGTGTCCGGAGACAACAACAATTTTTTTTATTTTAAATATGGGGCCGTTCAAGTATTATGTAAGCACTATAGGGGGGCAGGGGGGTCTTCGCTTTGCTTATTTTTGATGACATGGGGGGTGGGGGGGTCGAGATAGTGATTACGTCAGCACTGCTCAGCAGTAGTTATTTTTTTTTACACATTGGCAACCCACACATTGTCTATGTTTGAAAATCGAATACATATTCGGGGATTCCCACAAATAATTAATACGTTTAGGTACTCGCTTAGAAGCGAATGGGGGAATTACCGCGCGCTACTCATTTGTCATAATTTCTTCCATCAATCTATTGTTTCGTTTCAGTACGATTGACGCAGGGGGGTATAACTCCGAGAAAAAAGTGGGTCAGAAAAAAAAGACACGGTAATCTCTATGGGTGACTTGTGACGTATATTTTCCACAAACCAATACGAACTTCATGCATGTTTATAGGCCGCTGTCACGAACTTCATGCATGTTTATAGGCCGCTGTCATTGGCCGATTTTAGGCTAGCCAATGGGTTGGCTCCGAATGAGAATTATATTGTCTATGGTTACGCCTTTTTTATAGTTTCTATCCTAAGTCGATGGTGAGTATGTGTAGTAGTGACGTATATTTTTCAGTTACTGACTTTTATCTATGGCAAACATTAGGACCCATGGGCTCAGTCAGGCTCAGTACTAAAAACCCGAAGATATTGATCTAGTGTGTGGTTCATTTATGGATTGACGATTTGACGTGTTGTAAGCAAATCAAAGCAAGTAAAAATATTTGTGTTACCATTGATCCTATTTCGCCAAAGTTGAATTGTTTATGATGTCGTTTCAAATAGATAAATCCAAGTTATACCAAAAATTGTTCGAAAGTCTAAAAAAATCTCATACAAATACAAAAGTACAAAATGTACAGAAGTTAGTTAACGAAGTGTGGCGTAATTATAAGTTACAAGCAAAGTCCGACAAGGAACTTGATATTATTGTCTCTAAGAGAATTGAAGAAGAATTGCAAGCAGCGACTAAGAATAAATCCAATCTACTAGGTTTTTTTTCAAAGGTGAGTGATAAATTAAATTAAACATATTAAATGTACTCACTAAAGTGTGTATGTAACGACCCTTTTTGGTCACACCTTTATATTTTTGTAGCTTAACCTTCCCATACCCGCGCATTAAATTACGTTTGGCTTATTATTTTTTAAGAAAAGACGTCAGTGCTACGGGCTAGTTGCATAATTCATGACTAATTTCATTTCGGTGCGGAGCTAGCGTTCGTGCATACAACACATGTAGTCGTACACGACACCGATCGGTCTGTTAGACCGATACGAGTACAGGTGTCACAGCTTTCGCTAAGTAATTTGTATGTACAATCTATAGGTAGTTCTTATTTTTTCGTATTATTATTCAATGTATATTAAATTTATAATTAGTTTTAGAGAACATTGTATATCTTCAAAATGAACGAGAAACGTATGAGAAGGTTTTCGGAAGAGGATGACTTTGATTCCAACTATAGAGATGAAATAAAAGAATGTTATTTGCGAATAAAAACAAATATTTTCTATCAAACTCTGTTTGATATGTTTTAACACATTCTCAACCACAAGTAAACTTAATTTGGTGATAATATGTTACTTAAACCATTCTAAAATGGACCTAGGAATCTTGGTTTCACAGACCGTGCGCGGGTATACGTGTTACATTATTTGACACGGGTATACGAAGGTTCATAAGAGAACCATTATCAGTAGGTACCTATAGTATGTTTTAATTTTTAGGCAACCTGTAAGCCTGCAGAAAAAAGACAAATTATACAGCCAGCTTCAAATTCTAAAGAACAGAAAGAAGACGATTTAAAATCCGGAGTGGAATCACAACAACAATGCGAAAGCACAGAAAATATAGATAAACAGCCGAGAGCAAAACCATCTCAGGAAATTATGAAAGATAAGATTTTTCTACTCGATAAAAATCTGAATGTTTTGTATTCTGCCAGAGATACTATGCCAAGCCGTGAAGTTGATAAACAGATCATTAAGTTGCGTGAAGAATTAAAAACAGCGAAACAGTCTTTAAACAGGAAGATTCAAAACGCAGTTGCCCAGAAGAAACACAGAGATGGTATGAAAAGAAAGTTAGAAGATATTTGTCATGAAAATCCAGAAAAAAAAAAAAACTATCCTTGAGGGATTCAGTGGGACGTCCTAGCCTAGAAAACGATCAACCATTACTATTGAAAACAATTGCGGATATTGCTTTATTTGGGAGTGCAGCAGATGATAGAAGACGAACGGAATCTATTCGCAGTGTAAAAACTCTTGATGAACTCACACAAGAATTACGTAAAATAGGATTTGACATTAGTCGAAGTGGGACATGTCTTCGTTTGATTCCCAGAAAATCTAATTCTGCAGAGGGACGAAGACATGTATCGACAGTCCCTGTTAAGCTCACTCGGGCTCAGACTGATCACCACAAACTCCACTTAGATAGCAATTTCGCTGAAACATCAATCCATTATTTGGAGAACATAGCATCCATACTTGGACCAGATCAAGTATTTTTCATATCTCAAGATGATAAAGCTCGCGTCCCTATTGGTGTAACTGCGGCAAATAAGCAAGCACCTCTTCTAATGCACATGGAATATAGAATCAAATGCCTGATCACGACTGGGTAATCGCTGAGCGGCATAAATTAATACCATCAGTTTATGCTGGTATCAAAATCAATTCCAGTATGCTAGGACAACCGCAAGCCGTTGGATATTCTGGACCAACATACATCGCGATTCGAAGTGGAAAGCATAGTTCATCTACTGCTAATACTCATGCTCAGGATTTCGAGACGCTTCTCGAACTTGAAGAGTTTCAAGCATTAGCTAAAACGGACCATGGATTGGTAAAACCAGTGGGAGTCATGACGGTTGATGGAGGGCCAGATGAAAATCCGCGCTATCAAAAAGTTATAGGGTTTGCTATACAACACTTTAAGCGATATAATCTCGATGCATTATTTTTAGCTACCAATGCTCCTTGCAGAAGTGCATATAACAGAGTAGAGCGCAGAATGGCTCCTCTAAGTCAGGAACTGGCTGGTTTGATATTACCTCATGACCATTTTGGGTCTCATTTGGATGAATGTGGCGTTACAATTAATGAGCATTTGGAAAGATCCAATTTCGAGTTTGCAGGAAATGTGTTAGCTGAGATATGGAGTTCAATGGAAATTGATGGCTATCATGTTACTGCAAAATATGTTGGGCCGGGCGAACAAGATCTTCCTGATTTTCCAGACATTAAATGGTATTCAGAACATGTGCGTGAAAGCCAATACTTACTTCAAATTGTAAAATGTAGAAACTCTGAATGCTGTCGTCCAAGAAGTGGCCTATTTAGATTACTAGACAACAGGTTTCTTCCACCACCAGTAAAAGTAAAACAAACAGTTGATGACTTGGTTTTGGATGATGGAGGGCAATTTCTCAATCTTCCAGTCAATTTAGTTCTACGCTTAAATTCTTCACTCAAAGATTTCCTACAAATGCCCTACGATTATTTTTGTCCGACGGTAAAATTGAAGCTAACAAGTCGAACATGCGTGTGGTCTTTATCATGCTTCAGTCAAGTCACTCAATCGTCACATCGAGAAGATCCATAAAAAAGTAAACACGCACACCTATCTGAAAGTTAGGCCTATAAGAGTGGCTGCTCGTCGTGCTAATGAACTTATGTGCATTATTCAAAATTTAGGGCACCAAGATGTTGAATGGTTTGATGAGAACGATGTAGACCTTCCAAAATCGGATGAAAGTGAGCAGATACACAACATTAAGCAGCAAACATCCAATGTAATCGAAAACTTAGAATCATGGATTCGGGTGTCATGGACTGAAGACTGTTAATTGGAATTAATATGTATACCAAAAGTTCGAAAGAAGTTTGTTTTGTTCGTAATGTACTTAATAAGATTATAATATTTTTACCTTACTCTATGTTGAATACTGTGTCAATAAAGTTTGTTTAAATGAATATTATGTGCATTAAAGTCCTCTATCCTATTTTATAAGTGCTGCTTATGAATCAATAAAAAAACAGAAAAATGCATATAGGTACCAATTTTTACGTAAGCACGGGAGGGGGGGGTAAGAGCTTTGCTTACTTTTGGTGACAAGGGGGAGGAGGGGGTAAATAATTGTAATAAATCTGCTTACGTAATACTTGAACGGCCCCTATCGTACCTTTAATAAACAATGGAATGATAACTTATACCCAATGCAACAATTCTTAGCGTTGTAACGCTATTGATGTAGAAATCCAAAGCGATTCGGCGAGTTAGTCCCAAAGGCCGGGAGATAAAACTGTCTAAAGAAAAAATATCCATCAGAAACATAGAAGTTAATTCAATAATTAATGCGAGTGGAGACTTACAATTCATAACATTATTAGTCACTGCAGCAAACCAAAATTGCTTAAATGCTGTTTTGCCTCAAATCCAAATTTAAGGGTAAAAAAAAATATATCCGAGCAGCTGTTTCTTCATGCATTCCTCTCGGAGCGAGGACAGGTCCCGAGTTCGATTCTCGTACGTGAGCTAATCTTTTATTTTCTGTGCCTTTTTATCCCTCACATCTAAACAATAAAATCACAAAGAAGATTAATTTTAAAAAGGTAATTTAATATAATAACAAAACTATTTTATTTTCAGACATGCGACGTAGAGGGCAACATTCAGATTGTCTGCTGCCCTCTGGTGACCGCAGTTGAAGGTATAGTACCCACCTAATCATCATTCATTATAAATCCAGTAGGCGATGTGATGGCTCGTTGAATCCCTGAGCTCACTCATCACCACAATACCATCATTGCAAAAGGCAGCCAGTCTTCTGAATTTTTGGTAACACATCTACCCGTAGACCAGAAAACATTAATCGGAATCTGGATTTCGGGTAGAATATTCATCGTCATGTTGTGTTGTATTGCTTAACCCTGGTGTATCTGTTTGTTTGAAGGGATGAACTGCACGATGAAGGACACGAAGACTTCGGGAGTGTGCAGACCATTCGCCAACTGCCAGACAGCGAAGGAGGCCGCCTTTAAAGGCATTTTTCCACAGGTACTGTTCCTCCCTTTATGTGTCTGACAATAACAACTAATTTGACATTGCGCCCCTAACATAACCTTCCTTTGCTACAGAAATGTGACTTGACTGATAACGAGTCGGAGTTGGTGTGCTGCGCGGAGGCTGCCTGTCCGCCGCTGCCGATGGGACTTGTCACTCAGCTACCGATTCCCTCCAAGGCCGCAGAATGTGAGTTTTGTTAAACCTGACCACAAATATTCTAAAACTATGTTGTATATCTGAAAATCTGTTAGTTTACAGTAGAGAATTATAAAATAAAATTCTTGCAGTTTTGTCGTAAATACACCTAATACATAGTTTGAAATTTAACAATTAGTATTGTATTTTCTCAAATTTCAAACTATGCAATAGGATGATTTACGACAAAACTGTGACATTTTTTGGTTTTTCAAAATTTAAAAATATACAGGAATAAGATACTTCATGTTGTGTACTTATGATATGTTTCCTTGTAATGCGAATTATAAATGTCAATAATTTATAATTCGCATATCTAAACCTTTTCGCAATATTAAAACCATGTATTCCCTTTACACCACGTATATCCGCCCCCACTTAGAATACTGCACACTAATTTGGGCACCGTTCTACCAATGCCATATTGACAGAATCGAAAGTGTGCAAAACAAATTTTTTAAACAAATAAATTATAAATTTAAATTACTCTTTGCAAATAACACTGAATCCTTAAAATTTCACAACTTTACTCCACTTCAAACACGTAGATTAATATCTGATCAAATATTTTTATACAAAATTCTGAATAACGGCCTGGACTCTCCTGAACTCGTAAATTATTTAAGAATTCACATATCTACAAGGCCAACCAGACAAAACCATTTGCCCGCGTGCAGAACCAACCTTAGAAAAAATTCTCCAATCCCCCGTATATGCGCGCAATATAACACGCAATTTAACAATATCGATATTCTTAATAATACTCTTGTGAAATACCGAAACGAAGTCAAGCGTACGACCACAAATGTTAATTAAATTAATGCACAGTTATAGAAAAGGTACAACATGAGCATCTCCTGTCCCCATCCCATCTTCCTCTGCCTCTTGCCCTTTCCTATTCCTTCTTCCTTCTAATATATTTATATGATTTTTATTTTTTTTGTTAATTTCATTTTCAGTTAATGGTTATAACCAATTACAATTTTGTATTATATCACATTAACCAACATTAGCATAAGAAACTATTTTGGCTTACCTCATATTTAACCTCTTGTATAACTTATCCTGTATAAAATTGCTGTTTGTTTCTTACAATAAATAAATAAATAAATGTCTGCTAAGTGCTAGGTGGTTCTTTAAATTAATAGATTTTCTGACTAAATAATAGAGTTACTCTCAACTTTAAGTAGGGCACGTCAATTTATTATTTTGAGACCTCCTACTAAACCACACATCAGCAAAAATAATTTTATGTTTTTCCTTTAGCGCAAGTGTAAAACATAACATTCTTAACTTTTTTAAATCATACGTTTTTAATTTACTTGACTGAAGTAATGACACAAGAAGCACTATATTAATATACACATCTGCAAAAAAATTTGTTTCCTCTACAGATTGCATAAAGCTGTCGGAAACTCGGGGAGACCTGTATCCTCAGAACACACCAGACTCCAACATAGTATATCACCTGACTCCCATGAGGACTGCCGCCGAGGCCCCGCACTATGTAAGTTTCAGACCTGTATCCTCAGAACACACCAGACTCCAACATAGTATATCACCTGACTCCCATGAGGACTGCCGCCGAGGCCCCGCACTATGTAAGTTTCAGACCTGTATCCTCAGAACACACCAGACTCCAACATAGTATATCACCTGACTCCCATGAGGACTGCCGCCGAGGCCCCGCACTATGTAAGTTTCAGACCTGTATCCTCAGAACACACCAGACTCCAACATAGTATATCACCTGACTCCCATGAGGACTGCCGCCGAGGCCCCGCACTATGTAAGTTTCAGACCTGTACCCAACCTTACAACTTTTCCAAGATTTTCAAGTCCCATCACTAAAAAATACATATACGAAAAATACGCTACTTCAAATCCACAAAGATCTGTATAAGAAGTCACACCATGCCATGGTTCGTGTCGAGAGCAATAGGCAAAATACAATGGGTCGCTTATGGACTCCATTAATGCATACCAGTTTTGCACAACACTATTACACGTACACTGGAGTGGTATGGTTTAATAAATTAACGACTGAGATGAGATTAGAACCGGACTTTAATAAATTTAAAAATAAAATTAACTTCACTACAATAAATAATTTAACGAATTAGAATGACGATGATATCTCACTATATTATTTTATAAATTATTGTATAAAAAAACTAAAATCTCTTCACTTTATATGTTTTTATGATTCTTTTTTTCTTCTATTTACATATGTACGTTAAGTTTTTATTATTTTCCCTTTACACACGAGTTTTAGACTCTTGTAAAGGTAAACATGTTAATTTTTATTGAAATATGTTCTTACTATGTAAATTTAAACATTATACTGTATTTTATAAAATAAATAAAAAATATTAAAAAAAAAAAGTATCCTCAGAACACACCAGACTCCAACATAGTATATCACCTGACTCCCATGAGGACTGCCGCCGAGGCCCCGCACTATGTAAGTTTCAGACCTGTATCCTCAGAACACACCAGACTCCAACATAGTATATCACCTGACTCCCATGAGGACTGCCGCCGAGGCCCCGCACTATGTAAGTTTCAGACCTGTATCCTCAGAACACACCAGACTCCAACATAGTATATCACCTGACTCCCATGAGGACTGCCGCCGAGGCCCCGCACTATGTAAGTTTCAGACCTGTATCCTCAGAACACACCAGACTCCAACATAGTATATCACCTGACTCCCATGAGGACTGCCGCCGAAGCCCCGCACTATGTAAGTTTCAGACCTGTACCCAACCTTACAACTTTTCCAAGATTTTCAAGTCCCATCACTAAAAAATACATATACGAAAAATACGCTACTTCAAATCCACAAAGATCTGTATAAGAAGTCACACCATGCCATGGTTCGTGTCGAGAGCAATAGGCAAAATACAATGGGTCGCTTATGGACTCCATTAATGCATACCAGTTTTGCACAACACTATTACACGTACACTGGAGTGGTATGGTTTAATAAATTAACGACTGAGATGAGATTAGAACCGGACTTTAATAAATTTAAAAATAAAATTAACTTCACTACAATAAATAATTTAACGAATTAGAATGACGATGATATCTCACTATATTATTTTATAAATTATTGTATAAAAAAACTAAAATCTCTTCACTTTATATGTTTTTATGATTCTTTTTTTCTTCTATTTACATATGTACGTTAAGTTTTTATTATTTTCCCTTTACACACGAGTTTTAGACTCTTGTAAAGGTAAACATGTTAATTTTTATTGAAATATGTTCTTACTATGTAAATTTAAACATTATACTGTATTTTATAAAATAAATAAAAAATATTAAAAAAAAAAAGTATCCTCAGAACACACCAGACTCCAACATAGTATATCACCTGACTCCCATGAGGACTGCCGCCGAGGCCCCGCACTATGTAAGTTTCAGACCTGTATCCTCAGAACACACCAGACTCCAACATAGTATATCACCTGACTCCCATGAGGACTGCCGCCGAGGCCCCGCACTATGTAAGTTTCAGACCTGTATCCTCAGAACACACCAGACTCCAACATAGTATATCACCTGACTCCCATGAGGACTGCCGCCGAGGCCCCGCACTATGTAAGTTTCAGACCTGTATCCTCAGAACACACCAGACTCCAACATAGTATATCACCTGACTCCCATGAGGACTGCCGCCGAGGCCCCGCACTATGTAAGTTTCAGACCTGTATCCTCAGAACACACCAGACTCCAACATAGTATATCACCTGACTCCCATGAGGACTGCCGCCGAGGCCCCGCACTATGTAAGTTTCAGACCTGTATCCTCAGAACACACCAGACTCCAACATAGTATATCACCTGACTCCCATGAGGACTGCCGCCGAGGCCCCGCACTATGTAAGTTTCAGACCTGTATCCTCAGAACACACCAGACTCCAACATAGTATATCACCTGACTCCCATGAGGACTGCCGCCGAGGCCCCGCACTATGTAAGTTTCAGACCTGTATCCTCAGAACACACCAGACTCCAACATAGTATATCACCTGACTCCCATGAGGACTGCCGCCGAGGCCCCGCACTATGTAAGTTTCAGACCTGTACCCAACCTTACAACTTTTCCAAGATTTTCAAGTCCCATCACTAAAAAATACATATACGAAAAATACGCTACTTCAAATCCACAAAGATCTGTATAAGAAGTCACACCATGCCATGGTTCGTGTCGAGAGCAATAGGCAAAATACAATGGGTCGCTTATGGACTCCATTAATGCATACCAGTTTTGCACAACACTATTACACGTACACTGGAGTGGTATGGTTTAATAAATTAACGACTGAGATGAGATTAGAACCGGACTTTAATAAATTTAAAAATAAAATTAACTTCACTACAATAAATAATTTAACGAATTAGAATGACGATGATATCTCACTATATTATTTTATAAATTATTGTATAAAAAAACTAAAATCTCTTCACTTTATATGTTTTTATGATTCTTTTTTTCTTCTATTTACATATTTACGTTAAGTTTTTATTATTTTCCCTTTACACACGAGTTTTAGACTCTTGTAAAGGTAAACATGTTAATTTTTATTGAAATATGTTCTTACTATGTAAATTTAAACATTATACTGTATTTTATAAAATAAATAAAAAATATTAAAAAAAAAAAGTATCCTCAGAACACACCAGACTCCAACATAGTATATCACCTGACTCCCATGAGGACTGCCGCCGAGGCCCCGCACTATGTAAGTTTCAGACCTGTATCCTCAGAACACACCAGACTCCAACATAGTATATCACCTGACTCCCATGAGGACTGCCGCCGAGGCCCCGCACTATGTAAGTTTCAGACCTGTATCCTCAGAACACACCAGACTCCAACATAGTATATCACCTGACTCCCATGAGGACTGCCGCCGAGGCCCCGCACTATGTAAGTTTCAGACCTGTATCCTCAGAACACACCAGACTCCAACATAGTATATCACCTGACTCCCATGAGGACTGCCGCCGAGGCCCCGCACTATGTAAGTTTCAGACCTGTATCCTCAGAACACACCAGACTCTAACATAGTATATCACCAGACTCCCATGAGGACTGCCGCCGAGGCCCCGCACTATGTAAGTTTCAGACCTGTATCCTCAGAACACACCAGACTCCAACATAGTATATCACCAGACTCCCATGAGGACTGCCGCCGAGGCCCCGCACTATGTAAGTTTCAGACCTGTATCCTCAGAACACACCAGACTCTAACATAGTATATCACCTGACTCCCATGAGGACTGCCGCCGAGGCCCCGCACTATGTAAGTTTCAGACCTGTATCCTCAGAACACACCAGACTCCAACATAGTATATCACCTGACTCCCATGAGGACTGCCGCCGAGGCCACGCACTATGTAAGTTTCAGACCTGTATCCTCAGAACACACCAGACTCCAACATAGTATATCACCTGACTCCCATGAGGACTGCCGCCGAGGCCCCGCACTATGTAAGTTTCAGACCTGTATCCTCAGAACACACCAGACTCCAACATAGTATATCACCAGACTCCCATGAGGACTGCCGCCGAGGCCCCGCACTATGTAAGTTTCAGACCTGTATCCTCAGAACACACCAGACTCTAACATAGTATATCACCTGACTCCCATGAGGACTGCCGCCGAGGCCCCGCACTATGTAAGTTTCAGACCTGTATCCTCAGAACACACCAGACTCCAACATAGTATATCACCAGACTCCCATGAGGACTGCCGCCGAGGCCCCGCACTATGTAAGTTTCAGACCTGTATCCTCAGAACACACCAGACTCTAACATAGTATATCACCTGACTCCCATGAGGACTGCCGCCGAGGCCCCGCACTATGTAAGTTTCAGACCTGTATCCTCAGAACACACCAGACTCCAACATAGTATATCACCTGACTCCCATGAGGACTGCCGCCGAGGCCCCGCACTATGTAAGTTTCAGACCTGTATCCTCAGAACACACCAGACTCCAACATAGTATCACCTGACTCCCATGAGGACTGCCGCCGAGGCCCCGCACTATGTAAGTTTCAGACCTGTATCCTCAGAACACACCAGACTCCAACATAGTATATCACCAGACTCCCATGAGGACTGCCGCCGAGGCCCCGCACTATGTAAGTTTCAGACCTGTATCCTCAGAACACACCAGACTCCAACATAGTATATCACCAGACTCCCATGAGGACTGCCGCCGAGGCCCCGCACTATGTAAGTTTCAGACCTGTATCCTCAGAACACACCAGACTCTAACATAGTATAATACCTGACTCCCATGAGGACTGCCGCCGAGGCCCCGCACTATGTAAGTTTCAGACCTGTATCCTCAGAACACACCAGACTCCAACATAGTATCACCTGACTCCCATGAGGACTGCCGCCGAGGCCCCGCACTATGTAAGTTTCAGACCTGTATCCTCAGAACACACCAGACTCCAACATAGTATCACCTGACTCCCATGAGGACTGCCGCCGAGGCCCCGCACTATGTAAGTTTCAGACCTGTATCCTCAGAACACACCAGACTCCAACATAGTATCACCAGACTCCCATGAGGACTGCCGCCGAGGCCCCGCACTATGTAAGTTTCAGACCTGTATCCTCAGAACACACCAGACTCCAACATAGTATATCACCTGACTCCCATGAGGACTGCCGCCGAGGCCCCGCACTATGTAAGTTTCAGACCTGTATCCTCAGAACACACCAGACTCCAACATAGTATATCACCAGACTCCCATGAGGACTGCCGCCGAGGCCCCGCACTATGTAAGTTTCAGACCTGTATCCTCAGAACACACCAGACTCCAACATAGTATATCACCAGACTCCCATGAGGACTGCCGCCGAGGCCCCGCACTATGTAAGTTTCAGACCTGTATCCTCAGAACACACCAGACGCTAACATAGTATATCACCTGACTCCCATGAGGACTGCCGCCGAGGCCCCGCACTATGTAAGTTTCAGACCTGTATCCTCAGAACACACCAGACTCCAACATAGTATATCACCAGACTCCCATGAGGACTGCCGCCGAGGCCCCGCACTATGTAAGTTTCAGACCTGTATCCTCAGAACACACCAGACTTTAACATAGTATATCACCTGACTCCCATGAGGACTGCCGCCGAGGCCCCGCACTATGTTAGTTTCAGACCTGTATCCTCAGAACACACCAGACTCCAACATAGTATATCACAAGCTTCTGAATGGTTTAGTATCAATTCCAGACATTCTGTCAAAAATAGGACTTTATGTCCCGGATAATTTCACGAGAGGCCGCCAACACAGGCTTTTAATTCTTCCCAGGTCCAGAACTAACTTACCAATGGTGATGCCCCTGGGAAGACTCACTAGGTTAATTAACTCCCTTCCAGCTAACTTGGATATTTTCCATATGTCCTACAACGACTTTAAGCGCGAAATATTGTATTTGTTTTAACTGTATACTTATGTATAATTTTTTTTCCATATTTTGTTTACCGCTTTTGCATATGTTTTAACTGTATACTTATGTATAAAATTTTCTTCAATAATTTGTTTACCGCTTTTGCAATGTATTGGTTTTTGTACTGTTTTTGCAAATAAATAAAAATAAATAAAAATAAATAAAATAAATAAATCACCTGACTCCCATGAGGACTGCCGCCGAGGCCCCGCACTATGTTAGTTTCAGACCTGTATCCTCAGAACACACCAGACTCCAACATAGTATCACCTGACTCCCATGAGGACTGCCGCCGAGGCCCCGCACTATGTAAGTTTCAGACCTGTATCCTCAGAACACACCAGACTCCAACATAGTATCACCTGACTCCCATGAGGACTGCCGCCGAGGCCCCGCACCATGTAAGTTTCAGACCTGTATCCTCAGAACACACCAGACTCCAACATAGTATATCACCTGACTCCCATGAGGACTGCCGCCGAGGCCCCGCACTATGTAAGTTACAGACCTGTATCCTCAGGACACACCAGACTCCAACATAGTATATCACCTGACTCCCATGAGGACTGCCGCCGAGGCCCCGCACTATGTAAGTTACAGACCTGTATCCTCAGGACACACCAGACTCCAACATAGTATATCACCTGACTCCCATGAGGACTGCCGCCGAGGCCCCGCACTATGTAAGTTACAGACCTGTATCCTCAGGACACACCAGACTCCAACATAGTATATCACCTGACTCCCATGAGGACTGCCGCCGAGGCCCCGCACTATGTAAGTTACAGACCTGTATCCTCAGGACACACCAGACTCCAACATAGTATATCACCTGACTCCCATGAGGACTGCCGCCGAGGCCCCGCACTATGTAAGTTTCAGACATTAGTTAGCTTTATTTATTATATATTATATACTATCCATCACTGTGTTTCCTGGCAGGGGTAGGCAGAGAGAATACACCGTTACAATACTCTGTTTCGCATACACTCCTTGCTTTATTCACATTCATAATTCATCTCACATACTCTTGCGTTATTCTGACTTTTGACCCGACTCGACTCAAGTAACTTCCAAGTCGTATGTTCTCCTTACACTACTTTCTTGCTTCATCCGCTCGACATGCCCAAACCGTCTAAGCGTCAAAATGCCGAGTTAATAAACAAATAATATGATATTATATTATTTAACGTCCTGTAGGTATGAAAAAATTCTGCGTCTTTTCAAAATGCTGCTTTACTTAACTAAATTGTTGTTGAAAAAAAAATACAATTTTTACTAAAAAATCTGAATTTTGCTTTATTTTAAATAGTCGTAATCCTTTCCATCTTTTCTAAACATACTTCCCAAATAAACAAACTCATCCTCCTGCCCCTAGTATTCATCACTATATTACATTGTCTATATTGTACTCTCTCTTTGAAATACCATGACCTTAGAGTTGGGCTGGCTGCGCACCAGGCAGCCGCCCTATAAAGCAGCAGTCAGTTGTAACCAATATCACCAGTTCTACTGGCTGTCACGACAAGTGCGTGAGGACTGAGGACTGAGGCATCCACACACATGTACTCTAGTCACATTTGAGGCTGGTTGCGCAATCACAATGTGTCGACTGGCTTCCGCAGCCAACTATATTTGGCTTTCATAAAGCCCTAGGACGTTGCTTGAATACAAATTGCAGATCATGTTGGCTGCCTAGTGCGTGGCCAGTCAAGTATATACAAACTTCATTCATCTTAGACACGAGAGTCCGTTGTTCTTGAAATAAGCAACATTCAAATCGACGCATACTTCCATACTATTTGCTTATTCATTGCAAAACATTTATTTATTTTGGTGATCAAAAATCTTATCAAAGATTACTTTTGAAATGTAATTATTTATTAACTAATTATTTTTTGGAGAAAAACTAAATTGGTTAAACAAAATTGAAAGCCCATTAATAGAAAGGAACTAAAATTTCAATGAACGCAATTTAAATTTATGCTATAGATCTGACTTTTCTCTGAAAACATCGGCGGGCGGGTAAAGTCCTTGGCTCTGGATTCAGTGGCTATGGGATCAAATTAAAAATTAAATTTAAAAAAAAAATTGTATTGTATATTCAAAGTATTTATCTTCAATTTAATTTATTGTTTTTCAATTAATATTATTCACCCATACTAACATGTAAATTACATCTTTTAACTGAGGTGATTTCTTTTTTGGGGTACTATGCCTTGTTGCGCTACCTCCAACTCTATCCAAAATTTCAGACAGCATTACAGTTTCCATCATCGGGGCAGATGTTATTATGAGGCTGAAGGTAGTGGAGTGGGGAACAGGTGGCCACTAAACATGGCTAAAGCCATTTGAAGCAAAGTTTCCATTCTGAAGGCCTTTCACCGGGGCAATACTGAGATGTTTAACGAAAATCACATTTAAAAAAAATGATCTACTTCTCTCTGGTGCAATCTGCAATCACTTATGGCATAATAGGATGGGGTGGTGCACCTGATACATTTATTAAGCCTCTACAAATAATTCAAAAACACATAATTAAAGTCATATATAACAAACATAAAACATTCTCGACCGACCTATTATACAAGGAATCTAAATTATTTATATTACAAACTATGAAATATTTATTATTTTTCGGAATATTTTTTATTGAGTAAAACCTCAAATTGTAATATTTAAATATTGAAGACAATATTAGTGATTTTTAAACGAAAATCTGAAACAGAAAAATCAGAAAAAGAAACGGTCACATCTGGGACTATCAATTATCAACTATTCATCGGGTTGAATCTTGCGATCATACATAAAGATAGTTGCCAATAAAAATGTGCGGTGAAAAAATGAAGACAATGTTGGTAGTTCTTATTCGAAGTATGATACAGTTAAAAGTGACCGAAGAGGATAGGGTCCCATTAGCGCAGTTGGTAGAGCATTGTCCCGGAAAGACAAGGGTCCTGGGTTCGAGTCCCAGATGTGACCGTTTCTTTTTCTGATTTTTCTGTTTCAGATTTTCGTTTAAAAATCACTAATATTGTCTTCAATATTTAAATATGAAATATTTATTTAAAAACAAAAATAATTTCAAAATAAATGAAAACAGAATGAGCAAAAGAACAAATAATACATTTTACACCCCCCAAACCAATACTAAATTAATGCAGACACATAGCAGTTTCATTGGTCCTCGTACATTTAACCTTCTACCACTACAAACTCAAATGATAAATAAAAAGATAGAATATATTAAAAAGGTAAAATTATGGCTGAATGAGGCAGATATTGAAACACTTTTACTATAAATTTATTGATCCTTTCTACAACTCACTTGCTGAAACTTTATTAACTATTGTACATAATGTTTTCTCTATACTTTTTATAATAACTATAAACAAAAAAAAACTTTTTCTACTAATATATATTATACTTTAGGTACTTGAAATATAGTAATCGTTTTATATTACCCACACTCAGGCAGTCAATGCCTTAGTGGGTTTTCATTTCTTGTGTATACTATTTGGTATTATATATTGTGTTATTATATACTATCTATTAATATGTATAATATGTATAAAGAAATGAAAATAAATAAAAAAAAAAAAAAAAAAAAAAAAACGAAAATCAGCAAACATTTTGCGAGCAATTTAAAACAACACTTGCTTAGAAATGAATATGAAGATGTGTTGTGTTCCCAGGGACGAATTGGATCAGGTCGGAGTGGAGAGATCTCCTGGCAGGGGAGTCCAGTGACATTACTGAGTGACCGGTGGGTGGTGTGCTCTGCATACATCGTTACAGTGATTGGGTGAGTTTATTGTTTCTTCATTTTAAAATTCAACTCTTCCTTGTTATAATGAAAATTGCAACGGTGAAAATAGAAAAAACAAATTTGGTTTGATATTTGAACGATCTAACCTTAAAGATTGAAGCACATTTTAGACAATATTTCACAAACTCTTGGTATACACGGTGTCTAAAAACTCGTGGTATAAGTGGCGAACTAGTGAATTTACCTCACATAATTGACTTTGTGTTGCGAAGTCCTGTTTAAACTCGACCGTTTTGTAATTAATCTGTCTGTACGTTTAGTTTTGGGTACAGAATGGTGGCCGTTTTAATGGTTCAGTAAAGATTACTTTTTTATGTGAAATCGTCGTGTTTGACTTTCTTATTTGCATTTTTTCAATATTATAGCGCCCACCTGCCTGAAAATATTTCAAAATAGAAATGTCATTGAGATAGTGACTTATTTGTTAAATTCCTTATTTGAAATTAAAAAAAAACGATAAATAAACCATAATATATTTGTTTTATAAGTAAATACGAAGTAAGTATCTGCTAATAAATCTTATGATTTCAGAGGAAATGATGGTTTTTAATAATTTATTATTAGCTTCACACACGAGGCAAACAGTTCCCCTCAGGGCCTCTGTCCTCTTTGGGGATGCTGTGTGGGGCTTCTCTTTAGGAAAGGAAGGATGGGAAGTTCTGGGAAGGAAAAGGGTATAAGGGGTGGATTAGAATCTGGGGGTTAGTGAGTCCAGGAATGACAGACATATGAATCCATCCCTCCCGCTGTGGTGCAAGGCAATGTTCCGAGAGAGTCCTGTTGGAGAGGTGAAAAGGTCTCCACCAACCAGTCTCTCCCGATCCGGCCTGCCATGCAGTTGGTGGGCAGACACACTGCCGCCAAGATCCCGATAAACCCGATGAACTGGGCACCCCTGCTAAGTCACCAAATGTAGCGAAACACTTGGGGTGACGTATGGCAGAGGTGTGGGTTATGTAATAAATAGTTCTCGGGGTGGCGGTACCCGTATCCGCCTCAGTTCACCGCGTATACGACTTCTTTTCTAATTCTAAGAGCTTCGTTAGTTCAACTCTGTTGGTTAATAAGCCAGTAATTTTGCACAAAGAACGACATTATTAAAGAAGATGTGAATATTGTCACTTAAACGAAGCTTATCTGATGCTATGGAGGCCTAAAATATGTTTATCGGCCGTCGGATCATTTCTTATCAATTGATGACCATATATGACATATGGCTTTATCGACTGACCGTGCTAGACCTCCAGTAACTTTAAGAGATGCAGATTGTTTTAGGAGTGTTTCCGTTGCATTAGTGATACAAGTATTACAAGTAAGTACCGGTATTTTAATGGAAGATGCTGCCTATATTTGTACACGTTTAATATTTGTCACAAGAGAACAGGTCGTTTCTAAGATTTATTTTTTAATTCTACAGCTTGGCTGTGAAATAATTTGCGGGCCTCTGTGTTTGTTCCCTCCTACGATATGGGTTTCTTCAAGACCTTCTTCAAGAATTACACAGCATCCCCGAAGATGGCATAGGCCCTAAGTGAAATTATTTTCCCGTGGCCTATTTTTATAATGTTGTTGTTGTTTTTCTTAAAATATTTCTTTTATTGAATTATTAAAATATATGGTTTTTGTCAATCTTTAGCCACTAGCCAACCACTCTAGCTAGCTAAATGAAAAGTCACAGACCGCCACTGGTAAACACTCATATAACTGTAATATTAATTCAAATAATGTAAACCTGACTGCTTTGTGCTTACCGCTAAACCTAATTTAAAATACCATGGTATAATATTTATTTATTTATTTATTATTTTATTTACGCCCTTATGGGCTTTTACATGAAAATATACATTTACATTGATTACAATAATTGAACATAAGAAGATAAATGGAGTTAATTGTAAGAAAGCAACACATATAATAAAATTTTGTGCAAATTAGCAAAACACTAATAAGATGGATTCAATATAAAATATACCCAAGCATGAAATAGTAAGTAAAAGAAAGTTCAACATAAAAAGTAAGTAAGTGGGTGTGTTTAAACCCAGTATTAATTGTGTGTTTAACAAATCGATAAACCAATATAAATTAGAGTGTAACTTACTCGTGAGGTAAAGAACATTATAACAGAGATTTAAAAAAAAAAAAAAAATAACAAAATAAGAGTTGCACCTGTAAAAAGCAAAAACTAATAGAATTTAGCAATATCGACATGAATAAGAAATAATAAGATCTGAGATGGAACATAGTGTTATGTATAAAAAGTAGTTAGTAGGTATATGCATACAATTATAAGTGTATAGTAGAGCAAATAAAAAACAAACAAATATGGATATAATTTACTTGAAAGGTTTCGAATGGGAGAAGATGTAATAAAATTATTAAAGCTATAAAAGTTAATTATTAGCCGATAGAATCGAAATAAGTTGCCTTTTAAAGCTCACAAAATTGTCAAAACCAAATATATCTATAAGTTCACAGTATTTATTCGCAAGGTTGTGAATTCTAGGAATTGGTGAAAAAATAGAATAATTAGTGTTGAGGTTCTTGTTAAATTTAAAAGTATCTTTACTGCGAGTTTGCCTAGCAGGAACATTAATGCAAATAAGTTCCAACAAATTAGGGCTGTCAATTAAAGATTTAATAATTTTGAATAAAAATAGCAAATCAATTAACACTCTTCTATCAGATAATTTAAGAAGTTTAGTTTCAGCAAGCAAGTTATTGTAATTTATAAATTCGATTGGAATTTTCATTTTAAAATTAATGTACCGAAGGAATTTATTTTGTACCTTTTCTAATGATTGAGAATGGACCTTGTAGTACGGTGACCATACGGTGGAATTGTATTCTAATTTGCTTCGTACTAACGAGCAATACAGATGTTTTAATGTTGACATACTTTTAAAATTTGCTCCCATTCTCAAAATAAAACCTAGTATTCTCATCGCATCGCTTGTTATTTCATCGATGTGTTCGTTAAACTGTAGACTCTCGTGGAATATAACACCAAGATCACGAATCTGTGATACACGAAGAAGATTAGCACCATTCATAAAATAGGAAAAATTAAGTGGATTTTTGCCTTTGTAAAAACTGATAATCTGGCATTTACCTAAATTTAGTTGCAAATCATTGACAGAACACCACGCACATAGTTTATTAAGGTTCAACTGCAAAATTGCGCGATCGTCATCGTCTTTGATTATTCTGTATATCTTCAGATCGTCGGCAAATAACAGGACTTTAACATTGGTAAAAATATTAACAATATCATTGATAAACAAACAAAATAAAATTGGGCCCAAGTGAGATCCCTGTGGTACTCCGCTCGAGGCAGCAAATGTATAAGAAGTGAACGAATCTATCTTGACTGCTAAGTACCTTCCTAATAGATAACTCTTAAACCATTCCAACATACTCCCTCTTATTCCCAACAATTTTAGTTTACGTAATAATATTTTGTGGTTTACTTTATCAAATGCCTTACTGAAGTCAGTATATATGGAATCAGTTTGATGTGATGCATTAAGGGCATTAACGATATCATTCGTGTACAATATCAAATTGGTAAGAGTAGATCTACCTTTAATGAATCCATGTTGAAGGGGAGAGATGGTTCGATTGATTCGGGATATCAACTTATCTAGTACTAGGCTTTCAAAAAGTTTGGGTAAAGTAGACATTATACATATTGGCCTATAATTTGTTACTTCGCTCTTATTACCTTTTTTGAAAATGGGCGTTAAAAGACTAAACTTCCAAAGGTCCGGGAATACACCTGATGAGAGTGACTTTGTAAATAACTTATGAATAGGATATGACAATGTATGCATACAATTTACTAAAAACCTGGGCGGAACATTATCAGGTCCTGCGGATTTTCGGGAATCAAGACTCTTCAGCTTAGATATAATATCGTCTATGGTTACATTACAGTCAGATATATCAAGAGTTTCAACCAAATCAAAGCACGAAATATTGCTGTCTTCACTTGCATTAATGTAAACGCCGCTAAAAAAATCAGCAAAAAGATTAACAGTTTCCTGAAGATTTTGGGATAATTTAGAATCGAATGACACACTACTAGGTATGTAAGTACCATTTTCTTTTTGGGATTTAACATATTTCCAAAAGAAATTTGAGTCGTCCATGATAGAGCCTTCGACATCACTAATGTAATTTTTGTAACATTTTGCGGAGAGCTTATTGCACTCTGCCCTCAATTTTTGAAACGCAGTATAATCGATGGCCAGGCGACTTTGTTTGAATCTCTTATGAGATAATTTTTTGAGGTAAATTAAGTCTATCAGGTCTTTTGAGAACCATTTTGGGTATAGAGTTTCTCTGTAAGTCGTTAAAGGAACAAATTGTTCAATTGCAGAATTAACGATGAAGTAAAATTTTTTAAGGTGTACATTAATATCATCGTCGCTATCAAAGAATGACCAGTCAGTCTGTTTAAGGAAATTTGAAATTTTAACATAGTCGGCTTTTTTGAAATTTCGAGTTTCTACTACCTTTTTTACGATAGGAATTGGTTTGAGATTAGACATGCATATTTCTAGTGGTGGATGGTAAACATCGACAGGTAATAGAATTTCGGTACTTCTCACAACACAGATGTCAGACACATTTGACAGTGCCAAATCCAACGTACGACCTCCTATATTATGAACATTATTACATTGTGTTAGACCTAAGAACAGTGCCATATCTCTAATAACACGAATATTAACATTAGAACAAGAATTGACAGAATTCATATTACACCAATCATAATGTGGCAGATTGTAATCACCAACTAGAAGTAGTTTAGTATTAGGATATTTAGCACAAATTGATTCAACCTCGTCGCAGTGATTGCTGTAGCTTTGGACATCAGAATTCGGAGGTAAGTATGCACATCCCACTATTATTTTACCTCTAGAAGTGTTCACATTGACAAATAGTTGCTCGATGGATGTGTTTTTTGTGGATATTTTTGAAGAACTGAGATATTTTGAGATAGCAATGGCTACACCACCTCCTCTCGTTTTGGCACTTGTTTTAGAATTCCTATCCATACGGTAGATGTTGAAATTAGGGAAGCCTAATTCGGCCGAATTGATTCCTGAGTCGAGCCATGTTTCGGTTAAAATGAAGATATCACTGCTGATAGTTGCCGCCGAAGTCAGCAACATGGGAAGTTTAGTGCGGATCCCTCTCACATTTTGGTAGTAGCATTTTATTTTTTGTTGTTTCAGTTTTTTGGCGCACATTCAATAATTTTAGGTACAGAGTTCACATATTTGATAGTTATATTGGTTTCACCGTTGTTCTTCCTCGTCTCGAGTTGTTGGCGTAAATCTAGAAGTTGAGTCCTCTGCAATGGTGTTTGGTCGTTACTGGCCTTTATACCGTTTTTCAGTTTTGCGTTCCTGGTCAAAACCTCACGAGCCGAGACAGAGTCATTGAATTCGACCTTAATCGGTCTAATTTTGTTGGACTTTTTTACACCAAGTCTGTACGACTTAACCACACTCGGTATTAATTCATTATTTATATCACTAATCGCTGAAAGTACTTTATCGCTGTCCATATTAATAATTGTTGTTGTTGATTCTGAAATACTTTCGGGAACATTAAATAAAATAATGTTCTTTGACCGGGTTTTTCTTTCCTCGGCCTCTGCGAGCAAATCATTTATTGAAGATGAAGTATTTGTCGGGTTAGTAACAATAGACTGAGTATCCGTTACACTTTTTAATGTTGACAATTCTCCTTCCAACATTCCCATACGAACAGCCATCAATCCTGTGGTTCCTAACAGATCCGTTGTTATCGGGGTAATTTTACCCATTTGCTCCTTCGTAAATTTGTTGCCGGGGTCATTAATAATTTTTATCAGCGAACAGAGTAGATCCTTGGCCTTGGTCATATAGTTAAGAGAGTTCTCGTTTAAATCCATATTAAAATTTAATTAAAAAGAGTTAAAAATATGTTAACTTTATTCGTAATTAGTTTATACACAAACGCCTGTTTCCCGCAAACTGTTTAGCACTATTCAAAAGTGACGACACTTTCGACCAATGGCGATAGTAATGACGGACTGATAATGCGCCTGCGCGTTTGGTATGTTTACCAGTTGAAAATTGTTATTTTAATATTTTTAAAACACAGCACTGCACAGCACACACGATAATTTAAAAATCTAACTGATTGAATATTTCGAAGATGAAGTGATTTAACTACTTCGACACTTTATGTTGTGTTTACTTGCAATTTTCTAATGTTTTGGAAGTTTTAATGTGGAGCGTATTCACTATCTGTGTAATCAATGACGGTAGGTATATTTTTTTTTGAAGTGGTACAAACAATAGAAAGTATAAAAAAATTATTGTATATTTTTTATTAGAATAAGCCCGTCGTCCCACGGGTCAGTAAGCACACGACATAGGGTCTTATAGCACTCGGTTTATGTCGATTCCTTACCGACCTGTGGGACAACGGGCTAAGAAACATATTTAATTTTAGAATTGAACCATTTATTTCTCCCTGATTCAATCTCTGGGGAGGTGCATTCAAAACATCTTCCAATTAGAAATTATCCAAAAAATATTAATAAAAATAATTTTTTATTTGCCGTTTGGTTACCCTACTATATCAAAACTTCAAAGTCCCTTTTTTATTATTCTTTATTTTGGCTTTCATCCATTAGGGGTGATCTTGGCCATACAAAATTAACATTTTTCTTAAATTAAATACAATTAAATACAACAAATTACAGAATAAAATTGATTATACATCATAATCATAACACAACGTAACATAAAGAAACCAAACATAACACAAACATAACATAACATAAACATAACATAACATACTTAACATAAACGGTACAGAGCTGGTAACAGTAGGTTATCATCACAAAATTATAAAAATAGGAACCTGTGTACAATATAAGTGGGCGCTTTTCGTTATTTAACCAAAATCCCTTCACTGCAAATGAATCTATATAAATAAAAAACGTAAATGTTCTTTTGTTCAAAATTTTAAATCTCCGAAAGTTCTTCTGATTGCTTTGTAATTTTGACACAACGTTGCATTCGAATATGTATGTGTTTTCATATACATATAGTACATAGATGTCACCTGTGACAGGTAAAACATGTTTTTTGTAAACAGCGCCATCTGTTGGACGTAAAAGCAACACGCGCTATTGTTTCTGTATCAGCACAGACAGACTGAACCACAGCAACGCGTACAGCTAGTTATTTATAAAAATGGCTCTTTTACAAATTCACTTGTTTTGGATGATGAAAACATAAAACCATTTTCAAACAGAAATAAACTAAATATTCTTGGCTGACTAACTATCCCGCGCTATAACACAACCACAGACCAACCATTTTATGAAAAATATACTCGCCGATGTACCCGGCGTTGCCCGGGTTTCACATAGAATTTTTTGAAATCTTATGTAGACTGTAGCCTTCCTCTAGTTTTGAAAGTAAAGTGTGCAAAATTTCATCAATTTCAGAACAAAACTGTAGATTTATGTAAAATAAAATTTTCGCCACCCACCTGGTTTCCTCCCCGCGGCCGCCCGTGATCGCCAGGTGATCACTCCTTCTTATTATTCTGTTTATATTATATGTCTGATCATAGTAGAAAAGGAGATGTGGAGTTAGTTTCATGAGGATTTGTCTTTTGGTGACAGATATAGCACCAAATGACCCACCTGGTTTCCTCCCCGCGGCCGCCCGTGATCGCCAGGTGATCACTCCTTCTTATTATTCTGTTTATATTATATGTCTGACCATAGTAGAAAAGGAGATGTGGAGTTAGTTTCATGAGGATTTGTCTTTTGGTGACAGATATAGCACCAAATGACCCACCTGGTTTCCTCCCCGCGGCCGCCCGTGATCACTCTTTCTTATTATTAATTGTTTATATTATATGTCTGACATAGCGTAGGGAGTGTGGCGAACCCATCGCTCAGGGAGTGGAAACACGACCTGCAATAGCCATCCCAAGCTAAGGTGTGAGATACCGTGCTCAGGGCTGAATGACACTGGGGAACAGTGTCACGAACGGTTCCTCCGAGACACAAGGTCGCATCTCGGAGTATACAGACCTTACCCCAGCATTCGGGGCTCTGCTGGGGTGGACCTTTTATTTCCCTAGATACTCGTGGGACCAAATATGGACTGTAAAAACAAAAACCAAAACAACACTGACGAGGGACCTTTAAGGAACCTAGGGGGAGTGGAAGGAGGAGTTGAGGCCGCCTCGGTGGACTCATCCCTCTTGGGGCCTTTGAGGAACCAAGAGGAAGTGGAAAGGAGAGATGGGACCACCCTGGTGGACTCTTCCCTTGAGGGGCCCTCTGGGAACCATAAAGAAGGACCTCCGACGGATGCAACACGGCGGGATCCCCCAGGGGATCCAGACGTGGAAATGCAGGGACCATCAGGGGACCTGGAAAATAACCTCTTTAAGAACCCCCGACTCCAACTGGGGCCCTCGGGGAACCAGCGGAGAGGGGGGGACTTAAAGAAGGGACTTACTCCAACAACCACCGCTGAGGAAGACAAGGTAAAGTCCCTGTCAGACGGTGTGAAAAAAAATTCACATCAATAAGAAACTCAGTGGGGCTGCGAGGAGAAAACTCAAAAGAGAGAAGCAGGGGCGGCAGGAAGGAAACCAGGAACAACCAGGGACTGTAAAAGTCCGCTGGGGACAACCAGGGACCTCGAAGGCCGGAACCAGCAAACCAGGGACAGACCGGAAGCTAACGGGGACCGCACAAGGTAACCGGGAGCAACCTGGAACGTCCGGGGAAAAGAAGGCCGGGAAGAGGAGAAGAACCTCACCGGAACCTAAACCCTTGGGGCTTTCACCGGGAAATACCAGGAAAAAGCCCCGAGGAATTCTCACCTCTGCTACCTATGCGGAAGCCGCTGGAAATAAAATTCGGGTGGCTGTCGTCCATAGAAACAGAGAGGAAGAATTTACAAAAGAGCAGGAGGCCCTCGTGAGTGAGGCGGCCGCGGATCTGATTTTGAGCATCCCAAAGGGGCAGTTCAAACCCAGATTCGACGAATGCTTCACTCAGAGGGGCGTCCTGAAAATGACCTGCTCCGACAAGGAGTCAGAGACATGGCTAAGGGAGATGGTGCCGACCATACGGAAATGGCAGGGCTGCGACCTGGAGGTGGTGGGGTTGCAGGAACTGCCAAAGTACGTAAAGGTTAGGGCAGTAATCCCCGAAAATGGAGCAGTAAGCACCGAGAGGTTGCTAAAACTGCTGGAGAACCAGACTCCCCGGCTACACACAAAAAAATGGATCGTCCACGACTCGATCAGGGATAAGAACATGTATCGCCTGATCATGAGTGTGGACGAGGAAAGTGTGAAGGTGCTGAGGGAGATGGGGATGACGGCGCATGTCGGGATAAGGAAGGCCACTTTCACGGTGCGCTCTCCTAACACCGAGGAGCGTAAATAGGAGGAAGAATGACTTAAGGATTAGGCAGTAATGGCTAAAAACTTACAGTTCATTCAAATAAACTTGCACCGCAGTCCGGCAGCGACTGCAGTGCTTAGCAGTAGAGTCACCCGGGACAGTGTGGACGTCGCGCTGATCCAAGAACCCTGGACTTATAGGGGGAAGGTCAGAGGACTAAACATGAACCAAGGTCTAATCTATTATAACGAGTCGGGGGACAGACCCAGGGCCTGTATTCTCATCAGAGGGATACCTGGCACACTGCTACCCGAACACTGCAGTAGGGACTTAGTGGCTGTGAAGCTACAGGTCACGCTGGACCAAAGAAGCAGGGAAGTAGTTGTGGCATCAGCATACATGCCCTATGACTCTGTGGAACCACCACCCTCAAGGGAAATAACGAGACTCGTCCAGGACTGCAGGGAGAAGGGTAGGGAACTGATACTCGGAGCAGATGCTAACTCGCACCACACTGTGTGGGGGAGTACGGACATCAACAAACGAGGACAGGACCTCCTGGAATACCTGATGACAGTGAACCTTGAGATTCTTAATAGAGGTAGGGAACCCACCTTCGTTATAAGTAACAGACAGGAGGTGATAGACCTGACCCTAGGAACATTGTGAGTCTCAGGATGGAGAGTATCGGACGAACCATCCCTGTCGGACCACCGACACATAGAATTTAAACTAGAGGGAGAAACAAGCAAAACGGGGACCGATTCATACAGGAACCCAAAAGCAACTGACTGGACTAGATACTCGGAGGAACTAAATATAGGAATGACAAGATTCCCAGCTAAATACGGCTGCCCCGAAGAAATTGAGGACGCAGTAGAAGTACTAAGGGACTCAATGATAAGGGCATACGAAAATAGCTGCCCTCTGAAGACAAGTACCAGGGACAAAACACCGTGGTGGAGCAGAAAACTGCAGGAGCTACGGAAAATAGTAAGGCAAGCTTTCAACAAGGCCAAAAAGTCAGGAAACTGGGATGCCCACAAGCAATACCAGAAAGAGTACAAGGTGGCAATCCAGAAAGCCAAAACATGCTCCTGGGAGAAATACTGTGGGGAGGTGGAAACCATCCCACAAACTGCAAGAATCCAAAAAATTATTGCAAAAGACCCAGGGGCAGCAAAAGGCCCATTCAAAAAAGCTGATGGAGGATATACCAACAGTTGGGAGGAGGAGTTGGAGGTACTGCTGGGGAAACATTTTCCCGGCTACAAAAAGTTAGAAGCAGATGATACCGGTCCACCACCAGCCCGAGTTACACGGGAAGGTAAGGACTGGGACACTGCGGCTAAAATAGTTACTCCCTCCAGAGTCAAATGGGCAATCAGAGGGTTTGACCCTTTTAAAAGCGCAGGAGAGGATGGAATCTTTCCAGCACTTCTACAGAGGGGCCTAGATACAATCCTACTTCCGGTGACGAAGATCCTGAGGGCATGCTGTGCCCTCGGATACATCCCCATACCATGGCGGAAGACAAGGGTAGTGTTCATACCCAAACCGGGGAGAGCTGACTACGACCAACCAGGTGCATTCCGCCCAATTAGCCTCACCTCATTTCTTTTGAAGACAATGGAGAGGCTAATGGACAGGCACATAAGGGACGGGGCACTGAAAGAGAAGCCCCTCCACGAGTTACAGTTTGCTTACCAAGCAGGTAAGTCAGTCGACGCGGCACTGCACAGGTTGGTGTACAAACTGGAGCAGGCACAAGCGACTGGGGAACTGGCGGTAGGGCTATTCCTGGATATAGAGGGAGCATTTAACTGCACCACTATTAAATCCATTGATGAAGCGGCAGAAAGACATGGACTCGACAAAACCACCAGAAGGTGGCTGAGGAACATGCTCTCAGGCCGGATACTTACGGTGACAAGGGGTGAGGTAAGCATCAAAGTGCTGGTGACACGAGGGTGTCCACAGGGAGGGGTCTTATCACCCTTGCTGTGGAGCCTGGTGGTGGACAACCTCATCTGGAAACTCAACAACAGGGGCCTATATACGCAAGGGTATGCGGATGACATTGCAACCATAATAAGGTGTTGGGATGCAGACACAACCCGAGGCCTTATACAGTCAACACTGGCAACAGTGGAAGAATGGTGTGAAGAAACAGGACTGTCAGTCAACCCAGACAAGACAGAACTAGTAATCTTTACGCGTAAAAGGAAACTAGAAGGACGGAGCAATCCAACCTTCTATGGAAAGGAATTAGAACCCTCTGACACGGTTAAGTACCTCGGAGTCATCATAGATGCCAAACTGAGCTGGAAAAACCAGGTGGAAACTGTAGGCAGAAAGGCCTGTGCTCTGATGTGGGCAACTAGGCGAATCTGCGGCAGAACGTGGGGTCTCAAACCTAAAATGATGCAATGGCTTTACACAGCCGTTGTAAAACCAAGGATCATGCACGCAGCCCTGGTCTGGTGGAGGAGAACAACACTGAAAATAGTGATGGTCACACTCAATCACATACAGGGACTTGCATGCAGAAGCATCACAGGAGCCATGAGAACCACTCCAATACTAGCCATGGGAGTGCTGCTGAACCTACCCCCACTAAACATAGAAATAGAGGGGGCGGCGATGGCGGCAGCCTACAGGTTACATTGCAATGGCCAATGGAGAGGAGAGTTGCCCAGAAACAGTCACACGGAAATAGGAATAAGACTGAGGGCAATTAGTCCGACGGCTGGGATGAAGCAGGACGGCAAGCAAGCCGAATACTTCTTCGGACAGCTGTTTAAAGTGACGTACCCCACAAGGGAGGAATGGGACTCGGTCCCAGGTCCAAACTCCAAACAGGAACTAATCTGGTTCACAGACGGGTCCAAGATGGAGGAAGGAACAGGGGCCGGGGTCTGTCTACAGGGATCTAAGAGGGAACTCAGTATACCTCTAGGAATGCACTGCACTGTGTTTCAAGCTGAGATGAAAGCCATCTTAGCCTGCGCACAGGAGAATATGAGTATCGGGTACAGAAATAAGAACATAAACATATGTTCGGATAGCCAGGCGGCCTTGATGGCACTGGAAAGTAACCGATGCGACTCCAGACTGGTGATGGAATGCAGGACTATCCTAATAGAACTGGCGACCATCAATAAAGTAACCCTGCTCTGGGTACCAGGACATAAAGGTATTGAGGGCAACGAGCGGGCTGACGAACTAGCAAGGAAAGGGGCGAAAGCACCACTTGCGGGATCCGAGCCGGCCGTAGGAGTAGCAGCTTGCCACACCAAACTACATATCAAGAGGTGGGTCAAATCCCAACACTGGAAGGAATGGAAGAAGGCACCCGGAATGAGGCAATCTAAAGTACTCATAAACGGACCGGACCCTAACCGAACCAGGCAACTACTCGATATGGACAGAAACTCACTGAGGGAACTGGTAGGACTATTAACGGGACACTGCCATCTCAGGAGACACATGCAACTGTTGGGAGTGGAAAACACCAACATCTGTAGGAAATGTGAAGAGAAGGAAGAGACTCCAATTCACCTATGGTGCCAATGTCCCGCTCTGCTGGGAATAAGGCTCAGATACCTGGGAAGACACAGTGTGGAACCAGAAGACATCGCCACATATCCAATGACAGCCCTGGTGAACTTCATAAAAGGGACCGGGTTACTGGCAAGGGAATGAGGTAAAATGGGAGATAGTACAATGGGCCTATGGCCTAAGTGCTCGCGGGGAACGTAAGTAAACCGCCTCCGACTTTAAAAAAAAAAAAAAAAAAAAATATGTCTGACCATAGTAGAAAAGGAGATGTGGAGTTAGTTTCATGAGGATTTGTCTTTTGGTGACAGATATAGCACCACATGACCCGACTGGTTTTAAGCCACGCATTTCGTATTTCTACCAATTTATAACACATTTCTCTTGAACACTTAAAAATTTATGTTGGTTTTGAAGATAATATTTATACATTTGAGTAGAAACGGTAACTATACGAAATTCCATAGATCGAAAAAAATCTCAAGTGTGCTCCGAAAATGATCACAAACACATTTTGTTTTGTTATTTAACATTTCACAGGTATTAAAAAATTCACAGTGTATCTTTAAATGCAACTTAGGCATTTGTAGAAGGAATTTTTACTAAACGAATCGTGTTTCATTATATATTTTAAAAATTTTCGAAATTTTACTGTCTTATTTTTATAATATTAGCGCGCTCACTCTAACATTTGTATTTACATATCTTTTTGAACACTTCCGAGCCAAGAACTCTCTCGAACTGTTCGGAGAGTAAAGTTAGCGAGATGAGTCAGTAGTTGAACAGAATCAATTCAGATATCCACATATATTATTTTACAAGCAATAATTATTAGCCTGAAACACTCATCCACATTGAAAAATCTCCTGATAAAAGATACATGACGCCAACGGGACGGTCCCGGTCCACGGTCAATGGTCCCGTTGGCGTCATGTATCTTTTATCAGGAGATTTTTCAATGTGGATGAGTGTTTCAGGCTAATAATTATTGCTTGTAAAATAATTGTTACCCTTTGTGCTATGCATAAAAAATCTTGTCTTAAACATTAGTTTACCAAAAAAAAATAATAATTTATCCACATATATATTTAGTATTTAAGAAGTTGCTTTTAAGACCCAGTATATGCTGTTTGGAATTGCGATTTGGGTAACACCCACCTCTTTTAGTTTTCACAACTGCGCATAGAGTTTTGATTGTCGCTAAGATAGCAATTTTAGATATTTCACTTCTTGCGTTTGCTACATCTGTTGATATTGTTGAGAACTAAAATTAATTTTACCAAAAGTTGGACATACTCTCCAAATTCGCCGTGCATTTAACGGCAACACGTAATAAGGGTCAACAGGAGTCCGCCGATCGTTAGGTATTTGGTACTTGATAAATAAACTTTTATTTCGGTGGACCAATACTAGCGACGTTACTTGACCAGCAATCTTTGTTGCCGCTAGTCCGAGGCAGTAATTTTATTTTCCCCTCCATGTTTACAAATTATACACCATAGTGTATAGCTACACTAAATTCTGCTTTATAATATGTGTGTACCTACTTATATCAATGCAATTTATTTTAAGACGCTTTAAAATTAACGATTTTGTAATGTTTTTAAAAGAATAAAAAATTGAATTGAATTGAATCAGCGGTTTTCCTTTGAAATATAAAACCATAAAAATATATTATGGTGGTGAATCTGAGATGACGTAGTGATTGTATTAGACAATTAGACCTACTTAAGGCTGGCCGCATACATACGTTTTCCGTATTCGATTTTCGAATTCGTTTTCCGTATTCGGAATTCCGTGAGACTAGTGCAAACGTTCGTTTTTCTTCATTCGGAATGTATAAACGTCAGTACCAGTGTTGCCAACAAGGGCGATATATCGCCATTTAGGCTACTCAGAGCGAGAATCGGCGCCGAAAAAATCTAAAAGGCGACTGGTCGCCAATTAAGCTACTTCAAAAACATCAATTTTAAACGAAATTCTCTAGCCACCCCCCCCCCCCATGAAATTTATTTTTCTGGGGACAAATTTTATATTTTCTTGAAATTCTCTAGCCACCCTCCTCATGAATTTTTTTTATTTTCTGGGGACAAATTTTATTTTTTTGAAATTCTCTAGCCCCCCCCCCCCCCACGAAATTTTTATTTTCACGTAAAAACATCAATTTTAAACATGTCCCACCTAACAGCAAATTCGGCTACTTTACGCTACCTTATGTATGAGAAACGGCGATATTAGGTCAAGATCCGTTGGCAACACTGAATTACGAACGGAAAGTTCCGTACGTTTGCGTCGGCACAAACAAACTGTATGCAATAGCTGCGTTCCACATGACGTCATTAGGTTTTTTCCATTCGTTTTCTCCGAACGCGCCGGCTCGCATTCGGAACGTGCGTAAGGAATTTGTTCCGTTCGGAACTAAAACGAACGTGTGCGGCAGTTAATGTATTTTCTACTGATTCCGTGCATTCGGATGTCCGAATACGGAAAACGAATTCGGAAATCGAATACGAAAAACGTATGTATGCGGCCAGCCTAAGATGCACACGGCAATGTTAATATAACCTGGACATCTTTTGTTTCAGCTCAGAGTGGGTCAAGTTCGTCGGATTAGGGGGGAACTTTACACCTCAGTACAACCCTGACGCTATATACAATGTGATAAACATACACGCCCACCCACTATACAACCATACTTACTCTTCAGTGTATAACAGCATCGCCCTTCTGCAGCTTGACAGACAGTAAGCTTTTCATAATTATACAAAACATTGGAATAATTTTAGTAAAAATAAAAAATATATATTCATGGGTGCGACCGGAATTTGAATTATAGACCATTTGCTTTTCCGGCATTTACTCTAGCAACTGAGCTATCTCCTGAACCTTCAGACCTGCCGTATTTCTGCATTCCATTTTATAAACATTTAAGTGTTTAAGTATTATTTTATCAACATTAAAAATCTTACGGCCACCGTGGTCGAGTGGTAAGACTCTCGACTAGCAATCCGGAAGTCGCAGGTTCAAATAGTAAATCTTATTTTAGTATTTTTGCGGCACTTTCCAGAGTGAAAGATACTCTCAGTATCGCTCTGGTGTTCACCATTCGGAATTGAAACATTGCTTGAGATGGCTTTAGCCGTATTTGGTGACCAGATCTGAATAGCCAAGTATTTTCCCACCTTCCTCTTCCCCATCTCATTTCCCTCCCTACTGTCTTCAGCCTCACAACATACACCAACTATTGGAGATACGATGGTCTCACTGGCTTGGGAGCAGTTGGGACTCTTGTGTGATATTCACATTTTATTTCATTTTTCATCAGGTTGGTCTCATCTGCTAAAATGGTGTACAATTAGGTTGTCATTAGGTAATTGACTTGCTTTTAGTTTGTCATTAAAATAATAGTGCTGATACAAAAGACAATGGCATCTCCACACTGACCTACAAACAAGGGTTAGTTCAAGCAACGCCGGTTCCTTATAACTTATTAGCAGGAATAGTTCCACCTGTATAGTGCCACCTCAGTGTAGGTCGACCAACAAACACTCCTATGTCCTGTCCTATCTTCCATTCTTGCTACATGCCCTGCTAGCGGAACAGGCCCACTGTTGCTTCACATGGTCTGATGCTCTGTAGGGAACTCGCGCGCATACAAGGGTTAGTTCAAGCAACGCCGGTTCCTTATTACTTATTAGCAGGAATAGTTCCACCTGTATAGTGCCTCCTCAGTGTAGGTCGACCAACAAACACTCCTATGTCCTGTCCTATCTTCCATTCTTGCTACATGCCCTGCTAGCGGAACAGGCCCACTGTTGCTTCACATGGTCTGATGCTCTGTAGGGAACTCGCGCGCATACAAGGGTTAGTTCAAGCAACGCCGGTTCCTTATTACTTATTAGCAGGAATAGTTCCACCTGTATAGTGCCACCTCAGTGTAGGTCGACCAACAAACACTCCTATGTCCTGTCCTATCTTCCATTCTTGCTACATGCCCTGCTAGCGGAACAGGCCCACTGTTG
Organism: Hesperophylax consimilis; assembly: GCF_061612785.1. NCBI lineage: Eukaryota > Metazoa > Arthropoda > Insecta > Trichoptera > Limnephilidae > Hesperophylax > Hesperophylax consimilis. The sequence continues at coordinate 7,886,178 of NC_142856.1, read as the reverse complement.
CTTCACATGGTCTGATGCTCTGTAGGGAACTCGCTTGCATACAAGGGTTAGTTCAAGCAACGCCGGTTCCTTATTACTTATTAGCAGGAATAGTTCCACCTGTATAGTGCCACCTCAGTGTAGGTCGACCAACAAACACTCTTATGTACTGTCCTATCTTCCATTCTTGCTACATGCCCTGCTAGCGGAACAGGCCCACTGTTGCTTCACATGGTCTGATGCTCTGTAGGGAAATCGCTTGCATACAAGGGTTAGTTCAAGCAACGCCGGTTCCTTATTACTTATTAGCAGGAATAGTTCCACCTGTATAGTGCCACCTCAGTGTAGGTCGACCAACAAACACTCCTATGTACTGTCCTATCTTCCATTCTTGCTACATGCCCTGCTAGCGGAACAGGCCCACTGTTGCTTCACATGGTCTGATGCTCTGTAGGGAACTCGCTTGCATACAAGGGTTAGTTCAAGCAACGCCGGTTCCTTATTACTTATTAGCAGGAATAGTTCCACCTGTATAGTGCCACCTCAGTGTAGGTCGACCAACAAACACTCCTATGTCCTGTCCTATCTTCCATTCTTGCTACATGCCCTGCTAGCGGAACAGGCCCACTGTTGCTTCACATGGTCTGATGCTCTGTAGGGAACTCGCTTGCATACAAGGGTTAGTTCAAGCAACGCCGGTTCCTTATTACTTATTAGCAGGAATAGTTCCACCTGTATAGTGCCACCTCAGTGTAGGTCGACCAACAAACACTCTTATGTACTGTCCTATCTTCCATTCTTGCTACATGCCCTGCTAGCGGAACAGGCCCACTGTTGCTTCACATGGTCTGATGCTCTGTAGGGAACTCGCTTGCATACAAGGGTTAGTTCAAGCAACGCCGGTTCCTTATTACTTATTAGCAGGAATAGTTCCACCTGTATAGTGCCACCTCAGTGTAGGTCGACCAACAAACACTCCTATGTACTGTCCTATCTTCCATTCTTGCTACATGCCCTGCTAGCGGAACAGGCCCACTGTTGCTTCACATGGTCTGATGCTCTGTAGGGAACTCGCTTGCATACAAGGGTTAGTTCAAGCAACGCCGGTTCCTTATAACTTATTAGCAGGAATAGTTCCACCTGTATTTATTTATTTATTTATTTATTTATTAAACGCCATAAAAGGCTTTTACAGTAATGTGAAACATGGGATTATAAGTACACAGTTCAGGGCTGTCAGAGACTTGACAATTAGAAATAGCATTTTTGATTAAAATAATACATCCACAAGCAGTTTTTATTGATGCTATACATATACATTTCACATATATGTATATATGTGGAATGTATATGTATAGAACACCATATATATGTTACACATAAAGAAGAACACAACAGTCAGTATGATGCAGTACAAACAGACATTTAACATTTCACAAACATATCAATTACATTCATAACCAAGTATTTTTGCCTTGATGCAAGACGGTGAGGTTTTGAAAATATCAAAAAGGTCTGTATACGTGTTGGCAGTGCGGTGAAAACGCGCCAACGGTGAATGATACAAATAGTTAGTGCTATGATTGTCACTGTGGAAAAGATGGTGGAGTCGAGTTGATTTAACAGGGACACGAAAATTTATAACACTTAACATTTGAGGGCAGTCTATGAGATTGTTCAGTAATTTAAAAAGTATAAGAATGTCATTAATAGTTCGCCGGGTAGAAAGAAGTGGTAGATTTAGACCAGACATTAATGTATTATAGCAGATATCAATTACAGGCTGTCTCAATTTGAATTGAACGTATCGAAGAAATTTTCTTTGTACTTTCTCCAAGTGGTGTAAGTTACAGGTATAAATCGGAGACCATACAGGAGATGCATATTCTAGGTGCGATCTCACAAGAGAGCAGTAGAGTAATTTAATTGACTCAATGTTTTGAAAAGTCCTTGTGTTACGCATTACAAAACCTAGAATTTGCATGGCCTTATTGGAAATTGTTTCACAGTGACGATCAAAGGTAAGTTTTCTGTCAAAAATAACACCAAGGTCTTTGATAAATGGTACTAATGCAATTTCATTATTGTTAATTGAATACGATATGGTTATTGGAGTCCGTGAACGGTAAAAACACATGTGGAAACACTTTTTTACGTTTAGGAATAATTTGTTTATTTCACACCAGCTAGCAAGTCTATCTATATTATGCTGAAGGATAAGTGCATCATTTAAACATTTTATAATCTTAAAAAGCTTTAGGTCATCTGCAAATAGAATGAATTTGACATTTTCGAAACATAAAGATAAATCATTTATAAACAATACGAAGAGAAGTGGGCCCAGATGAGAGCCTTGAGGAACTCCAGATGTTACTTTAAATTTATATGAGACTTTATTATTTAATTTTACCATCAGTTCGCGGTTACAGAGGTAACTATTCAACCATTTTAGGAATGATCCATGTATACCAAGGGCTTGCAGTTTCGCGAGAAGGATATTAATATTTAACTTATCAAAGGCTTTTGAAAAGTCAGTATATATTGAATCTACTTGTGCACGAGACGTGAAAGCTTCACAGATATAGTGTTCATACAATAGAAGATTGGTTGTGGTAGACCGACCGGTCACAAAACCGTGCTGTTCTGGAGTAATAATATGCCTAAACTTAACAGCAATTTTATCTAAGACAATACTTTCAAACATTTTCGGGGTGGTAGACAGTATGCAAATTGGTCTATAATTTAAAACACAATTTTTATCACCTGATTTAAATACAGGTGTCAAGTGATTAAGTTTCCAAGGATCAGGATATATTCCAGTTTGAAGTGACAGATTGAATATGTGTTGAAGTGGAGCTGCTATAAACTGAGCGCATTCCTTTATGAATACCGGTGGAATTTTGTCAGAACCTGACCCCTTCTTACAATCTAGAGATCTGATCTTTGTATTAACATCATCCAGAGAAATGTGGCATGTTGATATGTCAGTTACATTGGTGTATTTAAATTCAGGTATAGTTACATTATCATTTTTCTGTTCATAAACACTTGAGAAATGATCAGCAAAGAGGTCAACTATTTCTTGATCACTGTCAGCATGTTTTCGCCCTGAATACATTGATCGAGGACAGCCGTTGTTGTCTTTAAGAGAATTCACATAATTCCAAAAATGTTTTGGATTTGACTTGATAGTCTGCTCTACATCTGTAATATAATCTGAATAGCATTTTTTAGATAGACTTTTACATTTATTTCGTAAAACAGAAAAAATTTTATAGCAGTCAGTGGAGTTATCGGATTTAAAGTTAATGTGGGCAATTTTTTTACATTGAATGAGTTTTTTTAGTTCAGTACTAACCCATTTTGGGTAACAGTCGTTACGTTTTACAATAGAAGTTGGTATGCAATTTTCAATAGTATCATAAAGGTTTGAGTTGAACACATTTGTTGCTTCTTCTACGTTTGTAGACATAAAAATGCGGGACCAATTGAGCGAAGAAAGATATAACCGCACTTGATTATAATCGGCTTTCTTGTAGTTTAGTTCGTGAACGGGAGGTTGGGGACTAAGGAGTTCAATGGGTGCCAAATAAATGGTCGCTTGTAAAGGGGGATGATGAGAGTCAATGGATACTATTGATTCACGCGATTCGCTGACATTACTATTATTTATGTTTGATATGACAAGGTCAAGAATTCTGTCATTTATATTTTTAACATGATTTAATTGTTTAAGGTTGAGAAAGTTGATGATATCAATGATTAATTGGGCTTTAGCAGAAATGGGATTTGAAGACTCGGTGGGTTGTACCCAGTTTACATTTGGGAGATTAAAATCCCCAAAAATTATTAATTTTGCATCAGGATATTTCAATTTCAAAGATTCAATTTCATCACAATGTTTACAATACACATCAGCACTAACTTGGGGGGGGATATACACACACACAATTATTATTTTTGTTGCTTTGAGTTTCACTAATATAGCTATTTGTTCAATGTTTTTATTTTTTAGTTTTAATAGTTTTGAATGGAACATCTTTCTGATCGATATTAAAACCCCGCCGCCAATAATATTTTCACGATCCAGCCGGTAAACATCGTAGTTGGTGAAGCCTAATTCAGGGGAAGATATATTTTCATGAAGCCAGGTTTCTGTTAGGCAGTACACATCGTTATTTATCGTTGGAATATTACACCTTAGGGTGTTGAGCTTGGTACGCAAACCTCTAACATTTTGGTAGTAAAATGTTAGTTTCGTGGGGAGTTTTTCGTATTTACAATAACAGGTTTATTGTTCTTATATTTGATTGTGAGACCTATTTCACCGTCTCGGGTTCTTTGGTCTAGGGTTAATCGTAAATTGGCGAGATAATTTCTTTGGGCTGGAGTTTGGTCGGAATAAATTTTAGTGCCACCTCAGTGTAGGTCGACCAAAAAACACTCCTATGTCCTGTCCTATCTTCCATTCTTGCTACATGCCCTGCTAGCGGAACAGGCCCACTGTTGCTTCACATGGTCTGATGCTCTGTAGGGAACTCGCTTGCATACAAGGGTTAGTTCAAGCAACGCCGGTTCCTTATTACTTATTAGCAGGAATAGTTCCACCTGTATAGTGCCACCTCAGTGTAGGTCGACCAACAAACACTCTTATGTACTGTCCTATCTTCCATTCTTGCTACATGCCCTGCTAGCGGAACAGGCCCACTGTTGCTTCACATGGTCTGATGCTCTGTAGGGAACTCGCTTGCATACAAGGGTTAGTTCAAGCAACGCCGGTTCCTTATAACTTATTAGCAAGAATAGTTCCACCTGTATAGTGCCACCTCAGTGTAGGTCGACCAACGAACACTCCTATGTCCTGTCCTATCTTCCATTCTTGCTACATGCCCTGCTAGCGGAACAGGCCCACTGTTGCTTCACATGGTCTGATGCTCTGTAGGGAACTCGCTTGCATACAAGGGTTAGTTCAAGCAACGCCGGTTCCTTATTACTTATTAGCAGGAATAGTTCCACCTGTATAGTGCCACCTCAGTGTAGGTCGACCAACAAACACTCCTATGTCCTATCCTATCTTCCATTCTTGCTACATGCCCTGCTAGCGGAACAGGCCCACTGTTGCTTCACATGGTCTGATGCTCTGTAGGGAACTCGCGCGCATACAAGGGTTAGTTCAAGCAACGCCGGTTCCTTATTACTTATTAGCAGGAATAGTTCCACCTGTATAGTGCCACCTCAGTGTAGGTCGACCAACAAACACTCCTATGTCCTGTCCTATCTTCCATTCTTGCTACATGCCCTGCTAGCGGAACAGGCCCACTGTTGCTTCACATGGTCTGATGCTCTGTAGGGAACTCGCTTGCATACAAGGGTTAGTTCAAGCAACGCCGGTTCCTTATTACTTATTAGCAGGAATAGTTCCACCTGTATAGTGCCACCTCAGTGTAGGTCGACCAACAAACACTCCTATGTACTGTCCTATCTTCCATTCTTGCTACATGCCCTGCTAGCGGAACAGGCCCACTGTTGCTTCACATGGTCTGATGCTCTGTAGGGAACTCGCTTGCATACAAGGGTTAGTTCAAGCAACGCCGGTTCCTTATTACTTATTAGCAGGAATAGTTCCACCTGTATAGTGCCACCTCAGTGTAGGTCGACCAACAAACACTCCTATGTACTGTCCTATCTTCCATTCTTGCTACATGCCCTGCTAGCGGAACAGGCCCACTGTTGCTTCACATGGTCTGATGCTCTGTAGGGAACTCGCTTGCATACAAGGGTTAGTTCAAGCAACGCCGGTTCCTTATAACTTATTAGCAGGAATAGTTCCACCTGTATAGTGCCACCTCAGTGTAGGTCGACCAAAAAACACTCCTATGTCCTGTCCTATCTTCCATTCTTGCTACATGCCCTGCTAGCGGAACAGGCCCACTGTTGCTTCACATGGTCTGATGCTCTGTAGGGAACTCGCTTGCATACAAGGGTTAGTTCAAGCAACGCCGGTTCCTTATTACTTATTAGCAGGAATAGTTCCACCTGTATAGTGCCACCTCAGTGTAGGTCGACCAACAAACACTCCTATGTACTGTCCTATCTTCCATTCTTGCTACATGCCCTGCTAGCGGAACAGGCCCACTGTTGCTTCACATGGTCTGATGCTCTGTAGGGAACTCGCTTGCATACAAGGGTTAGTTCAAGCAACGCCGGTTCCTTATAACTTATTAGCAGGAATAGTTCCACCTGTATAGTGCCACTTCAGTGTAGGTCGACCAAAAAACACTCCTATGTCCTGTCCTATCTTCCATTCTTGCTACATGCCCTGCTAGCGGAACAGGCCCACTGTTGCTTCACATGGTCTGATGCTCTGTAGGGAACTCGCTTGCATACAAGGGTTAGTTCAAGCAACGCCGGTTCCTTATTACTTATTAGCAGGAATAGTTCCACCTGTATAGTGCCACCTCAGTGTAGGTCGACCAACAAACACTCTTATGTACTGTCCTATCTTCCATTCTTGCTACATGCCCTGCTAGCGGAACAGGCCCACTGTTGCTTCACATGGTCTGATGCTCTGTAGGGAACTCGCTTGCATACAAGGGTTAGTTCAAGCAACGCCGGTTCCTTATAACTTATTAGCAGGAATAGTTCCACCTGTATAGTGCCACCTCAGTGTAGGTCGACCAACGAACACTCCTATGTCCTGTCCTATCTTCCATTCTTGCTACATGCCCTGCTAGCGGAACAGGCCCACTGTTGTTTCACATGGTCTGATGCTCTGTAGGGAACTCGCTTGCATACAAGGGTTAGTTCAAGCAACGCCGGTTCCTTATTACTTATTAGCAGGAATAGTTCCACCTGTATAGTGCCACCTCAGTGTAGGTCGACCAACAAACACTCCTACGTACTGTCCTATCTTCCATTCTTGCTACATGCCCTGCTAGCGGAACAGGCCCACTGTTGCTTCACATGGTCTGATGCTCTGTAGGGAACTCGCTTGCATACAAGGGTTAGTTCAAGCAACGCCGGTTCCTTATTACTTATTAGCAGGAATAGTTCCACCTGTATAGTGCCACCTTAGTGTAGGTCGACCAACAAACACTCCTATGTCCTGTCCTATCTTCCATTCTTGCTACATGCCCTGCTAGCGGAACAGGCCCACTGTTGCTTCACATGGTCTGATGCTCTGTAGGGAACTCGCTTGCATACAAGGGTTAGTTCAAGCAACGCCGGTTCCTTATTACTTATTAGCAGGAATAGTTCCACCTGTATAGTGCCACCTCAGTGTAGGTCGACCAACAAACACTCCTATTTTTTTTTTTTTTTTTTTTTTTTTTAATATTTAATTTTTATTTAATATTAAATTTACAATTACATGTTATTACATTACATTAAGTTTATTTTCTTTTTATTACAGTACATCGTGATACACCTTTTTTTAGAGCAAATGCTCGTGTTAAAAAGGCGGAGAAACGCGTGTAAATAGTAATTTAACATATTTTTTCAGAGAGTGTAATGATAATGAAAAGAATTTTTATTTTTTAATATAACAAAATAAAAATTTTATATGTAACAAAATTTTATCAAATAGAAAAGAGAACAGGATGTAAAAGAAAGAAAGAGATAAGAATAAGAAATAAGAGAAAAGGATTTCAATATAATAATAATTGAGAGATTATATTGTCTTTTTTAAACATAAACGATTTTAATATGCTATTGATATAGTGCTTTTATTGAGCTTTTGAATTTTTTATAATTCATTTCCAATCTTAAGTTAAGAGGTAATTGATCAAACCATTTGACACCAAAATATTTATAAAATTGTTGGGCTGTGGTGGTGTTACAGCGCGGAGTAGTTATAGAGCCAAGAATACTTTGTCTATTGCTGTTCGAAAAAGTTATTGAGTTGTCAATGTTGAAACAATCTTTATGTATTTGAAAAAGAGTTATTTTTTTATAAATAATATGAAGTGAAGGGACTTTAAATGCTTGAAATAATCTAATTGTGGGGTAATCATACGGTTTTTTCAAAATTATTTTTACTAATATTCTTTGGATGATTTCTAAAGGTAAGAGAGAAGTTTTGAATGCTCCACCCCAACCAACAATTCCGTATTGTAATACTGATTGAATTAGTGAAAAATAGATGGTTCTTAATAATTTAAAATTTAGTATGTTTCGTATTCTAAGAAAAATGTACAATAATTTTCTTAATCTTTCTACTATTGCATTGATTTGTAATTTCCACTTTATGTTACTATCTATAATTACACCTAGATATTTTACATTAGTTTTAACAGTAAGTACAGAGCAGTCAGGTTTACATAAATTTGAAATTCTATTACAATTACATGAGTGTATACTTATCTTTAAATTATCAGGGAATGAATTTTTATTAATGGTGAAAGGTATTATAAAAGTTTTTTCAGTATTAAGTGTTAACAAATTTTTATCGAACCATTTTTTTAGTATGTTTATATCTAACTCTGCTGTTCTTTGGGTTTCATTCCAAGTTAATCCCTCAGTTAAAATTGCTGTGTCGTCAGCGTATGAAATAAGTTTAGACATAATTGAGAGATTAAAAATATCGTTGACATAAATGATGAAAAGAATTGGACCTAGAACAGTTCCCTGCGGGATGCCAAAATTTGTGGTCTGCGAATCACTCAGAGAGCCATTTAACTTTACAAATTGTTCTCTATTAAATAGGTAATTTTCAATCCACGTTAAAGCATTGTTAGTTATACCAATTTTCGCTAGTTTCGAGATAAGATTAGAGTGTGATATACTATCAAATGCTTTTCTTAAGTCGACAAATGTTCCAATGCATTTTTTTTTATTATCTAAAGATTTATAAATTTCAGATGTTAAGTCAACGATAGCATCTTGAGTGCTCATATTTTCTCTAAAACCATATTGATGTGCATTTAAAATATTATTTTCTTTAACAAATTTAAATATTTGTTTTTTTACAATTTTTTCAAATATTTTGGCAATGTTTGAGGTGAGAGAAATTGGCCTATAGTTACTACTTAGATTGGGGTCCCCAGATTTAAAAATTGGGGAAATAATAGTTTTTTTGTAGGTAAAGGGAAAGTTGCCATTTTCAAAACTTGTATTTATGATGTGAGCCAATGGTTTACAGAGTGAGTCAGAATTTTTACAGAAATATTGTCAAAACCAGGGGAAGAATTACCTTTTAATTCATTAACAATTTGTTTAATTTCATCAACATTAGTTCGTTGAAATTGACTCAAGTTGTTACAATTATTGGATGGTGACGGTAGATCTTTATTATCAGTGTTATTTATTTTAAGTGCTAATTTTTCATTATTATCAGTGTTTTTTATTTTGAGTGCTAATTTTTCACCAACTGACCCAAAATAACTATTAAAAATATTTGCACATTTCATTGGATCCGTGTTTACATCGTAAAGTTTGTTATCAATATCTGTGATTTTGTTTATGTTAGATTTTTTTGGTTTTTTATTGATAATTTCATTTATAGTTTGCCATATCTTTTTATTATTGTTGCCAGCAATATTAATTTTTTCTTTATAGAAATCTTCTTTGGTTTTCCGAATAATGTGGCATAGTTTATTTCTGAATTTTTTAAAGTATTCGTATAGTTTATAGTTTTCTGGAAACTTTTTATGTTCTTTATAAATTTTTTCTTTATGTCTAATTGAAATTATGATTCCTTGAGTGATCCATGGTTTTAATTTTTTTAATTTAGTTTTTGGAGAGTATTTTATAATGGAAGAGGAAGATTTGATGTGCTTATTCAAGATTGCTTCAAAATTTAGTGAACATAAGTCGGTGTTATTAGAGGATAGAACAGTTTCCCAATTTTCAATATTAAGGTTTTGTTGTAATTTTTCGTAATTAATAATAGTTTTTGGAAAATTATTGCGGGAGTAATTATTCACATCTATTTTGTCAGTTTTGAAAGCTACAATACATGTGTGATGATCAGTAATGTTATTTTTCCAAATAATTGTTTTTATTTTTTCAGTTTCATTAGAATTACACCAGATATGATCTATGCATGATGGCCTTTGTCCATGAAATTCTCTCGTATATTTTTTTATACATGGTTTAAAATTTAGTTCCGTTAATGTGTTGATATATTCAGTTTTTTCATTATTTCTATTATTTTCAAATTCGTTAGATATATCAATATTAACATCGCCTACAACAAATGCATTTTGAGAACAATTAGTATTTATAATAGATTTCAGATTCTCGGTGAAATTACTAATGCTCGAGTTATGTGTTCTATATAATGCTATTATATCATAAAACGTGTGTTTTATAATAATTCGAATATGAAGACAATTTACAAGATCGATATGAATTTCATTAACGGAAATATTCTCATGAATAGATTTTACAAAAACAATGATTCCGCTGTTTTGATTTATTTTGTAAGTTGTGACAAAGTATTTGTAACCAGGTAAATTATAGGTACCTGAGTAGCCGCTAATTCTGGCTTCAGACAACACAATACAATCCGGTTTATGAGTGAGTTCATTTAATGCAAGTGTAAAATGATCAAAATTTTTCGAGACACTTCGAATATTTAGGTGAAGGATTGTTAATGCTTTTAGAGGATCTATTTCTAATAATGTGTTATTACATTCAACACTAGTTAGGCAAATATTTTCCGAAATATTAAAAGATGAGTCTATCTCTTCAAATAATAAGTCAGACATGGTAGTGTTTTAAGAGTATAGAAAAATAAATTTTTGATTTTGACATTATTGTATTGTTGAAATATAATTGTAGGAAAAAATGTATTTGAGGAGAAAAAGTGTTCGCCGAGTGAAACATTAGTTTCAGCAAGAAAATAAATATTAACAAAATTATTAGAATAAAAAAAAAAAAAAAACACAATGGTAACAAAAAATAAATTATTAGGCTGGCTGTAGGTTTTATATCTATAAAATCGTTTGTATTATTTAACGTGTCAAAAATCCTTACGTCTATTTTATATGAATTATCTATTGCGTTTATTATAAAGTCGTTCATTTTGAGGTAGTAATAAAAATTAACAATAATGTTGGCGCTGGGAATACACTTCACATTTGCAATTATAATATTACTTGTGTTGACTTTTACATTATCACTGCGTGTTAACACTTTGCGGGAGGGCTTTTCGCAATATTTTTTTGAAATATTGTGCAATTTATTTAGGTTTTCGTTAGACTTGTAATTAATAATATGCATCATTAATCGTAATCGATGCGATCCCTCGCAATTTTCAGCATTTTGTTTCTATAGTTGCACCTAATACTGTTGGCTGCGTGGTCCGTGGTGTTTTTTTCTCCATATTTAGAATTTTGTCTGGTGCAGTTTACACATGCTGGTATTGTTTTTTCTCTTCCCGGACATTTTGAAAGGATGTGGTCGCCCATGCAGTGTGGGCAAATTGGAGGGCTGGTTCGGTGTAGGCATCTTTTAGCCGTATGCATGAACATACAGCAATGAAAACATTGAGTTAATGGATCGCAATCTTCAATTTTTACTCGTTGAAACTGTATATTTAGTTTACCGAGTGCAAGGAGACTTTTTCGCATTTTGCCACTGGTTTCCATGATTTAGCTAGTGAATTGGCGCTGCTTTTCGTTTATGTTTGTGTTTTTTATCTCCGTTATAAGTGTGATTTTGTTGTCTTCACTTTCCTTGTAAACATCTTCAATTCCTTCATTCTGGGTAATTATTCCGCAAACTATTTCGTCTTCAGTAAGATTGGATTTTAATCCTTTTATTATTATTTTTGGTCTTTTCTTTTGAATTTCATTTACCACCAAATCGGTATTCAGTTTTTTTATTTCGGCTGTTAAGGTATTTGCATATTCCTTTTTTGGGCATGATATTATTATTTTTTCTTCTTTTGTTTTTCTCAAACCATTTATTCCTATCTTTATGTTACTTAAATTTATTTCTTTTTTTATTATTTTTTCAATTTCTTCTGCTTTAGCATTATTTTTGGTCGACGAAATGATGATTGAGAATCTCTCTTCTTCTCGAGGAGTAACTTTGGTTGTTGATACTTTCTGGGCATATGATGGTGTTGTTGCGCTTTTCATTATTTTTTCAAAGTTTCCCACAAGCTGGTCGTTTTTTTCGATAAGTTTGTCTTGTAGTTGAATTATTTGTTATTGCATTTTTAATATTTCAGATTTCACTTCATTGTCAAGATCGATAATAATTTTTTCGATGTTTGTTTTGGTTTTTGAGTCTTTAACGGTTTGTATTTTTTGAACTTCATTTTTTAGCGTACTCAACAACTCTTCTACCGTCATGAAAGTGTTACGTTGCGGTGTAACGAGAGCGCGAAGACAGTGCCGTGGGACGGGCTGCCGTTACGAGCGTAAGACACGAACTGATGTGCACTATGTCCTGTCCTATCTTCCATTCTTGCTACATGCCCTGCTAGCGGAACAGGCAGGAATAGTTCCACCTGTATAGTGCCACCTCAGTGTAGGTCGACCAACAAACACTCCTATGTCCTGTCCTATCTTCCATTCTTGCTACATGCCCTGCTAGCGGAACAGGCCCACTGTTGCTTCACATGGTCTGATGCTCTGTAGGGAACTCGCTTGCATACAAGGGTTAGTTCAAGCAACGCCGGTTCCTTATTACTTATTAGCAGGAATAGTTCCACCTGTATAGTGCCACCTCAGTGTAGGTCGACCAACAAACACTCCTATGTCCTGTCCTATCTTCCATTCTTGCTACATGCCCTGCTAGCGGAACAGGCCCACTGTTGCTTCACATGGTCTGATGCTCTGTAGGGAACTCGCGCGCATACAAGGGTTAGTTCAAGCAACGCCGGTTCCTTATTACTTATTAGCAGGAATAGTTCCACCTGTATAGTGCCACCTCAGTGTAGGTCGACCAACAAACACTCCTATGTCCTGTCCTATCTTCCATTCTTGCTACATGCCCTGCTAGCGGAACAGGCAGGAATAGTTCCACCTGTATAGTGCCACCTCAGTGTAGGTCGACCAACAAACACTCCTATGTCCTGTCCTATCTTCCATTCTTGCTACATGCCCTGCTAGCGGAACAGGCCCACTGTTGCTTCACATGGTCTGATGCTCTGTAGGGAACTCGCTTGCATACAAGGGTTAGTTCAAGCAACGCCGGTTCCTTATTACTTATTAGCAGGAATAGTTCCACCTGTATAGTGCCACCTCAGTGTAGGTCGACCAACAAACACTCCTATGTCCTGTCCTATCTTCCATTCTTGCTACATGCCCTGCTAGCGGAACAGGCCCACTGTTGCTTCACATGGTCTGATGCTCTGTAGGGAACTCGCTTGCATACAAGGGTTAGTTCAAGCAACGCCGGTTCCTTATTACTTATTAGCAGGAATAGTTCCACCTGTATAGTGCCACCTCAGTGTAGGTCGACCAACAAACACTCCTATGTCCTGTCCTATCTTCCATTCTTGCTACATGCCCTGCTAGCGGAACAGGCCCACTGTTGCTTCACATGGTCTGATGCTCTGTAGGGAACTCGCGCGCATACAAGGGTTAGTTCAAGCAACGCCGGTTCCTTATTACTTATTAGCAGGAATAGTTCCACCTGTATAGTGCCACCTCAGTGTAGGTCGACCAACAAACACTCCTATGTCCTGTCCTATCTTCCATTCTTGCTACATGCCCTGCTAGCGGAACAGGCCCACTGTTGCTTCACATGGTCTGATGCTCTGTAGGGAACTCGCTTGCATACAAGGGTTAGTTCAAGCAACGCCGGTTCCTTATTACTTATTAGCAGGAATAGTTCCACCTGTATAGTGCCACCTCAGTGTAGGTCGACCAACAAACACTCCTATGTCCTGTCCTATCTTCCATTCTTGCTACATGCCCTGCTAGCGGAACAGGCCCACTGTTGCTTCACATGGTCTGATGCTCTGTAGGGAACTCGCTTGCATACAAGGGTTAGTTCAAGCAACGCCGGTTCCTTATTACTTATTAGCAGGAATAGTTCCACCTGTATAGTGCCACCTCAGTGTAGGTCGACCAACAAACACTCCTATGTCCTGTCCTATCTTCCATTCTTGCTACATGCCCTGCTAGCGGAACAGGCAGGAATAGTTCCACCTGTATAGTGCCACCTCAGTGTAGGTCGACCAACAAACACTCCTATGTCCTGTCCTATCTTCCATTCTTGCTACATGCCCTGCTAGCGGAACAGGCCCACTGTTGCTTCACATGGTCTGATGCTCTGTAGGGAACTCGCTTGCATACAAGGGTTAGTTCAAGCAACGCCGGTTCCTTATTACTTATTAGCAGGAATAGTTCCACCTGTATAGTGCCACCTCAGTGTAGGTCGACCAACAAACACTCCTATGTCCTGTCCTATCTTCCATTCTTGCTACATGCCCTGCTAGCGGAACAGGCCCACTGTTGCTTCACATGGTCTGATGCTCTGTAGGGAACTCGCTTGCATACAAGGGTTAGTTCAAGCAACGCCGGTTCCTTATTACTTATTAGCAGGAATAGTTCCACCTGTATAGTGCCACCTCAGTGTAGGTCGACCAACAAACACTCCTATGTCCTGTCCTATCTTCCATTCTTGCTACATGCCCTGCTAGCGGAACAGGCAGGAATAGTTCCACCTGTATAGTGCCACCTCAGTGTAGGTCGACCAACAAACACTCCTATGTCCTGTCCTATCTTCCATTCTTGCTACATGCCCTGCTAGCGGAACAGGCCCACTGTTGCTTCACATGGTCTGATGCTCTGTAGGGAACTCGCGCGCATACAAGGGTTAGTTCAAGCAACGCCGGTTCCTTATTACTTATTAGCAGGAATAGTTCCACCTGTATAGTGCCACCTCAGTGTAGGTCGACCAACAAACACTCCTATGTCCTGTCCTATCTTCCATTCTTGCTACATGCCCTGCTAGCGGAACAGGCAGGAATAGTTCCACCTGTATAGTGCCACCTCAGTGTAGGTCGACCAACAAACACTCCTATGTCCTGTCCTATCTTCCATTCTTGCTACATGCCCTGCTAGCGGAACAGGCCCACTGTTGCTTCACATGGTCTGATGCTCTGTAGGGAACTCGCGCGCATACAAGGGTTAGTTCAAGCAACGCCGGTTCCTTATTACTTATTAGCAGGAATAGTTCCACCTGTATAGTGCCACCTCAGTGTAGGTCGACCAACAAACACTCCTATGTCCTGTCCTATCTTCCATTCTTGCTACATGCCCTGCTAGCGGAACAGGCCCACTGTTGCTTCACATGGTCTGATGCTCTGTAGGGAACTCGCTTGCATACAAGGGTTAGTTCAAGCAACGCCGGTTCCTTATTACTTATTAGCAGGAATAGTTCCACCTGTATAGTGCCACCTCAGTGTAGGTCGACCAACAAACACTCCTATGTCCTGTCCTATCTTCCATTCTTGCTACATGCCCTGCTAGCGGAACAGGCAGGAATAGTTCCACCTGTATAGTGCCACCTCAGTGTAGGTCGACCAACAAACACTCCTATGTCCTGTCCTATCTTCCATTCTTGCTACATGCCCTGCTAGCGGAACAGGCCCACTGTTGCTTCACATGGTCTGATGCTCTGTAGGGAACTCGCTTGCATACAAGGGTTAGTTCAAGCAACGCCGGTTCCTTATAACTTATTAGCAGGAATAGTTCCACCTGTATAGTGCCACCTCAGTGTAGGTCGACCAACAAACACTCCTATGTCCTGTCCTATCTTCCATTCTTGCTACATGCCCTGCTAGCGGAACAGGCCCACTGTTGCTTCACATGGTCTGATGCTCTGTAGGGAACTCGCGCGCATACAAGGGTTAGTTCAAGCAACGCCGGTTCCTTATTACTTATTAGCAGGAATAGTTCCACCTGTATAGTGCCACCTCAGTGTAGGTCGACCAACAAACACTCCTATGTCCTGTCCTATCTTCCATTCTTGCTACATGCCCTGCTAGCGGAACAGGCCCACTGTTGCTTCACATGGTCTGATGCTCTGTAGGGAACTCGCGCGCATACAAGGGTTAGTTCAAGCAACGCCGGTTCCTTATTACTTATTAGCAGGAATAGTTCCACCTGTATAGTGCCACCTCAGTGTAGGTCGACCAACAAACACTCCTATGTCCTGTCCTATCTTCCATTCTTGCTACATGCCCTGCTAGCGGAACAGGCCCACTGTTGCTTCACATGGTCTGATGCTCTGTAGGGAACTCGCGCGCATACAAGGGTTAGTTCAAGCAACGCCGGTTCCTTATTACTTATTAGCAGGAATAGTTCCACCTGTATAGTGCCACCTCAGTGTAGGTCGACCAACAAACACTCCTATGTCCTGTCCTATCTTCCATTCTTGCTACATGCCCTGCTAGCGGAACAGGCCCACTGTTGCTTCACATGGTCTGATGCTCTGTAGGGAACTCGCGCGCATACAAGGGTGGACTACAGCAAACTGTGCGCCACACGAAACAGTTTAACCTAAAGGAATTAAGGAATATTATTGCATTGCACTACCACTTCACAGTTTTTCAAAAATAAATTATATCCATTTCAGGGTAACATTCACAAGCAGTATAATCCCAGTCTGTCTCCACACCGGCACAACTCTTCCTGACAGTGGCTTCATCCTCACTGGGTGGGGTGGCACATCCGAACATGACTACAAGGTTAGAACACATTTCTCTGCCTTCACGATGAACAATGACTGATGATGTTATAACGATAAGATTGACAGCAGCTGTGGCTTTTTTTATTTTATTTTATTTTTTTTTATATTAACTCCACACAGGAGGCCCTGAAGAAAATAATTTCCCTCAGGGCCTATGTCATCTTTGGGGATGCTGTGTGGAGGGTCTTTTTGTGGAGAGGAAGGAGTGAACATGGGTCTTGAAGAGTCCCATGTTGTAGGAGGGAGGAAACACAGAGGCCGGCAGTTCGTTCCACAGCCGAGCTGTTGAACTTAAGAACGAATCGTAGAAGCGACCCGTTCTCATGTGACAAATGTCAACCGTGTACAAATGTTGGGCGCGCGTTTGGCGTGTATCCCGACTACGCACCGGTGCGGAAGGGATCAATGACGCTAGTTCCTCAGAGCATCTTCCATTGTAATACCGATAGAACAAGGACAGCATACCTACCCGACGCCTGTGCTCTAAAGATTGCAGTCCGTTTGTTAAGATTGGGGAATCTATCAAACGGACCTAAATGTATATTTATTTAAATAGATATCTAACCATCACGCCGTCTCCCCGCAGGGGTAGGCAGAGAGGATGGACCGCCACACAACTCTGTCTAAATACATAGGTTCTGTTAATCTGATTCTTGAGATGACTCAAGTACTTGCCATGTCTACCTTGGGAGTCCCAAACCTCTTCTACCATCCACTTGCGCGTCTTATATTCTCCTATTTCTACCACTCTGAAGAGGAGCAAATATACTAAATAAGTATCTGGTTCTAATCCTAGTGGTAAATTTCACAATAAATTTATTAAAAGTAATTTACATATATATTTGTGGCACGTTCCAGAGTCGAAGATACTCTCCAGACCAGATCTAATTAGTCAGATACTTCCCCACCTTCCTCTTTCCCATCTCCTTCCCCTCCCCTTTTACACAACTGAGGATGTCATAGTCCCACTAATTCTAGACGGTTGGGAGCAGTTGTTACACTATTTACATTAAAAAACACATTTCTTCAAAACCTCACTTCACATTGTAATACTATACGGATTGTTCTCATTGGATAAAACAATTAGTTGGTACGTTTTTCAACATTTCAGACGACAATGCAGAGAGTATCTCAGGAGGAGTGCTCTAGAGCATTCCCCGCTGGCAGCTATGGACACCGTGCCGGCATAAAACATGACCTGGAGATTTGCAGCCGCCCAGTCAGCAAAACTGGAGGATGTGGGGTATGTAACGCTGGGATGTATTGTAAACCAAGCTCATTATAATACTGATGTACTTATTATTTAATATTTTGATAATAAAACAATGATATAACAAGAATTTTAAAAATAACAAAAGAGTTGTCCCGCTGCCTGCCCCATGGCAGCTTGTCTACAAGGTTTACCATTTTTCTTTTATTTAATAAACATAACACATAATCATTTTACATATAAAACTTAGTTTTAACTTCACAAAAATGTTTAAATTATGTATTGCAAGATTCAATTACTTAGGACGGGTTGTATCATAGAATTTGAACAATTCATCAAATTTCAAAGCTAATTTTCAAGTTCTGTGAAGGTTCTATCCAAGTTCTGTTCTCAGTTATGTGAAGCCTCTGGCAAGTTATTATAGAAAAATAGAACTTGAATAGAATCTACACAGAACTTGAAAATCATCTTTCAAATTTGACGAATTGTTAAAATTCTGCAAAGCAACCCGTCCTTATTATTCTTCTGATTACTCACTTCTATCAGAATGTATCTAATATTAAAGAGAAACTACCTCCTTTATCTTGTTCCCACTATTAATTAATTCCTCCCGTGGATTATTATTTGGGTAACTTTTTTCAAATTATCAAAAATTGAAACACGCTTTGGCGAGTCCATTTTTATAAATTTGTGAATTCCTCCGAGTATCTGTTTGGTAAATTTTGAATATCGAATTGAAATAAAACAATTGCTGAGTTCATTTTGAAATAGTCCAAGTCAATCACAATGACATCCATAGTGTAAAAATGGCGAGATGAACACTTTTAAAGCACTTCCCGGTAAGATACCGGGAAAACAGGTATAGGGCACTAGTCCATATAAAACTACACATCCACACTTAGTTAGCAGGAGCTCACATCAGAAACATCTAGCGACATTCTAGTTCCATGCAGGTCTGTAAAAGACAAGATACATATATAGTATACATCCTCGGCACCATCGGTTAGTCTCCAAGGAGTCTAGTCCATCTACAGGAAACACTGGTGTTCTGTTCCTGCTGTTTCCCTCTAGTTCCTGGTGCTGGTGCCAAGGGCTGTCCTGACAGGTGTTCTGGCCAGCGAAGCCGTCCCAGGTTTAAGCATATAGCTCTTCATGTTTAGCAGCAGGTTTAGTTCAAGGAAGGAAGATAGTCGACATTCATTATTGGCGTGCGTCATAGAATAAACAAGTCTGACCATTCTTTGCTTCATTCTTGTACGCACAACTGTGTTTCATTACCATTAAGGAATTCAAATAGGATGAGACAGAGCGCGTGCTAAATGGGCTAGAACCAAAATAAACCAAGTCAGTGGTGTTCGTTAGTCAGTTCTATTTAAATCTGCATGGAAGGAATTTCGAGTACTTATTATCTATTCAGTGGCGTGCGTATATAAGTTAAAAATTTATTGTTATTTTTATTTCACGGATAATTTTAGTGAAATTATTTATCTTTATTACATTTCCAGCACGTTCCGGAATTGTAGATACTCTCAGTATCACCCTGGTAGAAGGCCACCATTCAAATCGAAAAGTTGCTCTATGATTGTAGTGATTGTAATTAACAAATCTTAAGTTTTCATAGGGAATTTTGGTTTTTATTTAATAAGAGATAAATGGAAACATACTTTTTGGACGTAAGGTTAGGTTAGGTTAGGTTTACCATTTCTATTTAAAATAAATGTAAACACTGACTACCTACCACTGATTAATTAATTAATCAATAATCTGCCACTTGGAGTGTGTTCACCTTTTTTTTCCTTAAAAAAAATAAACCTATTGCTTTATTTGATCTCAGAGCTGGTACGAGGGCACCCCGCTGACGGCACCCAACAGCCCCAGGGTGGGCTGTACACACCTGTTGGTGGGGTTGTTATCCTCGTCTATGTCTTCACCCTGCACACACAGCAACACGAGGATATCTACCTACATCCCCTGGATAGAGGGTATTGTGTGGCCTGAAAGCGGTGTTGTTGTCTAGGACCTTGTTTTAGACAATTTTTAAATTTATTTTTGTTGCCCTGCCCCCTTCTTGCCCTCTCTCTGCCCCCCCCATGCCGACGTGCATGACTTGTATACACGGTGTTTGGAAACTTGTAGTACAAGTTCAAACTGGCGGATCTACATCACATAGAAAACCCATGGTTTTGTACGATCTGAACATTTCATTTTTTTTTAAATTTTTTCTATTAAAAATTTCTGTAGCCGGCCCAACCCTTCGACACATTTTAAAATACAATAAACAGCTGGTGTTAACCCCTCAACTACCAATTTAAAAAATATATATAAATTCCAACTTCGGACTCGATTTACTCCAAAATGAAAGATCGCATAGTAAAAAATACTTATGTGATAGGTTCATCAGTTTCCCGTTTGTACTATGAGTTTCCAGACAACATGTATAACAAAAATTCCACACAGGCAAGGCCAGTGGGTAGGCATACTTGGGATTAGTTAAAGGTACTTAAACATGACTTATTGTGGAATGAAATACCTATATTACTTCTTCCTTTCCTTCTGCGCAACGTTGTACACGTGCGAACTATGGGCAAACTACAAAAAGAGTAGTATAGAAAGACTACGGGTCCAGTACAACAACGCCTTCCGCACAATGTTTTGTCTCCCCAGATACTGCAGCGCTTCCCGTATGTTCACGGAGGGGCGAGTTCCCGGATATGCAGCCCTTATTAGATCCAGGGTGGCAGGAATGAGGGAAAGGATAAGAAGCTCTGGAAATATCCTCACTATGGAAGCCCGCCTCACTCCATCCTCCAGCATTGACGCACACTGGAGAAAAATACTAGCTCCTAATATAGTCACGGCTCCCTAAAGGCTTCAACTTTCTATTATTCTATTATTTTATCATTTTATTCTATTTTATTCTCAATTTATTCTGTTTTCTTTTCTTTGGTTTTCTGTTCTATCTTTTTGTTTTTGATTATATATTTTATTGTATCTCTATATGGAATGTGTGGGACTGCACTAACCTCCCCACATACCGGAATAAACACTTTATTATTATTATTATTATTATTATTTTATAAACAGGAGATTTTTATGTTTTAATAATATCAAAATCAGTTGTATTTTTTAAATTAAACACGTTTTCTGAAGAAAAACATATTTTTGTAAAATTGTTTCTAAACATAAATACAAAAATGATGCGCTTAAAATTTTTCTTCCTTCTATCAGAGTAATATAGAGTAAAATGAAAATTTTATCGACCGTATTCTGTTACTTTAATAAAAACCAGTTTACTGAAGTTATATAACAAATCCGAGGTCAATCGGCCAACTGGTTATTGAGAAATCGTAGTTGTCGATTTGTATTTGTGCGTGTAAAATGGATGTACCATTGGGTGAGATTAAAATGAAGTAATTGATAGTTAGCAGCTAATCAGCCAACCCAGGGCCAAGAACAACTTGTTCCTCTCTCTTGGAAATTGGATTATAGTCAGTTTGGCATTCTGTCCTTCAGTTCTTGTTACTTGTTCTTGTACCTTCTCATTACTTGTCAGTAGTCATACTTCCCTCTATTCTATAACTCTATCATTCTATCAATATATCACTATTCAGTTTGGACAGTCTACACTCAATTCTACAACCTTTTCTTTCTAGACAACAATACCGCATTAAGTAAGGTGGGGATGATGGGTAGATACTGCGTGCAAATGAATCAGGAATATGTTTTAGTGTTTTGTGAACACCTCACTAGGAGAACAACATCATATGCTGAGGTGTTCACATGTCTTAGTTCTGATATGTTAATGTTAATGAAATGGAATTTAAATGCCTGAGTTATGTTTGGTGTTATTAATATTATGTATTGTAAATGTTTTTGACTCTGGTTTAATGTTAATAAAATAATTTTTAATTTGTACGTCTTTTGTTTTGATTCATATTTTTTTTCCAACTTTAGTGTTGGTGTATTCTGTATTACCGATATTGTCGATAAAAGCCTTTACGATCAATGATGGTTGAAGGTAGACAAATTAACGAAAGAAATAAAACTTTACTTGGAAAATTTAAGCCAGAAAACAAGAGAAAAATGCGCAAATACATAAAAATTATTGATAAAATAAAAGCACCTGAATTCGGCGGTCACCTCTGGTGTGGAGCCCTAACAAGCCCCTTGACTTTGTGCTGAAACTGTCGATGCGTTTTCCTTTCTTAACAAACGGATTGCAATTTTTAGAGCATAAACGTCAGGTAGGGATGATCATGAGAAAACATGTGGCGATTGGAAAAGAAAGCAATAATGAGTAAGATTAAGAAAGAGATGTCTAGACGGTTAGGATTAACAAAAAAAAAATTACAGAAGAATACCATATAAATGGGACTACATTAACAGAGATGTGATATGGCTTATATAAAAATGGCTTGACTCTAACTTATTAACTTAAATATAGATAAAGTAAATTCGTAACCTTCAGCATAAACTCGAGAGGCCAAACCCCAAAAACATCTACCTTAAAATACATTCCTGTCGCTCAGCGAGCACCCCATGCAATTATACTCCAATCACACTAACGGAAAATATCAAATATCTTGGTATATACTTCGACCGTTATTTTAAATGGGACAGACATATAGAGTTGGTTAAAGGAAAACTAAACTAATTGATTTACTTTTTCAAAAACGTGAGAAATATACTAAACATACATATTTGATATAAAGAATATATACCTCGCAATAGCACAATCCATAATGGAATACGGCATTATTGCCTGGGGCTATGCCAGCAAAAAATACATAGACACACCAGAAAACCTTAATAAAAGTAATACTTAAAGTACCAATACTAACACCCACTTCAACCATATTCAAAAAATTCCCAGTGTTGAAGATTCAAAAATTATATTCAAAAGAAATTCTAACTTTCCTTTACAAGAACCTAAACACATTTAAAAGATCACAAACTTCTCGCAATACTAGAACAAGACATGCACACCAACTACTAATACCAAAAACCAACACATTCTTTGGACAAAAACACTACATATTCCAGGCTATAAAACTATACAATTCACTTCCAACACAATATAAAACATCTAATCTTACAGAATACAATAAAACTCATATGGAACTGAATACAATACAATAAATACAATAAAACACATATGGAACTGGCTACAATCCTTTTAATATTTAATTTTGTTATATTTCAGATTTATTTTTGTTAAAACTATGTAAAACTCGATTTGATATTTTAATTTTTATTGTTTCTCTGTGTAACTAACTCCACTGTATTGTTTAGTATTATATAACTTTACAATTGAAAAAGTCCTCCACAACACAGGTGAACTAATAGCGTGGAGGACTATATACTATACCATTGTAATACTAATATCTTTGAAAATCTACACTGGATGATGCATTTTGAATGTTATTTCAACCGCCGCGTTAGGGATGTAGGGATGCCGCTGTGTTATGGCGGGTGAAGTTTACAAATTGAAGATTTTCATAATATACATAGTTAGGGCGAGTTGTTTCGGAAAAAATCACGTGTGAGAAGGTCATCACAACGTCAATTTTCCATAAATTGGGTTGTTTCATCGTCTGTCAAGAGAAAATTTTACGAAATATTCATGAAAATGTGATCACCCGAAATCGGCCGGTTAACGCGATCCGCCAATTTGTTAAAGAATGACGCATGCGCAAACGTCACAATTGCGATCTGACAGATTGTATGTACTACGATGTGCCGATTACTGGTGATAACGACCCTCACTATTTTGGCAAATAACGCAAAGAAAACCCAACGATTAAAATTTATGAAGTAAAAGGTTTTGTGGGAAAAAGTTTAGATACCTTTTCTACATATAATATTGTCGAAATTCGTTTTTATATCGTTGGTTTCAGTGATTGAAAATGACGAAAAAACTAGTCAAAATATTGAAAAAATACAAGTTTGTTTCTCTTGTCGACCAATATATTACAAATTATGACCAACATAGTAGCCAGATGGCCTGGAGATACCCATCTTTTTAATTGTAGCAGCATCAAAGGAAGGTTGGAATGCGGTGAGTTTGGAGATAAAGTGATTGTGGGAGATGGTGGTTATGGAATAAAGCCATATTTACTAACACCCTTAAGGAATTCCGTTTCTCGAGAACAACATTTATATAAAGAAAGTCAGATCGGGACCAGAAATGTTGTTGAAAGAACTTTCGGAATTGTTAAAATACGGCTTCCAGTCCTTTCTTCATAAATTAAAATGCAGGTAGGTAAGGTACAAGGGATCATTGTAACAAGATCAACCACCTGTCTTCATAGACCCCTTGGAGGAGGTTAACGATGTACTGGTGCAAGCACCAAACTTTAACAGGGGAGATGACCGCGTTCGTCAAACCCTCACTAACTCATATTTTGCCAGATTGATGGACTAATAGATAGTAAAATACTACCCAGCACATAAAGCCCTATCTTACCTCTTTCTGTACCATTAAGCCTGTCGTCCCATGTGTCGGTAAGGAATCCACATAAGCCGAGTGCTGTAAAACCCTGCATTGCAAGAGAGGTTCCACAGTAGACCGCCTTATAAACTGTTTTCTTATTTTACTTCTCTGTGCAGAACTCGGTTTATATTGATTCTTTACCAACCCATGGGACAACAGGCCAATTCTTAGCACTTTAGAGATCTGGTGAGGAGGCACGGAATGAAAGATGTGTCGTGAAGGTCAGAGTGTTTATTTGATGAGTCAGGGCCGTGATGAGAGTGGGCGTAGGACAGATGTAGTATTCTCCGGATGCAGGCGGTGATGGCAGGTCAAGCGCGGGTCGGTGAGTCGACGCTGGGCGCTGGTGACCGGACTCGTTGTCTGTCCCAATCCTGTCTGATTACGTCTAAAAGGGATCCAAATGATAATCTAGTCTCCTTCAACGGAAGCAATCTTCCGAACAGGCCTTCCATTGATATGCTTGGTGTAACTATAAGTGACCAGCTCAGGTACGGGGGCTCCATCGAAGCCAGAGTAAAGTTGGCCTCTCAGAAGCTGGGCGTACTGTACAGGGCCCGCAGATACTTTAATAGTTGCTAACATATGGTACCCGGAATCGAACCAGGTAATTTGTTGGCTGAGCTCAGATAAAAAGGGTAGGCAGATGAAACTCGTGTACTATCAGGGGTGGGCAGTTCCTTTGATCATCAGCTCGTTCATCGGTTAGGAGGTCGGACAGGTTTACACACAATAAATACACATGGGTAGAAAGGCACAAGGTATATTAATCATCTCGAGAAATACAGGGGTGACATAGATCTTCCTACTCTCTCCTCTAAATTGACGACGACCGGATGAAGCGCAGATTCTACATGAAGTTACCAGAATTGAACACAAGAAAGGGGATAGGTTGAAAGCTTACGATTCGCCTTGAGATGTGGTACATCATGTTGACCCAGGTTTCCCGCGCTTAAAAAGCAGCGGTACTGTTGGTGTGGTAATATGCACTCGGGATTTTACACGAGAACGGGACTCCATTGAGTTTAGTTCGAACCGAGATAATAAACATGATTGGAAGTTTGATGGCGATACATTTAGTTAGAATACTGGAACGAGATCGCGTTCGTTATTGCGTAATTATGCAAGTCATGCCCGCGAGTAGATTTGCCATTGCGAGCGACCGTGTTGTTTTAACCAAGGTCGGTTCTGCACTGACGAAGCGTGCTTAGGGCCGCCCGTGTTGACCGCGAGCAGCCTGGGTGGTCCAAGTCGATCACGTATTTCGACCATCTGGCCGCGTGTGTCGCAACTAGTGAGGGGAAGTTGGGGTAACTATGCCCTATTCAACTTCATAGGGAGACTGTATTACGTAACACATTCCCCCTCCGCCAGTAAAAGGCGACGTGGTAATGAAGCTTTAGGCGCTAAAAATCCTCTTCACCTTGTCGTGAGGGGAGTAGAGAGAGAAAAAAAGTGTTGATTTACAAAAAAACAAAGAGAAAAGAAACATGGTTATGCAATGATGAAAAGACAACATACAAGGTTATGCAGTGATGACAAGAACAACATACAAGGTTATGCAGTGATGACAAGAACAACATACAAGGTTATGCAGTGATGAAAAGACAAACATACAAGGTTATGCAGTGATGAAAAGACAAACATACAAGTTTATGCAGTGATGAAAAGACAACAACCTGATTCTAAAATTTCATTGGTCTGTAAGCTAAGTTTGAAGAGCGTAGTGTTTCGTTGAGTACCAAGTAGACGTAATTTCACTGAAGTTAATAAAGTTACACTTTCACTGTAACTTGACCCATTTGAGATTGCACTCAAGTATCACTAGGGCCATAGAAATTGAACTGTGCTTCTTGGTTGTGGTTGAGAGATGGTGATGCTGAGGGCCAGAAGTATCCGGGTTCTGTTGTTGTACCAGCGTGAATTTCATTATGCTGATGTGGTGGAGCAGTGGTTGTCAAGGTGAAATGAAGTTGGTAATAACATGGAGTAATACCAGTAAGTTGATTGATGGTTGATGCGTGTGATGGCTATTATGTTGAGTTTGCGCATCGGCAAGTGGTTGATTTGTACAAAAGTGGTTGATTGCACAACGGCAAGTGGTTGATTTGTACAAACGGCAGGTAGTTGATTGCACAACGGCAAGTGGTTGATTTGTACAAACGGCAGGTGGTTGATTTGCACAATGGCAAGTGGTTGATTGCACAACGGCAAGTGGTTGATTTGCACAACGGCAAGTGGATGATTGCACAACGGCAAGTGGTTGATTTGTACAAATGGTAAGTGGTTGATTGCACAACGGCAAGTGGATAATTTGCAGGAACATAGCTAACCTTGAGCTGGCATGCTCTGAGGTTGGTTCTTTTGAATGTGGTTTGAATGATGAGACAACTTGATTTGCTACTGCACGCACGACTCACACCTAATTTGGGTGCGGTCGGGTGTTTTTGGTACGCAGAGATTGGAGAGAAGTGAGTGATGGAAGTGAAGGCGGCAAAGAAGTGAAGCTCAGCTTGCAGGTGATGAGGAGGGCTGCTGGTCTTTTTTAATCCGGGAATTGGTTATTATTAGAGTCAAAATTCTTGAAGTTTACCTGCCTGGTAGACCAATGATGAAAAAACGTTTGGAGAGAAACAAATTGTGTTCAAGAGAAAAGACAAAAAAAACGTTGTTGGTTGGAGAGGAGAGAGTAGAGAGAGATCTAATGTGCTGACTATACCATGAGTATCCCGAGATTGGGGAGACAAAAACTATCACGACTAGCGTGAGGTTACCTATTTGATTTACAAGGAATAGGTAGGTGGTTGTACCGTAGTAACACCAAGTTTCTGAAAGAAGTTGGCCTTCCATGGCCGGTGTTAGCGCTTGAGCGATAACAACTTACGACTTTCAAAATTACAAGAAATGTGTTGATTACCTAGGAATGGGGTGAAAAAAGGAAGTTTTTGAAGCAAATTTCATGGATAAAGATTGTCTTATAGACAGACGATACGCTATGTGCGTAGGGTACACCTTCCAGATTCATGAAATTAACCTCAAGGATAATGAGGGATGAGAAAAAAAATGGCGTTGAGCGAGAAGGTCTGCTGGTGATGGAGCTGATTCTCCGTTCGATCTCTTTCAGAGAACGAAATGTGGTCAACCAGCAGATTTCTTAGCTTTTACAAATGTACAAGAGTTTGATGGAAGGGTGAAGGATGGAGGGTTTGAGTAGCGAAAATTGATAGTGACTGAGCTAATTCTCAATTCGATCTCCATGTGAGGACGAAATATATCAACCAGCAAATTTCCTAACTCTTTACACATATACATGATTTAAGAACAAAAATTCTCACTACAGTGAAGGACATTTCCCTCGGTGCTATGAGTTATACAAAAGGGTCCCAATTAAGGGCGACAAGTCAGGGTAAAATGATCTACGTCCGGTAGAACAAGTACATAGTGTCAACTTATTTAAAGAAAACAACAAGATATTGTATCGTTCGCACGAATCATGGTAAATATTATAACGTTTCCACGTCTCATGTAGAAATTGAACGAATTACGACAGAACCCTAGTATTGAAAGGACGGTACAACATAGATATTTATAACCATTTATGGAACAAATTATCTCTTTGGCCACAGTGTATGTGAGCCAGTAAAAAAAAGTAATTATAACGAACTTCTCGTATAATGGTAGATATTATAACATTCTCATGTATAGTATTAGATTTTATAACGATCCCTCGTCTCATGGTGGATATTGTAACATTCTCATGTATCATGAAAATAACATATCAACGTTCAATAATAAAAAAAGTACCATTTCAATACCGGAAAAAAGATACATACACAATGTCAAAAACAATAAAGTAGTGGCTATTGGTATTATCAAAAATGACGATGGCATAACCTTTGGTTGGGTTTATGCGTTTAGTTGGCAATAATACAAGACATATGCCTAAGGATGTCTTACACAAGACACACAGTATAGCAGAAGAGACCTATTTGGTTTTACTAACTCTTTGCTTACAATATGTTGAGATGGCATAACCCTTGGTTGGGTTTATGCTTTATATATAATACAAAACATATGCCTATAAGGATGTCTTAAACAAGACACACATATAGCAAAAGAGACCTAATCGGTTTTACTTACTCTTTGCTTACAAAAAAGGTTTGTAGTGGTTTATTTAAGACCTTTTAGGGTTTTACTTACTTAAAATGACCAAACACAAAACGGGGAACACACTTGGTGTTGCCAAAATTGCCACAAACACGAATGTTGTGAACTTTATGTTACAAGTAGATACAAGAGGCACCTAGAGACACAGGATGACTTAATATAAGTGACCTGGCTCGGTGTATTTGACAAGGCAAATTAATGTCATTTAAGTCAAAATATAGTACATAATATAACAAATTGGGGTCAGAAAGTTGAGATCTTAAGATTTTACATACTCAATGTGACCGAAAGGTGTTATGTATGATACGTTGTTATTGATGAGGAGGACAAAACGGCGTTTGTTCTCCTTTACAACAACCTTTTTTTTTTCATAATTGACGTGTCAATATCAAATTCTGAAAAAACAACAAATTAGAGCAAATGGGAATGTTGAGCGCCATTCAATTTTTTAGACAAAACTGAAAAAACTTTAAAAAAAGGTAATTGTTACTTTTATTTGTTACACCTATGTAAACTTGAATCAAATGACGATACCAAACTGGAATTTACACACGCATTATGATTACAAGTTACAGGGGTAGAAAAATTCACCTCAATTGGGTGTATGTTGCAAAGGGTCATTGTTATAAGTACGATGGAACCCATTGGAACAAATGTGACGAACAAATGTGAAAGAACAATGTGAAAAACAATGTGAATAACAGAGAACATGAGGGAGTTAAAAAAAAAAAATTTACATACAATGTTGTACGTGACTTTTGTGGTAGTTATGACAAAAAATAGTTATATTTAGTGTCGTAAGTGTCAGAATGGTGACGACTAACAACTAATGTCCAGGGTCATGACTCCGGGAGCATCAATCGTTTGGGAAGCAGAAAAGTCTCTTGACTAGAATGATCAGTTCCAGAGAAGAATACGTACAAAATATGAGTACAATTTATATACAATACACGGTGAGGTGTGACAAAGAAACAGAAATAACAAAAGGTTTATACAAAGGAGCATAGTAGTACATGTATGGGTGGGAAATGATTAAAAACCACAGTTGACACTTCTGTGTTTTTAGAAAAATGAGAAGGTTACCTTGCAGAGGTCGAAATGCGAGTTTTTATATGAAACTAACGCGATAAGACATGCTATTTGTCTGCACGAGGGCCAAATCTCGTGGGACAAAGGTAGAGCCAAAAGTTTGTTAGCTATGTGTGTGGTGACCTAGTGAAGGTGGTGTCCATTGTGTCCACACTTCCTAGTTTGACAATATCTTTCACGTGGTAGTTACCGATGTGTTTACCAGAGGCGTCCGATAGGGTATATACTACATCTGAGATTTTTCTCAGCACTTTTGCTTTAACAAAGCGAGGAGCCAGTTTTGCAGAGAAGTACAAAGCACCTTGTGAGAGTGTGTTGTTGCGTCTCCAAACTGTGTCGTTTTCCTTAAAGGTAAGATGTTTCCTGCGTAGATTGTGTCTGTTTGTCTCAGAAATTATACTGCCGGGTTGAAATTGCAGCCCTTTTATGTATTTCCTGTTGTGAAATGCTGCGTACTTAATCAGGACGTTTTTGGTTTTGTTGAAAGGAGAAATATTCCTGTCTTTTAATTCCTTTTCTAAACTTTGCGTACTTTGAGAGCAGATGTTGGCTATTATGCCTAAGGTGTTGTTTTGAGGATCCATTTTGTGGAAGTTGATTTAGACTTTGTGAGAAGAAAAAGAATTGTCTGAGTGTGTGGCTGGTTGTTTTTCAAAAAAAATACCAGGGGTTTGCTTGTGGTGGTAGGTGAAGAATTTTGTGAAATTTTCCAAAGTCCCAGTATGGAAAAAAAATGGCCAGCGGTTTCCTTGTGTTTTTGATGGAAAAGTCCCTGAGATGTGCGTTTTTGAAAAATTTCCGAAAAATTTTCAAAGTCCTAGATGAGTGAAGAAAATTTTTGAAAAAAATTTCCAAGTCTTTGATTTGTGAAAACAAAACGGCCAGGGGGTTTCCTTGCAATTTTAGTGGAAAAGTCCCTGAGATGTGAGTTTTGAAAAATTTCCGAAAAAAATTCAAAGTCCTTGGTTTCGAAGAAAAAATTTTTGAAAAAATTTCTTCCGAAAAAAAAAAAACAAAAATTCAAAGTGCAGATTTCGAGAGAGTATTGTTTGTTTTTTCAACAATTATTGGAGGGTTTGTTTGTGATTCGTGACCAATTGTCTGAATTTAAGCAGAACCAGTGTTTGGTTATTTACTCGTAAAATTCCCTTTCCCTTGGACAATCGACAGGCCATTGCGGAGAAGCGCCGAGAGTCTGGGTTTACGTCAATCGCGAATCTCAATTATATGTAAAGGGTAAGTCGGCTTTCAAGACTTTTCTTTCAAAAAGGATACTCTACCCACCTTTATTACATATAAAGCGGAATTATCAAATGACAGAAGGGCTTTAGTTTCCTTGGTTGTGTATTTTGCAGAGCAATGCTGGCTTATGGTTCCACGAACAAGGAATTTATTTTGTATCATGTACAAGATTTGAAACTGTTGAATTGTAGATTATTGTAGCTCATTCTCTCTAATAATTGCACTTGGAAAGTAAACCATTGTGGTTTTGGATCACTATGTGATGTTTGAGATGTCCGAAAAGAAGTAAATGTTGGTTGCGCACCTTGTGATAGAATACCGGTACTTAAAATTTTGTCGAGTGACGATTCGTAAAACTTGTAATTTAACACCGAGTTGTTTTAATGTGACACGGTTGTTTTAGATTTGACGCGATGGTTTGTAGAACAGCTATGATTTATTGGAAGAAAACATTGTTATTCAAAGGTTAATACAAAACAAGGCATGAAAACAGAGTGAAGGAGTACAAGATTATTTCCAATTTGACCTCCCGATGGACGATTAATAACCAAAAAAAACCACGTTTTTGCGCCAGTGCTAAGATATGGTAAAACCGGGAATCGAACCAGGTAATTAGTTGGCTGAGCTCAGATAAAAAGGGTAGGCAGATGAAACTCGTGTACTATCAGGGGTGGGCAGTTCCTTTGGTCATCAGCTCGTCCATCGGTTAGGAGGTCGGACAGGTTTACACACAATAAATACACATGGGTAGAAAGGCACAAGGTATATTAATCATCTCGAGAAATACAGGGGTGACATAGATCTTCCTACTCTCTCCTCTAAATTGACGACGACCGGATGAAGCGCAGATTCTACATGAAGTTACCAGAATTGAACACAAGAAAGGGGATAGGTTGAAAGCTTACGATTCGCCTTGAGATGTGGTACATCATGTTGACCCAGGTTTCCCGCGCTTAAAAAGCAGCGGTACTGTTGGTGTGGTAATATGCACTCGGGATTTTACACGAGAACGGGACTCCATTGAGTTTAGTTCGAACCGAGATAATAAACATGATTGGAAGTTTGATGGCGATACATTTAGTTAGAATACTGGAACGAGATCGCGTTCGTTATTGCGTAATTATGCAAGTCATGCCCGCGAGTAGATTTGCCATTGCGAGCGACCGTGTTGTTTTAACCAAGGTCGGTTCTGCACTGACGAAGCGTGCTTAGGGCCGCCCGTGTTGACCGCGAGCAGCCTGGGTGGTCCAAGTCGATCACGTATTTCGACCATCTGGCCGCGTGTGTCGCAACTAGTGAGGGGAAGTTGGGGTAACTATGCCCTATTCAACTTCATAGGGAGACTGTATTACGTAACATAGTACACAACTGCTCACCCTGTACAAATCGCAAGTGCGCCCTACTGTCGAATTTGGCAGCCATCTCTGGTCTGGAGCCCCAAAATACCTGAAAAAAACCCTTGACTCTGTGCAGAAACGGGCGGTCCGTTTGATAGATTCCCCAATCTTAACAAACGGACTGCAATCTTTAGAGCACAGGCGTCAAGTAGGTATGCTGTCCTTGTTCTATCGGTATTACAATGGAAGATGCTCTGAGGAACTAGCGTCATTGATCCCTTCGGCACCGGTGCGTAGTCGGGATACACGCCAAACGCGCGCCCAACATTTGTACACAGTTGACACTTGTCACATGAGAACGGGTCGCTTCTACGATTCGTTCTTAAGTTCAACAGCTCGGCTGTGGAACGAACTGCCGGCCTCTGTGTTTCCTCCCTCCTACAACATGGGACTCTTCAAGACCCATGTTCACTCCTTCCTCTCCAAAAAAAGACCCTCCACACAGCATCCCCAAAGATGACATAGGCCCTGAGGGAAATTATTTTCTTCAGGGCCTCCTGTGTGGAGTAAATATAAAAAAAAAAAAAAAAAAAAGGCACTGGCGATCTTGGCAATCAGTACTCCAGTGCTGACGAGAAGGCCGAAGGTGCGGTGGACCTTGTAGGCGGTTGAACGGGAACTGAGTAGACCAGTGAGGATGCTACGTGTCCTCGTGGTGGTCATGGTGAGTGGGTGAAGCGCTGGTCAGAGACGCTGGAACCAGGGCGCTGTAATCCATGTAGCGTTGGCCAGGAACGGCGATCTGGGCCAAAGCGCTATGATGATGTCCCGTGATGATGTTTGCTTCCATTTTTGTTTTTATGTTGTGTTCTTTATTTTCTAATAAAAAATTTAGATACTATTTGGAGTTTTTCTGACAAATTGTGGGGGGGGGGGGGGCGTCGCTAAAATATGGCAACTTCCCAAGGGTGTCACAGTTGAAAAAAGTTTGGGAAGCCCTGCATTAACTAATCAGATTATTATCTTAAATAAAGCAACGATAGTGAAATACAAATATTTTGTACTAAAATCTACTAATGGTTTGTTTGAAAACTTGTATTAAGTCAGTCAACAAATTCGTTTACATTTAAAGGAGATGAAATTGCTTTTAGGATTGAGGGGATTAGAGATTCTGGGGCGCTGAAAATGAAAATCGACATGAAGATTTTCTTACATTCGAATAGAACTCGGGAATCTGAATAATTGTTCAGTTTTTCCGAAACAACTCGCCCTAAGATATCTTTATATGAGAATGCATGGTGAATACCCACGATTTATGCATCACATAGATTTGTTCTCCAAAACGCACTACGAAAGTCTCCAATCTAGGAGAAATGGGACTCTTCAAGTAACAGCTTTTAAAATCATGAACTATTACATTGACAGCCCATACCTCTTGGAATGTTATAAATTGTTTGTACCGAACAAATACCGTCAGGGTCGATGCCACGACTTGCTCTGTATTCCACACGGAAGAACGGACGTTATGGCCCAGCATAGCATGACAAGAGGTATGGTGCTGCTAAATGATACCTCTAGGTCTCTTGACATTTTCAACATTGGCCTTGAAGATTTCAAAAGTCATTTTAGGCAAGAAC
Organism: Hesperophylax consimilis; assembly: GCF_061612785.1. NCBI lineage: Eukaryota > Metazoa > Arthropoda > Insecta > Trichoptera > Limnephilidae > Hesperophylax > Hesperophylax consimilis. The sequence goes on along the minus strand of NC_142856.1, from coordinate 7,852,368 downwards.
TCAAAAATATCAGTTATTGTAAAACGTTTCATTTAAATCTTCATATATTTCATATGTAGGTATTGTAATAGGATTGAATCAATCTGTAATGTACAAAAAAAAATAAAACTAGTGGTTTTTTTTCTTTGAAATATCTTTCCTCCTAAAAGTTTTTAAATCACTACTTCCAACCTCAGTCCATTGTTTATAAGTAGATTTAAAAAGTAAACAATGAAAGCAAAAGTACCTATACATTCATTTTATTGCACCTGCAAAATCACTTACGAAAAATATAACTTTTTGTTTTGAAATATCGTTTTTAACCTCTTTATTTTTCTCTCTTGTAACATAAACTAATTATCACTTTATTTGAATACGTTTGTCAAGATTTAATGAATTGTTTGCGATTTCTTACAATACGATATCCACAGAATTTGACATTTTAAATTATTCCATGCAAATTACATCAACAATGACATAATTCCCCTTTTATACCAAGCCCATATCGAAAGAATGGAAAGAATTAAAAAAAATTAAAAACACATAAATTATAAACTAAACTTACACTTCTCAAATTATACCGAATCCATTAAATTTCATAATTTTAACTCCCTCCAAACACGACGTCTAATTTTTGATCAAATCTTATTGTTTAAAATCCTAAATAATGGTCTGGACTCACCAGAACTTGCCAATTTAATAAATCTTCATATTCCGTCTAGATCAAGGCTGCCCAACCCCAGGCCCGCGGGCCACATTGTGGCCCGTGAACGAATTATAAGTGGCCCGCGTGAACCATTTAAAAAAAACCTGTCAATTTGAAAAAGTGTCGCGGGCCCGCGGTAAAACAAACAATGCAGCTTGCGCGCGGTCACCAGTGTTGCCAACGAAGGCGATTTATCGCTATTTAGGCTACTCAGAACGAGAATCAGGGATGAAAAAATCTAAAAGGCGACTAGTCGCCTATTAGGCTACTTCAGAGACAAGTTATTTAAATCAGCCAAATCACAAATAATAATTAAAAAAAAAAAAAACAAAACAACAAAAACCTCTTGAACTTACTTTTTAAACAAAAATACAAAGGTTTTTGATATAATATTTTATGCATCCGAAATGGAATCTTGTAGCCACCCCCCCCCTATGGAATTCGAGAATCACATATGATGTTTTTGGTTGTGCGGAATTTGTCTCAGCGAAGTTCCGTAACAACCCCCCCCCCATGGATTTCAAATATTTTGTGGGGAGCACTCATTTCGATTTTTTTTTGTGGGGAATTATGTTTTATAGAAATTCTCTAACAACCCCCCCCCGCCATGGAAATAGGGAAATAGGAACCGTCAGTGGCCCGCCATTGATTTTTAATCGATAATTTCGCCCACCTGTTAAAAAGGTTGGGCAGCCTTGGTCTAGATCAACCCGACAATCTGATTTATTTTATCTACCCTCGTGTAGAACAAACATTCGAAAAAATTCCCCAATTCTTCGTATATGTGCACAATATAATACAAAATTTCACAGCGTTGACATTTTTGGTAATAACCTAAAGAAATATCCATATGAAGTAATGCGTACGGTCGATTATTAATATGAGAGTATGGAATGTATCGGGAGCATCTCCTTTCCTCTTCCTATTTTCCTCTTCCTCTCCCCTTCCTTTAACACCAAATTAATTTTAAGATATTAAAACTTCATTTCCAATGAACTTTAGCATAAGAAACTTCTGTGGCTTGACTTCAGTTAACTTGTATATTTATATCTATTATTGTATATTATGTAAAAGCTGTTTGTTTCTTACAAATAAATAAATAAATATTTCGCGAACTAATATTCTAGTTCAAGATGGCTATCGTTTAATCCACAAGAAACTTTCGACTGACATTTTTTCACGTCTCCCTTTAATACCTCAATAATCCTAGGTCGTAGATATCTCTATCTCACCGCGGTCATGTCCGAAAACACCTTAAAAATAATTTCTGTATGATACTAAGCATACGTCAGACATTGGTTTCATTGTGGTGTACATTTGAATTATTCTGTGGTTAACTTCTTTGGTTTCATTGAAGTGTACATTTTAATTATTCTGTGGTTAACTTCTATATTTGAATGTAAAGCTTGTTATGTTTTCTTTCTAACACTGTTTAGTTAAAATTTGTAATTTTGAGGGTAAGGGTGTTACCGTTTATATTTTAAATTAATGCCATCCAGAACTTTGCAGATATTCTGCGCGCCAATACTCGGTCCTCGAGTAATGTTCGGGATGGGCAGAGCATGAAAACTGTCACCAAGGCATGGGCACACAAAGGACTACAGGTTCTACTAATTGTAGTGAAAAGAAAGATGATAGTTTTTGCAAAGTATAAATCATGGAAAATATATTTATGTTAACATGATACATATAATGAGTCGGCACTTACCCCCAGGGATCAAAAATTGGTTTTTAATTCTATCTAAACTGACTAACCACTGAATAACGGGAAGTGAGCGGGGAGCTTCTATCCGGCCGGCGGTGATCTGTCCCAGACGGATCCAGCTGGCACCATCAGGGCTTTGGTCCGAGAGTAACGTGTCCAGGAGACGGGTCCAGCGTCTCCCACAAGGTGACTGATAAGCGATTCTGGAGCGTAACGGGTCTAGCGTTTATGGAGCGAATCCATCAATTGTGGAGCTGATCGGGCAGATTACTTAAGCGGGCGCAGTCCGGCCGTGTGATTTTACTATCCATTTCTCGTTTAGAAAAATATGGCTTGTATAGCGCCACCTGAGGTTTATGCTTCAATTCGCGGAGTCCGCGGAATACCGATTTTCGAGGGATCGCGTCTTTAATCTTCGGTAGAACATTTGTGATTTTCACGAACACACGCGGTGAACCTTTATACGGTCGTTTATTTAAAAGAACTTGCACACCCGACTTGGTTTTTTGTAAAAAAAACGAATAACGACCCGCGTCAGGAATACTGATGTACACATTTCTATTACAATCGCCCATCCAGGGTACAATGAATTATATTCTAATTGACTGTGCAACCATTACGCGGCAGCCCTCGCTCGTGTAACAATTTCAGAGTCAAAAAAAAGGAAACGGAAAAAAAAACCATAGACTCCCCGGCAGTCTATGTGTTGCCAGGCCGTGCTCTCCATAATTTTAATCAAAATTAATACTAACAATGGTACTTGTTCTGAAGAGGTGTTTTAAATAATTACTTTTAAATAAGACTTAACACCGCTTCATAACATTACCCCCCGCGCCACACAAATGTTTGTCCCCAAACATTAATATAACCCTGAAAAAACTACAACTGCAATAACTAAGCTTGAAAAGATCCTCTGGGTTTCTAAAAAAACATTCAACCATTATACATGAGCATCATAATTTGTAAGATAAATAAGGAATAAGACAAAATCTACGATTTGGATAACAAAACTTATGATGAATGGGTGTGCCGCAGCTCCAATCGCACCCATCGAGCGTGCAGCCGGATGGTTGAGCCTGCGATTCAGCCATTCTAGAACTTAAAGATAACTTAAGATTAATGTAACTTAATTACAAATTTTAGAAGATATTACGTGAACGGAGTCTGCAAGCACCCACAGTATCAGAATACCGGGTGATGATAAATTGACGATTGTCGAAGACTGCCGTTAGCGTTACATCTGTGACGGAAAATATTCTTAAACAAAATTGTAGGTAAACCTGTAGGTATATAAAAAAATATTATTCTCCTTCTCAACACATCTAAACAACTTAAGCGTTAAAGCTTCACTGACCCTTTAATAGGGCGATAAGCCACTCAGGCAACACTTTTTTAGGGAGGTAAGCCAACCCTCACTTTTCACTGAGTCTACTTCTCCGTTGGAGATAAAACACACTTCGAAGAAATTTTATCCACTCTACCTGACCTGGTTATTGGGTAAGTTTTTCGAAGAGAATTTATATAATAAGACAAAATAATCATCCTTGGAAAGCATTATTTCGTAATACATAGTAGAAAAAACTTTTAACCTTTACACGTACGCAGGTGTGTAAGGTGGTTTAATTGAGTGGAACATTCAACAACCAATCTAATAGATGTGGTGCAATTAGTAATAGTATACATCCATTGTTGTAAATGGTGCAATTGGTAGAAAATTGTATACATCCATTTTTCGAATGGTGCAAATGGTAGAAAATTGTATTATTGTACTAATTTATAGATAAAACCTACTTTTACTAAATTATAGAACTAAAGTTATAGAAGGACTTTAAGGAAAAGACTTATGCTGAACCAGCTCTTATAATTGTATCATTAATTACTATGAAATTATTAAACAAAATATCAAGAGTACTAACATAAGTATACCATTTCCAAACATGACAAGATAATTATAATAAAGTAAACAAAAATATATTTGGTAAAATGCAATTCTTAATAATAAAATTTTAAAAAAACTGCTTATAAAACAAAGATGTACTGGACCGGTACATCTTCACTTTCTAAGTAACGGGCGAACGTATAAAATATGCACCTAAGTATATATGTAGTAAGAAACCTAGAATATACGGGGATAGTGGGAAAGTATCACCGTGCATTCCAAGCTTTGGGCAGTTTATATAACCCATGCTACCTAACTTTCACTTGTTTAGTCAAAGACTTATATCTGAAAAACATCATTGTCGTGTAACTAACTCGAGTAGGATACTAGAGTGCGAGACTAAATTTATTTTCTTTCTATTATTTACCGATTTATATTAACCATTTTATGAAATTTCTATCTTTTTTAAAAGAAAATTAACTAGGACAGGACTAAGGACTGTCATAATGCTGGGTCGCTCCAACTCGGGTGATCAAGCCGCTTTGTGCTCCCGTGCATTGAAAAATATATGAAATATTAATTAATTGAGAGTACTTGGTAGGGTGGCCAGACCCACCAAAGCACTATCAGAAACATATTAATCCGGTATATTTTCTGACTTGACGATGTCTTTCACGTGAAAGTTACCAGTTTCCTTACCTTTGAGGTCTGCTAATGTATAGATTAAGTCTGATTTTTTCTTCACGACTATATTTTGCACAAAGCGTGGGGCTAGTTTCTGTGTAAAGTAATTAAAGCGTTTGATTGGACGAAATTTCTACGCCAAACTCTGTCTCCGACTTGAAAACTAACATGTATTCTCCGCAGGTTATAATGGTTTGCTCCTTTTTGGTAAGCTTTTAGTAAAGCATCTGAGACTTGCTCATAAACTGGTGACAGTTCTTCTAATTTTTGTGCGTAGATTCTCTGACTAGTACAATTTTGTGAATTAGATTCCGTATCAGCTATAGGGTTACGATGCAAATCACCGTCTAATATTTGCTCTCGACCATGCATTAGGAAATAAGGAGTAAAACCCGTAGCGCAATTTACGGAATTGTTCATAGCTGATTGTATTTGTGGTAAGAATTTTGACCAATTACGGTGGTCTGATTCAACTAATATCGATAATGCGGTGCCCAAAGTTTGGTTATATCTCTCTACCACATTGTTTTAAGGGGTATAATAAGAGTTATAAAACGGAGGTGGTATATTATAATGATTTAATAAGTCCTTAAATTCTTTGGATACAAACTGATGGCCGTTATCACAAACAATGGTGTGCGGTACGCCATGTACAAGAAAAATACTTTCTTCAAAATTCTTCACAATGCTTCGCGCGGTACCTTTGCGCAGCGGAAACAGCCAGGTAAACTTTGAAAAAACATCGACACAGGATAAAATAACGGTAAAACCAGAGTAAATTCTCGGTAATGGACCTACCAAATCCAACGATAACATCTGCATTGGACGTGTAACTTTTTTAGGGTGTGATGAAATACCGTTAGGTGAGGCCGTACTGATTTTATGCGCCTTACAGACCGTACAGAGATTTACAAATTGTTTAATGTCTCTGTACATATTTGGCCAAAAATACCGTAATTGTGCTTTTTTATAAGTTTTAAAAACGCCGGGGTGACAAGATCGAATAGACTCGTGAACACTACTTAAAATGTCTAATCTTTTTTCTTGAGGAATTACTTTTTTCCACGCAGTGTCTTCACACAGTGCTAAACGAGTCTTTGTGTGACGAAATAGTTCATTTTCCCGAATTTGGAAGTTCTGAAAACGTTGGGGAAATTCTTGACAACCCTTCCAAATATTTTGATACCACTCATCTTGAATATTTCCTGAATCTATAATGGAGATTTCGGCAAGATCCATTCGCGAAAGGACATCTGGGACTATGTGTTGAGTACCTTTACGATGGATTACATCAAACGAGAATTGGGATAGGCGTGAACTCCAACGCGCGAGACGACCGCTGGGGTTGGACAGAGAACCTAACCATTTTAGACTTGAGTGGTCGGTTACAACTGTAAAATGAGTTCCTTCAATGTATGGTCTAAAGTGTGTAACGGAGTCTAGTACGGCTAAAAGTTCACGCTCAGTTATTCCATAATTACGTTCGTGAACGTTTAAGCATCTCGAAAAATAAGCAATAGGGTGCTCCTGTCCATCTATAGTTTGAATTAATACCCCCCCAATGCCTACGGAGCTTGCGTCACAGTGTATAGCGAAGGGTTTCGAAAAATCTGGACAACTTAAAACTGGGGCAGAAGTAAGTGCTTGCTTTAGTGCAATAAATGCGGATTGAGCTTCCGGTGACCATTTAAAATTACTAATTCCCTTTTTTGAACCAGTAATACTTGTTAAAGGAGCTGCAATGCTTGAAAATCCCTTGATAAACCGTCTAAAGTAACCGCACAAGCCAACAAATGCCCGAATTTGTTTAGCATTTTTCGGTATAGGAAAATCTTTAATACTATCAATTTTACTTGGATCAGTGCGAAGTCCCTGGGAATCTACCATATAGCCTCGGCTTTACAAAATTCCGACTTTTTTAAGTTAATGGTGAGACCCGCGTCTCGTAGACGTTTGTACACCCGATTTAACAAGTTTAAATGTGATTTCAAGTCTTCCGATACTAATATAAGGTCATCTAAATAGCAAAAAACATTATCATCGAAATCGGGTCCGAATGAAATCTTATTTCTTGGCTTTTTTTTTAGTGTTTGCCGATTGAGTACATTTACATTTTGTCACTTTGTAAATGCAATTACTTAGAGGTTGCCCACGACCGACATTACGCGATGCATGGCAGTTTAGTACCACTAAAACTAAACTATTCGAAAGCAATATAATTGTCTTGCTTTTGGCTTGCCACATTGAGATTTCTACAGCGCGTCTATTTATATTGTAACTTCATTAGTTAGGGTAGGGTAGGTTAGGTTAGGTTAGGTTAGGTTTGATGTGTTTTTTCAATAAATATGATTTAAGATTTTTTTTTTTTTATTTTTTTTTTTTTTCAATGTTCTATTTTGTTTTGTTATGGAACCAGAATTTCTGATTGCTGCTTTAAAAATAATAATTTGTGTATTAGTAATTCAATTCTACTCATTAATATTCTCTAATAATAAATAATCTCGCAGATATTTTTATAACAATGAGACTCGTGTGATACTGACTGTCGCAAATTTACAGTCTGTCAAAATAAAGTACACAAAATGGAGGGCACTATGATCGCAACAATGCAACACAAACGATGAGAGTCGAAATGGAAAATTAAAAAATTTAAAAAAAGTCCTTTGGTTGAAGTGAATATTTTTCACATCAATAATAAATTGTGCTGAGAAATTAGTGAAACTTCCTGAAAGGAGATGATTCTATATAATATTCTAAGTAAATTCAACACTTAATTATTATCTAATACTCAGCAAGATAATTGAATCAAAAATAGATTTTTGAAATGTACTTATCAAATAAGTCATATATCAAACATAACCTGACTTTTAAATACAATTTTTTTGTTCTTTTAAAATTAATATAATAAGTAATACTCGGTGTTGCCATAGTAATGAAAAAAATTTGATCCATTAAAATTTCTAGATTTTGTTGACACACAGTAAAAAGCTGTTTGGGGGTATCCAATCGCATGAATACTGCATCATTCCGGCTTAACCCTGGAAAAGTATCTCTTTCCGGAAATATCACCAATCGTCAATGTCTGAAAATAAACAGAAAAACATCATTATCATTTGATTGAAAATAATTCCACCAAGGCCCAGTTGTTTCGCAGAAATTCAAGGGTAACATTGTCGACAAATGGTCATTGAGCGCCATTTTGTGCAGTAACGATTGCAATCTTTAGAGCACAGGCGTCGGATGGGAATGCTGTCCTTGTTCTAACGGTAGTTCATTGGAAGATGCTCCGAGGAATTGTGATTCCTTAGGCACCACACGTCAGTCGGGAAACATACCAAACGCGCCCCCAACATTTATACACAGTTGACATTTGTCACATTAAACGGGTCATTTCTACGACTCTGAATTCAACAGCTCGGCTGTGCAACGAATTGCCGGCCTCTGTGTTTCCTCTCTCACTTAATTTCACTCCTTCCTTTCCACAAAAAACCCTAACAATTGGTTCAAAGGGACTTAGAATCGGCATTAACGGGAACCTTTCAACTGTCAAAACAAAATGGCGCTGGATGGTCATTTAATGACTTTGTCACACTTTGAATTTCTGTGAAACAACGAGGCTTAACGATTTAATGCGTTATTTTAGAAATAATCGGTAAGCATGACAGAGGCATGGAACTGGCAGAGGAAAGATGGAAGTAGACTGAAATCTGTGGGAATATAATATAAGTATAGAATATAGAATAAGGAATATAAATATCTGTAGAGATACTGTGGAACAAATAAACTAAGCCTTGCTATGACTTGAAAGAACACAAGGCTGATGAAAGAGTAACGGATAATATTATGAAAGGTACATTCACGTAGACCACTTGCCAAATTTTTTTTTTCCGTAGACCCCCTGCCTGCCGAATATTGAATTTTCCTAAAACTATTAACGTCCCATGTGATAATCATTTATTTTTTTAGTAAAAATATTCCCTTCCCTTGCCTGCCCAACAACCGGGTGGCGGTATAGTTGCTCTGTCTTTACATTGTGCAGACAGGGGCACCATTGTGAGGTATTACACAAAATGAAAATGAAGCAGGATAAGCAACGGGAATTTCTTTCTGTAGCTAGCCCTACAGAACTGCCCCTTAAGTTCTTTGTCAGTGCTTATTCCGGTCAGTTCTTCTTGTCACATGATATCCGATTCTTCAACGTTGCATTTCCACAGTAAAATTGTCCTCAAACTTAGTTTTGAAGTCTGTGTGAAGTGCATTTAAATGTTGAACGTCATTATTACCCTAGATGTTTTTCAAAAACAAGTTGGGGAACTAGGAAAATTCGTGGCTTCCAATGTCCAATGTTTTGCTTGAATATATTAATTCTGACGAGAAAAGGAACGTAGACTCTATTTATATACCTCAATTAACAACTTTACGAAATATAAAAATACAAATATCAAATAAGTAATTTCTCAGTCTATTATATTTGTGTTAGGTCTATTGTGTCATTTACGGAACTTCTAAATGTTGACTTGAGGTAAATGGGGGTCCGCTCGTATGTACTCCCATTTGAATCCGTGGAACCCCAAATTTTTTTCTCGCAGACATAGACCCCCAGCATGCCGATATCGACCCCTGGGGGTCCATATAGACCACTTTGGGAACCTCTGATTTAGATTATTTGGGCGTTTAGGGAGGATACATAACGCGGAACTAAATTGAAGAAGAAGTCGGGGACGCCCAAGGAAATCATGACATGATCAAGTGAAATTATGAAAAATTTTATCTACCATAAAAAACGACAAATTTTACGTGAGAAAAATCACATAATAATCTTGAGACATCTTGTATTTTTATATAAGCTATCTTATCTTTTGTTTATACAATGACTACACAAAAGGAAATAAACAGAATCTATTATTAAACTGATATAAATACTTTTATATTATGAATACCATCGATACTACAATCTCCGAAGCAAATCAGTTATGTACCTGAATTGAATTTCTGCATATTTTATTTATTTTATGTGATACCTCAAAAGACTCGTAACTGCCCAAACCCAGTGGGACTACGGCACTTCTGTTTGGGGAATGTTGTGAGGCTCCAGGAAGTGGAAGATTAAAAAGCATCTGGCTTATCAGAACTCGGTCAATGGATAAAGGATTTATCAATAACGTTGATAAGTTGTCATCGTTCCCGAGCTCGACTGCAGACTGCGAACGAACAAACAACATTTCACAACGACTAAGTGTTCTTAATTTATTCGCCGTGAACTGTTGTTTGTACATTAGTGATCTGCGGTCGTGCTCGGTATCAAGTTATCGACATTATTAATAAATCCATAGACGATGGAGTGTACTAGGTACCCTGTTCACTAAACACCATTTCAAGAAATAAAATAAAATGATAAACTAAAATATGTGTGTTGACTTCATATCGTACTTTAATTAATTAATGAATAGGGACAGAGTTGTGACAGCTATTGCTTTGGCATTTGCGCTGCCCTGTTTTGGTGGTTTCGCCTCATATATTAAATGAATATATGATACGGTGATCAGGCAAGTAATTTTGCCAAGGCATAGGTACCTATGAAGATTCAAACGATGAACGGGTAAACAAAAACATCGATTGGATAACGACCAAGCACGTGACACAGCTCGCAGATGACAGTGACAGATGATTTTATGATTGTGATCTATGGTTATGTGCAAGGAGTTGCCATTTTTTGATGATTTAGTACCGTCCCAAAATATTATTTTTTCTCTAATGGCAACTATCTGTATGAAATCGTTGAATCCACGCCTATGTAATTTAGTCCTGACGACACCGATAGTAACTTGGACTCTTGGTAGTATAGTAATACTATACACTTCTGCACATGAAGGAAGAAGTAAACTGACTAATTAACCACCACAACGTTCTCCGTACAGAAAGGATAGTCCGCCACACACTCCTTGCTTCATTCACATTCATACTATTCTTCTGTTATTCTTACTCTTGACATGACCCTACTCAAGTATCTGATTCACTTGATGGTACCATGTCACCGCTTCTTCATAAATACTTACAATAATGCAGTTGTCATCATCGAAATCATAAGTCCTCGAGGTTTTGACACCAGACTCCTCGACGGTTGAATGTATCACCAGCTGAGTGTTGTTTGGCTTTGTTGTTACGCTCTGTAACGAATCAGTTACATTTATATTAGACAACTATTTATTTTTAACATACTATGTTATTTTCTTCTAAAAAGCAACGAAACAAAATAGAGATAATTCTGTTTTTACACGATTTTGATATAAAACGGTCAACAAAGTGTAATGGTAATATGCATCAATTATTATTAGAATCCTAGATTATTCCCACCCCCACGCATACACTACCCAATATATTGGTGTAGGGACAAAATTGTGTTTTGTTTATGAAATTGTGGAGTGATTTTCATCCGATAGAACCTCTCTCCCATTTTCTATGTATTTTTTACACAATTTTCTGAGGAACGTTCTCCCGTGAAAAAACACAAATGTGTTAGTGTAAGCATTGTGTTTTAGTTAATTTTACTAAAGTTTTCGCATATGCTTTCATATTTCAGAGCCTCTAAGAATCTGAAATGACTAAATTGAACAAGCTTTGATAGGGAATAACTTTAAAAGCAGACATGACAGGTTAAAATTAACACAGAGGTTGGGGAAGAGAAGATAAATAGACATAATAGTAGTACAGATAATAGAAATAAAGGGAGATATGGCATGGAAGCTTGCAGACTGTCGCCAAACTGCAAAGACTATCAAAGCGGCGAAGACAATGAAAGTTATGCGTTTGGTGTGTAGCCAGAAACAAAGGCGGGACACTGTTGCGCGTAGATGCGGCTTGCAGTAGTATGGGTGAACAATGTTGGCGACACGAGTTATTTGTGCGGTATCGTACTAATAATCATTCTTGGCTCATCTCCCTTGATTCTATTTTAAGGTTTAACCCCTAGAGCCTCTGATATTTTGCAATGTATTTCTCATAAGCGAACTGTCCAAATATCTGCGGGAAATATTTTTGCCAGTCACTTTTTTTTCTTCATTTTATATAAAAATATTTGCTAAACAAATTTATAATTTTACAAAATTTACCTTTACAAATAATGTTCAAAAGCTAAGCATAATCTAAGTTTCTCAAAGAGTTGTATCAAATTTTTCAGGAGCTTCTATGGTAAGTTTTTGTAACACAATGTGTGGTGTTCTCTCTTTCTAACATTGTTTCTAACATAGTAATGCAAAATGATAAAACATGAATTTTATGGGAGAAATATCTCCCAAAAAGATTACGGGTGTGTGACATCTGGTAGAAATATCTCCTGAAAATGCTGTAGGGGTTAAAACAGTGAATAAGTTGTTTCCTTACCTTTAATGTTTCTCCATTTGGCATTTTTTCTTCATATTCACCTCCGAGGACAAAGTTTAAAATCGAAGTCCTCATCATTGTGACATTCTTCACAGTCCAATGGTCTCCGTCCAGACTGATCTCCAAGGATGGGGAAGTCATCAACATCATCTTACGAGGAATGTATGGAACACCTACAAATAACTTATTGATAAGTACATGACTGTTATACAGACATGAAAATACAACATACACTCATCAGGAGACGTGATATGACACAACGTACTTATGAATCTTTTAGTCAGGGATGCGATACAATTCAATTTAATTTATTATTTCAAAAACATTACAAAATTGTTCATTCTAATGCATTTGTAAAGCAGAATCTTTAAATAGTATAAAATATAGTCGCTATCCGCGTCTGTCCTTTTATGCACGTTCTCCTAAACTACGCAACAGAATTTGGAAGGGTTTTCACTATCATTTAGAAAGTTTCTTCCGGAAGGTTTATATATATAATACATGCATATTATATTTATAGAAAGGAGAGAAAAGTCTAAATCTCATGAGATACATCAAAATAATGTACTACGGAATTGTATATCTTAAAAAGTACTACAGCAAAGTCCGTAATGGTATATGTCTGTCTCCTAAGGATAACCCCCAGCAACATGTAAGTATAAAAAGTGGGAATATCAGCTATACTAGTAGCAACAGAGTTTGCCTTTTAAAGGTTTCCGCATTGTTGCTAAAGATGTCGATATCTAGGTTGTCGGTGACAGATAACCATCGGGAACACAGAAATGAATTCTCTCCGCGATAGTCGAGTTTTTAACCCATCCACAAATCAGTCTGAAGAAGTGTACATCCCTTCTGACCCGTAGATAGTTCATTCCGAGCATACCCAAAAGAAAGTCGGTAGGATAGGGCCTCGGATGGATAAGAGACAACGGACAGGGACGTCAAGTTTAGTATTGTAGCAGTAAGCAGCCCGTCTATTTGTGTCTTCTAGACTTGATAGTGTCACACCCAAAGACGATAGGTCGTTATTACTGATGGTCTGATATTATTTGATTTGATTCGATTTATCTGGCAAATGTCCGTCAATGTGTTTAAAGAAAGACAAACATTCCCCGGTCATGAACAAACGTTCACAACAAACTTAGTGCGCCCTACTGTCGAATTTGGCAGCCATCTCTGGTCCGGAGCCCCAAAATACCTGAAAAAAACCCTTGACTCTGTGCAGAAACGGGCGGTCCGTTTGATAGATTCTCCAATCTTAACAAACGGACTGCAATCTTTAGAGCACAGGCATCAGGTAGGTATGCTGTCCTTGTTCTATCGGTATTACAATTGGAGGATGCTCTGAGGAACTAGCGTCATTGATCCCTTCGGCACCGGTGCATAGTCGGGATACACGCCAAACGCGCGCCCAACATTTGTACACGGTTGACATTTGTCACATGAGAACGGGTCGCTTCTACGATTCGTTCTTAAGTTCAACAGATCGGCTGTGGAACAAGCTGCCGGCCTCTGTGTTTCCTCCCTCCTAAAACATGGGACTCTTCAAGACTCATGTTCACTCCTTCCTCTCCACAAAAGGACCCCCCACACATCATCCCCAAAGATGACATAGGCCCTGAGGGAAATTATTTTCTTCAGGGCCTCCTGTGTGGAGTTAATATAAAAAATAAATAAATAAAAAAAAACCCGTGATATTTTTAAATCTCCTACTACCATCATACTAAGCGGAAACGTTTCTTGTATCATGATGGAGGACTTTGCTGGCAGAGGAATTGAACCCACGACTCATGGGTTGTAATCCGATGCACCTGTCAACTTGGCCACAAAACAATCAATTATAAATTTTGTAGATGCTAACAAACTAACTCTTCTAACCTGCTCTTAACCTAACCTTACCCAACAGGTAGAGCGTAATGGGGGGTCAGCAAAATGAGGCAATAAATAAAGAAGAGGAACACTGCCAACCACCATACCATGTTGAACACACCGGTTCTTGTCTGATCACCAACGTTAACGCACTCCCCAAATTTCGGTCAATCTAAAAATAATAATTATCATCCAATAATAAGAAACCACCAAAAGTAAAAGCAAATAACCTAACCTAAGCTAAAATCAAAAGGTTTTAAAAAAAAAAAAAATCGTATTAAGAGTGGCCAGGGATCCCGAATAATTACCAACCTAACCTGACCCAACTTAGCCTATAATAACTCAATCTAACCTATAATAACCCAACCTAACCTATAATAACTCAATCTAACCTATGATAACCAAACCTAACCTAACCTTTAATAACTCAACCTAACCTTTAAGAGGAAGCTACAAGCCAAAAATGTGTATATTCTTGGTATACCTTATATCGTAGGTAATAGGAATTAAAATCGCTTGACAAACGGAGTCTAGAAACGTTCGATTTCAAGCAAAAAAAATGGTTTTTATTTCTTTTGTAAATAATTTTATAAGAAAGCAAAAAGTTAATCAAGTGAAACTGTCACAGATAATCTTAGCTATAATACTGTATTTTTTAAAAGATGTTTCCTTTACGCATTCATACATTTCTATTGAAAAAATATTTTTTTTAGCAGTTGGCATTTAAATTTTTTATTGAGTAATTTTTATTTTTATTCTACTCAAGCGAAGCGATACGAAAACCTTAAATTTTTTATTTTATTTTAGCATATTTTTTGGTATTCATAATGTACACCAATTCGTTATAAAGATTAATCAAATTAGTGATTTGGCATTAAGCTTCGCCTTAATAACCCATCCTAACCTAACCTAACCTATAATAACCAAACCTAACCTATCCTGACCCAACATATAATGACCTAACCTAACCTATATATACCTATCCTTTAAAAAAAAAAAAATTCTTTACTTATAAAACACGGATAAATACGTTTATTTTATTATCGAGCTCGGCCAAAATAGTACCTACCCAGTATTTGCATAGAGTAAATGGTAAAAATTCTAGCCACTCATATGGTATCAGGAATACCAACATAAGAAAATGTCATCGACAGAAAATATTCTTGCTGTCAAAACGAAAGCGAATTTCCAGTTTACGTAATTAAAAATTAAAATGCTAAAATTGAAATTTCCCAAATGCAGTCAGTTTCCTTTTATAGTAATTAAGGTAAATCAAAAGGTTTTATTTAAAAAATATTTCGTATTATCCGTGGCCAGCGATTCCGAATAATTATCCCAAAATTAAAAAAAATATTTTTTTTAAGGGAAATTTTGAACTTTGTATAAAAATGTGTTTTTAATGCATCTTTTACCATCTCCCCAGATGTAAATAGTTGTTTCTTGTTTTTCAATTTCCATAATCTGTGCTTATTAAAAATGCGGCGATTATTTACCAATAGTATTTGTGAAATCATAATATTTCTATTGAACTTACCGACAGCGGTAAAATATTCGTCAATGTTCTCATTTTTGTAGTGTTGATATTTTCCAAGAATTTTTTCCATTTTGCAATATATCACAGATCTCTCTGAAATTATTAGTAAGCTGTTTTATTTTGTTACCAAGGGAGCCAAGTTTAATCATACATTAGAAAATAATAATAACATTCAATTAAATGCACGTAAAACATTAAAACAAAAACTTACTGGTTCCTGAAACTTGATCTATTGTTATTTTTTGCAGATAATGCACTTACTGTACAAGCTCGAATGACTGTAGAGATAGATAGCAGTTTGGTTAAATATATATACAAATCAGATAAAAATGGATAACAATGATAAAACATAAATCAAAAATCACAACAAAAGAGAAACTCTCACGTATTTTAGATAAATATTTACTGATTAGAGTTGTAGATAGAGGTGAGGCGTATTTATCGTACCCAGTAAAAGTACGGGGTATATTCACGCAATACTTTGTACTTGTGACAAATCTCTAAAATACCTGGTTCCAAAATACTCTCAAGTATTTTATACTGGAACTACATATTTCTAATAGGTACTTTTACCAGATATTTTTGATGGGTATTTTTAATAGGTACTTTTGATGGGTATTTTCAATAGGTACTTTTGATAGTATTTTGAATAGGTACTTTTACGAGTTATTTTTGATAGGTGTTTGTAATAGGTACTATTGATGGGTATTTTTAATATGCACTTTTAATAAGTACTTCTGATGGGTACACATTTTTAATAGGAAAAATGTGGGGAATTCTTCGACAGGGAATTTCGTAGCCATCTCCCCTCCCAGGGAATAACCTTTCACAGAAGTTCTCTAACATTCCCCCCCCCCATGGATTTGAAATTTTTTGTGGGGAATTGTTTCACAGAAATTCTCCCCCCCCCCATGGATTTCGAATAATAATTGGGGAAATCAATTTTACATAGAAAATTTGTGGGTAGAAGAAATTTTGTGAGTACAGTTTACAAATTACTTTCTTAATCAATCCTCAGGTCGGTATAAAATACTTATGTATGAGTATTTTGTAACCGGTATTTCTTTGTACCTCTACTCATTGTACCCAGTAACGAAAAGTACTCACAGGACCCACCTCTAGTTGTAGATAAAATTCTGAAGTCTCGATGCATATACGTGCCGATCCATTAACTCAGTGATGCCATATCCCAAAAATGAAAACATTGGTTCAGGAAAAACCCATATTTTGTAGCGGTTCAGACGTTCCATTTTTAGTTATCAACTTGACACTTGAAAACATATTGACGGTGACCAGATAACTAAAAAAAAACATTTTCGTCATGTGATTAACACATACATGTTGATCACATATGATAATTAATCGAGGTACTCGTAATAAATAAAAACGGTTATGATTAAGAATGATTGTAACTACGAAGAGCGATTTTTAAGAACATGACATATACAGTACAACTTGCCAGTTATTCTACGCGAGTGGTACCAACTACCAATATTCCAAACAATACCAAGCCAATTGTCACCGGCATGGGTCTGACCACGTCCGACTAAAGCCTTTTCCCCAAAATGTGTTCTTCAGTCAATTTATTTGCTTGTTTTATGTTACACGTAATAAAATGCTTAATTGGGACGATTCGCTATTTTCGGCGCGATATCAAGGTATGTCAAAAATTCTCGCTTCAAATTCAAGATGTTATTAGAGATTATAGTAGTTGTCGGATAGTGACAGATATGTGACGGATTACTGAGAGAGTTCTGTACTGTTTTTTGATTCACACAACAATACTCAGTGGCATAAATAAACCACTCACTAGATCGATATCTTCGGCATTTTTGTATGAAACAAATTGGTCCTAAAAAAAACATTTATATGCCAATATAGACAGTAAAATTATCATTCGGAGAGTACTTATTATACTGTACACCAATGAAAAACTCTGAAAGTTTTTTCCAGTCTTTCAGAGTTTTTCATTGGTGGATTTAGTTAGGCAACAATATGACGTCACAATATTCACAATTCCAATTTTCGATCATAGTCTCCTGCTCAGTGGTCTAATCTATCTATTCATTTTACATAAAGCATGACATGAAGACATCATTTTGACATGACAAATAATTTAGAAATAAAAAAAATAAAAAATACTGATAGGTTTAAAAGAGACAATCAAAGGTTCAAGAATAGGGTTGGATAGGTTTTAAATATGATCCACAAAATTCACCAACATATCTAAGTATTGGTTTCCCATACTGTTCATTGTTCAATGCTGACAATATTTCCCATATCGACAAGCGCAAGAGCGCGTGGAAGAGTTCTCCGCGGCCTAACAGGAAAAAGTCCTTCGTGAGTTGCAACTCATGAAAAACGCCAGCCTGTTCTACAGCCACCACCCATAGACGCTGTAACAATAATATATAACGGTTTACGGAAGAAATATCACTAAACACTAATACAACATACTGTAAGATGTATCAATAAGGGCGTTGGGTATAATTTAATAATAATAATAATTGTTTATTCCAGAATGTGGGGAGGTTAGTGCAATCCCACACAATCCATAAAATATAACTACAATGTTATATACAGAGATACAATTAAGTACAAATAATATAAAATGTAAGTTTGATAGAGCAAATAAAACATAAGAAAAAGTAAAAGGAACTATATAGAAAGGAGAGTGTTAACATAAAACATTTAAATATCTTGTAAGCTTATCATCGGAGCGATAATTATGGGGGCCAATATTTTTCTCCAATGTTTTTCGATGTTCGATCCTGAGGTATGGCGGGATTCGATGATGAGGATGTTTCTGGAGTTATTGATCCTTCCCCTCGTTCCGGCTACCCTGGATCTCATTAGGGCAGCAAAGCCGGGAACTCTTCCCTCCATGAACATCGAGGAGGCACTGAAGTGCCTTGGAAGTCCGAACATTATGCGGTAGGCATTATTATATTGAATCCGAAGCCTTTCCATGGTTCGCTTTTTGAAATTGGCCCACAGCTCGCAAGTATACAAGGTAGTGCAGAAAGCTGAGAATAGCGTCCTTTTCACCTGCGGGCTGCAGAGTCGAAATCTTCTACTGAGCATGTTACTTTTTATGCTCAGTGCTCGCCTTTTGAATCTAGTAACAAGCATACCAGACCTCTCATGAGAATTCACTGCATCTCTGTTATTATGTGAATAGTGGCGAATTGATGGCCCTGGACCGGCCAACTTTCTTCGCATTTGCAAAGAGTTTTCATAATAATAATAATACATTACTCGAAAACTATTTTCAATGACTTATACATAATAATAAATTTGTTCATATGAAGCAGATACTTTGTGATGTGACATTATAATTTAAAATAAAACAATAACTTAGTAAACACCACTTTTATTTTTTATATGCCGACCGAGTTTCGCTACAATCGTAACTTCTTCATGTTATACAGCAAAAAAAAAAAATCAGCATATCCAGGTCAGCATTAAGTATAAACAATAAAAGTGGTGTTTACTAAGTTATTGTTTAATTTTAAATAATATATTTTATAGGATACTAGTTATACCCCGCCACCCATTGCTGTGGCTCCTTCCAGAACTTTCAAGAGCATTCTCAAACTTTCCGGAAGCTTCTAGACTCACAGACACACTCCGCCGCTCGGTTTGGAACCTTCTTCAACTTTCTACTTCCAGAGCATTCAAGACCTTCATGAACTTCATTCCGAAATAATCTGAAGCATTTGCAGCCTTCCCATAACAAAGCACATTTTCGTCACCCACCCCCACCAAGCTATCTTACTTTAGATGTGACACCACAGCTATCTACCACCGTAACCACCGGTGGGTGGCAGTAACTGGTTGTGAAGAAAATTAGGTGAGTGAGAAAACTACGGAATTGGGTTTCTTTGAACACACAGTGTACAGACAAGATAGAAGCAATAGCAATAAAACTAGAGGAGGTGGTGTGTTAATATCCGTAAATAAGAAATTCAACTCAAGAAAACTCAAATGCATCTACACTCATCTGGAACAACTATTCATCATGGTGTCTACCAATAAGGAAAAAAATTATTGTTGGCTGCTTATATATACCCCCTTCTTCTGATGCTCAATTATACAAAGACCACTACCTCGAAGCTGAAACAATACGAAGAAAATTTCCAGATGCCACTTTGATATTAACAGGAGACTACAATCTACCTAATGTAACGTGGGACACAGAAAACAATAAAACTTCATGCACGGACAACATCAATCATGGTTCCCATGATATAATCGAGATGTCAAATTTTTTAAGTCTCCGGCAGTTAAACTATGTCTACAATGTTAACGCTCGTCTTCTCGATCTAGTGTTTTCCAATTCTTCTTCTGTAAAAGTATCCGCATCTGCTGAAGATATTCTCCCAATCGACAAGTATCACCCTCCTTTAACGATCGAATGCTACAGTTCAAAAATAGAAAAAAATCCATCTCCATCAACAAAATTAAACTTTTTCAAAGCTGATTTTAAGCAAATCACAAATCTTCTATTGTCTACTGACTGGAACTTTCTTGACTTTGAAGAAAACCTAAATGTAATGGTAGACAAATTTTACTTAATTTTAAATAATGCAATTGAATTGTTTGTACCCGTCACTAAAATCACTGTGCACAACTACCCAAAATGGTTTAGCAACGACCTTATTAAAATAATTAGAGACAAAAAAATTGCTCATAAAGTTTATAAATCGTCACGTGATCCTAAAGATTATGTAAAATTTTGTGAACTAAGAAAGACAACTAAAAATATGTCCAAGTTATGTTACAAAAGGTGTATCGAAAACTGCGAAGAATTGGCAGCAGCTAATCCTCAGAACATTTATAAATTTGCGAACATGCTCAATAATAATGACTCTAGTATTCCGTCAAACATGTATTTAGATAATAAAATGGCCGATACCCCCCAAGAAGTCGTCAATCTGTTTGCTGAATTTTTCAGCAAAGTCTATGATACTGCAAACAACTCTCCATTATTCGATACAACTACAGCTAACAATGACAACAAGATCGATTTTAGCCAATGTATATTCAAAGAAAGCGATATTAGAACTAAATTAAAATCCCTTGATATTAATAAATCGGCTGGTCCCGATAACATTCCTCCAATTTTCTTATCAAAATGCTTATCAGTTTTAACATTACCTCTAACTAAACTTTTTAACTTGTCTCTAAAAATTGGTACCTTTCCACAAAAATGGAAAACCAGTTTTCTATTTCCAATCTTTAAGAAAGGAAATAGATCAGATATCTCTAACTATAGACCTATATGTATCCAATCGTCAATCCCTAAACTATTTGAATCTGCTCTGCTTTCTAAACTCTCGCCTGAGATTAACAAAGTTATTTCACATCGTCAACATGGTTTCATGGCAAAAAGATCTACTTTTACAAACTTGATGATCTATCAGGAATACCTATTTAATACAATGCAAAAGCGTCTTCAAACAGACGTAGTGTATACTGACTTTAGTAAGGCATTCGACAAAGTCTCACATAAAATTCTCATACATAAACTTAGTGCCCTTGGAATAACAGGGAATATTTTGAGATGGTTTGAGAGTTATCTGCATAAAAGAAAAATATGTGTTAAACTCAACTCACACTATTCACACCAGTTCGAAGTCTTTACCGGCGTCCCACAGGGGTCTCATTTAGGACCAGTACTATTTTTATTGTTTATCAATGATATAACTACGGTTTTTGATGGAGTCATGATTCTCTTATTTGCAGATGATCTCAAAATTTATAAAACCATTACAAATATTCATGACTGTTACGTACTACAATTTAATCTTGTGAGGCTACAAGAGTGGTGCACCCACAATTTCTCAATATTGATAAATGTCAAACGATAACTTTTGCCCGAATCAAAAATCCCATTACGCATCAATATAGCATCAACAACATTTTCCTAAAAAGAGTTGAGAATATTAAGGATCTTGGTATTATTTTTGACAGGCAACTAACATTTGTTCCTCATATAAACGAAATAACCAACAAGGCCATGAAATGTTTGGGTTTTATATTAAGGACAGCGAAAGATTTTAAATTAATAAATTCCTTCAAACTGCTATTCACTGGTTTAGTTAGAAGTAATCTAGAGTATAACTCAACAATCTGGTCTCCATTTTATAAGATTCACCAATTAAAAATTGAAAGAGTGCAACATAAATTTCTGCGATTTATTAATTATAAATTAGGAATTCCAAACGAATATCTTAATTACACTTTCCTCATGAACTTACTAAATTTAACCGATTTATCATTGAGACGCACAGTGTGCGACTTAGTATCTCTTTTCAAAATTTCGAATGGCAGACTGGACGCCATTGATTTGACGAGTCTTATATCGCTCCGTGTACCTACGCGCGACACTCGACAGACCGCTCTATATAATGTTCCCATATCTGCTAACAATTATTTTCAAAACTCACCTATTCAAAGACTTCACATACTCGGTAATAAGTATAGCTCAATTGATGTTTATCATCACCAATCAGTATACAAACTAAAATACAGTATACTAGAATGTTTGTAACAGATTCATAATTTTTTTTCAAACGCATATTTTATTGTTTCATTAACTAAGCTTTGTTTTGTAAAATTCCCAATCGGGCAAAATAAAGATTGATGATTACAAAGATGGTTTACAACAAACTGTAGTGTTCATCTTTATAATAATAATAACAAACTTACTTGTCTTGTGTGTATTACCTACTTACATTATTGTACTCTTGTAACTACACTATATTTATATAAACTTATCGAACTCATTGTCCAAATTCCAATAACACCGTAACTATATACTTGAATTGTATCTACTTAACTACCTACCTATATCTGTTATATTTTTCTCAAGTTTATGTATTAGTTTAACCTATGTTCTGTAAAATATTCAACCGACGTACTTTGTACAATAAACTTTGCTTGCTTATGTTTATAAAATAATAACACCATAACAATAACCCTACACATTGTTATGTAAGTTCATACTCAATTTATTATGCTATGTAATTAAAATATTTTATAATGCCACTGAACAACAAAACCCATAACATGTATATGAAAAAGCCTTCTAGGCGTTAATAAAATAAAATAAAAAAAAGTGGGTGTGTCAAGCCTACGCAAGACAGAAGTGAAACTTCTAGTATTACTCTCTCTCTATTTTCATTTCATCATCTCTATTTTCTCTCTTAGGTTAGTTTGAAAATTAGAGGTTAAATAATTCAACGACGAAGCATGGATTTGCTTTTTCTAATATTTTCTTATAGATGAATGACGTTCGATTAATGTATAGTTCCAAAAATTTTCAATTTATTCACAAGTATACAATATTACATAAATAACAATATTACAATTAAAAATTACAAAGAAATTACAATGACAATTTACCAATCATGTGCCATTTTCATTGTCAATTTCATGAATATCATTTCCTAATGTCGTGATAATTGGGTTATGGTAACTAAAGTGCGAGATATATACATGAGCACTTAAATCCTTAATGAATCGTGCAAAAACTGCATCGATTGTTGTCCCGTGTCGGGAGAGAACGTTCGTGAGCGGCTCCCCCACCTCAACAAGCGCATATGGTGAGAGAGGGACAGTGAACGGTGAGCGGTGGTGGGGGTACCCGCATTTTCGTGTCGATCCTGACTCGGTTTTACTCCGTCCCAGAAAATTCATTACGCGCCTAAAGAAGTTTCACTTCAATAAATAAAAATAAAACCCAGTACGCTCTGAAGGGTAGCTGAATATCATTCTGATAAGCTCTTTGGTAAAACCCATGCCATACTCTGTCGAATGCTAAGGATCACCATATGTTTGTTTATGTCTATGGACGTTACCCTTGGCTTTACCCATCGATTTATATATTAGGCATGACCAATTACCACTCCCTAGAGACACGTAGAGAGATTGCTTTGCTTAAATATTTTTTCCAACTAATAAACGGTCACTTATCTAATAATGAGATACTGGCCCAATTAAATTTTTTTGTTCCAGAGTCTCACTCTCGAGGACGTCATCACAATCTTCTATATAGTAGAGCAAGCCGCACTAATTTATTAATGAACTCACCTGTGGGGAGAGCTACGTGCTTTTTGAATGCGGTAGATAAGAAATTAGATTTATTTTTTGTGTCCTATAGCGCATTTACGAGATTTTTGGCATTGCATATACACTGCATAAATGGTACAATTATAACGTCTTAGGCTTTATTACCTGTAATTGTTATAAATAAATGTACAAATTATATATATAAATAAATAAATAAATAAATAAATAAATGTCGAAACCTTCCGTTATGTGCTCGACTATGCAGAGAAGTTGATGGACTGAAGAATGTCCCAGTCGAAATCCGTGTTGAAAATCTGACAAGGTTTTATTTTCGTGAGTAAATGATTCTAATCAAGTTTTAATGATTTTCTCTAGAATTTTACCCAAGCAAGGAAGAAGACCGATTGGGCGATGATTCTTAAGCAGGGTACTCACCTAGAGTGTAGAATGTAATGTATCTGATACTGTATCAATCTGCAAGTGGGTACGGCTCGTCCACGGTAAGCACGTATCCAGCTACGACCTCCCGGATCCGCCTTTAGTGCTCGCTATGGTGCTCGCAGAACTTGAAAAAATGATGAAAACAGAACTTGAAAAAATATTTCACAGAACTTGAAAATGAACTTTGAAGAATTGTTCGAACCTCTGAAACAACCCGTCCTTAGTTAATATGTAGTGGGTCTTTTTTTATTTTTTATATTAACTCCACACAGGAGGCCCTGAAGAAAATAATTTCCCTCAGGGCCTATGTCATCTTTGGGGATGCTGTGTGGAGGGTCTTTTTGTGGAGAGGACGGAGTGAACATGGGTCTTGAAGAGTCCCATGTTGTAGGAGGGAGGAAACACAGAGGCCGGCAGTTCGTTCCACAGCCGAGCTGTTGAACTGAAGAACGAATCGTAGAAGCGACCCGTTCTCATGTGACAAATGTCAACCGTGTACAAATGTTGGGCGCGCGTTTGGCGTGTATCCCGACTACGCACCGGTGCCGAAGGGATCAATGACGCTAGTTCCTCAGAGCATCTTCCATTGTAATACCGATAGAACAAGGACAGCATACCTACCTGACGCCTGTGCTCTAAAGATTGCAGTCCGTTTGTCAAGATTGGGGAATCTATCAAACGGACCGCCCGTTTTTGCACAGAGTCAAGGGTTTTTTTCAGGTATTTAGCGGCTCCGGACCAGAGATGGCTGCCAAATTCGACAGTAGGGCGCACTTGCGATTTGTAAAGGGTCAGCAGTTGTGTACTATTAAAGTATCTGCGGGCCCTGTACAGTACGCCCAGCTTCTGAGAGGCCAACTTTACTCTGGCTTCGATGGAACCCCCGTACCTGAGCTGGTCACTTATAGTTACACCAAGCATATCAATGGAAGGCCTGTTCGGAAGATTGCTTCCGTTGAAGGAGACTAGATTATCATTTAGATCCCTTTTAGACGTAATCAGACAGGATTGGGTCTTTGAAACATTAAATACGACGAGATTATTTTTACCCCAGGAGGAAATACTCTCGAGATAGACGTCCATTCTCTGCTTCAAAGGCCTCCGAGTCTTTACCCGGTTTAGATATTAAAATTGTTACCGTAGGATTAAGTGGCAACAAATAAAAGTAAGGATTGGTTTATTATCCAGAAATAAAAAATATTTAAGACTACTAAAAATGTATTACCACAAAAAAGACACAATAAAAATAAAAATAAATTAATTAGCATCCTACTATATAAACCGTCTGGCAAAGGGCTTGCATAGGTAAAATGAAGGTGTGATACCAGTTCGATCTTGATGCAAAGTAGTAGATTCCAGTTCCTTACAGCAACTCCCAGTTTATAATTTATCCAAAAAAAAATAATTTAATCTTGTAGTCCAATGCAAAACAGCCTCACGCTGCCGGTCTCCAAAAGGGTCCCTCTTAACCAATGAGGATTGGCAGATGCCATCCGATTCCATCAGTCCAATGGTCAATGCCGCATATGCAAAGCTGATGCTCACAAAAATTGGCGAATGTGTTCATCGAACCTCAGCCAAGAGGAAATGCCCGCTGCTCTGGGCTGGTGATCAAAGAACGGCAACAACTTCCAATGCAAATCACAGATCCTTGCTCCTCAGGTTTGGCAACTCTCCAAGTCCAGAATTCCAGGGCTGTCAATTTGACCAATAGCAAAAGGTCCCACACACCAAGACCATAGATGTGATGTAAGTAAAGTGATGCACACACACCTTGTTACAAATCTTAAACGTAACAAAATTACATTTGCATGTTTAAATGCTTTTAGGAAAGGAAGTCGAGATGCATTGTAGATGGCTGTTAGGGCGCAGATGCCTTTAATAGGGAGCGATTTTACTACTTTATTTGATATGCCGTCTGGACTGGCAGCTTTATCTTAAGAGAGTTGATCATTTTTTTTGATTTCATTAGGTGTTGAGAATTTGATTGGCAAGCCATCAGGCTACTTTTGAATCCACCCTAAGGATGGAGTCATCATGGTCAGTTTTGGGGTAAATTGGGCTTCTGGACAGTTTCAAAAGGCTTCTGCCTTGTCTGCAGTATAGTTACTCTGTTTGGGCCTTGAAGGGGAGATAATCTGGTCTTTGGACGTCAGAGTTTTGGAGAGCTTCTTGTACACTGCTCTGTCACTTTCGAGGGACAATATATACTCATGCAAGCATTGGTTGCTAAAATCTTTTAGGGTTTGTAAATTTAATTTGACACATTGTCTAGTCATTGTGTTTCTATGCCTGTATAGAACTTAGCTCTTTTGGCAGCATTTTGAATTAGGAATTGGAGCTCAGTAGCTGCTTCAATGAGGGTTTGAGCAGTTTTTGAAAAAGGTTAGCGCCAGGATTATGAAGTTGAGGGGGCGAGGTGGGTCGGCTGGTTGACAAGCGTATTATTATTGATGTTAGGTTCTGGATTAGTTTTTTTCCCATTGATGCTGAGGTTGGGGCCGAGGGCCAGATATCTTGATTATGTTAGTAATCATTACACTGGCTCGCTAATGGATAATTTTGATAATTGTAGTTCCCGTTTCTGTTATTTACTAGATTATGTTTAGGATCTAGCTGGACAACCCATATAGTTTGCAGTATGAGGACCCTCACAGAGTGCACACTTCGCTGGGGTGTCTCTCGATTTTTTGCATTCCGAGGACTTGTAGGGCTCTGCGCACTTAACACAGCGCAGAGAGTTTAAAATTAAAAGGAGCCCCTTTTTGTTAGAATTGTGGCTCTAACCGCGCTACATAGAAAAAGGTCAGCCAAGGTTCGGCGGCCCATTACTGGCTTCTCATTGGTCGGACCTCCCTTAAAATCGTAACATGACTTGCCTCAGTCCCACTTTGTACCCACCACCTGCTGGCCATTTATTTATTGTTTATTGTTTACAAATTGTTTTCAGGAAAGTGTCAATCTTATAGCTAGGTACATAATGCAGGGTTCCGCGAATGTGGACAATCCCAAACAGTTTATTAATGTCACATCCGCGGATTAACATAGTACACAAAACAATATAAATTTAATGCTTGAAATACGATGACTAGCGTCAGATATAAAAAAAACAATACAAAATTCATTCTTAAAAACAGCTAGCGTCCGATATAAAAAAAAAAACATTATAAAATTTATTCTTAAAATATAACAATAATACCTACTAACGTCTTAACAGTTGATAAGTCACCGCAGAGATCTCTCATTGGTTATTAAATCTCCACCCGTACTGTTATTGGCCGAGTGTTTGAAATGAAACCAATCACGTTGACGGGAGCCCTGAGGGCAGTCAGCACGGAGGTCTCCGGAAGCAGCCATTGGGACCAACCTTGGAAAGCAGCACGGGAGCTAAAAAATAAAAGTTCAGTTTTAATCGAAACAATTTTCATGTCCCATTTTTAATAGAAAAATGAAAAATTTGTCCATATTTAACTTAATACACATTATCGGTGGCCCAGCACACACATATGTTAAGTTCAATTTAAAAAAACTGCATTTAACACATGTGTGTTCAGGGCCATTGTTATGGAAATTACACTTTGTTTCAACTTAATGACTACAAAAACACAACTATTTATACGCACAAAATAGGTTAATAGGTTCTTAGTTTGGGTTATTTAAATAACTTGTGCATTTGTAGATTGAAAAGAAACTTTCAATTTTGGAAACGGTATAAACTTTTGTTTTCCAGATTTGGGATTTGTATTTAAGTTTTTTACGCAGCCAGCAATTTGCGCGGCATTGTAAAAAGGACTAGTAATTCGTAAGCAGATTTTATTTTTGAAGACTAAAAAAAATAGGGATTATAATGCGAGTTGCCTGTATACTGTCAGATTAATTTGACAAATCACAGAAAGGGAGACGATCACGCCCTCTCCCCCTCCATGTAACTTGGTTTGCTGGCCTTTTCCTGATAGGGTGGTCTATTAATTTGGGCGTCTGATCAAGGATCATCAGAAAAAAAAAATCAGCACAAGGTCAGACTTACTTCTGGTCATCAGGGAAGTAGAGCAGCGCCAGCAGGCTGGAGTTGAAGGCCGCTTCCGCCGATAGGAAGGCGCTACGGGAGCCCTCCAGGGCGTCAATCAGCAGCCCGTTCCTCAGCAGCTCGTCCGTCTGCTCCACGTTTTCCACAGCATCGTATATGGACGCAGCCACCTCGTCTTTTATCACTATGCTGGATATCTCGCCTGGAATTCAAAATAATTAACGTTTTGTTTAAAAGTTCCGATTTTCAACATTATGGTCAATATATTTGGGAGGTTGCAGGTTCGATTACCACTTCAGCACAAAAATTTTAAGGTAGCCAATCCCCGACTTTTTCTCAACTAGTTTTTTCAATTTACAAAGATTAAAAATATGTTAAATAAATGTATTAGAAACTTTTTTATTTTCCAAAGAACTGATAGAGGCACACTTGACGCATTAACGGCTATTTTCTTTCCTGAAACAATGGTTATTAAAATAAAATTATTCGGAATCGCTGGGCACCCTTAATAAGTTTTTTTTAAATAAAACCTTTTGATTCACCTCTATTACTATCAAAGGAAACTATCTGCACTTGAGAAATTATAATTTTTAATCACGTAAAATTCGCTTTCGTTATATGGGGATGACAGCTATTTAAAATAATTTCTGTTGATGACATTTTCTTATGTTGGTATTCCTATATTAGCTGTAGTTCGAAACTTTGCAGCGGGAGAAATAAATATTCAACTTTGCAAATAGGCAAAACATACATAGATAGCAGTTTCAATTTATTAAAAGATTAAAATAACTATTTAGATGGTAAAAGATGCGTTAAAGTCCATTTATTTTAAATTAATGTTAAGTTTGGAGGTTAGGAAAGGCGCATAAATTATTTAAATAACCCAAACTAAATCCTATTTTGTGCGACGGCCCCATAGTAAGCGTTCAAAGATGGTTTGAAAAAAGGAGATAACGACAATAATTAAGCGAAAATATTTAATAAAACACGACTCCTTTGAAATAGAGCAAAAATCTCTCGCAATTTAAAGATACACTGTGATTTTTTTCAGGACTGTAACATATTAAATAACAGAACTAAACGTGTTTTTAATAATTTTCGGAGCTTACTTTGCGATTTTTTTCTATCGAGGGAATTTCAAATAATTAACGTTTCGTCATAACAAATGTATGGAGATTATCTTAAAAAATAACATATTTTTTTAGAACTTGGAAACCTGCAGAGTAAAAGAAACTTGTCATAAATCGGTATAAATTGGAATTGCGGGTGCTTGAACCTCCGACTTAGGGCCCGTTCCCACTTCCGTTTTCAAATCGGAGGCGGGTCCCGTTTTAAAAACGGATGGCCAATGGCCCTGTTCACACTACCGTTTTAAAAACGGATCCGTTTTAAAAACGGACCATACTCTACGAAAAAAAATAATTGTCGATTCAACAAAAACATGTTATTTGCTCATTCTTCAGTAATGGTGCGCAATGGACGACAATGAAGCTCTTGTTGTCATGTTGTACTTATTAAAAAGAAGGAAATAAGTGAAAAGAAAATGTTGGGTACACCCAATCATAGCCGAATGATTTTCTGTAGGAATTTTCCAAGTGTTAATTGGTGAGTTGAGAAGTGATGAACTAAAGTTCTTTAATTATTTTAGAATAATAATGATTGGATTATTTATATAGCGCCGTTTTCACCATGAAAAATCACCTCAAGGGCGCTTAATGGCTTAAGAGAATGTCTATCACTTCCTTTAACCATCTACTGGAATGAGTTTCAGAGAGCTTAACATATCAAAATACAAAATTGAGAAAGTGCATTTGTCCTGAAGAAAGGCTATCGATATTTTAAAGTAAGAAAACAATAACAACTCAAATATTTTTATTATGTGTTTATTTAACTAATACGCTCTTCCGTGCATCTCATTAAAGCTTTAAAATTTAAAAAAAGTAAACTTAAAAAAATAAAAATAAAAATTTTGATGTACAAAAGTTGTGTACACCAAGTGTTTTGTTTTTATTTAGTTAAAGATAAAATATTACCATACTCTTTCTTCGACCAGTGGTATTAAATTTTCGGGATTTATTTCCTTATCCATTATTGTAGTTTTGATTTATTTACTTAACAAAATAACCAAATACAAGCACGCAGCGTGCCTGCTTCCTTGCGACAGGGAGCGGGCGGGGAGGGGTCGGGGTTTGGCGGGGACTCTGCCGG
The DNA here is from genome assembly GCF_061612785.1 of Hesperophylax consimilis. Taxonomy (NCBI): domain Eukaryota; kingdom Metazoa; phylum Arthropoda; class Insecta; order Trichoptera; family Limnephilidae; genus Hesperophylax; species Hesperophylax consimilis. Next base: position 7,821,880 of record NC_142856.1, on the reverse strand, counting down.
AACGACTGGACGACAAGTGTGAACAGCTCCATACAACACTATGAGCGAGCGTGTTCCGACACGATTTGAAAACGGACGCGCTGCGTAGGCGAACCATCCGACAAAAAATGTCGGATCCGTTTTCAAATCGTGTCGGACAAGTGTGAACAGCTCCATACATCCACTACAGCCACTAGGGCATCCGTTTTTAAAACGGGACCCGCCTCCGATTTGAAAACGGAAGTGGGAACGGGCCCTTAAATAGTTGTCTCCATTGGATAATTAAGTATAAATCAAGTGTTGTTTTTTCAAGAGCCTTTGCATGCAGCGCAATTCGACAATATATTTCAGAGTATTACGCAATTAAAAATAACGAATTTCGCAAGGATTGTGAAATTCCTGAGTACCCGGCGTTGCTAGGGGCTAACCTTGCAAATAGACAGACATGCCATCGCGGACTTTTCTCTAGGCCTTTTTAAGATATACAATATCGCAAATCTTCAAAGCGATTACAACATTTTTTTTTCACATAAAAGTGTCAAATTTGTGCAATATTTTTGCATATGTGTACGATGTGTAGCGAACATAATATAGAATTCAAACAGGCGAAATCGTGTAATTACCGGAGTGATTTCAATGTATGATGAAATATCAATATTTTAAAATGTACAACAACTTACTTGAATAATTTAAAACGCAATTAAACATATCCTTTCCATTAGGGTTGAACAGGTGGCGTTATTGTTTCATTTAAATACACTTTTAGCAAGTTAAGTTTTAAAATTATTGAACGAATTATGTGTTAGCGCCCGTACACATTTAGACAATAAAGCCAATATATTATTAAATAAGAACATAATAATTTTGGGTGATTTTAACTTAAATAATAAACCCGAAGACGTCTTAACTGATTTTTCGTATTTCACAAACTCGAATGGACTGACGCAGTACAATAAAGTGAAGAACAGTAGCGATAACATTCTCGATCTTATCCTTAGTAATATAAATGTGTGTGACGTGATGAGAAGCGAGGAACCACTGGTGAATGAAGACCAGCATCACCCGACGCTGGACATTTCCGCGCGCCTATCAAGAGCGGTTCGGTGCAGACGAAGACCCCGCCAAAACGATCGCCGCGCCCCCCGCGGGCCCCCGCCTTCGCTCCACAATTATAATTTCCACCAATTTAATTATAAGCGAGCAAACATAGAACTGTGCAATAATATTCTTTCGCATTTTGATTGGACATTTTTGTACACCATAAAATCTGTAGACGAAGCAGTGAAATATTTAAACAATGTACTGTTTAGTATTTTTGAATTATGTATACCAAATAACAAACCCAACATCACAAACGATGTATATCCGATATGGTTCAATAAGAGCATTATAGATAAACTGAAAAGAAAGGAATCGCTCAGAAAAAGATATCTATTGCACAAAAAGCAATCCGATTATCTGATATTTTCAGCGAGTAGATCCGAGCTAAAATCTGAAATAAAATTTGCTAAAAAACAATACATGGAAAATGTTCAGAATGGGATCAAAGACGACATAAAGTTTTTCTGGAACTATATTAGGTCACAAAAAGTTAACCCAACCTCACCGACATGCTTGATTGAGGAAGGCGTAACTTTTACTAACCCTAACACAATTGTAAATAAGTTTGCTGACTATTTTCATTCCGTCTATAGTCAAGTAACCCCTAAACTTGAAACCAATTTCCCAACAGCATCACCCTGGAACGTTGGAGATATCTCACTCGGATTGACCAACATCCAGGAAATAGAAACTTGTATCCGGAATCTCCGACCTGATAAGGCTACTGATCCGGACGGTATTCCTCCTTCAATAATTATAAAAATCTCTCCAAATATCTGTGTTCCCCTTGCGTACATATTTAATCTCTGCATCATGTCTTCCACATTTCCACAGTGTTGGAAACTAACGAGGGTCAGCCCCATTCACAAAGCTGATGAAAAGACTGACGTCAGAAATTATAGACCAGTTGCAGTACTGTCAACAATTCCAAAAATTTTTGAAATGATTATCTGTGATAAAATCAGTCCACAAATCACGCCTTTCTTAAGAGGTAATCAACATGGCTTCTTACCGAAGAAATCAACGGTAACCAACTTACTCTCTTTCTCTCGACGGGTAGCACAAGGCCTAGACTGTAGGCATCAGACGGACGTAATTTACACGGACTTCGCAAAGGCATTTGACCGAGTAGATCACGATATTCTAATAAAAAAGATGCATAAAATAGGTTTTAATCAACCCTTACTGACATTTTTTGCGTCATATTTAAAAGATAGAAGTCAGTATGTAAATATAAATGGATACGACTCCCATAAGTTCGCAGCTCTGTCAGGAATTCCTCAAGGATCGAATCTCGGTCCCATGTTATTCCTCATTCTGATTGATGACATTCAGGATTGCATACGTCACAGCTCATGTCTACTATTCGCAGATGACATGAAACTGATGAAGGAAATCGAATCAGATTATGATTATTCGAAACTGCAGGCCGACCTCGATTCAATCATTATATGGTCGGTAGAAAATAAACTTAACTTCAATATTAAAAAATGCGTTGTTATGACTTATAGTCGTTCACAAAATCCGGTATTCTGCCAGTATAGAATGAATGGTGAAGTACTTACACGCGTAAACATCATCAAGGACCTTGGGGTGATCTTTGATCCCAAGCTGACATTTTCAAACCACATAGTCCAGCTTACCTCGGCTTGCTCCAAAACTCTTGGTTTTGTAATTAGAACTTGCAAACAATTCAATAACATAGAAGCAATGACCTCCATGTCAACGGAGTGGTCAGAAGCAAGCTGGAGTACGCCAGTACTGTCTGGATACATTATCAACTTAAATACATAAATATGATTGAACAAATTCAAAAAAAATTCCTAAGGTATGTTTACATGCGATCATACGGAATATATCCGAAATTCATGCATCACGTGGAACTGCTAAAGGAGACAAATTACCAAAGCCTGGAGACTGGGCGTAATGCCGGACTCATGGTATTTGAATTAAAGTTACTAAAAAACCTTATCGATTGCCCATATCTCCTGTCATGCTGTGGATTATTCGTTCCTGATAAATACTGTCGAAATCGTAGCCACGACCTATTCTGTATACCGCAGGGTCGGACAGATGTCATTGCCCGACATAGCATGACAAGAGGTATGACCTTACTAAATGCCCTACCAGCGGATATAGATGTGTTTAATATCACTATACCATGTTTAAAAAAATATATGTACATGTATTGTTAGTTTTAATAAAATTGTACCATAATTGGACTTACCTGTCTGTCGTACTATAAAAAAAAAAAAAAAAAAAAAAAAAAAAAAAAAAAAAAAAAAAAAAAAAATATGAACATGAATAAGCAGTTTTGTCCGAATGAAAACTCAAATCTTTCAAATAACGCACGCAAATACAATTTGGGATAGAATTACCGGTACAGTAGGTATTGTATTTGTATGCCTTTCTTGAAAGGCAGTGGTTTTTATATGGACAAAATTATTTATTCATATTCACATCGCGTATTTATAGGCAAAAACAAATAATGTAACTTGCAAAACATATATAAATTAAATCATTGAATTTGCGCAATCTATGGCAAGAACAGATTACGAATTCACTTTAAGTTTTCCGTAATATTAAATTCGTCAATCACCAAAAATACAATTTGTGCAATCTTTTACAGTAGACACTTTGATTCGAAGTATAGTTTAACTTATTGCATAACTTAAACATGAAGACAATAATTGACAATGTATTTATAAATAAATAAATAACTCACGTGCTACCCCGGGGCGCGTTCACCGATTCGGATCTGTCCGAAGCCAAACAGCAAATTGTCAAATGAAATGAACGCTACTATCAAAAATGTAGGCGGCTACCCCCTCTCTTTTCCACTTCGAACGTCTGTTCGTATTTTTTTGTTGGTGCCGTGAATTATGTTGCCATTACACAGTGGCCCATCGATAGTCCATTATAGTGGCCACTATGATTGGCCATCGATGGGCCACTGTGTGGAGGACGTACTGGCCTCGGATGGCTTAATAAGCCATAATATGGTGGCGTCTCGATGGTATGAGATGGCCTCCGAGGGTTTTTTTCCGCAGGACTGCAGATATATGTATATCAATTATGGCACAGTGGACCGCGTTTTTCTCACTACTCAGTGCCCGTCTGACCATGATCGGGAGTTCCAGCTTGTTCAGAAACTACGTAAAATTTTCCGTTTTCAACCTAATGGCGCTATCTTGGTCAAATGAGGAAGCTATAAAATGGTTTAATATATATTATGTAAGTAAACTTATTGTTTAATTGACACATTTTTTGTTTATCATAATTCCTTCTTTTTTCCCAGTTCTGCTTTCTGTTTGAATTGAAAAAAAAAATTGAATAGCAGAATAACATCATTGAATTGAATGACAGTATTTTTAATTGGATAACACCACTTTATCTCATTGAAATTATTGATACCAACTCAATGTTTAAATATAAACCTAAAAAATATTTAAAAACACTTATTGTATATTTAAGTAGTTGCATTTTATCAAAACTGCTTATCTTATATTGTTATATATTTTTCTTTTTAAATCTGGACTTAAATGTTTTACGTCGTTATTAATTGGTAAATGATATAAAAAAATCATTACACTGTAAAATACGAATGCATAAAGACTGTTTATAACGTAAATAAAATAAATATTATTTTCATCGAAATTCTTTAAAAATTATTACGATTTTCAACTCTGATAACACAAACGGTGCGATGATAATATTATATAATATTTATTAATTATTATTGTTGTCTTATAATTTTGGGAGGTCAAAAACCAATTGGCCCAAGGGAAGAACCGCCTCTGGGCTATCGATGGGCCACTGTGTGCAGGCAGCATTAGAATTTATAAATTGTCATTTAAAAACGATTAAAACACCCTGTTTTGTTGGTACGACTGAATATTTTCCGGCGGATTTTAAAATGTCACGATCAAGTCAGTGCTGTCAGTGGTTAATTTATAATTTTTGGTTTGAACAGTTTACAAAGAGTTGTAGTTTTAGTTTTTTTATTTTCTTTATTCATAACATAAGTTATTGTGCATAGTTTTTAACATGCTTTTCTGCTACCACACTGGGCATATACCCGTATTATGGTAATCGAAATAGTCGGTAGTTGTGAATGGTTCTCGATCATTGTTGATGATTTGTGTTATTTTACCGCAAGCATATTAAATAAAGGGATTAGACTATTTTAAACAGTGAAGTTTACTTGAATTTTGAATTGGTAAGTAGATTTTGTATTTATAAATATTGCGCGGCGTCATAACAGTAAAAAAAACTTGATTTATTACCATGGTGTTTGTTTGATTAAAACGGTCTTAAACCAGGCTAAAGACCGGCTTTAGCACACCGACGTTGAACCGATGTGTAAGATTCTAATTAGTACAGCCAAACCCCCTTACTTATAAACGCGATGTAAATATTTCACATTCCATAAATTCAGAACAGCAAAGAACTTGACTTATTACCATGGAGTTTGTTTGGTTACAATGGACTTAAGCCAGGGTAAAAGCCGGGTTTACCACACAAACGCAGAACGGGCGTGTTAGAATCTAATTAGTAAGACCGTAATGTTTAAAAAAGTTCAAATCTTATTTGGCATTTCAAAAATAATCAACAAGTTGAAACACATCAATGCAAAGTTTAATACTTTCTGTAAAACTGATTTGTTATACTTCTTTATATTTAATTTTGAAATACGTCTTTACTTCGTTTATTTTCAACAAAATCTTTATTATATATTAGATGATTTGTTAAATCAAATTTGTACTTCTTTTTTATCTTTATACCGCCAATGTATGATAATATATAGTTATCTTGTTCAATTACAAGAAGTCTTGCGCTTCGTGTTTTGCCTGAAACGCAAGACAATAATTCAGGGTAACATTAAATTAGTGTAGTAAAAATATACTAATGTTGTTGACGCTATCAGGAATTGAACCTTTTTGCATTTTTAAATACCTGTGCCTTATTCCGTTGTTGTTTTATTTCAGATGATTTACAAGAACATGAAGGGAAGGTGTTGCAGTGTGATTAGATATAAATCAAACTACCGCTCACAACATGGAAGTGTATCCACATTTGCCCTTCCGAAAAACTGATGTTCTATGGAAAAAACTGCTTAGTAGGATTCTTTCTTCTCTGGAATCAAAAATCCCCATGTTTGTATTAAACATTTTGATAAATCAATAATCATGGTCTTTAACCCACCATGCCTGAATATGGTTCTACAAAATCCCGACGGTCCATCGTATACACGATATCTAGATAATTGATTGTACAATTTCATTAATATTTTTTTAAATCCTTAACCTTTTAAACGCGTTAATTTGCTCCGTTTTATCTATACCCATACGCGGTACATATTTTCAAATACCTATGCACGCAATTAAATGTCAAATTATAGCATTCTAGCATGATTTATTGGACTATATAGACAGAACAGATTATTCTCCACAATATGATAACAAATCCTCGTGTGTCAACACTCTTAGATGTTTATAAAAACAAAAACATAAAATTTCATACAAAGACGTACCGTATCTTTTGAATGTGGTCCCGCCATTCACTCAGCGTGTGTGTACTTAGGCCACTGCGTTGATAGACACAAGTGGAACACCATGAGCACTTATCATTTTTTGTTATGAAAACTTTTTCTAAAACTGGACACTTAAATTTTATGTCACTTAATATAATAATAAAATTGAACTAACGCCATCCGTTGACAAAATTGTAAACTATAGCACTCGAAGGCGCAAAAAGGCTCACTTGATTATCGATGTTTTTTAATGAAATACAATTTTATTATTGAGAAATTCTTGTAGATGTCAGCATCGTGATAGTTCTACAAATGTTCAAGCGAGCGGGAAATAAATTTATGTCGAAAGACCGCTGGAATATCGGCTTTCAAAGTTTCCGTATGAACTGTTGATACAGCCGCGTGTGAGTATGGACTTTTTGCCGTAACAACAGTTGATACGGCCGCGTGCAAAGAGTTAAGAAAATACCAATGAAATATTTGTTTTCATAGTATTGAAAAAATTGTTTTTGATAAATATTAGTACAAATCGCATTGTCCGCTAGTGTATCGTTCAGGTTTCGATACCATTCTTCTCGTCTTCTCTTTATGTTATTGTGTCATTTTATTTGTTTTAGTTTAACACACCCAGATAGCTACGCGGTATAGCCCGTATCATACATGCGAAGGAGCGAGACAGTTATACTGTTATGTGTACTTTCCTCCAATTATGCGCTGCATTTGTTTCTTATAATTCAGATCTTTAGATATCGGCGTCGGTCAGTTCTTACCTTTTTGAAGAACACACATGTTTTGTTTCCGAGGTTCTAAAACATTCAATTTAAAATAAAAGTAATGTGGAGTTTAGTTCTTTTTTAAAAAAAATAATTTTTTGTTTACAGTTTTTTTAATTTTTATCTGTAGAACTCCCTTTAAAAGTTTTTATTTCTAAATTATTGTTATACTGTTATTTAATAAAAATAATATTCTTTATGCATTTTTTACACGTTAAACGTGTTTTATGTTGTTTTAAGCCTAAATATATAGATAGACCACCACACAACCTTGTCTTGCTTGGCACACACTCCTTGCTTCATGTATATTCATACAATGCCTCAAACATTTATCTTCTGTTATTCTGACTCTTGACCGGACTCAAGTATAGGATTAACTTGATCGTGCCATGTCTTCCTCTCTCGCTCCTACTTATACCATTCACATCCGCAGCGCACATCTTAATCGTTTCAATGTAATGAGCAAAATTCATAGATTTATTTGCTAGTCAGCGTGTATATTGTATGTTACTGTTAGTACTAGTGTTACATAACCTAACAAAAACACATTTTCCAGTTGATTTCCGTGTTTCAACTGGTTGAGGGAGATCTTTTTATCTCTCCAACAGGACTCTCTTGTACCATCGCCTCGAACTGCAGTGAGAGGGATGGATTAAACATCCGTCACTCCTGATTCCAAGCACTGTTTGGCTTCAAATTGGTGGTCTTTCACCAGGGCGATACTGAGAGTATAGATCTAAAACCCTGGAACATTCTACAATGCTGCGAATATACTACTAGTAGTTCTGTGAACAATTTATTGACCAAGGGTCCAGAATAGTTTGATTCTAATTCTTTCTTATTGAATAATTAAAAACCAAAATTTCCTCTCAAATCATAAGATTTGTTTGTAGGTACTTAAAAACCTACCTAATTAATTACAAAGAATAGGTATACATATTTTATTTCACATTTTTAATTTGTCTAAAGAAATGTCACTATATCAATGACAAGTCTTTTTCCAAACATTTTTTATTCAGACAGGTAGGCACTATAATATTGAAAAGCTCATTCAAATTAAGCCATCTAGTCAAAGTAACGCTTGCTTGAATATCAAATTGGATGCAGCAGATTTTCAGAACCAGAAACGAAATTGAAATGCCAAGTCAATAATATTTTATTTGTTTTAATTAAATGTGAAAAAGCACAATTTGCCAATTAAAATAGCAATAATTTGTCTGAACACTTTTCTTGACTAATTACTTTTCAAAAGTGTCCTGTTTGAAAACTGCCATGATTGTCAAGTGAAGATTTCTATTATTCCGACCTTACGCGCCGTGTAATATTTACACCACGTGTATAAGGGTGGAAGTGTTCAATTTCTTAAAATATTTGTTCATTTCGACATGAACGAGGTAACGAACTAGCGGCCCGGAAGATAAGCAAGTAGGGATGGGAGGGCAGAACACTGTGGGAACTGCGGCGATGTCTGCAACTGACTGATGGTATGTCGGTGCTGTAACCGTGTAACTCGCCACAAACATTCATGCACACAGTGTTACGTACATGTGAAGGTGGTTTAGATTCATCTGTACACTATAAGAATGGAATTGTATGTAAAAAATATATCGATGATTGTTCCTTCCACGGATAGTATATTCCCCACATAATTGCCAACAATGAATACTCTTAACAATAAATAAATTTAGATCTGCATAGCCCGCTCCATAAAAGTGGTGGAACACCCTTCAAGTAAAAGGGGCGAGAAGAACCTTTTGAAAATTACATTTTTACAAACTAAGTCGAGTGAGGTATTGTTTACTATGTTTAAATTCACGCGGGCAGTAGAAATTAAAATTTGCAAAATATGCGTAATAAACAGCGATATGCAGCTCCTATTTCAAGTCTTCTGATATGGTAACTCCTTTGTCTTGTTGTAACGTCACTGCTTTTAGAGTTGTTCCATTAAGTTTGTATGCGTGCCTAGATCATGTAGAGATATCTATGAAATTTCTTCTAAACTCTCTGAGGGAATACTTTACCTGTTGTGGATTCCAATTTACTGACCCACTTTCAAGAGAGCCAAGGATACCGACACATTTGACCACTCCAACGCGTCAGTGATAGTCTTTTTCTCCCGCCAAACACTTTCTAGGTGACCGCGATTTCCACCAGGTATCATTCATCATTAAAAACTGGTTTTTTGTGCTGTGTAGAAACTGGTGGCCATCTAATAGCTCGGTGTGGCAAGCTGAACCCTTTGTGTGCGTGGGCAAGTCTCTGACCAGCATCAAGGAGTGGATCGCTGAGAAGGCGAACAAGCACTGCCTGGTTGGCGCCTCCGAGGGCCGCCTGCACACCTTCATCATCGAATTGATTTAAATCATAATACATCGAAGGCAAATTGATTTAATCTGTGGACATAATATAAGGTAAATTGATTTCATCCAAGGACTTAAAATGGTTCATAATATAATCCATGGACCGGTCGGTGACTGAGTTGACATCACCATAAAGTCAAAACATCAAATTGATGGTTTTGCCAGTATGCCCATGATATTTGAATTGAATATAATACACATAATGTTCTAGACAATGGTGGAAACCCAGACTATGCTAGCTAGAGGAGGTCAGTTGTAAAATCCTGATGTTCGCCATTTGAAATTGGTTATTGCTGATGGAAAAGTTTTTCCATCATTTTCCTCAGGGCCTATGCTTCTTTGAAGATGCTGTGTGGAGGGTCCTTGTGAGGGAAGGAGATAGTGACTGGATTTTGAATACATTCATATTGTAAGAATGGGGAAACAGAGTACGGAAAATATAATACCTCCAACTTCTGACATTTCCGATACATTCTGATGGAAACATGCTGTACTGGTGCTTCCTAGTGGCATGAGTTGTGCGCCTTACCTACTTACGCCCCTACTGCTGCTTTTGCTCATACATAAAAAAATATTAAAGCGGCTATTAACTCTGTCTTTTATGGTTTAGAAAAGTAATAAAAAAATTATTATCACTAATTCTTTTTATATAAGTTTCTAACTATAACAAGGGATAGGTCGATTCAGGCGGTTGCTGACAGTTTCACCTCTTCCTCGCACTCCATAAATGCTGGCGTCCCACAGGGATCGGTTCTGTCTCCGTCTTTGTTTTTGTTGCACATCAATGACCTTTTGACATGTGCACCGATTCATTGTTACGCGGATGACAGTACAGTTCATGATAGCTTTTTGTTTGACAAGCCCCTAAAGGGCACACAAACTCCAACGGCTCGGAGGGCTTTGAAGCAGAGAATGGACGGTTATCTCGAGAGTATTTCCTCCTGGGGTAAAAATAATCTCGTCGAATTTAATGTTTCAAAGACCCAATCCTGTCTGATTACGTCTAAAAGGGATCCAAATGATAATCTAGTCTCCTTCAAAGGAAGCAATCTTCCGAACAGGCCTTCCATTGATATGCTTGGTGTAATTATAAGTGACCAGCTCAGGTACGGGGGCTCCATCGAAGCCAGAGTAAAGTTGGCCTCTCAGAAGCTGGGCGTACTGTACAGGGCCCGCAAATACTTTAATAGTACACAACTGCTGACCCTGTACAAATCGCAAGTGCGCCCTACTGTCGAATTTGGCAGCCATCTCTGGTCCGAAGCCCCTAAATACCTGAAAAAAACCCTTGACTCTGTGCAAAAACGGGCGGTCCGTTTGATAGATTCCCCAATCTTAACAAACGGACTGCAATCTTTAGAGCACAGGCGTCAGGTAGGTATGCTGTCCTTGTTCTATCGGTATTACAATGGAAGATGCTCTGAGGAACTAGCGTCATTGATCCCTTCGGCACCGGTGCGTAGTCGGGATACACGCCAAACGCGCGCCCAAAATTTGTACACGGTTGACATTTGTCACATAAGAACGGGTCGCTTCTACGATTCGTTCTTGATTTCAACAGCTCGGCTGTGGAACGAACTGCCGGCCTCTGTGTTTCCTCCCTCCTATAACATGGGACTCTTCAAGACCCATGTTCACTCCTTCCTCTCCACAAAAAGACCCTCCACACAGCATCCCCAAAGATGACATAGTCCCTGAGGGAAATTATTTTCTTCAGGGCCTCCTGTGTGGAGTTAATATAAAAAAATTTAAAAAAAACTTGGTGAAATTTAACCAAGTTCAAATGTAACATTGTCATCAAATAGCCAAACAGCGAAATTTTTATTTATTTCGACATTGAGGGGTCTCCGTTAAACACAGATTGTAGATGGGAATTTTTGCCAAAATGTGTACACGTTTTTATCATTTTTATACTTTCCATTATGTTACTTTTACGTTTTATCTATCCGTAAAGTTCCTTCAATACCAGATTACTAGAAGTCGGTATTTTTTTCAATGTAGTAATTATTGAACTAATTACCACAATATGTACTCCTTATTGCTCAGAATACTAATTGAGGGTAGTAATCTTTGCGGTATTGTGTGTAGAGTAAACAAAAGTTCGAAATGGGCTACAACGTTGAGTCAATTGGCATCATAGATAAAACGGGCTTCAGTTGGTTACAAAAGCTCGCCGGTTATGATCCTCCAATGATCCTGCACAAATCCTTTTGGAAAAGATAGAAAAGGCGATAGTATAACCTTCCTTCGGTAAATATATATATCATAATCAGTAGTTGTGTAAATTGGCTTTTTATGTTAAAAGAAGCCTTTGAAATTGGCGCGCCGGTAACCTAAGTGCTCCGGGCCATGGCACGGCAGGCGGTCACTAGCGACTCCATTCGTTGAGTTCATTTGCGGTCGGAAGGATTCGGGCGACATCGACAGCCGCCACACCCCCTTCCTACTTTCGCTCACAGAATGCAAAGAATGTAGACTTTATTTATATAACTCAATGCTAATAATGGATATTCAGTGAAAATCTTCAATTTATTACATAATACATAAATACAAAAGATTGTTGCTTGTTATAAATAAAAAAAAATCTGTTTAAACTTACTTGTATATAAAAATTCCGCCTGCAAATGTTTGTGGTCGCAAAACTCGAAAGTAGTCGACCGATATCGCTGAAAATTTCAAAGTTTGTTCTTATTAGTGCCAGGAGTATTTAGAGAGCGGTTTGAACAGTAGAAGAAGTCAAGGACGCACGAGGAATACTTATTGCAGTACCTGTGCACCGGAAGGAGATACGGACTTGAATTAAAGTCGATGTAATGTAGTTTTTTAACAGTAACATTTTGGTATATTGTGGTGAATGATGGAAGAAGTCGGAGACGCCCAAGAAAGACATTAGCAATAGCGAAGCATTGCGGGTCCATTAGTAGTAATATAATTGTATAGAAATTTTTAATCTGTTCCTATGTAAAAGCTTCAAAAAGGGGCGTTAAATAAATAAGTATGGTCTCGGGAAGGAACTAACCAGAAATGTTGAACAGGATTTTTTTCAATGTTGGTCCAAATCACTTTCTTTTGATCGAAATAATTAATTGATAATAAAATATATAAAGGATCGACACATAGGAGCTTATGCGGTGCGGTGTCTCGGAAACCATTCCCGAAGAGTCCAAGCTCTCAAAGTGCGGCGTCTTATTTCCGCACGTCCAGATGATTTCAGTCAGCGTAATTTGATGCTAATATATCTTCTAGTAGTCAGGCGATGATTCACCTCACAGTTGCAGCCCTGCTGCAGAGCTGGGAGTCTGCAGCAGGGCTGCCACCTATATTTTACGTGGTTCCATGATAACTCATCAAAATGACAATTCAACACACATATAAAAAGTGCCATAAAGTTATGAAAAGTGATAAAAAAAAATTGGGTTAAATAGTTAAATATGTCACCTATTTAATCGAGTTTTTGTTCTCATCACTTTTATTGAGTTTTGAACTCATCACTTTTCATAACTTTATAGCACTTTTTATAGGTGTGTTGAATTGTCATTTTGATGAGTTATCCGGTCACCATTTTACGTGTACTCCAAACTTTGTGGAATGAAAGGAATGAACTGTTGTAAGAGGGAGGAAACGCAGAAGCCGGAAACTCATTTCACAGCCGAACTGTTGAACTCAAAATCATGTGAAATAATGATGGAGTTTTACCTACCATTAAAACTCTTATTATGTTGTCTTGCTTATCCAGAATATATAATGTGAGATATCGCGCTTATTTCTCACCAGCGCCGTCGCATCTGCTGCCGTAATCTTGAATTTCCCGCCTTTCTTTTTGTAACACCCTTCAGTTGTCTATTGTCACCTTAGCAGTTGGCGTCCTGAGAACGCAGAAGCCGGAAACTCATTTCACAGCCGAACTGTTGAACTCAAAATCATGTGAAATAACACAAATTATAGTTAAATAAACCGCAAGGTATTCGAACCTGCGACTTCTGAATTCATAGACCAAGACCTTAACCGCTCGACCACGGACGCCGTCAAAACTAATTAGTATATACTTATACTAATTATTTGCACACTTACAAATACGAGACATTATTATTATTATTCATTAGTGATAAACAATATGGTAATTCTGGAAAATTATCTTTATAAAGCAATATTGTTAATTATTATTAATTTATCTTGTTGAATGAAGTATACAAACATGCCGCGTGAATATTTCTTCATCAGTCAACATTTGCCCTCTGTTCTTAGTTATATCACATATTAGTATTGATAACTACTACTAACTTGTGTCCTGTCGTGGTGCAAATAACATATTTATTCAAATTAATACTGGGCTGCCCCAAATTCACAATTATTCGGCATTGTAATCGATTAAAATCCACGTATCTTAAATAAATTGCTTAAAACAATGTTATTATGCTAAAAAAGACTGAAATAATTCATGTGTCATGATAAATTATTAAATTAAGTGTTTATATGCGCACAAGTGAGTGTAGTAAAAAATCATTTTGTTCGTCCGATTGGACGCAGTGAATATAAGTGTAATATTAAAATGTGAAGAAGTTACTATAAGTTGATACTTTTTTTAAACAATAACTTATAATTTAAAGTGGTTAAAAAAAAATTAAACAAAATGGGGCATAAAAGTTACTGTAAAAATAGGATTCATGTGACTGTGATAGTTTTAATGTTGCTTCCTATAATTAATTTGCTAAATGCGGATAGTCATCACACGGAGATCGATAAGTTGGAATGTGGTAAAAATTCCAGTTGTAGGTTATCAGAGAAGTCAAGGTATGTTGACAATACAAAGAATGAAACATTGCTGAATGATATCATCAATCCTGTTAAAGATGCAATCAGAAATGATGATGATTTAACGGACAAAGAAGACGTTGAAACATCTTCAAGTACTGTTTATAATGATATCACTGAAGGTCATAATGATGAAGCTTTAAATTCTGATCATTTAAAGGTATCAAGCACACCTAATTTTGACATCGTGGTATCGCGTATGCTGGGCAATGATGATGTTGCTGATATCAATAAATTAAGTACATCTTCGAACAATGATATGCCCGAGGAATTGAATGATGAAATTTTTAATCCCAATTTTATCATGGAATCAAGTACAAATAATAATGATGTTATTGATATCAAGAAATCTAGTACTCCACACAATGACACACCTAAGGAATTGAATGATGAAGCTTTTAGTCCCAATTTTATCGTGGAGTCAAGTACAAATAATAATGATGTTACTGATAGCAAGAAATCTAGTACTCCAAACAATGATAAACCTAAGGAATTGAATGGTGAAGCTTTTAGTCCCAATTTTATCATGGAATCAAGTACAAATAATAATGATGTTAAGAAATCTAGCACTCCAAACAATGATATGCCTGAGGAATTGAATGATGAAGCTTTTAATCCTGATGATATTGCGGAATCAAGTACAAGTTTTAGTGATGTTGCTGATATCAAAAAATCAAGTACATCACTAAAAAATGATATACCTACAGAATTGAAGGATGAATTGTTTGATTCAGCTAATATTCCCCACATCAAATTACCAAGTACTTCTTCAAACAATCATATTCCTGAAATCATGGAATCAATTACACTTTCAAATATTGGTATCATGGAAACAAGTGCACCCGAAAATGTTGACTTCAAGTACGCCCAGTTGATTGACAGTAAGAATTTGTTGGGCAACGAAGATGTTGAACATTTTTCAAGTACTCCTTCAAATAATGATGATATCATTAAATTAAGTACAGCATCGAACGATGATATCCCTGAAGAATTATTATTAAATGACGAATCTTTTGATACTGCTTATACCATGATTTCAAGTACACCTAAAAATGATAATGAGATTATGGAATCAAGCACACCTACAAATGATAATGAGATAATGGAATCAAGTACACCATCAGTCATTGAAATGCCAATTGAACTAAAAGATGAGCCTAATTTGTATGGCAATGAACTTATAGAAGTTGAAATTCCGGACACAATTGAGGAAGAAAAATCTGAAACTACCAAAGATGATTTTTATACACTTTTGGATTACGCAGACAATACAACTGAAAAAGATGATTCTGACAGTGCTCACACCAACGAGTCGAGAGATTATTCTCCTCCCTATATTCAACCTACAACTCCTATAGCCCCCGTTGCTTTTGTCCACAATGAAAAAAAGAATTACGAAAATCAGAATGCTTACAAAGTTTCTTCCGATCAACCAGCAAAATCTGAGACGCGTATAAATTCAGTTTACCTAAAACATTTGAATGCGAGTACAGCTGGAAACATTACGCAAGAGCTACTAAAGAAAAAGCTCGATTTTGAGGATATCTTTGATGAGGAAGAGAAACTTAGTAAAACTGATGAAGAAGCACATGCTGTTAAAGCGAAGAGTCGTCCATCGAGACGTAAAGGAAGTTTGGCTTTTGTTTTTGATGCAACGGGATCTATGTGGGATGATTTGGTCCAGCTAAGAAAAGGTGCTGATTTGATCTTAGAAACAATGTTGGACAGAGAAGATAAACCAATCCAGAATTATGTGTTGGTGCCGTTCAGAGATCCAGGTACCTATACAAATAAAACATTGTAATATCTAATTATTTTTAAGTAAACACCTTTATAAATTGAAAAGATCTTCCGAGAAAAAATACATGCCGCCGATGGGAATTGAACCCACAGCTTTTTGATTACCGGTCAGATGCTCCACCAATTGCGCTACGTCGGCTTATTCAAAACCCGCCAAATTAATCAATTTGCATTAGTATTTTTCATTCAATTAATTACTGATTATTACATTTTTTTTCTTTTATATATATTTTTTCAATTTCCATAGGTGTTTCAGGCAAATAATTATTGCTTAAAAATAATATGTTTTCCTTTGTTCTATACATAAATAATCTTTTAAAAATTAGTTTATCATTGAAAATATTTGAAATGTCTTATCTAATTGAATAAATGAAATTGTTTGGCGTTGGGCATTATGTTACAAGGTCAAATCATTCCGCTGATAACTCCAGTATAACTTGTAACCTCTCCGTCTTTCTCATAAATGACACATGCAAGAAAACGGAAAGTAATATAATGTAAAGTAGGATCATATGGTTAATTTGTTTTTGGTGAGATTTATATCACTATAAACTATTCCATTTGATGACCTTCATCGTCGAGAGGTAAGGCTCTCGACTAGCAATTCGGAGGTGGACGGGTTCAAATCCCGGCGTGCGCAAGTAAATTTTATTTGATTAATTTGTATTATATATATATGCAGTAGGTTAGAGTAGAAGATACACTCATTATCGCCATGGTTTAAGACCTGAATCTGAATTGCCAGCTACTTTCCCACCTTCCTCTTTCTCATCTCCTTCCCATCCCCACAACCTTCATCCTCACAACATACCCCAAATGGAGATGCCATAGTTATTCTGGCTCCAGGTGGTTGGGATAAGTTGGGATTCTTGTGTTTATTCAGAAAAAAATAAACATATAAGATCTTTCTGAAGCAATGGAAAAACTCTTGAATTCAATCCGTGTTTAAGAAGAAATTAGTAGAAATTATTCTATTTTCTGTCTGCAACCTTATTCAATTAAGGCAAAGCTTATTTTTTTTTTTTGATTAATCTTTATAACGAATTGGTGTACATTATGAATACAAAAAAATATGCTTTAGATAAATTGAAGGTTTTCCTATCGCTTCGCTTGAGTAGAATACAAATAAACATATAAATTACTCAATAAAAAAATATAAATACAAACTACTAAAAAAAATATTTTTTCAATAGAAATGTATGAACGCATAAAGGAAACAACTTTTAAAAAATACAGTATTAAAGCAAAGATTATCTGTGACAGTTTCACTTGATTAACTTTTTTGCTTTCTAATAAAATTATTTACAAAATAAATAAAAACCAGTATTTTGCTTGAAATCGAATGTTTCTAGACTCCGTTTGTCAAGCGATTTTAATGCCTATTACCTACGATATAAGGTATACCAAGAATATACACATTTTTGGCTTGTAGCTTCCTCTTAAGTGAACCAAATAGAGTAGTCCCACAAAGAGGTGTACACACGTCATCGACGATCGTCTTCTTCATTCTCGCACGTCTTGTATGAAAATGAAAAAGATGGAAGATACCACAACAATGACGTCACATACAACCTCTCTTTAGGATTACTTACTTGAGTTTGGTCATGTCAAAAATCAAAATAGAAGTGTGGGACGGTGTATGAATGTGAATGAAGCAAAGTAAAGGAAAGTAAACTCTTAAAAAACTACTGAAAACGACATAGAAGACAAATAAAATAGAATTAAATCATTTTAGTCCACCTCACCACAGGACTCCCTAATGAGGAGTAAGAAACACAATCACTATACTTTAATTCACCATTATATTGTCTATGTACAATGTATAGTCATTTTATAAAGTCGCAAAAAAAAAAGAATAATACCACAATTATTTAGTGTGCAAAAATTGAATCTACTTATGAATTACTAGTTTTTAATTTCTTCTGAATTACTAGTTTTTAATTTCTTGTAGTTAAGTAAAAAATTGAAAAAACAAAGTTTGGGCTAGTTTCCACAATTCGATATTTTGTTACATTATTTAGTTAGACCCTTTTACAAATGTGTTATAATTTACCCGCCGCACTTAATTGTAGCGTCGCTACACCAGGCGATTCGTTCAAGAACAAACATTCAGATCATGCGTAGAAAAGTCCCGCAATGGACTGCGCTGTAAACCGTTACCTTAATTTAGCGAATTGAACTTTTCTGCGGTTACCATGGTTATTTTAATGTGTGGTTTTCATCGTTCAACGTACAACAGATGTCGTAGAATATTCAAAGCTTTCTCGAACCCGCCTAAAATATGGTCACGTGGTTTGTCTCCTGCTTGTCGAGATTTTACCCGGATTTCATTTTAGGGCAAGTCTCTATCTCTTCTGACGTCAGTGTATGTAGGTGATGTTTGTTCCATATGTTCAAAATGGAAAAAAAAAACAGATTTCTTTATTATTTTTCCCTCTTCTGTGTTTAATAATATCATGTAGTTAAATATATTAAGATAAGAAATTAACACTATTCAGATTAGATAAAAACTCTACGTAAAATGTGTCACTTCCTTAATAATTCAATACACAGTGTCCGGAAACATTTTTTTGGAAAATTGGAATTTTTTATGTCACATTTGAAAAAATCGATAGCTAGGGTTTTTTTTAAAATTTTTTGTACTGATGAGGAGATGGTTAACGTAGAGTTCCCGTGAGCACTTAGGCCATAGGCCCGTTGTGCTAACTCCCATTTTACCTCATTCCTTTAACAGTAACCTGGGAGCTTTTATAAACTTCACCGGGGTTGTCATTGGAAATGTGGCTATGTCTTCTGGTTCTACAATGTGTCTTCCCAGGTATCTGAGCCTTGTTCCCAACAGAACGGCTCATTGGCACCACAGGTGAATTGGAGTCTCTTCATCCTCTTCACATTTTCTGCATCTATTAGTGTTTTACACTCCCAATAGCTGCATGTGTCTCCTGAGGTGGCAGTATCCCGTTAGTAGTCCTACCAGTTCCCTCAGTGAGTGCACTGTCCATAGTTTGCTAGGGGTTAATATAAGCTGTTTGATATATTTTAAAATGCGTCGAAGTATAGACACAGCTCAAAAAGTGTCTTAATATTTTAGTTGCTGAAAAAATATTCTACATATTTTGTCATATATATACATTTACCATATTATTTAATTAATACCATTCCTCAAAATATTAATATGGAAATAAAAAATACAAAAAATAACAATTAAATTTTAAGAGAAAAAGATAAATACACAAAATTACATTGTATAAGATATCTAGGTGACTAAAATAATATTGGTGAGTATGTTCAACAATCAAAAATTATTTTTTACATACATGTCCTACGAAAAGTGCTAAGGCTTGGGGCTTCCTTTATGATATTTGGTAGGTTATTATAAAGTTTTTGCTCTTTATAAAACACGCTGTTTTGTGTGCATGAAAGTTTAGTTTTGGGAAGCCTAAAATCTCTGCATCGTCTCGTAGGATAATTGTGAACATTTTCATGGTACATAATATTTCTTTGCAAATAATTTGGAAGCATATTATTTTGAAGCTTATACATAATTGTTAACGTATTATATATTATATGGTGTTTGGTTGTCATCATATTTAAATTTTGTAACATAATTTTAACTCTAATAAAAATGTTGCATTTTAAAATCATCCTCATCCCCCTATTTTGTATAACCTGTAGTTTATTATTTTGGGCTTCGTTACATAAGAATAAAACACTAGAACAATAATTTAAATGCGGAGTAACAAAGACTAATATGAGACTGTTTACTGCGGTTTAAACCCAATGAATGCACCTAGTTTTTGCCGTCTATCTCATATTTTGAGGTTTTATAAATTTGGCGCATTATGACAATCGATCGCTCAAAACGTTTTTGCAAACTTGGGATAATATGGCAAAAATTGCTCCAGTGGTTTATTGAAATGCTCAGATTGAAAAAAAAAGATTCACAAGTTTCCCGCTTATACTACGAATTTCCAGACACTGTGTATAATTTGCATTTTCACAATCACTAAAATTTCACTGAACTGAATTAAACTTGATTCATGATAAGTTATTAATGTTACTGGCAAGAGTAATTTATGACCTAATGGTAATAATCTTTTTCTTGTGCCTTGGTATCAAAGCCAGAAAAGTAGTTAAAGGTCAACTAATATTACACTCAATACATCCAGTGGCTGAGTTGGCATCGCATTTGAGTCCCGCCAAGACGTTGTGGTTCAATTCCTCGGCTGGCTAAATCCTCCATCACTACAAAAGGAACATTTTCCGCTTACTGTGGTTAAATTATTATTGTTAGCATTAGACTCGCTGTAAACATGGATGGTTAAGTTAGGTTAGGTTAGGTTAGGTTAGGTTAGGTTAGGTTAGGTTAGGTTAGGTTAGGTTAGGTTAGGTTAGGTTAGGTTAGGTTAGGTTAGGTTAGGTTAGGTTAGGTTAGGTTAGGTTAGGTTAGGTTAGGTTAGGTTAGGTTAGGTTAGGTTAGGTTAGGTTAGGTTAGGTTAGGTTAGGCTAGGCTAGGCTAGGCTAGGCTAGGCTAGGTTAGGTTAGGTTAGGTTAGGTTAGGTTAGGTTAGGTTAGGTTAGGTTAGGTTAGGTTAGGTTAAGTTAAGTTAAGGTAAGTTAGGTTAGGTTAGGTTAAGTTAAGTTAAGTTAAGTTAAGTTAAGGTAAGTTAGGTTAGGTTATAAATATATTATTGTGAATGCCACACAAGAGTCCCAACTCCTCCCAACCGGATGGAGCTAGTGGAACTATGGCATTTCCAATGGGGTAAGTTGTGAGGCTGAAGGAAGTGGGAAAGGAAGGAGATGGGTAAGAGGATCATTGAGAAGTACCTTGTTATTCAAATCTTGTCACTAAACACAGCTAAAGCCATTTCAAGCAACGTTTCAATTTTGCAACATTGAAAGCTTTCTAGAACATTCACTGAATTATGTTTTTTTAATTATTCATACATTAAATGACCATAGATAATAGAAGCGAAGGAGATGGACCATAAAAATTAGTATAAAACCGCGCGCTCGGCCATTTTGATAGTCTGCGCAGTTTGTATATCTCCTTTTGTTTGTAAACAATTTTTTTTCTTCTTTTTATTAGATAGTGTTTTTTTTGTTATATATTTAAAACAGTTTTTGCAGATATAATTTGAGATTTTTACGGCTAAAAGTATCGTGATTTATTTTTGGGAAATTATGCTGCATTACGCGAATTCCTTTTTCAGACAATGTACATTATCTTTAAACATCTGCCCTGATGATGGTCACTGTAACGCTGTAACTGTTTTTGGAATATATAACTTTGTGCAATAAACATTCTTTCCTAAAGTAAGCCGGTGCATGTGCTTAAAAAAAAAAAAAAACTGTACAGTGAAAACAAAAGTTTCAACTAAGGAAAGATTAGTACAAAAACCTGAAAAATATACATAGATATTGTTTATTTGCATGATCATTAAAAATACCTTAACCATTTGTAACATATTGCATGTAGGTAGATTTGTATATGTGTTTTGATGGCCTCCATGGTCTCATGGTCAGGCTCTCGACTAGCAAGCTTGAGGTCGCAAGTACAAATTATGGCGTATACAACTAATTTTTTTTATTTATTTATTTTTTAAATTTATTTAAATTTACATAGTAAGAACATATTACAAATAAAATTTATGTTTTCCTTTACAAGAGTCAAAAACTCGTGTGTAAAGGGAAAAAAATAAAAAAACTTAACATACATATGTAAATAGAAGAAAAAAAAAATCATAAAAACGTATAAAGTGACGAGTTTTTTTAATTAATAATATATAAAGTAATATAGTGAGATGTCATCGTCATTCTAATTCGCTAAATTATTTAAGGTAGTGAAGTTTATTTTATTTTTGAATTTATTATAGTCCGGTTCTAACCTTATCTCTCATTTAAGTAATTTGTGTTATTTCACAATTTACTCATTTAAAATAAAATATAGTATATTTGCGGCAAGTTCCAGAGTAGAAGATACTCTCAGTATCGTCCTGGTGTAAGACCACCATTCAGAATTAAAACGTTGCTTGAAATGGCTTTGGCTGTGTTTGGTGACCAGATCTGAATACCAAGGTACTTCCCCACCTTTCTCTTCTCCATATCCTTCCCCTCCCAACTATTTTCAGCCTCACAACATACCCCAATTGGGGTTGCCATAGTCTCACTGGCTCCAGATGGTTGGGAGCAGTTGGGACTCTAGTGCGGTTTCACTCTCATTTTGATCAGAGAGGATGCAACATGCATTCATACTTTTATATAACATCTGCAAGCATTCTCTCCCGCTTGCGCTCATCCCCTTTCACGCACACCACTCGAGCGATTTAGATTTCCGGGTGTTCAGTTTTCGATTCGGCCATTCGATTTGATCAACACCATGCCTATAAATATTAATATGGAAATTCATGAGCTGCTTACCGTGGTTTAAAGACAACGAATCCACCTAGATTTCACTTCTATCCCATATTTTTAGGTTATATAATATTTTTTTTAAATTGTTAAAAATTTAATTAATTTTAATTCATAAAAATCACACACCCAAATTTTGGTAGCTATCGCTTGAGTGGTTAAAAGAAATCATAATTGCATAACAATGAGAATATAAATAATTAGTGTATAACGGAGTATATAATCTTAAGTTATCATTACATGCGTTATACCCAATTAATAATATTTTATAATTTATAAAGGCCAGATTATCTAGCACGGTCGATCGATCAAGGTTTTATTTATTATATTGTTATTATTTATTTAAGTTTTAATCCAGCAGGACTGGGAGGATAGTGCAATCCCAGTCTGCCATATTACATGAAATGCAGTAAAACAGGGACACAATAAAATAAAGTAAAAAATTATAAAATTGGAAATAGAAATAAGATAAAACAAAGGAAAAAAAAATATATATATATATATATATTAGGCAGGTACCTAAACATAAAATTAAAATATAAATCAAAAATAAAATAGTCATATAAATAGGTAATACAATAAAAACAATTAGATTAAATTAAATTAAAATTATCTTAATTATTAATTTAAAATATCTTCTCATTATTCTCGAGTATGACTGCAGATCGCCAACGAACAAGCAACAGCTCACAACGACTAATGTTCTTAGTTGTTGTCTAATGTCTTGATGTGTCTTGTGTAATGTGTTGTCTAATGTCTTGAACTATTGTTTGTAAGTTAGTGATCTGCAGCCGTGCTCGGGAATGATGACAAGTTATCGACATTATCGATAAATTGTTTATCGATCAACCGTGTTAGAAACCCAGTTAAAAATAGTATAACTTACACTATAACATAGTGTTGTATACATTTGAACACATAAAGCATTTAAATAAGTAATGAAAATGACACATTACAAGACAAATCAGATCTTTTTTTTTGCTATATATTTGTTTTTGGGGTGTTATGCCGTGTTGCGCTAACTCCTTCTTTAGCCAACGTTTCGGACAGCATTGCAGTGTCCATCATCAGGGGAGATGTGTTATTTGAGGTTGTGTTAAAATGTGAGCTTATGTATGAGGTTGTGATCAAATCAGATCATTTAAAATTGCACACACCGGATTTCAAACCCACAGTGAAGGATCTCAACTTCGGCTACGGAAGCCTAGGTGTATCGCTGGAATTCAAAGAAAACATTGTCATCAAATAGTCATTCAGCGCCATTTCGTTTTTTTTTTACATTTGAAAGGTCCCCGTTAAACTCCAATTCTAGATGCGTTTCAGCTGTCTATCAAATTATAATAAGCTGAGAAGTTTAACAACATGATAGTTATCCTCTTCTGCTGATCACAATTTGTTCAAAATCTGGAACGGGCTTCAAATCAGCATTTAACCGTTTGAAGACTAACGGTATATATATATATATATTTTTTTTTTAAAGAAAGACAAACATTCCCGGGTTACGAATAACCTGACAATATTTGAAAATATTCTACTACCACCACAGTAAACTGAAAATGTTGCTTGTGTTGTGATGGAGGACTTAGCCAGCCGAGGAGTTGAACACACTACGCCCGAGTGGGACCCAAGCGCGATGTCAACTCGGCCACCGACCGGTCAAATATGTGTCCCGGTGTAGTTTCATTGTGTCTAAAGTGAACAATATGCACAGTTTTTATATGAAAACTTATGAAATCAGTCCTTTTTAGATATTTCTCTATCTATGGTCAGGAAAAAAATGCCTAGCAATACTTATTATTATGTTATTGGTGTCATAAGTAAGCGTGAGTTACACAATTGTTTCGGCTGCTCAGAAAATAGAGAAAATAAAATACACGCATTTTCATTTGGTGTATTATTTTTTGCGAAATTTGGTAATGAATAAAGAATTGATAATATTACAATGTAATTTTATAGCAAAATGTAGGTACACATAATATTTCGTTGGGAACACAGATCTCGTTTTTCCACGTTTTCTCACATATTTACTATCTTTGCAAAATTGTTTTAGACATTGCCACACATAATGCTTGAAAGTTTCTGTTATTTAAAGTAAAGACAGTAATTGTGAATGTAAACATGTTTTTATTCTTTTGTCATAGCCGACATTAGTATATTTCAAGACTAAAGGGACAATGTGTCCCATCGCTGTAACTGAAGGAATAATGTGTCCCATCGCTGTAACTGAAGGGACAATGTGTCTCATCGCTGTAACTGAAGGGACAATGTGTCCCATTGCTGTAACTTAAGATACAATTTGTCCCATTGCTGTAACTGAAGGGATAATGTGTCCCATCGCTGTAACTGAAGGGACAATGTGTCCCATCGCTGTAACTTAAGAGACAATTTGTCCCATCGCTGTAACTGAAGGGACAATGTGTCCCATCGCTGTAACTTAAGAGACAATTTGTCCCATCGCTGTAACTGAAGGGATAATGTGTCCCATCGCTGTAACTGAAGGGACAATGTGTCCCATCGCTGTAACTGAAGGGATGATGTGTCCCATCGCTGTAACTGAAGGGACAATGTGTTCCATCGCTGTAACTGAAGGGACAATGTGTCCCATTGCTGCAACTTAAGAGACAATTTGTCCCATCGCTGTAACTGAAGGGATAATGTGTCCCATCGCTGTAACTGAAGGGACAATGTTACCCATCGCTGTTTGTGAAGGGATAATGTGTCCCATCGCTGTAACTGAAGGGACAATGTGTCCCATCGCTGTAACTGAAGGGACAATGTGTCCCATTGCTGTAACTTAAGAGACAATTTGTCCCATCGCTGTAACTGAAGGGATAATGTGTCCCATCGCTGTAACTGAAGGGACAATGTGTCCCATCGCTGTAACTGAAGGAACAATGTCTCCATTGCTGTAACTTAAGAGACAATGTGTCCCATCGCTGTAACTTAAGAGACAATGTGTCCCATCGCTGTAATTGAAAACTGATGAACTTTTAGTTATTTCCTGAAATTACTTTTCTATACTTATCCTCCTCATTAACCTAAGACAAAAACTATCCTTCCAAACTCGCTACACAAAAGCCGTCTTCAAATAGTTAACGTGATCCTTTCAAGTGTCAAAAAAAAACAAAATGGCGCTGCATGGCCAGTTGATGACAATGTTACATTTGATTTTCTGCAAACAACTGGGCCTTTCATTACAGCATAGTAAAGTATACATTGTAATTATAATTATACATTCCAAGTATATATTATTACATTAGAAAATATAAGATCACTAAATGATAGTTTCAAAGAATTCAAAACACAATTAAAAAAATATACTGAAAACCTAAACTAATTAAAAAAAAACGTAAGTAAATAAAACAAAAACAAAAATTTAAAAAAATCTAAGAAACTAAACAAATAATACCTCATCCCATACACACAAGCAATTGCTTATTATGGGAGAACATTGCAAAATAATAAATATTAATCATATCATAATATCTTTCATCTTATTACCAGTGAAATATATATATGTATATCACACATTGTAAATTTTTTTATTGAATAAATATAATTTAAAAAAAAAAAAAAAAAACATTTGAACATGTAAAGCATTTGAACCTGTAAATTAAATGATGAAAATGACACATATAAATCAAATAATTAAAAATTTCACACATCGGATTTCAAACCAATATCTGAGGATCTCAATCTCAGCCACAGAAGCCGTCCAAACCAAACTGTGAAACATTATCTTAGTCCTAACACAATTTTTTTTTTCTAAAAACATTCTCGAGATACTGATGATTGAATGAAACTGGTTGAATACGGAAGGATGCAATGAGGGAGATTTTAAACCCACAACACCTGAGTACTAACCCGGTGCATTTGACAAATCAGCGACTAACCGGTCTATATTTTTCAGACGTAGGCCCGGTGGGTGTATCGACCGACGACTCGTTCCTCCAGAATGGCCTGGAGAATCTGTCGGTGTACGGGGGCGGCAGCTGCCCGGAGAAGTCTCTTACCGGCATCATCGCCGCCCTCGAGGCCAGCCTGCCTTACTCCTTCATATACGTGTTCACCGACGCTACGGCCGACGACTATATCATGGTGGATAGTGTCATCGATCTGGTGCAGAAGAAACATAGCCAGGTAAAAAAAAGCCAGGACCGGTCGGTGGCCGAGTTGACATCGCGCTTGGGTCTCACCTAGGCGTAGTGTGTTCAATTCCTCGGCCGGCTAAGTCCTCCATCACAACACAAACAACATTTTCCGCTTATTGTGGTGGTAGTAGGAGATTTTCAAATATTGTCAGGTTATTCGTAACCCGGGAATGTTTGTCTTTCTTTAAAAAAAAAAAAAAAATAATAATAATACGAACATCTAATTATTATCCTAAATAATAACATTTAAACTATGTTCTCGTTCGAACTGAGCATAGCGAAGTCCTGTTTCAACTCAACCGTTTGGCATTTCACTTGGCCCAAAGCAAGTTTTTGAAAAGAATTGCCATCGAGATGGTGGCATATTTTTGGACAAATTATATAATTTTTTATTTGAAATAAAAAAAATGTTTCATAATAGAAATGTTTTATAATAATTAAGTAGGTAGGTATTAAAGTACCTATTTACAAATCTAATGATTTGAGAGAAAATTTATTTAATAAGATAAAATTAGAAACATACTTTTTTTGACAATTGGTCTTGTGAAAAATATTCTTCCGAAGGTGTGTATTTTTATAACTATTGTTTTCAGATAGTATTTGTGTTAACCGGAGACTGCAAGAGCCGAGATAAGCCGGGCTACACGGTGTACGAGGATATTGCAGCGGCCAGCGCGGGACAAGTGTTTCGCCTTGAGAAGAATGACGTGTTCGATGTCACCAAGTTTGTCAGGGACACCCTGGATGCCAACCGTGTCAACTTGGGATCAAGCATCAACCCTCCGGGAGATCATGAACACAAGGTAATTTTATTTTAGATTCTGACCGGTCATTGAAACGGAGCTCCTGTTGAAAATTCTGTGAAAGAACCCATCCTTAATTTCTCACTCTTAATTGTTGAATAAAAAACTAGTATTTATTGAATTATTTGGCAGTTAAAAATAAGTTGACGTAGCCAGTGGTTCTGTGCACCTGACTGGCAATCAGAAGGTGCGAGTTCAATTCCCGTTGTCGGCATTTATTTTTACCCGGAAGATTTATTCAATTTATATTTGTGTTTTAGGCTTTGCATAAAACCTTGTCTTGTAAACATATAAATATTATTAATACTAATATCGGTTGTGAGGAGTCTGTGAGTGATTGTAACTCTGGTTCAACGAACTCAGGTATCTTTTGAATTTAACCTCTTACATGCGAACAAAGATATTAGAAGAACGAGATGTGCTATGCGCAGTTCGTACTGAGTGGAATTGTTTTGCCGAGTGTCGCCGGTTTTGTTCACCAATACTACTGCACACCTTCGCTTGCGCTAAGGTATCCGCACTAATACATAGAACAGATTTCTGTGCGTACACGTCCCGATACCGTTCAAAGTACCCTAATTAGGTAGTACTCCGGCTACGGTCCGGCGGCCAACATAGCATATCTCGTTCTTCTAATATCTTTGCATGCGAACATATCAATAAGGATATTTAAAAAAGATTGTTTCTCTGAATATAACTAATTATTCGCAGAGATTAGAGCATGAAGGGTTTTACTTTTAGGTGTATTTTTTACTGGTCTGCGCTAGTAATATATAGAGCATAAAGGGTTTTACTTAAAGATGTGTTTTTTACTGGTCTGCGCTAGTAATATATAGAGCATGAAGGGTTTTACTTTTAGGTGTATTTTTTACTGGTCTGCGCTAGTAATATATAGAGCATAAAGGGTTTTACTTATAGATGTGTTTTTTACTGGTCTGCGCTAGTAATATATAGAGCATGAAGGGTTTTACTTTTAGGTGTATTTTTTACTGGTCTGCGCTAGTAATATATAGAGCATAAAGGGTTTTACTTATAGATGTGTTTTTTACTCTTTGATGTGTTTTTTTTAGTCTGCGCTAGTAATATATAGAGCATAAAGGATTTTACTTATAGATGTGTTTTTTACACGTCTGTGCTAGTAATATATAGAGCATGAAGGGTTTTACTTTTAGGTATATTCCATTTCTTACAGTTAATCCAAGAAAAAATGTGTATATTCATATATTTATACTATAAAGTGTTCAATTGGTCTGATTGCTAAGTCCTCCATCATTATATAAGCAACATTTTCCACTTATTATGATGATAGTAGGAGTTTTTGCAAACATTATCAGGTTATTCGTAATCCGGGAACGTTTGTCTATCTTTTGAAGAAAAGAAAAGAAAAATTCAATTTCAAACTATGAAGTGATTACATTACACATAGACATGCAAATAGACCGGTCAGTGGTTGAGTGGGCATAGCGCTTGGGTCTCACCCGAGCGTCGCGTGTTCGATTCCTCTGCTGGCTAAGTCCTCCATCACAACACAAGCAACATTTTCGGCTTTCTGTGGTGGTAGTAGGAGATTTTCAAACATTGTTGGGTTATTCGTAACCTGGGAATGTTGGTCTTTCTTTTAAAAAAAAAAAAAAAAAAATGTCTCACAAAATTAAGACACAATATAACAAGTAGCAAACACACTTACATATCCAGTAAATTCTTAATTCAAACGATGTTCTTGCGCATGACAATGATAGACATTCAAAGAATATGTGCGTGTGAACGAAATAGATATAGGATCAGGCGGCGTTTATGTGCCTAAAAGTTGCGAAGCATGCTACATTCTACATTACAAGATAAACTTGCTTACTAAGATGAATACGGTACACTGTACGAGATGACCTACTGCCAGTAAGTTGTCCTTATTGTTGCCACGTTTGCTATCTTACTTCCTCTAGTGGCGTTGAAAATCTTCAGGAAATAATTGAAATAATTGTGTTATTTATAATAATAAGTAATTCCCGCGTATTTACGAACTAAATATTATTCCTTGGCATTTACTAGTGTTTGCCATGCAACGGAAACACTTTCTTATCAAACACGGGGGCAATTTGGAACTCATTTAAGCAATTTAGTTAGTTACAACCTCACGCAACATGTGACAGTTTATTTATTTTGAAAGTATAAAGAAACAAGTAAGAAAGTAAAAAAGGTAAAAGTTTAGACCAACATAAATCGAAAGTACGAATTACCATTTAAATTCGTTATTAATTACAGCTTTGGTATTTTGCCATTACTTATTAGTTTTTTTTTCTATATATACAACAGACATTATTTTTCTTCTTTTTTTTAAAACTTCAGTTTTATAATACATATCAGTATATTATATGTACATTTATTTTTTATATACCTTACGAGTAAATTATTTTCCTGTTTTCAGTCTTACTGGTTTGCAACAAACATGAATAATTGTATGCATATACGAATGTACAATATACATACTTATATTTGAAACTTTGCTTTATTTACAATATCAGGTATTATTATTTGGATCTGATGTTAATCTTAGTCTTAGCATATGATTTCTATTTTTTTGTATATAGTGCTATTATCCATGTATGTATTATGTTACACTTACATACATACATTGTCAATTTCCTCTTTAAAAGCCCGATAGGGCGTTAATGAATAATAAATAAAATAAACATATTGCTTGCCACTTTGAGAGCTCTACAACGTATCTAGATATTTGTGATGTCATTGGTGAACCCTCTTTAAATTTTCTTCTACTGTATCTCCTGATGACATATTAAAACATGTTTCAATAGTTGTTTCACCAATTATTTACAGTTGACGGTGGATCACACCCTGAAGAAGGTGACGGTGTCCGTGTCTGGCAATGAGCCTAAAATAACGGTGATGGATCCACACGGGAAGGCGTACATTGGACCACCTAAGATCATTCCTATCCTCGACTTGTCTGATGTTAAGGTATGCATCCATTTGAATTATTTACAGCTGACGGTGGATCACACCCTGAAGAAGGTGACGGTCTCCGTGTCTGGCAATGAGCCTAAAATAACGGTGATGGATCCACACGGGAAGGCGTACATTGGACCACCTAAGATCATTCCTATCCTCGACTTGTCTGATGTTAAGGTATGCATCCATTTGAATTATTTACAGCTGACGGTGGATCACACCCTGAAGAAGGTGACGGTCTCCGTGTCTGGCAATGAGCCTAAAATAACGGTGATGGATCCACACGGGAAGGCGTACATTGGACCACCTAAGATCATTCCTATCCTCGACTTGTCTGATGTTAAGGTATGCATCCATTTGAATTATTTACAGCTGACGGTGGATCACACCCTGAAGAAGGTGACGGTCTCCGTGTCTGGCAATGAGCCTAAAATAACGGTGATGGATCCACACGGGAAGGCGTACATTGGACCACCTAAGATCATTCCTATCCTCGACTTGTCTGATGTTAAGGTATGCATCCATTTGAATTATTTACAGCTGACGGTGGATCACACCCTGAAGAAGGTGACGGTCTCCGTGTCTGGCAATGAGCCTAAAATAACGGTGATGGATCCACACGGGAAGGCGTACATTGGACCACCTAAGATCATTCCTATCCTCGACTTGTCTGATGTTAAGGTATGCATCCATTTGAATTATTTACAGCTGACGGTGGATCACACCCTGAAGAAGGTGACGGTCTCCGTGTCTGGCAATGAGCCTAAAATAACGGTGATGGATCCACACGGGAAGGCGTACATTGGACCACCTAAGATCATTCCTATCCTCGACTTGTCTGATGTTAAGGTATGCATCCATTTGAATTATTTACAGCTGACGGTGGATCACACCCTGAAGAAGGTGACGGTCTCCGTGTCTGGCAATGAGCCTAAAATAACGGTGATGGATCCACACGGGAAGGCGTACATTGGACCACCCAAGATCATTCCTATCCTCGACTTGTCTGATGTTAAGGTATGCATCCATTTGAATTATTTACAGCTGACGGTGGATCACACCCTGAAGAAGGTGACGGTGTCCGTGTCTGGCAATGAGCCTAAAATAACGGTGATGGATCCACACGGGAAGGCGTACATTGGACCACCTAAGATCATTCCTATCCTCGACTTGTCTGATGTTAAGGTATGCATCCATTTGAATTATTTAAAGCTGACGGTGGATCACACCCTGAAGAAGGTGACGGTCTCCGTGTCTGGCAATGAGCCTAAAATAACGGTGATGGATCCACACGGGAAGGCGTACATTGGACCACCCAAGATCATTCCTATCCTCGACTTGTCTGATGTTAAGGTATGCATCCATTTGAATTATTTACAGCTGACGGTGGATCACACCCTGAAGAAGGTGACGGTCTCCGTGTCTGGCAATGAGCCTAAAATAACGGTGATGGATCCACACGGGAAGGCGTACATTGGACCACCTAAGATCATTCCCATCCTCGACTTGTCTGATGTTAAGGTATGCATCCATTTGAATTATTTACAGCTGACGGTGGATCACACCCTGAAGAAGGTGACGGTCTCCGTGTCTGGCAATGAGCCTAAAATAACGGTGATGGATCCACACGGGAAGGCGTACATTGGACCACCTAAGATCATTCCTATCCTCGACTTGTCTGATGTTAAGGTATGCATCCATTTGAATTATTTACAGCTGACGGTGGATCACACCCTGAAGAAGGTGACGGTCTCCGTGTCTGGCAATGAGCCTAAAATAACGGTGATGGATCCACACGGGAAGGCGTACATTGGACCACCCAAGATCATTCCTATCCTCGACTTGTCTGATGTTAAGGTATGCATCCATTTGAATTATTTACAGCTGACGGTGGATCACACCCTGAAGAAGGTGACGGTGTCCGTGTCTGGCAATGAGCCTAAAATAACGGTGATGGATCCACACGGGAAGGCGTACATTGGACCACCTAAGATCATTCCTATCCTCGACTTGTCTGATGTTAAGGTATGCATCCATTTGAATTATTTAAAGCTGACGGTGGATCACACCCTGAAGAAGGTGACGGTCTCCGTGTCTGGCAATGAGCCTAAAATAACGGTGATGGATCCACACGGGAAGGCGTACATTGGACCACCCAAGATCATTCCTATCCTCGACTTGTCTGATGTTAAGGTATGCATCCATTTGAATTATTTACAGCTGACGGTGGATCACACCCTGAAGAAGGTGACGGTCTCCGTGTCTGGCAATGAGCCTAAAATAACGGTGATGGATCCACACGGGAAGGCGTACATTGGACCACCTAAGATCATTCCCATCCTCGACTTGTCTGATGTTAAGGTATGCATCCATTTGAATTATTTACAGCTGACGGTGGATCACACCCTGAAGAAGGTGACGGTCTCCGTGTCTGGCAATGAGCCTAAAATAACGGTGATGGATCCACACGGGAAGGCGTACATTGGACCACCTAAGATCATTCCCATCCTCGACTTGTCTGATGTTAAGGTATGCATCCATATGAATTATGTTTCCCCTTTCTTCTATCAGAAGTCAGCTATCATTATTCTAATCTTCACCCTGCAGATTGTAGGTTAAAACAACTCACCGGCTTTGAAGCTATATGATGTGGCTTCTTCCTTTAATTGTAACTTATTAAAATGATGTAAGTACATAGTTCATAAAACTGGGAAGACTTCGGTGGCTAGGTCATGTGGAGAGAATGACCGAGCATCAAGAACCAAAGTCCCTGCTGAGCTCAAGACCGATAGGGAGAAGGAGCCTGGGAAGGCCAAGGTTAAGATGGAGCGACAACATCCTCAAAGATTTGTCTGCCTTGGAGCTTTGAAACCGGAGAGAGCTGGCGCGGGACCGAGATGAGTGGAGGAAGACTCTTGAGGAGGCCAAGACCCACCAGGGGTTGTAGAGCCAAAAGTGATGATGATGATGAAGTACATAGTTCTCATATAATCTTGCAAATGTTTAATAATTTGGGAGGCGGGTATGGGTACCACCGCCCCGGGAACCATTTATTGTTTAACCAACACCTCTGCCATAGGTCACCCCAAGTGGTTCGCTACTTTTGGTGACTTGGTGAGGTTTATCCGGGTCTTTGCCGCAGATGTGTCTGTCCACCAACTGCATGGCAGGCCGGATCAGGAGAGATTGGTGGAGGGAGACCTTTTGACCTCTCTAACTGGACTCTCTCGGATCATCACTTTGCACCGCAATGGGATATGTCCGTCACTCCTGGACTCACTAACTCCCCAGATTCAACAATCATAACTTATTTCTCTACTAACTCTGCAAATAATTACTAGTAGTTCTGTAATTGTAGTTAAAAATAAGATTTGTAAGTAGATACTTAAATACCTACCTACTTATATGAACCATAAATATTTTACGTACTTTTTAATTTCAAATAAGGAATTATACAATTTATCCAAAGAAATGTCACCATCCTAATGACAATTCTTTTTTCAAACTTTCTGCAGGCCAGTAAGTACCATAATATTTACCATGCGAACTCTGACAGGACAAAACGGTGGTTTTCAATAAGCAGGGTGGTATAACTCCGATCGAAAATTTAAATCGAAATACAGGGTTTTCCAATAAGAGGTGTTATTTTGAATAGCCCGCTATTTCGGTAGATGTTACTTTTAAAGCTGTCATTTTTTGACATTTGACAAGTAGAAACTACGCCATCAATAAAAATGGGACGATACACGATTCAACAACGCATTGAGGCCCATTTCCACCTCGGTGGCTTTGTCAACAAGCAAAATTGTCGCATCTGGGGCTCGGATAACCCAAGAGTTATTGTTGAAAAGCCTCTCTATCCTCAAAGTGTGACTTTTTGGTGCGGTTTATGGTCCGGCGGAGTCATTGGACCTTACTTTTTCGAAAATGAGGCTGGACCAACAGTTACGGTGAATGGATTGCGCTATCGAGAGATGATTAATGATTTTTTATGGCCGGAATTGGACGGTATTGATCTGGACAACGTTTATTTTCAACGAAACCATTGATCTTTTACGGGAAAAGTTTCTTAGAATATCAAAATAACACCTCTTATTGGAAAACCCTGTATATACCAATAAAAAAATCTGAAAGTCTATGGAATAAACTTTCAGAGTTTTTCATTGGTGTGTAGTATAATAAGTAGGCTACGAATGAGAATTTTACTGTCTATATATTGGCATGACCAATTTGTTTCATACAAAAAGCCCGAAATTATCAATCTAGTGAGTGGTTTATTTATGCCAATAAGGCCACCATCTTGAAACGGAATGTAACAAATAATTTTACTGACAGACAAAATGCCAAATGTATTGAGTTAAAACACAAATTCGCTATGCTCAGTCAATTATTTCAAATGGAAGTTATCGATAGCCCATAATCGAGGCACAAAGTGATTTGAGTAATGTGCAGATTAAGTGATGATGATATAATTTATCTTTACTGTCAATTAATTTCCACATTCCAGGTAGTGAATATCATTGACCCCGAGCCAGGACACTGGACCCTGACAGTGGGAAGTCGCCAGAACCACTCCGTCAAAGTGACAGGTCTGTCAGATCTGCACTTCGAACACGGTTTCTCCGTCCAACCGACTGACAAATTTATAGAAACCAATAATCGACCATTGAGCGGTAAGTTAATTTTTGATGTTGCACTCGACACGGGAACTCCACCCAGTTAGACAGGCTTGGCAAAAATCTTTGTTATAGGTATCGCATCCACAGTTGATGCTAAAATAGCACTCATTTACATGCTTTCATGCTTTGCTTTAGCGATGAGTTGTTCATGTACGAGCCGCACAATTAAGTTAGCTCTTTTTGTATTCGTATGACTCCCGGTAAACTGTACCACGACTCTATTGAACGGGTACTATTTTTTATCAGCAGATATTTTATTAAAGATTAAAATTATCCAAGTATTGGATGGTAAACGGCTTCTGAAAGTCCGACATCTGGACTTGGCCACATGTACCTACACCTGGTGAAAACCGAGCGTCTTATTTTTCTCGTGGTACGAGGCTGGGTACCGGTAGCAAGAGGCATACGCTTACGCTAGAAGCCGGGAGCCGTATTGGGGGAACTGTACCGGGGAAGCTCTCATTGTTCATGCACTCCGAGCTAACAGCTCCTGTTAAATTGTTCAATTGAGTCGACTCTGAGCCGTACGAAAATATTGAGCTGGTACCGTGGCTCCCGCTCTTAATAAAATGAGTCATAACCTACTTTGTTTGCATACAGCATGTTTAAAATTTGTTCTTCGACTTCAAAAAGAATATTCCAGTAAAATTAATAAAAGATACACTGTAAGACTTTTCGAATAACTACTGTCAAAATGTTTAGAATAGGTATTCAAATTCGATCATCAAGTACTCTTTGTTGTCCCTTTTAAATCAAAATAATAACTGGGCGAAAACAACACAAAAGGCTGTTTCTCAGAAATGTTTGGCAAAGATATCGCAAGGACGTTGGAAGTTTTGTACATATCCGATAGGAAGGATCTGCTCACTTAACATGGCTAAAATAATTTTAATCAACGTTTAGATTCTCAGATCGTAAAGAAGTGTAAAATGCAATGATTTTTCTCCCCATAACATAAAATAAAAGATTTATTAAATGATCTGCCAGGTGCACAAAACAGCATGATGATCGCCATCGATGACGAGATTGAAATAGACACCCTGACCTCTGCAGAGCTGCTGAATGTCAACGGCGACACTTACTTTGAAGTTCCTCTCAAGAAATTGAAGAAGATACAAAATGAACCACATTTGTTCAGCACGGATCCTTTCCTACCCCCTTCTTCTCTGTTTAATATTGCGGTAAGAACTAAAGATTTCCTACTGTAATTATTCGCAAATAAGTTTGTGCTGATTTGATTTCTTATTAATGTTGCCTGCCTTGTCACACATTTTTACTATCCGGAGGCTAGTTCACACAACTGGCAGGGCCCGCTCTGAGATAAATGGCTCCTGACACTAGTAAACTAGTAGTAAAAAGTATTAGGAACTTAAGTGCACTGTG
This sequence comes from Hesperophylax consimilis, assembly GCF_061612785.1. Classification (NCBI taxonomy): domain Eukaryota; kingdom Metazoa; phylum Arthropoda; class Insecta; order Trichoptera; family Limnephilidae; genus Hesperophylax; species Hesperophylax consimilis. The sequence goes on along the minus strand of NC_142856.1, from coordinate 7,785,129 downwards.
TTAGGTTATTATCAGGGCCTTGACTCCTTGGTTCCTTTGCGCCTTGGCAAGTCAAATGCTCCAATTGGTCTGCACAGGACCGGCTCTGACAACTGGAATTGACCGGATAATTGAGTGGACAAATGCGTTGGGTTCTCACCTTTGATTCAGTCCTGAGCTAGCAAATTCCTAGGTAACCAGTAGATTCCGGACCTTTGTCGGCACCATAATCCCAGTGCTGGGCTTTTCTTAATCCCGGGATAACGGGTTTTTTGTTGGTTTCACAACCTTGATTCAACCGTGGGAATATCTTCTTTTTTTATTGGCATTGTAACGTGTTCTATTACACGTAAAATGAACCGTAAATCAAATCCACAATAAAATACGACAGTAAAGAGCTCATTCAGTTGGTTTTGAATAAATCACGGGAAAAGTGGAATGAAGGAAACAGACTACCTTGAATTCCCATGAATCAGGGCAATAGGGCTCTCAATGCACTTGCACTGTTCGGGTGAAATTTCCTCCACAACGAGATAAACGAGATGTGATTTTGATATTTAGCACAAAGCATGTGAATAATACAACGAGGATACTACGATTGCACCTTCTTGCTATACGACACGAATTCGACTGTTGACTTGCGACAATTTACAATGCAACATAAAATCTTCTTCTTTTCAAGTGTGGGTAAGGCTGTTTTTAACTCTTTGCACGCGGCCGTATCAACTGTTGTTACGGCAAAAAGTCCATACTCACACGCGGCTGTATCAACAGTTGATACGGAAACTTTGAATACCGATATTCCAGCGGTCTTTTGACATAAATTTATTTCCCGCTCGCTTGAACATTCATAGAACTATCACGACATCTACAATAATTTCTCGAAAATAAAATTGTATTTCATTAAAAAACATCGATAATCAAGTGAGCCTCTTTGCGCCTTCGAGTGCTATAGTTTACAATTTTGTCAACGGATGGCGTTAGTTCAATTTTGTTATTATATTAAGTGACATAAAATTTAAGTGTCCAGTTTTAGAAAAAGTTTTCATAACAAAAAATGATAAGTGCTCATGGTGTCCCACTTGTGTCTATCACCTAAGTACACACACGCCGAGTGAATGGCGGGACCACATTCAAAAGATACGGTACGTCTGTGTATGAAATTTTATGATTTTGTTTTTATAAACATCTAAGAGTGTTGACGCACGAGGTTTTGTTATCATATTGTGGAGAATAATCTGTTCTGTCTATATAGTCCAATAAATCATGCCAGAATGCTATAATTTGACATTTAATTGCATGCATAGGTATTTGAAAATATGTACCGCGTACGGGTATAGATAAAACGGAGCAAATTAACGCGTTCAAAAGGTTAAGGAAGGAAATGGATAGTAGGTATGACAGTAGGTATATAATGGGAAAAATGGTAGATATTATCCAAAACTGTTTCAATACTAAACAGGCATAATGTCGTTTACTTCACAATATTCTATAGAACTTGGGATACAGGATACTGCGTACAGGTCATAAAGATTGTGGGGTAGGTTAATAAAAAAACCTGTGCTTGTGACATAACTCCACTGCGATTGTTCAGACAAACAAGTTTTCACATCTCAATTATAGTCAGCAGTGTAAGCTTACAGCACAATTACATTTTGGGCGTTTGATCAAAATGACGATAATCTAAATTGACTTATTGAGCAAGTATCAACTATAATCAGTGGAAATATTAAGAATATAAATATTATGTGACCTTTTTTTATAGATTAATGGAATCGACAAAGGTGGAAATTTATTAAGACGAATTAGCTCCACTGGAATCAACCCACAGTTGCCAGGTACTGATTTTATTTATTTTTACTTGTATTGCATTGATTAATTATTGTTGTATGAAAAATACTAAAGTTAGAACAGTTGACTAGCAATCAGAAGTTATTTCATATTTCAGGTGAATAATTATTGTTTTATTTTTTGGAATAACTTTATTGAGTAAAACCTCAAATTGTAATATTTAATTATTGAAGACAATATTAGCGATTTCTCAACGAAAATCTGAAACAGAAAAATCAGAAAAGGATACAGTCACATCTAGGACTAGATGTGACCGTATCCTTTTCTGACACATCTAGGACTAGATGTGACCGTATCCTTTTCTGATTTTTCTGATTTTCGTTTAGAAATCGCTAATATTGTCTTCAATGATTGAATAATTATTGCTCATAATAATTTGTTATCCTTTGTGCTTTGCATAAAAACCTTGTCTTATAAACATTTGTAATTATATACATTAGTTTATAATTAAAAATAATATAAATATGTAACTAAAATGAATCAATCTAGGTTTAATTATGTAGTCTATACTTTTTTCTGAAAACTGGAAACAAATCATTCGAGCAACCCCGCCTATATTTGTATTATTTTCCTCCGAGCTTTTGTAAGGATACTGTAAGGAGGATATCTACATTATATTAGTGTGTATCTAAATACTATTCTATTATTTTTTCAGAAAAACCGATCCTAAAAGTTCCGACTGAGGTACGTGTTTCTATGTCATTTATCTATATTTATTAATCTTATAATTTGATACTAAACTTAGAACGGATTGTTTCACTGAAATTTGAATGTAGCATTTTCACCAAATCGCCATTCAGCGCCATTTTGTTTTTTTGATAGTTCAAAGCTCCCCGTTAAGTGCTGATTCTAAATCTATTTTAGCTTTAGAACTAATTGTGATCAGCAGAAAATGGCAACTATCATAAGGCATAACAGGAACCTTTCAAATTTCAACAAAAGAAAATGGTTCAGAGTGGCCATTTAATGACAATGTTACATCTAAATTTCTGAGAAACATTGTATTTTTATAGATAACTGGACAAATTCACAGCCCTTTGGTTCTGCAATGTGTGGTACAGAGTATGGTGCCAATAACTGTTTGGTGGTTCAGGAATGGGGCCCCGGTGATGGACAGACAGGACCATGTGTGAGTTTAATCATTCTATTCTCTTCTTCTTCAGCTACCATCTTCTATCGGAGGTTGGCTATCATCAAGGCAATTTTTAGATTGGGTGCAACTGTACTAGTACCATTCATGCAGGTTTCGAAGTCATGAAAGAGATTTGCCCCATCTTCCCCTGGAATACCTGTTGGATTACCTTGTATTGGTCAAAATATTTCAGCTTTTTTTATCTCTAATTAACCCAAGTCCCTAGCATTGTCCCGGTTTTGCGCGTAGTTTATCGAAATCAGATTTAGACAGTAATCAAGTGTTCAAAATTTTATTAAATAACACCCGTGACAGGTAAAAACAGCGCCGTCTGTTGGACGTAAAAGCAACATGTTCTATTGTTTCTCTATCTGCACAGACAGACTGAGCCACAGCAATGCGTAGCGGAGTACAGCTAGTACTATTACCACGGTCCTATAAAATCCCTACATAATAAGCTGTGCACATTCACAATACCAGAGTTACAGCATCAGACACGAACAACAAACAGATTTTCTGTTTCATATTTAATGTTACGTTCACTTTCCTTTATTAACACAGTTATTTTATTTTCCAGTCAGAGTGCCACTGCAGAATATTTGATAACAAACTTGGATGAGAAGAGTGAAGGAAGATACGTGTGCAAAGCTTCCAACTCCGCTGGACATTCAGCTGCGGCGGTCAACGTCATTCTAACTGGTACTCAATCAATATCATAACGCATTCCAGATTCTCTTATCCCTGTTCTACACTCTTGTGTCTCTCAAAGACATTCAACTAATCTCACCCTCCCAAATATAGACGCGATTGAAATATTTGGAGTAATAGCTACACGAGCGTTGTATTTCAAGCCAGGACAGCAAGCTATTGCAAATCAGTAAGCTATATGTTAACAGAACTAGCTTTGTTTTTAAGCTAGTAAGCTAGTAAAGGAAGCCAGTAAGCTAGCAGGATAGTTTAATAAGATGGATGGGGTACTATTATTTGAGCTAGTAGCGCCGACCACCACCAAAATTACTATCCTGGTTTTGTGTTTAGCTTTGTGTTGCCGGCGAAGCTTGTACATGATTGGCTAGTGTATGTTGTTGATTGTCACTGTATTGATACTGGCTTAAAATTTCCTAGCATTGTGTAAACCATTCTGGCTTGTGCTAATCCAGGAGCTATCCTGGCTTGATATACTAGCCTCATGTGGCACGGGCATAAGTATCTCAGACCGGCTCAAGTATCGGGACTCCACAGAAGCCCGAGTAAATCTGGCTTCCAAGCTGGGCGTCTTATACAGGGCTAGCAGATTCTTACTAGGCCAACTGCTAACCCTGTATAAATCCTAACCTAACATAACCCTATACAAATGTCAAGTATGTCCAAAAATTGAATTTGGGAGCCACCCAGCCATTTGGGTTAGAGTCCAAAATACTTGATAAACCTAATACTGTGTAAAGGAGGGCGGTCCATTTATAATGCACAGACGCAATGTAGACATGCTGAGGGTATAGGGTACAGGTATTTCTTTCAGGAGCTTGATTAAAGGAGCTAGCAGCATTGAACCGCTGACGTTACTTCGACCCGTTATAGGCAATATAGTTTGCTGTATGTATTTACACTGTACAGACAGGAGTGTTCTTGTGAGATGAGGAGTTGCCAACATCACGTACGTAAACACGTCTTCGTCGCGCTGTCTTTTAAAAATCGTTTTAAGAGTTTTTATTTCTATATAGCGAAAATAAAATGAGTGATCCCGTGCTCCAAGAACTGAGGAACATTATCCTTGATCAAGGAAAAATAATTACTGAATTGTTAGTGCGATTAAAGTCCGTTGAAGCAATTTTAAATCGTGAATTAACAAAAACAATACTACCTACTGCAACTGCCAGTAACATCGCGCAAGGTACAAGTACCGTCTTGAAAGTACTAGCGCCGGCCCCCGGTGCCAGTGTGAGTGACGCAAATGTGTGTGTATCCCAAGCGTTGCAGCCGTATAGCCCGCCGCACCCCGCCCCCGCCGCCCTGCCCGGCTCATCCAGTACTCCAGTAATCACTGTAGCCCCTACAAGCGGCCCTCAGATACTATTTGCGCGCAGAATGACTACAAGATCCAGTGCTAAAAAACATGCATCCGAGGAAGATAACACCTCCACGTCTACTGCAGCGCCATCTCGTAATCGACCATCATCGGTATTTTCCCCGACGTCCGAACAGACTACCACATCTTTAAAATCATACAGTGATGCCGTCGTCAACGGCAAAATGAACACGGCCTTGCCCAATTTCTAAAGGGACAGGATTTGCGGATGAAAACTTGGTGGCCATCCCAAAAAATCTGCACTTACATGCATTCATGTTCCACCGGGCAACCACGGTTGATCAAATAACCTCATTTCTAAAAAAGAAGAAGCCCGATCTAGAATTTACGGTAGAGAAACTCGTTACGAGACATGAGAGGTATGCCTCTTTCAAAATAGGAATTCCGGAAAATAGTTTCCATTTTTTCCTGGACCCCATGATCTGGCCTGAAAACGTGGCCTTCAACGAATGGTCATTTCGGAGGCCACGACCCAAAACCCAGATGGCCGACACCAACACGCACGAAAACCAATATTAGTGGAATCTACCAAAACGTCAGAAGTTTAAATAATAAAATTTTAGATTTTATGACCAATGTAATGTGTCAGAAACCACTTCTGGTTGCTCTTACTGAAACGTGGCTAACTTCGGGCACTTTTTCCGCCGAGCTATTCGGAAATCTATACCACGTATACAGGAAGGATAGAGGCAGTCGCGGAGGAGGGACACTCCTGGCCCTCCGAGCTGACAGCCACTCACACGCTGAAAGACTGGAATACATGGAAACCCAAGGTGAAGACTTGTGGGTGAAAGTATCACACAGAAATTTCATCATATATATATGTGTAGTATACTTTCCTCCAAATACAAAATCGGAACAATATAAATTATTTTACGAGAAAATCATTAGTGAAAGTGCAAAACTACAATCTAAAAATGATGGAGTTTTACCTACCATTAAAACTCTTATTATGTTGTCTTGCTTATCCAGAATATATAATGTGAGATATCGCGCTTATTTCTCGCCAGCGCCGTCGCATCTGCTGCCGTAATCTTGAATTTCCCGCCTTTCTTTTTGTAACACCCTTCAGTTGTCTATTGTCACCTTAGCAGTTGGCGTCCTGAGACGCCATCTTGATTCAATTTGGACTCACCAAGCAGAGCTTAAGTATATTCTGGATAAGCAAGACAACATAATAAGAGTTTTAATGGTAGGTAAAACTCCATCATTATGTGTGTCGTTGCTTATCCAGAATATATAATGTGAGAAGTGTTTGTTATCGCTTGGTGACAATTCTAAAGCCAAAATTGTGACTATTACTGTATTGCTTGAAATAACTTAGTCAAAGACTGAGAGTGAATGGGGGGATTCAGCACCTCAACATTGAGAACTCTGATTTGCTTTTTATAATATTTCTTGAAAGTGTTTTCTGAACGCCAGTTTCCTCTTTCCAAAATGGTGTCTATAGGGCAGTCTTCCAGCCAACTCCTTGAGGCTACTGCTGATCTCAAACTCCCAGGGGAGGCGTCAATCCCAGCGTCCTTCAAAATAGTTTTAATCCATCCACCAATAACAGTTCTTGAGGCTGGTCTTGCAGGCCCCAGTGTGGAAATAAACAGACATTCAACACCAGCTTCCTGTCTCCTGTTCTCACTCAAGAACATAAGTTTTCTCAACCAAAATATAGGATCTATATTACGATCCTCTGCTTTGCAAAGCTTCCAACCAGACTGTCTATGTGTAGAGGTGTCCGTCTTAGAACCAAAAATTGGCCATAATATAATGTGATCATCATTGTCAACAAGATTATCAGGAGATGTATGTAGCAAGGTCAGATCATGTACTCGTCTTCCTGACGCCAGTAGTAAAATAACAGCACATCTACGAGATGCTTCGAAAAGAGTCAGGTCCTTTGGAGGATTTTTACAAAGCCAAGACACCAAGAGTCCTGGATCCCAAGTAAATGCTCTAGGCTTCTCATTTACAGAATTCCTTATACCTCTCATCACTCGCTTGACCAAGGGATGATTACTAGTCCTCAAATCGCCATTGGGGTCACACAAAACCGACACTGCAGACTTGTGAAGCGCTATGGTACTGGGAGCCAAGCCTTTTTTCACTCTTAGGTATGCTAAAAACCGTGCCAGCTGAGATCCCGAAGGGTTATTAGGACAGGTATTGTTAATGGAGCACCATTCCTTCCAGCTCTTCCATGCCATGTGATAAGTTGAAAGCGTAGATTTGCGCCAACCCGCATTCAATAGAGCTTTCTCTTGCTGTGACCAATCGTTCAATGCTTCACTCCACCCCCAATCTTCCACACCTGTAGTTGGAGCTTCTGGAGCTGTTGAGGATGAAGTCCTGTCGATAAGTCTATCAAGTTGTCGACCAACATGGGTATTATGTGAGGTTGGTCTAGGGCTCTTTTCTTTAGGTCTGGTAACCAAAACACTTTTGGCCAATCTGGGGCTACAACCAGATACACCCCTGACGACTTGTTCAGGTGTGCCAGCACTCGTGGCATTAAGCAGGGGGGAGGAAAGATCCATGCCAAGGGGAAATGCCAACTCCTGCTGAAAGCATTGTGAAACATCGCTCTCTTGTCGTGGGGATCTATCGAGACATACTGATCCACGACGTGAGCTCTCGAGGAAGCGAATAGATCCACTACTGGACTGCCCCACTTGTGAAAGACAGCTCCTACCGCTGGGGGTAGGAGGTGCCATTCTGGTAATGTCATCCCTCGGGATAGATGATCCGCGAGGCCATTGTAGCGTCCCGGCAAATACTGCACTTGTAAAGAGATTCTGTGCTCGTCCAAAAGCGCGAGAATCTGAAATGTCAGATGAAGGAGACCCATTGACTTGGTGCCTCCCTCGTTCCTCAAGTAGGCTACAACTGTCCTGTTGTCTGATTGAATGAGTAACGAAGAACTTCTCAAATTCTGAGTCAGAGATGTTAAGGCATTTAAGATTGCTGTCATCTCCTTCATGTTGCAATGTCCCCCCCTCTGACTGTCTGTCCAACAACCCGACAGAGGTACATCGTCGATCAGGGCTCCCCAGCCGTGATCCGCCGCATCTGTGGTCAGAAAATGTGTTGGGCTGGGAACATGAAGAGTTGAAACATGATCTAAGTTGTTCATCCACCATTTCATTTCCGACAAGACTTCCTTCTTTATCGGAGATTTCTGCTGAGGGGTCAGCTTCAGCATTAACTGCAACTGTAATTGTATCAGTCGAGTATGGAGTCGACCTCTGGGGACCACAAAGGTAGCAAAATTCAACTTTCCTAAAATACTCTGAGCTTCTTTCAGAGTCCATCTTCCCTTTGTCACGAGGCTCTGAAGTGAGTTCCAAAGACCTTGTCGTCTGTATTCGGTTAAGGTCTTCTGATTCAGATGGGGGTTCCAAACAATTCCTAGATATTCCACTGACTGTGCTGGCTGACGGACACACTTTTGGAAATTTACCGACCAACCTAACCGCTCCAATAATTGAAGAGCTTCTCGTGTTTGACTGAGGAGGACCTCTCTGTTCTGATGAGCCAGGAGAAAGTCGTCTAGGTACACAATGATCCTGATACCCCGTCTCCGCAGGATTTCTGCAATCCAATTTGTGATGGCTGCAAAGGCCTGTGGTGCACTGCTCAGGCCTTGAGGCAGGCATGTCATCTGTAAGTGAAGGCCTCCGTAATACAATCTCAGAAAGCAACGGTGAGCTTTTGCGACCGGTATGTGGAAGTAGGCCTGTGAGAGGTCTATTTTTGTCATCCAATCGTTGGCTTGAAGAAAGTGTGGGACCTTGTGGTGAGATATCAGAGAAAACTTTTTCCAAGCTACATCTAAATTGAGAGCTTTTAAATTGAAGATTGGTCTTCTTGAGCCGTCGCTCTTTTGAACCAGAAAAAGTGTTGATAGGAAGGAGGCATTGTCGCCAGCTCTTTCCAATGTACCATCTCTCATCATCTTTCTTATTTCGAGTGTCATTTCCGGGGTTACTTTTGTTTTGAATCTCCTTGCGAGAGCTTGGCTTGGACTTATCAACAAGGGCTTTCGGATGAATGGTATGCGGTATCCCCTTATCATACGTAAGATGGTCTCTGGGGCATCTAGGGTCCGCCATTCTATCCAATAATCCTGTAGTTGACCGGCCCGAAATGGTTGATAGTCATCTGTTGAAGCGGCCACGAGAGGTCTGCCCCCTCGCGCCACGCTTCTGTTCCCTACCCCTACCCCTCGCTTGGGAGGAATACTGGGGGTCTCGCCCGTGGTCTGCCCGCCGGGGAAACGAGGGAAATGCCATATTTTCCTTTGATGTCTGCTTGGGGGGAAAGGCAACAACCTCCTTAGATGTTGAAGGGCGGTTGTGCGCCGAGTGGCTACCCTGAGGTAGGCGCACTTGACTAAAGCACTTTGTTATACCACCCAGTTTCTGCAACTGCGCGGACAGTGCTTCTTCCCCAAAAAGATGAGTGGAAGAAGGAGGAATTCTGCTGAATAGCTTCCGTTCCACTCCAGTCTTACAGCTGCTCAAAATCTTATCCCTTCTGTGCTGAATGATTTCAGCTCGCTTTCCGCAGGTTATCTGCAAGATATCGTCAGAGCATTTTATAAACTCGGAGTCCTCTCCTAACAGGCTGTCCAGTTGTTCCTCTAAAGCCTCGCCTGACAGAGAACTTTCTGAACTGCTTCCCCATTTTATGAGTTTTTGGAGAGCCTGTTGAAGGCACTCTCTCTGCTTCAATGAGGCATGCGTTACCGCAGCCAGCATCTTTTCCATAGCCGGAAATATTGGTGAGGCGGAGTCAAATGCCAGCACCTCGCAGTTCACCTCCAGCTCCTTGAAGCCTGGATCAGCTACATATTCTTTTAAAGTGGATGCGTAGCGGACATTGGCCCACTCGCTCGAGTTGAAGCGTTGGAGATTCTCCACCAAACCCAGATGTGTTGCAGAAGATTTTGGCGCTGCAGACTCCTTCAGAACAGTAGAGGGACCCGGCATCTGATACTGCCTTTCAGGCGACAACGAGCAAACGCTCCCAGATGCATGCGAGGGTGCCACTATACTTGGCGTGCTGACAGTGGCTTCCTGCGTTGACCTGTCCATGACAAAATCTTGCAGGGTCTTGACTTGACATGCTAATCTTTTGAGCAGATGTCTGTCATTCCGCTTACGTCTCTTCGTGCGCCTGCGTCGCCTACTATTTTGCGACGCCGAACCGCTAGATTGCGAGCTCGACGAACTTGTTGATATTGAACGGCGTCGCCTCTTTCGATCACGTCGTTTAGAGGTTACGTCATCTTCTACATGGTCCTTGTCTGAGGCCATTTTAACCCCGTGCACAAAATGAAGACGCTAATAACTGTCAAAAATGTTCGCACTATCACTTAGCACTAATTTTCATAAAAATTTACGACAATTTGCGGGTAGCAACAGATATTCTTTTCGTTAAAACAATCCCAAACGAAAATTACACGACCGGCGTGGGTGAAAAAACGCCAAAATTGAATCAAGATGGCGTCTCAGGACGCCAACTGCTAAGGTGACAATAGACAACTGAAGGGTGTTACAAAAAGAAAGGCGGGAAATTCAAGATTACGGCAGCAGATGCGACGGCGCTGGCGAGAAATAAGCGCGATATCTCACATTATATATTCTGGATAAGCAACGACACACATAATATTATTATCTTCGGTGATTTTAACTTTTCGTCAGGGAAGAACCCGAGTGATGTTTATGATTATTTTTGTTCTTTTTATGATTTGACACAAGTAAACACTGTTTATAACATAAATGCACGCATGTTAGACTTAGTATTAAGCAACATACATTCCAAAAATGCTGTTGTCCGTCGCCATGATTCTCCACTTGTCAAAGAAGACCTTAATCACCCTTCACTATCATTCACACTCGAGTACATAACAAAAACCCAAGAAAAATCACACATATTGCCCCCGGACATAAACATGGGTTGGATTTTCAACGAAAACTCAGATCATACACTTAGAAATGCCTTAGAACAACATAACTGGAATCATTATGACTGCCTCGATGTAAACCTAGCTGCTGAAATGTTTTATAAGCAGCTCAATAATATTTTTGACTTATGCAGAAAAGATCCACACGTATGCTCGGAAATGATGAAAAATATCCAAAATGGTTCACTGGAGAGATCATTCATCACATACGAGAGAAAAATAAAATGCACCATCTTTGGAAAAAAACTAAATCCGAACATGCCTTAACAAACTTTAAAAAATCACGAAAATTAATCAAGCAGTTAATTGGTAAGGCCTACACTGACTTTACACGTGAAGCAGAGAATAGTATTATAACAGACCCAAGTCGATTTTGGTCTTACACGAACGATAAACGCCGCGGCTGTGACAAACTTAATCACATGACCTTTGATGAAAATCAATACAATGGATATTCTGAAATCGCAGAAGGTTTCGCAGATTATTTTCAATCAGTATTCAGCGACAATATTCCCAAACTTGACATTTCCTCTAAAGCTTCTTCGTCACACAATGCTTTACACCTGTTCAAATTCACGAAATTAACGATGATGATATTGTTGCCGCTTTTCACAAGCTAAAACCTAAATACTCTGTCGGTCCAGATTTTATACCACCCATCATACTCAAAAGATACTCAAAACATTTAATTCAACCTCTAAAGCACATTTTTAACCTTTCACTTCGTAATAATACCTTCCCTGATATGTGGAAACTAACAAAAGTCACGCCTATACACAAAAAAGGCAAAAAATTGGCAATCGATAATTACAGACCTGTAGCTGTCTTATCAGCACCCGCAAAACTTTTAGAAACCATAATTTACTCACAAATATATAATCAAACAAAACATACACTCACCGAGAATCAGCATGGATTTCGCCCCACTCTATCACCCTCAACAAACCTTATGAATCTCACCACCTATATAAATAAATCGTTTGAAAATTTTTTACATGTCGATGTGATTTATACAGACTTCGAAAAAGCATTTGATAAAATCGACCATGATATTTTACTAATAAAATTGAGTGACATCGGATTCTCTCAGGATTTTCTCGCTTTCGTAGCTAGCTACTTACACAATCGTCGTCAGTATGTCAGTTACGGACACCAGTTCTCTCACAAATACAAAACTAACTCCGGGATTCCCCAGGGATCGAATCTAGGACCCCTGCTCTTTCTTTTATTCATTAATGATATAGGCAAGACCATTAACCGCTCAAAATATCTACTCTTTGCTGACGATATCAAACTTTTCAGAGCTATCAAAAGTTGTATCGATTCCATTCTTCTGCAGAATGATCTTGATTTTCTTGTCAAATGGTCGGAATTAAATAAATTACCCTTCAGCATCCAGAAATGCAGTGTAGTTACATTTACAAGATCCAAAGATACATTTCTATTCCCTTATCACATTAATAAAAATATATTAACACGCAAAAACGAAATTTGTGACCTTGGGGTGATCTTCAAAGCAAATCTCTCTTTCAAATCCCACATATATGACATTGTGTCCCGCGCCAACAAAATGCTTGGATTTGTTCTTCGTAATGCGAGATCATTTACTAATGGAATTGCAATACGGAGAACATATGAAGCACTTGTCCGCAGCATCCTGGAATACAGCTCCATTATTTGGGCCCCTTCTGAACAAAACCATATCTTAGAAATAGAAAAGTACAAAAAAGGTTTATGCGTTACCTGTATATGAGGGAATATACATACTATCCATTCCTGTATCCATCCTTGTTCTTAACAGGAATGCTCGATTTCAATACATTAGAAGCCCGCAGAAAAATATTTTTAGGCAAACACTTTTTTAAGTTAATCTCTGGTACAATACAAAATCCGCCTATGTTGAAAGAGGTTAACTTTTATGTCCCTAACAAATATACTCGAGGGAGATCCCATGCACTCTTATATGCTCCGAAAGCGAGGACTTCTGCCTGTCAGAACGCGCCAATAAACAGAGCGACTCAACTGCTTAACGATTCTGCATTAGCCATCGACATTTTCAATGTCACCTACAGACAATTCAGTAACTATCTTATAACACATGTGACAAAATAGTAAAACTGCCTGTGTAAACCTTTTAATTTGTAATCTTCTGCATGATATATTGGTGTATAACCGTTTCATGGAGAACATGAAAACATAAATAAATAAATAAATGTCACGTAAAAAAAAAACAAACATTGAACTGACGACTTTCGCGGTTAAGATCCTCGGCTATAAATCCAGAGTCATCTTTTTAAACATACTTAAAGTATATTTGCAGCACCTTTCAGAGAGATAGATTCTATTAGGACCGGTTGTTTCAGCGAATTTTTAATAATTCATTGAATTTCAAAGTTCATTTTAAGTTCTGTGAAATTTTTTTTCTAAAATTATTCAATAACAGAACTTGAATAGGACTTTCACAGAACCCGAAAATGAATGTTTAAATTTGTTGAATTGTTCAAATTCTGTGAAACATGTATGAGTATCCTAATACGGCAATAGCCCAATACAATGGATATCCAGGATACGGCTTTATATTATTATATGTTTTTGTATCCACTCGAGCGATTGGTTGTGTATATATATATACATTTACCATATTACAGGGTTTTCCAATAAGAGGTGTTATTTTGAATAGCCCGCTATTTCGGTAGATGTTACTTTTGAAGCTGTCATTTTTTTACATTTGACAAGTAGAAACTACGCCATTAATAAAAATGGAACGATACACGCTTCTTTCTTCTTCACGCGATGAGGCCCATTTCCACCTCGGTGGCTTCGTCAACAAGTAAAATTGTCACATCTGGGGCTCGGAAAACCCAAGAGTTATTGTTGAAAAGTCTCTCTATCCTCAACGTGTGACTGTTTGGTGCGGTTTATAGTCCGGCGGAGTCATTGGACCTTACGTTTTCGAAAATGAGGCTGGAGCAACAGTTACGGTGAATGGATCGCTATCGAGAGATGACTAATGATTTTTTATGGCCGGAATTGGATGGTATTGATCTGGACAATGTTTACTTTCAACAAGACGGCGCTACGTGCCACACAAGCAATGAAACCATTGATCTTTTACGATTGAATATCAAAATAACACCTCTTATTGGAATACCCTTTATTCAATTAATACCATTTGGGAAAATATTAATATGGAAACATATTTAACTGCTTACTGCGGCTTAAAGTCAATGAATCCACATAGATTTCACCGACCCTCCCATATTTTTAGGTTCTATAAATTTGGCACAATACGTCAAGCGATCTCTCAAAAAGTTTTTTCAAATTCGCCATAATATGTCAACACAACTCCCTAGGTAACGTCTTTTCTGAGACATATTTACACATTATATTTATGAATCTAAATTTACTCTCTCTTTTTTACTATTGTGTGGCATTTATGTTTTTTTTTGTTTAGCTGATCCTCCGAGAGTTGAAATGGTTCCAACTGAGACTTCCGCCTTGTCGGGGAAAGTTCTCACGTTGGAATGTATCGTTGAAAGCATGCTACCGGCTTCAGCACAAATATTCTTCCAGAACAAAGATAAAGCAAACAGTAAGTTAATTATATTTTTAGTACCTGTGAAAAACCACTGCATGGAACTTGACTTGTAGAGTTCATAGGTACTTATTTAATCGCTTGTCTGGATTTGAATGGTTTCTTTTTTATTTTGATGATTTACTGTTTTGAAATTTTATTCTTAAGAATAAAATTGTCAAGAAAAAAAAAATTTCTTTGTCAAGAATAATTTTTTTTTTTTTTTTAATTCTTGACAAATTTGTTTTAATTTTGTAAATGACAAGCTAAAATAATTTTCTTTAAAACATTATATTAAAGGAAGGTACTTTATCACTTGATTTCTTGTTACAATTTTTAAAATGTCAATTAAATTAAGCAAATTTGAGTTCAGTAGGTACACCTGAGTTACACAGGACAGACACACAACCGAAATTAGAATTGTTGATAATTATTCTGTGCACACTAAACAAATCATCGATAGAAAAGGTTTTTTTAATAATGGTAATAGCATTTATCTAATTGTTCTTATTTAATTTTATGTTTGAATATTTTCTAAGGTTATTCACCAAAAATTGATGTTGGTGGACTTCGTCAAACCTTCAAAGGAATGGCCACGATTTATTCCCATGAATTCACACTGTCTGAAGAAACGCAAGGATTATACACCTGCAGTGTTAGCAATAAAGGTAATGTAATAAATCATTCAAAATAGGGCTGATTGTATATTTCTGACTATGTCAGATGTGATAATGTCAGATGTGACAATGTCAGATGTGACAATGTCAGATGCGACAATGTCAGATGCGACAATGTCAGATGAGACAATGTCAGATGTGACAACGTCAGATGTGACAATGTCAGATGTGACAATATCAGATGTGACAATTTCGGGACTCAGGACATTTTAGTCGTGAGGTTTTTTTAAGGTATATATTTCCCTATTATTTTGATGTATATCAAAAGGTTTAGCCAGCATTAGCAATGTAAGCGCCCGAAAATATTTTTTTTATGACTTGAATCATCGACTGTTCTCTACTATGTAAATATAATATGCATGTATTATATTATATAAAGGGAGAAATTTTCTAAACGACAGTGAAAACCATATCAAAATCCGTTGCATAGTTTAGAAGAACTAAGCACACCAATAATTTTATTTAAATGCGATAATTTTATTTTAACTTTGTATACTTATGTTTTTATGATTATGTGCATGCATGAGTATACGTATGTGGTTGTATATATGTATGAATGTATGTGTATGTGTGAATTTATTTGAAATAACACTTGGTTTCAACCTTATTACTACTAGAAACAACCGGGGAGTAAAAACATGCACAAAATAGGTTATTAGGTTCTTAAATTGGGTTATTTAAAAAATTTATGCATATTTCGTAGTCTTCAAACATAATGCCGGGTTCACACGAGGTCAGGACAATACTGTCTTGTCCCAGCTCCAGACCCATTATCCTAGTGTGAACACATGTTTGGAGGACAAAACAATGAACCGAGACATTGTCCCAGAGAAAGATGGGCACACTATCTTCGCTGGACAGTGTCTTACCCCCACCACCGCGCCCAGCTGCGTAATCCGCGTGTAAACGTGCTGGGGCAAGTCAGTAGGACAAAACCAGTCATTTTGCACATACGTATCTAATATTTTACGGTTCCATGATAACTCAACACAGTGACAATTCAACACACTTTTAAAAAGTGATATAAAGACATTAGAAACGATGAAAAAAATAAATTTTAACCTAACCTAACGTAACCTACTTAACCCAGTTAATAAAGTTTTTGTTTCAATCACTTTCCATAACTTTTTAAAAAAGTGATAAATTATCATTTTGATGATTTATCCGGTCACCTATTTACGCGAGCTCACTTGTAACGTGAGTCGTCATGTTTCCATTTTCGCAGCTTTCCGCATTTGTACAACGGTTTAATTGTTGTATTGTCCCTCTGTCTTGTCAGGGCGGTCAGCTATTAACGGAGCTGGGACAGGACAGGATAGTATTGTCCTCATGTGAACTTGGCATAAGTGAGATCATACAAAAAAGAAAAACAACATGGACATCAAACTGTCAAATGAACTTTTAAAAGAAAAAACCTTTAATGCATCTGTTTTATTTCCCCCGTTATAAATAGTTGTCTCTCATTAGTAATAAAGTTGAAACCAAGTTTATAGCGAAGTAATGCAACTTGACCTATTATTATACTTTCCAGGTGGAACATCACAATCTCAAAGCATCATCACGCTCCTGGCCCCGCTAAAAGTTGAAGCCTTCCCCAAAATAATGGAGTATGAAGCCGGGGGAACCTTGGGCTTCTCGTGCATTGTCCACGGTTCCACGGATGGCAGATGGGTCTCCCTCGACAACGACGTGAAGACCTCGGAAGACCTGAACTGGGACGTGACAAGAGTGCCCCTTGCCACCGGAGGCGTGCAGATATTCATGGACGCAAAGAATTCCACGAAAAGACATCAAGGAGTATACGATTGCTACGCTTTTAGGGATCAAGAAACAGGTAACCTAATTTTTTTTATTTATTATTTATTAATGGTTGTCGCTCTGTTGCAATTCTTAATGCTGGATGCATAACGTTACGAATGTCCCGTTTTCAGAAAGCGGTCAACTCATGACATCAAATTGCGACCAAACGATTGACTCAAGTATTGGTTATTGTGGAGCCACTGTCGAAAACAACCATCTCTACTAATGTCCCATTTTAGTGCCAAAAAATATGATCACATTAATGCAGGCTTGTTGAGAGAAAGCATCCAGTATTCATTACATTAGGTCTAAGGTCTTTAGGTCTTTAGGAGACCGGACTCGTGGATGTGTTCAGACCTGTGTCTAGGCGCGTGAGGAGCGCAGGCCAGGGATGATACCCGGGGCCAGGACGCTGATGCGATCCCGAGGAGTCCATGGTAATCCGTAGTCCGTGTAGAGCCGGTGCCTAGGTAGAGTAGGTCTGTGTAGCGGTGCAGTGGAGTAACGACACTTCGCTTAGGTAAGGTGAAGAACGCTCCCGAACATTCTAGTTGCTACGGCTATAAACATTGCCAAACAAACCTCTAGGCAACAGCAGAAATTTCCAGTATGTTCTATGACGGCCTAGGTACCTTAGCGCTTGGCGCTGTGTACTAAGTAATACTTGACACCCTCCGACTCGAGTAGTGGCGTACCACTACATATATATATAGCATATTGGTAGGCTTCTTCTGGTTATGTCTCAGCCACGTAGCTTGTAAGTATCTTTGTGTACAAAGGGCCTTATTTTTTAAATTATCTGCTGTCCAGAATATGATACGTTAAACACAGTGTGTTTTTAAAATTATTTTTCCACAGTTCACGATACTGTGGAGTCTCGCTATGTGGAAGCGCCTTCAATCATCACCCCCAAGGAAAGCATATCCTTTGAACTGGATAGCACCGCCGTGTTGGAGTGTGTTGCCACTGGAATACCACCACCAACCATCACTTGGCTCCTGCCCGATGGAGCCGCCGTGATGATGGAAACAGAAGAAACTAAACGAATTTATGTAAGTTTATGATCGGATTATTTCGCAGAATTCAAATGTAAAATTATCATCCAATGTTCAATCAGCACAATTTTTTTTTTTTGGTATTTGGAAAATCCCTGTAAAATGCCGATTCTAGGTACATTTTAGCTTTCTATAAAAATATTATCTGCAGAAAAGCTATCATCATGCTTTTATGCTTGTCAGCTGATCACAATTAGGTAAAAAGCTGAAACAATTAATAAAAAGATAAAATAAAATAAAAGCCATTCACAATTTGATAGAAAGCTATTTAGAATTTGATAGAAAGCTAATTAAAATTTGATAGAAAGCTATTTAGAATTTGATAGAAAGCTATTTATAATTTGATAGAAAGCTATTTAGAATTGGTGTAATGGAACCTTTCAAATGTCCACTCCTGCTGGTCTCCTGCTGTCTCCCTCTAGTTATTTACGTCTATAGCTCTTTGTGGTCTACCTCCCCACTTTCCAGTCACCTCAGTTTAGGCTTCTCAACACTCTTTTTCCTATAACTTTACTATAGAGAAGCCTCCTTTACAGTCACTTTTTTCAAGTCAAACTCGAGAAATAGTTAAGTTTAACTTCTGGTGTAACTTTGAGGGAAATTATTCAACTCTTTACATGCGGCCGTATCAACTGTTGTTACGACAAAAAGTCTATACTCACACGCGGCTGAATCAACAGTTGATACGGAAACTTTGACGGCCGATATTCCAGCGCTCTTTCGTCATAAATGTATTTCTTGCTCACTTAAACAAAAATAAAATTGTATTTCATAAAAAAAGATCGATAATCAAGTGCGCCTCTTCGCGCCTTTTAGTCCTTTAGTTTACTTTTTTGTCAACGGATGGCGTTAGTACTAGTATGTCATTCACAACTTTTCATAACTAAAAATGATAAGTGATCATGGTGTCCCACTTGTGTCTATCACCTAAGTACACACAAGCCGAGTGAATGGCGGGACCACATTCAAAAGATACGGTACGTCTTTGTATGAAATTTTATGTTTTTGTTTTTATAAACATCTAAGAGTATTGACAAATTAACGCGTTCAAAAGGTTAAATAAAAAAAACATGCAAAATAAAGTTTTGTGCATTACCACCAGCATTGCCACTTGCAGTTTAACTACGGCAGTGTTCTGCACTAGAGTGAGGAGGCAGCAGATAAAGGTTTAAATGTGGTAGTGCGTGCTCACTCGCTCCCCTTTGAACGCTTTTAGCTGCGTTTGTTGACCAGATTTGAATAGCCAGGTTCTCCCCACCTTCCTCTACCCCATCTTCTTCCTCTCTCCACTACCTTCAGACTCACAACTTACCCCATTTGGGGATGCCATAGTCTTGCTGGCTCCAGATGGTTGGGAGCAGTTGGGACTCTTGTGCGGTATTCTCTAATAAAGTAAAGTTCTCTAATCCCACTATTAATTGTTACCAACACCAATACTATCCTGATTTAATTCTTTCAAATATTTTTGCTTCCTTCTTATCAAAAAATATACCTATCGAATTCAACCTTATCGAAATATTTGCCCATTGCTATAATAAACTATTTATAAAGTAGCCTGTCTCGACACAGTATATTCCTAGTTTATAAAATAGCCTGTCTCGACACAGTATATTCCTAGTTTATAAAATAGCCTGTCTCGACACAGTATATTCCTAGTTTATAAAATATCCTGTCTCGTCACAGTATATTCCTAGTTTATAAAATAGCTTGTCTCGACACAGTATATTCCTAGTTTATAAAATAGCCTGTCTCGACACAGTATATTCCTAGTGAGATACGGTTATAAATATGTGTAAACCCAACGTAATATAAAGTACCTCTTCCCCATCTCCTTCCCCTCTCTACTACCTTCAGTCTCACAACATACCCCATTTGAGGATGCCATAGTCTCACTGGCTCCAGACGGTTAAATAATAAATCTTGTTGTGTACTAAAGACCAAGACCCTGTCCTCTAAATAACATCGGCTCAGCTGTGGTGCCTTTCACGGTTGAATACACAGATGACAGCATTTAAGTGTTCATTTCTTCGGCACAATCCCAACTACTGAGTCAATGGAACTGTGACACCACCGATATTGGGGATAGACAAGTATTAAACTGATAACTTCTGGTTTCATCCACTTTCTGCAGTGGATAATGAATTGTAGAATGATGTTTTGCGCAATACCATGTTCACCAGGTGTTAAAATAAGCTGATTATTTTTCCAGGTAAAAGACAGCAGATTGATAATCAATAATGCCAACCCAGTGGATAACGGAAGATATATCTGCTCTGCGGAGAACCAGTTTGGAGTGGTGAAGAACGATCTAGTGCTCACCGTATGGAAGAAACCCACATTGATTGATAAATTGGAAAGTAAGTTGATTTTTTTTTTTTGTGTTTGTTTTGCCGCAAGTTTAATGCGTCTTCGCAAAATAAAACATTAGAAAAATTACAGAACCTGAAACGGTTAATTCTGTTTTTACTCGGTTTTGAACACAATATCACGTCAATAAACATCAATGATAAATCCATTCATATTAGAATCATAGATTTTTACCTCCCTGTGCATATGAGTATATGCACGGGGAGTATGAGTATAGTATGAGTATACTACCCTACTATGTACACCTCAATAAGATTTTATTTTATTTATAATGTACACAACAGACAGCAGATTAACGTAAAAAAAATATACAATGAAATAAAAAAATTATATGTTAAATTTAAATCTAACCATCCAATAATGGTGTTATTTTAACTTTTTCAATGCAAATACCACTCAAGAGCAGTGGCGGCTAGTGACTTTTGTGTGTTCTAGAGAGTTAATATTACAAAAATGGCAATATTGATGTTGTTGTAGCTGAAAATGTTATTATATTTTTTTTCGAAAATTCGATTTTCAGGAAATCCGTGCGGCGCACGGCAAAACTGAAATTTCCCGAAAATCTTCATACAAAAATCGAAACTTCTACAAAAAAATTAAAAATCATTTTCAGCTACAACAACATCAATAATGCCATTTTTTGTAATATTAGCACACTAGTACACCCAAAAATCACGAGCTGCCACTGCTCAAGAGTCCTAACTGTTCCCAACCATCTAGAGCCAGTGAGACTATATGTAAGATTATAACAATAAAACTAGAGATTCGAGAAATTTTATAAAGTTCTGGGGGCTATCGCTAAATATATCCGGTTCTTGTCAATACAGTGGATGTTATAATGTAGTTGACACATTCGCACAGGAGTAGGTTGTGTTGGTTTTTTGGAAAGGAATATGGAATGTAGGCAGTGGCGAGCATTTCTTTGACGGTGGGGACCGTCAATTTTAACATGTACTGTATTGAAATCTCTATAAAATATATTATAAAACAAACAAATATTTTCATGGACTCGTCATGCGCCTAATCAGATGTCTAAACACAAAATAAATTTAAATTTCTATAGGTTTTTACCAATTTATACTACATATAAAAGTCAGAAAAGCGTATAAAAAAACATAAAAACTGCGACGGTAAACACTACCTTTGGACAAAGACACCATAAATACCACGCTATTAAAGCATTCAACAGTCTTCCACTTGAAACAAAAATTGAGGTAAATAAAAATAAATTCAAACACAAAATAAAAAAAATGGATTAAAGAACAAAAGAGACAATATTTCCAAAATTCTATAATATAAAAGAATAAAACATATACACGCAACACAAAAAAAAATATATAATACACTCAACACGCACAAACACATAAATCATTATAAATGCCGATTTCCATTCTCTTTTAATATTTTTATTTTAGTGTGAAAATTAAATTTTAATTTCTAATCTTTATTTTTAGTTTAAATTTATCTTTATTTTAATGTTGTTTTTTGTTTAAATGTATAAATTCGTATATTTTAAAATGGGGGCCTCAGCACAGGTAAATAACCCAGTGAGGCCAACATTACTGAATTAAGATATGAAATACTGTAAAATAATGTATCAATAATAATAAAAAAATATAGTGTAATAAAAATAATGCAATGTCTTGCAAGATTATCATCGAACTATACGAAACTAAGTAACTCTCTTCGACAACAAACTGTTAAGTTTTATTTGTCACGGGGGGATATAACGATCTGCCTCCAATGGTATTTGAAATACGCGCGTTTCGTGGAATGCGTTCGGTCGAGAAAGAAAAGCAAATAATGCGCCCAAATGCGTAAAGGGACATCTCAGATTTTCAAAGTACTCTGACGATTCGCGCGTGGTCAGTTTGTTGGCTGATTGCTATTCGCTAGTTGTTTCTACCGTTGCTAGGCTACTAAGCTTCAAGACATAGTGTGGAGCGGACGCCTGTCGTTAATTGTAGATTAATGCTCTTATGTAGAATTAATTCATTTTGGCGTAGACTTTGGCATAAAGCATTGACTGTTTTATGTATCTGGGAAAATCTGGTGGGGTCTGTTCCCACTGTCCCCCTGTGAATAACCTCTAGTGAGTTAAGGAATAAACGATCATGTGTTTTATTTTTTGACATCCTGGGCCTCGTTTCTCGACGAAGTCATTTTGAGTGGAATGACTTTTGACTTTTGGCGTATGTAATTATGTACCTTTGACGAGACTTAAGAATAAGAATGTCGACCAATGTATGTATTTTCGACGGCGATTGCGAGCGGCTTATTTTTGAGAATCGATATCCTTTAGTGATTTTCATACAATAAAATCTATTTCCAATATTCCTGTACATTATGAATTGTATTTTTTAAATGTAGATACTGTACAAATGCAGGTATCCTCCGTGTTAAAAGAGAATTGAGTGCAGTATTTTGTTTGTCTCCCAAACCTATTACATATTTCAATTACCTCTGTACTAGAATTTTTTTTAATACATACATAATTTCATTAGTGAAGATTTCTTGGATACCAGGGCAACTGTAATGTCCAGATAAAATTTTGAGATTCTCAATCAAGGTACACCTTTCTCTTCTTTCTTTTAACGTTGGTAATCTTAGTTCGTTGAGTCTATCTTCGTATTGCCTGTATTTCAAAGCTCTTACTATTTTTGTAAACCGTCTCTGTGTTCTGTCTATTAGATCTGTATCTTTCGCATAATATAGACTCCAAATTTGGAAATCATATTCCAAAGACGTCGCCCACATTAAACAATACCATGTTATGTTTCAGATAAGACAATCAATATTTACGACTCGATTACAATCCCTTGCAAAGTGACTGGAGTTCCGTTGCCTCTGGTGGCGTGGTATTTCGAAGAATCCAAATTAACGAACGTTGAAACAACACAGGATGGTAGTCTTTTGCTATTGAGTAGAGTTGACATAAAGGATGCAGGGAAATATACGTGCATAGCTGAAAATCAACATGGCATTCTGAAGGAAGAAATCTTCATTCATGTGGATGGTTTAGGTTTGTTAAACACTATTTAAGTCGTATTTTATCATAAATGATTTAAAATTCTCACGGACAAAAGTATTATTGCGATTGCTTTTTGAGGTATTGCGCTTCCTCCTCCTTTAGCCAACGTTTCTGATAGCCTTGCAGTTTCATCACCAGGGCAGATTTGAGTGTTCTGTATAGAAGTGATACCATGTTTAAAGGAGTAGGAAGTGCGACAGGTCTAAAATCAATCACGGAAGTATTTCGTCATGTTCACATATTTCAGATTGATGATTATTTTTTGTGTTTTGGTATTTCAGAGGCTCCGATCGTAACCAAAGGAAATAGATCAATAATAATAAAAGAAGGAGAAGACTTCCAAGTAAAGTGTAGGTAAGATGTATTTCAAATACATATAACTTTAATGACAGACTGTGTGACATAGGTCGTTAAAAACCTTATTAAATACATATAACTTTAATGATAGACTGTGGGACGTAGGTCGTTAAAAACCTTATTAAATACAAATATCTTTAATGATGACTGTGTGACATAGGTCTTTAAAAAACCTTATTAAATACATATAACTTTAATGATAGACTGTGTGACATAGGTTGTTAGAAACCTTATTAAATACATATAACTTTAATGATAGACTGTGTGACATAGTTTGTTAGAAACCTTATTAAATACATATAACTTGAATGATGACTGTGGGACATAGGTCGTTGAAAACCTTATTAAATACAAATATCTATAATGATGACTGTGTGACTTAAGTCTTTAAAATACCTTATTAAATACATATAACTTTAATGATAAACTGTGTGACATAGGTTGTTAGAAACCTTATTAAATACAAATATCTTTAATGATGTCTGTGTGACATAGGTCTTTAAAAAACATTATTAAATACAAATAACTTTAATAACAGAGGGTAACAATTATTTTACAAGCAATAATTATTCGCCTAAAACACTCATCCACATTGAAAAATCTCCTGATAAAAGATACATGACGCCAACGGGACTCGAACCCGTGTCCCTTCGATTTCCGGTCGACAGCTCTGACCACTGAGCTATGGCGGCTTATTTCTTATCCGCGAAATAATTCAATATATACTAGTGTTTCATTCAACAATTACTGCTTGTTACATTTTTTCACCTGAAAACAACCAACTTTATTTTATATGAGAAAGGCATTGTAAGTGCTAACTCTCTCACTAGATGGCGTCGAGAAAAATTGTCTACATTTTTAGGTGAAATACTTGAACTTGTCAAATATTAATTATGATTTTTTTTGGTAAACTAATGTTTAAGACAAGATTTTTTATGCATAGCACAAAGGGTAACAATTATTTTACATGCAATAATATTGCTTGTAAAATAATTGTTACCCTTTGTGCTATGCATAAAAAATCTTGTCTTAAACATTAGTTTACCAAAAAAAAATCATAATATTTAATAACAGACTTTGTGACTTAGGACATTAAAAAACCTTATTGAATTGAAGCAATTCGTAAAATACCTTGAAACCAAAACGTAATCATGCACTCCTTGCATTATTTTGTGAGGCATAGACATATATTTTTATCTATCTATATAAATAAAAATGTAAATGTTGGTTTGTTCGAAATCTTAAATCTCCGTAAGTTCTGACTGAGCCAAATCAATGCATGGCAGGGAACAGTTAGTATTATATTAAAGTATTTTCCGATAAAAAAAAAAAAAAACTGAATTTTCCGCAATCTTAAACAATATAATTTCGGTTTAGATGTATGTAACTTTAAAAAATACATAATAATTCGTATATTTTCAGTAGCTACATACAAGTATTATATTGAATTTGTTCTGCCGTTTTTATAATGCTCGGAGGTGTACTGGTCAGCATAGTTTCTTCCAAGCAGTTGATCGGGGTTTGATTTTCTCCAGTGGCAATTTATTTTAAAATTCTTACTTTTTAAAAAAAAATATCTTTTATATATTTTTTTAATATCTCTTGATTTTTCACGGGTCTGCATCAGCACTTCTTGTACAAAAAATACTTGAATGTCCGATTAAAGCAGATGCCGAGATGTTCTCTACTCTTAAGTATTTAATTAAGGCTTCATAGTTAATATTTCTAGGCGATCAAGTTTTCAAGACAAAAACAAATAATTTGCCAATATTTCTCAATGTATCACCTTAATCCATTACTATCCAAGATGTATTGTCTCCCTGTCATCACAGTAATTTAGATATAGTCGGTCAAGCAAGAAATCCTTCATTGACAATAACATAGGAAACATTGCCAGCAAAAAAGTAAGTACCGAGACAAAAAATTTCCGAGTCAAATCTCGTAAAACCTTTGCTTAGTCAATTTTTGTTTTCCAGATCTCTCCAAGGCAAGCCTCTACCATCTTTATACTGGCAGAAGGAAGGAATCAACATAACTGACCGGGCGCCAAATGATCAGGGATTTATGGACGAGGACAAACCGGAAGAGGCCAACACAGACATTGAAATGATATTGAATAATGTCATGTACGAACAAGAGGGCAATTACTCCTGCATCGGGACTAATATCGTGGGAGAAGACAGATATGATTTCTACCTCGATGTTCAACGTGAGATTTGTTTATATTGTTACGAAATTGAAATTAGAAGGCGTGTATGGGTACAGCCGCCCCAGGTACCTCTGCCATAGGTCACCACAAGTGGTTTACTACGTTAGGTGACTTAGCAGGGGTGCCCGGGTTCACGGGGTGAGGTTTGTCTAGATCTTGGTGGTGGATACGTTTGCCCACCTACTGCGTGGTGGGCCGGATCGTAAGAGACTGGTCGGGGGAGACCTTTTGACCTCTTCAGCCGGAATCTCTTGACCCATCGCCTAGCACTGCAGTGAGAGGGATGTGATCAAATGTCCATCACTCCTGGACACATTGACTCCCAGATTCCTACCCACCTCTTACCTACCATACCTCTCCTTCCTTTCCCTAAAAAGACCCTCCACACAGCATCCCCAAAGATGAAATAGGGCCTGAAGAAAACTATAAAACTTTAGATTAAGAATCTTGATCATTCTGTCTTACCGTCATTTTAAAAACTAAACTCATTACTTAATTTCAGGTCCTCCAAAATTCGCTCGTCTGCAAGCTCAGAACGCATTATACGAAGATTACGAGGACATTCAAGAAGGGGACGGAACAGTGGAGGCCGTTGCAGGAACCGAGATTCTGCTGAACTGCGAAGTGGGTGGAAAACCCAAACCATTTGTGACGTGGTCCAAAGACGGCATTCCAGTGGTATTTACTAATATTGTGTATGTATGTGTTTTATTTCAACAATAACCTTAACAATAACAAAGTAGTAGTTCTGTGAACAGTAGACCGTGCCTCCAAAAACTTATGTTTCTTTTCTATTATTTTAACAATAACAATGTAGTAGTTCTGTGAACAGTTGACTTTGCCTCCAAAAACTTATGTTTCTTTTCTATTATTTTAACAATAACAATGTAGTAGTTCTGTGAACAGTTGACCTTGCCTCCAAAAACTTATGTTAATAAAGTGAACATTTAGACTATGGCCTGGAACAAGTCAGAGTAGGGCTTGCTTGAATAATAAAGTGAACGTTTGGACTGTGGCCTGGAACAAGTCAGAGTAGAGCTTGCTTGAATAATAAAGTGAAGATTTAGACTGTGGTCTGGAACAAGTCAGAGTAGGGCTCGCTTGAATAATAAAGTGAACATTTGGACTGTGGCCTGGAACAAGTCAGAGTAGGGCTTGCTTGAATAATAAAGTGAACATTTAGACTGTGGTCTGGAACAAGTCAGAGTAGGGCTTGCTTGAATAATAAAGTGAACATTTAGACTGTGGTCTGGAACAAGTCAGAGTAGGGCTTGCTTGAATAATACAATGGAATGAGGCTGAACATGGCCTAACTGTTCTTCAAAACTGGCTTAAAGCAAACTCCCTTACATTAAATGTGAATAAAACCAAATATTTAATTTTCTCCAAAAACAAAAGAGGACAACCAATGAATGAGCATATACTCAAACTACATGAATGTCAAAAAAAATTTCCTCAATGTTCCTGCTCGATTATAACTCAAACCAAAAGCATAAAATATCTTGGTATTGAAATTGACGATAAACTACACTGGGATTCACACATTGATCGAACTTCAAAAAAGTTAACTAAATTCATCTACTTCTTCAAAAAATTACGGAACATTTTGTCAGCTAGGGATTTAAAGAGAGTTTACTATGCTTTATGCCACTCCAAATTGGAATATGGAATAATAGGATGGGGCTCAGCAGTATCAAAACATATAAAACAGCTGAAGGTAACTCAGAATTGCATCATAAAGACCATACTAAAGGTTCCCATAAGAACGTCAACAACAGAAATTTTTAAACAATTTGACGTTCCAAGCATACAGAAAATCTATGCCAAAAACATTTTGGTACAACACCTCAAAAATAATTCTCAGGAAAACACCTCACATACTCATAAAACCAGAGCCAAACAAACAGAGATACTAACTATACCAAAGTGTAACTCTACCTTTGGACAAAGAAGCTCTGAATTTTTAGCAGTAAAGGTATATAACAAACTCCCACTTAGTATCAAACAAATCAAAACAAAAAACAACTGCATTAAGAACATTAAATCTTGGCTTAAGGAATTACCGGAAAAATAACTTACTAGCATATTTAAAACATCGTCGTAGAAGTTTCTGGAAACCCTTACCCAAAACATGGAGTCATACCATAGAAGTCGCTGAATAACTTATCCAAAACCTAGTCCCCCTCAGCACAGGATCTCCTAGTGAGGAGGACTATGAATATAATCAACATCTATTTTTTATATATATATTCTTATAAAAATGTAAAAAAATGTATAATATAGCTACTAAATAAAAAAAAATGAACATTTAGACTGTGGCCTGGAACAAGTCAGAGTAGGGCTTGCTTGAATAATAAAGTGAACATTAAGGACGGGTTGTTTCGGAGAATTTGAACAATTCATCAAATTTCAATGTTCATTTCCGGGTTCTGTGAAAGTCCTATTCAAGTTCTGTTATTATATCATTATAGGCTAGTTGCTTGACAAAACTGAAATTAAAACAGAACTTGAAAAAATCTTTCACAGAACTTGAAAATCAACGTTGAAATTTGATGAATTGTTCAAATACTCCGAAACAACCCGTCCTTAGACTGTGGCCTGGAACAAATCAGCAGAACTACACTCATAACGTGAATTTTGGATCCATCAGTTGATCTTCCCTCAATCAATCTTCCACTCAATTATCTGATCTATAATGTAACTAATTAAGATATTAGTTACATTATTTTATTGCAGAGATAATATATGATAAACTAATAAAATGACATGTTGTTTGTGTTCTAGATATACTGATGAGAGTAAAAATCTGATCATATCAGATGTCAAAGAAGTAGATGGCGGAGCGTACACATGCTTTGCTACAAACCCTGTTGGGACAGTCAACAAAAACTTCACTGTCAATGTTATAGGTAAAAATAAAGCAAAAACCTATGTGTATGAACCAGTAAATTCTTAAACAGTAAACTCTGGCGGTATTGAATTTCTTGAACAATCTAACTGTTTTCAGCTTGTAAAGTCATCTCCATAATAAAAATTCATAATTTGCACACAAACATTAAATATTTCGAAACATATTTGGAAACATTCCATATATTGAATATTTCCATGTATTGAATATTTCCATATATTGAATATTTCCAAATATTGAATATTTCCATTTATTGAATATTTCCATAAATTGAATATTTCCATATATTGAATATTTCCACAAATTGAATATTTCCATATATTGAATATTTCTATATGTTACTGAACACTTCCATAATTATTAAACATTTCCATACAATAAATGAATAGTGAATATTTTCATATATGGAATATTTCTATATTTGCAGTGAAACCGCGTATAGTGAATGACCGCACAGAGCCAGTATTGCAGACTGTGGAAGGTCAACTAGTTGTTTTGCCTTGCTCTGTATATGCTGTCCCCGCCCCAGAAATCTCCTGGCTCTTCAATAAAGAACCAATCGTGCCATCTGATAGAATGCAGCTTGACTCGGAAAATACTTTGAGGTAAGCATGATTTGATGATAAAAAAGACTTGATTCAAGAAAATGCTTCATTAAAACAAAGGCCAAAATATGTTTTTCAGACAATATTTAATTAAATCAACTGTAATATTATTTCTAGGCAATCAAATTTTCAAACCAAAAATACATGGTTTTTCATTACTTTGCATTGCATCGCCTTAAACTTAACCTGAAGAGGCCAAAAAAAACTACACCAAATATTTTTTTTTTTTGTTAAAGCCAACACAGCCAATACCATACTTGATAAAGTGACATTTTAATTTTTGTCTTTACCGAACCCCTAATGACGTCCTCCGTGGTCAAGGGGTAAGGAAGGTCGCGGGTTCAAATCCCGGTGTGCGCAAGTTTATTTTATTTGATTAATTTGTGTTATTTCACAATTTATTCAATTAAAATAATTAAGGAACTAAAATTACCAACCTTACAAGAAAGAAGAGAAAGGGGTGACTTGATCGAGACTTTCAAAATTTTATCTGGACATTACAGTTGCCCTAGCATCCAAGAAATCTTCACTACTAATAAAAATATAAATCTCCGTGGACACTCAAAAAAAATTACCAAAACGCCTTTTGCATCTAATCCTAGAAAACTCTTCCTTGCAAATAGAGTAGTGGATGCTTGGAACAAACTCCCACAACATGTCATCGATGCAACAAATATAAATCAATTCAAAGCTCTATTGGATTCACATTTGGAGAGAAGAAAGGACTTAGTTCAAACTTAAAACACTCAATTACTGGCAAACTTGTTGTGAAATCAGATATGAGCGAATCAGCAGAATGCTGCCTGCTCATTACATAATAATAATAATAATAATATATAGTATACTTACGGTGCCTTCCAGAGTGGAAGATACTCTCAGTATCGCCCTGGTGTAAGACCACCATTCAGAATTGAAACGTTACTTGAAATGGCTTTAGCCGTGTTTGGTGACCAGATCTGAATAATACTCCCCCACCATCCTCTTCCCTATCTTCTTCCCCTCCTCACTACCTTCAGTCTCACAACATAACTCAATTAGGGATGCCATAGTTTCAATGGCTCTAAATGGTTGGAAGCAGTTGGGACTCTTGTGCGGTATTCACTTCACCAAAAAATCCAGTAGAGGTAATATCTGAAGGCAAAATGAATGTATAAGGACGACACTATGATTGCAGTGCTTTGTACCGTGCACGGGCACGATTCTTCAACAGTGCAAATGCAGGCCTCTAGGGGTTAAAAAAATTTAACAGCAGGCTTCTAAAAATCTTTAATTCAACAAAAGGTTTCAGGAAACCGGAAATCCGAAGAAATGGATTTTTAGCCGCTAACTGACTAACTAACCATCACGCAGGTGTAGGCAGATAGGACGGACCGCCAAACAACTCAGTCTTGGCACACACTTCTTGCCTCATTCACATTCATACATCATCTCATACATATTCTATTATTCTGACTCTTGACATATCAGTCGAGTATCTGATACACTCGATCGTGCCATGTCTTACTCGGGCGTCCCCGACTTTGCTAATATATAATATTGTGGGTATGTTGTTTTCAGATTCGTGGCAAATCTCACTGACTCTGGGATATATCAATGCGAGGCAATAAACAAGGCGGGAAATTCAAGTCAAGAATACCTTGTGTTAGTCTTTGGTATGATAAACCATAAATAATATTTTCAATAAAACTAATCAGTATTTTATAATAAATGAAGCATTGATAATAATACAGTTTGTTATGTAATTTGTTTCAGTACCTCCATACATCTATCCTTCCGGAAATGAAGTTGTGAAAGTGGCCGAAGGATCCTATATTGCTTTGGATTGTCACGCTATTGGCTTCCCTGAACCAAGCATCATTTGGTCCAAGAATGGCCAGCCTATAAACTCCAGCGATATTATGTGAGAAAACATTTTAAATTTTGGGTGGGACTTGGCCTTCTCCTTAAATGCTCTCCATTGGCTGCGGTCCCTCACCATTGGCTTCCAGTCCTCAGTTCTTCCCGTACTGCTCAAATCCACCTCCACGCAGCCTATCCAATGAATCATTATTTTTTTGTGGCAACACAACATCAAGAACTTTTTTTTTTTTTTTTTTTTTTTTATAGTCGGAGGCGGTTTACTTACGTTCCCCGCGAGCACTTAGGCCATAGGCCCATTGTACTATCTCCCATTTTACCTCATTTCCTTGCCAGTAACCCGGTCCCTTTTATGAAGTTCACCAGGGCTGTCTTGTTGACTTACCTGCTTGGTAAGCGAACTGTAACTCGTGGAGGGGCTTCTCTTTCAGTGCCCCGTCCCTTATGTGCCTGTCCATTAGCCTCTCCATTGTCTTCAAAAGAAATGAGGTGAGGCTAATTGGGCGGAATGCACCTGGTTGGTCGTAGTCAGCTCTCCCCGGTTTGGGTATGAACACTACCCTTGTCTTCCGCCATGGTATGGGGATGTATCCGAGGGCACAGCATGCCCTCAGGATCTTCGTCACCGGAAGTAGGATTGTATCTAGGCCCCTCTGTAGAAGTGCCGGAAAGATTCCATCCTCTCCTGCGCTTTTAAAAGGGTCAAACCCTCTGATTGCCCATTTAACTCTGGAGGGAGTAACTATTTTAGCCGCAGTGTCCCAGTCCTTACCTTCCCGTGTAACTCGGGCTGGTGGTGGACCGGTATCATCTGCTTCTAACTTTTTGTAGCCGGGAAAATGTTTCCCCAGCAGTACCTCCAACTCCTCCTCCCAACTGTTGGTATATCCTCCATCAGCTTTTTTGAATGGGCCTTTTGCTGCCCCTGGGTCTTTTGCAAGAATTTTTTGGATTCTTGCAGTCTGTGGGATGGTTTCCACCTCCCCACAGTATTTCTCCCAGGAGCATGTTTTGGCTTTCTGGATTGCCACCTTGTACTCTTTCTGGTATTGCTTGTGGGCATCCCAGTTTCCTGACTTTTTGGCCTTGTTGAAAGCTTGCCTTACTATTTTCCGTAGCTCCTGCAGTCTTCTGCTCCACCACGGTGTTTTGTCCCTGGTACTTGTCTTCAGAGGGCAGCTATTTTCGTATGCCCTTATCATTGAGTCCCTCAGTACTTCTACTGCGTCCTCAATTTCTTCGGGGCAGCCGTATTTAGCTGGGAATCTTGTCATTCCTATATTTAGTTCCTCCGAGTATCTAGTCCAGTCAGTTGCTTTTGGGTTCCTATATGTATCGGTCCCCGTTTTGCTTGTTTCTCCCTCTAGTTTAAATTCTATGTGTCGGTGGTCCGACAGGGATGGTTCGTCCGATACTCTCCATCCTGAGACTCTTAATGTTCCTAGGGTCAGGTCTATCACCTCCTGTCTGTTACTTATAACGAAGGTGGGTTCCCTACCTCTATTAAGAATCTCAAGGTTCACTGTCATCAGGTATTCCAGGAGGTCCTGTCCTCGTTTGTTGATGTCCGTACTCCCCCACACAGTGTGGTGCGAGTTAGCATCTGCTCCGAGTATCAGTTCCCTACCCTTCTCCCTGCAGTCTTGGACGAGTCTCGTTATTTCCCTTGAGGGTGGTGGTTCCACAGAGTCATAGGGCATGTATGCTGATGCCACAACTACTTCCCTGCTTCTTTGGTCCAGCGTGACCTGTAGCTTCACAGCCACTAAGTCCCTACTGCAGTGTTCGGGTAGCAGTGTGCCAGGTATCCCTCTGATGAGAATACAGGCCCTGGGTCTGTCCCCCGACTCGTTATAATAGATTAGACCTTGGTTCATGTTTAGTCCTCTGACCTTCCCCCTATAAGTCCAGGGTTCTTGGATCAGCGCGACGTCCACACTGTCCCGAGTGACTCTACTGCTAAGCACTGCAGTCGCTGCCGGACTGCGGTGCAAGTTTATTTGAATGAACTGTAAGTTTTTAGCCATTACTGCCTAATCCTTAAGTCATTCCTCCTATTTACGCTCCTCGGTGTTAGGAGAGCGCACCGTGAAAGTGGCCTTCCTTATCCCGACATGCGCCGTCATCCCCATCTCCCTCAGCACCTTCACACTTTCCTCGTCCACACTCATGATCAGGCGATACATGTTCTTATCCCTGATCGAGTCGTGGACGATCCATTTTTTTGTGTGTAGCCGGGGAGTCTGGTTCTCCAGCAGTTGTAGCAACCTCTCGGTGCTTACTGCTCCATTTTCGGGGATTACTGCCATAACCTTTACGTACTTTGGCAGTTCCTGCAACCCCACCACCTCCAGGTCGCAGCCCTGCCATTTCCGTATGGTCGGCACCATCTCCCTCAGCCATGTCTCTGACTCCTTGTCGGAGCAGGTCATTTTCAGGACGCCCCTCTGAGTGAAGCATTCGTCGAATCTGGGTTTGAACTGCCCCTTTGGGATGCTCAAAATCAGATCCGCGGCCGCCTCACTCACGAGGGCCTCCTGCTCTTTTGTAAATTCTTCCTCTCTGTTCCTATGTACAACAGCCACTCGAATTTTATTTCCAGCGGCTTCCGCATAGGTAGCAGAGGTGAGAATTCCTCGGGGCTTTTTCCTGGAATTTCCCGGTGAAAGCCCCAAGGGTTTAGGTTCTGGTGAGGTTCTTCTCCTCTTCCCAGCCTTCTTTTCCCCGGGCGTTCCAGGTTGCTCCCGGTTACCTTCTGCGGTCCCCGTTAGCTTCCGGTCTGTCCCTGGTTTGCCTTGCCTGGTTCCGGCCTTCGAGGTCCCTGGTTGTCCCCAGCGGACTTTTACAGTCCCTGGTTGTTCCCGGTTTCCTTCCTGCCGCCCCTGCTTCTCTCTTTTGAGTTTTCTCCTCGCAGCCCCACTGAGTTTCTTACTGATGTGAATTTTTTTCACATCGTCTGACAGGGACTTTACCTTGTCTTCCTCAGCGGTGGTTGTTGGAGTGAGTCTCTTCTTTAAGTCCCCCCCTCTCCGCTGGTTCCCCGAGGGCCCCAGTTGGAGTCGGGGGTTCTTAAAGAAGTTGTTTTCCAGGTCCCCTGATGGTCCCTGCATTTCCACGTCTGGATCCCCTGGGGGATCCCGCCGTGTTGCGTCCGTCGGAGGTCCTTCTTTATGGTTCCCAGAGGGCCCCTCAAGGGAAGAGTCCACCAGGGTGGTCCCATCTCTCCTCTCCACTTCCTCTTGGTTCCTCAAAGGCCCCAAGAGGGATGAGTCCACCGAGGCGGCCCCAACTCCTCCTTCCACTCCCCCTAGGTTCCTTAAAGGTCCCTCGTCAGTGTTGTTTTGGTTTTTGTTTTTACAGTCCATATTTGGTCCCACGAGTATCTAGGGAAATAAAAGGTCCACCCCAGCAGAGCCCCGAATGCTGGGGTAAGGTCTGTATACTCCGAGATGCGACCTTGTGTCTCGGAGGAACCGTTCGTGACACTGTTCCCCAGTGTCATTCAGCCCTGAGCACGGTATCTCACACCTTAGCTTGGGATGGCTATTGCAGGTCGTGTTTCCACTCCCTGAGCGATGGGTTCGCCACACTCCCTACGCTAAAACATCAAGAACACTTATTGAGAAGTCCTTCATTCTAAGGCGATGGTTGAATTATTGCGATTAAGCAATCATTACGTCTTTATCTACGTATTGATCTGACGAAGCCCATAGTAGAGGGAAACCGATTCAACTCAAAATAAGTTAGCAAAAAGAGTTTTTAATTAATTAACTTCCGATTTTATGTCTGGGTTAAATCATCTCCATAGGAAAAACTAAACCCTTCCACACACTTTTCCACAAATGATCATCTAGTCAATCAACATTATGCAAGTGCATTATTTATTTTTTTTATTTTTTTATAGTCGGAGGCGGTTTACTTACGTTCCCCGCGAGCACTTAGGCCATAGGCCCATTGTACTATCTCCCATTTTACCTCATTCCCTTGCCAGTAACCCGGTCCCTTTTATGAAGTTCACCAGGGCTGTCATTGGATATGTGGCGATGTCTTCTGGTTCCACACTGTGTCTTCCCAGGTATCTGAGCCTTATTCCCAGCAGAGCGGGACATTGGCACCATAGGTGAATTGGAGTCTCTTCCTCCTCTTCACATTTCCTACAGATGTTGGTGTTTTCCACTCCCAACAGTTGCATGTGTCTCCTGAGATGGCAGTGTCCCGTTAATAGTCCTACCAGTTCCCTCAGTGAGTTTCTGTCCATATCGAGTAGTTGCCTGGTTCGGTTAGGGTCCGGTCCGTTTATGAGTACTTTAGATTGCCTCATTCCGGGTGCCTTCTTCCATTCCTTCCAGTGTTGGGATTTGACCCACCTCTTGATGTAGTTTGGTGTGGCAAGCTGCTACTCCTACGGCCGGCTCAGTTTCCACAAGTGGTGCTTTCGCCCCTTTCCTTGCTAGTTCGTCAGCCCGCTCGTTGCCCTCAATACCTTTATGTCCTGGTACCCAGAGCAGGGTTACTTTATTGATGGTCGCCAGTTCTATTAGGATAGTCCTGCATTCCATCACCAGTCTGGAGTCACATCGGTTACTTTCCAGTGCCATTAAGGCCGCCTGGCTATCCGAACATATGTTTATGTTCTTATTTCTGTACCCGATACTCATATTCTCCTGTGCGCAGGCTAAGATGGCTTTCATCTCAGCTTGAAACACAGTGCAGTGCATTCCTAGAGGTATACTGAGTTCCCTCTTAGATCCCTGTAGACAGACCCCGGCCCCTGTTCTTTCCTCCATCTTGGACCCGTCTGTGAACCAGATTAGTTCCTGTTTGGAGTTTGGACCTGGGACCGTGTCCCATTCCTCCCTTGTGGGGTACGTCACTTTAAACAGCTGTCCGAAGAAGTATTCGGCTTGTTTGCCGTCCTGCTTCATCCCAGCCGTCGGACTAATTGCCCTCAGTCTTATTCCTATCTCCGTGTGACTGTTTCTGGGCAACTCTCCTCTCCATTGGCCATTGCAATGTAACCTGTAGGCTGCCGCCATCGCCGCCCCCTCTATTTCTATGTTTAGTGGGGGTAGGTTCAGCAGCACTCCCATGGCTAGTATTGGAGTGGTTCTCATGGCTCCTGTGATGCTTCTGCATGCAAGTCCCTGTATGTGATTGAGTGTGACCATCACTGTTTTCAGTGTTGTTCTCCTCCACCAGACCAGGGCTGCGTGCATGATCCTTGGTTTTACAACGGCTGTGTAAAGCCATTGCATCATTTTAGGTTTGAGACCCCACGTTCTGCCGCAGATTCGCCTAGTTGCCCACATCAGAGCACAGGCCTTTCTGCCTACAGTTTCCACCTGGTTTTTCCAGCTCAGTTTGGCATCTATGATGACTCCGAGGTACTTAACCGTGTCAGAGGGTTCTAATTCCTTTCCATAGAAGGTTAGATTGCTCCATTCTTCTAGTTTCCTTTTACGCGTAAAGATTACTAGTTCTGTCTTGTCTGGGTTGACTGACAGTCCTGTTTCTTCACACCATTCTTCCACTGTTGCCAGTGTTGACTGTATAAGGCCTCGGGTTGTGTCTGCATCCCAACACCTTATTATGGTTGCAATGTCATCCGCATACCCTTGCGTATATAGGCCCCTGTTGTTGAGTTTCCGGATGAGGTTGTCCACCACCAGGCTCCACAGCAAGGGTGATAAGACCCCTCCCTGTGGACACCCTCGTGTCACCAGCACTTTGATGCTTACCTCACCCCTTGTCACCGTAAGTATCCGGCCTGAGAGCATGTTCCTCAGCCACCTTCTGGTGGTTTTGTCGAGTCCATGTCTTTCTGCCGCTTCATCAATGGATTTAATAGTGGTGCAGTTAAATGCTCCCTCTATATCCAGGAATAGCCCTACCGCCAGTTCCCCAGTCGCTTGTGCCTGCTCCAGTTTGTACACCAACCTGTGCAGTGCCGCGTCGACTGACTTACCTGCTTGGTAAGCGAACTGTAACTCGTGGAGGGGCTTCTCTTTCAGTGCCCCGTCCCTTATGTGCCTGTCCATTAGCCTCTCCATTGTCTTCAAAAGAAATGAGGTGAGGCTAATTGGGCGGAATGCACCTGGTTGGTCGTAGTCAGCTCTCCCCGGTTTGGGTATGAACACTACCCTTGTCTTCCGCCATGGTATGGGGATGTATCCGAGGGCACAGCATGCCCTCAGGATCTTCGTCACCGGAAGTAGGATTGTATCTAGGCCCCTCTGTAGAAGTGCCGGAAAGATTCCATCCTCTCCTGCGCTTTTAAAAGGGTCAAACCCTCTGATTGCCCATTTAACTCTGGAGGGAGTAACTATTTTAGCCGCAGTGTCCCAGTCCTTACCTTCCCGTGTAACTCGGGCTGGTGGTGGACCGGTATCATCTGCTTCTAACTTTTTGTAGCCGGGAAAATGTTTCCCCAGCAGTACCTCCAACTCCTCCTCCCAACTGTTGGTATATCCTCCATCAGCTTTTTTGAATGGGCCTTTTGCTGCCCCTGGGTCTTTTGCAAGAATTTTTTGGATTCTTGCAGTCTGTGGGATGGTTTCCACCTCCCCACAGTATTTCTCCCAGGAGCATGTTTTGGCTTTCTGGATTGCCACCTTGTACTCTTTCTGGTATTGCTTGTGGGCATCCCAGTTTCCTGGCTTTTTGGCCTTGTTGAAAGCTTGTCTTACTATTTTCCGTAGCTCCTGCAGTCTTCTGCTCCACCACGGTGTTTTGTCCCTGGTACTTGTCTTCAGAGGGCAGCTATTTTCGTATGCCCTTATCATTGAGTCCCTCAGTACTTCTACTGCGTCCTCAATTTCTCCGGAGCAGCCGTATTTAGCTGGGAATCTTGTCATTATATTAATCTTGTCTATATTTAGTTCCTCCGAGTATCTAGTCCAGTCAGTTGCTTTTGGGTTCCTATATGTATCGGTCCCCGTTTTGCTTGTTTCTCCCTCTAGTTTAAATTCTATGTGTCGGTGGTCCGACAGGGATGGTTCGTCCGATACTCTCCATCCTGAGACTCTTAATGTTCCTAGGGTGAGGTCTATCACCTCCTGTCTGTTACTTATAACGAAGGTGGGTTCCCTACCTCTATTAAGAATCTCAAGGTTCACTGTCATCAGGTATTCCAGGAGGTCCTGTCCTCGTTTGTTGATGTCCGTACTCCCCCACACAGTGTGGTGCGAGTTAGCATCTGCTCCGAGTATCAGTTCCCTACCCTTCTCCCTGCAGTCTTGGACGAGTCTCGTTATTTCCCTTGAGGGTGGTGGTTCCACAGAGTCATAGGGCATGTATGCTGATGCCACAACTACTTCCCTGCTTCTTTGGTCCAGCGTGACCTGTAGCTTCACAGCCACTAAGTCCCTACTGCAGTGTTCGGGTAGCAGTGTGCCAGGTATCCCTCTGATGAGAATACAGGCCCTGGGTCTGTCCCCCGACTCGTTATAATAGATTAGACCTTGGTTCATGTTTAGTCCTCTGACCTTCCCCCTATAAGTCCAGGGTTCTTGGATCAGCGCGACGTCCACACTGTCCCGAGTGACTCTACTGCTAAGCACTGCAGTCGCTGCCGGACTGCGGTGCAAGTTTATTTGAATGAACTGTAAGTTTTTAGCCATTACTGCCTAATCCTTAAGTCATTCCTCCTATTTAAGCTCCTCGGTGTTAGGAGAGCGCACCGTGAAAGTGGCCTTCCTTATCCCGACATGCGCCGTCATCCCCATCTCCCTCAGCACCTTCACACTTTCCTCGTCCACACTCATGATCAGGCGATACATGTTCTTATCCCTGATCGAGTCGTGGACGATCCATTTTTTTGTGTGTAGCCGGGGAGTCTGGTTCTCCAGCAGTTGTAGCAACCTCTCGGTGCTTACTGCTCCATTTTCGGGGATTACTGCCATAACCTTTACGTACTTTGGCAGTTCCTGCAACCCCACCACCTCCAGGTTGCAGCCCTGCCATTTCCGTATGGTCGGCACCATCTCCCTCAGCCATGTCTCTGACTCCTTGTCGGAGCAGGTCATTTTCAGGACGCCCCTCTGAGTGAAGCATTCGTCGAATCTGGGTTTGAACTGCCCCTTTGGGATGCTCAAAATCAGATCCGCGGCCGCCTCACTCACGAGGGCCTCCTGCTCTTTTGTAAATTCTTCCTCTCTGTTTCTATGTACAACAGCCACTCGAATTTTATTTCCAGCGGCTTCCGCACAGGTAGCAGAGGTGAGAATTTATTTATTTATTTATTTTATTTATTTAGTACAGGTGATGATATAATGACACATGTAGATAAAAAATACTTTGACTGCCCAACTAGGAAGAATTCCCGTTTTAGGACAGTCAATTCCTCGGGGCTTTTTCCTGGCATTTCCCGGTGAAAGCCCCAAGGGTTTAGGTTCTGGTGAGGTTCTTCTCCTCTTCCCAGCCTTCTTTTCCCCGGACGTTCCAGGTTGCTCCCGGTTACCTTGTGCGGTCCCCGTTAGCTTCCGGTCTGTCCCTGGTTTGCCTTGCCTGGTTCCGGCCTTCGAGGTCCCTGGTTGTCCCCAGCGGACTTTTACAGTCCCTGGTTGTTCCTGGTTTCCTTCCTGCCGCCCCTGCTTCTCTCTTTTGAGTTTTCTCCTCACAGCCCCACTGAGTTTCTTACTGATGTGAATTTTTTCCACATCGTCTGACAGGGACTTTACCTTGTCTTCCTCAGCGGTGGTTGTTGGAGTAAGTCTCTTCTTTAAGTCCCCCCCTCTCCGCTGGTTCCCCGAGGGCCCCAGTTGGAGTCAGGGGTTCTTAAAGAAGTTATTTTCCAGGTCCCCTGATGGTCCCTGCATTTCCACGTCTGGATCCCCTGGGGGATCCCGCCGTGTTGCGTCCGTCGGAGGTCCTTCTTTATGGTTCCCAGAGGGCCCCTCAAGGGAAGAGTCCACCAGGGTGGTCCCATCTCTCCTCTCCACTTCCTCTTGGTTCCTCAAAGGCCCCAAGAGGGATGGGTCCACCGAGGCGGCCTCAACTCCTCCTTCCACTCCCCCTAGGTTCCTTAAAGGTTCCTCGTCAGTGTTGTTTTGGTTTTTGTTTTTACAGTCCATATTTGGTCC
Source organism: Hesperophylax consimilis (assembly GCF_061612785.1). Lineage (NCBI taxonomy): Eukaryota > Metazoa > Arthropoda > Insecta > Trichoptera > Limnephilidae > Hesperophylax > Hesperophylax consimilis. The sequence continues at coordinate 7,744,599 of NC_142856.1, read as the reverse complement.
CACGAGTATCTAGGGAAATAAAAGGTCCACCCCAGCAGAGCCCCGAATGCTGGGGTAAGGTCTGTATACTCCGAGATGCGACCTTGTGTCTCGGAGGAACCGTTCGTGACACTGTTCCCCAGTGTCATTCAGCCCTGAGCACGGTATCTCACACCTTAGCAAGTGCATTATATAAGCAAAATAAATACAAAACAATACAAGAACAACACGTCAACTCACCAGAGATCAAATGGGAAAATAATTCACCGACTCCAGATATTTTCATATCAGAGGGTTCGTCTCGGTAGAACTCCTTACAGGGCCTATAAATCCTTCTGATCCCTCAACATGAATATTTAAAAAATCTTTCGTTATCCTACATGTATTCAAAATGACCGATTTTCGCATCTTTATATATAAATTTTTTGATAGATCTAATACGCCTAAATTTTTAATGAGAGAGCTAGGTATAATGCCAGTAGCCGAAATAACAAATGGTAATATTTTTATAGTTTGAGAATGCCAAATTCTTTTTATCTCATTTCCTAGATCTGTGTATTTTCTTATTTTTTCAAACAGATTATAATATTACAATTTGAAATTTTAAATCGAGTTCAAATTTGAAATTTTTATAAAAATCGGTCGCAGCTATTTAATGTCTCATAAAATGTGTCAAAGTGTAGCCCCAGCTCCAAAAATTTTTCACCAGTTTACTGACACCATACAGAACATGAATATGTTTGTCTTTGTTGTTTGTATTAATTCAAAAACTGTACGACCTTGTTAGTATTTATATTTATATTTCAGAATAAACGATTCGGGGCGACTGAACATCACAAAAGTAAGCAGAAATAATTCAGGAACGTTTATTTGTGAAGCCGAGAATTATGCGGGATTTTCTGAGAAGATTTTCTACGTTGTTCTGAATGGTAAAAAAAAAACATATTACATACAAAACTAAACATAAATACTGTTCTATTTCAAGTTCTTATTAGAGAATCTCGTTTTCTAGACTTTACTCAAAATTTTAGCAATCTTATATTGAATTTTTTATAACTGGCGGTATTGTTATTGTCTTAACCTTTTGAATAATTAATTGTTCTTTTCATATAAAACTTTATCATAGTGATATTAAGATAGCGGAAAAAAACTCGATAGACTATAATTAACACAGTACCGGGAATGCTGGTGATAAAGAAGAGATATTGGACAATCCTGCATGCTACATTTGTTGTCCGTCTTTCATGCAGTATCTCTCATACAAAACATCAGTCGCACATTCATTACGGTTAGTGCCGCAATAGTGAGCAGCTAGTAGCGGACGACTTTGCTTGCTCCATGCAATCTCATCTCGGCAAATTGCATTTTCAAACAAATATCTCATTCACAAATCACCGGATACTTGTTGCTGTCGAGTCGCCAACAGAATTTATTTTGCCTAAAATGAACTGCTACAAGCTGCTTGTCTATTGCGGCCCTCGCTTAATACTTTTAGCACTTTGACATCGTCAATATAATGTTAATGATTTGCAATGTTTTCAGAGCTTCCCAATATTCTGCCAAGCGAACTTCCAGTGAATATACAACTTTTGGCAGGAGAAGATGAGTTCAATATTCCCTGCAGGGCCAGTGGAAATCCTGCTCCATATGTTTCCTGGATGAAGGATGGAAAATACATCCTAAATGGTATGCTATAAATATATTCAGTCTCACTTATAAAGATTCTCTAATACGCAAGCTGCAGCGCTTGTATAGCTATACGGTGGAGAGGGCCGTATACTACTTGGGTTAAAATATTTACTCATAATAATATTACTGCAAGATTTTTGGACTGATTTCTTTCCGATCCTCAAAACACGGTCATTTTTGCATTTTGCGTTTATTTGCTAACTTCACATTTCTTCATGTCATTGACTCGGTCTCCTTTGAATTGCTTCAAAATTGGCCAATTTGATTATGCATTATGTATTTGCTTTGGTAAATCGATATTTTGATTTAAAATATTTTTCTGATAGTGCTGCAAATGGGTATTACTGCTTTTTTACATTTTTGTTGTGCAACCGATCGATATCTGTCAAATCAACCAGATTGTTAAAAAGTCCGAGATCTCAGTCTTAATACGATGGTAATACATCCCTAATCCTTGGGGTCGGGCGGTTTAAAAATCTGTCAGCCACTAATACTGCGGTATTACGGCCGGCAGACGCAGTACGCATGTGCTTGATTTAGAGTAACATTTTCTAATAACCTGTTCTTATCCCTCAGTATTATCTATTATGAGTAAGACGGATTATGTTTACACTAAACAAGAGTCAACCCAAAATGCGGGAAAAGTTGTCAGGATAAAAGAATACAGAGGAAAAGGATATGGGTTTAAAGAAATATAACAAGCGAGTACCTAAATGACTATGTGTCTAAATGACTAAGGGGGTATTTCACTATGTCGGGCTAAATATCTGACTAGCTGGCCGTTGGCTGGCTTTAAAGATCAGAATAACTTCGTTATTCAACGGCGACCGTTTCACCATTGTTGCCGAGCTTCCGGATAGATAACACTCGAAATAGTCTGGCAACATCGCAAAATGTTTGCAGTTACCCCATCTACTGCAACGCCTGTCATGTTTTGCCGCAATGTCTATGGAATGCTAGCCTCAACGCCAATTGACAAGTTTCCCGCCACAGTCCGCACACCGCAAAGTGTGCATTTTTTTGGTTATGTTATGTTGATTATCAGGTCATTTTAGATAGATTCGTGTCGAATTAATACATTGTTTCTTATTTTGAACACAATCAAATAATTCAGGATGGATCATACAAGCATTCAAATTCATTCGAGCTCTTAAAACTCGCGGCCTTCGCATCGCCGCCCTTTCACCTGCTTCTGTAAATCAAAAACCTCGGTATCCATAATAATTCGCAACAAAATTCGACTCACTTCTCCGCTGTCGAACTCGGAATGTTTTGACGCCATCTTTGATTCGAGGAATAGTGCCTAACGTGAGGTTCGAGCACTGATTAGTCAAATCGAACTTTAACCCGAGCGTTAGCGTTATTCAGATATAGTGAAAACGAAAAAATGACTAATCCGAGGATTAGTGCTTAGTCAGAACATAATCAGAGATAGTGAAATGCCCCCTAAGTGTATTATTATATCATTACAACAGAATTTTGCATCGAGTAGTTCAAGTTGGTATATGTATCTTTTTTAAATAGTATAAAACAAAGTTGCTATCCGCGAGATAGTAATGAGATACATCAACATAATGTAGTACGGAATTGTATATCTTAAAAAGGCCTATAGAAAAGTCCACGATGGTATATGTCTATCTCCTAAGGATAACCCCCAGCAACGCTGGGTACAGAGGCGGTTCCTTGGTACGTGCATTTGTGAATTGCACTGCTTGTCTTCAATCTCCACATAACAAATTACAACGACATCTGTGCCCCAGTGATCGATGTAAGAAATTCGTAATTCCCGTCAGGTCATTATTTGAGCTATCTTCTAGTAAAAAAATCCCGCGCAAGAGCAAGCGGTCGTGCATACCCAGATATGCACAGAACCAACTTTTACCATACTACTAAAACAGCATCGGGCGGTATCGAGACAGCCCGAAGTAGCCGAAACGGTGACATGAGCGAGACAGATTACACTCTTAACGTCAAATTACGTGTTAGAGCAGTGCAGATACATAACCCATTCCGTGCATTATCGAAGTGCTTTGACTGCGTGTGAATTTTGCATCACTTTGATCATGTGTAATCCAATGCGTTTGGAATGGATTCGCTTAGAAATACTAATGTTCAATGTTAACGCAACAACATTAACACATTGGAACTCGTTCGCGGTGAAATCAAACGGTTTCGCTATATTTTCAACGATGAATTGAGTGTCCTTTATTTTCGAGATAATTTTGTATTATTTAATCAGTTATTTTACAAATATAACTTAGAAGATAGAATGAATTGCAGTAGGTGTTCCCATTCATTAATTTGCTCCTCCTAAATTACAGACTAGGTACATTTTAAAAGTGAAATGCACTGCTGGTAATTACAGTCACGGGCCGCGTCTGGCTGGGTACACGTCAGATAGTTATGTATAAAATTAAACTCTTTTACAGATCTACACACCAAAGTTCACGCTGATGGCACCCTGTCTCTAAGACTGGTAACAGAAGACCTGAGCGGGAAATACACCTGCCAAGCCGCTAACACGGAGGGTTCCATAGAGATTGACTATCACGTTCAAGTTATTGGTAAGTTTGCTTAGTATCTACCATATTTATAGACTTTATGGTTATTGAGTTCTCCGTAAAGAACACATAACTACATATATTGTCATTTGGCAAATGATTCTGAGAATGTGACATGAAACGGATAGATCAGCAGAGTGGTGAACCAGGAGGCATGCGGTATTAATGGTCCTTGGAAGCGGTGTTACATATTTAAAAACATTTAAATCACTCAAGCGATAGCTACCAATATTTGGGTAAGAATTTATTATTTATTTATTTATTCATTTTTGGGAAATCGACAGTTTACATTTAATCAGTTTGTATATAAGTGTTATTTAGTAAAATAAAACCAATTATGGATTTCCTCCTTGTGACTTTAACTGAGACAGCATAATTTAAATTTCTACAAAACCTAAAAACATGGGATAAATAGTAAAATTTAGGTGACTTCATTGGCTTTAAACCACAGAAAGCAGTTTAAATGTTTCCATATTAATATTCGGAGGTATAAGAGTGCAACTGAATCTAAAACCGGAAATCTCTATACTCGGTTGATTAACTTATATTCTGTGGAAGAAAATACCTACTTCTAAAATGATTATTTTTTTATTTACTATTCATTAACGCTTTATCAGGCTTTTACAGAGGAAATCGACAATTTATGTATGTAAGTGTAACATAATACATGGATAATAGCATAACTATATATAAAAAAAATCAAATGCTAATACTAAGGACGGGTTGTTTCGGAGAATTTGAACAATTCATCAAATTTCAACGTTCGTTTCCGGGTTCTGTGAAAGTCCTATTCAAGTTCTGTTATTATATGATTATAGGCTAGTTGCTTGACAGAACTGAAATAAAAACAGAACTTGAAAAAATCTTCCGCATAACTGGAAAATGAATGTTGAAATTTGATGAATTGTTCAAATTCTCCGAAACAACCCGTCCTAAGATTAACATCAAATCCAAATAATTGATATTGTAAATTTATTTATTTATTGCATCTCACTATACATAAAACACTTTTTTTCACATAAAAATCTACCTCACTAGGACTAAGCCTGTATCGAGGTTAACAATTTACATTTGAGTGAAGCAAACATAAGAGTATCACAAACATAAAGTAATTTTACATAAAAACACAAAATATTTCAAAATTAAAGAAAAAATGAGTATTAGATGTGTTACCAGATGGGTAATTTGACAGTATATTGTAACAATATTTGAACCATAACTAATCATTATTCAAAAGAAGAAGCAAAGTAGATAATAAAGACAGATAGGGTGACATTCAGTTTTTAGCAAATGGGACTTATATAAAATCTTATTATTTAAGAAAGGACAAGGATGAAAAAATATTAAGACAAATATTTAAGATAAATAAAGCAAAGTTTCAAATATAAAGTAAGTATGTACATTGTACATTCGTTTATACATACAATTATTTATGTTTGTTGCGAACCAGTAACACTGAAAACAGGAAAATAATTTACTCGTAAGGTATATAAAAAATAAATATTTCTTTAATTTACTGATATGTATTAAAAAACAGAAGTTTAAAAAAAAGAAAAAAATAAGGTCTGTTTTATATATAGAAAAAAAACAAAACTAATAGTAATGGCAAAATACCAACGTTTTAATTAATGAAATGGTAAATAAATCAAAGTTATACATATCAAGTATTATGAATTGAATGACCTTAAATAATCACACAAAAAAAGAAAAAATTGCAAGGACTTCGAACTGCTAACTGGAGGATTTTGTTTTTATAATTCCAGCGCCTCCCGCATTGTTGGACGCAGATGAACACGAGAAGACCATCATTGCTTTAGAAGGAACCACAACTAATCTGGAATGTCCCCTCCAGCCCTCTTTGTTTATGCCAAACGTTCAGTGGTACAAGGTAACTTAGACACAGAGATGTGCAAAATGGGTACCCAAAACCATTTGAAATGCAAAATGGAAATGGGTCAAAACTTTTCTGTTTGAAAATGCAAAATGCAAAATGGTTTTTAGAAAAGCATTTCAAATGCAAAATGCAAAATACCTATTTTCAAAATGCATTGAAAATGCAAAATGGTTTCTCATTCAAACAATTAAAATAATTATAGAATTTTTAAACAATTTTGTCATTTAATAATGGACATCAATGTAGAACAAACATATTACATGATGGTAAATCCAAAAACACCACGACTACAGATTATGAAACCACAAAAAATTTGCGCGGGACTAATGTTGCCAACGTAAAAACATAGAAACTGCTATCTAACATTTAATATTACAGCGTCATGGCCATGTTCAGTATTTAAATCAGTATTTTTTGTAATGGTATCACTCAATTGCCAGGGCTCCTACCAGGGAGCAACTTGACAAATGTAAATTATCTCTCATAGCGAGGTTGAGGACCGACTGATATTTGGGGCTTATGAAAAAAAGATGAGTGGAGAAAGTAGGAAGAATGTTGCAAAAAAGCATTTAAAATGGAAAATGCATTGAGAAAAGCATTTAAAATGCAAAATGGAAAATACCCATTTTGCATTTTGCATTTTCATTTGAAATGGATTTAATTGAAATAAAGCACATCTGAAAAGGAAAGGAAAGGAATGAAGCAACTACAAGTGGCGTTTCGCTCCATCTGCGATTACTTTGTTCCTTTCCCATAAGTTGAGCTTCAGTTCGGCAGTTCGGCTCGCGTATGTATACGTAACATTACATTGCATTATTTCATCAGCTTAATTCGTAGACTGCGTAACTCCATTCTTTTCGAAAGCAAGATAATGCCATTTGGTGTTAAAATTAGTCCAGCTTCGAATAATGATTTCGTGAAAAAATCCACTTTGCTTTTAAAGACAAATTAGTAATATCTCCATGATGCCATTTTGTGGAATTATGTAAACTTCCTAACTCTGTTTTAAAATAAAAAAGCCTTTAATTACAAACGTTTAATGATTGATAATAAACTACAGAAAAATATGGCATATTCTGAACATAAATATAAATGATAACTGTCTCGAGACAGGCTACTTTATAAACTAGAAATATACTGTGTCAAGACAGGCAACTTTATAAACTAGAACTATACTACGTCGAGACAGGCTTCTTTATAAATAGTTTATTTTAGCAATGGGCAAATATTTCGATAAGGTTGATTTCGATAGGTACATATATATTTGATAAGAAGGAAGCAAAAATATTTGACAAAATTAAATCATGATGGTATTGTTGTTGGTAACACTTAATAGTGGGATTAGAGAACTTTACTTTATTAGAGAATACCGCACAAGAGTCCCAACTGCTCCTAACAATCTGGAGCCAGTGAGACTATGGTATGTTGTGAGGATGGATGTAGCGGGGAGGGGAAGGAAATGGGGAAGATAAAGGACCTCAGCTAACTTACAACCTCAACTTTTACTGCTCCGTCATTAACATTATATTCTACAAAATATTTTACCAATGTACAGAAATGCTAATGCTTAATTTTCTAGAACTCTGACCTGATTGAAAACAACGCAAACACCACAGTGCTCAAACTCTTGAACGTGTCTCGCACTGACGCATCGGAGTACTCCTGCCTGGCATCCAACACGGGTGGCAAGGTGTCCGCAACCTTCAAGCTGGTGGTCCAGTGGCCACCCACTTTCATCAGCGGCAACAGCGAGGAGTCGGAGTATGTTCACTTCCTCGAAGGGGAGCCCATGAAACTGTCTTGCCATGTTGATGCTAATCCTGCTGCCGATGTAAGTTTATTGAATACTATAACTGTAGTGGGCTTGTACTTAGTTTTACTTTTAACTCATTATTTTTCTTATTGAAATATGTGGAATATGAAATGTAACCTGATAAAAGCTGCTCAAATTTAATTTCTTATCTCTAAATAGTATAAAATAAAGACACTATCGGCGTCTGTCTGTTTCGGCACTTGGTTCTTCTAAAATACACAACGGAATTTAATATGGTTTTCACTATCATTTAGAGAATTTCTTCCGGAAGGTTTATATATATAATACATGCATATAATATTTATAGAAAGTAGAGAGAAATCGATGTTTTGTGATAAGTTGTAAAAAAAATTTTTTGGACGCTTACATTGCTAATGCTGGCTAAACCTTATGAGATTCATCAAAATAATGTACAACGGAAATATATATCTCAAAAAGGCCTACAGAAAAGTCCGTGATGGTAATGTCTATCTCCTAAGGATAACCCACGGTAATCATTTTTATGTTTTACATACATTTGCGAAGCTATTTCGACCAAAATACTATTAATCCTAATCCAATTAAATATGTTAGTTACGTTGAGAATTTAATGTAGATTAAAAATGCCTTTTACAGCATATCGTTTAAATGTCTAATATCTAATAAGATTTTATAGATTTAAAATTACGCACAACAAAATAAAACAGTCAAGAAGCTTCTTTGACCGATATATTTTCAATCCTTACCCACTAGTAACACGGTCAGCCGCACGCACAAATTCACGCACCTCTACGAAGGTGGATAATCTACCACTGTGTGAAACCATAAAATTGACAACCGGTAGGTTGTTCCCTATAATCACTACTTATAAAATTTTTCGACGCTCAAATCAGCGTTGAGTTGTGCAGTTCAATTTCTAAATCTAAATTTATAAATAAAGGTACCGATCAAGCTATGTTCAGCATTCAATCACCAAATGCAGAGAACAAATATCAATCTGATCATTACATATGCAGCCCTAAGGATAAATTGCTTTGACATAACCTCCAAAATAGTTGAAAGAAAAAATTGTTCTTAAAAAAATACAGTTTAAGATTTCATTACATTGGTTTAAAAAATACAAAGAAATACAGTTACATTGGTTTAAGGAGACTATACAGGGTGTATCGGCACTAACCCGACAAACTTTAACCAGCTATTCCTTAGCACATTTGGAGTAAAAAATGTTATGGGCACTTTGCTGTCCGGTAGCATTTTTTTTTCAATTAAAATCAAAAAAATAAAAATTTCCACACTACATCACTGTCATTGGCATTGCTTTTCGTGTTCAACAGCTGTTATAAGCAAGTATGTCGAAAAGCGTCTTCGCTCTTTCGCACACACTAAATAATAATAGTTAAAAATGAGACAAATGGTGCCGTGCCATTTCGTTGTGATTGTAAAAGTGCGCCAATATAGGTACACACGTGCATTATTCAACGGAATTCGAATAAAATATTGCCAGATGGGTTTTCAAACTTCGACAAAGGATAAAACAGTGGTGACATGTGGTGAAAATATGAATAATAATTTTTTTATTAAAAAAAATGTTACAGGACAGCAAAGTGCACATAAGATTTTTTACTCCAAATATGCTAAGGAATAGCTGGTTAAAGTTTGTCAGGTACGCGCCGATACACCCTGTATAAGAACCTTCCTATACAAATCATTTTAAAAATTCACAAATATTTCTTACATATTTCATTTTTTTTTTATCTTACAAAAAGTGTTTTTTTTTTGACCCATATAGTTTGACCATTAGTGAAAGTTGTTGGAGAAATTATTAAAGAATATGTAGGACCCCATTGTTTCCCTCCTAAATTTCTCTTTTCCCCCCACAAATACTTTTTGTTAAATTAGTCCTCTTTAAAAATGGAACACATTCAAATCTGAATGAAAATTCCAAAGAAAGTACCTACCCATTTTCCTTACAATATGAATAATGTGGTTCTTTCATAATGCAGGTTCAGTGGCTCAGAAACCTGGAGATGATAGGAGACATCTCGCCCATACTACGAAGAAACTTTGTGAAGACACACCATGCAGGGGAACACATGTGCGTGGCCTCCAATCCACATGGACAGACCAAGAAAAAATTCACAGTAGATGTGTCAGGTAACAAAAAATAAACTTTCCTCGTGTTCTATTATACCCATCGGTGTAATAATGTATTTCAATTAATAGACAACACCTTTTATGTACTAACAATTTTTTTGTCAGTTTTGTGTACAATAAAGGTAAAAGAAGAAAAAAATGACGCCATTTTGTGCCATTAATGATTAACAAACAACACAATGCAGAAATAAAACACACTTCCCGACATCCGATCGAGCTCAAACTCGGCATATAGACTTGTTGTCGATAACAATGCATTCTATCAACTTTTGGTGGCAATCACGCATACTCATGCGGGGACATGTACGCATTTCTCTGACGTAATTTTAACAAACAGTTTTAATTAAGTAATGACCGACTTCTCTTTACTTTACCATTGTACAGAAAGAGAGACTTCACCGGCCATTACCATAGGCCATGTACTACCATCTGGGGTGGAGATTTTAAAACAATTTTTGCTGTGAACATAGATGGACATATGGCGCGTAATTTGAATGGATTTGGACAAAAACAGCGATATTTTGACAGTGTTTTTTTGCATAACGGCTCAATTGTCTCTAAGGCCTTTCGTGCACGGAAATACTTACATGCGCGTAGCATAAATTTTGTGCGATAGCTCGTGAGTATCCACCATACTATTTGGCCAGTACACAACGCGACGCATCGACTACGGGTTCGCATTCGCATCTACTACTCGTTTGACAGAAATTGACTCTTCCGAACACTATTTGAATGTTAAATTTTTACCGGAGGTGGGTATACAGAAGAACAATATTATTGTCTTTGTCGCTAAGTCACTTGACATCGTATTAATTCCACGGCTGCACTTGAGTAGATAGTAACATAGTCAATCAAATCAAGTTAAACGCCCGGCCCAAATTCACTGGAAACCTTAACATATTTTGGACCGAAATTTTTACCAAAAACAAAAAAATTATCAAATTCTGTGTAATGCAAATGCCGTGTACGGAAACCAACTCTAAAGAGTAGCATATTGGTAGGCTAGTTGTGGTTGCGTCATAGTCACCTAGCTTGTAAATATATCTGTGTATGAAGGACCTAAGTCTTGTCTCTCGGTTCTCTTCTTTCGCTCGCATTTTGCTATTTACTCTTCAATAACACAAAGCTCTGATAAACAATACTCAACCATTTTAATATGCCCTTTATACTATAGCACCTCCCAAGATTGATGGACCTGAGACTGTAAACATGGAAGTGAGGTTAGGACAAGCTGTCAGGTTGGATTGCATCAACACTGGATATCCCAAACCTGACATCCAATGGACTGTTAAGTAAGTTATTGTAAATTGATATTCTTTTATAATGCCTACCTGATTAAACCAATGATTTCTAGTATTAATTTTTTTTTTCAAGATTAAATAAATTAAATTTTACCCCTATTGGGTGCCATAGTGTTACTGGCTACTACAGTTGGCAGCAGTTAGAACAGAAACTTCTTCCCCCTGATATAAAGCGAATATTAAGAAAATATGAATGATTACAAATCGAGAATAAAAATCTGGCTGAAAGAGATTAATGAAAAAACTCTGAAAAAAAACGACATAGAAAACTAATATAACATAAATTAATAACTTTAGTCCCCCTCACCCTAGTTAGGAGGACTAAGAAATACAAATAGTCGCTATAATAAAAATTTCTACCTCTCTGTTCACTTCTCTTTTACAGAAAGCCTTAATCATTATTTTGTTTTCACTTGACCAACACTTTATTTTCTCTCGTATACATATTGATGTACATTCATATATATCATTATTAGACGATTGGTATTTATTCTTTGTAATCTTTTTGTAAATTTCAGATATGCGCCCGATTGGGACATAATCGGCGATGGCCGAATGCTCAAGACATTCAACGTGTCGCACCACTCCGAGGGGAATTATACGTGCTTGGCTAAGAATAAGGCGGGCAACACCAGCAAGCACTTCAACCTGTCCATCCTAGAGCAGCCCCGAGTACCCGCAGTCAAGGTCAACGTGTCAGGCAGTCAAGAGGTCACCGATGCCGTGGGAAACATTGCCTTGAAGGTATGGATCACTCTTACACTATTTCTAGAACAAGACGGGCAGCGCCATCAAGCAACCTAACCTAACCTATCAGACAGTCAGCGGGTCACTGGCGCGCCCCTTTTCCAAACGACGATCAAGTAGTCAATTTGAAACTGACGGTTTGTGCGGTTGGTGCTTAGAAGATTATAAGACTTTATTTCAAGTTTTTCTGTGACGCTGAATAGTGCTGATTAGCTGTAAAATGCATTTTCAGTTTTATCCAATGATTTCTCGTGAAAATGCATTTGCAGTTTGGTCCAATGATTCCTCGTGAAAATGCATTTGCAGTTTTGTCCAATGATTTCTCGTGAAAATGCATTTGCAGTTTGGTCCAATGATTCCTCGTGAAAATGCATTTGCAGTTTTGTCCAATGATTCCTCGTGAAAATGCATTTACAGTTTGGTCCAATGATTCCTTGTGAAAATTTATTTGCAGTTTGGTCCAATGATTCCTCATGAAAAATGCGTTTGCAGTTTTGTCCAAAGATTCTTCGTGAAAATGTTGCTGATAAACTCATTAGTGAAACTGATTTTATGGAAACACAATGTTAAGAAAACGCAGATTAATGTTTTTTTTTTCAAATGCTTCTGCCTTTCACCCTTCAATGGTGTTCTAGACCAGGGGTCTCCAAACTACGGCCCGCGGGCCGTATCCGGCCCGCCAGTGTCTTCCATCCGGCCCGCGACATCTTATGACCAGTGTCATCAAGGACCCGCGACAGCTAATGGCTAAGACCTTGCTCAGAAGGGGCGAAAACTCCGCAATTTTTTTCGTGCGAATAAATAAATATGCTCGTTGGCGAGGTACTTGGCACCAATAAATTGCGTCCACAAGTATCGCGCGAATATATCAAGAGGATTTTTTTGAAAAATCTTTATTTGATTCGCAATGATATCAAGGTCTGAGAAACGAGTATCAAAAATTATCTTCAAAGCTACGTTATCTAAAGCTATATTTTCATCCCTGAAAATTCTATTGTCTACCCCCCCCCCTTTCCCTAGGACAGAAAATATGGGTTTTTAGAAATTAAAACGGTTTTGGCCCTCCGAACTCACTGGAGTAGTCAATGTGGCCCTCCGGCTGAAAAGTTTGGAGACCCCTGTTCTAGGCCATCATTTCAAATTATGGAGAGAGGGAAGGTGAATTTATTTATTGATTTTGTTTAAATTGGCAAATTTCAACATTATATGGAAGACTGGAGTCGAATTCAAACTTAGAAGAGATGAGATGTTGAATGGAGGGGAGGCAATTTTAGATAAGGCTTGATAGAAGAGAGGATATTTGTTTAGAGAGGGACAACCAAAAAGGTCTGATCTAAAGTTGCCACTTCTAAACCACAGAATGTACAATCTGAGGAGTCAACCAAGTGAATTTCAAAAAGGTGAGAAGGAATGGAACAATTTCCAATCCTCATTCGAATAAATGAGGAAATTTCTTTTTTGGAGAAATGGGGGATTATTAAAACCACGGTTTTGATGGGATAGTCCTTTGTATTGAGGCATAGCAGGCTCCCTTGGATTGACTAGCAATACGACTTAACATTGTGGAATCTATCTTTGATGATAGAAAAAAATGTCAGATAGGGGAATGTGGTTTACGAGGGTAACAATAGGGTTGGATGCTCCTTGTTTTCATTCCCAATATCATTACTCACGTAGCCAACATGTCCAGGAATCCAAATCAATGGTACGGTTTCACCAGAGCTCTGAATGGAAGCCATCAGCACTCGAATAAGGCATACAAATTTGATTTTATATACATACATGCTCACTACAGTTAAATGAAATGTTTGTAGCAGAAGAATCCAGATTAATTCATAAATAATAAGCAGCTCGACGCTACTTAGGTACGTACTTGCTACTTGCTACTTAGGTACGTACTCGCAGTCGAAATCAAAACAGAGCAACCTACGTACTACAAGCACCTACTTGTCTATCGACGACAATAATACTGCAGTCCGTCTGGGACACTACGACAACTCGCCAGAAGGTTCGAGTCTACCGCCTAGGCATAATTGCCGCGCCGCCGAAAGTTCGTGAAAGGCCCAGATTGAGCGAGTGCCTCGAATTTAGTTGCAATCCAACTACCTGCTGTTGCCATCGGCCGAACAGTATAAATAAGCCCAACGCAGCGAGTCAGTCAGTCAGTTATCTATCAGCCGTCAGTCAACGAGGCTCAGCGAGTGATCACCCGCGCTCCTCTTACTAGCGCGAATGACAACGTACCCGGCTTCGCCCGTACCATCATGGACTCCATCGGGACATCATCATAGCGCCTTGTCCAGATCGCCGTCCCTGGCAAGCGCTACTCGGATTACAAGCGCCCTGGTTCCAGCGTCTCTGACCAGCGCTTCTTCCACGCCACCATGACCACCACGAGGACACGCAGCATCCTCACTGGTCTACGCCGCTCCCGTTCAACTGCCCACAAGGTCCGCCGCACGTTCGGCCTCCGTCAGCACTGGAGTATTGATTCCCCAGATCGCCAGTGCCTGACAGTCATCGAGTCCCGGTCACCAGCGCCCGGTGTCGACTCACTGACCCGCGCCTGACCAGCACATCATCGCAGCAACCGGAATATTCTACATCTGTCCTACATCATCTCGTCATCACGGCAACTGACTCAATAAACACAGTGAACTTCACCACACGCCTTTTATTTCGTCTCTTCACCATCGATCCCCAAATGTTTAACAGCTTTTCTCAGAACAGACTTTTTCACATAATGCTGTTTTTCTTTAGGTGGGCTTAATTGAGGATGTCATTGGCTTCAGGCAGTTAGGACTTAAAAAAAACAACTTAGTGAGATTAAAAAAAAACAGGTTTCCTCATTTTCATATATATATTAATTTTCATTCTAGGTTGGCTCAAACGTGTCCATAATGTGCATAGCCTATGGGAATCCCCCCTCCTCGGTGATGTGGATAAAGAACGGAGTCGTTCTGAACAATTCTGAGTCTTTGAACATGACAGAGCTCTCTTTTGAAAATCTGCACGCCCTGGATTCTGGAAAGTACACCTGCGTATCCAAAAACAAAATCGGAACAGAAGAGTTGGATATTCATATCGACGTTCTTGGTAAGTTTCTTTTATTGTTCTATTTGTTTTGCATTTTATATTTTGTATGTGCAGATAAAAATACAATAGCGCGTGTTGCTTTTACGTCCAACAAATGGCACTGTTTTAAAAAAGCATGTTTTTACCTGTCACAGGTGACATCTATATAATATAGGTATATAAAAACACACACGTATTTGAATGCAAACTTCAGATTTTGAACAAACGAACATTTACTTTTTTCTTTATATAGATTAGTAGTTGTTAACCTACTTTGGTAGAGTTAAACACTTTGCAACCTTTGAAAGATTTGGAACAAATAATTTTGCAAATCGTCTTATTTTTGGATAGATATTTCAAAACTCCATAGTTCACGATGGATAATAACAGTAAGAATTGTACAGAAAATAGTAATTAAAATCTTATAAAAAAAAAACAGAATTTCAAGCACCTTCATTTAAAAATCTGTGCATTCAATATTCAATAATTCAAATTATTAACCTTTCCCTTACCTTGCTAAAAAAATCCACGCGTTCCGGTGCTGTGTAGTCAATACACATCTCAAAATAAGCGATTTAATATCGGAAAAATATGTATATTCATAGCTAATCGCTTATTTTTATTATATTTTATATCAAAAGTGATAATAATTGTAATTTAATTGCTGAAAACATAAAAAAACCATTGGCAGATGCTAAAAAAACGTGCGAGGGGTCCACATCTAACGAAGGTCCGCGTCCGAATGGCTGGCGGCTGGCATACACACAGCTGTGCGGTCGTAGGTATCGATGGTCTAAATCAAAATACAACTGCGGACGTGTGGATTTCTCATGTTCCCGCGTAGTGAACTAAAGCGAGACATCAATAGCGTGTCATTTCCTCGCACACTCTTCGCGAAGCAGTGTCGCACGGTTGATTGTATTGGTGTATTTGTTTCCATTTTTTAACAAAAATCTTTGATTTTTAATTGAAATTGAAAACTAAGTAAAATATAATTTTTTAATTCAGTGCATAAATGTATAACGGAGGAATACCTAAAATCTGAACCCAGAATTTATTATATTTATAGAGTTATTAAAGTTATTAGAAGTAATGTATAGTAAATACACACCACAGATAAGGAAAGGTTAAAGAAAAAGACAATTACTGAAATATATTTTTCCACATCGAAAATTAAACACTTCGTTTGCACAAAATTATTATACTTACCAAAGAAGAACTTTCTTCAACTGACTACCGGAAGAAACTAGAAGCATTAATGACAAATTCCATAAGTTGATCTTAAAAATAACCTATTGTATCTCAGTCATTTTCCGGAAGTAATAATTTCTTCTACAAATGTATATCAATTACATTATTTTAGAAACGTTTTAACTA
This sequence comes from Hesperophylax consimilis, assembly GCF_061612785.1. Taxonomy (NCBI): domain Eukaryota; kingdom Metazoa; phylum Arthropoda; class Insecta; order Trichoptera; family Limnephilidae; genus Hesperophylax; species Hesperophylax consimilis. The sequence continues at coordinate 7,728,030 of NC_142856.1, read as the reverse complement.
CTTAATTTATATTGCATTTACCAAACACGTAATATAATAATCTTTTACTTTCTCACTGCAATGTACTTGCTGCAGCACATAAAACGTGTGCCTATCATATTGTTAATTACTTATAAATAACAACAATGATGTACTGCGCACTCCTCTTCTAAACACAAGCTAATGCTTCCACGGAAGAGTAGTATTGAAACCTCACAATATGTAGAAACCCAATGTAAATACTATTCCATATGTAATTACCTTAATTTTTAAAAAGTTACAAAATAAAAGAAATTGATACGGAAAAAGCTGTACAAATTTTGTAATGCCATCTCCATGTGTACAGATTTTTCTGCTTTATGTTTAAGATTAGGAAAAAGCTCAAGACATAAAAGATGTGATCCGAAAGTAGTTGCCTTGACGCATAAATTACAGAATGAAAAAGCATTTCAGTACAAATATCATAACGCTGGATCTCTCACCGTTTGGGAGTTTTTGATGCTTCGTATGCACAGATTATAAAACAAATTTATTTATTGCATCTCACTATACGTAAACCATGTTTTTTTTCATAAAAATCAACCTCACTAGGACTAAGCCTGTATCGAGGTTAACAATTTACATTTGAGTGAAGCATTTAATTAGTTCCCAATGTATTTATATTTTTTTAAAGAATGACAAACATTCCCGGGTTACGAATAACCTGACTATATATGAAAATCTCTAAATACCACCACAGTGGAAAATATTGCTTGTGTTGTCAGGCGAGGAATTGAATGTGTGAAGCCTGGGTGGGACCCAAATGCGATGCCAACTTAGCCAATGACTGGTCATATGTATATATATTTTTTAAATTTTATTTTATATTATAGAAACAAACAGTACATGATTTGCAGAGATGAAACAATATACAGGAATAAGATACTTCATGTTGTGTACCTATGATATGTTTCCTTGTAATGTCTGCTAAGTGGTATGTTTATTCCTTAATTACCAGGTGACTTGTGTAGTTTATAGGTGTGTGTGTGACGTGTGTAATGTATGTGTGAGAGGGTGTGTTTGTGTGTCTGTATGTATGCGCATCGAATAGTTTAAATTATTGACATGATTCCACGTTTGAATTTGGGCAGTGAATCCGAAAAAATGTCAATGTTAGAGTTAAGACAAATAATATTTAGAGTATGAAGAGCTCGGTTAATTGGCGAATTAGATACTGCATTTGTTTTATAATTAGTCGTGTGGAATAGCACTGTATGTCGTGTACGTCTCAAAGGTATGTTAAACTTAATAAGGGACAGAAGTTCAGTACAGTCAATGTCATCGTTTAAAATTCTGTGTATAAATATTGAGTCAGCCACTGCTCGTCTTCGCTGCAAAATTTCAAATGTACACTCAAAATTATTGTTGAATCTGTAGGTAATATATTTTATGAATTTGTTTTGGATACGTTCTATACTATCTATGTAAAGTTTATATTGTGGATTCCAAATAGGCGATGCATATTCCAGTGTATTTCTGACTAATACGAAATATAATATTACAATTGTACGCGGATTACTGAATATTTTACTTACACGTAGCACGAAACCAAGCATTTTATACGTTGAGTCAATGTGCTTATTAAATATAAGTTTGCTATATCCAAAATAATTTTGGCAATCTCTAAAAGTTCCATATTTGAAGGGACTCTGATGATAAAATATTGTAGATTTCAGTCACAATGATTCCATTCCAAACAAAAAAAATTATTGTTGTGGTTATTTTTTGGATTATTATAGCATGTGGCGCTTCTTTCTTCTTTAGCCAACTTTTCATTGGGGTAGATGGTGAATTGTGATGAAGTGTGTTAGGTTATGTTCGTAAAAGTGATGTTGATGAACATGTTGCAAGCGTTAATCCTGTTTTGCTAGGGTTTTCTGCGTTTAGTTTTGCCCTCTAATGCCAGATACCAAGAACTATGAAGCTTAGCCCCATAGCCCCTATTAATATTTATGAGGGGTTTTATGGATTTCGATTTTCTCCATAATTAGGCATGCTAAATCTCAATACATATTTGACAGAAATTTGTTGATAATTAAAACCTAAATTTTTTTCCAGCTCTACCAGAAATTTTAGGCGATAGCACCAATGAGATACGTCTGAGCAACAACAATCGCACCAAAAACCGCTGGAAAACATTTGAAACTCTGGAGCGTCAGACCATCAAGCTCGTTTGCCGTGCCCAAGGCAACCCCGTTCCGGACATTTACTGGTTCAAGGACAAGAACTACCTCAGGTTCTACGATGCCAACGTCATTACAGAAGATCACGGCCAAGTGTTGCTTATCAAGAAAGTAACTAGAGAACATGCCGGGAATTATACATGCGTTGCCAGAAACAATATCGGAGAAGATAAGATGAACTATCAAGTTGATGTTTGGGGTGAGTCAATATTATTTATTTTTAAAATCGCTCAACTTTATAATTTATAAGAAGATATTTTAAATAAAGCCGAACCATTCAGAAACACAACGAATCTCGGGTTAAAATAAACGTTACCTATTCCGATATATATAATAACTTTGGGTTGACAGAACTACAAACACCTGTGAACAAAATTCTTTAATGAATTACCAAAAAATATAAGATCCCTATAGATATTATATTTCTTAAAGTTACTGTCAAAAGTCAGAGAATTTGCGTGTATTTCCGCTTCTCAATAAAATAGAAATAAATTGGACATTTCTGAATGTAGCCGTAAACTAAAAACTGTATTTGAAAGGTGATGAAAATGCGTTAAATTTTTTAAATTAAACATATAAAGTTTTTAACATGGCTCACATTATGTTTTTCGTGATTTTGTGTTTAGTGTGATTTGTTAAACATTTGTACCCTTCCAGTCAGCCCATATGTGGAACAGCAGAAAGATGGTGGCATATCCTTTGTGGCCAAGCAAGGGCAGAGCGTCCACCTGGAGTGCCCAATCACCTCCAATCCCAAGCCGACCATCCGCTGGTTGAAACACCCCTACTTTGACATTGGACGTGACAAGTTCCCTCACATACAAACCCGGGATGCCAACAGCACCCTCGTGAGTATTGCATTTAACTTTAATTTCAAAAATACCATCTTTGTACAAGTGGTCCAGGGTTTCGCTCAGGGCATGAGTAACAGTCATTGAAATACTAACAGAAAACAAATATCATTCTCATCAGCAATATGTTTTCAAGATTGCAACTTGTTCATCACGAAGGAAGAATTTAACAAACTGAATGCGTGTTTTTGCAGTTTCAAGGGGCCAAGATTTTCAGGTTTCAAGGGGTTCCCGGTCGCATATTCGTAAATACCAGATGCGTTATCCATTTGGGATATTTCAGCAGCGCTTGGGCTCTAGTTAAATGCCCGACGTCTAGTGACGATAAGTCAGCTATTTACCTCTCAGTATTGTTTTAAAGTTCAAAAGTCATGCATTTAAAGTAAATTTAAGAATATATACAGGGTGTATCGGCACGTACCCGACAAACTTTAACCAGCTATTCCTTAGCACATTTGGAGTAAAAAATGTTATGGGCACTTTGCTGTCCGGTAACATTTTTTTTTAATAAAAAATTTATCATTCATATTTTCACCACATGTCACCACTGTTTTATCCTTTGTCACAGTTTGAAAACCCATCTGGCAATATTTTATTCGAGTTTCGTTGAATAATATACGTACGTACCTACATTGGCACGCTTTTACAATCACAACGAAATGGCATGGCACCATTCGTCTCATTTTTAACTATTATTATTTAGTGTGTATGAAAGATCGAAGACGCTTTTTGACACACTTGCTAATAACAGCTGTTGAACACGAGAAAAAAATGCCAATGACAGTGACAGAGTGTGGATTTTTTTATAATTTTTTGTTTTTAATTGAAAAAAAATGTTACCGGACAGCAAAGTGCCCATAACATTTTTTACTCCAAATGTGCTAAGGAATAGCTGGTTAAAGTTTGTCGGGTACGTGCCGATACACCCTGTATAATTAGTAGGTTATAATGTGTCTAACAGAATCTAATTGATTTTTTCTAAATTAATTGCTTATTTTCATGGATTGACCGCAGGTACTTACATATTAAGCAAGCAATGTTTGTTTGTTTATATCTAATGCTACGTACATACATTTGCGAACAAAAATGCGAGCCGAACCACGATTACGGGAAAGAAATGAACATAATAAACAAACAAACATTGCTCGTTTCAAAGGTAAGTACCTGCGGTCAATCGATGAACATTAGCCTTTGAACTTTAAAACAAAAGAGAGGTAAATAGCTGACGTTACATCACGAGGCGTCGGGCATTTACTGAGACTCCGAGCGCTGCCGCAGTGTCCCAAATGGAAACGCGTTTGGCATTTACGAATATGCCTCCCGGCCAGATGTAGCTTCCGACAGTATAACTCAACAGTATAGGCAGACTGCTATTCTGTCAGTTATAACCTCTCTCTCTTTCTCATAAGCAATGCAGGTAACAGATAGAGAGGCAACAACTTCTGTACCTACCACACGACACACTGCCGTGTCCCTACATATTTCATTAACTTGATAATCTTGTATCTTCCTGGAGCTTCTTCTTCAGACCACTTGCGATGCATTATGAAGTCTTGAAGGATTCATAACTTATTGTTGTTGAAGATTAGTATTTTCAATTTTCTAGGTGATCCACAACGTGACTGTGGCCGACAATGGCAACTATTCTTGCATCGGCACCAACCTGGTCGGTACCCTGGAGATGCTATTCAACGTGGAGGTGGTGGAGGCACCCCGCATCCTCGAGGAGCCGGAGAAGAAGGGGTCGGAGCAGACCCCCGGGGAGCTGGTGGCCAAGATACGCAGGGGCTTCCAGCTGACTTGCAATGCGGCCGCGCATCCTGAACCAGAGATCTTTTGGTACAAGGTAAATTATAAGGTTACTTTATCTTAAGCCCAAACCTAATATCTCGACTACGGTTCCATGATAACTCAACTACCTTAACCCACCTCACAATGCTGCCCAAATGGGTGGTGACTTAGTTCCCCTGTCTTTACACTGTACAGACAGGAGCGCTCTTGTGAGGTGTCACATAAAAAAAATATCATATAAAATGACGTTAATAGACGTTGTGTCTGTGAATGTGTTAAATAACAAAATTAATTCAATGCGAATGCGAATGGTAGCAGAAGTCGAGGACGCCCGAGGAAGACATGGTACGGTCAAGTGAATCAGGTACTCGAGGCAGGCCATGTCAAGTATCAGAATAATAGAAGAGTATGTGTGAGACGATGCATGTATGTGAATTAGGCAAGAAGTGTGTGCCAAAACCTAGTTCTTTGGCGGTCCGTCCTCTCTGCCTACCCCTGCGGAAAAAATTGGTTAGTTAGTTTACTCAATTTGTATTTTAGGATGGCTTCCGTTTACACAACTCTTATGGTGCGGACTCTCTCCACATATCGAAGGATGGCCGCTTCCTCAACGTGATGGACGCCGGTTTGGGCAATGCTGGCAAGTACGTCTGCAATGCACACAACAAGGTGGGCGAGGTCGAGAAGGAGTTCCACGTCAAGGTTTTGGGTTAGTACATAATACACATCAATGTAATATTTAACTCCTCAGGCCTCTGGCATATTGAACATTATATTTCTTAAAGACACTGTCAGTAGGTCAGAGAATTCAAGCGTATCTCTGCTTTGCAATAAAATCCAAATAAATGGAAATATTTCTTAACGTATCCGGAAACAACAAAACTGGGATCATTATCTTTATATTATCTGTATCTTTTTTCATTTTTCATTTAGATTTATTAATATTGTCTTGCTTTTCAATGATTACAAGTTTTTTTTTACTATTATTGTCACTGAATTTAATGTGAAAAATGATGCACATGAATGGAATGTTTTATTTCAACCTCATGATGAATTTATTTTAGTAAAATTTGCTATTAAAATTATATAGAACCCTTATAGAAGAATAATATTATATTATTATTTTTATTATTATTGAGGTGAGTTATTATAGCCTTCTTGTAACTGCATTCCATGCAGTTGAACATATCTACCATTTATGTACATTCCATAGTGGTAAATACTCTCAGTATCGCCCTGGTGATAGATCACCATTCAGAACCAGCCATGTGTGGAGATTTCAAGGATTCAACATCACATGATCTTTGACCATCGATATGCCAAGATGTAAAATAAATCTTGTGTTTCTGTGAGGGTTACTGAAAAACCCCAAGCACTCCATCATTATAAGGCAGTGATCATAGGTTCTTCAATTAAAAAAAAAAATAACAAACTCATTATCTAAGCTGATGCATGTTGAATAGTATTTTTAACGATTTTTTATTACATCTGTTAGCAACGAGAAGGTCAATAAAACACAAAATTTACTTATAAGCAATAATTAGTCATCCGAAATACTAATACAAACTGAAAATATCTCCCGAGTAAAAATAAATGCCGCCAACGGGAATTGAACCCGCACTTTCTGATGTCTGGTCAGGTGCTCTGGACCACTGAGCTACGTCGGCTTATTTCCAACCCGCCAAATGATTCAATATGTACTAGTACCTCAATCAACAATTACTGCTTAGCATTTATTTTTACTCAGGAGATATTTTCAATTTGTATTAGTATTTCGGATGACTAATTATTGCTTATTTGCTATCCTTATTTGCTTATTTGTTATCCTTATTTGCTTATTTGTTATCCTTTATGCTATGCATAAAACCTTGTCTTATAAACGTTAGTTAATCATTAAAAAATAACAAAATTTACCTTAATCTCTAAATAGTATAAAATAAAGTCGCTATCCGTGTCAGTCTGTTTGTGCGCTTAGTTCTTCTAAACTACGCTACGGATTTGATAGGGTTTTCACTATCCTTTAGAGAATGTCTTCCAGAAGGTTTGTATATATATATATATAATACATGTAAATTATATTTATAAAAAGTGGAAGTTTTGTAATCAAGTTGTAAGCAGAAAAGTCTGCGATGGTATATGTCTATCTCCTAAGAAAAACCCCCAGTAACCCCCAACACGTCAACTAGTAAATTTATAAATTACAATCCAATATTTAATGAAAGTTAATTGCTTGCTTTTTAACCCGTTATATGCGGACATCACATCAACCCAACGGTTGCGCGTGGCAATCCCCAGTACGCGGGCATCACAACAGTTGTTTTGCGAACACTTATCAATGAAAAAGTGCAGCGTACAGGGGCACATAGCATCGAAACATCACGCATTTAAAGAGTTATTGGTTTCTTTATATTGTTGACTCAATTCACTGAATCGTTTGACTTGATATTTTTCACAGTCCCCGCGGAATGGGGCACATGGAGTCAATGGAGCGACTGCAACGCATCGTGTGGTTCCGGAGTTAGCATCCGGAGAAGAGAGTGCCAGTTCCACGGAGATCTGGAGGCTCTCAGCGGATTCTCATCTCGACAAGTCTCCGATGAAAGCAATTCAGGTAAGAAAAATCCACTGAATACAATTTATAAAGACAAATTAATAATTCATCCACAAGATATCACAATAAGTTATACACATATTTACCTCTATCTGGGTAACAACTATTTACTTTAACAACATTCCTTTATCTCAAAATTTATCGAAAATCATCATGTATTTCAACTTAAATTGAAAAATTACTATTTATAACAGTTATTATCATAAATAATTTTTTCTTCTTTTTTGTGATCCACAAATCTCGCTTATTCTTTAATGTATGTTATTTAATACCATAACTACTATGTAATTTTACATTGCTGCAGATGAGAATGATTTGATTATTTGAGTGTAATTCCCTCACCTCACCTGTCTCCTTCTAATGAGGAAGATAGACAGAGAGGATACTATACTATTTTTTTTTGTACTTCACTGTATACACGCAACATTTTATTTTGTTGTTGTATATTTATGTATTTGTAATTAGGTATATTACAACAATATAAGTAAATTTAAACCAGTAGTCTCATCTAAGTTTGTTATTAAATATTCGGCAGTAGCGCTTTGATTGGAAAAACATTAAGGACGGGTTGTTCCATGAACCTTCACAGAACTTGAAAATCAACTTTGAAATTTGATGAATTGTTCAAATTCTGCAAAACAAACCTGAACATCAGACCCTGTGTCCAAAAATGCATTTTTTCTATTTTTCTCTCATTTGGTAAATCAAAATCACAATTTCTTCTCAATTCATCCTTATAAATTATGAAATTTGCCCATTTAAATAAAGTTAATTTATAAATTCACCTTTCCTCTCTCCATAATTTGAAATTGTGGCCTAGAGCTCTGGATGGTGATAAGGAGATATCTAGAAACATTTGTGGCCTAGAGCTCTGGGGGGTGATAGGGAGATATCTAGAAACATTTGTGGCCTAGAGCTCTGGAGGGTGATAGGGAGATATCTAGAAACATTTGTGGCCTAGAGCTCTGGAGGGTGATAGGGAGATATCTAGAAACATTTGTGGCCTAGAGCTCTGGAGGGTGATAGGGAGATATCTAGAAACATTTGTGGCCTAGAGCTCTGGAGGGTGATAGGGAGATATCTAGAAACATTTGTGGCCTAGAGCTCTGGAGGGTGATAGGGAGATATCTAGAAACATTTGTGGCCTAGAGCTCTGGAGGGTGATAGGGAGATATCTAGAAACATTTGTGGCCTAGAGCTCTGGAGGGTGATAGGGAGATACATAGAAACATTTGTGGCCTAGAGCTCTGGAGGGTGATAGAGAGATATCTAGAAACATTTGTGGCCTAGAGCTCTGGAGGGTGATATGGAGATAAGTACATAGAAACATTTGAAAAAAATATAGGTACTTAAATACATACCTACGCTCAGTCAAACACACTGTTTTGTCAAAAATTACATTTTAATTTTTGTTTAAGTCTCCATTTTTCAATATTCATTCAGATAACATTGAAAAGATTCAACGGAAGTTTCTAAGGTTTATAAATTATAAATTGCATATTCCTATACAAAACATAAATTACAATTACCTCTTGGATAAAATGTCTCTATTGAAACTTTCAGAAAGAAGAATAAGCACAGATAAATACTATTACGAAGAATGCTACATTTTAAAATTGACTGTCCCGAATTACTTCAATGTGTCAATATCCATGTTCCCAAAAAATCATGCCGACATTTCTTACCTTTTTACTTCAATAACACCAGGACACTAGCTTACCAAAATTCTCCGATTCCGAGACTTCACAATCTCGGAAACAAATATTCTGATCTGGGTGATATATTTCATTTGAAAACTAATCAGTATAAATGTTGTATATTCTATAACTTTTATTCTTCTAGACACAAATAGACCTATGTATCCATATAACTTCTCCGTTTCTACTATTTTGTTTTGTTGAATCTTTTAAATTCAATTATATGCGTGAGGATTCATTTTTGCCATTATGTTTACATTCTTCTTTATTGTATTAATTTTTAAGTGTTTACTCTGATACAAAATGCTTGTATTTTTTTTAAAGAAAAGCCCACCAGGGCGTGTAATAAATAAATAAATTATAATGAGAAAAAATCATTCGTCATAGAGCAAAATAATAAGTTAGTTGCTGAGTTGACAATTGCATCAGGTTTTCACCCAGGTGTCGCGGGCTCAATTCCTCTGCTAGTTGTCTTTCATTATTGCACAAGCGACATTTTGATTTTGATGCATAGTTTTTCCGAATCTCATCTCTTTTTCACGCAGTTAGTGGTATGTTTGTGTTTTTCAGATCGACCAATGAATGATGGGCAAGAAACAAAAATAAGCAGCAATGAGAACAAAAATCTGAATAAAACAAACAAGAAAGTTCCTGAAGATCTGTTGGATAAAAGTGCATGCAGAGGAAATGATACTGATCACAGGGAGTGCTTCATTCTACCGTGTAAAGTAAGTTGCGTAACAAATCTCCGTCATCTCAATGACGAACAGTAATTGAATGTTGAATGTGCAAATTGATGATTTTACATAAGACTGGTTTAAAGTACACTCAGAGGAAATGATACTGATCACAGGGAATGCTTCATTCTACCGTGTAAAGTAAGTTGCGTAACAAATCTCGGTCGTCTCAATGACTAACAGTAATTGAATGTTGAATGTGCAAATTGATGATTTTACATAAGACTGGTTTAAAGTACACTCAGAGGAAATGATACTGATCACAGGGAATGCTTCATTCTACCGTGTAAAGTAAGTTGCGTAACAAATCTCGGTCATCTCAATGACTAACAGTAATTGAATGTTGAATGTTCAAATTGATGATTTTACATAAGACTGGTTTAAAGTACACTCAGAGGAAATGATACTGATCACAGGGAATGCTTCATTCTACCGTGTAAAGTAAGTTACGTAACAAACCTCGGTCATCTCAATGACGAACAGTAATTGAATGTTGAATGTGCAAATTGATGATTTTATATAAGACTGGTTTAAAGTACATGCAAACGAAATGATACTTATTATTACAAAGTTGAAATGGCCAGATCTGAATAGTCAGGTACTCCCCCACCTTCCTCCTCCTTATCTCCTTCCTCTCCCCGCTACCTTCAGCCTCACAACATAACCATAATTGGGGATGCCACAGCCTCAATGGCTCCAGATAGTTGGGAGCAGTTGGGACTCTTGCGGTATTCACATAAAAAATAATAATAATAAACATTTTGCAACATTTATTTCAATGGAAAAATGTGTGATGGTAACTTTAAAACAGTGCTTATGCAAAGTTACCAATAAGGAATATATAAGTTTTATTGTACATATAATCAAACAACTGTGATTTATTTTTGGGGTATTGTGCTGTGTTGGACTTCCTCCTTCTATAGATGGAAGGCATATGAGCCATCTGTCCTGATGTATTGAAAATATTGGCTAAAGAAGGAAGTAGCGCAGCAAGGCGTAACATCCCAAAAATAAATCACAATATTACTTTTGGCTGTGAAAATCTCAAATCATATCAAATATAAAATATTTAATAAATGGTTATTTAAATGCCATAAAATAAAGCGCTATCACATGAAAACGTTCTGTTTGGTTGGCATCACTGCTTCGAGGGTTTCTGACGTCATATTGAGTATTTGCAAGTAGTTTATCCTGATTTTTTGTAGGAATTTTTAAATTAAATTATGTATCTTTTTTAGTTTTGGCGAAATCGAAAAAGTTTAATATGGAGCTTGAAACTCTATATTATTGGTTGTTTAATTTTAAAAAGCTATTATTAGTGATGGATGTAGGATAAATTCATGGACAAAACTGACACCAACCAATGTTAATACAGAGATTGTGAAAATCTGAAAGTATTAGAATCTCAAAGCCTGAACTGGGAATCTTTTGAAACTTTCCTGCCGCTGGTTTAGCCGCGTCACAAACCCTTCCCTCCGGTGCTATACCCTCGGTAAATATTTCTGTATTGTAATTATTTAATGCAATACATAAATGTATTGCGGAGGAATACCTAAAATTTGAACTCCGTGTTTATTTATTTATTTATATTTAGAGAGATATTTTATTAATTAGAGACGATGTTGACGGCACCGGCAAGGAAAGGTTAAACCACGAATTTACTGTTTTGTTAATCCGAAAGATACACAGTAAGACCCCAGTTTGGATTGAAGTGGAAGTGGTGCCCTCTGTTATTTTCAAAAAGAACCGTTAAAGTTCTGAAAAGTCGAAAAAAAATTAAAAACTCTTTCCAAAATTGATAATTTCCAAACTTCACGTAATATCAAAAAGACAAATGGCGTTATAAAATTTTCCCAACCCATTTTCCAAAATTCTTGGAAGAGTCGGTAAGCAATGGACATAAACCTAATGCTGTAAGACACTGCGCAGAAAATTTCCTCAGTGAACTGCGCTGCAGACCATTATCTTACTACAATGAACTTAATTTAATGCGCAGCATTCGGTTTATGTCCATTGCTTACCGACTCGTGGGATAATGGGCTTTGTAGAAATTAGTTTCCATTCGTCCAGTGAATTTCAAATGAACGAAGTTATACATATTCTCTGTTCAATGTATATTACGGATTCTCAAACTTTTTAATTCGGATAGAAAAATGAATAGGTTCCAATGTGACAAGTAAATTTATACACATTCTAATAATTGCTGCTGTAAATGCAAATGGGGCAAAACTCTACTATCAGTGAACTTGACTAAATCAGGCGAATCCCATCAAAACTCTACTATCAGTGAACTTGACTAAATCAGGCGAATCCCATCAAAACTCTACTATCAGTGAACTTGACTAAATCAGGCGAATCCCATCAAAACTCTACTATCAGTGAACTTGACTAAATCAGGCGAATCTCATCAAAACTCTACTATCAGTGAACTTGACTAAATCAGGCGAATCCCATCAAAACTCTACTATCAGTGAACTTGACTAAATCAGGCGAATCTCATCAAAACTCTACTATCAGTGAACTTGACTAAATCAGGCGAATCCCATCAAAACTCTACTATCAGTGAACTTGACTAAATCAGGCGAATCCCATCAAAACTCTACTATCAGTGAACTTGACTAAATCAGGCGAATCCCATCAAAAAGCCGCCTGCAGAGTCTAGCTGCAAAAAACCCGCAGAAGCGATAAAGGGTTGCTTTAGAGCAGGGGTGTCAAAGATACGGCCCGCGGGCCGCATGCGGCCCTCGGACCCTATCAATATGGCCCGCGAGCCGTATGCGGCACTCAGGTCCCATCATTACGGCTCGCTACCACGTGACAATATTATGTCGCGGAGGACAGAACCGCACTCTTTCATTGTAAATTTTAGATATTCAGAGGACAGTCGATGCCTACGCGTGTTTAAAATTGCAAGCGATTGATTTACAGTGTAATTTCAAGAGACGCGCGCATCGGACGCGGTGCGCCGTGCACCGAGCGTGAGCGTAACCTTTTCTCTTACGCCGGCTGGTGGCGCTGGTCTGGTGCACGACTCGTACTCACAACGCCCCCCTGCCGGTCGCCGGCGCAGTCAGATTTAAGCCTTAGCATCGAGCGGTCGCGTCGAGTGTTTATATTACTTACGTACTCATAGTTTGTTGTTCATTCAAGTTCTAATATTGGTACGTGGCATAATGTCGCAAAAACGTAAAGTTGATAGTGAGTGCAGAGTTTTTCAGACAAAATGGGAAATCGCATATTTTTTCATGGAATGGAAAGGTAAATCACTTTGTTTGATTTGCAATCAAACAATTGCTGTTTGTAAGGAGTTTAATTTAAAGAGACATTATGATTCGAATCATAAAGGAAAATTTGAAGGTTACACTGAAAAGATAAGAATGGACAAACTATTATCTTTAAAATCTAACCTTCACGGCCAACAGTCGATATTCACTAAAGCTAAAACTGAAAGCGAAGACGCCTTAAAATCCAGTTTCATTATTGCATTAGAAATCGCCAAGAGATCAAAACCTTTCACTGATGGTGATTTTATTAAAGAATGTATGTTAAAAGTGGCTGATGTTTCATTCCCATCACAAAAATCAACCATTCAAAATATTCCGCTGTCAAGAAACACTGTTGCTTCAAGAATAAGTGATTTATCTCAAAATTTGGATTCCCAGCTGAAGGAAAAAATTAAGGAATTTACACACTTTTGGCTGGCTATTGACGAGAGCACTTATATTGATACTGCTCAACTTGCTGTCTTTATACGAGGTATTAATAGTAACTTTGAAATATGTGAAGAACTATTGAAGTGCGTTCCATTGACATGATATTTATTCTGCTATTGAGCATTTAATAGTAGAATATGAACTCGGCTGGAATAAATTTTGTAGCATAACTACGGATGGCGCTCCTGCCATGGTTGGCAAACATTCGGGTGTTGTGACTAAATTAAAACAGAAAATATCAGAAAATTTTGTGGGAATTCACTGCATCATTCACCAGGAATCACTCGCATCCAAATATTTAAAAATGGACCATGTCATGCAAACGGTAATTAAAATAGTAAATTTTATAAGGAGCAGAGGTCTAAATCACAGGCAGTTCAGGCAATTTTTACAAGATTTGGACGAAAAGTATTCCGATGTACCTTATTTCACGGAAGTTCGTTGGCTCAGTCGAGGGGCAGTTTTGGAAAGATTTTTTGAGTTACGTGACCCTATTCAAGCTTTCATGTTAGAAAAAGGTAAGCCAATTGATTATGACAACGACTGGTGGCTTGATTGTGCATTTTTGGTAGATATGACAAAACACATGAATGACCTCAATATAAAGTTACAGGGTAAAGACTTGATCGTCACTCAAATGTATTCGCATTTACAAGCCTTCGAAACAAAATTAAGACTGTGGGAAATTCACATAAAAAACCAAACACTCGATCATTTCCCTCACGTGAAATCATTAGGCACAGTGAACCAGACACAATTGGATGAGTCTCAACTTTTGCTGAATCTGATCACAGAATTTAACAGTCGTTTTGAAGATTTTCGCAAAATGCATGAAATGGAATTCCCACTTTTCAACAATCCATTTACTTTTGATGCTGCACTGGCACCAATTCATTTGCAAATGGAATTGATAGATCTCCAATGCGACAGCATTGTAAAGGATAAATTTAAGGAAGTTAATGTTACCACATTTTATACACAATATTTCAAGAGTTTGAATAACTATCCAAGTATAAGAAATCATGCGGCACGTATCCTGTGTATGTTTGGTAGTACGTATTTATGCGAGCAGATGTTTTCCGTTATGAAAATAAATAAAAACAAACATCGCTCACGGCTTACGGATGAAAATCTCCAATCGATTCTAAAAGTAACTACGACGAATATGACACCCGACATCAATGAACTCGTCAAAAACAAGAGAAGTCAGGTGTCCGGCTGAAGATAATTTACCTTGTTACCCTTCTTTTTAACTTACTGAATTTATAATAAATAGGTATCTAACTAAATAAAGATTTTAACAATTAAGTATGGGTTTTATTTTTTTAAATATTGAGTCCGGCCCGCTTACACACGCCAAATGTTATAAACGGCCCTTAAGAATATCCAGTTTGACACCCCTGCTTTAGAGCATGCTAGTCTTGATACGATCGCGAACTGAGATAGGTTCTTGTGATCACTTGTCAGACACAAGATACTAAAAAAGAGCGAGAAAGGACAACGCGAAAGAGAATTTGAGAATGCTTCTCTCAATAAAGGTTATACATGAGGTTAGGTACATAATTTAAGTTTTATTGGTAACAGTTCCCGAGTGATCTAGTTAGCGGAATACAAGTAAAAATCTACGTAACTGGTATAAAAATCACTATAATACATATGTGAAAATCACTATATCTTATTTATAAAATTGCCATAGCCTAATAACCACAATAAGTGATGTAAAAATCGCTATACCTAATGTAAAAATCACAATAACTGACGTAAAACTCACTATAACTAATGTAAAAATCACTATAATATAATATCTACAATTGACATAAAAATCACAACAACTGATGTGAAAATCACTATAACTGATTTAAAAATCACTGTAATTGATGTGAAACTCACTACAACTGATGTAAAAATCACTACAACTGATATAAATACAAGTTCTAAATAATGTTTTTGACTACTTTAGGTGGACGGGGGCTGGAGCTCATGGGGCTCGTGGACGTCTTGCTCTGTGGTGTGCGGGGCGGGCACCAGGCGCAGGTACCGCAGCTGCTCCAACCCGAGGGCGCAGCACGGTGGCGCCCCCTGCCATGGGGCCGACGCTCAGCAGGAACCCTGTCAGGGGCTCAACTGCTCTCGCTGGTAGCTTTTTATTTTATTTTATTGTATAAAACTGGCGTGATTCCCAAAACTTACATACATGAATGTTTCGAGTAATAATAATTAATTATACATTAAATAATAAAGTTTTCTACTTCTTTCGTATGGTGGGGGGGTCAGAGGAGAACATAAGATAAGTGAGCCAGTCTAGGGTCTCAGGAGTCGCCCTGTGGACCTCATCAATCCTGCAGGGGAATGAATGCAGCGGGCATTCTTTGACCACATTTTCGGTAGTCTGCACCGCACCACATTCACACATCGCCGACTCTTTAAGGCCCCACATGCGGCTGTGAGAGGACTTTATCCGATTGTTTATTACCTATTAAATTCTGTACTGTCGAACAACTGTCACTTCTTTTAAAACTTCTAAAATGTTACCCTGCTCATTTTTCTAAGTATATTATTGTATCCATTGATTATAAACGAGTCTTTTCGAAAATGAACTCATCTAATGTCATTACTCCAGGTTGTCGTGGTCTGCATGGGGCGAGTGCAGTGTCACTTGCGGCAGGGGATTGCAGACGCGTTCCAGGAAGTGTGATGGACCATCAGATTCTTGCCTGGGACTTAATAAAGAAACTAGAACGTGCTTATTGCCCAGCTGTCCAGGTATATCAATTATTTCATTTATTTTCAATGTATATTTTATTGTTAATGCACATAACAGAGGATTAACATAAACAAAATACAAAATTTAAAAAAAAAATTTACTTTTATAGATAAATTTAATATGGTAACCTTTTGAACGCCAGTGTATCCTTAAGGATACTTTTGAAAAATCATTTTTCTGTATATAACTAGTTATTCTGAGGAAATTACATTTGGTAGATTACATACTATTTTTAAAACTAACTAACTAACCATCACGCCGTTTCTCAAATGGGTAGGCAGAGAGGACGGACCACCAAACAACTCGGTCTTGGCACACATTACTTGCCTCATTCACATTCATGCATCATCTCACACATACTCTTCTATTATTCTGATACTTGACATGGCCCGACTCAAGTATCTGATTCACTTGATCGTGCCATGTCTTCCTCGGGCGTCCATGACTTCTACCATTCCATTTGTCATATAGTCTCCTTACATTTCTTTCATCGTTCATTCCCTCTACACACCCAAACCATTTAAGCAACCTTTTCTTAATTTTACTCACTATGCTTAGATCAGCCTCGCATTCTTTCCACATTTCACACACAATCATACATGGTTTTACCACACTCACGCCTCAGGGATTTCATTTCTACAGGATGCAGTCTACTTTCATCCTTCTTTTGCCAGTACTATGCCTCATTGCCATACATCAGGGTAGGTACCAGAACTCCATTGTGGACTGCTTGCTTTACTTCTTTGATAGTTTTTTTTTGTTAGCGCCAAACGCTAACGGAGTTACATTCATTTACACTTCTTTCAATATCTCTATCAGCCTTCCCATCTCTACAACATACTTCTCAAATACATAAACTCATCCACCTGCTCCTAGTACCTATTCATCATTTACAGCTATATTGCACACTGTTTTCATAATCTCTCTTTCAAACACAATAATTTTAGACTTACGCATACACAACATCTTCGCTGGGATCAGCACTTGGCCAGTCTAACCCCACGCATCCGCAAGCTCTCTTATGCTTTTCGAAATCTAAGAAATATCCTTACCACCTCAATTCTTAAAACTGTATACTACGCTCTCTGCCAATCCCTACTAGCTTACGGCATTATAATCTGGGGTGGCTGTGCACAATCTACCATCGAACCTCCACTAAAAGCCCAACAAATGGTAATACGTGTCATTAACAAGCGACCAACAAGATACCCCTCCATTCGACTCCTCATAGAGTATAAGGTCTTAAACATACGACAACTCCACCTAAAATTTTCGCTAATAAATTTCCTGTTCAAATATAAAAACAAAACTCCCTTACAACACAACTACACCACCAGAACAATAACCAACGGTCACAAAGTACCTTCACTACATACCACGTCAGCTCAAAGACAATTTTTCTTCCTAGCTCCTAAAATCTTTAACCTTATCCCTGAAAATCTAAAAACCGTGAGTCAACCCCATTCCTTTAAAAAACAAATTACGAAATGGATCCTTACACACGGAAAACATTACAACTACAATACCCATTCATTCTACACTCTATCAATTTAATCACCTTTCAGACAAAAAATAATATATCCTTATTCCCTAACTTAGCTGTATAGTATGTACATAATTAATTAGTGTGATCTATTTACTAATAATTTCTCAAATTTTTCATCTTCTTATAATTCTCTAACTTCTCCATCCTCTTCTTGCAACCCAAACTAGCTATACATAATTTTTCTTTTTTATATTATAGTAATGTATAGATTCTATGTCCGCGAACTGTAAAATTCACCCGCAATAACACAGAGTCATCCCTAGCATGGAGGGTGAAATATCATAACAAACCACATGTACTCTCTAAATCATGTATCAATAAAATAAAAATAAAATAAAATAAAATACAACAGGCTACATACTTTCAGATTACTCAATTTTGCACCCAATTCCACCAATTTTTCACCGTTATTCATGTATAGATTGAATAACGACAGTGATATTACGCAGCCTTGCTTAACACCTTTAGTGATGTCAAACCAACCTGTAAAACCACCGTTCCCCTTAATACATTCAACGCTTCCCTCATGCAGAGAAGTTTTTATTTTTATAATAAACACGTTATCTGGTAATAATTTTGAAAAAAAAACAAGTAAGTTATTTCGAAAATGGAATCAGATGGCGCACGGTGAAAATTTTAGGTCAGTACACCCAGAGTTAAGTATCGGAGAAATGAGAATTTATCAGTGTTCTAAAATGGATAATGGACAATCCTAAATAATGAATCTGCCTAATTATTTTCAGTGAGGCCGGTATGGGGGGAATGGAGTGAGTGGAGCCCCTGCTCCGCCACCTGCGGAACTGGCCAGCGCAAGAGGTGGCGAGACTGTCGAGTAGCGGGAGTAAGTGGAGCCGGGTGCAGCGGGGGAAATCTTCAGGTGACTCCTTTTAAATTTAATACTATTTTGATTAATTTTATAGGCGTACATTGTCCAAGTACAATACGGACCAAGACATTTATTTATCTATTTGATAAACATTTTGACGAATGCTTCTTCCGTGGTATTGCACTTACACCGCTGATGTGTTTTTTTTTTTTTTACATTAGCTTCACACAGGTGGCCCTGAGGAAAATAATTTCGCTCATCATGTCATCTTTGGATATGCTGTGTGGAGGGTTTTTTTTTAAGGAGAGGAAGATTTGGTAAGGAAAAAGTTATGAGGGGTGGGTAAGAATCTGAGAGTCAGTGTGTCCAGGAGAGAGTCCTGCTGGAGAGGTAAAAAGATATCCCTCAACCAGCCTTTCCAAATCCGGCCCGCCACACAGTAGCTATGGCTTTTGGTTCTATAAAATATTGCACTTTTATGATGCCAAATATAATACAGTGTGTGGCAAGCCTACGCACGACGGAAGTGAAACTTTTAGTATTCTTCTCTCTCTCTTTTCATTTCATATTATTATTATTCAGAATGCTGTACATTATAGTTTTAAAAAGCATACATTTATTTATAGGCGTGTTGTTAACAAATGAACATTTAACTAGATTCATAATATTGACATATTTATAAGTAGCATGTGATAAAAAAAAATTAAATGTTATAAAAATATGGGATTCGAACCCGGGTCCTGCATAACGAGTGTCGAACGCTCTGCCTCTAGACCGCGAGGAGAGGTATCTCGCGCGACGAGAACCGCGTATACAACGTGTACTCCTCAATTGACTTGTCCCGCGCAATTTCGTTTTCAAACACCGCAAATGAATAATATCACATAACGTCTCGTTAACGCTTTATATAGGGTCGAATCGAAGATATATCGGCAGTGTGAAGTCATATCTGTCGTTTTTCAAAATATTTCCGTATATTTTTCCGTTTTGGAAAAGATCTATCGTGTTTTAACAGTCTCATACCCGTGTGGAGTCTGAATTTGAAAAACATTTCTAAATTTTGAAAAACTCACTTACGGCTGTGTTTTTCACTAAAAAAACTTGTCACGCACGTCTGCGAGGATAATTAGTCGCGTTATCGGCTATGATTATTAATTTTAGTGATTCAAAATAAAAATAATTAGTCAAAATACCGAGCGACTCTACCGGCTCGATTTGTAAGCTATATTTCGACCAAAATATCATATAGGTACCGACCGTTACTTCTAGCCAATTACTCGAGTGAACACCTGCCGGTCTAGAGTCTCACTAAATGGATTTAGACATTTCGGGAGACTCTCGGTTAAAATTAACAAATTTATGTAATTTTTTACTACATTATTACAAATCATGTAGATATCTTCTTATATGTATGCCTGACAAAGTCTATATGGTACTTGAAGAATTAGTTTAATAAATGCCTTTTGTGCTTTTTCTAGTAGATCTAGAGAACTATTATTTGCACTACCCCAAGACAGTAGACCATATATGTGATTAAAGATTGGGAAAGATCAAAATAAATAGATCTTAGTATTGTGCGTGGGAAGATATTTTTGATATTATTTAAAAGGTACATAATTTTTTTTAGTTTCATTGTAATGAAGTTAATGTGCTCATCCCAGAGTAAGTTTTCGTCAATTATGACTCCTAGATACTTTATTTGTCTGACATTTTCTATGATTTCGCAATGGCATGTTAAGGAGGATTGAGAGCAGTCATGTAATTTCAGAACGAAGATTGGAGGAGGTTAACCTCTTTGTGTTATGCTGTGTGCTAAGAATTTTATTTTTTTTTGTATTTAGAGTTAGTTTATTTTCATTGAGCCATTGTTTAATGGAAGCAAGACTTTTCTCAGCTCTAAGGAATGCCTTGATCAAGATAAGAAACATTAGGGGACCTAGAAAACTTCCCTGGGGCACTCCGTATCTGACTGAAAGGGTTTCGCTTTTCATATTGTTGATAATAACTTGTTGAGTTCTCTCTGACATAAAACTTTTAAGTAAGTTAAGTTAATTTCCTGTGATAACGAGTTTAATAAGTTTCTTAAATAGTATATTGTGAGATAATGTATCGAAAGCTTTACATAAGTCTAGGTATATTGAGATTACTTTGTTGTTTGAGTTAAGGTTAGAATTGATAAAGTCTGTTATTTTATTTTATTTATTTGGGAAACTAACAGATTTTTTACATTCTTAAGTAATCAACTTATAAATAACACAAATAATATTTAATGATAGGTTTTTACTTAAACATAAAATTATAATAACAAACTAAGGGTTCAGTACCCGTGGGCAAAAAATATTTACAAAAAATACAAAATATTAATATTATTGTTACTGTGGTTATAGCGTGTTGTGTATTTCTGTTATTTCTAAAGCCATGCTGGTTCTTCGAGAGTAGAAGATTGGTTTCTAGGTAATTGTAGAGCTGTTCTTTAATAGCTTTTTCCAAGATTTTTGATAAAGTATTTAGTACAGTATGTAATAGGTCTGTAGTTGTTGATATCATTTTTAGGTCCTGACTTATAAATAGGAATTACCAGTCCATTTTTTAAGCAGCTTGGAAAAATACCTTCTTTTAGGCTACGGTTTATCAAGTACGTAAGTGGATTGAGGAGTTGGTCACTTAGAGTTTTAATGGTCACAGAGTCTATGTCGTCAGTACCTGCAGATGAGCTATTTTTTAATGATTGTATTATTTTATTAGTCTTATCACGTGAGATGGTTTGGAGTTTAAATTGCCTATCTTTATTGGAATTATGAGTATCTTGTTGGATAGATGAATGTAGATTCTCAGTCACAGTTCTTGTGATGTTTTCTGCCCGTATGGCTCCAATATTTATGTAGTGTTTGTTAATGTAATTAAGAACTAGTGTAGGATTGTTGCGAAAGTGGATTTCTTATGATAATATTTTTGATATCGACCTTTCCTTAAGTATTGACCATACACTTTTAGGATCATAGTTGGATTTTATCACTTTATTTTTAAAGTGTAGCTCTTGTTTTATGTTATGTTTGCTCTTTGGTTACCACTTCATCTAGCAATCAGAAACTAGTCTTAAAGACAGCGAAGCATAATACCGTCCGTAAAGGTAACAGAAAGAAACACGGCAAACCATTTGGTGGAGCAACACGGCAAATTTGAGGGCTGATGTGATTGCTCAGATGTTAAAACAGACACCCCGATAGCGAAAGAATCCGAGTTCATGTCCCAATCATGCTTATAATTTATAATCTTTTTTCTTGTGCATTTTATAAACTTTACATATTATTTCATTGTATTTTTCTAGATTGAAAAATGCCTCGACATCCACAACTCTTGCAATAAATACATAGAGGGAATCAACGACATCTACGGGAGAAACACAAACAACAAAAGGAACAATAAGGCTTTGCTGAATATATCCGGGAAACTGAACGGTTTCAACCTGCCGTCTAAATTTGTTGAGGCAGACATATTGGAGAAAAATGGCCGAAAATACATTCAGACGGCATTGAATGATGTACTTTCTAAAAAGGTAAAGGTCATAAGTGTCATAACTAACTAATCATCACACCGTTTCTTGCGCAATTCATTTATTTATTTAAATACAAACGGCACGACATGTGCCATTAACATAAATTTAAAATTAAATAATTTATTTGCAAGTATGACAAGTATTTTAACATATTTTAAATAACACATCTGCCCTGATGATGGACACTGCAATGCTGTCCGAAACGTTGGCTAAAGAAGGAGTTAGCGCAACACGGCATAACACCCCAAAAACAAATAACAAAAATACTTTTGGCCGTGAAAATCTTAAATCATATTTAAGTATTTTAACAGTTCAACAATATTAAGGACGGGTTGTTTCGGAGAATTTGAACAATTCTAAGTTAATTCAAAGTTAATTTTCTAACAAAGTTCTGTGAAAGATTTATACAAGTTCTGTTATTATTTCAGTTTTGTGAAGCAACTAGCCTATAATGATATAATAACAGAACTTGAGTGGGACTTTCACAGAACCCAAAAATGAACATTGAAATTTGATGAATTGTTTTCAAATTCTGTGAAACAACACATCCTAAGTCAATGTTTAACCGCTCATATATACCGTGATAATATTATATTACACTACAACTGTTTATGCGTGATTTTTCTTAAGTAAGTAAAAAAAACAAATTTCCAGGATGACTATCTGCCGTTCATGAGCTTCATGATATCGCCAACAAACCTGGAGGAGAGCAAGGAGAAGAATTACCTCAGCAATCCTCTGGCCAGCAATAGGCTGAGGATGTTACCGACTTCCTATGAAGATGAGGATGATGATTCCCAAATACAATTTGCCACCGGTGAGATTCTTTCTTCAATGTAACGCAAGTCCTTACTCAATTTCCTAAGAAGCCATTTGCATAAATGAGATCATCTTCCTATAGGTTGATGACTTCTACGCTGCCTTTTTCATTATCAATGGACAACGTAAAAGTGATTTGATTATTCAACATAAACAAGGATTTTTTTAATATTATGTAATCAGGGCCGGCCCTGAACAAATGGTGCCTCGCGTTAGTAAAAACTTCAAGAGTTGTTGGGTATTATCAACGCAATATTATTAGCGCCTTGGCACGTTGGCGCCTGGAGCGGACCGTTCCAATTGCGCCAGCACATTGCCAGCCCTGTATGTAATTCCACAGAGGAAGCTTTTTGGGAAACCTTCAGTCATATCTCATCTTTGGGGATGAGATACTTATATGGAGGGTTTATTTAAGAGAAGAACTGAAGCCTGTTCTTGAAGATATCTACATTGCAAGAGGGAGAAAACACAAAAGCTTAAAAACCATTCCACAACAGAGCCGTTGACCACAAGAACGAATCAAAATAACGACCTAATTTTTGACATCTCACCCGGCTGCAAAGGTGATCAAAATAGCTAATTCTTTGAAGCACCTTTCACTGAAATACTGGTAGAACAAACACAGCATTCCCACTTCAAAAAAAAAATGAATAGTTTATGTTTTCTTGTGCCCTCTACCTACCAGAAAATAAACTTCAAAGATTCATTATAGTATTTGACAAGGCCATCTAACGATCAAATGCATAAATTTGCACATGTGAAAAATAAAAATAATACTTATAGCACAATAAGTACAATCTAAACTTTTAAGTAACTTATATCACAATAAATACAATTTTAACTTATATGTAACTTATATCACAACAAGTACAATCTTTACTTATAAGTAACTTGTATCACAATAAGTACAATATTTTTGATCCTACATATGTTCATAAAGACAATATTAGCAAATCACAAATAAAATTTGTCAAAACGTAAACTCTCCACAAGAATAAGTTGTAAGTGCAAAGAATTTTGGATTATGTGCATTTATATCAATATCCTTTTATAATGTTGATTTCAGGGGAGCAGATTCACTTCCATCACAGGAATAAGGGAGTATCAGAATCCGGAGAGATGTTGGTGGACATCATTATTGACGGAGACATTCCAGATTACAACAACAATGAAAAATCTGGAGTTCCAGCTATGCTGTGAGTGTATCTTACAGCTTTACACACTTAACTTTGAGGAGGAACTGACTGCAATACAGTGTCAAGTTGTAGTTTGATTTAGTTTATTCCGAGCCCTGAATACCAGTGAAAAGATTATTTGAAAACCTAACCTAACTTTTATAATTATTTATTTTCAGTGTTGCCGATAGTAGAGATGGTAGAAGGCCGCCTGCAAATGTTTTAACAGTAAACACATGCAGTGAAGGTTACAAATACAACGGGAAAACCAAACAGTGTCAAGGTGCCAAAAATTGTTACTTACACCAACTTGATTTTTTTTTATTTCTGCAAACTGAATATTTATTTATTTATTAACATCCTTTTTCGGGGCTTTTCCATGAGAATATTAAGAAATATACATTACTTATTGTACATAACTGAATTGCTTCATTAACCCCTCAGCAACGTAAGCAGATATATGCGTTAAAAATACGACAGCAGTCAAGTACAATAAGCGTGTTTACACGTCAACGCGTGTCTCTCCATAGAAATCGTTCTTACTCCGTTATTATTTTAGTTACATCCCTCAAACAAAAACTAAAAGGTCGATTATAGATCAAGCTACACATCACTACCAAGTTGTCTATGGAAATACAAAACAGGAATCTGCTGACAGTCGCATAATTGACACAAAATTTTTATCCGCGCAAAATGTCTGCCGGTAGCGCCGCGCGCTTCACATATTAAATTTTTATAAAATATTTTTATATGAAATGATAAAAAAATGAGGTGATAAAAGTGTTTATTACACATATATACAATAGAATAAATATTTTTGTTTACATAATCTGTGATTTTAGTACCATTTTCACCTAAAAACATGACGTGAGTCATTTTTAACCTATTTTTCATGTTTCCATTCTAAATTTAAATATTTACAAATGTTAATATTTATTTATGATACAACAATTTGAAAGCCTATTTTGTAACCTTTCTAAAACAGTTTTTACTATTCGGCTCCGTTCAGTAATGTTTCATTTATAGAGCTTTGATTGTGAGGCGGTAATAAGACAACGTTTTCGTGAAATTGACATTTCGGTTAAGACATCTTAGCTTCAAGTTCGCGAAATGTCGGAGGGGTTAACAACATTTTATATTTCTTTGATGGGCGGACATAACAGTATAACTGCATTTTTGACCATTTAACGATTTATATGAGAAAATGTGTCTTGTGTATGCCAGCATCAATGGTATTAACAGTATAGTTACACCAGTACTCAAAACATAATATGTTTTGAGTACTGGTGTAACTATACTGTTAATACCATTGATGCCGGCATACACAAGACACATTTTCTCATATAAATCGTTAAATGGTCAAAAATGCAGTTATACTGTTATGTCTGCCCATCAAAGATTTGTAAAGATAAATTGAAGATGTCCACTGACTTGGTATAATTGTTTCCCTCCATTATTCTGGGCAAAGAGGAATACATATGGTAGTTAGTCCCAAAATTTCTGCACTGAAATAAATCCTGACTTCTAGTATTACATTGTGGAATCCGAAAGCTTTTCAATTCTAGCAATACCAGACTATCAACTATATAATTTAGAATTTTATATAGAAATACCAAGTCAGTGAAAATTCTTCTTTCTGACAATTTGAGCATATTCATATAATTTAACAGAGTGTTGTAATTCAACATAATTGCTGGAATACCACAGACATAGGAATTAATAGACGAGAAGATAATGGCGAGGGGTAAAATCAACTGTTGAAGAACGAAGGGAGTGAAGCTGACTGTGATTCGTCAATAAATCAATCTGACAGTAAATAGGCATCTCGCATTATAATATCACCATTTACTTCTTAAAAGTAAAATCTGCTTTTGAATGAATAGACATTTTTACATGGGAGCGCAAATTACTCGCCACGTTATGAACAAATTTGCAAAGTCCAAATTCGGCAAAAAAATTCGGTTCTATTTTCAGAGTCGAATATTTCGTTTAAGTATTTTGCTCGGGCCAGTTATTGTTGCATAGTATTTGGTTCTGTTGTTTCCCACCCGCGTTCCGCACCTTTTACCTACATGAGTCAGCTGTTAAAGTATCGCGCCGCCCGCAAGTACAACCGCTTTCCGCATAACCTATCTTGAGTTATTAAAACCACCGCGCCGCGCTGTAAACGGCAAATGTCATACTGCAAAATATCGCCGTGAAATAGTGCATAAAAATAGCAATCTATAACGCATTGAACCATTTCGCAAAATCCAATATCACTATTCCCTTTCCTTGACCTCCTCCAATACTAACAATTACCTTACCGGTGATTAAAGCAGAGCAAAGTGGAAAGGTGCCGACAGCTTGGAGATATTGGTAAGTCGATCAAACAATATCACAAAATACCGCAATTACAGTCCATTCACGCCGCAACATTTGGTCCTATTCGAGCCGCATTATTTAAATTGAGAATTACATTTTGGTAATTCTAGAACCATTTGTTCCTATTCAATCGCAAATCGCATTCATTTTGTGTAAGAATTCAGTTAGCAATACTCACCCGCTATTTGAAATTACATGCCTAGGTATAGGTACTCTTTGATATTTTGGGTAATTAAATTATTTATCGATGTTGTTGTAGCAAATTTATTCGGTGCAAATCGCAAAGACATTCCAGCGTAATATATTCGTCTATGTATCAATGCCAACCTAAGTACGTACGTAAACATCGCTTGAGTTTATGGCACAATATATTTAATTATTTGGAAAATAACTTCTCCACTATAATTCGTCAGTACAAATTGTCGCCCAGTACACTTGTGTTTCTTGCGCATTATTTTATAAATAATTAAACTTTTAGTTTGCAAATAATTCTAAAAATGGAAGACAAACTAAAAAGACAATTAGTTTTACTAAAAGGTAAAAGAGATATTATTCTAAAAAGGGTTCAAAATTTAGTTTTGCTTGCAAATAATTTGCCAATTAATTTCGAAGCGTCACGCTCAGGTGAAGCATTTATGTCTGAATCTGAAAGTATTTTAGAAATTAAAAATAAATTTGAATTAATTATTGATCAAATTAACGAGAATACTCTTACGTCAGACCCGAATTCTGAACCAGATTATTCAAGCTGGGAACAGTTTGAAGAATTATACACACGTATTATTCGCGCACGAAATAATTTAAAACCAAATTTAGCTACAAAACCGCAAACATCTACATCTGCGTGTGCTGCTACGAGTAATAATAATAATTTTATTAAGTTACCCGCTATAGAATTACCTACGTTTGATGGACGGATGGAAAATTGGCACCTATTTTATGAAACATTCAAAACAAATGTTCATTTAAATTCACAACTATCTGATTCGCAACGCGTACAATATTTAATTGGAAAATTAACTGGAACCGCGAAAAATGTTACGTCAGGTTTAGTGCCAACTGGAGACACATATAAAATAATCTGGGATACGCTAGTCAATAAATATCAAGATAAGCGATCTCTTGCCACTTATTACCTGAATAACATATTTCATTCAAAAACCGTAGCTCACAACGCAAACAATCTGACAGTTTTTATAGAAAAATATTCAGCATCTATCGCCGCACTAAAACAATTGGGAATAGAAGACCTTTCGGATTTTATATTACTACAATGCGCTTTGCAGAAGTTAGAGTCGCAAACTGCACAAGCATTTGAGCTCTCAGTTCGAGAAATTGAGATTCCCACCTGCAAGCAATTGATGTCGTTTGTGCAAGATCAGGTCAAAATTCTGCAACGAACTTCAACAACTCGTGGACCTAACACCGCCAACACACATTCAACCAGTTCCGGTGGAACTGGTCGCACAGCTCAACTCCGCACACATCATACTTACACGAGTACGCAATCAAAATGCCTTTATTGTCAAAATGAGAACCACACGCAACTGTACACTTGTACACAATTTTTAAAATTATCACCAAAGGAAAGGTTTTCCTTCGCAAAGGAAAAATCTTTGTGTTTTAATTGCTTGAGCCCGCAACATACATCTACAAAATGTAAATCAAAAGGCACTTGTCATAAGTGTCATGGCAAGCACCATACTTTTCTTCATTTTGATAAACCCAGTCAAGCAAACGCCTCCACATCCAATGGAGAAACTCAACCTAACGATGCAGAACCGCCGATATGTACTATGTCAGCAACCACGCGACAAGGGGCAACCACTGAAGTTCTTGCTACCGCCAAAGTTCACACTGTTGATCGAAACGGTGAAGAGAATACCGTCCGCTGTCTTCTAGACCCAGGCTCACAAAAACATTATATAACTTCACAATGTTGTAAAAAATTAGGCCTGGCAGTCAGTTCAGGAACGCGCTTCGCAGTCCAGGGTTTAGGTGGCAAAACGCAATCAATAAGAGGAAGTGTCACATTGACAATTCAATCTAGGATTGATCCCTACTTCAAATACTCCATAACCGCTCTAGTTTTAGAAAAAATTACCGCTCATTTACCTACTTGCAAGGTGGACTTGACGTCATATAAATTTATAAATGTTCCGCTGGCAGACGACACCTGGGCAATGCCAGGCCCAATAGATTTGCTAATTGGCGTCAGTCTGTTCTCTCAACTGTTGCTACCAAATAAGATAATCACCCCCGGTTTTCCAGTCGCGATTCAAACCACATTAGGTTATGTTTTTATGGGTGACGCCCCAGTAAATTCTCAACCAAACACCGCATTAACTTTCTGCGCTACGCACGAAATTGAGAACTTAATGCAAAAATTCTGGGAAATCGAAGATATTGGTTCGGAACCAGTTCACAGCCTCGAAGAAAAAGAAGCTGAAGACATTTTTAAAGGCACCACAACTCGCCTCGAGGACGGTTCTTATGAAGTGGCTTTGCCATTCAAAAGCAACCCTTGTGACTTAGGTGATTCATTGCAAGCTGCGCAAAATCGGTTTTATGCACTAGAAAGAAAATTTAATCATCTGCCAGAACTAAAACCGCTTTATGATGAAGTGATAAGAGAACATATTCATAAAGGTCTTAAAATTGCTACGATCATTCCAATATATAAAAACGGTCCCAAAAATGATGTATCAAACTATCGACCAATTAGTATTTTAACTACACTATCAAAAATATTAGAAAAAGTTATAAAAAAACAAATGCTTACATTTTTGGATTCTAATAAAATATTATCATCTACGCAGTATGGTTTTAGGGAAAACCTGGGTACTGGTGACGCTATAGCTAATGTAACAAATACAATTATTAGAAAATTGGATGAAGGCAAAAAATGCCTAGCAGTTTTCATTGATCTTCAAAAAGCATTCGATACCATTGACCATGAAATACTGTATTTAAAACTAAAAAAAAATGGAATAACCGAAACAACCCTAAACCTACTTAGAAGTTACTTAACGGGAAGAGAACAATTTGTACAAATTGGTAAAAGAAGGAGCAAAACTCTACCAATTAAGTACGGTGTCCCCCAGGGAAGCGTATTAGGACCTATACTATTTCTAATTTACATAAATGACCTTATGAATCTTCCCATCAAAGGAAACATAATGAGCTTTGCAGATGACACTGTAATTTTATTCCATGAACAAGATTGGACAAGCACATATAAGGAGGCTGAACATGGCCTAACTGTTCTTCAAAACTGGCTTAAAGCAAACTCCCTTACATTAAATGTGAATAAAACCAAATATTTAATTTTCTCCAAAAACAAAAGAGGACAACCAATGAATGAGCATATACTCAAACTACATGAATGTCAAAAAAAATTTCCTCAATGTTCCTGCTCGATTATAACTCAAACCAAAAGCATAAAATATCTTGGTATTGAAATTGACGATAAACTACACTGGGATTCACACATTGATCGAACTTCAAAAAAGTTAACTAAACTCATCTACTTCTTCAAAAAATTACGGAACATTTTGTCAGCTAGGGATTTAAAGAGAGTTTACTATGCTTTATGCCACTCCAAATTGGAATATGGAATAATAGGATGGGGCTCAGCAGTATCAAAACATATAAAACAGCTGAAGGTAACTCAGAATTGCATCATAAAGACCATACATTTTTAATTTGGTAGGCGGGAATGGGTACCGCCGCCCTGGGAACCATTTATTGGATGACCAACACCTCTGCCACAGGTCACCCCAAGTGGTTCGCTACGTTTGGTGACTTAGCAGGGGTGCCCGGGTTCATGGGTTAAGGTTTGCCCGGGTCTTGGTGGCGGGTGCGTCGGCCCACCTTCTGCGTGGCGGGCCGGTTGGGAGATGCTGGTTGAGGGAGACCCTTTACAACCGGTTACCGCTGTCCGGGCCGCTCGATAGTACAGGGGCCCGACCCTCAGGCTCACGACTAAGGGTGGGCTGCCCCATCAGCGAGTGAAAAAACCCCGCCACTGCTGTTGTGCCGGTTCGTGACCGGAGGGGACCCAGCAGCAGCGTTTGGGGCGCATTGGATGCCCTCTCCAGCCGGACTCTCCCAGCCTATCGCCTAGCACCGCAGTGGGTGGGCTGGAACCAAACGCTCATCACTCCTGGACAGCCTGAACCCCATATTCCTACCCACCCCTCATACCTTTCCATTCCAGACCTTCTTTTCACTTCATACCCTTAAAAACAAAAAAAAAAAAAAAAAAAAAAAAAAAAAAAAAAATTAAAATCATGAATATACATAAAAACAAACTTAACATCTTTACAGCGGCGAGTAGCAGGCGTCCCCGGTGCGGGCCAAAACTGTTGGTAAATTTTGCCAACATTCGCGGCCTGCACACAAATTTAAATTCCGTCCATCACCATCTTTTGTCCCAACCTTCTTTTCCTATCCGAAACTCAGATAGCCGAGCCGCCAGACTCCTCCTATCTGGGCTGCCCGGGCTTTACCCTCGCAAGCAAATTCCGACTGAAAGGAGGAGTCTGCCTCTATAGTCGAGCTGACGTCAACTGTGTGCGACTATTGAGTCTGGAAAACTCCAGATTCGACGTAATGTGGGTGCGCGTCAATCTTGCCAGTACGGCAAGATTCTACGCATGTCTATACCGCTCACCGAACCATAGCGAATCAGACACTTCCGAGCTCTTCAAACATTTGAGCGATACTATTGATGATCTCTTGCCCCGCTACCCTTCGGCCGAGTTTGTTGTTCTGGGGGACTTCAACGTTCATAACGAACCATGGTTGAAGTTCTCAGGCCCAACGGACTCGGCTGGCCGACAGGCGGAATCCTTTGCCATTTGCTACGGATTAGAGCAATTGGTTCAGGAGCCTACAAGGGTTCCTGATGTCCAGACTCACCGCTCCAATCTGTTAGACCTATTCTTAACTACTGTGCCACACGGTTATAAGATTGACGTCACAGCGCCTCTGGGATCATCTGACCACTGCCTAGTGACGACATCAATCCCCGTTAGCCTCAGACCAACCAATGAGAGGCTGAGGAGAAAAGTGTGGCACTATAGGTCAGCAGATTGGTTCGGTATGCGGGCCCATTTCAATGCTTTTCCGTGGTCAGCTGTTTGTTTTCGGACTTCGGACCCTTCAAGATGTGCCCAGGAGATTGGTGAAGTCATCAATTCGGCGATGGATGGCTTCATACAATCGACTACTAAAGAAACTGGTGTGGGCTCAAAGCCGTGGTTCAGTCGACAATGCTCCGAAGCAGTTCGACGAAAAAACGCGGCTTACCGAGCCTACAACACATCTCGAACGCCCGAAAGCAGATCAGCATACAACAAATCGGCAAAGGAATGCAAGAGAATCATCAATAGGTCAAAATTCGAACACGACCTGCAGATCAGCAAAAAGCTGGCTGCCTGCCCGCATGGCAGCAGAGCATTCTGGTCGCTTGCGGGCTCAATAGGTCGAAATTTTTGCAAACCCAGTTTGCCACCTCTTACCAGACCTGACGGCTCACTAGCAAACACCGCCACCGAAAAGGCAAACCTTTTAGGGAAAATGTTTGCGGAAAACTCGACCCTCGACGACGGGGGTGCTGTTCCGCCGTCGGTTCCTCACTGCGGCTTCTATATGAAAAAGCTGAGGATCCGGCATCGGGATGTACTCCACGTCATACGGGGGCTCGATGTTAACAAAGCTAGTGGACCTGATGGAATACCTGCCCTGGTATTGCAGAGGTGTGCTGCGGAAATAGTTCCAGTTTTGACAAAGCTCTTCAAAATGTCCCTGAAGTGTGGCACTGTGCCCTCTGGTTGGAAAAAAGCGGTAATTCACCCTATTCCCAAGAAAGGTGACCGCTTCAACCCGGCCAACTACCGCCCCATAGCGATCACATCAGTTCTGTCCAAAGTGATGGAACGTGTGATCAACGACAAACTGCTCACATACCTCGAGAAGAACAAAATTATCAACGACCGTCAATACGGATTCCGGCGGAACCGCTCGTGCGGTGATCTTCTCGCGTATGTGACGCATGTTTGGGGGCGGTGCCTGGAACGTCACGGTGAGACCCAAACGGTCGCACTAGACATATCCAAGGCCTTTGACCGGGTCTGGCACCGAGGACTTGTCAACAAATTGCATTCTTACGGACTTCCCGCATCCCTGTGTACGTGGATTGCTGACTTTTTAAGGGATAGGTCGATTCAGGCGGTTGCTGACGGTTTCACCTCTTCCTCGCACTCCATAAATGCTGGCGTCCCACAGGGATCGGTTCTGTCTCCAACTTTGTTTTTGTTGCACATCAATGACCTTTTGACATGTGCACCGATTCATTGTTACGCGGATGACAGTACAGTTCATGATAGCTTTTTGTTTGACAAGCCCCCAAAGGGCACACAAACTCCAACGGCTCGGAGGGCTTTGAAGCAGAGAATGGACGGTTATCTCGAGAGTATTTCCTCCTGGGGTAAAAATAATCTCGTCGAATTTAATGTTTCAAAGACCCAATCCTGTCTGATTACGTCTAAAAGGGATCCAAATGATAATCTAGTCTCCTTCAACGGAAGCAATCTTCCGAACAGGCCTTCCATTGATATGCTTGGTGTAACTATAAGTGACCAGCTCAGGTACGGGGGCTCCATCGAAGCTAGAGTAAAGTTGGCCTCTCATAAGCTGGGCGTACTGTACAGGGCCCGCAGATACTTTAATAGTACACAACTGCTCACCCTGTACAAATCGCAAGTGCGCCCTACTGTCGAATTTGGCAGCCATCTCTGGTCTGGAGCCCCAAAATACCTGAAAAAAACCCTTGACTCTGTGCAGAAACGGGCGGTCCGTTTGATAGATTCCCCAATCTTAACAAACGGACTGCAATCTTTAGAGCACAGGCGTCAGGTAGGTATGCTGTCCTTGTTCTATCGGTATTACAATGGAAGATGCTCTGAAGAACTAGCGTCATTGATCCCTTCGGCACCGGTGCGTAGTCGGGATACACGCCAAACGCGCGCCCAACATTTGTACACAGTTGACACTTGTCACATGAGAACGGGTCGCTTCTACGATTCGTTCTTAAGTTCAACAGCTCGGCTGTGGAACGAACTGCCGGCCTCTGTGTTTCCTCCCTCCTACAACATGGGACTCTTCAAGACCCATGTTCACTCCTTCCTCTCCACAAAAAGACCCTCCACACAGCATCCCCAAAGATGACATAGGCCCTGAGGGAAATTATTTTCTTCAGGGCCTCCTGTGTGGAGTAAATATAAAAAAAAAAATAAAAAAAAAATACTAAAGGTTCCCATAAGGACATCAACAACAGAAATTTTTAAACAATTTGACGTTCCAAGCATACAGAAAATCTATGCCAAAAACATTTTGGTACAACACCTCAAAAATAATTCTCAGGAAAACACCTCACATACTCATAATACCAGAGCCAAACAAACAGAGATACTAACTATACCAAAGTGTAACTCTACCTTTGGACAAAGAAGCTCTGAATTTTTAGCAGTAAAGGTATATAACAAACTCCCACTTAGTATCAAACTAATCAAAACAAAAAACAACTGCATTAAGAACATTAAATCTTGGCTTAAGGAATTACCGGAAAAAGAACTTACTAGCATATTTAAAACATCGTCGTAGAAGTTTCTGGAAACCCGTACCCAATAGAAGTCGCTGAAAAATTATTCAAAACCTAGTCCCCCTCAGCACAGGATCTCCTAGTGAGGAGGACTATAAAAATCTATATCAATTAATCATATAAATATATATAATTCTTATAAAAATGTTTAAAAAAATGTAATATAGTAACTAAATAAAAAAAAAAAAAAAAAAAAAAAAAAGGTTATCTGTCCCAGGTGGAAGCCTTACCGTCAGAAAACGCATACTACATCCCGCATCACGCAGTTAGGCGTGAAGATAAAATGACAACAAAGGTGAGAGTGGCTCTGGACGCAAGCGCAAAGACAAAAACTGGTTTATCTTTGAACGATATTTTACACACGGGACCAAGCCTACAGAATGATTTATTTTGCATTCTTCTGAATTTACGCCTTTTTCCTATCGCAATATCCGCAGACGTTCGTCAAATGTATTTATGTATAAATGTTCGCAAAGAAGATCGTCGTTATCAACGAATTTTATATAGATTCGATCCGCAAAAGCCGCTTCAGGCTTACCAATACAATCGCGTAACATTCGGTCTTAAATGTAGTCCGTTCTTAGCCCTTCGAGCAATCAAACAATTAATGTTAGATGAAGGCGCCCGCTTCCCTCTTGCAAGGGATATTATTAATAGAGATGTTTATGTAGACGACATCGCTAGCTCTGCTTTAAATGAGCAAGAAGCTATCCGCGCGGCTGAAGAGTTGATTGAGCTCTTCCAGTCAGGAGGTTTTCAACTCGCTAAGTGGGCATCCAATTCCAGCACAGTTTTAGAAAACGTTCCATTGGAACTTCGCCTGTCGCAAAGTGTAACTTTCGATAATGATGCATCGCTAAAAATCCTTGGGCTACGATGGCATCCTTCGGATGACATTTTCGCATTTGAAGTTACTCCAGTCAATCGAACTTGTACGAAACGCAATATTTTATCATCTGTCGCTAGACTCTTTGACGTGATGGGTCTGGTAGCACCTATAATTGTACAAGCCAAGCTTCTAATAAAGGAGCTGTGGAATTTAAAAATCGATTGGGACGAAATCCCACCCGCAAGGATATCACAACAGTGGCAGCAGTTCAACGCGGAATTGCCGTCAATATCGTCGATTCGTATTCCACGTCATATAGGAGTCACGGAAGGATGCACGTTAATACTTGTTGGATTTGCGGATGCCAGCGAAAAGGCATATGGAGGAGTGGTATACGCTCATGTGACCACTCCTGATAACCGAATTAAGGTTCAATTAGTTTGCGCAAAATCAAAGGTAGCGCCGCTAAAAATCGTCTCCTTAGCACGCCTAGAATTATGCGCTGCATTATTGTTATCGCACCTGTTAAAAAAGGTAATTGATAATTACTCCGCAAGGTTTACTATTCATTCAACATTTGCCTTTTCTGATTCGACTGTAACTTTAAGTTGGATTCATTCATCACCTCACCGCTGGCAAACCTTTGTTGCCAATCGTGTAGCAAAAATACACGAAAATTTAAACAGTAGTCATTTTTATCATGTCGCAGGTGCTGATAACCCTAGCGACTGCCTGTCAAGAGGTATGCTACCATCGCAATTGATAGCAAACGAAATTTGGTGGAATGGTCCAAAATGGCTTTGCCAGCCGCATTTCGAGTGGCCTATTTCACCATTTAAGCACGCAAATTCAGAACAGTTACCGGAATTGAAACCCAATCAGTATGAACAGCCAACTACTTTTGGCTTGTGCTCTCGTGTAGCTGATCCACCCGAAATGAAACCTAAAACCGATAATCGCCTCAAGACAATCGTGTCACCTTTATTATGCACATTGGCTTCTCGCATTCATTCGTGGTCGAAATTGATTCGAATTGTCATTTACGTGTTTCGCTTCATTAGGAAATTGCCGCGTAAATTTGAGTTAAGCCATATTGACATTGCAGAAATCGCTATTATAAAGGCAGTTCAGCAAGTACATTTTTCCGATGATATGAAGTCAGTGAACGACGGCAAGAAAGTACGGCAAGTTCTTGCTAAATTAAATCCATTTATTCAGGACGGTCTCCTAAGAGTAGGAGGCAGATTGAGAAACGCCGAACTCGAATTTGATAGTCGTCATCCTATTTTATTACCCGCTCATGATCATATAGTTGATTTAATAGTAGATTATTACCACACTAAGAACTTGCATACGGGACCCACCTTACTTATGTCTCTGTTGAGGCAAAGGTTTTGGATACTTTCTTCGCGCAATTTGATTCGGAAACGCGTGCATCAGTGCAATACATGCTTTAAAGTCAATCCCAAACCGCAATTCCCAATAATGGGAGATTTACCCGCTTGCCGCGTCCGCGAAGCTAAGGCCTTTCTGCACACGGGGGTCGACTACGCTGGGCCGCTTCAAATAATCCCGCATAGACGTCGGGGTGTTAGAAGCCAAAAGGCATACATTTGCTTATTTATCTGTCTGGTGACTCGCGCGGTTCACATTGAACTCGCTTCAGACCTCTCGACCGAAGTCTTTCTCAACGCGTTCAAACGTTTTCTATCCCGTCGAGGGCCTGTAAATGTTATGTATTCTGATAATGGGACAAATTTCGTAGGAGCTAAATCGCATTTGAAGGCTTTATTCGAACTTTTAGAGTCACCGGACTACAAGAAAGAATTCTCAGAAAATTTGTTGGAAAACCGTATCGAGTGGAAGATGAATCCTCCACAAGCACCCCACTTCGGTGGGATCTGGGAGAGTAACATTAAGTGCATTAAATGTTACTTAAATAAAGTTGTGGGTACATCTCTTCTCACATACGAAGAGATGCAAACGGTTCTTCATCAGATTGAAGCTATTCTAAATTCACGCCCATTATCAGTGCTCAGCGTTACCGATGTTTCGGCTCCATTGCCTTTAACACCCGCGCATTTTTTAACGCTCACTCCATTACAATCTTTACCCGCTGCTGATTTGTCAGATGCGCCAGTAAATTTGCTGCAACGAAAACATCTTGTCGATCGTCTCGTCCAGACTTTCTGGAATC
This sequence comes from Hesperophylax consimilis, assembly GCF_061612785.1. Taxonomy (NCBI): domain Eukaryota; kingdom Metazoa; phylum Arthropoda; class Insecta; order Trichoptera; family Limnephilidae; genus Hesperophylax; species Hesperophylax consimilis. Next base: position 7,690,687 of record NC_142856.1, on the reverse strand, counting down.
GATGGCGAATGGAGTATCTGAACACGCTGCAATCGCGTCAGAAATGGAATACAAATTCGAATCCAATAACGAAAGGCACCGTGGTAATAATTAAGAGTGACAATATCGCACCACTACAATGGCCTATTGGCGTAGTGGTAAACGTCCACCCCGGCGTAGATGGGGTGATCCGCGTTGCGGACGTTAAGACTAACTCCGGAACATATCGCAGGGCAGTCGTTAAACTCTGTCCCCTGCCTACACAATAACTTTAACGTTATCTTAGATTTAGTTAATTTAGAATTTAGTTCTACCGCGGGTTCAGTATTGTTTATTGAAAACTTTCATAACGTGTTTCTTTTGTTGCATTAGTGACTTTGACCATTGGTCAAGGCGGGGGGCATGCTCGGGCCAGTTATTGTTGCATAGTATTTGGTTCTGTTGTTTCCCACCCGCGTTCCGCACCTTTTACCTACATGAGTCAGCTGTTAAAGTATCGCGCCGCCCGCAAGTACAACCGCTTTCCGCATAACCTATCTTGAGTTATTAAAACCACCGCGCCGCGCTGTAAACGGCAAATGTCATACTGCAAAATATCGCCGTGAAATAGTGCATAAAAATAGCAATCTATAACGCATTGAACCATTTCGCAAAATCCAATATCACTATTCCCTTTCCTTGACCTCCTCCAATACTAACAATTACCTTACCGGTGATTAAAGCAGAGCAAAGTGGAAAGGTGCCGACAGCTTGGAGATATTGGTAAGTCGATCAAACAATATCACAAAATACCGCAATTACAGTCCATTCACGCCGCAACAATTTAGTTAAGACACTTTTATAAATGTTCATAATTTACTTCCCAGCAAACCAACCAGCTTTGTGTTTCGCGTCCAGACGTTTCTCGATGACAACTGTAACTCTCGATAACAACTGATTCATATTATACGATGTGAATATGCTTAAAATAAAGTAAAATAATGCTTATATATGGAATGTAATACGACAATTGGGTTTATTCTCTTTTTCACATCTATTTTTACAAGTTTTCATAGTACAAGTCAACATTTTGCTGTGTTATTTCGTAAAATGAACCGATGATGCCTCGACCATAGTTTGCACAAGAATGATGACGTCACGTTTTCAAATTTCACTTGAGGCCATACGCGAGCACAGCCGGCTCCAATGGAACCGGTATGGGGAGTGGGGATAATACGCGTTTAATCACTTAGGGCAGGTCTACTAATATTAATATGTCTATGTGGAATACCCATTTTAAAATTTATAAAACGTAAGACTTTGTTCTGTATTCTTTCAACAGCTTGTACATGTATATTATAATGTGGGTTCCAGACAGGAGAACTGTACTCAAGTTGATTTCTTACATAGGCAAAATATAACAATTTAATACACTTTATATTGTTAAAATTTCTGGTTAGCCTAGTTATAAATCTCAATATTTTTTAGCCCTCATTAGAGATTTCTGTTAACCCATTGGCCTCCGAATTGTTTTGTACCGAAGTTTTAAATCTGCAGTGGTGTACTAAATCTTACATAACTTTTAAACTAAACATACAAACGAAACAATTTTTTTAAATTTACTCGTTCATTGAATTAAGGTATGCAAAAAATATATGCAGTTTTTAAAAAAATAATAATAATATGTTTAAACGAGGATATAAAAATATTTTTTTTCATAAAACCCATTTTTTTTTCTTTTTTTTATAATTGGATTAAGAAAAGTTTTACATTAATCATACTTATGACCATAATATATTTTATTTCAATTTGGGCTGATGTTAGCCGCCCACCACGCATTTTACGAACAAGCTTGTCAATTCCCGAACCACACGCTATTTAAAAAAAAATTCAATGACGCTGAAATATAACAAAATTTCAATCGTAAATATCAGGAAAAAACTGTACCAACGGAGTCCTGCCAATTACTACGAAATGAATGCTTAATTATCTACAGAGCGATTGGCATTTAAAATTTTAAACACAGATGTCAATAATGTATCCCTTTTTCGTTTTTAAGCCGACGACACCAGACCCGCCAGGATGGCGTCGTTTGAGGCCAATGGGTTAAGTGGTTAACAAATGAAAGATTTGATTGAAAAGTGATGCCTATGTCTTTGATTTGTGTTAATGTCTCAAGAGCATTGTTATCAATGTTGTAATCAAAAATCACTGGATTTTTTATTCGATAAAATCTAACTATTTGACATTTTGAGATATTTAAGTAAAGTCTATTTTCATTACACCAAATTAATAATTTGTTGATATTGTCTTGAAGAATGTTGCAATGGTAAATATTTTGAATGGTTCTATAAATTTTGAGGTCATCAGCAAAAAGTAAGATAGATACATCATGAAATATTTTTGTAAGATCATTTATAAACAAGATAAATAAGATTGGGCCAAGGTGTGAACCCTGTGGAACTCCACTTGTTGCATTAATTTTTTCCGACAGGGAGGATTTTATTCTAACAATTTGTTGTCTTCCAGTAAGATAGCTTTCAACCAGGCTAATATAAAGATCATATGGCAGATCCCTTTCTGAACAGGAATAACCTCCAACCAATCTCAAAACTTTCTTTAAACTCCACTTTTTCCCTTCTGGTTTTCACTCCTAAATTGTCTTTTCCCCGCCAATGATGTATTCAAATATGAATGCAAATCATAAAAATATCTTATTCATTTTCATTCAGTAAATAGACATCTTTGAATAGATGCACACTAGAAATGCCTTTCATGTAGCTTGGAATGGAAAGTAATGTTACCACTGATTTAATACCTTTTGGTTCTACCCATTTAGCATGTGCTCTATCTCTCTTCCACTTTCCTGACCTATCGCCATCCCATTTGAATTTCATAAGACTTTTTAATCACGAAACACCCTCTTTGCATTTCTTATCTTCTTCTTTATTCTATAGTAGACAATATAATATTATAAATTTTTTGCCCTTATTTATTGCAGATATAAACGAGTGTGAATCAACCAGCAATGGTTGCCATTCCACTCAGATGTGTGAAAACCTCCCCGGCAGCTATCGGTGCCTCTGTCAACACGGCTACATGTCTATTGGTATAGGACAACGCTGTCTAGGTATGTAATTTGTCAAAATAAAGTAGAAAAAAAAGAGCGCTGTAATTGTTTAAATAGTAACACAATATTTGAAAGGGAAAATAACAACTTCAAAAAAGAACTATGGTCCAGAGGAATATTTGGTAAAGTTGAAATAAATAACACATGGTTTTAACTTAATTGCTACCAGAAACAATTAGATATTTATGTTGGGGGAGATGGAAAAACATGAACAAAATAGGTTCTTAGTTTGAGTTTTATTTATAATTTATGCATTTTATATCACAATTTGTTATTTATTAACGCTTATGATCGCGTAAAACTTTTTTTATATTTTATAAATAATGTAGGTACATACATAATATTACAACTCGAATATACATAAAATCTATATGAAAAAGTGCGCACTTTTAGTATTTAAAAAAAATATTATGTTGAGAGAAATTGAGTACGATTGACATGTCAGATTCTGAAGTCAAACACAACCTCACATTTGAAAGAAAAAAAATTGTTCTCAAATCGGTATTATTCAGTGTTGTCGTAGTCATGAAATTTCTTAGTCCCATTTTATAAAACATCTGGATCACTTTGACATGCTTTGTTCTAATTTAACATCGAATTGGTAACATACATACTGGTAACACAATAATTATTGGTGTATGTGAAATTCTATGAAATCTCGCAATAATTCTCGAATTTAGTAAGCAGTGTTTTTAATAAAGATGGATTGTTTTCCAGATGTAAATGAATGCCTTCAAAACACGGACGGGTGTTCCCACGAGTGCGTAAACACGGCAGGCAGCTACTATTGCACTTGTCCCCGTGACTTCAAGCTGACTGGCGACAGTAAGACCTGCGTCCAAGGTAAAATCCGTTCTCTTTCAAAGGATGATCAGAAATTTATCTTTCGAATGTTAGAAAAATTATGACATCTGTCAAAAATTTAAATACAGAATTATTAATTAATTTACCAACCATAATATGTATCACTTGAATCGTTCCCACAATCAATTTCAATTTTGAAAACTAAAGCAAATCCCAGTTCTAGAGTTCATTGAACCCGAGTTACACACAAGAGGTCCGGAAATTTCATGTAATGATGCAGTACTCATTCAGTATTTGATTTTTATGTTACAGAAGATTTACAAAAATGGCTTCAAGGCTTTGAAGATCCTGTTGAACCACCTCCAATAATATCTCGTGTAACAAATCGTGGCTCCATTAAATTGAAATCAGAAGGTAAAGGAGGTATCATGCCAAGCTCCGCTGAAGATCATCAGGAAAACATACTTCTAACGAGAATCTCCCCAACGAGAGATAAATCCAAGCCGTATCAGCGAAAATCTAGACCACACAAGTACTACGCTAAAGATAATTATGATTATGGAGTTCTTTCTCCGTTTCGCGAGGATGAATACACAGATTATAACGACGGTAAAGGTAGACAAAGAATCTCAAAGCAGTCCAAATGGAGTCAACCCCTGATATCAGCCACAGATGATGAAAAAGACACCTACGACACGCAAGAAAAGAAAAAAAACGCAACAGAACAAGTGAAGAACAAAATTATCAAATCCGAATTAGACTCATTCTTTGATTTGAAGAATCAAAGTTCTGGAAAGAGACAAAAGATGGCAGTCATCAATGAAAAGGATAATCTGGAACGTACTACACAAAGTTCTAAAAAGGAGGCTCAACGAATTAATACTGAAAATAGTAGAAAGAAAGTTGAAAAGATTTACAGTCAGGAAAATTCATATGAAGACGAGTCCTACGAAGATGAGGACAGTTATACTAAGTTGTTTGATGACAGTTGTCCGGAAGGATTTCATTTTGATAATAATAAGTGCAATGGTATGTACATGTTTAATTTTTGTGCTTCTCAATACCTCGTCACTAATGCTATTTATTTATTTTTTATTTTATTCCTTTTTTTATATGCCCATGGGGCTTTTACATTGGGTACACAAGTTTACAGGTTAATAATAAACAATGATTTCATATGGTTTACAACTGGTTGGGGGTCTGCCTTGAGCACTCACACACAGCTCAACATAAAAACCAGTTTTAAAGACAATTCTAAAAGTTCCGGTTAGAACTCCGACAAAAATAATATTTTAAAACTTCCAAGTCTACAATGTACAAAAACTTTATTCAAAAAATATTTTATTTAAAATTTAAAAAAAATATATCTAAATACTCCACTGCCCAACATAAAAACTCACCCAGAGCAATATCACCCATCCTTATACTTTTGGCCCTGAAAATCGCAAATCATACCTTTGTTTAGGTATGTTTTTAGCATCGAATTTGTGTTAAAAATGTTGGTATTATTTGTATATTTGTTTGCTAAACTATGTAGGAGAGGAATTGACGAGTTTGATACATGATTCGTTTGTGAACAGTGACAATGACATAGGTCCTTATGACCAGGGCCGCCGACAGCTAATCTGGGCCCCAAGTCTAGTAGACTATACCGGGCCCCCTCCCCACAACTTACCGGGGGGGGGGGGGGGGTGAGATAACAATTAATAAGTTCATGCTTACCTGCTACTGCTAGGAATACTACTTCATTACCTTTTCTTATACCATTATACCAATCTTTCGAATTTAGCATAATTATTCAATGGAAATGTTTAAAAAGTTATGGTGAATACTCAAAATAAAATACTTGTGTTTCTTGTTTGTGTGTATTTACATATTCTTCGTTAATCAAGATATCTTAAGGCTAAATTAAATTATTATATTTGAAAGACAGAAAACAGGTAACAAAAATAAATAATCAATTTTCAAAACCAATGGAAAATAAATTAGGAGTACCGCAGTGATCGATCCTTGGACCCCTATTGTTCATACTCTATAAGTCTATATTAATGACATGGTGAAAATATTTTCAAAATGCAAAGTACGGCTATTTGCCGATGATACACTTATATACTTAATTGGAGATAGCTATAAAGAACTAATAAATATTTTAAATAATGAACTAGATGATGTATCAAGATGGCTAAAAATAAATAAGCTTAAATTAAAAACAAAATGTATGGTGATTGGAAATAAGAAGACATTCAGTGAAAGCAAAATTAAAATTGATGGTGAAATTATTGAAAATGTTACTGAAATCAAATACTTAGGAGTTATATTAGATTCCAAACTAAACTTCAATAGACATGCCGAATATACCCAAAAGAAAATTGGCAAACACTTCAAACAGTTCAAACGAAACACTACTTAACCTGACTAAACCATAAAACTATACCAAACTCAGCGCGCAGCGATTCCGCTATGACTGTCGCCGACGGATTGCCGACGCGACGGTCTGCCGATCGGGTCGGTAGGGCCCGGGGATGAGTATGAGTGGGGGCGCGGCGGGCGGCTGCATCGCCCCTCCCACAGCGGGCCGGCCGGCATGGCGTGCTTGTAGCTTGAGCTGTGAGTGGCACGCTCTGAGAGCGTGTTCACACACATGCGTGGGATGACGTAATTCAGCATATCGCTCGCCATATATTCCAATTTGGAATGTACGGCGAACGTTATGCCGAAATACGCTATCCCTCGCATATTATAGCTGTGTGCTGTGTGTGAACACGCTCTGACAGTTGGGCCTACGGAGCGTGCGGGCCTGGGCGCCCGGCCCACGTCCGTTCCTAGTGTCATTGGCATTTTTTAGTAAAATATCCGGGCCCCGTCCCGGGCCCCCCTTAGGCCCGGGCCCCAAGTTTCGGACTCGGCTAACGTGCCCTCTCGGCGGCCCTGCTTATGACTACTGTGTTGAGTAGTTACTCTTACATCCACTCAAGTGATTTTTGGCATATCATGTCAAGTTTGCAAAAACGTTTTGAGCGATCGCTTCCCATAAAGTGCCAAATACAACCTAAAAATATGGGATAAGCGGTGAAATCTAGGTGAATTCATTGGCTTTAAACTGCAGTAAGGAGTTTCATATGTTTCCATATTAATATTTTGAGGAAAAGTATTAATTAAATAATTTGGTAAATGTAAATATGACACCAATTGCTAGAGTGTATATTAACTAGACTCAGGAGTTTGTAACCAATGAGCTTCGTTGATCCTCAAGTGTATGTATATTTAACCCTTGTACACTCGCGCGGTTTTTAGCCTCGTAAGCACTTGCGGGGTGTTGTGGCCACCCCACATAATCAAAGTACATTTTTATACATATAATAGTTAATGGAATTATACCAGCATTTTATTATTTAGTGTTGTATGATGTATGTAAATAAAAAACGTAAATTTTATAAATCAACTTTATTACTGTTCTACAAAACATTATAATAATCAGCCTTTTCAGTCATAATATTGAGATTTTTCCTCAAAGAACCAAAAATAAAGCAAATTTTTAGTTTTTAACATAAACTTTCTCATTGAAAATCAAAAATAATGGGTTAATAAACAAAATAAAATAAAATTTTCTTATTTATTGTAACCTTGCTGATAAAGTAACCTCCGCAAAAGTACAACACAAGCACCCGTGGGGTGTTGTGACCACCCCACACAAACTTCACACTGCCCCTCCCTCCCCGTGTCGACGGGTTTAAAGGTCACTTGAAGGTACTGAGACGCGCGGATTCGTAACTAGACAAATTATTATTCATTTTGCTGACAGCACCCCGCGCGAGTGATCGAGGGTTAAGGTATTTAATAAAAATGTGGTTTATTTTTTCTAAGGGAATATTCAACTTAAAATTAATAAATCGTAAAAGTTTTTTGAATTTTTTCCACATTTTTAATGTGAATTTTCTGTTGTGACCGAACAGCGGAATTATACTCTAATTGGCTACAAACAAATGAGACAAAATGAAATTTGCATGACAGGATAATAAAGCTAAACTAATGGTGTATGTATTTACTGTCCAGATATCGATGAGTGCGCTATGAACATGAATTTGTGCAATGGTGTGATTAGCATGTGCATTAACACTCGTGGATCGTATCTGTGCGTCCCAACATCATGCCCTGAAACATATCAGAGAACTGCTAACGGGTATGTATATTATTTTATTTTTTATTATTTTATGCATTTTACGCCCTTAGGGCTTTTACATAGGTATAAGTGGTATAATTTTGACACAATGCATAATATATTACAAATATTAAATATTCTTTTTCTAATTAAGAAAAATCCTTATTCAAAGGTGTTATTGTTCTTTTAAAAGGAACCATTCATTAAATAACCAGCACCTCTGCCGTAGGTCACCCCAAGTAGTTTGCTGCATTCGGTGAATTAGCAAGGGTGCCCGGTTTCATTGGGTGAGGTTTGTTCAGGTCTTGGCAACACCTACAGCGTGGTGGGCTGGATTGGGAGAGGCTGGTTGAAGGAGACCCTTTGACCTCTCCAGTCGGACTCTCGCGACCCATTGTCTCGCACCTCAGTGGGAATTGTGGATTCACTCTTCACTCCTAGAAATAATTACCGTTTCCTTCCCAGAACTTTCCCACCTACCTTTCATTAAAAATACCCCACTCTCGGCATCCCCAATGACGATGTGTAGAATTAATGTAAAAAAACATATAAATTCAGCGTGGAGGAATTAAGAATATTGATTAAATCTATTCTATTTCATAATTATCTATTTATCTACATCATAATTGTTATGTAAAGAAGTTTGTCTGTGGGGGATTTGTTTTTTATACAAATTTATAGTTTTATTCCGAGAATGATGAAACGTTGCACACTTGACCATCAAAACAAGAGGAAAGTCACCCCTTAAAGCAAAATAAAGCCCGGGCATTGCTGGGTATTTCAGGTAGTATATTAACAACGAGAAGGCTGTTGGTTTTGACAATCTTGCCGCAGAATACTTTAAACCTGTGTAAAGATAGCCGAAGTTGTCTCATGGTTTTGTCAACTCTTTATTCTGTGTTTAAGAAAATGATTATACCAATTAATGGTGGAAACAATAGGACTAACCTTCTAAGTTCAAAGTAGAATACCAGTTGAAATGGTACGAGCGACAATAATAAAATATATATGTATATATTTCCACAGATCTTGTGAGCAAAAATGTGACACACGGGATGCTGTATGTTCGGAGGGAGCAGCTCTCCGCCAAAGCATGATATTCATCATCTTCCCGACCTCCGTATACGAAACTCCCGTGCCTGGACCCATTCTGTACCTCAACTATGGCGGTAGACAAAATTACACAACATACAAAGTTGAGAGGCAGCCGCAAGGTGAGATATTAAGAATTATTGATGCCTGATAATTTATAACATTTTATAAATTCTGTTTCATACAAAAAAGTTGTTCCATATAATCGACTCCAAATGTGATATAGATTCACCAATCTTTTTTTTTCCTCCTTGTTTCACTCTTGCTTCCCTCTCGTTCTAAGTTTTCGGACACTTTGAAAGTACAAGGTTATTGTGATATTTTCAGAAATATAGATTGTTCCACCACCAAAATTTATTTAAAAAATTATGGTTTGTTTATTAGGTGAAACATTCTACGTAGAAACTGATGATAAGATGGGAATTCTCAACACTCTGATGAAGCCTTCACTAAAAAGGATTAACAGGTATTAACAAAATAAACAAGTAATGGTTGACAGCCGGTAACGGGGGGCAGCCCGATCAGTCCCCACAAGGTATTTTCAAAACCTACCAAAAGAAAAAACAGTTGATGCTTTGTCTATGCCAAAATAAATTAATTCTTTAACCACTTGAGTGATCGCTAAAATAACAGAAATATGTTTCCAGCGCTCAGCACTTTTCGTTTTTGGGAATTTCCTGCCCTCGTTAAAAAAAGTCATAACCCTGAATTTTAATATGAAGACATATAAACTGACTGTAGTTCTATATAGCCAATGAATTCACCTTTATTTTGCCGTTTATTTCATATTTTAAGGATTTATAAAAAAATGTTAAAAAATCATAAACTTTATAAACACTTGTATTCTGCGAATTAGTTTTTTTTAATTGCCGTACTTAACACTTATGGAGAGTTCAGACGGTGCAATTTTAGTTCAACGACAAAAATTGAACAAGATTACGAAATTCGGATTAGTAAAGTTAAATTAATAATTGTAAAATTGGTAAAGTTGCCGAATTCCGCTTCACGCATAATACGCATTTATATATAAATAACATTATTTGATTTCAACTTAATTACTACTGGAAACAACAATTTAAGTCAGGGGGGGGGATGGAAATACATGCACAAAATAGATTATTAGGTTATTTGTTTGGTTTATTGAAAGAATTTAAGCGGGTTTCCTAACCTTACAAATTTTTTCAGAATGCGATTGAGAAAAAATGCAATTTTGATGCATGTTTACCATCCCCCCCAGAAATAAATAGTTGTTTCTTATAGTAGGTAATTAAGTTGAAACCAAATGTTATTGTGTTATTTAAAATTTTGCATACTAAGCGTGCAGTGGAATTCTACAACATTACCCTCATCAAAAACATATATTAGAAATAACATTGAGATTTCCGACACCGCGAGTTTCATCGGGTTTTTTGCTAAAAACTGAATGTCACCCTATCTGTCTACTTTGCTTCTTCTTTTGAATAATGATTAATGATTAGGTATGGTTCAAATATTGTTACAATATACTGTCAAATTACCCATCTGGTAACACATCTAATACTTATTTTTTCTTTTATTTTGAAATATTTTGTGATTGTATGTAGAATTACTTTATGTTTGTGATTACTCTTATGTTTGCTTCACTCAAATGTAAATTGTTAACCTCGATACAGGCTTAGTCCTAGTGAGTTTGATTTTTATGTGAAAAAAAACGTGTTTTATGTAAAGTGAGATGCAATAAATAAATAGACATCTGATCAGGTGGCATGACTTGACAATAAACATGTTATTCAAGAAATTTTATATTGTATTCTTCGGGTAATGAGATTACGGTACAGTAGATAGGTAGTCGGTACCAGAGATGTGCAAAATGAGTACCCAAAACGATTTGAAAATGCAAAATGGTTTTTAGAAAAACATTTCAAATGGAAAATGCAAAATACCTATTTTCAAAATGCATTGAAAATGCAAAATGGTTTCTCAAGTCAAACAATTAAAATAATTATAGAATTATAAATTATAGAATTTTTAAACAATGTTGTCATTTAATAATGGGCATCAATGTAGAACAAACATATTACATGATGGTAAATCCAAAAACACCACGACTACAGATTATGAAACCAGAAAAAACTTGCGCGGGACTAATGTTGCCAACGTAGCAACGTAACATAGAAACTGCTATCTAACATTTAATATTACAGCATCATGGCCCCATGTTCAGTATTTGAATCAGTATTTTTTGTAATGGTATCACTCAATTGCCAGGGCTCCTACCAGGGAGCAACTTGACAAATGTAAATTATCTCTCATAGCGAGGTTGGGGACCGACTGATATTTAGGGCTTATTAAAAAAAAATATGAGTGGAGATAGTAGGAAGAATGTTGCAAAAAATCATTTAAAATGGAAAATGCATTGAGAAAAGCATTTAAAATGCAAAATGGTTTTTAGAAAAGCATTTAAAATGCAAAATGGAAAATACCCATTTTGCATTTTACATTTCCATTTGAAATGGATTTATTTGAAATAAAGCACATCTCTGCTCGGTACATATAAAAAATGTCGGTCCCCACCATCAAAGAAGTGATCGAGCCGCCACTGATATAAATGTATACTGTCTCAATGTTATTTAGTGTGTAAGAAAGAGATGCAGCAAGTCTGTTTTACGGTTGTTTGTGCTGTTGTGGTGCTGTAGTCAAAGGAATTTTAAAAGCAGCCAATAATATATATTTTTTATTTTCAGGATAATTATCAGCAGCAAAAGTTATGACGAAAAAGGCACTAAACTATTATACTTCACCAAGTTTGTTATTTACCTCTACATATGGGAATAATATGTTACCTTACCTTATAATATATTATTTTATTATAATAATTATGTGATAGATTAAAAAAATGTTTGTATACTTATTTATGTACCCACTACTCGCTACATTAAGTTTGTAAAATAATAATGACATTCTTTCAATAAAATTATTCACCTTTTTTTATTTACGAGAACATTCACATTCACAAACATTCACATTCACAGGTATTTCATGTTCACAGAATGATACAAATTTTAAGTTAAAGTGCCTAGTTTATAATAAATTATATTAATATTATTAAACGTTAAAATTTGTCCTTATCAAGTGAAGAAAAATGGTTGTAATCATAGACATTCAAATTAATAGACCAGCCAATCGGGGAAAGGGAAACAAACCGAGTTGCGAGGAGCGGGGAAGTGGCGAAGGTATCACCGTTTCAATGACTGGTCAATAAATGAATCCGACAGTATCCGATATCAGCATTCAGTCCTCAAAAAAAATGTGCATACGAATTACTAGTCCTTTTTATGATGGCGCACAAATTGCTAGCTGCGTAAAAACTTAACTGCAAATCTCTAATCAGGGAAACAAAAGTTTGGGCTTGTTTCCAAAATTCATTATTTTGTTACACTATTTAGTTCAGAGGTTCCCAAAGTGGTCTATATGGACCCCCAGGGGTCCATATCGGCATGCTGGGGGTCTATGACAGCGAGAAAAAAATTTGGGGGTACATACGAGCGGACCCCCATTTACCTAAAGTCAACATTTAGGAGTTCCGTAAATGACACAATAGACCCAACACAAATATAATAAGACTGGGAAATTACTTTTTTGATATTTGTATTTTTATATTTCATAAAGTTGTTAATTGAGGTATATAAATAGAGTCTACGTTCCTTTTCTCGTCAGAATTAATACATATATTCAAGCAAAACATTACACATTGGAAGCCGCGAATTTTCCTAGTTCCCCAACTTGTTTTTGAAAAACGTTCAGGGTAATAATGACATTCAACATTTAAATGCATTTCACACAGACTTCAAAACTAAGTTTGAGGACATTTTGACTATCGAAATGCAACGTTGAAGAATCGGATATCATGTGACAAGAAGAACTGACCGGAATAAGCACTGACAAAGAACTTAAGGGGCAGTTCTGTAGGGCTAGCTACAGAAAGAAATTCCCGTTGCTTACCCTGCTTCATTTTCATTTGGTGTAATACCTCACAAGGGCGCCCCTGTCTGCACAGTGTAAGGACAGAGCAACTATACCACCACCCGGTTGTTGGGCAGGCAAGGGAAGGGAATATTTTTACTAAAAAAATAAATGATTATCACGTGGGACGTTAATAGTTTTAGGAAAATTCAATCTTCGGCAGGCAGGGGGTCTACGGAAAAAAAATATTTGGCAAGTCATCTACGGGGCAAAAAAGTTTGGGAACCTCTGATTTAGTTAGACACTTTTACAAATGTGTTATAATTTACCCACCTCATTCAATTTTAACGTCTAGATCTGGCACAGAAAAGTCTCACAATGGTCTGTGCTTCAAACCTTTGCCTTACTTTACTTTTCTGCGCAGGGTCTGGTTATTTCAATGTGCCCTCTATGGTGATCAATATACGACTGATGTCAGATGTTTAAAACATTCTTGAACCCTTCTAGAACCAAAAATATGGTCTGGCGGTTTGCATCCAACTCGTCAAAATGATAACCAGATTTCATATCAGGGCAAGTCTATTAATTTTGATGTCTATATCTATATTTTTTATAAGCAATCAATCTAAAATTACTATATCTTATTATCACAACACTAATTTGACTAGCGGGGAAATAGAAAGATACACAAAAAATTAATTATGAAAGTTAATATTTTCTTATTGGTGAAGAAAAAAAAGGATTAAGGTGGATTCATTGACTTTAAACCGCAGTAAGCAGTTTCATATGTATCAATATTAATATTTTGAGTAACGATATTAATTAAATAATATTATAAATATTTAATACTAACAGACGTGTATCTGAGGTTGCTCGACTTTTCTCTACTGTCTATAAATATAATATGCATGTATAGTATATATAAACCATTCGGAAGAAATTCACTAAATGATAGTCGAAACCCTATTAAAATCCGTTGAGTAGTTTAGAAGAACAAAGCGAATAGACGAGGATAACGACATTGTCTTAAACTATTTAGAGATATTTTTACATATATATACACACACAGTGGCGAAACTATAGGGTGGCAGGGCTGGTAAAATGCCACGGGCCCCGCGGGGGCCGGGGCCCCGGCCGCCGCGTTGCCGCGAGCTCAGAAGTCAGAAGTAACCTAACATTTTTAACAAAATTTAGTAAAAATTATAAATTTTCTATAAATTATATATAAATATTATATAAATTTCCAAATTCAGAATGTATGAAATAATGGACTCTAAATTGTCTTCCTTTACAGGCTTTAGAGCCCATTATCGCATAACTTTGCTGTGTCGGAGGAATCTCTAAAAAAATTATATTTTTTGACTGGTGTAAATTTTAAACACTTTGTAAAAATGACTTAATCTGACACTCTACATTAAATGGGACCTAGTATTAGGACGAAACATTTCACTTTTGTCATCTTTTCCTATCCTTTTTGTTAATCTTTTAGACATCTTTCCTTATCATGAAAATGAAAATAAACTTTTATTTTGGGTTTACGTTTTGTGGTTGCGCTGTTACATTTCACTTTCATCCCCCTTTTCGTAATAAAAATTTTAGTTTTTTTTTTTGGTATTTGATATTTTAAGTTAGTTTATCTTCTTTACATTTATTTGGTATAAGTAGGCAGTTTTTTTTTGTTTAAAATTAACTTAAAGTGAACTTTTTGTAGCAAGCAGACGAAACATATGTTTTATTTCATCTACCTATTATACAATTACAATATTTATAAATCCTTCGATTGGATGTCAATTTGATACAAAATTAAGAGAAAATTGAAAACCCTCTTAAAATGTTTTCCTGCTTAAGAAGTTTTTTTTTCCGGTCCCTTGGAAAACCTCTTAAGAGGGTTCCACTGTAAGTACATAAAATCAACTACAGTTAGACACAACTAAAGGCATATTTTATCGAGTATTGGACATCATTTTAATCAACTGAAATCGCGTTTCGTTCCAATGAATGAAATTGTTTCCAATTTCAGTGTTTTGCAACCTGCCACTTTGCAATATTTAAATGACACTGATCTCTTAAAAAAAGCTCCAGAATTTAATATATTTAATATCTGAATCATTTGCCATGAAAATTCTCAGTTTTCGGTCCACCTTCAGAGACGAAATTGAAAAGGGTTTGTGCATTAGAGAACTTGCTGATTTATCAATAATAAAGAATCATTTTATGTCGTGCAGCTTTCCTGAAGTATATACTGCATTAGTGTTATTTGTTACAATTTCTGCGACCATGGCTAGTGCCGAAAGGTCATTTTCGAAACTAAAATTAATAAAAACATATTTGAGAAAGTCAATGAGACAAGACAGGCTACTTAACTTGGCTATTCTGTCTGTTGAAAATTCATTGGCCAGATCTTTAAACTTTGATGGACGTTATTGATACTTTTGCGGAACAGAAAGCTCGGAGAAAAGAATTTTTTTCATAAATATCTTGTAAAGACTAAATAGTTTTTTTCATTTTACCTACATAAGTAATACGTATGCTTTTGGAAAATAAAAATGCACACAATATTAGTAATACTGTTGGGTAACTTTTTAAGTTATTTATAAAAAATCAATTACAATGTGACTGTGGTTTTTAGTGGGGGGGCCCCATCCAATGAATTTGCCACGGGCCCCCGATGGTATAGTTTCGCCACTGTACACACACCAATCGCTTGAGTAGTTAGGAGTTTATAAGTATTGGGTAGGTATTTTAAAAACTGTGTTTCCCATTGCCTTTGTAGTTTGATAAAAAAATGTCATTTTTACTTAATCATGCAAAAATTTTTCAAAAATTACAAGATTTTATTTTGCTTTAGGTGATTTTTTGAGTGGCGCTATTTCTCTGGCTACTTTTTGGTTGATGGGTCCTTTCTTCAAATCCAATGTCCTGTTTGTCTTGGTTATGGCTCCATTCCTGTTGAAAAATAAGTATTCATAGTCACACCAGTCGGCTTTTGTAGCCTAACTTATTTTAATATCAAAAGAAAGCAGGAATGACTGCTGTATGCTGATGATGCGGTGCTGATTGCTAATAGTATGGATGATCTACAGTCTCTCGTGTCTAGGATTTACGAAGTATGCATGAAGAATGAGTTAATGATGAATGTAAGTAAGTCTAAAGTAATGGTGTTTGAAAGACAGAGTATGAAAACAGTGTGCAATATAGTTGTGAATGAGGAATACTTGGAGCAGGTGGATGAGTTGGTGTATTTAGAGAGTGTGTTTACGAGAGATGGGAAGGCTGACAGAGATATTGAAAGAAGGGTAAATGCAGGTAACTCTATTAATGGAGGACTGAACGCAGTTGGCGCTAACAAAAAATTGTCTAAAGAAGCGAAGCTAGCAGTCCACAATGGGTGCTGGTACCTACCCTGATGTACGGAAGTGAGTTATGGAACTGGCAAAGAAAGGATGAAAGTAGATTGAATGCTGTTGATGAAATGAGATCCCTGAGGCGTATGTGTGGTAAAACAATATTTGATCGTGTGAGGAATGTGGAGATCAGCAAAGAGTGCAAGTAAGAAAGGGACGCTTAGATTGTTTGGGCATGTAGGGCGAATGAGCGAAGATAGGAGTGTAAGGAGGATATATGATGCGAATGGTAGCAGAAGTCGGGTCAAGTGAATCAGATACTCGAGTCAGAATAATAGAAGAGTATGTATGAGACAATGTGTGAATGTGAAAGAGGCAAGAACTGTGTGCCAAGCCGAGTTGTTTGGCAGTCCGTCCTCTCTGCCCACCCCTGCGGTTAGTTAGTTAGTTAGAAAGCAGGAAAAGTCGTGATGGTTATATTAATACTGCCTATCCAAAACCGCCTGTAAATAATAGTGTTTAAAAATAAAGAATGAGTTCTTTGTAAAGACATAGCTTGGGGTGTTTCACGTAGATATAAATGCAACATTGTCATGAAATCAGTGCCATTTTTTTTTTGACATTTGAAAGATCCCCAGTAAACGATGATTCTAGGTCCGTTTCAATTCTTAAACAATTTTTGATCAGCAGAAGAACACAAATATCATGTCGTCATACTTGTCAGCTGATCACACCACAAAATGCCACAAAAGGATCGGCCTTTAATGGCTACCTTTAAAATGTCAGAAAAAAACAAAATGGTGCTGACCAGCCATTTAGTGACAATGTTACATTTGAATTTCTGCGACTTATTTATAAAATGTCACTTACTGCCAACGATCAAACGCTGATGACTTATTTGAGGTAGGAGAGAGATTGTTCTGATACAGTGCATTTTGCAGGTGCATTTTTTGGTCCAATATCCTTTGGTACATCTAGAAAGAATTACAACATGTTCTTATTCTCATTATACAATATTAACCTTTCCTTAGCTGTGATGTGTATTTACTACACATTGCTTCTAATAACTTTAATAACTCTATAAATATAATAAATTCTGGGTTCAGATTTTAGGTATTCCTCCGTTATACATTTATGCACTGAATTAAAAAATAATATATTACATAGTTTTCAATTTCAATTAAAAATCAGAGTTTTTTGTTAAAAATCGGGAACAAATACACCAATACAATCAACCGTGTGATACTAATACGCGAAGAGTGTGCGAGGAAATGACACGCTATTGATGTCCCGCTTTAATTCGCTATGCGGGAACATGAGACATCCACACTTCTGCAGTTGTAGTTTTTGATTTAGACCATCGACACCTACGACCGCACAGCTGTGTTTGTGCCAGCCGCTAGCCAGTTGGCCGCGAACCGTCGTTAGATGTGTACCCCTCGCACATTTCTTTAGCATCTACCGATGGTTTTTTCATGTTTTCATCAATTAAATTACAATTATTATCACTTTTGATATAAAATATAATAAACATAAGCGATAAGCTATGAATATTCATATTTTTACGATATTAAATCGCTTATTTTGAGATGTGCATTGACTACACAGCACCGTAACGCATGTATTTTTTTAGCACAGTAAGGGAAAGGTTAAATGAAAATAAATAAAAATTAAAGAAAGACAAATGAATAAGGATTTTTTTACAGTAACTCCACACGGGAGGCTCTGAGGAAAATTTTCACGGAAAGGAAAGAGAGGAAGTTCAGGAAAGAAAAAGGTTTGAGGGGTTGGAAGGAATCTTGGGATCAGTGGGTCCAGGAGTTACAGACGTATGAATTCGTCCCTTCCGCCACGAAGACCTAGAAAAACCTCACATCATAAACCTGGGCACGCCTGATAAATCACAAAACGTAGCGAACCAATTGGGCCAACCTATGGCGGAGGTGTGGATTATTCAATAAATTGTTCCCGGATACTAAAAATAACCTGACAATTAAATTTGTTTGTAGGTTTTGTTTCCGGTTCAAGATGGTGGCCATTTTAATAGTTCAATAAACATAATTTATTCATGTAGGAAATCGTTGTGTTTATTTGGATAATCTTATTAGCATTTTTTCAATATGGTACCTGCCTGCCTGGAGAATGTTTAAAAAGCATTATCTTTTATGATTTAGTGACATTTCTTTGGACACATTATGTAATTCCTTTTTTGAAATTAAAAAAATCATGATTGAGTAGACAAGTAATTAAGTACTTATAAATGTTATTTGTTTAGAAGAAAGTTTTGCTTTATTAAATAAGATTTGTAAGTACTTAATTACCTATCTACTTATAGTAGCGAGGTCTACTGTGCACAAAACACTAACATTATTCAATAAGCATCTTTTACCTTAGATTCGTTATCCAGACTCCACTCTTTGCCCACAAGGGCACTTTTCAAATCAGTTCTCATCCGTTCCAATCTTTTTGTTGTCTTTAAAAGATCCACCTGTCAGACACATAAAACATTTTTAAATGCACAAAATAAGCAATTTTTTTTAAATCTTTAACACAATTCACGGACTCAACGACTATTGACATCATTTTAGAGGAGATATGTCAACCTTGGGGATGCTGTATCGGGGGTCTTTTCAAGGAAAAGAAGGAGATGGAAGACCTAGAAAAACCTCACCCCCATGAACCCGGGCATTCCTGGTAAGTCACCAAATGTGACAAACCACTTGTGACAACCTGTGGCAGAGGTATTGATTATATAATAAATGGTTTCCAGGGCGGCGGTACCCATACCCAAAGAAGACAAACGATAGACGAAGACCCGTGAAAAATAATGGGATATTATAATTGTAAGATTTGTGAAAATGACTCTTTAAAAAAAATATATATTTGACCGGTCAGTGGTTGAGTGGGCATAGCGCTTGGGTCTCACCCGAGCGTCGCGTGTTCGATTCCTCGGCTGGCTAAGTCCTCCATCACAACACAAGCAACATTTTCGGCTTTCTGTGGTGGTAGTAGGAGATTTTCAAACATTGTTGGGTTATTCGTAACTTGGGAATGTTTGTCTTTCTTTAAAAAAAAAAAAAAATATATATATATATTTTCCTCAGGATCTTTGCCTTTTGAAAGAAGAAATTTATCTTTCCAATGACTTTATAAAAACACAAGACTTGTTATACAGGGTGTCCAAGGGTAAAGTACACAAACTTTGGGAGGCGATTCTACACGATGTTGGTAGAGGTAAAAAAGAAAACTAGTTTTTTCCGCAATTCTGTTGTTTTTTTTAAATAGAAGAATATTATTTTTTCCACACAAACAATTTAACTTTTGCATCTGAAAACTAACAATGTTGAAATTTCAAAAAAGTTATTTATTTTTTTTACTATTACTATCATGTCGAGTCACCTTCCGAAGTTTGTCCACTTTACACCCAGATATCCTGTATTACTTATGGAAAAAAAATGATTAAAAAAAGCCATTCAAAGAACATGTGTGTACGAATGAAATAAATATATGAACGACCCGCTAAAGTTTGTCTACTAGACCTCATTGGGTGAAACCACGCACATTGTCTCAGTAACCTGTTTTCACTACTGATTATTTTGTACAATATGGCCCAAGCAGGCGTGGAAAGTAAGGAAGATCATTAAAATGTAGCAAAAATGATTAAATACCTCAGAACATGTTACATCCTACACCTACTGAGGTAAATCAAATTATGTAACAGTTCATGTTTCAGTTCAAATTCTCTCTAAATTCATGTTAAAATTCTTCAAACATTTAAACAAAACAAATACACATTTCGAATAAAGAATTATTAATTAAAAAAGTTTAATTTGGTATCTACTTAATCGCTTGTGTGAAATGGTTGATACACTTATCATGAAAATTTAAAAAATTCCAAATTTGAAAATTAGTAGTTCATGGAACTTGAATAATTTTACGCATTGCACCGGAATATCATAACATCACCCACCGACAATGGAATTAAGTATGTTTAATTTTTACTGATTCCACAAATCACATCATGTGTCCTATGACAAAAAACATGTGTTGTATCACGAATCTCTGTTTTCAGACATTTTCAGGCAAGCGACCGACAATGTCGTCAATGTGTTAAAACAATTTAAATGTAAGTAGTTACCTCATTCATGGCATCTAAATTGATATTGAGATCATCATGCTTCATTTTACACTCTGCAAAAAAACATTTTTTTAGTTATCAATGACCCATGTCTTGTGGAAAGTTCTTTGAAATACCTGGCTATTCAGATCTGGTCAAACATGGCAAAAACCATTTCAAGCCAAGTTTAGATTCTGAGTGGTGACCTTTAAGTGGTGACCAGGGCGATAATAAGAGTATCTACCACTCTGGAAAGTGCTTTAAATATGAAATATATTTATTTTATTTTTAACTAATCAATCATTTATTTTGAAATAGTACAATATAATTGAGTAAAATTTATTTCTGCATGCCGGGATTTGAACCCGCGATCTCTGGATTTGTAGCTGAAGATTTAATTGCTAGATCACACACATTTGTCACAAACTTGTCTAAAAAACATCACAACAGTGAAATGTGATGGTGCAATAGATAATTTAAATGGATGAACATGAAGTAAGAAGCCTCGGACTCAATGCATATCCATCCATACTACTACATCACAACAGTGAAATGTGATGGTGCAATAGATAATTGAAATTGATGGACATGTAGTACCATCCATATTACTGCAAATAGCATCTTTGTTTCTGGTAATCAGAGATGTGCTTTATTTCAAATAAATCCATTTCAAATGGAAATGCAAAATGCAAAATGGGTATTTTCCATTTTGCATTTTAAATGCTTTTCTAAAAACCATTTTGCATTTTAAATGCTTTTCTCAATGTATTTTCCATTTTAAATGCTTTTTTGCAACATTCTTCCTACTATCTCCACTCATCTTTTTTTCATAAGCCTCAAATATCAGTCGTTCATTATCAGAGATAATTTACATTTGTCAAGTTGCTACCTGGTAGGAGCCCTGGCAATTGAGTGATACCATTACAAAAAATACTGATTCAAATACTGAACATGGGGCCATGACGCTGTAATGTTAAATGTTAGATAGCAGTTTCTATGTTTTTACGTTGGCAACATTATTTCCGCGCAATTTTTTTGTGGTTTCATAATCTGTAGTCGTGGTGTTTTTGGATTTACCATCATGTAATATGTTTGTTCTACATTGAAGTCCATTATTAAATGACAAAATTGTTTAAAAATTCTATAATAACTTTAATTGTTTGACCTGAGAAACCATTTTGCATTTTCAATGCATTTTGAAAATAGGTATTTTGCATTTTGCATTTGAAATGCTTTTCTAAAAACCATTTTGCATTTTGCATTTTCAAATGGAAAAGTTTTGACCCATTTCCATTTTGCATTTCAAATGGTTTTGGGTACCCATTTTGCACATCTCTGCTGGTAATACACTAAACACATAACTTTCGTTGGCTCTGCTGCTTTGATAATCCATGCAGTTTGGTTGTACACTACCAAGTTATACCCTTTGTTCATGGACCTAAAAAGCCCTGGATAGAGTATTAGTGTGATTTTGAATGAATGGCAAGTTGCCTGGCAACCATCTTGCATGACAAACTTTTAAAATGAGTTGCATGCAAAGTGGTGCATAATGAACTATTATAATTTTAAGGAACGACTTTTTCTTTAACTTTTTTTAAGGTTATACCCATCAATGTAAGCAATATAGAAGAAGAAGATAATACTAAAAAATCTAAGCAAAACATGAAACAGAATAAGACACAGAAAATAGCTGTAACCATTATCTTTTTATTTTCTCTGTTTCTTGTTTCGTTTAGATTTGTATTACTTATCTTATTCTTCAATGATATATTATAATTTAATTTGTTTGTTTTTAATGCAGTTATAACGACTTATGATTTTCTTTCGGTGTTTGATGAGACAAGTAAATGGGATGTGTCATTAAAAAATTAAAGTATGTTTTGGCAATTTTTCATGCATCTTCCCCCTCACCCTGCAACTTCAAATGAATAGCTCCATCCAGGGCTTTTTAGGTTCATGCCTTTGTTTCTTATTGTCTATGGATTGTGCTCATTTAAAATTAATCAATTTCATTCTTACCTTTTCCACATGCTTTTGCATTCTTTAATTTGTTCTTCAGTATGGGCAGCTCATCATTGAGTTTCCTGATTTCTTCAGTTAGTTCTTCAATCTTTATTTGCACAATTTTAAGATCATCATCTTGGTCCCAGGGAAAATCCTCCTGCTGGAGATGTTCTTGAATTTTCGAAATTGCTTTTTCAATCTCTCTGTTGCGGTATTTCGCATTGTCCCTGGAATATGTTATTTATTGCAATAACACAAAAGAAAAATTGAATAAGTCGTAAATTCATCAGGGATATCTCTCCCTCGGAAGATGTGGATCTCACTAAACCGCTTCCGGTGCAGTCACAGTCACTGTGCGTTTAACATGATGCACAAATTAATGACGCCACAAGAATTCTGAATTGTGTGAATGTGGACATAATCAAACATTGTACAAAAATGTCTCCATCACATCTGTACTGAAGGCACTGTACTGAAGGCTGTACTGGAGGCACATCTGTACTGAACCAAGTGATTCCTGATGCCATCGACTGGCTAGATAACCCCAGCATCCCACCATGTCCTTCACCAAAACCCCCCGATAATGCGAAAAAGAAGAAATTCATTCATTCGACCAAGTGTGGGGAACTTGCGGTCCGCGAGGCTATATGAGCACTTTCGGAGCATCCTGCTAATCATCCCCACCCCCCCGCCAGCAAATCTTGCCCGTGGATGAAATTACAAGACATAGTTTACAGAAGATATCAACACGGTACATATTTGACCGGTTGTACGGTAAGAAACAATGTATTGCAATGGGAAAATCTTTGTGCACTTATACATACTTCTTCTAATGCTCTCTCATTTTGAAGGTTGGCTATCATCAGGGTAATCTTTACCCTACAGACCGCAGTAACTCAACGGAACTGCAGTCCTACCAGTCACTCGGGTTTTGAAGCTATGAGGTGCGGCACCTATCTCTTCTTTCTTCTACATATATTATCCGTTAGGTAAAGGTGATTTTATCATTCTTTGTGACGTGACAAAGATCTGAAAGTTTCTAGTGTGCATTATTTGTACTACTAGTGTAAAAGGAATGTTTAAATAAAGTTTTGTGCAAAACGGTTGTTTACAGGGCAGATACTTACCTAAATATCTTTTCATTTTCCAGTTCTGTTTTGAGGGTTTCAATTTCGTTATCATGGTTGAAACTCTCATTTGATTTCAGAGAGTCAGATCTGTTCAAGATCATCTTCATGATTTAACAAAATAATTTAGACAATTTGTAAGATGAGAATGAATAAGACTTATTGATTTAACATTGTGATATGCCTGGCAATGGCATTGAATCAGATTTTGGCATTGATGTAGATAACACAAGATTTACCCCCAGAGTACCAAAGATGACATTAAATTGCAGTGCCCGATTCATATAAATATATTTTTTTAAAAGATCAAAATTTCCGGGTTACGAATAACCAGACAATATTTTAATTCCTCCTACCACCATCATAATGAGCGAAAAATGTAACTTGTGCAATGTTGGGACATAGCTCGCAGAGAATTAAACCTGCGGTGCCTGGATGGGAACCAAACTCTTTGGACAGCTTGACAAACTAACCAATATTACAACAAGACTATTGACTTTGTCATCAAGCAATTTGGAGGCGGCAGATCTGAAAATCAGTATCTACCTGTACATTTTAATAGAATTTTGATTACATCCTTTGGTGAATGAGTAATTTTTTAACACAATTTCTTGTCGGCGAGGAAGTTCAGTCAAGTTTTTCATACTGTCAGTCAAGAATGTGCAAGATTGTAATGCATTGCCTATTCTTGTAGATGTATTGACTGTCTTGACAGTGAGATCACTCGGCTACCGATATTACGACAGTATCGCCAGGCCAAATCTATTTCCTTCTCGCTCTGTTATACATATATGTACGTCTATGTTCGCCATCTATCCGCTACCAAAACTGTCATGGTTTGATTAATACTAGTCGGTTTCATCACTAGAATCACTTCGGACTAAACGTAAATACCCTTAGAACTCTTTACTGCTCCTTGGTTCGCCCCCATCTTGAATATGCTTGTTTTATTTGGTCTCCTTTTAATGCTGTCCACATTCGACGCATTGAATCTGTTCAACATCGGTTCTTAAGAGGGATTGCTAGGAGTCTAGGTTTAGAAAAAGGCAAATACTCATATGATGAAATTGAACTTTGTAACTCTAAACCTATCTCCTTTGGAAGTCCGTCGGGAAAGAAATGACCTCATTTGCTTCTTCAGAATTATAAATGGTATTATTGATTCACCTACTCTACTGCAACTCATTCCCTTCATTATCCCCTCGCAAAGACTCAGAAATAATGAACTGCTCTTCCTCAACCATCATTTGACAAATTATGGATATTATTCACCATTGTCCAGAATGTGTAGACTGGTCAACTCAAGTCAAAACCTTAACTTTTTTGGGATAAGTCTGAATGATTTTTGGCAGTCGCTAAACAAGTGACGGAATATTATAAGTGTCCTGTGGTCCTGACACAAGTAACCGGAATCGAACCCAAGATCTCTTGTCATACCGGGACAGTGTCCTAACCACTCGACCATTGGGACCTAGTTATTAAACGTTATATTGTGGGGCACGATATCTGAAGGGAACTAAATAAACTAAAAAAAAGTATGAACGTTCCACCTACCTATCCTAAAATATGAACATAACATGCCATCGTCAATCGGGATATGACGTGAGGCTGAAGGTAGTGGGGAGGGGAAGGATATGAGGAGGAGGATGGTGGGGAAATACCCAGATATTCAGATCTGGTCACCAAACACAGCCAAAGCCATTTCAGGAAACGTTTCAATTCTGATTGGTGATCTTATACCAAAACGATACTGAGAGTAACTTCCACTCTGGAAATTGCCGGAAATATACTGCATATTATTCTAAATTTTGCGCAGCGAAGACAAGCAGTAGCTGACTCAATATTTATACACAGAATTTTAAACGATGACATTGACTGGACTGATCTTCTGTCCCTTATTAACTTTAACATACCTTTGAGACGTACACGACATACAGTGCTATTCCACACGCTAAATTATAAAACAAATGCAACATCTAATTCGACAATTAACCGAGCTCTTCATACTCAAATAATATTTGTCTTAACTCTAACATTGACATTTTTTAGGATTCACTGCCCAAATTCAAACGTGGCATCATGTCAATAATTTAAACTGTTCAATGTGCATACATACAGACACACACACACACACACACAAACACTCACACATATATTACACACGTCACACACACACCTATAAAGTACACAAGTCACCTGGTAATTAAGGAATAAACATACCACTTAGCAGATATTACAAGGAAACATATCATAGGTACACAACATGAAGTATCTTATTCCTGTATATTGTTTCAACTCTGTAAATCATGTACTGTTTGTTTTTATATTATAAAATAAAAATAAAATAAATGAGTAGATTATACAATAACACTTTATTAATAATTAAATAAAATTAATCAAATAAAATTTACTTGCGCACGCCGGGATTTGAACCCACGACTTTCAGCTTGCTAGTCGAGAGCTTTACCCTTCGAGCATGGATGCCGTCATCTTAGGCGTAAAAAGTTTAATCCCCTGTGTCAGGCGCTAAATATCCCGTCTAGATTAATATTTTTATATTTATTTTGATCGCTTATGAAAAGATCATTTATTAGAGACAAGTAATTTATTTTACACCAATTAATTTCCATACACAATAGGGTTATTAAAAATAAATCGATGTAATAAACAAAGTTATTTGTATTTTAAAAAATAATTAATGCCATCACAAAGAGAAAACCGTTCAGTTGAACTTTTCTTTGAAAAATTAAAATCATCTATTTATTTATATTCCAATGGATTGTTGTCAAGAAATCATCATGAAAGCTAATATGGTGGGATATAAGTTTAATAAAAGTATTACAATTTCAATAACTACCAACATATTGATTTAACATTTTATTTCAGTACTGTGTTCTATTGATCTAACACATTATTATTTTTAAACAACCTTGAAGTCATAATAAGATTAGAAAATGAGTAGGTACTCTGATACACGCGATACACGTGTATAGAGATTATTATTCTGTAAACTCTAAAACATTTTTGCACATAAAATTCGTCATCAACTTATAATATTATGTTTTGTATTGACCATTGTATGAATTAAAAATTAGAGTGGATTAGAGTAAAATCTTAATTTTATATTTGTCCATAAATAATATAAAAATAGCTATACATGCGTTACACATATATTACTAATTGAGGGTTTTATGTGGAATTTGTAACTGAATATTTTTATGCTGTTGTAAAACAAAACCAACGTACAGAATATTGAGTCAGATGAAATAATGAACTCTATAAAATATTTCTCTATGGCGTTGGCTGGACAAGGTCAAGTTTGTATTTTAGTATACTTCAAAAAGTTTGTTTTCAGTAAATATTTGTGTATGGCATAACTGGTTTCTTTTTACGAAAGTACAAAATTTAGTTGCTCCCTTTTATTACTACTTCTTTGAAAGAAGACCAAACCTATGACGTCAGTAGAATGTCCTTGCTTAGTTTGTAAACATACACACGTTGTGTCATCAGCAAGTATTGTTCGTTCATAATAAATATTGTTTTTGCATTAAAATAATCGTCGACTATCTCTAAAAATGAGTTACGAAGCCATGGCCGTTGTCGATGAAGATATTCAAATGGTAAGCGAATGTTGTCAATTGTTAAAATCATTTTTAACATTGTTATTTCACAATGTGCTAAATATGTCCGCCACAATAATAACAATGTTTTGCATGTTCTAATTCACGTGAATTTGGTACGAGCCACATTTTTTATTGGATTCTAAGATGTTTCTCCGAATGTTTAGTGGATTTATATTATTATACGCTTATTTATTTTGATGAGAAATTGTGATACATTATTTCATAATAAAGGTAGCCATTTGCCAATGTCATTTAGGTATTTTTATTGTCAATATTTTGTTCTTGTCTGTCATGCAGTTCTGGATGGTAAAGTAGATTCCTATTAGATTAATGGAAACTTCACAACTGCTGCGATAGATGTCGCTAATGAATACGTTAAAATTGAAGGAATCTTCCATTGAAAAATATTAGTTTTTTTTTATTCATTCGTATTATAATAATATTATATTACATTTGACTGATTAATGGCCGATCGGTATAGAGCGTCGATTACCCTCTATCTTTGTGAGTTCAATTTCTGAGACTGTCAGTAATTTTACTCGTATTTTCAACACCATACAATTTATTTTAAATATTTAATACCTCTACGAAATTCGAGTTTTTTATAAAGCCAGTTTGATAAGCGGTACATATGAAAGGGCACACACGGCTTATTGTGTTCCATGTGTGCCCGGTTGCAGAGTTGTTTGGTGGTTCCTCTCTGCCTATTCCTTCGGAAATACGACGTGATCACAGACATATGAATATTAATAGACGAGAAATTAAGGACGAGGGGTTAAAACAAGAGTTGCGGGACGCAGGGAGGAAAGCTGACTGTGATTCGTCAATAAATGAATCTGACAGTAAATAGGCATCTCGCATTATAATATCACCATTTAGTTCGTAAAAGTAAAATCTGCTTTTGAATGAATAGACATTTTTACATGGGAGCGCAAATTACTCGCCACGTTATGAACAAATTTGCGAAGTCCAAATTCGGCAAAATAAATTCCTTCTATTTTCAGAGTCGAATATTTCGTTTACGTATTTAGTTAAGACACTTTTATAAATGTTCATAATTTACTTCCCAGCAACCAACCAGCTTTGTGTTTCGCGTCCAGACGTTTCTCGATGTGATAGTATATGTTTCTACAACTGATCCATATTATACGATGTGAATATGCTTAAAATAAAGTAAAATAATGCTTATATATGGAATATAATACGACAATTGGGTTTATTCTCTTTTTCACATCTATTTTTACAAGTTTTCATAGCACAAGTCACCATTTTGCCGTGTTATTTCGTAAAATGAACCGATGATGCCTCGACCATAGTTCGCACATGAATGATGACGTCACGTTTTCTAAATTCACTTGAGGCGGCCATACGCGAGCACAGCCGGCTCCAATGGAACCGGTATGGGGAGTGGGGAATAATACGCTTTTAATCACTTAGGGCAGGTCTACTAATATTCATATGTCTATGGACGTGATGGTTATGTAGATGTTAAAAAAAAAAACTATTTCATATTATATTTCTGCGTTCTCGTGAGAATCCAACAAGATTCTAGCGTGAAATGATTTAGATTCTTTTTATGAAATCTGTAAACGAATCTATATTTACCTTTTGTAATAGTAGGTATCTCGAAATAGTATTAAATAAAGTCTTTATCCGTGAAGGCGAAACAGCTGTCACGCGTAATAATAATAATTTCATGTTCCATGATAACTCGACACAATTACAATTCAACACGCTTTTGAAAAGTGATATAATTAAAAAAAAAACTAACCTAGTTTTTGTTTTATCACTCATCACTTTATATCACTTTAAAGGTGTGTCATTAACATTAACAAAATACTCAACTCTAAATTCGACTGTTGTGAACTCCTGCAACTTATAAACATACATACACCCACAGTAACAACACGACAAAATACAATATTCTACAGCAGCACACATAAGCGTAACTACATTGCCCACTCTCCGATACAACGACTTCACACCATGGGAAATCATTACTTGGGTGATTTTGACATATTCAATACCAACTTGGCAAGTTTTGTGGATCATTTAAAACATTTATTTCATCAATACTCCTAAACACATCATGTAAACCTACAAATAGCTGTAATTTTCTGTTTTTGTTTCTTGTGTTTGTATGACTTGTTGCATAGCTTCTATCAAATGTAATTTTTTTTTTTTGTAACTTTTAAAGTATCTGTCAAATTAAAAATTATGTATACTACCAACCATGTAAAAGCCCTCTGGGCGTTAAATAAATAAATAAATATTCTATGTGTCGAATTGTCCGATTACCAATAATTACACAACAGAACTTTGAATATAATTTATATAATTTGAATAATAATAATTGATTATAAATAATATAAAATAAAGTCGCTACCCGCGTCTGGCTGTTTGTGCGCTTAGTTCTTCTAAACTACGCAACAGATTTTGATAGCGTTTTCATTATCATTTAGAGAATTTCTTTCGGAAGGTTTATACATATATACATATACAGGGTGTATCGGCACGTACCCGACAAACTTTAACCAGCTATTCCTTAGCATATTTGGAGTAAAAAATCTTATGTGCACTTTGCTGTCCGGTAACGTTTTTTTTAATAAAAAATTTATTATTCATATTTTCACCACATGTCACCACTGTTTTATCCTTTGTCAAAGTTTGAAAACCCATCTGGCAAATATTTTATTCGAATTCCGTTGAATAATGCACGTGTGTACCTATATTGGCGCACTTTTAGAATCACAACGAAATGGCACGGCACCATTCGTCTCATTTTTAACATTTAAAATGCGGGGATTCTGGGCATTTCTTGCTTATCCAACCATATTAAGGCGATGCTATACGTCGTGTGACATTGATGACGATAAGGTTTAAATTCCCGTTCAACACCATCCGTCTTTTTTGATAAATACAAGAAAAAAACATCGCCAAAAAGTGGCTTTTATTTCATTTTGCGGACGTTCAGGCATAAATATTTAATTGTTTTATGATCATTTTATAAATAACTTAATTTGCCACACTATACAATAAAACCGTAACCGAAAATGGGTTCGTAAGTAGGAGATTTTGAACTTTAAAGCAGTTTTTATAGGCATGATAGATTATTTTTTCTAGGCTTATTAAAAGACTTATGTAAAAAATACTGGATCATTTAGTAGGCCAAGATGTGTTCTACTTGCAGTATTTAATTGAAGTATCTAAAACATTTCTAAGTGATTACATTTTCAAACCAAAAAAACATGAATTTGCATTGATACGTATGGCATCGCCTTAAAAATAATATGTACAATAATTGTGAGAACGTGCTATATTTCGTTTTCTTTCGCAGAAAATTTTCAAAATAAGTTTTTTTTTTTAGCAGAAAATAGGACAATAAAAAAAAATTGTTTCATTTTGGAGCTAAAGGAACTTACGGGTAATTTAAATATCTCTTAAGCGCTTGTTATATGATAGCGAAATTTCGCAAACTGTCAAAATGTCTTCATTTTTATGTCACTAGAGGGCGGTAGTTGTACATTAATGAACTTGTTAAAATATAACGTCACATGTGCGTTTGTCGCAAAGCAATGAACGTATAATATGAATGTTAAATATTAAGTAAAACAAACAACTTAGTAAAAAAGTATGACTTATTTGCAGAACCTACTATTTTGGTAAAGCATTTAATTTGACATTTTTTATAAATGTTTCATCATTCACTTGCTGTTGTCATTAGTGTTGAGGAACATTTCCGATACATATAGTTTGTTTTACACGGTGTTCGGAAACTCGTGGTATAAACGGTAAAACCCTTTATAGGTCATAAGCTAAAAACGGATAGTTTTGAGACCTGCAACATTAAGGTTTATATTTCTTTATGTTTACAAGTTATAAGCCCTTGGGTTGTAATCATTCTGAGGTAACGCACAGAGGTCTTGAATCGAACCAACCGCCCAAAGTTCTCACATGTTGAGTAAATTTACGAAAATCGCGTCCTGGTCAGTTTCTCTATAAAATTATCAAAGCAGTTATTCCCCTGTAACGCAAATAAATAAAAGTACATTTTTCCTTACCAACCTGTCGTTTTGTAATGAAAACAATAATTTTATATCATTTTTTTAAATGGACACCGGTCAGAAAAAAACCCGCTGGAAAATCGAAAATTTCAAAAAAGCTAAGCAAAAAAAAGTTTTTTTCTGTTCATCAAAATGAATATAGAATACATAAATAAAACCATTAAGGGCGTATCGTTTTAAAAAAAGTTGTCCTATAAAGGGATAACTTGTGAATAACCTTTCATTTATTGTCAATTTTGGGTTATGACTTTTTTTATTTGAGCTTTCGTTTTCGAGAAAATCGAAGGTGGATTTATTTGGTAAATTTCTTAATTTTATATTTGATAGAATATCTATACATATTAATAACATCATTAATAAATTGACCTCGAGAAATAAAAGAAATTTTATTTTTTTATTTATATATTTGTTAAATTATTCTGTGTTATTTAGTACAACTAAACAATAATCTTTTTTCATTTATTCGTTACTTGAAGCATACCTTGTTTGGAGTATTTTTTCCGGCTGCCATGGATAAATCATAATATTGATCTACAAAGAGAAAAATAATATTGGTAATTTTTGGTTCAATTACCAAACCTGCCCTATGAAAAAACGTTCACTCTCCCACTTAGTCAGAGCGCGTAAAGACAATGAATTCTCTCACACACACTTGCATAAAGATGCCGCCAGTAAACAACATGACGTTAGTGCTAACCGTTAGGAAAAGGAACGCATATTAAATGTTGAATTTTACAACTTTTAAAAAATATGACACTTGAAAAAATACAATACGTCAAATTTACATGAAAAAAGAGAATTTGTGAGTATTTACTGTTTTTGTAGCTTCATAAGATTATTGCAATTCTTTAAGTGAGTCGGTATTCTACTTTTAGACCCATTAATGAAACATCTTTGTGGCATTTTCGAAATATATACGCCGTAAAACAGGGAGCCTATAGCTTCACCGCCATCACCGGGGGCTTCCATCCCGGAATAAGTAAAAAACTGTGAAATGCGTTGAAAATTTGGTGCAAGATGAAGTATTTATTTAATTGTTAATATCCACAGATAGCATAACGATAATTAGAGGCCGTACTTCTACAGATGTGTGTATTATATACATATTTTAAATTAAAAATATAGTGTAAAGCCGTTATTAACGCGATAATCATACATCCAAGTTTTAAAAGTGGGTTGTATGGTGTATCAATGTTTTTATTTTTTATGGTCGAATGCCTACAACAACTACAAAAAAAAATAGGCAGACTGAAAAATAATAGTCCATTAATTGGTAACAAAGAATATGAAGTCTGAGAATGACATACGAAAGGTAGTATTAAGCCGCTTTAGAGAGCCGTTTTCCAGCAAATCACCATTCTGCCCTATAACCCACTCTTAATCTCTTGTGGGTATTTTAGAACGCGTTGGCAACCCTGGTCCACACATACATTATAACCGGTGAAAACGTTATAATGCAGATATTTTAAATACCGGTAAATTGTTTATAGGGTGCAGCCACGGATTAATGTTTTCACTTTGGTTCAATACTATAACATTAGTGAATACACGCTAACATTTTACCTAGTTGTTCCTAGCGAACATCTCGACTCCCATACATAACACAGCGCCGCACAGTGGGCTGAAAATCGCCTTCCATAGACATGAACTTGAATTTTCAAGGGTCTTTTTTTGGCTAGAAATGGATTCTGCTGATCATTCCTATGCTATAAAATTTCGTATGAAGCAATTGCGTGTACAAATGAAGGAGTTATCATTTTTTTTAGAAAAATTTGTATGGCACTGACATCAAAAATGAGGCTATCTCTGGAATCATAAGGTTGGCCATTATATCCTTACACACAGATATACTACTATTTATTTGTATTTTTTTGACATATGTACTTCGTATTGTGGCGCAACTTGCGATGTTTTTTTTTTAATCCTCAAAGTTGAAGAAAAAACTTTTTTATGTTCATTCATTTTAATGCTTTACATATGAGTATGCTTTGTCTGACCCTTGAAAATTCAAGTCTCTATGTCTATGAACGGCGATTTTCAGCCCACTGTGCGCCGGTTGAAAAAAAACTAGGCTTTTTGAGACGGGTGAATGGTGACGTCACGGGTCACCTCTGCAGATTTGCTGCGCTTTCGGGAGACCCGAAAAATTAAAATTTAGAAAATTATTTTAACTATTAAAACTACCTATAACAATAAAAAATATACAAATATTTTATTATGTTTTCTTTTATAAATTTTCTTTATTAATTTCCTCTTGTTATTTTTAAAACATAAATAAATGAACATACTTACAAAGATCTAATTTACAATTAACACACAAAACCATGTACGATGCTAGTAATAATATAGTACGATGTGACAGCGGCGGCTTGTACTCACAAACATTGGCGGTGCGTTAAAAACAATGTCAGTCTGTCCCTTGCACCAGGTACCTAATGCTGGCAATTTTGAACTTTGACCTACCGGAATAATTATCCGTATACGAACTGTGAACAAACTAAAGTGGCGTCATCTCAGCGCGACAAATAAATGTATTGTGTCATCGGTTATTTCCGCCTCGCCGAAGAGTTTCGAGGTATTTGTGAGCATCGCTCTTGTCTAGGAGAAATTTCAATACAACTATCAATATCCAAGCTCTTTCGGTATATATAATTAATGTTCCCAGGCGACATTTCTCGGTGAGCGATATGGAATCCGATCGCACACGTCACTTACAACATGTGATACAAATAACGAAATTCGAGCCGGTTAAATTTAACTGGATATTTACTTTTGTTCCTGTTATTTTTTTTGATTTTGGGTGGTATTGTTACAGGTTGGTAATTATAATTATTATTTTTAAATTGATCGAAATTTAGGGAATGCGTAACTCCAACGCTCCTTAGCGTTAGCCGCCTCTGAATATGACCTTCGAACGGGGTACATTCTTTTCAAAATTTCTAAAAAAATATTTTTAAAAAAAGGTCACAAAGTTGATTTAAAAAAATGGACCGCAGTTCCTCGTTGGGGATGCCATAGTCTCACTGGTTCCAGACGGTTGGGAGCAATTAGGATTCTTGTGCGGTATTCACAAAAAATAATTCTTCGCGTTTGGGAGGTAAATATGGTTTTGAATAAATCGTAAAACATGCACACGTAGACTTGTCCATCCTCTGAAGGTGGACAAAAAGAGAACTAGCGAACGTACAATTTTTTTATTGTTGGTATCTACAGTAGCTGCACATAATGTTTGGATCATTTTTGTGGTAACAAGAGTCAAACTGTCGAAGCGAGTGGGACTAATTTGAGGAATGTTCGAGGCTGAAAAGTACCTATGTGAAAATAATATAAATATATCGTCTGTTAGTCGGCTTCACCACGGTTTGATAATGAATTCAGAAAGCGAAACAGCTGTCACGCGTAATAATAATTACGGTTATACATGATAACTCAACACAATGGCAATTCAACAAGCCTTAAAGTGATATAGACCCATTTTACGTAACCTATTTAATCTAGTTTTAGTTTCATCACTTTTCATGACTTTATATCACTTTAAGGTGTGTCAAGTTGTCCGGTTACAAATTTCTTGCCACAACTTGTTTATAAATAAACTGTTTTTTTTTTTGTAATTTGAATAATAACATTGTTGAATATATTAATGGAGTTCTACGAATTAAACCTGATGACAATAAATATATCGAAACGTTTCTTGATAATGACTTTAGCCGTGTTTAGTGACCAGATTTGAATAGCCTGGTTCATCCCAACCCTCCATCTCTTTATCTCCCTCCGATGGCGTCATCGACTAAGTACATTTTGGTACACGCTCCATCTCTCTTACTCTGTCTGACATTGTACATCGCCATTCTATTCGATCGAAGTGAATTCTTCATAATGATGAACAATCAAAGAATGTTCATACTTTTGGATTAAGATACTCGCCCACATCGCGTTTATCCTATAAGACTAAAGCACGCTTTTCAATAACCTAACCTCATCAATACATCTTGCATTAGTTATATAGTTATTATGACCTCACTGCACTAGAAGGGCATTATTAACATCGACAAAACTAATAAAACGAACAAAACTAACCACCAAGTTAAAAAAGCTCATCCATTCTGTCAACACCAGTGGCGGCCAGCTAATATGTGCTCCCGAGCGCCGAACAACCAACAAAATTTCCGACATGGCTAATCACAATACGAAACTCGGTTCGGTTATAATATCTCATTCAAAAGGTACCTACTTATTAAGCGCGCTTAACTTGCAGACCGACTTTGACTTGTGCCTATGTTCGTAGCAGTTCGTTTTCGATTGCGATCCAAAATTTAACTGCTTTGTCGCATATTCTGTGGAACAGTCGAAAGCGTGGGTCCATACCATTACATACTATTCTTTGCAAATAATACCATATCAAGAACGGCGTTCGGAGTTTTACCACCACATCAGAAGGAACGGTTTATTCAGTAGAAAGTTAAACTAAAACGCGTATGTTTGATATTATTGTCGATATCGTTGTTTCAATTTACCATCTGCTATTTTTCAGCGAATGTTACGCTTCTTCGATACAAGCATACAGGATAAAACTTGTCATTAAGAGATGAGTGATGGTCAGATTACTTATTATCAGTTCAGTCAGTACTCGCCGTTGCCAGGCATTGTATCTTGAATTTAAAACTTTTCTTACTCTGAGAAAGTTTTGAAGTTTAATTGCAGGTTATATCGATCTTGTATATCAATTATTAATAAGGCATATCAATTGCATGTTATACTAATTTATGATTACTTTTGTGTTTGTTCAACGTATAAATTAAGAGTGAGTTTGAATGTGGAATACATTAAGAATAATAGGTCGAGTTTTGAAAACAAAGTGATAATAAAAAATGCCGGTCCACCTAAAACCTGAACTGATAATAAAATAAGAGTGCAAATCTGGATCGAACAAGTTTACTCGATCATTTAACAAAACAATGTATAACAAAGCTTGTAGCTCTGTGCATGTGATCAATTGAATAGTTTATTTTGTTTTACGTGTTTAATTTACGATGTTGATTCAGTTTGGACAATCAGCGGTGTTACTGATGTAACTCACCTTTCTGAAAAAATCAAAAAACATAATTCTTATCATTTACATTTACAAAAAGTTTTGAGCTTAAAGGTTTTAGGAAAAGTTGACATCAGAATGCAATTGGATTCAGGCTACCGTGCCTAAGGTAAACACCATAATGAGCTATTTAATAAAAATCGATACAGGTCAAATTTCCCAGAACATGATTTCAACGTGACGCTTAAAACGTATGACTTCCTTAATAAAGTTCAGTACCTAAAAGGTAAACTCTGTGCAATTTACGCCCGCGACGATTTTTCAAAAGCTAACGGCGCTTTATCAATTTTACAACTTTTTTATAGTACTTGTTTATTAGAAGACTTTCCCGAGACTGTGAAATTACTAAAACTTTTGTGCACCATTCGTGACCTTTGGAATGACCTCAGTTGAAAGCTAAAGATGTTTCTCAACGTTAAAAAGAATAAAATCTTTTAACACGTAGAGCCAGGACAGACTGAACGCACTATCAGTGTTAAGCATTGATAGAGGTCTTTGCTAAACAAAATGAACAGAGAATAGAACTTCTTTATAAATAGGTATGTACCTTTATTTAATTTATTTTATGACTTAATGTTGTAATCCGGTGAACCCCCACATATTTTGACCACCGGCCGCCACTGGTCAACACCTCTTAATTTTGCCAAATTTTGTTGCTAAGTGCCAAGACTCGGCATATTTAACTCAATAGGCGCGACAATCTACGTACTACGACGTTATTTTTGTAAAACTGCGCCGCAAAACCGAGCTCCTAAAAGCGTTTTCACTTTTCAACACATCTCACTTCAAATTCAACTTTTAAAATACATCCACTTTACAAAAAAACCTTTTATCCACAAAATAACGCACGAATATTCTTGTTTGTTGTTGCACTTTTCTACTCGTGTTTCAGTTACCGTCTTTGAACTGACCTAAAGCAGTTTCAGTGCGAGTATTGCGAACGTTCTGACCACCTCACAAAAAATGTTCGATTAACATTCTTTCGGTGATTTATGTTTCGCGTAGAAATTTGCCTCTATTTACTCGTGTTCTCCACTTGATCGGAAAGCAATTTTTTGGACAGGCCCGGTCGGTTTTGTAAGCGCGAGTCGTATTGTGTCTCGGCTAAAGCTGCGTTCTCATTGTCCTTTCTGTAACAAACTGCTTTTATAGTTACTTTGGTTTTTTATAGTACAACTGTGAGGCTGAAGGGAATATTTTGAAGAGGAACTTTGGAAAGTACCTGGCTATTCAGATCTCTAAACATGTCTAAAGCCATGTTTCGATTCTGAATAGATGACAATGCCGTTATTATTTTCCCTTCCATCCACCAATGGTCATTAACGACTAGTCCTGGATGAATCGTGATCGACCGCCAACGATCTAGTAAGACGGATTTTACATTTCGACCGGTTGCCATTGATATAATCTTTTCCGCCCAGAGAATAATACTGTGGCTTGCTTTTAAAAAGACCAGTGTCAATATAATATGAAAACTGAAAAAAAAAAAACTGTTACGATTTCGTTTAAATTTTTTTTTTGTTAATTCTTCCGAATTGAATATGTATGATTGTGATATATGAACATGGTGTGTACGTGGTGCTCTCATCTCGTCTCGCTTGCTCTCGTCTCGGCACTTCACCGTTCGATACTGACGATACGTGGCCTAACGAGCTTGAGTTTTTAGAATTGTATCAATGACTAGTTGTACCCCGCCACACGTCGCTGTGGCTCAGTCTGGCTGTGCAGATGGAGAAACAATGGAGCGTGTTGTTTTTACGTCCAACGGAAGGCGCTCTAAAAAAACATGTTTTCCAACAGATGGCTCTGTTTTAAAAAAACATGTTTTTAGTTTTTGCCCGTCACAGGTGACACGTATAAAATCACGTGTCACTGTGTTCGTACACGCTAATCTCCGTAACCGCCCAACCGATTTCAATGAAAGTTTGTGAATGTGTATGGTTGGTTCCAACATCAAATATGGGATAGTTTTGGACTCGAGAAAAATTTTTTTTCTTCTTATTTCTCATCCAAAAATACATACAACCACAAATTTTAACTTCCCTACATAGAAGATAGTCTATGACAGGACAACGTCTTATATTATAAAACTAATTACAAATGATTGAGTTAAATTCTAACTGGTTTATATATAATCTTAAGCTTGATATATAAAAATCAGCCTGCGTATGTTTGTGCTCGCAAAACGCGAAAATGTTGTAATTTTTTCAATGTTTGTTGTTATTAGTGCCAGTAGTGTTTAAAGATGTTTAAGGCGATGCACTACGAGGTGTAATATTTTAAATTGAGCCGCTATCAATAACAACCCTTACGTAGATGGCGATAAGGTTTAAATTCTCGCTTAACACCATCCGCCTGTTTTGATTTATGCAAGAAAAAAACATGGCCAAAAAGTGCCTTTTATTTTATTTTGTGGATGTTCATGCATTAATATTTAAATTTTTTTCGATCATTTTATAAATAACTTAATTTGCGACATTATACAATAAAATCATACCCGAAAATGGGTTCGTAAGTAGGAGATTTTGAACTTTAAAGCAGTTTTCATAGGCCTTATACCTATTATTATTTTTTTCTGTGCTTATAAAAAGACTTGTCTAAAAAATACTCGATTATTTCAAAGGCCAAGATGTATTCTACTCGCAGTATTTAATTAAAGTATCTAAAACATTTCTAGCCGACCAAATTTTCAAACCAAAAACACATGATTTTGCATTACTACGTATGGCATCGCCTTAAGTAGCCTCTGACATATCCATCTTGACGAATATCCACACTTAAAATGATTCGACGAGTATGTACATAGTACCTCTCAACGTCAACAAGTCCTTCGGCGAAAGGCTAGGCCCCTCTACGAAATATTTATTTTTGATCCTATTATAGGCAATTCCTTCGCCGTATTTTTGACCTATCTGTTGGCAACCTAGAATCGTTGCGTGTAAACTGTCTTTACAAAAGTTTATCTCGAAACATCACGCACATCTTCCTACCTCGCCTCGCCCAATGCGCAACTGTGGGACCGAGGGAGACAGGCGTGCAATGGTGGCTCGAATCCGCGACCTATTCCCCGCGGCCGCCATTTAGCTTCGCGCCGTCTGGCTGGAGAGCGCTCGCCTACGCAGCAGCGAAGCCGGTAAGTACCGAACGCAAACCTAACTAAATGAAAATTTGAAATGTTCCATTTACGGATTTCCCTACAGGAATAAACGCAGCCTCATGAAGATTAAGCATTAATCGTTGCTCTTTTGTTTCTTTTATCAGTTTTTCTTGTAATGGCGGAGTTCCGACGGCGTTTCGCCTTGCTGCTGTGTTGTTATTCCGATTCGGATAGGCGCGTACGTGACCGGCGGTTCTACGCAGTACATTGTCGTCGGCTTGTTGTGTTTTCCTCTTCTACCAGTTGCACCGGCGTTTATTTTCTGACATAATGTAACCTTAAAAAATATGATTTCACCCGTGTTATTGTGTATTTTTTCTTCGAATGTTTTAACCGTGCAAAAATATTTTTTTCTGCGCCACGCGCAGTTGCATGTTTTCCGGTGCATTCTTTTAAATGCATTTTCCACAACATAATTGTACTAAAGTTCTGCAAAAAGATAAAAAATAGTTAAATTTTAGTTTGAAAGTAATTGGGCCTTATTTGGACAATGCTTTAAGTGATTTTTTCTGCATTTCTGTGAGGAATGTATTGTAACTCCGTCGTTATTTTTAAGTGCGCCGTATTACATATGTACGTTTTTGTGTTGATAGTGAAATCGTTCGCTGTTGCTAACTGAACGTTGCTGTCGTAGAATAAAGAAGCTTGCTGCTGTGATCGTGTAGGTTAAAAATATTTTTACACACCCATTTGCGCGTTAACTGGTAATAATGCAACCTGCAACCTCCAACTGTTATCCGTCGTAGATTTTGTACATAATAGGATCTTCCTTCGACACAGCCAGTCTGTGCCCGTGTGTAGTGCGTAGTCGATAATGATAAATTATCAATAACTTTTCTTTGATTGATTACTATTTATTGTGTGTTATTTTTATTCGGTGTAATTAATCTAGGATATAATTTAATATATTTCTTCAAGTCTTTTAAATAATTAAGAATGGAATTAAGTTTTCTTTTTGAGATTAAACGTTATTAGTTTTTGAGAATTTTCTCAAGTGTAGAGGGCCCCTACCTAGTAGGTAAGTGAAACGCAGTTACGCACCCATTTTTTTTTGTTCCTTTCAATTTGACATCAAACTTGCTTTGAAATTACGCAGAATTCATTATAATCTTTGAATCTAATCGGTAACTTTCTGTAATATTAATTTCTAAAACAATATTCATTATTTTATCTTTCTTTTCAGTTTCATATTTGAAACTAACTTACCGGCAATTTTAAATTGAAGCACTTTTTACCGCTATTTTTTTCAATTTTTCATGCGCATACGTATTGCGAATAATTTGAAGAACTTACTACACGGATGAAGTGAACATTTCTTATACTTATTTTATTTTGTCTCTATGTCGTACTTACCTAACTATCTAGGTACATAGTAATATGAACCCGTGACGTATTATGTGAACCCCTCAATATTTTTTTAATGCCCGGTACCTTCGCATACCTACTTAATACACGTAATATGAATTAGTATTTTTAAGAACCCGTGACGTATTAGATGTGGACACCTTAATATTTTTTTGAATGCACGGTACCTACGCATACCTGTTCTACGAACATACGAAGGCCGAAGCTTTCATAATAAAAATAAATTTAATAACTACAGGTCGACATACTTCTGTTCGGGTCGACATATTTAACTGTTCAGTCAGGGGCGGCGCTGTTAGATAAAAAAGTACTTTCGCTGGTGTTCTTTATTCTCAAAAAAAAAATTGCGGTTTGAAGGTATTTTTATGTTGCCAAATAAATTTTCTATAACGATTTTAAATGTGCCATTTTCGATTTGCCGCCAAAACATGTTAGTTTTTATTCGTGAGTTCGGCGAGCGACGTTTGTGACAGAATTTGGCGTTTTCTGTCATAATGACGTTGTAGCCAGTTGGAACCCTTTCGGAAAGTGCGGTTTTAGAACAATAATTATTGAAAATTTCATATTTTTATTACGATAATCATAATCAGTCGTAAACTCTAAGGACGGGTTGTTTCGGAGAATCTGAACAATTTATCAAATTTCAACGTTCATTTTCAAGTTCTGTGAAAGATTTTTTCAAGTTCTGTTTTTATTTCAGTTTTGTCAAGCAACTAGCCTACAATGATATAAAAACAGAACTTGAATAAGTCTTTCACAGAACCCGAAAATGAACGTTGAAATTTGATGAATTGTTCAAATTCTCCGAAACAACCCGTCCTAAGGACGGGTTGTTTCGGAGGATTTGAACAATTCATCAAATTTCAATGTTGATTTCCAGGTTCTGTGAAAGTCCTATTCAAGTTCTGTTATTATATCAGCATAGGGTAGTTCCTTGAGGGAACTGAAATAAAAACAGAACTTGAAAAAATCTTTCACAGAACCTGAAAATTAACTTTGAAATTTGAAGAATTGTTCAAATTCTCCGAAACAACCCGTCCTAAGGATGGGTTGTTTCACAGAATTTGAACAATTACTCAAATGTCAACGTTGTATTTCAAGTTCTGTTATTATTTCAGTTTTGTGTAGCAACTGGCCCATGATGATACAATAACAGAACATGAATAGAACCTTTACAGAACTGGAAAATTAATTTGATGAATTGTTAAAATTCTGTGAAACAATCTGTCCTAAATCTTCCGCAAATTTTTAACTGTATTCATAGTTTGTGAAAATAAAATAAACCCAGTGCAAAAGAATATTTCGTGTCCTCATTTGGTGGCCTGCATCGGTCTAAATTATAAAAATTGAAAAATTTTTTTTTACTGTATCTCATACGTTTTTTTTTATTTATTTTGGCGCATCGGCAGTGTCCTCGTTATTTAATTGTAAATTAGCATTTTTATAATACAACCATGAACAATGCGGATAATTGTAGATCTCTATTATGCATTTGAGTGTATATTATGGGACCTTATTTTTTTGAATAAATAATCTTATTAGTTGACGGTACCGACCAGAAAATCCGTATACATAAAGCAGGTGTTATCTCTTTAATCTTTGCTCAAAATAAATCTTAGGGAATGGCTGCGCGGCCTTTTTCATGCAAAACTTAAATTTGGGTTTGAGGACAAAATACTTAACCAAACATCAAAATATTTTTTTTTATTCAAAAGGTGTAGCAAATACCTAGTAGGTTTACATGCTACTTTATTTATCTGTGCTTTTAGTTATAAAATACAGGTCATTAAATAATAAAATTTTGCAACTTTGGTTTGTAATTTGAATTTACACCCATAAAACGGTTTTTTATTTTATTGTTAATACGTATTTTTTTTATTTCATCATATTTGCACAGTACGCAGAGCTAAATAATTGACTAAGTTGCCTCTGTTTGTAATTTGAATTTACGCTAATAAAATTTTTATTGTTTTAATATATTTATTTTTTTCATCATATTTATTTTTTTCATCATATTATGCACAGCACACCGAGAAAAATATTATAATTATTATCTATCATGAAAATCGTGAAAATTTAATGCTCTATATGTATTTTATAATTTAATAAAGTCGTACATGTCGCATATAAGTTAGGTATGTTGGCCTCAAATCGTATGTACGATGGCAAGATTCAACTCGAACTAAATGCAATCTAGACAATTAAGATAGCAGCCAATAATAATGTGCGGTGAGAAAATGAAGATAATGTTGGTAGTTCTTATTTGAAGTATGATACAGTTAAATATGACCGAAGGAGATAGGGTCCCATTAGCTCAATTGGTAGAGTGGTGCCCCGGCAAGGTTCTGATGTGAACGTTTTTTTTTCTGATTTTCTGTTTCAAATTTTCATTCAAGAATCGCTAATATTGTCTTCAATACTTAAATATTACAATTTGAAGTTTTACTCATTGTTATTCCAAAAAAATAAATACTGCTCCTCATGCAACGCCGATGCGCCGTCCAGATCTGCGTTGGACATGTCAAAGAAAGATGTTAGCCGTGAAACGCCTTCCAAAGAGTTGATTTAAAGTTTAAACATTTATTGCTCGTTCTGTTGATAAATTGTGAGAAGAACAACTAATAGATTAGACATATGTTACAAAGTGATTTATAATGTAAAATCCATTGAATATTGCGATACTACGATTCAAATGAGTTGCATGCATAGGAAACGTTTGCACGTCTGCCTGGGAACCTAGTATTGTATGAGTTGTGTATGTGTGCCTGGTGTGCTTTCCTTGAAGTTTCACACCTGCACCTGCGTGAATGCACTCCCTCAATTTGATGTCTTTTATTCACTCTTTTGACATGATAATATTAAAATAGTTATTTTTTTAATTAAACCTGTAATAATAACCTATAGTACGAGAGCCCACGACCAAAATTTTTGTCTCATAGCAATACGGCCAAAACCGCATCAAATCGATAGATACGATTATCCTGAACTCGAAAATACCAATATCAGACATTTTCCGCGTAGCGTTTGATCTGACCGAATTTTCAAAATTGTCAAAGAATTTTACCGAACTGCATCATAGCAATATGTCTGATTTGCAGACTGTAGTTGAATGATAGTTCTGAGATACCGGAAACATATTTTTCAGACGTTAGTGGTGTAGCGCGAACCCGTAAAATCACTTAAAAAAATTAATAATGAGACAAAAAAAATGTCTCATAGCAATACGTCTGAAAATCTTTTTTATTAGTAAATTTTGGTTATTTGATGCGAACAAAACAATTTTCAGACGGAAATGTGAACGCATTAAATTTTGAGACCGTTTTGAAAATGTTAACAAATTTTACCGATCGGTATCATAGCAATATGTCTGAAAATTGTTGGACATGATAAAATAAGTTGTCCACATGTGCAAAAAATTTATATCAGACAAATTAAGTGTAGCACCTTCTCTATCAGACAACTTTTCGATACTCAGATATCATTTAAAAATCGTATTGAGGCATCTTGAATTTTCTGTTACAAACCAATGAATACGTTGCGACCCTGAATTTATTAGATGATAATTAACAAAGAAATAAGTAATGACATCTGTCATCTGTCAAAGTACATATAATAGACAAGGGAGATTCTTGAATATCTATGAAGGCCGTAAATTTAAA
This sequence comes from Hesperophylax consimilis, assembly GCF_061612785.1. Taxonomy (NCBI): domain Eukaryota; kingdom Metazoa; phylum Arthropoda; class Insecta; order Trichoptera; family Limnephilidae; genus Hesperophylax; species Hesperophylax consimilis. The sequence goes on along the minus strand of NC_142856.1, from coordinate 7,646,053 downwards.
AAAACATTTAACAGAGGTGTCGGCCAGGCGACTGCGAAACGTTATTTTCGTTTTTGGGAGTATATGCTACACTTAAAGTGTCTGAAAATAGGTTTTTGGTAATCATGGCAGCAATACGAAAAGTTGAAAAAAAATTTATCCGTATTGCTATGATACAGGTCGGCTAAATTTGTTGACATTTTCAAAAATGCGCTCAGGCTATATGCTACGCGCAAAATGTCTGAAAACAAACTTTTTCGTAATACAATTATAAAATCTATGTACATTTTCACTATCAGACGTATTGCTATAATACCGACTGTCTTTTTTTTTTGACACAGCAGAAATGGCCTCCCACGCAGTTGCTACACTTTCGACCGTTACTACACACCTAGTCGGGTTCAGAATCATACAATCTAACGATTTTATAGGGTTTTTGCCGTATTGCTATGAGACATGGTTTTGGTCGTGGGCTCTCGTACTACTATTTTAGGTTCATATTTTGGGTTAAATAAGAGATGAAGGAAAACTAACCTAAAAATCTTACTTCAATAACAATGGGCCGCCAAGTGAAATAACTGTATTATTTTCGTTTACTGGAAACTGAAATACTTATTTCTCATTGTTATTTAACTGATGCAAAGTTTTTTTAAGTGCGTATTAACCGTGTCCCACTTTTCTGTATTTAAGCAACATATTTCACTGCCTAGGGGTTTGTATACTGAAATGTCAGATTTCATGCACTACCCAATTTGCAAGTATAACACGTATTTATAGCTGTTCAATAGTAGACGGTGTAATAAATTTTAACTTCACTGAAGAACAGGTTTCACCTTTATCGTTAACATAATATTTTCCCTTAACCCTTTGTTTTACCAAAAGGGTTTCAATAAGTATTTTCTCTCTTTGGGTTAACTGAACTGAACTAGTCTGACCTGCCAGAGATCTCCGAAGTTAGGTAACTTCTTCGCTACAAAGGTTTTAATGAGTATATTCTCCCTTAGGGGTTAGCTGCACTCTGAAGTAGACAGTTTACGAAGAGTCCTTGGGTCAGACCTGCCAGAGGTCGCTCAGTACGCACCGGGAAGCAATTTTCTCTCTAGTTCTGAAACATGACCTATTATAGGTCATCACAGATGCATCATCCCTTCCAGGGATCTCATTTGTAAGCAAAACTAACCAATAGCATCCCTCGTCCTAATTGTAGGCGATGCGGGAATGTATTTGAGAATGAAGAACTAGTCAATATATGTTCGGAATCTGATAATTTAATATTCCTGATGACAATCACAAACATGCAGAGGCACGTAACACGGTTAATTGGCGCACGCATTTTGTACAAGAGTTTTGTCATGGCAGCCGTGAGCCACACATGGTCGATCATAGCAGAAATCGGTGCTTTGCATTGACAGGGTTCCTGTTAGTGCTAGTGTCTATGAACATATTCAGGCGAATCGTGTTAATTGCTATCACCGTAGCAACCGTTAGATGATTTCAGACATGAACCAATTGTGCAGAAACTTTGTTCATTCTGTGTTTTATCCTGAATGGTGACAAAACAACAACACACAGGTTGCAGCAACTGCCACGGTTTATCAGAACATGCTTACAGAGTCACTTGCTTGGCAGGACGCAGTTTCTGCTGGCAGGCTTCAGCTGGCAATGATTGACCGTGAGGCCTACGGCTGCCATGTGAACTCTTTCCTACTTAACGTATGCACCACCATATCATTACACCGAGAATATAGCTGCGAACTGACCATGTCTGTTACTTTTTTTAACAGACTAAATTGTATTGCAACATCATTTAGTAATGTCTTTTAATGTTTAGTATTGCTTGCTATTTTCATTTTCCATTTCATAACAAAAAAAATTGAAGAGATACAATTTTTTATGCTTGCAACGATTTAAAAAGTCAATAGATATATTGCTAGCACAACAACGATATGTTCTAAGGTTAGTTTGTTTCAAACTCCATCACTTATTTGATGATTGTCAAATTGACAATCTTATTAAAAACAATTCTATCCTTAATTTTAGCTTTTGACGGCCTCCATGGTCGAGGGGTAAGGCTTCCGACGCAAGCCAGAGGTTGCAGATTTGAATCCCGGCATGCGCAAGTAAATTTTATGTAAATAATTTGTGTTATTTCACAATTTACTCTTTTAAATTGTGAAATAACACAAATTATTCACATAAAATTTACTTGCGGCACGTTCCAGAGTGGAAGATACTCAGTATCGCCCCGGTGTAAGACAACCATTCAGAATTGAAACGTTGCTTGAAATGGCTTTAGCCGTGTTTGGTGACCAGATCTGAATAGTCACTCCCCACTACCTTCAGCCTCACAACATACCCCAATTGGAAGCAGTTGGGACTCTTGTGCGGTTTCACATGAAATGACTACCATAACAAAATGGCCGTTATGGCTTCTGTGAGTTTTGAAACATCCCGACCTCCACTTTATTATCTAACCTTGAGTTGGATGAGCGGTCATTGTTGACGAAGTAATGTTGTTGTTTAGGAAGGGCCCCGTGGAGAAGCGCGCAAGGAGGGGGGCAAGCGGGGACGCAGGCCGGGCAGGAAGGCAGCCCCGGAGCGGGTGGACATGCGCGCCCGCCTGGAGCGCAGCCGCCAGAGTGCGCGCGAGTGCCGCGCTCGCAAGAAGCTGCGCTACCAGTACCTGGAGGAGCTGGTCACCGACCGCGAGAAGGCCGTGCTGGCGCTACGCAAGGAGCTGGAGAAGGTAAATAACTGTGGATGTACTAGTCTTGTATGGATCTTTTCATCTTGTAGTTAACCAACATAATATGCTGGAAATGCCTCTGATTCTGTCGTGAGTTTGATTAGAACTGCCAGCTTCTGATAGGTCAGAGCTGCTAAGAATACTAATACTAAGCTCGGGACGTTGGAGAGAGCTCAATTTCCTAAGCTCGACATCAGAATGCTCGTGAAGAAAGTGCCTGGAGTCATTGGCAATCAGAATATTGGGGAGAGTACTTCTCCATACAAAACTTAAATTTGGATTTGAGGTCAAAATACTCAACCAAACTGAATAATTATTTTTGTAATCAAAAGGTATATCAAATATCTAGTACCGATATGTGGTGCTTTATTTATTTGTTTGTTAAATTATAAAATATATTCCATTAAAAAATTACATTTTTCAAGATATTTGAAGCAACTTCTACAATTTTTTGAGAATTAATACTAGTTAATAAAAATATATAGCCTTTCCCAATATGCTATGAAAATACAACGAAATATAAAAAAAACATTGTAAAAAAGTAATTTTTTGTATCTGAATTTAAAATTTATATACAACAAATTTTTGTCCCAATGTAAATAGGTTGTTTGAAAATTAAATTTAAGCCCATCAAAATAGTTTTTTTAGCAATTCATTTTTTTATTTTATATTTCCTTATATTTGCATAGTAGAAAAGGCAAGCTAATTTTTTTTAGTAATTACCGGTACTAGATATTTACCATACCTTTCGAATAAAAGAATTCCAATCTAAATTTTGTTTGAAAAAGGCCGGGCAACCGTTCATCTTATTGCACCAAAGCTATTCAACATGGCTACTCCTATTCAGTTCCCTTTCAAAAACTGGTTGAAGATATTTCAAGCATTGTTTAATTCTGAATGTTGCTCTTTCCCCATAGCAATACATACTTCAGCAATTTCCACCCTGAACAAATATGTAGGTAAAACTACATTCATTGTAATCTTGTCATTAAATTAAAATTCACCTATCCAAATGCTGACATCTGTTAACCCTTTAAATGCTGGAAGGTATTTTGCTTGGATGTACCGACAGGCTACAAATTTTTTACACCGATACCTTGAAGCTTAATTTAGATCACTCTAAAGTCGATATAATTTGTGAACTGTTATATTATAATTATTTCTTCATCATCCTAATAGATGCACCGTGGGTTCCATATTTTAGATTTTTCAAATTACTTGAGTTTGACAAGCAAAATCGTCATATAGAACACCGTGTTAACGCTCTCATTTTGTATAGCTGGCCTTGTGAGCACGGCTACCTAGAGCACGTAAACGCGCTTAAGGCACACAACCGGTTAATGTTACATAACCTTGTTGAACTTGTTTCCTTTCCACAAGGAATTTGTTTTTAATTCCGCAGTATGGACGAAATGGTTCGCCCGAATGAGAAAGTCCTAAAGGAGTATGGACGCACCGAGGTGTCCTCTGCTAAAATTCAAACTAATTATAATTCTTAGAAAATACTAGTTGACATGTACCCGGCATTACTCAGGGCTGTGAATAATTTAAGTAATGTTTTGAGGTTGTGAATTCTAGGATAAACATTAACATTTCTCTACTTTCTACAAAAATAAAATGCTTGTATTTTATATATATAAACCTTACAGAAAAAAATCTCTAAATGATAGTGAAAACCCTATCACAATATACTAGTTAAGAAGAACTAAGCGCACAAATAGACAGACGCGGGTAGGGATACCGATTTGAGTTGCAAAACTGATGATTGTCGATTCACAATATAAATGTTTTATTAGTTGTTAATCAATCTATGATATTAACTCCCCAGAGTTAATTTTTGCAAAAACTCACTTGTCGAAAGGTCAATAATGTTTTGTTAATTTTTTTATTTCCAGTATCAAATATGGGCCAAGGAATTAGACGAAGGGAAAGTTCCAGACGGACTTCAAGATCTGCTGGAGGAGATGGGAGTCCTGAAACAGGAATAACCTCCCCCGACTACCACCACCTCTCCTCCCCGCTCCGAGTTACAATCAGCTCTCAGCTCTCAGTAGAGGAATTTTATGTTTGCAATGTTAGGCACCGTCTTTTATATTCTTTACCTGCATTATCATGGGAGCGTGAAGACAACTTAAGTATTTTTTTTTAATTGGCCCTATCCTCTTTAATAATTCACAATTTTATTATGGTACGTCATTATATAAATATTGGAAAGACGGGAAGGAGGTCCTAGCATATGCAGCAGTGGGTAGATTGGCTAAAGAAGAACCTATTCATATTTCATGTTAGTTTTTGGGTTATATAAATCCCATGAGACACGATCGTCGCCAACTTAGAACTTCACGTCCATACGCCTTGTGGGAAGATTTTATTTGCTAATATTTATTTTTTTGGTTAATTACATTCTTTTTTATAAACTAAGGCAACAATTTAATAGTATGTTTTATTTTATTTCTTGTATTCGTTTTTAAAAAACTAAAATATAGCTTTTTGATTGAGTAATATTTAAAAATCAACATCGTTATTTTTGCCTATTAAATTCTTATGTGCCTTACTTTTTTCTCCTAGTGGTTCATGTATTACTTTAGTGTTGTTTTTGCGCTTATCAGTTGGTGTTTGATAGAATAAGATTAACAAAGGGTTAAGTTTAGTTATACATATAGATCATCCTAAATTTTAACAACTTAAAAATTGAGATTATTTTTGCTACAAAGTAATTGCCACAAATTTCAGTGTAAATATTTACAAAATCAGAGCATTGATTTTTAATGTTAAAAATTATAACAACCGAAACAAGATACTGTAATCTTACATAAAACCTTTTAAAATGGGCAGAAGCGCAAAAAACACATGCTACACTTCATAAAAGTTGTGCTAAAACACATCAATATGTCAAATATCATTTGTAATTTTCACCCCGTGCAAATAATAATTTATATAAAATTGAAGTAGAGTTGAAATGTTTACGATTTTCATTCTTATTTGTATTTCTCATTACTGAAAGATTTCAGTGGCTTGGTTTTCACAACTTAATGATTTCATTTTTATTATTGGATGGTTGTAATTCCTTTTTACCGTATGCATATTTAGTTAAGTCGTCGTTCTAGGCTAGATCTATAGAGGGTGATAAGGGACATACTTGAATTATTTTAACCAGTGATTCCTGACATTATTTGGAGTAAAAAATGTACATGAAATTGTGGAATCTGGTGACATTTTTGATGTTTTTTTTTTTTTTTTAACAGGAAAAATCAGCAGGTATTTGGACAGTTAGGGTCGGTGTGAGGGGTTGGTCGCTTACTACGCTAAGTGACCAGTGATATGTGGGATAAATTTTTTTATTGCTTAGTTTTGAAAAAAAAAAATTAAATGTTACCAGATTCCGAAATTTCATAAACATTTTTTACTCCAAATAATGTCAGGAAAGTAAGTCAAGTGCATCCCTTAACACCCTGTATAGTGTTGCGAAATAAAAACATTTTTATCATTAAGGTAGTTTAGGGACATGTACCAGAAATGGAGTGTCACAAGTTATTAAAGTTAGAGCGCAATAAAAAATATGTATGTAATAACATATTTAAGGAAGTACTTTTTGTTTGTTTGGTAGAATACTTAAGATTAGATCCTCTCTCAGGAGCAAGTTTGGTGCACCACCAAAAGTTAGGTTTCCTCAATGCTTCTGATTCCCGTCTATATTTTGATTTCTGACTGCAGCTTTCACATCTGAATGATTGCAATTTCTGATTTTTCAATACTGACTGCAACTTTTACGTGTTAGTATCATTTATTTTTGCTGAATATTGAATTCCTGAAATTACAATCGGGAATTGAAAGCTTCCTTTAAAAGCATTGAGGAAGCTGGCTTCTTGAAGTTTATGGAGCTGTAGAAGCCCTGTATATATGTCCTGTTTTACTGTAAAAACTGTTGAAATTGTATATAGTATTAACGCGGATCATGAACCAAAAAATAGTGTGTTATTTATTTTTTATGATGGGTAAGCAAAGAGTCTGTGATTGATCAAATAAATGTTCATACAAGGTGGACTTTATGTCGGTTGTTCAACGAAGCCATCAGCTCGGTCTAGTCAAAATCTGGAGGAAGTAGAAATGTCTTTTTGAAAGTTAGCAGAAAATGCACAGTTTGCGTGGTTGTTTGAACGAATTTATCAGATTTGGCTGAGTGAATCCCTACAAACGAATCCGCCTCGTGTGACTGGTCCAAAATATTAATTTTAGTTTAAGAATCATTTAAATAATTCTTTTTGCAAAAATACAAATAATTTAAGTGTTAAAACAAGTACTAACTTTTTCTTGCTGGGGAAATTCGTTTAGTTCAATTAATCCTTCGTCACACGCTCTCGTTCTATAAATCTCCACCTACATTTGTTTGCTTGTAAGTTTGGCAAAGTCGCTGACACTTTCATTATTGCCTTCGTTAGTATGATTTACGCAGTGATAGAGTAAACATGTCTGTCTAGAATTTGACTTGCAGTCCCAGATTTTGCATGTGTTCTGTTATGCGGGTAAAATCGACAAGCGCCCGCAGGTAATTTTATAATAATAATTTAACATAAAATGAGTATTTTTGTAAGTTATATTAGTTTTACTATCTATGTAGTTGGTTCACAGCTATTGAAACTACAAAAAATAAGTTTATAAAATTAAACAAAAAATAATCTGGTTTTATTATACTTGTCTCGTATAGTAGCCAGCCAAATTGTTTTCTTAACCACTCGGAACATTAGAACGTCAAAAGACGTAAATATGATAATAGCGGTCAAGACATTAGTACGTCTTTTCACGTAAACGCGCGAGATTTTACAAAAATCGATTTATTTCCATCACTAGTATACGGATTGCCATGATTTAAAAAACAGAGTATCGATAATGAATAACGCTACGCGTCTGCATTCAAGAATATCTATGGAATCTAGAGGTGCATTATCTGAGTCGATTGAATCTGTCATCTTGTTCGTTCATAATTTATTGCGTTTTTAAATAATTTATTAAAAATATTTTAGCTTGGACGGTTAATATTTTGAGGTGACTAATAGTTTTTAATTATATTTCTTCAATATATAAAGTGTTATTTCTTTATGATACTCAGAAAAAAGTACATTTTTCACAGCTTTGAAATAATGGTCAGCGATTTTTACATATTTTTGACGTTTTCAGAAAATGTATATTTAGACACGCAAATATTTACGTATAACAAAACAATACGATAGTGAATTTCATAATCTTTCCAAAACATTTTTTAGAATGAGGCTACGTTTCCCAAAACGTGAGTTATGAAGCTTTTAACAAAACTCGTGAATAACACAAAAATTTTCGCATTTTGACAGTTCGCAAAGGAACACAAAGTAAATAAAAGTCCTTTTCTGAGAGGTTAAAAAACATTCCAAAAAAGATTTGATACATTTTATATGATTATATAGAAACGCAATTCCTGGTTCTACGCTCATGCAACTATGTCCTAAACAAGAGCGTCTTCTTACAGACAGACAGATCCATCCATTTATCAAAATTTGAACTTAGCATTTGGCAAACCCTTTATACCCCCCATAATCTACATAAGTTTTATATTAAATTATTAGATTTATTCTTAATAAGGACTTGTTTGAGTATCTGAATAACATTATTAATAATGAAGCAATTCAGGTTAATAATGTTTGTACATAATATATAAATATAGCTGCAGTGTTTTAGTAATATCTTATTATTAATACTTTAGATTTATTCTTAATAGGGTGAGTGAGTATCTCAATAACATTATTAATCGTGGAGCAATTCAGATTATTAATGTTTGTACATAAATAGTTAGGGTATTTTCGTTTTAGTGATACATAATATTACGGGAAAGTGACCCATATTTTTTACATCAATACAGCGGCTGTTACCCAATAACTTTAAAATTGAAATAATTAATTAATAGAAAATAATCGATTGATTTAAAAAAAATTTTTTTTTAACATAATGACTATGTTAATCCCTCTTAATTAATTAATAAATATGATTTGTTGTTTAATTGGCTTATAGAATGTTTTGCTTTAGGTAGGTACATTTGTCAATATTTAAAAAAAGATTGAAAAATTTATTTTATATTATTTTGTTTTTATTACAGTGGCGATGCCGTTGTATTTTTGTATAAAATTTTGGTCAGGTGTAATACCATCTCGCACATCTAGAAAACTTTGCAAATTGGTGCACAATACACATATTGTATGTACAGCCATAATGCAACATGACATCTGTTTTTTTACTCATACAACCCCGCCAAGAAACCTCAAATAATTAATATAGTATATAGATTACTGTAGATATATTTATTTTATTGTAAGATGTTTCTAAACTTTTAATTTTAGTGTTATGTGATTTGATATCCTTTTTAAACATATCGATTATGATTAATTTCTTTATTTTTTTTAGTCATAATCCTTTCTTGTTAGTTTTTTAAAGAGTAAGATTATTTTTGTATTAATGTTTAAATGTGAATTCCACTAATGCTTATATGGTGGCGTTGTTAGCTGCTAAAAAAATATTTTGGATATTTTCTTTTGTTGCTGTAATTCTATTGCGCATCTCTTTGCGAATCGTCCCGTTTTAAAGCATGGTAGGCTATTCATTTGTAGTGCATTATTCCATTTCCCGCTGAAAAGAATTCAAAAAGAGAAACCATTCTCATGTTCTGAATGCGTTAACGTGTCACTGTGAAAACAAGTTTAGATAACCACATGTTATCACACTCTGGGGAGAAACCATTCTCGTGTTCCGAATGCAATTTTATATATCATTGCAAAACTTGAGTTAAGAGGTGTGCTCATGCGTGTTCCGGAGAGAAACCATTCTTATATTCAGAATACAATTATGTCATTGCGAAAACAAGTTTAGATACCCGCATGTTATCACACTCTGGGGAGAAACCATTCTCGTGTTCCGAATGCAATTTTATATATCATTGCAAAACTTGAGTTAAGAGGTGTGCTCATGCGTGTTCCGGAGAGAAACCATTCTTATATTCAGAATGCAATTATGACATTGCGAAAACAAGTTTAGATACCCGCCTGTTATCACACTCTGGGGAGAAACCATTCTCACATTCAGAATGCAATTATGACATTGCGAAAACAAGTTTAGATACCCGCCTGTTATCACACTCTGGGGAGAAACCATTCTCACATTCAGAATGCAATTATGACATTGCGAAAACAAGTTTAGATACCCGCCTGTTATCACACTCTGGGGAGAAACCATTCTTATGTTCCATCTTCAATTATATATAATTGCTAAACATATGTTCGGAGTACATGCTGACCCACTGGAGAAAAACCATTTTTATGTTCCGAATGCTACCGTGTAACATTGCAAAAATATGATCCCACATTCTGGAGAGAAACCACCGTGTTCCGAATCCATTAACCGCTTTATTCTTTTAAACGAGTCACGCTCGCGTGCTAAATGCGTTACAATTTCTGCTAGCCCGAGTGATGCTCACTGCTTCAGACTTGCAGCGTTCTATTTTTAGCTAACACGAGTAACGCTTGTGAAAGTTAGCCATGTATTTTACGTTTAAGAAACCCTAGCAATTAAGTGGTTAATGTTTCGCTGCAAAAAGTTTTAAGAGCCACATGTTATACTCAAACAATTCTCATGTTCCGAATGCGATTGTATATTATTTAAGAGACCCATTGCCGAAGCACTTGAGAGAAACTGTTCTCATGATTAAATGCAATTGTGTATCATTAGAGACGCACTCCAGAGAGAAACCATTCTCTTGTTCCAAATGCAATTGTATATCATTGCATAACTCAAGTTTAGAGATCCACGTGTCCTGATGCACTCTGAAGATATGCTATTATCGTGTTCACTTTTTGTTATTATTATTTTCCACCCTTTTCCATTTTAATAAATGCATAATGTAACGATTTATAGTTTTAATGTTGTAGTATAATAAATGTTACACTCAATACTTATTTTAATTTAGTTTTTGCTTTCACCTACCACTATCCTACTCAACCACAGTTAGTTTGATATCTCGTGATGTAATTAAAAAATGAATTAATAATTTAAATTAATTAAATGAATAATGTTAAGATATAAAGGAGATTTTGCGAGGGTACAATAGAAACGCATTGTAGCGCTAAGCCTCGAGTAAGTCGTTGATTTAGTTGTAAATACTTTATTATTTCTATTATGCAACAAACTCTGTATGAACTCTTAACAACTTTAATGTAAAAAAAATATACTGCTGATGGAAGCCAATGTTGGGATTACCCAAGTCACGTCAAATATCAAAATAACCACTTAATTTGTGCACAAGTATTAAAGCCGTTGGATATCCGAAGTGACCTTTAAAGGTCGTTGTCTTCATGCAATTTTATGAGAAGAGAGTAATTACTATAATTATTAATAATATATGCACAGATTAGTTGTAAACAGCTTTTAATATCAAACCATCAGTAAAATTTTGTCTTAGAAATTGAACAATGATTGAGAAATTTAGCATTAATCAAATACAGATATTACAAGAAATTACATTTAACTATTTTTTGTTACTTTAATTACATAATATTTCAAAAATGCAGTCGTTTTTTTTGTTATAAATAAAAATATTTTTTTTATAAATGATCTAATATGTAGTATTAATATATTTAATATATATACTAACAGAAACTCGTATAAAGGTTATTTGAATTGAAAAAAATCATAGTTAAGAGCGCTCTTAAGATTTCCTGGTGTGTTTAACTTTGTTTATAATATTAATATTGTGTTGTTATTAGATATTTATCTTTAATACATATTGAATTAAGTTGTTAAGCGCCCTTGAGGTGATTTTCTCACGAAAATGGCGCTATACAAATAAATTGATTAATCATTATTATTACTAAATATTGCTCTATTACTAGGTTTTTTCAAATATGGATGTTTACTTACTCTCTATTTTTATTCTTCAACAGTTTGTAGAATAATCAGCAACAACAAGCAAAAAACTGTTAAAACGTAATCGAGATAAGAGGTAAAGCGTATATATTAGAACAGATGTTCAGACCAGATATGTCAAAGATACTTTCGGAATTAGTATTTATCCTTAAGTATTGCAAGTCTTGCGTATACTAGGTAAACTTTCTCGCTTCTTTGCCCGTATGAGAAGTAATTTAGGGAAATACAAATTTTGGGCATACCTTCACTGATAGTGGGTAAAAGCCCAAAATACTAGGGAAAAGGTAATTGGAATAAGTATTAATTCTCACTTGTACTAGTTGTTCCAAGTATCTAGACGAACTAGTACGACTCAACTCTAACAGAGTTGCATTGCATACCTTTTGGCTGCAAGTAAGTCATTGATTTAAGTGTAAAAAGATCATTATTTCTATTGCGTTTTAAAAATATGTAATTTTAAGAAACGTGACGCCATTGGGAAGAAATTTTCAAAATGCTAAAACCCAATAAAGTAGTTTTTTCTAGGTGTAAATATAAAACCATAGTAATCTAATCATAATTTCAATAATTACTAACTTTATACAATAATTGTCCTACTTTGTTTGCCTTTACGGATTTAAATGTATGTTTATTTATTAGACGGATTATATCCCGTACTTCAATAACAGTTTCTTGCGAGTTTGCTCCCAATGGTATTTGAAACAGTAGTTGATTTGGTTGAACGCATTGCGACCTCATATTGCCGCAAGTAAGCCATTGATTTAATTACTGTAAATATTTAACATAACATGTTTATTGTCCGTTTTTGCTATTTTTGTTGAAATCTGTAACATATTATGTATATCCATAGTTTTTATAAGGTGAAAATCTACACGCAGCTTCATACAAATGCTTTTTATTTTACTACTTTTTCTGTTCACAAAAAAATATTTTGTAAATAATTTTTTTACAGTTTCATCAAGTCATCGTTTCTACAAGTTTTTTTTCTCTTTATTATTGCAAACAACCTAAATAAAAAATATCTACTTTAAATGAGTTTTATGCAACTCATTTGGGTATATGATTGTTGTTATGAAGTACTTCTGTAAAGCTGCCTTTGCACTTGTAAATAAAATTTACAACTTACGTAAGTTTTTGATAAGTTACTCACAGGAGAGTTTATATACGCATCGAACTTATGATAATTAACGCTTACGGAGTAAGTACTCATATCGACTGTTACATCTTTAAGTTTATTTGCGGTAAGATGGCTTCCCGTCAACAATGATTTGCTGCTGTCAAATTTACGCGATTTTGTCAATAAAGGTGAACAGGCCCAAATAAAGTGTTGGAGTAGAAGTTTACTTGAGAGAAATGATTCTCCATGTGCTTTTGTTCCGTTAACGGCGGAATTGAATTGAGTTCTTTAATTTTGTCTGAATGACCCAGCCAGATGTCAGTAATCGACTCCAATTCAAATACATCATTTTATAAACAGAAACATTGAGATTAGAAACGATTGGAACGATAATTGAAAAGGAGGTTCATTTTCAGAAAGCTTTTTTGCACCAGAAAAATAAATGACATCTTGTCAGTTTTTGGAATCAAGAAAATTTTCTTTCCGTTTACATCAGTTTTCGTAGTGCTTATTTGAGTTTTATGAGTGACTTATGGGGACAAACAGTAAAAGCAGTCTAATACATAATATTTATAATGTATCGTAGCTTCGTGAATTGAAAGTAATAATTGCCTGTGGACAGAAAAAAATAGGAAAGGGAAGTTTAGTATGTATGGTCAGAAAATGCTGTGGCTTGCCACTATTGACAGGGATTAAATGAAGTAATTGGTTTTATTCAAACATTGCACTCTTGCTGTAATAATTGTATTATGGTTTATCAGAAGAGTATCACTCTAGCTTACTTTCTGCTTTAGTAAACTGATTTGCACTGAATGCAGAGCCACCGCCCAGCATATGGCATTTATTTTGTATAAGGAAATTTTATTGCAGTGAATCATAAGTTTTTTTGTAATATTTCTTTCCATTTTTAATAATATGTATTATTTTTTCTAGAATATAAATTGTTGCCTTAGTAATAAGTCATGTATTAATATATTGTATTCAAAAGAAGTTTTTATTTACATAATATTTATTTTTATTGTCAGAAAATTGTGAATTATTGAAATAAATCTATTTTATTGTCCTATTTTAGTGAATTTTATTTTCCTTCCATATTGAAGACTTATTTTGGCTCATTTGGATCAATGCTCTCCCAGTTAGTAATGGGGAATTATCATCAAGAAAAAGCACATTACCAATGAGAAGTTTTAACTCGTGAAATTGGGACAAAATGTCCAGTAGACTCATCTCTATTGCCAACTTATAATTATCGTCCTTATTGTTGTTCTCGAAGAATAGACTGTACCTTTGTAAAATGTCTCTGAGTAAGGACAGTTCCTTTGTAACTTGTTCATAAATCTCTGCTTGAGTTTGTTTATTGCCAGTAGTATTCTTCGTGTTCCATAGTTCTTCTCTTCTCTCTTCTTTAGTTTGCTTTCTTTTGCCTTTACCCTTTTTCAGTTTGGTTTCACTCGGCTGAACAATTAGCGTAAAGACTTTTTCTGTAATATTTTCAGTCTCTGATTTCATACTTTCTTCACCATCAGCAGTTTTCAGCATTGGTTGCTGATCCATTTCTTTATCAACCAATTTACCTGCTTTCAAAATTTTATCATTCTTTCCTTTCTGTTTTTTTAGTTATTTGCTGACCAATTTGTTATCATTATACAATTTGGATTATTTTCATTCTCTGAATTATTGTCTTCACCATCATCATTTTTACCATTGGTGATTGATAAATTTTCTTTTCATCCATTTTAGTTTCTTCAATATTTCTTTTTTTACCATTTGTTCTTCCGATGTCTGACTAACTTGAGAAAAGTTTGATTTTTAAATTTTGTTTTGTAACATCTTTAATCTTCTCTTTTTCTTTCCCCTTCTTCATCGTCAATTGTTCTTTGAAATCAAATCCATTTAATGATGTCTATTTCATAGGAGGAAATGTGGCAGATTTTATCGATGAGACTTTTTATTTTGATGGCATTATCGGTTTGAATTCTATATTGAACACTGTAATAAAATTTGTTCAACAACACAATTAAATCCTCAAAACCTTTTAGTTCTGAATACTTTAAAGTTGGTGACAAATGTTTCAAAATTCTCTCGGCTATAATTTTTTTATTTTTAAAATTGGCTTCATCCATATTACTCTGACCCTTTTCTCGAAACGGTAAATCGCAAAATGCGCCAAACATTTTCAAACCTGTTGAATATTCTTTCAGTAATCTTTTGATAGTTTCTTTGGATTGTTGAAATATTTTGCATGCATGAAATCCTTCTCAGTTTCTGTTTTATCAACAATATTATCATTTATCTCTTCAATCAGTTCTTCTATTTGTGATTGTTCCTTTATGGTTTGATCATTATTCATTTCTGGATAGCCTAAAATATTAATATCTCGGAAAGAATCTAAAATTGCACAAACTTCGTCCAAACAGTTGCATTTTACAATTTTGTTTAAAATAAGCTTAATCTTGTTGATTAACTTCAAGTAAAGCATTTCTGAAATGACAACTTAATCTTTTTAACATTATTTTGCATATTAGAATAAAATATTAGCGCGGCTTTTTCTTCCATCTGTTGGAATACATGGGCGTGCGACAGAGAGTTGCCCAAAGTGCTGAGAATATGTCTGGTTTCACGAGGAGCTGGCGATAGATTGGGAGATTCTAAAGTATTCTTTAATTGCTCACCCATCACCTGAAGAGTTCTCTTTATAGTCAACTGTCCCACTCTGGTCCCGCAGTCTGCAGAAGCACTTGCATCTATATATCGCTTCATGCCATCTAGAGAGTATATATCTCGTAACTCATCATAATCATACAGGTCTTGGAATGACGGAGAAGGATGCCCGCTATTACCTCTTCTCGGCTGGATCGTGTCAATGAATTAGGTTTACTGACATCTGTGATGGGAATCTTTCGCTCCGGCCCTAGCCAATCCTCCAGACAATGGGTAAAGTTTTTTAGATTTTTCAAAATGCTCTCCTTGGTCAATAGCGAATGATCGAAAAAGTTCAACTCCTGACGCCGGGTGTAGGCCGATGTGAAGCTAAACAAACAAAATACAATCTCTTTCCACGGCAAGAAAGTGAAGGTAGTTTTGAGAAACTGTTTTAAAATATAGAGATTTTGAGCTATGAATTTGACTCGATACAAGAAGTTTTCATCGACAACTAAAGTCTTATCTTCTAGCAGAATATTTATCTCTTCTATAAAACTAGATGGATCAGATCCTCGATTTCACTGATCGACATTGAAGCTGGCGTTTCATCGGAATAAAAGCCAAGGCTGATCAGTTTTGTTTTAAAATTAAAATCAATTTCCTTTACAACTGAGACATTATTGACCTTGATGAGACTGCAAGCTTTGGAGAGAAGTTGATCAAGAACTTTGGCATCATCTATTGCGTTTATTAAAGACTCGAGGACCTTCAGATTCCCAAAACATTGTGGGACTACTTTATTCCATCCCACATGTGGCAACACTTTTTAAATTAATCCGCCGCCTGACGCCCCAGAAGAGCTAGGCGGGCGCGAGAATAGAAGTCTTCGTTCATTCTAGTTTCAACCTTCGATCAGACCACCACTCTCCACTACCTTGTCTACCACCGTCTCCGCGTTTCGTATAAATTGTAAATTCATTCTCACGAATAAATTCAACTAATACCGCAGACCTTTATTTTTCAATCATCCAAACTCCTTGAACACCAATTTACGGTTCAGGCAGCCACCGTAAATTACATAAATACACACATCACCGCCACATTGCTGCCATAACATATTGCATAGTAAATCGCATTTTTGTCACTCATATTAACTTTTTTTTTTTTTTGGTTTTAGGCATTTCACCCTGAAAAGAGTGCTTTGTGCCGGTAACAGTTAAAAATAACAATTTAATCATTGGACTCATTTAGATCGCTAAAACAAATTAAATGTTGAATTCATTCAGGTTAATAAACTTACATAAAGCTGTATGAACACGAGAATTGTTAAGAGATAAAAGGTATGAAATGTTAAGGGGGGACTGGTGTGTGATTTTAATAAGACGGCGGTATATGTTCTTGAAAGATGAATGATTTTTACAGTTAAAGAAAACGTGGTCGAGGGTTTCCTCTTCCACACCGCACTGGCAGACCGGATCATCCAAAACTCTAATTCTAGCCAAGTGGGATGCAATTGAACAGTGACCAATTCTCATTCTCGAAATACATGAAATGAATCGTTTTGACAGTTTTTTACCGTGAAACCATGGCTTAGCAGGGATATGGTTTTGAATTCCAGCATAGAAAGATCCAGTTATTATTTTGGAGACTGCCCAATTTTCTTCCCAGGCACGAGTCATGTTGGATTTAAGAATCGGGAAGACATCGGAGATAGGGATTCTAAAATTTAGTGGGATAGTTCCGGAATCTGAACCAGATTTGGCGAGAGAATCGGCCATCTCATTTCATATTAACTTGGTCATTAGTCTGGTTGTAAAGTGTGACTTTCTGCCCAATAGAGAGCTTCATTTAAACATCTTTCATTAGCATCTGACCTCTCTATTCCACGTAATATCTGAATGTAGACTTCCTTCAGCGAATACTCACACTCTCTGCATGCCTCTTCCAATTTCTTTGATGATTTATCACCCACCATTGTGACACCAACGTTTATCACTTGTAAATTTTATTGCAATTTTTGTTATAATACTTTTGTGATATTTCTTGCAACTTCTACCTGAACATTTAGTGTACCTGTCATTGATACAAACTGGAACCTTTGTGATTATTAAATGAATTCTGTGACCTAACAGTCAACATATTTTAAATATCAAATGTCAGTCTTTAAAGTGCAGTAAGCAGTTCTACAAATGAGTCAGCAAATCGAATTTAAAGTTGCATTCAAAATACCAGACTGGCTTAAACTTAAGTTAATTATGCGTGTTCTTTTTCCGTGCTAAGGTAAAGTCAAGACAAGTCGGCCATTACATTGAAACTGACGGTTTGTGCAATCGGCGTTTTTGTCATTAGTATGGTGATAAAATTGGTGGTTTATGTAATATAATGTGTATTTGTTGGGTTAGCTGGAAGAAATGGGATGTAACCTATAAGCTATACCCTTTGTACTCTGTATTTTTGTGCAATTAATATTTTTTTGAATTTTTAATTTTGATGTTCCACTTAAGGGCTCAATTTTGAATATACATATTTAAGTAAATGTATTAAAAGAGAATAATTATTGTAAGAAATAAGTAATAACAACATTAATGTGTATAAATTTTATTACAATGATGACAAAGTTAAAGCTTAATTATATTACATCAATAAAATATTCATATATTATTGTTATGACTAAACATAAAGCGGTACCCAAGCTAAAACAAATAAAACAAAATTATTTTATGCTCTATCTACTTACTACTCGGTTATCTACCAGCAACAGACAAGAAATTAATTCAAAATCTTCGAAACAGTAACGAAAATCAACATCTAAAGTTTATAGGTCGATTGCCCAGCAAATTACATTAGTTTTCTCGTGCCCAGATCAATAACAACATACCCTCTTTCTCCTCACTTCAGTTTTCATGTGTTCCATCAATCTGATAGTATTATTATCTTAATGACCGTATGGTTAAGGATTGTTGTAAAAGGAAGCGGCGCCCTCTGTTATTTACAAAAAGGACCGTTGAAGAGTCCTGACTGCTACCAAACGTTTAGAGCAAGTGAGACTATGGCATCCCCAATTGGGATATGTTGTGAGGCTGAAGGTGGAGTGAGGACGGGATGGGGAAGACGAATGTGGGGGAGTACCTGGCTATTCAGATCTGGTCACCATTCTGAATGGTGGTCTTACACCAGGGTGATACTGAGAGTATCTTGCACTCTGGAATGTGCCACAAGTATACTATCTATTATTTGAAATTACACAAATTCATCAAATAAAATTTACCTACACACGCCGTGATTTGAACCCGCTACCTTCGAATTGCTAGTCAAGAGGCTTACCCCTCTGACCATGGAGGCCACCATAAGGAAGGAATTAAATTGAAAGAACACATGAAAACTGAAGCGAGGAGAAAGAAGTTATGTTGTTACTGATCCGGGCACGACAAACAAATTAAATTTGCTGGGGCAATCGATCTATAACCAGAGATGTAAATTTTTTTTCTGTTTCGAATATTTTGAATTAATTTGTTGGCTGTTGCTGGTAGCTACTTACAGAGTACATTTTATTTAATAAAATAACCTCAAAAGAATTTGATGAAATAAAAATTATCATTTAAAAAGATGTTCATTATTTTGTCCTGCGATGGAAGAAAAAAAGAGATAACCTGACTAATCTGCTTTTGCCAATATGAGACATTTCTAGGAACCAATTAAAGCCATACTAAGTAACGTTTCAATTCTGAAAGGAGTTCATTCCCCAGGGCGATACTGACTGTAGTCATTTCACCATGATGTAGCTATGAATAATACATATTTAACTAATGGCACATAAAAAAGAACTGCAAGTGATAATCATTGATACAAATTTTATAACTACATAAATAATATAATGTAGTTCTGTTTAAAATATGGACAGAAATCCCATTGAAGTAATTATTCTCACAAATTCTGTTGCGTCTTTTCTCTCAATGAAAATTTGGAAACAAAGTAAGTAGGTAAGTAAATTAAAAATAATTTTTCATAAATTGATTCATAATTTTACAAAATTTGGCACTAGATTTTAAAAAGTCGAAAGTGAGATGATTTTTTTTTAATCAAAAACACGCAGTATGATTGTAAATGGGAATTGACTTGATTGACAGATAAATGATTATATGAATTATTACACGGTGTCCAGAAAATTTGTAGTACAAGCGGGAAACTAATGAATGAGTCCTTTTAACAATATAATTTTTTTTATTTGAACTTTCATTTTTAGAGTAGATCCATTTAAAAAAAAAAATTGGTCACTGGAGTTAATGTCTTTTGAAATTGAAGCGTAAAAGCAGAGACGTAGGCCCCAAAATTTTTTTAACCCTTTAATTGCCAATTTTTTTTCCATGCTTGTACTATGAGTTTCTGGACCAGTTGTGTATGTATTATGTGATAAATAAATATTTAACTATTGAATTATTTTTGAAATGCATAGATTCTTCATACCCAAAATATATCTACACAGGCGACACAGTTTTAGACTCAGTGTGAATATTATTATTTGTTGTAAAAAAAGTATGGAAAAACTATACAGCCACAGGAAAATCTTAGTATGTACCTACATAAATTACATACAAAATGACATATAATACATTATATTATATGGGCAGAAATTTTGTTTTTTGTTATATTCAGCATTAATTAATTAGCATACAGTAAAAAAACTAACAGAAAATGCATCTAAATATTGTGTAAAAAAATCAATTTTTCACTGTATACTTAAAATAATACAAGATAATTAATTATAGATTTAAAATAAATAATTAAGTGGAAATAGTATGAATAGTAAATATAGATCTAGGGTACAGTTTTTTTTATTTTTTAATATATTAAAATGACTAACTACCATATAAAATGACACATCTTTTTAACAAAATTGCAATAAAAACTAAGTTAAATAAATACATATAATTATATTTCAAAAATCGATGCTCCGATAATTTAAAGTATTTGCACAAGTTTCGTTGATTTTGACTTGACTAAGGATGGATTGCTTCACAGAATTTGAACAATTCATCAAATTTCAACGTTAACTTTCGGGTTCTGCAAAAGTCCTATTCAAGTTCTTTTATTATATCATTATAAGCTAGTTGCTTGACTGAACCGAAATAATAACAGAACTTGTAAATTAACTTTGAAGAATTGTTCAAATTCTCTAAAACCCGTCCTAAATAAATGATTGTATAATAATATATTATATATATATGAAAAATTTACTAAAGCACAAAATTATCAACAAAAAATTGGTAATGACAAATTATTAGTATAGAAAAAAACTACAATAATATTTATGTTATAAGCACATTTAATACAAAATTAAAACAAATAGCATACAATTTTTCGCTTTAGTATCAGTTATATTATTTACTTGCAAAGAATAATATAAATCGCTTAAGAATGTATCTTTACATTATATATTACGATTGTAATGCGACACAATTATCCAATATATAACAACATAGAAGCTATTACATCATCGATAAGGAATACATCAGATGGGTTTAAGTCATACCAAAAATGACACCAAATCTACACGATAACAGACATATAGTCTATGATTGCATCAAGTTATTTGTATACATAGGCCCGGTATATCAGTCAGTCCGTGTACTCGCTATGTTCGACATTCCTCGCTCTAATTTAAGCGGGTTAAATCGGCCGCTCGTCCTTTGATGAGCCGCAGAATAGTTCCTTTTTTTTATCTGACAATCTCACAAAAATTCAAGTAAATTGCCTAATTTTATCAGTAATTGGGACAGTTTGTTTCCAGTGGTCAGTTCGTCATACTTTCATGAAGAGAACTGCAGCAAAGAAATACTATTTAAAATTAGTACCCTCACATATAGCACCATGGTGATTGAAGTGGGGAACTTTATCAAAAATCAAATGGTAAATTGCACCCGCAAAAAAACAAATACCGTCATTGGCATTCGTCTATTTCGCAACAACATTAGAGAGCATATATATATGCCTCTCAAGTAGACAGTAGTTTGGTTTTACAAAGAAAAAATAAATACATTCCTCTATTAAAATCGTAGACAATACACAAGTCGTTTAGAATCAAAGGCAGAACTTTCCAGAATCGATGGAAATCTAACAGTTCTGCATTTGATTCTAAATTCGTGGAGGGTTGTAACTTTGATACCAAACACAGAGATATAATAGCAAATTTAATATTTTTACGCACATTATAACCTAAATACATGGCATATTTAGTTTATTTTGTCAATTTTTTTGGATAGTTCTGCCTTTGACCCTATATGACTAACATGTAATATTGCTGATATCTAGGCTTACGACCTATATAAGGATTATGTTCCAAGCCGCGCTAAACTCGACATCCCAACCGAGCTTAAAATCAACTGACATACCGGGCCATATTATAACCAGTAAATTAGACAATCTCTGAAGATATGAAGTGATAAGGTCATACATTTAGATTTAGATTAAGTAGTATAAAAATTAAATCAGCGAGCACAATTAGATATTTTTGCTATTATTTACCCGCGGGGGCGCATCTAGTGTCTTTAAAACCGATGCTCTACAAAGATGTACATATTAATACATAAAAAATGGAATTCAAAAGCGCAGTCACATATTTTTTTAGATATCACTCTAAAATAGATTTGTTTCACATTATTAATGTTATATTGTACACAAAACAAGTCACATCTCTGTTGGTTAGTTAAAAGATTTTATGTCATCTTTGGGAATTCTGTGTGGAGGGTCTTTTCAAGGAAACGAAGTAGCGAACTCGAGTCTTGCATAGACTCACGTCGTAGAGGGAGGAGGAATCAATTGATTATTTTTATTGTCATTAAAATTAAAATGTTTCCAATGGGAGATTGGCCATCTTATTTATTATTAAATTATAGCAAAAGCAATAAAGTGGCACAGTAGAAGAGAATCAATGACTTTAATCAAACTTAAGATGCTGGCATTTTAGCAGCTTAGAACACCATACTAAATTGAATATGTATTACTAAATAGAATATTATTTAACCCCTTGGGCAATTTTGGGAGATATTCTTCACAGACAACAAACACCTGTGGAGTCATTTTGGGAGATTTATTTCCCAGCCAGACAAGGTCTTATAAAAGTTATGTTATCTCATTTTATATTACGGCGAGATATATGATTTAACCAGTGTTGGAAAAAGAGAACACAGCACTTTCATTTTGCATTAAAAAAAAAATACCATAGATGCTCCCGAAAATTTTGAAATAATTCTATGAAACAACATTTTGCATTTGAAAAATATTTGTCAAGGTTTGCAAATTTTTTATATACAATGAAAAAAAATGAAGTGACAATAACTTTTATAATATCTTTGTCTAATTTTAGTTCAAAAACTGTTTTTAATTTTTGGATATATTTAAAAATATTCTATTTATTTGGATTTTATTGCAAAGCGGAAATAATGCAAATTCTCCAACCTTCTGACAGTGTCTTTAAGAAATATAACGGTCAATATGCCAGAGGCCTGAGGGGTTAAGGAATATGCGCCCTTGAGGTGTTTTTGCACAAAAACGGCGCTATACAAGTCATCCAAGTATTATTATTATTATTATACATTATATGAACTTGTGAGTAAATGGATTATACAGAATTAAAGCTGTAAGCTTGAAAATCTAATTGAGTATGCGACCATCGTAAAATCCTGTAGGTCACATAGTGAAATTATGACTGTGTGCCCCAATGGAAGTGACTCAGAGGCAGACCGAGGAAGAGGTGGATAGACTGCGTGGAAGAGGATTGGTACAGGAGGTGAAGGACTGAGGACTGGTTGCAAACGGCGAGGGACCGCAGTCAGTGTTGAGTTTTTATGAAGGAGGATAAATCCTATCTTGGAATGTGGTGTAGTGAAGATTTAGTCATTGGACTAAACTGACAGAGATGTGGGTTTTTTAGTATAAAATATGACAAACTGAATATTACGCCATCTATTCCGACATCTGCAGCAGAGAATTGACGGTTGCATTTTTGTTTCCCCGATTGGCTTCAGACACCGACTTGATGACTTCTTTCTCCACGCTCGGGAACATCTCGTGGATCTGAAAGTAATGAATTACGAGTGTCATTATAATCGTCCCGGGTCATCGACGATCGTCCTAAAAGCTGGATATGATTTTGGGGTATTGTGCCGTGTTGGGCTACCTTCTTCTTTAGCCAAGGTTTCGGACAGCATTACAGTGTCCATCATCAGTGGCAGGGAAGATGTGACGATGGATAAAAATGTGGTTAGCATTTTTGACTACATTTTTCACATTTGATTTTAAAATTTTATTATTTAGAAATAGTAATGTTTATTTTAAATGCATACACCGGAAAGATAATATTATTTAGTTTCTAAAACTGTATTTGTTTTTACAGAAAATTAAAAAATAAGATGTATATATCGCATTTGATATACTCAGAAAATAATGCAAATTGAACAAATGTGTTGAAAGTACTGAAGGGTTAACGTGTTTCATCACTTTTCATGACTTTATACACTAGAACATTGTTAATTCAAACCCCGATAATTTGAAAAAACGTGTAATTCAAAATTTTGGGCAAAAAAATATCCCCAGAAATTTTTTTTCAAAGAAAATGGTTTTTTAATTTGAAATGCATTAATTAGTAATTCGAAAATTATTTTTGTCCGTGCAGGAAAATTTGTTTGTGTAATTTGAAAAAATTCGATTTTGTGAAAATAAATCATAAAATTTCGTAAATCTGAAGCCAAAAGATAACCGCCACGCCTAAAAATGTATTTTAAAAATGGTAAAATGTATATTTACGTGGTTACCGAGAATATTCGTATTACGCAAAATATGTCGTAGTTTCACAAATTTACACCAAATATCTGAATTTATCGAAAGAAATATATCGTATTTTTACAAAATTAGTCGAATATCCGAATGGGGCCGGCCGCGACGGTAATCGACCGCGAAAATTACATTTACGGGGAAATGTGTGGTGTTTTCACGAATTTACTTTGAGTATATTATAACAAATTATTATAAGCAATAATTAGTCACCTGAAATATCAATACAAATTGAAAATATCTCACGAGTAAAAAATAAATGCCGCCGACGGGAGTTGAACCCGCACCTTTTGATGTCCGGTCAGGTGCTCTGGACCACTGGACTACGTCGGCTTATTCCCAACATGCCAAATAATTCAATATGTACTAGTACTTCAATCAACAATTAGTGTTTATTATATTTTTTCACCTGTAAACAACCAACTTTATTTTTGTAGGAAAGGCTTTGTTAGTGCTAAATTTCCCACTAGATGGCGTCGAGACATATTATATCTACATTTGTTGGTGAAATACTTTAACTTGTCAAATATTATTATTTTTTTAATGATAAACTAACAAACTAATTACGCTGAAAAACGCTGGTTTACGCGAAAAACTATCATATTTTTACGAATTTACCTACGTGAAATATCCTAAATAAGGGGCCGGCAACATTTGATTTACGCGGAAATGACGGGTATTTAAAAAAATTTACTTTGAATAACTGAACTTGAAGGGTCGACCGTGGCGGTAATCGGCTGCGAAAATGTGATGTACACGGGAATAATAATAATAATATTTGGCTAATTTATATAGCGCCGTTTTCGTGAGAAATCACCTCAAGGGTGCTGAAATTACCTCAACAACCTCATAATTTGTATTATTACGTATTTACTCTGAAGATACTAATCGAATTTGAAGGGGCGGCCGAGGAACTAGATTTTTGGCGTTTTATTTATTTATTTTTTTTAATTTTAAATTTGATTTTTGATGTCTCGTGAATTTCGAATTAACGAGGTTCTACTGTATCACTTTTTAAAGGTGTGTTGAATTGCTTTTTTGTAGGTAACGCTGTTTGACTTTAAAACCTAGCATTATTTGCATATTTTTTGTAGATAGCATTGTCTGACATTAGGCCCTCGGCATGTAGTAACATAGTATTTATTGTCCACCTGTTTGAGCTCGTCCTCGGTAAGGGTGGGTGTCATCTCCAGCTGGGGGGGCTGTTGGGGGTGGGTGGGGGGGTGCACTGGGCCCATGGGCTGGTGGTACATGGCCACGGGTGCGTAGCCCATCATGGGACCAGGCATCATCATCAGGGGCTGCTGGTAGGCGCTGGCCAGGTAGGGCATTGGCGCCGGGGCAAGCTGGAGACAAACAAAACATTCATATTGCTATGGAAAACGGTCTTTATTACGTAACAATATTCATAAATTCACAACTGGTTTTTTTAAATCAAAATATTACAGTGGAAATTCTGTATTTGTCATTAATCCCATAAATATTACAGTGGAAATTCTGTATTTGTCATTAAACCCATAAATATTACAGTGGAGATTCTGTATTTGTCATTAAACCCATAAATATTACAGTGGAGATTCTGTATTTGTCAATAATCCCTTAAAAATATGTAACTGAAATTGAATCAATCCATTCCCATTCTGAAAAAATTATAAAATTTGTCAAACTTTATCTACATGTAGTTATATTCGGTATTCTAAATATTAATAAATAACTACTGTTTTGGCTTAAGCGGTTTATTATAACATATCCGAAAAATAAATAAACGTAGAAAATACAACAGAAAGATTTGCGAAAGGAAGGTTCGAGAATATTTCCTAGCAAGTCACGTAGGCAAAACAATTCGATCTCGATGTTGCGGTTGCTGGTAATGTACTGACCATTTCGTTCACGTTGTCGCTTATATAGGTGGAAAATAAAACAATCTCGAACATTCCAGTTGCTACAGTAAAAAAATAAAAGAAAACCCAAGAAGCTTGTTTGGCAAAAGCCGAAACTTCTAGAATAACATTTGAATAGTAGTAGTGGCGTACCACTTCATATATTGTATTGAGAAGAGATGGTGATAGAAGCTAGAGAAAAAAAGTTATTACTTCTCAAGAGAATTATCGCCATCGATTACGACATTAGGTTACTCCAATTCTGGTTCGAGTTTGCCAATAATTCAGTAGCACTTGATTTAACAAAGAACTTGTGCAATGTTTTTTCTAAACTTTTAAAATCTTTCTGAAGTAGTCAATAACATTATCGTTGAATGGGTTTATGTTTTGATTGACTATGGCAACATTTGGAAACTACTTTCCAACCATATTCTGCATTTTGGTTTACTTAGACATCGTTACGTATTCTTTACTTTGCCCTCCCTACTGACAAATACAAAGGTTTCACTGTGCACGGCTTTAAGGATGTTATTAACCACCGTTCAACCAATGGCAGAAAGGGAATTTAATATTTCATAACCCTTTGGGTATATTTTTGCCTTTTATGTAGTACATACACAGTACATCAATATCAGTAGTCTTTTGTGCCCTTTTTGGACTCATAAAAGTGGTTCTATCTCCTTTTGTATTATGGTGAGATATATGATTTAAGTAGTGTAAGAAAGAGGCAACACCACTCTTTGTATTTGCATTTAAAAGTATAACATAGATACACCAAAACATACATACATATAACATACACCAAATAATTGAAATATATTTCGAAAAGTCATAGACCGCATTGCATTGTTTGTAAAAGATTCGTTAAAGTTTAAGAATTATTTTTATATGATATGAAAAAAAGTGTATCAGTAAACCACTTCCTAAATCACTGAAAAATCTTCTATTTTCTACATGAAATGTAATATTTTTAATCTTTCTGTTTGTAATAATATTAAAATCTTTAAAAATTTCTTAAAATCCTTCATCAAAAACAACATTTCATTTTTGGATTAGTTCAAAACTAATATATTTGAATTTTAATGTCAACCAGGAATATTTCTAAATAAATCATGAATCTGACAAATCTTTTGAAGTACAGGGTGTAGTTTTGAAAGCCCAGTACATCCCGTGGGGTAGGAACCTAGGAGGGGTCTCATTGTGTCGGGAGAGTAAGCATGTTTATTGAAAATGGCCGTTCTTTCGTCGTCAACCAGCGGGCCTTCTGTCTGCAATTTGAGACTTTCTTTTTGTGGGGCTATTGGAAAAAAAAAATTTTTAAACACCTTGTAAGAACTCAAGGATCGAATCCGGGAGGAAATCGCCGCTATACCCGTCGAGACATTAAAAAATGCGGCCGAAAACTTTATAAATCGCCTTCATCAATGTATCGCTGCTGGGGGCCATCATCATAAAACGGCATGATGTACCGAATGAAATAAAATAAACCCCATTTTTTTTTTAATAGCCCTTCAAAACTGGACTGTCTTTTTGGACCGTTTTTGCTGCACCCTGTACCTAAGTCACCAGTCGTTAGTGACTTGACGAAAAAAACTCAAAATACCCGATGAAGGTAGGTATAAAAACTTACGGAATAGCTAAAGACTAGGTTGATCATCCCCTCCATGCCGTCTCCCTGCTTGCCGTTCAGTGGGTACCAGTCTTCGTGGGTTTCTCCCTGTAAAACAATATCACCATATTGTGTTATGATTGGTGGAGTAGTTGTCATCCTGGTTTATAACATTGAGTCCTTCTCATTTATACACACAAATTTAAGAAAACGGACAGTGGTTCTTTACCTGCAAGACATTTGGTGGGATAGGAATGTGCGCCCAGGCGATAAGTTCGTCCGGGGTGAAGGAGCACTCATCGAAGATTTCCAAGTAGACGGTCGTCACTCCAGCAGGCAGAAGGCTAAACATAAAAATAACATTACATAGTTTCTTCACCACCTAGGATTCTTGCTGCAGAGTCTCCATCCAGTCTATCTTCGTCGAACGTCACAGCAGTGCTGCCGAGGTCTGGTATCTATGTGAGATATTGTGTCAGCGCTTTATTAGCAGCAGACAGATACCTGGACGGATAACGAACCTCGTGCTGGCGCTGTTGGTGGACGCGGTGGACTCTTTTGCTGCAGCAGATGGTCCAGTTTCTTCACCACCTAGGATTCTTGCTGCAGAGTCTCCATCTTCTATGTTCGTCAAACGTCACAGCAGTGCTGCCGAGGTCTGGTATCTATGTGAGATATTGTGTCAGCGCTTTATTAGCAGCAGACAGATACCTGGACGGATGGTGAACCTCGTGCTGGCGCTGTTGGTGGACGCGGTGGACTCTTGCTTCAGCAGCTGGTCCATTTTCTTCACCACCTAGGATTCTTGCTGCAGAGTCTCTATCTTCTATCTTCGTGTCACCTGTTCCTGTACTTCATTTAACTTAACTTCACTTTCTTTTTATAATATTTATATTTTTTGTAATACCTGCATCAACTGTAAAGCGCCCCTGAGGTGATGTCTCACAAAAGCGACGCTATAAAAATTGTCCGAGAAATAAATAAATACATTAATTAATAACTTATTAACTAACTAACCTTTTTTACATTAACTCTACACAGGAGGCCATGAAAGAAAAAATGTCATCCATGCTTAGGTACATATTTTGGGGCTCTAGACCAGAGGTGGCCACCAAATTCAACAGTAGGGCGCGCTTGCGATCTGTGCAGGGTCAGTAGTTGTTTACTATTAGTTTGTGCGTGCCTCGCTCAGTACGCCCTGCTTCTGAGCGGTTAACTGACTGAACTCTGGCTTCGATGACACCGTGCTTGTATTTATGCAGCAACAATAATCAATGAAAAGGTGCGACGTATAACGGATTACTTCAAATCAAAACATCAAACGTCTTACTAATTAGATTTTTATATGTTGGTTCCAGAAATGTGCTTTATTTCAAATAAATCCATTTCAAATGGAAATGCAAAATGCAAAATGGGTATTTTCCATTTTGCATTTTAAATGCTTTTCTAAAAACGATTTTGCATTTTAAATGCTTTTCTCAATGCATTTTCCATTTTAAATGCTTTTTTGCAACATTCTTCCTACTATCTCCACTCATCTTTTTTTCATAAGCCCCAAATATCAGTCGGTCCTCAACCTCGCTATGAGAGATAATTAACATTTGTCAAGTTGCTCCCTGGTAGGAGCCCTGGCAATTGAGTGATACCATTACAAAAAATACTAAACAAGGGGCCATGACGCTGTAATATTAAATGTTAGATAGCAGTTTCTATGTTTTTACGCTGGCAACATTAGTCCCGCGCAAATTTTTTGTGGTTTTATAATCTGTAGTCGTGGTGTTTTTGGATTTACAATCATGTAATATGTTTGTTCTACATTGATGTCCATTATTAAATGACAAAATTGTTTAAAAATTCTATAATTATTTTGTTTGTTTTACCTGGGAAACCATTTTGCATTTTGAAAATAGGTATTTTGCATTGTGCATTTGAAATGCTTTCCTAAAAACCATTTTGCATTTTGCAAATGGAAAAGTTTTTACCCATTTCCATTTTGCATTTCAAATGGTTTTGGGTACCCATTTTGCACATCTCTGGTTGGTTCGACGATGGAATGGTAAAGCTGGCCTTAAGCCTGGTTTAAGGTCATTTTACCATACAAACGCCATGCTAATAAGTCAAGTTTTCACTGTTCCGACCTTACGCGCCGTGTTTGTTTTGTTTTTGAAACTTTGCGTTATATTTACACCTGAGTTTATAAGTAAGGGGATAAGTGTTTAACTTGTATAATAAAATTAATACATACGAGTTAATAATTTTGTTCCAGCGAGGGTTCTTCCCTCCGTTGGGATCGGTATGGGACTCGTACACGCAATGACCAACCCGCAGGCGCACATACGGATCCATTCGGGTCATTCCTGCAACACAACAAAGATTGGAGTCTTTTGAAATATGTTAGGAAAAAGAGAATACTGGTTTTGCAACAAAAAATTCTGTCAATCCAAATGCCGTTAATGCATATTAAAGCATAATTGCATACATTATGCATCGTTGCTGGACCTGTAATACCTTCAAGCGGGAAAATGAAGGTTGACTTCTAAATAACTTTTATTTTTATCAATAATGATTATTAATGGACACAATAAATAAAAAGAAATCGGAAGTTTCCCTTCCTTTTCCTGCTTAAAAATGCATTTTTTCACTCTACAAGTAAAGTTTGAATTTTTTCACACTGGAGGTGTAATAGGAGGATAATCTTCTATTATCTTTATTACGCGCCCAGCATTCCAGATTTTTTAAAATCAACTCCATTAATGGAGGACTGAACGCAGTTGGCGCTAACAAAAAATTGTCCAAAAAAGAGAAGTTAGCAGTCCACAATGGAATGCTGGTACCTACCCTGATGTATGGAAGTGAGGCATGGAACTGGCAAAGAAAGGATGAAAGTAGATTGAATGCTGTTGAAATGAGATCCCTGAGGCGTATGTGTGGTAAAACCATGTATGATCGTGTGCGGAATGTGGATATCCGCAGAGTGCAAAGCTGATGTAAGCGTAATGAGTAAGATTAAGAAAGGGACGCTTATATGGTTTGGGCATGTAGAGCAAATGAGCGAAGAAAGGAGTGTAAGGAGAATATACGATGCAAATGTGAATGGTAGCAGAAGTTGGGGACGCCCGAGGAAGACATGGCATGGCCAAGTGAATCAGATACTTGAGTCGGGCCATGTCAAGAGTCAGAACAATAGAAGAGTATGTATGAGACGATGTATGAATGTGAATGAGGCAAGAAGTGTGTGCCAAGACCGAAACGGCGTGATGGTTAGTTAGTTAGTATAATTAATATGCCCACATACAAAAGCCACTCTGGAAATTCCTGTAGGGAAAAGACAAAGAAGAAAAAGTTTGAAAAAAAAGACAGGTGTCACCAATGACATTATAAAACATACAGACATGTTGTAGAGATCTCAAAGTGGCAAACAAAAGATACGCCAATTGTCGTACTTTCGATTTAGTAGTTTTAGTACAAAACTGTCACGCGTCGCTGGAGATTGTGTGCTAACGTTATCTCTAACCGAATTGCTTAAATTGGTGCCAAAATGCCCTCTTGTGTTACAAGGCAAACACTATTAAAAACCAAGCAATGACATTTCATTCGAAGATACATGCAAATTACATAATAATAAATAATACAATTATTTTGATTATTTCCTGAAGATTTTAACTTATTTATCGCCGATGCTACATTTTTGCCGTGCGTCAGCTGATTCTATTTTCGTAATAACATACTTTTTCTTTGCAAAATGATGAATTTTTGTATTTTTTGTATTTTGTAATTTTTGTAGTTCACTGGTAGGCACTGGCGATCTTGGCAATCAGTACTCCAGTGCTGACGGGAAGGCCGAAGGTGCAGTGGACCTTGTAGGCAGTTGAGCGGGAGCTGCGTAGACCAGTGAGGATGCTGCGTGTCCTCGTGGTGGTCATGGTGCGTGGATGAAGCGCTGGTCAGAGGCGCTGGAACCAGGGCGCTGTAATCCGTTGTAGCGCTGGCCTGGGACGACGGCCGGGGCCAAGGTGCTAGGATGATGTCCCGATAGAGTCCATGATGAATACGGGCGAATTATCACTCGTTGATCCTTGTAAACTGACGGCGGATTGATGACTGACTGACTACTGCCGAGTTCCTTCACGCTGCCGCTTTTATAAGGTGAAGAAACTTCTCGAACATTTGGTTGCTATGTAGATATTGCCAAAACAAAATTAAAAAGAATAAAAGAACATCCAAGAAGCTTGTTTGGAAAAGAGCCGAAACTTCTAGAGTGCCGTTGGAATCAAGTAGTGGCGTACCACTACACATGTCTATATGTTTTGTAATGTCATTGAGTATCAAGGGGAAGGCGTTGGTAAAATATAAAACAATGGAGCCGAGACCTAGTCTATCTTCATAAAGAAAGCCAAGACTACCGAGAAAATCATCCCGAGGACAATGCACTGACTTCAAGTTCCATTCCCAAATTGCTCCGAAGCAGTGTAAGCACTTTTAGCTGGGAAGAGACAAGAGGAAGGGACAGATGATTCACTTGAAAATTAATAATGAAATAAATTTTTAAGTACAACAAGGGCAACCACAAGCAAGCGTGGACATCAAATTAAAGTATGGTACCGTAGTTCTTGACCAGCTTGGCCTGCCCCAGCGTGATGCTGAGCCGCCCTACTGAGGGGGCGGCCAGCTGTGGGGCCAGCTGTTGCTGCAGCGCCATGGCGGCCTGCCTGTCCGCCGCCTCCTGGCTGCTCTCGGGGGGCCCGCCCACCTGTAGGAAGTCCCCGGGCAGGGGGCCCAGGAGCACCTGCACACAAAAAAAAAAACGTAGATGAGAATCTTCTATTATCTTTATAACACGCATTGTTTCATGATGGCTTACTCCATTGGTTCCCGATGGGTTAGAAGTGTTATACTCCCATTGACAGAGATAGGATCTAGATTTTTTCATTTTGTCATCATCAGTCAGTTGTAAAATTCCCTTTGCTCTGTAATGACCTTGCTAGATTGTGCAGTTCAACGAATTATCTGAAGTTAGCCTGGAGATAATCAATGTTATGCAGTGCCTATGTTATCATACCAACGAATGGCGGCAAAGGAATTGTTTTAAGAGTAAATTTTGAACATCGATTAAATAAAAGTGTTATTAATTTTAATCTTTTACATCTATCCTGACGTAAATCATTGTTTTTTTTTAATATTAATTAAATTGAAACAAAGGGTTAATTTCACAATCTCTGTCTATTAACACATTTGGGGCAGGAAGGGTAGTTCTACCCTGGCGGAAAAGGCATTGCTGTCCGATAATTTTATATCAATCTCTTTATAAGGGAATTGTATGTTTAAATCTTCAAATCCTTGTCTTTTGTGCGGAAGAATATTTTATCAGAAGGAAACTATATTTAAATACATTCTCACACTTATCGTACTGAAGATACAGAGTATCTATTCCAGAGTCTCTACCACGAATTACTCGCTATGCGCCATCTACGAACGAAAATCTCTACGACTTTTGTCATAAGTTCTATATTTATACATTCTTGTGTCACACGGTTGAAGAGATGGCTGTGTTGGCAACCCTGTGAATATTGTCTATGTTTCTGATGTGTTTGAGGTTTCTATGGAGTTAATTTGAAATGTCAAAAACAAACCGTTGCCCCGTCGTTCTGTCAACGTTTTTATTTGCTACCGCACTTTTTCTGACATGAATGGCGGTGGTGGATACATATCGGAATGCCAGAAAAATGGTTAAAACAACTTGGCAGAACTAAACGAATCTGATACCAACTTCGAAAAGCGCGCGGGAAACGATCTTTTTTTTTTTTTGTATAAGGCAATTCACCAGGATGCAATGAGATTTTGACAGTTTTGCCGATCTCTACTGCTTCGACCCACTCGTTGTTTAAGTCGAATGAATTTTGACGTATGGCGTGTAGTATGTACTTTCGGTGAGACTCAAGAATAACAAACTCTACCAGTGTATGTACTTTCGGCGGAAATTGCGAGCGATCGAGACTGGGGAATAGATACCCAGAACTTTTAAAATATTTTTGTAATAAAACATCTCAAAATGGCCCAACACTGACTTTAACTTCAGTTTATGGAGTCCTATTACAAAATTAGGCATTAATTTTGGACAATAACTTTATTGTTGGGGTTTGTGTGTATTATGTTCAAAGATGTAGTAGCTGTTTAAAACTAAATTCAGTTTCTCGAAAGGGACCCTTTTTTCATCCGCATGAATTGTGTTAATTTAACAACGGTTAGGGAAATATTTACCCATTTTTTAAATAGTAAAAAGAACACATTGAAACTTTTCAAATATATACAATTCGATCATCGTATACACTAGCAACAGTTTTCAAGTTCTGTGAAACCGACCCTTTTAATCCCAAAGTTAATTAACCGAAGGTTTATACGTATGCACCAATACGCACAATCCTAAGTTTGTGTTGTTCTCCTCAATTATTATTAATAATAAACTATCCAGTTTTATAATTTACAAAGGGCAAGGAATCTAGCTTACATAATATTATGAATCTATCTTTTATCATAATATTTGCGTCACCTGCCACCTTTCGTATGGAAGAATTTCAAAACAATGACGTAGGTATTTACTATCAAAATAATCAGATGACTTTTATTATCTCAAAATGATGAAGAGAATTTAGAGTTCTCCTATAGATAGATATACCTAACAATGTACGTACATTTTTTAATTTGTATTGAGCAAAATTGAAGAAAGGAAATTTTGCGACGTAAATATTTAGACGTCAAAAATAAATATATCTACAGTTTTTTTGACAAACACGAATGAGAAATTAGGTTTGTATTACTATAACTTGTAGAATTATATATTTGGACATGATTAAATACAACAAAGACAATGGAAATCGTCCGATGACAATCTTCAAAACAAAAACATTGGGTGACATTTCGTTGGTTAGCGGACAGAGAATTTGTGGTATTTTCTTTTGATTTGAGGTTAAAATTAAATGTTTTAGTACTTACGCGTTTTCTCCTTTCTTCATTTCTATCCATTACTGTCTCTGATGAAGCCGAAGCCATTTTCGCAGCGCTGCAAACAGCGGTAAACATTTATTTGTCGGCGAAATGATATCGAATTGCAAGAATTTCTAGTGAAATGTCATGTAACTGGGCTATGTCAAACGATAAGCACCTCTTTGGAAATGATATTTAGGACTAGTTTTGATTAAATTATCACGAAAACATGATTCAGGTGCTCGCAGGGATACAAACATCATAATAAAAGTTGCACGATAAAATATAAATGGTTGACTTTTGCTACGACTCGCGCGCGAGATTAAAATATTGTGGAACCTGTCATTCGTTCCAGAATCTTACTTGTTATGTGAAAAAAACTCGTTAAGAGAAACAATTTTTCCCACATAAATCAATGTAAAATACTATAATGCGTTCCATGGCAAAAAATACTAATTTACTTTTAAGGTTTATTCAAACAACATTACATACTTATAAATTGTTAAAAACCGTAACAAAAATAAATTCTTTTAATAAATATTTATTCAGTTTCGTTGTAGTTATATATGTCACAGCCAAAGTAATAAATCCGGATATTATATACACTACCCAGCCATTATTTATAATGTCTACCCAATTTAGACAAAGTGATAATTTTATATAATATCTTCGAAGACTTGGATAAAGTAATAAAACAAGTAGGAATAGGTAAAGATTATAAAATTTTATTTGAATTTGCCTTTAATTTATAAGGTTAGGTTGGGTTTTTATAGGTTAGTTTGGGTTTTTATAGGTTAGATTAAGTTGGGTTGGGTTAGGATGGGTTGGGTTATTTTAGGTTGGGTTAGGTTAGGTTGGGTTATTTTAGGTTAGGTTAGGTTGGGTTATGATAGGTTACGTTGGGTTATTATAGGTTATGTTAGGTTGGGTTATGATAGGTTCGGTTTGGTAAGGTTGGGTTATTATAGGTTAGGTTAGGATATGGGGGTAACAAGTCAGTTGGACCGTATTTAATAATTTGGCTAACTTTGACCCAATATTATGAATAAATTGTATAATATCCGGATAAAGTGATTAATTTATCACATTGACTAAACAATTTTGTTATTATATATAATCATTATGTATAATATTATATATTTAATCACTATGACTGTAACATATACATATAATATAAGAGATTCTCGGTGTTGTCAGTGAGGATAAAATTGATATATTGGCATTTATGTTATTTTATTTAATATTTACAATTAGTTTGTTGTTATAATATTTGTATTAATTAAACATTTATTATTTAAAGCTATAAAAAATCTGTTGGTTTTCCTAAATAAATAAATGCGATTTCGATTTGCAAAAAAAAACAATAAAAAATCGAAATAGCTAGTCAATTATTTTTTACTAGAAAGCTGTCTAGAAATATTTGTTTTGACGGCATTTTTTTTTTAAATTTGGTGAAAATGTGACACAGCATTATCATTGTAAAATTTGTAAAACGCATAGCCACCTCCTTATTAGGGTGATGCTTCTCAATGTACGATGCAACAGTTTTTCATCTTATCAGTTTTCTCTTATTGCGCCAGAAGATTGTTGCTCTGCTACTTCCTCCTCCTCCACTAACAAACTCTACATAACTTCTTACTGTGAAACACAATGAAACTTCAGAAGCTCTTCGGTGGTCAGCTCTTGACTGTGCTCTTCCACAAGCTCATCAATATCGTTGTTATCCACCTCCAGTCCCATGGTATTGACGGTCTCCACGGGTACTGTTTCAAACCTCTCAAAATCACATTTGACAACGCTTTTTGGCCAAAGCTTCTTTCAAGCAAAATTATGGGTCCTCTTGATAATAACACCTTCCCTCGCCTTGTCAATAATCTTGAGGCAAGTAACGATGTGAAAGTGATCTTTCCAAAACTCTCTGATAGTGAAACTTGTCCATTCAGTTACCTCAAAACAACGCCCGAAGAGTGTTATAGTCGAGAGTTTATTAAAGTTAGAAATAACCTGCTGGTCCATGTGGTGGTGTTACGGAGTGGTGTTGCATCTTTCATAGCATCTATCTTCGTAATTTTGTCGTTGTTCTTAAGAATATTGTCTACACCGATTGCATGTGCTCGCTAGATCAGTCACGCTCACACCTCCTTTTCGCTTTTCAATGATTTAACGTTTTATTTCTACAGTTACTTACATTCTCTTTTGGCTGTCTTTTTGGTATTTTCTTCAGGGATATTTTTGCAAGGGTTATGTAAGAGTGGTTTTAGGTGGTACGCCTGCTTTTTGAATGTGTAAGAGCGAGATTACAGATCGACGTATAAAAGATGATGGATGCTTCTGCTCGCTCTCTTTTCCCAACCGACAGCTAAGAAGATAGTAGTAGACAATCCGTTCTAAATTGTTAATAAACATTCTATCCGAACACGCGTTCTATTATTGAGATCCTCACAGTACCACCAAGTCTGTATATAACAGTGGCGCAGCCGGTAGGATGTAGATTCATAAATTATGTATGTAAAATTTGTGGTACTAAGGATCATTTAGCAAAACAATGTAAGCGGGTAACAACACGTAAAAACGTGAATACTTTGTTATCGGATGGAGAGGTTGGTGATGTACTAAGTATTGAGCCATATTATATAGAAGTTTCACTCGATGGAATAAATAATAAATTCATGTTAGATTCTGGAGCATCTTGTAGCGTAATTCCCGAAGAGTGTTATTTCAATAAATTCAGCAGTAATAAGTTAGTGCACGAAAACGTGAGCTTACGGAGTTTTGACAATACGCTCATTGGTGTGGTAGGTACGTTTTCACCGATACTGGAGTTTAACGGCTTATGCCACCGAATGAAAATTATTATCGTCAGTAGCTCGTCTCTTTCTATTTTAGGACGTGATATCATGAATCTCTTTAACGTGGGAATAACTGGGATCGTTAACTGTGTAAAACGAAATACATTAAAGGAGCGATTAGTAAAAAAAATTCCAGAAGTTTTTACGGATAAATTAGGCAAGTTTAACAAGTACGAAGTGAATTTAACGGTAAAAGATTCCGCCATTCCGATATTTCGTAATCACAGAATAATGCCGTTCGCTTTGAAGGAAAAAGTTGAAAGTGAATTAAATAATTTACTTTCAGACGGTATTATAGAGCAAGATCAATATAGTGATTTTGCGAGTCCAATTGTGCCGGTGATCAAGAAAAATCGTAGCATTAGGTTATGTGGTGATTATAAATCCACAATAAATAATCAGTTATTAGTTGACAAGTATCCGTTACCTAGAATTGAGGAATTATTGACCAAAGTGAATGGAGGCAAGGTTTTTGCTAAAATTGATCTAAAATCCGCATATAATCAGTTTGTTTTGTGTAAGAAAGGTTTTAGGTGGTACGCCTTCTTTTTGAATCTGTAAGAGCGAGATGACAGATCGACGTATAAAAGATTGCGGATGCTTCTGCTCGCTCTCTTTTCCCAACCGACAGCTAAGAAGATAGTAGTAGACAATACGTTCTAAATTGTTAATAAACATTCTATCCGCACACGCGTTCTATTATTGAGATCCTCACAGTACCACCAAGTCTGTATATAACAGGATATAATAATAATAATAATATTGGACAATTTTCAGGGGTAAACTTTACACAAAAAAAATACAAATAATGTCTGAACACCAGTTTGGAAAAATGTGTGATCACATGCGACACAAACGTGCTAGCGGAACGAGTGCTAACCAGAGACCATATACCACTCACCCAGAGACTGACGCACTGGCGCGAAAGTCCCGACTCACAAGTGAGTGACGTGAAGATGGGACTTGCCCTTTCTGCGTCACTCGTTATACGAAATGTCGCCCGTTAAGGGAGCATTTTTTTCATCATATGCTTTTCTCATTATGCGAATTATTCGTTATAGGAGGTGCTCGCTATGAGAGGTTTCACTATAATCTGGAAATTTTATAAAAATTAAATACATTTTGACAAAAGCAGATAATTTAGATTGCAGTCGAAATATTTTAGGTGAGAAAAATTGTTTTTAGGGAAAAAGGTAAAAGCACAAAAATCAAGGGAAAATTAGATTGCGTCGACGAAATTAGGCTAAAGTTTGGGGAAATTTTTAATTTTCTATGGAATTTTTTTATCCGAATCGCATCAGAGGACACGTAAAAATAATGGGAATTATTTCTTTCGAAATTCCCTAGCTACCCCCCCCCCTCGCAATGGATTTTAAAATATTGTGGTAAATAAATATTTCCTGAAATATTTATCCACTCACCCCACTAATCAATACCATTTAGAAAAAATCGGAATTCCATTTAGAAAATTTTGGGGGGAAATATTCTCTAGCACCCCCCCCCCATGGATTTGAAAACATAATGTGAGGAATCCAGTATTGTGTGAGCAAAACCCCGCACAAATCTAGGCAAATTTTGGAGTGAAATTTAGTGAAACAAAAATTTTGGGCATACCATCACTGAGCTTCAGCGAGTTTTTGTATTTATTTGTGGCAATCGCACGTACCAATTAAATTGTGTCCCAAAATTAGAGCTGATAAAATCTATCGACACCACACCAATGGAACACGGTACGGCAGGTGATTGGTGTCTCGGTTTTTTAATAAATTAGCAATATTGTCGGTAAGTTTTCTCCCTGTCGATATACCAGTATTGTCGCGTTCACCATCTCCAGAAAGCACCCAGGAATCAACATCCAACAGCCAATTTGGGAGGCGGTTTGACCCTGGATCCATTTATAGGATAACCAACACCTCTGCCATAGGTCACTCCAAGTGGTTCTCTAAGTTTGGTGATTTAGCAGGGGTGCCCGGGTTCATCGGGTGAGGTGTGTACAGGATGCACCTGCCCACCAGCTGCGTGGCGTGCCAGATCGGAAGATACTGGTTTGGGGAGACCGTTTAACCTCTCAAACTGGTCTCTCTGGGCCCATCGCCTTGCGCCACAGCGGAAGGGGTAGATCCATACGTCCGTCAATCCTGGACATACTGATCCCTAGATTCTTACCACACCTTTTTCATTCCCAGAAATTCCTCTCCTTAAAAAGACCCACCACACAGCATTTCCAAAGATGACATAGGCCCGGAGGGAAATTATTTTCCTCAGGGCCTCCTGTATAGGGTTAAGGTAAAAAAAAGCCACTACAGAAGAAGGTTGGGTAATATGTTGTCATTTCCTTAAGCGTACATTGTGACTAACGAAGATGGACTTATAATTAAGTCTATGAAAAGAAGCCTAAAATCGTGTAAATGGTTACAGAATGAGAGCGAGCTTCTATATAAATGAAAGCACATCATAGGAGCCATCAGGGAACCAAAAATTGTATCCAAGAGTGCATTTTTTTCGATCTCAGAACTTAGTAACAAGTGAAAATGTTTTTCGTATTACTTCTTTCTTGTGGGTTTAAAGTTTTGGAATCATGTTTAAAGTGTGACAAGTATAATAAATAGATTTTTTTTAATTCGTGTTTTACCTTAATTTTTTTCCATAAAGTCCAATAGAGTAGGTACTATTCAAAGTATGCACTAGTCCTTGACTGGTGCCAATAAACACGTATAGTGTTAAATGTGCACCAAAACTATATTTTAGTACATCATTTGTGTTTTGAAAATCGTGATGCAAAGTTGTACCGAACACTGGGTTACTTTACACTAAACATGGGTAGATTTGTTCACAGTGGTGAATCGATTTAATCGTATTGTGAATTGATTCGTTTTATTTGTTGCTTTAATTCACAAAAAAGCAGATTATATAGTGTAAATTGCAGCTGCGGCGAACCTTCACAAAGCCGTGCTCTATAAACTAACTACATATTATTAAACAGACATTCTTTTTTTTATTTAAAAATATATTTCTTTTATTTAAAAACATAAATATGTTTTACTAAAAAAACTAATTACAATAAAAATATTTTCTTTTTAACATAACCACCCAATTCAATAGAGAAAAACGTTTCTAGAGTTTGAGTTGGGGAGTAGTACCATTACAATATATATCAAATTATTATATATATATTGTAAAGAAAATAAATAAAGTTTTTATTTATAGAGTAAGAAATAAACAAAATTTATATAGCATGATAACAAAAGTATAGATAATGAAAATAGACTAAAATAGCAGTTACTAAATTAGATTATTAATTACAGTTACAAATTTAAAAATATATTTATTTACATTTAACATTAATTTAAGAATAGTAGTAAAATAAAAATAATATTATTATATTTCGATTAATAAGTAGGTAGTACCTAGGTACACAGTAAATGTAAACAAATTTAATAATAATAATAATAATAAATTCTTTATTCCAGGATGTGGGGAGGTTAGTGCAATCCCACACATCCCATAGAGGATATAAGTACAAATAATATTTACATAAAGTAAAATAAATAAAAAGAGATTAAAAAAAATTAAAAATTAAATAGAAAATGAAATTAAGTTAAGGCAGAGAAGCACGGAAATCCATCGGATCTGAGATTGTGGGAGCAAGTATCTTTCTCCAATGGTCTTCAATGCTCGATCCTGAAGTCAGACGGGATTCTATGATAATAGTGTTTCTGGAATGGTTTATCCTTTCCCTCAGTCCTGCAATCCTGGTTCTTAACAGAGCTGTAAATCCTGGAACTCGCCCTTCTGTTAATATCGAGGAGGCACTGCAGTGCCTTGGGAGTCCGAACATCAATCGGTAGGCGTTATTATATTGAACCCGAAGCCTTTCCATTGTTCTTTTCTTGAAATTAGCCCAGAGCTCGCATGTGTACAGAGTGGTGCAAAAGGCTAAGAAGAGCGTCCTTTTCACTCGTGGACTACAGAGCCGAAATCTTCTACTGAGCATGTTACATTTTATACTCAGTACACGCCTCTGCCTGTCAATATCTTCATCATCCGTTAACTTGTTGTTGATGATATGTCCTAGATATTTTGTGGTTTCTACTGTTTTCAGAATCTCACCGTTCAAAAAGACTGGGGGAATGTTTTTTGGGCCTTCCCCGTGTTTTATGACCAACAGTGCTGTTTTTTTCGCATTATAGATCATGTTGGTTTCGTGAGCAAATTCCTCACAGATTTTCAGGAGAATTCTTAATCCCCGTATTGACGGTGCCATCAGAACCATATCATCTGCGTAGCTCATATTGTTAACACATAGACCTCCGATGTGGCAGCCCACTCCAGCATTGTTTAATCTGTGGGTTAATTCGTCCATGTATAAGTTGAACAGTACTGGGGACATACATCCTCCCTGTCTGACCCCGCTTTTCAAGAAATAGGGTTCTGAGAATCCGTCTTTCCACTTTACAAGGTTTTCCTGTTGACTATGCCATGATTCGAGAATTTTTACCACTTTCCATGGTATCCCTCTTTCCTTTAGTTTTTTCCATAGTAGGGGGTGGGAAACTTTGTCGAATGCCTTACTAAGATCCAAAAAGCATGCGTAAGTTGTTGTTTTTCTTTTCCTGTAGTATTCCAGCGTCCGTTTTACGCAGAATATGGCTGAGTCCGTGGAGCATTCTGTTTTGAAACCCATCTGATTGTCTTTCGTTTTCAATTGGGGTCCGACTTGGTCTAAGAGAACTCGTTCAAATATTCTGGCGGTCGCTGTGGCGATGGATATCGGTCTGTAATTTTCCTGTAAAGTTATGTCTGTCAGTTTAGATTTTACTATCGGTATTATGATTGTCTTTGTCATGTCTTTGGGTAGATAACCACTCTTTATGATATCGGTAAACAATGTTGCCAGTAGTTTCAGAATCGCTACCCCTGCATGTTTGACGTGTTCGATACTTAAGCCGTAATGTCCTGCTGATGTTCCGGATTTCATGTTTTTAATGGCGGTTTTCACCATGTTTGCAGTGACTATGGGGTCAATATCATCATAGGCGTTCAAATGCGTTTCGTTTGAGGAGATGGTCGGGGTAGTAGTCGCGAAATGTTTTTTGAAAATATTGGCAATTACTTCAGGATTTGTTTCTCCGTTTATGTTGCACGAAACTTTGGAACGCATGTTCAACATTTTATTAGACTTGTTCCAAAATGATTTGAAGTCCCGATTATCTAAGTTCGCTGCTATTTTATCCATCTGAAGTTGTGTCGAATTCTTTTGGCATTGTTTTAGAGCTGTTTTGAAGGCGGCACGCTTTGTCTTTCTATCCTCCGCGATGGGACCATTGTGCGGTCTCCCATTATCAATCCAGGTGAGCATCGCTTGTCTTGATTTTTCGTATTTGTCTGCGACAAATTCATTCCATCCACAAACTTGCTTATATTTTGGTGTAGTAGTATTTCTAAATATACTAGCGGCACTGTATCGTAATGCTTGTACTATACATCCGTAGAGGTGTTTTATTTTGGCACATTGTGATGGTTTGAACAATCACATAAATAAACGAAATGATGTACTCCAAAAATTTTTGTTTGGGCTAACAGATAAGATTTATTGACAGGCGGGCTTGAAGAAACACATTCCCACGGGAAGGGAGAGATCGGAGGGGCAGTCAGTTCTTGAACGTAGATACGTTGACAGCTCCGAGAAATCAATACAAATCAGAAGTGTTGTGTGAAATTACAGTTAATTAGTGAATTCAAATGGTGTTAGAAAGCTTTGTTGTATATTGAATTAAAGTGAAATATTATTGAACCGGTGTTTGTGTAAAGTGAAAGTGGTTGTACTCAGTGGAGATAGGAACAATTGGATAATTTGTAGAGCGCCGTTTTGTGAAAAATCACCCCAGGGGCGCTAAGAGTTGGGCGATCGCGATTATAATATAAAATGTGTTAAATTAAACGTGACTTCGTAAATATGTAGTTCAAACTAAATTACTTGTTTTAAAAACATGAAAATAATAATAATAATGATTGCGTTGTAAAACAGAGATTAGGGAGGTACAATTGTATTTACAGAATTATTTAATTACCCTTTTATAGGCGTAGGGAGGGGACCAACCTTGAACAAGTTGCAAGGAGGTAAGTTTTTAGATTCTCACGGCCAAAAGCATTTTTGTTGTTTGTTTTTGGGGTGTTATGCCGTGTTGCGCTAACTCCTTCTTTAGCCGACGTTTCGGACAGCGTTGCAGTGTCCATCATCAGGGCAGATCCGGTAGATCCGAAGATGTGTAAATTATGGTTGTCGAGTTTGTGCTTATTTATTTGTGGCCTGGGCCCATCCAAGTGCGAAATGCCAACGGAAGTGGCGACATCTTGTGGCGAATTCTGAAAGCACAGTATTTATGTTAGCCTGGGGCCCATCCAAGTGCGAAATGCCAACGGAAGTGGAAACGAAATTCCTGGACCATCTTAATTCTCTCCACAGCAAAATTAAGTTCACAATGGAGCTGGAAAACCAAGATAAAATCCTGCCTTTTCTAGATGTGGAGGTGATGCGAAAACACGATGGTAGCCTAGGACATACCGTATATAGGAAACCAACTCATACGAATCGATACTTACACGCTGATTCGCACCACCACCCAGCGCAGAAGAGAGGACTTATCCATACGTTGGTGACCCGAGCGACCAGAATATGTGAAGAAACAAAACTTGGAGCAGAACTTATAAAACTGACCGATGCACTGGAGCGCAACGGTTACCCGGCAAGTCAGACAAGGCAAATTTTAAGAGCCAAATCTACAACAAACGAAGACAGATTTGAACTCAAAAGGCTGTGCTTTCCTGCCTTTCGTTCACAATGTGACAGACAGAATTGCCAGGCTGTTGAGAAAAGAAAACATCAAAACTGTCTTCGGAACCACCACCAAAATCCAAGACCTACTGAGGTCTGCAAAGACTAAGTTTCCTCTGGAAGCAGATGGAGTGTACAAACTCAGCTGCTCTGGTTGTGACAAGGTTTATATAGGCCAGAAGAGCGGACGATTTCCAAAAGGATAGCAGAACATTTTCGTGCTTGTAAACTTGGCCACCCTGATAAATCGGCAATCGCCGAACATTTAATTGAAACCGGCCATTACTTTGGATTTGCTCCCGAGGTCCTGGGAAGACCCAAAACTTATAGATCACGCCTGATTATGGAGGCAATTGAAATCTACAAAAATCCATTTAATATCAATAGAGACGACGGAGCTAAGCTCAACAGCTCTTGGTATCCGGTAATTGACGGCTACACCAAAGCTAAACGCAAATAACATGTCTAAGTATACTCCAATACCATATAATAATACAATATAAAACCATTGCATTTATACCTTGAT
Source organism: Hesperophylax consimilis (assembly GCF_061612785.1). Classification (NCBI taxonomy): domain Eukaryota; kingdom Metazoa; phylum Arthropoda; class Insecta; order Trichoptera; family Limnephilidae; genus Hesperophylax; species Hesperophylax consimilis. The sequence continues at coordinate 7,601,119 of NC_142856.1, read as the reverse complement.
ACTGGGTACATCTACTCTAACCGCTGTCAATCGGTTTTCTAATTCTAGAATTCGCCACAAGATGGCGCCACTTCCGTTGGCATTTCGCACTTGGATGGGCCCCAGGCTAACATGAATACTGTGCTTTCAGAATTCGCCACAAGATGTCGTCACTTCCATTGGCATTTCGCACTTGGATGGGCCCAGGCCACAAATAAATAAGCACAAACTCGACAACCATAATTTACACATCTTCGGATCTACCGGATCTGCCCTGATGATGGACACTGCAACGCTGTCCGAAACGTCGGCTAAAGAAGGAGTTAGCGCAACACGGCATAACACCCCAAAAACAAACAACAAAAAAGTTGCAAGGATTTCGCTGAAATGAGGAAAGAAGCCGATAGGGAGGAGATCGAAAATTAAAGTGATTTAGCTATATAGTGTAACCAGGTAAGCTTCACGCTGAGAATGAGAGATGACTAACTGGGTGAGTTTTTTAATATTATTTATTAAATTCCAGAGGACCCCTTTAAAAGACGGATACAACCGAGGTACAGGAACTAAGTTTACGACACCTGCCGCCCAAATAATGTTATCATAAAAAGGGATGTGCTAGGCGAACTGTCAATCAGCCGTGAGCGAGAGACGAGCCAACGACCTTTTCATATGTAGGCCGATAACTTTTGTTTTAGGGGAACGCCTTGGACCGAGGGTCATATCGAAAATTTACCTACCTGCCGATCTGTTATTCTTTTAAAACATTACGAATCAAATCATGACGTTGTCCCTGCGGTAGGTATTGGATCGCCGACGAAACATAAAATACCTATTACTAATTAGGCCAACCAATATAAATTCGCAGTATAAAAATACCTATCTACAGGGTACCTACCACAACACTGGCGTACAATTGAAACAGCGAACACTATGAGGGATAGAGGCGTTTAGGCTACAGCAGTGTACAGTCAGTCAAAGGAGAAGTTTTGCTAGCGTATGACCGCCCGAATAGAAAGCGATCGGATGCAACCAGACAGAACAAAATGAATACTTTTCTTCTGTTATTTGACTTTCTAATTTAATACTTTTCATATATTGTTTGACTTTCTAAGTTACGAATTGGGATGCACAAAAACAAATCTAGAGTCAAAAGAGGGAGATGGTAATCTCCGAAATAAAACTACCAACCGAACAACTTTTTTCAACAGGTACCTTTCGGGAGGTAGGCAGCCTCTTTAAATTAAATGCAAAAATCAAACCAATTATCCGTTTATACCTACCTGAGAGGATAGGTATTCAGTAGAAGTTACCCATACCTAATACACGAGGGTGCTAGTAACCTCATAAAATAAATACTGGAACCAAATATTAAAATACAGACAGTCCTCATCCTAAATTTGGCATTTCGAGTAGACCTTACATATATCTCAGATGATAATTGGCTGAATGGATAGGCACACAACCTATCGCTAAAGGCAGGCTAAATGTCGACAAGATCGTCGTGTGTTATCTATGTTATTGACCTAGAAAGGGATGTAAATCCCCGACGACGAGGGAGTTACAACGTTTTCTAGAGGTGGCACGTAACTTAGGACCTTACGTGTCACATTTTCGCGACTAGATTCGTGACAAGGGATGTCATGGTTTTCCCCTTCTACACTCAGTAAAGTAGATTTTCCTGGAGGTGTATGAGGTTGGGGCAATTCTGAAATTGGTGATGAGACCTGGTTTTCTTTATTCTGGCGTGACGGTTGCCGATTTGGAACAAGGGGAGACCCGGCCGGTTGTGATATCCAGACACGCAGATATCGATCGCCTTGCTCAAATTATCATCCATCGGTTTTGTTTGGTAAAGAGGAGGAGCCAATCTTAACTTGAAAAAAATTCATTTCCTTTCCTCTCCTTCCCCTCCCAAAATATATACATGGATGGCGCCGACAACTAACACCATAAATTTATCGTTTGTATATCACATATATAAAATCTAACACTTTATTATGTTCACATTACCCTACGATAGATAGAATCGCGTAGCTAGTTGGGGGAGCAGGCGACTTAGAAGATAAGGTTTATGAAATGGCTTTAAAACACAGCGGTAATGGATTCAACTCACTCTATCTCAAATGAACCGAGGGATACCACACATACATAGATAACTAGGTTTCTATACCGAGAAACAAAAAAAACCAACACAACGTTCGGTGAAGCCTTTTTATACTGAACCGTCACGTGAAATGAGTACGTTCATGGTCGTACGTCACGTAGACAAACTAGGATGTACACACTTGAAGGGGTGTGTAATAAGGAGAGGGACAAAGGCTTGAAAGACGGAAGGGAGGACATTCCTACCCCGGATATATACATAACCAAAGCCTTATGGAAAAGTTACCTATGGGACTTAAGGAAAATTTATCGTAGAAAGAAGAGAAGGAAAAGTTTGAAGTAGAAAGAGCAGATCATTACAACATTTAGGGTTGCCACCGTCCTCAAGAGATGTATTTTTTGGGTTGATTTTAGCTAGATTAGTTTGCGAACATGAGTTGTAAATTCCGATATCACGTATATTTTTCGGATTCCATAATGCTGGATCCCTTAATATAGATGAAAATACTTCCGATGTTACTATTCCATTCGTATTTAAAGTTATTTCGAGGGGTCGGTGGTCAGTCCAATCAACATCGTAATGTATTTTCATATCGATAATTTGTTTGTAAATATTTTTTGTAACTAGACAGTGGTCTAACCACCTGGTAGTACTATGCGCGTCACTGACGTATGTGTAAGAATTCTCAGGTAAAATTTCGGTGTTGGCACAAATGTATTCGAATTCTTGACAAAAAGATTTTAGCTCTATTCCAAAGAGTGAGTCGGGATTAGCGTTGAAGTCTCCGATAATAATTGAATTGATATAATCTTTGTCATCAATGATCGTTTGTAAGGAGGCCAGGCAGTTGGTAAACTCCACAAAGTTGTCAGTTAAGGCGAAATAGGTAGACTTGACCTGAAATTTGGCATTTTTGAGGCCACTTTTATACGTATGGACACTTTTCTAGAAAAAAACACAAATTGATTTCGAAAGATCGTTATTTTATCTTGTAAAGTAAGATGTAAAATTTTGAAAAATAATATTATTTTCATATCATAATAAAGTGTTATCGTTGGACGATGCGCAGATTTGTTGCATTTTCAAAGGTAAAGTTGTATTATACAGCAAATATTTCAAATCATTGAATAATATTTATTTATTTATTTATTTATTTAATACATGTTACATTATTATGAAATTTACATAAAGTAGATATAATGAATCACCATACTAGGCAGCTGCCTGTTTCATGGTGACCAATTGAGTGTAATTAATTTGTATGAAATATGAAATCTAGTGTAAACATATGAAATTAGTAACTATAGATGAAGCTAAAATTTTGGAAAAATTGTAATAAAAAGAAGAAGATAGAAATTAGAAAGGAGAAAGAAGTAAATTAGCATTAGATTGTAAAAATGTACATAATTATATATATAATTTTTAATATGTGTGCATGCAAGCACACATGTGTATATAGCAGCAGACATACCTATATACATATAACAGCACATGTATACATACACCCATATGACGCATCCTCACGCATATAAACAATATATACACCTCTATCTGAGTACTTGGAATAGGCTACTAACACTATAACAATCACACATCAAAAAATCCCCGAGCGCTTTCCTGAAACTGTCGTATTTGGCTATTGATTTTATTTCTAACGTTAAATTATTGAATATTTTTGGAGCAAGAAAGTTAAATTGTCTTTGTGCCATTGAGGTTTTTATTGGGGGAATAGTATAATTCGATTTGTTGGAATATCTTGTATTATGGGTCGATTCAAAAATATTTTTTTTCGTATGTTTGAATTTATAGTAGGAGGATATGTTTTTGACGTATAAGGATTTTATGTTGAGTACTTTGAAGTCGTTAAATAAGTCCTTCGTGGGGTGAATATAGTGTACTTTGTAAATAGTCCGCATTATCAATTTTTGAGCTTTAATTAATGGATCTGATATCGTGTTAGAGCATCCTCCCCAGACTATTATACCGTAAGATATAATTGATTGGCATAAAGAAAAGTAAACCGTTTTTAGTGTATTTTTATTTAGAATATTTCGTAATGACCTGAAGATATATGCCAGTTTCCGTATACGGTTTGTAACATTTATTACGTGATCTTCCCATTGTAGTTTATTGTCAATTATTACACCCAAATATTTAATGGAATCTACTCGTTCTAGTGGATTGCACAGACAACTAGAGTTATCTCTACAAGAATGTATTTTTAGTGTATGATTGATTGAAGGCTGACTCGGAATATTAAGACTAAACGTTATATATTTCGTTTTAGTTATGTTTAAGGTGAGTAGATTATCATCCAACCACTGTTTAATAATTTGCAATGTTAGATCCGCTCTGTGAAATGTTTCTTCCCATGTCTTACTTTTTAGTACTAGGGCAGTGTCATCGGCGAAAGTGATTATATTGCCATCAATAATAGATAGTTTACATAAGTCATTGATATAAATGAGAAAAAGTGTGGGACCGAGTACACTGCCCTGTGGCACACCAAAGTTAATGCTAGTTGAATGGGATGGTTTATGCGATGGTAGCTTAACACATTGCTTTCTGTCTGTGAGGTACGATTTGAACCAATCAAATGCTTTATTCTTTATTCCGATTTTTTTGAGCTTGGCTAGAAGGATTGGATGAGAAACTGTATCAAATGCCTTAGCTAAATCCAGAAATATTGCCAGACATTTATCACCTTTGTCTAAGGCTTGTGTTATATGTGATGTTAGTTCTAAAATAGCTGAATCTGTATTGAGTCCTTCTCTAAAGCCATACTGGTTTGACGAGAGTATGTTATATTTTGTAAGATGGTCTAATGTAATGTCTATAGTAGGTCTATAGTAATGTATAAACAATCAATAAATTATCTATCATATGTATGTATAAGAATTTTGTTTTTATTTCAAATAAAATTACTAATAAATAAATCCGAGCACGCGTTTTGTGACGAAAATCCCTCAATTGGACTATTTATTTATGGTCTTACAAATTGGTATAGTTCAGATTTTTTTAGAAAAATAATTTACCAAGACATAATTGAAACATTAGAAATAATTTATGACCAAAAAATATATTCTTAAAGTATATAATAGTAATTAATTTCGATTCGCGTTTGTTGTTTGTGTCTTGCCCCGGCGCAAGCCGAAATTTTATCATTCCCCGCTGCGACAGGGCGGCGAGCAGACGTCTATTCCACGCCAGTCTACTTGATAACATTTTAAAGAAATTCTTCGCTTAAAAATGAGGAGGAAAATACCCTCGAAAAAAAGTTTTATTAGATAGCACAAATTACGACATCAAAAACGTACGTGGGAGATATATTTTCAGAAAAAACAAAGGTTAGTGATATTTAATTATCCGTGTACATTGTTCGTACTTATATGCTACAGGGTCGTTCGAAAGAATCAGTCAGAATAAGCACATATTTTTATAACATGTGGCGATAATTTTGTGTTGTTTAATTTCCAGGGAAAAGAATCAACTATGGACAGGAGTTTATGTCTGTTATCGTTTTTTCATGTATAAATGTTAAAACTTATGCCAAAGTACGTGAAACTGTTTGTGATTGGTAGTCAAAAAGTGACACGAACCAAATGAATTTCGATTCGTGATCTGCGATTCAAATCATTTTTTTGTTCATAATTTCTATTTTATTGTCCAATTCACTATTACATTGGTATAATTCAACATATTTAATGTTTTTTGTGTTACTTTTTGTCAGTTTCATAATGTCATATTGTGAATTGAGCTTCTTGTTTTAGGAAAAAAAACAAGGTTATTTTTGACATACAAACCCATGATTTTTACTCGTGAATTTAATAACATTTCGAAAATTAGACGAGTCAGGTCGCTCCGTTAATCATGAAAACAAATACATGAAAGCGATACAATATTATGCAATCGCATAACTACATATGTAGGTAGGTACCGTAGATAATAGTTGGAAATAAAACCTAGTTTTAATATATAAACTACTTCAGTTGTAAGGAATAAACCCTCTTTTCAATGTCATACATATCAAATCAAGTAATACTTTGAAGATAAGTATTAGAAATAAAACTTACCGGTAATACCTTTCGGACAAACGAATAAATAAGTAAAACAAAAGATTTTTACTCACCTTTGGAAAACTCGTGTAAAATATTTAAAAAAAAAACAAATTAAACAAATATTTGAAATTTTTTTAAATGTATATTTATATACCTACATATTTTATATCTACCATGTCAACAAACTGCATTTGTATTTATTTATGTTTACGCACTCCGACGTATAATTTACAAATATGTATGTAACTACTTATAAGGAAGAAAGCTACAACCAAGAATTAAACAACAATAATTGTTATTTCATCGGAACCATGCTGTAGTTTTCACTGCCGCGCGAGTGTACGGCTCGCAGCGGAATGAATTCGGTATTTCTGTCTCGGTCTAAAAAAACGTCCAATCGCGAGATCGTCTTTTAACGAAATTTGAATTCTCGTCCGCTGGTTAAATCGCCTTAAGCAAGTCGGCATATAGATCGTGAAGATGGTTAAATTTTCAGTATTCAGACTCACCTCGATTCCAGCCATACGACAATTGTCCATCGGGATTGTGGTAACCCTTAAATTTTGCTTGTAAATTATCCCCACTCCGCCGTACGGCCGACCTAGTAGGGGACCGTTAGCTATATTGACGGCAGAGGTGCCCAAGCTATTGAAATGCGGGTGAATATTAGATAAAAATTCAATCTCGGTTGGGAGTAGCCACGTTTCTTGGACTAGTATAATGTCATATGATTCGCAGAGATCGTGAATAAATTTTTCGGAGCTACGGACCGATCTGCGGTCAATCGAAATAATTCTTAATTTATCGATTGTCATTTTGATTTTTGGTTGATGAACGCGATTCTATATATTTACGGAATACAATTCCTTCCGGCCATAGTTCTTCCACCAGGTATTTCGGCCCTTCAGTTGCTTTTACAGAAAGTTTAAAGGTGTTAAATGGCGTGGGACGGTAAGGCTTAATTTTTTCGATCTTAGTATTTTCGAGACCATTATCTGCAAGGTAGGTCTTTACGTCGTCCTCGGTAGTTTCCAATGTAAACCGTGAAATATAAATTGACGTAATTAAATCTGCCGACTTCAGTGTCGTTGAGGTTGCTTTTCCTCTCAAGTTGCGTTTGGGTTTTCTAGTTACTAGTGTAAATCCTCTCTCATCTTCCGCAGGAGGCCGAGGCCGCGGACCGCGGTCACGCGATACCTGTTTATTATTTTGTTTTAAAGCGTGTGCGAAGTTCATTCCCGGCTGCACTGGACTATTTGTAGTGTGTTCGTTCATTGTCTTTGTGTGTGTGGTTGACACTGCATTACTAGAACCAGTCGATAAGCAGGATGCGCCGCCCGTCGGTATTTGTTTACTATCTGGAAATCGTGACTTACCCACAATTGAGTGGTTAATAATTACTTCCGAATTCCCAGTTAAGTCACTTTGTTTGTTTGGGACCTGAATATTTGCAATTTGTTCTCTTATTAGTGCCAGTTCTTGTTTTATGTCTTCATTTTTTGTGGTCGATGAATCTTTTAGTTCGGTTTTTATATGAGTTATTTCCGTTTTCAGTGCATTGAGTTCCTTAAGGAGTTTGGACACATCTATGCTGTCGAAGTTGATGGGAGGCAATTTATGCAATTGTTTAGCAGCAAACACTGGTAGTTTATCAGGATCGGTCTCCTTCAATGCTCTCAGGATGTCCTGGAGGTCTCGGCTGATTCTGCCATCTCCTTTCCGCAAAGTACGTTTATCCGGAAGCTTTTCAAACAAGATAGTTTTCGCCTCCTTTATTTCCTCTTCGGAGTAAGTAGAGATGCATAATTGTGTAATTGCAATCTCATCCAGAGTGTCTGCCTTGTTTTGAATGAACGTAAGACACTCGTTTATAATTATATTACATGAGTTACACGACATAGCGATGCGATACGGTCTTCTATCGCGACAATACTGAATAAGAATATATTTATTTACATTTAACATTAATTTAAGAATAGTAGTAAAATAAAAATAATATTATTATATTTCGATTAATAAGTAGGTAGTACCTAGGTGGTATAAGTACATGGAGTAATTTTATTCATTTGGAGTAAACGGAGCTGATAATATTGCAAGCGAAGGTACATAATAAATTGCGACAATAAGCTATTGGTGGTTCGAATGCTGATAAAATATTTCAAGGGGATATGGTAAAAAAAGATTTTTTTTTTTAAATAATGAAATTAAATAGTTAATTATATATTAAGTATGTACTGTTAAAATTTGAATTTGATCAATTACTACTAATATGTACCTACCTGTAAGCAAAAGATACGTAAAAAAATAAATTAAAACTTATAATTATTATTTGATTGATCAAAAAGTTGTTTTATTTGTAATTTAAATGCTTTATAATTTTTGTCAGATTTGATTTTATATGGGAGTGCATTGAAAATGTTTATACCTTGTTATGTATAATGGTGTTGAGAAGCGCTCATTTTAAATTTATGGATTTCTAAGTTACCACGTGATCTTGCATGTCTTGCAATCTTGATCGGTTACTTATTTTTGGAAATGTTATTGTAGGATTGAAATAATCTTTGTGAGTTTGTAACAATGAGTTATTTTTGAATATATTATTTAGACTGAGAACCCTAAAAGAGATAAATAACTGTGTGGTTGGAAATATATATGGTTTACGTAGGATGACTTTTAGAATCAACCTCTGTGCCTTTTCTAAAGGTAAGAGGTTAGTTTTGAAAGTCCCCCCCATCCAATTATACCATATTGTAGAATAGATTGGGCAAGAGAGAAATTAATAGTTTTAATCATATTATATGATAGGATGTTTCTCAATCTAATGAATAGGTAAATAAGTTTTCTTACTCTGGTTGCCGTATTTTGGACTTGTTCGTTCCATTTTAAGTGTCTATCTACTATGAATTTGCATTGCCACATTCTTTTTTAATTTCACACTGTGATGAATGGATTTTAATGGTAAAATTGTTTTCGAAATTTTTTTCCTGCAAAGAGAATGGGATGAAATATGTTTTCTCGGTATTTAGTGAGAGACAATTTAGGTCGAACCATGTTTTGAGTATGTTTATATTGATATTGGCTATCCTCATTGTTTCCTCCCATGATTTTCCTATTGTGATAACTACAGTGTCGTCTGCGGAAGATATGATATTTCCAACAATGGGAAGAGTGAACATTTGATTTACATATATAATAAAAAAGGATTGGACCGATGACAGTTCCTTGCGGTATGCCAAGAGATGAGGTTTTGAGTTCACTAAGGTTATTATTGATTTTGACATATTGAAATCTCTCTTTTTGGTAACTTTGGAACCACGATAGCACTATTCCGTTCAATCCAATTTGTTTTAGTTTCTCAGTGAGTTTTGAGTGTGATATGCTATCAAATGCTTTGCAGAGATCAACGAAGATTCCAAGACACTTTTCTCCATTATCTAATTTTTGCATTATTGTAGATGTTAATTTAGCAATCGCATCCTGTGTGCTGAGATTGTCCCTAAATTCAAACTGGTTTGGGCTCATTATCTTCTTAACTTTTATGTAGTTGTTCAGTTGTTTTTTAACAATTTTTTCATAGATTTTTGCTATGTTTGATGTGAGTACTATGGGACGATAGTTAGAAATGTTTTTTTCGTCACCAGATTTAAAAACAGGGGTCACAATAGTCTTCTTATAGTTATTCGGGAATATGCCCTTCTTTAGACTTACATTTATTATATACGCAATTGGTTTGCTGATTATCTCACGTACAGTTTTTAATGTTTTTACAGTTATGTTGTCGTAGCCAGGGCTTGTTGATCCTCGTAAACTTATAATAGCGTTTTCAATTTCTTTATCAGTTTCTGAAGCAAATGTGTGGAAACCTTCTTCAAAAGTTGGGTTTAGCTCTGGTTGTTGAGTTGGTTTTTTGTGTAGGATAATATTACTAGCAAGATTAGCGCCGACATTAAGAAAATAATCGTTATAGATATCACCACAAAGTTTTGGGATTTTTTCTGTGTCAGAATTGATTCCTTGATGAGTAACTTCTTTTGGAAATTTTTGTTTTGTGCTTTTGTTGGTTATTGTTTTGATATTTTTTCAGAACTCTTTGCTGTCTTGACCAGCATTTTTTAATTTATCACGAAAATACATTTCTTTTGTCAGTCTAATTAAAAGCGTAAGTTTGTTTCGGTATTTCTTGTAGAAAGTAGCGATTTTTTCGTCGTTAGGGAATTTTTTAGACTGGTGATAATATTTTTCCTTATTTCTGATTGAAATCACTAATCCATGGGTTATCCATGGCTTTATTAATCTTTGTTAAGATTTTGTTTTAGAGACAAGTATTTGCGTAGAAAGCAGATAGTGGTTTATTTATGGTAGAAAGGTTTATGTGATTTAGGAAAACAGTTTCGAAATTCTCCGTATTTGGATTTTCCGATTCAATTATTGATGACCAGGTTCATGATTTGTTTCTAAAGTTTTCATATTTAATTTTTTTTTGTCAGTTTTGTTGGAGTTGGTACTTTTTTGTCTATGTTGTTAACGAATATACAGATGCCAGCGCCCTTGAGGTGATTTTTCACAAAAACGGCGCTCTACAAATTATCCAATTATTATTATTATTATTATGAGAGTGGTTTATTTATGATACAGGATGGATACAGGTGTAGTGGTCGGTCATGCTGAGAGTGGTTTATTTATGGTTATGCTGGTTTTCCATAATATCGAATAATGTTTTTTTCAGTGTTATTTGAGTTGCACCATATGTGATCGATACAGGAAGGGATTTGTCAGCTGATATTTCGTGTTGCATTATTTATATATGATTTATAGTTTAGTGAAGTCATTACGTTTATATCTTTTATTTATCTTTCGTTTTGCTTTGTGCCCAGTGTCCGATATTAATGTTAATGTCCTCAACAATAATATTAAAAGGTACTTTTTAGATTCAGTAATATTTTTTCGATTTCCATAATGAAATTAGTGGGATTCGATCCGTGCGTCTGGTAGATAGCAATAATATGGTACATAATTTCGTTCACTTTTACGCTTAGTTTTAAACAGTTTGCTAATTGCATTTAAATTTCTGGGACAGTGCCATTGTTATATTTATTTAGAATGAACACCGCGATACCACTGGTTTTATTATTCTTAAAAGTACTCCTAATTTTGTATCGTCTTTCTGAAAGACTGTATTCCAAACGATATGTAATTTATTAATAAATAATATTTTGACAAAATAAACCTAATACAATTGTGATAAAAGTGGATATTACAATACGCCAAATCGATAGAAAAGTGTATTTATATAAGGCTAGTATAGCTAGTACATTTGCATTTGAGATTTTTTGCAATGTAATAGGTATACTCGTACGATTAAATCTTAAAATAAAACCGATTTTTGTTTCACCCCTAGAGTTAAGCAAAACTAATTTTATTATACTTAAAATAGTTTCAATTCATGTGGTCTAATATAAACATACATTTTTATGACAGCCGACTGATCTTATATCTAGAGATGGCAAAATTTCGTTTTAACTAAAAACGCGAAAAAATATTTATGGTTCGAAAATAGGACATTTATAAGTTTTCGTTGCGTTTGAAGGCATTTGAAAGTGTTTCCAGTGATTTCTATTTCGCGAATTAACGCGAAAAACGTGATTTTGGCCGTATTTCAGCTAAATTATTCTATTTCAGAGTGGAAGATACTACCAGTATCGCCCTGGTGTAAGACCACCATTCAGAATTGAAACGTTGCTCCAAATGGCTTTAGCCATGTTTAGTGACTAGATCTGAATAGCCAGGTACTTCCCCACCTTCCTCTTTCCCTTCCCCACTTACCTTCAGCCTCACAACATCCCCCAATTGGGGATGCCATAGTCTCACTGGCTCCAGACGGGAGCAGTTGGGACTCTTGTGAGGTATTCACTATAAAAAAAAAAAAAATAAAAAAAATAAAAAAATTTAGCGAAATAGGCGCGAATTTCCCGAAAATACCGGGTATTAAAATAATATGTGAGAATTTTAAAAAATCGATATTTACTTTACGATTTTTTATAATTTTGTTACTATTTTATGTGTAAATATTTAATATTTTTGTACTGTAGGCTAACATTGCTTTTTGAAATTACACAAATTGTGCGAAATAAATTACGCCTATTGACGTTAATCGCAATCTGAATTTGCTGTGTTTGTGTTCGACCCGTACTTAGAGTTTCCTTCCTTATTAATTTAATATTAAAATTAATTATTTATAATCTTTCACATGGAAATACTTGCAAATGAAGGTTAAACATATATTTTACCAAAAATACTTAAAATATGCGCTAAAAACATTCAGGAAATACATTTTTTTCTATTTTGCTACAAAACGCTAAATTATGCCTCAAATGCTATAAAACGCTAAATTTCCAATTGTTAATGCTAAAAAATCTGAAAATTAATGCTAAATTTTGCCATCTCTACTTATATCATATCTGCAAATCTAAATACTATATCTACCCAAGATCTACATCTAAACGTAGGTAGATACGTAGAAAACGATAATAATATAATCATCTTATTGTTTTTTATGCATATTTCGGGGGAGCGAAGGGACTGCCGATCGGATTCGCGGCGGGCATTGAGAAATGAATTACTAACTTTTGACTAGTGTTTTGTGTTTTGCCATGCAGTGACTTGACTAACTCTTATTAGGTGTTGAGAATTCACTATATTCAGAGTCACTAACATACTTCTTCTAACACAGCAAACTTATTTTGTGGCACCATTTTAATTGAAATTAATAAATAGTTTTTACCACTTTTATTGTTTATAAATACCAATATGTTTCATGAGCAACGCTCACTTCTTCAGGGTTTTAATAATACTGACTTAAATTTAAATCAATTAATTTAACTTCTTGGGTTGTTTTTATTGAGGTAACTAATTATCCATGCTAAGACTTTTCCATTTATTCCACTGGATTTTAATTTACATATATTAGTTTTTTATGTGATATACTGTCGAACACCTTTTTTAAATCTGTAAATATTCCTAGACATTTTTCGTTAGAATCTAGTGCGGTAAATACGTAATTCGTTAATTTAGCAATAGCGTCTTGATTGCTTGTATTTTTTAAAGTCAAATTGATTACAATTTATTACATTATTTTTTGTTAAAATGTCCAGATCTGTTTTTTTACAATTTTTTCATATGTTTATTTGCTATATTTGAAAATAGTGATATCGGGCGATAAATTAATTTATTTGATATATTAATTTAATTTATTGAGATTAATGATGTGTTATGGTATGCACTAGGTCAGTGTTCCGCAAACTTTTTATGTTCACGGTACACCTAACTAATCAAGAAATTTTAACGGTACACCAAAGAAAAAAAAACAAGGTAAATTTTTATAGGATTGGCTAGGCTTATTACGAATAACGGCGAACTTTGAGGTTAAACTACGAAAGCTGCATCTCATCATAATTTAAAAAAACATCCCAGGTTTTGAATGGTTTGTTTGGCAAAGCATGGTTTGTCTAGCCGGGTTTGTGTAATTATGATTGGTATTTATCACATAACAGTGACAGAATGACCGCGAACTGTCACCGAATCGGTTCGAGAAGTGAATTTTAATTTTACGCAATTGATAATTAAAATGCATCTTTTTCCGCCGCCACCAAGCCAAAAAGTTTCCTTTTATAGTAATTACGGCATATCTAAAGTTTTTTTCTAAAAAATATTCGTAATAAGCGTGGCCACTCCGAACCAAAATTTACCAAAAACAATATTTTATTAATATTTATTATTAAAGTCAATATAACATGAAAAGATGTTTAATGCGAAATGTGAGCCTGTTTAACTGAACACAGACGATCAAAATTTGGATCAATCGTTGATAACGCTGCTCGCATCTCTTCGTCGATCGTCCTTTTTTTTGACTTTATCGTTGTGAGAGTTGAAAACCCCAATTGAGGTTTTTTCTTTGTTGACTCTGCTTCTTCTTGGGAATCATTAGTTTCATTTGACAAACTTGCGGTACGTTTAACGAATTTATCCATTATATACACGTAATATGGGATATTTTTTTGCAATTAAAAAAGTCAATTAAGTTCGCGACGACACAACCAAACACTAGCATTAACGAATGACTACTAAACAAGCGGGCGCAACGTCACCGTCGTAATTCGTAATGTTATGTTGTCACGCGCATGCACCCCGATAGCTCGTGCGCAATCACGTGATAATGTAGCGTAGCGGCGTAGCACACGGCCACTTCGCAGCGATCGAGTCCCACCCACGCCACCTCCGGCCGCCACGCCGCACAGAAAAGTAAAGACCGATTTACAGAGCACTTTGTGAGAAGTGACGCGGGACTCGCGGCACACTTAAAAATGGCCACGGCACACCAGTGTGCCGCGGAGCACACTTTGCGGAACACTGCACTAGGTCACACTAGGTGTTGTTTCATTATGTTTACTGTCTTAACCTCTATATTGTCAAATCCGGGGGCAGAGCCTCCTTTCAGTACAGCAATAGAATGTCAAATTCTGTTACCGGGTAGAAGTTATTCTATTGATGTTGTGTGTTTGTATTATCCGAATTAGACGTGTTAATGGAGTTTGCAAGGTTTCTGCCGACATTTACAATAAAGTTATTTAATATATTACGACATCTTTTTGTACATTATAATATGTTTTTACCATCTGTGATTTCAGATATTTGGTCTGGTTTCTTATTTTTATTTATCATCTCATTTATTTTTGACCAGATTTTTTTTATTATCTTTAGTTTCTATTATATTTTTAGTATAAATAGTTATTTTTAGTCTTTCTGATTAGTTGTTAGCTTTTTTAATATGTGAAGATAGAGTTTTTTCAAACATTATGGCGCTTTGGTTAGCGCAATTACTTTTTGATATTTCTTCCCATTTTTCAGTTGTTGGTGACATGAATAGCTTAATTTAGGTTTTAGGTTTAGTTTTTCATTTGTCTCATGTAGTATAAGACATGCATGGTGGTCAGTTATATTTTTTTGCCAAACAGTAGATTTTATATTTTTTATGACGTTTAGATGTACATTTCACCAGATGTGGTCTAAGCATGATGGTGTTTGGTTGTATATTTCCCCAGTATAGTTATTAATAGTGGATTTAAAGTTGAGGAGTGTCATCATGTTAATAAAGTTGATTTTTTTTTATATTGAATTGTGATTTGTTAAGATATTGATGTTAAAATTACCACAGACAATCAACATATTTTTCTCATTCATTTGCCATGTTTCCTTAAGTGACAGTTTCTATTCTCTCTCTTCTTGAGAGAGAGAGAGAAAGAGAGAGAGAGAGAGAGAAGATACATTATTATTATTAACAGTATATTAGATAAGCTTTAACTACCTACATTTATATCACTTTTAACAAACATGTAAATTTTTTAAACTTTCTCTCCGCAATACATCTCAATATACAAGTACCTACCAAATTATTAATTACTTATAAATAGCTACAATAATGTACTGTACATTCCTATTCCAGCCATAAGCTAATGCTTCCATGGAAGAGTAGTAGTCAAATCTCACAATATGTACAAACATAATGTAAATATTATTTCATATGCACTTATCTTATTTCTATATATTTAAAAAAATAGCTCACTTTTGATAACTTTGTATATACAGGGTGTAACAGCACACACCCGATGGATTTTGATCAATATTTTCTGAGCATATTTGAAGTAAATAAGTAAATGTCATTTTGATGTCTGCTGATATTTTTTTCAATTAAATACAAAAAAAAATCATTTTTCCATCTCACGTCGCAAGTTAGTAGGTGGGTACAGCCTAGCGGGTCATTGATAAAATCCTTCGGGTACGTGCTGTTACACCCTGCATAAAATATTATTTTCACATCTATCTATATCAATAAAAATGTAAGTATTCGTTTTTATATACCTATATTATATAGATGTCACCCATGACGTGATAAACATTTTTTTTGTTTGTTGTTAAACAGCGCCATCTGTAGGATGTAAAAGCAACACACGCTATTGTTTTTCTATCCAATAAATATATTATTTATTAACAGCAATACTTACTGTTAGTTGTTATTATGCTTACTATTTAAAAAAAAATTTATATTGTCCTGATGATGTAAATGAAAACTAGTCACGAAACTAGGCGGTAAAATACGATTATAATGTTTGATAATATGTATTTATAATTATACTAAGCGAGGAAAATTGGTCAAATGTGAAATAACAAGCTGGTATCGAAATAAGAAAATAGTTTTATTGTTGATTTATTTATTTGCTTGCAACATTATCAATAACTTTGGGTAGTATTTTTCTCACACAAAAATAAATATGAGTACCCATCATCACACCTAATACTATATAGCTGGAAGAGTCCGCGCTTGGCGCCCGAATTTTGTCGGAGGACCCCGCAGGGATAACCCGTAGCGGTGGGTTCCCCGGGGAGCCAGTCGCTGTAGCCCGCCTCCGAGAGAGTTTTACCTGCAAAAAACAATCATAAAAATCTTACACAAAATACTACGAGATGCGAATAAGGCATGTCCTTTAAAAGAGTGCTTTCATGGTAATCTGACTTTAAAAATAATATAACTCTATACGCATCATGACTTGGTCTATTTCAACATATCGCTCGCCATACACTACCATTGGTAATGTATGGCGAGCGATACGCTGAAATAGGCCAAGCCACGAAAATATAGCGCGCCTATAGCGTAGTCTGTCACAGGCTTGCGAGATATGTAGGTTTTAGGCTAAATACGGAGGCAGCGCAACATGGCATAATACCCCCAAAATAAATCATGATTATGTTTATTTAGTTGTTATTATTTATTAGTTTTGTAACCAGTGTTGCCAACTTGATTTTTAATCTAGATGTCACCCGAGCTACTACTGTATCAAACGTGCCAGATATAAAATAAAAAAATCCATAACATTTTTCGTTTAAAGACTAGGGTTGATAAACCTGCCCTACAGAGAGGAAACTAATGTTTAAAAAACTTGCCCTACCGGGTAACGGGAAATTTTATCGCTCGGACCCAAAAGGCAGTTGTCTCGCTTCAACTCAAGCAACCATCTTACTCTGGCTACGCAGCCGCTGATTGGCTAAGCACAAAACCCGCTCAGCGGGCCACGTGTATCCAAGAAATTTGTAAAAAATACAAATTTTCAAGTCTTTTTCTGTAATAATAGGAGATAATTTTAGCTAATTAGTTTTACACACATATGCTCACATGTTTTCCCAATAAATATTCATATAATTATAACCTTTTAGTATGTAAGATATGTACTTATAATCAAAACTCTGAAAATGTTAAAGAGATTTGGCAACTTATCTTGTAGAAAATGTCTTATTATAACCAAATAAAGAATATTGCAACAGCGTGGTTTTGGCAGGGCGACAGAGGCAGATAAGGCATAATATTATAGAATATTCATTTGTTTCTGAGATAAACTTGGTCCATGTAATAACACGGCAAAACTCACGCCGAAAAAATAAGTTCCTAAAACACAGAACGGGCAAGGGGCGAACCGGGCCAGATAAATAGAGCGCTCACATTTGTACCGGCCTCTTTCGCTTCAGACCCTGGAACCGTCAACACCTGCCGTCCGCTCTGCTAGACCCGCTTCGCTACCTGGGACCAACACGCTGTGTTTGATTTCATCTTGCCCCCCCCCACCTCTTCTGCTGACGTCACCCCAGAACGCGACCGGCGAGCATCACTTCTTCTCCCAAGGCTGACTACACTTACCGACTAAGAAAAAACCAACCGCCTTTATAAAGGCGTTTTCAAGTGCAAAATTACAATTCGAACATATATATCGTCTTTTTCAAGACGCTTTCAAAGATTAGAAAATTACAAGAGTCGGAAGACAAAGGTGAATGTGTGCCGGTGTCATATTTTACAGTTTTGTTAATTATTTTCTCTTGTGCAGGTTGACAGATCCCGTACAACTACGATTCTTCAAAAATAAAATATTAGTATTTCAGAGCAATGGAACCGGTAGGTACATATTTTTAATAGTTATTATTAAAATTTGAACAAATTTTTAAAAAAAAAAGCTAAATTCCTCAAAAGGGAGCTTAATATGTATATATATATTTTAAAGCTAGATTTAGAGTTGAGTTGGCAACACTGGTGGTAATTGACTATTTACCGATACATTGCATAAAGCCATTCAACATAGCCTCTATTTAATCTATAACATTTATTTATTGATGCGTTATTTGTAACTGTTAAAGATTTGTATTTGAAAAAGAAATAAACCTATGTTAATTGGCTCCTTTGAAACACTCCCCGGATACCAAAGCAGGCCCATTACTTCATCTATATTCGTCTAATGTCCATGTTTACTAATAGTTTTCTAGCATCATCAACAATAAAAGTGATGAACGTTTGTTCCGGAATTTATCAATCGAAAATAGTTGTTTTTCTCCAGCATTATTGACAATAATTATGAACGTTGGTTTGGCATAATACAGGGTGTTCGTGTTATTATAGTGCGCTATCTTTGGGATGTGATTCTGCATGATAGTACAAGTAAAAAAGACAAATAACTTTTTTCCAAATTACAACGTTTTAAGGTTGGAATGGTAAAAAACTTAATTTTTTGTACGGAAAATAAATATTCTTCTACGGAAAAAACATTGGAATTTCCAAAAAATTATTTATCTTTTTTACTTACATCATAATCTAGAATCACCTCCTGAAGTTAGCGCACTTTACCCTCGGACACCCTGTACATCTGGAGATATTTATTTTTTCCAAAAACCATCAAACGAATATAATTAAAGTACCTACTGCAATGTAAACACATTAGCTACGGAGATGTTTGTTAAAAAACTGCCACTTGCGGCGGGCGAAATTAGATCGCAATCCCACTACCGGATGTATGTCAGCAAACTTCAAACTGTGGAGCTTATATCAATAAAACAAAAATTAGTAATAAAAAAATATTTTATATTTAATAATGACTCAGGGGTTATAATAAGTTTACTTATTACAATAATATAATAGGAAAAAAATATAATAGGATAAAATATGATAGGAAAAAATAGAACACGTTCTAAAACTAATTAAATCTAAACATATTTTTTCTTGGTGTGGTATGTTTGGAAACATTTACGAACATGAAGCGGAATTTTGCATTGTTTACACATGAACGCACTTGACTTCCGTATTTTGAGCTTCGCACAAACTCGACAATTGCGTCTTACTAAGTTTTTAGTTTTCTCACTCGTTATTTTTACCAATTCTTGGTTTTTCTAAATGCCAGACAGTCTATCATGTGGATCAAAAAAAGGAGTTCTCGCCGTGACACAAGTAGGTGTACTTATTTGCAAATCTTGCGTGAATGATGTAGACGGTGTCGCTGCTGCGGAAGAACTATCTTCAAGCCAGGTTTCTGCAACTTGTAACAAAAAGTCGCGGAAGCAAAGTTTATTAGTTACGTTAAGTTATTTTTAAATTTGGAAAGCATTGAAAATTCCACAATAAATAAGGTATAAGAAGGCTTTTTTGGTCCACTTTAAAGATTTTCTGTATATTGGATTGTTGGTCTGCAAGATCAACACCATTCATCAAATTATTGTAATCTACAATGCATTTTGGTTTTTTGATGGGCAACCCTGTTGTTCTATCAATTTTTCCCGTATCCACTATATTCGCTTGGTGTATCGTAGAGATCATCCTTACATCTCTTTTCTTGTTGGTTTTCCACATTTGAAGAAGTACATCCCCTTTTCGTAGATATGTGGTTTCTTGGACTTTAAGGCGTATATTTTTAGTGTTGGCGGTATGCCACGATTTTTTTCTAATTGTGCCGCAGATTCAAGTTTTTAACCCAATTAGATGATTGGCTAAACGCACACTATTGTAATAAGTATCCGCATAGATATTATACCATTTATTTAGGTACGGTGACAGCAATTGGATTATTGTGGAATCTAACGTAGCACTTATACCTAAATATAATTTAAAATTACAGATATATCCACTCTTTGATTCACAAATCATCCTATTCAGGAATCCATATTTTACAATATTCATGGGATTGTACAAGCGACATTTCAGACGACCTCTCCACGGAATTATCCCTTCGTCTAGCGATAGATTTTGATTTGGCGTATCCACTTCCTGGAATTTCTTGGTGAAGTAGTCGATTACAGTTTGAATTTTGATCAGACGGTTTGTGCTAGCGGTCGGAATTTTGTCATTATTAGAAAAATAGAGATTTCGTAAAATTTGTCGAAATCTATCGCGGCTCATTGTCTTTCGGAAATATGGGGTCTCTATCCGAGGATTTGTGGACCAATAATCGCCTATGGTATTTTTTCGCACTAGCGCATTATAAGAACTAAGCCAAACCATTTTTTTAATTCTTGAATAGTTACATCTTTCCATTTTAGGGCGTGAGCTGATGTCGCATACTTGTGATGATTTCTTTCATGGTATATGTTTGTTTCATTGGTTATTTTGTAGAACAAATCATCTCCTATACATAGCGATGTAACATCCCCTACACTTGATCGATTTTCAGGGAAAATTTTTAGACCCGGTACACCTTCGAAATCAGGCAAATTCTTAGGAGGATCAAATTCTGACCAATCCAGGGTTATATCAGGGATGTCTTCTGAAGATTCTTCAGAGGATGATATGCGCATGACACGCGGTCTTGAACTTCTACGTAAAATTGGTTCATCATCTTCTTCGTTTTCTTCAGCCTCACTGTAATCTTCGTGAAGGTCATTGATTTCTTCTTCAGCGTCATTGGGTACGTCTGTCTGAAAGATAGTCTTCAAAATGTTCTTCGACGAAAGTATACTCTCTATCGTCCATTTTAGGTTTATAAAAAAAAATCGCAATCCCAAAAGGCGTAAAAACAAATCACAAAAGTTAAAAAAAAAAAAAATACAATAATAGTTTAACAAGCGCTGAAATCACAACAGCTGCGAATAAAAAATGATATTAGGGTTTCCTCACTTGAGTTTATTGCGTCATAAGTATCAGCTATCGACTAAAGTAAAGGTCAATGTTCTACATATTTTATTTCATTTTTTGACGAGGAAGAAAAAATACCAACTATTGTCTTTGTTTAAAATTAATTTCCAATATTTCATTGAAATTAATGATGACTTTTAGCAATGTTTTGAACCAGAGAAGAATCCATAATGCTGTGTTTATAATAGCGACACCTAACCGATACACAGCAAAGCCAATATAACAGAAGAAATTACAAGTTAAGACGTATTTTTTGTATGTGAAGTTGAAGATCGTAGAAATGCACAAAAATGTGCGCCCCGCCGCAATGTAAGGTTTCTGAAACGCACAAATATGTGCACCCCGTAAGCAACGTGTTAAAACGCATAAGAAAGTAAATACTTTCACACTGAGTACATATAGAGATATTACACTGTTGTTATTACCATCGATTGTTCTAAATTCTCCTATAGTCACTAAGTTAGTAACGCCCACATAGAATGAGTCCTTATCAATGCTGTCTGACGTTGTATTAGCATGCTCTAGGAATATATCCGTGGAGAGTTGAGCTTCCTCAGCACTGTTCAGAACAATGAGGTGAGCTTGTTCAGCTTCACACACTTTCAACGCGTTGTTCCAGCTGGAGATGTTGGTGTGCAGTTTATAACAACTCTCTGGCATCGATGGATAGTGTTTATATCCTGTAACAGATAATAGACATCTGCAATTTAAACTTCAAATTTTTAACTGACCGATGGTGATGGGAAATTAGGAGTTAGTTGGACTTAACAAGGAACCTGCCTCCGTTGGAGATACTTGCAGCTGTTGGGAGTAAATGGCTTTTTGGACGACCTCCATGGCCGAGGGCTAAGGCACTTGAATAGCAATTCCAAAGTCGCGGGTTCAAATCCCTGCGTGCGCAAGTAAGTTTTGCATTATTTGATGAATTTTGTGTTATTTGATGAATTTGTGTTATTTCACAATTTATTCATTAAAAATAATATACAGTATACGTGCGGCACGTTCCAGAGTGAAAGGTACTCTCAGTATCGCCCTGGTGTAATAACACAATTCAAAATTGAAACGTTAGATGAAATGGCTTTAGCCGTGTTTGGTGACCATATCTGAATAGCCAGGCACTCCCCCACCTTCCTCTTCCCCATCTCCTTCCCATCCGTAATTCCTTCAACCTCACAACATACCCCAGTCGGGGATATCATAGTCTCACTGGGAGCATAGCAGGAGCGTCACCACTTTCCCAACGACGGTATAAGGTAACTGAGTGTTTACCTCCTACGTCTTCGTTTAATAAGATTTTTTCTAATGGAAAGAAGTTACATTAAATTATTATGAGTGACCCTCCAGTGTCCCTGGAAACAGTACACATATATTTACACTCAGTAACAAATATACAGTTCGGAGCATTTAAAATTAAAAAGTGTATAGCTGTTTGGAAGTGAAGAGTGCGAAGAAACGCCGAATGGTCTTTGGTGTGAATATTCCGATTAGTCTGTATCTGAGGTACCACGTTGTGGAACCAGGAGACGTCGACAAACACCCTATTACAACGTAGTTTAAGGTCGGTAAAGCGACAGAGCTAGAGTATAAAGAACAAGGTGAAACATGGGAGGTTACGTAATGGGACATGATAAATGATGTGCTTTGATAATATCAAATGGAAGTTTATTCATACCATTGCCTGAACATGATTTGATAGCGCAGAAGTCCTCCTTCGGATTTGATATGTACTGCTCGCAAATGAAAAATAGTTCCAATGACACACATGGTACAACGTTCAGCTGGAAGGACCCGCGCGAGGTGTCATTGTGCTGCAAGAGCGCCCCGCATTGATCCGTTCCGTTGGAGGGACTCCCGGGGGCCCAGTCGTTGTAGCCTGCATCCAGGAGAGTCCTTCCTGAAAAATACAGATTGCAACACTTTTAAAATCGATAAAAACAATGGTTTGACCGAGGATTAAACCTTCCTCGCCGGGGACTGGAGTCAAAAACGCTCACGCCAAGTTCTAATTTTATAGTACATATATAATAATATAAATAACATCATTTTAATTTAAATTAAATAAATTACTTTGTTTACACTATTTAATCAAAAGCATTGCCATCTTTCGAAAGCGAGTTTCTTTGTCAGAATATTTTTTAAATATAATGTCATATAATGTTAGAGAAATAAAGAATTGAAACGCTTAGGGGGGTGATTACTAGTAGGTAAGGTAAAAATTCCAGAGTATTCGATTATTAAAGACAAAACAGTTAAATTATAATTATTGAATGGGTTATATTCGATTTAATCACAGTGTAGTGGTTGCAGGTGGGTAGTGTAAACAATGAGATGTGGTTACAGGTGGGTAGTGTAAACAATGAGATGTGGTTGCAGGTCTGACGGCCGGCATAGTCCAGTGGTAACGCATTGGACTGCCATTCCGAAGGTCGCGGGTTCGAACCCGGCGTTCGCAAATAAATTTTATTTGATTAATTTGTGTTATTTCACAATTAATTAATTAAAATAATATATAGTATATTTGCGGCACGTTCCAGAGTGGAAGATACTACCAGTATCGCCCTGGTGTAAGACCACCATTCAGAATTGAAACATTGCTCCAAATGGCTTTAGCCGTGTTTAGTGACTAGATCTGAAAAGCCAGGTACTTCCCCACCTTCCTCTTTCTCTTCCCCACTTACCTTCAGCTTCACAACATCCCCCAATTTGGGGATGCCATAGTCTCACTGGCTCCAGACGGGAGCAGTTGGGACTCTTGTGAGGTATTCACTATAAAAAATAAAAAAGGTGGGTAGTGTAAACAACGAGATGTGGTTGCAGGCGGGTAGTGTAAACAACGATATGTGGTTGCAGGTGGGTAGTGTAAACAACGAGATGTGGTTGCAGGTGGGTAGTGTAAACAACGAGATATCCGGTCTGAACAAATTCTGAATACACTATTTAACGAAATTAGTTTTCATTGTGGAGAATACCAAGTAAACCTTTATGTGCCTAAAAATATATCTGCTTTTCATTTTGGAGATTATCTAGTATCAAGTCTATTCTAAATGAAGTAAAATATCAAGTATCAAAGATGTGTCAAAAAATTTAAAAAAAAAATTATAAAAAAGTTTTAATATTATTTTCATTCAGTGGGGATTCATCACTACACAAGCAAGGGTTTCTTTAAAATTGTTTACCTGTACATTCACTTATAAAATACCAAAGAATAGTGTTGCCCTCACCATCGATTGTCCTGTATTGCTTTGTTAACCAATTATTGACGGCCACCATAAAACCGTCTGTATAAAAAACACACATCTGTGATTTAGCACGGGTATATTTCGTAAATATGTCTACGCTAAGTTTGGCTTTCTCAGCGCTGTCCAGTATTATAAGGTGGGCTTGTTCAGCTTCGCACACTCTAAATGCGTTGATCCAGGATTTAGCTGTGGTATGAAGTTTAAAGCAGATATTTGGCATTGCTGGATAATTTTTATATCCTGCAAAGAAAAGTAAAAATAAACGGTAGTGTAACAACGCAGACAACTGTTGTAATAAGTAAATTTTCTCAATTATCGTTAAAAAAAACTTATTAATAAAATATTAAATTGGTCTAAATTACACAATGAACACAATGTGAGAATAAAAGCAATCAGTTTCACACTCAACCATATTGTCTTCTTTGGAGAGGAAGGAAAATCCTTGAATATCATTAAATAAAACATTGTTGTATTATATTTTAAATGAATAGATTGCTTGAGTTTTAGTGACATGTTATAAAGTGAGTATTGCTTAGGATACAAGTTTGCTTCTTTAGAAAGTTGTATTTAAAATGTAACTGGATTTTTTTTGCAATTTAGCCTGAAATTGAGTTGGTTCTATAATGTTATGCTTACCTGCAGGACAAATATAAACTGGATTGATGAGACCTCTCTTATCGTGTGAAATTTTCCTCTCGCACATGAACAGGAGCCGTGTCTCACAGGATTTTTCGTTCAGCTTTCTACCCAAGCCTACCATCAGAGTGCCACAGTGTTCTTCGTTATTGATGTTGTCGGGCTGCCCGTCCTGCCATTCGCTGTAGCCCGCTTTCTCTAGCTTCTGTCCTACAATATGAACAAGATACTTGAAACACAAACAGAGGTTAAATAATTGTCATTTCAATTCATAGTTGCTTCCCTGTGGATTTCAATTGCATGGAGTTCTGAATGGACTCCAAGAATCCGTAGTCCGGAAACAATTAAATGGGTACAGCCAATCTTCGGAAGGGGCAAAAACTGCCGCAATTTAGTTCCAATTCCTCAATAATCTCGAAGCCTGTGGATCTATGAAATCCCCAACTGAAGTAAGTGACCAGTGCGAATGGAGTAGAAAGCTAGTTATAACTGCCAGAAAGACACACAAAAGCGTCGCAGGAACAAATTTTTCTTGAAGGGATGGAATATTAATTAACACGTTCACAAAGACGGTTCGGAAAGTCAGTTTTCCAACAATATTTAGACGGAAACCCTTTATCATTTTCTTAAATGGAAATTTTTCAATATTTTTTAAAACGGAAACCTTTAAAACATGTCAGCTTAGCCCGGTAGTGGCCGAGTGGACAGATTCGTTGGGCTCCCACACAGGCGTCGCGTGTTCAATCCAATCCTAGCTAACTCCTTCATTATGTGGCAAGCAATATTTTCTATTTACATAAAAACTTGATTTTTTTTTAATTCCCGTGTCCTCAATGTGTATCATTTTTGGCACCTAGCCGGGACACTCTCCAAGGTTAGGGCCCTACAGAACCATTGATACATTATTTCCCGAGTACCGTGTCTTCATAGCATCCCCAAAGATATTACACCTATTTGCTATAAGGTCCTCCTACATTGAGTATTTATTTATATCTTAATTGCTATATATTGGGTAAGTATTGCGATTGCTCGGGCCCTGGACGGCTTGTACCGGGCTGATTTTCCGGAAAGAACTGCCGCCTTCGAATGGATGAGCATCATAGACATTCAAATTATTTATATCTACGGGGAGCTTGTAAAAATGTGATTTAACGTGATTTAATGCTGAATTAGCAACACTGTAATAAAAATAAAAACGCCCACATCCAGAAGGCTCTAGAAATAATGAGGAATAATCATGACAGATTATAACCGATAATAATAAACGAAATAAAGTAAGCAAGGGCTGGAAAAAAAATAATAAGGTTTAATAAGTAAACTTCGAAACATACCGTAGATGGTTTCATATTGTCCTGGAAGAATCAAGTCATGAAACCCAAGCCAAATATGACTCCTGTCAAAGTTGGTATCCAGTGAGCTTCCGGCATATTCATTAAACGCGTCCAAGCAGTGTTGAGCCTCCTCCGCACTGTTGAGGACCACGAGATGACCTTGTTCGGCCGAACAGACTTCAAAGGCATCGTACCACGACTTTGGCGTACGATGGAATTTGAAACAACGATCATCCATTGCAGGAAATTTTTTATATTCTGGTAAAAAATTTAAACATCGTGTTAGTTATATTGAATAGATTATGTTATTCATGAAAAGTTCTTACATAATATTAAATTCCCGTGGAATACAAGGAAAACAAATTGTTGTGTTGAGTGCGATGGTTCTAATCGGGGCAAATTTTACATCTCTCTATCGTTGTGCTTTAGTCACTGAAGAGATAAACCAAAAGTTGTAGTGATTGTGTCCGTGTATCCGATTAGAATACAAATAAAATAGTAAATTACCCAATAAAAAATGTAAATGTAAACTACTAAAACATTTTTTTTCAATAGAAATGTATGAACGCGTAAAGGAAAAAACTTTAAAAAAATACAGTATTATAGCTAAGATTATCTGTGACAGTTTCACTTCATTAACTTTTTTGCTTTCTTATAAAATTATTTACAAAATAAATTTAAAAAAAACAGTTTTGTGCTTGAAATCGAACGTTTCTAGACTCCGTTTGTCAAGCGATTTTAATGCCTATTACCTACTTAATAAGGTATACCAAGAATATACACATTTTTGGCTTGTAGCTTCCTCTTAAAAGTAGAAGTGGTGTTCTAGTACCTAGAGTTGGAATTAATCATTAAAGTGTTCAGTAACAAATTACATTAATGGAGTTGTTTTCCATACCCGTATCGTAGGTTCCACAATCCACATTAGCTGTCAGAGTGCTGAGGGATTTCTTACAGATAAACAGGCTGGCCGCCTCACAGGGCCCGTCGGCGTATTGTCCGTTTCGCAGCATTCGCACACAGTCGCGTCCATCGCCCGGGTTGGGCTCTGGATGGTTCAAGTATAACTCTGATGTTGGAATGCCTACAAAGAGTTGAGAACGAAAATAGTCCGTAATTAAATGTCTTCTACTATTTCATTTGAATGGGTGAAATCAATTATTATTACAAAAATAAAAATAAATATTTTACATTTTTCCGATATTTAAAAACCTTTTTAAAAGTTCGAATTTGCGAGCACTGAGAATTTTTTTTTTCAAAATTTCTATCTTTTTCATTCATCCGCTTTGATACGTACGCATTTCATAATTATTTTCAATTTTTAAAGTCTAAATAATTATAGAAAAAAAATTTACGATAGAATGATAATATTTACTTTTCTTAACTTTTTCATGTTGTTATTAAAAAATATATAAAACGCCAAATACTTTCTACACTACCGGTGTCTGTTATCATCAAGACAGGCAATATAAATAAATAATAATTAAAAAAAGTATTTTGAAACATTTCTAAAATAATGAAATGAACTGGCGTGTTCAGTACTGACGAAAACATTAAATAACCATTACGGAAATAACAAAATTGGACGTGTGCCAACCTCCATGTTGCTGATCTAAGATGTCTTATGCCGGCGCCAGACATGTGTTCAAAGAAGTGTCCACATAAGTGTTCACATGTGTGGCACGGGCATTTGATACTGTGTTCACTTATTTGCGCACTTAAGTGCGCTTTGCCGTTCCGTGTCGGTTTCTTTGGCGCACATCAAAGGGATCAAAGTCAAAATGTTTGCATGCCTGCCACACTGCGCGAAGCCCAGTAGCGCGAGCGTCGCCGTGGAGAGCCGTTTTGAAATTAAAGGAGAAACTTTTTGTAATAGCATTTCAAAGTCTTCAGAAGACACTCTGCAAAAATTACTGAAGTAACCCACTCGTCTAGGCATCATTTCATCAAGCATTTTTTTCATGGAATCTCTAAAACAAAAACAGTTTTTAAATAAAAACGACTAAAAGGAAAGCATTATCAACATTGTTCTATATACGGTGACTTTTCCTGATTTATTTTTGTAAGTGTTGTGTTAGCTGTTAAAATAAAATAAATAAAATTCACTTACCTTGTTCTATTACGATACATTTCACACATCCATTCACGTCTTCGTTTTGGCTGTTTTCGTTTATTTATTTGCACGTGTAATAAATAATTACTAGCACATAAATAATATAAGCAAACTGTGTCGACCAAATCGTCGTCCATGTTATGTGAGAACTGTGAGCTCAAAGAAGTGATCAAATCTTTGAACACATATCTGGCAGAGACACACATAAGTGACCAAATGTGTGAGCAAAGTCTTCAAATAAGTGTTCACTTATTTGAACACATGTCTGGCGCCGGCTTTAGAGATATTTTAGAGGAACTCAATAAAAAGTGGCTACATGTATATGCTAAACTTTACACATTTAAAACATGGTTACATACCATTAATTGCCATGTAGTTCTGTTGTTGGAATAAGTCATGTACCCCAATCCACACATTGCTGGTGGTGCTGGCCATGTAGATTAGCAGGGCGCCAATCTCGTCCTCAGATGTTGGCACCACGAGCTCAGCGCTTTCCAAGGAACACATGGACACCGCCTCTCTCCAGCCCAGCGCCGCTTTGTGTTCTTTGTAGAACGATTTAAATTCGGTGGAGTAGAAATAGTCATCTCTGAAAAATGGTTCAGCCTGCTCCGCTGATGCAACTATAATAAAACACGATGTTGAAAATATCTTTTGGAAACAGTGAAATTGTATGAGGTTTGTTTTAAACTGTCAATTTTGCACTTGGAATTAATGGCAGATGGCAGAAGTGGGTACTCCGATTGAAGTGATTAGCGGCAAATGGTATAAAAGGTAGGAAAACTGCGTGGAAGTCGATTGAAGCAGGAGTAGAAGGTTTTTGAATTGAAAAATAATGATTAGAGACCCCAGGTCAGTTAAGAATATTTACAGAGGAGGCAAAACGCTATCCTGAAAAGTAGCGCTGTGATGAAGAGTAAAATTATTTAATTATGCTTCTCGTATGACAAGATTCTAGAAATCCTTAATCCTCCTCCGCCCGCGTCCGGCCCTGCGGCCCGCGTCCCGCGTCAGTGTGCGCAGTACAATCGTTGTGAGGGGGTGTGCTTTCGCTTGTTTTGGTGCATTTTTTAATACTATTACCCGTTACTCCCACTTTTACAATAATGTCGAACATAAATACTACATGCCTGTTTTGTGAATGTAAGATGGACGAAAAAGTGCTGCCTTTTAATAAAAACAGTTTAGAAAAGTGTCGTGATATATTAACAGTTCGTATTAACCGTAATTTGAAACATGCTCATATCAAAATACCAAATGATTGTGACAGTACTGCCGTATATCATCTATCGTGCTATAAAAAATTTACCGCAGTGAAAAAAACAATAATATCTACTCCTGAGACCAACAGTTTAACACTTCTGCCAGTCGAGACTTCAGATAATCAAGCGGAGACATTGTCATCACCAAGTACGTCTAGTTGCAAAGCTATATGCTTATTCTGCGATCACCAGCGTAAACAATCACATAAAAAATTTGAAAAGATGCACTGTTTGCAATCAAATGAAACCCGCGAAAAGATACTGATGAAATCGTTAGCATCTAACGAAGTCAATTTACAACATAAAATTTCACAGACAAGTGTTCCATTATTTTATCACACTAATTGTTTGAAAGATTTTTTTAGAAGAACTGAAAAAATATCCAACTGTCAGTCCAATGAAAAAGACGGTGTGTGGCACGTTATACGCGAGAGCCATAAAAATGCCTTACAAAAATTGTATGAATTCATAAACGACATAATTCATGGCAATAATATTCATTTAATGTCCAATCTTCACGAACATTATGAATCTTCTCTGCAGTATTATAGCACTGAAAATAATATTACATGTTCGAGATTAGAACAGAAAATTCGAGCCTCATTTGATCGAAGCGTTTTAACTATAGAAGAAATAAATGGACGTAAGTTAGTTTTCAGAACGGGTTTGCCAATTGATTTCGTGATGTCGAAACAGAAGGAATTAGTGAAAAGAGATATTCTCACGTCTGCTGCTAATATATTGAGAAAAGAGATTCTTTCCCTGCCTAAAACTCCCCTACCAACCACTTGTTCAGTGCAGAAATTACTCCAAGGCGAGTGTAATATACCCGATGCTCTTAAAAAATTCAACTTGGAGCTCCTTGGCATCGGTTCGCGCACAAAAAAAAAGTTGTCTGAGACTTGCTTAAAGAAAGCTGAATCGATAAGCCAGGATCAAATTTACGCTGTGACAAATGGACATGTTAAGCCTTCTAAACAATTAGCTCTGGGAATGGCTATTAAAAGTCTAACTAACAGCAGAAAAGTTGTGAACATTTTGAACAAATATGGTCAGATACCTAGTTACACTTTATTAGAAGAATTAGAAACTGAAATTACCTATGCCTCCATCGATGAATCTATAACAACATTCATTCCGTCTGGGATAATTCCATGTCCTCAATTAAATACTGGAGTAGCTTTCGATAATTTTGACCGTTACGTAGACACACCTTCTGGAAAAAATACATTGCATGACACAGTAGGAATTATT
This sequence comes from Hesperophylax consimilis, assembly GCF_061612785.1. Taxonomy (NCBI): domain Eukaryota; kingdom Metazoa; phylum Arthropoda; class Insecta; order Trichoptera; family Limnephilidae; genus Hesperophylax; species Hesperophylax consimilis. The sequence continues at coordinate 7,570,151 of NC_142856.1, read as the reverse complement.
TTTCAAAATGAAGAACAGTACTCCATACGAAATCAACCTATTGACTTGTCAATGAAACCATCTAAAGGCAAAAGAAGAAGGGCATTCGACGTGATTGACATTAATATAGATCATCCCATTAAAAAACCAAGAATGAGTGACAGTATGATTTTACTTGATAGTGACTTACGTAAAACAACTGAATCTGTCAAAATAAATGCAAAGAATAGAGATTTATTATGGGTTTTGTGTCATGCTGCTGAAATCGAGAATACTCCTATGTGGGTAGGATTTAATAACCTCACTATGAATGATCAAACCAGTAAACAGAAAATAGCTTATTTGAACCCAATAAACATGTCTCCCACTAACACTTCCGTTGTTAAAACAACAATGCAACAAGCAAAAAGTATAGCCGAAGAGTGTGGTCAGGAATATATATGTGTTACATATGATCTTGCAATTGTAAAAGTGGCATTACAAATACAATCCACAGAACGGCCAAATTTTGACAATCTTTTTATTTTTCTTGGCACATTTCATATCATCCTGGCCTATTTCAAAGCTAAAGGAAAATTTATAGATGATTGTGGTTTGACGCATATGCTAATCGAAGCTGATTTGCTAGCCAATGGGTCTCTTAATGGATTCATGTCTGGTACGCATTACAATCGATGCAAGAGACTTCGCCCTATTATTTCACTGGCCTTACAATTAATCCATTTTAAATTCTTTTTAAAAGAGGAAAATCTACAATTGTCACCATATTTGGTAGAAGAACTGCAAGAAATAAAAAATAGACGAATGGACAGTTCTGGAAACATCTTGGTCGATGTTGACAATTTCTTTTTATCAGAAATCATCTCTAAATACAGAATTTTTCGAGAAAAAACTCAAAACGGAGAACACGGCAAAACGGCACAATTTTACATGCAATATATAAATCTGATCGAGTATTACTTTCTTTTGAGCCGATCGATACGAGAAAACAATTTTGAGCTTTACAAATATGTACTTCCAAAAATTAATAATATATTTTTCATACTAAATCATCCAAATTATGCGCGATGGCTCACAAAGCACCATGACGACATATTAAAAGTCCAAGACACTCACCCAGGCCTCGAGCTTCATTTAAAACGTCATGACTTGGGTATCAAGCGCACTGACAAAGCGTTTTCTAGACAACCCGTTGATTTAACACTAGAACAAACCATAAACGCCGATGCTGCTAAGCGATTGTCTGGTGTTAGCCATTTTACTAATTCCTTGTCAGGCCGACAGCGTTGGGCAAAAAGCCATGCACTGAGATCCACCATTATAACTCATGTTTTAGAAGAAACTAATATTACCAGGGTACAAGACGTTACCTCTGATCTGCAGACAGCCAACATTTCCAAAAACAAAAAGGCAGTGAAGAAACTTGTCGATACTGTAGAATCTTATGGCAATCCCTTTGATTATCAAGACGATAAAGACGAACTGTACAATATTGTCACTGGGAATTCAGTAACGAATGAAACCGCAGACTTTCTGCTCAATATAGAGGCTACAGGAGAAAATCAGAGAAAAGAATTTATATCTCAATGTAATGAAAATCCCGACCGTTTCGAGAAACCAATAAAACGCAATGAAATCAGGAATTTCTGTTCAGATAAATCAAAAAAGCCATGTAAAGCAGCACAAAAACTGCAAGTTATAAAAGCAGAACGAAACGTCTTCGGTCGTCTTTTAGGAATTTCCCTTAATCAGAAACTAGATTTGCCAAAAGTTTTGGAATATCCATTATCTTCATCGTCACCTTCAATGAGTCATTTAGATGGTTCCTTGATGAAGACTAACAAGGCTGCACTCATGAAAATATTGGAAAAAACAGCCAATGCCAATACGCCACAAAAAATTGATGTTGTGATTGTAGATGGATTCTACATTCTCCATTTAATACCAGTGCATGTGAAAACATTTGGTGAAATGTCGCTATACATTTTGAAAAAATGTATGAGCTACAAAGCAAACCGTATCGATGTAATATTTGATTCTTATTTATCACCCTCAATCAAAGATTTTGAACGTGAAATGAGAGCTGGGCACAAAGCTACCCCCAAAACACAGTATAAAATAACATCGCCAAAACAAATCAGACCGAGAAATTTCGTCAAAGAATTAAGAATTACACAATTCAAAGAAGAACTCGTGCATTTTTTCATAAAATATTGGAGTTCTGAGGAGGCTAGTCTAGTCATTTCTGGAAGCACGGTTAATCTCAACTTTGAAAATAATTGTTATTCGTATGAATATCAAAGCGACGGCAAAAAGGTTGTGCAAAACGATAACCCTAATTTGATGTGTGGGCACCACGAAGAAACCGATACAAAAATAATATACCACATATACAGTATTCAAGAACCATCTAATATTTTGATTAAAACTTCTGACACTGATGTAATCGTCATTTTACTGGGAAATTTGGACAAATTCGAAAAGCATGAAATATTTATTGAATCCGGCACTCTTGCCAAACGACGTATTGTAAATGTTAACAAAATTTATCTCAGTATTGGTGCTACATTGGCAAAGAGTTTGCCAGCGTTTCATGCTTTGACAGGGTGTGATTATACCCCTGCATTTTATAGAAAGGGCAAACAAAAACCTTACAATATCCTAAGTAAAAACACAGTTTATCAAGAGGCTCTAATAGAGCTAAGTTCTAATGCTCCATTGACAAATGAAATCAAATGCAAAATTGAACAATTCATATGTGAGTTATATGGTGTGAAGAGTAAATCTGTAAACGAGGCCCGCCATAAGATTTTCCTCAAAAAATTGAGCCCAATAAAGAGAATGAAAAATTTAACAAAACTCTTATGAATTTTGATGCTGCTTTTTTGCCACCGTCTGAAATCGAACTAGTTCAACAGATACTTAGAGCTAAATACGTATCAAATATCTGGATAAATTCAACCAAAAATCCTCCAAGCTATCTATTGCCAATTGAACATGGGTGGAAAGAAGAACACGGCAAATATGTCCCTATCTGGTATGCAGGGAACCGACTACCAGATAAAGTATCTGATGTTACTGTAACGGAGTCAGAAAATGACAATATTTCTGGTGATGTCAGTGGTAAGTTTTATACGATTGCGGATGTATAGGTAAAAATCGTTAGGAAACGAAAAGTTTGCATGTATTTGTTTCTTATTAATGGCATATTACGTATCTAAACCATAAATCTCATTAAGCTATACATACAAGAGTTCGTTTCCTTCTGTTTTTTATATATACATATGTATAATAATTTTCATATCATCAAAATCGTCATTTTTTCTATCAAACTTTACAGTTATTTTATCACATTACAGACTCCTCGTCTACGTGCCTAAGCAGCGAGGAAGAAGATGACGAAATCTAAGTTAAATCTATCCAAGTTAAAAAAGAAATCTTGAATATTGAAATTGAATATTTTAAGTTTTTTATGAATGTTTCTACCTTAATATCAAAATCTAATTCCATTATTCCATTCCAATTTTGTGCTCTGAGTTGTAATCTTAGTTCTTCTTCGTCATATTTTGCATAGTTCCGATAAGCTTTGGTGTTTATAAAATGTTTTTTCGTATTTCGATTTTGCTCTATAATTTGAATTATGGAGTGATCTGTGATTCTGGGTGCATCTAATAGATTTACCTGTAGTTCAAATACATTTGTTATCACCAGATCAATTAATGTACTTGATGTTAGAGTTACTCTAGTGGGATCTTTTACCAGTTGTTTCATCCCATTGAATTCAATGATTAAGTTTTTAAGTTTTTTGTATAGATGTCTGCATTTTTATTCATGTTTATATTGAAATCTCCTACTATAATATTAGGTTGTCTTTTTTTATGTTTTCTGAACACCATTTTTCGAAGTACGTTAAGAAATCCCTCAAACTCGAATTAGGTAAACGGTATACGATACCGTAGACCCCTTTTTTAAGCTATTTTTTACTTTTATCGCCAAAATCCATGATGTTTTGATGTGACTAATGAAAAAGCTCATAAAAATATTAAAAGAATATTAGAAGTAAGTAAATATTTAACTCTTTAAGCCTTAGTAATATTCTACAAAATGATTAATCTGTGATTTTACCCAAAGATGTTTAGATTATGGAAGTTGAATTAATAAAAATTGGATTTGTTCGATTTAATTTTTTTATTTTATTGATTACTGTTATTTTTTTCTTTGAAATACAACCACTGAGAGCAGGCAGACCAACTCGTTTCACCTGTGGAGACACCATACTTCGAATAGGTACTAAAACTGACCATTTCTGTTATCGTTTTTTTCGCAACAATGCAATGACTTGCGCGCATCATAACTCTGAAATGCAACCACTGAGAGCCGCCAAACCAACTTGTTTCATCTGCGGAGAGGCCATACTTTGAATATATACTAAAACTGACAATTTCTCTGATCGTTTTTTTTTTTCGAAACAATGTAGCCTAATCTTGTAAGCTTTATAACTCGAAGTTGCAACCACTTAGAGCAGGCAGACCAACTTTTTTCATATGCGGAGACACCGTACTTTGAATATGTACTAAAACTACCCATTTCTGTGATCTTTTTTTTTTTAGCAACAATGTAGCCTAATCTTGTAAGCTCTATAACTCATAGTTGCAACCACTTAGAGCAGGCAGACCAACTTTTTTCATATGTGGAGACGCCATACTTTGAATATGTACTAAAATTACCCATTTCTCTGATCGTTTTTTTTTCGAAACAATGAAGCCTCTTGTAAGCTCTATAACTCATAGTTGCAACCACTTAGAGCAGGCAGACCAACTTTTTTCATATGTGGAGACGCCATACTTTGAATATGTACTAAAATTACCCATTTCTCTGATCGTTTTTTTTTCGAAACAATGAAGCCTCTTGTAAGCTCTATAACTCATAGTTGCAACCACTTAGAGCAGGCAGACCAACTTTTTTCATATGCGGAGACACCGTACTTTGAATATGTACTAAAACTACCCATTTCTCTGATCGTTTTTTTTTCGAAACAATGAAGCCTCTTGTAAGCTCTATAACTCGAAGTTGCAACCACTTAGAGCAGGCAGACCAACTTTTTTCATATGCGGAGACACCGTACTTTGAATATGTACTAAAACTACCCATTTCTGTGATCTTTTTTTTTTTAGCAACAATGTAGCCTAATCTTGTAAGCTCTATAACTCATAGTTGCAACCACTTAGAGCAGGCAGACCAACTTTTTTCATATGCGGAGACGCCATACTTTGAATATGTACTAAAACTACCCATTCCTCTGATCGTTTTTTTTTCGAAACAATAAAGCCTCTTGTAAGCTCTATAACTCATAGTTGCAACCACTTAGAGCAGGCAGACCAACGTTTTTCATATGCGGAGATGCCATACTTTGAATATGTACTAAAACTACCCATTCCTCTGATCGTTATGAAAAAGACCGTGACCTCTTAGACTAAAATTATTTATTCGTGTTTTATGATAGATACATAGTCCATTAAAGTTTTCAATTTCGCATGATTTTAGAAGCAACTTTGGCATTTGTTGTGAGTTAATAGTAATTATTAAAAATAATAATCTAACCTACCTACTGAGTTAATATAATGAAAAATAAAAAAAATATATAAAACATCGTAAAGCAGGCAAAAACGGCTGAAAAAGAGGTAGATTTTTTTTTAAAGAAACACAAACATTCCCGGGAAAAATATCGTGACAATATTTGGAAATCTCCTACTACCACCACAGTAAGCGGAAAATGTTGCTTGTGCTGTGATGGAGGACTTAGCCAGCCGAGGAATTGAACACACTACGCCTGGATGGGACCCAAACGCGACGTCAACTCAGCCACTGACCGGTCAAATGTATGTACGACTAATTTGTGTTCCAACTCAAATCGGTCGTTTGAAATTTAAATTTTGGTCCTTTCAAATACTTTTAATTTGTTTTTATTTTTTTAACTTAGGCCCCCAACCTTTCCTCTTAATAATAACGCAGCAATTTAATAGATATGTAGGTATATAATTAGTATATATATAGTAAGTGTCACAACAAAACTCTAAATTATCTTAGATTTTTTTTAAATTTAACTTTCATAAATATTGAAATAATAATAATAATATTTGGATGATTTGTATAGCGCCGTTTTTGTGCCAAGTCACCTCAAGGGCGCTGATTAGAACTCATTGTGTGAAGGATTCAGTCAAGCGATAAAGTAGGTAATGATTTTTTTTTTAATTATCTTTAAAAAAATGGAATTATAATATCCCGTGATTTTTCACGGGTCTGCGCTAGTAAATAATATTTCCTGGTAAAAAAAATTATCACAATTCCAAGTAGAAATAAGGTATGGGGTTTCTCAAACCCCATCTCACTAACGGCATCAGGTTTTTTAATTTCGCTAATGCCGGGTTAGTCTGGTATGTACCCCGGTGTCCCGTGGGAATCTAGGAGGGACTGGTTAGTCAGAGATAAAAATATACATTATCACATAAACCGCGACAAAAAATGTCCCATGAGTTTATTGAGATTAATGCAAATACTGGGCCATACCCGTTGTGTGATTACATAACAAAATGTCAAAAACATATTATAATTGGACCGTTTAATTTTTTTAATTATTCTCCTCGTCGAGTACAATATTTCCGGCAGATAATATAACACTATACAGAGTGTTAAAAGACGTACCTGACATACTTCCACACCGGAGGGGGTAATACTTATACGTCTCATATCCCAAACGAGAGATTTATTTATTCACATGGAAATTATTGACAGTCATAGTAATAATATGTAAGGAAAAATTACAAGATTATATAAGTAAAAAAAATACATATTACTACAAAGATAATAATAAAAGAGATTTTAAAGATATTAACAAGAAACAAGATGGTCACTATTATCTGAGGTATACTGGAAAGGATAAAAGTTTATTAACAGCAGGACATTCCAGAGTGGAAGATACTCTCAGTATCGCCCTGGTGTAAGACCACCATTCAGAATTGAAACGTTTCTTGAAATGGCTTTGGCCGTGTTTGGTAACCAGAACTGAATAGCCAGGTACGTCTTCACCTTCCTCTTCCCCACATACTTCACATCTCCATTATGGTCGGGGTGAGAGGTTAAGCGGTTGCTGGGCTGAGTGACCAGTGACGACACGATAAAAATTAGTAGGTATCGGAGAGTTGTAGTCGGGGTGAGAGGTAAAGCGGTTACTCGGCTGAGTGAGCAGTGACGACACGCTAAAGGCGGCGATACACATGCCTGTAAAATGGAACAGTAGCTTGCATGCATGTTAATGGCATGTACCTACAAGTTACTGGCGCAATGAGAATACACATGCAAGTTGCGTCCTTGCATGCCTGTATTTGCAAGACGTATACACATGCCAGTCACTAGACAGTACGTGTCTCAAATCACTCTGAGACTGAGTAGTCTCAAGCTTTTTGGCAATGGAAAACATTCGAAGTGAATTAAATATCATCGTATTGCAATTGGCAGTACAATGTGTGGCTAATTTAATGAGAGACTGAGCCACTGGCATGCCCGTACCTGTCGCGACGTTCACACATGCCGGTTTCATAGCCCCCCTCGTCCCCTCCCTCAACTTGCATGCCAGTAAATCAAATGTTGTGCAATCTACTTGCAAGGCAGGTACAGGCATGCAAATTAGCGTATACACATGATAGTAGCTGGCATGTGCAAGGAGCTTGCATGCAAGTGTGCCAGCTACAGGCATGTGTATTCCCGGCTTAAAGATCAGTAGGTATTGGAGAGTTATGGTCGGGGTGAGAGGTAAAGCGGTTACTCGGCTGAGTGACCAGTGACGACACGCTAAAGATCAGTAGGTATTGGAGAGTTATGGTCGGGGTGAGAGGTAAAGCGGTTACTCGGCTGAGCGACCAGTGACGACATGCTTAAGATCAGTAGGTATTGGAGGGTTATGGTCGGGGTGAGAGGTAAAGCGGTTACTCGGTTGAATGACCGCTTTACCTCTCAACCCGACCAGTGACGACACGCTAAATATTTCTTGTTGTTTGGTTATGAACAAAAAGAATAATGTCTAAGACCAACTTTCATTTTAATTTAAAATCTAAATACTCAGGAACCACTGGTTAAAGCGTCCCATAACACCCTGTATATTATGATATTTCATTGTTTGAGGAAGTTAATATAAAATTTTTATCTCAATTTAAGTTCCGTCGAAAGTGATATAAAACACTCCCAATTCAAATTTTTTTTAGAGTTTACGGGGCTCAATCTGTTTTGTGGAGCAACTATTTATACAATAATGAACATTAAATTGTTATTATTATCCGAAAATATGAAATATTTTGTACAAATCGGAGAGGCCGGTTTGGGGAGACCATTTGACTTCCCCAACTGGTCTCATCACCTCGAGAGGAATGGATCATTCGTCCTGAATATACTGATCCCTATATTTCTACCCACCAGAATTTCCTCTCCTTCCTTTCTTTAAAAAGTCCCTCTACACTGATGAGATGACACATAGTCCATGAGAGAAATTATTTTCTGCCATCGAGCACCTATTGGGTGTTAGGTATTATCGGCGCCTTGGCTCCTCGGGTCCTTGGCGCCTTGGCAAGTCGACAATTACGCACAGAACCGGTTCTGATTTAAATATAACATATTTATATACGACCACCATGATACAGGTATAAGCCTACTATGGCAGTCGAGAGAATACAAATACATTGTAATGTAATTTTTTTATTAACTTATAAAAATAGGAGGAGTTTGTTTGCCCTAGTTTAGACATTTACATATACATTTACACATACATCTACAGATTTATTCTGATATTGATAAAATTTTGCACACTTGACCTTTCAAACAAGAGGGTGGTCACTGTCTACGTGAAATTTCTAAGATCTCTAGTAATAAAAATGTTAGAACCGAGAATAATAATTTCATCAGAACCATTTCTCCAATCTCTATACAATTTTATTTTTTTCTTCGCTTTTAATGACTTTTTGGGGATCTGGTGAGGAGGCACGAAATGAAAGATGGTGTGAAGGTCACAGTGTTTTATTTGAGTCAGGTTGCCGTATGTGAGATGACTTTAGGACTGATGATGAAGACTCCGGATGCAGGCGGTGAAGTGCTGGTCAAGCGCGGGTCAGTGAGTCGACGCCGCTGCTGGTGACCGGACTCGTTGACTGTCAGGAACTGGTGAAGAGCGTGGGTCTTCCGGGTGCTCCAGTGCTGCACAGCTGATATGTCACAGACCGGCGAGGATGCCGCGTGGTCTAGATGCGTGGATGTAGCGCTGGTCAGATGTGCTGGAACCAGAGCGCTGTGATCCGGTGTAACGCTGGCCAGGGACGATGGACGGGGCCAGGGCGCTGTGTTGATCCCGATGGAGTCCATGATCGAACCATGCAAAGCCGGGTGTTATCGTCCCGCGTACAGCGGAGGGGCGCGGGTTGTCACTCGCGAAGTCTTGCTAATTGTTGAACGACTGATGGCTGACTGACTGACGAGTTCCTTCACTGACAAGGTGAAGAAGCTTCTCGAAAAACATTTTAGTTGCTATGTAGATATTGCCAAACTAAAATTAAAAAATAAAAGAACATCCAAGAAGCTTGTTTGGAAAAAGCCGAAACTTCTAGAATGCCGTTCGAATATTAACTCACAACAAATGTACTAAAAAACGAATTAAAATGAACAATTTTGTAATGTTTTTATAATCTGTAAATGGTATAAAATAAAGTCGCTTTCTTTCGGAAGGTTTAAAATTATAATACACGCATTTTACATTTTTAAAAAGAAGAGACAATTCGATGTTTTGAAATCAAGTCGTAAAAAAAATATTTTTGGACGGTTACACTAATACATCAATGGTTACACTGCTAACGCTGGCTAAACCTTATGAGATACATCAAAATAATGTACTCCGGATTTGTATATCTTAAAAAAGCAAAGTGGTTAATTTACTTTAAAAGTAGTTTGTCTCATCTCATCTTCTTTCCAATTTAGAAGTACATTAAGTATAGTGTAAATACCTATAAATCACGATCAGCCATTGATGCTGTTGAATGAACATTTTGTGGATATTTGGAATTTATATAATTAATTAATTTATATTAACACAGTTGGCCTAGAGGAAAATAATTCCTCACATTTACTATGTGTCTTCTCATCAGTGTAGAGGGACTTTTTAAAGAAAGGAAGGAGAGGAAATTCTGGTGGGTAGAAATATAGGGATCAGTATATTCAGGACGAATGATCTATTCCTCTCGAGGTGATGAGACCAGTTGGGGAAGTCAAATGGTCTCCCCAAACCGGCCTCTCCGATTTGTACAAAATATTTCATCTTTTCGGATAATAATAACAATTTAATGTATAAATAGTTGGTCCACAAAACAGATTGAGACCCGTTATCTCTAAAAAAACATTTTAATTGGGAGTATATCAGAGAACACGGCAAAACGGCACAATTTTACATGCAATATATAAATCTGATCGAGTATTACTTTCTTTTGAGCCGATCGATACGAGAAAACAATTTTGAGCTTTACAAATACGTACTTCCAAAAATTTATAATATATTTTTCATACAAAATCATCCAAATTATGCGCGATGGCTCACAAAGCACCATGACGACATATTAAAAGTCCAAGACACTCACCCAGGCCTCGAGCTTCATTTAAAACGTCATGACTTGGGTATCAAGCGCACTGACAAAGCGTTTTCTAGACAACCCGTTGATTTAACACTAGAACAAACCATAAACGCCGATGCTGCTAAGCGATTGTCTGGTGTTAGCCATTTTACTAATTCCTTGTCAGGCCGACAGCGTTGGGCAAAAAGCCATGCACTGAGATCCACCATTATAACTCATGTTTTAGAAGAAACTAATATTACCAGGGTACAAGACGTTACCTCTGATCTGCAGACAGCCAACATTTCCAAAAACAAAAAGGCAGTGAAGAAACTTGTCGATACTGTAGAATCTTATGGCAATCCCTTTGATTATCAAGACGATAAAGACGAACTGTACAATATTGTCACTGGGAATTCAGTAACGAATGAAACCGCAGACTTTCTGCTCAATATAGAGGCTACAGGAGAAAATCAGAGAAAAGAATTTATATCTCAATGTAATGAAAATCCCGACCGTTTCGAGAAACCAATAAAACGCAATGAAATCAGGAATTTCTGTTCAGATAAATCAAAAAAGCCATGTAAAGCAGCACAAAAACTGCAAGTTATAAAAGCAGAACGAAACGTCTTCGGTCGTCTTTTAGGAATTTCCCTTAATCAGAAACTAGATTTGCCAAAAGTTTTGGAATATCCATTATCTTCATCGTCACCTTCAATGAGTCATTTAGATGGTTCCTTGATGAAGACTAACAAGGCTGCACTCATGAAAATATTGGAAAAAACAGCCAATGCCAATACGCCACAAAAAATTGATGTTGTGATTGTAGATGGATTCTACATTCTCCATTTAATACCAGTGCATGTGAAAACATTTGGTGAAATGTCGCTATACATTTTGAAAAAATGTATGAGCTACAAAGCAAACCGTATCGATGTAATATTTGATTCTTATTTATCACCCTCAATCAAAGATTTTGAACGTGAAATGAGAGCTGGGCACAAAGCTACCCCCAAAACACAGTATAAAATAACATCGCCAAAACAAATCAGACCAAGAAATTTCGTCAAAGAATTAAGAATTACACAATTCAAAGAAGAACTCGTGCATTTTTTCATAAAATATTGGAGTTCTGAGGAGGCTAGTCTAGTCATTTCTGGAAGCACGGTTAATCTCAACTTTGAAAATAATTGTTATTCGTATGAATATCAAAGCGACGGCAAAAAGGTTGTGCAAAACGATAACCCTAATTTGATGTGTGGGCACCACGAAGAAACCGATACAAAAATAATATACCACATATACAGTATTCAAGAACCATCTAATATTTTGATTAAAACTTCTGACACTGATGTAATCGTCATTTTACTGGGAAATTTGGACAAATTCGAAAAGCATGAAATATTTATTGAATCCGGCACTCTTGCCAAACGACGTATTGTAAATGTTAACAAAATTTATCTCAGTATTGGTGCTACATTGGCAAAGAGTTTGCCAGCGTTTCATGCTTTGACAGGGTGTGATTATACCCCTGCATTTTATAGAAAGGGCAAACAAAAACCTTACAATATCCTAAGTAAAAACACAGTTTATCAAGAGGCTCTAATAGAGCTAAGTTCTAATGCTCCATTGACAAATGAAATCAAATGCAAAATTGAACAATTCATATGTGAGTTATATGGTGTGAAGAGTAAATCTGTAAACGAGGCCCGCCATAAGATTTTCCTCAAAAAATTGAGCCCAATAAAGAGAATGAAAAATTTAACAAAACTCTTATGAATTTTGATGCTGCTTTTTTGCCACCGTCTGAAATCGAACTAGTTCAACAGATACTTAGAGCTAAATACGTATCAAATATCTGGATAAATTCAACCAAAAATCCTCCAAGCTATCTATTGCCAATTGAACATGGGTGGAAAGAAGAACACGGCAAATATGTCCCTATCTGGTATGCAGGGAACCGACTACCAGATAAAGTATCTGATGTTACTGTAACGGAGTCAGAAAATGACAATATTTCTGGTGATGTCAGTGGTAAGTTTTATACGATTGCGGATGTATAGGTAAAAATCGTTAGGAAACGAAAAGTTTGCATGTATTTGTTTCTTATTAATGGCATATTACGTATCTAAACCATAAATCTCATTAAGCTATACATACAAGAGTTCGTTTCCTTCTGTTTTTTATATATACATATGTATAATAATTTTCATATCATCAAAATCGTCATTTTTTCTATCAAACTTTACAGTTATTTTATCACATTACAGACTCCTCGTCTACGTGCCTAAGCAGCGAGGAAGAAGATGACGAAATCTAAGTTAAATCTATCCAAGTTAAAAAAGAAATCTTGAATATTGAAATTGAATATTTTAAGTTTTTTATGAATGTTTCTACCTTAATATCAAAATCTAATTCCATTATTCCATTCCAATTTTGTGCTCTGAGTTGTAATCTTAGTTCTTCTTCGTCATATTTTGCATAGTTCCGATAAGCTTTGGTGTTTATAAAATGTTTTTTCGTATTTCGATTTTGCTCTATAATTTGAATTATGGAGTGATCTGTGATTCTGGGTGCATCTAATAGATTTACCTGTAGTTCAAATACATTTGTTATCACCAGATCAATTAATGTACTTGATGTTAGAGTTACTCTAGTGGGATCTTTTACCAGTTGTTTCATCCCATTGAATTCAATGATTAAGTTTTTAAGTTTTTTGTATAGATGTCTGCATTTTTATTCATGTTTATATTGAAATCTCCTACTATAATATTAGGTTGTCTTTTTTTATGTTTTCTGAACACCATTTTTCGAAGTACGTTAAGAAATCCCTCAAACTCGAATTAGGTAAACGGTATACGATACCGTAGACCCCTTTTTTAAGCTATTTTTTACTTTTATCGCCAAAATCCATGATGTTTTGATGTGACTAATGAAAAAGCTCATAAAAATATTAAAAGAATATTAGAAGTAAGTAAATATTTAACTCTTTAAGCCTTAGTAATATTCTACAAAATGATTAATCTGTGATTTTACCCAAAGATGTTTAGATTATGGAAGTTGAATTAATAAAAATTGGATTTGTTCGATTTAATTTTTTTATTTTATTGATTACTGTTATTTTTTTCTTTGAAATACAACCACTGAGAGCAGGCAGACCAACTCGTTTCACCTGTGGAGACACCATACTTCGAATAGGTACTAAAACTGACCATTTCTGTTATCGTTTTTTTCGCAACAATGCAATGACTTGCGCGCATCATAACTCTGAAATGCAACCACTGAGAGCCGCCAAACCAACTTGTTTCATCTGCGGAGAGGCCATACTTTGAATATATACTAAAACTGACAATTTCTCTGATCGTTTTTTTTTTTCGAAACAATGTAGCCTAATCTTGTAAGCTTTATAACTCGAAGTTGCAACCACTTAGAGCAGGCAGACCAACTTTTTTCATATGCGGAGACACCGTACTTTGAATATGTACTAAAACTACCCATTTCTGTGATCTTTTTTTTTTTAGCAACAATGTAGCCTAATCTTGTAAGCTCTATAACTCATAGTTGCAACCACTTAGAGCAGGCAGACCAACTTTTTTCATATGTGGAGACGCCATACTTTGAATATGTACTAAAATTACCCATTTCTCTGATCGTTTTTTTTTCGAAACAATGAAGCCTCTTGTAAGCTCTATAACTCATAGTTGCAACCACTTAGAGCAGGCAGACCAACTTTTTTCATATGCGGAGACACCGTACTTTGAATATGTACTAAAACTACCCATTTCTGTGATCTTTTTTTTTTTAGCAACAATGTAGCCTAATCTTGTAAGCTCTATAACTCATAGTTGCAACCACTTAGAGCAGGCAGACCAACTTTTTTCATATGCGGAGACGCCATACTTTGAATATGTACTAAAACTACCCATTCCTCTGATCGTTTTTTTTTCGAAACAATAAAGCCTCTTGTAAGCTCTATAACTCATAGTTGCAACCACTTAGAGCAGGCAGACCAACGTTTTTCATATGCGGAGATGCCATACTTTGAATATGTACTAAAACTACCCATTCCTCTGATCGTTATGAAAAAGACCGTGACCTCTTAGACTAAAATTATTTATTCGTGTTTTATGATAGATACATAGTCCATTAAAGTTTTCAATTTCGCATGATTTTAGAAGCAACTTTGGCATTTGTTGTGAGTTAATAGTAATTATTAAAAATAATAATCTAACCTACCTACTGAGTTAATATAATGAAAAATAAAAAAAATATATAAAACATCGTAAAGCAGGCAAAAACGGCTGAAAAAGAGGTAGATTTTTTTTTAAAGAAACACAAACGTTTCCGGGAAAAATATTGTGACAATATTTGGAAATCTCCTACTACCACCACAGTAAGCGGAAAATGTTGCTTGTGCTGTGATGGAGGACTTAGCCAGCCGAGGAATTGAACACACTACGCCTGGATGGGACCCAAACGCGATGTCAACTCAGCCACCGACCGGTCAAATGTATGTACGACTAATTTGTGTTCCAACGAAAATCGGTCGTTTGAAATTTAAATTTTGGTCCTTTCAAATACTTTTAATTTGTTTATTTTTTTACCTTAGGCCCCCAACCTTTCCTCTTAAATAAGAGTCTTAATAATAACGCAGCAATTTAATAGATATGTAGGTATGTAATTAGTATATATTATATAGTAAGTGTTACAACAAAACTCTGAATTAACTTACATTTTTTTTTAAATTTAACTTTCATAAATATTGAAATAATAATAATAATATTTGGATGATTTGTGTAGCGCCGTTTTTGCGCCAAGTCACCTCAAGGGCGCTGATTAGAACTCATGGTGTGAAGGATTCAGTCAAGCGATAAAGTGGGTACTGAATTTATTTTAAATTATCTTTAAAAAAATTGAATTATAATATCCCCTGATTTTTCACGGGTCTGCGCTAGTAAATAATATTTCCTGGTAAAAAAAATTATCGCAATTCCAAGTAGAAATAAGGTATGGGGTTTCTCAAACCCCATCTCACTAACGGCATCAGGTTTTTTAATTTCGCTAATGCCGGGTTAGTCTGGTATGTACCCCGGTGTCCCGTGGGAATCTAGGAGGCACCGGTTAGTCAGAGATAAAAATATACATTATCACATAAACCGCGACAAAAAATGTCCCATGAGTTTATTGAGATTAATGCAAATACTGGGCCATACCCGTTGTGTGATTAGATAACAAAATGTCATAAAAATATTATAATTGGACCGTTTAATTTTTTTAATTATTCTCCTCGTCGAGTACAATATTTCCGGCAGATAATATAACACTATACAGAGTGTTAAAAGACGTACCCGACATACTTCCACACCGGAGGGGGTAATACTTATACGTCTCATATCCCAAACGAGAGATTTATTTATTCACATGGAAATTATGGACAGTCATAGTAATAATATGTAAGGAAAAATAACAAGATTATATAAGTTAAAAAAATACATATTACTACAAAGATAATAATAAAAGCGATTTTAAAGATATTAACAAGAAACAAGATGGTCACTTTTATCTGAGGTTTACTGGAAAGGATAAAAGTTTATTAACAGCAGGACATTCCAGAGTGGAAGATACTCTCAGTATCGCCCTGGTGTAAGACCACCATTCAGAATTGAAACGTTTCTTGAAATGGCATAGGCCGTTTATCGTGACCAGAACTGAATAGCCAGGTACTTCCTCACCTTCCTCTTCCCCACATACTTCCCTTCTCCATTATGGTCGGGGTGAGAGGTAAAGCGGTTACTCGGCTGAGTGACTAGTGACGCTAAAGATCAGTAGGTATTGGAGAGTTATGGTCGGGGTGAGAGGTAAAGCGGTTAATCGGCTGAGTGACCAGTGACGACATGCTAAATATCAGTAGGTATTGGAGAGTTATGGTCGGGGTGAGAGGTAAAGCGGTTAATCGGCTGAGTGACCAGTGACGACATGCTAAATATCAGTAGGTATTGGAGAGTTATGGTCGGGGTGAGAGGTAAAGCGGTTACTCGGCTGGATGATAGAAGAGAGATGAGAGGATAGTGAGAGAGAGATCGATTGAGAGATCGTTTTTGTGGTTTGTGACACAACCACAGAAGCGTTTTTGTCTGGCTTGTGTACTCAGCCAGGCCCCGCTACTTTTGCCGGCCGGAGGAATCCCGCCGGCCCACCGAGCAGGCGCCCGCGCCCACCCAACTGCCTTTATCAAGGCAATCCTTCACGCAAAGTATTACTCAACACAAAAAATCCACGCTGGCCCCTACAAACCGCCCGCAAGTTCCCGTGACGTGCTCTCTTTTTAAGAGGAGTCACCGCTCACAACAAGTGAAGATGTTCCCGACGAGGATGCTCCCCGCTGACCACGAGGACTCCCCGGTCGTGGTACCGCCCGGCGCTCACCAAATTGCGCATCGCACTAAGACCGGGACCGTGCGCCTTACGATCCCCGCACCACAGCCCCGCCCCGAGGACCCAAGGACCCGGAGACCATCCACCACCACGGCTTCCACGACGCCCAACGCCACCGAGATGACGGAGCCCGCAGCAGGCCCCTCTTGGGCAACAGGACCCAGTCATGCCCCCACGCGTCCCCCGATAGGCCCAGCGTCGGCCTACGTGGCGCCCCCGAGGCCGCAGCAGCCGATGGAGACGGCTACCCCCCAGGATGGAGGCTGGACGAGGCCGTCCAACCCCGTGAAGAGGCCCATGTCCCCACGGGGACCACAACCGCTCCAGTGTGGCAACCGTTTTGAAGAGTTTCCCGAGGTAAGCGAAGGCGCTGGCGCGCCGCGTATAAGGCGTGCCAATACTAATCATACCTTCTCCCCCGCAGGTGCTGGCAGGAGAGACCGTGTTCCCCCGGTTGTGATGACCCTGGGAAACATGACACACGCGCAGATCACAGCTGCGGTCCAAGGACACCTGGGGGCTGGTAAGCTCTTCACTTTCAGGTACAACAGGGGCGGCACGGCTAACATCTTCGTGCGCACGATGGAGGACCACCGCGCCCTTACCAACGGGCTGCGAGCGGAGGCTCGCGGCTTCCACACGTTCACGGCCGAAGCGGAAAAAATGAAAAAGGCCGTCATCAAGGGCCTGCCGCTCGTTGAAGTGGAAGAAATCAAGGCAGATCTGGAATCACAAGGATTCCCAGCAGTGAAGGTGGTCAAGATGACCGCCTCAATTGAGTATCCCCTATACTTAGCACACTTCAATAAGGAAGTCAACATGGGACAGCTGCGTGCGGCCGTCAAATATCTGTGCCACTGCCGCATTCGCCTCCAGAAGCACAGGAGCAACCACTTACAGCACGGCACCCAGTGCTACAGGTGCCAAGACTTCGGGCATGGGTCCCGAAACTGCTCGCACACAGCAAGGTGCGTAAAATGCTTACTGGAGCATGCTTCGGCAGAATGCCCCAAGAAGACGAGAGATGAGCCCGCCGCATGCTGCAACTGCTCAGGCTTACATCCCGCCAACTACAGAGGCTGCCCCAAGCGGGTAGCGTACGTCGCCTCCATACAGCAGCGACCTGCCAGAAGGGCCCAACGCCCACCGGCAGAACAGAACCCGAGCAGGCCACCTCCTCAGCCGAGGACGGATGGACGCACATGGGCCAACGTAGCCGGAGGCACCGCCCCCGCCCAACAGCAGCGCGAGCCCGTGCCGCCCCCACAGCCCCGCCCCCAGCCCCGCCCACAGCAGGAGCACGTGCGCGCGCCCGACTCCTCAGAGGACAACCTGGATTTGATGGCCCTGCTTCAAGGACTCCTGAGGATGCGATCACAGCTCGCCCGCTGCACAACAAGAGCAAACAAGCTCGTCATCCTGATAGAGCTTCTAGACACCCTCGATGCCTAATACCGAGATGGTGAAAGTCCTCGTATGGAACGCATTTAGCGTGCGCTACAAGACAGACGAACTGCTCGCTTTGGCAAACGAACTAAACACCGACATTTTTCTCTTATCAGAATCCCACTTGAATCCAAGTGTACCGCTGAGAGTGCAAGGCTTCGAGATTTATCGAGACGA
The DNA here is from genome assembly GCF_061612785.1 of Hesperophylax consimilis. NCBI lineage: Eukaryota > Metazoa > Arthropoda > Insecta > Trichoptera > Limnephilidae > Hesperophylax > Hesperophylax consimilis. The sequence continues at coordinate 7,551,474 of NC_142856.1, read as the reverse complement.
TCGAAAGGAAAGATCAGGCGGAGGAACCGCAATATTCGTTCGGCAATCTATGACGTCCACAAGAATCCCCACTCCGAAGTTGAAGTACGCCGAAGCCACGATTATCGAAGTCACCATAGAGGGTAGAGCGCACACCATCATCTCCGTATACTGCACCCAACGTAACCTAGTGAGAGAAGATCTCAATAAATTGCTCAATCTGGGACCAATTGTTGTGATGGGAGGCGACTTGAACGCCAAACACAACTATTGGAATAACTACAGAGGAAATGCGAACGGAAATACGCTCTTTACACACATGCAGACAAATACCTATTCGATAATGGCGCCCGACAGACCTACGTACTACTCGCAACTATCTAGATATCCGAGTACATTGGATATAGTACTCGAGAAAAATGTTAAGACAATATCTCCACTGCGCACATTAGACGAACTGTCATCGGACCACCTGCCCGTGAGCTTTACTATAGGCGGCACAACTTCAAGGACCCCCAGAAAACAGCGCAATTACAAGGATGCGAACTGGGAAGGATTCAAAAAAGAAGTCAACGAACGAATTCATCTCACTTCGGGAACTCTGCGCTCGTCACAAGAAATCGACGCAGCTACAAGCACTCTCACAGAGATTCTTCAAACAGCACAAGATACACACACTCCTCTAAAAGAAATACACCCATACACGATCAAGCTTCCCGAGCACGTTCTATCGCTCATCAAGGAGAAAAATCGCCTGCGACGCATGTTTCACCGCACACGCGACGAATATTTCAAGACAGCGTACAACAGCCTGCAGAGGGAAATCAAGACCGAAATCGCAGAACTCAAGCGCGATCTTTGGGACAAAAAAGTCGCATCACTCACGCCGAAGGATAATTCCCTATGGAAAATGGCCAGCGCGCTTAGACATAAAGATTTCACAATCCCCCCGCTACAGAAATTGAACGGCCCCGGGACGGCGCTTTCGCTACAAGAAAAAGCTGAAACACTCGCCGACGGGTTCGAGAGAGCCTACGCCGCTACAGACGGCCTTTCCGACCCGGCTACAGACCGGATCGTAGCTGACTCTCTACGAGACGTGAGGGAAGCAGAGCAGACAAACGCTGAAGATATTCACTTTGCTACGCCAAGCGAGATTGCTGTCACAATCAGGCGATTGAGAACAAACAAGGCGCCGGGAAGCGATCAAATTCACAACATTTTACTCAAACATCTCCCTCAAAAAGCCATCATCTACACAACAAAATTGTTCAATGCCTGCCTCATGACCGGGCATTTTCCCCAGATTTGGAAATCGGCGACCGTGCTGCCTTTCGCAAAGCCGAATAAAGATAGAACGCAGCCGACAAGTTACCGGCCGATTAGCCTATTATCTACGCTGAGCAAGGTATTTGAACAAATTATACTCAACAGGCTTGTACCACACCACGACGACAACAAAACGTTGCCAGACGAGCAGTTCGGCTTCAGAAAGAGGCACTCCACGACCCATAAACTCACCAGAGTAGCGGAATACATCGCAAGAAAATTTAACGAACATCGCTTCACCGCTGCTGCGCTCATCGACCTAGAGAAGGCATTCGACACCGTATGGATAGACGGGCTCGTGCATAAGCTGCACCGCACTAACACGCCCATATACCTAACGAGACTGATACAGGAATACCTAAAGAATAGATCGTTCAGAGTGTTCATAAGGAACGTGCTATCTTCAATGCGTGAGATTCCAAAAGGCGTGCCGCAAGGAAGTTTACTTGGACCATTTCTCTTCATTCTGTTCACCTACGACATCCCCCGAGACGAGAGATGCAATCTGTCTATCTACGCAGATGACGTCAAACTATACGTTTCCTCGCTGAAAGCGAATATGGCCGCTATTTACCTACAGAGGGCGCTCGACGCGCTCGTAGAGTACTACAAAAAATGGCGCCTGAAACTGAACGAGGCGAAAACTGAAGCCATCATGTTCACGAGAAAACGTGTAAACAGAACACCTGACTTTAACATCGAAATGGGAGGACACAGCATAGAATGGAAAGATGAAGTGACATATCTGGGCCTGACCATGGACTCCCGCCTCAACTGGAAATCTCACCAAGCGAAGATGCACACGCGCACGCGACAAGCGATCGGCATGATGAAGCCAATTTTCAATAGACGGAGTCCGCTACTTCCCAAAACCAAACTCCTCGTCTACTACTCGCTCATTCGTCCAGTACTCTCTTATGCGATTCCCGTATGGAGCAGCATCTCACACACAGACCACAAGAATCTACAGACACTTCAAAATCTCTGCATTAAAATCACATACAACACGAGACTCAGAACAAACTTGAAGAGATTACACGAACGAGAACAAATTCCAACTCTATACGAATTCACACACAGACTGACTGAACGCTTTTACAAATCACTCACACTTAGTAAAAATCCACTAATACGAGACATAGGACAATACAATGCTCCGAGCGACCTGACATTCAGATACACACATAGACTACCTAAACACATCCTCATGGACCATGACCACATATGGCACATACCAGAATTAGACGCGGACGAATAGCGAGCAGTAGGTATTTCCTAAACTCCCGACCTTCTTCCCAAATATATAATGTTTATATATCTATTTATATATTTATATAATATTTTATAATTTGTATGTTTATTTTCTATCTTCCCATAAGTATATATTAACATAAAAACAGACACACACACACACATCTCAAAAATGCAGGACATCATATACCGATGTTACTGAAGGCCGCAAACGTTTCAAGTTGACGTTCGGCCGCTCCTTCCTGGGTAAGGTTTTCTTCGATTTTCCTTACTCCCAACGGCAAATGCGGAAGGACTCCAACAAAAGGGCGCAGCCGAAATTTCCTCCCCCCATTCCCAACACAACACAAACAGACACGTATGTAGTATATGGCCGCTGTAGGTCGCCGCTGGTGCTGATGCTGGATGATGATACATGCAATTTTAGTAGGGTTTTTAGGTAACAAATTTTTTCCCTACCGAGAAAATACAAGGCCTCTAAGTCTATAAAAGCCAGGTAATATTTAAATAAACCCATATGAGGTAAAAATTGTGAGGCGCATATGACGCCGTTCTATTTGTATAAAGAACATTAACTTTAAATTCAGTAAATTTAAATGATTCACCACTTCATGGAATATGAGAATCTAGAAAATGAAAAAAAAAAAAGGGTTACTCGGCTGAGTGACTAGTGACGACATGCTAAAGATCAATAGGTATTGGAGAGTTATGGTCGGGGTGAGAGGTAAAGCGGTTACTCGGCTGATTGACTAGTGACGACACGCTAAAGATCAGTAGGTATTGGAGAGTTATGGTCGGGGTAAGAGGTAAAGCGGTTAATCGGCTGAGTGACCAGTGACAACACGCTAGAGATCAATAGGTATTGGAGAGTTGTGGTCGGGGTGAGAGGTAAAGCGGTTAATCGACTGAATGACTAGTGATGACACGCTAAAGATCAGTAGTTATTGGAGAGTTATGGTCGGGGTGAGAGGTAAAGCGGTTACTCGGCTGAGTGACTAGTGACGACATGCTGAAGATCAGTAGGTATTGGAGAGTTATGGTCGGGGTGAGAGGTAAAGCGGTTACTCGGCTGATTGACTAGTGACGACACGCTAAAGATCAGTAGGTATTGGAGAGTTATGGTCGGGGTAAGAGGTAAAGCGGTTAATCGGCTGAGTGACCAGTGACAACACGCTAGAGATCAATAGGTATTGGAGAGTTGTGGTCGGGGTGAGAGGTAAAGCGGTTAATCGACTGAATGACTAGTGATGACACGCTAAAGATCAGTAGTTATTGGAGAGTTATGGTCGGGGTGAGAGGTAAAGCGGTTACTCGGCTGAGTGACTAGTGACGACATGCTGAAGATCAGTAGGTATTGGAGAGTTATGGTCGGGGTGAGAGGTAAAGCGGTTACTCGGCTGATTGACTAGTGACGACACGCTAAAGATCAGTAGGTATTGGAGAGTTATGGTCGGGGTAAGAGGTAAAGCGGTTAATCGGCTGAGTGACCAGTGACAACACGCTAGAGATCAATAGGTATTGGAGAGTTGTGGTCGGGGTGAGAGGTAAAGCGGTTACTCGGCTGAGTGATCAGTGACGACACGCTAAAGATCAGTAGGTATTGGAGAGTTATGGTCGGGGTGAGAGGTAAAGCGGTTACGGTTAAGATTATTTTTAAAAAAATCAGTACCCACTTTATCGCTTGACTGAATCCTTCACACCATGAGTTCTAATCAGCGCCCTTGAGGTGACTTGGCACAAAAACGGCGCTATACAAATCATCCAAATATTATTATTACTATTTAAATATTTACGAAATTTAAATTCATAACAAATCTAAGTTAATTAAGAGTTTTGTTGTAACACTTAGATTAATTTAAAATTAAGGTATATACTGTAAATTATGTACGTATAGATTAAATTGCTGCTTTATTGTTAAGAGGTATGGTTGGGGGCCTAAGGTAAAAAAATAAACATTTTAAAAGCATTTTGAAGGACCAAAATTTTAATTTCAAACGAGCGATTTACATTGGAACACAAATTAGTTGTACATACATTTGACCGGTCGGTGGCTGAATAGACATCGCGTTTGGGTCCCATCCAGGCGTACTGTGTTCAATTCCTCGGCTGGCTAAGTCCTCCATCACAGAGATTTACAAATATTGTCACGTTATTTATCCTGGGAATGTTTGTTTCTTTAAAAAAAAATCTACCCCTTTTTCAGCCGTTTTTGCCTGCTTTACGATGATTTGTATTTTATTTTTTATATTTCATTATATTAACTCAGTAGGTAGGTTAGATTATTATTTTTAATAATTACTATTAACTCACAACAAATGCCAAAGCTGCTTCTAAAATCATGCAAAATTGAATACTTTAATGGACTATGTATCTATCATAAAACACAAATAAATAATTTCCCTTTCTGTGAAGAAACGGGCGGTCTGTTTAACAGATTCCCCTCTCTTAACAAACGGATTGCAATCCTTAGTCAGATAAGTATGCTGTCCCGGTTCTACCGGTATTACAATGGAAGATGCTCCGAGAAACGAGCGTCATTGATAATAATAATAACATGGCATTTATAAAGCGCAGTTTAGTGTCATTTCACTTCAAGTGCGCTTAACTACTCGTATAACAAACCTTCGGTACCGGTGCATAGTCGGGAAATACGCAAAACGCGCGCCTAACATACACGATTGACATTTGTCTCGTGAGAAAGGGTCTCTTCTACGACTCGTTCTTGAGTTTAATAGCTCGGCTGTGGAACCTACAACATGTGTCATTTCAAAATCCATGTTCACTCTTTCCTCTCCTCAAAAGACCCTCCACACAGCATCTCCTGTGTGAAATTAATATTTTTCTGTTTGGTTGGGTATTTTGGACTCAAATCAAAATTTAATTTTGGATGAAAAAGGCCGCGCTGCCCTTCGATAGTCTAGTTCTATAGGGAAATATTTCAAAATTTTTGTGTTTTGACTTATTAATTCCAAATGGTAAAGAAACTCTCCGTGTTTTCATTTAAAAAAAAAAGTAAAATTTTAATTATTTATGTAGTAAAATCGTATATTTCCTTATGGAATTATAATTAAATCAGCACATTGTTAGTTCAACAGACAAACAAGTTAGATGTTTCCATATTGAACTAAGTTTGACATGTCACAACTGCAGCTAATTACAGTTCAACAGACAAACAAGTTAGATGTTTCCCTATTGAACTAAGTTTGACATGTCACAACTGCAGCTAATTACAGTTCAACAATGAAACAAGTTAGATGTTTCTATCACATTACCACTATCGAAAAATTTGTCATTATTTCAAACAATCGCCAACGCGGAAGATTTTTGCAATAATATATGGTCTGGGTTTATAACACCCCACATCTTTAACGCCGGGTTAAAGTTTATCACAAAATGTAAAAAAAATCGCTGTATAAATAATTGGATGACTTTCCAGAAATTCACTTTAGTTTGCACTATCAACTGGTCGTGTCACTGACTTCTCCTTGTCAGTGAAATACAAGCGAACTATAAAATGTGTCGCAGTGCATTGTTCGTACTGGGATTTCTATGCATATCTTGTTTTTTTTTTTTTTTTTTTTTTTTTTTTTTTTTTTTTTTTTATTTATTTGCAAAAACAGTACAAAAACCAATACATTGCAAAAGCGGTAAACAAATTATTGAAGAAAATTTTATACATAAGTATACAGTTAAAACATATGCAAAAGCGGTAAACAAAATATGGAAAAAAAATTATACATAAGTATACAGTTAAAACAAATACAATATTTCGCGCTTAAAGTCGTTGTAGGACATATGGAAAATATCCAAGTTAGCTGGAAGGGAGTTAATTAACCTAGTGAGTCTTCCCAGGGGCATCACCATTGGTAAGTTAGTTCTGGACCTGGGAAGAATTAAAAGCCTGTGTTGGCGGCCTCTCGTGAAATTATCCGGGACATAAAGTCCTATTTTTGACAGAATGTCTGGAATTGATACTAAACCATTCAGAAGCTTGTAAGCCATCATCAATAATGCGACGTCCCGTCTGGAACTAAGGCTGCAGATATTCAGCATTCCCGAGATAAATGCTGTTGGAAACAGCCATGGGTAAAAACCAAACTCTCTCATATAGAGGTATCGTAAAAATTTCTTTTGAATTTTCTCGACCATTAGTACATAGACAGTGTCCTCTGGCCCCCATACCTGAGATCCACTCTCGAGAATGCTACGCACTAAGCTAAAGTAAAGCAGCCTAATGACTGCAAGGTTTGTCAGTTCCTTTGAATTGTGTATGACAAAACCTAACATTCTTGTAGCTGATTTACAGATCTTTTCAATGTGAGCGTGAAATGTTAAGCGAGCGTCATACACAATTCCTAAGTCCTTATAAGTCACCGTATGCTTTAGTGATGTATCTTTCATTTTGTAATTAAAATATACGATCTTTTGTGACCTCGTAAAACACATAACTGAGCATTTTTGGAAGTTGAAACCGAGTTTGCTGTCAATACTCCAGTCAATAATTGCATTTATATCTTCCTGGAGCTTTTTACAGTCTTCTAATGATCTTATTCTTAAGAACAGTTTAATATCATCTGCAAAAAGTAAAAAACGGACGAATTTGATTTTTCCCCGAATATTATTTATAAAAATTAGAAACAATAAGGGTCCTAAATTGGAACCCTGCGGCACACCAGAGTTTGTAGGATACGCGTTAGAGTTAAAACCACCATAGGAAACGAATTGTTCCCTTTCTTTTAAATAGTTAGCAAAGAGTTTAATTAAGTTTTCGGAAAAACCAATTTCTTCAAGCCTACTTAAGAGCACTAAGTGATCAACCTTATCGAAAGCTTTCGCAAAGTCATGGTATGACGTGTCAACTTGCTCATTATTATCGAGCGCTCTCGCCACGTAATCAGTATATGCCATCAAGTTTGTAGTGGTTGATCGGCCACGTCGAAATCCGTGTTGTTGTTCGATCAAGAATGGTTCAACCTTGGCATATACATATTTATGAATAATTATTTCGAATAACTTGGCAGGTGCGGAAAGAATTGCTATAGGACGGTAATTGGTTGCCTGACACTTGTCACCATCTTTATGTTTAGATGGTAAGTAGCCTCATAAGGATTTCTACAATCTTGTCATACGAGAAGCATAAATAAATAATTTTACACTTCATCACAGCGCTACTTTTCAGGATAGCGTTTTGCCTCCTCCGTAAATATTCTTAACTCACCTGGGGTCTCTAATCATTATTTTTCAATTCAAAAACCTTCTACTCCTGATTCAATCGACTTCCACGCAGTTTTCCTACCTTTTATACCATTTGCCGCTAATCATTTCAACCGGAGCACCCACTTCTGCCATCTGCCATTAATTCAAAGTCCAAAATTGACAGTTTAAAACAAACCTCATACAATTTCACTGTTTCCAAAAGATATTTTCAACATCGTGTTTTATTATAGTCTCATCAGCGGAGCAGGCTGAACCATTTTTCAGAGATGACTATTTCTACTCCACCGAATTTAAATCGTTCTACAAAGAACACAAAGCGGCGCTGGGCTGGAGAGAGGCGGTGTCCATGTGTTCCTTGGAAAGCGCTGAGCTCGTGGTGCCAACATCTGAGGACGAGATTGGCGCCCTGCTAATCTACATGGCCAGCACCACCAGCAATGTGTGGATTGGGGTACATGACTTATTCCAACAACAGAACTACATGGCAATCAATGGTATGTAACCATGTTTTAAATGTGTAAAGTTTAGCATATACATGTAGCCACTTTTATTGAGTTCCTCTAAAATATCTCTAAGACATCTTAGATCAGCAACATGGAGGTTGGTCTAGGCGTAGATTCCCAGGTTGCAAACGCCATCCTGACTCCGGTAACTAGCTCAGAATAATTACGAATGAATATTTAAATGAAATCCAGTTTACTTATTCCCACCTCTCTTTGTAGGCATTCCAACATCAGAGTTATACTTGAACCATCCAGAGCCCAACCCGGGCGATGGACGCGACTGTGTGCGAATGCTGCGAAACGGACAATACGCCGACGGGCCCTGTGAGGCGGCCAGCCTGTTTATCTGTAAGAAATCCCTCAGCACTCTGACAGCGAATGTGGATTGTGCAACCTACGATACGGGTATGGAAAACAACTCCACTAATGTTATTTGTTACTGAACACTTTAATGATTAATTCCGGTACGAGAACACCACTTCTAGTTTTAAGAGGAAGCTACAAGCCAAAAATGTTTATATTCTTGGTATACTTTATTTTGTAGGTAATAGGCATTAAAATCGCTTGACAAACGGAGTCTAGAAACGTTCGATTACAAGCATAAAACTGGTTTTTATTTATTTTGTAAATAATTTTATAAGAAAGCAAAAAAGTTAATCAAGTGAAACTGTCCCAGATAATCTTAGCTATAATACTGTATTTTTAAAAGTTGTTTCCTTTACGCGTTCAAACATTTCTATTGAAAAAATTTTTTTTTTAGTAGTTTACATTTATATTTTTTATTGGGTAATTTACTATTTTATTTGTATTATACTCAAGCTAAACGTTAGAAAAACCTTCAATTTATCTAAAGCATATTTTTGGTATTCATAATGTTCACCAATTCGTTATAAAGATTAATCAAAATAGTGATTTAGCATTAAGCTTCGCCTTAATCGGATGCACGGACACAATCACTACAAATTTTGGTTTATTTCTTCAGTGACTAAAGCACAACGATAGAGAGATGTAAAATTTTCCCGATTAGAACCATCGCATTCAACAGAACAATTTGTTTTCCTTATATTCCACAGGAATTTAATATAATGTAAGAACTTTTCATGAATAACATAATCTATTCAATATAACTAACACGATGTTTAAATTTTTTTCCAGAATACAAAAAATTTCCTGCAATGGACGATCGTTGTTTCAAATTCCATCGTACGCCAAAGTCGTGGTATGATGCCTTTGAAGTCTGTTCGGCCGAACAAGGTCATCTCGTGGTCCTCAACAGTGCGGAGGAGGCTCAACACTGCTTGGACGCGTTTAATGAATATGCCGGAAGCTCACTGGATACCAACTTTGACAGGAGTCATATTTGGCTTGGGTTTCATGACTTGATTCTTCCAGGACAATATGAAACCATCCACGGTATGTTTCGAAGTTTACTTATTAAACCTTATTATTTTTTTTCTAGCCCTTGCTTACATTATTTCGTTTATTATTATCGGTTATTATCTGTCATGATTAATCCTCATTATTTCTAGAGCCTTCTGGATGTGGGCGTTTTTATTTTTATTACAGTGTTGCTAATTCAGCATTAAATCACATTTTTACAAGCTCCCCGTAGATATAAATAATTTGAATGTCTATGAACATTAGTCACCGAACCTCGGTAGTGTGCAGTCGTGTTTACTTCCAGTGCTCTGTGTTTGATGGCTTGCTGACGGCGCGGCGCGGAGTACAGATAAGATTTATTTATTGTTACCTTTTCGTATTCATTATTTTTGTTTGTTTTATTGGTTTGCGACGAAGTTGCGTGTATTATTTCTATCATTCATTATTTCTAAAATAATAATTATTGTTTAATTTTTTTTTTAATTTTTTGAAATGGAAGAAGATGAAAATCGACCTCCAGACCCTGAGTTCATTTCTAATATTGCAGACGTCTACGATTCTGATGATTCCCAAACTTCTGTAACCATTCCTTCCCGAAAACGACGACCTTCGCTTTGCCTTAATGTACCTCCTAAAATTAAATCTCTTTCACAAACAAACGAAGCCCCAATCTCTCATTGAAGTTATAATGATACCATTCCTACAGAAGCAAAAGCCATTGAGCTAATGTATTCTATTTCATCTTCAGCTCCATTTATTGTCAATGTCCAATGGACTGAACAGGGGAAAATAATTCATCCCCTGGATTTTGGTAAATTTATTTTTAGCTCAAAACTCAATAACCTCGGTATTATAAATGGATCAATAAAACCGGAAGGTCGATACAAACTATCCATAGAATTTAAATCCGCCACATTAGCTAATGATTTTGTTAAAAAAATAGGTTCTCTTTCAAATAATAAATTTAAATCTTTCATACCCACTTTTAATTTAACCAGAATGGGCAGAGTAAGAGGTATCCCAACCGATCTATCAGAAACAGAAATAGTAGACGCTCTTAATGACTCTCAATTAACTCCAAAACTTTTAAAAGCACGTCGTTTGAATTTCAAGGATACTTCCACCGGCACCACTATATGGAAACCTTCCCAATCCGTTGTTATTACTTTTGAAGGTCAAACATTACCATCCCGTGTATTTTTTTATAATAACGCTCTTCCCGTTGAAGTATACAGATTCCCGACGATCCAATGTTTCAACTGTTGCCGTTTTGGCCATTCAAAACCTATTTGTCGTTCCCCTCCTCGTTGCTTCCATTGCCGAGAGGATCATCCCTTTGAACAGTGTCAAAATACAACGAATAACCCTATTTGTATTAATTGTAAGGGCAACCATACTGCTGTTAGTGTGGCCTGTCCAGAGTTATCTAGACAGAGAAATATCAAACAGTCAATGGCTGCAGACAACATTTCCTACTTTCAGGCTTCTAAATTATTCCCTCCTAAGAAAAAATCTTTTGCAGAGATAACGTCTAACGCTTCTCTCTTTCATTTTTCTTCCCCTAAATCCCCTCTATCATCTTCCCACAAAGAAACAATTTTTATACCGATAAAATTTAATCCAAAATTTATTCCTTCTTTCGATAAAAAACTACATAATGATCCTTTACTTAACTCGAATGGGAATAATAAATCCCAGGCTCCCAATGGGACTGCCTTAAAAAACTGTTCCACTTCCGATATCTTACCTATAGTCATGATTGAAAATTCTTCTTTTATTCAAACTTTAATTACCCTATTAATTACGATCCTTTCAAATAACAATAAAGTACCGTCCAACGCTGCCGATTATATGAAATCTTTACTCTCTAGCCTTCCCGATGTATCCGCAACTGAGCAAAATACTTCAATGGAATAGTAGAAGTCTATTCGCCAGCAAAATTGATCTTGTACAGTTACTTGATGAACATAATATTTCAGTTGCTGCCATCTCCGAAACGTGGTTAAAACCCTCATACCAATTTAAGATTCCTGCATATCATTGTCTAAAACATGATAGACTGGATGGCAAAGGTGGCACTGCTCTTATTATACATAATTCTATCCCTTTTAAACAAATTATTTTCCACACTCTCTCCAACAATTTTCAGATAGTAGCAGCTGTTGTATCTGATATTACATTACTATCAATATATATCCCTCCCTCTACAATTTTTCTTGAAAACGAATGGTCAACATTTATATCCCAGATTCGTCCCCCGTATATGATACTTGGGGACTTCAATGCTCATTCTCCTTCTTGGGGCAGTGAGTTAACAAACCGTTTTGGCCATAATCTATTAGATTTTATGGATACCTATAATTTATGTATTCTAACTGACGGATCTCCAACTCGTTTCACTGCCCCTCAACATCGGAAAGTGCAGTCGATTTATCTCTTTGCTCATTTTCGGTGATTCCCATATGTTCTTGGAACATTCTTAAAGATCCCCTTTCCAGTGACCATTTTCCTATAAGAATTACCTTCCACCATCTGTCTTCCACGCATTCCTTTTCGATAAACAATAGTTTTAAATTTAAAACGAAAGACGCGAATTGGAGAAATTTTTCTTCAGAATTAGACTCCATTGTTCAAGCATCTAAGTCTTCCCTTGTCAACACTAGTTTACAATGTGAATTATTTCCTAACATGATAATAAAAACTGCAGAAAAAAAACTTAAAAAACGTCATGTTAACATTAAGATAAAACATTCCACCCCATGGTGGGATGAAGAATGCACTAGTGTCGTTAAATCCAGAAGAGAAGCAATTTCTATTTTCCGTAAATGTACGTCTTTCGAAAATTACCTTTCTGTGAAACGCGCCCAGGCAGAAGCGAAACGCGTTTTGAAAAACAAAAAGCGGTCTGGATGGCGAAAATTCTGTGAACGCTTGTCTCCTGAATCTCCCCAGTCATCCGTATGGTCCAATTTTAAAAAAATTCGGTTCGTCATATACTCCCTAGCGTTCCAAACATATTCCAGAAGAAATTTTTTATAGGTTTTGCAGATAAGATAGCTCCTCCGCCAGATGTGAGGAAATGCCTTCCTTTATTTCTTATCCATCTCACTCTAGCTGGCTGGACTCTCCTTTCTCAGTAAGTGAATTAAATCGAGTAATCAATTCCCTTCTAGACTCTTCTCCTGGCCCTGATGGAATCTTATATAGTTTCATTAAAGCATTCTCAGACATGTCGGTTGAATATTTTTTATCCCTAATTAATTACATGTTCGAAACAGGATTTATACCGGAAGTCTGGAAAGTTCAAAAAATCCTTCCGATTTTAAAACCAGGCAAAAATCCATCTGAAATCTCATCCTATCGTCCTATTGCTCTTTCGTCATGTTTAATGAAAGTAGCAGAACACTTGATAAAGAACAGATTGGAATGGTTTGTTGAAAATCACAGAATTATCTCTCCTAATCAATATGGCTTCCGGAAAAAGAAATCAACCATAGATAATTTAAGTGTGTTAACAACAGACATCCGTATATCTCAGTCCCTTAATTCTTGCACTCTGGCCACAATTCTTGATCTTTCGTCAGCTTACGACGATGTATTAATTAAAATTTTGAAAGAAAAATTAATTAAAATAAAAATTCCCTTAAAACTAGTTCAATTTATTATTAATTTACTAACAGACAGATCCATTATTATCCACTTTTCCTCAAAAACGATAAATCGCAAACTATGGAAGGGATTACCTCAGGGGTCCGTAATCAGTCCATTATTATTTGATATACAGGGTGTCCGGAAACTCGTAGTACAAGCGGGAAACTGGTGAATCTACATCACATTTGGAGTCGATTTTGTAGTATTTTTTTTTTATTTGAGCTTTCGTTATCGAGTAAATCGAGTTTGAAGTTGATTTTTTTTTTTTTTTTTTTTTTTTAATCAAATTCTTATAAATTATTACTGAAGATCAAAGTACCCAACTAATTAAAACTATTTGAAAGTAAAACAAATGAAGAAACTCGGATTTGAAGCATTATTTTGAAATCACCCTTCATTTAACCCGGTGTAATCATAAAATATTTCTGCTCTGCAGGGTTAAAACATCTGTTATTCAACCCTAAACACCAGAAAAAACTTTAACCCTAAAATAGCCGAAAAATATTTTTTTTTGTTTTTTTTTTTTTTTTGAAAATGCTCAAATCAAAAAACTTTATGTTTTTTTGGGTTCCCCATGTGATGTAGATTCTCCAGTTTCCCGCTTGTACTACGAGTTTCCGGACACCGTGTATATATAAGTGATTTATACAGTGTAATTCCTTCATCTATCAAGCGACTTTATTTTGCTGATGATTTCCTTATATATTTATCACACAAAAATCTATCGCGCGCTGTGAAGGAATTGAATTTGGCTTTACATAATATTTATGTTTGGTTGTTGACAAATGGGATGAATTTAGCTACGTCTAAAACCAAAGTAGTGGCTTTTACGCGCAAAAGAAAAATACCCCCCTTTTCTGTCTGCTTTGATAATGTCCCTCTTCAAATCGTTAAGCAAATTAAATTTCTTGGACTACTTTTGGATCATAAACTTTCCTGGCTCCCGCATATTCAGAACATTTCGACTAAGTGTGAAAAAGGGCTAAATATTAATAATAATAATAATAATAAGTGTTTTATTATCTTTTTTTGTGTAACAAATAGATATAATGATATCCTCACTGAGATCTCCCGTGCTGAGGATTTCATTTACATATTATGTCTAATTTAATTATAAGAAAATTAATATTACATCAAAGTTACAAATAAATTTAATTATGAACAAATATCATGCAATATATATATGTATTTTTTTTTTAATAATTTTAAAATAAGTAAGATGTTTTATATATATATATATATATATAAATATATATATATATATATATATATAAATCCCGCTACCGATATGGCGACCTTTCACTTCGCATCCTTTTGACTACCACCGCTTATGGTAGGTTTAGAAACAAAAACGCTGTGAATGTTCACTTATATATAGTTATAGAATAAAGTGATCGTAACAGAATTTGCCATAAATCGTGTTGTAAGGGTATTCATATTTTTGCAAGGTACATACATTTTAGAGTCTTTTGGACACCCTCTCATATTGCTGCCCTTTTGGTAACCGCATATATCTTACGAATATCACAGTACATTACGTTTTTAATAAGGCGTCCGTTCATTACGAACATTTAACGACTTCCGTATATTCCCGTATGCCATACGTTTATATTCCGATGCTTTCTGAATCCTTTTAATTTGGTCTTGATTTGGCACCAGTGTATATCCTATGTATATAACGATACGCTGTCATTGAAAAGACAAGTCCATACAAACAAAGGTTAATTTGACGACATAATACATTAATTTAATTTGCTTGTCTAGGATGATACAAATTTAATTTTAAAAGAATAGCAACCCGAAAATTCAAAATGGTGGACGATTTTATGATACATTTTATATTAGAAATAACAGAAAATAACGTAATTATCTCTCTTCACGTCTGTCAAAATTAACTATCGATTTTGGCTTGTATTTTAACGAACCGCTTTGGCTCTAGCGTTATATTTGTCACCAATAAGTATTCTGACTTAGTAGCTGCCTTTCTACGATGGACGACAATTGCGAAAAGGTTTATTTCTTAAAAGAAAGATAATCATTCTCGGATTTCGTAAAACCTATCACTATTTAAAAATCTCCTACTACCGTCATTATAAGCGGCAGATTTTGGTTGCTTATTCAGTGATGGAGGACTTAGCCAGCCAATTAAACCAGCCAGGCCTTGACTGGGTGGGAACAAATGGTATTAGCCAAATGAATTGAATTCACTGACAGTGAAACCGTAAGATTGGTAGAAAATTAATTATTTTTCTATGCTTAGAAACAACAACGAAATTTTGCCAAATTTCATAGTTAGCGGCGGTCATCTCAAGTCAGGTCTCCAGCGACAAAATGTTTTCAAAAAATTCGCCAAAAACAAAAACATTGGGACAGGGCCACTTTTCGAAATAATTGCATAAAGCTGGGCAAGGCCGGATCATCAGCTTTATATCTATCTACATATAAAGCTGATGATCCGGCCTTGCCCGGCTTTATGCAATTATTTCGAAAAGTGGCCCTGTCCCAATGTTTTTGTTTTTGGCGAATTTTTTGAAAACATTTTGTCGCTGGAGACCTGACTTGAGATGACCGCCGCTAACTATGAAATTTGGCAATATATAAAGATGTTTGGTTTGGCTTTTTATACAAATCTACAGTTTTATTGCGATGTTGATGAAATTTTGCATACTTGACGATAAGAATAAAATAAAAATTACTACCTACATCCGAATTCTAAAAAATGTGTGTAAAGCCCGGCTAATCTAATATAAATATGTTTCAAAATTTTATTTTAAAATCTGGGAACCCTTTTAAAATTAGTCTCGCGATAAAGGCAAGATAATCTCTCTATATATCTAAACAACACAAAATCCGTATTAGTAAACTAATAATTTTCTCAATTTTTTTGGCGAACAATAAACTTATCATCGTAAATAAACAAGTTATTGTTTAGATAGAACTGAGTTGGATAAAATTATCGCGGAATGGTCATATTATTATTAATTTGATTGATCCCCCTTATATTTATTGGAATCTGTTTCGTCAAAGCTAACAACATCTGACATTAGCGCCCTACCAAATGTTTGTTGGGCGATTGCAATTTTTTCTGATTTTAGATAAAACGATTTCGTTCACTGATATTAGTAATTATCACGAATATTATGTACCTATTTTATGACTCTATTCTACCATTCTAACAAGAAAAAGAGTTGAGTTAGTTTAAGGAAAATTTCATAAACAATTGATTAAGTAAAGGGACCATCGTCCATATTACATCTACTGTCAATAATCAATTATTTTTTTCATTTAGGACATAATTTTTGTTTTAATTTCCGGCAAATAATCATATTATGATGGTCCGATGCTCTGAAAGGAACCCGCTTGCACAGCGCGGGTGTAAACTGTGCAACCTAAAGTTTAAGTTTAGACTTACGGATTTCAATACTTTTGTTTGTGTGAAAGCACTATGAAATAATACATGATTTTACTTCAATGACAAGCCATAGATTATTAAGATAAATGTATTGATTACATAATATAAGTACTACAATAATATCCTGTTATTATCATATAACGTCATTCGATGTGAATTATGCTGACGAATAATAATATATTTTGCATTTATTTTGAAAAAAAAGTTATCCATCTGTTATATAGTTGGCCATCTTCCTAATATATTTATATCTGTCGCATGATTATTAGCTTTTTTTTAATTTTTTTGTGGTCTCGTGCTCAACAAATTGTTTTATTTATTTATTATGTGTAATAACACTTTTTTTTATAATAATATATAAAAATCACTGAGGATACGTGTTCAAAGAATAGCTGGAATGATTATAGTAATTTCTCTATCATCATAAATAACATGAATCTTCGTAGACTCTACCGGCTACCCAGATTTCAACTTGCCACTTAAAGAATATTGTACTATTAGGTATATCTATCTTTTACGTATCATATTTTATCTTTTATGTACTTCTTTTACACAGTTATTATTATATTATGTACTTTAAACTTGTCATACTACTTTGCACAACTTACCTATAATAACGTACCTAAATTTGTAAAAGACTTTATTGTGTGGCATTTAAAAAAAACAACATAAGATGAAATAAATGGTCTGTCTTTGAAAAAATATTAATGTCACGTGATATTTTAAGATATAATAAACGAATAATCCTGCCATAAGCTAGTTGTAATTTCAACAAGTCCTGGGGCAAGTGACTTGCTAATTCATCAGTTATGCTAATCCTGAAAATCCTCGAAGGGTGTCGTTGTAAGGATATGCCATAGTATCACCATACCATAGTTTCAGCGCCCATGAGGTGATTTTTCAAAATACGATGCTCTAAATATTATCCGAATATTATTATGCACTCAGTGTACACTGTTCACACTTGAGCACGTAGGAACTACATACCTAGTAAAAAAAAATATTTTGATTATTTGTAGAGTGTCGTTTTTGTGAAAAACTACTAACTTATTGCAGGAAAAAAAAGTTTACTTTACTTAAACCCATTTTTTACATTGAGGCCCTGAGGAATAAAATTTACTTCTGGGCCTGAACATGTCTTTTTGAGGAGAGGAAAGACTGTACATGGGTATTAAAGAGACCCATGATGCATGAGGGAGGAAAAACAGAGGCCGGCAAATCATTCCACAATTACTAAATTAATGTATTGATCAATAGATTAATCAGTAGATATTTACACCATGCAATTTGCATACGTAAAATATTTCTCATGTATAACAATAAACATATTAGGGAATACAGGTAGGTATACGAACCAAGTTTTGAGGTTATTTAGAGTAATTAAATATATATACTGTTTTTACAATATTATTCAATAGAACAATTCCTATTGTCATGCTATGCTATGCTTGAAAATCTATTCTGCAGTTTGGTATCTTGAACAATTCGTGTCATGATGACGACTACCTACTGCTCAAGTTTTCAGGCACGTAAATGTCGAAGCATTCCAAGAGTAATAGGCTATCAAATAGAGATACGCACTACTTTATTAAAACTAAGTATTGCACGATATGTATGACGATTTTTCAATTTTTTTCAATGTACCTAGGTAGGGCAGGTGCCCAGCTGCCTACCTACCTAATTAAAGTCTCAACTCTTTCTTCGGATATTTCTTTAACCTCATCTGTATGATTGGAGGTTGGCTGAGTGTTTTACACCCGCAGAGGGGAGGTTTTCCTTGAGCAGTTAGAGACAAGAGTTTAAGTTCAAAGTGTCGCTTATGGGTGGATTCATTAAGTCTGAACTGTACGCGGCATTGCACAGTGCTGAAATCCCATACATGAATAGGTACAAAATTAAAAATGGAAACAAAAATTGTCGCATAAATAAATAACACTCCAGCAGGTTTGGTGACTAGTGCATGGCGCTAATTAGCAAAGAACTATTTCTCAAAAATAATCTTAGGTAACTATGACAAGGTAATTAGACAATAGTAAAAGATAGGTTGCTAAACCATTTATTTTACAAAATTCAGAGTTCGAGCATCAGTGTACTTATATTAATATTTGTTTTTTGTATATAGTTTTTGAGTATGGAGGCTACTAACAAAGAATACCCATATTATTAACTAAGACTACCAAAACATTAACCAAGATTAACTTAGATAAACCAAGATAAACTAAGATTAATCAAGTTTAATCGATAATAACCATGATTAAAGAAGATTTTTGTAAACCTCTCGGTTACAAATTATTATAAGCAATATTATTGTAAGAGAAAAAACTTACAAATTGAAAAATCTCCCGAGAAAAAATACATGCCACCAATGGGACTCGAACCCACGGCCTTCTGATTACCGGTCGGCAGCTCTACCACTGAACTATGGCGGCTTATTTAATACCCACCAAATTAGTCAATTAATCAAGACATATCTCGACGCCCTTAAGTGGGAGAGTTAGCACCATTGATTGATTAATTAATTAAATTAATTAGCACCGTAATAATTCCTTTACCTACAAAAATGAAGTTGGTTTTTTCAGGTGAGAAAAAAATTAATAAGCAATAATTTTGCTTGCAGAACACTAAGTACACATTGACTAATTTGGCGGATAAGCCGCCATAGCTCAGAAGTAGAGCTGCTGACCGGTAATCAGAAGGCCGTGGGTTCGAGTCCCATTGGCAGCATGTCACTTTATAGGTGACGTTTCACTTTATAGATAATTTTGCCTTAACTCACTTAAAAAAACTTCCAAGTGTAATCGCAGCCTTACAACAATTATTGCTTATAATAATTTGTAATCCTTTTTGCTATGCATAAACTTTACCTTATAAACATTAAGTTAATTCAAAAGAAAATTAATAACCTCTCTGTTTGCTGTATTATTTTAATTTTTGTTTGTTGTATTTTTTTATCTAATATAGTTTTATTTTTATTATTACTAACTTTATTTTGTTTTAAAACTTTCTGTGATGTTAATATTGTACTACCTACATGTAAAACCCCTCAGGACGCTTGTACACCCACTTCCAGTTATATTATTTTGTTCTTCTACTTTTTGCGTCTATCAGTACATTTTTTAATTGAATACCACACAAGAGTCTCAATCGCTCCCGTCTGGAGTCAGTGAGACTATGGCCTATCCCCAATCGGGGAATGTTGTGAGACTGAAGGTAGGTGAGGGGAATGAGACGAGGAAGAGGAAGGTAGGGAAGTACCAGGATATTCAGTTCTGGTCACCAAACACAGCTAAAGCCATTCCAAGCTAGCTTAACAGACTTTAATCGGGAAGGGTAGTTCTACCCGTTCGCGTTCGGTCGATTGATGCTTAACGTCGGAAGGGTATTTCTACCTTCTGCGCCCGCCTCATTTCAATGGCAGAAAAGAAGAAATTATCCGATGTTTTTATATGAATATTATATACCAATCTCTCTGTAAAGGTTCCAACTATACGTACGTAATTATCAAATTGTAATGCAAGTCTTTTTTTAGTATTTATCTTGGAATCTTTTGTGTACATCGATATTTCAACTAACTAACTAACTAACCATCACGCCGTTTCCCCGCAGGGGTAGGCAGAGAGGACGGACCGCCAAACAACTCGGTCTTGGCACACACTCCTTGCCTCATTCACATTCATACATCGTCTCATACATAGTCTTCTATTATTCTGACTCTTGACATGGCCCGACTCGAGTATCTGATTCACTTGATCGTGCCATGTCTTTCTCGGGCGTCAAATGACCTATATTATTGAACACCTGACACTTGATAGGTATTGCGTTTGAAGTACAACGAAATAAGTAATTTAGATAACATATTCTGTTATTATAATAGTTCAATTCCTGGAACGAGAGTTTTTATGTCCCTGAAACTCGAAACAAATCTCTCTATCTCGGTTCCGCACCCACTCAACTACTGAGTGTCTGGCGCATCTAACAAAAGCAGGTATCGGCGAACACAGTTAGGCGGACCATAATAAATATTTACATGCCAGTTTTTAAAAAGCAAATTGTCCTACGGTTGTGTTCTGAGGAGATTATTTTAAATTTCATTTTATAAAATAACCAATATTATTAGCATGTTCCGATGGTTTTTTGGGTGGCAATTGCACACGTGGTATTTGAATGGGTAATAATGTGTTACTCTGACAATACTAGTGATGTGGCAATTGTTTTTGTTTTTATAATGATTTGGGCTTGGTGAAAATATAATAATTTGTAATTTTAAATCAAATAAAACACTTTGTTTATTAACCACGACTTTTTTATTATTACATCTACCGGTTTCGCTACAGTCGAGCTTCATCAGGATGTGAAATATAACAGTTATATTTCACATCCTGATGAAGCTCGACTGTAGCGAAACCGGTACCTAGATGTAATAATAAAAAAGTCGTGGTTAATAAACAAAGTGTTTTATTTGTTTTAATATATAATGTCTAACCACAAAGTGATTGCTTCCTACGAACAAATTTGTAATTTTATAAAATTGAAACCTAGTTTATACTTTAAAAATTGAACCCTAATGACCCAACAATGACTTTGTTTTCGATTTATTAAGTTGCATTAGAAATAATACTTGGTTTTCGGCTAGAAATTTTATAGCTTGGGAATGCTGAGTTAGTATGTAGAAAATTTTATTAAAATATTTCCATTATTTTCGAAGATATAGCGATTTAAAACAAATTAAAGAAACTCGCGCGGGACCTTTATTTTCGCCCATTTTCAGCGGTCTGCCGGCGAAAAAATAACCCGATCAAAGTGTGTTAATAAAACACCAAAACATCATACAAATAAGAATACTGAAGGGGTAAATAAAATCATATAAATAAGTTGCCTTCGTGTGGCGTAACTGAAGTTTTATAAGTACTTGAACCCCGAAACAGCCGTCACAATAATAAATACAAAAATATTTGCAAAACTCAGTTAGGTATCTGTTCTTTCCGGAATGTGACAATTCCTATTCCAAATAGTTTTTGTCATAAGAATTATATTTATTCGTCATTTATTTTTTAAAAGTAGCATAAAAACATACATTATTTCCTCACATGTTCACAAATAATGTCATAGCCTTATATTGTAAAGTACAGTAATATTTTTGGCATGGTATATTTATAAACACGGTGTCTTACAACTATATTATGAAATTCTAAATTAATGTTGCATTGTAAATTACATTTTTAGGACTTGTTTTTAAGTGTTAGGTAAACTACCTACTGAAGCCCTTATCTATTGTCTATCTCAACTAGGGAAAGCAATAAATCTCCAACATTATATGGCAGCTTAAAATTAGAAGTGTTGAAGTCCCACCCGCTATATCACCGTCCGAACCATAGTAAAATTAAATGTGCATCTTCCGAAAAAAATATTTACATTGCTAACGTCATGTTCAATATCTTTTATATTATTATTTCTGCTTTACTCTGTACCCACTTATATTGTATCTACTTTTAATTTTCAACTTATTTTTTTTAAATTTGTTTTTATTTAAATTTAATTAGGAAACTTATAGTCGTACAGTGAAATATAACAATAAACATGAATATGTTATAGACCAATTAAATTCCATGAAATGTTAAAGAAGTACATAATATTAAAAATAGATACAGTTTTCGCATGGTTATAGGTACTAATTGAAAATAATAAAAAAAACTACGGAAGTAATAGTATAATTTTCCCAAAAGTAAAAGTGTTTTTAGCTATTAATTATTAATTTAGTGAGTTGCAATTTATTTGATTTTAAGTTGAAAATCTCGTAAGGTATTACAATTTTCACAGATACGTCCTATTATAGAGTTTTGCGCGTATTTGGATTTTCAGTGAGGTATTCTAAATAAATCGTTCGATCTGGTGTTTTGTTTGGGGCAACGAAATGCAATCTTTTCTAACAGATACAACAAGATACAACAGATACAACAATCAACAAGACAGTTCACGATTTTGTAAAAGAATAAAGCATCATAGATTTTTCTGCGTTTATATAAAGCGATAGGGTCAAACCGATGATCACTAAAGCGATACGATAGGTGTTTTATAAATTTGTTTTGGATATTTTCGATTCCAAATGACTGCGGCGATCTCAAGTTGTGACCTTACATATGAAATTTATAACACAATTCACTATCCAAACTACTAGAAAAAACTATGAAAAAAAGATTGCTCGCATACCTTGATAAACACAAACTGATCTCAAACAGCCAATTCGGGTTTCAAGCGAAAATAGGAACAGAAGACGCCTTATCGGAACTAACTACTTACATAGTCAAAAACTTATGATGGCGGGTCAAAGGTGGTAGGGGCTTTCTTAGACCTAGCAAAAGCTTTCGACACCATCTCACATAAATTACTACACCAAAAACTCAAAAATATCGGCATAACCGGTCCACCACTAAAATGGTTCATCAACTACATTGAAAATAGACAACAAATAGTAAAAATCAATAAACACGAAAGTGACAAGGTAGGTAACAGGTATGGAGTACCGCAAAGCAGCGTCTTGGGTCCCATACTTTTTCTCATCTACATAAATAGTCTAACTGAGATAAACCTTGGAAAAATAGAGTACAAAGTAATCAGTTACGCAGATGACACTGTAATTTTATTCGAAGCACAATCATGGGAAAATGTCTACAAAAACACAGAAGCAGGGATGACTGAAATAAATAAATGGCTAATGAATAATCTTCTTACACTCAACATTTCTAAAACAAAATACTTGACTTTTAGTAAAACAAAAGCTGGTCAGCCAGATAGTCGCCCACAATTCCATCTTCACCCCTGCACCAATACTTCTACAAATAACACACGCTGTACTTGTGACAAAATAGATTATGCGGATAATATCAAATATCTCGGCTTAACTGTTGACCATAATCTAAAATGGGATCTCCAAAATAACCCAATAACAAAAAAAAGCCGGAAACATATATCATACATCTTCAAAACAAAAACAATACAAACAAAACGAAATATTTTATGTCATTAAATCAGCTAAAAAATATATACTTTGCACTTTGTCAAAGTATTCTAATGTATGGTATTTCAGTATGGGGAGTAGCAGCAGACACTCATCTCAAATCCCTTAAAATTAATCATAAATCAATAATTCGAATTATGTTTAGAAAGCCTTATAAACATCCGACAGAACAGCTAATGATTGAAAATAACTTATTTGACATAAATAAACTGTTCATAAAGAAGATCATCTACAAAAACTGCATAAAAAAATTACCGAATCACATAACTCACTAGCAAAACACGAGAGCAATTACACACAAACAATTACAAGTACCGTATATCAAATCAAATTCCGCTAAAAGACACGAATCTTACCTGGCTCCTCACATATTCAACATGTTCCTAACCCAAACTAAAACTTACGTCTTACCAAATAATTTGAATTGGGTGTTCAAAAGATTTGTAAACTGGTTGATGGTAAAACAAAGAACAGATATTAGAAATATTCTAAACATCTAATGCATTTTACAAACCATACTGCACACAAATTCTAACAAAATTACAAAATTTTACAATTAATTATAATTCGAAATACTCATTTCATATTTTTATAAATAATTTTTCAACACATATAGTACTACACTTATTTTTCTATTTTTGTATGTTACTCATTTTTTTACTCCTATTTTTTCTTATTATTTTTATTTTACTATTTTTTACTAAAAATTTGGTTTATATATAAATTGTTAATTACCAGCCTCAGAACAGACTATGTCTAGTGAGGAGAGTAATGAAAAAAAAAACATCTGTACAGAACCAACCTTAAATAAACGCCCCGGTTGCCGGCACTGAAACTGATAATTAGGGTGTGTGCTACGGGGAAAGGCTTTGCTATGCTTATAATAAAGACCATTTCTTTATAAGCTTTTTCTAAAATATTTTCAATATGATCCTTAAATAACTAATTTTAGAATGTAGTATTAATCCAAGAGATCTGATTGTTTCTACCCGTTGTAGGGGTACAAGGTTCAATTTGTAAGTATAATTAATTGGATGTTTTTTACGTGAAAAGGTAATAACATTACATTTGTTTATGTTTAGAAGATAGTTGATTGTTTTCGCAATATTGTTCAATTTTGTTAATGTCTTCTTGTAACTGGTTGCAGTCATCTACGGAGTCAATGCATTTATATAATTTCATGTCATCTACGTAAAATAAGAAACAAGAATGACTAATATTACGTTCCATGTCATTTATACGTAAATTAAACAAGTGTTATGTTCTAAATTATATACACTTAATATTGTGATCCTGAAAAAGTATCCTTGTAAACTTGTATTCATGTAAAAGCCTTCAAGGCGTCAATTAATAAGTAAATAAATAAATATAAAACTATTTTGTAAAGGGTAGTTATTTAAATACAGTGGAACCTCTCATAACGAGACTAATTCGTTCCAGAATTTTACTCGTTATGTGAAACACTCGTTGCGAAATAATTTTTCCCATATAAAACAATGTAAAATACAACAATGCGTTCCATGCCGAAAAAATAATCAATTTTTATATTTTTAACATTTATTCAAATAAAATTACATACTAATAAATTGTTAATGAGCCTTACCCTTAGGAGTACAACCTGGAATGCGATTTTGATTTACAAAAACAATAAAAAGATCGAAAAAACTAGTTTATTACTTGTGACTTTATGACAAATAATTGCAGTACAACCCTAGTATGCTATTTCTATTTATAAATTAATAATAAGAATTTTGTTTTCCGCCGACATGTCAATGTAACGGTTTTGTTTATTTTTGTTTGTATGATCATTGTGTATTTTACTTTAAATCTGAGATACTTGCAAGTATAGCCAGGAGCATTCAGAAAGGTGATTGCATTGTGAAGACAGTTGTTAGGTACAGGCGTACCTATTGTTTAGTATTATTGGAGACGCCATGTGAGACTTTGTAGAGAAATTGAAATTAGATTTTTTTTAAATTAGATTTTAATAAAATGAATAAAAAAAAGATGATACCATAAAATTGAAATGCTGTAATTTAAGTCAGAATGTCATTACTAATAATAAAATATAAAAATAATGGACTGGAGTTCCTTATGGTTGTTTGTTTAATGTTCACCAATTAATTGTTTTCTTATTTGTATATTTTTCTGCAATGTTATGAAGGGAAAGGAAGGTCTGGGAAGAAAAGGGTATGAGGAGTGTGTAGTAAACTAGGGATCACAGTAGACAGTAGTGATGGATGGTATGAACCCAACCCACCCATTGCGGTGCAAGGCGATGAGCCGGGAGAATTCGGCAGGAGAGGTCACCCCAAATGTCCCCGAACGCTGTTGCTGGGTCCG
Source organism: Hesperophylax consimilis (assembly GCF_061612785.1). Taxonomy (NCBI): domain Eukaryota; kingdom Metazoa; phylum Arthropoda; class Insecta; order Trichoptera; family Limnephilidae; genus Hesperophylax; species Hesperophylax consimilis. The sequence continues at coordinate 7,525,394 of NC_142856.1, read as the reverse complement.
CTTCGGTCACGAACCGGCACAACAGTTGCCCAACTAGTTGATGGGGCAGGCAGCACACCCTCAGTCGTCAGTCTGAGGGTCAGGCCCCGGCATTACCGAGCGGCCCTGACCGAGGTAACCGGTTGTAAACGGTCATCGCACCCACCACCAAGACCTGGGCAAACATTACCCCATGAAAACGGACACACCTGCTAAGTCACGAAACGTAGCCAACCACTTGGTGTGACCTATGTCAGGGATGTTGGTCATTAAATGGTTTCCAGGGAAGTGCTACCCATACCCACATTCTAAATTTCTATTTGTGCTTTTTAACTTCTATTTAGAACGAGTTGCTTTAATTGTATCGACAGTAATCAATACTGTATGTAGACAAGACACTAAAATGATTGGTCGCCAAATAAACTCTAAAACGTACAGACGTCAATACTCGGTATTAAATTGAAAATAGATACATTTGAAATAGTAAGACATTCGAGACCACTGGCAAAACATGTGCTGCAACGTCGCAAATAACCAGCCACCGCGAGTTGAAACGAACCGGCAACATTGTACCCTTCACGGTCACCACTTCAGGCTAAACGTGAAATGCAGAATACGTCGTTTCCGGTCGCCACTAACGGCTAGGAATAAAACGCAGAATACGTCGAACACGGTCGCCATTTTAGTCTAGTTATGAAATGTCGTCACTTCAGGCTAGATATGAAATGCAGAATACGTCGTTTCCGGTCGCCACTAACGGCTAGGAATAAAACGCAGAATACGTCGAACACGGTCGCCATTTTAGTCTAGTTATGAAATGTCGTCACTTTAGGCTAGATATGAAATGCAGAATACGTCGTACCCGGTCGCCACTAAAGGCTTGTTGTGAAATTAATAATTCGTCATACCCAGTCGCCACTAAAGGCCAGGAATGAAATGCGGAATACGTGGCTGTGTATATCACCTAGCGCCAAGCTGCCTCGCGACAGACTCCGGAACTTAAATATTCGAAAACTTGCACTCCCAGCCCAATTTGGCGACCAGGACTAATTTCGCTGAGATGCTTGTAACGACATCTATTATTGAACTGTGTAAAAATTTTGAGAAAACAAAGTGGCAACCGTATATCGGTCGCCAAATGTCGGTGGTCGCCACTTTAAATGCATATTTGCCCATGCTGGTCGCCAAATAGGCGGTGTGATATATATATATATATATATATATATATATATATATATATGAAATGTTTTTTGGTATAGTTCAGTTGATTCTGTTTTAGTCTGTGTTTGATTTCAGTAAATTTTCTATTTCAGATCTTCCTATGTTAAGTATCCAGCTTTTTATTTCAGATTTAAATGTTAAAGTGTTGAGGTTTTTGAGTGTGAGTGGTATTTTGTTGTAGAGTTTAATACTATGATATAAGAAGCTTTTTTGCCCAAAAGTTGTATTAGTAATTATTTGTTGGATAAGTTTTTGATCATGAGATCTAGTGTTTCTATTGTACGTGTTTGTTGTTATTTCTTGTGTTTTGTGCTTATGAATGTAAATGAGTATAGTTTTAGAATATAGTTATATTATGCGAGCTGTTTCCAGAGTGTGGTGGGGATCTCATCCTACTACTCTTAAATTAATGTATGGTGCTCTAGTGCGAAGCCATTTGGATTATGGAACATTTCTTTTAGATCCTCTTCCTAAATATTTGGACAAAAAACTTGAAAGAATTCAGTCCAAAGCGCTCAGAATAATTATTGGAGCGATGAAATCTTCTCCAATTAATTCTCTCCAGGTAGAATGTGTAGATCCCCCCTTAATTTTGAGGAGACGATTCCTGGTTGATAAATATATTTGTAAATCTTTTTCTGTATCGCGTCACCCTTTAGAACAAAGCCTTGATTATTTGTTCAATTACTTAAATAACGAAAAAAGATCGACAGATAAAAATCGACTTCCTCTCCTTCTAAAAAGTTTTCTTTCATTCAAATCTCTGTCTTCTTCCCTCCATAATCTACAAAAAGATCATATCCTTCCTATTTTCACCAACCCATTTGATTCTATCAATTATATCCCCAACGTTATAACTTCAGACTTCTGAACTGATATTTTAACCTCATCTAATCAAAATGTTGAGGAAAAATTTAAAAACATTACATCTTCTAAGTTTCCAGAATTTTCACTCATTTACACAGATGGTTCTAAGTCTGATAACAAAGATTGTGGAGCTGCGGTACACATTCCCGAATTCGATTCAGATTTGTCTTATAAATTGCCTAAAGAAATTTCTATATTTACTGCAGAATGCTTCGCAATTGAACAAGCTTTGAGTCAAATCCAGCTTTTCAATATTCGACGAGCCTTACTGTGCACTGACTCACTAAGCGCAATGTTGAAAATTTCCTCAAATATCCATAAACCAGAAGACTATATAATTTATAATATCAGAAACACCCTTAAATCTTTAAATGAATTAAATTTCGAGACAACATTGGTTTGGGTCCCTGGCCATTTAGGAATTGAGGGTAGCGAGAAAGCCGATTCTCTAGCTAAACTTGGAACAATTTCTGGCTCTAATCCTTTAGATTTTAGAATTCCTATCTCTTACGTCATCCCGATTCTTAAATCCAACATGATTCGCTCCTGGGAAGAAAATTGGACTAATACGAAAACCCGAACTGGTGCTTTTTATGCTGGAATACAAAATCATATTCCAAGTAAACCTTCGTTCCACTGCAAGAAAAAATCCAAAAGATTTATATCCTGTATCTCGAGAATGAGAATTGGTCATTGCTCCATTGCATCCCATTTGTTTAAATTCTGGGTCCTAGATAGTCCACTCTGCCAGTGCGGCATGGAAAATGAGACTCTTGATCATGTTTTCTTTAATTGTAAAAATCATTCATCTTTCAAAGGCATTTATCGTTTACTTAAAAAAATCACCCACCAATCTCCCCTTAGTATTCCTTATTTACTTTCTCTCAACAATTCTCGCATTTTCTCAGTTCTATACAAGTTCATAGACTTGAATGACTTCAATATTTGAGATTTCCTATTCCCGTATAGATTTCCCATAAAATTATAACCATCTCCCTTAACTTTAACGGCACATAGCACTCTTTTTAGGGTGAATTGCCTAATACAAAAAAAAATGTCTTTGATGCTCATCCATTCGAAGGCGGCAGTTCTTTCCGGAAAATCAGCTCGGTACAAGCCGTCCAGGGCCCGAGCAATCGCAGTACTTACCCAATATATAGCCCTTAAGATATAAATAAATACTCAATGTAGGAGGACCTTATAGCAAATAGGTGTAATATCTTTGGGGATGCTATGAAGACACGGTACTCGAGAAATAATGTATCAATGGTTCTGTAGGGCCCCAACCTTGGAGGAGCCCCGGCTATGTGCCAAAAATGATACACATTGAGGACATGGGAATTGGAAAAAAATCACGTTTTTATGTAAATAGAAAATATTGCTTGCGACATAATGAAGGAGTTAGCTAGCATTGGATTGAACACGCGACGCCTGTGTGGAAGCCTAACGATTCTGTCCACTCGGCCACTACCGGGCTAAGCTGACATATTTTAAAGGTTTCCGTTTTAAAAAATATTAAACAATTTCCATTTAAGAAAATGATAAAGGGTTTCCGTCTATATATTGTTGGAAAACTGACTTTCCGAACCGTCTTTGTGAACGTGTTAATTAATATTCCATCCCTTCAAGAAAAAATTTCTACCTGCGACGCTTTTGTGTGTCTTTCTGGCAGTTATAACTAGCTTTCCACTCCATTCGCACTGGTCACTTACTTCAGTTGGGGATTTCATAGATCCACAGGCTTCGAGATTATTGAGGAATTTGAACTAAATTGCGGCGGTTTTTGCCCCTTCCGAAGATTGGCTGTACCCATTTAATTGTTTCCGGACTACGGATTCCTGGAGTCCATTCAGAACGCAATGCAATTGAAATCCACAGGGAAGCAACTATGAATTGAAATGACAGTTATTCAACCTCTGTTTGTGTTTCAAGTATTTTTTCATATTGTAGGACAGAAGCTAGAGAAAGCGGGATACAGCAAATGGCAGGACGGGCAGCCCGACAACATCAATAACGATGAACACTGTGGCACTCTGATGGTAGGCTTGGGTAGAAAGCTGAACGACAAGTCCTGTGAGTCACGGCTCCTATTCATGTGTGAGAGGAAGATATCACACGATAAGAGAGGTCTCAGAAAACCAGTTTTTAGTCATTGTTTTCCAGGTATGCATATCAAGTTAGACGCAATGAGCATTTCAGAGTAAATTGATAAAAAAAATTGCAGATACTTTTTCATGAAACAAACTTGAATCAGAAACAATAATCACTTTATTTTATCTCACTATACTTTTAAACTAACACTAATGTGATTGATCTGTTACTTTAAAAAAATAATACCAGGATTTTTTCTTCTTCTCTGAAGAAGATTAAATTTTTGAGTTTTATCCTGATTACTTTTATTCTCATTAATTCTGAGATAGATCTGTTAATTTAAAAAAATAATCCCAGATTTTTTTTCTTCTCCCTGAAGAAGACAAAATGAGTTTGATCCTGATTACTTTTATTCTCATTAATATTGATGTTTATTGTGAAATCTTAAACATAATGTTTTTTCAACCAACATTTGAGAAAACATATTGATTGCAACAGTCCTGCGTTGTTAAACTACCGTTTTTTAATTTTAATTACAGGATATAAAAAGTATCTTTCGATGCCACAGAACTGTTACAAACTCCACACCACAGCTAAATCCTGGAACGATGCGTTTAAAGTGTGTGCAGCGGAAAAAACGCACCTAATTATTCTGAACAGCGCTGAGGAAGCAAAACTCAGCGCAGACATATTTATTAAATACACCCGAGCTAATTCACGGGGATGTGACTACAACATGGACAGCTTTATGGTTGGCTTTAAATATTCGGCTGTCATGAAGCAATTTCGGACAATCGATGGTGAGGATAACAATATTTTTTGGCACCTATTTAATACAAGAATAAATAGTAAACATAGAACAGACGTCGTCTAGTGAGGCAGGTAACGTAGATATTTACATAATTATGGATTAGAATATTTTGATGGCAACGAAAACATGTAACAGTATCTATCTTACACATCTCTCAAAACCTCATAGAGGAGAGCAATACGAGAGATGAAAAAAAGAAGAGTCTGCAAAAAAAAATTCAATTTGACTTTCGCTGTGAAATTATTTTCGCAATGGTCCATCATTTAGAAACAGTAAATAGCTGTGACCAAAACCAGACGTCAAAATTTTTACTCGACCCCACTTCCCTTCCACAGCATTCCTAAAACGAGGATTTCATATTATACTGCTGACACCAGCACGAACAATTTATTTCCTCTTTAATAGGAGTGCCAACATCTGGATGTTTCAGACAGGACCCTCTCGAGTGCAGGCTACGACGACTGGGGCCCCGTGAGGCTCTCCGACAGGATGCCTCAATGCGGGGCGCTCTCGCAGAACACAGTCACCCCACGCGGATTCTTCCATCTGAACACTGAACCATGTTCCTCATTGGCCCTTTTTGTGTGCGAGCAAACCAACTTAAATCCGAAAGAGGACCCCACCCCTAAAACATGTAGATTTTGTGGAACTCACGATACTGGTACGCACACACAGTTTTTTTAACACTCCCGTACCGGACGGGGGGAACACACATACACTAACGAGAGTTTTATGCTATATCTAAGTTGTTTTTTACACCACATACTCTATAATTTAGGTATTCCTAAAAAAACTATTTGGTTATCGATCTGCATTTAAAAAAATTATATATTATTTCTAGTTTCTTAGATATTAAATAGTTTGTACAAAATTCCGGCAAAATTCCTGTCCCCTGCCCCGCACCTCAGCTTCGTAGCATCGGCTAAAATTCCCCCGTCCCCATCCCCACTCTCCGCTCTCCACCGAGAACCGATCCAGCGAGCGTAAAAGACGAGCGTATTGGACCGTAAAAGTTGCATTTTATGGAAAGGGCTAACTCCCGGTCGCGTACACTGCACTTCTGGTATTTCCTTTTGCGATGCTAAAATGCTCGCTTGCTGGACTAAGATCGGCCTGTCTGGCGTACATCCGGTAAATTTCTCATGTTTAGAAACATTATTAAAATTAGGTCTGTCTCTGTTTCTCACATGGAAAATAAATCGGTCAGAAATTTTGTAGACACATTTTGTTAACATTTTTAAGTAATTTGAAGGAACTTGAATAAAAACTAAGTACTATATGGTTAAAAAGTCTATCGCAAACTTCTGTTAAATTGTATATTGGGTTTTAGTTGCTAATTCTCTAAATTTTCGTGGTAAATAATTCTCTGTAAAAGCGGACTAGTTTCGCCCTGCTATGGGCATCTTCAGACTGGTAAGCAGTACATTTACACTTATGAAATGGTGTTTATAAATTAATATCTATTTCAGGGTTGTAAAATATTTATTCTGTACTTAAAATATTAGAATTTATGTAATCAGTCGGCATGTATTTATTGCAGTTTATTACGGCATATTTACCAATGTTTTAAATAAGATCAGAAAATTCTATCGTTTTAATTCATTTGTGTGAAAACCGCACAAGAGCCGTCCTAGCCAGTGGAATTATGGCATCCCCAATTGGGGTATTTTGTGAGGCTGAAGTTAGTTGGGATAGGGAGGGGGAGGATATGGGAAAGACAAAGGTTGATGTACATGCATATGCAAATCTAATAACCATGTAGACTTAAGTCATTTCAAGCGACGTTTGGATTCTACATGGTGGTCTTTTACTAGGCCAATACTGAAAGCATCTACCGCCCTGCAACTTGATATTATATATTTTTTCTTTCATAAATATTACAGCATCCGTTGTCGAGGGGTAAGGCTCTAGACTAGTAAGCCGGAGGTCGCGGGTTCAAATCCCGGTGTGCGTAGGTAAAATTTAATAGATTACTTTGTGATATTTCACAATTTACTGACCAGAATTCATTTCGAATGTTGCTTGAAATGACTTTGACCTTGTTTGGTGACCAGATCTGAATAGCCAGGTATTTCCCCACCTTCCTCTTCCCCATCTCCTTACCCTCCCCACTACTTTTAGCCTTAAAACATAACAGTAGCGGCTCGTGACTTTTGGGTCTACTAATAATTGAAATATTTTCACTTTAGTACACCTAAAAGTTAGAAGTTTTATTACTCCAACATACCCCATTTGGGAATGCCATAGTCTCACTGGTTCCAGATGATTAGGAGCAGTTGGGACTGTTGTGGTGTTTTCACATAGAAAAATCAACAGGAATATCTGAGGTTACAATAGAAAAATAATTTATTTTACGTTTAAGTTTTAAAAATACCTTATTTTTCACTATTTTCCAAAAATTTGTTTTATCTCGAACCCCTCGACATACAAACGAACCCATTATTTTTGGTAAGGCAAACACTACGATTTAACCCTAAATGTAAATATACTATATAAAATAATAAATTAGGAATTATAATCTTCACTTACATCTAAATATTCACATAATATTCGAAATAACATCCGCACCTAGTTTAGTAGTGCTAGGTTTTTAAAACTAAAAAAATATATCCATCATTTACAGACCACCCTATGCAAGAAACTAGCCACCCACGTCGACGCTTAATCGCCAATCGGCAGTCGAGATTCGGAAACGAGGCGCGATGCTTGCTACGTACCCGCCTTCTCTGTTTTCTTTGAAAACATATGCGTTATGGTCTAAATTCATTAGAACATTAATTATGACTTTATTTATGAAACGATTTTGATAATGACTACTGAAATATGTAATATATACTTCCCTCTAATTATAACCAAAACAAATTTCATCGAATTATGTCATTAACACCTTTTAATAAGCAAAACAAATTGGGGGACTGAGTGACCCCGCTTCGGATCCAATGTGATTTTTTTCTTTCCGGGACGAAAGGGTTAAAAAAAATTTTTTTTTTTTAATCTTTTTTTATTTTTTTAAAATTTATTTTAAATTTAATACCACTTGGGGTGACCTAAGAGTTGGTTATCCAATTGGTTCCTGTGGGAGCGGTACCCATGTTCGCCTCACAAATTGAAACTTCTAAGTACCCCAGATTCCTATGCCCTTTTCCCAGAAAAGGGAATATTGCCACTAAAGATAAATCGGCGTTGGTCCATCCTCTTCGCATACCCATAGCTACTTTTAGGGGCATTTTACTCCCAATAGCTGCTAGCTTCTCCCACGGAGGTAGCCTAAACTAAATTCGTTAGTGAGTACAAATCTTGATGAGAAATTAATTTTAAAACCCAAATTTGAAATTTAAATTGCAGATGTTTATTATCTGTTACAGGATATAAACGCTATCCATCGATGCCAGAGAGCTGCTACAAACTGCACACCAACAAATCCAGCTGGAACAACGCGTTGAAAGTGTGTGAAGCTGAACAAGCTCACCTCATTGTTCTGAACAGTGCTGAGGAAGTCCAACTCTCCACGGATATATTCCTAGAGCATGCTGTTACAACGTCAGACAGCATTAATAAGAACGCATTCCATGTGGGCGTTACTAACTTAGTGACTAAAGCAGAATTTAGAACAATCGATGGTAATAACAACAGTGTAATATCTCTATATGTACGCATTGTGAAAGTATTTACTTTCTTATGTGTTTTAATACATGGTTTTTGGAAAAAATAAATATCTCCAGATGTACAGGGTGTCCGGGGTAAAGTGTGCTAACTTCAGGAGGTAATTCTAGATGATGATGTAAGTAAAAAAGAAAAATAACTTTTTCAAAATCCAATGTTTTTTTCCGTAAAAGAATATTTATTTTTCCGTACAAAAATTTAATTTTTTCACCTTTCCAACCTCAAATACGTTGTAATTTCTAAAAAAGTTATTTGTCTTTTTTACTTCTAATATCATGCAGAAACACATCCCAAAGTACATCCTCGTATACTCCCGAAAACCCTGTATTATGCCAAACAAACGTTTTTTTTTATTTTTTTTATTGGTTTTCAAGCTACAATCCCGTTAAACTTCAATAAAGCAGTTTGTCAACAGGATGTTAATGATCAATTACATATATGTATACAAAAATAATATTATTACTATAACTATACAATTAACACACATAAATTAATATAAACTATCTCTATTTAGTAACCATTGTTTCAGCATATATCTCAATCTATTTGTGGAATCGCAATTTTTTATATTAATGGGTAACATATTAAGCATTTTTGGCACGTTAAATTCTAGGGTTCGCCGTCCGTATTTATTATTATATTTTGGAACAAGCATTCCTTCATTCTTTGTAAACCTTGTATTATATTCATGTTCCACTTTCCTTTTATAATCAGACTCAGATATATGTTGAATCAATATTTTGTACCATAATAAGGCCTGCACCGGTAATATTGTTAAATTCCGATACAACAATGATATGTTTCGTCTCTGTGAAAAAATATGTTTTTGAGCTAATAACTTAACCATAGAATTTTGTACTGATTGCAGGTGGTTTAAATTAGTTTTACAAGAGTGTTATTATTATTATAGAGTATAATTATTGTCAATAATGCTGGAGAAAAACAACTATTTTCGATTGATAGATTCCGGAAAAAACGTTCATCATTATTGTTAATGATGCTAGAAAACTTTAAGTAAACGTGGACATTAGACGAATATAGATGAAGTAATGGGCCTGCTTTGGTAACCGGAGAGTGTTTAAAAGGAGCCAATTAACATGGGTTTATTTCTTTTACAAATACAAATCTTGAACAGTTACAAATAACGCATCAATAAATAAATGTTATAGATTAAGTAGAGATTATGTTGAATGGTTTTATGCAATGTATCGGTAAATAGTCAATTACCACCAGTGTTGCCAACTCAACTCTAAATCTAGCTTTAAAATATATATTTTAGATTCTTAGTTCTTTTGAGGAATTTAGCTTCTTTTAAAAAACTTGTTCACTTTAAATAATAACTATTAAAAATATGTATCTACCGGTTCCATTGCTCTGAAATACTAATATTTTCTTTTTGAAGAATTGTCGTAGCTCGGGTGACATCTAGTTTAAAACTAACAACTACATAAACATAATTGTTATGTACAGACTTGGTGGTACTGTGAGGATCTCAATAATAGAACGCGTGTGCGGATAGAATGTTTATTAACAATTTAGAACGTATTGTCTACTACTATCTTCTTAGCTGTCGGTTGGGAAAAGAGAACGAGCAGAAGCATCCACAATCTTTTATACGTCGATCTGTCATCTCGCTCTTACACACTCAAAAAGCAGGCGTACCACCTAAAACCTTTCTTACATCATCCCCTACTAAAATTGAATGTCCCTAGCTACATATAGTATACCCTATTTCTAAATATTTCAATATTACAATTTTATTTCATATATTTCGTTTTCTAAAAATTAACACAACATTTTTTTAAAAATTAACTATCATATCCCGCGTTCTTTCTGCTTTTCTTCTCTCTGTCTCGTCGTCTGTCCACTCCTCCTCCTGGACTGCGAAGTACCCTCATCTTGGACGAAGTCTTCCCTGCCACGGGTTAGACCTGAAACATGGAGGAACAGTATTAGAGACACTTCTATTACGTAACGTACCTGAGAGATTTACTTCATCCGTCGACAGTTCCATTGTGTCAGACGTACCAAATTCCGGCTTATCTCGCTCCTGCCATGAAACATTTAATCTTTTAATCTGGTCTAAATATCTTTTCCACACCATATTAGAATGTTAATTTTGTTAATTGTTAATTTTTATGAAATATATTTTGCTACCTTTTTTTTCAACAATAACCCTAGAGACCCATACCTATTACCCTGAGCTCTGAAATCTCTAGTCATCACTTTCTGACCTACATTAAAATCTGACATATTTCTACCCTTATATTGTCTTTTCTAATTGACTTGACTCTGAATAACCTTTTGTATTACTTCGTGTTGTCGAGTAGAACCTGAACTATTCGTTCTTTCATCAACCTTCCTAGGAATCAGAGAGTCAAATACTGTTCTAATTTTCCTTCCCATTAATAATACAGATGGTTCACACCCTGTTGTTGCATGAACGGTATTTCTATAGTCTGTTAAAAAGTTACCTAACTTTTCTTTATAATCTGAAGGAAATCTATTATGTTTACAAATTTTTTTAAGAAATTTTTTACAGGTTTTAACAGCATTCTCAGCTTGCCCATTGCTACTCGGGTAGTTAACTGGACTAGTGATATGTTCCATCCCATTTATTTTACAAAAATTTTCAAAAGCCTCAGAACAAAAACATGTACCATTATCATTAACTAAAGTTGCTGGAAAACCAAATTGTGAAAATAAACTATGAAGTACTTCAATATTTTCTTTTGAAGACAGACTGTTTACTTCCAGACACTCGATCCACTTCGAAGAAGAGTCTAACACAACTAAAAAGTTTTTTTTATTATGTAAGCTACCATGATCAATATGCACCCTGAACCATACTTCAGGTTCATAAGGCCATACTGCTAATGAACTCTTTTGTGATTCTGGTTTAATTTCTAAACAATCTCTACAATTTCCTGTTATTTTCTCCAAATCTTGATTAATTTTTGGCCACCAGACAAAGCTTTTTGCAATGCCTTTAGTCTTAAAAACCCCTAAATGAGATCTGTGTAACATCTTTAAAACTTCTTGTCTTTAAGACTTTGGAATAACAACTCTATGTTGATATAAAATACACCCATTTATTAATGACAATTCTAACCTTTTTTCTAATAAAATTACCATTTTGTGCCTTTTTTACTGATGCTGGCCAACCCTCGATAAGAAATTGTTTTACTTGACTTAACATTTCGTCCTTTTAGGTCACATTTCTTATCACGTCTAAAGACAAATTAAACCCGTTATTTTCAAAATAATTAATGTAACCAGACTCTATATTATCTTCACAGCTAACCTTTTCAATCGGACACCTGCTCAGAAAGTCTGAACAATTATTTTTTGACTTTACATATTCAATCTTAAAATTGAACGATCCTAACATAACCGCATAACGTTGTAATCTTGACGCCGCGATTTTCGGAATTTCTCTATTCTGACCGAAAATTCTGACCAAAGGCTGGTTATCTACAACTAAAATAAATTCTCTGCCGTACAAATATTGATAAATTTTCTTAATCCCAAAAATTATAGCTGTTGCTTCAATATCCAAAATCGAATAATTCTTTTCAGCTTTATTTAAAGTTCTGCTTGCGAACCCTATTGGTCTTTCTACGCCATTTTTAAAGACGTGGATTAACGTTGCTCCGACCCCATTCATGATCCCATCCGTGACAAGTTTCACAGGAATATTCTCGTCAAAATGCGTTAAAATCCTATCCGAAGTTAATATTTTTTTATTATCGCAAAACTGTTTTCTTGTTCCGTACCCCATTGAAACTTAACATCTTTTTTAAGTAAATCGTATAATGGTGACAATATATTTGCCATGTTTGGAATAAAATTACGATAATAACTAACCATACCTAACAAACTTCTCAATTTATTTAAATCACTAGGCGCTGATGCATTTAAAATGGCTTCTTTATTCCGCTGACACGGTTGAATCCCCTGTTCACTTATTTTATAACCTAAAAACTTAATAACTTTTAAATTGAATTCACACTTTTCACTATTCACCGTTAAATTACAACTTTTTAACCTCTCTAAAACGAGACACACGTTTTTCTCTAAGTCGTCTTCATCTTCTCCTATCACAATAATATCATCCAAGTAGAACGTCATGTTCCGTAATCCTGATAAACAATTTGCCATTGCTTTTGCAAAAACCGCTGGCGCTGGTGACAACCCATACACCAACCGTTTATACTGAAATAACCCTAAGTGGGTATTGATTGTTGGGAAACGTCTACACTCCTTTTTCAAAACAAACTGGTTATATGCGGATTTTAGATCAATTTTACCAAAAACCTTCCCTCCATTCACTTTGGTTAATAATTCCTCAATTCTAGGTAACGGATACTTTATCAACTAATAACTGATTATACTGTCGATTTATAATCACCACATAACCTAATGCTACCATTTTTCTTGATCACCGGCACAATTGGACTCGCAAAATCACTATATTGAACTTGCTCTATAATACCGTCTGAAAGTAAATTATTTAATTCGCTTTCAACTTTTTCCTTCAAAGTGAACGGCATTATTCTGTGATTACGAAATATCGGAATGGTGGAATCTTTTACCGTTAAATTAACTTCGTACTTGTTAAACTTGCCTAATTTATCCGTAAAAACTTCTGGAATTTTTTTTCCTAATCGCTCCTTTAATGTATTTTGTTTTACACAGTTAACGATCCCAGTTATTCCCACGTTAAAGAGATTCATGAAATCACGTCCTAAAATAGAAAGAGACGAGCTACTGACGACAATAATTTTCATTCGGTGGCATAAGCCGTTAAACTGTAGTATCGGTGAAAACGTACCTACCACACCAATGAGCGTATTGCCAAAACTCCGTAAGCTCACGTTTTCGTGCACTAACTTATTACTGCTGAATCTATTGAAATAAAACTCTTCGGGATTACGCTACAAGATGCTCCAGAATCTAACATGAATTTATTATTTATTCCATCGAGTGAAACTTCTATATAATATGGCTCAATACTTAGTACATCACCAACCTTTCCATCCAATAACAAAGTATTCACGTTTTTACGTGTTGTTACCCGCTTACATTGTTTTGCTAAATGACCCTTAGTACCACAAATTTTACATACATAATTTTTGAATCTACATTCTACCGCCGTGTGGTTATCATATCCACAAACTGTACAATTACGCTTTGTAACTTGATGAGATGGCGAACGTGCCCGATTATTGCTACTGTTTCGCTTGAAACTATATCCATCTCTGTTTTTCACATGCGTATTAGGTGAGACACGACCTCCGCTGACTTTTACATTAGCTAAAACTCTGTTATCAGCTGATTGAGATTGAGTTGAAGCTACGAGTTCAATACACTCTGCCACTTGCACACATTTTTTGAAAGTATATGACTCACTATCGAGAAATAATTTTTCTCTAATCTTACCGGGTTTACAACATAATACAAAGAAATCCCTTAATTTCTCTGATAAACTATTCCCGAATTTGCAATTGCTAGAAAGAGACTTTAAACGAACACCAAAATCGCGAACTGATTCGTCATTCCTTTGTTTAGCTGTATAGAACTGTGATCTTTCTTCAAAAAAACATTTTGTCTTACAACAATATTCATTGAGCTTAGATATCAAATCTTTTAAATCAACCTTTGTTACTTTTTTAGGAATGCACAAATTTATCAGTAGAGAAAAACAATCATCTTGCAAAGCATTTAGGAAAATAGCCCTTTTTTTAACATCCGATGCGTACTTTTCATAATTCACAAGGAGGTACTGCTCGAGACGGACCTTGAAGTTCTCCCAGTTACCGTCACGCAAATTGAAGGACCCCAATCCTGACTCCATGCTTCCTCTGCCCAGATGGTACCCACAAGACAAGAAAAGAAAAACAGAAAAACTTCCCAATGAGATTCCTCCGCTCTCCAATCTGCTCCCTGGACCCTCTCAGGAAACCGCTCCTTGACCCTTGTTGGCTGGATGGCTCCTCCCAGACCGCTCCTAAGACCTGGTTACACCGATCCTTGACCCTCGGTGCTGCTGATGGCTACCCCAGACCACTCTTGTGGCCCGGACCCCTCCGATCCTTTGACCCTCGGAGATGCTGCCGCTTGACGCCCTGGACCCTCCCGTGCTTTCCCCTTCCGAGAAACTGGCTGGCTCCAGTGGCTTCTTCTTCTTCTTCACTCCTTTCAGTGAAGAAACAATAATTTCGGTCCGGCCTTTTTACCGACACGAACAATATGTTGCAATCCGAGCTTCCGACAATATCGCGTATTTTTTTTCGTGCGAAATCTCGCGCGTCGATTCTTTTAATCGATGTTAACTTTTACAATTTCCGTAGGCTGCGCCACTGTTATGTACAGACTTGGTGGTACTGTGAAGATCTCAATAATAGAACGCGTGTGCGGATAGAATGTTTATTAACACTTTAGAGCGGATTGTGTACTACTGTCTTCTTAGCTGTCGGTTGGGAAAAGAGAGCGAGCATATGCATCCATCATCTTTTATACGTCGATCTGTCATCTCGCTCTTACATATTCAAAAAGCAGGCGTACCACCTAAAACCTTTCTTACATACGATGATTTATTTTGGGGGTATTATGCCATGTTGCGCTGCCTCCGTATTAAGCCTAAAACCTACATATCTCGCAACAGGATTAAGCATGTGACAGACCACGCTATAAGCGCGCTATATTTTCGTGGCTTGGCATATTTCAGCGTATCGCTCGCCATACATTACCAATGTATGGCGAGCGATATGTTGAAATAGATCAAGTCATGATGCATATAGAGTTATATTATTTTTAAAGTCAGATTACCATGAAAGCACTCTTTTAAAGGACATGCGTTATTCGCATCTCGTAGTATTTTCTGTAAGATTTTTATGATTGTTTTTTGCAGGTAAAACTCTCTCGGAGGCGGGCTACAGCGACTGGCTCCCCGGGGAACCCTACACTACGGGTTTTCCCTGCGGGGCCCTCCGACAAAAATCGGGCGCCAAGCGCGGACTCTTCCAGCTAAATAGTATTTTGTGTGATGTAGAGTACGTAATTTTATTTATGTGTGAGAAAAATGCTACCCAAAGTTATTGATAATGTTGCAAGCAAATAAATAAATATAATACTATATTCTTATTTCGATACCAGCTTGCTATTTCACATTTGACCAATTTTCCTCGCATAGTATAATAATAAATATATATTATAGAATATTTATATTGTATTTTACCGCCTAGTTTCGTGACTAGTTTTCATTTTCATCATCAGGACAATATAAATTTAAAAAAAATAGAAAGCATAATAATTAAACATACAATATGTATCACAATTAACTGTTATTAATAAATAATATTTATTGGAACCAACCATTTTAACCAGCGCTAACCGCAAAAAACGTACATATCATTTTGCTGCCCGATAATATTTATATTCAATTAAGTCTCCCCTCAGGAATATTCTGTCAAAAGGTCGGAGTATTTCAGCTTTGCAATAAAATCCAAACCAATGGAATATTTCTGAACGTATCCGAAAACTAAAAACTGTTTTTGAAAGGTGATGAAATACGCTTTCAAATGTTATTATTATTAGAAATAAAAATACATATCAATATTTTGAACGCCAGCTGAAAAAATGGCTGACCTTACTTTTTTTTTAAACTACAATAACTGATTTTTGTGGTCGAAACCTTTGGTTTCTTTGCCACCTTTTCAGGTGCACATTTTAATTTTTCTGTTGTATATTTCTTGATATAAATATAATGCGTGATTTTGTTTTGTTTCTAACACTGTTTCAATCATGTTTCTCACCACGGGCAATGAGATACAACGATTTCTGTGAGACATATGAGTTGTTCCCAAAAACGAAGAAAATTATCCTGAAGTGTATTTTTTCCAAATTTTTCTGGGTGTTGTTCTAGAACATTATTTTTAATTATTTAGAGAGAGAAGGTGAATTTAAGTATAAATTTGGTTTAAGTTGACAAATTTCAAAATTATATGAATGACTGGAGTCGAATTCAGACTTAGAAGAGATGAGATAAATGAGGCTAAAAACAGAAAGTATATGTATTTGTTGTACGTCCCCGCCCATCACATTTCTACATCACATCGCGATGGATCACATGCGACGTGAGATGGAAAATGTTTTTTTTTTAATTGAAAATAAATATCAGCAGACATCAAAATGACATTTACTTATTTACCTTAAATATGGTCAGAAAATATTGATTAAAATCCATCGGGTACTTGCTGTTACACCCTGTATATACAAAGTTATCAAAAGTGAGCTATTTTTTTTAATATATAAAAATAAGATAAGTACATATAAAATAGTTTTTACATTGTGTTTGTACATATTGTGAGATTTTACTACTACTCTTCCATGGAAGCATTAGCTTATGGCTGGAATAGGAGTATACAGTACATTGTTGTAGTTATTTATAAGTAATTAATAATTTGGTAGGTAGAGAGAGAGAGAGAGAAGAGACTGTCACTTACGGAAACATGGCAAATGAATGAGAAAAATATGTTGATTGTCTGTGGTAATTTTAACATCAATATCTCAACAAATCACAATTCAATAGAAAAAAATCTAATGTATTAACATGATGACACTCCTCAACTTTAAACCCAGTATTAATAACTATACTGGGAAAATACACAACCAAACACCATCATGCTTAGACCACATTTGGTGAAATGTACATCTAAACGACATAAAAAATATAAAATCTACTGTTTGGAAAACAAATAAAACTGACCACCATGCATGTCTTATACTACATGAGACAAATGAAACACTAAACCAAAAACCTAAATTAAGCTATTCATGTCACCAACAACTGAAAAATAGGAAGAAATATCAAAAAGTAATTGCGTTAACCAAAGTGCCATAATGTTTGAAAAAACTCTATCTTCACATCTTAAAAAAGCTAACAACTAATCAGAAAGACTAAAAATAACTATTTATACTAAAAATATAATAGAAACTAAAGATAATTAAAAAAATCTGGTCAAAAATAAATGAGATGATAAATGAAAATAAGAAACCAGAGCAAATATCTGAAATCACAGATGGTAAAAACATATATAATGTTCAAAAAGATGTCGTAATATATTAAATAACTTTATTGTAAATGTCGGCAGAAACCTTGCAAACTCCATCAACACGTCTAATTCGGATAATACAAACACACAGCATCAATACAATAACTTCTACCCGGTAACAGAATTTTACATTGAAAAAACTATTGCTGTACTGAAAAGACGCTCTGCCCCCAAATTTGACAATATAGAGTTTAAGACAGTAAACATAATGAAACAACACCTAGTGTGACCTAGTGCATACCAGAACACATAATTTATTTCAATAAATTAAATTAAAATATCAAATAAATTAAATTATCGCCCGATATCACTATTTTCAAATATAGCAAATAAACATATGAAAAAATTATTATTATCGCCCGATATCACTATTTTCAAATATAGCAAATAAACACATGAAAAAATTGTAAAAAAACAAATCTGGACATTTTAAGAAAAAAATAATGTAATCAATTTGGCTTAAGAGGAAACCGGGTGGTGTTTTTTCCATACAAACGTATTTCTCATTTCCCTCTCTGGATTTTGACACTAGAGAAAATATTTTTTTTAGATAATATGAATATTGACCGCAAGCGTGTCGGTACGTTTTGATTTTTTTGATAAGTTACTTTTTATAGGAGTTATAACCCTTCAAAAATTGTTAAAATTGCCTTTTTTTAACGCCATCAACAAACGTTCAGTATACAAATAAGACGATGTATTTAAAAAAAAAACAAAAGGTACAGACATAGAATGTTTTCTACCAATACATTTGGTAAAAAAAAATCTTGGAAATCGGTTCAGTTTTGGAGTAGAAAAATGAGGACTACAAAACCTCGATTTTGACAATTTTATTTAGGTATTATCAGGCTGAGGTGCATGTGTCCCTTTCTCTCAGTATTCGGGGGTGAGGGGGGCGGAGAGGGTTTTGTTGAATACGTATACAGTCAACGAAGTGATGTGACATTCTCAATAATTATATCGATACACTAGTCCACGAGTGTTGTCGTGTCCCGAGTTATCGATGTTTTTTTTAAATTATTTTTCTGGTTGGTGACTTATCTTGAGTGTGCCAATACTTAGCGAGCTTATTTACTAAAGTTATTGTGACAAATTTAATTTGTTTACGTCAAATAAATTAATGGAAAAAAATTGAAAAAAAAACACCTGTTACAGACAGACCCCGAGATGATTCCGTTCCGTATTGCCGAGTTGGATATGGAACACAAAAATTAATTAAAATATTTTTTGATAACTTTTGAAGGTTGTACTCAACATAATATTATCCCTTTATAGGACACTTTTTTTAAGATACAACTACCGAACCAAAAAAAAACTTTTATATTTGACTAAATATATTGTTCTAGATTTTTTTTTCAAAAAAATTATATTTTACAAGAAAATGTGTGATGGTAAGTACATACACCACTGATCGTTTGATGGAATGCTGGTACAGCGTATGTTCAGTGGTACATGCATCTACCACATGTTGTTGAATCGATTATGTTATTATAATATCATATTATACAAATGAATATTGAAATCTATGTATAAGAGGCACCATATTGTTTATTGTGCTACATATTAGGTACATACACATAACTAGTTTAGTTTTTATTTAATTTTTTTAATACGTTATATTATTACAGAAAAATGCACTTTTGGGAATACCTCCTACATCACTTGACATTTTCAATCTTCTTCAATGATCTAATATTTTTTTGTTTTTAAACGCTTTATTGTAAAAAAATTACTGTTTAACATCTACACAATGAAATTAAAACAATTTATGGTCCAGAACTTTCCCTCGCCGGTAAATTTCTTGGTATGCGACCGTCAATTATTTCTGGTAAAAGGCATTGGTGGTAGAAATTTTCTAACAGTGGAACGATTTTTTGCCAGATTTCATCGTCCCTCTCAATTTTTTCATACAACAAACCTTTTGGACTCCACACAACAAAATAACAATAATTACGACGAGTAATATGTAACTGGCCTTGTACTTGGTAAAAGTAATTATGATTCCGTTTTAATGTTAAAGAATGGTCTTCCAATTTACAGTAATCAATTATCTTTTGTGCAATTCCCTCTTCTGGTGACATATTTGCTATACTATAAGGGCATTTAATTTCAATTATAGAATCCTCACCGATAAGGCCATCCGGACTTGCCGCTAAAAAGTTTTTGGTTTTATCGATAAATAGCCCACAAGCGGATACCTGCAAACTTGTTTTTTTGAAAATTGCTCTATTGCTAGGCTTTCATTTTCTTTTCCATAATTTGTGGCCATAGTTCCTTTGAATTGTGAGTACAGTAAAGAGTTTAATACTCCCGTAACTGAAGTTTTTTGCCGAAGCTTATATATTTTTCCAAAGTTAGACGCCGTTATCCGCTTACGTCTTTCAATTGCCCACAGATTGTTATTGCTTTGGCCTACCGTATTCCGTTCGAGCTCTTCCTTATTCGTTGAAGATAATTCTTTGAGAAATTCCTCTTTTTTCGTTTCAAATATTTCAGGTGGCATATCTGGTTCTAATTCCAATTGACCATAATTTTCATCGGGCCCTGTAACTTTTTTTTCTTTTTTCTGTCGTATTTTCATTATACTTTAGTTTTTTTTTCGACACATTTGTGTATTCTCCTTCGAACGTCGTTTTCTCTCTATAAAGTGCTTCGTGTATTTGCCGGGACTGTGGCCTTGGATTTTCTTTTGTATTCTTGAATGGGTTGCCAATTCACTATTCCACGAAGCTACTGCTCCAAAACATCTTGCTTGGTAAGATCCTCTTGTAGTAAAATTGACCCTTTTTCCACCTATAAATTTGGCGATAACGTTGTTGAATTGCTCCACAGTGTTATTTGTCACGTCAATAATAAGACTTTCTGCATTTGCTATTAGAGACAATAAGAATTGTTGAATATCAGTCCATATTCCACAATCTCGAAGATTATTGACTTATCTGTTGCAGCAGGCAGCAACCTGTATACACGCACGCACAAGTCTCATTGACTTGTACGTGTGCAGAAGATGAGCTCGGAGCAGGCAGTCACATGTATATACCTACGCACAAGTTGCGATGTGACTGAGATGATGAGTCAACAGCAGGCGCTCTAGTTGCGAGTTGCGGCATGACTTTTTTATGTGTGCAGCAACCTGTATACACGCACCCACAAGTTTCATTTACTTGTGCGTGTGCAGAAGATGAGCTCGGAGCAGGCAGACACACGTATATAACTACGCACAAGTCACGATGTGACTGAGGTGATGAGCGAACAGCAGGCGCTCTAGTTGCGAGTTGCGACGTGACTTTTTTATGTGAATACCGCACAAGAGTCCGAACTGCTCCCGTCTGGAGCCAGTGAGACTGTGGATTCCCCAATTGGCGACTTAATTAGACTAGTATTACAAAACCCTGTAATCTGATAGCTGATTTGGCCGTAACTAAGTCGCCGCGTGTATCATCATTTCTCCAGACAATTATTTTATATTATATTTAATTAATATTCTTTTTAATGAATATTATTTTTAATATTGTGAAACAACATAAATTAATTAAAATCAATTTACTTGCGCACGCCGTGATTTGAATCCGAGACCTCCGGACTCGAAGTCGAGAGCCTTACCCCTCAACCACGGAGGCAAAATAAATGTATCTACGTACATATTTGTAGTAAGTAATAATAATAATAAAGTTAAGTACAATACAATATTAAATAATCTAGACCTCGCTATTTTATTACGAATATGTACCTAGGCACCTACTTAATTTTTGGAATAAATGAATAACAGTAAATGAAATAATAAGAACTGATCGCGATAATATGACGCGAAGTCGCTATCGGGCGCGGCGCGACGTTTCGTGCTTCCAACACCTGCAGCCACGCACACACACGCATTGGGGTTCACCAATACACCGATAGCGCTTTTGCTGTCCCCGCTGAGATGAACGAAATAGAAATAATTTTTACAAATACCTATCGTTAAAATTTCTCGGCGCTCCTGCGCGCCCTTAAGTGCTGTACAGCATGGTATGCTGTTAATTTGTCAGGCAAGCTTAAATACAATATTTTACTTATTTGCTGAATGCTTAAGTGCTGGACAGCACGGTTTGCTGCTTATTTGTCGGGCAAGCTTAAATACAAAATAAAATCATATTGCCCTCTGAGCCAATTCAAAACTGTTTAATATCAGTACTTATGATGGACCAAGGTCTTTCCCAAGGTAAATGGTATAAACTGTCATAGTAGAGACATCTATCGGAACAGGAGCGTATGAATTAAAGGGAACTGCATACATGGGTAGGAATCTTCTATCAGAGGTTATCAGAAGAATTGGATTTCCCAATCGGATTACAGGGAGAAAAAAGGGGAGGTGCGACTTTTGACAGGACAAAGGATATCTAAGAGAGGGGTGTGGTTAAGCTTTGATTTATATGAAATCGATCTTGAAAATATTCCCACCAAATGGTTAGGGCACTAGCTAAATTCAAGGTTCACAACCCTTTTTTAAACGCGTAGCGTCACATGGGACGGCGCGAGATAGGGTTGCAACAGATCTGTTACTCGAGAAAAAAGGTTTCCGATTTCTTAAAAATTCAAGTGGAAAGATTTAGTAGAATTTTTGTCTAAAGTACCCACTAGACTTTACATGGTGGGTATAGGAGAAGAAAATCCAATAAAATTAATGGCCTGAGATAAAATAAATTTATAGCTTTTTTTGTTAACATTTTCAAGTGATATTTGGCACATTAAAACTTATTTATGTCTTTTCGTGAATGAAAGAGAGAAAAACAAAGATACACCCCCGAATAAATGAAAAAAACACGCCCAAAATAAGGAGCGTACTAGAATATTTGGCAATAAAATTACGTACAGTCAGGAAAAAAATCGGAAGTTGGAGACAAAAAAAAATCGCGGAAGAGTGATGGGTTCACGTAGAAAAGGAAGGGAGAAGGGAGTCATCGAAATATACCATTCCTAAGAAAAAGTCCAGTCCAGTTATATTCAGTTATTTCCAATCATGTCCTAAATCCTGTATCTGAGTTTCGCTAATAAACAATTATATAATGTTAATTGAGTGCTAATCTCAAATGACCTACCAGGCAAGTATTGTACTGTATATTGTCTCCATAAATAGTTAAGTAGTGACGTGGATCACTGTAGAGATATATTATAGGTTTGTACAGCGCCCTTGAGGTGATTTTGCATAGGAACGGCGCTGTGCAAGTCATCCAATTATTGTTATTATTTTATTATTATCAGAGGCAAATTGAAGATGATCAAAGCTAAGCTCCTGAAAGCGTTAAAAACAAAGCGTACTACATCATAAACAACTGTAGACGGTAGGGGATACTGCTGCAAGTCTACGTTAGATTGTGACCTCAGTCAAGGGTGATTGTAGTGAGCATTTCTCGGGTTGGACTGGTTAGTATAAAGAGACATTCGTCTATCAGGGTAGCAAACGGCAGTCATTAAAGCAATTTCGCGGACACAATAGCATTTTAAAATAAAAAGTCCGGAATTCACACTTCAAAAAACAGCTTTCACTAAAGCATTATATAGAAAGCGCCCTATGGGAATCGGGAATCGCTTTTCCAGCCCACGCCTGATCATTTGATCACATGAACCGGATGCCAGGGTGTTAACCTTTTTGAAATAACCAGAATGGCCTAATTAGCATGATGCGACTATGACCTAAATAGAAAAGAACATACGAGTCGATAAAGGTTAGAATAGCATATTGTTAACGTGATTAATGGAAAAATACAGTTATAAATAGTCTGGGCTTAGAAAAAATGGGACAGTTTTCGTGAATTTTTGGGGAGTTAGTTGCAAAGTAAATACGTCGCGGTAATTTAAATAATAAAATTCAGACTTGGAACAGTTTTGACAATTTTGGAGCGTAATTGCGTCGCGAGATTTTAAACAAAAGTGCTCAAATTAATTTAAACAGTTTTACACAGTTTTAGAAAGTAACGGCAGTTTTAAGAAGCGAATTCGCAGAGTAAAAACGTTGCGGTATTTTAAATAATTAAATTCAGACTTGGGAGAGTTGGAACTCAGTGCTAGATACCTCAATATAAAAAAATCTCAAATTAAAGTAGTAAAGTATTCCGCTTAAATTTAAAGAGTTTTAGCAGTTTCGCGGAGTTTTGATCAGAACGTGTAATTTTGACGCTTGGTTTCGGGCATGAATTGTTGTTTAATAAAAGAAAGTCCCGCAGTTTTTTGTTTTGATAAAGTCACGGGTTAAGAATAAAATTATAATTAAAAATAATAAACCCTAAAAAGTCTTTCTCGAATAAAATAAAACGCAACTGTTATGATTTAAAAAAAAGGTCACGGATTGTAAATAAATTAATAATTGAAATAATATACATAAAAGTCTTTCTCGAACAAAATAAAACGCAAGTTTTAAGATCTCCTTTTAGGATTTTGATAAAGTCCCGGATTATAAATAAAGTTATAATTGAAAATTTATATACCTAAATGTCTTCTTGAACTGTATAGGAACGCGAGTGTTAGGCTCGATCAAAGCCGTATTATAACTAAATTTATGACAAACAAAATAATATCCCTGAAGTCTTCTTAAACATATTAAAAGACATAGCTGATAGATTTCAATAATTGCTAGGTTAGGGAGGAAAGTTCGAAATACATTCATTACGGTGGGTAGTGTGGATAACACAACCAAATTAGGAAAATAAGATCGTAGATATCTCGGATTAAGATATGAAATTTTGGGTTACCATCTCAGGATAAATCTAGTAGTAATTACGGGACCCTCCACCCAAGAGCAATGGTCGTGTGATTCCCGACCGGATGTTGCTATTTAGCGGGTAGGAGCTTGGTAAGTGTTTTTCATTTCCAATTGAGGTGTTCCAGTTTAACTTAGAACGAGCGATGCTGACATCTGTCGACTAACAATTACCACTAATCCATTTTTATATGTGTATAAAACCAACATGTCAATTTTTCAGGATTCCTCAACAAGTCCGATATAACCTCAGTAGTATCATTCGCAAATTTTTACCTCATTCCCGAATTTAAACCTCGATTAAACTTCATAGTTGGTTAATGACAGATAGTGACGCTGTAAAAACGTATCACACAAATGCGGACCAATCAGAAGGATTTTTTTTCTCACGCTCTCATGTGATAGGGGTTGCCATCGTGGACGGAGCGGACTATTGAGCGGGATGTTGAAAACTATTCCCTCTGACGGGACCATGTTGTGTGATGGGCGCGAGAGAGGAATGAAAAATTGTGATGCCGCCTTGTTTGTTTGTTTTTGAATCTTTATTTAGATGTACGCAATTTTTTTCATATATCTAGTAGGAAAATATAAAAAAAATACAAAAAATAACAATTACATTTTAAAAGAAAAAGTTAAATACACAAAATTATATTATATTATTATATTGTAATGAACGGGAAAATGGTTTGCGGTCGGGGCGTCTAGAATGACGATACCTTGGGGTGTCTGTAAAATCCACGTGGAGAAGGCGACGACGTGTATCACGTGAGGGTAAGTCCGTAGCGCTATTACATTATCCAATGGTGTCGACCGGGAAGCTGATGTAAGCCAACTGGAACGCTCCCTTGGCGGAATTACAACAGCTTTTTTGAGGTAGAATGTAGGTCTGACAGCACGTGGGAGTTTGAGTTTCATCAGACAAAACTTACATGACACACATTCCGCGTTAGCATCATGATATGGGATGCAATTTCCTTCCCCATCTAGAGCCAGTACAGTAGATCGTCCGGAGGTATGGGCGTTGGAGCGATTTTGGAAATGGCGTGATGACTTAATTCGTTTTCTCTCGGACGTGAACGGATCCGCATAGGTCACGGTACCTTTATGAAATGGGTTGCCAGCTATGGGGGTATAGTCTAGCCGCGTTGGAGTCAATGTTTGATTTCTGATCACCATTCACCGTAATCGTATTGGTTAGTGGAGGAGCCAACGTAGTTTGAAACATATTTCGTTCATATAGTTTACCCCTTCTCCTTCCTCCTCTCCCCCCTCTCATTCCTTCCCTTTAAAAAGATTAAATGTCGAGTAACAAAAATTAATATATATTAAAACAGATGGAGGCGACCCGGAGCTGAGATAACAGGGGATTCCCCGAAAACCGACACACTATGCATGTCGGTACTATACTATACTAATTTATGCAATGACGAAACTATTTCATGTTCTCGGATTTATTTAAGGTCAGAAAGATTAAAAATAAATACAAGGGACGAGAGTAGGTTAAGCGCACGGCTTTATAAAAAAGGGTTTAAAAAATTTCAATGGAAGAGTGATCACTCACTCTAATTTAAACGAAACTGGATTACCACAATCATATGCATTAATAGCTCTTCATTCCCCTTCATATGATTTCAAAACCAAAAAAGATAGCACATCACTTAAGATCTTGTTACTGTATACTTCATACGGGGATCAAAAGGCCTAGCTAGGGTTTCCTTTTAAGGTATGCCTTCTAAAGGGCGCCACCGATAGCTTAGGAAAATTGAAGGACAATGACCAGGATGTTACAACATTTTACAGATCAGACAGAAGAAATCATCATTATTTTAACGTAGGTAGAAATGTAGAAAGGTAGGACCATCACATACTTCTTCTGCTTTCGTGTGGTGATCCATTTTTGACAGAAATATATAATATAAATAATATTCAGGGACAGAAATTGTTTATTCATTCCCGATATTTAGTTTCCCCTTGGCCGGGAGACCTGTCAGTATTAGGCCCCTTATTTATTTATTTATTGGATAATTTGTATAGCGCCGCTTTTGTGAGATATCACCTCAGGGGCGCAGTAGTTATGTAGTCACACTTCACTTAATGCCTTATACTTACTGTTAAATCAAATCCAATCTTGATAGTTACATCACTTATGTCAATTTCAAATGTGTAAGATAAAGGGCTTTCCAGCTTTGACAATTTGAAGTGATGACACGTCATTTTCTTCCATGGCCTTCTGCTTCTCAACACTATTTTCAGAGTTGTTCAAGGCAAGGAAGGTATTATAGTTTTATAGAGTCAAGTTGTAACTCAGCACTCTAGATGTAGCCAATTTCAATGTTGCAACGCGGAGTTGCGGAGTTACCATCCCCACATTCGAATTTAGCAATACGATTACGACCGTGAAATTTTCCCTCGACACGGCTATAATTTTAAGTGCTGGGTACAGCTGAAACACGGGATTGATTGAAACTTTCCAATCGTCCCAAAACAAGTTGTTTCAAACGTACAATGTCAAAAATAATATTTTACAAATACAAGCAAATAACAAAAACTTGCAATACAAATATTCTTAAACAGATAAATATGATAATGGAATAAAAAAATTGGTCAAGCCTCAAGAATAAGCGAATTTATAAAATACGCTAACATATCGTAAATACTTACTGAGTGCGAAATTCAATAATATCTCTTATGCACGATTGTGTCGTTCAAAGTCTACTGACGACACGTGGACAGGTCCCAAAACTGTCTGACGGAGTGGTGTGTGTTGTGTCATATTCGTAGGTATCATTGAGATGGTGCAATCATGACGCATTGAGGTAAAATTGAGATGGTGCAATCATGACGCATTGAGGTAAAATTGAAATGGTGCAATCATGACGCATTGAGGTAAAATTGAGATGGTGCAATCATGACACATTGAGGTAAAATTGAGATGGTGCAATCATGACGCATTGAGGTAACATTGAGCTGGTGCAATCATGATGCATTGAGGTAAAATTGAGATGGTGCAATCACGACGCATTGAGGTAAAATTGAGATGGTGCAATCATGACGCATTGAGGTAACATTAAGCTGGTGCAATCATGACGCATTGAGGTAAAATTGAGATGGTGCAATCGTGATGAGTTGAGGTAAAATTGAGCTTTTTTTTTTTTTTTACAGTGAATGCCTCACAAGAGTCCCAACTGCTCCCGTCTGGAGCCAGTGAGACTATGGCATCCCCAATTGGGGGATGTTGTGAGGCTGAAGGTAAGTGGGGAAGGGAAAGAGGAAGGTGGGGAAGTACCTGGCTATTCAGATCTAGTCACTAAACACGGCTAAAGCCATTTGGAGCAACGTTTCAATTCTGAATGGTGGTCTTACACCAGGGCGATACTGGTAGTATCTTCCACTCTGGAACGTGCCGCAAATATACTATATATTATTTTAATTAATTAATTGTGAAATAACACAAATTAATCAAATAAAATTTATTTGCGCACGCCGGGTTCGAACCCGCGACCTTCGGAATGGCAGTCCAATGCGTTACCACTGGACTATGCCGGCCGTCAAAGAGCTGGTGCAATCATGACGCATTGAGGTAAAATTGAGCTGGTACAATCATGACGCATTGAGGTAAAATTGAGATGGTACAATCGTGATGAGTTGAGGTAAAATTGAGATGGTGCAATCGTGATGAGTTGAGGTAAAATTGAGCTGGTGCAATCATGACGCATTGAGGTAAAATTGAGATGGTACAATCGTGATGAGTTGAGGTAAAATTGAGATGGTGCAATCATGATGCATTGAGGTAAATTGAGATGGTGCAATCATGACGCATTGAGGTAAAATTGAGATGGTGGAATCATGATGCATTGAAGTAAAATTGCGATGGTGCGATGTTGACGCATTTCAATCATCCCGACATCCTAGACCTACGCCATCCTTCCATCCACCGCGAAACTTCTACCACGCGGTGCGCACGTATTTGACTTGACCAGATAACGCAGAATGATTTAAAAATATATATTCTTTCAATGAAAACAATGGTCAATATACCTCATAACATACAACACGGACAACACATTCAGCTTACTTCTGGTTAATATAAATAATTGAAAAACCCAAAAATACTAAACCGTAATACATTTTTTATTTTTATTTTAATGTTTATTTTTGTAAGTTCTACACCGCTTTGTCGTATTTTAATAAATATAATATAATTACAAATTACACAGTCACCGTTTATAGTTGCAACATCCTAAGCCCGTCGTCCCACGGATCGGTATTCTATCAACATAAACCGAACGCTGCAAGACTCTGTGCAGAATGTAAGGTAACGGTTTGCAGCGCAGTTCAGTGATAAACTTTTTTGTGCAGGGTCTTGCAGTATTCTGTTTATGCCGATTGCGACTAGTTTAAAAATATATTTTTTGAATATCATATATTACATATTAATACTATACGTATATATCGAAGATAGTTTGGCCGTGGTATGTTATCATTTTCAATCATTTAACACAAAGTTTCATTGAAAATCATTGGATTTAAAAATGATCTCAGAATGCAATTTATGCGAAAACACCTGTTTTCCACCCAATGCTTCAATTATGGTATGATGTGAGACTGAAGGTAGTGGAGAGGGAAGAGGGAGATTGGTAAATACCTACGTATGCATTCACACCTGGTCACTAAATACGTCTAAAGCCGTTTCAATTAAGGCCTCGATTCTGAACGGTGGACTTTTCACAAGGGCGATCCTGACAGAACATACCCGGAGAAAACTTACTGCTAATTTATTAAAAATCTCTTCACATTATTTGTATTCATGTTAAAAACGGGACTGTAGCCCTTTAACGAATTAAATTGACAGATTAACTAATTTATTTATTGTTTAGGAACATTTTCTATTAACATGAAAAAAAATCATTAGATAAGCGCTGGAAAAAAACGTATATGTCAACAGTCCACTTAAAAATGTTCACATCATGCACATTTTAAGTGTCATTATAAACTATGTATTAACAAAAAATATAAACAGCAAAACGTGAGCAAAGGTAAAAAAAGAGACATCAAAAACAAAACATACAGACATAAGCAACAAATATAAAATAGAAAACAAATAGAGTAAATAAAAAAAAAACACACAAACATTCACAATCTATTGGTAATTTGCTTTTTAAAATAAGCGAGACTATTTGCATATATATCTATGTAGTTACACTCAATAGAATTGTACAGACGACACATGACACATTCGTTCAATGAATTGAAGTATGCAATATTGTTCTTAAATAATTCTAGATGGAATATATTCTGACTCTTTAGATTGCGTCTAATTTGGAGATTATTGGAATTATTGAACAAGAACAATCTTGAATCACTGGAACGATTTCGGTCGAAAAATCGACCACTTTTATTTTTCTGCGATTGATATCGGTCCAAAAATGGACCGATTTTTCTACCATTCGTAAAATATTTATTGTAATTATTTAAAACGTTTCCATGGCCAGCTACTTGTTTTATCGAATAGCTGATAATATATTATCTTTGTCTATGAACTTATCCGTTGTCTTTGAAGTGTTATTTAACGAGTTTTCGCGGTTTTTTATGGCGTCCTGTCAGAAAACAAAATGATAACTTTTCAACATTCACGAAATTTTGGTCTCTTCCTAAAATGCCGTAAGTAATTAATTTATTGGGTTTTTAACGCATAATTATATATCTGTGTAATCATGATTGACTTATCTATCTTTGAAATGCGTTTTTAATTCGTTTGTTTCTAATATATTGTTTTGGTGGAAGTTTTTGTGTAAAAATTCGTCGACTGAAGACGTCACCTGTTTTTGATTTACAGTAATTTCATAAATACTGCACTCGCGCATTTGAAATATAGATATTCCATCAGAGTGATTCAAAACAAAGAGATATATATAAGTTTTATTTGAATTGGTTCATTATTAATATAGATATTTGTTAACCAATTATTTTAAGTCATATGTCAAAAAGTCGACTCTTTTTTAGATGTAAAATGGTGTAAAGCCTTCGTCACACAATAAAAATTTAGTGATTTAGTTGTATAATTAATTAATTTGTTTACTTTTACCAAATTTGTGCAGAAACAGCTGTCGTCCAGGGAAAGGGAGCACTCCACGACCCAGGTTTAAATAATTATTTTTAAATTTTATATTAGAGCAATATTTAACAAAATTTAAACATTTAAATACTTACATTAAGTGTTTTCAATTTAAAATATATAGAGTGGTGCTGACTGCAAGAGGAGGCAGAGGAAGAGGGAGAGGTGGGGTACGAGCTGGTGCCGGACTACCTGCACGTGATCAATATATTATATTAAATTTATAAATTAAATAAAATATATCGTTTATTTTATCAGAGTGGTAAATACTTTCAGTATTTCCCAGTAAAGACTGAAATCCAGTTACTTCCCAAAGTGGCATGGCGTAAAGAAAATAATTTTAATATTGACTATTAATGTCATGTGATAACACACGAAGCTGCACAAAAATTCACCTCGTAAATATGGGGCGGTCCTGACGCGCGCACAACGATGTGTACACTCCCGCTATCCATTTGTATTCTGCGCGAAAAGCAATCTCAGGCAACTCTGACCGCTTCACTCTGGACTGCTTCTCCCGCTGGAACCACTACAACCGCCTTTGACTTCTGACCTTGAGCTTCCTTGGACTACCGACTGCTCTCTCCTTGGATATACGACATCACAGCAACCGGATCAGGCCCTGAACATAAAGCAGCTCACCAACTAGAAAACCCAGCACCCTATTTACAGTCAATGTCAAGGACTTCCGTCTGATACAGTCTTAATAATCTAGAGCAAATCACATTATAATATAATGAAGTTTTCTAACAAAAACAATTTGGTGTGGGTACTTGAACTTGATCTCCGGTCACCGGAGGATGTAAAAGGTTAAATTAACGATAACAAAAACAAAATAATCGATCATCTCCCAGCAAAAGTTCTTTTTCGTTACACTAGCAACATTTTCCGCTTATTTTTATGTTAAAATGAAGATTTAATATTATACTGTCAGGTTAATCGCATTATTATACGGTCCATTGTGTACAAAAAACTACACTTCCATGATAGTATTTATTTTATATGAAACCTAACCTAACCTAATATTACACCCCACATTGTACCGGACTCCGGATCCATAAAAAAAAATCATTCAACTTCCTGTCGTGAAAATTTTATTTGTCTCATTAGTTCGTAGCCAATTGGAGTATGATTTCCATCATTAAGTCACATCACCATTTAAATCAAATTAAAAAAGAATTTATTATTTTTAACTTGAATAACCTTTTAGAACAAATTAACTACTTACACTTTTTATTAAATACCTTACAAATACATACCTACATGATAAGCTACCAATGCTTATTTTTTAATTTTAAATTCGGAGCTCCACTGTTGCGAACTTTTGGTTCTAGTCAATTTAAGAGTACCTACCCGACACACTTGGTACAAGTACCTATTTCAATGTCACCATTCACAAACAGCAAAGTAGCAAAGTCACCGATTCCCTGCCTACATGGTTTAGTAAATGAATGTATCTACCAACGATATTATCATTTCTAAAGTAACAAATTTGATTTTTATTTTAACATATTTAAACATTTGTTTTTGACAAGTTGTTATAATTTCAGTGTATTATTATTATTTTATTTTGTCTTATTGTAAATCACTGTAATATAAGAAATTATTTTTTGCAATCGTTGTTTATAACCCTCGTGTAAAATTCGACGTATTCTTCGAAACCTACAACAACGTGTTTATAAGGTTTTTCTACTAAGTACTTAGGGCATTACTGATAAACGTGTTTTGAATTATCAACAACCATTAATGTATGATATATGGTAAATGGTTGTGTATCAATTATGTAAAATTTAAAACATGTTTATTAATGCAACGTAACAAATTATGTACAATAACCAATAATGTTGTTAATATCATGGAGGTATATATATAAATAGAATAAATAACATAAAACATGCGTCAAGAATCGAATATTTAATATGATTATAATAAGTAGGCATTTATTTATACGTACCGTTGATGTGTGCTAATCTGGCACAGTACCCACGCAGTTGTGTTTGAGAGTCTAAATACTAGAAAACAATTAACTTCAGCATTAGAGTCGAAGATACCTAGTTTCTGGATTGCCCTATTGAAAGTCCAACATTCCGAATCGAATCGTTGCTTGAAATGCCTTTAGCCGTGTTTAGTGACCAGATCTGAAAAACCAGGTTATTTGACACCTTCCTCTTCCCTATCTCCTCCCCCTAGCTCAGCTTAAGCCTCCAATTGGGGGATGCTATATTCCCACTGGTTCCAAACGGTTGGCGCAATTGTAACTCACTTAAAAAAATTAAACGTAAAAAAACCTTGATTCATGTTTATCTATACAAACACAGAGAAGAACATGCAGAGTTCAAGTCCCGCAGTAAAATAATACATCATTCATGGTTGAATTTTTGTTGCATTTAATGGAACCTGCAAGGAACAGGAGTGGTAGAATAGAAACTGCATGGAAACAGGAGTGGTAGAAAAGAAACTGCAAGGAAACGGGAGAGGTAGAATAGAAACTGCAAGGAAACAGGAGTGGTAGAATAGAAACCGCAAGGAAACAGGAGTGGTAGAATAGGAACTGAAAGGAAACAGGAGTGGTAGAATAGAAACTGCAAGAAAACAGGAGTGGTAGAATAGAAACTGCATGGAAACAGGAGTGGTAGAAAAGAAACTGCAAGGAAACAGGAGAGGTAGAATATAAACTGAAAGGAAACAGGAGTCGTAGAATAGAAACCGCAAGGAAACAGGAGTGGTAGAATAGGAACTGAAAGGAAACAGGAGTGGTAGAATAGAAACTGCAAGGAAACAGGAGTGGTAGAATAGGAACTGAAAGGAAACAGGAGTGGTAGAATAGGAACTGAAAGGAAACAGGAGTGGTAGAATAGAAACTGCAAGGAAACAGAAGTGGTAGAATAGAAACTGCAAGGAAACAGGAGTGGTAGAATAGAAATAGAAACGTTGCTTTAAATGGTATAAGCCGTTTGTGACCAAATCAGAATAGATCTGTAACACCAACTTGCTAATATCCTTCACCTCCCCACTTTATCTATTTTATGGATTCTTTCGTAATCCTCGAACTAGCTAGTAACTAACTTAACTTAACTGGACTAATCTAACTTAGTTTAAAAGGCAGAAACCCCGAGAATGGACTCATACGTCCGTCACTCCTGGACCCACTCATCACTAGTTTCCTACCCACCCTTCATACCTTTTACCTTCACATCACTTCCTCTTTCTCCTTTCCTTAAAAAACCCTCCACACAGCATCCACAAACATGACAAAGGCCCTGATAGAAATCATTTTCCCCTGGAGGTTGTATATTATCAAGGCAAATGTAGGTGCATGAACACGTGTTCCGATATGTTAGAAATTTACTTAAAGTTCATTAGGAAATGGCCTGCAAACCCGTTTTTAACCGGATTACCAATAATTTGAAGAGATTTTTCTATGTGGAACATACCCCAGATTGGTGATATCCATTTTACTGTCCAAGGTCCCACTGGTTTCGAGCAGTTGGGACTCTTGTGCGCTATTCAAGAATCCGTATGCTTTTTTCCATCACAGTACGAAAAATTATTATTTCCGTATCATTTCCTAGAAATATATTCCGGTACTTGAGAACACCGTATAAAATTAAAATTCTGATTTCGCTTATTACTCTTGTCTGTAACTCCGATTTAGCTTCAATTTAGACTTTTTGAAAATTGGAAACTCATTTGTTGAGAATTCATAATAACCGTGATTTTTTAATGTAATATTTTTGAATGAAAAATAATAATGTTTCGTCTTCGAATTAGCGATGGGTCATGACTCATTTTTTTGAAGAGCGGGAGCCGTAATAAGCTAATATTTTCTTACGGCTCAAATCGACTCAATCGAACAGTGTCGACTCAATCGAACGGGAGCCGTAAGCTCAGCAATGAGATTACTGCACTCTCCCGATATGGGTCTAACTTCCTTTCTCCCAACTCCCAGCGGAGCGTATAAACAGGATAGCGGGAACAGGAGCCCAACAAGGCCAGATGGAATCCTACCTCATATTATTATCAAGTTGGGAGAACAATTGTTCAATCCAATATGTTCAGTCCATCTTCAACCTCAGTATTTCCACCTTTCCTCTATCCTGGAAACTTACTAATTTAAGCCCGCTCTACAAACCAGAAAAACGGATGTCCAAAACAACAGACTAATACTACTGTCAATATTTCTAAAAATATTTGAATCAATAATTAGCAAAAAACTAACAATTATTTCTTTGGATAAATCAAATAAATTGATTTTACCAAAGAAATTCACCGTCTCTAATCTTCTGTAACTCTCACAGAGAGTCGCAAGACGATTATAATATTTTGAAAATAAGAGCTGCATTATGTACTTAGTTAAACATCGAAAAAAGCTAGAAATACAATAGAGCCTTTCAGTATTGAATTTTTAGCCATTATTGATCAGATCTGAATTGTCAAGTACTTCTTAACCATTTTCTTCCTCTTATCCATCCCCCTCCCACTTAATTCAGCAATCCATAACCAAATTCGTTATATCATAGTTTAATTTGCTCCGGGCTGGAAAACTCTTGCGCGGTGTCACTTTTTAGTATATTAATTTTCTCCCACCAGGTTAATGAAATAAAGAAAATGTATAATTTGCAAAATAAAGAATTGCCGCAGTGTGTAATATTTTCACTCCTTGGATATTTCAATAAAATTGTTACCTTGGCTCTAAAGCTTCCCAGTAACAACAAACGAGAGTCATTTTAATATTAATCTATTTTATTTTTAAGCATACGGATGCAAGTCCAAAACATGAAATGTTCAAGAGTTCCGAAAACCAATTTTCTGTAGCAAATCTCTCTTAACTGAAAGTTAAGTGAAAATAAATTCAATACAAATTATTATAAGCATAAATTATATTATTCGCCTGAAATATCCATACAAATTGAAAATATCTCCCGAGTAAAAATAAATGCCGCCGACGGGAATTGAACCGCACCTTCTGATGTCCGGTCAGGTGCTCTGGACCACTGAGCAAAATAATTCTAAATGTACTTCAGTCGAAAATTACTGCTTCTAATATTTTCTGTAAACAACCAACAATATTTTTGTAGGAAAAGCTTTGTAAGTACTGAATTTCCCACTAGATGGCGTCGAGATATATTATATCTACATTTTTTGGTGAAATATATCTCGACGCCATCTATATTATTATGTTTTTAATGATAAAATAATGTTTATAAGACAAGGTTTTTATACCTCAATATATATATATATATAAAAACTAAAAACTAAAAACTACAAGGTTTTATATATATAAAACCTTGTATTATAAACATTAGTTTTTCATTAAAAAAATAAATAACTTACATCCGTGGGGATCGCTATAAACAAATATTTATATAATCGTTACGAATTCGTCGTAGTTGATTAAAATGTGAGCCTTGAGCAAACGTATGCAAATCTATCCTTCTAACGCAGGGCTTCCCTAACTGTGAGTCGCGACGCCCCGGGGCGCCGCGGGATCATCCCAGGGGCGTTGTGAGGCAATCTTTATAGCGTCTTCCACACGCACACTTCGGAACGAACGTCCCGCGCCACTTCAGGCCGCCGCCGCGCAGAAAAGTCTCACAGTGAACTGCGCTGTAAACCTAAAAAATTCTCGATCCTTCTGTAAAAATAATATTTACACAGCACTTGTCATCTTTGAGCGAACATTTTGAAAAATATTTTCCCGAAAATCTGGAGCAATATGACTGGGTTAGAAACCCTTTCCAGTCAACCTCACTATCAACACTTTCGACAGCAGAAGAAGAACAGTTAATAGAATTGTCCTGTGACTCCAGCCTTAAGCTGCAATATAATAAGGATAAGCTACTTGAATTTTGGAGCTCAGTTTATCAAGAATATCGTTCCATCAGCACTGCAGCGTTAAGGGTTTTATTACCGTTTGCGACATCAGGACAGAGGTTTGAGACAGGTTTCTCTGCAGTTGCAGTAATTAAGAATAAGTACAGATCAAAAATAAATTTGGGGGGGGGGGCGTCGCAAAAATATGGCAACTTCCCAAGGGCGTCACAGTTGAAAAAAGTTTGGGAAGCCCTGTTCTAACGTGTTTGGTTGTTCATTTTGATACACTCAAATCTCGTACACCGTTTAACGTCAATTACCTATTTAACGTTAATCGTCACTTATGGATATGCGTAATGAGAGTATTTTCCCATCATAAACTGATTTCTTCAAAATTTGTACTTGCATCCGTATTCTTCTCGTGTACAGAAATTTTCTCACACTTAATGGAGGAATTTAAAAACCAATAAACTGTTTGCAAATATGCAATCTAACGGTCAAAATAGCATAAATGGTGCCTTTTCATTACTGCTAAATAGTATATGCATACGTCAATTCCTCATAATCTGCGAATATTCCAAAACAAAGCCATTCGCATAGCGCTAGAAGCCCCCAAATTGATGAGGGTTTACCAACCGGGACTATGAAATCCCTGTCCTTAAAAAATACATGTCTATCAATTGTCTGTCACAAACTTATACATACGCACCACAAGTAAATAATGTGCAAATTCTACAAAAAGTCTAATCTCTCCAAATTGCAGTCATGTTTCTTTGCAAGTAATTTTTTACAAAATCTAAATTATATCTGTTTCCAACAATCGGTGAATGTAAGGTGGTTAGAGAAAGTGGTATTTTTGGTCTGGAGCTCTGTATTCCAGTAGAAAAATTCACAAGACACTTCTAGTGGTACAATACATATTAATGGAAGGCTATTAAATAGAAGTGGTACAAATAATGTCTCTGCCCAAATGAGGATTTAGGGTGAATTGCCATAAAGTTCAGACCAGAGCCAATTCTTGTAGTACGAATTTGTTGCGTTCTTTTCTCAGAACTAATATTGTTAAAAAATCTACATAGCGTTATAAAGATTTATCAAAATAGTGATTTAGCATTAAGCTTCGCCTCAATCGGATACACGGACACAACGATAGAGAGATGAACCGAGATGAACCGATTAGAACCATCGCATTCAACAGAACAATTTGTTTTCCTTGTATTCCACGGGAATTTAATATTATGTAAGAACTTTTCATGAATAACATAATCTATTCAATATAACTAACACGATGTTTAATTTTTTTTCCAGAATATAAAAAATTTCATGCAATGGACGATCGTTGTTTCAAATTCCATCGTACGCCAAAGTCGTGGTACGATGCCTTTGAAGTCTGTTCGGCCGAACAAGGTCATCTCGTGGTCCTCAACAGTGCGGAGGAGGCTCAACACTGCTTGGACGCGTTTAATGAATATGCCGGAAGCTCACTGGATACCAACTTTGACAGGAGTCATATTTGGCTTGGGTTTCATGACTTGATTCTTCCAGGACAATATGAAACAATCCACGGTATGTTTCGAAGTTTACTTATTAAACCTTATTATTTTTTTTCTAGTCCTTGTTTACATTATTTCGTTTATTATTATCGGTTATTATCTGTCATGATTATTTCTCATTATTTCTTGAGCCTTCTGGATGTGGGCGTTTTTATTTTTATTACAGTGTTGCTGATTCAGCAATCACGTAAAATCACATTTTTACAAGCTCCCCATAGATATAAATAATTTGAATGTCTATGATGCTCATCCATTAGAAGGCAACAGTTCTTTCCGGAAAATCAGCCCGGTACAAGCCGTCCAGGGCCCGAGCAATCGCAGTACTTACCCAATATATAGCCCTTAAGATAACAAATAAATACTCAATGTAGGAGGCCCGTACAGCAAATAGGTGTAATATCTTTGGGGATGCTATGAAGACACGGTACTCGGGAAATAATGTATCAATGGTTGTGTAGGGCCCCAACCAAAGATATTAGAAGAACGAGATGTGCTATGCGCAGTTCGTACTGAGTGGAATTGGTCTGGAGCTCTGTATTCCAGTATAAAAATTCACAAGACACTTCTAGTGGTACAATACATATTCTGTGTTTTTTTTAGTATAGGTAAAAACATCAAAAAGACATTTAGATATTTTGCTCAAAATGTTCAGGTGTTCGTGCACCCTCCTCTTTCACAAATATGGTAACCAAACCACTCAACTCCGTGGTTGAGTGGTCGCAGGTTCAAATCCCACCTTGCGCAAGTTTATTTTCTTCGATTAATTTGATTGATTTGCGTTATTTTGCTGTTTTTTAGGTTTTGTAGTCTATCATGCTAAGCATGTGGGCTATTCAAGAAACTATATGCTTTTTACACGATAAAAGGTTATTTATTTCCGAATAATCTCCAAAAAATATCTCTAGGTGCTAAAAAAACAGCATCTGTATCTCTAGTTTAGTCAACTTTTACTTTGAATTTAAGCATGATCATTTACAAAATTTGAGAATTCAGACAATCGGTAAAGTACCTACCAAAATTGGAAGTGTTTGTTTGGAGAATTCAGACAATCGGTAAAGTACCTACCAAAATTGGAAGTGTTTGTTTAGAGAATTCAGACAACCGGTAAAGTACCTACCAAAATTGGAAGTGTTTGTTTGGAGAATTCAGACAATCGGTAAAGTACCTACCAAAATTGGAAGTGTTTGTTTAGAGAATTCAGACAACCGGTAAAGTACCTACCAAAATTGGAAGTGTTTGTTTAGAGAATTCAGACAACCGGTAAAATACCAACCAATAATATGTTATGTAATGTTTTTAACTGAAAATGATTTTTATTGTCATTCTCAAAATTGAAAATGATTTGTAGAGAATTCAGAAAATCCATTATTG
This sequence comes from Hesperophylax consimilis, assembly GCF_061612785.1. NCBI lineage: Eukaryota > Metazoa > Arthropoda > Insecta > Trichoptera > Limnephilidae > Hesperophylax > Hesperophylax consimilis. The sequence continues at coordinate 7,486,057 of NC_142856.1, read as the reverse complement.
TTCACGGGTAGCTAGAATGTAATTGTTTAGAAAGGAAATGATAATAATTTACATCCTCCAATACACTGGAAAAAGTGTGGCAGGATGTTTTTCAAGATAAGTACTTGAACTCGCCGCGTAAATAAATATGTTATGTTTTCTTTTCCACAATCGTATCTGGCCGAAGTTGCGATTCGGACCTGTGTGTGTGTGGGCGGGTGACGGATGTCAATGAAAGATATCATTTATAATATATTATTTTAATTTTACTTCCTTCTGTTCTGTGAATTAGCTGATATGGTCATAATGATTATCACAGCGGTTACAACGTTATTTTCTTTCATATTTAAATTAGACTCATAAATATAAACTTTTTTCCGTGACTATTGGCTTTATTTCGAACTCCCCGGCGTTGCCCGGTTTTTACACAGATTTTATAAATTAGAAATGGAGAGCAAATATCTTCCCCTTATTTAACATCAGATGTGAAGGCTTCAGCCATTTCAAGTTACACCGGGAGTTACCGAGATTACTTTCTTCCACTCTATGCTACAAATATAATAGAATTAATTAATTTTGAAAAAACACGAATTAATAACATAATATTTAAAGTGCGAAGCCGGGATCTTCGGATTCGACTTTTAATATTGTCGAGAGTCTTACTCTTCTCCGAAACAACCCGTCCTTACTCTTCTCCGAAACAACCCGTCCTTACTCTTCTCCGAAACAACCCGTCCTTACTCTTCTCCGAAACAACCCGTCCTTACTCTTCTCCAAAACAACCCGTCCTTACTCTTCTCCGAAACAACCCGTCCTTACTCTTCTCCAAAACAACCCGTCCTTACTCTTCTCCGAAACAACCAATCCTTACTCTTCGACGAAACAATCCGTCATTACTCTTCGACGAAATACCCTTCAGACAAAAAAAAATAATTCAGATAAAATTCGTATGAATAAAGAAAACATAACAGAATGTTTATTTTCTTTCTTAATCGACTATAAATTTGATTTAAATTCACTATTTCCGGACACTGTATGTATAAATATATATATAAAGAACAGATTAAGTGATTTTTAAAAATGTGTGACCCCGTGGCCCACCACATTAGTAAGTTTTGAAATATCAAAAGCAGGGATCAATTTATAATTTCAATTTTTCAAAAATTTATTTTAAAAGCTTATCACTTTGTGATGTCTTTTTTTATTATATTAAAACCCAAATAACTTAATTTATATACTTATGTTTATAAAGTATATACTTGCTCCTGATGAGGTGAACATTTTTCATGAAACATGTAGAGGTTATATATATTAAAGTGATGTAAACAAAGTTATTTGTGTTTCAATATAATTGTAATTACAATTTATTTAGAAAATACCTGTTTTGATAATAACTCCATTAAGTATATAAAATGTATATAGCCTCAAGGAAGGTTCAGGTTCAACCGTAACCGGTTTATATTTTATGATATTTTAGTATACTTACCCAAAAAAGTGGCTTTCAAACAAAGTTATTTTTTTTTAATTTATGATAAAAATATAACACAAATTGTGTACAGCACGCCACGGGTTAAAGTTTATCACAAAATTTTGTATAAATAATGGTGGTCTTTCCAGAAATAAATCATTCTCATTTGCACCGTTATCTGACCGTGTCGCTGACTTGTCCTAGTTGGCAAAACACAACCGCACAAGTATATTGCAGCATGTTTCGAAGTGCATTGTTCCTGCTGGGAATTCTACGCATATCTTGTATAGATGGTAAGTAACCATTAAACATTTCTACATTCTTGTCATGCGAGAGAAGCTTAAAAATATTTTTTAACCATCATCAGTGCGCTACATTTAAGGATGGAGTTTGAACTCCTTCGTAAATATTATTCATTGATTTTTGGTCTGCTGTCATTTTTTCCGGGCCTCCAGACATTCGTCCTGCTCCAATCGACTATCACGCAGTCAGTTACTCCCTTTTCTACAGTTTGCCGCTGGTCGTTTCCACTGGCAACTACTTGGTTACGATTTTCATTGCCATCTGGCAGCACTAAGTGCACATTGATTATTTTTAAACAAGCCTCGTATAATTTCACTGTTTCCAAAAGGTATTTTCAACATCGTGTTTTATTATAGTCGCATCAGCGGAGCAGGCTGAACCATTTTTCAGAGATGACTATTTCTACTCCACCGAATTTAAATCGTTCTACAAAGAACACAAAGCGGCGCTGGGCTGGAGAGAGGCGGTGTCCATGTGTTCCTTGGAAAGCGCTGAGCTCGTGGTGCCAACATCTGAGGACGAGATTGGCGCCCTGCTAATCTACATGGCCAGCACCACCAGCAATGTGTGGATTGGGGTACATGACTTATTCCAACAACAGAACTACGTGGCAATCAATGGTATGTAACCATGATTTAAATGTCTAAAGTTTAGCATATACATGTAGCCACTTTTATTGAGTTCCTCTAAAATATCTTCTTCTCAAGTTGGATATCTTAGATCAGCAAATGGAGGTTGGCACACGTCTAATATTGTTATTTTCATAAAGCTTATTTAATGTTTTCGTCAGTACTGAACACGCCAGTTCATTTTATTCTTTTAGAAATGTTTCAAAATACTGTTTTTTATAATTATTTATTTATATTGCCTGTCTTGATGATGACACACACGGTTAGTGTAGAAAGTATTTGGCGTATTACGTTAAGAATAATATATATTTTTTTAATAACAACATGAAAAAGTTAAGAAAAGCAAATATTATCATCCTATCGTAAAATTTTTTTCTATAATTAAAATTTTTAAACAGGACTTTAAAAATTGAAAATAATTATGAAATGCGTACGTATTTACATCAAAGCGGATGAATGAAAAAGATAGAAATTCTGAAAAACAAAATTCTCAGCGCTCGCAAATTCGAACTTTTAAAAGGGTTTTTAAAAATGCGAAAAATGTATAATATTTATTTTTATTTTTGTAATAATAATTGATTTCACCCATTCAAATGAAATAGTAGAAGACAATAGTAGAAAATATTCATAAGCCTTCAAACCAAGAAAACCATAAAAATAAAAAATATACAGAAACGTAATATACTTTCAATGTTTGAAACAACAACAGAATGTGAAATTTCGAAAATAATAGAAAATATGAAAGGAGGTTCGTCTCCCGGTTTTGATTCTATTACAACACACATGTTAAAAACTATGAAACCTCACTTAATAAAACCTATCACTCATTTAATAAACTTAAGTTTAACAACTGGAATTTTTCCAATGAACTACAAAACCACAATAATCTCACCTATTTACAAATCTGGAGATCCACATCAAGCAACAAATTATCGCCCAATATGTCTAATTTCTAATATAGGAAAGATCTTTGAAAAAATAGTAAAAAAACAATTGGTAAATTTTCTAGATAATAATAAAATATTACACAAAAACCAGTTTGGCCTTATAAAATCTCTCAGCACACAAGATGCTATTGCTAACGTAACTTCATACATTTCTGAATCATTAGATAAAAGTAAAAAATGTGCGGGTATATTTATTGACCTTAGAAAGGCATTCGATAGCATATCCCATGAGATGCCATTAAAAAAATTGAATAATATCGGCATAAAAGGCAACGCGATTAAATGGATCACCGACTACTTAAAAAACCGTCCTCAAGTAGTAAAAATCAATCGGGTTAATAGTGATCAAGAGATTACAAGCTTTGGAATACCCCAAGGTACAGTGCTTGGACCAATTCTATTTACTATATATGTAAACGATTTTTTTTTTCAACCTTTACATGGTCAAATTACGTCATACGCTGATGATACAGTATTAATAATAAGTGATAAGACTTGGGAAAAAGTAGAGTTAAAGGCCACAGAAGACATCAACACGCTCAAGAATTTTTTCGACACTAATTTACTGTCACTTAATAATGAAAAGACATTTGTAATTCCATTTGCAATCCATACAAATGATACTCCTAAAAATTTTAACATTGTCATACATAATAATACTAAAATTCACAGCCAAAACTATTGCAAATCAAACTGTACAGTACTAAAAACAACAAATAAAATTAAATATCTAGGAGTAATTATTGATAAAAATCTGAAATGGAAGGAACAAATATGTCAAGTAGTAAACAAAATTAGAAAATTAATATATATATTTTTAAGAATTAGAAACTTTCTGTCGATAAAAAATCTATATATAATTTACTATGCCTTAGTTCAATCCACTTTACAATACGCTATTATTAGTTGGGGATCCGCGTATAAATGTAACCTTCTTCCAATTGAAATTATACAAAGAACAATTATTAAAATTATATTAAAAAAACCCTTTGACTACCCAACAGAACGCCTGTTTGAAGAATTTCAAGTACCTACATTTAAAGACCTATATATTAAAAACTCACTAATCCAAATTATAAAAGAAAAAGATAAATATCAATTTTTAAATGAAAACAGAACGCGACTTAGACATGTTTTTCTATGCCCAAAACTAAATAAGTCTTTTGCACAACATCATTATACTTACCAGGGAAGAACCTTTTTCAATCGTCTACCAGAAGAAATCAGAAGCATTAATGATAAAACCCAAATACTGCTCTCTGTCAAGAGACACTTTAAAAATATTCTGAAAAAAAAACTACTGTCACTTAATTAATCTCACAAATATCCTTAGTTTTCCATAACTTTCTTTCTTTTTTTAAATTTATTATATTAATATATTATCCTTCACTACTATAAAAAAAAAACACTACAGCAAACATACATTTATGTACAATGAATTATTTAAGTACTAACAGAATGTACAATCCCCTTCCATACACAAGCAAATGCTTTCAATTGGAAGAGTAGTAAAAAGACCCAAGATGTAAAATGAATTATGTACCATGTAAATAAATATATTATTAAAAATAAAAAATAATTATTAAAAAAAAAAATATGTAATTACTGACTATTTGCGTTCTCAACTCTTTGTAGGCATTCCAACATCAGAGTTATACTTGAACCATCGAGCCCAACCCGGGCGATGGACGCGACTGTGTGCGAATGCTGCGAAACGGACAATACGCCGACGGGCCCTGTGAGGCGGCCAGCCTGTTTATCTGTAAGAAATCCCTCAGCACTCTGACAGCTAATGTGGATTGTGGAACCTACGATACGGGTATGGAAAACAACTCCATTAATGTTATTTGTTACTGAACACTTTAATGATTGATTCCGGTACGAGAACACAACTTCTAGTTTTAAGAGGAAGCTACAAGCCAAAAATGTGTATATTCTCGGTATACCTTATTTTGTAGGTAGGTAATAGGCATTAAAATCGCTTGACAAACGGAGTCTAGAAACGTTCGATTTCAAGCACAAAACTGGTTTTTATTTATTTTGTAAATAATTTTATAAGAAAGCAAAAAAGTTAATCAAGTGAAACTGTCACAGATAATTTTAGCTATAATACTGTATTTTTTTAAAGTTGTTTCCTTTACGCGTTCGCACATTTCTATTGAAAAAAAATATCTTTTGGTAGTTTACATTTATATTTTTTTATTGGGTAATTTACTATTTTATTTGTATTCTTCTCAAGCTAAACGTTAGGAAAACCTTCAATTTATCTAAAGCATATTTTTTGGTATTCATAATGTACACCAATTTATTTATTTATCATTTCTTTACATTGTATCTTTTTTTTAAAGTTATAATTTTTAACCTCACTAGGACAAGCCTGTGTTGATGTTAATAATTTTACAAAATATTAAAAAAATAGTACAAATATTATAAGAGATTTTAAATAGTGCAAATAGTAAAAAAATAAAAATAAAACAAATATTAAGATAACAATATTGTTACATTGACGTTTCTGCGAATTGGATACCTACATGGTACCTATCAGCCTATTCATTACAATATAATGCTGTAAACATGTAGGGTGACCATGATATTTAATTGCAATAAAAATGTAACAAACTATTATTTTTTTTAAAACAGAAAAGAAAGAAAGAGAGAAAAAAAATTTACATTAAAAAGAAAAGGATGAAAAAATTAACTTATTCAAAATATTATGCCACAATTTAAAAGGACAAAGATGAAAGAATATGTTGGAAACCCTCGGATGGCAGAAATAATTTAACTTTCTTTTTAAATGCACACAAGGAATTTGACGATTTAGTGTGATCTGGAAGGCTATTAAATACAAGTGGAGCCTGGTACAAATAATGTCTCTGCCCAAATGAGGATTTAGGGTGAATTGCCATAAAGTGCAGACCAGAGCCAATTCTTGTAGTACGAATTTGTTGCGTTCTTTTCTCAGAACTAATATTGTTAAAAAATCTGCATAGCGTTATAAAGATTTATCAAAATAGTGATTTAGCATTAAGCTTCGCCTCAATCGGATACACGGACACAACGATAGAGAGATGAACCGAGATGAACCGATTAGAACCATCGCATTCAACAGAACAATTTGTTTTCCTTGTATTCCACGGGAATTTAATATTATGTAAGAACTTTTCATGAATAACATAATCTATTCAATATAACTAACACGATGTTTAATTTTTTTTCCAGAATATAAAAAATTTCCTGCAATGGACGATCGTTGTTTCAAATTCCATCGTACGCCAAAGTCGTGGTACGATGCCTTTGAAGTCTGTTCGGCCGAACAAGGTCATCTCGTGGTCCTCAACAGTGCGGAGGAGGCTCAACACTGCTTGGACGCGTTTAATGAATATGCCGGAAGCTCACTGGATACCAACTTTGACAGGAGTCATATTTGGCTTGGGTTTCATGACTTGATTCTTCCAGGACAATATGAGACCATCCACGGTATGCTTCGAAGTTTACTTATAAAACCTTATTATAAAGAACACAATTTTAAACTTTTTTCCACTTGTTTTTATTTGACCGTGACCGGTTTCAGCCAGCCTGTTAGGGCCATCTTCAGACTGGTACAATTTTTGTCTTAAACTAGGGTTTATATACATAGGCAAATTACATTGAGGGGAGGGGTTAACATAGTAGGTTGATTTGAATTATGAGGGGTTTTTCGTGAAATATGATATTTCCCAAATAAGTATTGTTATTAAAATCAAATGAATTTATCTGTAGAACTATGATAATTATGCCTATTAGGACTATCAATTTAAGGATTTACCCCACATAAAGCTATCGGTAATCTATTGTGTGGTTAGGAAACATATTTTAATGGATTTTATATAATTCAAATACATATTTAGGATAGGTGACACACTGATTATAATGGGTATAGCAACGGAGATTTAGCAACTGATTCTAATTTTGTGTTCATAACATTGTTGGAGTTTACTTTTTTAGTTAGGCGGGTTATCTCTAATGACTCTAGCCTATCTAATTTATGACCTTTGTCGCAGGTATGTAAAAATTTTACATCTCTATCCTTGTCAAACGAGTGTTTATTCTCAAGTAAGTGTGCCGCAACATTCGACATTTCGCCTTTGTCATTTACCCAGCTTGAAAAATGTTCTTTTATGCGGGTTTTGAATGATCTACCTGTTTGGCCTATATAGTAAGACGGGCAATCGGCACAGTTGATTTGGTAAACTCCTGAGTTTTCCATTTTATCCCTTTTATCTTTATTATTTATTAGGATTTTACCTAATGAATTTACATTATAGAATGCTGTTTTACAATTGTCTTTATGTATTGAAATATGTATGTAATGTAAATGTATGTAAATATGAAAATGTCTTTAGGTATTGAAATAATTAACAAAAAATTAGAATTTACAATTTACAGAAAACCAACATACAGCGACAACATTATACATAACACATCTAGACACCACATTTCTCACAAGTTATCAGTATTTAACTCACTCATTCACAGACTCTTACATATACCCCTGAATTGTATAAATTATAATAATGAACTCAATGTTATTAAAACCATAGCAAATAATAATGGATATAGTAGTGAACTTATAGATAGTTTATTAAAGAAAAAGAATAAAAAACTCACACTGGCAATCATATCACAAGGTCTTACAATCAACAATGAAAATGATGTCACAAAAAAACAATGGGTTAAAATACCTTTTATTGGTAATATATCCAACAAAATATCTAGGATAACCAATAAAGACAATTGTAAAACAGCATCCTATAATGTAAATTCATTAGGTAAAATCCTAATAAATAATAAAGATAAAAGGGATAAAATGGAAAACTCAGGAGTTTACCAAATCAACTGTGCCGATTGCCCGTCTTACTATATAGGCCAAACAGGTAGATCATTCAAAACCCGCATAAAAGAACATTTTTCAAGCTGGGTAAATGACAAAGGCGAAATGTCGAATGTTGCGGCACACTTACTTGAGAATAAACACTCGTTTGACAAGGATAGAGATGTAAAATTTTTACATACCTGCGACAAAGGTCATAAATTAGATAGGCTAGAGTCATTAGAGATAACCCGCCTAACTAAAAAAGTAAACTCCAACAATGTTATGAACACAAAATTAGAATCAGTTGCTAAATCTCCGTTGCTATACCCATTATAATCAGTGTGTCACCTATCCTAAATATGTATTTGAATTATATAAAATCCATTAAAATATGTTTCCTAACCACACAATAGATTACCGATAGCTTTATGTGGGGTAAATCCTTAAATTGATAGTCCTAATAGGCATAATTATCATAGTTCTACAGATAAATTCATTTGATTTTAATAACAATACTTATTTGGGAAATATCATATTTCACGAAAAACCCCTCATAATTCAAATCAACCTACTATGTTAACCCCTCCCCTCAATGTAATTTGCCTATGTATATAAACCCTAGTTTAAGACAAAAATTGTACCAGTCTGAAGATGGCCCTAACAGGCTGGCTGAAACCGGTCACGGTCAAATAAAAACAAGTGGAAAAAAGTTTAAAATTGTGTTCTTTATATATATTTATAATGGAATTCCACCACGAAATAACAGTTTCAAATATTAAAATATTAAAACCTTATTATTTTTTTCTAGCCCTTGTTTAAATTATTTCGTTTATTATTATCGGTTTTTATCTGTCATGATTAATCCTCATTATTTCTTGAGCCTTCTGGATGTGGGCGTTTTTATTTTTATTACAGTGTTGCTGATTTAGCATTAAATCACATTTTTACAAGCTCCCCGTAAATATAAATAATTTGAATGTCTATGATGCTCATCCATTCGAAGGCGGCAGTTCTTTCCGGAAAATCAGCCCGGTACAAGCCGTCCAGGGCCCGAGCAATCGCAGTACTTACCCAATATATAGCCCTTAAGATAACAAATAAATACTCAATGTAGGAGGCCCGTACAGCAAATAGGTGTAATATCTTTGGGGATGCTATGAAGACACGGTACTCGGGAAATAATGTATCAATGGTTGTGTAGGGCCCCAACCTTGGAGGGGGCCCCGGTTAGGTGCCAAAAATGAAATACATTGAGGACATGGGAATTGGAAAAAAAATCACGTTTTTATGTAAGCAAAAAATATTGCTTGCGCAATAATGAAGGAGCTAGCTAGCATTGGATTGAACACGCGACGCCTGTGTGGGAGCCCAACGAATCTGTCCACTCGGCCACTACCGGGCTAAGCTGACATGTTTTAAAGGTTTCCGTTTTAAAAAATATTAAATATTTCCATTTAAGAAACTGATAAAGGGTTCACGTCTAAATATTGTTGGGATACTGACTTTCCGAACCGTCTTTGTGAACGTGTTAATTAATATTCCATCCCTTCAAGAAAAATTTCTTCCTGCGACGCTTTTGTGTGTCTTTCTGGCAGTTATAACTAGCTTTCCACTCCATTCGCACTGGTCACTTACTTCAGTTGGGGATGTCATAGATCCACAGGCTTCGAGATTATTGAGGAATTGGAACTAAATTGCGGCAGTTTTTGCCCCTTCCGAAGATTGGCTGTACCCATTTAATTTTTTCCGGACTCAAGATTCTTGGAGTCCATTCAGAACGCCATGCAATTGAAATCCATAGGGAAGCAACTATGAATTGAAATGACAGTTATTTAACCTCTGTTTGTGTTTCAAGTATCTTGTTCATATTGTAGGACAGAAGCTAGAGAAAGCGGGCTACAGCGAATGGCAGGACGGGCAGCCCGACAACATCAATAACGAAGAACACTGTGGCACTCTGATGGTAGGCTTAGGTAGAAAGCTGAACGAAAAATCCTGTGAGACACGGCTCCTGTTCATGTGCGAGAGGAACATTTCACACGATAAGAAAGGTCTCATCAATCCAGTTTATATTTGTCCTGCAGGTAAGCATAACATTATAGAACCAACTCAATTTCAGGATAAATTGCAAAAAAATGCAGTTACATTTTACATACAACTTTCTAAAGAAGCAATACTCACTTTATAACATGTCACTAAAACTCAAGCAATCTATTCATTTAAAATATAATACAACAATGTTTTATTTAATGATATTCAAGGATTTTCCTTCCTCTCCAAAGAAGACAATATGGTTGAGTGTGAAAAAGTTTTTTTTAACGATAATTGAGAAAATTTACTTATTGCAACACTGCGTTGTTATACTACCGTTTATTTTTACTTTTCTTTGCAGGATATAAAAATTATCCAGCGATGCCAAAGATCTGCTTTAAACTTCATACCACAGCTAAATCCTGGATCAACGCATTTAGAGTGTGTGCAGCTGAACAAGCCCACCTTGTTATACTGGACAGCGCTGAGAAAGCCAAACTTGGCGTAGACATATTTACGAAATATACCCGTGCTAAATCACAGATGTGTGACTTTTATACAGACGGTTTTATGGTGGCCGTCAATAATTGGTTAACAAAGGAATACAGGACAATCGATGGTGAGGGCAACACTATTCTTTGGTATTTTATAAGTGAATGTACAGGTAAACCATTTTAAAGAAACCCTTGCTTGTGTAGTGATGAACCCCCCCTGAATGAAAATAATATTAAAACTTTTTTATAATTTTTTTTTAAATTTTTTGACACATCTTTGATACTTGATATTTTACTTAATTTAAAATAGACTTGATACTACACAATATCCAAAATGAAAAGCAGATATATTTTTAGGCACATAAAGGTTTACTTGGTATTCTCCACAATGAAAACTAATTTCGTTAAATAGTGTATTCAGAATTTTATCGAAGGAAGCAAACACTTTGTGATGTGACATTATATATCAAATGAAAAATACACTTTGTAAAACACCACTTTTATTTTGAATTAATATTAACAGCCAACCAGGTTTCGCTTAGCTCAAGCTTCATCAGGGCTTATTATATCAATTAAAGTTATTTTCATACAGACACATATATATAGAAGAAAATAAAACAATGAGTGAAAGAGATATAAATAAAATACACAAGTGAAAGAGATAGAAATAAAAGAGCAGACACCTTATTAGTGCTAGAACGAGAAAGGATGTATACTGATTACAGGATGGGTAGGAAGGGAGGGGAAAGGGAGGAAACAGTTTTATCAGAGGTTAACGGAATAAATTAAATATTGGACTTTTAGTTAAATTGATTTGATTGTTGATTATATTTGATTTATTATTGACGGCTTTTTTAATTTCGAGGGCTTCTAAATTGTTTAACCCAATTCCAATTCCATTTTTATGTAATATTGTAGTCCCAGAGGTTTTATCCAATGAATGGTTAGTTTATATTAGATGATTCGCGAATTCTGAAAAAGCATTATTATTTAAACACCTCACCTCACCTCAATCTCTTTCACTTGTGTATTTTATTTCTATCTCTTTCACTCATTGTTTCATTTTCTTCTATATATATGTGTCTGTATGAAAATAACTTTAGTTGATATAATAAGCCCTGATGAAGCTTGAGCTAAGCGAAACCTGGTTGGCTGTTAATATTCATTCAAAATAAAAGTGGTGTTTTACAAAGTGTATTTTTCATTTGATATATTCAGAATTTGTTCAGACCAGATATCTCGTTGTTTACACTACCCACCTGCAACCACATCTCGTTGTTTACACTACCCACCTGCAACCACTACACTGTGATTAAATCGAATATAACCCATTCAGTAATTATAATTTAACTGTTTTGTCTTTAATAATCGGTTACTCTGGAATGTTTACCTTACCTACTAGTAATCACCCCCCTAAGCGTTTCAATTCTTTATTTCTCTAACATTGTATGACATTATATTTTTAAAAAATTCTGACAAAGAAACTAGCTTTCGAAAGATGGCAATGCTTTTTGATTAAATAGTGTAAACAAATGTATTTATTTAATTCAAATTAAAATGATGTTACAAAGTAATGACGCAATTATTGAATAAGTAATAAATGAAATTAACAGCAGTTATTATATGAAATAAATGTAGGTACTATAAAATTAGAATTTGGCGTCAGCGTTTTTGACTCCAGTCCCCGGCGAGGAAGGTTCAATGCTCGGTCAAACCATCGTTTTTATCGATTTTAAAAGTGTTGACATCTGTATTTTTTAGGAAGGACTCTCCTGGATGCAGGCTACAACGACTGGGCCCCCGGGAGTCCCTCCAACGGAACGGATCAATGCGGGGCGCTCTTGCAGCACAATGACACCTCGCGCGGGTCCTTCCAGCTGAACGTTGTACCATGTGTGTCTTTGGAACTATTTTTCATTTGCGAGCAGTACATATCAAATCCGAAGAAGGACATCTGCGCTATCAAATCATGTTCAGGCAATGGTATGAATAAACTTCCATTTGATATTATCAAAGCACATCATTTATCATGTCCCATTACGTAACCTTCCATGTTTCACCTTGTTCTTTATACTCTAGCTCTGTCGCTTTACCGAGGGTGTTTGTCGACGTCTCCTTGTTCCACAACGTGGTACCTCAGATACAGACTAATCGGAATATTCACACCAAAGACCATTCGGCGTTTCTTCGCACTCTTCACATCCAAACAGCTATACACTTTTTAATTTTAAATGCTCCGAACTGTTATGTGAACTGTTTTCAGGGACACTGGAGGGTCTAGAGTCGCTCATAATAATTTAATATAACTTCGTTCCATTAGAAAAAATCTTATTAAATGAAGACGTAGGAGGTAAACACTCAGTTACCTTATACCGTCGTTGGGAAAGTGGTGACGCTCCTGCTATGCTCCCAGTGAGACTATGACATCCCCGACTGGGCTATGTTGTGAGGTTGAAGGAATTAACGATGGGAAGGAGATGGGGAAGAGGAAGGTGGGGGAGTACCTGGCTATTCAGATATGGTCACCAAACACGGCTAAAGCCATTTCAAGTAACGTTTCAATTCTGAATGTTGTTCTTACACCAAGGCGATACTGAGAGTACCTTTCACTCTGGAACGTGCCGCACGTATACTGTATATTATTTTTAATGAATAAATTGTGAAATAACACAAATTCATCAAATAAGACAAAACTTACTTGCGCACGCAGGGATTTGAACCCGCGAATTTCGAATTGCTATTCAAGTGCCTTACCCCTCGGCCATGGAGGTCGTCAAAGAAGCCATTTACTCCCAACAGCTGCAAGTATCTCCAACGGAGGCAGGTTCCTTGTTGATACCAAATAACTCCTAATTTCCCATCACTATCGGTCAGTTAAAAATTTAAAGTTTAAATTGCAGATGTCTATTATCTGTTACAGGATATAAACACTATCCGTCTATGCCAGAGAGCTGCTACAAACTGCACACCAACATCTCCAGCTGGAACAACGCGTTGAAAGTGTGTGAAGCTGAACAAGCTCACCTCATTGTTCTGAACAGTGTTGAAGAAGTCCAACTCTCCGCGGATATGTTCCTAGAGCATGCTAATACAACGACAGACACCATTAAGGACTTTTTCCATGTGGGCGTTACTAACTTAGTGACAAAAGGAGAATTTAGAACAATCGATGGTAAAAACAACAGTGTAATATCTCTATATGTACTCATTGTGAAAGTATTAACTTTCTTATGCGTTTTAATACATTACAGTAGGTACTTTAATTATATTCGTTTGATTGTTTTTGCAAAAAATAAATATCTCCAGATGTACATGGTGTCCGAGGGTAAAGTGCGCTAACTTCATGACGTGATTCTAGATGATGATGTAAGTAAAAAAAGATGAATAACTTTTTGGAAATTCCAATGTTTTCTTCCGTAGAAGAATACTTCTTTTTCCGTACAAAAATTCAAGTTTTTCACCTTTCCAACTGTACTGGACACCTACGCCAGTGACATTGACTGTAAATGCCGGTTTCCTCTGGGGGTACCTTGGGTAAGGATTTGAATAGAAACACAACTTGCGAAAGTCGTCGGACAACTGACTGGTTGAGCCAGTTGTTTGCGTATTTATTGAGTTCGAATTCAACAATTTCTACACGTGTTAATGTGGAGTAATTATTCTTAAATCTAAACATATACTGAGGTCCCACGGTTTGTCGTGCGAGTAATTCATCCTTGAACTGGCGATATGACACGTGTACGGTGCTTTAAATTCTTAGCAAGATGACTCATCGTGCAAGATAAGCCTCAAAGGATTCTTCATCGTAAAATGTGTGATATCAGAATATTCATTTTCTTAATTATTAATTAATTATTAGGTACACCCATCTGCTGTCCGGTACACCCCCAACGTGAAAAAGTATTTTTTCACCAGATAATTTCCTCGGACAGCAAGGTTTCTTCTTAAGGAGTGGAACACGTTGGTTTTTACGGAAGGTCTGTTGGTTTCTTCTAAGTGTAGATATTCTTTGAAATTTCTGTCGTTGAGAGGTACTGTTATGTTGTGTTAAATGTCAATTAAAAATCCGTATCTTTTCACGGCATGAAGATATCAGTAAGTAATCACTAATCAGCTTATATATTTCAGAAGAATGAATGAACATCTCTTGTTAAGTAACGGGCGGCCTTCGGGCCCTCTAACCCATTGGCGAGTTATATGATCCACATGTCAAGTGTTTACATGTGTGGTATTTGTTTATAATAAACAAATCTTTCGTTTGTAGTTCAAGTTCGTGAATCAGTGTTATTGTTATTACTGTCTCTTCTTATTGGGTTTATCTGAACCTTATCTGGTTCCTTATTATTTATTCCAATCTTTATTTCAATTACGCTGCAATGGCGATTCTTTGTCCGGTATCTAAGAACCAAGTTGACTTTCTCCATTGTTTATATTGGAAGATTCCTTCAAGCACAACTGCCGCGTACGCAATCTCGTTATTATTGTTTATTTCTTCATGGTTTGTGTCTTCGGGCGCCGTTATAGGCTTAACATAAACATTTTCTTCACTTGTTTCTTGAGTAACAAAGTTATCACCATTATCTCGTTCGATTAATATTATTTGTGGTACTTTTTGTACCGCTAGTGTTCCGATTTCACATGGATTAATTTGCTGATAAGTATCACTAGGCAGATTTATAAATTTCACATTTTTTAAAGATTTCACAATTTTCACAGATTTTACTATTTTTACAAATCTTGAATCGTCCTCGTGAATTGTGTTTCCGGGGCACCATACGCCTCCAGATGATAGTGCAGCATAATTTATTTTACTTTCCATCAGCGCCATATTATGTGGCTGGTTTTCGACCCCTTCCGTTGTGAGTCGTTTCTTTTTTGCTTACATTCCTTAGCGACAGTGTTCTTTCCAAATATTCCTCATTTTTATGAAGCGGCCGCACAAAGGTTAACGTTAGCTGTGGCTTTTCTATCACAGCTGTGGAATCCTTTGGCGGATCCTGAGGCGAGAACGGTGTTTCCGGTATATCCTCAGGCAGTAATGTGAGGGTGGTCTTCTCACCACCAGTTGCACTCTGTGCATTTTCATTTTCTTCATTTTTATGAAGGATCTGCTCAGAAGTCGACGATAACTGTGGAATGTCCATCACAGCCGTGAATCCATCTGGCGTAATCTGCTGAGGTGAGAACGAAGTCTGCAAGTTATCCTCAGCCAATATTGTGAGGGTTGACATCCGGCCACCCTGGAAATCTGCAATCAGTGCATCCAAATGCCGTGCAGTCTCCTCATCTTGTGGAGGCTGAGGGCGCCCATCTTCTTCTAGTTGATGTTGTAAGCGCGAAAGCTTTTCTAATTGGCGTTGTAAGCGCCAATTCTCCTCCCGTGGTGCTCTAACTGTTTCCCAAGTAGATCGTGAGTTGCCGCTGTCTTCGGGTGCCGGCACTAATCCTCTCCTGGAAGCAGGTGCTTCGGCGCCTTTCCAGGAGCGCAGTGACGGTGTCATGTTTCCTGATTTCTGAGGAAGATCCGGCTCGAAGGACCATAAATGTACTGGACACCTACGCCAGTGACATTGACTGTAAATGCCGGTTTCCTCTGGGGGTACCTTGGGTAAGGATTTGAATAGAAACACAACTTGCGAAAGTCGTCGGACAACTGACTGGTTGAGCCAGTTGTTGGCGTATTTATTGGGTTTAAATTCAATAATTTCTACCCGTGTTAATGTGGAGCAATTATTCTTAAATCTAAACATATACTAAGGTCCCACGGTTTGTCGTGCGAGTAATTCATCCTTGAACTGGCGATATGACACGTGTACGGTGCTTTAAATTCTTAGCAAGATGACTCATCGTACGAGATAAGCCTCAAAGGATTCTTCATCGTAAAATGTGTGATATCAGAATATTCATTTTCTTAATTATTAATTAATTATTAGGTACACCCATCTGCTGTCCGGTACACCCCCAACGTGAAAAAGTATTTTTTACACATTTTACGAAATGTAATTTCGAAAAAAAAAATCATCTTTTTTACTTTTACTATCATGCAGAATCACCTCCCAAAGTTAGTGCACTATACCCCCTAACACCCTGTATTATGCCAAACCAACGTTCATAATTACTGTCAATAATGCTGGAGAAAAACAACTATTTTCGATTGAAAAATTCCGGAACAAACGTTCATCATTATTGTTAATGTGCTAGAAAAATATTGGTAAACGTGGACATTAGACGAATATAAATGAAGTAATGGGCCTGCTTTGGTAACCGGGGAGTGTTTCAAAGGAGCCAATCAACATAGGTTTATTTCTTTTACAAATACAAATCTTGAACAGTTACAAATAACGCATCAATAAATAAATGTTATAGATTAAGTAGAGATTATGTTGAATGGTTTTATGCAATGTATCGGTAAATAGTCAATTACCACCAGTGTTGCCAACTCAACTCTAAATCTAGCTTTAAAATATATATGTTAGATTCTTAGTTCTTTTGAGGAATTTAGCTTTTTTTTTTAAACTTGTTCACTTTAAATAATAACTTTAAAAAATATGTTCCATTGCTCTGAAATACTAATAATTTCTTTATAAAAATCGTATTAGCTCGGGTGACATCTAGTTTAAAACTTACAAATAATAACAACTACATAAACATAATCATGATTTATTTTGGGGGTATTATGCCATGTTGCGCTGCCTCCGTATTTAGCCTAAAACCTACATATCTCGCAACAGGATTAAGCATGTGACAGACCACGCTATAAGCGCGCTATATTTTCGTGGCTTGGCCTATTTCAGCGTATCGCTCGCCATACATTACCAATGGTAGTGTATGGAGAGTGATATGTTGAAATAGACCAAGTCATGATGCGTATAGAGTTATATTATTTTTAATGTCGGATTACCATGAAAGCACTCTTTTAAAGGACATGCGTTATTCGCATCTCGTAGTATTTTCTGTAGGATTTTTATGATTGTTTTTTGCAGGTAAAACTCTCTCGGAGGCGGGCTACAGCGACTGGCTCCCCGATGAACCCTCCCCTACTGGTTATCCCTGCGGGGCCCTCCGACAAAAATCGGGCGCCAAGCTCGGACTCTTCCAGCTATTTAGTGTTACATGTGATTACGAAATTGTATTTATCTGTGAGAAAAATACTACCCTAAGTTATTGATAATGTTGGAATCAAATAAATAAATCAACAATAAAACTATTTTCTTATTTCTATACCAGCTTGCTATTTCACATTTGACCAATTTTCCTCGCATAGTATAATAATAAATACATATTATCGAATATTTATATTGTATTTTACCGCCTAGTTTCGTAACTAGTTTTCATTTACATCATCAGGACAATATAAATAAAAAAAATTAAAAATCATAATAATAACTAACAGTATGTATTACTATTAACTGTTATTATTATTTTTTTATTGGTCTTCAAGTTACAATCCCGTTAAACTGCAATAAGGCTGGCCGCATACATACGTTTTCCGTATTCGATTTCCGAATTCATTTTCCGTATTCGGAATTCCGTCAGACTAGCGCAAACGTTCGTTTTTCTTCATTCGGAATGTATAAACGTCAGTACCAGTGTTGCCAACAAGGGCGATATATCGCCATTTAGGCTACTCAGAGCGAGAATCGGCGCCGGAAAAAATCTAAAAGGCGACTGGTCTCCAATTAAGCTACTTCAAAAACGAAAACATCAATTTTAAACATGTCCCGAAATTCTCTAGCCACCCCCCCCCCCCCCACGAAATTTTTATTTTCACGTAAAAACATCAATTTTAAACATGTCCCACCTAACAGCAAATTCGGCTACTTTACGCTACCTTATGTATGAGAAACGGCGATATTAGGTCAAGATCCGTTGGCAACACTGTATTACGAACGGAAATTTCCGTACGTTTGCGTCAGCACAAACAAACTGTATGCAATAGCTGCGTTCCACATGACGTCATTAGGTTTTTTCCATTCGGTTTCTCCGAACGCGCCGGCTCGCATTCGGAACGTGCGTAAGGAATTTGTTCCGTTCGAACAAATTTTCCGTTTGAACTAAAACGAACGTGTGCGGCAGTTAATGTATTTTCTACTGATTCCGTGCATTCGGATGTCCGAATACGGAAAACGAATTCGGAAATCGAATACGAAAAACGTATGTATGCGGCCAGCCTTAAGCAGTTTGTCAACAGGATGTTAATGATCAATTGCATACATACACACATACTATTATTACTATAACTATACAATTAACACACTCAAATTAATATAAACTATCTCTATTTAGTAACCATTGTGTTAGGGTCCGGTAGGTGATTGTCAATGTTAATTCAGTACTCGGTATAATTTCTGTATATAGTTTATTTATCGGTATTACGTTACAGGAATGCACGGACAGCGATACTGTCTGGTCCGGCTACAATGTTCACTCTGGTCTTTCTTCTCTATATTTCTCTTATATAATAAATAATTATCTAATATTAGAACTAACAATATTGTTCTTATAACTATGTACTTATTGATTAATAGGGTTCAATTAGGTTTATTGCAATCTCTATGTATTTATTGATTACTAGGTTCCAACTAACTAGTTGTTACAAATATTTACTTATTATTAATAGGGTCCAACTGATTGTTGTTATAACTACGCATGCACAAGAATATTGATAACAATGATAACAAATGATAGCATGGGTTGCATTGGTACATAACATCTTCCCCCTTAGAAGAATTGTCGACCTCGACAATCTTTCCTTACTTCACTGTCGATGTAAGTCGCGTATGTCGACCACTGACTGAAGCGTCGTTGTCGTCTTCTAGTGTTACAACAAGTGTAGGTACCTCTGGAGTGTCTAAATTATTCGGTTGGTTTTTTGATTTATAATATTTGTATAGTCTATAAAAAATAAACATGACAATGCTCATTAAAAGGTATGAGAAATATGAATTCTGAGAGATTTTATGAAGCGTTACTTTTGATTCTGTTTCAATATTAAGATACATTTCATCTAGATTGCGACTTGCAGTATTTAATTCTTCATTATTAAGACTCTGAATTTTGGAGGACATATCTGGAATTTCTAGAGCAATAGTTTTATTTCCAGTTTCTGAGTAACAATTATTTTCTAGTATATTAAATTGAGGGATAATTGATTTAGATGAAAGCATGTCATTTAAATTAAGGTTGTTAAAATTTGTGTAAATTATAGAGGAACTAGTATATATTTTACAATTCGACATTAAGGATAATATTCCAATATTTGCTAGAAATAAATCGGATGGATCAGAATGATTACATTTGATGGTTATTCTAGTTGGTTTAGGAAGTACAACAATCCATTGATTTTTGTTTACAAATTTATGCCATACTTCGTCAATTGAATTTGTGATTCTAATATTGCAATTATTTGGTATGACAGTCATATTATTTAATAGAAGTTGGGTTTCACATATTGGTCTTAATTGTATGGAATATAATGGATTGATAAGTTCACAAATTGAATTATTTTCATTGATATTTGTACAAGATTCTAAATTATTAATTATTGAATAATATTTCTTGGTTTCAGCTATAGCAAGATATTCTATAGATGGTAAAATAAATACATAATAATTATCTGGTCGTTTTGCTGGTAAAGATAAAAGTTTATACATTTCGTAATTAATATGATTGGTTAAGGGAATTGACATTACAAAGATAATTCTTGTATTAAGATAAAAACATTTCAACTTAATTAGTGGTAACAATTGATTTACATAATATATTGTTTCAGGAGGTACAGGGTAACATGTTGAGCTTGGTAGGTAAGGAATAGATTTGGTTAGCTCAATAGATAAATGGTTAGGACTTATAATAAATGGATGTAATATATTGCCTTTGACAAATAATATTGCGTCGATGAGTGTCATGTATTCATTTTGTAATTCTGTGATAATGAGTGTAAGTGAAGCTAAATGATATTCAATGTCTTGTTTGATTTCGACATCAAACATGTGTTTGTTAATTTCAGTGGCATAAGCTTGAAATTTGTGAAAATTTATATTAAACTGATTTTTATTATTTTCTATATTCGCTACTGAATTCATTTAGAGATGTAGATGCTATAGGCATAGACTGTAGTACGGTGATTAATCTGGAACAAGAGCTCTATTTAATCGATTTGCATGTACCTTTACTTTTTTATTTTTTATTAAAATAGTATAGTTTACTGGTGAATTTATTTGACAGATTTTATAAGGACCTTTGTAGTTAGGTGTTAGTTTTTTGGAATGGTGAATTAGGGATGATTCGTTTCGTAAATATACCTTATCATTTAGGTTGTACGTTATATTATTAACACTTTTCTTATCGTAAAATTCCTTTGATTTATTTTTTTGTTTAATTATGTTACTTCTTGCGAATTCAAACGATTTATTTAATTTTAATTGGAGATTATCTGCATAATGTTCGTAAGTATATTTAAATTCTGGATCTCTGATAATAGCAGTTGGTAATTCTGGTTTATTTCCAAAAATTAATTCATGAGGGGTATATTTAGTTGAGGAATGTGTTGTTGTGTTGTATGAAAACATTGCTAAGTTTATCCATTCGTCCCAATCAGTTTGCTTATCGGAGATAAAGTGCTTAAGGTAATCAGCTAAGGTAGCGTGACTCCTTTCTAACGCACCATTAGATTGTGGATGATATGCGCTTGTTTGAATTTGGTTGATCTTGAAAAGTTTTGCAACTTCTTTTAAAATTGAGGACGTAAAATCTTTACCTTGATCCGTGATTATTTGTTTAGGTATTCCAAATTTACAAATAAAATTGTTGACTAATTGATGAGCTATTGTGACGGCTTCGTGATTCGGAATTGCAAATGCTTGAGAGAATTTACTGAGGTCATCTTGTAACGTAAGGATGTACTTGTTACCGTTTTCAGTTAAAGGTAATGGACCTACGATGTCCAATGCTATTTTATCGAATGGCTTTTCCGAGGTTGAAGTTATTTCCATGGGTTGAATGTTACGTTTACGAGATATTTTGTTTTTCTGACATGATTCACATTTTTTAATATAATCGCGAATATCTTTTTTCATTTGACTCCACGAGTATCGGTCTTTGACTCGGCGATACGTTCTGTGGAAACCTGAATGTCCAGAATGGGGAGAATCATGTTTTTCCTTAATGATATCCGGTATATCTTCAATATTTGGATTACAAATTTTATTTTTACAAATTGTTACTTTAATATTAGTTCCAGAGAATAAGTAAAAAATGATAGATTTTATTTTATTTGAGTTTAAATTATTTATATCATTTCCAAATGTCGGGATCGATATAGAGTTAATATTTTGAGAGATTAGTATATTTTTTAATTTTCTGAAGCAGTTGAATACATCTTGATATGAGGGTTTATCCCAAAAATGTTATTTTGCAATCAAATGGAATATTTTGAAATTATTATATTTAGAATATAACATATCATTTAAGTCGCTTTTAGATTTAGCGATTTCATTAAAATTAGTTATCAGGTTTTTTATTTCAAAAGCGATTCCTTGAGACATCTCTTTATCGTTTGAAATTATATGACACCAATTATCCTTCTGAGTTAGCAAATTATTATTGATTTCAACGATATTCTGACAGTCTGTATTTTTATTTAAATAGTGTGATTTAATAAAGTCTTCATATGAGTTTGGTTCTGGATCTATCTTGATATGGAGTATTTGTTTACTATCTATTCGAGACAGAGCGTCAGCGTTTGAGTTAAGCTTACCCGGTTTAAAGATAATGTCGTAATCGTATTCCTCAAGTTTCAACCGCCATCGAACTAATCGAGAACCTGGATCTTTTGCATTAAATAGCCAAACTAATGGTTTGTGATCTGTAATTATGTTAAATTTTACACCATAAAGGTATGGTCTGAAATGTTTTACTGCAAAAATGATAGCAAGAAGTTCACGTTCGGTTGTTGAATAATTTGATTCAGCTTTATTTAGAGTGCGAGAGGCATATGAAATAGGTAAATCTTTTGATATTGGACCTTGAGATAGAACGGCACCAATAGCAAAATTACTACTATCTGTCGTAACATTGAAAGGCAGGGAGAAATCCGGATATTGAAGAATTGGTTCAGAGATTAGGAAATTTTTCATTTTGTCAAATGATTCTTGTTGAGTGTTTCCCCACTTAAAAGGTTCATCCTTTCTTAATAATTTGGTAAGTGGTTGTGCTTCAACACTAAAATTTTTATTTATTGTTTTTGTGTTTAATTCGTAGAACTCCATTTAATTTTTTTATAAATTTAATTTAGATTAAATTTGATAATATTATTATTAAGTTCTGCAAGTAACTTGCAGAACTTAATAATAATATTATCAAATTTAATCTAAATTAAATTTATAAAAAAAACTAAAATTTTTAATGAATCTTCTATAGTACCCTATGAGTCCTAAGAAAGATTGCAATTCTTTCACGTTTCTTGGAACAGGATAATTTTTTATAACTGAAATTTTATCTGGGTTTGGTTTAACACCTTCATTTGAAATTATATGACCTAGATAAATAACTTCACGTCTCATAAATTCGCATTTATTTGGTTGTAGTTTGAGATTATGCGTTTGTAGACGACTAAATACTTCGCGTAGCTTAATGGAATGATTTTCAATATTATCCGCATAAATGACGATGTCATCAAGGTATACAAAACATCTGATGCCTTGTAAACCTGTTAGGACTTTATTCATAAGCCTTTGAAAGGTATTTGGCGAATTTTTTAGACCCATTGGCATTCTATTGAACTGATAGTGTCCAAGTGGAGTGGAAAATGCAGTTTTATCACTGTCTTCTTTTTTCATATTAATTTGATAAAAACCTTGAGCTAAATCCAATGTAGTGAAATATTTCGAATGCCCCATCTGATCTAGTATTTCGGAAATATTTGGAAGTGGAAAACTGTCGCCGATAGTAATATTATTTAATTTTCTGTAGTCGATTACGATACGCCATTTAGTTTTCCCGCTGGCATCCTGTTTTTTAGGAACTACCCACAGAGGTGATGACCACGGTGAATTCGACTCTTTAATAATTTTTTGTTCTAACATTTTCGCGATCTGGAAGTTGACTTCTTTTTTGTGAATTTCTGGATATCGATATGATTTTGTAAAAATTAGGATTTCAGAGGTTGTATGTATTTCGTGTTCTACAGCGTTTGTTGTCGTAAGTGTATCATTATCTAAATGAAATAAATTATTGTATTCTTTAATTATAGATAAGACGGAGTGTTTTTCTTCAGAATTTAAATGATCCAGTCGAACTGAATTTAATATATTTTGTTCACGTTCAGCCCCATTATTTGATGATGATTTGAATTTGAATATGTTTTTATTATTTGTAAATGTATTTTGATTTAACAAACTTGATTTAGATTTTTCGAATGGTTCGAGGAAGAGACTGAGTGCTTGGATTTTTACAGACCTTTCGGTTGTATTCAATATGGTAGCTAGAGCCTTGCAATTTGTATTGACTTTAGCTATTGATTTAGATAAATAAACACCTTCAAGTATTTCGACTTCAGGAACGAGACCTTCTTCGATCTCTGGATTTTGAACATGGAATTCAATAAGAGTTTCGGTGCGCGGTTTAATTATAAATGAGTTAGATATTGATTTAGATTGACCCGCGTCCATTTTGTGATAAATAGGAATATGTTAACCATGGAATTGTAAAGAATTGGATTCGTAGTTGATATGTGCGCGAACACGACGTAGGAAATCATTGCCAAGCAATCCATCTAATGGGACGTTGGTTGATTCAGGAATTATGTGAATTTTGTGGTAATATTTTTTTGCATTGAATTTTAATTCGAGTTTGACGATGCCGAGAGTTAGTGTAGGATCATTAGAATTATTTACACCTCTGAGATTTAGTTTGATTGATTCATCTACAGGAACGTCTCCCTGTATAGATGAGAGTTTGATCAAAGAGATGTCGGCACCGGTGTCCAATAGAAGGTTCAGACAATTATTTGGATTAATGGAATTTGGACACGTGATTTTGATATGTGGAGTTGACTCATTTATATTAAGGATTCTGCCTTGATGTGGTTGATATTCCGCGACGTGGCAGTCCGGTCGGAATTCCCGGAGTTTAAATGATTGGAAGAGGAGGTTGCATGATTTTGGCCTTTGTTTTGATTATTATATTGTCTTTTTCGACATTCCGATATGATATGACCTTTTTTTTTGCAATAATTACACGTTTTTGAATATTCGCTTCTTTTTAAAGATTCGTCATTGTTCGTGTTAAGATGGTTTATAGATTTGTGTTTATTCTGGGGATTTTTGAAACAATTATACGAATTATGACCGATTTTTTGGCAGTAAGTGCATGTTATTTTATTGACCTTATTTATGTTTGTATTGTTAATTACAGGATTTTTAGGATTTTTGTACTGAATTATTTTTTCTTCGTTGAGTGCAAGGTACGAAGCTTCTTCAAAAGATTTAGGCTTTTGACCGCGTATCACAATACTGTAATTAGGATTTACGCCAACAAGAAATTGGTGGAGGGCCATCTGTTTTACCATAGCGTTTTTTCCAATTAATTCAGTAGGATTTGATGTTTCTGCTTTAATTACTCTGATTAGATTACTGTAGCATTTATCAATTCTTTGAGTGAAACATGTAATTGACTCGTTACGATTTTGAGTACAAAATTGTAATTCGAGAGCTATTTGTGAAAAACTTTTATTTTCAGTGAAATTTTCGATTAAAAATGATTTATATGCTTCCCATGTTTCGAGTGATCTACAAGATGTAATTAAGTCTGCCTTACCAATAACTTGGGTTTGAATGTAAGTGAAAATTATGTCTTTTTGGTCATCGTTCGCAAGCTTGTATGCATAGTCACAATTTTTTATAAAAGTGGGTAATTGGTCTGTATCACCGTCAAAAGTACGTATGAGTTTAGTTAAAAAACTTAGAGAAATATTTTCTGGTTTAATAGTGTCTGTTTTAGGCGGCATTTTGTGTAATTAGTGTTAGTGTGAATAATTGTAAAAGACGAAAAAGGAGAGTGAGCAGAATTGAATGGCAAGAGAGATGAAATTAACTTATATTACAGGAAAAATAGGATTTCGAATAGAATGGGTAAGGAATATTTAAGGAACTTACATAAAAAATGACATTATAAAGTAATCAGCTTCCAGCATCCAGCACTTCGGCAGCTCAAGCAGAAGACGGAGATTTTCCGGCAGCTTCAGAAGAAGACGGAGATTTTCCGGCAGCTTTAGCAGAAGACGGAGATTTTCCAACAGCTTCAGCAGAAGACGGAGATTTTCCAGCAGCTTCAGCAGAAGACGGAGATTTTATGTGTTCTTCTTTAATTTGACGTTCCTGTCGGTTTAATGTGCCGTAGAAGTCCCTTGTCTCAATTCGCTTCCTTGTGAATTAACAATTTCACCAATTGTACCGTTCAACCCTGTTAGAGTTCCTCAATCTTTCAGGAAATATTTTTTCGAGGATCCCGCTTCTGACACCACTTTAATGTTAGGGTCCGGTAGGTGATTGTCAATGTTAATTCAGTACTCGGTATAATTTCTGTATATAGTTTATTTATCGGTATTACGTTACAGGAATGCACGGACAGCGATACTGTCTGGTCCGGCTACAATGTTCACTCTGGTCTTTCTTCTCTATATTTCTCTTATATAATAAATAATTATCTAATATTAGAACTAACAATATTGTTCTTATAACTATGTACTTATTGATTAATAGGGTTCAATTAGGTTTATTGCAATCTCTATGTATTTATTGATTACTAGGTTCCAACTAACTAGTTGTTACAAATATTTACTTATTATTAATAGGGTCCAACTGATTGTTGTTATAACTACGCATGCACAAGAATATTGATAACAATGATAACAAATGATAGCATGGGTTGCATTGGTACATAACAATTGTTTCAGCATATATCTCAATCTATTTGTAGAATCGCAATTTTTTATATTAATGGGTAACATGTTAAGCATTTTTGGCACGTTAAATTCTAGGGTTCGCCGTCCGTATTTATTATTATATTTTGGAACAAGCATTCCTTCATTCTTTGTAAACCTTGTATTATATTCATGTTCCAATTTCTTTTTATAATCAGACTCAGATATATGTTGAATCAATACTTTGTGCCATAATAAGGCCTGCACCGGTAATATTGTTAAATTCCGATACAACAATGATATGTTTCGTCTCTGTGAAAAAATATGTTTTTTTTTTTTTTTTTTTTTTTTTTTTTTTTTTTCTTAGGTTTGTCAACAGTGATTCATATCAAAGCTCTCGAAATTCAATTACACAATTTAAACTTGGTTGATACTATCACTAATTACAGACAAACACAACATTGATGAACACAAAACTATAAGTAAAGAATAATGTACATGTATGCACCTACATGCATACATGTATACACAAATACATACACTTACATATACATTTCATAACATCAATAGTAATTACTTTATAGATAAACACGATAGGTAGCTTTAAGTCTTGTTTACGTTTGATTTGAAGGTGGCCAGTGATGACATTGACAAATCAATGGGATGACTTTTATATGTCTCGTTAAAATAACGGCACATTCTTGGTAAAGGTGAGTCATACCCCAGCTTAGTTTTATATTTTTTAATATGAGCTAATAACTTAACCATAGAGTTTTGTACTGATTGCAGGTGGTTTAAATTAGTTTTACAAGAGTGACCCCAAGTAGTTAAACCATACCGTAAAGTTGATTCTGCGAGTGATAGGTAAATAATTTTTTTAAATATTCACCGGAACGAAACATTTCAGTTTGTATATCCTACCCACTATCGCTCTCAGCCGCTTGCAAGTTTTGTTTATTTGTGTATCCCATTTGAAATGACAATCAACAGTCACCCCAAATAAACGTATTCATTTACCAGTTCAATACTTTCACACATACAGGGCTGTCAAATGTTTTGATGAATACATATAAAGTTATGTGAAATTATTTTAGTCATGATCTGAAATGAAGCATGTGGAGACCGTATGTGCATCAATTTAGTTTTCTTGGTATTAATGATTAGACCTGCGTCATGTGACCATTTTATCAGGGACGTAAAGTCATGTTGCATATATTTAATCGCAATGGATAATTGTTCATCGGATATGACAAGAGCAGTGTCGTCAGCATATACAAAGTGTCTTACATATTTAAACATTTTTTTCATTATTGATACAAATATAATATAAAAGGTTGGACCCAAAATCGACCCCTGCGGGACTACAGCATAGATTTTTTTCCTCCAGCTCATTTTTTCTAATATTTTTACACAGATATGTCTATTAAATAAATAATTTTTAAACAAATTAAGTAGGTTACCTCTAATTCCAATTGCTTTTAAGATTTTTAATAATTTCTGTGGGTCAATTGTATCAAACGCTTTGGAGTTATCTATAAATAGTACTAAAACATGTCTTTTATGGTTTAATTCATTATTAATATAATTTGAAAAATCCTGTAATAAATTCTCTGTGCTTTTTTTCTTTTGAAAGCCATATTGTTTTTGGTCTATAATGCTAAATTTTTCCAAGTATATGAATCAATGAATTGCCCAACTTCCTTCATTGCTCACTTATCCTTCAACATACTATATGGCATCCAAATTTTCACATAGACTCCAAATAATGCTAGTTTTACTTTCCCATAGGTGTACTGTTTTGTAATGTAAAAAGATTAGATACTTTGAGTATATATTATAGGCCTAGTACGAATCTGTACAAAAGTTGAACATAGGGCCTACCACAAGTCTTTTACTGTCCAAAATTAATTATATTTGCAGGCATTAGAAAGTGGTTGCCATACCAAACAGTCTTTATTGAGGCTTTGGAATCGACTTTATGATATTGGCCATATAGTAATGTAATCTAACCAAATGAAATCACGGTGCGAGAATTGTATGAAACTAAAGATGAAAATTAGCTATCAGCTGCTCGGCAATATTCGGAAATGCTCGGCCGTGACGTCACAAAAAAAATCTGAGCGGAGAACCAATTTCAAATAAAGCGCCGAAACACTTCACTTCGGGTATGCTCGGATATGTTGGCCACGCCCCCTGTCGACTAGTCGCTGTGCATATAGCGACTCCCCATTTCGAAAGTTTGAAGTCAGTTGAAGTTTTTAGCGTAAATATTTTGAATTTTCGAAAATCGTCTAACCCATCAAAAATAATGTTGAGTGCTAGAATTCTTCAAGGTGATAAATTAATGCCGTGTTGTATTAAAGGTTGCTCAGACGGATTCGATAATCCAGTTCGAGCAAGAAGCAGCAAGAAAAACGTTTGTTTGTGGGTGTCATTTCGCGATTGAAAGCATACGGTACTTTTGGGATTAAAAAATAATGCGTTGTCAACGCTTAATCTTCCAATCATCATAAAATACCCGGTCTATCTCCACCAATTGAAAGAAGGACTCGATCCCGTTGTTAAATACAGGTACTAACCTCTCGTTCTTTGATACAATGTTCCTGATTACTGAATGTTCTTCATTGGCTAATAATTTGATTAATTTTCCTTTTCAGACCTATCCGTATTCCGACGCGATCTTATACCACGTATTAGGATGCTAAAACTGCTAAACAAAGCCACGATTACATCAAACAAGGTCATTTAAACCTCTCCAGAATTACATCATGTAAGTACCTTATTCAGATTTAACCAGTATTTTCAATGATGTTTGCTGACGACAAAGCTGTGGAAATTATATGAAACCCTTGCAGGAGAACTTGAATAACTTCTAGTGTTGTGGCAATAGCATAGCAATAGCAAGAGCATTTGAAACGATAGAAAGGAAAAAACTTTTGGAAAAATTAGAAGATATAGGTCTTTCTGAAGTAGCTCTAAATCTTTTCAAAGAATATCTCCATGAAAGAAAACAGGTAACAAAAGTGGAAAGCTCAGAATCAGAACCGATAGAAAACAACCTCGGTGTTCCACAAGGGTCGGTATTAGGTCCAATTCTATTCATTATTTACATTAATGATATAATTAAAACCATAAAACATTGCAAAATTAGATTATTTGCAGACGATACATTAATCTATATTTCATGTGAAGAGTACATAGATGCAATTAATAAATTAAATGAAGACCTACAAAATATAGCGAAATGGCTGAAATTAAACAAATTAAAACTGAATGTCAACAAAACAAAATATATGGAAATAGGCAACAAAACGCATAACACAGAGTTAAAATTGACAATTAATGGCGAAAAAATTGAAAAAGTAAATGAAATTAAGTACCTGGGTGTGATACTAGATTCAAAACTAACTTTCGCAGCAAATTTTGAATATGTGCTAAAGAAGGTATCTAAAAAAGTCAATTTTCTTAGAAGATTAAGAAATAAACTAAATGGAAACACTACAGAGCTGATTTATAAAACTATAGTTGCTCCACATTTAGATTATTGCTCTACTATGTTGTATTTGGCCAATGAAGGAAACTTGAACAAGCTAGATGTTATACAGAATAGAGCTATGAGATGTATACTAGGAAAAGGAAAATACGCAAGCATAGATCAAATGAGAGAACAGCTAAATTGGATTTCTATAAAAAAGAGACTATTATTTAATGTGTTAATTTTTGTACATAAAATCATGAACAACCAAATGCCAAAATATTTTAAGGATGAAATTGTTTTTAATAGAGATGTTCATAATTACGAAACCAGAAATGTAAATATTCATATATGTATATGTATATATATGTATATATATATATATATATATATATATATATATATATTTTGCTCTGTTTTTTATTATCCTTGTGATATAACGAGTGTTCTTTGATTCTTGTAAAATAACGACTAGCCATTTCAAATATAAATTTTGAAATTCCCTTGAAATGCTCTATACAAATACATTGGATATTCATATGTCATAATTTTATTCTGGTTTATAAATGGGTTTTTTTCTATAACTTACTTATGGTACTTACTAAAAATTAAATAGTCATAAATACAATGTGAACTAATATGTCATATATTGATTTAAAAATGTGGAAACTCTATTATGCAATTGTTAATAATAATTGTGTAATTTCTAAAATGCAATTGTTATGTTCTACAAAAAGACCTGAAAAGAATTTCAAAATTGTGATCGTCTTCTGAATGCAATTATCGATGTAATTAAATGTAGTAATTCTTTGAAAAAAAAAGGACTTAACTCCTTATCTAAAATATTAAAATCCACAGTTCCGAACCCCTGCAACTACAGGAAGGTAGCGAGAGGTACCTAATGTACATAGGTACTCGACTCGTACCACAGCGCTTCGGCAGTTTGGCACTGTATGAGTGGTTTGGTATATTTATGGGCACTGTGATTAAACGTACTCGTGTTATTGAGGTTATTATTGCAATTTTGGAAACATATGATCACCTTACTTATTTTTTCTTTGTTGTATATATTTTTAAATTATGTATGTATTCTTTCTCATCTTAAATATTTGATAGAACATATCTCACTGTACCTTTTTACTATTTCCTTGTTAAAAATATTATGAACTGAATATACAATTTGGCTGTCCTGAAACGGGTATCATTCCCAGTTGGACAGACAAAGGATCATTTTGAAATGTATTGTAATATATATGTACATCTATGAATAATAAATAAAAAAAAAATAAAAAAAAAAATAGGATTAGATTGCCACATATGAAAAAAAACAAAATCACAGAACTGCCTAATGTACAAAGGACTAAAAATGTATGATGAAATGCCTGAAAGTCTGAAGAATGAAGGAAGAATGAATGTATTTAAAAAGAAATGTTATATTTATTGTAAAAATATGTAAAATTACAAAATGAAATATGATCTTGTTTATATTAGTTTATATTCAAATGTATAAACTAACTCAATAAATAATAAAAAATAAAAAATAAAAAAATAATAATAATAATTAACACTTAAATTTGTTATTCTTTAACTAATATTTATAAGATGTAAGTCACCCACAGTACGCTTCAACAGTGTGGAATCCTCATTTGAAGGAATATTCTGAAGGTATACACCTAATTTATACTACAGTGAAACTCGCTCAAGAAGTTTTATTTTCGGTCCCTAAAAATTCTGCAGAAACTGCATAAAACACGATTTTTTCCCATATAAGAAAGTTCGACAGTGAAAATCCATCACCATAAATGTCCCCTTTTTCTCAAAATATTTTTAATTAATTTTATCAATGAAATTTATTAAATATGTGTACAATACTAGAATAGTGTAATCATTGGCCTCAAATTTTGTCTTTGTCTAGGTAAGACGAAGGGCATTTTGAGCTGCATTTGTCCGACGGCAGCCCTTTTTCCCAGGAAGACGCACTTGGAGATTTTGGGGACCAGACGGCAGCTGCGATATGTATAACATTTGTATATATATATATAACAAACTTTTATGTAGGTCTTTTTAAGGTATACAATTCCGTAGTACATTATTTTGATATTCTCATAAGGTCTCGCCAGCGTTAGCAATGCAAGCGGCCAAAAATAATCTTTAAATCGAATTTTCTCTGCTTTTTATCAATATGTGTCAATGCATGTGTTATTTATCTAAACCTTCCGGAATAAATTCTCTTAATGATGGTGAAAACCTTATCGAAATCAGTTGCATAGTTAAGAAGAAGTAAGCGCACAAACAGACAGACGCGAATGTCACTTTATTTTATACTATTTAGGGATAATGGATTCCACCACGAATTGTCAGTATCCAAAATAGAAATATTGATTATATGTTCTTAACTTCTATTTTATAATATCTTTTGTTGTTATTATGGTTTATGTATTATTTAAATTATACCACGTAAAAGTCAAAAGGCGTTACTAATGTTGTTCGTTTAGTCAGGGCCGGCCCTGAGCCAAATGGTGCATGGCGCAAGTAAAATTTTAGCGCTCCTTGTCAAAACCAGTAGATGCCGAGGCCCTAGGTAGTAGATAGGCGATCACTTTAATCAATTATATTTTGATGCTTTGCATGTATGCGTAGCGTGGTTTTTATGAAAGATAATCTAAAGCGTCAGCTACACTACTCGCTTCGACGCTTCGACGAAGTCCTCGACGAAGTTAGCCGAAGTTCGAAGTGCGTGCCCACACACTCGTGCAACTTCGCGAGTAACTCAGTCCAGTCCTTTGACTCGGGCGCATTTACCGACAACAATCGGAAGTCGGGCGAAGCGAAGCGAAGTTGCCCGAAGCGAAGTGAAGTTCGTGCCCACACTATCGTATTCGGTCAACTTCGCGAGTAGTGTAGCTGGGCTTTTACGTTAGTTTAGGTATTATCACCCTTTGAAATTCAGCGCCTGAAGCGGACTGCTCCAATTGCCCCCGCACAGGGTCGGACCTGCCTCTAATTCTTTCAACACATTATATTTTGTGTATATATTCTTGTATTTTTGTGCAAGATCAAATTAAATCCTATTAAGTTGTTGCAGTAAGACAGAAATCCTGGGTTCGATTCCTAGTTGAGACTGTTACTTTTAATTTTTCTGTGTCTTGTTCTGTTTCATGTTTTGTTTAGATATATTAGTAATATCTTCTACTTCAATGATAAATCAATGCTCAATACATCGGTTGTACTGACCCTGTTTTGTATTACTGTCCATTGTCTTTTTGAAAATAAAAAATATTTTGATGTGTGCATAGCTGTGGGTTTTTTTGTATTTTCCTTTTCCTGCATTCCACTATTTTTATTTTTAAAATATAATTTTTTTGGGCTAGTGAATGAACGATGTTAGCTGAGTGCAGGTATATTGTCTATGTTTGCTCTTTTTTTAAATGGCCTTGAGATTTCTTTATGGTCCACCATATATTTACCTGTCTGGGTAAAATTTCGATCGCGCTGGCCTCGCTTATTATGAATATTTTTTAGATAAAACCTTTAGATTCACCTTAATTACTGTACGACACAACTTTTAACCTTCGGGGCGGTGGAAAATATTGCAATAAAAATTTCAATTACGTAAAATTAAAATTAGCTTTCGTTTTGTGAAACGAGACCGTCCATTTTCAAACTTTATTTGTTTATTGTCAAATGTCATTTTGTTTTGTTGGTGTTTCTGTTACTATAGGACGAAACGAACGGCTAGAAGTAGCTAGAGACAATCGCGCGGGCGTTTTTTTTAATGTTAAAAAATTCCGTCAAATTAGTATTTACCTAATATGCATGCATTGTGATTGAAATTTATAGGCTGGATTTTATTTTTTTACGTTCAAATTTTATTTAAGTAAACTATTTCTGCGATGTTGAGCGGCTACGCTAAATTTGTAATACAAAAGAAAGTGCCCCCTTTATAGCGCCTGCTCGCGTCAAGGCAAGAAAAACATCCCAGTTTTCAAGTAGTTTAGCGGCTACGCTAGGTTTGTGTAACATGGTTTGTGATACAAAAGAAAGTGCCCCCTTTATAGCGCCTGCTCGCGTCAAGGCAAGAAAAACATCCCAGTTTTCAAGTAGTTTAGCGGCTACGCTAGGTTTGTGTAACATGGTTTATGATTCAAAAGAAAGTGTCCCCTTAATACCGCCTGCTCGCGTCAGGGCAAGAAAAACATCCCAGTTTTCAAGTAGTTTAGCGGCTACGCTAGGTTTGTGTAACATGGTTTGTGATACAAAAGAAAGTGCCCCCTTTATAGCGCCTGCTCGCGTCAAGGCAAGAAAAACATCCCAGTTTTCAAGTAGTTTAGCGGCTACGCTAGGTTTGTGTAACATGGTTTGTGATTCAAAAGAAAGTGTCCCCTTAATACCGCCTGCTCGCGTCAGGGCAAGAAAAACATCCCAGTTTTCAATTAGTTTAGCGGCTACGCTAGGTTTGTGTAACATGGTATATACACGGTGTCCGGAAACTCGTAGTACAAGCGGGAAACTGGAGAAACTACACCACATGGAGAACCCAAATAAACATAAAGTTTTTTGATTTGAGCATTTTCACAAAAAAAAAAAAAAAAAAAACAAAAAAAAATATTTTTCGGCTATTTTAGGGTTAAAGTTTTTTCTGGTGTTTAGGGTTGAACAACAGATGTTTTAACCCTGCAGAGCAGAAATATTTTATGATTACACCGGATTAAATGAAGGGTGATTTCAAAATAATGCTTCAAATCCGAGTTTCTTCAGTTGTTTTACTTTCAAATAGTTTTAATTAGTTGGGTACTTCGATCTTCAGTAATAATTTATAAGAATTTGATTAAAAAAAATAAAAAAAAAATCAACTTCTAACTCGATTTACTCGATAACGAAAGCTCAAATCAAAAAAAAATATTCTACAAAATCGACTCCAAATGTGATGTAGATTCACCAGTTTCCCGCTTGTACTACGAGTTTCCGGACACCCTGTATATATATATATCTCAAAAACCATGTTACACAAACCTAGCGTAGCCGCTAAACTATTTGAAAACTGGGATGTTTTTCTTGCCTCGACGCGAGCAGGCGGTACAAAAGGGACACTTTCTTTTGAATCACAAACCATGTTACACAAACCTAGCGTAGCCGCTAAACTAATTGAAAACTGGGATTTTTTTCTTGCCTTGACGCGAGCAGGCGGTATAAAAGGGACACTTTCTTTTGAATCACAAACCATGTTACACAAACCTAGCGTAGCCGCTAAACTAATTGAAAACTGGGATGTTTTTCTTGCCTTGACGCGAGCAGGCGGTATAAAGGGGGAATTTTCTTTTTTTATCATAAACCATGTTACAAAAACTTAGCGTAGCCGCTCAACATCGCAGAAATAGTTAACTTAAATAAAATTTGAACGTAAAAAAATAAAATCTAGCTAATAAAATTCAATCACAACGCACACATATTAGGTAAATACTAATTTGACGGAATTTTTTAACATTAAAAAAAACGCCCGTGCAATTATGTTTCTAGCCACTTCTAGCCGTTCGTTTCGTCCTATAGTAACAGAAATACCAACAAAACAAAATGACATTTGACAATAAAGTTTGAAAATGGACGGCCTCGTTTCACAAAACGAAAGCTAATTTTAATTTTACGTAATTGAAATTTTTATTGCAATATTTTCCACCGCCCCGAAGGTTAAAAGTTGTGTCGTACAGTAATTAAGGTGAATCTAAAGGTTTTATCTAAAAAATATTCATAATAAGCGAGGCCAGCGCGATCGAAATTTTACCCCTGTCTGGACCAAACGACCGTTTTATCTGTGGTCGTCTGTGGTTAAGGGGGTGACAAAATGGGGCCATACAAAAAGCCCGAAGATATCGATCTAGACTCTAGATCTAGAGAGTGGTTTATTTATGGTCTATAATGTATTGTCTATGATCGTACGATACGATTTGACATCTGACAGTTCTGAGCACTTTCGTCAGAATAGTGACAAACAAAATAATAATAAACGAACATCCGACAGAGCGACTCAAATCCACACGAACAACTTAGAAAATACATTTGACCACAGCGCAGTTCGAAGATGTTTCTCGTCGTGCTTTTCATAATTTCGATGTTTGGAGTCGGAATGGCCGAAGCGTCGCAGGGATTTGACTTCGGAGACTTCCTCGCGCTTTGTCTCGGCGTGTTCATCAGCGCTACTGGGATTCTAGCCTGCCTCGGATCCTATTCTAGAAGACTGTCCAGATCGGAATTCATATAATAACCATGTGCGTAAAATACCTTCTGCTAGATTTTATATGATATTTGTTATTAAATCTACGTCATTGTTTAATCGCAGACAAACTTAGGGTTTGGGGTACACCGTTCTAAAGTTACATTGTACGTGGGTTTATTTATTACGGTGGCTTAAATTAAACACAAGCCTAGTTAATATCACTTAGCAATATAAAAAATATTATTTGATGAAAATTAAATTAAACTAGTCGAATTCCGCTGCACGTTTAGTCTCCAAAATATTAATAAATATCACTTGGTTTCACCTTAACTAATTATGTGGTGGGAGATGGTAAAAGAAGCATTAAAGTTCAATTTTTTCTCAAAGTTAAGTTTGGAGGTTAAGAAATACGCATAATTTTTTAAAATAATCCAAACTAAACCCAAAAAACGTATTTTGTGCATGTTTACGTAAACCCCTGACTTGTCTAGTTATCTCCATTAGATATTTAAGTTGAAATCAAGTGTTGTTTTTTTTTAAAGAGCCTTTGCATGCAGCGGAATTCAACAAGTTTACCGAACCATGTTGTGAAAGATAAAAACCATGTTTTTCTTAATCTTCTTTTGAGCATTTAAATAAGAAAACAACAGTACCTAAATTACAACTACCGTTATTTAACCCTGGGATTTTATTATTTATGGTAAATACGGAGTTGTCCAAAAGATTACTTAAATGGGATTGATTTTTATTTTAATATCATTATGTACACAAGTCCAGATAATGATTATGGTCATTATTTGAATATTATTGTAGTACTATGATTATGATAATAGTAGTAATATTAACACATTCGCTACGGAGATGTTTGTTAAAAAACTGTCACTTGCGGCGGGCGAAATTAGATCGCAGTCACGCTACCGGATGTATGTCAGTAAACTTCAAACTGTGGAGCTAGTATCAATGAAACAAAAATTATTTAAAAAAAAATATTAACATCAACATAATTTAAATAAGTTTTTAAATGACTCAGGAGTAATAATAGGTTTACTTATTACAATAATATTATGTAATAGGAAAAAATACGTCTAGAACATGTTCTAAAACTAATTAAATTAAGATTAAGAATGTGAATTCTTAGCTGCCTTTTTGCTTATGTCGGAAATACATATAATGAGAAACAATAATGTCGAATTAAGATAATTAACCAAATATTTTTTTTGTTTCTTTCCAGATATTCTGCTACTCTGGTTGAGTTTTTCCATGAGAACAATATGTTGCCCTATAAATACCTGCTTGGTGGACCAAAATTAAGTTACGTTATGCAATTCCAAATTCTATTAATTTAGTATATTATAAATAATAAATATGTAATAATCACATAAATTGCTTGATGTTTAATTTCTTCATCTCTAAAAAACCTTTATTTCTACTGTCCAGTATGAAACACAATCAAATCGACTATTACACATGCCACATTCAAAAACTAAATACACCATAGACATATGAATATTAGTAGACCTGCCCTAAGTGATTAAAAGCGTATTATTCCCCACTCCCCATACCGGTTCCATTGGAGCCGGCTGGGCTCGCATATGGCTTCCCGTGAATCTTGAGAATGTGACGTCATCATTCTTGTTCGAATTAGCGTCGAGCTATGGTCGAGGCATTTTATGAAATAACAAGGCAAAATAGTGGCTTGTGATATGAAAACTTGTAAACATAGATGTGAAAAAGAGAATAAACCCAATTGTCATATTACATTCCATATGTAAGCATCATTTTAAGCTTATTCACGTCGTATAATATGAATCAGTTGTAGAAACATATACTATCACATCGAGCCAACATTGGTCGAATGTAGCGATTCTCAAGTGTGCGCATCGTTGTTACTGGGAAGTAAATTATGAACACTTATAAAAGTGTCTTAACTAAATACGTAAACAAAATATTCGACTCTGAAAATAGAAGAAATTTTTTTTTGCCGAATTTGGACTTCGCAAATTTGTTCATAACGTGGCGAGTAATTTGCGCTCCCATGTAAAAATGTCTATTCATTCAAAAGCAGATTTTACTTTTAAAAACTTAATGGTGATATTATAATGCGAGATGCCTGTATACTGTCAGATTGATTTATTGACGAATCACAGTCAGCTTTACCCCCTTCGTTCTTCAACAGTTGATTTTACCCCTCACCTTTAATTTCTAGTCTATATATTCATATGTCTGTGAACTACACACAACATTCCTTTTAAAGGACTTACTCATTTTAACTTCCGTTCAAAGATTCTTTTCTTATTCAATGACAGATAACAAAGAAATTTCAAATTCTCCAAAATAAACCAATGAGAATAATACCTAGACGAAATAGATATTCAAAAATATAAATTAACTAAATTGGCAACAATTCCACCAGATACAAAATGCTACTAGCCACAAGCGAAAATGCTCGTACTGGCAGCACTGGACTTCTGGCAGGGTCCTAATTACAAGCAATGGAACCAATTTCTGATTTATTCTCTTTATATTATTTTGTATATATTTTATTATTTTTCTTTTCTATCTTACAATATTTTTACTTTATGTACTACAAGCTGACGTTTTCCCGGCGTTGCTCGACTTTTCTTATATAAAACATGCATATTATATTTATAGAAAGTAGAGAAGTGATGTTTTATAATCAAGTCGTAAAAATATACATTTTCGAGTGTTTACATAGCTAATGCTGGCTAAACCTTATGAGATATATCAATGTAATGTAGTACCAAATTGTATATCTTAAAAAAGTTAACGATGGTATATGTTACGCTGGGAACACATTAGCTAGCAAATAGTATAAAATAAAGTCGCTATCACTTCACTTAGATTTTCTAAACTACGCAACAGATTTTGATAGGGTTTTTACTATCCTTAAGAGCAGTGTTCCGCAAACTTTTTGTGTTCAAGGTACACCTATCAAATCAAAAGTTTTTATAGGTACCAAAGAAAAAAGCAATGTTTATTTATTAATAAAATCAATATACCTGATACAAAAAGATGTTTAGTGAGAAATGTGAGCCTGTTTAACTGAGAACAGGTGATCAAAATTTGGAGCAACCGTTAATAAGGCTGCTCTCATCTCTTCATTGATCGTCCTCAGGCGTTCTCTTTCTTTCGATTTAATAGTAGTGAGAGAAGAAAATCCCAATTCACATAAGTAGGTTGTGGCAAATGGTAATATATTTTCAACAGCACGCTTTGAAAGCAGTGGATACTCATTTTTTACATGCAGCCAAAAATGTTCTAGCCCTACTTTAGAAAATTTTAGTTTTAATGTCCAATCAGTTTTTAACTCCATGAATTCATCATGCTCGTTTATCGGTAAGTGTCCAAGGGAAATGTTAACCGAGAGTGGATTTCGTACCCAATCCATAGGTTGTAGGTCAACACTTAGCAAAATTACAGTTCATTTTTTCTGCTAATAGCTCCAAGTGTTTCACTATCAAAGCCTGCACTTTGTTTCTGAATCGGCAGCCATGACATTTGGAAACAATTCATTACTAACATTGACAGCGTGGCTCATCCATTATACCAATTTAGCGCGAAAGCTTTCAATTTTTTCCGAAGACGTTAAAATATAAGGATTCTTACCTTGCATTTTTCTGTTGAGCTCATTTAAATGAGCGAATATGTCCGCCAGATATGCAAGTTTTACTACCAATTCTTCTTTTTTAAACACAGAAGCAGAATCTGAACCTTGGGCCTTTAAAAACATCAGCTGGGGAAGCTACATATTGTAGATTATATATTTCATCTGTTTATATATATTAACACATTATCTGGTAAGATGTCATATTGGAGGGTGCACACCACTTTCCCATGGCGTTCTAACGAAACAGGTGGGTTCCTCCTTCATCATACATGCCAGGACTCTAATTTTTTCTTCATAAAGGGAAGCTATAAATTTTTATTAAAATGACTAGACCTCCAATGTCCGGGTATACATTGTTAGCAGGCAGTATGCAAGTGCTACATGTCGTTAGTAATTTATTTCATATAACTGTATCACTCCATCTCATCTCCATCACTTGTATTGCTGAAAGTAAAGTTTATTAATATGAAAGAAGAGAACTTTAAAGAAAAATTGCGATGAGAATATTTGAATTGACCAAATCAGCTGAGCTGCAGTCCCTCCAAAGGATAAACGGAGAGATCGTTCCGCCTGCAAGTGAGACTCGGCGTCTGCGCCCTTAAGCTTTACAATTACAATTCCTCGGATTACAAGGGAAACAGACTCGAGTTGCAAGTGTAGTTAGGCTACGCGTGGGGCTATTGATAATACATAGTAGAGGATATTCTGGGAAGGAAAAGGTAGGAATCTAGGGATCAGTATGCCAAGGCGATGGGTTGAGATACCAGTTGTTAAGGTCAAAGGGTCTCTCCAAACCAGCCTCTCCCGATCTGGCACGAAGCTGGTGGGCAGAGGCATCCTGAACACACCTCACCCGATGAACCTGGGCAAGTGAATTTCAATGAGATGCAAAATAGCCAGTTTAAAAACCTGAGATGCAAAAATGCCACTGCTCTTTTATTTTATTTACTCCAAAATTTTTTTCAA
This sequence comes from Hesperophylax consimilis, assembly GCF_061612785.1. NCBI lineage: Eukaryota > Metazoa > Arthropoda > Insecta > Trichoptera > Limnephilidae > Hesperophylax > Hesperophylax consimilis. The sequence continues at coordinate 7,445,152 of NC_142856.1, read as the reverse complement.
ATTATATATTTTGGTTTTCACCCATTGATTGTGATCTTGGTCATATAGAGTTTACAATTTCTCTTAAAATTATTTAATTTTTTTTAGAGTTCAGAAACCTACAGACGGTTCTAGACACTCTTCTAGTGTACCTAAACAGTACAGTGGTAGGTATCACAAGATTGGTGACCGGATTACTCAACATATACTCGTAGGTATCACAAGATTGGTGACCGGATTACTCAACATATACTCGTAGGTATCACAAGATTGGTGACCGGATTACTCAACATATACTCGTAGGTATCACAAGATTGGTGACCGGATTACTCAACATATACTCGTAGGTATCACAAGATTGGTGACCGGATTACTCAACATATACTCGTAGGTATCACAAGATTGGTGACCGGATTACTCAACATATACTCGTAGGTATCACAAGATTGGTGACCGGATTACTCAACATATACTCGTAGGTATCACAAGATTGGTGACCGGATTACTCAACATATACTCGTAGGTATCACAAGATTGGTGACCGGATTACTCAACATATACTCGTAGGTATCACAAGATTGGTGACCGGATTACTCAACATATACTCGTAGGTATCACAAGATTGGTGACCGGATTACTCAACATATACTCGTAGGTATCACAAGATTGGTGACCGGATTACTCAACATATACTCGTAGGTATCACAAGATTGGTGACCGGATTACTCAACATATACTCGTAGGTATCACAAAATTGGTGACCGGATTACTCAACATATACTCGTAGGTATCACAAAATGACAATTCAACTTTTTTTTTTTTTTTTTTCTTTTTTTTTTAAAAGAAAGACAAACATTCCCGGGTTACGAATAACCCAACAATGTTTGAAAATCTCCTACTACCATCACAGAAAGCCGAAAATGTTGCTTGTGTTGTGATGGAGGACTTAGCCAGCCGAGGAATCGAACACGCGACGCTCGGGTAAGACCCAAGCGCTATGCCCACTCAACCACTGACCGGTCAATTATTGATTAATTATTTTAATTGTACTTTTGGATGGAAAAAATATTTCAAACAAATATCATGTAGAATTGTAGAATCACCTACCGAAATTATCAGGGCTGACCCTGAGCCAAACAGCACCTGGCGCGAATAAAATTTTGGCGCCCCTTGTCAGGTAGGTGATCTATCTAATCAATAATATTCGGAATTGCATTTTTGTTTAGCGCCGTTTTTATGAAAAATAATCTCAAAGGCGATGTGTTTGGACTGTTAGGTGATAGGTATTGTCAGCATCTTGGAAATACGCCACCCGGAGCAGACTGCTCCAATTGGGCCGGCCCTGGAAGTTACTGCACTTTACCCCAGTACACCTTGTCTCATAAATAAACCAATCACCTTGTCTAGTGATCAACTTTTTATAACGCCATAGAAAAAAAAACTGCCATAAAACTAATACTACTTATGGTCAACTTGTGTGTCAACAACGGTATAATCGCGTTCAAAAAAGTATCTTTTAATTTTTTGCTTATATAAATCAAAACCAAAATTTCTTCCGAAACATTTGTAAGTAGGTACCTAAATACTTAGCTACTACTGTAAACCATAATATGGTATATTTTATATAACATAAAAAAAAGGAATTATTAAATTTGAATAATTTATATCGATTTTGTGGCCATACGTCGATTATATTCTATATATATGTTTCAAAGACCCAATCCTGTCTAATTACGTCTCAAAGGGATCCAAATGATAATCTAGTCTCCTTCAACGGAAGCAATCTTCCGAACAGGCCTTCCATTGATATGCTTGGTGTAACTATAAGTGACCAGCTCAGGTACGGGGGCTCCATCGAAGCCAGAGTAAAGTTGGCCTCTCAGAAGCTGGGCGTACTGTACAGGGCCCGCAGATACTTTGATAGTACACAACTGCTGACCCTGTACAAATCGCAAGTGCGCCCTACTGTCGAATTTGGCAGCCATCTCTGGTCCGGAGCCCCTAAATACCTGAAAAAAACCCTTGACTTTGTGCAAAAACGGGCGGTCCGTTTGATAGATTCCCCAATCTTAACAGACGGACTGCAATCTTTAGAGCACAGGCGTCAGGTAGGTATGCTGTCCTTGTTCTATCGGTATTACAATGGAAGATGCTCTGAGGAACTAGCGTCATTGATCCCTTCGGCACCGGTGCGTAGTCGAGATACACGCCAAACGCGCGCCCAACATTTGTACACGATTGACATTTGTCACATGAGAACGGGTCGCTTCTACGATTCGCTCTTAAGTTCAACAGCTCGGCTGTGGAACGAACTGCCGGCCTCTGTGTTTCCTCCCTCCTACAACATGGGACTCTTCAAGACCCATGTTCACTCCTTCCTCTCCACAAAAAGACCCTCCATACAGCATCCCCAAAGATGACATAGGCCCTGAGGGAAATTATTTTCTTCAGGGCCTCCTGTAATATAAAAAAAAAACAAAAAAAAAATATTCGGCAAAAAATACCAAAAAAATACAAAACGTAATGTTGGTCTTTTCATCACTAGAGTACACAATCTATAGTATTTCTTTTTAGGCTCGCATAAGCCTGGTCTTTCCCGAGGTTCATTCCTCTCACCCCTAATATATTATTCCAATTTTCGTCGAAACCACGGTAAAAAAAGAAATCCAATATTTTGCAGACAAAAGGTGTAAAAATGTGTAATTATAAAAAAAAGTCCTCCTTAGGTCCATGTAAAATTTTAACTTCTCAACATTGAGACATAACCCACGAAAAACTGTTCTTTAAAAAGGGGAGTTCATTGAACGTTTAAAACCTTTAGAATAATATTTTTTTGTGTTCCCGATAAATTTTGTTGTGTGTAAGACTAAAGAATTCTAATAAGTAAATTTTTAAACAAATCTTTTTAATAATTTACAAAAGAAAGGCGAAAAACTTATTAAACTCGAATCTGAAACAGCAAAAGCAAAAAAATTCGGTTGCATCTCGAAATTGGACCCAGGAACTCAGCCTTTCCGGGGCTTTGCTTTACCACTGAGCTAATTCGACCCTATCCCATTCAGTCATTTTAAATTATATCATACTTCCAAAGTGAACTACCAACATTATCTTCACTTTCTTAATGCATATTTTATTGACTGTTATCTTTATGTATGATTGCAAGAGTCTTCCCAAACCAAATTAGTTTGATTTTTCTGTTTCAAATTTTCGTTTGAGAGTCGCTAATATAGCCTTCAATGATTTAATATTACTCATTTATTCCAAAAATAAAATAAAATTATTATCGATCGGATTGTTTCTGGCAACATTTCCTCGCTTCTTTTAACTGTCAACTGTCAAATTTGGTTGAAGTGCGGTTGTGTTGTATCAGGTTGTATTGTATACAATACACTTTCGTCGAAAACAAGATATAATACTATATTGTAATCAATAGTATTACTATTTGAGAATATCCTCTGGTGAAAAGTGTTTATCATAATGTGATACGAAGACACTTAACTACACGTATACTTCTATATGAAATGTTAAAATTAAATATCTAAACGCCGCAGTAAAAAATGTGGGGTCGAAGCAATTGGTGCGAAAGAGTAATTTTATTTTCACTCGGAACCGTTTTGTTTCTGTTGCTTTCAAATGTATTCATACAGTCGACAATATACAATGTCTGGCTGTTTATATACACGGTTTCTGTGATAGTTTTATCCATATGGGTGACATGTCGCGATATTCAATTTCTGCTGGAGCAAAACACGCCTTTGAAGACAGAACTGCAATTTGATATATCATCTAAGCATTCAAAAATCAATATTGTGTCGTCTGTGATTCATATTTTCAAAAAGATTCTGACTGGGAAAGATGTTCGACAGAGTAAAATTGAAATTGAGCAAAGGAAGAAAGCCATTAACATGTCTTCTTGTTCGGATATTAGTACCATTGCCAGTGTTATTGAGAGGAAGTTTGTTTGGGCATGGTACTCTCAATACGTGTCTAAAGAAATTGCTTTTCCTTTCGCTTGCAAAGAACTACTTGATCAAATGGTAACAAAAATATTTCAGGTACTAAATTACAAGTTCCATGACAACGGTCTCAAAGAACAATGTTGGATGTTAAAATTAGTAATATTTGCGCTAGTAATAGTTTCGTTTCTACATTTTAATTATAAATACAACATTGTGTTGATATTTTGCATAAAACACATTTATTGTAGTGGAAAAATATATTCTGGTATTGGTATCATTGAAACAGCTTTTATGCAAAGTCAATTTTCTAATCCAACATAGTTTGTTGCGACCTTCACTAAATTATGTATTGTCCTATGAATGTCTTTTCACTGTTATTGTTTTGGTAAAGTTGTCAAATTCCGCCTCATGCAAAGGCTCTTTAAAAAAACAACACTTGATTTCAACTTAAATTTTCAACGGAGACAACTATTTTAGCCGAACGAGATGTAAACACGCACAGTGGTGATAAAGTTGTTGAAATCCGCCTCACGCTTAATACGCATAAACATTATAAATAGCACTTGGTTTCATTTTAATTACTACAAGAAACAACAATTAGTTTTTCAATTTTTTCTCAAAGTTAAATTTGAAGGTTAGGAAATATGCATACATTATTAAAATAACCCAAACTAACACCTATTTTGTGCATGTTTTCGTAAATCCCCGACTTAAATAGTTGTCTCATTTAGATATTTAAATTGAAATCAAGTGTTGTTTTTTTTAAAGTTTTTTGCATGAGGTGGAATTCGACAACTTTACCATTTTTAGGTTGTTTGTTTGGATTATTTTAATAATTTAACTAAATTTTTCTAACTTTCAATCTTATTGCCAAATTGCCATTTATTCCAACCAACCCAACCTGGGACTTTAACAATCCCAATAAATATACTGTTCCTAAAATATCTTTTGCAAACATGCAGTAGCTTGAAATTAAATGAAGAAAAGTTGTATATCTCTTCTCTTGTCTATTATACTAAAGTAAAGTCGCTTTCCGCATCCCTCTGTTTGTGAGCTTAGTTCTTTTTATTTACTTATTCATGCCATGATGGCTTTTACATGTATACAATGTTTAAGGTAAACTGATCAGGATTACAATAATGAGTGTATCTTACATAGCACAACAGGCCGAGTACAGACAATATAAGCAGGTACAATACTAGTTGTCGTGGAGAGTTGTAAATAATATTGGTTCAATAAATAATAAGGTACTTAACCCTTAACTTTGGACGTGAAATAAAAATCACACTCCCATGGACGTCGGGTCACACGGACCCCTTCATAAAATTCTTCTAATTTTCATACCTGGACCAATCTGACTTTAGCAAGGAGTTTATACGTATAAATTATTTATAAATAAAAGATCGAGTAATAAAAATAATCAACTTTTATTCATATTTTAATAATTATCTCTAAATTTAACAAATTTAGTCAGTTTTCAGTCTTAATTGACTTGAGATCATATTAAGGCTCCTTAATTATAGTAGGTATTACATACATCAAAACTAATCATTTTTCCTAGCTAATTAAGAAAACAGTAATAAAACCTCATAAAAAAACCCCTCCTAATAGAAATAAAATAAACTTCTGACAAGGATCAAACTTATGTAAAATTACTGGCATTCAGAACATAGAGGCTTGGAACACTGAAGACAAACTGGCTGTGTACAAGCATGACTTTACGCCTGGAATTTTCTTTTGTTGGTTGGGCATCACGTTTCACAGCTGATCTCGGCTCACTACTGTCTGCCATTTTGTTTTCAAAATCTAGAACAAATTAAAAAAGATTATAATGTTAAAATGTAAGAGAATTATAGTAGGTGGGTCACATAGGCCCGAGTATATTTGTATGAAAATTATTGTCAGCGGGTCTCACAGACCCTGATAAATTTTAAATGATTATTACTAACGTGATAAGTGCCAGCCGACGCGACTTTCTCCCTCCTTGGTCCAAACACAACTAAAACTGAAGCTACTGAGACGTGCGGGGAAGGTGTTTATTCCGAGAAATTGAAGAAGGGGCTGGGCCTCTGAGACCCGGCGTCCACAGTTAAAGGTTAAGGTACTATGAAAGTAGTAGCGGAACAATATTTAACCGCTTAATGCTTTTAAACGAGTCACACTCGCGAGCTAAATGCGTTCCAATTTCTGGTAGGCCAAGTGACGCTCGCCGGTTTCGACTTGCAGCATTATATTTTTAGCTAACAGGAGTAACGCTTGTGAAAGTTAGCGATGTATTTTACGTTTAAACATTTAAAAAAACCTGATTTTAAAAAAAATACTTTTTATTAAAAAACTCTAGCATGTGGTTAGTAACAAAATTGAAATTGAAATTCAAAATTAAAAAAAAAAATATATTTCAAAAAAATACAAAGTACAAAGGGTATAGCTAGAGATGGCAAAATTTAGCATTAATTTTCAGATTTTTTAGCATTAACAATTGGAAATTTCGCGTTTTATAGCATTTTGAGGCATAATTTAGCGTTTTGTAGCAAAATAGAAAAAAATGTATTTCCTGAATGTTTTTAGCGCATATTTTAAGTATTTTTTGTAAAATATATGTTTAACCTTCATTTGCGAGTATTTCCATGTGAAAGATTATAAATAATTAATTTTAATATTAAATTAATAAGGAAGGAAACTCTAAGTACGGGTCGAACACAAACACAACAAATGCAGATTGCGATTAACATCAATAGGCGTAATTTATTTCGCACAATTTGTGTAATGTCAAAAAGCAATTTTAGCCTACAGTATAAAAATATTAAATACTTACACGTAAAATAGTAACAAAATTATAAAAAAATCTTAGGAAAGGCTTCCAAAAATGAAATAAAGTAGGCATAATACTTTTCCCTGCTCATTCACATGAAACTACCTACCTTATGCATTTTTCTCAATTCTTCTTTAGTTGTACTGGACAAAATATTACTGTATCAGCTTCTCCAATTTGTATGGTTCTTTGACTTCTGAAATACGCTATATTCTCGGAAAGCGTTTACGCACACAGTCGGTGGAGCGCGAGCTGAAGTTAGAGATGATTTTTAATCACTTATTTCCACTGATAAATATAGATTTTTTGAAATTCTCACATATTATTTTAATACCCGGTATTTTCGGGAAATTCGCGCCTATTTCGCTAAATAGAATAATTTAGCTGATATACGGCCAAAATCACGTTTTTCGCGTTAATTTGCTAAATAGAAATCACTGGAAACACTTTTAAATGCCTTGAAACGCAAAGAAAACTTATAAATGCCCTATTTTCGAACCATAAATATTTTTTCGTGTTTTTAGTTAAAACGAAATTTTGCCATCTCTAGGTAATAGCTTATAGGTTACAAATACACATTATATTACATAACCCAAAAATTACATGTTAACAAATGTATGTAAATAAAAATTTAAAAAACTGAGGTATTTAATTTATGTAAGGTATTCATTTAAGGTGTAGTGACATTTGTTTAAAAGAAATGTTTTTAATGATGATTTAAATTTAAGTATGTCGGTTATTTGTTTGATGCTACGTGAAAGGTTGTTATGTACTTTAATGGCCATGTAGTGTGGTCCTTTTTGAAATATAGTTTTGTTTGCCTTTGGGATTAATAAGTTTTCTGTGAACCTTGTAGCTTGTTTATGTGTTGAGTTTTTTTGTGGAAACTTTTCTGGAGATGATCGAACTAACAGACATAACTCCATTATATATATACAGGGTGTATCGGCACGTACCCGACAAACTTTAACCAGCTATTCCTTAGCACATTTGGAGTAAAAAATGTTATGGGCACTTTGCTGTCCGGTAACATTTTTTTTCTTTTAAAAACAAAAAATAAATAAAATTTCCACACTCCGTTACTGCCCCAGTAAAGGGGTAAAGTACTTGGCAACGCCGCGCTACTGTCATCTCTTTCACACGTATTCTGTCTCAAGTCCCGTGTGGGCTTTTATAAGCAAGTGTGTCGAAAACCATCTTCGCTCTTTCCTACACACTAAATAATAATAGTTAAAAATGAGACGAATGATGCCATACCATTGTTATTGTAAAAGCGCGCCAATACGTAAGTATACAACGAAACTCGAATAAGAATTGCCAGGTGGGTTTTTTAATCGCTTTAATCTGACTTCAAACAATAATTAAACACGTAAAAATTATTTAATATTATATTACAGTACAGTACTTTGAACCTTCGCAATAAATTTATTTGATTTTAAGTTTAGTTTGTAGAACTCCATTTCAATTTAGAGATTTTTTTAAATTTTTAACAGTCTTATTATTAAATTTATAAAAACAGTGTGTTTATAAACAAGTTCTGCTAGTTGTAATTATTATTACGCGTGACAGCTGTTTCACCTTCTGACGGCATTATCAAACTGTGGTGAAGCCACTTACAGACGACGTAAGTGATAACTTTCTATTTTTATTATCCTGGCTTTATTGATTTCCGAGTAAATTGTCGTAAATTATTATTTGCTAATTCCTATTATTGCATTGTTTAAAATTTCACTTAATGTCGTTGGTATTTCCAACTGATGACTCAGGGGTTTATTTCCCTGAATAATTAAGTATTTTGGGGTCTAATTATCATGCATTTCATAACATCCGATATATCTACACAATTTTTATGTTGAATTGGGGAAAGTTTTATGGCTAAGGGAAGGAGTGGAAGGTGAGGAAGTACCTGGATATTCAGATCTGGTCACCAAATACGGCTAGTCATTTCAAGCAACGTTTAAATTCTGAACCTGGATATTCAGATCTGGTCACCAAATACGGCTAGTTATTTCAAGCATTGTTTAAATTCTGAACCTGGATATTCAGATCTGGTCACCAAATACGGCTAGTTATTTAAAGCATTGTTTAAATTCTAAACCTGGATATTCAGATCTGGTCACCAAATACGGCTAGTTATTTCAAGCATTGTTTAAATTCTAAACCTGGATATTCAGATCTAGTCACCAAATACGGCTAGTTATTTCAAGCATTGCTTAAATTCTAAACCTGGATATTCAGATTTGGTCACCAAATACGGCTAGTTATTTCAAGCAACTTTTAAATTCTGAATTAATTAATCAATTACGAAAAAGCGTGGGGTTAAGAATATTTTTTTAAATTATAGTTGTAATTTATTGTCGATTTTTTAAAAAATTTGCGATATTTTAAATAAAATTTAATAATTATTATGTAAATAAATTAGCAATCTGGCAGCATTCATTTGCAGGTGGTCAGTCCAATGCAGTCATGACGTTTGTGTGAGTGCTTTCCTTTGTGTGAGTGTGTTGCGCAGCAGTTTTATATGAACCGTTTTTTGATTCATCGGGATTGTGTTTAAAACTATACATTCTTTGTACCTTCAAATTAGTGGAAATAAACTTAAGTGTGTCAAGCTGCTCGTTATATTCCGGTAATTCTGGAAGGCTTTTAACATAAGCAATAATATTCATAAATCACATTCCGCGAAGTTGTAAATAACTAAATTTATTAAAAAATATACGTTGTAGGATAGCCTAGCAAGTAACATTTTGACAGGGCACTTACGGTGATTTAAAAAACAACGGCGCTGTTCAAATAATCTAATTATTATTATTGATAAGTACATAAGTGAGGAAAATTGTTTTTAAAAGTTCTCAGAATTATTGGACTTCGATTATAAATTTGGGAAATCTACTAATTAGTTTTTTAGTTTCAAAATTAGACTATTTAATACGTGAAACGCGTAAGAGGTGAAACCAGAGCATTCCAGAGGTGAAACAATTTAGATACAAAAATAAAACTGATGTGTACAATACAAGAAGACAATCAGTGATTCGCATACGAAAAATGTGAATAATCATTATTGTTAAATAAAATATTTATTTTCTGGTACTGGATTATGTAATACGGGCTTCGTTCGCAGCGACACGCGAGTTAAGTTGCGATGTTGCTTTCAAATTTTGACAAAGGATAAAACAGTGGTGACATGTGGTGAAAATATGTTTAATTAATTTTTTATTAAAAAAAAACGTTACCGGACAGCAAAGTGCACATAACATTTTTTACTCCAAATGTGCTAAGGAATAGCTGGTTAAAGTTTGTCGGGTTAGTGCCGATACACCCTGTATATGTCCAACACTGCGAGAAGTTTGAGATTTTTAAAAATTGGTCTACATGAATCCCGGAATATATTTATTTTACTAACAAGAACAATGTTGATCTTAGTAAAATAAATATGAAATGTTTGTTGTTAAGCATGTTAGTATTTACCAAACCTTTATAATGCCAGATTGGTTATTATACAGAACATAGCTTAACATTTGTATAAGAATAAACAAGAATGATTTGTTGTAAAACAAATTTGTAATCAACATTGACCTAACACCGGACATGATGTTAAAAATATATAAAACATATGTGCGACCTCTCCTGGAATATGCTTTCCAAATATGGAGTCCTTACTTCGCAAAGGATATAAATCTGTTAGAGAGAGTACAGAGACGTTTCACTAAAATACCAAGAGCTCTGAAAGATCTACGATACGAAGATAGACTCAAGGAACTAAGATTACCAACCTTACAAGAAAGAAGAGAAAGGGGTGACTTGATCGAGACTTTCAAAATTTTATCTGGACATTACAGTTGCCCTAGCATCCAAGAAATCTTCACTACTAATAAAAATATAAATCTCCGTGGACACTCAAAAAAAATTACCAAAACGCCTTTTGCATCTAATCCTAGAAAACACTTCCTTGCAAATAGAGTAGTGGATGCTTGGAACAAACTCCCACAACATGTCATCGATGCAACAAATATAAATCAATTCAAAGCTCTATTGGATTCACATTTGGAGAGAAGAAAGGACTTAGTTCAAACTTAAAACAACTCAATTACTGGCAAACTTGTTGTGAAATCAGATATGAGCGCATCAGCAGAATGCTGCCTGCTCATTACATAATAATAACAAACATTTGTTACGCTTGATTGGGTGTTATATGGAACATAGAAAAATTAATATAAAGATAAAGTGTGCACGTAAGAAAAAAGACATTTTGTGGATCAGTTACAAATACATATCTATCCTAGACAAAATATTGGTTTGACATACAACGGTTATCTAGTAATTTATTTATTTATTTATTTATTTATTGTAAGAAACAAACAGCATTTTTTTTACAGGATTAGTTATACAAGAGGTTACATATGAGGTAAGCCAAAATAGTTTCTTATGCTAATGTTGGTTAATGTGATATAATACAAGATTGTAATTGGTTATAACCATTAACTGAAAATGAAAATGAAATTAACAAAAAAAATAAAAATCATTTAAATATATTAGAAGGAAGAAGGAATAGGAAAGGGCAAGAGGCAGAGGGAGATGGGATGGGGACAGGAGACGCTCATGTTGTACCTTTTCTATAACTGTACATTGATTTAATTAATATTTGTGGTCGTGCGCTTGACTTCGTTTCGGTATTTCACAAGAGTATTATTAAGAATATCGATATTATTAAATTGCGTGTTATATTGCGCGCATATACGGGGGATTGGAGAATTTTTTCTAAGGTTGGTTCTGCACGCGGGCAAATGAAAAAAATGGTTTTGTCTGGTTGGCCTTGTAGGTATGTGAATTCTTAAATAATTTACGAGTTCAGGAGAGTCCAGGCCGTTATTCAGAATTTTGTATAAAAATATTTGATCAGATATTAATCTACGTGTTTGAAGTGGAGTAAAGTTGTGAAATTTTAAGGATTCGGTGTTATTTGCAAAGAGTAAATTAAATTTATAATTTATGTGTTTAAAAAATTTGTTTTGCACACTTTCGATTCTGTCAATATGGCATTGGTAGAACGGTGCCCAAATTAGTGTGCAGTATTCTAAGTGGGGGCGGATATACGTGGTGTAAAGGGAATACATGGTTTTAATATTGCGAAAAGGTTTAGATATACGAATTATAAATCCCAAAATTTTATTGGCTTTGTTGATTACTTCGTTAATGTGTTTGATAAAATTTAGTTTTACATCCAGTACTACCCCAAGGTCACGGATTGATTCTATTTCATTGATATGTGTATCATGAAAGTTATAATTAAAATAAATTTTATTTTTGTTGCGCGTAAAAGATAATTTGTTGCACTTAGAAATGTTTATGATTAATTTGTTTAATTTACAGTATGCAAAAAGACGATTTAGGTCTTCTTGAAGTTTTATGCAGTCATTGATAGATTTGATTACTAAGTATATTTTTTTGTCATCTGCATATGCAAGGTAGTTAGCATATAAAAAACATTTATAAATATCAAATATATATACATTAAACAGTAATGGTCCCAGATGGGAACCCTGCGGTACGCCAGAGGGCACAGTTAAGAAACTAGACTTAGTTCCCTCAACTGATACGCACTGTAGTCTTTTCTGCAGATATGAAGTTAGCCATCTAAGTAAGTCGCCATGGATTCCTAATTGGTGTAATTTTTTAATGAGGATTTAATTTATCGAAAGCTTTCGAATAATCTGTGTAGATAACATCTACTTGGTGTCCATTATCCATATTGCTTGTTAAGTATTCAGTAAAGTTGACTAAGTTTGTTAATACTGACCTTTTTTGTAAAAAACCATGTTGTTGATTTTGTATGCTGCGGACAATAGTTATATAAATTTGATCGTACACAATACGCTCAAAGAGTTTACTAAATACTGTGAGTATTGAGATTGGGCGATAGTTTGCAATGTTACTTTTTGAACCAGTTTTATGGATGGGGATTATAATGGCTTCTTTGAATTTTGTAGGAAATATTCCTTTTTTTAAAGACATGTTAAATAAGTTAGTTAAAGGAAATGCAAGATTTTTGGCACATTTTGAGATAAAAAATGGCGAGATACCATCACTACCCGCACCCTTTGTAACATCCAATTCATTCAAGTATTTATTGACCAATGAGTTGCTTATTTGTACGTCCCCGATCGGGTTATTATTATTAACGCAGGTAGAATTATCTATATTACTGGGATCATCCGTGCCCTCATCGCTTACGTAAGTAGATTGGAAGTGTTTACAGAACAGTTGGCACACTTGATGAGCACCGGTGCCTGACTCGTCTTTTAGGTTCATGATTTGTGGTATGCCATTTGTCCTATTTTTGTTCTTAGCGTAATTCCAGAGACTTTTATTGTTAGTTGGAATACTAGACTCAACTGAATTTATATATTGGGTGTAACAATGTTTCTGTAAGTGTTTTTGTTGTATTCGTTTGATAGAGAACTCTATGTAATCAACTGGATTATTATTTGATTTCCATTTTTTGTGTAGTCTTTGTTTCTCATTTATGATTTTGATTAGGGGAGGTGAGTACCAGTTGGGAAATTTTTTCTTTTTGATGAAACGTTTGGGGACAAACTGGTTAATGGTGTTATTTAAAATGTCATAAAAAGTATAAATTGCTTCGTCAACGTCAGCATTATCGTGAGTAAAAGACCAGTCTGTTTTAGACAGGTGTTGGTTTATTAAATCATAATCAGCTTTATCATACCGACAAATTTCTTTTGGTGGAGCATTGATAGTTGGAAGTGTGTCTAATTGTAGTATGATTTTGAGCGATGGATGGTGTAAATCCTCTTTGACAAGAGGGTAGTATGCTTGAGATACAAGGCATTCCTCATTACAGATAACTAAATCTAGTATACGTTTATTGGCATTTTTGATGGAATTGTATTGGTTCAGTTCAGAGTAATGGATTGTGTCAGTAAGTAAGGAAGTAATTGAATTTAAATTTTCAGGTGTTAAGTGTGAATTATTATCTTGTGGTTTCCATGTTATGGTGGGCATATTAAAGTCTCCAATTACGAAAATAATATCATCTGGGTTTTGATCTTTGACGTTAGCAAGCAAACAAAGGAATGAACTGAGAGCATTTTCATATCCATGTCCCTGTGGTAAGTATATACAAGAAACATGAATGGTACGTTTTGAAGTATAGTTAGACGGGGGAATAGTTACCCAAATGCATTCAGCATTACAGACCAAGTCTTCGCGAGGGTATGCGTTAAGATTGTTATGAGTTATGATCATGACTCCACCGCCTCGACGAGAATCTGATTGGGTATTAATGCTATTAATTGTAAAGTTATTTGTCCTATCCCGTCTAAAAATACTGTAAAATTCAGTTGGTGCCAGTTCCGGATCTAAAATAGAATCAATAAGCCAAGACTCAGATATACCGAAAATGAAGCAATCGTCATTCAAAAGAATATTATTGTGAAAAATCTCAGTTTTAGTACGTAGTCCTCTACAGTTTTGGTATATAATATTTAACATTTTAATTTAGTTGAGTAATAGTTGGGTACAATTTGGTTATAATATATGAGTATAACTGAAGAGTAGTGTATTATGAATGACATGTACGATATTAAATTGATAGAATAATGTACAAAAGTGAGCATCAAGTACAGGAGGAAGGGGGATAGCGAGGGGATAATCAATTACATATGTCGTGAGAGTGAGCGATGATATGTCGTGGATTTGATCAGTGCAATTGGTTGGCTAATTTTCGAAATAATTATTAACAGACTTTGGAACATTATAGAGAGCAGTCTGTCTTGTATTACACGTGGGTACACACAAAGTAATAAGGTTCGTTAAATCCATGGCTTCCGATCCGCCATTCGCTATTTTGAAAAGACAAACTAAATCAGTCATTGCGCGCTTTGATAATAAGTCGGTCAAGTTTAGTAAGTCCATTAAAAAGATGTAATTAAGATCTTCGACTGGAATTGCTAATTTATAATTAATAAATCAATTGCTAATTTATAATTAATAAATCTTAGAAATTTATGCTGCACTCTCTCGATTTTTAGTTGGTGAATCTTATACAATGGAGCCCAGATTGTCGAATTATACTCTAGATTGCTTCTCACCAACCCAGTGAATAGTAATTTAAATGAATTAATTAATTTTAAATTTTTCACTGTCTGCAAAATTAACCCCAAACATTTCAAGGCCTTCTTCTAAACTATGCTATGGATTTTGATAGGGTTTTCACTGTCATTTAGAGAATTTCTTCCGGAAGGTATATACAATATTATACATGCATATTATACTCAAACTCCATCGGCTCGGAGGGCTTTGAAGCAGAGAATGGACGGTTATCTCGAGAGTATTTCCTCCTGGGGTAAAAATAATCTCGTCGAATTTAATGTTTCAAAGACCCAATCCTGTCTGATTACGTCTAAAAGGGATCCAAATGATAATCTAGTCTCCTTCAACGGAAGCAATCTTCCGAACAGGCCTTCCATTGATATGCTTGGTGTAACTATAAGTGACCAGCTCAGGTACGGGGGCTCCATCGAAGCCAGAGTAAAGCTGGCCTCTCAGAAGTTGGGCGTACTGTACAGGGCCCGCAGATACTTTAATAGTACACAACTGCTGACCCTGTACAAATCGCAAGTGCGCCCTACTGTCGAATTTGGCAGCCATCTCTGGTCCGGAGCCCCTAAATACCTGAAAAAAACCCTTGACTCTGTGCAAAAACGGACTGCAATCTTTAGAGCACAGGCGTCGGGTAGGTATGCTGTCCTTGTTCTTTCGGTATTACAATGGAAGATGCTCTGAGGAACTAGCGTCATTGATCCCTTCGGCACCGGTGCGTAGTCGGGATACACGCCAAACGCGCGCCCAACATTTGTACTCGGTTGACATTTGTCACATGAGAACGGGTCGCTTCTACGATTTGTTCTTAAGTTCAACAGCTCGGCTGTGGAACGAACTGCCGGCCTCTGTGTTTCCTCCCTCCTACAACATGGGACTCTTCAAGACCCATGTTCACTCCTTCCTCTCCACAAAAAGACCCTCCACACAGCATCCCCAAAGATGACATAGGCCCTGAGGGAAATTATTTTCTTCAGTGCCTCCTGTGTGGAGTTAATATAAAAAAAAAAAAAATAGAAAGCAGAGAAAAGTCGAGCACCGCCGGATACACGTCAGTTAGTTACATATTATAAAAATGTATAAATATATCCGTGACAACTTGATTTTTTATAGTATTAGGGCTGTGTAGAAAGTTTATTGTAGGAATCATTTAGGGGGTAATAAGTAGTGACCGACCAAAACTAAATTCTCAACTAAAGTTTCAGCCGAAACTTAAACTTATTGAAATAAGTTTAAACAAAACACTATATACCCTGAAATTACGAGTGTTTTTATGTGTGTTTAAGTGCGCATATAAGTTATTCTAGAGGAATATACACAAGCCCGAGTAAAGTAGAACACGATCCGACACATCCTAAATGTAGATTTCGGCTAAGCTGAAGTTTTGGCTAATTTCTGGCTAACTAGTAATAAATGAACATTCAAGTTTCAAATCCCTACTGTAATAAAAATGAAAAAAATTCGGCTAGGATCAATGTTTTCAATCATATCCTGTTTTGCAAACAGGATATTGCCTAATAATAATATTACATTATTTTATTTTATAATTTTCATTGATTTACAATCTGTCCTTATTTAATGTGTGTTAAATAATATGCATACTTTTTATTTTCAGATATCTCCCAACGTAGACACGGTCAGCTTGTGTTCTGATTCCCTCGGAATAATCCTTCGCCATTGCAAGGAGTATAAACGAGCTTCCAAACGCTTGGAAAGAACGGGTAAAGGAAGAATCGAAGAGTACTATAGAAACTCCCATCCCACTTCGGCCCAAAGAAATTCCCTCACCACATGTACCAAAGGAAAATCAACCCAAAGCCATTGCTTGCTTCTCACACGAGCCTTCCTGAAGGAGTTGCTGCCCTGGGAACTTTGGGGAACGCCCCACGCTATGCTTCTAGCCTCCATCCTCGCCAAACGATTGCATTCCTTCATATCTACAGATCTATCTAACCCCATTTGGCTAAGGCATAAGTTATCTCAATTGTTGGAGACAACTCCGCATAAGACAGAAGTTGTAAATACACCAGCAACATCAGCTGCGACTCCAGTCAAAATCTTCAAAGAAAAAGAGTTATTTCTTGTTCAAAGCGACGTTGTCAACCCCAGAAATATTTCTCATACACCTGTCATCGAGACTAAGAGAGATATTTCAACCAGCAAGTACGACTGTTTGGATAAAAACGTGGAAGAAACGCAAGTCGTTGTGAAAACATCCATCGAATCAGCCCTATCCAATTTGATTTCAAATACGACCGCTCCGATACTGCAAAGAGACATTGAAAAAATAACTGCAAAGCCCGCTACAAGTATCGTCCCAAATTACCAATTACACGAAGGAAAAGAAACAAAAATCGGCGCTATATCAATTTTGAAGAAGCCTTCCCAGCCGATTGATATAAAAGGATCGCCGTCGCATAGTCTCAACGGGCAGGAGAATCATTCTCAATCTGCCGGTAAAGCGAAGAGTTGCGAAGTTAAGATATACGATAAGGTGGTTGATGGAAGTGTGAGGACGTGGAACAACGACGTTGATTTGGAGTGCGTCAGCTTGGGTCAAGATCTGTTGGCTTCGTTGGACGGCGAGATAGGGTTCGAGTCCCGGCTCGGGAGACTTTGGGAGGCGGACGGGGCTGACAGCAGCGAGGCCTGGAGTCCCAATCCACCCTCTACTGGATCCTCTACCAAAACACCTTACTTATGGGGTAAATAAAAAAAACTACTTGTAATTGATACAATTCAACTAAATTAACAATTAAGTTGTAAGGGGTAATCCTAATGTGTAATATGTCAAATGAACCAAGTAGTTTTCTTGGACGACCCATTTGTTATTAGTTTATATAATATTCATTTACCACTGTGGTCTTTTTTGGCGAAATTTTGTTGTCAATTTACTTTAAAAGATTCATGATTTATTTGGAAATATACCTGGTTGACATTAATTTCAAAATATATTTGCTGTTTTTTAACGTAGCCCAAAATGCCCAGTGTTGTGAAGGTTATTTGGTATAAAAAAAATTCATTCAAAATTTACAAACTTTGAAAATCTTTCGCAACATGATAGCAATGCCGGTTGATGATTTTTTGTAATATATTATTATGATTACTTGGAAGTGTCTATGGTTAACTTTTAAAAGTGGCTACGAACACTGCTTGAATCATATGTCTCACCGTAATACAAAATGAGATAGATCGACTTTTATGAATTCATATCAGCTTGTGCCGTAAAGTACACAAGAATTCTCTACTGCTGTCAGAGTTCTGTGTACAAAAGGACAAAAAAAACCCAAAGGGTTAAGATATTTTCAAACAGGCAATAACCAAGTATGATAAAACCATGTGTAATTACTAATGTACAAATGAGGATATCCAAAAAGAATGCCTGTCCAATTTAAACGTAATGAACAAGTTCAGAAAGAAAATAAAATGATTTGACTTTAACCACTCAGAACATTAGAACGTCAAAAGACGTAAATATGATAATAGCGGTCAAGACATTAGAACGTCTTTTCACGTAAACCCGCGAGATTTTACAAAAATCGATTTATTTCCATCACTAGTATACGGATTGCCATGATTTAAAAAACAGAGTATCGATAATGAATAACGCTACGCGTCTGTATTCAAGAATATCTATGGAACGTAGAAGTGCATTATCTAAGCCGATTGAATCTGTCATCTTGTTCGTTCATAATTTATTGCGTTTCTAAATAATTTATTAAAATTATTTTAGTTTGGACGGTTAATATTTTGAGGTGACTAATAGTTTTTAATTATATTTCTTCAATATATAAAGTGTTATTTCTTTATGATATTTTTAGCAAAACTCGTAAATAACACAAAAATTATCACGTTTTGACAGTTCTCAAAGGAACACATAGTAAATAAATGTCTTTGTCTGAGAGGTTAAATAGAATAATTCAAATGAGTTGAGGAGAAAATTGGCTGATGTCAGCTATGGAACATGTGTTATATTCTTTTAAGTTTCTGACCTTTGGTACACAAAGCTTTCAATGGCTACTGCAGATAATTCTGGTGAGCACGATCGGAACACCCGTTCACAGTTGATGTGGGCTTCGTTCTCTGATTTTTTCTTGTATAAGGAGGCATACATCTTTAACGAGCTGTCTTTTCCCCTTCTTTAATGCGGGCCTCTTTAAGACCCATATTAACGAACCCCTTCCTTAATCGTCTCACATTATCTAACATCTTGCCGATATATGTATCTTTGATAGAGGTTTTAATTTATTTTATGTTTAAACATCATAGATTAGGTGCATGAATTCTACATGTACATTTTTGTTTGAGAAACTTTATAAAATTACTATCCAGGTGGTGAGATTTCATTACAAATAAAAAAATGTCTGTCCCCACCATGGAGAAAAGAAGGGAGAAGAGATGGCACTAGGGCAACTGGGCACATCACATCAAACAAACTCAACTGGGCACATCACATCAAATCGTGTAGCTTTGGTTTGTCAGATGGAACATTGTTATTCCAAAGTGTCAGTACGCAATGTTGTTTTAAATAAAATAAACATTAAAATGTTTTTTTTAAGAAGTACTGTACTTTGCCTGGCTCGTAAAATATTATGATACAAATAAGATATTTGTTTATTTCCTTTGTCACACTTCACAACCAGATTTGTTCAAAGTTTAAATTATTTGTATGTTTTAATTAGCTCCATCTATTGCTAATTTGACTAACATTTCAATTTGAAATCCCCCCCCCTGCACCCCCGGCTTCTGTCGCTAAGTCTCGTAGGAAATGTTCATATGACCAACTCCGCTACCTTCCTTCCTCCGTGGTCCCCACCATTAAAGAAGTGTTTGTTACAGCCGCCATTGATGTCATGTATTTAATGCAAAATGTACATGTTTGCTTTTGTTTATAGGCGACGAAGACACCTTGGACATGGACTTAACAGAAGAAAGTCCCCCTAGAAACATGGTACATACTAACATCTCACATTCCATTTCTAACTTTAACATAAACAAACCTCTCAGCATACATAACATGAAGGAACTGCAAAACATATCCAAAAATACCGTCAATCAGGCTAAGCATAAAATAGGCGACTTGCAGGTTTGTCAATATGCCCCAAATACCCTTTGAATGTGCCTTAGATATGTGAATGTTCGTTAGAGTAAAGTCTTCACTCTTCTAACTTTCTATTCATTGTATTGTTTTTGTCTAACGCAGCTGTTTGTTTCGTGTTTCAAGCATGGGAGAGGGATTTCTTGTCTTGATACCCAATGGCTGACAAACTATCGACAATAATTAGTTACTGCATGAGCACTGGGATGTGTTGGCTACGGTTTAAAGCTGGTCAATGTTGCCATGATTATATTAACCCTTGGAATACCAGCGAATCCGTAGCGGATTTGCTAGGAACTCACCGCTCTTGCCTCGCTATTTTGTATATCTCTAATCTGTATCTAATTCGTTTTCTCCTTTTGCGTGTTTTTGTACATTCACTCTAACCAGACGATGTCATCTTCGGGGAGGTTGGATTGCTACGTGTAATTACATGAAGATTGTTGAATCGGATAAAGAAACCTTACTTTTAATATCCCTAAATAGTTGACAAAATCAAGACGCGATCTAAGTGAAGAAGATATAGTGGAATTATTTCTCGATCTTGGCCACAAATTTTAGAAAATAATGGGAATAAAAACTGCTGTATTTGTTCAAACATAAAACTCAATATCTCGTGCTATTTTGAACCAAAAAAAATGCTCTTAGCATACTAAAATAAATTTTATTCGCTTGGCAAGGAAATAATGTATCTAGCTTTTCGTTTCGTCACTTGCAAACATTGGTTTTTTATCTGTGAAAAGCGTGTTGAAAATTCTGCGATAAATGTCTTATTTTTCATTTTTAAAAGTCATAGTGCTGTATTTATTTACAGGAAAGCCTGAACACATTGTCTGGTAAGACATCATTTTGTAAAAAAAAATAAGTTATTATGAAAATAGTGTTAGCTTGGCGGGCCGCTTGGCATTTCAGCTGGTACACTAAGGGTTAAACAGAGAGCAACAACGGTGAACATAGACTTTATTTTATTAATGGTAAAACTTCAATGTTTTATTAAAGATGGCATTTTAATACTAGGCGATAGACGTACTCAGCGTCTTTTTACAATCTATTTATTCTAACCCGATCTACGCGGCTCTCCCATTATATACATTGTTTCAAAATGTGCCGCGTGATGGGATAGATTGACGTTGAAAAGACCGGCATTAAAGATTGTTAAAATTAGATAATTTAATATAAAAATTGCTTATTTAAAATTTTAACATTTCATCTATGCCAAATTGAAACAGTTTTCATAAAAATACAGTTACCCCTAAGGTTGTCCATTGACTGGTGGGTAGGATGCTCGACTAGCAGTCAAACAGACCAAGTTCGTTAATTTATGAAAAGATTTCAATACCGTCGGCATCGCTGTTCTTTTTCATACGTTGGGTTATATATCGCACCGCCTCTACATATCGTATATATACGTCATTGTAAATTATCTTGGGGTGTTATGCCGTGTTGCACTTCACCCTTTATCCAAAGTTTCAGTCAGCCTTGCTGTGTCCACTATCAGGGCAGATATCATATCACATCTGCCCTGATAATGAACTGGCTCACTGATCAAGTCCATCTTCATGGCAGATGTGAGAAGATACCTGCCTTGATGATGGACACAGTGAGGCTGTCTGAAATGTTGACTAAATTAGGAAGCGCAACACGTCTTAACACACCGAAAATCGATCAAAATAATATTTTTGCGTGAGAGAATCTCATATCATGTCCGGCATAGTAAACGTTTTCTACTTGAAGGGAGCTTCCTGTGTTGGTATATTTGTATTTGATGTTAATTGTTACTTATGAAAATGATGTCACTGGTTGTTTTAGCATTGCTTACCTTCCAAACCTTCCTGTATTTACCGTTTCTTCCTCTGTTTCTAAATGCTGCAATTTGTCATTGTTTAGATAATCTTATTTCTTCGATATCTTATTTAACCTCCCTCTAAATTAAATCTTGCAATCTCACAGATCTGTTTAGCGAAACCAACTTACTGCAAAATTAACAATAATTCCTTTAGCCAAGGTAAGTTTCTTGAATAATGCATCATATTAGAACTCACAGAATGTGCCGCAATATACAAATAGTTCATCACAAAGCAAAAATAACACGAGGCCCTTACTGCAATTATTTCTCCTCATTTAATTTGTATTTAAAATTACATATTTAAAAATGGATTTTGTATGTCATTCTAAGTGGGTACAGTCATTGATAAAAAATGAATTAACTTTATAATTTTTCAGTGTTTTTGTGAGAGATATTTTAGTATTGAAAATTATACGGTTGTTTTCATTTTGAAGGACGAAGCGGCGGGCATGATGGAAGGAATTTTGGACTTCGGGATGGCCGGCTTAAGAAAAGGACTTAGATTAACAGGACTTCAAGAATCTTTGCAGGTAATAAACTCCATGGTGTCCGGAAACTAATAGTACAAGCTGGAATTTGGTGAATCTGTATTTTATCACTTTGGCTGCTATGCGCACATATATGTGTATACATATTTGATTTAAAATTCATCTTTCGATATCTCGACTCTCCATGTAAATAGCGCAAAACACGAGATTAAAAATTGATTTGAACCTTTATCTAGACGGGACAATGATTTTGTTTATTATAATGTCTTTTAATTAATCCTGTAGTGAATTGTGGGAGTCTTCAATGATATTAGGCCTTGCGCGCACCACGATTTTCTGTACCACGATAATTTTGTCGCAGAAATGCAACGTATGAGTTAGTAAGTATGTGCGCGCATATACGACAAATAAAAAGTTGCTATTTTAAAATTGTGATTTGTTACATTTTTCTGCGACAGCGCGCGACGCGATTGTCGCAAAATAAAATTATAGCATTTGAAGTTATATGGAAACGCGCGCACTGCAATTTAAAATCCCTACCTGACAACCTTTCTTCAGCTGAGATTGCATTCCGCCATCTAGTATTATTGTATGCAATTTGAGGTCCAACAATTCTTAATAGTTTGTCAAATGTCTAAATCGTCATTCTATAATAGCCAAAGAATTTTTTTGGATATTGTCGAAGATCATTGTATTTCAGATAAAAGAAACCTTTAACATATCTTTCTGCTGTAAAAGGATGAGTCCAGTATTTATGTGTTCTTTTATTCCTCCTCTTCCGAAAAAGCAAAACAATACAAGCAATTTGTACGAAATCCATGTTGAGAATGAACAATTATCGCAATTTTTCATCGCGATGCGCGCAGTATTATTTTTGCGATTTCTTATAGCACGATTTTAAAATAGTGTCGCAAAAAATACAATCGTGGTGCGCGCTAGGCCTTATAAGGGTTCGTCAAGATCACAAGTTGTTGTATTTACGATAAAAATTACAAAAGTACTGTTGCTGGACTGACGTCCTATTCTATTTAAACTCTAAGATATTCTGTCGGCAGTGGCTCGCGACTGAAGCCGCTAGCCATGGTTGGCTAGGTTCAGAATCACTTCAGAACTATTCGGTTTCTAGTATACGCGCGCATTGCTCGCGCACTTTAGCGCTACCTGTCGTAAAATGCAGTAACTGACAACTTTTCAGAGTGAAGACTACCATAGTTCCAGCTTAGTAGTTTCTAAATTCCCGCGCGGGTGCAATCATGTTAGTGTGTCATTTGGTGTCTTGTACGTGGCACTATTTATGTGGTTCAAAAGTGGTTTTTTTTGGTTAGACAAAAATTGAGAATATATGTTTTTTATTCTCAAATTGAGAACTTATGTTTTTTATTCTCACATTGAGAATTTATGTTTTTTATTCTCAAATTGAGGATTTATGTTTTTATTCTCACATTGAGAATTTGTTTTTTATTCTCAAACTAAGAATTTATGTTTTTTATTCTCAAATTGAGAATTTATGTTTTTATTCTGAATTTGAGAATTTATGTTTTTTATTCTCAAATTGAGGATTTATGTTTTTATTCTCACATTGAGAATTTATGTTTTTTATTCTCAAATTGAGGATTTATGTTTTTATTCTCACATTGAGAATTTATGTTTTTTATTCTCAAACTGAGAATTTATGTTTTTATTCTGAAATTGAGAATTTATGTTTTTTATTCTCAAATTGAGGATTTATGTTTTTATTCTCACATTGAGAATTTATGTTTTTTATTCTCAAATTGAGGATTTATGTTTTTATTCTCACATTGAGAATTTATGTTTTTTATTCTCAAATTGAGAATTTATGTTTTTATTCTCAAATTAAGAATTTATGGTTTTTATGCTCAAATTGATAATTTACGGATTATTTTGTGGTGTTGTTTCACATTTCATTAATCTGTATCTAATTCGTTTTCTTCTTTTGCGTGTTTTTGTACATTCACTCTAACCAGACAATGTTATGATTGCTACCTGTTATTACATCAAGATTGTTGAATCGGATAAAGAAACGTTACTTTTAATGTCCCTAAATCGTTGACAAAATCAAGACGCGATCTAAGTGAAGAAGATATAGTGGAATTATTTCTCGAACTTAACCACATATTTTAGAAAATAATGGGAATAAAAACTGCAGTATTTGTTCAAACATAAAACTTTGACTAACATCAAGAAAAGTGAGCAATTACCTATATTATGGTTAATGTAATGTGCCGTTATGTGTTTCACCGTGCATAAAAATATTTACGAGAAAAAATTAATATTGTTAAAAATGTAGTGTAAAATCAATTGCAGTACAATATACTAAAAGACTTTATTTTTAAAAATTATGGTCTTCGGAGAAAAGTCGCAGAGACCCATTGATGTAATATGAGAAGTGCGTATTTAAATATATATTATCCTTTTGTTTTCTTGCATTAGTTAACGATGGGTCGCATTTTATAGCGTTTTACCTCCACGGCGGTCGTCAGATTCAGATTTACGAGATTATATGATTTATTTTCGCATAAATCGAATTTTTTCGAATTACACCAACAAATTTTCATGCGCGGACAACAATAAGTTTCGAATTACGAATTAAAGATTTTCAAATTAAAAACCCATTTTCTATGAAATTTTTTTTTTTTTTGTTTATATGTCGAAAGTTCTACTTTGCAAAACAATTATTCAGTGTAAATATACTAAATTAACAACAAAAATTAATTATATTAAATTGAAAACTAATAACTGTAAAAAAATATGTGAAGTACTTTTAAAAATGTATCCTATTTCTGCATATTGGTTATGTGTTATAAGGGAGTTTATAAACCAATTGGTATTGACATTATCGTTGAAGTAAAAGATATTTTTAGTTCATGTGACCCTATTAGGAACATGAAATCAAATCAATTGTAATAATTCAGGGCTGCCAGTAAGGGAATTAATGATTTTAAATAGAAAAATAACATCAGATACCAATCTTCTGTTGGACAGACTTTTATTAATTTTAGATTTTTCATTAGACAGTTATAGCTAATATTTTCAACAGGAGTTTATAATTTATGTGTCTTGAAATTTTGATTGATTAGGAGAAAACAAGCATGATGCACATGCAGAAGCCATCGACGGAGAGCATGTCCAGCGGTGGCAGTGGGCTGGTGTCATCGCTCGGACAGGCGCTGACCGCCAGCAGGAAGAACAGTCAGTCGGATGAGGGCGCCATGAAAGCCGATGTCCAGAAGATAGCACTCTCTTCCAAAGGTACTGACCAATAATATAGAATAATTAATTATTATATAGAATATTAACCTCTCAGAAAAGGACTTTTATTTACTTTGTGTTCCTTTGCGAACTGTCAAAATGCGGAAATTTTTGTGTTATTCACGAGTTTTGTTAAAAGCTCCATAACTCACGTTTTGGGAAACGTAGCCTCATTCTAAAAAATGTTTTGGAAAGATTATGAAATTCACTATCGTATTGTTTTGTTATACGTAAATATTTGCGTTTCTAAATATACATTTTCTGAAAACGTCAAAAATATGTAAAAATCGCTGACCATTATTTCAAAGCTGTGAAAAATGTACTTTTTTCTGAGTATCATAAAGAAATAACACTTTATATATTGAAGAAATATAATTAAAAACTATTGGTCACCTCAAAATATTAACCGTCCAAACTAAAATATTTTTAATAAATTATTTAGAAACGCAATAAATTACGAACGAACAAGCTGACAGATTCAATCGACTCAGAAAATGCACCTCTAGATTCCATAGATATTTTTGAATGCAGACGCGTAGCGTTATTCATTATCGATACTCTGTTTTTTAAATCATGGCAATCCGTATACTAGTGATGGAAATAAATCGATTTTTGTAAAATCTCGCACGCTTACGTGAAAAGACGTACTAATGTCTTGACCGCTATTATCATATTTACGTCTTTTGACGTTCTAATGTTCCGAGTGGTTAAGTTGCTTGCGGTGAGAAAAATGAAGATAATGTTGGTACTTCTTATTTGAAGGATATAGTTAAATATTACCGAAGGAGATAGGGTCCCATTAGCTCAGTTGGTAGAGCGGTGCCCCGACAAGGCAAAGGTCCTGGGTTCGAGTCCTAGATGTGACCGCATCTTTTTCTGATTTTTCTGTTTCAAATTTTCGTTTATATTGTCTTCAAAAATTAAATATTACAATTTGAGGTTTTAATCATGTTATTACAAAGAAAAAAAAAATGTAGAAATTTAACCATTTAAGGACATTGACACGTAAGATGACACTAGTGGGCGGCATTATGGGTGTAATTTTGTACCACGGTGCCGTCATGTTGAGACGTTAGCGCACGGGGAATGTATTTCACCGTCAATTTTGTTTAGACGGTAGCCCAGACAATTTTTTTTTTATTACTATGGCAACACCGATTTTAGAATAAAAATTCAATTGTGAGGTTAACTCGGTGTTGGCACACACTCCTTGCCTCATCTCATTCACTTGATCGTGCCATGACTCGTTTGGCCGTCGCCGACTTCTATCATTCTCATTCATGTCATATTCTCCTTACACTCCTTTTTTCGTTCATTCGCTCTACATGCCCAAACCATCCGAGCATCCCTTTCTTAATCTTACTCACTACGCTCAAATCAGCCTTGCATTCCTTGTGGATCTCCACATTTCTCACACGTTCATACATGGTTTTACCACACACATGCCTCAGGGATCTAATTTCTATAGCATTCAGTCTACTTTCATCCTTCCTCTGCCAGTTCCATGCCTCACTTACATACATCAGGGTAGGTACTAGCACTCCATTGTGGACTGCTAGCTTTGTTTCCTTAGACAGTTTTTATTAGCGCCAACTGCGTTCAGTCCTCCATTAATGAAGTTACCTGCATTTACCTTTCTTTCAATATCTCTACCAGCGTTCCCATCTCAAAATGACATTTCAACATACCTATAAAAAGTGCTATAATGTTATGAAAAGTGATGAAACAAAACTAGGTTAAATAGTTACGTATGTAACCTATTAATGTTAATGATATATTAAAAGTAACGAATTTACAGTGTAGTAAATGAAGAGCATGAGATATCTTTCAAAGGATTGTGACACTTGTTCTCAAACAATAATACTCGTGAATTTAATCAACTTAAAATACATTATTATGTCTGATCAAATTTAAAACTACGTCAAGCAAGAGAGAGAAAGAGTGAGAATCATTTAGAGATAATTTTATATTAACATACGCAAATTATGACGGGATTGCAGCGAATTTAATTACTACTGTGTGTGCGTCAAAGGTCCGCCCCGGAATCATCTACAGCTCGCTGCATCATTTCCGAGAAGTTGCTGTTTCATTAGCGATAAACTCGCTGCGTTATTTCCAATGACGGTAGTGTAGAATAGCGAAGTCCTCATTCCTCAAACAGAGGCGTTTTGTTTCAAGTCATCCCGTCCTTTCTTTTTCATTCCGATTTTAAGAATGATTCACCTTCTTGAGCTTGCTTCTGCAGGAGCAGCGCGCAAGGCACTGACAGCGGGGGGCTGCGCTCCTCGCTCGGCTCGCCTTTATAAATAACTTTTCTGAATGATCCGGAGTATATATATGACCAGGATATATGTATTGTAAGACGCCTTCGGCAAACTCCGGCAAGTGTGTTGATATTGCTTCAGTAGGGATGTACCCTCGTGTATCGATTGAATAATAACCCACATGTTACAACTACGCAGCGGATTTTGATAGGGTAATGTAATTCTCACGCTCTACATTTAATACACTGTCATTTAGAGAATTTCTTCCGGAAGGTTTATATATATATATATATAAACATGCATATTATATTTATAGAATGTAGAGAAAAGTCGAGCAACGCCGTGTACAAGTCGGCAAGTTATATTAAAAAAAAAAACTTAAACTTTAAATCATGAATCTATACAGGGTGTATCGGCACCAAAGATATTAGAAGAACGAGATGTGCTATGCGCAGTTCGTACTGAGTGGAATTGTTTTGCCGAGTATCACCGGTTTTGTTCACCAATACTACTGCACACCTTCGCTTACGCTAAGGCATCGCTAAGGTATCCGCACTAATACATAGAACAGATTTCTGTGCGTACACGTCCCGATACCGTTCAAAGTACCCTAATTAGTTAGTACTCCGGCTACGGTCCGGCGGCCAACATAGCATATCTCGTTCTTCTAATATCTTTGATCGGCACTAACCCGACAAACTTTAACCAGCTATTCCTTAGCACATTTGGAGTAAAAAATGTTATGGGCACTTTGCTGTCCGGTAGCATTTTTTTTTTCAATTAAAAACAAAAAAAAATAAAATTTCCACACTACATCACTGTCATTGGCATTGCGTTTCGTGTTCAACAGCTGTTATAAGCAAGTATGTCAAAAAGCGTCTTCGCTCTTTCGCACACACTAAATAATAATAGTTAAAAATGAGACAAATGGTGCCGTGCCATTTCGTTGTGATTGTAGAAGTGCGTCAATATAGGTACACACGTGCATTATTCAACGGAATTCGAATAAAATATTTGCCAGATGGGTTTTCAAACTTTGACAAAGGATAAAACAGTGGTGACTTGTGGTGAAAATATGAATAATAAATTTTTTATTAAAAAAAAACGTTACCCGACAGCAAAGTGCACATAAGATTTTTTACTCCAAATATGCTAAGGAATAGCTGGTTAAAGTTTGTCGGGTACGTGCCGATACACCCTGTATATGTTTCACTTCTTCGCAACAAGCATTTTTGTATTTTATTTTATGTAATAAGTATATTTATATTCTTATTTTATTAGTAATTTTTTTTGTAATATTACCGACCCACAGGCAGTGCCTTTGTGGGTTCCCTTCACTTATCTTTGTTTTATATTTTTTACATTTGTTAAATTATTATTTATGATTATTAATTATGTTGTAAAATTATTGGGAAAAAATGATTAATTGAAAAAATCGAAGATTTAAGGTATAGCACTACGTAGTAATGAAAAATCACGTGTTTTTGGCTTGAAAATTTGTTCAGTTAGAATATATCAGCCGTCTTACTCATAATAGATAATACATAATCGTACTACGTTTACCGGCCGTAATACTGCAGTATCAATGGCTGACAGATTTTTAAACTTCCCGACCCCCAGGATTAGGGACGTATTACTACCGTATTAAGACAGATATTGCAGACTTTGTTAAAAATCTTGTTGATTTGACAAATATTGATCGGTCGCGCAATGAAAATGTAAAAAAAGCAGTAATACCCATTGGCAACACTATCAGAGGAATATTTTAAATCGAAATCGATTTACCAATGCAAATACGGAATGGATAATCGAATTAGCTAAATTTCGAAGAGATTCAAAGCAGACCAGGTCAAAGACATTGCAAATGTCATCTGAAGACATGTGAAGTTAGCAACTGAATGCGAAATGCAAAAATAACCGTGTTTTTGAGGATTAGAACAATGTGGTGCCAGTCTTAAAAAATCTTGCATGAATATTATTATGAGTAAATATTTTAACCTGAGCAGTATTTGGCTCTTCTCACTGTATAGCTATACCAGCGCTGTAGCGGCGTATTAGGGAATCGTTATAAGTAAGACTGTATATGTTTTAATTAAATACTGGCAGTAGAACACATCTTGGCCTGTGAAACAATCTAGCATTATCTTTCTATAAATCTTTTTATAATATCAGGCCTATAAAAACTGCTGTTTCGTGACACTGAATTCTTTTAATGTTTTTTCCGCTCCAACCAATAAGGAGGCTAGGATTCAAATTTTACTGGTTTGAATCTGCGCAGTGTTGCTTTGAGTTGAATCGTCCCGCCCGCGCCGTAGCGAAAACGTCAGCTAATGACAGTTGACGAAAACACCGTACCGAGAAAACAACCGATGTGTCAATTCGATTTTTAGCTGAAGTTATAATTAGTTCAATTTTATACGAGTGCCTGTGAATTCCTCCACCATACGAGCGCTGCCAAAAGAACCATATCATCGAACATCACAACCAACTCTTCCGTAAGTCACATTTGCGAATACCTATCTTTTTGGTTCAGCGAACGGAGCGTTAATTTACATAGGCACATACCTGCCTAGATTATAACCATTATAATCTAACCCATGTGTCGATAGTCTACGCGATTATCACACAACCGCTTCAATTCAGTTCAAAATCTCCTTCTTACGAACCCATTTTCGGTTACGGTTTTATTGTATAATGTGGCAAATTAAATTCTTTAGAAAATAATGGTAAAACATTTAAACTTTTGTGCCTGAAGTTTGCAAAATCAAACACACTTTTTGGAGATGTTTTTTTTCTTTCATAAATCAAAACAGGCGGCTGGTGTTGAGCGGTATTTCAAACCTTATTGCCATCTACAAAAGGAGTGTTATTGTTAGTGGGCCGATTCCAAATGTTACACCACGTGGTGCATCGCCTTCAGCTATAAATCACCATAAATCTAAAAAGGTTCTCTGCTACCCTAATACATTTTTCTATTGATTTCCATATTTTAATAATAATTAATGATTCCAGACATTGAAATAAATTCAGAAGCACGAAAGAACCAACACACTGTTCAGCCGATCCCCTTGCTGAAACAGCAGCATGTCATCAGTCAGGACAACTCCTACGTTGGCAGCAGTATACGCGACAGAGAAAAGGAAAAATCCAGAGAGCAGGTACAGCTTTACACACTTATCGAGCCACTAGTTGTAAGTCTTAGGACGGGTTGTTTCACAGAATTTGAACAATTCATCAAATTTTAACGTCAATTTTTTTAAGGACAGATCTGTCCGGGGCGTCCATACATTACTAGCCACAAATATCATATTCCGTTAGAGGCTCTGAACGACAGATCTGACCGGGGCGCCCATACAATACTAGCCATAATCATCATATTCCATTAGAGGCTCTGAAGGACAGATCTGACTGGGGCGGCCATACAATACTAGCCATAATCATCATATTCCATTAGAGGCTCTGAACGACAGATCTGACCGGGGCGCCCATACAATACTAGCCATAATCATCATATTCCATTAGAGGCTCTGAACGACAGATCTGACCGGGGCGCCCATACAATACTAGCCACAATCATCATATTACATTAGAGGCTCTGAAGGACAGATCTGACCGGGGCGCCCATACAATACTAGCCACAATCATCATATTACATTAGAGGCTCTGAAGGACAGATCTGACCGGGGCGCCCATACAATACTAGCCACAATCATCATATTACATTAGAGGCTCTGAAGGACAGATCTGACCGGGGCGCCCATACAATACTAGCCACAATCATCATATTACATTAGAGGCTCTGAAGGACAGATCTGACCGGGGCGCCCATACAATACTAGCCACAATCATCATATTACATTAGAGGCTCTGAAGGACAGATCTGACCGGGGCGCCCATACAATACTAGCCACAATCATCATATTACATTAGAGGCTCTGAAGGACAGATCTGACCGGGGCGCCCATACAATACTAGCCACAATCATCATATTACATTAGAGGCTCTGAAGGACAGATCTGACCGGGGCGCCCATACAATACTAGCCATAAACATCATATGCCATTAGCGCCTCTGAGGGGCAGATCTGACCGGGGCGCCCATACAATACTAGCCATAAACACCATATGCCATTAGAGGCTCTGAAGGACAGATCTGACCTGGGCGTCCATAGATTACTAGCCACAAACGTCATACTCCATTAGAGGCTCTGAAGGACAGATCTGACCGGGGCGCCCATACAATACTAGCCATAATCATCATATTCCATTAGAGCCTCTGAGGGGCAGATCTGACCGGTGTGCAAATACAATACTAGCCACAATCATCATATTACATTAGAGGCTCTGAAGTACAGATCTGACCGGGGCGCTCATACATTATAAAAGTAATTATGTGATTTCTTTGTCATTGGAAAGAGAATGAATTATTCTTCTCAGTTTGTGTCAAATATTTATACTTGATACCGTGTGGGTAAAATCCTTAAAATCATGAGTGTGTGATTGGCGGGATTTTTTTTGTTGACAGTTGAAATTAAAATGTTGATTTATGTTTTTAAATTGTATAAACGGCATGAAAAGTGAAGTAACTAATTTCCTCCACCAAAGGAATGTGTTTTTTAAATATCGAATTATATCAAAATTATGGACATTTCCAGACAAAATGTTTCAGTAAGTTTTTTTGTTAACATTTTCATTATTGATATTAAAATTTTATTGCATAGGAATATCAATTTTAAATGCAAACATCTCAAAGATAATTTTATCGAGTTTCTAAGTTGATATCTTTTTATGACAACTTAAAAAATAAGAAATATAATGCACATTCAAAATACGTCAGAAGCATTCTAAAGTTCCATGAATTTTCACTGTCTCGTTGGGACTTGTAATTAAAAAAAGAAGGGTTAACAGAAATATTATTAGGGGGAAAACTGAAATAAAGGAGAAGCTGTTGAAAAGGGTTAGCGGAAGATGTTGTAGCTAAAATTACTCTGTTTGTTACAATTTCTATTCATTTTTTAGCTGTTAGACCTGCCGATTCCGATATCCATCGAGCCGGCTGGTACCGGAACAGAGTCTCCAGATTACGAGTATGAAGAGGCAGCCGATTTCGCTTCCACCATCGCCAAATTACGCAGTCTTTTGCAACAGAAGACAGGGGATGTAACACCAGTGTAAGTTTGCCAAATTATTACTATTCAATGCACAAATTATGTAAGTTCTAAATCAAATAGTAATTGTTGCAGTTAGACCTTTACCTTAGATGAAATTTAACATATATAAATAGGTCATTCCCAACCTTCCTAATAGGAACCCATCTTTTTATGTGAGTGTTTGGAAGTCAAAGGGACTACGGCATCCCCAATTGGGGTATGTCGTGAGGCTAGTGAAGGTGGGAAGGGGAAGAAGATGGGGGGGTGGAAGGTTGGGAAGTGACTGGTTATTCAGATCTGACCACCAAACATGGCTAAAGCCATTTCAAGTAACTTTTGTATTTGAAGGGTATGCTTTCACCAGGGCGATACTTCTCCTTCATACCCAGAATTGGTGATATATTATTTAAAATTACATTTTAAACACCGCCACAGGGCTTTGTTTAAATATTTGTTAAAAAGACTGTGTAAAGTTTGTATTGAGGAATGCAATCCATAGTTGGAATGAGATGTACACAGTGGCATGCACAGAGTTTTGGATCAGGGTAGGAAAACAACAAATTAATTGGAAAAAAAAAGCTTTCCACGGACAACCTCCCTTCTTGCAAGTTTTTGCTAAGAATGGCTAAGCTGCCGACTTTAGTCGATTTTGTTTGGATTTCATAAGCCAGATCATTCATCTATGCATATTACAAGCCCATTTTTTCTGCTAAATAAAGACAGGCAATAATATTCTGAAAGAAAGCCAACATATTATTTTGTTAGTAAAGTTTTACTAAATAGAGGTACCAACACATGGCACTGATCACCATTTTGCTGGCTGTCGCAATTTTTGTTCTGAAAAGCTCTGCCTATTTAGACACTAACACAAACAAGTAATCTCTTGAATGCACGCACAGCACAGATGTACATATTTTGTGTAGTACTTTAGTAAACATTGTGTGTAGTACTCTGAAGTGAATGGCTTTTGGCATACTTAATTTATGCTTTTGACACATTGGTATGGTGTGCGAAGCTGCAATTCGTAGGTGGAACATCGCGCATATATGAAAATATGGATTGATTTCTTGCAATAAATTTACACATACATTTAAACATAATTTAAATTTTTATATGTGTAAGGTAGGTTAGACAGTGCTTATGTACCTATATGGAATGCACGCCTCTTTATATACATATTTAAAATTTTAAGTCTTCCTTTTAGTCTGTCCAGCCGTTCATTTAGGTATGTGTAGCTTGATTAAATGCAGGAGTTCAGAACAATAGAATTTAGAAAAATAAGTAAATGTTTTTACTTTTCCAGATCCCAAGATGACGGAGCATTACTCCATCTCCACGACAACAAACTGGCAACCCTATCCAAACCGGCATCCGCAACGCAACCAAACAACTCCCCCGTGCACCGTTCCGCTACCGCCAGTCAAAGAGTACCGGAGAAAAATCAGAGATCATCTGACCAAATGGAAATAGCGTCCATACCAAGCTTCGAATCAGAGAATGGCTTCACGATACTAACCCCGCACAACTCTGCTGAGCTTTTCGAGGCGGAAGAAGCCTTAAATCACAAAATCGGATCCATTCCAACCGCGATACACATCCAATCCAACGGTAACAACATGCAGAGACTGGATAAGCTGTTCACGCGAACTGTCACCGGGGTTTTTAACACGATCAAGACAGCGGTCGGTGGCGATTCGCTGGCGGACGCGGTGGCCGGGTACACGGAGACATCTTGTGGTGGGGCCGATAAGCTCACCATGGTGAGGGCGCACCAGCATAAGGATGATTGGATTTTCGTGAAAGGAAATGTTGACGTAAGTCATCCGCTGTTAAATAATAAAATCAATGTGTAGTAAGATTATTTTATACACATCTTCTTTATTTGCCAGTAAGTAGTCACCCCCAATTGTGGGGGTGACTACTTACTGGCTATTTGTCTGATCACCAAACACGGCCAAAGCCATTTCAAGCAACGTTGAATTCTGAATGGTGGTCTTACACCAGGGTGATACTGAGAGTGTTACCCTAGTGTAAAACCACCTCAGACATACTCTCAGTATCGCCCTGGTGTAAGACAAGTAGTGTTTTTATTTCTTCATATGAATACCGTTCAAGAGTTCTAAATGCTGTGAAACCACCATTTGAATCGATAAGTTGCTTGAAATGGTTTTAGCCATGTTTGATGACCAGATATGAATATCCAGGTACTTCCTCTCCCCATCTCCTTCCCCTCCCCACTACCTTCAGTCTTACAACATACCCCAATTGTGGATGCCATAGTCCCACTGCCAGTGACAGTGGGGAACAATTGAGACTATCTATTCAAAAAATATTTCTTATTTTTCATGAATTATTACTTCTTTCCATAGAAAATTGTTTTGAAAATGATGTATTTGATTTTGCAGGTGAGCATTCTAGTAAGCAAGCTGCTGGTAGAAAGGAGGGGATTTTGTGTAGTGGAAGTGGAGGCTGCGCAGGACTCCCTGGAGGTGCTGGTGGGGTCCAGACACAGCGGTGCCACCTGCCACCCCGGTAACACGCAGGGCGCCACCAATAGCGGCACTGTGCAGGATGATTTGGGTAATATTTTAAAAGGTTCCATGACAACACAGAAAATTGAAGAAAAAGAACAAAAGACTAACCGAACCTAGCATATTAATTTATAATGTTCTGTTTTATCCGGTTACTATTCTTAAACCATTGCATCGCTGTGTAGTTTTGGTCTTATACCCCGAAGCCGGCAAATGGTTAGTTTGACTTTCAAGACGGTTTTGGTACTTAAATTATTGACAGAAATTAAAATTAATTTAAACATTTTTTTGTTCATGTCGTTTATTGAAAAAATAAAAAAATTCGAATAATTTTTGAATTTTTTTGTCTTTTTTTATTTTTACGTTAATTTTTAGTTTTTGCTGTTGGAACCCTTAAAAAGAAAAAGAGACTGATATAAAATATTCATATAAATTATCGGACAGCAACGCCTTTCCCGCCATTTGAGTAGGACCGGTGTAAAAGCAGAACTACCCTTCCCACCGAAAGTGTGTTAAGAATGCGACAGAATAGAAAATATTTGACAAACATTTTGAAAAAAAACACAGTTCCATGATATCCATACGTAGTAATGCAAAATCATGTGTTTTTGGTCTGAGAATTTGGTCGCCTAGAAATGTTTCAGATGCTTTAATTAAATACTGCGAGTAGAATACATCTTGGCCTTTGAAATAATCGAGTATTTTTTAGATAAGTCTTTTTATAAGCCCAGAAAAAAATAATGTAAAGGCCTATGAAAACTGCTTTAAAGTTCGAAATCTCCTACTTATGAACCCATTTTCGGTTATGATTTTATTGTATAATGTGGAAAATTAAGTTATTTATAAAATCATCGAAAAAAAATTAAATATTTATGCCTGAACATCCACAAAATAAAATAAAAAGCGCTTTTCGGCCATGTTTTTTTCTTCGATAAATCAAAATAGGCAGATGGTGTAAAGCGGGAATTGAAACCTTATCGCCATCTACGTAAGGGTTGTTTTTGATAGCGGCTCAATTTAAAATATTACACGACATGGTGCATCGCAATCACAAACTCCAACGGCTCGGAGGGCTTTGAAGCAGAGAATGGACGGTTATCTCGAGAGTATTTCCTCCTGGGGTAAAAATAATCTCGTCGAATTTAATGTTTCAAAGACCCAATCCTGTCTGATTACGTCTAAAAGGGATCCAAATGATAATATAGTCTCCTTCAACGGAAGCAATCTTCCGAACAGGCCTTCCATTGATATGCTTGGTATAACTATAAGTGACCAGCTCAGGTACGGGGGCTCCATCGAAGCCAGAGTAAAGTTGGCCTCTCAGAAGCTGGGCGTACTGTACAGGGCCCGCAGATACTTTAATAGTACACAACTGCTGACCCTGTACAAATCGCAAGTGCGCCCTACTGTCGAATTTGGCAGCCATCTCTGGTCCGGAGCCCCTAAATACCTGAAAAAAACCCTTGACTCTGTGCAGAAACGGGCGGTCCGTTTGATAGATTCCCCAATCTTAACAAACGGACTGCAATCTTTAGAGCACAGGCGTCAGGTAGGTATGCTGTCCTTGTTCTATCGATATTACAATGGAAGATGCTCTGAGGAACTAGCATCATTGATCCCTTCGGCACCGGTGCGTAGTCGGGATACACGCCAAACGCGCGCCCAACATTTGTACACAGTTGACATTTGTCACATGAGAACGGGTCACTTCTACGATTCGTTCTTAAGTTCAACATCTCAGCTGTGGAACGAGCTGCCGGCCTCTGTGTTTCCTCCCTCCTACAACATGGGACTCTTCAAGACCCATGTTCACTCCGTCCTCTCCACAAAAAGACCCTCCACACAGCATCCCCAAAGATGACATAGGCCCTGAGGGAAATTATTTTCTTCAGGGCCTCCTGTGTGGAGTTAATATAAAAAAAATAAAAATAAAATCACCTTAATCGCACCTGATATGCCAAAGTTTGTGTTTTTTTTTTGTAATGATTTGTGCGAAAATGAAAACAATTTTTTTTTTAAATATATCAAAATACGCAGACCCTTGTTTTCGCTCGCATGAATTGCGTTTATACAGATAGATTATTGAAATAAATTTCGTTTCAACTTAATTACTATAAAGAACAATTATTTACCTCGGGGGATATTGGCATTTATATTCTAATTAAAATTAATAATTACATAATGTTTAGTTGTTGATTTTTAATTTAATCTTAGGAATTCGCAAATATCCAATACTGATTTTTATGATTTGTATATTCATGTCGCAAACAGTCCGTACATGTCTCTGCTGAAATTACTAGATCCGCATCGCCACCGCCTCTCGAAATGTTGAAACTAGCTTCCATAACCTCACAACAGCTATAGCTGTCTGTTTTATGACTGTTTTATGCATTGATCTAAAGCTCACGCATTGTTACAAAATGTCTGACAGAAGTGACGATGAGATTATTATGTTTAAAATCTCTGGCATCACTGAAAAGTTTCAAATTACCTGTGTACGAACCTCAGCATAGATGCATGGCGGTAGTCACCAACTACTTGATTGAATACTTGCATATCCCTTTGGGCCTTATTGTTTTGATGTATATTCGTAGAAGAGTCGGAGCTGATAAACGGCTGTCCGCTCTACCACATGTGCATGGAGCTGGTCTCTGTCGTCCTGGGGGGATCCCTTCAAAAAGACGCCGTCGTCAAGTGCACCAGTGTTGCCATGGCAGGTAAGCAACCCATAAATTCATATTAACCATCTTTTTGTGTCCTTTTGTAAACAGAACAAACATGTACTTGTTTGTCTATTTTTTAATTTGTTAATTTTCATTATACGTTTATCCGGATAAAGAAATCATTGGTTTTGAAACATGTAAATCCTTTTTGATTAAATAGTGGTGTTTATAAAGTTATTTATTTTATTTAAATTAAAATGATGCCACAAATTGATTTTATAATTATTGAAGAAATAATTAACTATTTAAACTGATAAGTGGAAGTTAGTAATTTCATAGATTTTGGTTACCCCTCTTGGCAACGTTAAGGTTAAATGATATTTAAATATTTTAACATTTACAGAGTGGTACATATTATTCACATTATCATTTCGGTGAATCGAAACGCTGCTTTAAATGACTTTACCCGTATTTAGAGAAGCAATCTGAATAGCCAGGCATGTCTCGACCTGTCTCTGCCCCATCACCCTTTCGTCTTAACAAAATAAAATTAATGTGAAATATATGTATTAAGTAAAGAACTTAATTTTCGAAAAAACCCACATAAAAATTCATGAAACTTCATCAACTGCTGTCACTACTAATTCATTTTACGAAAAAGAAAAAAGGGTTCAGTGCCGACACATTACAAGTAGTTTAATTTCAAAAAAGCTGTAAATAAAAATACTAAAAAAGGCAAAATTGTAGATGGGGACGAGAGTATATTTAGAAATTTCCAAATTACTAGTATGAAAAGGGATGAGGTTTATAAGTATTTAGGATACCCACAATCAAATAGATTAGACCATAGTAGTATTAAAAATGATATTAGGATTAAATTTCAAACTAGGATCAAGAAAATTTTAAAATGCAATCTATCTGCTAAAAATTTAGTAAAAGCAATAAATACTTGGGCAATACCTCTATTAACGTACTCATTTGGCATAATTAAATGGTCTAATACAGATTTAGATAACTTAGAAAGATTAATTAGAACTACTCTAACAAAGTTTAATTGCCATCGTCCATAAAAATAATTCACCAAAGTTTGGTAATTAAACATAACTTGATTGACTGCCTAATATAATACAATATTATGAATAAGAACCAAATTCATTTTTAGAAAACGATTTTTTTTAAATATATTATG
This sequence comes from Hesperophylax consimilis, assembly GCF_061612785.1. Classification (NCBI taxonomy): domain Eukaryota; kingdom Metazoa; phylum Arthropoda; class Insecta; order Trichoptera; family Limnephilidae; genus Hesperophylax; species Hesperophylax consimilis. Next base: position 7,405,783 of record NC_142856.1, on the reverse strand, counting down.
ATAAAACTATACTAACAGACCGAACGATTAGTCATAATAGACCCGATATAGTTTTAGATGACAAAATTTAAAAAATAACTTATACATTGATGTCGCTATTCCAAATTCCTGTAATATTAAAAAAATCTGTTAATGAAAAAATAAGAAAATACACAGATTTAGGAAATGAAATAAAAAGAATTTGGCATTCTCAGACTATAAAAATATTACCATTTGTTATTTCGGCTACTGGCATTATACCTAGCTCTCTCATTAAAAATTTAGGCATATTAGATCTATCAAAAAATGTATATATAAAGATGCAAAAGTCGGTCATTTTGAATACATGTAGGATAACGAAAGATTTTTTAAATATTTATGTTGAGGGATCAGTAGGATTTATAGGCCCTGTTAGGAGTTCTACCGAGCCGAACCCTCTGATATGAAAATATCTGGAGTCGGTGAATTATTTTCCCATTTGATCTTTGTGTGAGTTGACGTGTTGTTCTTGTATTGTTTTGTATTTATTTTGCTTATATAATGCACTTGCATAATGTTGATTGACTAGATGATCATTTGTGGAAAAGTGTGTGGAAGGGTTTAGTTTTTCCTATGGGGAAAATTTAACCCGGACATAAAATCGGAAGTCTTTAAATGAGTGCGCAATTTTTTTCGTACAATCTATAGTCCACTTTTATGGACTTGACTGCTTTATCGATTTCTCAATAACTTATTGTCGCAATTTATTATGTACCTTCGCTTGCAATATTATCAGCTCCGTTTACTCCAAATGAATAAAATAACTCCATGTACTTATACCACCTACTACCTACTTATTAATCGAAATGTAATAATATTATTTTTATTTTACTACTATTCTTAAATTAATGTTAAATGTAAATAAATATATTCTTAAATTTATTTACATTTACTGTGTATCTAATTTAGTAACTGCTATTTTAGTATATTTTCATTATCTATACTTTTGTTATCATGCTTTATACATTTTGTTTATTTCTTACTTTATAAATAAAAACTTTCTTTCTTTTCTTTACCCTATGTATATTGTAATGGCACTACTCCGAAACTCAAACACGAGAAACGTTTTTTTCTATTGAATTGGGTAGTTACGTTAAAAAGAAAACATTTTTATTGTAATTAGTTTTCTTAGTATAACATATTTATGTTTTTATATAAAAGAAATATATTTAAAAAAAAATTTTTTTTTTTAAATATATGATGGATGGAATTATTGTCAACGCCCAGTACTAGTATTAAGTCAGTAGCGACATTAATTTCCATTCAAATCTACAAAAAATTATATTTTGTGTAGAATTTTTTATTGTCGTTTATTTATTCCAGATGTCGTTGAAGAAATCCTCCGTGAAAACCTAAACACCTTTAACTTCTGGCTGAGAGACTTTATCATTGGTAACTTCCGTAGCCTGTCCAAACACTTGGAGGAGACTCCCGTCAAGATAGAAGTGGAGGAACCACTCCAAGAAATCCACGCTGAACAGATTAGCGATGCTCTGATCCAAAAAATTCCCGGTAACCTTTTGAATATTGTTTTTAACCTCTGGTGTGCCGGAGATGCCTACTACTGGGTACGCAAGATTTGTATCCGTTGTGTGGTGTTGAATATGTCCCATAGCAAAAAAGTTATATATCCATCACCTCAAAATACATTTGTCCCAACTATTTTTCTTTGTATTTATTTATATATTTTACGAAAAGTTGACAGCAAATCTGTAATTATATAACAATATAGCAGGTAACTCCATTAATGGAGGACTGAACGCAGTTGGCGCTAATAAAAAATTGTTCAAAGAAGCGAAGCTATCAGTCCACAATGGAGTGCTGGTACCTACCCTGATGTATGGAAGTGAGGCATGGAACTGGCAAAGAAAGGATGAAAGTAGATTGAATGCTGTTGAAATGAGATCCCTGAGGCGTATGTGTGGTAAAACCATGTATGATTGTGTGAGGAATGTGGAGATCCGCAAAGAGTACAAGGCGGATGTAAGCGTAATGAGTAAGATTAAGAAAGGGACGCTTAGATGGTTTGGGCATGTAGAGCGAATGAGCGAAGAAAGGAGTGTAAGAAGGATATATGATGCAAATGCGAATGGTAGCAGAAGTTGGGGACGCCCGAGGAAGATATGGCACGATCAAGTGAATCAGATACTCGAGTCGGGCCATGTTAAGAGTCAGAATAATAGAAGAGTATGTATTAATGTGAATGAGGCAAGGAGCGTGTGCCAAGACCGAGTTGTTTGGCGGTCCGTCGTGATGGTTAGTTAGTTTGTAAGTTAGTTATAATATAATTAATTATGAACTTTCCACTGATGAATAGTGTACAATGTCATAGAGGTGTTTTCTTAAATTAATTTCTTATTTAGTTACAAAATGTGAAAATAAAGGGGGGGGGAGGAGGAAACATAGGATTAGGATTAAGAGGAAAAGGACGGGAATATATAGGGATTGAACTTCTAGTTTGAGTTATGTTGATTAGTGAGTTTTTGTTTTATATTGCGTAAAGTCGAGTTAAAAAATCAATATGGTAATAATTTAAGTTAAATGAATGTGTGGGTCTGTAGATAAATGAGTTTTGTTTGGAATTGGTCTTGCAAAGAGGGAGATTAAAAGTACGCGACTGTCTGCTGTTGCGATTAGGAACATGAAATAATAGGCGTTGAAGAAGATCAGGACTATCGATTAAGTTATGTATAATTTTAAATAACATTACCGAATCTGCTATATTTCTTCCTCAAGTTAACGTCTGTATATTGAAGAACTTTGCAGTCTTCATTACTACAGTGTTTTATTTTGTGTTACTAAAAATGTTTTGAGGTGGTGAGGTGTTTGTGTAGATACATTTCATGTACGCGATATTTTTGTATTAGAGCTATATTCCAGGATATGAAAATATACTTGGCTGTACAGTATTTTTGCTTATTTTTGTCCCGTTCACACCTCGCATCAAGCCTCACACTTAACACCTCACCTTATTTGAGTACTAATACAAACCTACCCAACACTACCATTGTGCGCCGCAGTTGCTTTATGGCAATGTGGTCTAGCAATATCTCTTCATGGGTTTTTATACTTTAAAACTTGTTGCTAGCATTTTTAAATGAATCTATTTGAATTTCACTTTTGTTTTCGGTAATGATTGAATGTAATTCTTGGAATCGGAAATTAACCCATTTCCCGACATCCGATCGACCTGAAACTCGACAGGTAGACTCGTTGTCGATGACAATACATTCTATCCACTTCTGGTGGTAATCAAGATATGCAGACACAAAAGCAATTCTCTGAAATTGTATGACATTACAGCAGTTAATATACAAAATAGTTGTCGACTCAAGTTCCTGAGTAGAAGGGCTCAATTCTCAGTCAAACAAGACATTTTAAAATTAATAAAAATGATATGTACTTTACAGACATCCTGTTCACCATATTTGGAAGAGAAGAGATTGCCGCAGCGTTAAAAATGCTCACAATGTCAATCGAGAATTCCCTCATAAATAGAGATGTCATGTTCAACCTACTCGACGTTGCCATGCTGCACTTTCTTAGGGCTTGTCTTCAACCTAACTACATGGCAACACCACCCCCTTCAGCATAATTACATTGACCAAAAATATTTCAATGTTGCCATAAAAAATTAAAAATAAATTGACTATTATTTTTCATATTTTTATGCTAAATTATTATATAAAATAAAACTTTTTATTTTTAACTATGATTTAATGAAAAACCAAAGTACATTATTGTATTAATTTGTTATTTTTGCTATGTAGTATGTATATCAGGTAGTAGCTAAGTGGACAAATGAATCGGGTTCCGATCCAGATGTTTAATCCTCTGCTAGAAAAGTTCTCCATCATTGCACAAGCAAAACTTTCCACTTATAATGGTGGAAAGATATATATATATATTATTAGGTTATTCGTAACCCGGGAACGTTTGTCTCTCTTTACAAATATTATACATGGTGTCCGGAAACTCGTAGTACAAGCGGGAAACTGGTGAATCTACATCACATTTGGAGTCGATTTTGTAGTACAATTTTTTTTGATTTGAGCTTTCGTTTTCGAGTAAATCGAGTCAGAAGTTGATTTTTTTTTTGATCAAATTCTTATAAATTATTACTGAAGATCAAAGTACCCAACTAATTAAAACTATTTAAAAATTTAAAAGTAAAACAAATAATGACGAAAAAATTTGAACCCTGAAATAGCCGAAAAATATATATTTTTGTTTTTTTTTTTTTTATAAAAATGCTCAAATCAAAAAACTTTATGTTTATTTGGGTTCCCCGTGTGGTATACATTCTCCAGTTTCCGGCTTGTACTACGAGTTTCCGGACACCATGTATATATATGATCCCCAACTCAAACACGAGAAATAATTTCTCAATTGAGTTGGGCAATTTTTTGTTAAAAATTTCTAATTTTTTCGCAATCAGCCTCGAAATATCTACATTTGTAAATTATTGTAATGTGTTTGTATATTTAATAAAAAAAAAATGATTTGAGGTTTTCACGGCCGAATGTAAAAAAGTGACTTATTTTTGGGGTATTATACCTTTTTGCCATGTCCAGCATCCATTATACATCTGCCTGTCAATGTCAATGTAATCCTGTTCGAATTGTTGGCTAAAGCGGGAGGTAACCCCAAAAATAAATCACCATAAAATATTATATAATATAATACTGAAAATAAAATCTCTGTTTTCTTAGAAAGCTATCACTTTGTGGTTTAACGTATTAAAATTAAACGAGTCGTAAAATTTGTTTTTAACCACTATTTATTTACATTTATTCGCCAAGGTTACCCTGATGAAGATTGGGTCAAGCGAAACCAGTTGGTTAACAAATGTAAATAAGTTAGCGGTTAAAAACAATCTGTTCATTTACATAATAAAATTACAAATATGTAGTAAACAAATGGTAACTTATAATAATTGTACCGGTTTTAACATACAGGATGTATCAAAATGTACTCAAAGAATTTAACTAGTTATACCAGAGCATATTTGGAGTTAAAAATGTAAATGTCATTTTGTCGTCTGATGATAAATTTTTTCAACTAAATGCAACAAAATTTGGGAGTCGGGTATCGGTACCGCCTCCCCGAGAATCATTTGTCGGATAACCAACACCTCTGCCATAGGTCGCCTCAAATGGTACGCTACTTTGGTGACTTAGCAGGGGTGCCCGTGTTCATGGGGTGAGATTTCTTGAGGAGACTGATTGAGGGAGACCTTTTGACTACTGGACCCTCAGATTCCTACCAGCCCCTCATACTTTTTCCTTACACTTCCTTTCCTTGAAAAGACCCACAACACAGCATTCCCAAAGATGACAAAGGCCCTGAGGGAAATTATTTTTCTCAGGGCCTCCTGTGTGCAGTTACTGTAAAAAAAAAACATTTTTCTAACACTGATCACACTGTCACACATCGCAATGATACGCGCTCTGCCTCATCTCTTCGGTATATTCTAGAATGAGATGGAGTGCGTATCACGTGACCCGCTAGACTACCCAGAGGCGATATGTGATAGAATTTTTGTTGCATTATTTTTAATTGAAAACAAAAATCATCAGTCCGCAAAATGACATCTTCATTTTTTACTCCAAAAATCCTTCAGAAATGTGTTGATACACCCGGTATGTACAAAAATCCTTCAGAAATGTGTTGATACACCCGGTATGTACAAAAATCCTTCAGAAATGTGTTGATACACCCGGTATGTACAAAAATCCTTCAGAAATGTGTTGATACACCCGGTATGTACAAAAATCCTTCAGAAATGTGTTGATACACCCGGTATGTACAAAAATCCTTCAGAAATGTGTTGATACACCCGGTATGTACAAAAATCCTTCAGAAATGTGTTGATACACCCGGTATGTACAAAAATCCTTCAGAAATGTGTTGATACACCCGGTATGTACAAAAATCCTTCAGAAATGTGTTGATACACCCGGTATGTACAAAAATCCTTCAGAAATGTGTTGATACACCCGGTATGTACAAAAATCCTTCAGAAATGTGTTGATACACCCGGTATGTACAAAAATCCTTCAGAAATGTGTTGATACACCCGGTATGTACAAAAATCCTTCAGAAATGTGTTGATACACCCGGTATGTACAAAAATCCTTCAGAAATGTGTTGATACACCCGGTATGTACAAAAATCCTTCAGATATGTGTTGATACACCCGGTATGTACAAAAATTATTAATATTATTATGTTTTATACATTTTTTATTACTCGGTGCATATTTTGTAAATTTAAATTGTCATTTTTTTTTAAATTATTTAAATAAACCAAAGCACCCACCTAAGTTTTGTGTCCAAAAATTACTTTGAAAAAATATATATATGAAGTCAATAAATTTTTATTTATTATTATTGACTTTGTCACATATTAGGGTTATATACTATTTAGGGTTCATGTCAAAATTACTATATTTTTTTTTATATTTAATTTTCTTATAAATGTATACTTTTTTTAAAAGTCATTAATTTATTGACACTGCTATTTTTAGTAGTCTGTAAAAGTCAATTTGTATTAATTCAACGGTGCAAATATTCATAACTTTATACAACTTTGATCTCATTTCTTAAGTTTCTTATTATATTCTGTACCTACTTTTATTGTTATGTATGGAATTTTGTAAATACATGTGGTGTAAAAAGGGGCCTTTTTTCTCTGATTTAACATTTTTGTAACAATAAAAAATTTTAGAAGTAAAAAAGATAAATAACTTTTTAGAAATAACATTGTTTTTTTTTTCCGTACAAAAATATTTTTTCATAGAAGAATATTATTTTCTCCATACAAACAATTGAACTTTTGTACCTGAAAACTACCTTAAAATGTTAAAATTTGGAAAAAAATTTCTAATCTTTTTTACTTCTACCATCATGTAGGATCATCTCCCGAAGTTTGTGCACTCTACGCCCGAACACCCTGTATAGTTCAACTAAATGTAAAATTTTAACCCACAATTGAATTAATTTTAAGTACTCTTTCACTTATCTGTCACCCCAAAAACCGGGCAAGTGACCAATTAGTTAAAGCGGCGGATTATAGTACATGCGTACAAAAATGCTAAAAAATAAAACACTTATTTGGTAAAAACAAACTAAATTTCGTAAAATTAAAATGTTTGTTTAAGGTTAACCCATTAACGGCAGCGGATACCATATGGTATCTTAAATAGTGTTGTTGCTTGTGTTATCGCCACCTTGAAACATCTGGTAGGAGGTATGTTGCGATTGATCAGAACAGTATACCAGAGGTGTCTGAAGACAATCTAATGGAAAGTTTAGTATGAACGAGAGTCAATTTCTCTTAAAAATTTTGTATGCCCGAAAAAGCAGACCTGATATTTGCGTATGCATATATTTATTTCAGTTGTATATGTTTTAGATTTATCTATTAACTCTTATGATTACAATTAGTTGAAAATTGAAAATAAATATTCTAACTAAATATTTACATTGTGGTTTTAACACAATACGGTCTCAAAGTGGCAGGATATAATATGGTATTATCGGGTGGTAACGTTAACAAAAAATAATTGCTTTGTAAATGTAACATTTTTATTTACACTATCTGTAGCATTTTGACATGATAAATGAAAACGCAGACGTAGCCGATAATGTACAGATATATTTATCCAACCACTCTAAATATTCTCTCGTGTAAGTATTCTTCCGATAAAGACTCTGCGGATGAAGTCGAAGGACGATTGATTGGATAAAACAAACGGACTAGGTAATTCTAACAAGTTGGGTGACAACTCTGTTGTCACGGTTGCTTCTACAATTCATGGAATTTTTCCTACCGGAATCGTCAACCAGTTTTTTCAGGTTTAGCGTCCAGATTAGCTAAGACTGTCAAAGCTAAATGGCGGTATAGTAACTGAGTGTGTAAGAGTGAGATAACCTAACCTATCGGCGTATAAAGCTTGGCACTCGAGTTTAGACATGCGGCAAACTACTGAATTCGACATACGAATACTGTCGAATTATAAAGCTTGATTCTGTGCTTTCAACTACTACAAATAACGGCGAATTATATTACTTTTGTCAGATAATGGAGTGGTGGATTACTGAAAGAGTACTGTAGGAGTAAATGATATCGTCATAGTCTAATGTTTAAACTAACTTAAGGCGATGCCATACGTAGTAATGCAAAATCATGTGTTTTTGGTTTGAAAATTTGGTCGCCTAGAAATGTTTCAGATGCTTTAATTAAATACTGCGAGTAGAATACATCTTGGCATTTGAAATAATCGAGTATTTTTTAGACGAGTCTTTTTATAAGACCAGAAAAAAATAATGTATAAGGCCTATGAAAACTGCTTTAAAGTTCAAAATTTCCTACTTACGAACCAATTTTCGGTTATGATTTTATTGTATAATGTGGCAAATTAAGTTATTTATAAAATGATCGAAAAAAAATTAAATATTTATGCCTGAACATCCACAAAATAAAATAAAAGGCACTTTTTGGCCATGCTTTTTTCTTGCATAAATCAAAACAGGCGGATGGTGTTAAGCGGGAATTTAAACCTTATCGCCATCTACGTAAGGGTTGTTATTGATAGCGGCTCAATTTAAAATATTACACGACGTAGTGCATCGCCTTAAATCTAATTTTATGTGCATATTCTATTTTGAAGGTAGCTAAAATAAGATTCTTTAATTGAGGCCAGTATTTTTTTCTCAAATGCAATATTTTGGTGAGTACTTAGGTATATTATGTATTATTTAATTTTTATAGCATTATTTTGTGCATTGTATTTTCTATGTGTATATACAACTCATGACATGATTCGTTAGATCCAAGGGGTTTTTTACCTACACTTAAATCAGAGGTTCCCAAAGTGGTCTATATGGGTCTATATCGGTTTGCTGGGGGTCTATGTCAGCGAGAAAAAAATTTGGGGGTCCACGAGATTCAAATGGGGGTACATACGAGCGGACCCCCATTTACCTCAACTCAATATTTAGGAGTTCTGTAAATGATACAATACACCTAACACAAATAACACTGTTTACGTAATACTAATAATAGACTAAGAAATTACTTATTTGATATTTGTATGTTTATATATCGTAAAGTTGTTTATTGAGGTATATAAATAGAGTCTACGTTCCTTTTCTCGTCAGAATTAATATATTGGAAGCCGCGAATTTTCCTAGTTCCCCAACTTGTTTTTGAAAAATGTCCAGGGTAATAATGACGTTCAACATTGAAGATGTACTTCACACAGACTTCAAAACTAAGTTTGAGGACATTTTGACTGTGGAAATGGAATGTTGAAGAATCGGATATCGTATGAGAAGACGAACTGATCGGAATAAAGGCTAACAAAGAACTTAAGGGGCAGTTCTGTAGGGCTATCTACAGAAAGAAATTCCCGTTGCTTATCCTGCATTATCCTCCATTTTCATTTGGTGTAATACCTCACAAGGGCGCCCCTGTCTGCACAATGCAAAAACAGAGGAACTATATCGCCACCCGGTTGTAGGACAGGCAAGGGAAGGGAATCTTTTAGGAAAAAAATAAATGATTATCACATGGGACGTTAATAGTTTTAGGAAAATTCAATATTCGGCAGACAGGGGGTCTACGGAAAAAAATAAATTTGCCAAGTGGTCTACGGTGCAAAAAAGTTTGGGAACCTCTGACTTAAATTAACATTCCAGCCAAAAAACTAATTTAAATGCTCAAATAAACAGTTGACTTGATGATTAAATTTTCAGGCAACATTTAAAAATAACAAACAATATATCGCCGTACAGCCACTCGAGTGATGGAGATTTTCAAGTGTTCAGTTTTCGTTCAGCCATTCGATTTAAATAATATTATACCTCCAAATCTGAACACATTTCAACCGGGCGAAAATAGTGTCCCGTTCGAGAAAATGGATTTTGCTTTAAACCGCAATATCTCTGAAAATAATACATATATTCAAATTAAATTTTTTTACATATTAATCACCACAACTCACGATAAAAGGACCGTCTGAAATTATAGCCGACTTTGTAATATATCACTTAATCAATCACTTTAACACAAAAACCTTGCAAAAAAGAACGATTTCAATAAAGCCATTTTTTTGTAATGCACTCAAGTACACCCAAAAGTCACGAGCCGCCACTGCGATTTAAAGCCAATTAATCCACATAGATTTCACCGTATATCCCATATTTTTATGTTTTATAAAAAATAAAAATAAATCATTAAATATAATCGTTAATTTTAATTTATAAAATTCATTTCCTAAATTTGGGTAGCCCTCGCTCGAGTGGATAACAAAACAGTTATTATTTTAAAACAATAATTATTCGTCCATTCCACTTGGAATGCTATGGCTACAAGCCTGATAACTTAATTCACTTAAAAACATAATTAATTCCAGTATCGTTACCATGCCTTGTTCACAATACCACATGGCAGAACATATATTTTAGCACAGCATAGCATGACGAGGGGAATGTTGCTATGAATGAAATTTATAATAAAACAGTAGATATAATTAATTACTCTTTAAAAAAACCTTAAAAGGACGGGTTGTTTCGGAGAATTTGAACAATTCATCAATTTTCATAGTTCATTTTCAGATTCTGTGAAAGTCTTATTCAAGTTCTGTTATTATATCATTATAGGCTAGTTGCTTGAAAGAACTGAAATAATAATATAACTTGAAAAAATCTCTCATAGAACTTGAAAATTAAGGACGGGTTGTTTCTGAGAATTTGAACAATTTATCAAATTTCAATGTTCATTTTCGGGTTCTGTGAAAGTCCTATTCAAGTTCTATTATTTTATCATTATAGGCTAGTTGCTTGACAAAATTTAAATAATAACTGAACTTGAATATTAACTTTGAAATTTGAAGAATTGTTCAAATTCTCCGAAACATCCCGTCCTTAATCTTTCTAAAGGCCCGTTTATAATAGGAATAAGCGGTAAGAATAAGCCGGTGCCGTAATCCGTAATCCGTAATATTTAAGATCGTCGTTTATAATTGAAATAGGAATAGAATAGAATACGTCCATAGAAGTGACTATGCCGCTGTCACTTGTCTATGTCAACTGTCAACCGAGAGTATATTCTTCCTCCATCTTATAAAAGTAATATTGTTTTATATAAATAAATATTGAAACGATGGATTCATCAGATATTGTTGCATGCGGAATGTTTTTGTCAATTCTGGGACTAGCATACGCTGCAATAGGAGACACACAGTTGACGAAAAAAATAAGGAAAAAACGGCGTTGGAGTGTGCGTCCCATTAATCATAAAAGGAAGAAAACAGGACATTTCCATAATTTGTTTAAAGACATGGCGACAGTAGACAACGATCAATTTAAGAAATATACAAGAATGTCGCAGACCAATTTCTATAAATTGTTAGGACTTCTACAACACAAATTAGTAAAGCGAAGCAGACGTGAGCCTTTAAGTCCGGAACATAGACTAGTTATCACATTATTGTAAGTGATAATATCTTTTAATATTTATAATGTTGAGAATTATATTTATTCATTTTGATGTAAAAAATAATGTACTTATATTATTTTAGCCATTTGTCCCAAGGCTGCAGTCTGCAAGTAGTTGCATGGTCCTTTATGATTGGAAAAACCACTGCACATGTAATAATAAAGGAAACTTGCGAGGCAATATGGGATGTTCTTAGTCCCATATATTGCAAACAACCGACAGTCGAAGAATGGAGAGAAAAAGCCAACGAATTTTATAAGCAATGGAATCTCCCTAACTGCTGCGGTGCAATCGATGGTAAACATATTACAATTCAGGCACCTAAAAATTCAGGAACTGCTTTTTTTAATTATAAAAAAACATTCAGCATAGTCCTCTTGGCTGTTTGTGATGCTGACTACATATTCACACTTTTAGACATCGGAGCATATGGCTCGCAAAGTGATGGTGGAGTATTCTCGGAGTCAGCCTTCGGCCGAGGTTTGGACTCCGGTAAAATAAAATTACCAGCAGGTACACCATTACCGAACACAAATATTGATTTTCCGTATTACTTTGTTGGAGACGAGGCTTTTCCTCTAAAACCATACATTTTAAGACCTTTTCCGGGAAGGAATTTAAATCAAGAAAAACGAATCTTTAATTACCGATTATCAAGAGCAAGGAGAACAATAGAAAATTCTTTTGGCATTTTAGCATCTAGGTGGAGAATCTTGAGAAATAGTATCATTGCCGAAGTTGATAATGTAGAAAGGATTACCGCTGCCACAATATGTTTACACAATTTTCTGCGAATCTCTGAAAAAAATGCCGAACAACTAGTGTATTGCCCTTCAAATTTTTGTGACACTGTTAGAGATAATGGTCAAATTTCAGAAGGCTTATTTCGAGAAGAACAAAGTGATAGTGGTTTTCAAAGGATAGGACGCATGGGTGCGAATAATCCATCAAGATCAATGATCGCTCTACGTGACAGCATGGCACATTATCTTTTGCATGAAGGGGCAGTTCCTTGGCAGTGGGCACATATTTCAAGAGGATCCAGACCAGAGTGATATCGAGATTTAGTAAGTTTTTAATGCGTTTACACTCTAGTAAACTGAAGTCTCAATAAATGAAAACTCAATGTATCCTTAATGTAAGACAGATCAGACATCGCCTTTGTAATTATTATATTTTTTTTAATAATAAATGTTAATTAAAAAAAAATAGCAATTTTTATTGTCTTTTATTTTATTTTTTTTTTTTTTCACTTGAAGAAAAATTGTACAGATCGTGTTTAGAAAAAAAATACAATTTATGTAAAATTATATATATATAAATTTCCAATTATTCTGAGTAATACATATTATGCAATATGTATTACTCAGAATATTTGGAAATTACTTGCATAATTTCTATTTTGCACTTTATCAAATTAGTTTTTTCTATATTTTTCATATCAGCATATAGTGAATTGCAAAAGTTTTGCAATGAATTTTCTTCTACACTCAAAGTGTTTTTGTCCGTTACAAATTTTTTGAAAACTTCTACGGCTTCATCCATTTTGGCTTGGACGGATGCTATGTTGGGATTTTGTTCATTTAATGGTGTGGATCTGGAGCGCGGGCGTTTTGTTGCTCTCGGAGTGCAGCCTACAGATTCTATGGTCTCGTCCATTGGTATGACACCAAAACCCTCAAGCGTAACTGAAAATTTAATTAGTATTATTACTATGTTTATAATCGAGACAAATCATTATAGATGGAAGAATCACTCATCAGCTGTATAAAATCATTCTCAATTTTACTTTATACATTCAAACATAAACATAATTGCTACAACCGAAAGTGTCTGATGATAGTATCTATAAAGCCATATTATAAAATTTTTAAATAAAATCACAAACCAGTTTGTTCGTCCAGATTTTCCACATATTCTTTTGATGTTCCATCAAGGAACTGAATGTCATCGTATGTAAGTGATTCATCACAAAAATCTGGAGAATCATTTTCAGTATCATTGTTTGGTAACTCGACGTTACCAAATGTTTTCCGTCGTTTTACATATTCGTATAAAAATGATAAATTTTTCATTAGTGGCCATTCTTTGTGACCTGATGCTCCTGATCCAGATCGTTCAAATTTGCATCGTTCTTTTGCAAATCGACTCCGCAAGGCAATCCATCGCAATCTACATTCAGAACCTAGAAGCAATAATTATAATTGTTTGTACAACTGTATTCCATCCAGATTATTTTATATAAAATTGTATGTGACGTGTATTCAGCGCACTTAAACTAATTGAAACTTATACGTTAAAGTATCAATTGATTCACATTTAAAAAGATAAGGAGCTAGAGAGCCTTCCCTAACAAAATAACCTAACTTTTTATGTGCGCATACAAAACGATAAAAAATGTGTAAATCTCTGATGTTAGTAATAATATATAGAAGTATTAATATTTATCAAACATATTGTATTACACTCACTTGATGCTTTCAATTTGTTACCAATAAATAACCAGGAGTTTTCAACGACATTTCGGTCTTTATAATCTTTTTCTTTCTTGTCATATAAATGACGAAATTGCTCGACCCAAGAAATCAATTCTGCGTCATTTATATCCATTATTTTTATCACTTTCGTCTTCAGCAAATTTATATATAAAATTCGGTAAAATATCTAACTCCGCGTAAATACTTGTTCACAAAATTATTGTTCGATTCGATTGTCAAATACATGAATAAACCTGAATTTAACCACTCTTGTCAAATAGTAGATCCATAGAGTATCGATCGAAAATACATAAATCTCGGTATATATCTCAGCTTTCTGTAATCCGTAACCGCAAAAGTTAAAGTTGGACCATCTTTTCGGTTATGGAAAAAAATAAGAGATTATTGCCATCTATTATAAACGGATACACAGGTTTCCTATCTTCCAACTTCTACGGCCTAGGGCCTTACGGCTTATTCTTACCGCTTATTCCTATTATAAACGGGCCTTAAAGGTGAAGAATGTCAAATATGAAATCTTGTACTATAAATGGTTGATTAGTCTGTCCTACAATAACTTAAATAAAAAAATATTATTCTGTCATTGTTATGTAATGGTAGGTAGCAGCAGTTGGTAGCTGTTATCCATTAGATTTAAGTGACTTACAAAAAGAAGTATTGTATTTTTTATTGTGAAAAGTGTAGACATCCAAATCAATAGACGAGCCAATCAAGGAATGGGAAACAAACCAACATGCACGGAGGATCCCACTTTTGGTGATTTGTCAATAAATGATTCTGACTGTATACAGGCAACTCGCATTGCAATATCACCATTCGGTCTTAAAAAATAAAATCTGCTGATGAATTACATATATCCCAAATCAGGTAAACAAAAGTCGGGGCTCGTTTCTAAAACTTTTACAAATGCACTATAATTTATCCACTTCACTCAATTTTCAATTTTAGCGTCGAACGTTCAGATCCTGCGCAGAAAAGTCCCACAATGAACAGCGCTGCAAACCTTTGCCTTACTTAAACTTTACCTTTTTTGTGCGTGCTCTGATTGTTTCAATGTTCGACTGACGTCATAAGCATTCTTGAACCCTCCCGGTGCCAAAAATATGGTCACGTTTGTCTCCAGCTTGTCGAAATTTTAGGGCAAGTCTATTGATTTGGATGTTTATGGTAAGAAGTAATATTTATATTCAAATGTATACATTTTAAATTATGAAGACATTAAAAATAATTTGTGTTTGCCGTTTTTTTTACTTTTGACAATACAGTGCTACTTGTATAAGTTGGCAAAAGCGGAAGACGCTGTCGTCTACGACATAATCAGCGCCCTTAAGGTGATATTGTACAAAAACGGCGCTATACAAATCATCCAAATATCATTATAAGATATCGGGTGTCGTTGCCAGATTAAATTATAAAGATATAGCGTTAGTTCATGTTTACGCCACCTTCCAACTTATAAGTATAGTACTGTAAGTTTTTTTTACTCTTAAGTTAAAAATACATACAGATGGTGTTTTTATTGCAGTTTGACTTAAAAAAAGTTTACATTCGTGTAGTTGATGTTGATTTGCTATTCAGAATAAGGTCAACATTACATTATCTATATTAATCATGAATACATTTTGTATATCACATAATATGTATTTAATTTAATTCAACATTGTTACTGCGTACTCCTTGGATTGAAATATGTATAAAATATTGAGCTAATCTCTTTTTAGTGAATTCATTTGCGATAAATAGTCATTAAGAGACACAAGATTTTATGCATAATGCATATATGATATAAACAAAATGATCATAACTCTCTAATGATCGTAAGCAAAATGAACATAGGCAAATGATTGTAAGCAAATAATAGTGTCTGTGTGTAATGATACTTACGATCTTTTTACATATGATCTTATGCTTACAATCTTTATGTTTACGATCAAAATGTCGGCTACCCATATATGAGAGTTTTTGGTCAATAGTGCATATTTTATTATTTTTATCTTTTGGGGTCGAAACCGGTTATTTTTGAAACCGGTTCCTTTTGGAATTTTTATCAAAAATGTGATTTTAGTGGAGATGGCCATCGATAGTGCGGTGATTGCCAACACTTTTTCTGTTTTTATTGTAAAATTTAGGCATATAAAGGGTTTTCCAATAAGAGGTGTTATTTTGAATTGCCCGCTATTTCGGTAGATGTTACTTTTGAAACTGTCATTTTTTGACATTTGACAAGTAGAAACTACGCCATTAATAAAAATGGAACGATACACGCTTCAAAAACGCATTGAAATTATTAAAATTCACTTGAGCGAATCAAATGCAAATCATCTTGAGTGATGAGGCCCATTTCCACCTCGGTGGCTTCGTCAACAAGCAAAATTGTCGCATCTTGGGCTCGGAAAACCCAAGAGTTATTGTTGAAAAGCCTCTCTATCCTCAACGTGTGACTGCTTGGTGCGGTTTATGGTCCAGCGGAGTCATTGGACCTTACTTTTTCGAAAATGAGGCTGGAGCAACAGTTACGGTGAATGGATCGCTATCGAGAGATGATAAATGATTTTTTATGGCCGGAATTGGATGGTATTGATCTGGACAACGTTTACTTTCAACAAGACGGCGCTACGTGCCACACAAGCAACGAAACCATTGATCTTTTACGATTGAATATCAAAATAACACCTCTTATTGGAAAACCCTATATTTTGACATTGTTAGTAGTGCATACGTTGGCATTTCTAGTGGATATAATCCAATGTCTACTTGTGAATGATTAAAAAATGTATATTAAAGAAATAAATATTCACATAATCTATGTAAGCAATTTCTTTGATCATGTTCCAATATTATTTTGTTGTGAATACCGCACAAGAGTCTCAACTGCTCACAACCATCTGGAGCCAGTGTGACAATGGCATCCCCAATTGGGGTATGTTGTGAAGCTGAAGGGAGAGGAGATAGGGAAGAGGATGGTGAGGGAACACCTGACTATTCAGATCTGGTCACCAAACACGGCTGAAGCCATTTTAAGCAATGTTTCAAATCTGAATGGTGATCTCACACCAGGGCGATACTGTAAGTATCTTCTACTCCGTAACGTCCCGCAAGAATAATATTTATTATTTTAAATGATTGAATTGTGAAATAACACTCAAATACAATTTACTTGCGTAAACTGTATTGCTTAAATAATCATTTTTCCATCAATAACTAATTTAAAAAAAAATTCTTAATATACCAAATTTTTTTTTTAATTTTCAATAATATGTTAAAGGCAAAATCTTATGATTTTTTTAAAAATAACTCCACACAGGAGGCTCTGCGGAAAATAATTTCCCTTTGGGCCTATGTCATCTTTAGGGACACTGTGTGGAGGGTCTTTTTGAGGAGAGGAAGGAGTGAATATGTTGTAGGAGGGAGGAAACACAGAGGCGGGCAAATCGATCCACAGCCGAGCTGTTGAACTCAAGAATGAGTCGTAGAAGCGACCTATTCTCACATGACAAATGAAAACTGTGTACATATGTAGGGCACACATTTGGCGAGTTTCCCCAGCATGCACCAATGCCGAAGGGATCAATGACGCCAGTTCTTCAAAGCGTCTTCCATCGCTCTAAAGATTATTATACGTTTGTTACGATTGGGTAATCTATACAAGAGTACCAACTGCTTCAAGTGAGACTATGACATCTCCAATTGGGGTATGTTGTGAGGCTGAAGGTACTGGCTAGAGGAAAGAGATGGGGAAGTACCTGGCTATTCAGATCTGGTCACCAAACATGGCCAAAGCCATTTCAATTCTGAATGGTTCTCTTACACCAGGACGATACTGAGAGTATCTTCCACTCTGGAATTTGCCGCAAATATACTATATATTATTTTAAATGAGTAAATTGTGAAATAACGCAAATTAATCAAATGAAATTTACTTGCACACTGCGGGATTTAAACCCGCGACCTCTGGCTTACTAGTCGTTAGCCTTACCCCTCGACCACGAAGGCCTTCATAATAATAATGGTGAGAAAGAAAATATGAATACATATATATGCTTTGTCATTGATAAAAATACATCGTGTAATGGCCCTATACATTATTTTCTATTCAAAAGTAATTTAAAATGCATTATGAACATTTTTTGCTTTGATCAATAAATATTTGTTTATACAAATATTTTCATATTTTAAATTCATGGTAACAACAAACCATCAACTAAAATATTATGTTTTACTATTTACTATGTTTAGCGTTATTCTATGAAAATGTTTAAAATCTCTTAGGAATCCCTCATGGTTTGCCTTGCACTAACATTACTAATTGGCTGAGTTGGCATCGCGTTTGGGTCCCGTCCAGGCGTCGTGCATTCAATATCTCAGCTACCTAAATCCTCCATCACGACATAAGCAACATTTTCTGCTTACTGTGGTGGTAGTAGGAGATTTTCAAATATTGTCAGGTTATTCATAATCCCAGAATGTTTGTCTTTCTTTAAAGAAATATCTTTTTTAAGGCTATGAGATACATTAATTAGAAACTTGTGTGTAAAATATTAAGGCTAAAAAAACATACATTCATATAGATCAACAAACGCTGATTCTGAATATATATAAGTTTTATTATATACTAGTTGTACCACGCCATGAATTGCTGTGGCTTATTCTGTCTGTGCAGAAAAAAACATGTTTTTACCTGTCACAGATGACATCTATATAATATAGATATATAAAAACACACTTGTTTTCGTATGCAACGTTGTATCAAAATTACAATGCAATCGGTAAAAAACTTTCGGAGATATAAGATTTTTAATGTTTGATATAACATTTCATATTCATTTTTCATGAACATTTATAAATCGTCGTTTAAAAACGATTAACACGGTAAAGGCAAACGCCCTGTAATTGGTCGGCGGGTTCTGACAAATCTTATACTGGCCGAGTGCATTAGAAAGCAGACGGTTTTGTCCAAAGTTCCGCTGCTTAGACTTGCACATGCGTTACCACTGTGGTATACAAATTAGTTCAAAAGAATTCATGTTTTTTTAGATATTTTGTTAAATATTTCAATTGTGATTTATTGATATCATACCGACAAAATTTTGATTGGAATCCTTATTATCTTTAAGAAATAGAAACAAGTATGTTAAATCAGAGAAGCAAACAAAATAGATTTTAGCAGGAAAGATATGGTATTCTTAGATAAGTAATAAATTTGACTGGAATTCCTTATTATCTTTAAGAAATACACACAAGTATGTTAAATCATAGAAGCAAAGGGAATAGATTTTGTAAAGCTATTGTATTCTTGGATAAATTTACAAATTATTTTTGTTTCGAAGAAAGTGTCTATAAAAATTAGTTTGATGTTTCACCACTCCAGATAGTGGCTCCATTGGTGCTTGTGTCTAAAGTTATACATAGATATCTAGTGGAAATTTTATTGCATCACCCAGAATACACCTAGATAGATGCCCATGGCAATATGTTGCTACACATACCATGCCATTGCAAAATGGTGTAGCAAAACATCAGGATTTCCTAGCTTTTTTAATACTTCGGAAGATATTTTTCATATTACATACTTCCATCAGATTCTAACTGAAAACTTTGTGCCACCAGGCCATGAAGCTGTACACATATTACTTTGATATCATTAAATTCCAATTAACTTTATCAATGTTTTCAGAGCCAAATTATTTGTAACTCGGGGCCACCCAACCGAAACTGAAATGCTTCAATCTGATCGACAGATTTGATATAATGATCGCTATCTTATCCTGTCCAGTAATTCTAAATTCAGTCGTCTTTCAACACGGTAGCTGTATAGTTTCACGACAGATTCTCCGGTTAATGCTAACAAAATGAGACTAGATGTGTGCATACTTTTGTTCTCAACTTTGCTGTTTTATGCGCACGGAGAAAGTAAGTCAAATATTTTGTAAACAAATGAGACGAGATAAGCTTATAGCACTCCACATACACTATACAAAATAAATCAGAATACTATTAATGATCTCAGTTGTTTTTTCAATGCGCTATTTCTGTTGAATGTTTCAATCAGGTATTCTGACAAATGCAATGAAGAAAGGAGTCTCCAAACTAGGGGAGGCTTGCATGAAGTCTGTTGGCGCTACCATTGAGGAAGTTAACACGCTGAAAAAAGGCCCTCCATTCCAGAAAAAGGCATCTTGCGTATTGGCCTGCATATTTGACAAGGTACTGGTAACATTAACGCTTTACATAGAGTTAACTTTAGATTTAACAGTATAGTTATGGGGGCTACACACAAACAAGTTTACTACTTGTCGCTTGATCAAAGTAAACTTGACTGTGTGTGGAAGTGTATGTGAAGACAGAATATATTGCCGACTTGATCAATCAAGCATCGTGCATTATTGCATTTGTGTGTGCACGTTCTTCAGTTCAGTCAAACTTACTGCGACCATCATAGAGTATGCAACCACTCAAAGACATGAACTCACCTAAAAAGTATGATGGAACTTGTGTAGCCACTATGGACAAACTGCAAAATGGATCAAGCCTCATGCAAATTGGACGGTAAAGTTGATTGTGTATAGCAGCCATTATGTTACTACCTTTCAACTACTGTTAAATCTGGGTTGAGAGGTTGCAGATAAGTGCAATTTACATGTTTCATTGGGTGACCGGATAACTCATGAAAATGACAATTCAACAGACCTATAAAAAGTGATGAAACAAAAACTAATCTACTAACTAACTGTTATATCTCTGCCTTTACTTGCAGATTTAGGGGGTATTTCACTATGTCGGGCTAAATATCTGACTAGCTAGCCGTTGGCTGGCTTTAAAGATCAGAATAACTTCGTTATTCAACGGTGACCGTTTCACCATTGTTGCCGAGCTTCCGGATAGATAACACTCGAAATAGTCTGGCAACATCGCAAAGTGTGCATTTTTTTGGTTATGTTATGTTGATTATCAGGTCATTTTAGATAGATTCGTGTCGAATTAATACATTGTTTCTTATTTTGAACACAATCAAATAATTCAGGATGGATCATACAAGCATTCAAATTCATTAGAGCTCTTAAAACTCGCGGCCTTCGCATCGCCGCCCTTTCACCTGCTTCTGTAAATCAAAAACCTCGGTATTCATAATAATTCGCAACAAAATTCGACTCACTTCTCCGCTGTCAAACTCGGAATGTTTTGACGCCATCTTTGATTCGAGGAATAGCGCCTAACGTGAGGTTCGAGCACTGATTAGTCAAATCGAACTTTAACCCGAGCGTTAGCGTTATTCAGATATAGTGAAAACGAAAAAATGACTAATCCGCGGATTAGTGCTTAGTCAGAACATAATCAGAGATAGTGAAATGCCCCCTTAGTGTGTTGGGAACTCTTGATTAAGTAAAAGGTTCTTTACAATAATTTCGTGTATTTATGTTACAATAAATAATAAGTCTGAATTTAGCTACACTGTTCATTACCCGAGGGTTGGTAATTCTCTGTTTCTAGAAGCTTGAAGTCTGACAATGATACCCCACAGGTAATAGCTACACTCTAGAGACATCTGTCGTACTCTGGAGTAAGCTTTCTGACTAGTGCCATCTATCTCTTGAATACCTAACTTTTTACCATACATCACACTAACTAACTGTTTCATCACTTTTAATGACTTTATATCACATTTTAAAGGTGTGTTGAATTGTCATTTTGAGGAGTTATCATGGAACCGTTTCATTGATATATCTATTCACATAAAATATTAACTATTTATGAGGAACAACTTATTTTGAAGGTTATTTTTTACATTAACCCCACAGAGGAGGCCCTGAGAATCATTTCCCTCAGGTCTGATGTCATCTTTGGGGATGCTTTGTGGAGGGTGTTTTTTAAGGACAGGAAGGAAAGGAAGTTCTGGGAAGGAGAAAAGTATGAGGGGTGGGTAGGAATCTAGGGATCTATTTGTTCAAGAGTGACGGGCATATGAATATATGCCCGTCACTCCTCGCAAGGCGATGGGTCAAGAGACCAGTTGGAAAGGTCAAAGGGTCTCCCCAAACCATCCTCTCTCGATCTGGCACGCCACGCAGCAGGTGGGTAGACGCACCCTGAACACATCTCACCCGATGAACTCGGGCACCCCTGCTTAATCACAAAACACAGTGAACCACTTGGGGTGATCCATGGCATAGGGATTGGTTATCCATTGAATGGTTCCCGAGGCAGCGGTACCCGAACCCGCCTCCCAAATTACCTTTTTTTTTATTTATTTTTTTTTATACATATTAACTCCACACAGGAGGCCCTGAAGAAAATAATTTCCCTCAGGGCCTATGTCATCTTTGGGGATGCTGTGTGGAGGGTCTTTTTGTGGAGAGGAAGGAGTGAACATGGGTCTTGAAGAGTCCCATGTTGTAGGAGGGAGGAAACACAGAGGCCGGCAGTTCGTTCTTCGTTCCACAGCCGAGCTGTTGAACTTAAGAACGAATCGTAGAAGCGACCCGTTCTCATGTGACAAATGTCAACCGTGTACAAATGTTGGGCGCGAGTTTGGCGTGTATCCCGACTACGCACCGGTGCCGAAGGGATCAATGACGCTAGTTCCTCAGAGCATCTTCCATTGTAATACCGATAGAACAAGGACAGCATACCTACCTGACGTCTGTGCTCTAAAGATTGCAGTCCGTTTGTTAAGATTGGGGAATCTATCAAACGGACCGCCCGTTTTTGCACAGAGTCAAGGGTTTTTTTCAGGTATTTAGGGGCTCCGGACCAGAGATGGCTGCCAAATTCGACAGTAGGGCACACTTGTGATTTGTGCAGGGTCAGCAGTTGTGTATTATTAAAGTATCTGCGGGCCCTGTACAGTACGCCCCATCCCGGTAAGACAAGAGATCCTGGGTTCGATTCCTAGTTGTGACCGTTATCTTTTTATTTTTATTTGTCTTGTTCTGTTTCATTTAGATTTATTAGTATTATCTTCTTCTTTAATGATAAAAACTATTTTCATCCATCTCACAACACTTCCCAATTAAGGATGTCATATTCTCAGTGACACATGGCAGTAGGACTGTTGTGTGGTGTTAATACAATAGGCCCGTCGTCCCACGGGTGGGTAAGCAATCCATAAACCAAATGCTGTAAGACCCTCCGCAGAAAAGTCCACACTGAGCTGCGATGCAGACCGTTACCTTACTCCAACGAACTTAAATGTCTGCGCAGGGTCTTACAGCACTCGGTTTATGTCCATTTGAAGTCTTAGTGAATTGGTTTGTATTACAGGCAGGAATAATGGAGGGAAAATCATTCTCAAAACAAGGCTTCATGTTTGCTGTAACTCCGTTTATATTCGCCCAGCCCAGGAAAATTAGAAGAATGAACGAAATATCCAATGAATGTGATAGAGAGGTAAGATTTTAACTTATTCTGTACTCCATCTGTGTTGTATCCTTTTCACCTCAAAGAACAAACTGGACGCCTGTGGAACACGATTCTGCAATTTCTAACTCCAGAGTTTTGAAGATTGCCCGAGTGCAATTTGGCAAGCGTATACAAAAAGTACCTCAAGCTCTTGTGTTCCTAGTAGATTTCCATAAATATTCTCTTTTCGGAGTTAATTATAATTCTACTGAATTTTCTTTGCTCTTGGATTTTTTGTAGTATTTATTTTACATCAACGATAATGATAAAAAAAATTGTTAAAAAAAATACCATTTCTGGTATAAAAACAGAACTCTGCAATTTGATCGTATGTCTGTAACATCTCCGCGAATATAGCTGAAACGGTGCGGCGAAACAAAAAACGCTCATAAAGGGTATGGCGGAAAATGTGTTCAAAAAGATTCAAACCCTGTCATATTTAATAAAAAAATTAAACTTTCTTACTATGATAACTCAGTTTTTTTTGTTTATTTGCATGGATTGATGTCGATGACGTTTTTATTTAATTAATAATAACAAATATTATAATTAGATAATACATTTAGTGTCACAAATCTTTGATGGGCGGACATAAGAGTATAACTGCAAAAGTGTAACTTTTCAGGAGAGCAAAAAAACATTATTATGAACCCAATTATCTCAAGTATTTTAAGTTAGTTTAATAGGCACAAAGTTGTTTATTTATGTTTTGAGTACTGGTGTAACTATACTGTTAATACCATTGATGCCGGCATACACAAGACACATTTTCTCATATAAATCGTTAAATGGTCAAAAATGCAGTTATACTGTTATGTCCGCCCATCAAAGAAATATGCCTTCATCCGGAGGTGTGACAGAGGGCGACGATGGTGCACATCCGGAAGAGACGATCGCTTCATTGTCTCATAAGATTTTGCAACAGGTGCGATTTTTCTGACGCCGAGTTTATTTAAAAAAAAAATTAATGCTAACAAAAAACTCACTCCCCACATTCAGAGGTTAATAAACACATTCATATCATTATAAGATCCAATGCAATTTGTTTTAATTTTTGCAAGTGTTTTAAAATTTGAGATGCAATGAAAGATGTGTTTGGTATCCTAGCAGCGGCTTTATTGAGGCAATTGAATTACACAGTCCAAATAGAGTAGCCAGGGTAGTCAAAGTTGTTACTAACGACGAACGACGATATCGTCATAGTAGTTGATGTGCATCACAATGGGATGCATGTATGTCACATCACGGTGGGATGTGAATCCGTGGTCCATAATCATGGCAAATAAGTCGGTCTCGACACCGCGTCGGTGGAGACCAGACTTGCTGACGTCGAACAACGATGTCATCATGGTAGTGTTAGTCTTCACCGTCTTACTCGTAGGTTCCAATGTGATGAGCATGTATTGAATTTCTAGAGCCTAATACGATTACGATTTTTATTACGTTCATTGAAATTGAAGCCTAGCCTCGAAGAAAGATCTAACCCTAAAAACACAATAATATGCTATTACCCTTATCACTTATACATTTTTCCTCAGTTTGACAACATGACATCATTTTTTTAAATATTTAATCAAAAATAGCGCACATAAAAACTGAAAATGTGGAAAAGGGTTCTATGTCGCATTATCACATATATAGATCCCTTTTCCACTGTACTAATAAAACAATGTTATGCATTCAAAGACATTTATTATCTACGTAAGGAATTTTAATTTATATAATAAAAATGATGCAAATGTGAATGGTAGCTGAAGTCGGGGACGCCCGAGCTAGTGAATCAGATACTCGAGTCGGGCCATGTCAAGAGTCAGAATAATAGAAGAGTATGTATGAGACGATGTATAAATGTGAATGAGGCAAGGAGTGTGTGTCAAAACCCTGTTTCATGTTTCGATTTGTATTATTTTCTTCTTCAATGGTTGATGGGTCTAACCTTCAAAATTTATTAAAGAGTTGTTCCAATAAAAAATTTTAATATAATATTGGTACCTATTTACTTACGATACGCTTGTCTGATATGAGTAGTTCCAATTTTGAATTTGAATAATTTTATGCATTACACGTTACTTTCGACTTACCCCCATGTACAGACAAACGAAATTAGTATGTTTAATGTTTCTTTTAATTTTAAAGATAACCAAATCAGCCAATGATGAATGCCAAGCAGCAGGACACATCGTGCAATGCTTGAAGAAACACATTCCTCAGGTGGCGGAAATAACCTTCTGACTTAGCCAGGCCAAGCTTCTCTTTGGAAAGTTGTCTACCCAAGGATTAATTCTGCCGGAGGACTTTGGCAACATTTTGTATAACTACTTTAATTTTCTCTGTGACAATATATGACTTTGTATACTGTCTTTTGTTTTATATTCCTGAAGTGGATAACCTAACCTAACAACTAACCCAAACGGTAACCGAAGTTTTGTTCCTAGAGCTGTTTAAAGTTTCGTTTCTGCATTTCTACTGTTTTCAATAATATATTTCTCCAATTAAATAAATAGGGCTAATGCAAAATATCAAACAAAACTATATTTTTTGATCTCAAAAACAGTAAATATGCAGAATCAAAACTTTCAACAGGCTGTTCTTCGGGACCGTCGAAATGATTGTAAGCAGAAGATCGTATGCAAAGATTGTAACTACAATTTGATCATAAATTTAAAAATGATCTTCCAATCTGTCTTTTATTGGAAAAATTAAAAAGGTGTTTATAATATAAATATTATAATATTATATTATAATGTATGTGCATTATTTTATTTGCAAATATTATGTACCTAGATGTATTTATTGTTAACTGTTGTTTAAATTTGTGTAATATGAAGTCTGTAAAAGCAGCATTTAATATGATAACGACAAGTATTAAAATGATTGTTCGGTATGCAGTGTACTGTACATTAAATAAATGATTACTCGTAAATTATATCAAATCTTTTTACTTAACATGACGCACAGAAACTATTATTTGTCTATGGTCATTTGAGAGTTACAATGATTTTGTTTATGATCATTTTGCTTTTGGTCATTTGAGAGTTATGATCATTTTCTTTACAATCATTTTGCTGACGGTCATTTGAGAGTTATGATCATTTTGTTTACGGTCATGTGATTATGATTATTTTGTTTACGATCATTTTACCTATAACCACTCAAACAGTTAATAAATGTACTGTCATTTATAGATTTTTACTGAAACATCCTCAACTCCTCAGGCCTCTGGCATATTTTGACATAAGGTCGGAGTATTTCCGCTTTGCAAGAAAATCCAAATAAATGGAATTTATCTGAACGCATCCGAAAACTAAAAACTTTCCGTTGTAATTAAAAAAAAAAATTATATGTGAAATGTTTTAAAATTACTGATAAGGAAAATTTTTTAAAAAACATACGTATTAAACAAATGTTACAACAGCAACCTCACCTTTTTGTCATTTCATATAAAAATAATTAATAAAAAATTCAATAATTTCGTAATCTTTTTTTCAAATTGCATTCGGAACTTTTGGTTTCATCAAGGTGCACATTTTAATTATTTTGTAGTAAACATCTAGATTTGAATATAAAGCATGGTGTTTTCACTTTCTAACACCGTTTATATCATATTTCTCACCATGACAAGAGTAAGGGAGATAGATACAAGACAATATGAGTTGTTCCCAAAAGCAAACAAATTAACCTGTAAGTAGATTAGCGAAGAGTAAACATTTAAAATAAAAAAGCCGGCGTTCATTTTTATCTTCAGATGTTTATTAAAGCAATTTTACAAAAGCAATCATTAATACACATAACACAAATTAATAACTTGACAACCTTCTGAGACCAGCAGATGATGTTTGGATTACCATTTTGACTTAACCATTCGATGACAAATAAGCGAGGAAAAAAAGTTTTCAAAATAATCATCAGCTAATGGCAGAGGTAAATAATGATTTTCTTTCAATGGATACAAAACTCTACAGCAATTATATAAGTTCAACTAATGCTAGTAAAATATACAAATAATATATATCAGGATTTTAATTGGAGGCGGATTGGATATAAACAACGATGACAGAACTGCAAAGGATATGTCATCCTATTCATTTATTCAATGATCCTTGTCAGTTTTAGTTCAAATAAGTTCACAACAACCAGGTAGAAAATTGACTATTACTAATTTAAATTCGATTATAAACAATGTAGTTTAATACCAATCAACAATGTGAAAACGGCACTGGAGCCAGTAAGACTATAGTGTCCCCAATTGGATCACCTGGCAAATCAGATTGGTCACCAAACACTGCTAAACCCATTTCAAGTAAGTTAGTTTTCTTTCACCAAGGAGATACTGAGAATATCTTCCACTTGTCAAATGGAACAATCTAAAAATACTGATGTCTAGCAAAGCCATGTTAAGGTTAATGCAACGTATATCATAATCTATGCGTTCATAGATGGAGTTAATTTAATTAACGCCATCTATGTAGATTATGACTTGCATTTACCCTTAGAGGACCTTTCGGATCAATTAACTTCAACATTTGTGTTCTTGATAGTTTTTTCATTGTTATCCAACCCACACAGTTCTAATTCTATGGTACAAACGAGTATGATGTATTGCATTAAAATTTCACAGATAATATAACAAACAAAATTAACATGATAACTATAAAGATGAAATCATACGCTAAACAGTGCAGTCTTTTCTACATCATTACAATACATAGTTGAAGGATTTTTCTCAATCTTCATGATAAATATCAATTAAACCATCATCTACTATGATCGGAATAAGTCCTGTACCGTCAACACAGAAAACACTAGATTGGACTTTAAACACAAAATTATAACTTACACCGCGAGGTGATTTTTCACGAAAATGGCGCAATATAAATTAGCCAAATATTATTATTACATATTATATACATACAGTGACACTCTCTTAAGAAGTTTTCCAAAGGACCGGACCAAAAAAACCTTCTTAAGTGTGTTGAAAATTTTTTAAATAAAGATTTTTTTATAGTATTGCAAACTAAGTTATTGGTGTTACTTATATATAAATTTCATAGGTAAAATTAATTTTAAATATTTAATTGTTTCCGGTTACGACACCAATACTTTCGTATTTTTTCAACCATAGCAGACACAATAATCTCGAGCTGCCACTAATCTCCCCCAATACGGCTCCTCTTGAATGACTCTTGGTACCCGTACGCCGCCTTGTACCACGAGATGAAAAATGATAATAAGTAGTTAGTAGGTTTAGGTACATATGTTCAAGTCCAGACGTCGGACTGTCTGAATTGGATAATTTGAATGGCGCCAATTTTCTAAAATATTTCCTAATAAAAAAGAGTAACCCTTCAATTGAGCCATGGTCGGTTTACTGGGAGTCGTATGAATATGGCTCATCAAAAAGAGCTACTCAATTGAGCCATGGTCGGTTTACCGGGAGTCGTACGAATATGGCTCATCGAAAAGAGCTACTCAATTGAGCCATGGTCGGTTTACCGGAGTCGTACGAATATGGCTCATCAAAAAGAGCTAGCTCAATTGAGACATGGTAGGTTTACCGGAGTCGTACGAATATGGCTCATCAAAAAGAGCTAGCTCAATTGAGACATGGTAGGTTTACCGGAGTCGTACGAATATGGCTCATCAAAAAGAGCTAGCTCAATTGAGACATGGTAGGTTTACCGGAGTCGTACGAATATGGCTCATCAAAAAGAGCTAGCTCAATTGAGACATGGTAGGTTTACCGGAGTCGTACGAATATGGCTCATCAAAAAGAGCTAGCTCAATTGAGACATGGTAGGTTTACCGGAGTCGTACGAATATGGCTCATCAAAAAGAGCTAGCTCAATTGAGACATGGTAGGTTTACCGGAGTCGTACGAATATGGCTCATCAAAAAGAGCTAGCTCAATTGAGACATGGTAGGTTTACCGGAGTCGTACGAATATGGCTCATCAAAAAGAGCTAGCTCAATTGAGACATGGTAGGTTTACCGGAGTCGTACGAATATGGCTCATCAAAAAGAGCTAGCTCAATTGAGACATGGTAGGTTTACCGGAGTCATACGAATATGGCTCATCAAAAAGAGCTAGCTCATTGCGCGGTTCGTCCGTTTTCGTTTGTGATGGATTCGCCGCCAAACTTTTAAAACTTCTTAAGCGGGTAGCTATTTCAGCTAAAACTACTTATGTGAAAAAAATTAATGTTTTTGCAGTTTTTTGTATAGAATTCCAGGGAACTGAAAACAAAACTTTTTAAACTTCTTAAGCTAGCTTCACTGTATATATGTATTTATATTTTAAAATCCTCCCTAGTCCCATTGTTAAAATTGATGTGACAGCGAATTTAACTTGCAGAGTATTGAACCAGTGTTGCCTGGTGCCAAGCCGTCGCTCCAGGCGCCGACCTGCCAAAGCACTGATAGTACCCAACACCTAATACGGCGCCCTTGAGGTTTTCACTAGCGGCAGGCACCGTTAATAGCAATGGATAAGTGATGTCACATGAATAATATTTTGTAATGGTGATGTTACATATAAAAATTTGTCATAACTTGACTTCAGAAAAAAGGAAGAAAGACAGAAGAAACTTATTATAATATTGCTTGTGAAGTTCCAGTGTTTTCAATGTTAACATTTCTACGTTTCCTTATGACATATAAATGCTATTATCATTAAAAATGAAGAAATTTACATGACACAATTGGTAAAAAAATAATGTAATTTCAATAAGGTGCTGTCATCATTTATTGTAATTTCAATAAGATGCTGTCATCATTTATTGTAATTTCAATAAGATGCTGTCATCATTTATTGTAATTTCAATAAGATGCTGTCATCATTTATTGTAATTTCAATAAGATGGTGTCATCATTTATTGTAATTTCAATAAGATGGTGTCATCATTTATTGTAATTTCAATAAGATGCTGTCATCATTTATTGTAATTTCAATAAGATGCTGTCATCATTTATTAGCCCTACAAAAACATCTCACCTACATATTAAAAAATTGAGTTTAAAATTATGGAGGAACGTTGCGCTAAACTTCATATTATATTCATTCGAATGAACATTTTGTTAGCAATATTTACAATAATAATTTCGAATGTCAATAATACAATACAAATGTACCATATAAAAATGGTTTACACTTCTATAAACTTAGTTTGGTGTTTGGTGATATCTTATTGAACAGTTTTAATTAATTATTTATACTTACTAATGTTAGAACCCAGTCAAAAGATAACCAAGGCTTATAGGTTTTTGCTACAAATATTAGATGATTTATTATTACAAATGAACATTTTAGTAGTAAATGCCCTATTTATAGTGAATTTTCCATTTTAATACTTTCATTGCAATTACGATTGGACATGTATTACAAATTGGCAAGACCAAATATACAAGAAAGAAATGGCATCATCGAATTATCGACGCTAACCTTTATACATTTACATATTATGTCTATAAACATGGAAATCTTTTAACTTTTGTTCATTGCATTCTATAATAGATTTAACACGTGTAATTTAATTCGCCTTAAGCTAGCTATACTAACGGAAGATTTCAATGTGAACGTTAAGCAATTATCTTAAGTTTAAAAAAAATTTAAAAATAAACAAAAATGATGACTGTGTGATTGAATTACGAAGCACAAAATAACAGCTATTTATTTTTGAATAAATTATCATTGAATCATTTAATAAATTTGTGATGAAAACTGTTAGCAATCTTGGCAACTAAATATATCATGCTGTATGGAGAAAAAATATGAGGGGAAACCTCTCTACAAACATCTTCTGGGGCTCTCTCTCTCCTATCAAAGGTTCACTATCATCAACCTACAACAACCTAGAGGCCACAGGTCGCAGCGCGGACAACTAAACTGAACTTTAACTTGAATAATCTATAATCATATTACTTCTGTTGTTTTAAAAAATCTCTGCAAACATTGTCAAGTCTTTTTTTCTCCAGACAGTTTTGCGATATAATATATGTTAGTTTTTTCAAGATGATATTATTATATTTTTACCTTTGTAATTAATATTAAGCTACCAAAGATAACTAAGTGAAACTAGTAACTATCCTAACTCTTCATTTCAGTCTTGGTGTTTGCGTTTATAACACTACGTTTATATCTTTCAGTTCAATTGCGGCGAAATCCCAAGAAATATCCTACAATTTTACAAAGATTTCCATTTAAAAAAAGGTCACATAAATTCCAATACAAAAAGTGTATTTTACGTAATTTGTTAACAAAGATGTTAAATTACATTTTGGCAGTGTTTTTTTTAGCATAATTAAGTTAAAACTCTAGAATAATTTTGTGATGAAAGAAGAACTTGTAAAAACCATGCAAAAAATTTTTTTTTTTCAAAAAAGAAATCTTTAGTTTGAAAAAAAAACACATTTTAAATAGAAAACTGTGATCAAAGCAAAGCTTTTGAAAAATAATTGGATATAATAAAGTTGGTTCTTTTTTTAAGTTTTGTATTATGTAGAATGCAGACAAATAATCAAAACATTGAACGAGGCTTAGAAAACATACATTGACTATTCACACAATTATAATTGTAGACCAAATAACATATCAACACAAAAGTGCGTAATATAACAAGTGATGATTTAAAAAAAAAACATGTACACACATAAATCAGCTACCATTATTTGCAAGTTATTTTTGTGATAAATAAATTGTAAATAAAATAATTTCACCAATACCCGTTCTTTCTTTGCAAAAGCTATTTTCATTTATGAACCAAAATTTATAGGAAACTTTAAAACAGCTATTTCATGATTTTATTTTTGTTTTTTTGAACATTATTGAAAAATGCATAATGTAACAAAACAAACATTCTTATACTTTTAGTAAACTGCTCAAAAAGCCAGAATTTGTAAAGATATGAGAAAAACATCTATTTAGTTATTTGTTAACCTGTTCAAATTTTGGTATAATAAATGTTACGTATAAAAAAAAGACTGCAAGAATCGGCATTAGAAATGAAATATTATCTGTTTGGATTACATACTTGTAACTGTAGTTAAAAATCAATTAATTAAAAAGATATCTACCTGTTAACATAACAATTTTTATACATTTATATTTACAATGAAAAAAAAAACATACAAATTTTCAATACAAAGTTTAAAATAAGATAAAATTACAAAATGATTACAGTTGTCAGTCCAGATTGTAGAATATGGTTAATTTATTTTAGAGTTAATATCCGATTAGTTGAAGTAAAGTATAATAGAATGACTAGCACTTGAAGCATATAAATATTTTTACAAAACACCCGACTGACAAAACCGTAAGACGTACAGCAATTACTGCTCACATAAGAAAAATATACCAACTGCACAAGAAATACTGGTAGGTTAACATGTTAAGAATTTAAAAGGAATCAAAGGGAAAACTTCAATTCACCTATATAGTTTGTGAATGTCTAGTTTGATGGAAATATCTATGTTTATATTATTAAACCAATATAAACTAGACTCCCTTTTTACACGGTGTTACATTCCTTGCATGTACTTAATACTCTGCATGTACTATGCGCAGAGGTTTGCGGAAAGCGGGTCAAGTCCTGCAACTGGCTAATAAACTCAGAAATCATTTTATAACAAATGATCACAACGTAGAACAAGCTCTACAATTTCAGAGACATACAAAGAACTCACAAAAAAAGCCACAGCGGTCGATAACAGAATTTTTGTTCAAATCCAGTAAAACTGAAATTTGAAAAGAAATACTCCACAGGCTCAGGAGATCTCTAGTGATGAAATCGATGTCGTAACAAACGGGCGTAAACGGGTTTGTCTATTATCTGATATTGAATAATGTTAGTTGTAATTTTTTAAAATAATATTAGGATACAATAAACAATAATAAATTTTATTTTTATACAAGGAAACCTATCCACAATTATCCACCTTGTAAAAATGGAGTCGAGTCCATAGTCGAATACATAACAAGGAAAACTTAGGAAGGAATTGGGCACTGTCAAATAGATAAGGAGAAACACAATTGACCTTTTTTGGATACGTTATGAGGAAGCAGGAATGGAAAGGGAAAGGTTGGTTATTTGCGAAGGAAAAGGGACAATTCATCAAGGCCCAGTTTTTTCGTTGAAATTCAAATGTAACATTCAGTCATCAAATGACCGTTCAGTTGTTGGCTCCGGAACTTCATAGATATTTCAAAGCCACCAGTGAAGTTATAAACAAATATTTTCTAAAGTCATATTTAGCGCAAGCGATTCTGACATTATCTTTCACACAGTTGCTTCAAACATGAGGGTTAAAATCGCTTTAATAAAATCATCGATTTTAGAATACACCGGTGTCCCAAATACAGTCCAACATGTCCCATGGACAGGCGCCATTTTTTATTTTTTTTTAATTTAGAGGTCCCTGTTAAACGCCAATTCTAGGTGAATTTAAGCTTTTTATCAAATTGTAATAATTGATTAACAACATGATAGTTGTCTTCCGCTGATAACAATTTGTTCAAAAGCTGAAAGGGACTTAGAATCGGCATTTAATGGGGACTTTTCAAATGTCAAAAAAACAAAATGGCGCTGAATGACCATTTGTTGACAACGTTACTATTAAATTTCTAATGACGTGAAACAACCCAACGCAAGTTAACTTTAAAATGGATTGTTTGAAAAATATTCTCTCAACTTTACCAGTGGTAAATATTTACAATCGGTATACCATCTTTGATATGAACGGAGATGTTATATTGAAAGAATAACTTTCTTGATAACGGAATTATCACCGCATGTATAGCACATTTAAAAGTAAGCAAGACGTTTTGATAACCCTAGAAGCTTGGAAAGTACGTATATGTAAACAATATATTGTTGACTGGTTGAAAAAGTATCTTGTTTAAAGTCAGAAATACAGTGTTTGTATAGTATTATAGTCCACAATTAGATCACATGCAAACTGTTTCATGCTCATACTGTGAATATTCAGGATTTTTTTTCTTCTTCAGGAAGGTCACAAAAAACATTCTTTTTTGTGCTCGATTGACAAAATGTTTGTGTAAACGTACCCCCACCTTCCAGATGTTTTGCAAACACAAGCGTTAACTAGTACGATTGACGCGCATAACCTTAGTGTGTAAAAAGTAAAACTAGGCTAACACTTATTAGATAAATTTTTTAAAAATACACAACGTTCGAAAAACTTAATTGTGAATTTTTCCTTTTGATTATCATGAAGTTTACGGCATGAGTTTGAGTGGTTTGGCTATAGTAAGGAACACTATACGGCAGATATAGGCTTGGGACCTGATTACAGTGCACTATTCGTAACAATGTGCATGGCCTCGGTAATGTAAAGTCGTGTCTCAATACGCCAGTTAAAGGTGGTTATAGTGCACTATTCGTATCGCTTTGACCTGGCCTTAGTCATGTAGAGCTGGGAGAGCATTATCGCCGACATCGTCGGCAGTGACTGTCAATGAAGAGATCCTGAAACAAATTAAATGTGATTATTTTAAATAAAATATGAATACATTTTATAGAACTGTTCACATCCACCCCGAAAAATTAGTTCAAACCAGCGCAAATATTTGACAGATGTTTATTTTTTTAGTTAATTTAGTTCTGATAAGTGAGACATTGACTAGGGATTTAGTTCTGATAAGTGAGAGATTGACTAGGGATTTAGTTCTGATAAGTGAGAGATTGACTAGGGATTTAGTTCTGATAAGTGAGAGATTGACCAGTGATTTAGTTCTGATAAGTGAGAGATTGACCAGTGATTTAGTTCTGATAAGTGAAAGATTGACCAGTGATTTAGTTCTGATAAGTGAGAGATTGACCAGGGATTTAGTTCTGATAAGTGAGCAATTGACTAGGGATTTAGTTCTGATAAGTGAGAGATTGACTAGGGATTTAGTTCTGATAAGTGAGAGATTGACCAGTGATTTAGTTCTGATAAGTGAGAGATTGACCAGTGATTTAGTTCTGATAAGTGAGACATTGACTAGGGATTTAGTTCTGATAAGTGAGAGATTGACCATGGATTTATTTCTGTTAAGTGAGAGATTGACTAGGGATTTAGTTCTGATAAGTGAGAGATTGACTAGGGATTTAGTTCTGATAAGTGAGAGATTGACCATGGATTTAGTTCTGATAAGTGAGGGATTGACTAGGAATTTAGTTCTGATAAGTGAGAGATTGACCAGGGATTTAGTTCTCATAAGTGAGAGATTGACCATGGATTTAGTTCTGATAAGTGAGAGATTGACTAGGGATTTAGTTCTGATAAGTGAGAGATTGACCAGGGATTTAGTTCTCATAAGTGAGAGATTGACTAGGGATTTAGTTCTGATAAGTGAGAGATTGACCAGGGATTTAGTTCTCATAAGTGAGAGATTGACTAGGGATTTAGTTCTGATAAGTGAGAGATTGACTAGGGATTTAGTTCTGATAAGTGAGAGATTGACCAGTGATTTAGTTCTGATAAGTGAGAGATTGACTAGGGATTTAGTTCTGATAAGTGAAAGATTGACCAATGATTTAGTTCTGATAAGTGAGAGATTGACTAGGGATTTAGTTCTGATAAGTGAAAGATTGACCAGTGATTTAGTTCTGATAAGTGAGAGATTGACTAGGGATTTAGTTCTGATAAGTGAGAGATTGACACAGGATTTAGTTCTGATAAGTGAGAGATTGACTAGGGATTTGGAAATCTGAACATAAGTAAAATGCACTAATGTTTGTCTAAAGTAAAAACAAAGTAAAACAGCTTACCTGTGGTTAGGTTGTGTGATGAGGAGGTCTCTAGGAAGTGGGATTGCTTCTTCCTAACAATAAACATACAGGCTTAAATTAGCTTACATTTTAAAACCCAAGTCAAATGTATATCATGGGTTAATTACTACAACTAGTAACTCCGAAATCAGCGATTTCGAATTACACAAAAACCATAACTTTATTCGTAGCCCACCTACGCCACAACACATATTATGTATAAATGGGCATGCGCTACTTTTTGTACAAATATTATTAATTAACTTCGTCCAGACCTAATGTGCTGTTTGTGCGCTTTGTTTTCTTCTAAACTACGCAACAGATTTTGATAGGGTTTTCACTATCATTTAGAGTATTTCTTCCGGAAAGTTTATAAATATAATACATGCATATTATATTTATTGAAAGTAGAGAAAAGTCAACGTTTTGTAATCAAGTCGTAAAAAAAATATTTTCAGGAACTTACATTGCTAACGCTGGCTAAACCTTATGAGACATCAAATAAAAAACGCTTACAAAAAAATTTGCATGGTATGTTTATCTTCTAAGGACAATCCCCAGCAACGCTGCGTACACGTAAGCTAGTTTATTTATAATGGAGTAGCTGACGCGTACCCGCCTTGCTCGATTTTCCCTACTTTCTATAAATATAATATGCATGTATTATATACATAAACCTTGCGGAAGAAATTCTCTAAATGATAGTGAAAACCCTATCAAAATTCGTTAAGTAATTTGGAAGACGTAAACGCACAAACAGACAGACGTGGATAGCAACATTGTATTATACTATTTAGAGATAACCACAAACTTTTAGCTACTTTAAAAGGTATAATTATTATGTATTCAAGGTATCCCCCATTGGAAGGGATTTAGTTTCGTTCAATTAAAATTTTAAAACAAAATAAAATCATCCTTTGAACGAATAAATCATCGAAAACGATGAATGAAAGAAAGCAGTAAACTCACAGCAAGTTTTCATTGGTGACAAAATTCTGGTTGTTGAAGATAGCGGCAGTGGGGTGGCCAGCTCGGAATCTAGCTGCAAGCCAAAAACACAATTATTCAAATCAAACAGCGTTGAAACTTTTCCGGAACATCGCTCTCATATCTCAGGAGAGTCGGGCAGACAAACTTAAATAACTATTTCTATGCAAATGTGACAAGTCATGTTTTTTTTATGAAATTGTGTGAAATTAGAGAATTGTTCTTAACCTTTGAACGCTGGCCAAAAATTTGAAGAACCGTGCGAAAATTACTGAAATTTTTTTTCTTAGTTTTACAAATGAGAATAAAAAATATCATTTTATTTTATTGTATCTTATTATTGTATCTTATAATTGACATAAATTTCATGTTCATGTCGTAATACGTTTTCCCAGCTTACATCTAAAAAAAAACTTAATTGTCAAAAAAATAAATTTATGTGAACATTTTTTTTAAATTTCCGATTTTATGCCCGGGTTAAATCTTCCCCATAGGAAACACTAAACCTTTCCACACACTTTTCCACAAATGATCATCTAGTCAATCAACATTATGCAAGTGCATTATATAAGCAAAATAAATACAAAACAATACAAGAACAACACGTCAACCCACCAGAGATCAAATGGGAAAATAATTCACCGAATCCAGATATTTTCATATCAGAGGGTTCGG
The DNA here is from genome assembly GCF_061612785.1 of Hesperophylax consimilis. Lineage (NCBI taxonomy): Eukaryota > Metazoa > Arthropoda > Insecta > Trichoptera > Limnephilidae > Hesperophylax > Hesperophylax consimilis. The sequence continues at coordinate 7,367,937 of NC_142856.1, read as the reverse complement.
CTCGGTAGAACTCCTAACAGGGCCTATAAATCCTACTGATCCCTCAACATAAATATTTCGTTATCCTACATGTATTCAAAATGACCGACTTTTGCATCTTTATATATAAATTTTGAATGAGAGAGCTAGGTATAATGCCAGTAGCCGAAATAACAAATGGTAATATTTTTATAGTCTGAGAATGCCAAATTCTTTTTATCTCATTTCCTAGATCTGTGTATTTTCTTATTTTTTCATTAACAGATTTTTGAATATTACAGGAATTTAGTATTATTATTTCTATCCAAAATAATCAAAAGGTGTTTTTAAAGAAATAAAGACTTTGATACACTATTGAAATCTTCTAATATTTTATTGTTTGCAAATTCAGTTGCAAGTGTCAGTTAAAATTTTCTTATGACAGTCATAGAGACAGTCATTTTCTTATGACAGTCATAGAGACAGTCATTTTCTTATGACAGTCATAGAGACAGTCATTTTCTTATGACAGTCATAGAGACAGTCATTTTCTTATGACAGTCATAGAGACAGTCATTTTCTTATGACAGTCATAGAGACAGTCATTTTCTTATGACAGTCATAGAGACAGTCATTTTCTTATGACAGTCATAGAGACAGTCATTTTCTTATGACAGTTATAGAGACAGTCATTTTCTTATGACAGTCATAGAGACAGTCATTTTCTTATGACAGTCATAGAGACAGTCATTTTCTTATGACAGTCATTTTCTTATGACAGTTATAGAGACAGTCATTTTCTTATGACAGTCATAGAGACAGTCATTTTCTTATGACAGTCATAGAGACAGTCATTTTCTCAAGGCACAGAGGTTTAAATCGCGTCTCAAAAATTCCACCTAGGGCCAAATTCCAATGTCACCAGTGCACAATTGGTTTGTAGACGGGAAAAAATTCTTGTCACTGGTGCACAATCGTTATTCCAGAGGTTAAGCCCAGTTTTTCATAAACTTAGTCAACAAATCTAGGCTTAAATATGAGAAGGATTAACCAGCTGTTAAGACTGGCTTATTTAAGACACAAACACACCAATAAAGATTGTGTTGGTAAATTGTTTTCGTTACCGAGCACGACTGCAGATCACCAAGAACAAACAACAGTTCAAGATCACTAAGGGGGTATTTCACTATGTCGGGCTAAATATCTGAATAGCTATCCGTTGGCTGGCTTTAAAGTTCAGAATAACTTCGTTATTCAACGGCGACCGTTTCACCATTGTTTCGAGCTTCCTGATAGATAACACTCGAAATAGTCTGGCAACATCGCAAAATGTTAGCAGTTACTCCATCTACTGCCACGGCTGTCATGCGTCACAGTCCGCACACCGCGAAGTGTGCATTTTTTTGGTTATGTTATGTTGATTATCAGGTCATTTTAGATAGATTCGTGTCGAATTAATACATTGTTTCTTATTTTGAACACAATCAAATAATTCAGGATGGATCATACAAGCATTCAAATTCATTCAACAAAATTCGACTCACTTCTCAGCTGTTAAACTCGGAATGTTTTGACGCCATCTTTGATTCGAGGAATAGCGCCTAACGTGAAGTTCGAGCACTGATTAGTCAAATCGAACTTTAACCCGAGCGTTAGCGTTATTCAGATATAGTGAAAACGAAAAAATGACTAATCCGCGGATTAGTGCTTAATCAGAACATAATCAGAGATAGTGAAATACCCCCTAAATATGATTAGTTTAATATAAAAGTAGGGAGCCTAAGATCACATCCAATATTTCAATAGTTAAGGCCAAGTAGAAGATACCATACTTGTTAAAGTGACATTTTGATTTTTGTGTAAGGTGGACACTGCAATTGCAGCGCATCGTGATGTGCATGGGCACAATTCTTTAACACTGCAAATGCAGGGCTCCGGTTTCTAGGGGTTAATCTTTCTTTCAAGCTTTAGTTTATTAGGAAGCTAGTTCTTTAACCCCTAGGGTTTTTTGTGCCTTTTAGTACACGGTACAATAATAGCAGAAGAGTATTTTTGTGTATTTTACGGTACAAACTGACTCATAAAAGTAGTTCCATCTCCTTTTGTATTATTTATATATTGTGAGTTCCTGCAAAAAAATTTGTTTTAATTTTTTCATTCAATTTATTCTTATTTATTAAAACATTTTAAAATGTTTTCGTTAATTTAAAAAAAAAAAAAAAAAAAAGTATTTTTTGAAGGTTCCCATGCAAGTTAGGAACCTTATAGTTCGTAAGGAATATGACCGTACCCGTACGGTAGCGCCTAAAATTAATTAATTATTGAATTTCTTCCGGAAAACCGATGGTTACTGCCATCTAGGAACAATTTGTCATAACTTGCAAAAGTTTTTAGCGATTTAGGTATATTACCAATGGAGTTATTCACAATTTAAATATTCCGTGAAGTCACCGTCTGGCAGTTGGTGGTAAACAACATTTTTATTGCGAGCGACGTCTTTTGTGAAGTGAAATTTGTGGTTTTTGTTTTTTTTTACACTTTAACGTAATCATCTTGCATTAAAAATTACCTCACGTGTTTGGATGTGAATATTTTTTACATATATTGTACCGATAGTGTTTGTTTTCAGTTTGAATACAGTTTTTGACAGTTTGAACAAAATTCAATAGTGTTAATCTTAGGACAGGTTGTTTCGGAGAATTTGAACAATTCATCAAATTTAAACGTTCATTTCCGGGTTCTGTGAAAGTCCTATTCAAGTTCTGTTATTATATCATTATAGGCTAGTTGCTTGACAAAACTGAAATAAAAACAGAACTTGAAAAAATATTTCATAGAACTTGAAAATTAACTTTGAAATTTGATGAATTGTTCAAATTCTCCGAAACAACCCGTCCTTAGTGCTGTGAACTATTTGAAATATTATTCGCTATACTGTTATTATCATTGACATTTTATTATTTTAGGTTATTCATAATTTGGACAGTGTTTTACTGTGATTTGACTTTGTGTTTCGTATTGATAACTTGTTCAATTTATATATTTTACGTTTATTTTTATAAAAAATGCTTAACCCTTTGAATGAACCAGACATTGCAGATATTTTAATCAAAAGTGAAGATGAAGATGTTTACAAAGATCTTCATGATTTGCCAATACATTCGGATAGCTCATCCGACGAATCTGATACATCTGATGAGGATGAAACTCTCCCTAGTTATTCAACATCCAAAAAGAGAAAAGTTGATCATCGTAAATAATGGGAACAGTGTAAGTTTACGCACATTATTCATGAATTCGATTCAACTAACTCAGTTATAAGAGCAAATATATACTTAGTGAAAATTCAGTGAAAATAGACTTTTTTGAGTTATTCTTCACAGTAAAAATAATTGTCAGCGAAAAAAATAAATAAGCTCAAAAATTTCTTTAGACATTTCTCAGAAGTCTAAAATGATGAAGTGAAAAGACACCACGGAGGCTGAGATATATACATTTTTAGCCACGATTATGCTTATGGGACTTGTGGGAAAAAACTCGCTGAAGAAATACAACAAATAATCCAATAATTGAAACACCTTTTTTTAAAGTATTATTTTAGCAAGATAGATTTTTTTCTTTTACTCCGAGCCCTTCATTTTTCTGATAACGATACTACGACAACCGATAAATTATTATTAATTATTGACTGCAAAACAATAATAACTCGTAATAATACGAATTATTCCCCTGTAAATCAAATTTTTGTAGCCGATTACCTCTTCAGTCGGTTCTTCAAGTTCAGTTATTAAAAGTAAATTCGTAAGAATAATACATATTTACGAATCGAATTTTTTCGAATTACCCAAACAAATATTCGTGCGCGGACAAAAATAAATTTATAAGAATTTTTTTTTGTATAAATTTAGAATTATCGGGGATCGAATTAAGGGGGTTCTACTGTATTAGGTTTGTGAAATTAAATATGATTTTTAGTATTTTATAAAAGATGTATTTTTACACTTTACATGAAAAAAAACCGGTGGGCGACAATGTAAATAAATATTTAAAAAAAAAATAATTAAAAAAAATATTTCAATATTAATTGCATTTTATTATGTACTTTTGTAATTTTTTTGTATAGTCTTTCATCTGCTTTCACAAATAGTATTACATTTTGGTAAATGTTAAAAACCAATGAGTGTGTTGGAGAATTAAAATCAACCGAATATTTATAAATAAATCATGAATCTAACGTTTAAAGTAACTGTTTATTTCCAGTCCCTCGAAAAACCTTATAATGCCGCTTGCGGTTACTTCGTTCCGTTCCCTACATTTAGATGCAATTCTCTCTCACGGCCTATCTATCCAAATGTCATTATGTGGGTAGTCTGTTAGTGATAACACAAAATGAAAGCGGTAATTAGGGTTTAGTATTAAGGAAATAATAAAAGAAATGAAATAAAAACCAACATTACAATTTTACTAACTATTGCTGGCCTCCTCGAACGACGGCCTCGTTGGAAGGGCGTCACTTGAACACATTTGTAGATCCTGCAAATGTATCGTTACAATATTAGAAATAACTCAAATATAACATAGACTAAACTAAAATATGGAAATGCAATAAATTAGGAAAAAATACATTTCAGGGCACATATAGTAGAACCCCGCTATTCGAAATCCACGGGACATCAAAAATCAAATTTCGAATTAACGAATTCCCAGAATTCGAAATTTTAAAAAAAAACCAAAAAAGATAGTAAATAGTAAATTTGTAAAAATACAATATGTATATTTCCGCGGCCCTTCAAATTCAGATATTCGTAAATTAGTAAAATTATGATTTTTTTTATTTGGCAGATTCATATTTACAAAATTATGATTTATTTTTGCAAAAATTGAATTTTTTCAAATTAGATAAACAATTTTTTGTGCACGGACATATAATAAATAAATTTAGAATTACAAATTTCATTTTCGATGAAAAATTTTTTCTGGGAATTTTTTTTTGGCGAAAATTGTGAATTACGCCTTTTTTCGAATTATTTGGGTTCGACTGTAATAACTTCACAAATAATTTAAAAAAAATATATTAACATATTAAATGAACCCTCTTAGTTTCAGAGCTTGGATTTATGGTTGCACTTGCACTGACCGGTCAGTGGTTGAGTGGGCATAGCGCTTGGGTCTCACCCGAGCGTCACGTGTTCGATTCCTCGGCTGGCTAAGTCCTCCATCACAACACAAGCAACATTTTCGGCTTTCTGTGGTGGTAGTAGGAGATTTTCAAACATTGTTGGGTTATTCGTAACCTGGGAATGTTTGTCTTTCTTTTTAAAAAAAAAAAAAAAAAAACATAGTTGTGCTAAATGCCATACCTTGTACATCTGTCACATATAACTTTGATGCATCATACAAAAGACAATGGCACAGGAAACACATAAGGCTGACATAATATACTATAGATAGGTAGTGTATATTCAATTTATAATCAAATGTCTACTTATGGTCAGTGTAAATAGGATACAGTAGAACCTCGTTATTTCGAAATCCAGGGGACATCAAAAATCGAATTGAAATTTGATTTTTGATGTCCCCTGGATTTGGAATTATTCCTTTATTTTCGCGGCCGATTACCAGCGCGGCCGGCCCTTTAAATTTAGATATTTGGTGTAAATTCGTAAAACTACGACATATTTCCACGTAAAACATATTTTCTTTTAGATTCAGATTTACGAAATTTTATGACTTATACAAAAATAAATTTCGAATTAAAAAACCATTTTGTATGAAAAAAAAATTTCTGTGGATATTTTTTTGGTGAAAATTTGGCACTACGCGTTTTTTCGAATTAACGGGGTTCTACTGTAATAGGTTAATTGGGAAATATTAGCCAGTCAGGTTGTTAACAGTTAAGAATATAAAATCAATATTTGGTACACACTTGCAGACTTTTAATATTTTGCATCACAGTATTGACGTCCAGTTCTTGGTCCATGGCTGCGGCAGCTTCCTTCTCTTCACTGTGGGTCCTCTCCATAAACCTATCAGACTTGGGCAAAAAATTGTCTTTGATAACGCTAACGGCCTCGCCCTTGACCGCATTAACGGCACTATCGCCGGTAAAACTTTGAGCATTCCTCGAGTTGGGCTCGGAATCTCCCAGCATATCCAATTTGTATTTCTTGGGTTCGGGTTCATCGTCCGGTTCGGGCGTTTTCCGTGGATATTTCAGGACAGAATCTGAGTTTCCGTGGATAACCGACTGCGGGTTGGATTGATTGACATGTTTCTTCACATCGTGACTGTCGTGCGATGATTTGAGAATGTTTTTCACGGAATACGCATCGTTGACAATGCTTTTAATAGAGAAATCACTGTTTGCTTGCGGCTTGTCATGAAGCTTCCGGTACTGTTTCTCCACCTCCAGGCGGATGATTTCTCTCCGTTTGACATCGTCGTCTCGGAGAACAGATGTGATGGCTTTATTTTGAGATTCAGACACGATTTCTACGCAGTCGTCGCTACTGCTATCGTCCAGATTTAACGAAAGTTCTCTACTTCTGGGAGTGGTTGAAGGAAAGTTCAGTTTTTTAGAGGTGGAATGACCCTCCCTTGAAGAACTTCCTTCTACAGATAGCACTCTCTGGGAGCCACTATTGTCTCTTTGGGAGCTGTTGTCCCTATGAGAATTTCCATCTCTATCTTTTTGAGCAACCAAAGTCTCCGCTGCTAAGGCGTCGTACTTCTTCTGAATTCTGTGTTGTTTAAGAACATATGTAGGCTGTGTTGGCGTTGAACTAGACATAGGCGGATGTTCCAAATGCTTTGAAGTCGGAGAAACATTCAGAGCATCATTATGCGGCGATTTGTGAACATCATTTTGGTATTTGTCACTGATTTTCACCTCAGATGACTTGTGATAATTGGTCGGAGACAGAGGGATGGAATTAGAAGATCGCTGATGATGTGACGATGATGAAGATGAGTGTTCAGTCTTATATTTGGGTTTGACAAACATATCGTTGCCGACGAGAGACTTGAAATCTTCGCTGGACAATTTAGTTTCGCCGGATCCTAAATATGCTTTAGACAGCAGCGGTAGGGGCGAAGTTGGCAGAGAATTGCTAGATTTTGTGATCAAATCCAAGCCGGTGGATATATGAGGCAACTTAGAGGATATCTTTTCTCCTGTTTTGCTGCTGTGATCAAGTGTCTTGACTCTATGTCCATCTTTACTTCCATCCAATTTGCTATTAGCGGGATCGTGAGAATTCTTCCCCGATATGATTTTAGCCAGGGTAGCCTTGCCGAAGAGAGCGTTGTTTGATTTGACCTTGATAGAACCGGGGCTGACGGACTGCTGATGACTCGCAACAACGGTGGTAGCGTTGATTTCTAACGGTTTCAACAACTGATTGGGCGTGATTGTCACCGAATTGCTTACTTTCGTCGGCAGTGTATTCTTACTCGAGTCCTTGCCAGTTGTGGCAGAAACTGGCGTTATCGTCAAGGAACTATTACTGTTTGGATGGACATACATATCAGTTTTTGGCGGCGAAGGAGATGTCTTTAAATCGATGGCATCGCTTTTCTTTTGGAAGACGCTTGTGACGCTAATAGATATGTTATCACCGATCATCGGCGAGGCAGATCGTCTGCCATCGGCGTGAACTTTATTATGGGACTTCTTATCAGGATCAATTAGATTTGGTGATACATTGTTTCTACTAACGTTTTGATCAGATATCTTTGATTCAGATTCTTTAAGGTCAGTTCCTACGCATATGGAACTAGTGACAGGGCGAGTTCTGGGTTGTATAGGAGCCATTGGTTCGGGATCGCTTATACTTCTTTCTGCAAGAGAGAATTTAACAGGCTCGGTAATGGACATCTTGCTGGAAGCCTTGGTGAGGGAAGGTTGCTGCTGAGAGGAGGCTGCCTGCTTCAAGTCAGCACTCTTGGAGTGTAATTTTGTTTTCCCGCTGTCATTCAGTGATTTAGGAATCTTTCCGAGTCTGTAACATATAACATTTGTATTAGGGCCAATAAATTAATCTTGAGTAAGAACTGAAGTGAAATAGCACAAAACAGCGCTGCACATGAGTTATATTATTATTAAAAACATAGGTGTCAGGTAGATATGTTATCCTTGTTCTACCGGTATTACAATGCTAAATGCTCCGAGGAACTAGTCACTGATCCCTTCGATGCATAGTCGGGAAACACGCTAAACGAGCGCCTAACATATGTACATGGTTGATTTGTTCTTGAGTTCAACAGCTCGGCTGTGGAACAATTTGTCAGCCTCTTCAAAGACCCATGTTCACTACTTCCTCTCCCTCCAAAGACCATCCACACAGCATCCCCAAAGATGACAAATCCTGTGTGGAGTTAATGTAAAAAAAAAAATGTAAACAGTGAGTTCTGGCTTATAGAAAGTGCACGGCACGAAAAGTTTAAGAAAGGAACACTTTAGCGATACTAAATTCTTTCAACTCAGATGCTGAATCGTTTTTGCATCACAAGATATAATCTATGATTATATACAATTTCTTCAAGTAAGGAAACAAAAAGAATAGAGAAGGTTCAGATTCGGCCAATAAACATGGATAAAGCCACTACAGGTTTTGCTTCAATTCTGAATGGCGATCAACAAAGGAAGATACGACCAAACGAACTATAAAAGTTATGCATTATTGCATGATGTGGGTAGATGCAATTTGCAGCAGTATGGGTGATGATCTATCTCCCTCGTTTCTATTATCTATGGTACCAGGGGACCAGGTGTGTGAGAAGGTGTCGGATACCAGAAGGGTGTACTCACTTGGCTTGCTGAAGGAGGGTGGGCATTCGGACAAAACCGAGGGGAAACAGCGGCAGGACCACTCGGTGAAGGTACCTGGCCATGGCTTCTTCATCATCAGATAGTCCTTGCTCCTTCACCAGGTCCGACAGCAAGGAGCTAGAATCATGTTAAAACAGTTTGCTAAGTACTATGTATATTCTTCTTGTATAGTGGGGAGATTATTATAGCTCTGTTTTGTAATAAACATCACCTCAGGGATGGTTGGCCTTACCAAATTCAGGGCCCCCCAATTTGTTATCAAAACTTTGATTTACAAGTGAATAAGTCATTTTATTAAAAAATTTATATTTGAATTTAAAGGGGCGGCCACGGAACTAGACTTTTCGGCAATTTGTTAACTCGAAATTTGGTTTATGAGATTCCCTGTTTCATTTCGAATTAACGGAGTTCAATGAATAAATATTTTTTTAAATGATCACTAATTTTCCATATAATTATGAAATCAGCCCATTTAAATAAAATGAATACATAAATTCACCTTCCTTCTCTCCATCATTTGAAACGATGGCTTAGAACCCTTGACGGATGGAAACCAGAAATAAATACTTGTTCAATTGTATTTGCTTTCCTCACGGTATGCACAGCTTATCAGCCTTTATGGACCACACACTACAGGTAACTTAACACATTACAGAACACAAATGCAGATGGTGATGAATAAACAACGGGTTCACGTCGACAAAACATGCTCAACAATCTTCCTATCCTACTTGAATGGCGGAAAAGGCATTGCTGTCTGATAATTTTAGCTATTTTTAAGGGTCCCAACATTGAGAGCAACGAGCGGGCTGACGAACTAGCAAGGAAGGGGGCGAAAGCACCACTTGTAGGATCCGAGCCGGCCGTAGGAGTAGCAGCTTGCCACACAAAATTACGTATTGATAGGTGGGTCAAATCCCAGCACCGCAAAGAATGAGTACTCATAAAAGGACCAGACCCTAGACGAACCAAGAAACTACTCGATATGGATAGAAACTCACTGAGGGAACTGGTAGGACTACTAACGGGACACTGCCATCTCAGGAGACACATGCAGATATTGGGAGTGGAAAACACCAATAGATGCAGGAAATGTGAAAAGGATGAAGAGACTCCAATTCACCTATGGTGCCAATGTCCTGCCCTGGTGGGAACTAGGCTCAGATACCTGGGGAGACATACAGTAGAACCAGAAGACATAGCCATATACCCAATGACAACCCTGGTGAACTTAAAAAAAAAAAAAAAAAGGTTCCCAACTGTGTGTTTATGTATTTAAAAATGTTAACCAAGCCTTCTCCATCTTCAATTCCTTGTCTTTTATGTGAAAGAATATTTTATCAAAAGGAAACTATATTTAAACACGTAGAACGGGAAATACAACCATACACTTATCGCACTGGAGATTGGGAAGTAATAATATATGTACATCACTAAATGGCCCAACACTGACATTAACTCCTGTACATGGAGTCATATTACAAAAGCAGGCTTATATCAGACAATAATTTTATAGTTGGGATGTTTTGAGTACGACATAAATTTTTTTTGTTAAAAATTTAATTTAATTCGCCTGCACGAGGTGTGTTAATTTAGTCTTTTCCCATGATTTTTCTAAGGCTAAACTAATCAAATATGTTTGCTACATATTTGCAACATCAGTACTCACCGAACTTGGTCATTCCAGGAGAACCTGCGTTTCGGCAACCGCTTCTCGGGAGTCTTCTTATCGTCGTCGAGCGTGGAGTTTAGTAAAACAATTTGTTTACTGAAATTAAAAAATATAGTACCTACTTAGCACAGTGATACAGTCGCTGATAAAATCTTCAATTCTTCATTCTCGTAACGTGGGCGGGACTTTTCAGATCCTCACAAAGATGCATTTTTATAATGGACTAATAGCTAGTTATTTGCAAATCAACTCATTAATGAACTCTAGAAGTAGGATTTGATTTAATTTTTAAAATTGTAAATCAATTGATGAACTCTAGAAGTGGGATTTGATTTGATTTTCAAAATTGGAAATCAATTGATGAACTCTAGAAGTGGGATTTGATTTGATTTTCAAAATTGGAATGATTCAGAGAAGCGATAAAGTAGGAAAGAATTTAAAAAAAAATTAATTTACAATTCTTTATTTGAAATGTGTATTATTTTGTTTAATTCTTTGACAAATGTCGTAATTTCTCAAGTTTACTAAGGACGGGTTGTTTCGGAGAATCTGAACAATTCATCAAATTTCAACCTTCATTTTCGGGTTCTGTGAAAGACTTATTCAGGTTCTGTTTTTATATCATTGTAGGCTAGTAACTTGACAAAACTGAAATAAAAACAGAACTTGAAAAAATATTTCACAGAACTTGAAAATGAACGTTGAAATTTGATGAATTGTTCAGATTCTCCGAAACAACCCGTCCTAAAGGTTTTAAAAGTCACCCATTGCAATGATCCTGATTTTTCACATAGAACTTACTTCAATTCCAAAATTTTTTGCGACTCCGTTTTGTAGTTTTCTAGTAAGGCAGGTTTCATTTTTTCTATTATCCCTTTAAGTCTGAAAAATAAACCATACAATATATTTAATATTATTAATATGGACACATTATCGTACAATTTTTATTGTAAACCAGTAAAAACTCGGTGCTTTCAGAGCTTTTTGAAAATCAACTTATATTTTAGTCATTTAGTATGCCAAGAAGCAGGGATGGAATGAATGAGTTTATTAACTCCTGGGAGTACAATGCTTTATATAATATACTCAGATAATTTTAATAAAAAAAAATATATATTTATAAATCCACAATTTAACAAGAAAACAGGAGGAAAAGAGAAATATACATTCTTTTAAAAGAGACTGTAATTATTATTATGAAAATAGTGTAAATCCATTTTTATTAAGTATGAAATAAGGACACATTAACCTTTACTGGTCTTTTCAACACTCTCAATCTCATAACATGGCACACTTTGACACAATGTGCGTGTTTTAGAGAAACTTCATGGATCACATATGCGACACACGCCATTGGATCATATACGCAACAACGGCGAAGATCGGGTTAAGAAGATAAAAGTAAAAAAACATTATTTTGACTTGAGATCTTGTGGATTTAGGAACAGTGTTCTACCTGTCCAAGGGGTCCGAGGAAGTATGCGGAGTCCTTATCTGCTGGTCTGCGAGCCTCCTGGCCCTCTGGATGAGTCCGGCTTTGCCCCTTCGAAGGAGAGCGGCCGCATGGGAGAAGAGGGCTTGGCGCACCGACGGAGGCACAGACCCTCGGCGGCAGTGTTTCTCCATCCTGGTGGTGCCATAACAGAATAATCACATTAACCATCTGCACGCGCTTGTAACAACAGTTGATATGGCAATACAACAGCATATTAACCATCTGCAGGCGATTGTAACAACAGTTGATACGGCAATACAACAGAACGTGATTGTAACAGTCGATACGGCAAGACAACAGCATATTAACCATCTGCAGGCGATTGTAACAACAGTTGATACGGCAAGACAACAGCATATTGACATATGGGAAGAAATCACTACCTATATTAACCTTTTACATGTGATCGTAACAGTTGATATGGCAAGTAAAACAGCATACCAAGAATGTTCCTTCATGTCAAAATTGCACTATTTGGCAGGAGTTCACAAAGACGTTTCTCTGTACCACGCAACTCTTCTTCTATCTAATACATTACATACAAGTAAGTAGTACTATTCTCACCCCAGAATGATTTCGTTAACCTCGACGCCAGACAGCTTGCCCGTGTGCGAGCTGAAATGGGCCTCCGCCATGGCCCTGAGGCGGCGCGCCAACAGGGCTGCCTCGGGGGGCAGCTCAGGCGGCAAGGGGGGCAGGGGGGCCACCAGGGGGGCGGAGGGGAGCACCGTGGGAGGCGCCACATCCCTGCAAAATTAAAATATACACATATATATAGCGGTAAATATAAATTATTCATCTTTACAATGTTGGTCTTTTCATCACAATCTGTCCTTTGTGTTGAGAAAACTTCAAGGATCGTATATTAGCAGCCGATGTGCGACAGCCCCATAGGCAAGGTTCACACAACAATGGTCCCTGCTGGACTTTCGTGAAGTTAGTGAATTAACCTTTTTTTATAAATTCCACATTTACACTAGGGATATAAATGACAAAGGTGAATTTTCACTAATATGAAGAAAAAAAGCCTGAAATTCAATTTTGATAGCCTTTTTCGTAAATTAAGATCAGTCACTTGTAGAATGCTTTGGACTTACTAGTTAAAGATAAAGGATTAAATAAAGTACCTCGAACTGTCGGAGCTGATGGGAGCTTTGTGACTGGAATCAGAAGAACAGTCGGTGCTTCCTTCCACTATGCTATTCTCCATACCAACTGAAACACAAATAAATATATATTAGATTCAATTTGGGAGGCGGATATGGATACAGCTGCCCCGGGAACCATTCATTGGATAACCAACACCTCAGCCATAGGTCGCTCCAAGTGAGTCGCTACGTTTGGAGATATAGCATGGATTCCACGATTCATAAGGTGGGGTTGGTCCAGGTCTTGGGCCGGATCGGAAGAGATCGGTTGAAGGAGACCCTTTCTCTCAACCCAATGCCTTGCACCACAGTGGGATGGATGGATCCATACGTCACTACTAAGGGGTTCCTGTGAGGAGTAATATAATTTTTTTATTATCTAAATTTACCATTTTATTAGATTCTTTCGCGCCCGTCGAACCTTAAGAGGAAGCTACAAGCCAAAAATGAGTATATTCTTGGTATACCATATATTGCAGGTAATAGGCATTAAAATCGCTTGACAAACGGAGTCCAGAAATGGTCGATTTCAAGCACAAAACTGGTTTTTATTTATTTTGTTAATAATTTCATAAAAAAGTAAAAAAGGTAATCAAGTGAAACTGTCACAGATAATCTTGGCTGTTAAAATAAGTTGTTTCCTTTACGCGTTCATACATATTTGAAAAAATATTTTTTTTAGTAGTTTATATTTATATTTTTTATTGAGTAATTTATTTTTTTATTTGTATTCTACTCAAGCGAAACGATAGAAAAACCTTCAATTTATCTAAAGCATATTTTTTGGTATTCATAATGTACACCAATTCGTTATAAAGAATAATCAAAATAGTGATTTAGCATTAAGCTTCACCTTAAGTCTGGTTTAAGGTCGTTTTAACCATACCTAACACCGTCGTAATAAATCAAGTTTTTCACTATTCTGACCTTACGGGCCACATAATATTTACACTGTGATTGTAAGTAAGGGTGTTTAGGTAAAACCCCACAAATCACTTCTGCCAAATATATGTAACAAAATCATTATTTTAAAAGGATGATCAAAACATTAAATACTAATTAAAGTTTCCCGTTAACCTTTTGAACGGTACATATTTTCAAATACCTATGCACGCAATTAAATGTCAAATTATTGCATTCTGGCATGATTTATTGGACAATATAGACAGAACAGATTATTCTCCACAATATGAAAACAAATCCTCGTGTGTTACTCTTAGATGTTTATAAAAACAAAAACATAAAATTTCATACAAAGACGTACCGTATCTTTTGAATGTGGTCCCGCCATTCACTCGGCGTGTGTGTACTTAGGTGAGAGACACAAGTGGGACACCATGATCACTTATCATTTTTAGTTATGGAAAGTTGTGAATGACATACTAGTACTAACGCCATCCGTTGACAAAAATGTAAACTAAACGACTAAAAGCGGCGCACTTGATTATCGATCTTATTTTATGAAATACAATTTTATTTTTGAGAAATTCTTGTAGGTGTCAGCATCGTGATAGTTCTACGAATGTCCAAGTGAGCAAGAAATACATTTATGACGAAAGAGAGCTGGAATATCGGCCGTCAAAGTTTCCGTATCAACTGTTGATACAGCTGCGTGTGAGTATAGACTTTTTGCCGTAACAACAGTTGATACCGGCGCGTGCAAAGAGTTAAACTGTATTGCAACACCTCAGAAACTGTCAATTATTTTTATCATAGCACCCAGAAATTTGATCGATGGCTATATCAAAACTAATAATTTCTAACACTGATATTGATGTATCTCACGATATATCTGACAACATTTTATTGGGCCGAGAAGGATCTAGTTAACGTTATTTTGGTGTAGTTAAATATTTGTCGGGTTGTGCCATTGATATTAGTACCTTTAGCCCTGGCTTCGGCCAATATCTCCCTGACAGTCTGCTTGGTGTTAGCGGGGGAGGCAGCCACGGGGGGCTCTTGATTGTTGACGTTGGGAGTCTCGTCCACAGACGTCTTCCGCTTCTTCTTCGGAAGGCCATCCTTGCCCTCCAGGTCTTTCACCTTGGCCGGTTTCGACTGGAAATTAAAAAAAAATTATATATAGTAGCCCCCGTAATCTAAACCACTACAATTTATTTATTTATTTTTGTAAGAAACAAACAGCTTTATATAATATACAATGATAGATATAAATATACAAGTTAACTGAAGTCAAGCCACAGAAGTTTCTAATGTTAAAGTTCATTAGAAATGAAGTTTTAATATCTTAAAATTAATTTGGTTTTAAAGGAAGGGGAGAGGAAGAGGAAAATAGGAAGAGGATAGGAGATGCTCCCGATACATTCCATACTCTCATATTAATAATCGATCGTACGCATTACTTCATATCGATATTTCTTTAGGTTATTACCAAAAATGTCCATGCTGTAAAATTTTGTATTATATTGTGCACGTATACGAGGAATTGGGGAATTTTTTCGAATGTTTGTTCTACACGAGGGTAGATAAAATAAATCAGATTGTCGGGTTGATCTAGACGGAATATGAAGAATCCGAACCTCCAGTAATTTATTTATTTCTTCATGTTGTAAATAAAACGGTTATACACCATCATATTACAGTAAAGAATACAAATTTGAGGTACATCTTTAAATAGTATATAACAAGGTCGCTATCCGCGTCTGTCTGTTCGTGCACTTAGTTCTTCACTATACAAACGGATTTTGATAGAGTTTTCACTATCATTTAGAGAATTTCTTCCCGAAGGTTTATATACATAATACATGCATATTATATTTGTAGAAAGTAGAGAAAAGTCGATGTTGTGTAATCAAGTTGTAAAAAAATATTTTCGGGTGGTTACATTTCTAATGCTGGCTAAACCTTATAGAGATACATCAAAATAATGTAGTACGGAATTGTATATCTTAAAAAGGCCTACAGAAAAGTCCAAGATGGTATATGTCTATCTCCCAAGGATAACCCCCTGCAATGCTGGGTACATGTAAGCTAGTATAAATATAAAAAGGTTATGGGGGCAGTTTTACTATTTTGTGACATGCATCAAAATATAGTTGGCGCGTTCTGATAGGCACAAGTCCTCGCTTTAAGTCGAGCATAAAAAAGTGAATGGAATCATCCACGAGTATACTCGTCAGGCACAAATCTTTCAAAATAAGTGGGTTAAGTATAGTTCCAGAGATTTATGTTTACTTAAAAATATTTTGTCGGCGGACTTCTAAGGTGTTGAAATCAAGAAATCTCTAAAATCTGAAACATCGGCGGATGCGGGCGGAGTGGGGAAAACACAGAATGTAAACCATTGAAAAAAAAAAGTGTGATTTTGAAGAGAGTTGAATGAGGAGAGTTCTACGAAGTTAGCGAGGGAAAAAAGTTGAATGTGGAGAGAGTTCTACGAAGTTAGCGAGGGAAAAAAGTCGAATGTGGAGAGAGTTCTACGAAGTTAGCGAGGGAAGAGAGTTGAATGTGGAGAGAGTTCTACGAAGTTAGCGAGGGCATATAACATTGGTAAATCAACAGTATTAAATTTGAAAGGAAAGAAGAATAAAATTTTTGTCTATGTAGCATCTACGTAGAGACTAACTTTCGACTATGTAGCAACGACATAGAGACTAATCTTTCGACTATGTAGCATCTGCATAGAGACCAACTTTCGACTATGTAGAATTTCATACTTTGAATCAGAGTGGGATGAGTTAATACATCATCTGAAATAATGAGATCTGTCTTGAAACCAGATTGTAAGTTAGGTTGGTTTGTTACCTTCTTTCCGTCCTCTCCAGATTTGTCAGAATCGGTGACATTGCTGGCCTTGCCGTTCTGCTCGCGCCCGTCTCCATCTGACCGGGCCTGTTTCTCGCCCGTGGACGCGTCCGACTCCCCGTCTGATCCCTCGGAAGACTGGTCCTCGTCACTTCCGCTTGATGACAGGGGGCGCTGAAATATGACAAAAATATGCATTAATTGTTGATTTCGGTAAGGTCATTTTTGGTAAGGTGGATGTTTCAGTAATTGGATTTAGTGAGACCATAGCAACCAACTAAGGAAAAGTGATGGGTAGAAGTCAGTAGAGACGAAGGAAAAGGGAACATGGAAATAACAGCCGATAAACTAGAACTAAGGCCGTTAAAACTAAAACCAAAAATCATAGGGTACGTGGGGCGGCGAGCCAACGGCTGTCAGTTTTTGCCGCGAATCAAAGGGCACTGTACGCCTGCTCGTCATTATGGTTACAGTGGTGTGGACATCGCACTAGAGTTTGGCTACTGTATCCGCAACGGTTACAGTTAATGGTTACGCAGATGAGTAAGATTGAGTAAGATTGTGTAAAAGTATCACACAAAAAAAAAGTGATGAATTAAAAAAGAAAAATGTGGGTAGCAGTTATCCAGGGTAAGTATGTAGGTTATAGCAGAAGTTGTCACCTTGTTAATCCTGCGATGAGTAGGAGGTGAGGAGTCTCCGAGATCCGTGCCCACACCAGTGATGTTCTTGAATTCCAGGGAACCGCTGTTGATGTAAAATCCTCCGCAGACCGTGTCGCATTCCGGTGGGATCATCTCATCGTACTACAATTTAATAAATGCACCATCATTATTAAAAATGAATTTATAATAATGTTGCCAGTACCACTGGTACACATCTAAAAACTACTTTCAATATACTAGCGGAAATCTAAAACAAAGACAATTCGCGACTCTCCACTTGGACGGACTACATCTCTTCACCTTGTTTGCTTACTAGCGTATCGTTTATTCAATATCTCAATCTTAATTGCGAAGTCCCGTCGTAACTTTTGAATTTCTCTAAATTTGTTTGCACGTTCCGTTTCCGTTTTAGAAAACTGCTGCATCCACATTATTAATCTCAAGCAATCCTTACTTTGACTAGATGGCAACAATGACTAGGTCGCAGGCTTTGAAGGTGGTTCTGTTAAAATTCTTTTTTCAAATGTGAAATAGTCGCGTTTAAGTGAACTTTCTTACTAGATTTTTTCAATATTATGGCTAGGAAGTGCCTGCTGAAGAAAGTTTGAAAAAAGAATTGCCATTAACCACTCGGAACATTAGAACGCCAAAAGACGTAACTATGATAATAGCGGTCAAGACATTAGTAGGTCTTTTCACGTAAACGCGCGAGATTTTACAAAAATCGATTTATTTCCATCACTAGTATACGGATTGCCATGATTTAAAAAACAGAGTATCGATAATGAATAACGCTACGCGTCTGTATTCAAGAATATCTATGGAATGTAGAGGTGCATTATCTAAGTCGATTGGATCTGTCATCTTGTTCGTTCATAATTTATTGCGTTTCTAAATAATTTATTAAAAATATTTTAGTTTGGACGGTTAATATTTTGAGGTGACTAATAGTTTTTAATTATATTTCTTCAATATATAAAGTGTTATTTCTTTATGATACTCAGAAAAAAGAACATTTTTCACAGCTTTGAAATAATGGTCAGCGATTTTTACATATTTTTGACGTTTTCAGAAAATGTATATTTAGAAACGCAAATATTTACGTAAAACAAAACAATACGATAGTGAATTTCATAATCTTTCCAAAACATTTTTTAGAATGAGGCTACGTTTCCCAAAACGTGAGTTATGAAGCTTTTAACAAAACTCGTGAATGACACAAAAATTTTCACGTTTTGACAGTTCGCAAAGGAACACAAAGTAAATAAAAGTCTTTTTCTGAGAGGTTAAGATAGTGACTTTTCTTTGGACAAGTTGTACAGTTTATGATATTTATAAACTAATTATTAAGTAGGTACGAATTTAAGTACCTACTGACAAATCTTATGATTTCAGAGGAGATATTGATTTATTAAACAAGAGTAAACTGTTCACAGAACTTTTTTTTGTGATTTGTTTTTGGGGTGTTATGCCGTGTTGCGCTAACTCCTTCTTTAGCCAACGTTTCGGACAGCATTACAGTGTCCATCATCAGGGCAGATGTGTTATTTGAGGTTGTGTTAAAATGTGAGCTTATGTATGAGGTTGTGATACCGTGTTGCCAGCTCCGACCCTCTGAGCTAACATTAACGTATCATTTTATATTTAAAGTGGCACAGAACTACTTTACTAGTAGTGATAATAATAACTAGCAATTAGAAACCCGCTATGTAGGTTTTTTGTTACTAAGCCTACTAAGCCCTGCGGGCGGCTAGTAGTTTGGTCACAAACTTCACGTTCGAAAATGGTTTTGCATACGGTGCGGCGTCAGAAATGTATACGAAGTTGGTTTCTTAAGTTTCAACTCCATATTATCTTTATATCTTTTGCATTCTGCAGTAATAATAATGAATAGTGTAATATTGAGTAGTGTAATAATGAATAGTGTAAACTCCATATTATCTTTATATCTTTTGCATTTTGCAGTAATAATAATGAATAGTGTAATATTGAGTAGTGTAATAATGAATAGTGTTATATTGAATAGTGTAATATTGAATAGTGTAATATTGAATAGTGTAATATTGAATAGTGTAATATTGAATAGTGTAATATTGAATAGTGTAATATTGAATAGTGTAATATTGAAGAGTGTAATATTGAATAGTGTAATAGTGTAATATTGAATAGTATACTCACTCCGTCAGTGTTGTCGATGAAGGAATCGTTCTCATCATAGCCAGCCCCAATGTCGGCATAGTCGTCTTGCTTGCAGCGACCCTTGGAACTACCATAAGTGCTGGTTCCTCCCTGCAACATCATCGAATAGGTACATTCCGTTCACATTCTGACAATAGAGCAAAAGGGAAATATACGACCAAACTGGACCGACTATCAAACCAGCAGAGATAAAGAAAGTTATGCTCTTGGTGTACGGGTAGAAACAAAGGCGGGGACACGCGTTGTGCGTAGATGTGATTTGCAATAGTATGGGTGAATGATGTGGCGACACCCGTTGTGCGTGCGGTTTTTAGCTAATTTCATCTCCCTTGCTTCTATTACCTATGGTTATTAAGAGGAAGCTATAAGCCAAAAATGTGTAAAAAATAATAAATATATCGTCACAAATATTCGTAATAGGCATTAAAATCGCTTGACAAATGGCGTCTGAAACGCTCGATTTCAAGCGCAAAAGTGGGTTTTATTTATTTTGTAAACAATTTTATAAGAAAGCAAAAAAGCTAATCAAAGGGAAACTGTCACAGATAATCTAAGTTAAAATATTGTATTTTTTAATTAGTTTCTTTTATGCATTCATATATCTATATTGAAAAATATATTTTTTCAAAGTAGTTTCCAGTTATATTCTTTATTGAGTAATTCAAAATTTTATTTGTATTCTACTCAACGGAAACGATAGGAAAACCAATTCGTAATAAAGATTAATCTAAAATAATGATTTAGCATTAAGCTTCGCCTTAAGTAAGATAAAACTGATTGCACAGACACAGGCCCAAACATACAAATCTAACGGTTTATCTCTTCAGTGGAAATAACTAACTTCCTAACTAACCATCATGCCGTTTCCCGCAGGGGTGGGCAGAGAGGATGGACCGCCAAACAACTCGGTCTTGGCACACACTCATTGCTTCATTCTCTTCTGTTATTCCGACTCTTGAAATGTCTTCCTTGAGCATACCCTACTTCTTCTACCCCTCGCATTCACATCATTTATTCTGTTTACACTCCTTTCTTAGCTCATCCGCTCTACATGCCCAAATCATCTAAGAATCCATTTTCTAATCATACTCATTACACTTACATCAGCCATTCGTTCTTTGTGAATCTCCACATTTCTCACACGATCATACATGGATTTACACACATACGCCTCAGGAATCTAATTTTCACAGCATTCAGTCTACTTTCGTCCTTCTTCTGCCAGTTCCATGCTTCACTGCCATATACCAGCACTATCGTGGAGTGCTTCGCTTCTTTGGACAATTTTTTGTTAGTGGCAACCACGTTCAATCCTCCATTAATGGAGTTTTCTGCAATTACCCTCCTTTCAATATCTCTATCAGCCTTTCCATCTCTCATACATATACTTCCCAAATACCAAAACTTATCTACCTACTCCAAGTATTCATCATTCTCCGTATATAATTAAACATATTGATTTCTCTTCAGTGGAAATAACCCATACAAAATATATATAACAAAACATATTGATTTCTCTTCAGTGGAAATAACCTATACAAAATATATATAATTAAACAACGATTTCTCTGGCAAGACACGATTATGTGTCACAAGGTAGGTGCGTTTTATACTTACATATTTCTGTTCAAACTGCTTGGCGATTTTCTCAACGTCCTCATCATTGTCAGAGAATGGATCCCTTAGACCGTTGGGGGCTCCAGCCTTCTTCTCCTTCTCCGCTCTTCTGCGGCCCTGGTAACATTAAACCGTAATTGAGCACAAATGAGTAAGAACGACCTGTGAAAAGGACCTTTAGGTCCCCCAGCCGATACATATTTAGTATTCTACATGCCTTAGCTATCATACACAAATGATATGTAATATTACTGTAATTAATTCTCTGTCAAGTTACATTTGTAAAATAATTAATTAAATAATACTGCTCTGTCCGCATTCCAAAAATCTATAAAGTAAAGGACAGGCAATTCGTCGCTGAAAATCTCGCAAGACTGTTTAAATTCACCACCCACAACACGACTGCCAATGTGAAAATTTTGAAGCGCTAACATTTATTTATTTAACGCCCAGAGGGCTTTTACATGGTTGGTAGTATAATTTTAATTTGACAGATACTTTGAAACATAAAAAATAAGAATAAAATTACATTTGATAAAAGGTATGCAACATGTCATACAAACACAAGAAACAAAAACAGAAAATTACAGCTATTTGTAGGTTTACATGATGTAGGAGTATTGTTGAAATAAATGTTTTAAATGATCAACAAAACTTGCCAAGTTGGTATTGAATATGTCAACATCACCCAAGTAATGATTTCCCATGATTTGAAGTCGTTGTATCGGAGAGTGGGCAATGTAGTTACGCTTATGTGTGCTGCTGTAGAATATTGTATTTTGTCGTGTTGTTACTGTGGGTGTATGTATGTTTATAAGTTTCAGGAGTTCACAACAGTCGAATTTAGAGTTAAGTATTTTGAATAAGAACGTTAAATCGTTTATTTTACGTCTATCTTCTAATGTATGTATTTTTAGAGTATTTAATAAGAAATTGTATTTTAAGTCTTCGACAGGGATATTTTAATTTAAAATTTATAAAACGTAGAATTTTTTTTTGTATTCGCTCAATGTTGTTAATGTGAATTTTGTAAGATGGAGACCAAACTACTGAGTTATATTCAATTAGACTTCTTACTAGAGATACGTATAATAGTTTAATGGCTTGTAAAGAATTAAAGTTTTTAGTTGTTCTTAATACGAAGCCTAGTGTTTTCATACCTTTGTTCACAATTTGATGGATATGATTGTAAAACAACATTGTAAAACAGTGTGATAGAAGTGATGCAAGATACACTTGCCCTCAAGGTGCTTCGCGTATGCGTCGAAAATGCACAGGATGAGTTATATATTAGCACTGCACTAATGATTTGCCGTTATGTCTATAAATTAAAAAAAATATAGTAAAAGCCTTAGGGGCGTTAAATAATAAATAAATCTATCTCGCTCATGTCACTGTTTCGGCGGTAAAACCAAGTTTTTTGCACATCGGAATATTTTTTTTTTTTTTTTAAAAGAAAGACAAACATTCCCGGGTTACGAATAACCCAACAATGTTTGAAAATCTCCTACTACCACCACAGAAAGCCGAAAATGTTGCTTGTGTTGTGATGGAGGACTTAGCCAGCCGAGGAATCGAACACGCGACGCTCGGGTGAGACCCAAGCGCTATGCCCACTCAACCACTGACCGGTCAAAACGAATATGAACGACTCATTTGTCCTTTCACCTGTGTCCTCAATTTTTTAAACCATAGCTATTATTAATCTATTGTTCGCCATCAAAGATACTATTAAAAAATAATTTTCTCCAAACATAACTAGCTATTCTGGGGAAACTACTTTCACATTATCCGGTAAGAAGGTACAATTTACAAAAACATAATTTTGCATAAAAACAAGTAAGTTATTAAGAAAATAGAGCTGGCACACGGTAAAAATTATATGTTGACGATCAAGAATTTAATAGAGTTAGTAGATATTAGGAATTAATTATCATAGAATCATAGCTTTTAAAGTCAATTAAGAAATATTATTATAGAAAATTTATATAAAATCTCATATAGTATCAATATGTAATAAACATAAAATAAAGTGATAAACAGTAAATAAACATTTTAAGCTTTGATTTGATAAGGATCACGACAGTTAAGACCATTTGACAAATTAAAAATAATCCCGAGATTATTGCAAATAAAAACAAAGCTTGCAGTCAAACGTTCTTATCAGATTTATCAACCTAACCTAACATTCAAATTAACAAGAATATATTCATACACTACGTCATCACCAGTTATAAGTAAAATGATCGTAAACAAAATTGTATACAAAATGATCATAGGCAAATAATAGTGTCTGTGTATAAGTAAAAAGATTTGATACAATTTACGAGTAATCATTTAATTTACTTGTAGATAATAATAATAATATCTTTATTTAGGAAAGTTTACACATTACAACTATACATACATATTATGGTGTACATTGATTTGTAACTTTTATATTTAAGGTTATAAAATTAACAGAATAATACAAACATAATATTGTGAAGGTAAAAAGAAAATAAAAGTACAGTTGAGGTTTCTCAAATACCGCCTCACTAGGCTAGCCTGTGTTGAGGCAGAATTTTTCGTGTTAGTTCCTAATACCTTTGAACATACCTATACTTGTATTAAAATGTATTCGCTCAATAATGTGGTGACTTCAATAACTGCGAATTTGGGTGAATGCACCGGTGAAGGCCCTATTCTTATTTTTGATCCAAATTTTTACTTTATCTTTGAAATTTTTTTGTGAATCACATTGTTTTATGCTGTCTGGAAGAATGTTGTAGAGTCTCTTCGCAAAGTATTTAAAGTTTCGTTGACCAAACGTAGTAGATAATGTATAGTACACTGCATATCGAATAATACATTTTAATACTTATCGTTATTATATTGAATGCTGGTTTTACAGAGTTTATACTACGCATATTTAAATAACAGTTAAAAATAAATGTACCTAGATAATATATGTAAAAAAAATTATTTTACGATTAAATGAAAATTACGATCTATTTACATGCAATCTTTTGCATATTATCTTTTTGCTTACGATCATTTGTTTATGATCTAAATGTCGATTACCGTCATCACCATGACTAGTTTGTGCTATTCTAACAATATAGAAGGACCACTTTAGCCAAACATACAGAAATACAATACGATTCAAAGGAACACGCTGCCTGGTCCGTCAACTCGATTCCTGATCTGTCTTTTGCTCTAGTAACAGTGTAAAATAATGTAAATACCGCACAAGAGTCTCAACTGCTCCCCACTGTGTGGGGCCAGTGGGACTATAGCATCCACAAATTGAAGGAAGTGGGGAAGGGAAGAAAATGGGAAAGGGGAAGGTTAAGAAGTAACTGGCTAGTCAGATCAGGTCACCGCACACTTCAAGCAGCATTTTGATGTTCATGATATGTTCCTCAATGGTGTTCTTTCGTCAGGGCGATACTGAGAGTATTTCAACTTTTCCCAATTAATAATTACTTCTGTGAATCTGCCTTTACAGGCTTTTCCGTTTTTGAAGCATTTCTCCAAAACAATTCTTTGAATGTGTATTTAAAAAAATATATATCAAACACCACATTGCAAGCATTGAATGTGCAAATTAAACGGATACAAAAAAAAATGTAATTGGACACAATCCTGCCAGCAAAAAAAGTTAATAACAAACAAACTCTTTAGGAATTCAAACAAAAGAAACAAAAAACTGAAAATACAACAATGCAGCAGAAAATCAGAATAATCGATTAAAAAAAAAACTGACCAAATATGAAAGGAAAAAACATGAATTTACAAAAATAACGGTTCTTATACAAGCCTTTAGCAAGGAAAGAACTCGATAGAACAGGCCGCGGCTGCTAAGCGACACGTGTCGTCGTCCTACATTCTGACGACAGCTGCAGTTACAGCGCGGAAGCGTCATCTATCTTTGGCAATGAATACAATACAGTAAGTGTTATTAGAAGGGGAGGAAGACAACGATTTGTTGCTGTAACACCAATATATTTTTTTTAAATTAGAAGATCAGTCCTACTAATATATTTGAAACATTGATAGAAAGGCACTTAAATGAGGATGAGAAAATATTCAGTAGATTGTTGCCAGTTGAATAAAAAGGCACTTGAATGAGGATGAGAAAATATTCAGTAGATTGTTGCCAGTTGAATAAAAAGGCACTTGAATGAGGATGAGAAAATATTCAGTAGATTGTTGCCAGTTGAATAAAAAGGCACTTGAATGAGAATAAGAAAATATTCAGTAGATTGTTGCCAGTTGAATAAAAAGGCACTTAAATGAGGATGAGAAAATATTCAGGAGATTGTTGCCAGTTGAATAAAAAGGCACTTGAATGAGAATAAGAAAATATTCAGTAGATTGTTGCCAGTTGAATAAAAAGGCACTTAAAATGAGGATGAGAAAATATTCAGTAGATTGTTGCCAGTTGAATAAAAAGGCACTTAAATGAGGATGAGAAAATATTCACTAGATTGTCGCCAGTTGAATAAAAAGGCACTAATGAGGATGAGAAAATATTAAGGAGGTTGTTGAAGTGCACCCAAATAAAATATTGCCGTCAGTAGCATGCTTCGAAAGTCTAAACTTTAGTACTAGAACCAGTACATTCTCTAATAGGCAGTCAAAATTCACGTAAATTTGCAAGCAAAGCCAGCAATAAAAGTACTTATGGGTTCAGTAGAAAACCATAAACAATGCAAAATACCGGCACATGACCAAGTTCAATGACAAATGCTTATATGAAGTAATAAACAAACTTATCAGCGATATAAATTCTTGCTTACTTTTACAGGAGGTCAAGGATCCCACAATCGGTCAGGTCAGCAAAACAAATTCTAGTTTGCCAACACGTCAGCAAAAAAAGATATGCTGACAGATAGGAAGTAGCTGAGAATGGCCAATAGGAAATTTAGCTATAGTCATGAACAAGGTAAGATAATCAATCTTGCAGAAAAAAATCATGTGTAGAAATGTTGTTGTGTCGAAAGTGGATTGTATTTAATTAGGTACCTCAAAATAACCTGTTGAAGTTCGGAGCATAAAATAGAAAAATATTAGTGGAACCTAACTTTTTATTAGCTTAAAGGATTCTGATTTTGTTTTTCATACATTTCAGGAAGCATTAAGATCAAAATTGCATGGAAAATTATTCTAATAAGTAATTATGACTTTACCTGGCCAGTGAAGGAATAAATTCACAAGCATGAATTTAACTGGCAACATTTTTTGGTGAATTTTGGCACCGTTTCCGCCAGTAACGTCACTTCTTGAATTCTGGCCGTTTGGGGGCGACGGGGATTCGATTATGTACATAATCAAAGTGATTGATTTGCTTTTTTAACTTTTGGGCAATCCTTGTTGTTAAGGATGATTGTGCCGCGTGCCATTTTTATATTTTATGTTTTCAAAATGAGTATTTTCTTTTCGTTTTTAATTTTTGCTTATCCCTTGTGAATCGAAAGCCATCTGCCGCTGGAGATGATGAAGTACCTATTTAATTATCACGCGGATGCCTTATTTGTGGGCCCCCTCGGTGGAAAAGGCCTCGACGTGTCCCATCTACCAACACGTTGGCAAAAAGATGATCCTTTTCCCAATAATAGCATAATCTTTGCCTTACCCCACTTTAACCTGAGAGGGTCTCAATAGCCCAGGAAATAATTTATATATGACATTTAATACCCCAACACTTTCATATGTTATATTTGGCGCCCCATCGTGTTATATTTAGCGCCCACCGTGCCTTACTATGTTATACGCTTACATGTTCTCCAGAAAACTATCGGCGTTCCACTGATTAAAATATAATTATTTGCGTATAGTTTTTGCAACCCTTTCAGCATGGATTATTATTATGATTTTGTGTTGAAGACATAACAAAATATGCAAAGGTAAAAGCCGTGGAGCCAATGACCTTGCAGTTATTTTTTCTGAAGGCGGGGTAATTTCTAATTTAATTCTCCCGAACCCATAGGAAGCCGAAGATAAGGCCTAAGTACAGAAAACACAAGATTTAAAATTAAAAATAAATACTAGATGAGTTAACCATTTCAAACCATATGTATATTTGAAAATACATAAGATTTCAGTATTTTTCCTCCCTATCTAAAGTGGTTATGCCATTTACACAATACACCTCTCATTTGCACGCAAATACAAAACCTCTGTACATTGTATGTATGTATGGAAAAATTACTACTTCTTTCTAACATACAAAACTAACTTATTGAATTTCTTAGCGTGACATATTTCAAACATACTTTCACTTCATTTTTCAAAACTTCTATGTATTAACAGTCAATTACAATTCGTGAGCATATTATAATTCTTGATTGCAATTTATTTTTTTCTCTCCACACACTATCTTCCTTTTATAACTATTACCTATTCATAAATGAATAGGTAATAATTACCTTCATTTGACCGGTCGGTGGCCGAGTTGACATCGCGCTTGGGTCCCACTCGAGCGTAGTGTGTTCAATTCCTCGGCTGGCTAAGTCCTCCATCAAAACACAAGCAACATTTTCAGCTTACTGTGGTGGTAGTAGGAGATTTTCAAATATTGTCAAGTTATTCGTAACCCGGGAATGTTTGTCTTTCTCTTAAAAAAAAAAAAAAAAAACTTTAATTTAACTTCAGTGATTTTAACTTAAAATCATTAGTTAAATTTTCAGAACAATCTCAGGCGAAATTACGTAATGATATTTTACGGACATACGCAATACGTACTACAACTATGTAATAACGAAAAATATCCTTAACTGTATCTTATTGAACTATGTATGTCTTAATAAGTAAATAAATACTCTTCTATTATTTTGACTCTTGACATGGCCCGACTCGAGTATCTGATTCACTTGATTGTGCTATGTCTTCCTTGGGAGTCCCCGACTTCTGCTACCATTTGCATTCGCATCATATATTCTCCTAACACTCCTTTCTTAGCTTATTCGCTCTACATGCCCAAACCATCAAGCAACAATGTTCTAAAATAATTATCTTCGTTCCTTTCTCCTCCTGTTCCACAATATTCCCCTATAGGGGATGCCATAGCCCCACAGACTCTGATATATTCAAATTTGATGTGTTATCGAAATAAATAAAAATATGATAATGTATAATAACATTCAATTATAGAATAATTATTCTCCTTTTAATCCCAACCTCATCCCCCATTTCTAATTTACTTGAAGTGATTTTAGACATGTGCGGTGACCAGATCTGAATAGTGGGAATACCCTATGGGAAATGCTATAATCCGACAAGCTCCAGGCAGTGAAACTATTGCGTTTTATTTATATTAAAAAAAATTATGATAATGCAAATTTTATCATCCACTTCATACATCTTATAATCTATTAAATAAATAATAATTATAAAATCTAATTAGCAGATGATATAATGAATTATTTTTTATTATTTGCTGTGTTCGATTTGATGCCACCATTGTCGACTGACGACCTCATATTCAATAATAGACATTGCGGGGTCAATCACCCCAGCATTGCCTTTACTTGCAAACATATCGTAATGGAATTGTACAGTTAGAAAATTGTACATAGTTAGTTTAACGAAGACTGAATAAATAATATACAGAAAAGACTTCGAAGTTATCGTAAAGTTGTGTCTAGGATAAATAAATTGGCACCCGCTGAGAATAATGAACAACTACAAACAATATCTAATTAATTATTAGATATTCGAGTACCTAGATACCGACTCCTTATAAAAGAGAAAAAGGGTGAATTACGAAAAGTAAATGCACATGTTAAATCAGTGATTAAAATGAAAACTGTATGTAAACATAGCATTCTGACCACAGAGTATAAAGTTGTATGTGATATTGTAATTTGAATTGAATGCGCAGAAGGCCTTGCGCAACTTCACTCTCCCGCCTTATTGCATGAGAATATCCCGACCCCGTGGAATAAAAAGGTTTCACCTGACAAAGCAATGCGATACAATAATGTGCACTAGAGAAGGTTACTTTAAAGTTCGTTATCCCATAACATTGCTCTGTCGGATGGAACCTTGTCATTAGAAGTGAGTCGTTCGCGAACGAGTCGGCTCAGTGAACCGGATCTTTACACCGATCCGTAAGATCCGGTTCCCAAATCATCCGCTCACTCGTTCGCGGATCGGTAGTGACTCACCCGTTCGGGAACGGTGAGCCGGTGACCCGGTGACCCGGTGATCCGCTTCACTCGTTCGCGAACGAAGAGCCGGTGAGCCGGTGACCCGGTGACCCGCTTCAGTCGTTCGCGAACGGTGAGCCGGTGAGCAGGTGACCCGCCAGACCCGAAGAGCCGACTCACCCGTTCGCGAACGAAGATCCGCATACATCGTTCAACGGATCTCACGGCTCGCGGGTCACTACTGACGTACTGACCGGATTGATCATATATATGACATAATAATACTGGTATTCCCGCTTGCATAACATTTTAGTTGTTGTGTCGGCACTTATTTAGTTTATTATAACAGGAACAAGGAAGAGTTATATTATGTTCATGGTTTATTTTCAGTTAATCATTGATATCGAAATAATCGTAAAAAAGTAATGTTGGCATTGAGTACTTACATGAACGACGTTTAGCTATCATTCTCACACCGAAGTATTTTGTTTCACAACACAATTTTTATATTATTATTGCACTTATTTGGGACAGAATTAATTTAAAATAGATTTAAGTTTATTTTCATTGTTCTATATTTTGATTCCATTCACCAATTGATTTTTTTAAACTTAATTTGAAGAAATTTTTTCAATATTATTGATATAGATTATAGATTTTAATTTAAAAATAACACATCTGACAATTTTTGTGGCCGCAGAAAAATGATTCCAAATTTCACTCTTTTTTCTTGTGGAAATCATGGTAAATTTAAATTAAAGCTATTAAAAAGTTCGTAATTATGTTTTCCGGGTAAAAAAAAACTAAAAAGCGATAAGAAACGTGATTCAACGATTACCGTACGATTGAAGTTTGACGTTTTGTACCAAAAACCTAACAAAACAAAAGATTTCTCGATTTCATTTTTTCATTCTAATAAAAGGGTATTCCAATAAAATTGGGAATCCCCTTTGAATGTAATCATAAATATACGATATATTGATCGATTTTTCTGGGCAAAATTTTGTCTTCGAAATATATAATATTCCCAAAGAAGCAAAAATGTCGGAATGTTTCCTCACGATAGCAAGGTCCCATCTGACGAAGCGCAGTCCTGAGAAATGACCTTTAAAGCATTTATCTTTTCAGCTCATTCTTCCGGAGGGAGCTTTGTCAGACGCAACCTGTTATGAAACATCATAAAACCCTAAAAATATTTTAAGTGCAACTTTTATAAAAGAAAAATGAAATCTCATGGTTTCATGTTTAAATACTTTTATTTTATAAGCAATAATTATTAGCCTAAAACACTCATCCACATTGAAAAATCTCCTGATAAAAGATACATGACACATCTCTTATCCGTGAAATAATTCAATATATACTAGTGTTTCAGGCTAATAATTATTGCTTATAAAATAATTGTTACCCTTTGTGCTATGCATAAAAAATCTTGTCTTAAATATTAGTTTACCAAAAAAAAATAATAAATACTTTTAATTTCACCAAAACATAAAAATAGCACATTGTATAATAAACGATCCAATTTGATTTCGGTCACAATGTACAATTAAAATAAATTTCACTAGCGAATCTTAAACATCTTAGGACACTGTAGAGTGTAGAACACATGTCGATTTCAATATCTGTACCATTGTATAATATCGACGACTACACGTATGTATTCTTTTATCGCGAAGAACTTTGTTTTTATTTTATTTATGGAGGGGGGAGGGGGGGGGGTTCAATCGAGCCGGTTCACTGAAGCGGATCTTTCAGGTGAACGGGACCCAGTGAACCGGCTCCCTCAACTGAGCCGCTTCGCCCATCTCTACTTGTCATTTTCTAAGGGTTCGATCCAAATAAATACAAGGGATAGTAGACCGCGAAATTGAAGACGCGAAAAAGTGCGATCCTTGCGGCACGAATGAGAACTACAGAGATAATACTGTAGTATTTTATTGTTTTCTATGGACGGTACGTTAGTTTCGATCCGCTCTGATAGATGGCACTATTTAAAATAACAGCTTATTCTACATGGAACACTCGACCGCGAAATTGAAGATGCAAGAGAAATGCGATCCTTGCGAAACAGATGAGAACTACAAAAATAATATTTGAGACTTTTTTGTATTTCTATGAACGGTTCGTTAGTTTCGAACCGCTCCGATATTTAAAAAAAAAAAACACTTTTATGCACGGGAATTGCACTAGTTACTAACTTTGAATTCAGAAAAATAATTACGATATACATGACAAGTAAACGAAGGCACTTCGCAAAAAAAATTTAAAAATTGTATGATACGATTTGCGATGGTGGCGAATATTGCTGTCTTTTTATACGGTCGATATAAAACGTTAATAATCATTATTTCATTATCTATCGGCAAGTGTTTTAAATAAGTTTGATAAAAAATACTTTAGATATATAAATCGTTTCGTTACGAATCAACAAATAAGTGCGCCTAATAAAGCTGATGTGTTCGTTTTTTATAAATGAAAGTAAACGTTTTGCATTTTTTTATATTATTGAAAATTAATGATTTTTTTGTTTTATTAGGGGCAGTCTACATCAATGGGGGCAGTCAAACATTGCATGCATTCCCCAAAATAAATTTAAAAGGGACATTTTCAAAATCCGCAAAAAACGTTTTGACAGATGCATCCTAAAATTATACAAAAGAAACCAAAAACAACAATATAACAGTATTTCAGATGTTAGCATCTGTCCCATTTATGTATCAAAAGTATAAACATAACTATACGGTACAAAGACGTAACCAAATATGAATAGTCATGTTCTTTCCACCTTCTGCTAGACTTCCACATCTCCCATGTACCTTCAGATTTACAAAATACCACAAATGGAGATGTCAGATGCCATAATCCCACTGGCTCCTGGCACCTGGCACTCTAGTGCGATATTCACGTAAAAAACCGTTTCAAGGTTTGTAAAGACACAAAATAATAAAGATATGACAAAAGCGAAACGTTATTCAATAAAAAAACGTCTATAAATTCGTCAAAGAAAAAGAACCGCGAAACAAAACGTTCTTCATTCAAATTTAAAAAAAAAGAAGAAAAGTCTTCAATTATTTCGTCAGAGAAAAAGTACCGCGCGAAACAAAAGCGTGCGATTTACATAACAATGTATTTACGATGGCCGCGATACAGAACAAAACATTATTTATGCAGAGCGAAAATAAAAAACCCGCCCCGCCCGCTTACCCATCGCACAATCCACAAGTGTACGCGTATTCAGATCATACGCGAAACGCGGCGACAAAATGAAGAAAGTGTGTCTGAAATCGTCCACTGATCTTATGTCCAGCTCAAATCTCGAAACAATCCCCTCCTGCATCACGAAACAACGGCTTAAGTGCAGTTATCCTCAAAACAACACCGCGTACCTACTTAAATTATCATAATCACGGCGGAGCTATTTTTAATTGCTCTCAAAAATAAGTCTCGTAATGGCAATCATACAAAAAGGCATAATTTTTGCAAGCCTTTTGTAATGCAAGCCACAATAACCAAAGTGCAGCGGTCTGCCAGTAATATGTTAAAATAAACAACATATATCATGGCTAAGCTATTTTTAATTAGTCAACCGGATAAATCTATATCTAATCTTGGTGTAAAAATTAGGGCGATACATTATTAGTGTAATAATTTATTATTGAAAACGGTTCGTTATGTATTGCACATGTCTGCTAAGTACACCACGCATACGTATAAAAGAGTACATCACGTGACATCTGTCATTGCAATGTTAAATTGTAATATCAATCAAGTAATTAAATACATTATAATGTCGGTTCTAATGTCAATAGTAGCTGATCAGAATCCAATGTTACAGTAATGCTAGGCTCGAAGTTGCATGACACTTTCAACGGGCATTATGTAGGTATATACATTCTGCATACAGCTGGTACAACAATGCCGACATTGTATATAAGTACAAGATCGGTTTAGTAGTAAATAAGAAAAATAGATAATGATTATTACGATAATGCAAAAGAATACCAGAAGGGCTTGCGGGAATAGTGCTACGTGCGGCCGAAGACCATTGGTATTATTTATAAGGGACGGGGTTAGCCTAGGTCGCGGAGTTGTCCGAACTCTAAGCAAATAAGATCGATCTCGCCATAAAAGGGAATGTCGAGACACGTCCATTAATCTCCAATCAAGTCGGGAACGTCTCGGGAGAACTTGAGAAGCTGTCGATCGACTGATGAGAGCCCATAGTCGCACCTGTCAAGCGGCCGACACCTCCCCGTAACGCGAAAACTGAATTCATCCGCTGCAAACATGGCGACCGCACACTATAATCCTTCCACCACCTAATTATCGTCAAATAAAATTCCTCCGTACGGTGACAAGCCCTAAAATCGAAATTCGCCGAAGGGCTGCCAGCCCAATGTTGAGGATTCTAAATTTCAGCTAGGCAGTCACAATTTTCAAACGGCGACGCTGACATTAGCACGAATAACTTCGAACATTATTAGAGAATGAAAAATTCACTTCTCTTGCACAAATCGTGACCATTTTCTGTGATAACTTACCTCTTCAGCTCTGACTAGTTCCTTGTAGTTGAATTCGGGGCATTCTTTCTCGTTAGACTCGAACAGATCCAACGCAATTCTGATGGTTTTTGTCACTTTTTGTTTTGTCTTCTTCGAGCCATCCACTGTTATTAGATTAGCACGTTTTTGATCAGACATTATACACAATTTTTGCCGGCAAATATGATTTTGACACACAACAACACACTCCACATTTTCAAACCGTCCAGCACATTTCTTCCATATTGAAATTTATTGTTTGGGTTGCGCGCGCACCGCGAAAAGAGACTTCATTACATAATAGAATCTGCTATTCACAGATGGCAGCAGCCGGTAATAGTTCTCTATTCTGTTCCTGACCAGCTGGGTACCGTTTAGTAATCTGTATTGGTAAGTGCCCACGCATTACACAGCTTCTTTACTGATTGCGCAATTAGTGTTCTATTATTCCGAAAGATGTCATTACTTTCGATTTACGATTTTACGAAATATGTAAAAAAAGCTGATTATATTAAAAAATATTATTAGAGTGGTTTATTTATGGTTATAATCATAACAAAGCCAGTAGAATCCTAATCTCGAACGGAAACAGATATTACATGCACAGAAAAAAAACTTTCTACCGATCATCCATTTGTATAGGCTTTTTGATTTTTAATGATAATCTTAGATGAAACAAAAGGTCTTTGCTGATAATACGGAAAGGCTACCAAAATAAAAAATGTTTTTATTTTATTTTTATAATAAAATAAACAAATTCTGTATAAAAAAATAGCTAACTTGTTATGTTCTTCATTAATTTTGATAAAACTCTACGCTGATATTTTACAGTAGGCATTTAATACTGATGACCTTCTGGAGACGGGAGACAGTCCTATATTTGCAATTTTTTTTCAAATATTTTTCCCGTCTTCGTTATTTTTATTCAATTCTTTGTATATATTCTGTTTGACGACTTCCGTGGTCGAGGGGTAAGGTTCTCGACTCTCGACTAGCAAGTTAGAGGTCGCAGGTTCAAATCCCGGCGTGCGAATCTAAATT
Source organism: Hesperophylax consimilis (assembly GCF_061612785.1). NCBI lineage: Eukaryota > Metazoa > Arthropoda > Insecta > Trichoptera > Limnephilidae > Hesperophylax > Hesperophylax consimilis. The sequence goes on along the minus strand of NC_142856.1, from coordinate 7,332,868 downwards.
TGAATTGATTAATTTGTGTTATTTCACAAATTACTAATTTAAAATTATACGTAGTATATTTGCGGCACGTTCCAGAGTGAAAGATACTCATCAAAAGACCACCAATCAGAATTGAAACTTTGCTTCAAATGGCTTTTCTGAATAACCAGGTACTTCCCCACCTTCCTCTTTCCACTCCCCTCAACCTCACAACACACCCCAATTGGAGATGATGATGTTTTACTGGCTCCAGAGGGTCGGGAGCAGTTGGGACTCTGCGGTTTCACATTAAAAAAAGCATTGTAATTTTACTATTTTTTAAATGCACTCATTTGAATGATGACCATAGACATATGAATATTAGTAGACCTGCCCTAAGTGATTAAAAGCGTATTATCCCCACTCCCCATACCGGTTCCATTGGAGCCGACTGGGCTCGCGTATGGCCTCAAGTGAAATTTGAAAACGTGACGTCATCATTCTTGTGCGAACTATGGTCGAGGCATCATCGGTTCATTTTACGAAATAACACGGCAAAATGTTGACTTGTGATATGAAAACTTGTAAAAATAGATGTGAAAAAGAGAATAAACCCAATTGTCGTATTACATTCCATAAGTAAGCATTATTTTACTTTATTTTAAGCTTATTCACACCGTATTATATGGATCAGTTTTAGAAACATATACTATCACATCACAATGTAGCGATTCTCAAGTGTGCTCATCGTTGTTTACTGGGGTAAGTAAATTATGAAACATTTGTAAAAGTGTCTTAACTAAATACTCTGAAACTAACTACGACTCTGCAAACAGAAGAAATTTACTTTGCCGAATTTGGACTTCGCAAATTAGTTCATAACGTGGCGAGTAATTTGCGCTCCTATGTAAAAATGTCTATTCATTCAAAAGCAGATTTTACTTTTAAGAACTAAATGGTGATATTATAATGCGAGATGCCTATTTACTGTCAGATTGATTTATTGACGAATCACAGTCAGCTTAACCCCCTTCGTTCTTCAACAGTTGATTTTACCCCTCGCCATTATCTTCTCGTCTATTAATTCCTATGTCTGTGATGATGACAATGAATTTACACACACAAATTTTGCATGAAATTATCTATCTAATCGTTTTTAAATGACGGTTTATAAATTCTTCACACATATAATTATCAATCAATCAATCAATATAAATAAAAAATGTAAATGTTCGTTTGTTCAAAATCTTAAATCTCTGAAAGTTCCTTTACCGATTGCTTTGAAATTTTGACACAACTTTGCATTTAAATATGGGTGTGTTTTTATATACCTATATTATATAGATGTCACCTGAGACGGGTAAAAACATGTTTTTTTTTAAACAGCGTAAAAGCAACACGCGATATTGTTTATCTATCTGCACAGACTGGCTGCGCTACAGCAACGCGTTTCAGTGTACAGCTAGTATTTAATAATAAAAATTTACAGCAGTTAATACAGAAAATAAATGTCGGTACTATCGAATTAGAATTGGGTGGAAGAGAGTGTTACTGTAATACTGTTTGAACTCGTTGTACGTTTCAAATGAAATTCGTAAACGAAACAACACAGATTTTGTGTTGTAATATGGACACAAAGCCCTAAAGAAACTAATACTTACGGCCACTTTTATATGCTGAATAAGGGCTGAATCAGTAAAAGAATTAAAAAAATAACACAAAATGATTATTAAAGAAAGCAATCACTTTGTAACTTGACATTTTTTTTATTTGGTTTTACGCCCAGCCGGGCTTAAAATTATACAAAAAAAAATTAAAGCTGATGAATAAAAAATAATATTAGTAAAACATGACTAGAACAATACTACATATCATTAAATAATTATACCACTACCATTAAATGAAAAGTTATTTTATTTTTTAACTTTGTTAGAATGAATACATTACACTAGTTTTGGTTACGCTTAACCTTTTTCAAAATAGCATTATTGAAAACTAACCTACTTTACATTAAATATAATGTAAGATTAACACAAAGAGAGAATGTTGCGTATACACACGCGAGCCGAAATGCCTAGCTGATCCACGACTTGTGGGAAAGGAACGAAGCAACCGCAAATAACGCGAAACGTCGCAAGGGATTGCTTCGTTCCTTTCCCGAAATTCGTAGCTCGGCTCGCGTTTCGGTTCGCAAATGAATAAGCAGCAATGATGACGACAGAACTTCAGAGAGCATATTGGTGAGGGGTAAGGGAGGGTGGAGGTTACATGGTAACAATATATAGTTATTTGTTTATGCTCGTTAAATAAGCTTTTACGTATAACATGTATGTAGTTTATGCAATATATTCATAAAAATAACAAGAGAGAAAGAAATAAGAAAAAAAATCAGTCATGTAACAGACTCCATATCAGACCGGCTCAAGTATCAGAGCTCTCTATAGAAGCCCGAGTAAATCTGGCTTTCAAGAAACTGGGCGTCTTGTATTGGGCTGGCAGATTCTTCAATAGTAACCAGTTGTTAATTGTTTCATCTAAGATTACAAATCTGAAGTACGCCCAACAATTACATTTGGGAGACACCTCTGAGCTGGAACCCACAATGTTTGATAAACCTACAGGGTTTTCCAATAAGAGGTGTTATTTTGATATTCAATCGTAAAAGATCAATGGTTTCGTTGCTTGTGTGGCACGTAGCGTCGTTTTGTTGAAAGTAAACGTTGTCCAGATCAATACCATCCAATTCCGGCCATAAAAAATCATTAATCATCTCTCGATAGCGCAATCCATTCACCGTAACTGTTGCTCCAGCCTCATTTTCGAAAAAGTAAGGTCCAATGACTCCGCCGGACCATAAACCGTACCAAACAGTCACACGTTGAAGATAGAGAGGCTTTTCAACAATAACTCTTGGGTTTTCCGAGCCCCAGATGTGAAAATTTTGCTTGTTGACGAAGCCACCGAGGTGGAAATGGGCCTCATCACTCAAGATGATTTGCATTTGATTCACTCAAGTGAATTTTAATAATTTCAATGCTTTGTTGAAGCGTGTATCGTTCCATTTTTATTAATGACGTAGTTTCTACTTGTCAAATGTCAAAAAATGACAGCTTCAAAAGTAACATCTACCGAAGTAGCGGGCTATTCAAAATAACACCTCTTATTGGAAAACCCTATACTTGATTTTGTTCAAAGGACGAAGGCCCGTCTGATTGACAATCCATTGTTAACATACCGATTGCCATCTCTAATACACGGACGCAATGTGGGCATTCTGAGTCTGTTCTACAGATATTTTAATGGAGCCTGTTCTAAGGAGCTAGCAGCATTGATCCCGGTGCACCGGTGCACGTGCGTGAAACTCATCGTGCACGAGCGGAATACCCGTTCACAGTTGGCGTTGACTTTATAAGAACGGGTCGCTTCTTCGACTAGTTTTTGTGTAAGACGGCTCTTCTGTGGAACGAGTTACCGGCATCTATTTTCCTCCTTCACATAACCCGGGCCTTTTCAAGACCCGCACTAAGAAATACCTTCCTACAGTCCCTATCGTAACCCGCCTCACAACGCTGCCCAACCTAGCTCCCCTGCCTTTACAATATACAGTCAGCTGCGATCTTGTGAGGTGTCAGATGAAAAAAACGCTCTTTGACACATCCCTAGTTAATATATCATTTCTTCAGAAAGAATACGATTTTAAATGATGATACTTTTTTATTTTTAATCTTGCGTTTTGTCCCTGCAATAATTATATTTTACACTGGACTTTCTTTAATGAAACACATTTTCTTTCCAACTGTTTTCTGAGTTGTTTTTCTCTTGGTGTTAAGTAATGGTGGTATAGAAATAATTGATTCATTTAAAATATCGGTTTCCACTAATGCTGTTTTTAAATCCGAACTAGGAGTTTGAATGACAGATACACAATAAAAAGTATCAAAATAATCAATTACGGAATTCACGCACATCGGTTTTTCAATTCTGGCAGAGGAGCTGGCTTGTAGATTACAGTAGAAGTTTCAGAAGGATCGAGAACCAGTCCTGTTCAAGGAGAAACAATGACGGTATCTCTCTTCGCAGGACCTATGGCCATGGTGGACAGCGACCGTCCGAAATCAGCCTGAAAACAACGACATTATCAATTAAAACCTGATCAATCCGTAATTAACTTGCTTAATTTTTCACAAAATAATTACCGGAAAAACAGGCAAACCTTTGCAGTCTAAACGTCGGAGGTCCCTTGCAGTTAGATATGTATGTTTGGAATGAAAATGATTCGAGCACACCCGGTTTCCTGCTGATAGTACTCAGTTATTGTCACATAATTGAATCCGGATTGCTTTCAACCATTTCTCATTTTTTTCGGTTTGTGGGGAAACTAATACATCAATAATTATCACGCGTTGGTTGCGTGATGTCCGTGTGCTCACCAAGTGATAATAATTAACATGAATCACCCTATTGGTGGATTCACTTGTGGGTGTGTCATTCATGTGACGTCAGAAACTTTACTGGAAATAAATTAATCTCGTTGAATTTTTCACATTTGTTAATACGCCGCTCTCAAGCTATCTGTAAGGTATATATATTTTTTTGTATTCAGACAGCTGATTACATTTTCAAAAATAAAGTCCGCGACAGATACTCTGTAAAATATTAAGAAATGGGTTATTTTTGTGATTTAAAAAAATTAACTTGCTAAGCTTAACTGGGAGACTAATTGGCTCTACTCTAGTCCAACAAAAGGCAAAACGCAATGGATAGTGCCCTCTTCGCATTACGACACAATGCGTGCGCTTTTTCACAAATGTGCACGTGAACCAAATCAAAATTGGTACTAACTCAACAACAAATTGGTATCAACTAACTCCTCGCCCCGACCCTAACTGTCCAATTACTGAGTTTTTATGTTTTAGTTGAAAAAAAAACATAAAAAAGTCACCGGAGACAAAAATTTCGTTAACATTGTATATATATATATATATATATATCCGGGAAGGTAATTTTTAATGTTCTCAATTCTAAGGTCCAAAGTAGGTAAATCATTTGTACTTCATTAATTTTTTCGAATAACTTTTATATTTCTTACAAATTGTTATTGGATAAAGGAATAGCTACGAACCCAACCAGATACACCAAATATGTACATTCGTAAATATGGTAGTTAGATATCTTGTAAAATAAATCCTGGTAGGTAGATATCTCCCAAATTAATTATGGCCCAGTTTTTCAGTATATTATGTACTCAGGATTGATGTTAGTCAGAATGGGTTGTCAGGATTACTACCAGAGAGCAACATGAATAATTTAAAAATTTCTAAAGCTGAGCTTAAAAGATAACTGAAATACCGGCCCTATGAAATTGGTACTGATTCCTCCAAAATATTCCTTGTCTGCTGAATTATTTTGGAATTTTTTGTTCATAAGAATAGTTGAAAAGTATCATTATGAATATTTCAAAAGGGACTGGTTCCATTGTTTATTCTGTTCTAACCACAGACATATGAATATATAGACGAGAAATTAAAGGTGAGGGGTAAAATCAACTGTTGAAGAACGAAGGGGATAAAGCTGACTGTGATTCGTCAATAAATCAATCTGACAGTATATAGGCATCTCGCATTATAATATCACCATTTAGTTCTTAAAAGTAAAATCTGCTTTTGAATGAATAGACATTTTTACATGGGAGCGCAAATTACTCGCCACGTTATGAACAAATTTGCGAAGTCCAAATTCGGCAAAAAAAAATTTCTTCTATTTTCAGAGTCGAATATTTTGTTTACGTATTTAGTTAAGACACTTTTATAAGTGTTCATAATTTAGTTCCCAGTAACCAACGAAGCGTACAGATATATCTCGATGTGATAGTATATGTTTCTACAAACTGATCCATATTATACAATGTAATTACGCTTAAAATAATGCTTACATATGGAATGTAATACGATAATTGGGTTTATTCTCTTTTTCACATCTATTTTTACAAATTTTCATAGCTAAGCCACCATTTTGCCGTGTTATTTCGTAAAATGCCTCGACCATAGCTCGACGCTAGTTCGAACAAGAATGATGACGTCACATTCTCAAGATTCACGGGAAGCCATACGTAAGCCCAGCCGGCTCCAATGGAACCGGTATGGGGAGTGGGGAATAATACGCTTTTTATCACTTAGGGCAGGTCTACTAATATTCATATATCTATGGTTCTAACACATATTTTTAGTGTCTATTTATTGGAAATAAGAGTGTTTCTTGCTTGCCACATTTAATGTTCATTTTGGGAGACCATAGCAAGTCTAGATGTATTGTAACATCATTGATGTAACCGAGACAGGAATACCGACCATCTCTGTAGTAAAATGTGCATTAAGGGTTCAGGAATAGGGGGTGGGGAATAAGTAAATTAAAGACATCATGAGAAAGAATGACTATGCATTTATTCACAATAGGCAAATAATGTAATCCAAATTACCTCATTTGACAGTGCAAGCAAACAGTTTTAGGTAATGCATTATTGATATGGTAAAACGTAACATAAAAACTAGAAATGCAGTTTTCTCCATAAATATAAATATCCGTTGGGACATTATAAAAGATTTATTTCCTTAAGAACAACAATCATCTAATTAAGACACGAGGCAATACGTTTGTCAAGCGGTAAGCGAGAATTTCCATTTTGAGGGTACGAACCCACACCCACATAAACATACACAAGAATCCACACTCGTATTTATAACATACAGTCCGCTTCAGAAATACATCAAATTGTTGACCACCCAAAGGCTATTCTACAATAACACATCTAACAAATTAATTACATGGTAAAACTTATTTTTTCCCACTGGCGAGCTAATGTTGGGTTCCCTTTTTATTTCATAGAATGACAGTTGTATTGATTCAACTTTACTTTTCTATTGTGTAGAAAACCTTAGATCAGGTGGGTGCACAGCTTTACACATTCGCAAATTTGCCACAAACACAATACTATTTGTTTTATTATTTTAATTAATCTCGTACAGCAGGCCCCCCTGGCCTGAGGTTTTCCTCAGAATATGTGCCTTCTTTGATGTGATGCTGTGTGGAGAATCGTTTCAAAGAAAGTAACAAATGAACCTGGATCTTCAAAAGAATGGGTCGTAAAACCGATCTCTTCTAATGCTGCACATATATCATATCAACCATCTGTTTAAATGTCATGTCTGTTTAAATTTCGGGAGTATTTTTCCAGATGGGTAGTATGCTAAATGTTGCCAGTGGAGAAAAATAACATAATCATTGCACTAGGTGGTAATGTTTGGTGTAGTTTTGTAGAATGCCCATCACAAGAATTCAATACTGTCTCAGTTCATTTCTTGAATGTGACAATACAGCGGGTAGTAATATTTATACATCATTGCAACGATGACAAAATACGAAACTCTTTTTTTCTTTCTTCGGCGGCAGTGACATAGATTATTTTATTTACATTGTCTATAAAATGTATTTCTTACAGTGTAATGTGAGAACTGCCCAAGCAATGCTCGCCATATAGAGTAAGCACACGGACAATACACCAAACTATCGAGGAATCCAATTACTCTAATTTCTTCCATACCAATGCATTGAGGAAACTTCAACACTATATATATATATATATATTACATCACCACCGACTTCGCCATTTTCTTTTTAAACGCCATCTTGATGATTATCTTCCTATTTACTCATTCATAAAAATATCTGTACACTCGCTCTCCGATTAATTTTACTAAAAATTTATTGTTCATATTTTCATGTTTCAACGCTAAATCATAACAATTCTCAGCCCAAATGTTAAATTTAAGAAGTAATCAACTATCCAAACTGTATTCAAACAATCAATCGTTTAAAAAGATCAATCAACCAATATTTTAAAGTAATAAAACAAAAAAATATATAAAGCAAGATCAATAATGTAATGTGATTAGTATGTTTAAATTTTTATAAACTGTGAATTTATTAACTTTAAAAAAACCACTCAAAACGAAATAATGCTTTTGGTTATAACTTAGCATTTGAGAATTTATAAATACATACTTACATCATTTTAAAGAAACATAATATAAATGATTAGAAGACTTAATTAATTCAAAATTTTAACACTGATAATTTTTTTTTCATTTCCCATAGTCATGATTGTGTCGTAATTATCTATGTTACATCCATTTTATATTAATGTAAATATATTATGTTTTGCAATAACCAAAGTTCTTAGCATTAAATATTACCCAAGTTTTGTCGTTATAATCTTCTAGCTAACATCATTAAACCTAAGTATGTTTTTTTAAAGTAAAATAATATTATTGAAATATGTAATGTTACTTGGAAAAAAAATCATTAAATGCAATTTTTCATATCGAAGAGATATCCTACAAAAACTAAATTTAAATATAAGTTTAAAATTTTTAAAATGTTTTCGATTAGATTTGTAGTGTGTCTTGAAAATTGGTATGTAGATAATAAATACATACTTACAGTATTAAGCATTTAATCAGATTAATATCTAATTTACAGAATGTTTTATTTCACTTGAGTTTTTTTTTGGTTATGCAGTATTAAATAATATCTTTGTTATTGACAGAAATAAATCCAGACTCATTTTAAACATAAAATTATATTTGAAGCCTTATTAAATATTATTTCAAAACCATTTACAGTTTTCTGTATAGAAGGTAAAAGAGGCAGTGTGTTTTGTAAACACAAAGCTATATTAAAAATATTGCACAATTCTTTAAAAAAAGTTACTGGTTTTAAATGTAGAGAGTATAGTTAAACTACAACAATGCATTATGAAAATAAAACTGCGGCAACATTCTCAACTGCCATGACAGCTAGATATAATATTTAAATTAGTTTATTAAGTAGCATTAAATCAGTTTAGCACGGATAGTTAAGATAGTAGAAGAAGTCGGGGACGCCCAATGAAGCCATTGCGTGATCAAATGAACCAAATGCTTGAGTCGGGCCATGTCAAGAGTCAGAATAACAGAAGGGCATATACGAGACGGTGTGTGAATATGAATGAAGCAAGGAATGTATGTCAAGACAGTTGTTTCCTATCTTCTCTGTGATGGCTAATTAGTTAGTTAGCATGGTTGCAAAGTCACTCATTATAGTAAGAATGTTTTAATTGGGTTATGAAACCTATAAGTGGGGTTAGGTTGTGTAGGAGTGAGGACAGATTCATTGGCGAATTAATCTCACAGTCTTCAGAATTGTCTTGAACACTATGCAAAGTAAGTCTATATGAATAGAAGGAAGTAACTAAGTTTTCAAACATTCCTGGGCTATGAATAACCAGACAACAATAAATGCTGTAAAAGTTGCTTGCGTAATGACAGGACTTAACTCGTGGAGAATAGATCCCAACACTTCAGAGCACTCGGCCACAAACTGTTCTGTGTTAGATTAGGTCTACCTGAAGAAACTCTCGGTGACTGGTGAAATGTGGGATCAGATTAGGTTAGGTTGAATCTTGTCAAGGTAGATTTAGTTTTGCTGTGTCGTGTTTAAATTGATTTAGTTAATTTGGGCAATGGCGGCAACTGAGAACAAGATCACTGATTGCCATATTATAAGGTACATCTAACAAATTAATGTTGGTGATTAACTATAGTACTTAACTCTATAACTAGTTTGTAGAACGGTGCACTGAAAAGTTCATGAGTTTTCAAAGCTTGAACAATGTTATATTATAATTACATTAAACACACACATAGTCGCTTTATCATGTCACGCACGCACTTACACCTAGTATATTTCACTATGTAGAATACACAAAAATATAAAGTTTATCTTGCAACAATTTTAATGACATCTTTACCGGATGTTGACCGCATACTCAATTATCACTTTAAATCATTTATACAAATGTTTTTTCTTTCTCATAATTTACCAAATAAGCTTTATTTTATGCCAAAACAATGCAGAAATTCTACTAAATAATCGGCCACTCCACATTCAACAAAAAACCCATTTATATACCGTATATTTAAACACCAAATTATCTTTTTTTTACAATGTAGCCATAAAAATTAAAAAAAAATTAAATGTATTTGTTGGAACACTAAAATTTGAAATAATAACTCTTCTTTTCCCTTTTTGTCTAAATCGATCCCTTAAAAGAACAAGGTTCCATCTGACACATCAGTCTTATGCGATAATAAATTGTAAAGTAACTTTCTATAGAGCCTTTTATCGCATGACATTTCCTGTGCCTGATAAAACCTTGTTATTCCAAGGGGTCGTAAATATAAATTAACTGTTGTTGGGTATGTTGGAAACTGGTAACATTATGCAAATTTGCCAGTTGAAAAAAAAAGACTAGTAAGACTATTTAGTAGAATTGTTGCCATTGTCAAAAAGCGACAAAATATATACTGGAGGTTAAATTCAATATTATTCTCTCATTAAAAATATGACACAAAAGTATCAAAATAAAATTTTGCAAACACTAAAAATGCAGTTTTATAATTTTATACATAAATATATACAAAAGATCCATTGACAATAACTTTTGGAAACGGTACGACAACGAAAAAGTTTGCACATTTTAATATCTATTTCTATGTTGTAAATACTTTACGGTGGACCACACTTGACCAGTGTTAAAAAAAATACTTACAAATAAATTTACATTACAATCCAATAGTACGGATTATCCGGGTCAAATTTTATAATATATACACGTTTCATCTCCGTCTCAACCTTAGCGAAACACCAAAACACACTTCCTTAAGTTAATTTTAATATATTTTTAGTGTTGCATATTTCATTTCACACAGTACAAATTAAATCTAAAACAAATATTATATTCTTACAATTACATAAACACACATTCAGATCATGAAAATTAAAAACGTTTTTTAAGAATGCAATATTAAAGAATGATTTAATAATCTCCTACATTGTCTTTCGTAAAGAATTCAGCAAATAACTTCTAAATAAAATATCATTTAGCCTTTGAATATTATGGACTAATGCTGGCTAACGACTTGTTATTATCTGAGTTATATATCTTTTTATATTATTGTGATTAATGTATTTATTAATGAGATATACATATATCGTTAAAACCACGGAATATAGACAGAAAACTAAGCAAAATTTCTCTCATATTCGTCATTTTCGTGTTGGTTATTTAATGTATTTATTATTGAGATATATTATTGTTTTTGTTAAAACCTCGGAATATAGATAGAAAGTTAGCGAAATTTCTCTCATATTCGTGTTGGTTATTTAATGTATTTATTAATGAGATATATATTACTGTATTTGTTAAAACCACCTAATACAGAAAGCAAACTAAGTAAAATTTCTCTAATATTTGTCATTTTCGTGTTGGTTATTTAATGTATTTATTAATGATATATATAATAGAATATCGAAAGGAAATTAAGTCAAATTCCTCTCATATCACGCTTCGGCCGGGAAAGGTAGTTCTACCTTTTAGGTAGATTGATGCTTAAGGCCGGGAAAGGTAGTTCTACCCTTTCGGTAGATTGATGGTTAAGGCCGGGAAAGGTAGTTCTACCCTTTCGGTAGATTGATGCTTAAGGCCGGGAAGGGTAGTTCTACCCTTTGCACCGGCCTCATTTCAACGGCAGAAAAGACGGAATTATTTAATGTTTTTATATTAATATTATATACCAATCTCTTTATAAAGGTCCCAAATATATGTTCATAATTATCGAATCGTAATGCAAGTTCTAATAATATTTATTTTCGTGCCTTTCGTTTACGTCGTTATTTCAACAAAAGGACAGCATATTATTTGTTATTGAAATAATTCAATTCTTGGAATGAGGGTTTTTATGACCGTGAAACCCGATTCGAATCTCTATCTCTGTTCCGCACACACTCAACTCCTCATGTGCAAGCGAGCGAGAGATGTCGGGTGTATTTAAAGACAGCCGGTATGAGCAAATACCGATAGGAAGACCGTCATAAACATTTTACAAGGTTAATTGAGTTGCATTTCAAATAATATTAAATTTTAGTCTAGTACTTTTATAGCTTCGGTATGCTAAGTTACTACGTAGAAATTTTTAATAAAATATTTTAATTATTTTCGAAGATATAGCGATTTAAAACAAATTAAAGAAATTCACACAGGACCTTTATTTTCACCCGAAGTCAGGGTAGCGCTAGTGCAAAAAATACCCAGCCGAAATGTGATATTTGTCTTTTTCGTGTTCAAGGATATTTTATCAAAAGGACACTATGTATGTATATTGAACCCTTATGTTGTCCCATTTTACTAGTTCTGAGACAGAGATTTGCTCCTTTGCGGATATTTTTTAATCTATGGTTTCAACTCATAATATAATTAGCTTATTAATTCATACAAGTATTTCACACATGTGAACCATGACTCATGAGATGTAAGACACGTCTTATAATTATTACGTATGTCATAAATTATATTTGTTATGAAAATCACAATTCAAAATATTATAACAAGTCGTTTGCACTCAAAGGCTTAAATTAGACACGAAATAGAAGTGCAAAGCGTTTAATATATAATTTTCTACAAAATGGGTCCCGCGTAATAATATATAATAGTGTCTATAAAGATAATTTTGTATTGAAATCAATCCTTACGGACACTTTTTAATCCCTGCAACCAGCAATTACTTAAAAGCTACGTAAACATATCTATTGGCAATGATCCATTTATTTTTTTTTTGCTAAAATAGAGTTAAAAACGACCAAGCATGAGAAATAAAAGATAGAAATATTACATATTTCTTGTTAATTTTTGGGTTTATCTTGATTTTTTATTTTAGGCTAGTTTCAGTTATTACATATGTTATCAACTTCCCTTACAACAGTACACTTAAATTTTAAGAATCCACATTAATTTCGTCTACATGACAAGAGAACTTAATGGACCGTCACATATAGGTATAGAAGTTATTTTGTTGTTACGTGAAATGTTATTTTACAAATCAGTGGGATTAGCATCTGTGAGTTTTGGATCCAAAATCAGGTGATTACTACTGCTCTTTTGGAACCATTGTCAGGGTTGACAACATAACAATAAATGAGTCATCGACTTGCAAAACCTGCTCTGGAAGTTTCTGCTGGTTCTGTTACATTCACAAAAAGTGCTTAACCACTTACGGACTATGCCCGAGTATACTCGGGCTGCTATAAGTGCGGAAATTCCCACACCCGAGATAACTCGGCCAAAATTTGCCTGCAGAAAAGAACACTCCCGAATATACTAGGGTGAAAATAAAAACGATTTTGATATTTAGCATAAACGGTATATTCTTTTAATATTCAAAGTGCTCCAAACAGTTTTTCGTGAGACCTAAAGATTTCTGAAAAATTGCAGACCAGGTTTTGCAAGTCGACGGCATTATTTTTTCTCAAATGCAGATTCGAACAGAAGATTATATTTAAAAAAAATAAAATTATCATCATATTTGAGTATTTTGTCTTAGTTTAAAAGCACTGTACTGATCAAATTCCGAAGGCAAAAACAAGATGAAAATCAAAAGGAATAAGTTTTAAAAAAAATCATTGGATTATAGATTGGAGTATTTGTTAGCTTTTGGAATTGCGAAAAATATCAAAATGGACTAATCTATCATGTTAGCATAAATTATTGTAACACATTTATTTTTAATCGCTAAGAATAATTCATAATTATTTATTAATTTAAGACTAATTTTAATCCTTATTTGTAAATAATTAAATATTAATACGTATGGTTATAGTACAAATACTAATATCTATAAAAGTTACATAATGCTGTTAAAACACACTGGCAAACTATTTGGTATTGAGTGACTAACAATTAAAGTATGCAATTCAATGTTGAATTAAATTAATTTTGTGTATGTTCTGAGTATTATTACGTATTTTAAGGTTACAGGATGGTACGTCCAAAGAAAATGCGCCCAAAAACATTTTCCAGTGTACAAATAATAATAAAGCAGTTGGTGAAAAGTATTCATTTTGTTTGTTATAGTTCTATCTTTCTTTTATAAAAGACATACCGTAATACGGTAGTTTTCAAACTATTTTTGTCTGAATTGTGTACATAACTGTGTATTTGGAAGAAAAGACGAAAGTTCTTTAGATAAACTACCTGTTTACCTTTATATGTTGCAGTTTATTTATAAGCTTTGGAATAACATTTAAACTTCATCAAATAATCATCATTCTTATAAATCAAAGCCCCGTCATCGTGATTTTTCATCAACGAAAACGTTGCCATATAAATTATTTATGAATATTATCATCCATGTGTATATTCCCAACATTTGAATTTCCTAAATTGAAAAATACATTCTTATTTACAAGTTTTAAAGACCCTTTTCCAATTCATAGCATCCCCATGATTTTCAAATACAATTCTTTATTAATTTCTAAATTAAATTAAGCAAATGACAATATGCTGTTGATTTTGGTAAGATTTAAAAATACTTGATAATAATATTAGTACTGCAGGATACAATTTTTAAACTGTTACAATTTAATTTAAGCAAGAAAACCAACTCAATCATTCAAAATTCAATGCAAGCATTACCCGCAAGAAATCCAATCTATAATGTTTATTTCTATATTCTAACATTAGCAAATGTTGTTACTACAGGGTGAACAAACAATATTGTAAGTAACTAAAGCAATTCTATAAAAATACAACTTTACTTGAAGATGGCTTGCGGATTGGATATATGTATTCATTTTTACATACAGATAGTGCATGTATCTCCAAAAAGATGACCTTTTAAATGACATATTCTGCTAAACGGCCAAATTCCAAGATCTTTCGTGTCAATATGATGAAATGCCAATGCAACTAAATCGCCGCACGTTTGAGCATAGTTCTGAGGTGGGTTAAGGAAGGGGTTTGTAAATGCGGGCCTTGAAGAGGCTAAATGATTTTTGGTTTCAATTCATCCAACTATCTAGTAGGAAGATTTTGATGGCGTTGTGCTCAAATGTGCTACGTGCAATACAATTATTATTGCATTAATTTGTAACACAGCTGAAATAGACATTCCTGCCGTCATAAGCAAAAAGGCAGTTGGAAATTTTCAATGGTCACATTCTGATATACGAGACTTTTCATGATTATTAACCAATTATAATAAAAAGAACATCAGAATGTGACCAGCTGCCTTTTTACCTATGATGGCAGAATACATAAACATACCTTATATATTACATATTTTCTGTTGCCTTAATCCTTAACCTGTTGAAGGCCAGAGCATTGGTTCTTAAAGTTTTACCAGCCCAAAAGATTAATTTTGTTTTTCATTCATTTTTCGAAGCGTTAAGGTCAAAATCGCATCGCAAATTATTCTAACAAGGATCATATTGGAAGGCTCGCATGTTCTCAATAGACCGATTGGCGTACCACTGGTTAAGACACGCTAAACAAAACAAATTGTTCTTATCATAGAGTGTGCAACATCAATGGGTAATTGAAAAAGTCTATGGTGATTTTAGTTGATTTAAAAATTCAACAGCAAGGATTTTACAGACCACGGACTATAGTTGATTGAAACTTTCAAAAGGGAAAGAGTAACGGACAAATTTAGTAGATTAACGTGTCCAAAAGTTTGAAGTAAGTTTTTATGTTGAATTTTGATTTGCACTTAAACCATTTGCGCACTCTACCACCAATTTAGTCAATGCTATCTGCAAACAATAATCAAATGTTGTACATTTATAGAATTATCAATACAAGATATACATTATTGAATAATATTTTATAGCCTATGGATGCACAGAAGCGCCGAGTGGATAGTGGTAGGTGGATTAGTGGGGAAATAGATACAGTTTGGCCCTGTTGTATGAAATCCCGTCACATTTGATACTGTCATCTAATCGGTCATGTTGAAATTTTGACACTCAGGACATAAAAAAACATTTTTAACGGACTGTTAACTACTGCCGATCAACCGTTGATAAAATGTTATGCATAACGGTTATAAAAATTTGATGATAGAGATTTTCGAGAAGATATGGCGACACATAGTATAAGAGCGCAAGCATTTGTTGTTCAAAAAAGAAAATCGTAGTTAACAAGATATCCTCTTTTACAATATTGCATGAATTATTGTAGGTTATTTTCTTGTTTAGAAAGACAAATACTATCCCAAATGTTTGGGTTGTTTGCTTGAACCTGTCGAGCATAACTATCTTCAAAATTATATCAAAAGCTGAATCAGCGATACACGGTCCGTTACAAGATTTGAAGACAGTGTCAAATGTGGCAGGGGTAAACAGTGGGACCTCAGGTTAGGTTAGGTTAGGGTTATTTATAAAGTAATATACAGGCTAGAGATGCGAGGGGGTGTGAGGGAGGACATTGCAGTTAGGTGAGGCTGCGAGGGTGGGGTGGATGGGGTGGCAGGGGGCGGCGGGTGTCGAGGGTGGGGCTGAGCAGGGAGCGCAGCTGGTCGCTGTGGTGATGCGTCAGCGGGGACTGAAGATGGCGGTGGGGAATCACCTGAAACAAACAAATCATTAATTAATTTGACATTAGATTCAAGTCCCACCTAACATCCTCTATACTGATTTAGATGCAAATCGGTGAAGACCTCAATAATTTCTAGATGGATGCTGATATTTAGCATTTTCATTTTAGATTCAAGACATTAATAGTTCTTTTTGAAAATAATAGATGGCAGTACCTCCGTTTTTAACTAGTACGTGGAGCGATTGTGTACGACAGATGTTTACATATTAATACTGGTAACCGGAAACATAACATGATGAAATAATGGGTTAGATTATGTAAGGTAAGGTTAGTACAGGTTAGGTTAATTAAAAATAATAATCACTTTTTCAAATACAAGAAACTTATTTTGTGGCACCATTTTTATTCAAAATAAATAATGACTTAGTTTTAACTATTTTTTTATTGTTCAGGAAACCAACATGGTTCATAAGCAATGCTTACTTCATCAAGTAAGAATTGCTTACGAAGCATGTTTGGTTATTTATTTTGAACAATAATCACTTAATATAATACCGATTTTATAATTATACTGCTTTTAAAGTGGTTAAAACTAAGTGATTATCATTTTTAATTAAAATTGTGCCACAAACTAAGTTTGCTGTGTTTGCAGTAGGTTAGGTAAGGTTTTTTTTTGTTGTTTGTTTTTGGGGTGTTATGCCGTGTTGCGCTAACTCCTTCTTTAGCCGACGTTTCGGACAGCGTTGCAGTGTCCATCATCAGGGCAGATCCGGTAGATCCGAAGATGTGTCTATCATCATCTATTTATAGATGATGATAGACACATCTTAGATGACATCGTAGATCCGAAGATGTGTCTATCATCATCTTCGGATCTACCGGATCTGCCCTGATGATGGACACTGCAACGCTGTCCGAAACGTCGGCTAAAGAAGGAGTTAGCGCAACACGGCATAACACCCCAAAAACAAACAACAAAAATGCTTTTGGCCGTGAGAATCTAAAAACTTAGGTAAGGTTAGTTAAGGTGAGTTTTTTTCCTTCATTGTTATGTTTTGTCAACGAAGTCCACTACCATCGTGGGGTCTTTAGGGAACCAAGGAGGAGTGGAGAGGAGAGACGAAGGCCTCTTCCCTCGTGGGACCTTCAAGGAACCAAGGAGGAGAGGAGAAGAGCAACGAGTCCCTCTTCCCTCGTAGGGCCTTCAGGGAACCGAGGGGGAATGGACTCTTCCGCATTGGGGCCTTGAGGGAACCAAGGAGGAGTGGAGAGGAGAGACAAAGTCCTCTTCCATCGTGGGGCCTTTAGGTAACCAAGAAGGGGTGGAGGGGATACAAAGGCTTCTTCTCTGGGGATAGGGGATACAAAGGAGTGGAGAAGAGAGATGAGGCCACCTTCGTGAACCAAGCACCTCTTGTGGGGCCTTTACGGAACCAAAGGGGATTGGAGAGGAGAGATGAGACCTGGGAAGACACATTGTGGAACCAGAAGACATAGCCACATATCCAATGACAACCCTGGTGAACTTTATAAAAGGGACGGGGTGACTGTTAAAGGAATGAGGTAAAATGGGAGATAGCACAATTCGCCTATGGCCTAAGTGCTCACGGGAACTACACGTAAACCGTTTACGCTCTATAAATAATTACTATTAATAATTAGTTAATACTGTGGATTTAATGGGCAAAATCAACATTAAAACGAAAAAAAAAAAGTGTGAAACACCAACCTCCCTCTCATTGATGATGAAGGGGGCCGTGAGCGCGGCCTCGTCTCAGGACGTCCTGCGCGAGGTGAGCGAGCCCACCAGGGACTTGAGCGTGGCGCCCAGGCCGCCGGTGCCACCGCCTTGCCCCCCAGAAGCGCACGTGGCGCTGGAGCCGCGACGGGGCGCCAGAGAGGGGGGCCCGGCGCGCGAGGCGCCCCCGGGGTGGGCGTCCAGACACTTTTGGTAGCGCAGCTGGAAAATACAAACATTCACAGTTAAAATATTAATTTATCATCATGGGTTATCTTCAATTATATCAGGTTTCAGCAGAGGTAGATCAACGATGCGTTGATCTGATTAAATATCACAGACTTCTGTAGCGTCAGCGTCCGCAGCTCTACATATATCTATCTCTCGCTGGACCGCGAGGAGTGAAGTATTAAATTGTAAAATGTACTCCTTTGTAAACTGTCCCTTACAACACAGGTGAACTTTTAGCTTGGACGACATTAAAAATTCTCTGGTAACATAAAAACATGAATAAATAAAATAAAATTAAAAAAATTTACAGAAAGAATTCCAATCCTTGATTAACATTAGTCACAGTCTTACTTATAAAGATTCCCTAGTACGCCGCTGCAGCGCTGGTATAGCTATACAGTGAGAAGGGCCATATTTAACCCAGGCGTACCGTGTTCAATTCCTCGGCTGGCTAAGTCCTCCATCACAACACAAGCAACATTTTCCGCTTTCTGTGGTGGTAGTAGGAGATTTTCAAATATTGTCAGGTTATTCGTAACCCGGGAATGTTTGTCTTTCTTTTTAAAAAAAAAAAAATAAATAAATATACTGTCATATACCACGGGTTAAAATATTTACTCATAATAATATTCATACTAGATATTTTTAGACTGGCACCACTTTGTTCCAATTCTCAAAAACACAGTCATTTTTGCATTTCGCGTTCAGTTGCTAACTTCATGTTTCTTCAGATGACATTTGCGATGTCATTGACCCGGTCTGCTTTGAATTGCTGCGAAATTTGGAAAATTTGATTATGCGTTCCGTATTTGCTTTGGTAAATCGATAATTTGATTTAAAATATTCCCCTGATAGTGCTGCCAATGGGTATTACTGCTTTTTTTACATTTTCATTGGGCGATCGATCGATATTTGTCAAATCAACAAGATTTTTAACAAAGTCCACATCTCCGTCTTAATACGGTAGTAATACGTCGCTAATCCTGGGAATCGGCAGTTTAAAAATCTGTCAATCACTAATACTGCGTTATTACGGCCGGTAAATGCAATACGATTATGTGTAACACTTTCTAATAACTTGTTCTTATCCCTCCGTATTATCTATTATGAGTAAGACGGCCAGTGTATAAAGTATAATTCAACTGGAATATGAGAGATAATATTGGCATATGATAACAATTGTGAATCAAATACTTGGGTTAATTTGTTAAAATCCATTCAATTATAAGATTTTATTTTATATAATCAACTAGCCAAGGACCCTGGCTTTGCGTTGCCCGGGCTTTAAGCATTAAAATCAATAAAATCAGATGTAGACAATAATTTTCCTATTATTTTGACCGGGTGTGCAAATTTTTATTAAGAAAATATCAAAACTCTGCTTTAAGGGGAGAAAAAAGTGGATAGGGGTAGTTTTGCGATATCTCATGCAGACAGTGACCTTCCTCTTGTTTTGATATAATGAATAATATAATACAGGGTTTTCCAATAAGAGGTGTTATTTTGAATAGCCCGCTATTTCGGTAGATGTTACTTTTGAAGCTGTCATTTTTTGACATTTGACAAGAAGTAACTACGCCATTAATAAAAATGGAACGATACACGCTTCAACAACGCATTGAAGTTATTAAAATTTATTATTATTAATTATTAGAATTCCATCGAAAAATCATCTTGAGTGAAGAGGCCCATTTCCACCTAGGTGGCTTCGTCAACAAGCAAAATTGTCGCATCTGGGGCTCGGAAAACCCAAGAGTTATTGTTGAAAAGCCTCTCTATCCTCAAAGTGTGACTGTTTGGTGCGGTTTATGGTCCGGCGGAGTCATTGGACCTTACTTTTTCGAAAATGAGGCTGGAGCAACAGTTACGGTGAATGGATTGCGCTATCGAGAGATGATTAATGATTTTTTTATGGCCGGAATTGGATGGTATTGATCTGGGCAACAGCCACACAAGCAACAAAACCATTGATCTTTTACGATTGTATATCAAAATAACACCTCTTATTGGAAAACCCTGTTTTATTTTACACAGCTGAAATTATTTATAAATAAACTGTTTTTTATAAATTAAATAATAATGTTATTGAATACATATATAAAAGAAAAACTTGAGTTACGTCAGGTCAAGAATCAGAATAATATAAAAGTACGTATAAGACGATATTATATGTATATGAATGAAGCAAGACGTGTTCCGAAAGTTGTGTGGCGGTCTCTCCCTCTGCCTACCCCTGCGATGAAATTATCGTTAGTTATAACGGTACCTTGCAAGCGGCCTCTATGGTCTTGCAAAGCGCCCCGCTGGACGGCTCACACTGGAACACGTGCGCCACGTAGAGGTCCTGCGCCGTGTGCATGACGAAGGCGCATCGCCGGACATCACGCCCGATGCCCAGGAAGGACAGGTATCTCACGCGGCATTCCGCCACCACGGTGTCATCCTGCAAATTAAATAATTAACGAATTGGGTGTTAGGTTAGGTTAGTCGGTAAATATAAAGACAGCAAAACTATATCCTTTAGTGTGCCAAGAAATCCACATTTTTACTCATCGTGTGTCGGCGAATCCACAACTTGTTTTAAACCGGATTTTCACTCTGGCTGGTGTGGAGTTTCTCATAACATTGAGTTGACAGTGAACACTTTAAAAAGTTAATTTCAATATGTTCGTAAACATAACCACACTGTTTACCCACTACTTTGCCTATTTCAAATTCTATTTTTCTCCAATAATTTAAATGATTTTTTTGGAAATTTTATAAATGGAACTCAGTCATAGTAAATTTATTCCAAGAAATTTTCCACTCTCATCTAAAAAAATTGAAAAAGAATACTCACGCTCTGCTGCAGAATAGAGATCATAGATGGCGCCACTTGCACGCTGACGGGGGCCCATGCCTCCCGCGGCACCGTGGCGGACATGAGGTCGATGGCGTCGTTGAGTATCTCCATGCCGGTGGCCTGCGAGACCTCCGTGCTGCCCAAGTAGGCCGCCCGCAGCACTTTCTTGGGCTCCTCCATGGGCGTGGGGAAGGATTGTGCTAGAAAGACGAAAATATATTGTTACCAATATACAGAGTTGAGTGATTAACCTTTCTGCACCAAAGGGGGTACTACACATCCCCCAAACGTGGATAAAAAAAATTATCTTGCTACTATTTTTTAAGATATTAAATAATATATATCAAGTACTGACGAAATTACTGTCCCCCCCCCCTGGATTCGCATTAATTTAAAAATAAAATTCTTGCCGCAAACAAGCTTTGCGTTATTTAATGATTGGCTGCTTGATTGATTGGGCGAAGGTGGGCAATGTCCAGTTAAAGCGGAAGGTATAAATAGTGACTAATATTTGAGATACTGGAGAGGCCAAAAAAAAAAATTAACTCTTAGTGTGCCAAGACATCCAACGCGGATTTGCGAGTAGCTCACTGCACTTGCTTCGATTTTACGGTATTTTGAACATCAAAATTGCTCCTAGCATACTAAAATATATTTTATTCGTTTGGCAAGGAAATAATATATCTGAAATAACACATTTGCCCTGATGATGGACACTGCAATGCTGTCCGAAACGTTGGCTGAAGAAGGAGTTAGTGCAACACGGCATAACACCCCAAAAACAAATAACAAAAATACTTTTGGCCGTGAAAATCGTAAATCATAATATATCTGAATATTATTCTAGCTTGTAATTATGACATTAGAAAATATGTTCACAAAATTCCGTGTCAAATGTGATCATTGTATTTCACAGTCACAGTAATGTATTTCATTTTAAAAATCCTAATATTACAACTTATTTTTAATGTGAAGAATGCGCTTTTAGCTGGAAAATATAATCAAACTCAAGAATATTTTCCTTTGTCTTCAATACAATATATGTTTTTTAGAGATAAATAAAACATTACTCTGAATATTTTTAAAATTTTACATATATGTAAACACATTAATTTGGTAAGACATTACAATTTAAAAATTCATCATTGTGCTAGAAACAATTAAGATATTACAAAGGTCAGCTGGTGTACGGCGGGCGATTGCGGCATTCCAAGGGTAAAGAGACATGATCGCTCTGCCATATATGGGGGACCTTAGTGACCCCCCTCCGGGTGTTATGTGATTTTTACCTTTAGGTACGTAAAGGTTAAAAAATAGCTTGCAGCAAGCGCTCCATCGTGATCTTTTTACAGATGTCCCGCAGCGTGTTGGCGACAAAGTCAGGTTAGGTTGCAAGAGTTACAACTCACCAGTCATGGGCTTGGCCCTGCGCTGCTCTGTGGGCAGGTTGGTGGGACGGGCAGGCGGGCCCTGCAGCGAGCGCTCGATCATGATCCTCTTGCAGATGTCCCGCAGCGTGTTGGCTATGGTGCGCGCCGGCATATCACAGCGGAACACGTGGCACATATGGCGGCGGGTCACGCGGTCGCGCGCCACGTACGCAAAATCCCTAAACAACAGAATTAAGCATTAGGCAATTAAAAAAGATACATCTTGAAAACATTTGTAGATCTTTTGTAGTGTAGGTTAGTTAATCTAAAATATTGGAAACTTTTCATTGTTTAAAATTGAAGCATATCTTTTTTAGGCTGTACGTTAAAACTTCAGAAAGAATGCATTACAGCTTGTCAAGGTTAACTTTGCAATTTTTGGCATTATCACAGTATATATGTATTTCTATCTTTTATTTTATTAATTTAATTAAAATCAAATTTAATAATAAAATTATTAAGTTCTGCAAGTATTTTTTGGTTTTTGTTATTGTTACAGCTGTTTCGGCTTTTAAGCACACTTTCAAACTGTGGTTTTAACCACGTTTAGACGACTTATTTATGATTCTATTTTACCCCCTCTCAATTTAAAATGATTTATAACCGGTTAAACTGATATATCAATAAAATAATTGTGACAATAGATTTCATATTCTGTGGGAGTATTTTGAAGTCTGTTTTCTCCACATTAATTTTCCCCGTCTTAATTATTTAATAATGATGTACTTGCTATTAATATATTTAAATGTGTTATATTTTTAGGTTTTGTATAATTTTCCTTACTTTATTAATTAACGTAATATTAGTGTCATTGGTTCTTTTATTGATTTCTAATTGTTCAAGTAAATAAAGCCCTTTCTTTCTATATGTTAATTCGTCCTTTGATGTCCTGCAATATTGAACATACCAAGCCTTAAATTTTGCAAAGTCACAAATCCACCACGGTCGAGCCGTTGTGTAAGTAATATGTTAATTAGTAATAATGCAAAGAGGTTGTTTGTCTCCCACAACAAAATTTCACGTTATTTACAAATATATTCTGAGGAGAGAACTTATTGAATTTTTGAAAAATGCCAAATAAATAAACTGTCAAAACATATATTTGTAGCCGGCCGAAAAGCATGTGACATCTCGGTACATGCGCGGAAGTACTGCAGCACTGCCATTCACAATTGAGACACAATTGTAAGCACATTACCAATGTTCACTTTGAAAGAAAGCTCATAATTTTGTCATTTTTAGAGACATTAGAAAACTAATTTTATCATCATAATTAACTCTTTAATTATAATATGCAGAAATCTTTGACCCTAAATCTATATTCCGACGGTTGATGGAACCTTATAAAAAGCATAAAAAATAAAATATGAAACAATTAAGAACGCATACCTCTCCCTGTTGGTCGAATCAAATAGCATGGTCCAAGATAGCATTGAGAAAAGTTTAAAACATTGTTAGTACAGGTAAGATTGATTAGTCATAATTTGAAGGTTATCTTTATAACGGATGATGGCCATACTACTGACCTTCCATTGTCTCGTCCCACGCCCCAAACGCGAATAGTGTGAATCGGCTGCGTATGAAGTGTGGTTAAGTTTTCTGGGTCCATAAGTTTCAGAGCTCCTTCATCCAAGTCCATGAATAGGTCCTTACCCTGAAATAAATATTTTTATTCATTTATATTACACAAAGAACAAAACGTCTATTGACATCGTTTTGGAGGAGATGTGATATGACAACATACATAAACGTCTTTTGATACAATGTGACACAACAGACTGGGAAGTCAAGTTTTGTAATGAAGTAGTATGTATCCGGTCTATTTATGTCACAATTTGACACCACTTGTAGTTGATAGTGTCACACCGAAAGATCACCTACCACACTCGAACCTAATTGGTGCAGAACTCAGAAGTTTTTTTTCTGCTTGGATTTTCGAGGTTAAGCCAACATGGCAACATTTTCACCTTGCGTAATGGTTTATTGCTTTGTTTTTTGCGGTTTCTGCAAAAGTTCAGGCACACAATGATTCAGGATTCAAATAAAGGACTCACGTCTCCCCATCGTCCCACGACATCCAGCAGGTCATTTCTGCCCAGGCTTAGGTCCACGATGCACTTGTTGACGGCACGGCTGCTGCGCTCGGGCGTTAAGTCCTCCTCCGCTATCTCCACCCAGCCGAGGGAACGGACAAAGAAACGCACCGCACGTACGTCTGGGTCGGGTCGCGCTGGATAGCTACGACGCCTGGAAGAATTCACAAGGTTACGTAAGGAAAGTGAAAGGAGAATAAGGTTATATCCAACAGCCAAATTTCATGTAATTTATAAAAATAAATTTATAATTTATAGTGCACACTGAGGGCAAAACTTTTAGAATTTATAGAAAATATCGAACAAACTAAACTGGCATGGCGGTAAGTGGTACTGGGTACTGCCATTGGAATTGTGAATTGTCCTGAATTGTGTCTCGTGATATTAATGAAATTTAAAAAAATTTTGAATAATAGAACAAAAGTGAGATAAAATCGAGTTCTTTTGTTTTGAACAAGAAGAAATAAAAGGTTTGTTTTCGGGGTGGTGTTGTTTTTTGGTATGGAAAACATTATTTTTCATTTCGTATTCGTCGTTTCGTGATTATCGCAAGCAAGCTATGGCTTTCTGAATTATTGGACGGCTTTCGTTGAAAATTTAAACTAGCGAATGCTATTTTTTAAATATAGAAAGATACATGCACTTTAAGGTCCTGCTAAGCCAAACATAATGACTTGTCAGCAGGTGCCTATATATGATTCTCGTGGTAAGTATGTAATTGGTTTGACTTTTCCACACAATCCTTGTTTATCTTTTTAGATTCACTTTCATCCGAATCCATCATAAATCATTATCTTTAATTAGTTTATCTGAAGCTGTATAGATACTATGTATGCAGTTTTGGGTGTAAGCCACATACTTGTATGCCAGTTCCTCCCGCCGTTTCCTATCGTCACATTCTGCATCCAGGGCCGAGCTGGTGGTGCTTCGCGTGACCGAGGACGTCATGGCCCCCGGGCCCCCTTGGCCCACGCCTGCCTCGCTGGACGCACCCATCTCCGGGGCCTCACGCTGGATGGTGCCGCTTTTGATGTGCCAGTAGTACGGGCCGTCGTTGTCTGGAGGAATAGAAACATTTTTTAATAAGAAAAATAATGATAACCAACACCACTGCCATAGGTCACCCCAAGTAGTTTGCTACTTTTGGTTACCTAGCAAATGAGCCCCAGTTCACGGGATGAGGTTTGTCTGGGTCTTGGCGGCGGAAGCGTCAGTCCATCTATTACGTGACGACCGAATCGGGAGAGGCCAGTTAAGGGAGACGCCTTGGCTTCTCCAGCTAGACTCTCTAGACACAACGCCTTGCACTGTAGTGGGAGGGAGGGATGGATTCTTACGTTCATCACTCCTGGACACATTGAACTCCAGATTTCTACCCACCCCTCATACCTTTTACATCCTAGAACCTCCTCTCCTTCATTTCCTTAAAATGAGGGAAACTATTTTGTTTGTAGTATTAGGCTGGAAATGGTCCCATGATAACTATATGATAACACAATGAGAATTCAACACAGCTTTAAAAGCGATATAAAGGCATTAAAAGAGATGAATCTAACTTATTTAACCTAGTCTTGTTTCATCACTTTTCATGACTGGTTAACTGACGACGTAGTGCTGACGAGCTGGACCGATGGTCCTCTTTTGAAGCGCGTTGTGAAGCGCGTTGTGAACCACGTGACATAACAGCTATTCATTCATTCACCAACATATTACCATATGCGACCGAAGTGCATGTGACACTATTTCCAGCCTACATGGTAATTTTTTTTTAATACTAGGTTGGTACCTCTACTGCTACTTGAGTAGGTGTCAGTCCTACCTTCGTGCTTCTCCCAGCCGGGCGGTAGTGGGGGTAGCGCGCCCTGCTGCGGGGCGGGGGGCACCTGCTGCCTTCGCCGGACGGGCACGGCGTACAACTCTCCACGGGGCCCGGCGGCACGGTGACGCACGGCTGCTGCAGCGCTGCCCCCCTTCTCGCTGTCAGCGAGGTCTGCGCTGGTCTTCTCGGGCGGGGGGGAGTCGTCTGCAGCGCTGGCGTTGTAGTCTTTGTCGGATATACTGAAAATTGAATTAGGGATGGATAAATAAATGCACGCAGAGGAGAGATCAATTGTGCCAATGAGGAATACGAATGATCTTAGTAGTAATATCGTAAAAGGGGACATCTGCCCCAAATATACTTTACAACTCCTGCGGTGATCTGTCTTTTTATTACTACTATCTGGCTGTTATTTACATTACCGGTTTTGTTTTATATTAAGTACTAAATTATAATATGATCTAAACTTGTCAATTTGACTGGCCTAAAACACAGGATCCATTCCTAGTTGGCTAGTCAAAGTTTCCGCATGTTTTATTGTATGATTTTTATGTGAAATAAATTTATTATTATTATTATTAAATTGATACAGATGGCCCCTTTTGCCATATTACTAGAGATCAATTAAATTAGAATTTAATATTATACGCTTTATTGAATTGAATTCAAAATTTTGATTGAAAAATGTACCAATTCTATTACTCTTAAATTGATAGAATTTTACCAAAATTAGTTGAATTTTAACATAATTGATCCCATTTACCAAAAATTCTAATTCTACCATAATTAATTAATTGGTCACATTTTACTGTAATTGGTCCCATTTTTTTTTATTTTTTTATTTATTCTTTAATATATTTGTTAAACAATGGTATAGTATATTGTCCTCCACGCTAGGAGTTCACCTGTGTTGTGGAGGACCATGAATGGTTCAAAATTATCATAATTAGTTGCATTAAAAAAAACACCAATATAGTCCTTTAATTATTAGTCGCATTTTACCATCATTGGTCGCATTTTACCATAATTGGGTCTATTTAACCACAATCGATCCCATTTTACTAGAATTGGTCCCATAATTGACCGTAATTGGTCAATTTTATCAAAAAATCTTATTCTCCAATATAATTTTTACAATGCTGTATTATAATACCTATAACCTTAGGGATTGTTGATCAGTGCCCCTATTATACAAATAATAACGCCTTCTTCAAAACAAAACACTGTGTCTTTATTCTGATTTAAAACTACTATAATCAGAAAGTAGTTTGTAGGACGGCCTGGGGCCAAGAGGGACCTGAAGGTAATCTATATTATGCTGTCAAAATCTCTCTGCTTCTCGAAACCTCACGTCTCCACGTACCTCGGTACCCCACCTGCATATACTACCGACATCTGTTGGATAAGTCTGTAACCTCTAAGATCCATCTACACTAGAGCCATCTATGTATTGGAGTTCGAACTATCATATCATACCTATATTGGGGTGTTCATGATTAGTGTTCCAAATAGTAATGAGTTACATAAGTATATAACATGACGATAATATTATAATTAAAGTTAAAGTGTGATATAATATTACTTACATTTGTGGGTCCGACTTAGCGGACCCCAGGGGGGAGTCTGGATTGCCATTTATACTTTCTCGTCTGAAACAAAGAAATAAACAAAGCATTAGTATTTTTATATTGACATATAAACAACATGTTATGCAGATATCATCGAAAAACAGATCAAAATTTTGATCGAACAAAGGCTGTATGTACTGTAATCAGAAGTTAAACCTCAACACACAAAGCCAATTCAGTACAAATGTTCGTATTTTTAAGTCAACATTCTGTACAATCAATATATTCATCGAAATAAAATGAATTCTGTACAGAGATCAGAATTTTTATCGAAACTAAGTCGATTCAAAGTTTAGAGAGATCAATATTTTAATCGAAATTAAGTTGATTCTGTACAGAGATCGATATTTTCATCGAAACAAATCCAATTCTGTGGATAGACTATATATATACAATATTTTTATCGGAACGAAGCCAATTCTGAACTTGTTGAGAGAGATATTTCCTTTAAGCAAAGTCAATTCTGTATACATGGTGTCCGGGGTGAAAGTGCAGTAACTTAGGGAGGTAACTTATGATGGTAGAAGTAAAAAAGATAAATAACTTTTTTTAAATTTCGATTTTTAGATGTACTTTTCAGCTACAAACGAAAAATTGCGCCGGCGTGTGCGTACTGCATTATTATTGCTTTTGGATCATTTGAAATCGACCGGCCGATACTAGAACTAACACCCGCTACCCCCCTTCCCGCGCTTTACAGCTGCTAACAGAACAGCTGTGATTTATTTACTTTAAAGAAATATTATAAACAAATACCTCACACTCAGAGATGTGCTTTATTTCAAATAAATCCATTTCAAATGGAAATGCAAAATGCAAAATGGGTATTTTCCATTTTGCATTTTCAAATGGAAAAGTTTTGACCCATTTCCATTTTGCATTTCAAATGGTTTTGGGTACCCATTTTGCACATCTCTGCTCACTATACATGTGGGTACATAACTAGATAATGGGTCAGAGGGAATGAAGGCCGCCCGTTACGTAACAAGAGATTAATTCATTAATTCTTCTGAAAGATGATTAATTACTTCAATGATCGTTTGATGCCGTGAAAAAGATAAGGATTTTTAATCCACATTTACGACAACATACCTCTCAACGACGGAGACTTAAACGAATACCTACAGTTGGAAGACACCAACACACTTTACAACAACGTACGAGTTGTAATAATATCACGTTTACATACTTGCATGCAAGCTGAAGGTGGACATTTTTTAAATCTGTTAAATTAGTAAAAAAGCGATGACATTAGTTGAGTGTTTAATAAGTTATTAATATTTTTTATCGTTAAAAATGTAAATTCTTATTATTATTTTAGTGCAGTTCTCTTTTTTCCTCCTTTTTTTTTTCTTCGAAACGTTTTTGAAGAGCATTTTTGTAACTTCGAACTCTCGGTTTACGCATCACTTGCAAATAATAAACAACGTCACTAGTCTCGCGCTCGACAAGCACACAGCGAATTTATCGGGTAAGTGTGTACCTCCACTAAGAATTTTTAGTAGGTATGTCTTTTTGCAGGGAAAAAAAGTTGGAATTTCGGAATAAGTTAATAAATAATATGTGGAATCACCTCCCGAAGTTACTGCACTTTGACCCCGGTCACCCTGTATAGATTAATATTTTCTGCGAAAACCAATATGCATGGAGATCAATAGTTTTATCGAAACAAAGCGGATTCTGTGCAAAGATCAATATTTCAAGTACTTATAAAAAACGCGCTAACAGATAGTCAACTTCCGATAAGAAACACCAAAGAATGGAAGACCTAACCTCATTCCGCTAAATTCCCATGTTCCCCCTCCTTTCACTTTTACTCTCCTATTTCCGTCTCTACTGTTGCCTCCCTTGTTCTTGCAGAATGTTAAAATATTTTAATTGCAGTTAATTCGTGTAAAATAAAATTGGAAGCGCTGCAATTACGCCTCCCGTTACGGCGGGGCTAATGAAAAAACAAATTTAAGGTTTAATCAGGCCTTATTGTTATTTTACGCGCGCTAACCAATGGTGGAATAACTACGGAGGATGTGTTAAATTGCATTAGTCCTAAAATAACAAACAAGGAGGAAAATTTTCATTATTTTTTGTTGATTATTTCTTAGGGTCAGCACTCAAAAAAAGTTTATTTATAAACTACATACGGGTTTTTAGGAAATGTTTAGTATTTCCGTTGAATAAAATTCTAAACCGTAATATTTTTGATTTTACAATAATGAACATATCAACACTATATGGTCGGGCATTTTACCGCCAAATTGGGGGCGAAGCGCGGGTGTTTTTTTTAAATTTTAGCGCCAAAATTAGACTTTCCGCAAAATATTAATATCTTATGATCTATTTGATATTTTTCGATGAAACTTTCAGTGTTTTACTTTAAAAAGATGTCTCTATTTATTTACATAGCAATGTATGTGTAATTCCTTTTTTTATGAACAAAAACCTTCTACTTTCTTGGGAATCATAGAAAAAACAGTATTTCACAATCGAAATAACATATAGAAATTTATTCATACAAAATTACAAGATTATTTAGAAATTTTCAATACATATAAAAAAAAACTATAACCTAATAGTAATTCAATGTGTGATAGCGTTCGAAACACTTTCCTTTATGCAGGAGCAAATTGCAAAACTTGCACATGTACCGCGTTTCACTGCGTAGTTTGTGAGCGGAACATAAGCGACAACGATTTTATTTCATTTTGTTGTGTTTCAAGCTCATATCGATAGATCGGGTACCGCCGACAATAGAAAACACATGACCCCGCACCCATTTAGAAACCCTTTTTTACAAGTTTCCCGCTCCTTACCGCTTTGCGCAACAAAACGAGTAAACTCGTCTCCCGCGTCTTACTGTAAAAAGGCGTATGACGAGTTTTCTTGTTTCCCGCAAATAATGTGTTAAGATATGTCCCTGTGTTATTTAAAAAAACGTTTTGTCTTTCTGAGAAGCACCTTAACACACATGCGTACAAAGTGCGACGTGGAAATTATCATCTAATTTATATAAATTTTGTCTTAGCAATCCTAAAGCGTTACCATATTTTTTAACTCCTCGGGCTAATTTGTTCGGTTTTGGGAGCAAACGGCTATTACCCGGAGAATCAATTTGTTCGCTTTTCGGAACAACTCATATGGTCTCATAGAAATCGTTGTCTCCCCTGCCGTTATAGTTAGAAATATGAACTAAACGGCTCAACTAAATCCAGAGTTATCAATAGAGACCGCAATTTGTGAAAAAATTAAGTAATTTTGTGAATTTTTTACTAATTATTTTTATATGAAATGATAAAAAAGTGAGGTGGCGGTAATATATTGTAATACATTTTTCTAATAAAATTTTGTATTTTTTTGTTATCAGTAATTTTAGACGAAAAAACGTAAGGTGATCAATTTTTATACTTTTTTATGTTTGTTTAAAAAATTATATGTTTATTTCTAATAACAAAATTTTAAATTGTATTTTATCACCTTTCAAAATCAGTTTTTATTTTTTGGAAAGGTTCAGAAATATTTCAATTGGTTTGGATTTGATTGAGAAGCGGAAATACACACAAATTCACCGACTCCAAGAGATATAACTATTATATGCCAATAATATAATAATAATGATTGGATTATTTGTATAGCGCCGTTTTTGTGAGAATTTACTTCAAAGGCGCTTAACAACTTAATTTATGCATTTAATTTATTCCTATCACTAACTTATTACTTTTTGCTTATAACTAAGTTTCATAGCTAGTGACTTATAACTAGTGGCTTATAACTAAGATTAATATCGAGTGATTTACAATGAAGACTTTTAACTAATGACTTAAAACTATACATATTTTTACGACCGAGTGGGTATTTACATGACTTTAATATGACTTACAACTTCGGCTTAAATTAGAGATTTACGACTAATATACATATTTACGTTTACAAATATAGATTGTTATGATTTCTGTCCGTGGTGTCAGTGTTAAGGTATAAAATATTACAAAAATAGTTTACGCATAATAACTGGTTATTACAGTCAAGGAAAAAAATCCCCTGGACTGAGCAATGAAAAAAAAAATCTACTGATAAAAATACGGTCATTATTCTGGATATGACAAGTTGAAAATGTTATTCATTAGTTTTGATCTGAACTCAGATGATCTGTCGATCTTTTGCAAATGTGAAGGGAGTTTGTTCCAAGCTTTTGGACCTGCTACTGCAAAAGCTCGGTCTCCAAAATTGGTATTGGGATTGCGCATAGGTACTGAGAGTCTACCCATGGCTGTTGAAGATGCTGATCGAAGGGTAATATTAACATCGTTTGGAATGCACAGTTCCGACAAGTAGGGTGGCGCCATGTCATGTACCGCTTTGAAAACCATCCAGCAGAGTTTGAATTGGATTCTCTCAGGGTACTTGCCAATGAAGGTTCCGCAAAAGTTGTGAGATGTGGGAATATTTGGAAACATCGGTTATCAGCCTTGCTGCAGCATTGAACACTGACTGAAGCATAAATAAACCAATCACAGAATGACTGAAGTCTGTCAGTGTATATGTATAATCTGTCAGAATAAAAAAAAACATCCAAAAATCATCTATGGAAAACTAATGGCGCAATCACAATATAGGTAGGGTTGCCAGATGTCCGGCTTAGAAAATTTTGAAAAACCGGACAATAGAATGTCCGGTTTTTTGAAAATACGCGACATATATATCTCACTTACGAGATAATTTACAGAGCAAAAGTCATGAGCGATTCTGGCGGGTGGTAGCAAGACTTGCTCAAATCTGTTGAAAATGGTACAATATGTGTGTAGTTTTCCCGTTTCCAATGCCTTCGTAGAAAGGGTTTATAGTGTAATGGGTAATGTACGGACTGACGAAAGAAATCTCCTAGGTGTGAATACCGTAAAAAGCGAATTATATGTTTTCTTCAATTTAAATGTCAGTTGCACTGGATTTAAATATACAATATCAGTCAATAAATTAAAATCAGTAGCATCTAGTGGCAAATATGTTAAATAGGTGATTTTATGCTTACCAATAGCAATACTAAATATAACTTTTAATAGTATTTCATTGTGTTCACTATCAGAAATTTTCGGTAATTTTCTCTGTTTGTTTTGATCAAAATCAAGGGGGTTTATGATTATCAAAGGACCCTTTGATTTTCGACAAATTGTACAAAAAAAATCTAAGGGGGGACCCTTTGATAAAAAAATGTTCGTTTTTTTATCTGGACCATCTGGCAACCCTAAATATATGGCATTTAAATTAGAGAAAGCAAAAGCCCGGCAGTTTTTTCTATGGCGGCTCACCTCAAATTAGCAGCGGTCGTTAGCGGCATTGAACAATCTAATAAAACCCGCCCTACGTACGAAATCGACGGAGGCGAGTTTTAACGTGTACAGGCCCTAAATAATTACACGAAAACCCATTTTCCGTTTTAAGATTGTGAGAAAGTTTTTGCACGATGCGAGGAGAAAATGAGTATTGCTGATTTATTAAAAATGTCTTCAAATTATTGGTAATACGGTTAAAAACGGGACTGCAGGGCACTTCTTGTTAAACTTGATAGTAAATTCTTAAAAGTACCGGAACACGTGTTCATGCACCGGCGTTTGTCTTAATAATACATAATGACGAAATGCGAAAATGTTTTTTATGAAAACCTCTTCCGACATCGTGATAATATATTGATATTTTACTTATATTTCTTATTATTTTTTAAAGTTTATTAGGAAACATTTATTCATTAAGGGTCTGCAATCCCGTTTTTAACCAGTAAAGAATAGTGTATAACATAATAAGCTGAGTACGAACGATATAAGCAGGTACAATACAAGTTATCATAGAGTTCTTCTTTTTTATGTGAACATCGCATAAAGCCTTATTGCCCGGAGCTAGTGAGGGCATACTCTGGCATACCTAATTTGGGGATCAGGGAGGGGAAATAGATGGGATAGGTGAAGGTTGGGAAATAGCTGGCGTTTGGCGAGCATATACAAATGCACCAAAACACACAATCGTAAATAATCCAATAAATCTGATTCCGAGTTTGAAAATAGTCGCAGTGAATTATAAGTAGTTGATACTCTGAGTATCGCCCTGGTGAACGTTTACCATTAAAAATCATAAATGTTGTTTGAAATGGTTTGAATTGGGGATGCCATAGATCCACTGGTTCCGGACATTCGGGAGCAATTGGGTCTCTTTTGCGGTTTAATATAATGTTGCATAATCGATAGAAATCAAATCAAATTGTAATAATGTTAAATTACAATTTCCCTACACAAAACAAGCGCACCATTAGGTTCTGCGTTGGCACTGTAATCAGCGGCAATAAACCCTAGAGGTACCTGTTTAATAATGATTGTGTGTTTGAAACTTTTCCCATTCCCTAATTTCCATAATGATCCCTAAACTGTACACAGTAGTTAGGGATTTTAATATCCCTACCGCTAAGGACTATGACGAAAGAATTAGGAGGGATATGTTACAATAGCAACAACCTGTATATAATTGGAGAACATTCTTGTCACTGGGAAGCAGCATCCGCAGTCACATGCATATTTTGTCTAATCGATTGTTGAATCTTATAGTCAAACATCGGCAAATTACATAATTGGTGTATAGCTAACAACTTATTCCTCAATATTGATAAATGTAAGACTTAAACATTTTGTGGAAAAAATACCCCACTATTATTCACATACACAATAGCAAGCGAGATCTTAAAAAAAGTCAACGAAATTCGGGACCTTAGAGTTAAGTTTGACACTCAATTAAATTTTGTAAATCACAAACAACAAATAACTAACAAAGGTATGAAGACACTGGGATTTATAATCAAAACCATCAAAGACTTCGACTCGTTGGAGGTTATAAAAATCGTGTATCTGTCGCTAGTACGCAGCTTGGAATACAATTCAATAGTGTGGTCCCCATACTACCAGATACATATAAAAAAAAATATTGAACGTGTGCAGCACAAATTTTAACGATTTATTAACTTCAAATTACACATACCTATTCAACACATAAACTATACATTCTTACTAAATACACTTAAAATACATTCCCTAGAAAACAGAAGAAAAATAAATGACCTAACTTTTTTATTTAAGATTATTCACTCCAAACTTGACTGTTGTGAACTCCTGCAACTCATAGATTTCAGAGTACCTACTCGAGCAACTAGGCAACATATATTATTCTGCAACAATAACTTTAGAACCAAATATCACATACATGCACCTATTTCTCGCTTTCACACACTTGGAAAAAAATTCACCTCAAATATCGACATATTTAATATAAGTTTGCCTGTTTTCAAGAGATGCCTGAATGACATTTTTATGTAGCATATTTAAAGAACGATTGCGTATATTTGTTGTTTTCCTATAGATATGTTGTGAACTTAAAAAAATGTTATTTTTGTGTTGATGTTTTAAATATAAAAACCTTCTGTTGTCACTGCACTCACAGTCAGTCAAAACCAATTTCCTTAGACAATAGCACTACTTACCAAAGAAAAATTATCTATTCTCCGCATCTTAGTATTTAAAAAAAACCGAAACAATAAAATTCCTTAAAATAATTCAAGGTAAATCCTTTAATTTACTCTTTTTAAATCATGTTCATAACTTGGTAAAAACAAATGGCTATTGCCTCAAATAGTACCTACTCACGTCATTATAAAACAATTAAGACAAACGTCACATCGTTAAAAGGAAAAAAACAAACATTTTAACGGTAAGTGCGTCACACAATAATTGATTTAAGTATGTATGTACGTAAGTAGATATTTTTCAGGTTTTTTTTATTTTTAACTTACTTTTTATGATGATAATACTTATAAATCTAAATAAAACAAAACACACATAAAATAAAAAAGATAACGGTCACAACTAGAAATCGAACCCAGGATCTTTTTTCCAGGAACCAGGATCAGTTTGTCCTATTTATTAAACGTCATAATTTTTATATCATATTTCAAATTCAGAATTAACAACATAAAGTATTTTTTCCATATTTTTAAATGATTACAATATTTCTAATGAAATTGGTTTGTAACCTAGTTAGTATCTCGGATAAACATATATCTAATTTTATATCAAATGTATTTACTCAAAATATTAAATAAATAAAAACTAAAAAATACAACCAGAAAAATTAATTGAAAACAAAAACAATTGAAAATACTTCCGGACTAAAGTCTTAAGAAGTCCTAGGGAAGAAGAAGAAACACTTAAAAGCAAAATCCCTTACATTAAATGTGAGTAAAACTAAATATCTAACATTCTCTAAAAACAAAAGAGGTCAACCAACGAATGAGCATACACTCAAATTACATGAATGTCTAAACAAATATCCGCAATGTTCTTGCCCGCATATAGTCCAAACTAAAACAAATAAATATCTTGGGATCGTAATTGACGGCAAACTTCATTGGGATGCACACATCGAAAGAACCTCAAAAAAGCTAACAACACTCATCTATTTCTTCAAAAAATTACGAAATATCTTGTCAACTACAGATCTAAAGAGAGTATATTATGCTCTATGCCACTCTCTATTGGAATATGGAATAATAGGATGGGGCGCAGCATCTTCAAACCATCTTAAACAACTAAAGAAAACTCTAAATTGGATCATAAAGACCATATTAAAGCTCCCCGTAAGGACGCCAACTACTGATATTTTTAATCTGTTTGATGTTCCAAGTTTACAAAAAATCTATGCTAAAAATATTCTAGTTCATCACCTAAAAAATAAACCAGAGGCCCTCTCACGATCATAAAACCAGAGCCAAGCAAACAGACATACTAAATATTCCTAAATGTAATTCTAGCTTTGGACAAAGAAGCTCTGAATTTTTAGCAATACAATTATATAATAAACTCCCTCTCAACATCAAACAAAGGAAAACGAAAAATAAATACATTAAGGACATCAAATCTTGGCTTAAGGAAATATCGGAAGAAGAACTAGCTAAGATATTAAAAACATCATCTTAGTCGCTGAAAACGTATACTAACATATATAGTCCCCCTCAGCACAGGATCTCCTAGTGAGGAGGACTTCAATGATCTGTTTTAATTTTATACATTTTTTTTCATGTGCCATACAAAAATGTACATAATTATTTAAAAAAGTAACTAAATAAAAAAAAAATAAAAAAACTTAAAGACCTTGAATAGAACTTTCATGGAACTTGAATAATAACTTATGAATTTTCAAATTTTGTGAAACAATCCGTACTACGACATTGGGATATTTGCAAATCCAAATATACGCGTTTTGGTAACCGTTCATTTCATCAACATGCGCTATTCTCTGCATGTGTATAATCTCCGTTCGGGGCCCGTCGCGTCGGTTGAGCGACGCTTAAACGCGTCGTTAATATTAACGCCAACATAACGGCCATAGCAGGAGCCGTCCTAACAACGCGGGCCGCGGCCCGTTGCTTAAAGCCCACTGGACAGTGATTGACGGGGCTTTATTATCAGCTGAAGGGACCCGCGGGGCTATTATTGTGTAAATGCCAAAAACTTGGGTAGAAATTATTCAAATTGGAAAAAAATGAATCTTTTGGACTAAGTGAATGTTTCAAATAATAATCAGTGTTATTATTGATGGTCGATAAGGACAGTGTTGAGTTAATTAATAAAGGTTTGATTTTTCCAAAGGAGCAAACACATTGTGGATATATATAAGTGGGTACAGGATGTTATTTGAGTACATAAAAAATATATTTACGTTACAAAATATATTTAGGTATGTTCACAATCTCACCAATGAAGAAACTTTTTTAAAATTTATTTATCTATTCATTTTCGGAAAATTGACAGTTTAAATAAATTAAATGAAAATACTCGGTTTTAGGTCACTTTATTGATAAATTTTATTGTCAGACCTACGGTTGAATTTGCTCTATCAAATCCCTAAAATAATGTTGGAATCATAACGAAATAAGTGATGAAGTTGTGTAAAAACAAAATTCGGCTCGCGGCCCGGTGTAATGGACGGACCTACCATCGAATTTTCCCTAACAAGCCCATAAAATTGATATTTCCGTAGGGTTTATTTGAATTATTTTTGATAAACGTTTTACCAAAATTTTATATGTATCTAGATTGATATCTCGGGAAGTTACTAATTCATCGTCAAGAAATATAAAATCTGGTGCTTACCGCTAATTTTATATGTATCTAGATTGATATCTCGGGAAGTTACTAATTCATCGTCAAGAAATATAAAATCTGGTGCTTACCGCTAATTTTATATGTATCTAGATTGATATCTCGGGAAGTTACTAATTCATCGTCAAGAAATATAAAATCTGGTGCTTACCGCTAATTTTATATGTATCTAGATTGATATCTCGGGAAGTTACTAATTCATCGTCAAGAAATATAAAATCTGGTGCTTACCGCTAATTTTATATGTATCTAGATTGATATCTCGGGAAGTTACTAATTCATCGTCAAGAAATATAAAATCTGGTGCTTACCGCTAATTTTATATGTATCTAGATTGATATCTCGGGAAGTTACTAATTCATCGTCAAGAAATATAAAATCTGGTGCTTACCGCTAATTTTATATGTATCTAGATTGATATCTCGGGAAGTTACTAATTCATCGTCAAGAAATATAAAATCTGGTGCTTACCGCTAATTTTATATGTATCTAGATTGATATCTCGGGAAGTTACTAATTCATCGTCAAGAAATATAAAATCTGGTGCTTACCGCTAATTTTATATGTATCTAGATTGATATCTCGGGAAGTTACTAATTCATCGTCAAGAAATATAAAATCTGGTGCTTACCGCTAATTTTATATGTATCTAGATTGATATCTCGGGAAGTTACTAATTCATCGTCAAGAAATATAAAATCTGGTGCTTACCGCTAATTTTATATGTATCTAGATTGATATCTCGGGAAGTTACTAATTCATCGTCAAGAAATATAAAATCTGGTGCTTACCGCTAATTTTATATGTTTCTAGATTGATATCTCGGGAAGTTACTAATTCATCGTCAAGAAATATAAAATCTGGTGCTTACCGCTAATTTTATATGTATCTAGATTGATATCTCGGGAAGTTACTAATTCATCGTCAAGAAATATAAAATCTGGTGCTTACCGCTAATTTTATATGTATCTAGATTGATATCTCGGGAAGTTACTAATTCATCGTCAAGAAATATAAAATCTGTTGCTTAAAGCTAATTTTATAGTTAAAAACGTTTTATAAAATTTTCAAACCGTTTTACGTTTTGTTTTGTTAAAGAATGGAAAGAAGGTATGAATAATAATAAATTTATCTTAGCAATATTCTTGCATTTTCAAAGGGCATTTGAAACTAAAGATCGAGAATTTGATAAGAAAGCTTAAAGAAATTGGTTTCTCAACTGTAGCCACTAAATTAATAAAAAAGTATTTGAAAGACCGAATACAGGTAACAAAAATTAATAGTCAATTTTCAAACCCAAAGGAAAATAAATTAGGAGTACCACAGGGATCAGTCCTTAGACCTCTATTGTTCATACTCTATATTAATAACTTAATTTTCCACATAATACAATAAAATCATAACCGAAAATGGGTTCGTAAGTAGGAGATTTTGAACTTTAAAGCAGTTTTCATAGGCCTTATACATTATTTTAATCTGGGCTTATAAAAAGACTTATCTAAAAAATACTCGATTATTTCAAAGGCCAAGATGTATTCTACTCGCAGTATTTAATTAAAGCATCTGAAAAATTTCTAGGCGACCAAATTTTCAAACCAAAAACACCTGATTTTGCATTACTACGTATGGCATCGCCTTAAGTTATTTATATATCTACGACTGCCTACAACCATATTATACATTAATGGAGGAACGTAAAACACCGCACTAAAAGTAGGTACGTCTAGAAGCCATAAATCATTTTAGAAGAAAAGCTCTGCGTTATTTATAGCAACAGAACCTTACTTTTCCCAAGAAGCCTACAAAATTTCCTGCGCTATATCTCCGCTTACTCATACGGCTACCCGAGCGATTAAAACCAGATCAATTTTTGATTTGTGGCCAGTTTTACAAAATATTTAACGCGATAAATTTTAGCAGGATGGTGGAGTCATTTACTGCGGAATATTTGGCGTGGTGCAATAATTTTCAGGACTAAAGATATCCTGGAAAGTCAAACATTCGTAGACACTAAAATTTAATTACATATTTATTTATTACGTAGTTTCGTAAATTGTTGAGGTTAAATGGCACTGTACAAAGTAGCAAAGAAATATTATTGTTTTTAACATTTTCTATCCGGTTTAAATCGAGATTTTATTCTTTTTATAATGTACCTGTTTCTCTTCCTATCGGAGATTGTTTAGCATTAGTGTAATCTTCAGCCTGCAGTACCTACGAGTCACGTAGATTTTATAGCTATGTGAAGAGGCTTCTTCTGTCACAAAGTTTTTTTTCCTAATTGAACAATAAGGGAGGGTTTTTTTCACAGAATTTGAACAATTCATCAAGTTAATTTTCAAGTTCTGTGAAAACTCTATTCGAGTTCTAATATTATTATTTTTTGGGATGGTTGTTAATAATAAAAGAACTTGAAAATTAACAACAAAATTCATTTACCGTTGTATGGATATAATCAGGGCTACATAGCTTTGGTAGAAATTCCAAACAAAAAATAAGATCGCATTGTCTACATTTTTCTTCAGCGTTCAAAATAATAAATAGGGTGGTGTGTCTCTGTGTAACTCGGATTCAAAGAACTCTTTAACTTGTTGGTGTTTTTTTCATTCATGCTTTGGTGTTTTTTAAAATTTGTATTGATTGCAGAAAAGGTTAAAAAAATCGATTAATTAGGCATCCAAATCAATATAACTAGCATTGATGTGGATCAGCCTGTCTGTGCATATAGAGAAACAATAAAGCGTGTTGCTTTTACGTCCAACAGATGGCGCTGTTTTACCCAAAAAGCATGTTTGTCAAACGTATTTACTCTAACAGGTGACATCTATATTCGAATGTGTCAAAATTTCAAAGCAATCGTTGAAGAACTTTGGTAGATTTAAGATTTTGAACAAACGAACTTTAACATTTTATTTATATGGAAGATAGATTAATTAATAATGCCATATTTGAAATGTGCATTTTTTGTTTAAATTTAGAAAAATCTCGTAATTTTTCAAATTTACTACCGGTGTTCATATGAAAGGTAAATTTCTGGTCGTCTTTTGAAAGGCAATGATCCTGAGGCAAAAAGTTCTGTTATAAATATTTTTACTTTCATAAATCCTAAAATTATATATCCTTCAATTTTTCATAGGTTTGCGCTAGTATTTGGATAAAATACGTATGTTATTCACGACATTAAAGAGAAAGGTAGCAAAAGTTATTCGAAAAACTCTAGTCAAATGCGTAAATCTTTTTAAAATTTAGGGTCAAGTCTCTGGATGTTTACATCGGTACTAAGTCAATTCGAATTTCGCAACTTTCAAGTAAAGTTTACGACACCCGTCTCACTGGTGTAACTTAAGTACACGCGACTAGGCGAAATAATAAATAAAATAAGGCTTTTGATGTATTCTGACGTGCGTAGTTACGCAATACGTAACACGGCGTCTAGGACGTCTAGGGCGTCTAGGCGGCTACGGTCAAGGACGCATATACCTCTGGGCGTCTCGTACTAATTATTTATCTCCTTACAATTCTGTGCTCGAATTTCAAACGCAATTCTTTTGCAAAAGGAGTTTAGAAGATATAGGATAAGACGAGAGAGGAAATTTTCTTCTTTAAACATATTTAATAATAAATAACTATAAAAATTTTGAATGAAATGGAATCTCGGAAGTGGAAATTAACACACTTTCCGACATCCGATTGAGCTGAAACTCGGCAGAGAAACTCTTTGTCGTTGACAATGCATTCTATCAACATTTTATGGCAATGTACGTAATACATGTTGGTCCTACCCGATCGGCATTTGGCGAGGTTAGAAGAGTTGTCGACTGCAGTCCCTGGGAAGGAAGATACAGCCCTCAGTCAAGCTAATCTTTTGAAGTTTTAAAAGACATTTTAAAATAGATGTAAGTAAAAAAAAATTGGTTTTTAAGGGGTGATTTTTCCTGGATAATTCGTAATATTTATTTATTTAACATGCAAATACTAATTATAAGTACTCAAAAATTATTTTAATAACACTTCGTTTCAGCTAAATTGGTACAAGAAACAACTGTTTACGCCTGGGGAGATGGGAAATGATAGTTTAATGTTCTTAGTTTGTGTTATTTATATCACTTGTGCGTATTTAGATTGTTGTGGAACCTTCAGTGGCACTTACGCATACACACGCCCACATATATGCATTTCTCAAAAATTAGATGACATTTTAAAAAATTACAGCAGTTAATTTACGAAATAAATGTCAGTACCATCCAATTAGGATTTGGCTTAAGTGATAGCGCGGTTCACTAATTTTAGACAGTCCTTGGGGAAGAAGGTTCGATCCTCCGTCAAATTATTATATTTTTAATGTTTTAAAATATATTTCCCAATTCCAAAAATTCCCCAATTCCTCGTATATGTGCACAATATAATACAAAATTTTACAGCATTGACATTTTTGGTAATAACCTATATGAAATATCGATATGAAGTAATGCGTACGATCGATTATTAATATGAGAGTATGGAATATATCGGGAGCATCTCCTATCCTCTTCCTATTTTCCTCTTCCTCTCCCCTACCTTTAACACCAAATTAATTTTAAGATATTAAAACTTCATTTCCAATGAAACTTCTGTGGCTTGACTTAATAATAATAACATGGCATTTATATAGCGCAGTTTAGTGTCATTTCACTTCAAGTGCGCTTAAAAGTTGTATATCTATATCTATCTCAGTTGTATATTTATATCTATCATTGTATATTATACAAAAGCTGTTTGTTTCTTACAAAATAAATAAATAAATATTTTAAAAATTCATAGCAGTTAAGAGCCAGCCCCTGGGGAGGAAGGTGCATTCCTCAGTCAAATTTTTATATATTTTTTAATAAAAATAGATGTATTATACAGAAAATATTCCATATTCTCGTAACGATGTTATTCGTTGATAATAAATTAATTTCATCTACTACAATTATTATAAGCGGGAAATGTGCTCATTCAATGATGAAGGACACTAAACTTTTTATTACAATTCTACGTTTGTTTATTGTGAGTATCACTTATATGACCTTAGGCAAGATTTCTCAAAACAGTTGTATAGCGCTCTTCGTGGCAGCAGGACGCGTCCTAACGCGTCCTCCAAACCCTTTGTGTTTTTTTTTAGTATTTTCAAGGGAAATGAGGCAACATCCCTTTGAAATTATGTTTAAAATCAGTCAATCAACATTTTAACTTAAATAAAAATTAACTTAATAACCAGTTATTGGAACTTTATAATATGTGATTTGAGTGCAGTGTTTTAAAAGTGAATATTCGGAAATTGTGCTCAAAAATATTGGACATTCGAAACGAACGTCGATCGGTAAATGCACCCCTGATGTTTTCAACGGAATTCTCGGCAAGTTTTTTGCTAAGCCCAGGATAATTTATTATCCCGACCGTCACTTTTTATTGGGGGCAGAATGCACCACTTCAACAATCACCAGGAACAGGATTACATGGAGATGAATGACGGATTTGCCGAACGTCACAGCAGTGCTGCCGGGGTCTCTTATCTAAGTGAGGTGTCAGCGCTTTATTAGCAGCAGACACATACCTAGACGATGTTGGTGGACGCGGTGGATTCTCTCGCTGCAGCAGGTGGTCCAGTTTCTTCACCACCTAGGATTCTTGCTGCAGAGTCTCCATCTTCTATCTTCGTGTCACCTGTTCCTATACTTCAGTTTACTTAACTTAACTTTATTTTTGTAATATTTATATTTTTTGTAATACCTGCATCAACTGTAAAGCGCCCGTGAGGTGATATCTCACAAAAGCGGCGCTATAAAAATTATCCAATAAATAATAATAATAATAGCATTCAAGTTACAACAAGAGCCAACACCCTGTATCTTCATAGTTCGTTTGCTACTCTTCAAGAAGCACCGTTTCATTGTTATGTCCGAGATAAAATATGTAACAATGGCTTCCACCCCTGCTGTAATCTGCATCATTGAGTAGGGACAACTTGTGGAAATGTAGCCCAAGGAAGGGCCTAAATTCCATTCAAGTACCCGTTGTTCTTCGTACGAATAACAAAACATAACAAGTT
This sequence comes from Hesperophylax consimilis, assembly GCF_061612785.1. Classification (NCBI taxonomy): domain Eukaryota; kingdom Metazoa; phylum Arthropoda; class Insecta; order Trichoptera; family Limnephilidae; genus Hesperophylax; species Hesperophylax consimilis. The sequence continues at coordinate 7,288,407 of NC_142856.1, read as the reverse complement.
TTTAGCGTTTATATAAACAGGGACGGTCCTGTGCAGGCTCAATTGGAGCTGTCCGAGGAAGCTAAGGCGCTGATAATACCTACACGGAGAAAACTTACTGAAATATTGTTAATTTAAGCGCTGCTTTCGGTATAATAAATGTGCGAGAACACGTGTACCAATATTATTATGAATTGTTATTGGAGAATTTAACGCGAATTTTTCACATGTTTGAGCTTTACAGGTCAACTTTGGAGAAATTTTCTACAGGCCATTAAAGAATTGAAGTAAAACGTGAAACAAGAACCTATCCAAAATAATATTTAGAAAAATGAAATATCTGATTTTTTAACCGGAATACTAATAGGTATGATTTGAGATTCCATCGTCTCTATTCATATATTTTTATGAATTTCAATTGCCTCCGTAATCAGCCGTGCTCTATATGTCAGGAGCTAAGCTCAGTAGTTCATGGTATCCGGTAATTGACGGCTACACCAGAACTAAACGCAAAAAACCACTTTTTTGTTGATGTCAGCTCTTAGTGGGTTGGAGCAGGCAACACGGTATAGCATATTCATACATAAAGACACATTTTACCACAACCTTAGATTAGACATGCTATCCGAAACGTTGGCTAAAAAAGGAATACGAATAATTTGAAGAGATTCTTTAGAAATTAGGAATACTCATTTTTCTTCGAAATTATGAGAAATTTTCAAATTTCTATGAAACAGCAAAATCTAAAACAGAGAGGCTGGTTTGGAGAGAGAGAATTAAAGGTAAAGAAACGTTTATAGACTTATTTATACCATTAAAATTAGCCATAGGAAAAAAGCAGGTGAAACATTAGTCAAATTCTCCTTCACGTGATAAAACTACGAGACCGTGTGTCAGTGACAGTGTGTATATTGTTGTCCGTGGTGGATTATTACTGAGAAACGCATTGTAAGAATGATGATAGAGGTTTCTTCTGATAATAGACATTTGAGAAACATTTCTTTAAAAAAAAACGTATTTTTTACTTGTCCGCTGTAAAGGTAATGTTAACAAAGTCCTATTACAAATCTCATTTTATTTTATTTTTAATTTAAATAAGTGCAATGCGTACGGTTGAAGTCTACCGATATGCTACTCTTTAAAGCAGTTAAACATCTGGTCAAATTATTGGTTTTGTGTTACGAAACGGACTGGACGTCTTTAACGAACGATTTGACAAATTTCATAACAAACTATCTGGTGTGTAAAAGGTGTTATGTTATGTTGTTTTAGGAGTGTAAACAATGTTTGCCGAAGGACCTTGAATGTTAGTGTAATGACCACTGCAAATGAGACAATAATATGTTGTATGGAAGGAAGGACTCACCATTAGGAATAAGGGCACTCGTTTTCTTCCAGTTTATTCTCCTCACAGCAATGGCACTGAACACATAACGGTTTTGCACGATATCGGCGCGGATGAAAATGTAAAAGGGTAAGCGAGATGAGATCTCGCGCGGATGCGGTTTTTATAGTGAGCTATGCGGGTTATTGTAACAGACTGATTGCAAAGTACACAGAAAGGTGCAGGAATAGATAGGAAGGTAGGACAAAAAGGACAACAATATTATCTCAGTACAGTGGTCGCATGTTTGTACATATGAGTATAATGCGTAATGGCGCAACCACAATCAGTAAAGCACAAATATGTTATGAGGAAGACAGAACACGTGTTAAGAGAAACATAATAATACTTTTATATCTCGTCCATTACAGCTATTCGTACAAGACCACCTGCGTGACCACGTGTTCAGATATATTGGGAATGACTAATATTCTATTAGGAAATGATCACGCACTCACATTTTTAACAGTATCTTGATGATAAAAACCGTACTCATTTTTCTCCGTGACCTTTCACTCTACGATACGATTAAACACGATGAAAATAAGCTAGCGATAAAACACGAACAAAACAAAATACACGGTTTTAAATTTCAACAAGTTGCAAAACAAAACATCAAAGCATTTTACAACTTTCAAACACCCTCTAGCAAGAGAGGAAATGAAGTCTACTTTGTAATCCGAGAATTCGGGAGCCAATATCATCATAATTTTATAAACCGTTGCTATATGGGCCCATATAGCGGGTGTTGGGAGTTGGGAGTATGCAAAGCCGGGGAGAAACGCACGGGTCGTCTCGTTTTTCCACTTGCAAGAGAGCCACTGAATATAAATGGTTTATGTTTACGAATGAGACGCGAAGAAAAATCAAAACGGAAATGTCAAATCGGTACTTATGTTTAGTAAACAGTGAATTTTATTCACGAGTTTACATTATTTAACAACATATGTGAAGTTATATCAGATACATACATAGACATTCCAATTAATGGACGAGCCAAACAGAGAAAGGGGAACAAACCAAGTTGCGAGGAGCGCGGGAAGCGGCGTGACCGTCCCACTTTCGGCGATTTGTCAATAAATGAATCTGACTGCATACAGGCAACTCGCTTTGTATTATCACCATTCGGTCCTCAAAAATAAAATCTGCTCAAGAATTACTAATCATTTTTACAATGGCGCGCAAATTGCTGGCTGCGTAAAAAACTTAACTACATATCCCAAATCAGAAAACAAAATTTCGGGCTTGTTTCCAAACAAGGGAATATGTCAACTATGATTATCTACTATGTCAACTCAATTTATTAAAATTATATGAAAGTAATAATAATGAACTAAAATGTTTATATAAAATCATAAATTCAATAATTGACAGCCCTTAACTATTACACTTGATTTCTTTACAATTATATACCCCCGTTCGTCGTATACAAAATTTGGGTAGTGACTATAAAGATATTGTTGATATATTCAACACAACATTCAACAAATATAAACAAGTCATTACCCAATTTATTTCAGAAAGAAGAATACCAAATTTAACTATAGAAACTACGTAGCTCTATTTATTTTACCAATGTTTTGTAATTTTCCTAGTATTATATTTTTCCATCTCGCTTGATGGAGTGTCTAGTTTCCACTTTATTTCGTTTTTGACATTGTTTTTGTTTTAGTGGTTGTGTTTTATTTTGTCTTCTATTTTGTTTTTGATTTTTTTTTGATTTTGTTGTGTTTATTTAGATGTTCTTTGTGAAAAAAAAAAAAAAAATAACACGTAAAAGCCCAGCCGGGCGTGAAATTATAAATAAACGTGACGTACGTTAATTTATTTATTTTATTAACTTACAATTTTTGCAAGTTATGCTTTAAAAGATTAAAACGAATTATTTGTTTGCGCCCGTACATACGCAATATGATTATGAATAAATAGTTTTTTTCCGTATACAAACTCAATTCTTTCAAAAAAGGCATGCAGATACAATATTTTATCAGTGATTCAAGCAATATTATATTTGATTTTACTCAGAAGCACTAATTATTCTGCAAATTTATTAGTCGGAACAGTCGTGCACTTGGTAGGCTTTTCTGTGTCACATAAATACGCAGAATTTTGGACAGGAAAATTAGAGACTGACAGGAGGATGTATTACAGCGGGTAACTCGAACCTTTTAGCGCCTATGGGAGTCACCTTCAATATTGTTTAGACGCGGAGCTGACTTTCCAATTAGAAGGCTTTAATATACATAATGTTTGTAGTAGCTAAGCACATGATGAAAAACATTTACCCTGTTCGAAGAAATCATTATCATTAAGGCGCACAGTGTGCGATATAGTGTGTCTTTTCAATATTGCGAATAGCATATTGGACGCAATGGCTGTAACGTATAACTCCCGGGATAATTTTTTCGGTTTTGACAACAGACAACTATTACCCGTTCTCTTTTTGGAACAGCTCATATGATCTCATAGAAATCGTTGTCTCCCTCATCATTCAATCGTAAAAGATCAATGGTTTCAGATCAATACTATCCAATTCCGGCCATAAAAAATCATTAATCATCTCTCGATAGCGATCCATTCACCGTAACTGTTGCTCCAGCCTCATTTTAGAAAAAGTAAGGTCCAATGACTCCGCCGGACCATAAACCGCACCAAACAGCCACACGTTGAGGATAAAGAGGCTTTTCAACAATAACTCTTTAGTTTTCCGAGCCCCAGATGCGACAATTTTGCTTGTTGAAGAAGCCACCGAGGTGGAAATGGGCCTCATCACTCAAGATGATTTGCATTTGATTCACTCAAGTGAATTTTAATAATTTGAATGTGTTGTTGAAGCGTGTATCGTTCCATTTTTATTAATGGCGTAGTTTCTACTTGTCAAATGTCAAAAAATGACAGCTTCAAAAGTAATATCTACCGAAATAGCGGGCTATTCAAAATAACACCTCTTATTGGAAAACCCTGTAGAATACATAAATAAAACAATTAAGGGCGTATCGTTAAAAAAAGTTGTCCTATAAAGGGAAATCTAGTTAGCTTAGATTATTTTATCGCAAATACTTCTGATTTACCCGACATTTTCGCGTATCAGGTGTAATATATCACAAAAGCCGGAGGTGAAATTATCGTCTATCTTTGGCGGGCTTAATATTATGACGATAATATCTGGCCAGTGCGTGTTCGTATGAAAAGCTATTTCATTCCTATATCTTCCGACGATGCCTAATCAAATAGGATTCTTTTAACGTCTCCCCGGGGCTGTATAATATCGAGTTGGGGTGGAGGGCAGGTTAGAGGGTAGGTATGTGAGGGTGTGAACTCACCTTTGTGCGTGCACACGTGATATAGTTAGGGTTGTCATAAATTCTCAGAGACATGTCCGGGCAATTGCTTACATTAAGGGTAATCGTAATGTACGTTAGATGGCTTTTATTGTAATTATTTTATAAAAATACACTTTTTGTAAATCATTTAAAATATAAAGACGAATTATTTGTTTTATGAATATGAATAATTGGTTTTGTCCATAAAACTCAATTCTTTCCTGAAAGGCATACAAATACAAAGTTGTAAATTATCAGTTGTATAGCCCTTATATATTAATGTCTATTCACTTTCATCTGCCTTATATAAAGGTTCCCTTGTATGTATTATTGTAATAATTATACTACGGTTTCAGGCTACAACTCTGTTTAGATTAAACACCATTGATAACTCTTATGCTACGTTAGCTGATGTTTTTAATATGCGTCTATCGAAATGTTTTTATCGAAATTTTAACGAGGTCATTCATTGTACAAGAAGTTTTTTCTATTGTATTTTTATTTCTTCTTCATTTCTTTCATTAACTTTGTACTAATATATTCTTTTGTCTTGTTTACTTAATATAATCTTATAATTTATTAACTCTTCTTTCTGTATTGTACTTTGACTGTCAATCACTATCCTGTGTGTAAATGGCACTTGTGCCGGTAATCTAATCTAATACGTATTATAAAAAGAAACCCGTGTTTCTTTATCCGCCTAATTTTCTTCACAACCAGCAATGCAACCCACCGGAGGTTATGGTGGTAGATAGCCCTTGGTGTCACATCGAAAGTAAGAAAGTTTGGTGGTGGTGGCTGAGTGGGAGTGTGTGACCAAAATGCGCTTTTTTATGGGAAAGCGGACTGTGTTGGTGAGTTTAGAAGATTCCAGAAAGTTCATAAAGGTTGTGGAATGTTCTAGAAGGTTCTGGAAGGAGAAAGTTCAAGAAGGTTCTATTAGGTTCCAAACTGAGTGGCGGAGTGTGTTTTGGTGAGTGAAGGTTTCAGAAAGTTCAAGAATGCTCTTGAAAAATTTGGAAGGAGCCACAGCAACGTGGCGGGGTACAGCTAGTTTTAAATAAATAACTACTGAGACATGGAGTTTTGAATTTCCAACGAATTCACTAGAATTGATCCAAAGGACACAAGTTCAGCCATACGTGACATCTAGATGGATCTTCACAGCTGGCCGCCTGCACGTGATGTAAAGACATGGACCACGAGGGAAAACTCGGTTCAAACTCAATGGATGGGTGAGAAAATAATATGATTCGCTAGCGTACATTGCAGGAACGAAAATAATTCAGAAAATAAGGATATAAGAAAATAGTTTCGAAAATTATTTATTTTAAATGGGAGGATGTCATTTCTAAGATGCTGAGTCAAAGATATTTGTAGTAAGGGCAATGAAGATCTATCTAGACTTTAATCTGTCCCAAAGAAAATTTACACGGATTTTGTCTTATCGATCAGGTGTCTACCATCTACTAGACGGTTACGAACGAAGACTTACACATTTCAAATTAGAGAGTCTAGTTAAAAGACAAAACATAGATGACCTCTTAATGCTTTACAAAATTGTGAAATATCAAGTAGATAGTAACTTAGTCCATCAAATCAAGTTAAACGCCAGACCCAAATGTACTAGAAACCTTAACATATATTGAACCGAAATTTTTGCCAATAACACTGGATATTCGAATCCTATGTCTCTAATGTCTCGATCATATACCGATCTAGCTAAAAAATCAACCCGTCAACACAAATCATCTATTTTTAAATGTCTTTTAAAACTAAAAAAAAATGGGTTGGCTGAGCAATGAACCTTCCTTCCCAGGGAGTCAACCTCCCTACCGGCCTTGCCAGATGCCGAGAGGGCAGGATCGACATTTATTACGTTTATTAACCGCTGTCTTGTCGTCAAGATTTCTGAGAAGTGCGTATATGTCGTGATAGATGATACACCGATTTTCAATTTCATATTTTCGTTGAGAGTCACTAATATTTTTATTTATTTTATTAATACATGATTTAGAGGGTACATGTGGTTTTTGTGATATTTCACCTTCCATGCTAGGGATGACCCTGTGTTATGGCGGGTGAATTTTACAGTTTGCAGACATAGAATCTATACCTTGCTATAATATGAAAAAAAAATGATGTAAAGCTAGTTTGGGTTGCAAGAAGAGAATGGAGAAGTTAGAGAATTATAAGAAGATGAAAAATTTGAGAAATATTAGTAAATAGATCACACTAATTAATTATGTACATACTATACCGCTAAGTTAGGGAATAAGGATATACTATGTTTTGTCTGGAAGGTGATTAAATTGATAGAGTGTAGAATGAATGGGTATTGTAGTTATAATGTATTCCGTGTGTAAGGATCCATTTCGTAATTTGTTTTTTAAAGGAATGGGGTTGACTCACGGTTCTTAGGTTTTCAGGGATAAGGTTAAAGATAATAGGAGCTAGGAAGAAAAATTGTCTTTGAGCTGACGTTGTATGTAGTGAAGGTACTTTGTAGTGACCGTTGGTTATTATTCTGGTGGTGTAGTTGTGTTGTAAGAGAGTTTTGTTTTTATATTTGAACAGGAAATGTATTAGCGAAAATTTTAGGTGGATTGTCTTCAATGATTAAATCTTAGTTCATTTCGTTTATTGTTGAAAATTGAGCAAAGTCGGACTGAAAAGTAACTACGAGTATGTTCAGGGTTGAATTATCAGTGAAAATTTTAATATTAAGTTACCTTATTCAGTCGGCTAAGACTTTCACTGGTATTTAGCGAAATTAGAAAATGGAAAGCGACATTAAAAAAGTATTAATTTATGTTAAGAATCTGCGAATTCAATTTATGACGTAAAAAAATGTGGACATTATTATGCAGAGACCAATAGTTTATCCAGCTTTTTAGAGCTGACGTTCCGGTTTACAAAATCAACTAGAATAAGCAGTGGATTAATTCCGGTTAGTTCATCGGTAGCGCCGCGACTCGACGACGGGAGATCGATAGGCGCCGAGACGGCTACCCCGCACCCTCCCTACCCTAGCCCTTCCCACCCCCGTAGCGTCGGCGTCGCGGGCGTCGGAAGCCGGCATACAATAACACATGTGGTGTGCTCAGTGCTGGCATGTTGTACTATAAAGAATATATACCTACCCGCAGAGGTCATGAATTCTGTACATTTCTACTTTGTGTGTGAGGGATTATGTGACATATATTTTTTTATGTTAATTGTGTAGACTGACAGGAGCCGGTGAAAACCATTTTTCATTTATCTTTATTTAAACACTAGCTGAAGTCTCCGGCGTCCGGGGCTTTACACAGGGTTTTTCTAAATAAAGGGTGGGAAAAGGAGATGGGATGGTTTTGGTGACATTAACCTTTCTCTTATTTTTAAGATCAAGTGTTCAAATTTCATCGATTTCTAAATAAAACTGTCGAATTGTATAAAAATCAAATCCTCGCCGTCACTACGCCATTGGGTCCTTTGGATCTAGTGTTCCAGGGGTAAGGCTAGCGAATAGCAAGCCCAAGGTCGCGGGTTCAAATCCGGCGTTTACATTAAATTTTATTTGAGTAATTTGTTCTATTCTATAATTTACTTATTTAAAATAATGTATATAGTATACTTGCGGCACGTTCCAGAGTGGAAGATAGTCTCAGTATCGCCCTGGTTTAAGATCACCATTCAGAATTGAAACGTTGCTTGAAATGGCTTTGGCCGCGTTTGGTGACCAGATCTGAATAGCCAGGTAAAAATAACCAAATTGGGGATGCCATATTTTACTGGCTCCGCACGGTGTGGAGCAGTTGGGAATCTTGTGCGGTTTCAAATTTAAGAAATTTTGGACACATTCAATTGTGAGCTGAATAAACATCAAAGGTCAATAAAATAGTGTTTATCTGACATATCATCAGTCATAAAATAGTGTTTATCTGACATGTCATGAGTCACAAAATAGTGTTTATCTGACATGTCATCAGTCATAAAATAGTGTTTATCCGACATGTCATGAAACATAAAATAGTGTTTATCTGACATGTCATGAGTCATAAAATAGTGTTCATCTGACATGTAATCAGTCATTAACTAATGTTTATCCGACATGTCATGAGTCACAAAATAGTGTTTATCTGACATGTCATCAGTCATAAAATAGTGTTTATCCGACATGTCATGAAACATAAAATAGTGTTTATCTGACATGTCATGAATCATAAAATAGTGTTTATCTGACATGTCATGAATCATAAAATAGTGTTTATCCGACATGCCATGAGTTATAAAATAGTGTTTATCTGACATGTCATGAATCATAAAATAGTGTTTTCTGACATATCATGAGTAACTTTTAGGTTTTTAATTAAATTAGTTTTACGCCATGTCTTATCGTATCTTAACATATAAAAATTCAGCTGGCGTATATTTGTGCTCACAAAACTCGAAAAGTAGTAAATTGATATCGTTTAAAATGTCAAAATTGTTCTTATTAGTGCCAGGAGTGCTTAGAGAGTGGTTAAAATTGTAAAGGAAGTGGGGACGCCCGAGGAATACTTAACGCAATAACCCTGCACCGGAATGAGATACGGAGTCGAGTTAAAGTCGATGTAATGTAGTTTTTAACAGTTAAATTGTGGTATGCAGTAGTGAATGGTGGAAGAAGTAGGAGGCGCCCGAGAAAGACATCAGGAATAGCGAATATTATAATAGTATCGTTTTTGTTGTATGCGATTCTAATTTTTCTAACCACTAGGCCATTGGTAAATTTTAAAAAAATTAGGTCCCAATGACCGATTGGTTAGAGACGTTGTCCCGGTAAGAGATCCTGAGTTCGATTCCCAGTTGACACCGTCACCGTTTCATTTTTCTATGTCTTGCTAACTTTGGATCGATTTATTAGTATTATCGTCTTCTTCAATGTAATATTCAAAAATCTGTTAATGAAAATATAAGAAAATACACAGATTTAGGAAATGAGATTGAAATAATTTGGCATTCTCAGACTATAAAAATATTACCGTTCGTTATTTCGGCTACTGGCATTATACTTAGCTCTCTCATTAAAAATTTAGGCGTATTAGATCTATCAAAAAATTTATATTTAAAGATGCAAAAGTCGGTCATTTTGAATTCATGCAGGATAACGAAAGATTTTTTTAATATTTATGTTGAGGGATAAGTAGGATTTATAGGCCCTGTTAGGAGTTCTACCGAGCCGAACCCTCTTGTAACGGACGTACTGCTCCGGGCTCGGCCACGGTCGCCAATCTGTCTAATCCTAAATTGTATAAAATGGAAGAAATGTATAAAATGTATGTCTGAACCCCTATGTAAAAATGAATATGTAAACAATAAATGAAACGTCGGAGCTTGGCTAGGAGACACGGGCAGAGAAGTATACCGAGAGAGCTGGTGGATTAATAGCATTTAATTAGCATAGCATTTAATTCGGGCACGGTTATGAGAATCGTGCTTATACGAGAGGGAACGTTCGGCCGCGACCCGAAGCAAAGGGCCGTGCGCCGTCATAGCGTGCGAGGTGGTTTGCCGCCCGAACGTTCCACAAGCGCGATTCTGAGGACCGTGCCTGAACAAAGAGAGGCCGTGGTCACGTTCGGCCACGGGCCCAAAATTACCGGCCGAGAGGCGGTAACCAGACCGGCGGCGGGGCCGCGAGCGCGTCACAAACACGGGCTTCGATTCCCAGAATCAAAGAGAAAGTTGGCCCGTGTGAGCGTCGCTCGGCCAGCGCCTGCCGCCGGTGGCCTATAAAACGGGCAACAGTCCCTTGAAAAGATAGATAACCAGAAACCACCACCAGCTCAACACCTCTCTCTCTGCTCTGCCTTCTACCTCGCTCCGACTTCTGCTTCTACTCGCCTTCTTTCACTCTGACCCCCGCTTCACCCTGGACCACGGACTTGCCTACCCCTTCGGACCAGACCCGGAATCAGCATCAAGGACGCGAAAACAGCATTCGGACCAGCTACAACGGCATCAGAGACGGCCCCGTTCTACCCCTCCACGCCACTGAAGGAAGACATCTTACGCCTCCACAGATTGGGATCACCGGCCCTATCTACAGTCTTGTGTGTCACACGATTACGTCTGATACACCTCTGATATGAAAATATCTGGAGTCGGTGATTTTTTTTTCCCATTTGTACTCTGGTGATTTGACGTGTTGTTGTTTTTGTATTGTTTTGTATTTATTTTACTTATATAATGCACTTGCATAATGTTGATTGACTAGATAATCATTTGTGGAAAAGTGTGTGGAAGGGTTTAGTTTTTCCTATGGGGAAAATTTTACCCGGACAACAAAATCGGAAGCATAAAAAAATAACCTTCAAAAGTTTTTAAAATATGTTATTACAATATAATTAATTCTTCGACTTTCTGACAACTTTTTAAAGAAAATTTAAATATGCCAGAGGTCTCAAGGGTTAAGAATTTGCAGCTACAGAAATTACAGCAGTAACAAAAGTTAATTTATTTATTTATTCAAAAAACAGTTTTTAACATAAAAAAACATACTCTGCACATCTCACTAGGGCATTCCTGTATCAAGATGTGCAGCTTTACAATTACATCATTTAAAAAAATACATATATGTAAACTTAATATAATAATAACATTAAATTTAAACCCAAAGAAGAAAAGTTAATGACACGGTTGTTTCGAGACCGGTAGACAAAAATAGGCAAAATTTTAGTAACAAATTACGAAAAATAAAACAAAAATGTCAACAAAAGAAGAATTGAGCAGTAAGTTTATAGTAAGTTGGCAACAATAATATTCTTCTGTTAACTAAAGTACAATGTACCTGTGCTGGCTTAACAGACACAAGCATAGGGTAACCATAGGTACTAACAATTACAACATGGATAGTATGAATAATAAATTATAAGAAAAAATAAAATAGGTAAATAATAACCGATAGGTAAGTAGATAATATTATTAATAATAATAAAAAATAAGTAAGTAAATAAATTTGCTAGAAAAAATTACATTAATGTAATTATATTTATAATTAGTCAACAGAATGAGGAATTTATCTAGTCGTAGTTGACATAAATTCGCGAATAAGGAGAATTGATACGTTTTCGGGAATGAGGATTTGGGTTGCATAATTTTCCAATTTCTAGGAAGCAACTGGTGAGTAAATAAAAAAAAACGAGGGCAGCAAATGGAACCTTATTTTCTGCGTTAATTTCATAAATATTCAACGAAATTAGTATACAAATTGTACGCGAAATGTGGCGACTGGAGTAATAATAAAAGTTGACTAATTTTTATAACGCAATTTTAGTGAAATATTACCTCAAGGGCGCTTTGCAAAGATATACAATAACTTCTTATAACAATGGTTAATTGATCATAAATTGTCTAAAGGTATTACAGTAACTTTATAAAATTTACGAAATTTTTAACATCAAGTGTACTAATTTCGGTTGTCTGTGATGATGTCAAATAATATTCATGCGTAAAATTATTCACGTTCAATGAACTTTTAATTTTCAAAAATGCAAATGATTGGGAGAACCAAGCGATAAATTAGGTTTCAAATTTTATTAATTTCTATATTTGAAATGTGAGTTTCTTTTGTTTAAACTTTTGACAGACCTAAATCAGAATCACTGATGATTTTTAATGTTTTTTTATGATTAATAACGATGTACGATTATTTTTTTATTTGTAATGATCGCGATGCAATTTTTTTATAAATACTGTAATTATAACATCCCGTGATTTTTCATGAGTCTGTGCTATTAAATAATAGCATATACTAACAACCTTACAATACCTTTGCATTAAAGTCTAACTTTTTTTTTTAAATAACTCAATGAGTAAAACCTCAAATTGTTATTTTAATTATTGAAGACAATTACAAACAGAATGAAAATTTACAACAGAAAAAGATACGGTCACATCTAGGACTCAAACCCATGACCCTTGCCTTGCCGGGGCACCGCTCTAGCAACTGAGCTAATGGGACCCTATCTCATTCGGTCATAAAAGATAGCTGCCAATAAAATTTGCGATGAGAAAATGAAGACAATGTTGGTAGTTCTTATTCGAAGTATGATACAGTTAAATATAATGTGAATGAGGCAAGAAGTGTGTGCCAAGACTGAGTTGTTTGGCGGTCCGTCCTCTCTGCCTACCCCTTCGGGGTTAGTTAGTTAGTTTATGTTAGTATAATATAACGGTACAAAATGTATTGAAACAGTATCAAAATAAGAGTTTTTACTAAATATGTAACCATTAGGCCTACGTTTCTCAACGGGAATGCAGAGAGGATGGACCGCCACACAACTCTGTCTCGGCACACACTCCTTGCTTCATCCACGTTCATATATCTTCTTCAGATAATCTGACTCTTGACATGACCCATTCAGTATATTCTTCAGATAATCTGACTCTTGACATGACCCATTCAAGTATATTCTTCAGATAATCTGACTCTTGACATGACCCATTCAGTATATTCTTCAGATAATCTGACTCTTGACATGACCCATTCAAGTATATTCTTCAGATAATCTGACTCTTGACATGACCCATTCAAGTATATTCTTCAGATAATCTGACTCTTGACATTACCCATTCAGTATATTCTTCAGATAATCTGACTCTTGACATGACCCATTCAAGTATATTCTTCAGATAATCTGACTCTTGACATGACCCATTCAAGTATATTCTTCAGATAATCTGACTCTTGACATGACCCATTCAAGTATATTCTTCAGATAATCTGACTCTTGACATGACCCATTCAAGTATATTCTTCAGATAATCTGACTCTTGACATGACCCATTCAAGTATATTCTTCAGATAATCTGACTCTTGACATGACCCATTCAGTATATTCTTCAGATAATCTGACTCTTGACATGACCCATTCAAGTATATTCTTCAGATAATCTGACTCTTGACATGACCCATTCAAGTATATTCTTCAGATAATCTGACTCTTGACATTACCCATTCAAGAATATTATTTAGATAATCTGACTCTTGAGATGTTCCATTCAAGTATATTCTTCAGATAATCTGACTCTTGACATGACCCATTCAAGTATATTAACTAGATCATGCTATTTCTTCCTCTATGGTTATTTTAGGAAGCCATTAACCCTTCAGGCTAATTTGATAGATAACTAAATCGTTGTTCCTCCCTTACTGTCTTTAAAAAACTACGCTTTATATTCAAATCTAGAAATTAACCACAGAATACGTAAAATGTGCACCTTTATGAAACCAAAGGTTCCGAACGCGATTTAAAAACAATTAAACTTCGCGTTAATATGAGCCATTTAATTATTTTTTATGTTCGCAATAAATATTTTAATTTTTTATTTATACTAATAAAATTTGAAAGCGTAGTTTTTCACTTTCCAAAAGCAGTTTTTGGTTTTGGCATACGTTCAGAATTATTCCATTTATTTGGATTTAATTGCAAAGCGGCAATACTTCGACCTTGTGTCTGAGGAGTTAACTACTAGATCATATATTCTGCTTATACTCTTTTCTTAGTTCAATTGGTCAAATTTGTTATTATTAATGCTGTAAGAATTCTCATTTCTGTAAATAAAAGCAGATACTGTTGATTTCCCTCTAACATATGTTACTGCACTCCCTCACGCAACCTGTTACCCAATTACCTTTCCCTGTCTGACAGTGTGTAGTACGTACATCATTACAATAGGAACACTTTATTCATACCTAATCTGTTGAGAAAACTTGTACAGTGTACACGTGTACAGGTGTTCTCTCAGTGTGTTTAATTTTAAATCTATTACGGAAGCTTGTTCTGTGATGACCAAGCTGTGTTCCTCAAATTAATAATATCGATTTAAAATACCAAGGGTGAATAAGAATCCTCTCCACTTCTAACTGTTAACCAGAGATGTGCTTTATTTCAAATAAATCCATTTCAAATGGAAATGCAATATGCAACATGGGTATTTTCCATTTTGCATTTTAAATGCTTTTCTAAAAACCATTTTGCATTTTAAATGCTTTTCTCAATGCATTTTCCATTTTAAATGCCTTTTTGCAACATTCTTCCTACTATCTCCACTCGTCTGTTTTTCATAAGCCCCAAATATCAGTCGGTCCTCAACCTCGCTATGAGAGATAATTTACATTTGTCAAGTTGCTCCCTGGTAGGAGCCCTGGCAATTGAGTGATACCATTACAAAAAATACTGATTCAAATACTGAACATGGGGCCATGACGCTGTAATATTAAATGTTAGATGGCAGTTTCTATGTTTTTACGTTGGCAACATTAGTCCCGCGCAATTTTTATTTGGTTTCATAATCTGTAGTCGTGGTGTTTTTGGATTTACCATCATGTAATATGTTTGTTCTACATTGATGTCCATTATTAAATGACAAAATTGTTTAAAAATTATATAATTATTTTAATTGTTCGACTTGAGAAACCATTTTGCATTTTCAATGCATTTTGAAAATAGGTATTTTGCATTTCAAATGCTTTTCTAAAAACCATTTTGCATTTTGCATTTTCAAATGGAAAAGTTTTGACCCATTTCCATTTTGCATTTCAAATGGTTTTGGGTACCCATTTTGCACATCTCTGCTGTTAACCACAGATGACTCAAATAGTTGTGTCAAACATTGATTACAGTCAATATTGCGACTACATAAATATTTTCTCAACTACCACACTACGCTATATATATATATTTATATATATATGAAATTCAGATTGGAAACATTATCAACAGCTATAATATACAGGGTTTTCCAATAAGAAGTGTTATTTTGAATATCCGCTACTTCGGTAGGTGTTACTTTTGAAGCTGTCATTTTTTGACATTTGACAAGTAGAAACTACGCCATTAATAAAAATGGAACGATACACGCTTCAATAACGAATTGAAATTATTAAATTCACTTGAGTGAATCAAATGCAAATCACCTTGAGTGATGAGGCCCATTTCCACCTCGGTGGCTTCGTCAACAAGCAAAATTGTCGCATCTGGGGCTCGGAAAACCCAAGAGTTATTGTTGAAAAGCCTCTCTATCCTCAACGTGTGACTGTTTGGTGTGGTTTATGGTCCGGCAGAGTCATTGGACCTTACTTTTCGAAAATGAGGCTGGAGCAACAGTTACGGTGAATGGATCGCTATCGAGAGATGATTAATGATTTTTTATGGCCGGAATTGGATGGTATTGATCTGGACCACGTTTACTTTCAACAAGACGGCACTACGTGCCACACAAGCTACAAAACCATTGATCTTTTACGATTGAATATCAAAATAACACCTCTTATTGGAAAACCCTGTATATTTATAAAAAGGTAACCCTATAAAATACGCAACACGCCAAAATGTCCAAAGCTCGGAAAGTTTTAATAGAAAAACTCAAAAATGATAGAATACGGAAACTTTTGAAACTCCTGTCTAGTTTTTCAATATAAGTAGAAATGTTTTGTATGATTGAGTTGACAGCCGAAAACATGGCGATATTTATTTATTGGGGAAACTCAGTAAACGCCAAAGATGTTTTTATCATCCAAAAGAGGTGCCTACGAAAACTTACAAACTCTGATCACCGGGATTCATGTAGACCAATTTTTAAAAATCTTAAACTTCTGACAGTGACGGACATATATATAATGGAATTATGTCTGTTAGTACGATCATCTGCAGAAAAGTTCCCACAAAAAAACTCAACACATAAACACGCTACAAGGTTCACAGAAAACTTATTAATTTTTATTAACTTATTATTACCCAAAAGCAAACAAAACTATTTTTCAAAAAGGACCACACTACATGGCCATTAAAGTATATAACAACCTTCCACATAGCATCAAACAAATAACCGACATACTTAAATTTAAATCAACACTAAAAACATTTATTTTAAACAAATGTCACTACACCTTAAATGAATACCTTACATAAATCAAATACCTCTGTTTTTTTTTATTTTTTATTTACATGCATTTGTTAACATGTAATTGTTGGGTTATGTAATATAATGTGTATTTGTTGGGTTAGCTGGAAGAAATAGGATGTAACCTATAAGCTATACCCTTTGCACTCTTTTTGTGCAATAAATATTTTTTTGAATTTTGAATTAAATAATTCTATTTGAATTTGGATTTTGCTATCATGAATGAATGAATCTTGGAAGTGGAAATTAACACACTTCCCGACATCCGATCAAGCTTACAGACAGACGATGTATTATATCAACTTATGATAGCACTCATACACTCACATGCATTTCTCTAAAATTGACAGTCGGCCCAAGAGATCAGCCGAGAAGTAAAAAATATAATTAATATAATATTTAATTCAAATCTAAATGTCAAATGTTGTTATTTTGTTTGCACTAATGTTAACTTTTCTTCCATCAACAAGTAAATGTTTCTAATTGAAAAAACCTGAATTGCATGCATTTAAAAGTTTTATCAGCATCGAAATATATTAAGGCGATGCCATGCGTAGTAATGCAAAATCATGTGTTTTTGATTTGAAAATTTGGTCGCCTAGAAATGTTTTAGATGCTTAAATGAAATACTGCGAGTAGAATACATCTTAGCCTTTGAAATAATTGAGTATTTTTTAGATAAGTCTTTTTATAAGCCCAGAAAAAAATAATGTAAAGGCCTATGAAAACTGCTTTAAATAATAATAATAATAATTGGATTACTTGTATAGCGCCGTTTTTGTGCAAAATCACCTCAAGGGCGCTGTACAAACTTATAATGCATTTCTACAGTGATCTATGCTATTACTTAACTATTTATGGAGATAATATACAGTACAATACTTACCTGGTAGGTCACTTGAGATTAACACTTAATTAACATTATCTAATTGTTTATTAGCGAAATGTAAGTTCAAAATTTCCTACTTACGAACCCATTTTCGGTTATGATTTTATTGTATAAAGTGGCAAATTAAGTTATTTATAAAATGATCGAAAAAAAAATTAATATTTTTGCCTGAACATCCACAAAATAAAATAAAAGGCACTTTTTGGCCATGTTTTTTTCTTGCATAAATCAAAACAGACGGATGGTGTTAAGTGGGAATTTAAACCTTATCGCCATCTACGTTAGGGTTGTTATTGATAGCGGCTCAATTTAAAATATTACACGACGTAGTGCATCGCCTAAACTACATGTACACCGCCACGCATTGCTGTGGCCCAGTCTCTCTGTGCAGATAGAGAAACAATAGCGCGTGTTGCTTTTACATCCAACATATAGCACTGTTTTTCAAATAAAGCATGTTTGTCCGACAGATGGCGCTGTTTTTAAAAGCATGTAATACATATGTGTGCGCATAACATAAAAACACACGAGTATTCTAATGCAACGTTGTCAACATTTCAAAGCAACAACTTTTATTTAAGATTTTCAAGAAACGAACATTTACATTTTTTTATTTATAAAGTTACCGATAGTTTTTGATTCAATCCCGTCGGTAAAGGCGTTTCCCTAATCAAATAACCTTAAACTTAAGTAAGTATTCGCCTGTTAGACAAACAAAGCCATAAACTTTCAGTTCCTTTATTTGTTTTATGGGAAAATTGATCAAGTTTACTGTTTGGGTACTAACTCTCTGTCACGACAAACTTTTTTAAAAAGATGCCTCTAAAAAATCAACTAAAAGAATTTTGCTTTGGAAAATCACGAAAAACGTCAAAACATATAAATCTTAGGGTATATAACTATTTGTTTTAAATAATGGCATAAGCCCATATAAACTGGGCATAATGCCCAATTTATACGACCAAGCAAACTGCTGCGCACTTTGTAAAATGATAAATTGTATTATGACAACCCCACCGTTTCTCTGCACCATACTGCTACAAAATACGGTATATACAGGGTCTTAAGGCAAGTACTTAAGGCAAGGACTAACTTTAAGCAGTGATTCCTGAAATTATTTGGAGTGAAAAATGTGAATGAAATTTGACTTTTTTAATGTTTCAATTTATTTAATTTTTCACTGGTTACTCAACTGAGTAATGGAAAAATAAATAGAATAAGAAAAAAAAGAAAGAAAAAAAAGTTTCACAGGAACCGAAATTTAAATTACATTTTTTTCTCCAAATAATGTCAGGAATCACTGTTTTTTTATGTGAATACCACACAAGAGTCCCAACTGCTCCCAACCGTCTTCAGCTAGTGAGACTATGAAATCCCCAATTATGAATATGTTGTGAGGCTGTAGGTAGTGGGGATGAGAAGGGGAAGGGAAAGGCAAGGGAGTATTTGGATATTCAGATCTGGCCAAAAAACACGGCTAAAGCCATTTCAAGCAACGTTTCAATTCTGAATGGTGGTCTTACACCACTTCACTCTGGAATGCGCCACAAGTATATTAATATATTATTTTTAATTAATAAATTTTGAAATAACACAAATGAATCAAATAAAATTTACTTGCGCACGCCGGTATTTGAACCCATGATCTTCGGATTGGTAGTCGAGAGCCTTACCCCTCAACCACGCCAAATTTATAGTAAGTCAAGTACGTTCCTAAACTCCCTGCATCTAATATACCACTGTTCGAGAAATTGTTTAGAGGTTAGGAAAGAGTACTCATAATATGATGAAATATGACTGTATTAGAAACTTAATAAAATTATCTTTCTGGTGCATTTAAAACAAACATTACTATTTCTAAATAATAAAATTTTAATATCAATCCTAAAAATTATTGTCAAAAACGCTAACCACCAATCATAGAGAAAACAATATTTCGAAAACACGTTCGTTTTGTTTGGAGAATTTGTAAAAAAACTGTATCTTCACTTTTATCTCGTATATAATAAAAAAATACGAAATGATTTTTTAAAGTTAAACCGATTGTTACGGTAGCTGCGTCAGTATAAATTATTCATTTTGGCTATTTTTAGGATTTTATTAATGAATTCCAGTATAAATGTTTGTTGCCAACTGGAAAGAATTATAATTTCTCTTTCTAACGTTAAAAAGTACCTCCGCATGATAGAAAAAGAGATAAAAATACTTTTTTAAAATTTAATTATAAAATATGGACGCCCGGTCATATATGACCCTCAAACGCTAGAGGGGTTAATACTTTTATAAAATATGGACGCCCGGTCATATACGACCCTCAAACGCTAGAGGGGTTAATACTTTTATAAAATATGGATGCCCGGTCATATGTGACCCTCAAACGCTAGAGGGGTTAATGCTTTTATAAAACAAGCCGAAAATGTGTATATTCTTGGTATACCTAATATTGTAGGTAATAGGCATTACAATCACTTGACAAACGGAGTCTAGAAACGTTCGATTTCAAGCATAAAACTGGTTTTTATTTATTTTGTAAATAATTTTATAAGAAAGCAAAAAAGTTAATCAAGTGAAACTGTCACAGATAATCTTAACTATAATACTGTATTTTTTAAAGTTGTTCCGTCATGCGTTCATACATTTCTATTTTTTATTGAGTAATTTATTTTTTTATTTGTATTCTACTCAAGCGAAACGATAGGAAAACCTTCAATTTTTCTAGAGCATATTTTTTGGTATTCATAATGTACACCAATTCGTTATAAAGATTAATCAAAATAGTGATTTAGCACTAAGCTTCGCCTTAAGTTAAGGACATAAATTCTCTTCGTGCAAATACTGTTTGCAGTAACTTGCGGCAATTCAACTGCAGTGGACGAAATTCGAGCAAGTAGGGACAGTGTTTGAACACACTGAATATATTAGCATTTCAAAATGTGCAAGTTGTCACACTGATTATCAAATAAACCCGCAATACCTGAGCAACTATTGTAACATTATAAAAACTAACAATGTGTATACATTTCGACGTCCAGTCGTAAATTTAAACAGCGCAATTTAGGAACAGAGACATGCTACATTGAGTCTGAAAAATTTCCTTTCTTCCTTTCAATCCAGATACACTTTACTTTGCCGTTCTGACAGATAAATTATTTATTTGCTAGTTGGGAGCAGCTTACGTGCGTTGCGCGGTCCGTGTGAAAGCAGCTAATGACATAACTATGCAAACTGGGTTTCCTATTAAGAATAAGTAAAAAAATTAAGAGTTAATGATTAAAATGTTGTATTGTTATTGTATGTTAACTGTTGTGTTTTGTCTTGTTTCTTTCTCTCTTCTTTTCTATCCCCTGTATTTGTAATTGAGCATAATCTATTTTTATCATAATCTATTTTTAGTGGGTTAGTACCTTCTTCTGAATTCCTATATTGGCTTTATGCTTATGTGTAAATCCTTGCACGTTTCCTTTTTTGTTTCTTCTTGTTTATTCTACTTATCCATTTTCTATTTTTTTATTGTTTTGCATATGAAACTTATAATTTTGATTAATTTTCTATTCTGAATGTGAAACTAATAATTTTCATATAAAAACACCAATGTAAAATTGTACCTATTAACGCCCATCTATGTATTATAAGTTCCTCTCGTCCTACAATGAGTTTTGTAACTCTACGGAATTGCTCTAGCAATAAATAAAAAAATAAATAAATAAAAAAAATTATAAAAAAGACTTGATCTATGTTCCCATGTAATCTGCTAAATAATAAAGTAGATCAGGTATAATTTGAGATTTTCACGGCCAAAAGTATTATAGTGATTTGTTTTTGGGGTATTATGCCGTGACATCAGATGGTTAATACTGTCCGAAACGTTGGCTAAAGATGGAGGTAGCGCAACACGGCATAATACCCCAAAAACAAATCACTAAAATTAAAATAGATAGTCCTGAATTGCTATTCTTCGGATAATATGATTAAATGTTCCAACGAGGCGTACTAGGCACTGTGTGCTTCTTCCTGTAAAAATCAACAATACTAATTCGGCAAATAACAGACCAATTACTCGCGCGATCACAACATATACCTACCATGAAAAATTACTACATTTAATTATTCTTACAACATACAAAACATTTAGCGCGCTATAAATTAAATTAAAACTACTCCCAATTATTTTTTCATTAAACTTTTATTAATTGCCAATTATTCGTGAGTATATAATTCTTGATTTCAAAATTTCTCTTCATCTCTCTACACACTATCTCTCTTTTTATTCATATTACGTAAACCTACATCATTAATACCCAATTTCTACCGATTTATAACAAGTTTCTCGTTAACTATTTATGTATTTTCGAAGATAACATTGATTATTTTTATTTATTTACTGGACAATTTTTATAGCGCCGCTTTTGTGAGGCATCACCTCAGGGGCGCCTTACAATTGATGCAGGTATTACAAAAATAAAGTGAAATTAAGTTAATTAAAATGAAGTACAGGAACAGGTGACATGAAGATAGAAGATGGAGACTCTGCGGCAAGAATCTTAGGTGATGAAGAAACTGGACCAGCTGCTGCAGCGAAAGAGTCCATCAACAGTGCCAGCACGAGGTTCGTCATCTGTCCAGGTATGTGTCTGTTGCTGACAAAGCGCTGACACAATATCCTCTCACAGATACCAGACCTTGGCAGCACCGCTGCGACGTTCGACGAAGATGGAGAATCTATGTACATCAAAATTCACAGTGTATCTTTAAATGCAACTAAAGCATTGGTCGAGGGATTTTTGTTCTATTTCAAACGAGTCGTGTTATATTAAATATTTTCACCATTTTCGCTAAATTATTATCGTTTTTCAATATTAGCGCGCTTCCTCTAACATTCGTATTTACATATCTTCCTTTCAAATTATCTTTGAACGCTTACTACGGGGCCTTAATCTATTTGACAATTTCTGATTTTGAGGTTCAATAATATAATATTCAATACAAAAAGCTCTTTGTGTTTTCAAAACTTTGGGTTTAAAATAGTTATATTGACTAAATTCTTGATACAAAAAAGCCCTACAAATTTCAGAAAGTCAGAATCACCGTTCTTCACATTTTTCTGTTTAATAAAGACACACTTTCACACTTTTATATACATCGCAAAGAATTTTGATTTGAACGCAGCACTCACGCAGATGCATTGCTTGCATACAGCATGTACCAAACTTGTTCTTCGATTTCAGAAAAGTTAATTCGGTTCATTACACAACATAGAGTAATGATAAATAAACAAATATAAATAAAAGGGGTGGTTACACATAACCTAATTTGTACATAAATAAATTAAAATCAAAAATTTTCATCCATTTTATCTATGTTAGTTTATGTACAGAAATTTCCCAGGTTATATTTTAAATCTACAGAAATTTTTGCCTATTTTGTGTCTAAACGCTCGTTCATGGACAAATGCAAATTTTAAATTTTAAATTTCGTTCCACGAACCGCGACCTAGGGCCTTGCGTTCGGCCAGGGTATATAAGGCGGGGCGGCAGGCGGCGACGCTCAGTCGGTCGACGGTCGGCCGGGCCGGGAAAGCCGGATGACTGGCCGCCTTTCCTGGGAAACTATGTACTACAATTTTCCTCGAAACATCTGCATTACATAATCGATGTGTAATGCCCTTAGGAAGTTTGATGAATTCTGTAAAAAAATATTCGAAGCTTTTTTATGATAACGTAGATAAGCATATGTGTTTACTTTTTAATTAAAATTGGCAAGCTGAAATTTTTGCTTGTGAAATGATGGAATACCGAGCTTGCATGCCTAGAATCGTTTGCCTATAACTGTTTTAAACCTTATTAATACATAATTAACGTTGCGGCATAACAAATACCATACTATCTAATACTTGATCTTCATTGTTGTTATTATTTAATTTTACGAATCTGTATAATACGACTACTGTATAATAATGACTAGCCATTTAATAAATAAAGATTCGAAATTCATGTCATACGGCATATATTCTGGTCTAGTAATGGGTAATTTCTATCACCTAAGAAATTCTAAAACAAAGTACTATAGGATTCATATGTCTTATACTGATATTACATATTTGCGATTCTTTCGAGGATAAAGAAACCATCCTGTCACTTCGAATGCAATCAACAATGTTCCCAAAATTTGTTTTGACAGCATCGCCATTCCATTGTAAGAATATTATGTACTAAATACACAATTTGGCTGTCCTGAAACGGGAATCCTTCCCAGTTGGACAGACAATGGTTCATTTTGTTACGTATTGTTTGTAATTTATATCTATAAAATAAATAAATAAGTCTTAAAAAATAAAACCTTTTTTGGAACTTGCTATAAATCGGCATAAATAGGTATGGGTGGGCTTAATATCGCTGCACTGGATAATACAAACATCAGAACATACCGAAATGAACACTCAATAAGTAAAAAAAGATCTGCCCGCGGACATTTTTGTTTTGACCAAATTTCTCCCGTTTTACTACCTTAGTCCGCAAACAATTTTATAGCTAAGACATAAAATTCGGAGATAGTGCTTAAGTGTAAGACAAATTTGGAGATAGTTAAGAATACGAAGTTTGCGAGCCTATAAAGATGTTGGTCGACTTCCACGTGGTCATTTAGAGAGACAGTTTTATGGGGTTTTGGTCAATCCTTAGCTAACTTACCGTCAATAATAACAAAAATTGGAAAACTTCGTCATGAATATCATATTGACTGGGCGTCACAAAAATCGCACCGATTGCAAAAATCTTATGAGACAAAAAATAATCGTCTCTTTCGGATGTGCAGCGTCGTTGCTCTGATGAAACCGTTGGAAAATCCGTCGAACGGCAAAACTTCTTAAGAGGAAGCTACAAGACGAAAGTGTGTATATTCTTGGTAAGCTTTATACCGATACGAATATAGGTAATAGGCATTAAAATCGTTTGACAAACGGAGTCTAGAAACGCTCGATTTCAAGCACAAAAGTGGTTTTTATTTATTTTGTAAAACAATTTTATAAGAAAGCAAAAAAGTTAATCAAAGGAAACTGTCACAGATAATCTTAGCTATAATATATAATTTTTAAGTTGTTTATTTTATGCGTTCAAACATTTCTAAGGTAATTTTTTTTTTAGTAGTTTAAATTTTCATTTTTTATTGAATAACTAAATTTTTTATGTGTATTCTACTCAAGAAAACGATGGGAAAACCTTCAATTTGTCAATTTTTTTTGCTATTAATAATGTAAACCAATTCGTTATAAAGTGATTTAGCACTAAGCTTCATCTTAAGTTTAGTTTCCAAGCAACATAAATTTTGCCACTGTCAAAAATCCATTGCGATATACTTTTCCACAGAATACATCATCAACCTGCTGTTGATACTAACAAACTGACCATATAATATATACCTATCAACCTGCTATTGGTACTAAAAAACTGACCATATAATACATACATATAATATTCCTATCAACCTGCTGTTGTTGGACAGACCTACGGTTGAATTTTCTCTATCAAATCTCTAAAATGATGTTGGAATCATAACGACATAAGTGATAAAGTCGTGTAAAAACAAAATTCGGCGCGCGGCCTGGTGTAATGGACGGACCTACCGTAGAATTTTCCCTAGCAAGAGTAAAGAAAATTGATCTTTCCGTGGGGTTTATTTTAATTATTTCTGATGAACGTATTACTAAAATCTCAAATGTTTCTAGAGGGATCCCTAAATTTATTAATTCACCGTCTAGAAAAATAAAATCTAGTGCTTACCACCAATTTTATGGTTGAAAACGTTATATAAAATTTTCAAACCGTTTTACATACAATATATTAATTGTAAGGTACTGTTTTTATTAATCTTAAATATAAATAACTTACATCTGTATCCGTAATAATTAAAATGTGAGCTTCGTGCAAACCCCCGTTATTAGAGTCTTGTTATCAAAGTATTTGGATTAGTTACAGTGTACATGCAGAACAAAATATTTACATACGAAGGTCAACATTTTAAACAGTGTTACAAGAATTTGCCTAAAAATGATATAAATCCGTGTGTCTGATACTAATACTTTATATATTTATACAATATCAAAGCCAGACTCAATAAAATCAACATTATTACATAGCAAACTAACAGAAGGAATAACCTGTCGAAAATGAAGGTCGCGGGACTAATTTCATTTCCTCTAATCTAAATAACAATCTATGGACGCTGGATGTGTTATTTGTGGAAATGAGTTCCACGTGAATACGCCAGTGGTATTGATTAGCTTCTGTGGATACGATCAATTATTTATTGTTATTATTATTTTTTAACAGCGGAATAAAGGTTTTCCAAGGGCATCGCGGATATTATTCGTGTTTTGGTCAAACAGTTTTTAGCACAAAATGGGTTGAAAATATGAAATTTGACTAGTTTTTGTTATCACAATCCAAGAATGTCATGAACGCTGAAAATAACTGATAGTTTAAGAATAATAAAAAAATTCAGTCACACATGTCTAGCATAGACAAGAAGTCATACCAATCAGTGGCAGCTCGTGATTATTGAGTGTGACAGAGTTCTATGTTTGGAAAATTCGATTTTACTGATGTTGTTTAGTCCAAAAATATTTTTTATTTTTTTTCGAAAATTCGTATTTTTGTTAGAAGATTTTCAGGAAATTTCAGCTTGGTTCAGTATCCTGAAATTAAAAAAAATATACGTTTTCGGCTACAAAAACATCAATAATGCCAATTCTTGTAGTATTAGTTCTGTTAGCACTCTAGTACACCTAAAAGTCACGAGCCGCCACTGATACCAATTGCTTCCAACTGTTCGAGGCCAGCCGGAATATGCCATCACCAATTGGGGTGTGTTGTAGGGTTGAAGGTAGTATAAAAATAAATAAGATGGTGTAGAGGAAGGTGGAGAAGTACTTGGCTATTCAGATCTGACCTTCAAACGCGACTAAAGCCATTTTCAAAGCAACGTTTACATTGTGTATGGTGGTATTTCTCCAAGTAAAAGATAAGTCACGTAATTTAAAAGTTAACACACAACTCAAATAAGAAAACGTTGTATTCCGATGGTAATTAAAATACTATCAAAACAACAAAATCAAGCAAAATAATCTTCCTAAAAGAACCTCAAAGAAAATTTAAACAATACAACTGTTTTCTATGAGTTTTTTATTTCCCAGGTAATTAAGGAAACGTAATAACTCCAAATAACCAACCTAACCGTTTAATTCTCTCCATTAAATGACACTCTTTCCTTCAACACACTTTCGACAGGAAACTTTATTTTACAGTTAATCAAGAAAGGGTAATAACTTTAAATGACGGGTCGATGGCTGAGTTGGCGTCGTGAGTTCAATTATTTAATTTACCGCTTACCATGGTGGTAGTAGGAGGTTTTCAAATTATTGTCATGAAATTCGTAACACGGGAGTGTTTGATGTTCTTTAAAAAAAAACTAACCTAACCTCTTAATTATCTTTACTAAATGGCACTCTTCCCTTTAGCTACCAGGTCATCAGAACCGCACAATAGGTTGACAGGAAAACATAATATAAAACGAAATTACTCTAAATGACTCACTTAATCTTTTAATTCTCCCTGCTAAATGACACTGTCCTTCCTTTAGCTACCAGGGCATCAGAACCGTACAATAAGTTGAAGAAGTTCTTAAAAAGGTTTTGTTTTGTAATCCCTTGTATTATCTATGTTTATTATACCATTATTTGCGACAGGAAAAGAGGAGAGTTAATCAAGGAAACGTAATAACTCTAAATAACTAACCTAACCTCTTAATTCTCTCCGCCAAATGACACTCTTTCGTTCCAAGGATACCAGGCGAGCAGAACCACACGAAGGTTGGTTGCCGGGCATTCAGCGTACAGCGAGCGGCTGTAGGAACTTAATTCGGGGCGGCGATAAAACCCAGACTGTATACGACCAGATGTCGGGTGGCCGGCTTATTTACAGCGGAGGGTTCGTAAACCTTTGTTCTAGGGGATGTGGAGAGTAAGAGCCTCTCGTAAGAGGTCGTGAAATACGAGTGTTTGTTTAAGGAAATGTTTGTCCAGTAGAAACATTGTTCAAATTGACTAATTTGGCATATTTGCGAGTTTTAATGTAATTATTCGAAAAAAACAATGAATATTGTGAAAACAGTGTATAGTAATGTAGATTAGCGTAGAATAGAATCAAAAAATGGGCACGTGAATTAAAACTCACAAGAAATCAATTTAACAATAATTTATATGCAACATTGAACATTCTTAAGACCTATTCCATCGATAACTTTATATTTATGTACCAATATTTAGAAATTTTGTCGATGTTACTAAAGCATTGTGTGGGCTACATTATACATGGTTACGTGTCGTGAGAAAATCTGCAATAACATTATTTAATAGCTTTATATTTCTATATTAAATTCTATGGCCTCAGTGGTCGAGGGGTAAGGTTGCAGGTTCGAATACCGGCGTGCGCAAGTAAATTTTATTTGATTAATTTGTTATTTCACAAACTTTATTAATTTGTTATTTCACTCGTTTTTAGGTGTACTAGAGTGCTAATACTACAAAAAAAGGACATTATTGATGTTTTTGTAGCCAAAAACGCTTTTTTTAAATTTCAGGATACTGAACTAAACTGAAATTTCCTGAAAATCTTAAGGAAAAAAAAATTTTTTTTGGACTAAACATCATCAGTAATATC
Source organism: Hesperophylax consimilis (assembly GCF_061612785.1). NCBI lineage: Eukaryota > Metazoa > Arthropoda > Insecta > Trichoptera > Limnephilidae > Hesperophylax > Hesperophylax consimilis. Next base: position 7,260,189 of record NC_142856.1, on the reverse strand, counting down.
GAATTTTCCAAACTTAGAACTCTGTCACACTAAATATTCACGAGCTGCTACTGATTGGTATGACTTCTTGACTATGCTAGACTTGTGTGACTGAATTTTTTAAACATTCTTAAACTATCGTTTTTTTCCAGCGTTCATAACATTCTTGGATTGTGATAGCAAAAACTAGTTACATAGAAGTAACATAACTGGACCGAACAAAAAAAAACTGGACCGAAAAAAAAAAGACAGACACGCGAAAGTGTTCATTTTGAGACAAAACTGAAGACCTCTGAAGATGGACAGTGAGATCTTTCTGAAACGTAAGGAGTTAAAAAGTCCTTTTAAGGACTACTTTACGCGGGTAAACCGAGAAAATTATTCTACATCTAACACCCGTGTAAACCTTATAACCTTAACCTTATATATAGTGTAATCGCTAAAATCTTATATAGTGTAATTATTGATTTCACTAATAACTTATTCTGTGTTTTAATTTATACTAGCAGTGGACGGGTACCGGGGGTTTCCGGTCGTTCGACGATAAAGGTGGAGGTCAAATTGGTTTAATTGGAGGTAAAACATTGGAACTAATTTTTACATCTAAATACATCAATAAGGATGGTCTGAATTCTCGACACATCGGTTCCAATTAGAAACATGGAATTTAAAATAAACATTTGTTCAAAAATATTATACCATAAGTAGGTACTTTATCACTTGTATGAATTCTCCAAACAAACACTTCTAATTTTGAAAACGAAACTTAAATTCAATCCAAAAGTTATAGAGTTCATCGAACCAGAGTTATTAACAGAGTCATAACCGATACTAGCATTTTTAATAATAACGCATATTTTGTGATACACAAACATAAAAATTTGGTGGAACAGTAATGATTTAATAGTGAAGTAAAATTTTTCCTAAAAAATTATATAGAACTCATGCAGAAGCCATTGCTTAGTAATTTATTCTAAAACTCTATTATTATTATTATTATTGAGGTATGTTATTATAGCCTTCTTGTACCTATATTCCGTGCAGTCGGACACGTCTACAATTACTGCGAAAGTATTGCCAACTGCATGCAATCTAGGTACAAGCGAGTATCTAATGCCTCAGTCCTGATATTATTGTTGCAATTAAAGACAATTTTGGATCGAGTAGTTCAATTTGGTATGTTGAAGGTTTTTTTTACAGGTTTTTTTCGATGTCTGTCCCACTAGGATAAACCTGTGTCGAGAAAATCAGGGCTGTCTATAACTCATTTTTTTAAACTTTAAAAACTCCACACAGGAGGCCATGAGGAAAATAATTTCCTCAGGGCCTACGTCACATCTGAGGATGCTGCATGGAGGTTATTTTTGAGGAGAGGAAGGAGTGAAGTGAAGTATGTACACATATTGGGCGCAAAGGGAGCAATGACGCTAGTTCCTCGGATCATCTTCCATTGTAATACCGGTAGAACAAGGCGTACCTATCTGACGCCTATGCTCTAAATAATGCTACCCGCCTGTTAAGATAAAATTTTAAATATAAATTCAAGTCGAAAATTAGTCTAATATAATTTTGAAAATAAAGTTCAAGTCGGAAACAAGTCTTCTATAATAATATGTGAGTTTTAACACATTCTTTGCGGGAAACGAGAAAACTCCATACGCCTTTTTACAGTAAGACGCGGGAGACGAGTTTACTCGTTTTGTTGCGCAAAGCGGTAAGGAGCGGGAAACTTGTAAACAAGGGGGTTCTAAATGGGTGCGGGGTCATGTGTTTTCTATTGACGGCGGTACCCGATCTATCTACCTGTCAATACAATGAGTTTGAAACACAACAAAAAAATAAAATTGCTGTCGCGTATGTTCCGCTCACAAACTACGTAGTGAAACGCGGTACATGTGCAAGTTTTGCAATGTGCCCCTGCATAATGGAAAGTGTTTCGAACGCTATCACACATTGAAGCACTATTAGGTTATAGTTTTATCTTGTAATTTTGTATGAATAAATTTGGATGTGATATTTCGATTGTGAAATACTAATTTTACTATGATTCCCAAGAAAGTAGAAAGTTTTTGTTCATAAAAAAAGGAATTACACATATATTACTAAGTAAATAAATAGAGACATCTTTTTAAAGTAAAACACTGAAATTTTCATCGAAAAATATCAAATAGATCATAAGATATGAATATTTTGCGGAAAGTCTAATTTTGGCGCTAAAATTTAAAAAAACACCCGCGCTTCGCCCCCAATTTGGCGGTAAAATGCCCGACCATATAGTGTTAATATTTTAACCTGACCTAACCTCTACTATAATATCAATAAGTGACTGTTTCGCCTATCAGCAATGTTGTCCTTGTGTCCATATTACAAAAAACAATGTTTGTTATTTATTCTCTGTTCAATCAAACGCCAGTTGTTTTGATAAGAGTGACGATAATCAGTTTTGATTCAGACCATTCACTATAGCTCCGCTCGATGTGACGAGGTGGCCGAGTGGTTAAGGCGTTGGACTGCTAATCCAATGGGCTCTGCCCGCGTGAGTTCGAATCTCATCCTCGTCGGAAACTTTTTTAAAAAAATTTTTTATCTTTTTGATACTCTTTTTTTATATAATCTCCTTAGATTAATTCCCTATTATTTATAACCAAAATTGATTGAGCGTAGCGAAGTCCTGTATTATTATCTCACCATTTTAAATTTCAACTGTCTGTATACTTATTTGTTCCATTCTGGTTCCGATTTCAAAATGGTGGCCGTTTTAATGGTTCAGTATAGATTACTTTTTAAAATGAGAAATCGTTATGTTTATTAATTAAGTAGGTAGGTATTTAAGTACCCACTTACAAAATTTAAGATTTCAGAGGAAATTTTGGTTTTGATTTAAATAAAAGTAAATTAAGAAACATACATTTTGTATGTTGTATGTCTACTGTTCGCAGAACTACTTGTTTTAAGGACGATTTTTTTTTCAATGTTTTCTAACTTTGTTTTTAAACTAGCTTTTCTCATCCAGCTTCGCCTCTCTCTCATTATTATTTTTTTCAGTTACATGCATATTTGAAAGCTCTTTAGCACATGATTGAACTGACATAGTGATCTGAGTCGCATCTGTACAAATTACATGACTCCAGAGCATACGGTTAGAGAGTTATTGCAGTTATAAACGGATTTTTGTTTTTCAGTAAGTTTTTTTTTTTAATAAGAACGAATTTTAAATTATGATTTTTGATATTTCGAAACGCGTGCCAAAGGTATTCTAGCCCTGGACAGCAGAATTAAGGGCTTAGCAGCTTTGTCACTTTGCGGCGATGCAGAGATACCAGCTGGTTAATTATTTGATGGCGGTTCCTACCTTTTTCCAAAAAATAACAAAAACCGACATAATTATAACGAAAGGGAAATTAAAATCCTCCTCCGACCATTATTAACCCTCCGACAATTAGGGGGATTAAAAAGAAAATAATATCATCTCTTTTTCACCTGAAAATGTATTCAATGAAAAATAGGGTTTATTTTATTTTTTTCTTGTGTGTATGAGTTTTTGTTGCGTATATACCGGGGATGACAATAATTATTTTGTTTTAAAACAACAAGCCCCAACTTCCGAATCGAATCGAAGATCTAGGCAATCGTATCACCACAACTAGGATGACAGCTGCGTTTAGCTCGCTACTCGCTGATCAGTTCAAATATGGTTCAGATCCAGCAGAGCAGCAGGATCTAGGCAATCGTATAGATGCGTACCAACACAACTAGGATGACAGCTGCGTTTGGCTCGCTACTCGCTGATCAGTTCAGATATGTTTCAGATTGAGCAGAGCAGCAGGATCTAGGCAATCGTATAGATGCGTACCAACACAACTAGGATGACAGCTGCGTATGGCTCGCTACTTGCTGATCAGTTCAGATGTGGTTCAGATCTAGCAGAGCGGCACGGAACAAGTTATGGATACAAGGAGACCAGGACGATAATGGAGACAAAACGTATTTCGACCCGTAAAGAATTAATTACATTATTTAGTTTTCTTTCTTATTATTATTGGTTTATCACGTAGCATGTTAAATAATTACTTGTTTGTTATGTTTAAACTGGCGCCTTATAAATTCATTAATTATTCGACTAACTCAAACATAATTTGTGGTGACATTTTGTAAATTAACTCACAGAAATTACCTTCGAGTTTTTGACCACCTTTGAGATTTAAATTTAACCATTATAGAGTCCTTTTTGTAACTTTAAATTTAAATGATCATTTAAAGTTTTTCTTCCTTAATTATTAACCATTACAATTAATCATTTTACAATATTATTATATTTTACAGCGTGATGGATTGTAAGAGGACCACAATGAATTAATGACAGAGGATTGCAGTAATTTGTTCACCCTAAGTCCAAACAGTAAATTGCATAATACGTAACACAAAGATCCGGTAGAAGTGTCCAGACGAATGACCGATAAAATGGCTTTACGCGCAACAGACGGCGAGACTTTAGCTTCCTCTCTACCCTTACGAAGTGCAAGGGAGGGTGTTACCAGAGCAGAGGGTGGAAAGTGCAGACGCGGTTGTATAGCTTTATCTATATATACGTCTTAATGGGGATTTTATTAAAGTAGGGGGCTATTGACAGGGGTGTACTCCTGGCACGAATACAGCTGTATTCTGTGTTAGGCATTTCGGTCTTAGAGTTTCTGCATTTAATGAAGTTTTTTCGATTTCGAGGGTTCTTTTGAGATCTTATGTACACTTTCTTCATGTTAGACTTCAGTCTGTTTTTGTTATTTTAAGCAGTTAAGCACTTATTTGTATTGGAACAAGAGAAATACATGAATGCACACATCATCGTGAAAAATCATGATCCATTCAGTAATGTCTGCTTATTATGGATACGTTTATTCGATGATTAAATACGGAATACTTTATTGCGAAAAATTGACAAAGATATTTGTTATTATCTTTAAATTATTAAAGAAAAATCACAAATTCCGGTTATCTGGATACATGTAGACCACTTTTAAAAAACTGAAACATCTGTATATATATATAAAATGGAGTTATGTCCATTATTACTGCCATCTCCCGTACTTATTCTAATTACGCCGTTGCAGCGTTGGTGTAGCTATACGAGGAAGAGGGGCGGATACTGTTTGAATTAAAATTGTTAGTCATAAGAATATTCATACCAGAATTTTTTAGACTAGCATTACTTTAAAATTTCCTGTCCAAATCTCAAAAACATTGTTTTTATTGGCACCGAAATCCGGCCAATTTGATTATGCGTCACGCATTTGCTTTGGTAAATCGATATTTCGATTTAAAATATCCCTCCGATGGTGTTGCAAATGGGTATTACTGCTTTTTTACATTTTCATTGCGCAACAGATCGTTATTTGTGAACTTCGCAAACAAAACGTCAAGAAATTCGGGCATTCTTTATATTGCCGGCGCGCGCTATCCTGACGCTATACTAAGAGGACAGCCGATATACATCTGACAACTACTAATACGACCGGTATACGCATCCGCAGCGATTATGAGTAACGTTTTCCACTATACGCTCCTTATACGCTCGTATAATATTTATAACGCGATTATGAGTAAGGCCGATCATATTTTAAAACATTCATTGGCTATCATACTTTGTATTGAGTTTGAGAAATGTACGAAAATGATTTTTTTTAAAAAGCCTAAAAGAAGATGGTACATTAAAAAATCTTAACCAATAATTAATAAGATAAAACGTTAACAAAAGTACGCAGTTAAAAATGTATACAAAAAGGGGCCTGTATTTAATGAATCAGAATTTATTATAAAAATCACGGGTTAGTTAATTCCAATTTAGAAAAAAAGATCATTTAATTAATCTTCTCTTAAAATGTTATACTACAGATAAGTACTGAATTCGTCAATCAATTACAATTTTGAAAAAGATACTTAAATTCAAATCAAACCCGAGTTCATTGAACCAGAGTTACACAGACAGACAGACAGACTATGATGAATTTTAATTAAATTATAAGTCTTTTCCTAAGCTGAGGATAACAAAACTGAGCATTATCAGGAGGCATCTATATAACACTCAAGATATTGCATATTGCATCTATATAACACTCTAGATATTGCATGTCTTACGAATTCGGTCGATTAATTTTAATCATTTTTTAACCAAACTCCCCATTTAATTGATCAAACTGAAACATCAAACTCGGTCTCACTTGGCTCAGAGACCAACAAAAGATAAAAGATAAAAGTTAAATTTGACTGCGAAATAATGTACTTTCTTTTCGATACATATTTTCGTAACACAGTTTTTGGAACCAATAATTTTGGTTTCGGTGTCATTTTTAACTTCCACATGCCCTGTCTAGACTTTGTTCGTCGATGCCAGGAGGCCATGCCGTATAAAGAGTAAAATCTTAAAAAACAGATTAACATGAATTATTATTTGCCTTTGTCAGTTCATCTCTGCACTTGGTCCGCCGACGCATCACGTCTGCACCGGGGCGTAACACGATGGTGAACTATTTGTGCAAACTCCGCGCGAACTGCGAAAACTTTATTTAAATTTCTACTTCGTCGGCGGTACAGCTCTCGTTAAGCGAGATTAATTAGGAACAAATATGTGGGGGGTGGAATGGCGAGATGATGGGAGGCGGATACGTTATTTGAGTTTGTGAAATATGATTGAATTGAAGATATTTCCTCCGGGTAGGTACAGAAGATGAACCGCTCCTAAATTCCTTTTTGGCATTTTTAGAAATCATGTCCTTGGTTGTTGTGTTCGTTAGTATAAAAACAAAGTTTCATTGTGAATTTTGTCCTCTAACCAGGGCGATTCTGAGAGTATTTTCCACTCGCGTAATCCCACTGACTCTTCTAAAACTACATACAGGCAAATATAAATGTCTTAGGTGCACATTACATTGATTCTGAATATTGATCTCTCACCAGGGCAATACTAACGGCCGTTGTTCCCAACTTTTCGAATGATCAATCTCAGGCTCCGATCAGCCAAGTCATTTATTCAGTAACGTTCGATTCGCCTGTTTCTAAACATCTTTACCGTTTATTATCTTTTGTGGCCCCGGCCATTTCATAGACAATAAAATGACATCAAAGTAAAAACTTTCAATGTTAAAGTAATATGGACAAATTAATTATTTTATTTATTATTAATGCGGATATATTTTTTTTAAATACTATAATAAATAAACCGATATTTTATACATTTTTAATCAAACGTTTATTAAAAATAAAGTGTTAGCTTGACTTTAATGCCACCGTGTCTTGGAGTCCCCATGGATTTGGGGGGAGGGGGTAGCTACGGAATTCCCCGTTGAAAAGTTTCCCACATTTTTCCGATCACAAAAAATCATCATAAAAAGTACCAGTCACAAATATTCATCGATAATACATACTAAAAATACCCATCAGAAATATCCATAAAAAATACAGAAAATAATATATATAATCAAAAATACCCATTAAAAATACCCATCAAAAATACCTGGTAAAAGTACCTACGTATTAAAAATATTTAATCTCGGTATGAAATACTTGTGAGTATTTTGGAACAGGTATTTCGGAGATCTGTCACAAGTACAAAGTACCGCATGAACTTGATACGTTATTTATAAGCGACTTCAATATGTAATTTTTGTATCTGTATGAGTATTTTGATGAAGTCAACTAAGGTTGATAGACCTAAACCTAAATACAACAAAATGTCATATGCGCATACGATTTACGAAAAGGGGCAATTTTAAAAGAGGCAATTTAAATTTGTATTCTGTCCCCAAACTAATTCACGTATTATATTCGTGCCTCCACTTCGTGCAATTTCCATTTTCTTGGGACAACAGTTTGTTTTCTTAATAATTTTCAAACAACGCGAACAATCTCATAATTAGGATTGCATTTGCACCCGAGTCACGAACTGCTACGCAATTTTCCAAAATCCTCCATAAAGAAATTATTTTAGTATAAATCATTGAGGAAGAACATAATGATAAATAATAAAAAAACATGAAACAGTACAAGATACAGAAAAATAAAAAGGTAACGGTCGCAACTGGGTATCGAAACCAGAATCTCTGTCTTACCGGGATAACGTATCAACCAACTCGGCCAATGGGACCTAATTATTTCACGTCTTTTTGACGATCTTATATATTTCAAAATTCGGAATTAACAGTATTATCTTCAATTCATTTTTCACATATTTTTGGCTGCTATCTTTTTGAATAATTAGAAATTTGTAATCATTCAACTCTAATCGTCCAGCTACCTCACGGATCGGTTAACCACGTGCTTTAGAAGGCAGACAATTTTGTTCCTAATTGCGCTGCGTAGACTGGCACACGGGTTACCACTGTGTTATTATTACAAAATATTTCAAAATAATTCAAGCTTTCTTGTTAAATATTTACACTGAGATTTGTTGATGTAATTACGACCTTACTTTTAACCGACAAAACCGAGGTACGTATGACGTCACGCGTACCCCGTCAGATTTACTGGAATTCCTTATTATAAGTACAACGAAAAAAAATAATATTAAACAAATAATAGTAATACTCATGTAAACAAACTTACTAATTTCGGTCGTGGGTCTGTCTGTGTTTATAACCACGGTTCAGTGTCAGGTGGCACATTGTACATGGAGAAAAATGATTCCGTTAAAAAAGTGACAGCATGCCAACGTCATGATAAAATATTAGTCATCCTGAATATATAGAGAACACGTGTTCTTTTCCTAAAACATATCACGACGGAATGCGACAGTATCAGTATTTGTATGAATACGTGTTCTGCCGTCTTCATAAAACATTCGCTTTTGACTGATATTTCGTTAGGAACTCTTTCAATTCATTCTGTATAGGCCTGCAGTCCCGTTTTAACAGGAAAACGAATAATTTGACCAGATTTCTAATAAATGAACAGAACTTCACATTACATAATTAGGGCTAATAATGGCTTCTTTCTTTAACAACTCTGACCATCAACTTTTTCATAATAGGATGATGTTTAGGGGAAGCATGTAAGTTCATTAACCAAAATATTACTTTATCAAAAACATTATATTTTATCACCGCTGAGAATGCTTTCTAATCTTTTCCGATACATGCGTTATTTATGAGTAAGAGGGAGAAGGGTATTCCTTTATCGTTCATTCTGTTTGATTAATGTTGAGGGCAATCACAGCGGAAGGGTAGCGGATTGCACGCGTTGCATACAGCATGATAATACAAAGAAAGGAAAGAAACAAAGAAGAAAGGAGAGAAACAAACAAAGAATAGAAAGAACTCATCAGTTCGCAAGTTTCGCCACGATGACTTTGTCGTGATAGGATATTTTGCAGATTTTAATACTGTAGTGGATGCAGAACGGTTATGGAGTGTATCAAAAACGCTATCGTCCAAAGTTTCAAAATCGTGTTTTGTTAATAATATCAAAAAAAATAATATTAGGAAAATAATATCAAAAAAATAATAATAAAAAATAATAGCCAGAAAATAATAATAGAAAATAATTTAAAATAATAATAAAAAATTTTCCGGAAACTATAGAACATATTATATTGGGATGTTCTGTATCAGCACCGTCCGAGAATACATTTAGGCACACATTTGGTAATTAAACATAACTTGATTGACTGCCGTAATATAATACCATATTATGAATACGAACTTAATTCATTTGTAGAAAACGAATTTAAAAAAATATATTATGATAAAACTATACTAACAGACCGAACGATTAGTCATAATAGACCCGATATAGTTTTACATGACAAAATTAAAAAAATAACTTATATTATTGATGTCGCAACCCCATTCCAAATTCCTGTAATATTCAAAAATCTGTTAATGAAAAATAAGAAAATACACAAATTTAGGAAATGATATAAAAAGAATTTGGCATCCTCGGACTATAAACATATTTTTTATTTCGGCTACTGACATTATACCTAGCTCTCTCATTAAAACTTTAGGCGTATTAGATTTATCAAAAAAATTATATATTAAAATACAAAAATCAGTCATTTTAAATACCTACATGTAGGATTACGAAAGATTTTTTAAATATTTATGTTGAGGGATCAATAGGATTTATAGGCCCTGTTAGGAGTTCTAATTTTTGTAAATTTTCACGGGTCTGTGCTAAAACAACATAATATCCTTTGTGAGTATACTTACATGTGAGTCTGAACTTTTCAAAATTGGAACTGGTGAATTGTAAAATGAATATTTTCGAGACCTGAGAAAAAAATTGATAAATTATCTGCTTACCATTATTTTAATTATATATTTGAAATTGTATACGTATACATGATTTACTTTCAAAATAAAAATTCAAGTTATATCCCGTGATTTTTCAGAAGGAAAACTAGTAATACATAATCTTCTAGTAGTATTTTACCTTTGTGATATTCAGCCGGCGTTTCCTCTCTCACGGCACCCCTAAAAGTGCAATCTTCTGTTCCTCCATTCCGAGAGGGTTGCAGATTACCAGGGGGTGGTAGAGGGTGGGGGGTGTTTTCGCCGAAATTAATTCGCAGACGTGAGACATCAAGGTGGAGAAATTGCATGTTTTGGTTGTGGGGATTTGGCAAAACTACCTACCTGCCCAAATCGAGTGCAAAATAATAAAAAATAATATTTTTGACCCAAAGCCAAGTGACTATTTTTTATGTGTTTTTAATACATTCTTTATGTACACAGCCAGGTAAGTACTTCATCTTCCCATCTCCTTCCCTTCAGCGTCACGACATACCCTAATTGGGGATGCCATAGTCCCAATGAATCCGGACAATTTTCCGGTGTATTTTATTATTTTGTTGATAATTAAATTGATTTTATAAAGCCTCAAAATTATTGTTGAAAAAATTACGTCACGACCTGAAAACAGTTGCGTTGTGATAAACAAATAAAAGTATATTCAAAGCAAATTTCATGACACCAGAGCTCACCGTTTCCGCTTCATCTCTAAGACTTTGAAAGTTTAAAAAATGTTTGCATAAAAATAGAGAAAACCCTGTTAGAAAGAAAATAGAAAAAAAACCCACCCTATTGTTAAAAAAAACGAGCAACCCTCCACAGTCTAAGGGGTGGACATAGGGGGAGGTGTACTACAGAAATAGGACGGGACCTACGCTGCCGTCTGCCACATTGTAAAATACATAATATATTCAAATATTTTGTTTTACAAACTTATGCTAAATTTTAAAATTTATGAGATATTGTAATAAGTCTAAAAAAAATGATCCTTACTTTAAAAAAAAAATCCAGTGATCCACAGATAAAAGGTTGCATTTGAGGATTTGCCACTTTTAGTTAGGTTAGGTTCTAAAGCTATTTCAAGCAACATTTCAATTCTGAATTGTGGTCTTACACCAGGGCGATACTAAGAGTATCTTCAACTCCTGAATTAATTTGGAATTTTAAATGAATTAATTGTGAAATAACCGAAATTAATCAAATAAAATTTTGTTGCGCGCGCCGGGATTTGAACCACGACCTCCGGATTGAAAGTCGAGAGTCTTACCTATCCTCAATCACGGGGACCGTCTTGTCTTATTTAATATATTTTAAAACATTTCAAAGCCGTATTTTAGCAAAATATTTTATGCAAATTTCAAGACACCAAAAATTACCTATTTGGATTTTCTTCTTAACCACGAGTTTTCTTACGTTCCACAAGTAAGTGATTAATTTAAAAAATTGAATAGTATGATTATAATGGTAGGTAAAAGTGATTATAATACAGGGTTTTCCAATAAGAGGTGTTATTTTGAATAGCCCGCTATTTCGGTAGATGTTACTTTTGAAGCTGTCATTTTTTGACATTTGACAAGTAAAAACTACGCCATTAATAAAAATGGAATGATACACGCTTCAACAACGCATTGAAATTATTAAAATTCACTGGAGTGAATCCAATGCAAATCATCTTGAGTGATGAGGCCCATTTCCACCTCGGTGGCTTCGTCAACAAGCAAAATTGTCGCATCTGGGGCTCGGAAAACCCAAGATTTATTGTTGAAAAGCCTCTCTATCCTCCACGTGTGACTGTTTGGTGCGGTTTATGGTCCGACGGAGTCATTGGACCTTACTTTTTCGAAAATAAGGCTGGAACAACAGTTACGGTGAATGGATCGCTATCGAGAGATGATTAATGATTTTTTATTACCGGAATTGGATGGTATTGATCTGGACAACGTTTACTTTCAACAAGCCGGCGTTACGTGCCGCACAAACAACGAAACCATTGATTTTTTACGATTGAATATCAAAACACGTCTTATTGGAAAACCCTGTAGTAGTAGAATTTGATTATAACAGTAGATAAATATGATAGTAGGTAAATGTGACTATATTTTCTTATAAATCATAGGTAGTAGGTAAATGTGACTATATTTTCTTATAAATCATACCAATTAATCAAATCGCCATTTCGTGAAGTACACTGAAACTTTACGATTGCTCATCAACTTTATGATCATTTCGTTTCTGTTATTTGGGCCGTAAAAAACTTCAGGGCCGGATCTAGGATAGGGCCACTGAAGTATTAATGAAAGGTCGTAAAAATCGGACAACAAAAATATTGCTTAGTCGGTTTTCAAAACACATTTACTTTATGACACTTTCGTATGAAATATAAAAATAATTTAATCTAACCGCTTCAAAATGATTTACGAAGAATGCATGAAAACCCAAAAATAATATGTGGTTGTTCTTGTAAAACCCTTGTTAATTTGTATACTAGAACAAGGATTCTGACTTATTTTTTGATACACGCACTACTTTTAGCAGAAAAATGAAGACTGTTTTCCTACAAAGTTCAAAGTAAACAAATTAGACATTTAAATATATATTTTTTTTAAATTTCTGTTTAACATTGTTTAACTATTTATATATAAATTTTTTTGTTTTACCCTCTAAATTTTTTCAACAATAATTTGTAGATTCTTATAAGAATATTGTGCATTTCTTTCATATCTCTATTTGTAAAATAATATTCTTATGTATATATTTTTCTCCTATTTATATGTCAAAATATTTGTATATGTTTTTAACTGCTGTTTAAGTCAATTCGTGATAAATAGTTTGGATGCAGGTGAATTCTATAGTGAATGTTTTGTATATTCTTGTCAATTGATATCTGTATCTGTTTTTCTCCGAAAAAAAAATTAAAAAAAAACTATCGATCATGCGTCACGATTTATATCCGAAAATAGTTTGTTCCCTATTAAAGTAAGACAAAATAATATACCAAAAATAAATTTTATCCTTTGTCGTAATAATTCAATTCATTTTTTTGTAATACCGCAAAAGTTCTAACTGTTCTGAACCTGTGGAACTATGGCATAGCCATTTGGAAAATGCTGGAAGGAATAGATTGTTGAGAAGACCCTGCCTTTTATGATTTGGTCTGATTACACCAAATTCTTCAAAAATAATAAATATTAAAAGGACAGTGATTGGCAACTCATTAGTCAAGGAGCCAAACAGCAGTACAACGAAATTGATTTGTTTAGAGAGGCAATTTTTTTTTACAATTACCTGGTTTTAATAACTCATTTTTATTATTAAAAATCTAATTTTAAAATAATAATATAAAATTTTTTGACGTTTTTATTTACAAATTGCGGTACTTGTGAACACTTATATCGATAATTAACTATCCCGCAGCCAAGTGGGGGAGTAGGTAGTACCCAAAATTACTATCCTTATATTAGCTTAAATAATTGACATATTATTTTATTATCTTACACATTTCTGTGCAAATACATAAGTAATCATTAATAATTGACTGAATAACTGAGATTTGTACAGTTTAAACGCCCATAAGACAGAAAAATGCATGGGGTAGTCGAAAGACCCCCTTGGTTACAGACGTTTAGTTTGGCATCTTGTCCTTTCAAGAGTTAAACAAACGAATATGTAGAATGTCTGAAGTTCAAATATTAGAGAAATAAAATTAAATATCTGCAAATAAAAAAATCGAAAACCATGCACTACTCAAATCTCGACGGTAAGGTAAACGCAAATCACGTCGGTAAGGAAATTCCCAACGCCCACCCACTTTGTAACTGTACTGTAATTTTAATTGTTTTTTTTTTTTTATTTATGATAATTAGCAAGTATAATAAAACACGTCATTCGTCGAAGAGCCGATTGTGGGTGGCGAGCCGTTATTTGCGATCACTTTTCTAGAACATTTTATAATTTGGTTGAGAATCGGCAGCTTGACCAATCGTAATATGCTGCGACATAATACAGGGTTTTCAAATAAGAGGTGTTATTTTGATATTCAATCGTAAAAGATCAATGGTTTCGTTGCTTGTGTGGCACGTAGCGCCGTCTTGTTGAAAGTAAACGTTGTCCAGATCAATACCATCCAATTCCGGCTATAAAAAATCATTAATCATCTCTCGATAGCGATCCATTCACCGTAACTGTTGCTCCAGCCTCATTTTCGAAAAAGTAAGGTCCAATGACTCCGCCGGACTATAAAACGCACCAAACAGTCACACGTTGAGGATAGAGAGGCTTTTCAACAATAACTCTTGGGTTTTCCGAGCCCCAGATGCGACAATTTTGCTTGTTGTCTAAGCCACCGAGGTGGAAATGGGCCTCGTATCGTCAATAAGCGTGTATCGTTCTATTTTTATTAATGGCTTGTCAAATGTCAAAAAATGACAGCTTCAAAAGTAAAATCTACCGAAATAGCGGGCTATTCAAAATAACACCTCTTATTGGAAAACCCTGTATAACACTTATAATTAGGTATACAGACAAAAGCGTTTGTCAGTGTTAGTAAGGGTATCGACAACAACACGACACATGCTATATCTACCGTTAGGAATACATTGTCCGTTAAGTAATACTTAGACAGTAATTCATACCACAACGACCCGTAGTAAAGCCGATTAGGGATGGCTTAGTTTCACACCAGTTGGTTTAGGCTGGCGAATTCCGGCATTTCACAACAAGGGGCGTCAATGTGATATGCTAATACGAGTACCTACGCCAGGGATTAAAGCTTTGGATGCGTAAATCCGATACGTTTGATATTAAATAGATTATAACTCGTGAAAGAGCAGGTGAAAACCCCCAGGCCCTGGGCCACGTCGCTGGGTGATGATAAAAACCTCAAAAGCACTGTATTATTTATTTATTTAAACGCCATAAAATGGCCTTTACAATAGAATGATACATCGGATTATAAGCATACAGTGGTACATAGGAGAATATTAGTAATAAATTACATAACAAGTAATGTGTACACAAAAATACTATTGCAAGTGATACAGTTGTTAATAGAAGTGCAGTGAGACAATACATAATTAAAATAAATATCTACTAGTGTAATAATAGTTGAATGAATGCTAGGATTGTATAAGACCTGACATAAATCGAGGTATGAGGTGTTTGGTGACTGGATAAATCATCAAAATGATAATTCATCACATCTGTAAAAAGTTATATAAAGTCATGGAAAGTAATGAAACAAAAACTTTATTAACTGGGTTAAGTAGGTTAGGTTAGGTTTAATTTTTTTTTTCATCTTTTCTAATGACTTTATATCACTTTTTAACGTGTTGAATTATCATGGAACCGAGGTGTTTATTTAATTTATTTATTTATGTCTATTCTTGAATACACATTTTAGAAATGATTACAGTGGTTTATATTGTAGTACAGAGTAAAAAGTACAGAAAAAAATATAAAAAATAAAGAACATAGGTAAGACTGTGTGTGGGTGATATTGTATGTAACGTGAACACCTCACTAGGAGAACCTGTACTGAGGTGTTAACGTGTTTGTGATTAAGTGTGACAGGTTTTTATGTATAGTAGTAGAAAGTTAGTTTTTATTTTTTTTTTTTTCACAGACATAAATTGAAACATGAAAACACACATTTATATGTGAGTGTATGTATTTTTGGATAATTCTCGAAGAACGTGTATAATATTTAAATTTACTTATTATATTTTGGTTATGTTTGGTTTGGAATTATAATCTTTTGAATAAAGTGAATATCTTGATTTTTTATCCAGGTTACGATATTTTTTTTGAGAAAGTTTGTAGATGTATTTGTAGTCAGTAATTGTTTCAAAGTAATGGGCATACTGTTAAAAAGTTTGATTGCGTAGTATTGAAAGTGTCTTTGTCCGTGTGTGGTGTGTGTTATCAGATGTTTGTGTGTTTATGATAATATAAAATAAATTCTATTAAGGTATAGAATGTTATAATATTTTATAAAGAAAGTGACTTGATAACGTGTATAATCTAGCAAAATATTATAATAGAGTAATTAGTAGTGAGTTTCTTGTTACCTTCAAAATTAATTCTACTTGGAATAGCTAGGCAGGTATCGCAATTTGGTATTATGCTACGTATACATTCTGGAGCCGAACTGTCGAACTGAACCGCGAATTTTGGGAAAGAAACGAAGCAACCGCAAATGGCGCGAAACACCGCTTGCAGTGGATTCGTTCCTTTCCCGTAATTCGTGGTACGGTTCGCGTTTCGGTTCGCAAATGTATACGTACCCTTAGGTGTTAGGTATCATCAGTGTATTAAATACTTGGTTCTTTGGCGCCTTGGCAAGTCGACGCCCGGAGCGACCTGCTCTTATTGGTCCTGCTCAGGGCCGGTCCTGTTCACTGCACACAGGAAAATAATACCCTTCAGGGTCTCGAAGAGACCATGTTGTATGAGGGTGGATACATAGGCCGGCAAATCGTTCATTACAAAGCTGTTGAACTGAAAAACGAGTCGAGAAACTACTCGTTATCATAAGTTCTGGTTTTTTCATGCTAGTTCCTCGGAGCAACTTTTTTTCTTTCTCTATTTTAAATAAGTCATGATTCATTAAATATTTTTGCTCACGCCTATTAATTTTAGTTTAAAGTTATTTAATGAGACTTTGAACATTGTTTACACATCGCCTTTTACGCATTATTTTCTGTTTCGCGTATCTTTAAATGCAACTAAAGCATTTGTCGACAGATTTTTCCTCTATTTCAAACAAGTCGTGTTTTATTAAATATTTTCACCATTTTCGCTTAATTATTATCGTTTTTTTTAAATATTAGCGCGCTCCCTCTAACATTCGTATTTACATATCTCCCTTTAAAACCATCTTAAACGGGGCCTTAAACAATTTAGTTACTAAACAAATATGTTTAAATAATAAATTAATAATATTTCGAAATTAAACTCAAATGAATAAATTTCGGTTGTGGATTGACTCTGATTAAATGAACTTTTTATATTTTAAGTTTATTTTTCAAAATTGGAATATAATATTTTTAACAGCGGATTATTTTAATTGCCATTTTCAAAATTGGAATTGATTTGTCGAAAATTCAAACTTTCCCATAGAGGTATTATATTTAGATGAGACACGAAGCAAAATAATCGATTCTTTATTTTACCTCCAATTAGTCCAATTTGACCTCCAACGTTGAAACTCCGAATGATCGGAAACTACCGAATTCGGTCCCCACGTAATGGTACTTACATGATAACAGTAAAACACGTTTCGAAGAGATACCAGTACCTCTACGATTAACCCGTGATTTTTCACAGATATGCGCCAGTATTTAATTTCTATTTATAGTGACTTTCACTGCAGCTTTTGTCGTGTGAATAAATTAAACCATATTTAATAGCACGGAGAGACTTCGCATCATGCATCGACTAGCATTTACATTTATAAATAGGAGGTCTCGAGATAGGTCGAAGGTTGTATATTTATAAACTAAATTACGTGAACTGTGAACTATAAGTATAGTATATACTTGGATCGTGTGCGTCCTTCTCACGTGGTCTTTTGGTCGGACGGTGTAATGAATATTATATTCTGAAAACGGTTTATTTTAAACTACCAACCATAATATTGAACTTATATTTAATAAGCACATTGACTCAATCGTTAATAGGTCGTATAAAATGCTCGGTTTCGTGCTACGTGTAAGTAAAGTATTCAGTAATCCGAGTACAATCGTAATGTTATATTTCGCATTAGTCAGAAGTACACTGGAATATGCATCGCCTATTTGGAATCCACAATATGAAATTTACATAGATATTATAGAACGAATCCAAAACAAAGTTATAAAATATATTACCCCCAAATTCGACAATAACTTTGATTGTAGATACATTTGAAACTTTTCAGCAAAGACGAAAGACTTAATATTTATACGTAGAATTTGAAACAACGACATCGACTGTAGTTTGGTAGAACTTCTGGCCCTTATTAATTTTAACATACCTTTTAGACGTACACGACACACAGTGCTATTCCACACGCTAAATTATAAAACGAATGAAGAATCTAATTTGTCAATTGAACGAGCTCTTCATTCTCTAAATGTTATTTGTTTAAACTCAAACATTGAAATTTTTTCGGATTTACTGCCCAAATTCAAACTTGACATCATGTCAATAATGTAAACTGTTCAATGCGGATACATATACACGCACATTCACACACATATTACACACACACGTATATATATATAACACACGTTGACTGAAAATTAAGGAATAAACATACCACTTACCATGAAAATATCTAATTCCTGTATATTGTTTTATCACTGTAATTCGTGTACTGTTTGTTTCTGTAATATAAAATAAAATAAATTTACAAAATAATGGCTAGCCGTGTAGACATTCTAAGCCAACACCGTTGGAAAATAAGAGAAATAGTACATTTCGGGAGATTACAACAACATTTGTTCTATGGGAGAATAAGACTAAAAGACGATTTAAAAATACATATATTCTACTTTTAAAAGCTCCGCATTTTTTTGTGACCCCATGCGTACCTCCCTCTTGTGCGATTATTGGTTGAAAATCATAAAGTTACGGACACACATGCCACTAAGTAGCAATTGGTCAATAACAGCATGCTTTCGTCCTACTAATGAGCTTTAAGTTGATAGTATTGAGACTGGACAACACCCTCAAATAAAGACGGAATCTTAACGACGTAAGTGAGAAGCCATGCACACAAATATGCGACGCGCGGCCTAGGTGTATTGGACAGACCTACGGTTGAATTTGTCATAGCAAATCTATAAAATAAAGTGGGAATCTTAACGACGTAAGTGAAGAAGTCGTGTAAAAAAATATTCGGCGCGCAGCCCGTCGTAATGGACAGACATTGGGTTGAATTTGCCTTAGCAGGCCATGAATATTTATTTTTCCATGGCGTTTATTTTAATTGTTTCTGATCAACGTATTACTGAAATCTCAGATGTTTATAGACGAATACTTCGGGAAGTTACTAATTCATCATCTAGAAAAATAAAATCTAGTGCTTACAGCTAATTTTGTAGTTAAAAAACGTTTTATAAAAAATATTTTAATGGTAAGGTCCTGTTTTAATTAAGCCTCAAGCAAAACCCCGTTATTAGAGTCTTGTGTCGTTTTAAGTATGCTTTAAGAGGCGCGGGTGAAAGAGAGTGTCTTATAGGACATGTCTGAACAGGTTTGCTCATGAGCATGCTAGTATCGATTATTGTAGGGAACTGATACTGTTTTGATTAATTGCATTTTCTTGCAAAGCTTTCATTTTGGCCGAGAGCCTGCGTTTAACTAGCACGCGTGTTCCATTATTTGCTCCGCTTACTCAGGAGTATACTTAAATAATTATGCCTAACATAAGCAAAGTTGTACAGTAGAAGAGCATGCTCGCACGCATGCTTATTTACAAGCGTGTGTATCCGTACATTTATCGCTGGTAGCTTTTTCAAATGATTATTGAATGATCGTAATCGGACTAGTCAGGTAATAGATTGAATAATAAAAAATATATTTAATAGTTGTACGGTTATTAATTGATTTTTTTATCATACGTTTCCGATTATCGATTAAATCTTCTTAATATAAAACTGTTAAGACTGTGTAAAAACTGGGTTTTGATTCTCCAATCCAGGCCACTCGCAATCGCCGGCGAATGTACATACATTGGTCGAATTCTTATTCTCGAGTCTTGTAGAAGGTACACATTTGCATACGCCAAACGTCAAAATTCATTCCACTCGGGTCGAACCATTCGAGTGGAATGACTTCTTCGAGAATCGAAGCCCTGTTTTGTGAACACCTCAGTAGGAGAACCTGTGCTGTGGTGTTCGCATGTTCGCATTGACTCTACGATTTGAAGTAAGAATAATCATACTAGTACGATTATGGAAATCGTGATGGCAAGGTCTTTCCAGACTGTCAATAGGATAAATTCTAAAAATACAAAAATAGATTGAGTAAACTCACCTCCTATTGTCAGTGAAGTCATCATCGTCATATCCGTTCTTGCTGGGCAGGCCCGCGCCACCGTGTAGAGATAGAGAGAGCGCGCGCGCGGGCCCGAACACTGCGGAGTTGCGGTTTAGCGCGTCATCCAGTCGCGCCGGGTCCAGGTGGTAGTTGGGGTTCTCGTACGACAGCAGCCCGTTTTCTGCAAAGGGAACAATTAACACATGTAATCATCCGGTCTGGATCAAAACAAAGGGTACACATTTTTTACACCAAACCAAACATAATAAAAAACTAATAAAAAAATAATAAAAAATGAGATAAAAAGAAATTTGGCATTCTCAGACTATAAAAATATTACCATTCGTTATTTCGGCTACTGGCATTATACCTAGCTCTCTCATTAAAAATTTAGGCGTATTAGATCTATCAAAAAATTTATATATAAAGATGCAAAAGTCGGTCATTTTGAATACATGTAGGATAATGAAAGATTTTTAAATATTTATGTTGAGGGATCAGTAGGATTTATAGGCCCTGTTAGGAGTTCTACCGAGCCGAACCCTCTGATATGAAAATATCTGGAGTCGGTGAATTATTTTCCTATTTGATCTCTGGTGAGTTGACGTGCTGTTCTTGTATTGTTTTGTATTTATTTTGCTTATATAATGCACTTGCATAATGTTGATTGACTAGATGATCATTTGTGGAAAAGTGTGTGGAAGGGTTTAGTTTTTCCTATGGGCGAGATTTAACCCGGACATAAAATCGGAAATGAAAAAATTATAATGTAATTAATATTTATTAGTAAAAATATTAATAATAAATATTATATTATGCATTACCATTTAAATGCCTTATTTTTTTTCCTCTGCTGCTCATCTCATTACGAAATTCATGCGTCGAGATGAGCAGCTTTAAAATAAGTAAATCACATAACACATACACAGATAGATCACATAGAATATAGTTAGTAGGTATATTTTTTGTACTAATTCGAAGCAATACACATATGTACAACACTTGACATAAAATACGTAAAGCACCCCAGAACAGGTTCTCCTAGTGAGGTGTTGGCGAAATATTATAACATGTAAAAATAAACTGTTTACAATACGAATCTTTAGGTAAGAACCTTATATGGCACGTTTACACTTGCGAGCCGAACCTCGAATCTTGGTTCAGCTAGCAACTATTATTTATTACACTCAAAAATCTAAATAAAAATATTTTTTATTATCCCCGGATTTAACAATAAATTGAAAAAGAAATAAGTAACTTTTTTATTTTTTGGAATAACTTTATTGAGTAATACCTCAAATTGAAATATGTATTTGTTGAAGACAATATTAGCGATTTCTAACAGACTTTTAATGTGCGACATCTATTGACTTTTCTGCAAGTTTTGGATGAATGTTTATTTCTTGGAATAACTTTATTGAGTAATACTTCAAATTGTAATATTTATTTATTGAAGACAATATTAGCGATTTCTAAACGAAAATCAGAAAAGGATACGGTAACATCTAGTACTCGTGTCTCCTGGGTTCGTGTCCTAGATGTGACCGTATCCTTTTCTGATTTTTCTGTTTCAGATTTTCGTTTAGAAATCGCTAATATTTTCTTCAATAAATAAGTTACAATTAGCGACTATTTCTTCAAACAGCTTCATAATCACAAAACTATAAATGTTAACTAAGATTACAACTCTGGAGAGGAATTTTATAGTACCGTAAGGGAAAGGTTAACTGATTGACATAGTCTCTAATTTTCTACATTTCCTACAGTTCATAGTTTAGGTATTCCTCCGTTGAAATTTGGTATTTGTCGAGCTGAAACGCGGTAAATAAACTCGATGTCGATGACAATGCTTTTTATCAACTTTTGGTAGCACTCGTTCACAGAAATTGAATGACATTATAGTTAATAAATGCGAATTATTTTTAATACAGCAGTTAAAATACGAAATAAATGTCGGTTCTATCCAAGTAGAACTTGGCTTAGGTGTTAGCGTTGTTTACTCCAGTTCCTGGGGAGGAAGGTTCAATCCTCATTAAAACCAATAAATAAATAAAAATATTATTATATATATTAATAAAAATAGATGTATTATAGTAAAAATTATGGGTTGATTTTTCACTACTACGATCGTAAACGCCGCGTAAAATTTATACCGCCATTATAATGAGGGGTGAAAAAATAGAAATAATATCATTATAATTATAATTTTATATGTTAAAATAATGTTTATTTAACAAGGTTTTATGCATAGCACAAAGGATAACAAATTATTATAAGCAATAATTAGTCGCCTGAAATATTAATACATATTGAAAATATCTCCCGAGTAAAAATAAATGCCGCCGACGGGAATTGGGAGATATTTTCAATTTGTATAAATATTTCAGGCGACTAATTATTGCTTATAATATTTTTTTATCCTTTGTGCTATGCATAAAACCTTGTCTTATAAACATTAGCTTATCATTAGTCAAAATATTTCACCAACAAATGTAGATATAATATGTCTCGACGCCATCTAGTGGGAAATTTAGCACTAACAAAGCCTTTCCTACAAAAATAAATTTGGTTGTTAACAGGTGTAAAAAATATAATGAGCAGTAATTGTTGATTGAAGTATTGAATTATTTGGCGTGTTGGAAATAAGCCGACGTGGCTCGGTGGTCCAGGACATCTGACCGGACATCAGAAGGTTTATTTTTACTCGGGAGATATTTTCAATTTGTATTAATATTTCAGGCGACTAATAATTTATAAATAATATTATTTATACCTCTTCTTTGCCGAATGATATGCTTCAACATATTAAAACAAACTGACAATTCACTATCACGTATGGAAGACACCATGAGCGACGTCGTGTTAATCTATCAGAACTACTGTGGCTATTAGATATAATGTTATGTTTGTTCATTGCAGAATCCGCGATCATCACACCATCATACACCCACCGCTATACCAATTAGTTAGGCATATTCCCACACTGTTCAAGGTGCAGTATTTAGACAAATGATTAATCTAGGCTTACCTAGGCAACATCCGCAACATTGACTCTCGTTTGACCAGTGGCGGAGCTATCAATCGGTCTATCAGGTCTCCAACTCGTCTTGGAAGGAGTTTTATAAATAATAGGTTCTTTTTTTTTATAGTGAATACCTCACAAGAGTCCCAACTGCTCCCGTCTGGAGCCAGTGAGACTATGGCATCCCCAATTGGGGGATGTTGTGAGGCTGAAGGTAAGTGGGGAAGGGAAAGAGGAAGGTGGGGAAGTACCTGGCTATTCAGATCTAGTCACTAAACACGGCTAAAGCCATTTGGAGCAACGTTTCAATTCTGAATGGTGGTCTTACACCAGGGCGATACTGGTAGTATCTTCCACTCTGGAACGTGCCGCAAATATACTATATATACTATATATTATTTTAATTAATTAATTGTGAAATAACACAAATTAATCAAATAAAATTTATTTGCGCACGCCGGGTTCGAACCCGCGACCTTCGGAATGGCAGTCCAATGCGTTACCACTGGACTATGCCGGCCGTCAAAGATTAGATTAATCGAGGATTTATTATTACTCTGCGTAATATAATGGTGACTCGATAGCCGACCTAACTAGAAGCTTGCTAATTGGAATCTGGGTGTTTATTGTTGGAACCTTTATTAATGATGTTAATCTCCGACTTTACCGAATTACTAGCGATGTCTAACACCGACATATTACTGGCTAATTCTTCAAGTTCCCCAACTAGTATATTAGAAGCACTAGATCTCAAGGTCAAAAACATATCCAACAAGTAACTACGAACATAACAATTGGCAATAAAAGCTTCCTATACTAAACATACTACTAAACTCTACAACAAAATCCAATAAATATACTATATACAAAAATAAAATGACACCACCCAAGTGCGCTAAAAAACACTAGACAATATGTTTATAATTACTTCACGTTATTAAATTTCAATATGTAAATTAAATCCTCAGCACGGGAGATCCCAGTGAGGAAATATTTATCTTTGTTTGTTACAGAAACCACTCTGAAAATTGGGGCTCACACAATATAATTCCGCCACTGCTTCCGACAACACTGTACTGTATAAAAAACGATGTTTACTGACACGGCTGTATTTTAATATATTTGGTGAAAATCGAAAGCATGTAAGGTGTTAAAAA
Organism: Hesperophylax consimilis; assembly: GCF_061612785.1. Classification (NCBI taxonomy): domain Eukaryota; kingdom Metazoa; phylum Arthropoda; class Insecta; order Trichoptera; family Limnephilidae; genus Hesperophylax; species Hesperophylax consimilis. The sequence continues at coordinate 7,235,731 of NC_142856.1, read as the reverse complement.
TGTGCCGATGTTGAATAATCAAAGGTCGATGATGTAATTACAAACAAAATATCGATAATAATTAGCATTTAATCGTACCTATTAACAGCAGGAGGGAATCAATTTATTTTTCCACTTAAGGCCCCGTAGTAAGCGTTCAAAGATGGTTTGAAATAGAGATATGTCAATACGAATGTTAGAGGGAGGGTATTATTAAAAAAACGATAATAATTATGCGAAAATAGAGCAAAATCTCTCGTCAAATGCTTTAGTTGCATTTAAAGATACACTGTGATTTTTTTCATACCTCTAACATATTAAATAACAGAACTAAACGTGTTTTTAATAATTTTCGGAGCTTACTTTGCGTTTTTTTTCTATCGAGGGAATTTCAAATAATAAACGTTTCGACATAACAAATGTATAGATATTATCTTAAAAAAATATCATTATATTTGGAACTTATAAACTTAAAGAGTTATCGAGAAACAGAGTTATAAATTGATTGTGCGGGGGTTTAAAATATTCTAATACAGTGAACGTATAAACTTTGCTGTCACTTTTCCGCTAGTCACTTAAAATTGGGTATGCGGGGGAAGCAGTGACTTCGTTGGGAGTTTACAACTCCAGGAAAAAAACATATCAAACACGCAGTACCCCTTCACTACAAATTCATTATTTTTTATAGGAGTATGCTTAGGCTAGCAGTCCACAATGGTGTGTTGATTCCAACCCTGATGTATTGAAGTGAGGCATGAGATTGGCCGAGGAAGGATGAAATCAGACAGAATGCTGAAGAAATGAGATCCTTCAAGCGTAAGTGTGCTAAAACCATGTATGATCACTTCATAATAATAATAATAATTGGATAATTTGTAGAGCGCCGTTTTTGTGAAAAATCACCTCAAGGGCGCTTCATACCTTTGGAGTAGACTTCAAGGTGTCTTAGTTGAGGGAACAAAGTCCAGCTTCTTCTCTGTGCCCTCCGGTGTACCTCAAGGTTCTAATTTAGGCCCATTATTATTTAATGTGTATATATACGATATTCACAAATGATTTTTACATGCTAATTACCTAGCATATGCAGATGATAAAAAAATATACTAAGTTATTAAATCAATAAACGACTGCATTAAACTTCATGAGAACCTCAATCGTCTTTTTGTCTTTTGCGAATTAAACAAACTTGTTATTAACATCGCAAAATGCAATAAATTAACATTTACACGTAATAAAAATAAAATATCCTTTGTATACACACTAAACGGCACACAGATCAATGTAGTAAAATATATCTGGGACCTTGGGGTAACACTGGATGTTAAATTAAACTTTATCCAACACACTGATGACATCATTAACAAAGCCAATAAAATGCTGGGATTTATAATTCGCATAGCAAAACCCTTCCACAACATAAACACTCTATATTCCCTTTACACCTCATATAATCACCCGCACCTGCAACACTGTACACCGATCTGGACTCCTTTATACCAAGCCCATATCGAAAGAATAGAAAGAATTCAAAAAAAAAATTTAAACACATAAATTATATTTTATAATAATTTCATAATTTTAACTCCCTCCAAACACGACGTCTAATTTTTGATCAAATCTTATTGTTTAAAATCCTAAATAATGGTCTGGACTCACCAGTATCAATTTAATAAATCTTCATATTCCGTCTAGATCAACCCGAAAATCTGATTTATTTTATCTACCCTCGGGTAGAACAAACATTCGAAAAAATTCCCCAATTCCTCGTATATGTGCACAATATAATACAAAAATTTACAACATTGACATTTTTGGTAATAACCTAAAGAAATATCGATATGAAGTAATGCGTACGATCGATTATTAATATGAGAGTATGGAATGTATCGGGAGCATCTCCTATCCTCTTCCTATTTTCCCCTTCCTCTCCCCTTCCTTTAACACCAAATTAATTTTAAGTTATTAAAACTTCATTTCCAATTAATTTTAACATAAGAAACTTCTGTGGCTTGACTTCAGTTAACTTGTATATTTATATCGAACATTGTATTTTATATAAAAGCTGTTTTTTTCTTACAAAATAAATAAATGATTATGTTACGGAAATAATGCAAGGCTTCCAAACTATTTGGTCTATTTGTAACACAAATAATGATTTATTCGAGTATATGATTAAAAACTCGAGTATATGATTAAAAAGATTATTTGAATTAAAAAAATACCAGACAATCCAGTTATTATATCCAGAGTTATCCGGGATCCTGACTAACTTAAGTTCATACATTCACACGGTATAAGTACCGACAGTTAAAGAATAATGTTAACGCTAGTTAAATCACTTGACAGAAAGGAGTAATTATTGTGTATAGTTAAAATTTTTAGAAAAATATATTTTTATCGACGAGGTTCTGAAGTATTGCAGGCTAAGGCATATTAAAATATTCCTTTGATTATCGACTGTTATAAAGTAAAATGACAAGGTTCTGCAGTATATAACACGTGAATACTGTGTATTTTCTACCATTATTTCAATGCAAAGTGCTCCGAAGAATGAGCGTAACAGATCTCATCATCGAGGATCTGAAGTATTGGAGGATAACCATTCGAGCGATAGGGTATTTACAAAATAAATGCCTCGAGCGATGGAGATTTCCAGGCATTCAGTTTTTTAACCCAGCGGTTGCTTGAAAATAAGCTAATTAAACTTGACGGCTATTATTTAATTTCATTGTCAACATGATTATGAAGTCTGAGTGGTTAAAAGTATAAAATATATTAGATAGAAAGATATAAGAGAAATAAAAATTGCATATAACGTACAAAAAATAAAAAATAACGATATAGGTTCTCACCATCGGGGAAGATGCCAAAAGCTCTAGAACGGGTAGTTTTTACGACTGTGCTTAGCAACTACCCGCCGCCTATTGTGTTTCTTCCCACTTTCAACATGAGCACTAACTATACTTTTCTTTGAAATCATAAAAACAACAATTTAAGACAGAATGATTTTAAAACATCCCCAAATTAAAGATTATTTTTTATTTTCTTTCAGTTGAATAAAAAAAAACAAGTAACTAACAAAATGACATAAATTCACAAAATAAATGTTTGTTAACATCTAACAAATAAGAGTGAAGGTAGTTATTCCCAACTGCCCTCTCACAGACAATATTAACGTCACCTTTATCTTACAGTTTTACCACAAGGATAAAATAAAGAAACACAAAAAATATATTCCCAGAAGAACATCATGTTCAGTGCACGGCGCAAACACATCACGTTCTTACACCTGTTAACCACTTGAATTTAATAACGTGGAGGAAGGTGGAAGAAGTCCGACCTGCTTGAGGTAATTCTCCACAAGGTGACTCATTGCCTGTCTGCACCTCGGAGAGGAGAATTTCTGAAATGTCTTGGCTTTATTTATTTCTTTTACAAAACCAAGAGGGCAGACGTTGAGAAACAGATGGGATAATATAAATAATACCACATATGACTCTTTATAGATCAAGTCTTTGAATAAGATTTAGACAGGAGAGAGCTACAGAAGCTCGTGTTTATAGTAGGAGTAAGTATACACAAAAGATAATGCTTAAAAAGCGATGTTTCAGGGAGTTAATCTGCTTTTTAAATTATTCAAAGTTTCGGTTACATTAATTTTTTTTTTTTTGGAAAATAATATATTGTACACAGACATATGAATATATAGACTAGAAATTAAAGATGAGGGGTAAAATCAACTGTTGAAGAACGAAGGGGGTAAAGCTGACTGTGATTCGTCAATAAATCAATCTGACAGTATATAGGTATCTCGCATTATAATATCACCATTTACTTCTTAAAAGTAAAATCCGCTTTTGAATGAATAGACATTTTTACATGGGAGCGCAAATTACTCGCCACGTTATGAACAAATTTGCGAAGTCCAAATTCGGCAAAACAAATTTCTTCTATTTTCAGAGTCGAATATTTCGTTTACGTATTTAGTTAAGACACTTTTATAAATGTTCATAATTTACTTCCCAGCAACCAACCAGCTTTGTGTTTCGCGTCCAGACGTATCTCAATGTGATAGTATATGTTTCTACAACTGATCCATATTATACGATGTGAATATGCTTAAAATAAAGTAAAATAATGCTTATATATGGAATGTAATACGACAATTGGGTTTATTCTCTTTTTCACATCTATTTTTACAAGTTTTCATACCACAAGCCACCATTTTGCCGTGTTATTTCGTAAAATGAACCGATGATGCCTCGACCATAGTTCGCACAAGAATGATGACGTCACGTTTTCTAAATTCACTTGAGGCCATACGCGAGCACAGCCGGCTCCAATGGAACCGGTATGGGGAGTGGGGAATAATACGCTTTTAATCACTTAGGGCAGGTTTACTAATATTCATATGTCTATGATATTGTACCATTTCACACCTAAATACAATAGTGGTGCTGAGCCGTGGTCACTCTTAGCATTGAGATGGCTATTGGGTCCTTTGTTTTGAATCTATTGCTTATGCTATCTAAGGGGTAAATTTTATTGATGAAATATTCTTTATTAATTTGATATAAGGCGTTTATTTTATACAATTCTATGATAGTTGGTTCTTTAAATTACAGAAATATCTCTAATGTTAATGAGTCGTATGGTTTCCTAAGGACAAATTTAATAATTATTCTTTAAATCTCTAATAAGGCTTAAAAATGTTGGGATTTATAACTAAGCTTACCAGAAATTTAAAAAATATAAAGTGTATTAAATTGTTTTATTTTGCCTATGTAAGAAGTCAACTTGAGTACAATTCTCCTGTCTGGAACCCACATTATAATGTACATGTACAAGCTGTTGAAAAAATACAAAATAAATTAAAATAATTTTAAATTTATTTTTGTGTCCCGGAAAGACAAGGGTCCTGGGTTCGAGTCCTAGATGTGACCGTATCCTTTTCTGATTTTTCTGTTTCAGATTTTCGTTTAGAAATCGCTAATATTGTCTTCAATAATTAACAAAATAAATGCTTACGTTTTATACATTTTAAAATGGGTATTCCAGCAATTATGTTGTACTACAACACCCTGTTAAATTATATGAATATGCTCAAATTGTCAGACAGAAGAATTTTCACTGACTTAGTATTTCTATATAAAATTCTAAATGATTTAGTTGATAGTCCGGTATTGCTAGAATTAATAAGCTTTCGGATTCCACAACGTAATATTAGAAGTCAGGATTTATTTCAGTGCCGAAATTCTGGGACTAACTACCATATGTATTCCTCTTTGCCAGAATACTAATGGAGGGAAATAATTATACAAAGTCAGTGGACATCTGTCTTTGTGACAATTATCTTTAAACAAATATCAAATGTTGTTAATGAAGCAATTTAGTGATATATATAATAAATAATGTATATTTTTTAATAAAAAGTCAAATTAAGATTATACAATACTCTAAAATAAAATGGAGTAAGAGAAGAAGAGAATGCCTGTGTGTTTGACGGTAGTCAAATGCCTAGAAAATGGATTTTTCCGAGTGGTATATTTTAATTCATTCTGATATTACTAAAATTTCCAAAATAAAATCTAATGCTTAAATGAAGATTAAGAAAGTTAGACCATTAAGAAATGAAACTCTGGAGCATTGGAATGTTAATTTACTGTAAAAAAAATAAATGAAGTCCCCATTCGAATAAGAAAAAGATTGTTGAAACTCGGGCAAAACCGAAACCGGGTAGTAAATAATAGTTTTTAATAAAATTAATTTTATTATTTTTTAATGGTAAGCTAATGTTTTTAAGACAAGGTTTTTTTTATGCATAGCACAAAGGATAACAAATTATTTTAAGCATTAATTACTCGCCTGATATATCCATGGATATTATACATACACATTACAGATACATAGGTATGGATATTTCAGGCGAGTAATTAATGCTTTTAATAATTTGTTATCTTTTATGCTATGCATAAAAAAACCATGTCTTATAAACATGTGTATCATTAAAAAATAACTATATTTGACAAGTCCAAATATTTCACCAACAAATGTATATATAATATATCTCGACGCCACCTAGTGGGAAATTCAGCACTAACAAAGCCTTTCCTACAAAAATAAATTTGGTTGTTTACAGGTGGAAAAAAATATTGTAAGCATTAATTGTTGATTGAAGTACATGTTCATATAGAATTATTTGGCGGTTTGGGAATATGCCGACGTAGCTCAGTGGCCCAGAGCACCTCGCCGGACATCAGAAGGTGCGGGTTCAATTCCCGTCAGCGGCATTTATTTTTACTCGGGAGATACTTTCATTGCTTGTAATAAAATAAATTTTATACGTCTTCGGGGATACAAAGAGATATCGATTTGTTAAGATTTTGATTACTTCAATTCATAGTCGTGTAAGAGCTCACCCATAGATGGCACTAGATTAGTGTATTAGGTTACCCATGTATGGCGTTAGCTGTCGAGAATAATAGTATAATAAATAAAGTGAGAACCGCTGTCTAATTAAGATATCAAAGCTATTATTAATCTCTCGGAATAAACGTCAAAGAAGTGTTTTGTTAAAGCCGGAGTTTTATTGATTGAGGGAGTTTGTGAGAAACACCCGGAGATACAACAGAAACTAAAGGAGATATAGATAAAGAAGGTTGCTGAATCCGACTGTCACCGAGCTACGACCAAACTGCACGAACTATCTAAGCGGCGGAGCCAATGAAAGTTATGCTTTTGCTCTGTGCGTAGATTCAATTGTATGATTCAAACACTATTCAAATGATTTTTTTACATATTACAATTAATTCTATGTATTTTAATGATGCATTTTAAACACTTACATTGATTTATTTATTTATTTTATTTGGTACAATATTTTTTTACATTTCAAAGTTTTCCAGTAATGTTGGCCTCACTGGGTGGCTTGCCCGTGCTGAGGCCTTCATTTTATAATATGAAAATATAATCTAAATACAATCTACAATATAAGATAAAATAATACATTTAATATATAATCTTGTGAGTGAGTGAGTGATGTGTGTTTATATTGGTTTTGTGTGTTACGTGTAGGTTTTATTTTTATTTTATGCTATGACATTTTGGTAATATTGTCTTTTTTGTTGTTTAATCCATTTTGTAATTTTGTGTGTGAATTTATTTTTATTTTCCTCAATTTTAATTTCAATTTTTAGACTGTTGAAAGCTTTTATAGCATGGTATTGGTAGTGTCTTTGTCCAAAGCTTGAATTTACTGTTGGAGTTTTTATGTTTTCTTTGTACGCTTGTCTAACTGGTCTGTTAGTGTTATTTTGTGTATGTTGAAATTTATTTTTTTGTCAAAAATGTAGTTTAGTAGTGTTTTAACGTATAATTGGCGTATATCTAGTACGTCACAGCTGTTGAATATTTGGTCTGTATCAGTCAGTCTATGTTTTTTTAGTATTACCTTTAAGATCGTTTTCTGTGCGGTTTCTATGTAATTGATAGCCGAGTTTGTTGCTCCTCCCCAAGCAATAATTCCATATTCTATTATTGATTGGCAGAGTGCAAAATATATTGTTTTCAATTGTTTTATTTTATATATGTTTCTTGTGTTTAAGAAAATGTGTATTGTTTTGAGAAGTTTATTCGTGATTTGTTTGATGTGAGGTATCCATCTAAGGTTATGGTCAATTACGATTCCTAGATACTTTATTTGTTCTGATTATCATCAACTTCTATTTTGTTTTATTACTTTCGTCTTAGCTGTATCTTTAAGTACACTTCATGTAGTATCCCTTTCTTTTCACGAAACTATGTCTATGTAATATGTAACATTATGATCTTACAACTATTAACCTATTATTTATACATTATTCAGTGTACCTGCGCGTTCAACACGCTCTTCTGTCCTGTTCAGGGTGGATCAGTGCAAAATTAACTCTAAGCAGAATTCTTGCCTGAACAGACTATGCAATAATTACAATAGCGTATTATCCAAGGCAGATATTTTCAGTTGCGAACTTACCAATTACAAGAGGTCCATAAAAGAATATTTCTCTGATGGTTTGTGAATAATGTTATGTCTCTATTGTTTATATCTCTATTATGATTTGATTTATATCCGCAACCTCTCTCCATGTTTCAAATCTTTGTTTTGTATGAATTTTAATTTAATTTTTCTTTCTTAGAAATTTAAATTACTTATTCCATATTATGCTGTCTCAGTAGAGGTAAAGTCACAAGGAGGAAATCCATAATTGGTTTTATTTTGGCTATATAATACTTATGTACAAACTGAAATAAATGTAAGCTGTCGATTTACCGAAAATTAATAAATAAATAAATAATTACTGCCACCATGGATGAAACCACAGTATCCTCGTTGAGTTCTCCAAGGACGATGTGTTTTTAACTTAAGACGGCAAATTAACACTTTCTCAATACATGCGAACACTTAAGCAAAGGTTATTCTAGTGAGGTATTAACAAAACTTATGTAAACAGTGTGTAAAAAAAAAATATATATATATATATATATATATTTTATGTTAAAAAAGATTTCTTCAAAAAATATCTAACACAATAATGAAGAGTGCAGGAGAAGATACTATAATAGTAAGTTTAGCAATGACGGTGAATGCAACAGCAATAGATTGCCCCGGGGGAAATAATGGGAAGAGAACTTTCTATATCTATCTATATGTCTGCTCTTTCATCGACGCTTCTTCTCGTCTCTTTATTTCCTCTTTTATTCTTTCCCGATCGCATCGCATTAAAGCGATCGCCATTTTGTTTTTTTGCTACCGTTCATTTGACAATATGACAATATCTCTGATGGATTTTTTGATTGAAAGTAAAAGGATAAGTACCTAAGCCAAATAGTCAAAGATTTTTTTTATAAACTATCCAGTTTCTAATATGAGAACTTACCCAATCAAAATCTAAGAAATTAATGTCCTCCATCCACAATACTCCACATATTATTAGCTTAAAATTTGAATTTTTCAAGTATTGAACATATGTCGTCTCAAAATGTCAAAAATATAATAAATTAATGAATATAAATAAAAAATGTAAGCGTTCATTTGTTCAAAATCTTAAATCTCTGAAAGTTTTCCACCGATTTCTTTGAAATTTTGACACATACCTATATATATATATATATATATACCTATATTATATACGAGAGATGTCACACAAAAACAACCACGTGTTTTATAATTAAAATGTTTTTAATTTTGTTATCTCATTAAAATAAGTTTTTTTTTTCTTTTCAACATGAAAAGCACTCTTTGACAAACTACTGCAAAGTAGTTTATTGGGACTTTTCTCTGTGTTGTATTATTTCTATGTGTAATATTGTAACATGTCGTCGTGTTTATTTGGACTTTGTTCTTCGCATTTTTTCAATATTTTGCTACCCTGAAGAGTGAAGCAAGTTTTAATTGTCATTGAGATAGTGACGATTCTTTGGATAAATTGTATTTTCCTCATTTGTAAATAATTATGTAGGTATTCAAATACTAAATTCTGTGCATTGTACAATGCTTACGATTGAGGTAATTTCGTTTGTTTTATAAGAATAGAAAATTAGAAACATGCTTTTTTGGACGTGAGGTTTATTGTTCACATAACATCATATCGATCGAAGTGCAAAAAATGTAAAAAATAAATTTAATGCAAAAATATTCGCTGGTTTTACATCTATCAAGAAACTGCACTAATTTTAAAAGATAAATTTATATGCAATGTTTAGTATTGAAACACTTTTATGGTTATTCCAACAATCCGGCTCCTGCCTAAATTGCCCTCTCCTTTAGGAAAAGGATAGGATAACATTAAAAATAGAATGCCAAAAGCAAGTGTCTTTTGTTTGATTGATGTTATTTTCGTCGTTGCATATTTGTCTCACCCTCGTAATAATTATTGGAAAACAGTATAATTTATCAGCCTCAATCATTTTACATTAAATAAATATTGTTTATTATCGACAGTCATCAAAAAACGTTCATGTTGTGAAACAATAACTATTTGTGATATAAAAACCGTTCATGTTGTGAAAAAATAACTATTTGTGATACAAAAACCCTTCATGTTGTGAAACAATTGCTATTAGTGATACAAAAACCGTTCATGTTGTGAAACAATAACTATTTGTGATACAAAAACCGATCATGTGGTGAAACAATAACTATTTGTGATACAAAAACCGATCATGTGGTGAAACAATAACTATTTGTGATACAAAACCGTTCATGTGGTGAAACAATAACTATTTCTGATACAAAAACCGTTCATATACACATATAGACTACAGTGCCCACATCAAGACCAATATCAGAACATCCAATTGAAGCCACAACATTCACAAAGTAAAGTCCTCCTTTCCACTTCTATTTTTCGTTGTGATAAAGGCGATTGGTCATTCTTATTTTCTTGTTAAAAATTACATTCCATTCGTCGAGTACCAATCGATTCGGTACGCAACATACAATTTTAAGTATTTTTTCAATTTCAAAAACTTTAAAATGATATTCTACTTTTGGTTATTTTGATGATGGATTTATTAGAGTAAAGAATAATCAAAATTCTCGAAAATCTAACTTTGACAGCTTCTATAGAATAATACGAGTCATACATACTAAATGAAATTTTAAAGGTTTGCTACGAATTTACTAAGCGACATTGTTTGGTATTTCGAAGAATAGAAGTGAATGCAAACAAACACACACTTTAAAATTCATACATTTACGTAGAAGTCGAATCCAATCTACTTTTCCCACGAAAAAGCTAAACGCTAATAATGAAGTCAAGTTGCATTCTGTTTGTGCAACCGCTTTATAACTATGAGACTATTGACTTGTGAAGAACGCAGGAAAACGATGAAATATATAGATCTTAAATGCCCGATGTTTTAAAATAATTACTATCTGTTACCAACATCTCCACCGCAAACATTGAATTTGAATTCCATTTACATAAGAGACATACTTGTTCCAAAATCCTGTTTAAATGTATCAATACGAGGACTGGGCAATTAAAACACTCGCTTGTACCTAAATTACATGAAGTTAGTAATAGATACGCAGATGAAGGTAGATACAAGAAGGCTATAATACCAACATATCTATTCAATCAATATTATTTAAAACTATGTCTGCTAATACTATTTTATTATATTTTATGTACATTCTAGCACATATAGCTTTGTATTAGAGATCTACGAACCGGTGGATGCAATCTGTTGACTAATCTATAGTTAGTAATAACATAGATCATTGTAGAAATGTATTATATATTTTTACAGCGCCCTTGAGGTGATTTTGCACAAAAACGGCGCTATACAAATAATCAAAATATTATTATTTTATTATTTGTACGTACTCGTATCTCCCACGTTTATACCCTTCTAGAGCATGAAATTATTTTATACTTTTATTTTTTTATTGTATTTGATTATGCTTGCATAGTGTGACGTGTAATTATTGTTTATGGTATATTTATACGGTGGATACGAAATAAATATTAAGTAATAGTTAATACATTACTAGCGCAGACCCGTGAAAAATCACGTGATATTAATACAAGACATGTTATATTCATACTAATCAAGTCTTCTCTAGTTATTTCATCATTTGAAGTGACAGATGGCAGGCGCCTATCGAAGCGATATCCCAAACGTTTTCACACAAGGAGAAATAGGTCAACCAAGTACTGGCGCCGAACAAAACACATTTGTGTAAAAAAAGCTTCATTTTCTACAGCAAATAGAAAATTAATTTATTTTACCCAAATAATGAAATTTAAATAAAAATACATTTTCTAACCACGGCGATTGAGTGCTCACACAAATGCATTGATTGCATACAGCATGTTCAAAACTTCAGAAAAAAGAGTGTGGCGGGCTAGCGAACACCGGGCGGGCGTTGATTTGATTTTAACATAAATCTACAGATTTATTCCGCGATTGATGAAATTCTGCACACTTGACTTTCAAAATAAGAGTTGATGTTTACATCTGATTTCGGAAATATTCTAATTCGATCAACGAAAACACATGTTATTTTTTTCGCTGAAAACATGCAATAGTTAATTACGCTAGAATCAATAATTAAAAGGCATATTGATTATTGCTAAATCAGTGATGTTTAGCAATAATCAATATGCGCTAATACACACAATACTTAGTGTGTGTTGGTGACGCCAGTTTTTATTTTTAACCTAAACTATTGTTGTAAAAGATTTCCGTTTACTGTTTACGTCATCGCACTTAATTAAAAGTAACTAAAAGGAAAGTGTTCTGGTTTTTTTAATCTTTTATGGGCATTGGACAATCGGACATGTTTTGTGTCACCAATGCTTCGTAAGACATGTGTAATATTACGTAAAAGTTGTTAGTTGTTAATTTAAAACACGTAACAATCCGGAAAATAAAGGAAAATTATTATTACAGCATTGAAAAACTTGTTAACGAGTACCAGTTGTTTTAAAGAAAATTATTTTATTGGTAAGATTGTTATTGAAAAAAGTGTTGTCTATTTTCCAAGCCAAGTATTTTGATAAATCAAAAATATAAGGAGTGTACCTATAAGTACATTTATGCTGTTCAAATCTTAAAAGCAATTGATTAATGCGATTTCTGATCGTCTCAATATTTTGTCAACAAATAGAAAATTGACAATATTTTTGTTTTTGAAAGGTGATTAAAAAAATAGTTTCAGCTTTACAAATCTTACAATTAATTTATATTATCACAGATCTGCGCTGGTTTTTAAATTAAAATGTTATTATTAATTTGAATGAATAGCGATTTATGAAGACAGTCCTCATTTATTGCAGTAACAGCGTCATCTGTGAGTCTCAAACCGGGACCACCACCCTCATTCAAGTCTCTTCCAAGAGTCGTCCGTTCAATTTCCGATACTTCGCCCTTCGGTCGGCAAGACGGAAAGAGCGAAAGTTGGCTCGTAAACAGAACGGCACTGGGTTTTGCGGGGAAATTCCCCGACGTGAAAATTATAATTTACCGTCTCAAACGTGAAATGCGAGACGTGAGGCTATGAACGTGCGCCCGCTGCGGGGCTTCAATCAATATTATGTGTGGTTCCTGGTTCCTTAGCCAGCCATCTTCATTGGACTAGAGCAGTCGTTCTCAAAGTGGGCGCTGGAGACTTTCAGGGGGGCAGTAGAATGCTCAAAGAAAATTAGGGGGCGTTGAAGAAATCTAGAGGGGCGACGGCAGACAAATTCTATCTATAAAAATCCGACGGAATCTAGCTGAATTAAATAATAATATAGTGATTTGTTTTTGGGGTATTAGTAGTTTGTAATAATTTTGTAATAATAATAGTTTGACATTATGACAACATTTTTTTTATATCAAAACTGGGTATTCGGTTAACTAACCTAGCTAACTAACTAGTTTTTAAGTTAAGTAAAACACTAATGTTCCTCAAAGTTTGCATGGAAAACTGCATCGGACCACCCACCCTAAGTTCTTGCCGTGTTTGTGGCAATCAAGGTCTAACAAGTTTCGGTTAAACAACGCGATTTTAAAAACCCTGCATGAATTGACACACAAGAAGTTAGAACAATCTCTTACGGCCACGTTTAAATTCAGCTGCCCAAAATTTCACTGTGTTGAATGATGGTGCAGAGTCCCCATACACAGAGTCCAACTCATCTTTGATTTGCGTAGGCGTATTGCCTTTCAAAAACAAAAAATTAATAACAGCTCGATACTCAATTTTTTCCTTTTTCAATAAAACTCACACATCGACTCACTCAAACGACGAACGACAAAATGGCCGAAACTTTGGGGAGTAACTGTTAAAAGATGCACAACTACATTCACTAGATTTTATTGAAGAGTTACCGCCATCTTTGCGTTGAGGTCGGAAACTTTTCAGACCACCCTGGTAATTACCTTACGTGTTAAAACAAGTTAGAACTTGCTCAGTACAATTCGGTTATTCACATGAGGTAAACAAGTGATTGCAAGTATCTTGTTCCAGTCGGAGCGTGTTACATTTCCAATCTATACATAAAGGCAGTGATTGTTTATTTTGTTTTCATTAGCATTTTCGACGGCCGGCATAGTCCAGTGGTAACCCATTGGACTGCCATTCCGAAGGTCGCGGGTTCGAACCCGGCGTGCGCAAATAAATTTTATTTGATTAATTTGTGTTATTTCACAATTAATTAATTAAAATAATAAATAGTATATTTGCGGCACGTTCCAGAGTGGAAGATACTACCAGTATCGCCCTGGTGTAAGACCACCATTCAGAATTGAAACGTTGCTCCAAATGGCTTTAGCCGTGTTTAGTGACTAGATCTGAATAGCGAGGTACTTCCCCACCTTCCTCTTTCCCTTCCCCACTTACCTTCAGCCTCACAACATCCCCCAATTGGGGTTGCCATAGTCTCACTGGCTCCAGACGGGAGCAGTTGGGACTCTTGTGAGGTATTCACTATAAAAAAAAAATTTTAAAAAAAGCGGGTATCGCATATGGATATGGGCACACCTTGTCTATCGTATCCATATAATAATGCATGTTTAAAAATAATATTTGCAATAACTGTTTTTAAGAGACGTAACTGTTGGTAATGTAAAACGGTAAGATAAAAATTTTTGGGGGCTCTAAATTTTTTTTATCTGAACTTGGACGGTGGTCGAAATAAGTTTGAGAACCTGTAGACTAAAGACTAGAGTAGTTTTTCTTGAGAAAACATGTGTTATTTTAGGATTTTTTGTGCTTGAAATGCGTCATATTTTGTCTCGTATACGTCAGAGATTTTTATTAGGGTTTGTTGTGGGAACCAGATTATATTATTATTTCAATAACGGCGTATTTCTCTACTACGTTCGTTAATTTTCCCTTACTTAACTTTGACACCCTTATATTAATTTATTTATTTATTGGACAATTTATATAGCGCCGCTTTTGTGAGATATCACCTTAGGGGCGCTTTACAGTTGATGTAGGTATTACAAAAAATATAAATATTACAAAAAATAAATTAAAATTAAGTTAAATAAAATGAAGTACAGGAACAGGTGATGAAGTACAGAAACAGGTGACACGAAAATGGAGACTCTGCAGCAAGAATCCTAGGTGGTGAGGAAACTGGATCAGCTGATGCAACGAGAGAGTGCACCGCGTCCACCAACAGAGGTTCGTCGTCCGTCCAGGTATGTGTCTGCTGCTAATTAAGTGCTGACACAATATCCTCACATAGATGACAGACCTTGGTAGCACCGCTGTGACGTTCGGCAAGTCCATCATTCATCTCCATGTAATCTTGTTCCTGGTGATTGTGTTAGTGGTACAATGTGCCCGCAATAAAAGGCGACTGTCGGGATACTAAATTACCCTGGGCACTTGTTAGAGCCTTCAGAGTTTCCGTTGAAAACATCTGGCGTACCTACAGTTACCGATTCTCGTCCCAAGTAAAACTTCAGCGAATTTCGAATATTTTTAGCACAATTTTCGATCATTCATTTTTAACACACAGCACTCTAATCAAATTACTATAAAGTTCTGATTAATAATTGGTAAGTTAATTTAAAATGTTGATTGACTGATTTTAAAAATAATTTCAAAGCGATGTTGCGTCATTTCCCTTGAAAATACTAAAAAAACACAAAGCGGTTGGAGGACGGCATGACGCGTCCGGCTTGCCAAGAATGTGATTAAGATAATTAAAATATAATACAGAAGAGGGTGATATTAATTATTATTATTTACGAAACATCAAACAGTACAAAACACAGAAATTAAAATGCAAAGGTCGTAACTGCACGAAGAAAAATCTTAATATATAAAAATTTTGCCTGCGTGTGTTTGTGCTCGCAAAACTCGAAAAGTAGCCGACCGATATCGTTTGTTCTTATTAATTCCAGGAGTGTTTAGAGAGTGCTTAGAATGGTAGAAGAAGTTGAGGATGCCCGAGGAATACTTAACACAATATCTCTGCACCGGAATGAAATAAGGATGTGGCGTCAAGAAGAATCCAGATTAACTCATTAATAATAGGCAGCTCGATCTACTTAGGTACGTACTTGCAGGTACGTACTTGCAGCCGAAATCGTAAACATCACAAAGAAACCTACCTGCTTCAGGTATCTACTCGTTTACCGGCGACAATACGATCGCAAGTCGGTCTGGTACATTACGACAACTCGCCAGAAGGTTCGAGTCTACCGCCTATGCATAATTGCCGCGATTTTTGAAATATAGTCAATCTAAAGTAGTTTATTAAAAGTAAAATTGTGGTATACAGTAGTGAATGGTGGAAGCAGTCGCGCAAGTTGCCTGAGACAGATGTTACTCTAGAATCTTCACAAAAAGGTAACGGTCGTAACTGGGGGTCGAACCCAGGACCTGTCTTACCGAGACAACACTCTAACCACTGAACTATTGAGACCGGTTATTTGTCATCATTTTTATCGATCTCATATATCAATTTAAGAGTTATCAAAATTATCGATAGCTTAGTGGGTATGCCGGTAAGACATAGGTCCTGGGTTCGATCCCCAGTTGCAACTGTTACCGTCTTAATTTTTTGTGTCTTGTTCCATTTCGTGCTTCGTTTAGACTTATAAATATTACCTCAGTGGTTAGAGAATTGTCGCGATAAGGCAGAGGTCCTAGGTTCAATCTCCGGTCAGTCTTGTCCTGTTTCATGTATTGTTCAGATTTAATCGTATTATCTTCTTCTTCTTCGAAGATTAAGATTAATATTAAATGGATGTATATTGTACACCGTTCAAAAGTTATTCGAATAAATTTACTATAATATAGGTTTACCTTTAAAAGTTCTTCATCCAACGGTCAAAAACCGACAGATTTAACAATAATGATATTATTGCCATACCTGTATTACTAATAAGGGTTGAAGATATTCCGGGATACAACCCGCAGGATTCATTGTTCAACCTGAAGTTAGGTTTGTAGTCTTACAGAAAAACAAGTTGTTATTTCAGGAAATTTGCAAGTGAATGCGCAATTTTTCAATTTATTAAAAATACGCCAAATGTGTGTTGTTCCGTGAACTTTTAAATTGACAAAGATTTTAGTACCTCACAAGAGTCCCAACTGCTTCCAACCGTCGGAGCAAGTGAGACTAAGGCATCCCCATTGGAATATGCTGTGAGACTGAAGGTAGGGGGAAGGAAATGGAGAAGAGGAAGATGGGGAAGTATTGTAGGCTATTCAGATCTGGTCACTACACATGACTATGGCCCTTTCAAGAAAATTTTCGGTTCTTTCACCATGGCGTTACTGAACGTTTATAACACTCTGTAACGTGCTGCAAATATACTATACATTGTTTTAATATTTCTATTTTTGAGACCGATAATTCGTGGTGGAATTCCATTATAATATATTATAATAAAACAAATAAAAAACTGAATTTAAGTGGAATAAAGTTTTTTATTTGTTTTATTATAATACATTGTTTTAAATTAATAAATTGTGAATAACCAAAAGTAAATCAAATAAAAATTACTTGCGCACGCCGGGATTTTAACCCGCAAGAATATTTTCACTATGTATTTCTAACAATAACAAAATCAATAGATTAAAAATAACCTCTCAAGTTAAACGTCATGACCGTTTGCGCAACAAAAATACCAATAACCTTAGAATAGAACGGTATTCATCAATAAAATAGAACGGTATTCCTCAATAAAATAGAACGGTATTCATAAATAAAAAAATAATCAATCAATCGACTTCCCATCAGAATATTGGAGGGAATTTATTTTTTCTTTTTTCCATCCCTAATGAGAAAAAATATTATATTCTTGAATAACTTTCAAAGCGACTCAAACAGAGCGCTTTGAATAATAATATAACGTACGCGAGAAAGTGGCCTTTTACTGCGAGGAAATAGGATGATTTTATTGGAAGCATAATTTTTGATGTCGTGTGCGTAATGCGCCGCAAGTCTGTGTTATTTTATGTCTGGTATAGGATATCTGCAGCCTTAGTTTCAGGAAGGATGTCGCATTACTGCTAATGGCTTATAGGCTTCTCAACGATGTGTTATCAATAACAGACATTCTGGCTAAATAGGATTCTACGTCCCGTATAATTTCACAGTATGATAGTATTAGATAATACTTTACGGTTTTTTTTCCATCGGAGGAATTTCATGTAATTTTTTTTATTTTTTATTTTTTTTATTTGGTACATTATTTTTTTACAATTTATGTTTTCCAGTAATGTAGGCCTCACTGGGTGGCTTGCCCGTGCTGAGGCCTTCATTTTATAATATAAAAATATAATCTACATATTATTTAAAGAGAAAATAATACATTTAAAAAGAAAATAATACATTTAAAATTAAAAATACTAAATACATAATAATACATTTAAAATTAAAAAGTAGTACAATGAAAATAATCTTCTGTGTTTGTGAGTGATGTGTGTTTATATTGGTTTTGTATGTTACGTGTAGGTTTTATTTTTATTTTATGCTATGACATTATGGTCATATTGTCTTTTTTGTTCTTTAATCCATTTTGTAATTTTGTGTGTGAATTTATTTTTATTTTCCTCAATTTTAATTTCAAGTTTTACACTTTTGAAAGCTTTTATAGCATGGTATTGGTAGTGTCTTTGTCCAAAGCTTGAATTTACTGTCGGAGTTTTTATGTTTTCTTTGTACGCTTGTCTAACTGGTCTGTTAGTGTTATTTTGTGTATGTTGAAAATTATTTTTTTGTCAAAAATGTAGTTTAGTAGTATTTTAACGTATAATTGGCATATATCTTGTACGTCAAAGCTGTTGAATATTTGGTCTTTTATCAGTCAGTCTATGTTTTTTTAGTATTACCTTTAAGATCGTTTTCTATGCGGTTTCTATGTAATTGATAGCCGAGTTTGTTGCTCCTCCCCAAGCAATAATTCCATATTCTATTATTGATTGGCAAAGTGCAAAATATATTGTTTTCAATTGTTTTATTTTATATATGTTTCTTATGATTAGGAAAATGTGTATTGTTTTGAGTAAGTAATAGTTTTGAGTAAGTATAAGTTTATTTGTGATTTGTTTGATGTGAGGTATCCATCTAAGGTTATGGTCAATTACGATTCCTAGATACTTTATTTGTTTTGTTTTTTTCTAGAGGAGGGCAATCGCAGATGTTGGTGTTTAAACATTCGTGTATTTTTATGGTGTTTGTGTTGTTTTTTGGCTGTCCCGTGCTATTTATACTGTATGTTGTGAATTTTGTCTTTGATATGTTAAGTGTAAGTATGTTTGAGTCTAGCCATGTTTTCACTTGCGAGATTCCCAAATTCGCTATGTTATATATATTATTCCAATCCTTAGATTTGAAAAGTAAAACTGTGTCATCAGCATAGCTAACTATTTCACCGTCTATTTTCATGCTGCAAAGTTCATTTATGTAAATAGTAAAAAGAACGGGCCCTAGTATGCTTCCTTGTGGAACTCCATATGTAATCGGCAGTGGTTTACTAGTATGGGTGTTAATTAATTAATTAATTACTTTTTCAACTCTACTACATAATCAAATCTTTCATTTGTTAACCACATTACAGAAATCTCTAATAAGGGCATAAAAATGTTGGGATTTATAACTAGGCTTACCAGAAATTTTAACAATATAAAGTGTATAAAATGATTATATTTTGCCTATGTAAGAAGTCAACTTGAGTACAATTCTCCTGTCTGGAACCCACATTACAATATACATGTACAAGCTGTTGAAAGAATACAAAACAAATTCTTACGTTTTACAAATTTTAAAATGGGTATTCCAGCAATTATGTTGTACTACAACACTCTGTTAAATTATTTGAATATGCTCAAATTGTCAGACAGAAGAATTTTAAGTGACTTGGTATTTCTATATAAAATTCTAAATGATTTAGTTGATAGTCCGGTATTGCTAGAATTGATAAGTTTTCGGATTCCACAACGTAATACTAGAAGTCAGGATTTATTTGAGTGCAGAAATTCTGGGAATAACTACCATATGTATTCCTCTTTGCCCAGAATACTAATGGAGGGAAGCAATTATACCAAGTCAGTGTACATCTTCAATTTATGTTTAAACAAATATAAAATGTTATTAATGAAGCAATTCAGTTATGTACAATAAATAATGCATATTTCTTAATATTCTCATGTAAAAGCCCCGAAAAAGGGAGTTAATAAATAAATAAATAATGAACAGAGATTATCTTACGTCGTGTAATATTTTAAATTGAGACGCTATCAATAACAACCTTTACGTAGATGGTGATAAGGTTTAAATTCCCGCTTAACACCATCCGCCTGTTTTGATTTATGCAAGAAAAAAACATGGGCAAAAAGTGCATTTTATTTTATTTTGTGATGTTCAGGCATAAATATTTAAATTTTTTTCGATCATTTTATAAATAACTTAATTTGCCACATTATACAATAAAATCATAACCGAAAATGAGATAATAAGATTTTGAACTTTTAAGCAGTTTTTATAGGCCTTATACATTATATTTTTCTGGGCTTATAAATAGACTTATCTAAAAAATACTCGATTATTTCAAAGGCCAAGATGTATTCTACTCGCAGTATTTAATTAAAGCATCTGAAACATTTCTAGGCGACCAAATTTTCAACCCAAAAACACATGATTTTGTATTACTACGTATGGAATCGCCTTACATACATTTTTAAGAGCTTAAAAACTTAAAGGCTTCAAAAGAAATGTGTTGTATTTGACTGTCCTAAAGCGAGAATTTCCTAGTTAAACAGTTAAAGTTTATATATCAAAAAAGAAAGATATAAAGTCGGGAGAAAATTCAATCAAATACCATTTCGGTAGAAAAATCGGAATGCGGGGTCTTAAAGTACAAACATTATACAATGTAAATGTAACCAAGCTTTCGTTCGAGTTTATCGATTACCCAGTTGAACGTACATTCTCTACTTACATACAAAATACAACCTGAATCTATTTAGACCGGTAAAGCCTCCAAATGATGAAAAACTTCTTCGCTAGACTGGGTGCCTCGCCTCGCGGGCAAATCAACCGGCTTTTCCTTCTTCCATTGATTTATATTGGAAACACATGGAAAATACATGGCTTCCCTTTTAACCCTGCGAACGCCAGTAAACGATTAATCGCTGTCCTTGGGATCGTCACTGCTAACAACGATCGTTGTTTGATTTAATAAAACATTTTTTGAATTTGTTCCACTGTTTATTTTGTATATTTTAAATAAATTACTCAAAGTAGTGTTTTTACATATTTTTAGTGTTTTAACAAAGAGTTTATATTGTATTATAGTATTGGTATAAATATCACGATTTTATATACTGTAGACTTAAATAACGATCTTTGAGCAAAAAATATTTTTACAGCTCTTAGCCATGAGAAATTTAGATTTAGATTTGTGGAAAATTTAAACAAAAAAATACAAATAAAGAATTATTAATTGATAAAATAATTTTGGTAACCGCTTTACAGCTCTTCTGATATGATTTACACTCATCAGTTCCAATTTTGAAAATTGATAATTAATTTTACGCATCACGCATGAGTGCAATATTAAATCACGCTCGCACCCATGCACCGACAACCAAAATTAGTACGTCTAATGTTGTTATTTAAAAAATCTGCTAGTAATTTTTCCATATAACAAAAAAATATATTTTAAAAGAAAATCACAATATGTTATACTGGAATTCCTTATGGAACTCAGATTGTAACCAGTAACTATATTTCTTAGAACCTTTAGAAGTATATTACAAAAAAAATACCTGAAACAAACTTTTCAGAAATCAGAGTTCACGATATAATAGGTGCATTTATTTATAGATATCAAAAATAATAAAACAAGCCTTCTCTTCAAATGGCAAGAGAAAGAAACAATACATTTTTTCTCTTGCCATTTGAAGAAAACTAAAAAAAAGAAATAAATGTATTTAACAGATAAAAAGTTAATTAACAAAAAATCCCTATTCCTCATAGGCAATACCATTGAGTGGGTAACTTATTGAAATAATAAAAAAGTATTATACAAATACATTTTCAGTAAATTGTTTAATACGACCAGGCACTAGGCACATGCCCGTGAATCAATTACTCGTACATAAACCGTGACATATCTGGCACACGCCAGCCAAAAAAGTTCGCACCCAGGGGGTTAAATTCTTCCGTCTCTCCTACGAGACTTATGGCTCCTGCGGTTCGAATCCCCAACTCGATTAATGTGCGATAAATAAAATTGGAATATTTTTAACAGTCTTTTATAAATATGGTGGAAAAACGAATCGTGATATATTTGGCTTGCAAAATGGCAATGAAGTGGAGTTTGCCGAGGAAACAGATTAAGTTATGTGGCATGTGATGATTCTTACTTTCGCGTTTACGATCATAAAATCGAAAATCGAACGATTACGATTAGAAGTATATTTTAATAAAAATAAATTGTAATGACACTAAAATAGGGTTAAAAATGTTAACATTAATATTTTTCCTATTTATCGATTGCAACACAAATTATTGTACACAGTTAATTACGTACATACATAGGTACTGCCTTATTATTGTGGGAAAATATGGACTACAGGAACACATTGTGCTGATTAAAATTTTCAATTTGAGAGCAAATAAATAAAATAAAATAAATTAAATAATTTCGAATGAATACTAATTGGAAGTTTTTGGGCGGCAATGCTCCTTGGCTCTGAAGCAAGATCCACGGGTACAAAATTTCAAAACACGACGTGGGTAAATCATAAAATAAAAAGTGATTATATCTCGACTCGAAGATACTCTCAGTATCGACCAGCATTCAAAATGTAATTGTTGCTCGAAATGGCTTTAGACATGTTTGGAGACCGGATCTGAATATACAGGTACTTACCGACATTCCTCTTCCCCATCTTCTCCTCTGCCCAACCTTGCAATATTACTTAAAAATTACGCCATAGTTCTATTGGCTTCGGGCAATTAGAATTATGGTGTCATATAAAAATAAAGCAAACAAAATCGAATGCACTAAGCAAGCAAAGTTTCAGAGTTAAGAGGAAGCTACAAGCCAAAAATGTGCATATTCTTGGTATACCTTATATCATAGGTAATTGGCATTAAAAACGTTTGATTTCAAGCAAAGAACTGTTTTTTACTTATTTTGTAAATAATTTTGTAAGAAAGCAAAAAAGTTAATCAAGTGAAACTGTCACAGATAATCTTAGCTATAATACTGTATTTTTTTAAAGTTGTTTCCTATATGCGTTCATACATTTCTATTGAAAAAATATTTTTTGTAGTAGTTTGCATTTATATTTTTTATTGAGTAATTTATTTTTTATTTGTATTTTACTCAAGCGAAGCGATAAGAAAACCTTCAATCTATCTAAAGCATATTTTTTGGTTTTCATAATGTACACCAATTCGTTATAATCAGAAATCATGAATTAGCATAAATATTACAATTATATTTTTATACTGACGGCCGGCATAGTCCAGTGGTAACGCATTGGACTGCCATTCCGAAGGTCGCGGGTTCGAACCCGGCGTGCGCAAATAAATTTTATTTGATTAATTTGTGTTATTTCACAATTAATTAATTAAAATAATATATAGTATATTTGCGGCACGTTCCAGAGTGGAAGATACTACCAGTATCGCCCTGGTGTAAGACCACCATTCAGAATTGAAACGTTGCTCCAAATGGCTTTAGCCGTGTTTAGTGACTAGATCTGAATAGCCAGGTACTTCCCCCACCTTCCTCTTTCCCTTCAGTACTTACCTTCAGCCTCACAACATCCCCCAATTGGGGATGCCATAGTCTCACTGGCTCCAGACGGGAGCAGTTGGGACTCTTGTGAGGTCTTTACTATAAAAAAAAAAAAATACTGTTGTAGGTCAACCAAAAACATAATCTTAATTTCGTTTTGGCAACATAAAAATTCCATTTATAGAATTTCGGCATTAAATAACGGACTTCTATTACAGCACACTCATTTCGAAAAGTATGTCAACGTGTCAATCTATTTGGCTTCCTTAGACAAGCTGAAATAAAGGTTGTTTCCCTTGAACGTAAAAAACTGCTCTACTTGAGTTTGTACCTGGTACATTCAAATCTTCAATTACCCTGAAAGAAAGTATGCCGAATTCGAACATAAAAGTAACTCAAAAATATTATGGGTTTAAAAATATATTCATATACTTGTAGATCAACAAACTTTGATTCTGAATATATAAGATTTATTATACGTAGAATTTACAAATAGTCGCATTAAAACACACCGTTTGGTGGTACGACTGAATCTGCTGTTTCTGACACGTTCTGTAATCACAACCAGTCTACGCGAGTAATATTTTTATGGTCTACAGACATTATTTTTAATATCAATAGAAGATATCGTATAGTGACGGCCTCCGTGGTCAAAGGGTAAGGCTCTCGACTAGCAAGCTAGAGGTCACAGGTTCAAATTCAGGCGTGCGCAAGTAAATTTTATCTGATTAATTTCTATTAGTCCACAATTTACTATTTTAAAAAAGTGTATTTCAAAGCGTAAGATACTTTCAGTAATGCCCTGGTTAAGACCACTATTCAGAATTGAAACGTCGCTTGCAATGGCTTTGGCCGTGTTTGGAGACCAAATCGGAATAGCCAGGTACTCCCCAATATTCCTCTTTACCAACTCCTTCCCCTTCCTAAAACCTTCAGCCTCACAACATACCTCAATTGGAGATGGCATAGTCTCACTGGCTCCAGACGGTAGGGAGCAGTTGGGACTGTTGCGCGGTTTCACATAAAAAAATATGGATTAAAAATTATCAAAAACTGAATACGATATCTATTCTAACTTTAGAAATTTATTGAGGGTTATTATTTTGTTAGTGTCTAAAGTATTGGTAAGTAGTTACTTACGAACTTAATTATTGTAAGGTTTCTTTATGTTTACGCGAGTTTATAGAGCTAAGACGTGGTTGGTAACTACTGAAGTATAAAATTACGTTATATTTTAATCCCTTAAGTAGGTAGGAAATATTTATTTCCAGCAGATATAGAGAATATATTTGTATAGTTAAAGGTCTTACGAATATAAAGTACACATAAAAAAGACATTTTTAAGCCAGACATTCTGCAAAAACACGGACAAAAATGAGTATTGCTAATTCATTAAGAATCTCTTCAAATTATTGGTAATCCGGTCATTGGATTGCAGGCCCTTCCGAATGAATCATTAGGTTTTCTGATAAACTTTTAGTAAAATAAGAATATTTTATCACGATGTTGGAACACGTGTTCATAAATTTTTTCGCATTTTATCATTTATATTATTAAAGCATTTGCAGGAGCATGAACGCGTGTTCCGATTTATTAAAAATGTACTAAAAGTTTATCAGAAAATGGCCTGCAATCCCATTTTTAACAAATTAGCAAAAATATTTATCTCAGTGCATGCATGTTTTTATCCAATATTTCTATTACACGCAAAACTCAAAACTATCCATTATTTTTTTACTTTTTTTCGATCAATTCTGTCCATGAACTGTGTTTTTTTGGTCAAAAATACAACTGTTAAAACTATTTTGTAAATTGAAGAAAAAAAATTAAGTAAATATAAAACACAGTACCTGCCCCAATTATCAAATTCACATTTCTTGATAAAGATTGCTCTTTCCAACGTTTAAAAAACTATAGAAAACTAATTTAATTAAGGCAACGCTTAAGAGGAAGCTACAAGCCAAAAATGTGTATATTCTTGATATACTTGGCATTAAGCCTCGCCTTAACGCCAAATCACTATTTTGATTAATCTTTATAAAGAATTGGTGTACATTATAAATACCAAAAAATATGCTTCAGATAAATTGAAGGTTTTCCTATCGTTTCGCTTGAGTAGAATACAAATAAAAAATAAATTACTTAATAAAAAATATAAATGTACACACTAAATATTTTTTTTATTTTCAATAGAAATGTATGAACGCGTAAAGGAAACAACTTTAAATAAATACGGTATTATAGCTAAGATTATCTATGACAATTTCACTTGATCAACTTTTTTGCTTTCTTATAAAATTATTTACAAAATAAATAAAAAAACAGTTTTGTGCTTGAAATCGAACGTTTCTAGACTCCGTTTGTCAAGTTATTTTAATGCCTATTACCTACTATATAAAGTATACCAAGAATATACACATTTTTGGCTTGCAGCTTCCTCTTAATGTGGCAACATACAAAACAAGTCCTCATTAAAATTGTATTGAAAGCGTTGGTGTTCATTATTATAATTTTAATTTCTAAAGGAAGCTTATTTCAACGCCAACGGCTGGCAACACAGAATTTACGATAGCGTATAATTTCAACTTCTTTGTATTTTTAATTCAAATTTAAATTGACCTATATACGGAAAGAATAAAAAAAAATCATTTTAACAAACAGGGTCACATCTTAGGGTGGGATTTGGCCTCATTCATAATTATTTGTTTCCACTATTATTACTCTCCAGTCTTCCCATTCTACACCAACAACTGTCTTCTATGAGTCTACTGCATAAGATTCCCAACTGCCCACATCTATCTGCAGCCAGTGATATTGTGGCGTCTCCAATTCCGTGATAAATCAACATACCTAAATTGATATAAAGTCATTAAGCGATGAAAAAAAACTAACATAACCTATTTAATCACTTTTATAGGTGTGCTGAATTGTCATTGTTTTGAGTTATCTGGTTACCCCAGTTGGGGCATGTTGCGAGGCGGAAGGTATTGGGGAAGGGAAGGGGATAGAGAACAGGAAGACTGGGAAGTACCTGGCTGTTCAAACCCGGTAACCAAACATGGCAAAACCACCACAAGCATTTTTTATTTTTTTTATTTAATATAAGCGGGTACAGTTGTATTATATAAATTACATATGGGTACAAAATATATCTATAAGCACAATCTCACCAAAGATGAATCTGGTTCTTGTGCTTCGTGAGCGAGTTACACTAATTATAAGGAAAATAGAATAGGAACAATTGAAACTTGTACACTTGTACACTTGGTGTACATACTCGTATATAGGATTCTGTTACATACTGAATATTGAGCAACTAAGAGAGTAATTTGAAACATCTAAATAAAGTAGAGATGAATATAGACTGATAATAAATATAAAGAAAGGGAAAAACAGGCAATTATTCCTGACAAGTATAACTTAGATAAATTAATTAACAATTATTAATAACTTAATATTTGCCGTCGGTTTACACGTTCATTATAAGCTACGAATTTAGTGAAAATTAATTTGATTTACTTTTTAACTGTACACATCGATGAATTTCATGTACCATGTAATAACATTTCCAGAATTACACAAGGACGGAATTGCACGTGGATTAAATTACACACGGAGAACTAAATATAGAGTAATAAATGCTCTCAGTATCGCACTGGTTTAAGACCACCGTTCATTAATTAGCATTAGCCGTATTTGGTGACCAGATCTGAATAGCCAGGTACTTCCCCACCTTCATCTTTCCCATTTCCTTCATCTCCCCACTACCTTCAGCCTCACAACATACCCCAATTGGAGATGACATACTCTCACTCACTCCAAATGGCTGGGAGCAGTTGGAAATCTTTTATTACATTACACAAAATTCATATAAATTATTCACACAAAAAATAATAATACTCGTAATAGATCCAAGCGTAATAAGGTTCCTCGAGGCAGTAAAATAAACAGCAACAAAAATATCTTAAAATCTTGAAAAGGTTGCAGATCCCTGGAGCAATAGAATGTAATCAGATAGCAGAGCATCCAATATCTAAAATCTAGAATATTCTAGAACTTCCCGTTTAATATCTTGTTCGGGTATGAGATGGTAGAACGCTGTTTCTACTATACGAACTGGGATGCAGTTTCTTATTGCTAGTTCTAACCCTGTTCCTGCTGCTACCCGGTACCGTGTACCCTGTTACCTGCACTTATATTGAAATGTGTTCGTTTTACATGCCTTTTTCATTTTCATTTTTAATATTAGATATTGTGTTTCCTTGTGATATTGAAAAAGGGAAATCGAAATCATGAAAGTTATATTACTGAATACGTTTTGTGGCACCACCAATATTGAGATTATTTTGAGGTGAGGTACAAAAAGCAACGGGAATTTTGAGGTGAGGTACAGGTACAACGCGCGGTACCAATAAGTATATTGACTTTTCATTTAAAAATTCATTTGGGGTTGACAATTTTAATATTGATGGAGGTTTACATTATAGAATAAGTTCTTCTTTACAGCTTTCGTGAAAAACTAAATAAAGGATAAAGAAAGGTTTGGAGAAATGTTTAACAGGAAATGTTTTGATACTTCTTTAAATGTATCAGCCGGTGAATACCAAAACATCCTTTGGACGAAGGAGTTTATAATATTCTCGGAGAAAATATAACAAACTATAGGTTCGTTGAATCTATTCAAGAAAATGTGATTTTGGATTGCCCATGTCGTGGCTTCTGTCTTTAATCACCTTAGGAACGCCATATTCGATGTGATCCATCTGTCTACGTGTTATGTGATGTACTTATTTGATTGAAAATAATTGTAAAGCTGCGCATCTCGACACAGGAATTCCCTAGTGAGATGAGCAGCGGTGGAAAAAACAAAAAAAACGGCGCCGCCTTTTCAGTAGAAAACAGTTCACCTTCTAACTTAAATATCAGTATTTTTTTTTTGCAAATGTCGATTTCATAGTCAAAATAAGTTTGAATTTTTCAAAGCCCGTCAAAACGATCCGAATCTGACTTGTACCCTGTCAGATTTTGATTGTTTCGGCGGGGTTCAGATTATTTTGGCGGGATTCACGTCCGATTTTGATTGTTTTGGCGGGATTCACGTCCGATTTGGATTTTTTTGGCGGAGTACACATCAGATTTCGATCCGTATATTATATACGATATACGTGTATTCTGAATTTGTCGGATAACAGTAAGGTCAATCCTACTCGGGTCGATATGAAATCAATAATTCTCAATATAAATATTTAACAAGATTTCCAAAAAAACATGAAATAATTTGTATAGAAAAGTAGAAAAGTGAAAATTTATTAATTCTAATTAATAAAAATTGCAGAGTGTTATTCCTTACATTATTTGGAGTAAAAAAATGAAGATGAAATTTTGGTCTCCGGTGACTTTTTTGATGTATTCTTTTCAAAACTTTTTTTTTTAATTTTCCACGTGTCAACACTGGTCACTTAGCCACGAACAATAAAATGTATATAATCAGAATCAGCGTTCGTTGATCTTTATGAATATATGTTTTTTAAGCCGTATGTAATATTTATCACTCAGGTTCCTTATTGTCTCTGGTTTCTGTTAGTAATTAAATAACGTAATACGACTCGGTGCGGTGGTGGGAAGTCGGAGTTGGAAGGAGGAAGAAGAAAGGAGAAGAGAAAGGGGAAGGTGGTTCAGCACCGCCAGGTCCCGCCTGCTCGGGGGATGATCAGTGCATTTGAAATTCAAGGCACAAGACTGGCCAGAATCGGCGATAATTCCTAATTGGAAGGGCGACCTTATTCTCAATTCAGACTCGGTAACCTCAGGTGCTGTGGTCCTAAAACAACGACATTTTGACTCTGAATTTTAGTGTTGAATGGTTCTAATTTGCAATCGTTGAATTGCTAATGAGAAAAGATCACAAACAATTGAAGAACTTATGAAATAGAACTTGTTTATTATTTTACTACAC
Organism: Hesperophylax consimilis; assembly: GCF_061612785.1. Taxonomy (NCBI): domain Eukaryota; kingdom Metazoa; phylum Arthropoda; class Insecta; order Trichoptera; family Limnephilidae; genus Hesperophylax; species Hesperophylax consimilis. Next base: position 7,206,042 of record NC_142856.1, on the reverse strand, counting down.
GCGTTACCGTGTCTCAGTCTGCTGCGCAGACAGAAAAAACAATAGCGCGTGTTTCTTTTATGCCCAACATATATGGCGTTGATTAAAAAAATGTTTTTACCAGTCGCAGATGACTTATTCCAATGCAACGTTGTGTCAATATTTCAAAGCAATTGGTTAAGAACTTTCGGAGATTGACCGATTTTATTTTGTGGACATCAATAAACACGAGGACAAGGAAATCATGGTAACCATACAATAACCTACAGTCCGCTTCGGAACAGGAATACCTAGTTCGGAGGACTGTGAATTAACTAATTTACTTTGTGGAAATCAATATACACGATGACGAGGAAATCATGATACCCATACAATAACCTACAGTCCGCTTCGGAATGGGAATACCTCGTGAGGAGGACTGTGAATCAACTAATTTACTTTGTGGAAATCAATATACACGATGACGAGGAAATCATGATACCCATACAATAACCTACAGTCCGCTTCGGAACAGGAATACCTAGTTCGGAGGACTGTGAATTAACTAATTTACTTTGTGGAAATCAATATACACGATGACGAGGAAATCATGATACCCATACAATAACCTACAGTCCGCTTCGGAATGGGAATACCTCGTGAGGAGGACTGTGAAATACTTGTATTTTTTTAAATAGTCAATAAAAAATAAAAATAAAGTTTGGCGCTAACAAAAAATGTCCAAAGAAGCGAAGATAGCAGTCCGCAATGGAGTGCTGTTACCTACACTGATGTATGGCAGTGAGCCATGGAACTGGCAGAGGAAGCATGAAAGTAGACTGAATGCTGTAGAAATGAGATCCCTGAGCCGCATGTGTGGTAAAACCATGTGTGATCGTATGAGAAATGTGGCCGAAGAGCATGCAAGGCTGATGTAAGCGTAATGAGTAAGATTAAGAAAGGGACGCTTAGATGGTTTGGGCATGTAGAGCGAATGAACTAAGAAAGGACTGTAGGGAAGATATGATGAGGATACGCCCGGAGAAGACATGGTAGGATCAAGTGAACCAGTTACTTGAGTCAGGTCATGTCAAGAGTCAGAATAATAGAAGAGTATGTATGAATGTGAATGATGCAAAGAGTGTGAACCAAGACCGAGTAGTTTACTACGTTAGTTTTAGTTAGTTAGTTGTTATTATTGTTATTAATCCAAGTATTAATATGATTATTATCTAATACCGTTTGAAATTCAGAATACAGCTTCCCAGATAAGTGGTAATAATTCTAATGGGGAATTCCACCTTTCGATTCGCACTTGTAATTATTTCCTGGAGAACAGACGAGTCGGGAATATTAATCCGATTCCAGGTAATTTCCACCGGGAATCGGAGGTCTAATCCGCTAATTGAATTTCGCGCAGGAATTTATTGGCAGGTATATTTTTTAAATCCGGTAATCAAACGAAAAACAGGTCAAACAGATTTTTAAAAGCTTCAAGATTGGAAATTCCAACTACGCATTGTAAATTAAACGTGAAATTTTCAAAGAAATCATTATTTAAGAGAGTTTTTTTTCGAAAATACCGCACGGTATATCCAATTGGGCTTTTTCGTTGGGCTGAAGGGCATAATGGGGTTTTCTTTAGCTCTGGCGTCATGGAATTTGAATAACCGAATGTTTGACGGGGGTTCAATCCCGGCGTGCGCAAGTAAATTTTATTTGATTAATTTGTGTTATTTAACAAATTACTAATTAAAGAAATACATAGCATATTTGCGGCACGTTCTGGAGTGGAAGGTACTCTCAGTATCACCCTGTTGTAAGAGCACCATTCAGAATTGAAAGGTTGCTTCAAATGGCTTCAGCCGTGTTTAGTGAATTGATCTCAGTGGCCAGATATTTCCCCACATTTCTCTGTCCCATCTCCTTCCTCTCCCCTCTACATTCAACCTTACAGCATACCCCAATTGGGGATGCCATAGTCTCACTGGCTCCAGACGGTTGGGAGTAGTTGGGACTCTTGTGCGGATTCACATAAAAAAATCTATTTATAGGTCGTCACGTAGTTCCATTAATTAGGGTATATTGCGAGGATGAATGGTGTGGGGAGGGAAGGGAGATAGGGAAGAGAAAGGTTTGGTAAAACCTGGCTATTCAGATCTGGTTAAAGTACATGGCTAAAGCCATTTCAACCAACGTTTGGATTTTGAATGGTGGTCTTTCACCACGGCGATACTGAGAGTAAAACCATAAAAGAAAAGCATTTTCGTATATCAATCAATAACGTGACTCATACTATGAAATATTACTTAAATTTTAAATACATCTTTCACGGGAAAAACTTTAAAGAACAGTGAAAAATTAATAAAAATAAAATAAAATAAATAAATATTAATTCGGTTTTGGGTATGTTTGTCTATCTATGTAACTCTGTTTCAATGAATTCGGATTTGCTTTGAATTTAAGTGTATGATATAATATTTTAACAGACAATTATTTCAATCAATAACTGTAAATAATTAGACCCAATTGTTGCGCAGAAATTCACGTGTGACAAAATCAATCAGCGCCATTTTATTTTTTTGACATTTGAAAGGTCCTAGTTCAATGACTATTATAGGTACGTTTAGATTCTAACTAATTAACTAACAGGGGTAGGCAGAGAGGACGGACCGTCAAACAACTCGGTCTTAGCACACACTTCTTGCATCATTCTCATTCATATATAATCTTCTATAATTCATGGCCTGACTCAAGGTCTTCCTCGGGCGTCCCCGACTTCTGCTACCATTCACATTTGCGTCATATATTCTCCTTACACTCCTTTCTGCGTTCATTCGCTCTACATTTCCCAAACCATCTAAGCGTCACTTTCTTAATCTTACTCGTTACGCTTACATCAGCCTTGCATTATTTGCGGATGTCAACATTTCTAACACGATCAGACATGGTTTTACCGCACATACGCCTCAGGGATCTCATTTCTGCTGCATTCAGTAAACTTTTATCCTTCCTCTGCCAGTTCCATGCCTCACTGCCATACATCGGGGTAGGTACCAGCACTCCTTTGTGGACTGTTAGATTCGCTTCTTTGGACAATTTTTTAATCGCGCCAACTGCGTTCAGTTCTCCGTTATTTCAAATTGTAATAAGCTGACAAACTTAACAACATGATAGTTGTCCCCTTAACGGACTTAGAATCGACATTTAACGGGGACCTTTCAACTATCAAAAAAACAAAATGGCGCTGAATGGACATGGTATGTTTTTTTCTTCCTTTTCCAGGACATTATATTAGTATTGAGACAAAACCTTGATTTTTCACAGTTGTGCGCTAGTAGATAAATAAATTTTAATCAGTTTAACGGTAGCCTTGCCCCATATAGCGATGGAAAGCTTTCTTTGTAAACTCAACACGAACAGAGGAACAAAGAGAAAAGAACAAATGTATTGTTACAATTTTAGAGTTGCCATAAATGTAATGTATTGTTAAGACTGTAACAATAATTTCAGAAGAACTAACTAAGAAAAAGGGAAGATTAGAACATCATATTTATAAACAAACTACAAATTCAAACAACGTTATTGAAAAAAAAACATTCCAATACTATTTGATTATTGGTACATCTTTTTGCAAATAACGTTGTTGAATTTTAGCCCTTTATTCATTGGTATTTTTTGTTTTTGTTTACAACGTTGTTTGAATTTTGTAGATAACTTTATTTGATAGTAAGCCCCCGAATTGTTGTTTTTTTTCTACATAGCGTGGTTTGATTTTTTTGCATGTTTTTTTGTAGATAAGCTTGTTTGATTTTAAACCCTCAAATTTTTCGCATTATTTTTTGTAGGTAACGTTTTTTTACTGTTCTAAATGTGGTATATTTTTCAATATTTTCTCCGGTTCTCACAGGTTAACTTAATCAATTTGAATTTACAATTTAATATTACTCAACAATCAACAATCTCTATCAACCTACGAAGTAGTTGGTACTCTTGAATCAAACGTGGATTTAATTACGAAAACCATTCATTATGTACTTCTCTCTCTCGTTGGCGTCCCGCCGCTGAGAAAGAACTACATGTAGGTATATGCGAATAGAACATTATATGTCAGTTCTATAGTATAGTAGTATGAGTCTAATGTAACAGGGTTGCCACAGGAAGGTTTTTAAATTTCCTGGTATTTCCGGGTTTTTCGGAGCAGTTTTTAACAAATTTCCTGGTATTGTAAAATCGATCCAGTGCCGTTGTCAGCAAATCAAGTAGACAAAATATATGAGGGGTAAAGTTTTTAAGACTAGTATAATAATTCACCTCCTGCGAAAAAATAAAAAATTATTATTATTTATGGAAAAATCATCTCAAGTTCTACAAATTAGACAGTCTTTCAAAATTGCTGTCACACATTCTACCGGGACGTTAATATTGACGTTCAATTTGTAGCAGTAGGTAATGTAGGTACCTATGTAACTTAGTTTATAACTTCTCCACTAAACAAATGTGTTTTTAGGATAAAGTTTGGCAAAGACAAAAATGACATTCTGAGAAAAAATATTATGACGTTTTAATAAATTATAGAATATCTGAAGAGAAATCAACTTCATCTCTAAATAGATAGTACAAAGTCACTGTCTGTTTGTGCGCTGAGTTATCGCTAAACTATGCAACGGAGTTTGAAAGGGTTACTATCATTTAGAGAATTTCATCCGGAAGGTTTTTATATATTTAATACATGTATAGTATATATATATTGAAAGTAGAGAAAAGTCAAGCAACGCCGGGTATGTGTCAGCTAGTAATATTATAAAAAAACTTACCTAAATGGAAAAGGATTCACGAAATACAGCAACATAGGAATAAGAGAGATCAACTTCAGGTATTCAAATTGGATAAAACTGCCGTTGAATTATCTGTATATTATTTAATGATTTGATTAGTTTAAGAAAGATATGTGAAGAAAATTGTACAATACAACATTAGAATTCACCGATATCTACGATTAATATTAATCTCAATTAGATTCTGTAATAAACAATAAACATTGTTGACCAGGTAAGCGTGGTCCTGTATATTATCTGCCTGTACAGAATATAAATAAATTACAATATATGTACTTTTTTTAAAAACAGTTTCGTGATTTGGAGGAGGTTAGCAGTTCATATATTATATATTTTTTGTTACTTATTCATACCTTACATTACCTACATATATTTTTATGTTACTAATTCATACCTCACATTACCTACCTATATTTTTATGTTACTTATTCACACCTTACATTACCTACCTATACTTTTATGTTACTTACATACCTTATATTACCTATCTATATTTTTCTTACAGTTATATTCTACGTTACTCATTTTTTGTTGTTACTCTTGCATTGTATTTTCATAAAAATAAAAATTCATTGCATAAAAATATGTACTGCATTGAATGTAAAAGCCCTTTAGGCGATAAAAATAAAATAAATATGTACATTCTATCACAGCATCATGTTCATTGGTCAAATGCAATGTACATACAGTTTTGTATTACTGATCGACGAACCGGTGCAATCTGTTAGCCATAAATTGACAACAGTTTGTCTAGACTATTTTAATAAGATAAGAGCCTTTTAGACATGTATTATTAGATATTATTAAGATTGTGATAATTATATTTTCTATTCCTTCAACGGAAGCAATCTTCCGAACAGGCCTTCCATTGATATGCTTGGTGTAACTATAAGTGACCAGCTCAGGTACGGGGGCTCCATCGAAGCCAGAGTAAAGTTGGCCTCTCAGAAGCTGGGCGTACTGTACAGGGCCCGCAGATACTTTAATAGTACACAACTGCTGACCCTGTACAAATCGCAAGTGTGCCCTACTGTCGAATTTGGCAGCCATCTCTGGTCCGGAGCCCCTAAATACCTGAAAAAAACCTTGACTCTGTGCAAAAACGGGCGGTCCGTTTTATAGATTACCCAATCTTAACAAACGGACTGCAATCTTTAGAGCACAGGCGTCAGGTAGGTATGCTGTCCTTGTTCTATCGGTATTACAATGGAAGATGCTCTGAGGAACTAGCGTCATTGATCCCTTCGGCACCGGTGCGTAGTCGGGATACACGCCAAACGCGCGCCCAACATTTGTACACGGTTGACATTTGTCACATGAGAACGGGTCGCTTCTACGATTCGTTCTTAAGTTCAACAGCTCGGCTGTGGAACGAACTGCCGGCCTCTGTGTTTCCTCCCTCCTATAATATGGGACTCTTCAAGACCCATGTTCACTCCTTCCTCTCCACAACAAGACCCTCCACACAGCATCCCCAAAGATGACATAGGCCCTGAGGGAAATTATTTTCTTCAGGGCCTCCTGTGTGGAGTTAATATAAAAAAAAAACTGATATTCCAGGTTTTCTAGGTTTGTGATCATGTGGTAACCCTGCGTTATAATAAGCCTGTGATGAATCTCAAGCATCTCCAAAAGTGAATGAATAGTGACAATGATCTTTCCTGACATTGATATTTAATTAGCCGGTAATTATAATTTTACTGCCTGGGACTGGGATTCCGTAAACGGCTTGCTTAATAGTAATTATTTTAATAGGTAGGTTAAAATTTGTTTTCCTGTAGTCAAGGTTTTTTCCTACCAACGAAGAAAAAAACAACAGTTACATTTTTAATTTTAATAATGACAGCACATAATAATATGTAACATGGAAAATTATTCCTATTTTTCAATTATTCTGTGAGAAAACGGATAGAAATTATAGGAAAGCCGGATAGTAACTAGTAACTACTACTAAACAAACTCTAGGAAAGCCGGATAGTAACTAGTAACTACTACTAAAGATATGTAACTCTAGGAAAGCCGGGTAGTAACTAGTAACTACTACTAAAGATATATGTAACTCTAGGAAAGCTGGGTAGTAACTAGTAACTACTACTAAAGAAACTCTAGGAATGCCGGTAGTAACTAGTAACTACTACTAAAAGAACTCTAGGAAAGCCGGGTAGTAACTAGTAACTACTACTGAAGAAACTCTAGGAAAGCCGGATAGTAACTAGTAACTACTACTAAAGATATGTAACTCTAGGAAAGCCGGGAAGTAACTAGTAACTACTACTAAAAGAACTCTAGGAAAGCCGGGTAGTAACTAGTAACTACTACTAAAGAAACTCTAGGAAAGCCGGATAGTAACTAATAACTACCATTAAAGAATAATATATGCTTATTTATAATGAAGAATCTATATAAATGCAAAAAATAATTGTTCGTTTGTTCAAAATCTTAAAATATCCGAGAGGTCTTCGCCGATTGCTTTGAAAGTTTTACACAAAGTTGCATTACGTGTATGTTTTTGATATATCTATATTATATAGATGTCACCTGTGACAGGTAAAAACGTTTTTTTTTAAACAGCGCCATCTGTTGGATGTAAAAGCAACAAGCTCTATTATTTCTCTATCTGCTCAGACTGAGCCACAGCAACGCGCTGCGGGGTATAGCTAATAAAAATAAAACATATTGATATTTTAAAAAATCAACCCGTAAAAAACAAGTATTTTTACTGTGATTTTATTTTTATTTGATTTTTCATTTTTATTTATTAATAGATGTATTTAAAATGTACTTGCTTGTTTGAGGTTAGAACCTTCTAGGCACTGGAGTGAACCTGGCAACTGAGCCAAGCCCCGATTGGGTAGGACCGACATTTACATCGTATATTAACTGCTGTAACGTCATCCAATTTCAGAGAAATGCGCACTTGTCCGCGTGTATGTGCGTGATTGCCACCAAAAGTTAATAGAATACATTGTCATGGACAACGACCCTATCTGCCGAGTTTCAGTTGGATCAGAGGTTGGGAATTGAGTGAAATGAATAATATTTGTCAAAATAAGTAAGAGCAATCATTTATACCCTAAAGATGCTTGAGTAAAGCGAAACCGGTCGGTTCTAAAAATTATTAAAAACTCATTGTTTTAAAACAAAAAGTATTTTATTTTATTAAATATGTCAAACCACAAAGTGATTGCTTTCTACAATAATACTTGTATTTGTAATGTAACTAAAAAACTACACGTATAGTACAGAGATAATTAATGGTAACCAAAATAATATTTAAGTTAGTTGGATATAATATAAAGTCGTATCAGGAGTAAGTAATAGAAAGGTTAGTTGGATAAAATATAAATACAATACCAGGAGTTAGTTAATATTAAAGTATGGTTGGATATAATATAAAGTCATAACCAGGAGTTGGTTAATATTTAAGTTTGGTTGGATATAATATAAAGTCATAACCAGGAGATGGTTAATAGTTAGGTTAGTTGTATATAATATAATAAAGCCATAATTAGGAGTTAGTTAATGGTTAGGTTAGTTGTATGTAATATTACCAGGAGTTCATTAATGGTTAGGTTAGTTGGATGTAATATAAAGCTATTACCAGGAGTTAGTTAATAGTTAGGTTAGTTGGATATAATATTATAATGCCATAACCAGGAGTTAATTAATGGTTAGGTTAGTTGGATGTAATATAAAGCTATTACCAGGAGTTAGTTAATAGTTAGGTTAGTTGGATAATATAAAGCCACTACGAGGAGTTAGTTAACTTGGATATAATATTATAAAGTTTGACTGGGAGTTAGTTATTGGTTAGGTTAGTTAGATGTAATTACCAGGAAATTAGCTAATAGTTGAATATATTATAGAAAGCCATAACCAGGAGGGCAGAAAAGGTAGAAGACAACCGTAACCAAAGTATCCAATTGATGTTACTCACTGACGCCTTGGTGGAGCACCATGTCTGCGATCAGGAGCACAGGTGCGGCGAGGAGGGGAGCGGTTCACAAGATCAACATCACCACCACGAGGCACACAACGCCTTGCAATCCACGCTCCATGCGCCACTAACCGATTCCACTTTCTGTCACCCTGCTATTTATATTTATGTCCAATAATCTCCTTCAAAACAATGTTCCTTCGTTTCTTGTCACCAATTTCACTTTCTGATTTCCTGGTACTTTAATTTAAATCCTTCAGAGATTTCTTGTCAAATAAACCGGAGTTTTGCGGAGTAACTAAAATAAATAATATTTCTTTGTTCTTTGTCACCGATTTAACTTTCTGGTTCCCTGGTACTTTTTAAAATTAATTAACCTATAATGTCAAAACTTTTTAAAAGATAATGTTTTTTTCAGTATATTTATTAATTTAATACTTTGATCTAGCATTTGAGATGAAACATGAAACACAGTTGTCAAAAAACCGACACTTTAGAATTTCATTAAAAATAATTGATGATTCAAAATATCACAATTTCGTTACCTCCGCCCAATTTCAAAAACACTTTGAAGTAATATTTGTCTCAAAACACGTTCTTTCGCCTCTTGAAAATAATCCACTCGTCTGTGTTAGAATTTTCGTCACTTTGAACTCTGAACTTTCACAATGTTTATTTTTCAAAGTCTTAGGGCTGATTTTGCTTCAGGGAATTCTTTATTCGCGTCGCTTGTAAAAAACTAAGAAAATTTCGCTGTTAGGAAAAATAGAACAATGAGTTAAGAATTCAATTCAAATATATGTGATTGCGATGTATGCGAACTGAATTTGTAGTCTTTACTATTATGTGTAATTCGGAAAATGTTTGTTAGTAAATTCAACCGTTTTTGGTTCCCAAATAGCAATGAGTCGTTTATGAACGAGCCGCACAAATGAGTTAGTTCTTTATGATGATCCGTTTTGGTACGACTCCCGGTAAAACGTACTTAGACAATGTGCATGGTTTCACTAAACTAGGTCTAGTGAACATATTTTAGCGAAGACTTAATTAAAGAAGACTTAACACATTATCCCTGCACTGGAATGAGATAAGGAGTCGAATTGAAGTTCATATAATGTAGGATTTTAACTGTAACAATGTGGATTTCATGACACTACATGAATTGAATGGTAGAAAAATTCTGGGACTCCCGAGGAAGACATGTCACGATTAAATTAATCGATAACTTATGTGTGGTGTGCTTTTCACCTTAAAAATACACCCAGTTGTCAGGTACGGAACTGTACTATAATAGCTAGTGGTTGATTAATTTCAATTAGTTCAATTAGGGAAGCGTGTTCTAATAATTAATGTAAAAGTAAGAAGTAAGTTCAAATTGAGCTTACTTCGGACACACGAACACGCCCAAAAAAACATCTATCGCATTACCTCTCCAGGGATTTTCGCAATCAAAGGGACACTTTGTGCAAATTCAATACTAAATTTTAAACTAATTTACTTTCGGCAAGATTCAATCAATTTTGTTTCTGATTTCAAAACATACTTCAATAAACATTATTTAATCACGAAATATCAAATTTAATCTCCCAAGTATTAAATAAAACCAATCAAAGGGTAATCATTAATCCACGCAACGGGGTTGGTTAGCATTCAATTAAAGCTTCTTTAGTGCGAATTTCCGTCCCCCGAGTATGACGTCATCTGACCCTCCTTTACATCCCTTACCTCCTTGGTTGTATTGGGATTTGGCAAATCCATTTCCTGATTAAACTGTAATTAATCGGGAATTAGGATGCTATATTTGCGTTACCTTAACGGGGATTAATTTCTGAAGCTAATTTGGAGAAGTATAGGTCAATCAAAGGCGATTAATCTATGTTTATTAGAACTTTTATAAAATCTATCTTGTCTAGTCATGCTTTGAACAGTTTTCCCGATTAAAAAGTTTACAGTTCTACTTAGTTAGTCACTAAAACATTGGTGTTCGGACGTATAGCATTTTTACGATTTTAATTTAATCCATTCCTACCTCAAACACCCGTCCGATCCGCTTTGTCATCAGGAGTAACTTTTCTACCACGCAACCAACAAGTGACAAGTTCAAATCCGCATTGCGTTTAAAGTAAAGAAATTCGCGGTGGCATTTATTGTGCTTAAGATTGAATTAAGAGGATATCATCAACTTATCAATATTCTGGTGGCATCCTATCCTCACTGCAGTACAATTTCCTTTCCTTTTTTCCATTAATTAAGTTTTCAAACAACTTGCTCCTGTAGATGCCATTTCCAAGAGCTATCGAAATAATTCACTTTACAGCGGACATTTGACGCATGAGTGTTTTATTTTGGCAGTATCTAATAGTATTATTTGCACCATCTCTTTTATGAATGTGATGTAAATAATACTAGTGTTGGTAAGTAAAGGTACCAAAAAACTTTCTAATAAATTTTCCATCCCCACCTCCTTTCTTGCCCCCCACCACTGGGGTCGAACCCCCCTTATAATGAATGCTATAGCTACGCTATTATTTCCAGCTATTAGAAAACGAAAATTTCACTTTTTATTCGTATGTAGTTCGTATTAATTTTTTTTTATTTATTTTATTTTATAAATATATAAATTACAAACAATACAAAACAAAATGAACATATGTCTGTCCAACTGGGAAGGATTCCCGTTTCAGGACAGCTAAATTGTGTATTTAGTACATAATATTCTTACAATGGAATGGCGATGCTGTCAAAACAAATTTTGAGAACATTGTTGATTGCATTCGAAGTGACAGGATGGTTTCTTTATCCTTGAAAGAATCGCAAAGATGTAATTTATTACCAGGGTCAATTTGGATAACATTAGTAATTGCATTCAGAACAGATGAATGGTTTCTTTCGGGACATCACAAGTCTGAGATTCTTTCCAGGGCATTTTGGAGAACATTTACAATTGTATAGTTAGAATTTCCACATTTATAAATCAGTATAAGACATATGAATCCTATAGTACTTTTTGTTAGAATTTCTTAGGTGATAACAAAATTAACACTGATTTTTTTTTAAATCTCTATGTTAAGTAAGTTAATTTTTATACAAATTCTAATTAATACCGAGACGCAAAATATCTTATAAGAAATTGATTTTAGTATCAAAAATACTGATTTCGGTTGACTGTGCGTCCTGCGTAACTCTGGTTCAATGATCTCAAATTTGCTTTGAATTTATGTGACGTTTTCAAAATTGTAATCGATTGTGTGTAGACTTCAGACAAGCGATAAAGTACTTACCTATAATGTAATATTTAACAGAAAATTATTATAACGGTGTACTTTTGAAAATTGGAACTGTTTCGTCAAGAATAGTCTTGTGATAGTTCTCGTAAAGCGAGCTTCATACCAAATAACTTAATATGATATTATAATAGTGAGAAGATAATGTAAACCAATAAATGTTTATATATTGAAAGAGTTTTTATAAACATGTTACCATAAATACATATTACCATAAATACACGTTCCCATAAATACATGTTATTATCAGTACATGTTACCTTCAACTCATGTTACCATAAATACATGTTGTAACCATAAATAAATATTACCAATATACGTTCATACCTATGTTGAAGGTTCGCCTGTTTTGCTACGTATACATACACGAGCCAATTATCAACTTATAGAAAAAGAACAAATCAACCGCAAATGGCGCGGAACGCCGCTTGCAGTTTCTTCGTTCCTTGCCCGTAATTCGTGGCTCGGTTCGCAAATGTATACGTACCTTTACGATTTACGTGAGACTTGGATAAATATTTATTTATTCAATGAAACGAAGTATTTATAATGATGTGAGCATCAATATGATCTAAGATTAGATTTGAGTAAGTTGGGTTAGTTTTAAAGGTTGTTATGTAATTGGTCTAAGCTCCTAGATTATATAATATCACCTTGAATATTTAAATAGACATGTATCTATGTGGGTCTTTTGAAACACAATAAACATTTAGAAAGTTCGATCTGGGATTCCCAGTGACTCAGTGGGAGTTTAAATCACCCCTGGCACAGTTCGCCGGGTGGGGGGGGGGGAGTTTTATGGGGTGGTTGTGGTGGTTGGGGTGGATTGGGTGGTTGGGGTGGTTTGTATCGGGTTCGGTACTGAAACACCCGCGGGTGATATTGGATTCTGCCAACACGGCGCATACTTGCAGATTTAAACGGGTTATCCATTGGTAATCAAATTAGAAAATCTGATACTCTTAAATATTGAAAAAATATAATACGGAAACACGGGGTCTTATTATTGGGGTAAAGATACGTACTCAATACACATATTTATAATCCCACAAAAATTCATAATAAACGGTACATTTGTACAAAATTCTTTAAGATGCTTTCCTTGCTTTGAGAGATATCTACTCCTAAAGACGTAAAGTTTATTAAAATAAAGTGAAAAATCACGGAATAGTCTAATTTGTTCCAATTTGAAAACGCACAATAGTCCCAACTGCTCCCAACCGTCTGGAGCCAGTTAGACTATGGCATCCACAATTATGGGGTATGTTGTGAGACTGAAGTACCTAGCTATTCAGATATAGATACCAAACACGGCCAACGCCATTTCAAGCAAAGTTTCAATTCTGAATGGTGGTCTTACACCAGGGCGATACTAAGAGTATCTTCCAATCTGTAATGAGCCGCAAGTATACTATATATTGTTTAAAATAAGTAATTTGAGAAGAAACACAATTTTTTCAAATAAAATTTATTTACATACGCCGGGATTTTATTCCGCGATTTTCGGATAGTCGAGAGCCTAAACCCTCGATCACAAAAATGAGAGATCAGTTCAATTTTTCAAAATTGGATCTAATTTTGTGAACAATTCAGACAAGCTATAAAACACCTTCCTACAAGATAATATTTTATCAGAAAATTATTTTAATTGTCATTTTTTAAATTGGAACTGATGTGTGAAAGATTCAAACTATCCCTTGAATTTTTGCGGGTCTGTCTTAGTACAAGACAGAGCATTTCAAACGCTCACTTGTACCTAGATTACATGAAGTTAGTAATAGATTTGTTTAACTGCACGGAAGCTAGGTACAAAAAGGCTTTAATATCATATCTTCTAAATCATCATTAATACAATGTAAGTCTACTCATACTTGTTGATAATATTTTGTACTTGTATCTCCTTCTAGTATTATGTTTATACTTTCTTTCGTCATTTTATGATCAAATGCCGCAGTTAATTGCTATTCTGTGATATGAATTATGATGTATGGTATATTTATACCGTTGATATTCAATAAATAAATAAGTACCCAATATAGAAAATACCCAATATAGGTATCTTGAAGAATTGTTCAAATTCTCTGAAACAACCCATCTTAAGTTTTTTTACGAAAAATTACATAAAACTTGCAATAAAAATACATATAAGCGAGATACATATTAGATTAAAAGGTTAAATTCCGTCTAGGAGTAAATGCTAAAACTTGAAAAATATATCTATTTATGTGTCTTTGCGTAATTTTATTTTATAAGGTTATCGGAACAGTATATTAAATGATTTAAAAAAAACTATACTCGCAGCGTTAAAAAGTGGCACGATGGTTGAACGAACCGTGGTAATCTAGGAAGCTGCAGAAACGTAGAAAAGCGTAAAACGTTGGATAAACAAGGAACGAAGTAATATTATTATTTAGGTCAGGAAACGGGGAATTGAACCGTAGCCAAGATGAAGCTAGATCGAAGATTGGTTTTGTTTCACTGCACCAACGGTTAGAGGTCAAACCGGGTTAATTGTTTTATGGAAAAGAGTTCACGATTGCTCATCTTGAAACATAATTATTGTAGTAACAATTATAGAGTTACGAAATAAAACGTTTCTTATATCAATAAATATATTCACTATCAATAAATATATTAATTTTCCATTAATATATTAATTATCAATAAATATATTAAATATCAATAAATATATTAATTATCAATAAATATATTAATTATCAATAAATATATTAATTATCAATAAATATATTCATTACCAATAAATATATTCATTATTAATAAATATATTCACTATGAATAAATATATTCACTATCAAACCAAATTGAAATCCCTAATAAATTATGAAAATAAGAACTTTTCAAACACATTTATAATTTGTATAAAGATATATCTTTACAACACGCAGTGACGGTTCGTGAACTATTTCATTTGGGAGTTAAACCCCCGCACACCCAATTTCTACTGATTTATAACAAGTTTCTCGTTAACTCTTTAAATTTTTAAGTTCCAAAAACAAAAGTTGTTTTTGAAGATAATATCTATACTTTTGTTATACTGAAATGTTAATTATATGAAATTCCCTCGATTGAAAAAAATCGCAAAATAAGCTCCGAAAATTAATAAAAACACGCTTTGTTCTGTTATTTAATATGTTATAGGCATGAACAAATTCACAGTGTATCTTTAAATGCAACTAAGGCATATTTCGAGAGATTTTTGCTAATAAACTATCTTTGAACGCTCACTACCGGGTCTTAAATCGAGTAAAAAAGTAGAGGAAAAAAATTATAAAATGCTTATTTATAAAAATCTCATCAATTTATTCGTATTCGTAATGAATTGGTACGATTCCTGATAAACTTGAATGTATTATAGCGAAGTCGGAACACGTGTTCATAAAAATCCTATTATTTTCACAATTCGTCACTAAGGCAGGTACATGAACACGTTTTCCGATATAATAGGAATTTACTAAAAGTTTATCAGGAAACGGCCTGCAATCCCGTTTTCAACCGAATTACTAATAATTTTAAGACATTATTAATAAAGTTACAGTACTCATTTTTCTCCGTGCACATGGTTGAGTGGTTACGATTCTCGGAGGTCGCGGGTTCAAATACGGCTTGCGCAATAAATTTAAATAGAGATATTTGTGTTATTCCACAATCGTAGTATATTTGCGGCACGTTCCGGAGACAAAAATCTGGTGAAAAACCACCGTTCGGGATCGAAAAGTCACTTGAAATGCTTTTAGCTGTGTTTAGTGACCAGATTTGATTAGCTAGGTACTTTCGCATCTCCTTCCACTCCCCACAACATACCCCAATTGGGGATGCCATAGTCTCACTGGCTCCAGGGAGCGGTTGGGACTCCGCACTGGGTGGTTTGAAACCTGCGTAAAGGGTGCAGTTCCGTTGCCCGATGATAACAAACCTCCATTAAGGCGATGCCATACGTAGTAATGCAAAATCTTTGGTTTGAAAATTTGGTCGCCTAGAAATGTTTCAGATGCTTTAATTAAATACTGCGAGTAGAATACATCTTGGCCTTTGAAATAATCGAGTATTTTTTATATAAGTCTTTTTATAAGCCCAGAAAAAATAATGTATAAGTCCTATGAAAAATGCTTTAAACTTAAAAATCTCCTACTTACGAAACCATTTTCTGTTATGATTTTATTGTATAGTGTGGCAAATTAAGTTATTTATAAAATGATCGAAAAACATTTAAATATTTGTGCCTGAACATCCACAAAATAAAATAAAAGGCACTTTTTGGCCATGTTTTTTTCTTGCATAAATCAAAACAGGCGGATGGTGTTAAGCGGAAATTTAAACCTTATCGCCATCTACGTAAGGGTTGTTATTGATAGCGGCTCAATTAAAAATATTACACGAAGTAGTTCATCGCCTTAAGAGAGGGCACCAGAAGAAGAAGAAGAATAAACAAAACGAAAAAATAGATAGGTAATCTGTATTATTAGATGGAGGTCATAATAATTATCGCATTGAAAGCTGTGGGTCGATGTAATGGTACGTATACATTTGCGAACCGAATCGCGAACCGTACCACGAATTACGGGACAGGAAAGAATCAACTGCAAACGGCGTTGCTTCATTCCTTTCCCATAAGTTGAGGTTCAGTTCGGCAGTTCGGCTCGCGTATGTATACGTAGCATTAGATGAAGCACTAAGAACGGTTCTCTAATTAATGATGAAACGCTAAACGGTAGCTAATTACAAGCAGTCAAGGCGCTATTATACAGTGGGGCGTCTTCGCCAGAATTCTCGTATGCCATAGATGAGATGTCAAAATATTAAGATGACATAAATAAGAAAAAGGTGCGAAAATACAATCGACGATGACATGTCTAGTTAAGTCTCAAACCTTTTTTTTCGGTTTTAGTAAAGATATTAATTTTTCTGATTATATTCATATATTCATAACAGCAGCGTGTACAAATGTTAACTAAACCAGGCAATTTGGCTGTCCTAAAACGGGAAAATTTCCTAGTTGGACAGCCAAAGCTTCCTTAATATGTATGTAATTATTTGTATCTAATAAATAAATAAATAAATAAATAGTGTTATCTTTATTACGCCCAAAATGGTGGATTCACCTAAAAGAAGCCGGTGCACTTCTCCACACAGGTAACAAGTTTCAAAAACATACTCTTCTAAAGCAAACTTCAAATTAATTGTTTCAGTGTTTGATTAAACAATTAAGATAGTTTTTATTTCAAAAACCTTTTAAATGTGATAATAAACTCAACATTTGATGTAACTTCCACGAGTCCTTATTGAAGATATTTCCTGAAAAAAATAGTCAAATCCTTACAACATTTGGCAATAGTAGGCTAATTTCAAGGGTGTAGCAATATTTTTTAATGTTTGTGGAGAGATTTACTACGGCGATGTCAGCGAGGTGAACATTCACAATTGTGTTTATTTATAATGGGGGACGCCCTGGTAAGACAATTTGATATGACAATTTAAATCAAAAATTTGAGTTTTAATAGTCTAAATAATTGGAAAACTATTTAAGAGTAGGAATACAGGTGAACCAAAAGATTTATGTAGATACCATAATAGAGTTGAATGGCATTCTTTTATTGTGAGAAGTTATGTCTTGATGATAACATGATTACATGATAGCATTAATGTTTTAAATAATTACCACCTTACTTATAAACGCAGTGTAAATATTACGTGGCGCGCAAGTTTAGATTAGCGAAAAACTTGACTTGACCATGGCGTATGTTTGGTTAACAATACAGCTTTAGAAAGAGTCACGGAAATGAGAGATCTCGGAATTATTTTGGATGAAAAACTAAGTTTCGCCAATCATATCCACCAAATTGTAAACAAAGGCATGAAAACACTAGGCTTCGTATTAAGAACAACTAAAAACTTTAACTCCATACAAGCCATTAAACTGTTATACATATCTCTAGTTAGAAGCATAATTGAATATAACTCAGTAGTTTGGTCTCCCTCTTAAAAAATTCACATTAATAACATTGAGCGAATACAAAAAAAATTTCTGCGTTTTATAAATTTTAAATTAAATATCCCACTAGAAGACTTACAATATCATTTCTTATTAAACACTCTAAAAATACACACATTGGAAGACAGGCGTAAAATAAACGACTTAACTTTTTTATTCAAGATTCTAAACTCTAAATTCGACTGTTGCGAACTTCTGCAACTCATAAACTTACGAATACCTACAATAACAACACGACAAAATACACTATTCCACTGCAACACACATAAGCGCAATTACATTGCGAACTCCCCAATACAACGGTTTCACACTATGGGAAACCTATACTTAGGTGATGTCGATATATTCAATATTAACTTTGCGAATTTTGTGGATTATGTAAAAGACCTATTTCAATACTATTCCTAAATGGAAGTTATATTTTTGTAAGCCAGTCAAATCGCTGTATTTTTTAATTTATGTTCTTGTTATTTTTAATTTTGTTTCTAGCATATACTTATGTAATTTTATTTTTATTATTTCTTTCTTATGTTTCAAAACTGTCATTAAATTTGTACCACCCACATGTAAAAGCCCTCTGGGCGTTAAATAAATAAATAAATAAAAATAAATAAATAATAAAATAAAAATAAAACGGAATTAAACCAGGCTCAAGGGCAGCTTTACAACACCAACGTTGAGCCAGTGTGTAAGAATCTAATTAGAGAGACGGAGAGTGGAAGATACCTATTGTCAGTATCACCCTGCAAAAAGACCAAAAAATGAGATACTTCATCCGTGTATTCTCTTGCGTTATTTCTACATACATTCCACTCTACACGACAAAGACAAAACATGTTATCAAAAATTCAGACACATCCGTGTATTGCGTTATTTCTACATACATTCCACTCTACACGACAAAGACAAAACATGTTAACAAAAATTCAGACACTTCATCCGTGTATTGCATTATTTCTACATACATTCCACTCTACACGACAAAGACAAAACATGTTAACATTATTTTTTTTTAAATAAAGACCATCATTCTCGAGTTCGTAACTCAATAAGCTGACAATGATTGAATTTCTCTTACTACCGTCACTATAAGCGATAAATATTGCTTGGGCAATGATCGAGGACTTACCTAGCAGAAAATAGAATCAGTAATGCCTGGGTTGGAACCAGACTTTTTAAAATCGTCTACTAATTGGTCGTATGTCTTATCCGTCGAGTTCAGGTAATCCATTCATTTTACATCCGTCTTAATATCCGTGCTCAAAGACGCGTAACAGAAAAAAACTGTTATTACATAAAGGCAATTTGCAATGTTGCACAGAGATTTACTTGCAATCTAACGGAGATGCTAATTTACAGACAGACTATGAAAAACAGCAGTAATTAAATATTGCATTCATTGCATTTATTGCATTCAATGTCTTAATAAAGAATATTCAGAGGTTTATAATGAACAAGTCTTCTCCTGAATAAAAAAGATAAATGCATTGATAAAATTTTACGAAACAATTTTTAGGGTATTTAAATTTCTGCTTCGTTGACGTGTCTGAATGCCTGAAGTAAGATACATTTTGCCTTACTTAAAATTGATAATGCGTTTTCAAATATTGAAATTCTTTCATCAACATATTATTAACGATATTGGCCTCTCTGGGGCCTAGGAGTGGAATGATCTTGTTTAAATTAAAGACTGTTTAAATTTTTTTTCAAATCCTCGGGTACGTACCTATAATAAACTTACTTAACTACGTAATTATGCAGGTTCTCTAGGGGTAAAGTGCGCTAACTTCGGGGGGTTATTTTGCATTACAGTACAAGTAAAAAAAAAATTATTTTTTTTCGAAATTCCAACGTATTTAGGTAACAAAGTTGAATTGTTTGTATGGAAAAATAAATATGCTTCTATGGAAAAAAATTGTGTAGGATAATAAACATTGAAATTTCGAAAAAAGTAATTTATCTTTTTTCTTCTACTATCATGTATAATCACCTCCCGAAGTTAGCGCATTTTACCCCAGGACACCTTGTATTACTTTAACACACTTATCAAACTCCATTTTGTATAACTTTTAGTATTTCATTATATCTTTTATACTTGCACCTTTTATAGCTGTAATAATTCAGCTATTCAAATTAGGACGTGGTTATGGGTACCGCCATTTTTGGATAACCAACTACCCTGCCATAGGTCACCTGGAGTGGTTCGTTTCGTTTGGTGACTTAGCGGGGGTTCACGGGTTCATGGGGTGAGGTTTGTATAGATCTTGGAGGTGGATGGAGACTGGTTGAGGGAGACCCTTTGACCTCTACAGCCGGACTCTCGACCCTTCGCCTTGCACCGCATTGGGAAGGATGGATTGACACGTTGACCCTCAGATACCCACTCCTCACACCGTTTTTTTCCTTTCCAGAACTTCCTCTACTTCCTTTCCATAAAAAGATCCTCCACACAGTATCCCCAAAGATGACATAGAGCCTGCAGGATTTTTTTTCCTCAAGGCCTCATGTAAAACACACAATTTGGCGTAAAAACGGTTTGCTGAATACAAACATGCTTTACAACAAACTATTCATGTTTATTTTTTTATAAATATCAACAAAGTTACTACATAAAAAATCATTAATCATCTCTCGATAGCGCAATCCATTCACCGTAACTGTTGCTCCAGCCTCATTTTCGAAAAAGTAAGGTCCAATGACTCCGCCGGACCATAAACCGCACTAAACAGTCACACGTTGAGGATAGAGAGGCTTTTCAACAATAACTCTTGGGTTTTCCGAGCCCCAGATGCGACAATTTTGCTTGTTGACGAAGCCACCGAGGTGGAAATGGGCCTCATCACTTAAGATGATTTGCATTTGATTCACTCAAGTGAATTTTAATAATTTCAGTGCGTTGTTGAAGCGTGTATCGTTCCATTTTTATTAATGGCGTAGTTTTTACTTGTCAAATGTCAAAAAATGACAGCTTCAAAAGTAACATCTACCGAAATAGCGGGCTATTTAAAATAACACCTCTTATTGGAAAACCCTGTACATGTAAAAGCCTTCAAGGCGTGCACAAATAAATCAATAAATACATCACACTTCTACGTGTTTTTATTCAATAGCCACCCTTAATTTGAAATACGTTGGTAGCTATGTTGGAGATGGGGAAATTTAGATTGATCTATTTAAATCGGTAAGTTACTAAACATTGCTATAACAATTTAGCTGTGCCAGTAAATATAGTCAAATTTCAAGTGTCAAGTGGCGCCAAGGGAAAATGCTTATGCTGACGCCACATACTTGTATACAAGGCCGACTACAGTAGAGACTAGGGCGACAGATTCTGAAGTGTCACGTAATCAAGTCAGCGCCATCAAGCAACAAGAGTTTGCAAATGGCGGCGATTGTTGATGATCTCGTTGTCACTTCTGATGTGTATGTTGTTTTACCGTTATTAAATAAATTAATAGCTAGTTTTTTTCTAAAAGTGAAGATTACTTAGCGACAGCACTGACTTTCTTAATTTGGCGGTTAAAACTAAATCAAATCAAAACTCGGCGTTCTGAGACTATTCAAATGTCCAATTATCAACAAATATGATGGAATTCACCTAGTTCACCTCTACTTGAAGATATTTAAGTTTTTAGAAATTTTGCAAAAGTTAACATTTGTAAGTTTCAAGGTTTTTTTTTTCAATATTAATCTCCGTAGGTATCACATTATCGATAGTGATATGTCATACCTTCGAAAACCTTGACATTTTCACTCAATTAAATCACTTGTCATGCGTCAATCACTTCTGGATGTAATTAATTCAGTGTAATAATAATACCAAACGTCTAGATTAGTCAGTGAAGTGAAGCAGAGTTGGAAAGTTCAGGCGTACGTTTTTGTAAATATTTACTTACGGGGATTCTTGCCCGGCGTTGCTGTCTGAATGTTATATAGCCCAGCTACACTACTCGCGAAGTTGACCGAATACGATAGTGTGGGCACGAACTTCGCTTCGCTTCGGGCATCTTCGCTTCGCTTCGCAAGACTTCCGATTGTTGTCGGTAATTGCGCCCGAGTCAAAGGACTCGAAGCGTCACGGCATAAATAAACCAATCACTGACTGGTTGGACTGAGTTACTCGCGAAGTACACGAGTGTGTGGGCACGCACTTCGAACTTCGTCGAGGACTTCGTCGAAGCGTCGAAGCGAGTAGTGTAGCGGCCGCTAATGACTGTAGTTGTGCTATTCTCAAAATAGCCTCTTCTTGTCTAAATAGCGCAAGGAATGCTAACAAAAATTCTTTCGAGTTAAACAAAATTAATTCATTTATACCATATCGCAGCTAATGTTGAACACAGTTCTACGTACGGCATTTTTGAAACGTAATGTTAAACATCGGAATTCCTATTGATTACATTAATTATGTCAGTTTGATGAATCAATTGTATCTAATAACACTGTCTGACAGGAGAATTATTTCAGACCTGGTTGTGTTACACAGAGTCATTAACAACTTAATTGATAGTCCTGCCATCCTTGCCACTATTAAACTACATGTGCCGACTAGGAATACAAGACAAAATATAACATTCTTCTGCAATACATACATGACCAACTATCAGACACACTCACTGACCAATAGAATGCATGATCTGGGCAACAAGTATGGGGGTGCTATTGATTTATTTATTGACTTCATATATAGAATTAAGCATAATCTACACCAACACTTTGTTGAATCCTACAAATTAGAGTAGCGTTAGTAAATTAGTTTTAATGATTTGTCTTATATGTAGTGTTGTTGTAATTTATTTTTTACTTTATGTTACTCTTACGTTTTACTAATATTGCTTCATATTTTTTAATATTTTCTCATTATACTTGTAATCACAATTTTACAAGTGTGTATTTTGTACCTTCTTTAAAATGGATTACATCTATTTACTGTCAATATCTCCTGTATAATACATATTCTCCTATGTACACTGCATCATGTATCACTTCTATGTAAAAGCCTTTTTAGGCGTATATATAAATAAATAAATAGTTTTGTGTGGGTATTTCAGGTGAATAATTATCTCTAAATATTATAAAATAAAGTCGCTATCCGTGTTTGTCTGTTTGTGCGCTTATTTTTTTTTAACTACGCAACGGATTTTGATAGGGTTTTCACTTTTGTTGGGAAGTAAGAGCTTCATAGATGCACGCACAGATGGCAGTGCATAGAGCTTGCGTGGAAGTCCGCAAGATGGAGCCAGTGGCCAGTAGTCGCCAGGGCCAGCGGTAAGCCTCAAAGAGAAACTTACTGTTTCAGATTCCAATTAGCCAGCTTCTAGTTAGGTCGACTATCGAGTCACCTTTATAATACGCGGAGTAATAATAAATCCCTGATTAATCTAAAAGAACCAATTATTTAAAAACTACTCCCAAGACGAGTTGGAGACCTGTTTGTACGAACACAACAACTAACATTTAGAGAATTTCTTCCGGAAGGTATATAAAATCAAGTCGTAAAAAAAATATTTTCGGACGCTTACATTGCTAATGCAGGCTAAACCCTATGAGATACTTTAAACTACGGAATTGTAAATCTTAAAAAAGGTTTATAGAAACGTCCATTGTGGTATATGTTTATCCCCTAAGGATAACCCCGAGCAAATCCGGGTAAACGTCAGCAAGTTGCTTATAATAAAATAAGATATTTTCTTTTATAAGGTTGAAAATTTGACTATTTTATCAATTTAGTTCTAAAAATATTTTGTTATTGTTTTATATAATTCTAAGTTGAAACTTATTAATGTTAGGTATATCCGGTTTTTATTTTTATATTATGATATCTTGTCTTAAAAAGGGTTCTATGATAACTCAACACAACGGCATTTCAACATAACTAACCTATTTAAGGCGATGCCATACGTAGTAATGTAAAATTATGTGTTTTTGGTTTAAATTTGGTCGCCTAGAAATGTTTCAGATGCTTTAATTAAATACTGCGAGTAGAATACATCTTGGCCTTTGAAATAATCGTGTATTTTATATATATAATAATAATTATAAGTCTTTTTATTAGCCAAGAAAAAAATAATGTATAGGCCTATGAAAACTGCTTTAAAGTTCAAAATCTTCTATTTACGAACCCATTTTCGGTTATTATTTTATTGTATAATGTGGAAAATTAAGTCATTTATAAAATGATCGAAAAACATTTAAATATTTGTGCCTGAACATCCACAAAATAAAATAAAAGGCACTTTTTGGCCATGTTTTTTTCTTGCATAAATCAAAACCGGCGGTTGGTGTTAAGCGGGAATTTAAACCTTATCGCCATCTACGTAAGGGTTGTTATTGATAGCGGCTCAATTTAAAATATTACACGACGTAGTGCATCGCCTTAAAGTAGTTTTTGTTTCATCGCTTTTCATTACTTTATATCACTTTTTAAAAGTGTGTTGAATTGGCATTGTGTTGAGTTGTACTGTTACCCTTAATAAGATATCTTCGATTACCATTAGAATAAGTCAATGGTTTAGGTATCTAGAGCGAATGAACGAAGAAGTAAGTGTAAGGATAATATACGACGCGAATGTGAATGGTAGAAGAAGAATCGGGTACGCCCGAAGAAGACATGGCACGATCAAGTGAATCAAATACTTGAGTCGGGCCGTATCAAGAATAACAGAAGAGTATAATATATGAGACGATGTAATAATGTGAATGAGGCAAGGAGTATGTGCCAAGACCGTGTTGTTTGGCGGTCCGTCCTCTCTACCTACCTCTGCGGGAAACGGCGTGATGGTTAGATAGTTATAAATAAGCTCCATAAAGTAAATCTTTTTCTTACTCGTACTACACAAGTACAAACTGTAGATTTCCCGAAAATTAATTAATTATATTTATATTCCTTACTTATAAACACGGTATAAATATTACACGGCACGTAAGATCAGAACGTGAAAAACTTGGACTTATTACCATCGTGTTTGTTTGATTAAAACGGTCTTAAACCAGGTTCAAAGCCGGCTTTACACTAACGTCTTAATAATCAGATTCTTGGGTTTGATTCTTCACCTGCGTGGCAAAGCCGGCCTCGACTGTTTTAACTAAACAAACGCCATTGTAATAAGTCAAGTTTTTAACTGGTGTGAACTTACGCGCCGCGTATTATTTAAACCACGTTTTTTTAGTAAGGCTGCCCAATACTCGGCACGCGCATACTAAGTCACCAAATAATAAATATTATTAAATGAAATCATGACTCATTAGTCATTAGTTATTTGTGCATTCGTGACCTATTGAGCCGGCTATGAAAAGATGTCACGTTGTATAGAAATACCACCTACATACATTCCTAAAATGATCAATGCATTCCAATGTAGTTCCATTCATAAAATGTGCAGCAGAGAATGTGGATAATATTTTATAAAACGTATCGGTGCCGGAATGACGAAGCGAGACATATCGGATCAAATTCATCTACGTTTTATATTACGATGATGCCAGTGTGAACGGGTTCTAAATATAGAAATTATATAGAATTGCGTAGTGCGTTTATGTACAAATAGGTATCACAGTCGGAGTTGAAATGAACACATTACTTATTGAATTGCGTAGTGCGTTTAGGCACAAATAGGTATCACAGTCGGAGTTGAAATTAACACATTGCTTATTGCATTGCGTAGTGCGTTTAGGCACAAATAGGTATCACAGACAGAGTTGAAATTAACACATTACTTATTGCATTGCATAGTGCGTTTAGGCACAAACAGGTATCACAGTCGGAGTTGAAATTAACACATTATTTGTTGCATTGCGTAGTGCGTTTTGGCACAAATAGGTATCACAGTCAGAGTTGAAATGAACACATTACCTACTTGACTCTAGTGACCGTTCAAAAACTTTTGCTAAGGGTCATCTTCAAATGTTCCCCCTCTCATCCATCAGAGCCACTCTTCAAGAAACTCACAGCCCTTGATATTCGCCAACTGTATATCAAGATAGCTCTTATCCATATCTGGAAAAATGGATTGATAAACTCTACACAAACGGACATACATACACGCTACTCAAAGCACGGAAAATGCATAATTCCTGTAACAAAAACCACTTTTTCACAAAGGCAATACTCATACATCGCACCTAAAATATTCAACACGTTAAAAAACGACATCAAAACATCAAAAACACTTACTCACTTTGCAACCGGTGTGCATAAATGGATATCTGAAAAGGGGCGAAATTTCTTTAAGGAACATATGAACCTATATCACCAGTAAATAATTTAAATAAGTTGTATATTACTAAACAATATATTTCTTTTTCATATTCATCATTAAAAAAAAATATTTACCACCACTGATATGTTTCTTATACTCTAGTATTTATTACGAAAAATATTGTGACAATAATTCCACATTTGTGTACATATCCTTAGCCGTAGCTCAAACGTGGATTTACACAAAAATTGCCGATATATATCTATACACCTATGTTACCATAACACGCACATGCAAATCGCTCATCAAGATATAACTTATCCCTACTTTCTTACCAAATAGTACTTTCTTTGATTTTATATTGTATTTGTATTCTTTTTTTTAGAAATACACTTGTACTTAATGTACTTGTATTTTTACTACACTTTTAATTCTATTTTAATTACACAAATGTACTTGTATTTTTTCTTATTTTTGATACATGCTCCTTGTATTATTTTTAATTCAATAATACGTATTTTCTTTGATATACTTTTTATATTATTTTTAATTTTTCTGTTTTCCACACCTATTTTTTATATTCATATATCTTAAACTTATGTAGATATTTTGCATTATTTTTAATTCCTTTATACTTCATACTTGTTTTAGATGGATAAATTATTTTATTTTATTTTTATATTATTTTGTTTTCATTCAACTTATTTTTAATTTGTATTATTATACTTAACATAAAATTGACCACTACAACACGGGCATGTGCCTAGTGTGGTGGCCAAAAATTTACCCGTTTACTGTAATGTATAAACTTTACTGAATAAAGAACAATAAAAAAATTAAAAAAAAACTTATTGAATTGCATAGTGCGTTTAGGCACAAATAGGAATCACAGTCGGAGTTGAAATTAACACATAACTTATTGCATTCAGCGCCCTTGAGGTGATTTCTCACGAAAACGGCGCTATATAAATTAGCCAAATATTATTAAATATTATTTCATAGTGCGTTTAGGCACAAATAGGTATCACAGTCGGAGTTGAAATTAACACATTACTTTTTACATTGCGTAGTGCGTTTAGGCACAAATAGGTATCACAGACAGAGTTGAAATTAACACATGGCTATCACAGATGCATTGCTAGATTACAGCATGTTTCCAATTTGTTATTGAAAGAAAGTTTCAATGATATTTTTTTATAATAAAAATAACGGTTACAGGATAACTCATCAAAATTACAATTCAACACACCTATAAAAAGTGTTATAAAGTCATTAAAAGTAATGAAACAAAAATTAGGCTAATTAGTTACAAATGTAACTTATTTAACCTATTTTTGTTTCATCACTTTATAACACTTTTTATAGGTGTGTTGAATTGTCATTTTTTGATGCAGTCATACATCCCCAATCGGGGTACGTTGTGAGGCTGTAGTGGGGAAGGGAATGCGTTTGGGAAGAGAAAGATGGGAAAGTACCTAGCTTTTCAAATCGAATACGTGTTCGAACACGTGTTTCCACATCGTGATTATGTATCCGAAATGTTCAGAAAGTTTATCAGAAAACCTGTTAATTTATTAGTTAAAGGCCTGCAATCCCGTTTTTAACCAGATTACCAATAATTTGAACAAATTTTTAATAAATTAGCAATATCATTTTTCTCAACCTTTTTGTTCTCTTTCTCGTTTACTTTCCCCATTTTCTTAAGCCTTATAGCATTCCAAAATTAATAGTACCTTAGTTCCCCTGGCTCCAGGCAGTTAGAAGTCTTGTATACTCCACACTAATATCACAGAAATAATGGTATAAAAGCAAAAAAAAACTTCTTTTTTTAGTAAAAAATCTCGCAAATAAATTATTCATACGAAAAACTCTTAAGAGATTTTCTTCAAATTTAAAATAATTACATCATAAAATATAGCATTTTCCAGCGTAAATCAAATTATTACCGCGTTAGCAGCCTCGTTTGTTAATAACAATTAGGGGAAGTTCCTCCCAGCCGGGGCAGGCAGCTAATTAATTAAGTAAAATATTCACATGCAGGGGGTGGTGCTCCCACAACCCCTAGGGCCCGGGGGTGAGTTGTGAAATTGTAGTATATTACAGGAATACGCAGCTCATAAGGATGTATGCGTCTATATTTTGCGGGAGGATTTTAAGGGTTGTTTCGGTTGTTTTGCTGCTTGCAAACTTTATTTATCAGCAATTTGTGTTGGGGTGTATAGACTGCATAATTATACGAGAATAAATTCAGAATTACCCTTTACATCAAACATAATTGGTTTATGTTTTTTGTTTTTATGTTTTTATGTTTTTATTTACCCTGATGAAGGTTCGGGCTGAACTGAAACCGGTTGGTTATAAATATATACAATAAAGTGGTATTTAAACAAAGTTATTTTATTTTAATTATTATAATTGGTTGGGTCTGAGAAATTATCATTTACATCGATTTACGTTTAAGAAAGGTCTAAAAAATTGTCATTTACATCGATTTACGTTTAAAAAAGGTCTGAGAAATTGTCATTTACATCGATTTACGTTTAAAAAGGGTCTGAGAAATTGTCATTTACATCGATTTACGTTTAAGAAAGGTCTGAGAAATTGTCATTTGCATCGATTTACGTTTAAGAAAGGTCTGAGAAATTGTCATTTACATCGATTTACGTTTAAGAAAGATCTGAGAAATTGTTATTTACATCGATTTACGTTTAAGAAAGATCTCAGAAATTGTCATTTAGATCGATTTACGTTTAAGAAAGATCTGAGAAATCGTCATTTACATCGATTTACGTTTAATAAAGGTCTGGGAAATTGTCATTTACATCGATTTACGTTTAAGAAAGATCTAAGAAATTGTCATCTACATCGATTTACGTTTAGGAAAGGTCTGAGAAGTTGTCATTTACATCGATTTACGTTTAAGAAAGATCTGAGAAATTGTCATTTACATCAATTTACGTTTAATAAAGGTCTGGGAAATTGTCATCTACATCGATTTACGTTTAAGAAAGATCTGAGAAATTGTCATTTACATCGATTTACGTTTAAGAAAGATCTAAGAAATTGTCATCTACATCGATTTACGTTTAGGAAAGGTCTGAGAAGTTGTCATTTACATCGATTTACGTTTAAGAAAGATCTGAGAAATTGTCATTTACATCAATTTACGTTTAATAAAGGTCTGGGAAATTGTCATCTACATCGATTTACGTTTAAGAAAGATCTGAGAAATTGTCATTTACATCGATTTACGTTTAAGAAAGATCTAAGAAATTGTCATCTACATCGATTTACGTTTAGGAAAGGTCTGAGAAGTTGTCATTTACATCGATTTACGTTTAAGAAAGATCTGAGAAATTGTCATTTACATCAATTTACGTTTAATAAAGGTCTGGGAAATTGTCATCTACATCGATTTACGTTTAAGAAAGATCTGAGAAATTGTCATTTACATCGATTTACTTTTAAGAAAGGTCTGAGAAATTGTCATTTACATCGATTTACGTTTAAAGTATTATCTAATACTGGTTGACACCGCAATGCTTCGCTATTGCAAATGTCTTATCGGTACGTCTCCGACTTATTCCATCATTCACTACTGTATACCACAAGGTTTCTATTAAAAAACTACATTACATCAACTTTAAATCGACTCCATATCTCATTCCGGTGCAGAGATATTGCGTTAAGAACTCATAAGGCGTCCCCGACTCCTTATAAAATTCAAACACTCTCTAAACACAGCTGGCATTAATAAGAACAAACTTTGAAATTTTCAGCGATATCGGTCGACTACTTTTCGAGTTTTGCGAACAAAAACATACGCAGGCGGATTTTTTATACATAAAGAATATAATTTACAACCCGGTTTCGTTACTAATAATTTGTCACGAATTTCTTTAAAAAATGGAAAAATAAGGATAAAACATAACTTTTTGACAAATGAAAAATTTAAAAAAAATCAAAGTTCCCTAGCGCATGATGGAAAAGATGTTGACTGAAAATATATAGTTAGGCTGACATTAAAAAATCACCGTTCGAGAGATTTATACTGCCTTTATACGTCGAACCCAAAAAAGGTAATTTTTAAATATTCTGTGATCAAATCATCAAAAATACTAATTTCGGTTGTGGATCTCTATGTCTGCGTAACTCTGGTTCAATAAACTCGAATTTGTTTTGAATTTAATTTTCACTTTCAAAAAGAATCAAGAATTCAGATTATCGCGTGATTTTTCAAGCGTCTAGTATTAAATAATATTAGAAAACAGTTCCTTCTGGGCAAGTAACTTTAGTTCTCCATCATTGCACAAGTAACATCTTAAGGGAATGGTAATAGTAAAAATAATAATTTAACAAAATGAAAACGACTGATACATACAACTGATAATGTACGACATAACCGTGTTTGTTCCGTGACGCATTTGAAAGTAAGTTCTTTGGTATTGAGGGTATGGATTTCGCTAAATAAATAAAAGCCGGTATACACTTTTTTTTCATTAAAATTTGAATCAGCACGGAATGCAAAGCAATTTTTTCAGTCTTTAAAAAAATGCGCTGTTTCTTTTTCAAAAGTCCAAGAAGCATTTTCGATAAAATATTCAAGTCGCAGAACAAACACGTTCGTATATAACGCGGAAAAGCGGGAAAAGCAACGGTCAAATAACTGACGACGATGTGTTACATTGGTCTCAAGGGGTTGAGGCTGGATTTTTGTAAATTTGCGGTAGATGGGTACTTTCAAAATTTCTTTGGTGAAAGACCTCTCGATTTAAGCTGGTGAGGAACAGAATAGAATGGCAGAAGAGTCCCAACTGTCTAAAGTCAGTGTGACTGTGGCACCCCTAATTGAGGTTTTATGTGAGGTTTAAGGGATTAAGGTTAGGAACATGTGTTAATGTCAGCAACGTTTGATATGATTGAGGATTGAGACTTCCTTCTCAGAGACTGGAGTAAACCGCGCTAACAACTGCGCCACATTCCAATTAGGTAGGACCGAAATTTAGTTCGCATATTGAAACGAGAATATAATCGTCCATTGTAACATTTACACGACTTGACCACGAGGGTCCGCCATTGCAACAATCTGGAATTTGCTAAGATTGTAAGAATAAAAGAGAAAGATATCCAATATTACATTTATTCCAACAACTTATAGAACAAGAGAACTCTATTTAAACATTATTAGTTATATCTCAGGGGTGAGCGACCAGTACGAAGTACTGAGCGCACAGACTGAATTTAAATTACAAAGAAGTGTGACATTGGTGTGATGACATAAAATTATCTGACCTGACTTAACGTGTGAAGGGCGCCAAACTACGCATAAAGCGTTGTTAAATTTAGTATACGGTGCGATCCGATGTCCAGAGTAATAATCCTACTAGCTGATGGCGACATCGCTGCCCGTAAGATTGTCGACTGGAGTGCTCGCTCGTATCTCCCCTGTAGTCACAACGTCCTCAGCTGGCTGCCCGAATAGTACTGAAGTTGGTGCTCTCGCAATTCTGTCTCGAGCTCTCTCTAAAAGTTGCCATACAGCATGCGTCACATAAACAACTGATAGGTCTTGACAGTTGTTAGGAACTTTGTAGCGGGGCAAAATTGAACTACCACAATATTAACTGCTGTATGTGCGATTGTCACCAAAACTTGAGAGAATGCATTGTCATAAACAACGAGTCTGTCTGCCGAGTTTCAGCTTGATTGGATGTCGAGAAATGGGTTAATTTCCATGACCAAGATGGCATTCATTCATGAAAACAAAATCGAAATTCAATTTGATCAACGTAAAAAATATATATTCATGTGCTCGATATCCAAGTGGAAGCCATTTAGAACCAGTCGAAGCCAGTCAAGAACTAAATATCCTCCTCAATAATGGAGTTGTCAGCTAGCTTCTTTCCCTATTCAGCTGTGGAAGTACTTTAAAAACATCGTACGCGAAATACACCTCTATGGACCCCTAGTGACTCTAGCCAGTTTAAACTTATATAAAGCGCATCAGATGTTGGCCTGCCTCCCCCTCCCCCTCTTGAGCGTTCTATGTTGTTTTGCCACATAGAACGCTGCGCTACCAGTCCCAATACTTCAATTCTCATTGTTGCCGTCAACAGAAAAATTAACGTAATTAATTAGTGTAATATTGAATACTTGGACATAACATGCGGACATCTAGAAAAAAATGCCTCGAAAGCAGCATTAAAGGGGAACCTCTGCAAAATTTAAAAAATTGCTTCTTATTCGGTGTACATCCTTAGACATGAAAAATAGCGCCACTTTTAACTCAAGAGAGGAGAATCTGAACGAAAATCTTGATTCGAAAATGGAAAACGTAAAAAGGTCAGGAACTTGAACAGGAAATGAAACGGAATTGAAAAGGGAATGGTTCCTCTTTTCTCATTCGAGCTGCAGAAATCCATGACGCATTCAAAACGAATCCTACGAACTTCCGCTAGGAGATGCACTGCAAGGAAAGGTTATACGACAAATCTGAACCTTTTCACATACTGTGAAATCTGTAAATATCAACCTATATTTACATATTTCGCTTAAAAAGTTTCAGTAGGATTTCCTTCAAATTTAAAAATATAGTAAATGAAAACGACATCTTTGAATAAATGGGTTGCGGAAGCCCACGATAACCTAACTAATATTTGTTCTGATTAGCTTAGAATACGATAATTCAGATATTGATAAAGATATTTTCAGGATTGAGAGGCAGGTCGAGGGAGACCAACCGGACTCAGCGTCTTGCAACGGATGGATTCACACGTTTGTCACTCCTGGACACACCGAGCCCAAGATTCCTTACCACCCCTCATACAATTAAGACATAGGCCCTGAAGGGAAATTATATTCCTCCGGCTGATATTTCACAAATTTGACGCAATATGTTAGTAGTAGTATACGGACGACTGTAAACAAGCACGAAGCAACATTTTTCTGAATACAACTTCTTGCTTACTGATCCAAGCTAAATTAAGGCACATAATATACAGGGTTTTCCAATAAGAGGTGTTATTTTGATATTCAAAGAAACTTTTCCCGTAAAAGATCAATGGTTTCGTTGCTTGTGTGGCCCATAGCCGCGTCTTTTTGAAAGTAAACGTTGTCCAGATCAATACCATCCGATTCCGGCCATAAAAAATCATTAATCATCTCTCGATAGCGCAATCCATTCACCGTAAATGTTGCTCCGGCCTCACTTTCGAAAAAGTAAGGTCCAATAACTCCGCCTGACCATAAACCGCACCAAACAGTCACACGTTGAGGATAGAGAGGCTTTTCAACAATAACTCTTGGCTTTTCAGAGCCCCAGATACGACAATTTTGCTTGTTAACGAAGCCACTGAGGTGGAAATGGGCCTCATCACTCAAGATGATTTGCATTTGATTCACTCAAGTGAATTTTAATAATTTCAATGCGTTGTTGAAGCGTGTATCGTACCATTTTTATTAATGGCGTAGTATCTACTTGTCAAATGTCAAAAAATGACAGCTTCAAAAGTAACATCTACCAAAATAGCGGGCTATTCAAAATAACACCTCTTATTGGAAAACCCTGTATTTAGATTTATTTACTGTTCGACTTTTACAAACTGTAAAAAAATCGTGACATTATGGCAAAATTTACGTCAACAGACATCTGAAATTCTGCTGCAACACATTTAAATAATCCGTGTAACAACCGAGGGCACCCGTAGAGAAGATAATTTCTTAGGGAGGGGGCAAAGAAATAAAAAACGTAGTCATAAGAAATGAAACAAATAATAATAACGGAGGAGACAAAGAAGAGGGTAATAGCACGCACTGCGCCACTGTAAACAATATGAGAAATGAATAAGATGGAATAACATACATACTTGACTACTGTTTGTCTCTACATAATATTATTTGTTTAACCGCAGTCACACGAACGTAAATCTCGCCATTTGCAATTTTGGATGAATGTTTTGATGTGATTCTGTAAATCTTATTTCGTATGGGTATGCCATGGGAGAGAATGCATGGGATAAGGTTTTAGAGGAAGGTCAAAATGAAAAAGAAACCGGTAAAAAACAACGTTTTTTTACTATGCTTCATCTGTTTTACATTTTCAACGTAGTTGCGCCTTCTCTTGGGTTAGTTAGTAGCCAATTACAAAGAAAAAAATAGGTTTGACTGTGGATTGAACCTTCCTCCACAGGGACTGGCTTCTAACACATCTGTGAACTTTATTTTATTTTATTTTTATTTTATTGATTTATTGTGAAAAACAGTATATTCCATCTACATTTCACAAATAACAGTTTATAAATTACAGTTTATAAGAAGTCAGTACATACATTTATTTGCATGGGTAAATACATCAATACTATCTGATTAACCAGATTTGTTAAATAGTATGCTTATTATGAGTTTATTTATTACACTGTTATACGTGGTGGAATTATATAGTATTAAAATAAAAAATAAAACATTTTTTAACTTATTTCCACTTGTTTATTTTACCAGTACCGGTTTCGTCCTATTATGGACATCTTCAGGCTGGCAATTGAAATTCTTTTGTTACAGAATTTATACAAAATTAGGTACACAATGTCAAGGTAGGTACATATGTTTGGGTTATTAAATTACAATGGTTCTTTAAGGTTAATATGTCATAAATAAGAAATAATAATATAACAATGGTCACTATAGCAGAATAATCGATAATTTAGTAAATAAAATAATGAATTTTCCTGCATACCACGCAGGACAATCCGGAAGAGAGGAATCAAACTGTATAAAAAAACTGTATGCTTATTGCCGTCTTAAATTCTCTTTGGTTCAAATTGAAAATGTTAATGAACTTATAATATTAACTGCTGTAATTTTTATTTATTTGATATTATAGAAACAAACAGTACATATTTCATGTTGGGTACCTATGATATGTTTCCTTGCAATCTCTGGTAAGTGGTATGTATCTTCCTGAATTACCAGGTGACGTGGGTAGTATATAGGTGTGTGTGTATTATATAAGGGGGTGTTTGTGTGTGGGTGTGTGTGTGTCTGTATGTATGCGCATTGAACAGTTTAAATTATTGACACGATCCACGTTTGAATTTGGGCAGTGAATCTGAAAAAATGTCAATGTTAGGGTTTAGACAAATATTATTTAGAGTATGAAGAGCTCGGTTAATTGGTGTGTAATGTATGTGTGAGTGTGTGTGTGTATGTATGCGCATTGAACAGTTTATATTATTGACATGATGCCAACTTTGAATTACGACAGTGACCCGAAAAAAATTCAATGTTTGAGTTTAGATAAATATTATTTAGGTTATGAAGAGCTCGGTTAATTGGCGAATTAGATTGGATTAGAATGTTATTCGATTTCAGATAAGTACGTATATGCGTCTGCGTGTGTGTACGTAATTGACACGAAAAGTTGATAGAATGCACTGTCATTGACAACGAGTCTATTTGCCGAGTTTCAGCTCGATCGGATGTCGGGAAGTGGGTTAATTTCCGCTTTCAAGATTTACATTAATTCATTACCAAAAAAAATTAAATTCAAACAGATGTACCTATTAAAAAAGGGAACTTTTTTTACAAAACACCACAATTTTATTTGCTATTTACAGTGAAAAATTATACTATTACCATAAAACTTGAGATTCATGCATTTTGTACTTAATTTTGGCATTATGCTGTCTTTAAACATCTGCCAAAACAACTAGACATACCTAAAGTTGTCGTTACTTCTGTCGTGAGTCCATTTCACGCAATATACCAAAACTAAATAAGGTTAAAATAATGTTATTCGATGTATACAACAATTAAAGATTTTTCACGATATTAAAGTTTCATTAAAATAATTAACAAAAAATATTTTTTATAAGAGAGATCGAAACCGATGGGTTTATTGGAATATATCGTCAATCAAAGATATTAGAAGAACGAGATATGCTATGTTGGCAGCCGGACCGTAGCCGGAGTACTACCTAATTAGGGTACTTTGAACGGTATCGGGACGTGTACGCACAGAAATCTGTTCTATGTATTAGTGCGGATACCTTAGCGCAAGCGAAGGTGTGCAGTAGTATTGGTGAACAAAACCGGCGACACTCGGCAAAACAATTCCACTCAGTACGAACTGCGCATAGCACATCTCGTTCTTCTAATATCTTTGTCGTCAATCATTGAACAGTATAAAAAATATTACATTGAAACACAGGCTGCTGAATGATTAAGGTCTATTGTAAGTAAAATGAGATGATAGTTTTAAATAGTTACAAATATTCATGAATATTAAATAATGAATAACTCCATTAATGAAGGACTGAACGCAGTTGGCGCTAACAAAAAATTGTCCAAAGAAGCGAAGTTAGCAGTCCACAATGGAGTGCTGGTACCTACCCTGATGTATGGAAGTGAGGCATGGAACTGGCAAAGAAAGGATGAAAGTAGATTGAATGCTGTTGAAATGAGATCCCTGAGGCGTATGTGTGGTAAAACTATGTATGATCGTGTGAGGAATGTGGAGATCCGCAAAGAATGCAAGGCTGATGTAAGCGTAGTGAGTAAGATCAAGAAAGGGACGCTTAGATGGTTTGGGCATGTAGAGCGAATGAACGAAGAAAGGAGTGTAAGGAGAATATACGATGTGAATGGTAGCAGAAGTCGGGGACGCCCGAGGAAGACATGGCACGACCAAGTAAATCAGATACTTGAGTCGGGCCATGTCAAGAGTCAGAACAATAGAAGAGTATGTATGAGACGATGTGCGAATGTGAATGAGGCAAGAAGTGTGTGCCAAGACCGAGTTGTTTGGCGGTCCGTCCTCTCTGCCTACCCCTGCGGAGAAACGGCGTGCTGGTTAGTTAGTTAGTTAGTTAATAAATAATGAACGTTGAATTTCTACAATCCGTCAAAAAGGAGCATTATTGATATCAATGTTTGAAAATTGAAATTAATATGTTAATAATTAGTAATTAGAACAAAGTAACAAAGGCGGGTTAGATTTTAGCATTCAAACAAAGAACAAACAACAAAAACAAAGAACAATGAATAAAATCAGTTTTTACTATGTACCTACATAACACGCGATTTATGTTTACAGATCTTCATCGAAAAAATCAGTTCAGAAAAATAATATGGTCCTCACAAATCCCGTCATAAGTTAAAACATCTTTCTCATAAACGATACATTGACAGAAAGAGATAATACAAAGGCAGGAAATTATCCTTTCTGCTTACCCTTGTGGAGAAAAGCGGTTATGATGGTATCATCAAAGTGACCCAGAAGTATTCCGGCTATTACCAAGTTAGTTACATCACCAAAAATTGGAGTATTTCAGTAAGACATAACGCAAAAGCCGGCGTACCGCAGGGTTCCCTACTAGGACTCATCAGAATTCAAGTCACTTGCTTCTTGCTTCCCACCCCCCAATAATCTTCCGCGGAAAGTTTCGTAGCGAGAACTCACCCCAACCAGCCCACTAACACCCCAAAACAACCCACTACCACCCCTAATGTTCTACCTTTTCATACTGAAGCGCCTCGCATTACGGCATGGAAATGAGAAAATTCCAAGCGGAATCGATACCGGTCGATCGTTCGGAGATAGAAAGAATGGAAATAGCGAGGTGCTTCATATTATCTTTATAACATGGAAGAATGCACCTAATTTGAAGATAATATCTTTGATCTCTGAATTTGAGTTAATCATAAAGGATTTGTGTTAAAAAATTGTTACAGCGGTTTAATTCTCTAAAGAAATTAACGTCGTTATATTGAGCTGAATTTCGGAACGCTTTTCACAATAATGGAATAAGTTATTTGTACATTTTTTCTTGTACAATTACCAGCATTACTACTCGGTTTCGCTAGGACTTTCTGTTTTTTATGATAATATATCATTAAATCAAATAAATATTTTGACGCCACATATTTCAAAATGGAAATTTCGTTGTGAGATTTGTTTCGTTAGTTTTTAAAAGTTTCGTGGCTAAAATTGATTTGTTTTATAGTTACTTTGTTTTGCTTATGTTCAAAAGCAATTAATAAAATTGGAGCAAACATTGTGATATTCCAAACTAAAATAATACGAAAATATTAGTACGGTGTCAATTTTTGCGGAGCAAAGTCATTTTACCTTGTTTAATAATTTCCACGGCTCCAAACATTGCAAATCGCAAACAATAATTGAAACCATTACCTCGGCGAATATCCTGTTTGTGTTGATACAATAATACGAGTGAAATAGCTTTGCAGAAGCACTGAAATGCGCTGAAATATATTCTGAAATATCATGTTTCTGCAAGCACAGAATAGTAGATCATTGTCCCCCGGGACTGATAGCAATAAAGGAGAAACACTGCGGTTTGTTGACTTCATTCACTGCAAAACATGCAAGGACATTATATGTGCTTTGTGCTTTGTCATGTGGAAATTAAGGACGGGTTGTTAAAAATCTACTTTGAAATTTGATGAATTGTTCAAACTCTGTTAAACAACCCGTCCTAAGTAAATTATTGAACAAGAGGAAAGGTTAGGTGACAATACTGGCAATGGAAGCGGTTAGTAGCTGGGTGGTCGAAAGCTTCGGTTCCCACCAGGGGTCACAAGTTCAATCCTCTGCTAGTCCTCAATCAATTGCACAACCAATATCGCTTATCAATAAATGGTGATAAGAGGAACTCAAATTTGAGAGGAATAAGATTCTAGGAAATTCTAGGTAAGAGGAATTTTACCATTTCTTAATTTTAACACTCTAATGATTTTTATTATTTTTTAATCTGGATACTACCGCGTGCACAGAGAAGAATGAGTATTTCTGATTTATTAAAACCCAATTAAAAACGGGATTGCAGGCCGTTTCCTAATAAACTTTTAGTACATTCATGTTAATAATATGACATTTATAACAATTCACATTATATCAGAACACGTGTTCATACACCTGCATTTTTCCTGATAATATACAACGACGAAATGCGAAAATATTAGAATTTTTATGAACACGTTTTCCGATGTTGCGATAACACATTCGTGTTTTACTGAAAGTTTATTAGGAAACCTGCTAATTCATTCATAAAAGGCTTGCAATCCCGCTTTTAACGGTATTAGTAATAATTTGAAGAGATTCTCAATAAATTTGCAATATAGTCAGTAAGTTTTCTTCGTGTGGCTTTGTTTTTTGTACAAATCCATTTAAAGTTTAATTACAAGATTGATGAAATTTTGCACACTTGACCTTCAAAATAAGGAAAAGATCTTCGTGAGATTTCCAAAAACCACCGTATGCCATTTTCCCATCCCCTGAAGCATAATTTTAAAAATTGAAAGTTAAAAGTTAAAAATAAGAGGAAAATAACTGTCTATGTCTGATTTCGTAAACTATTCGTAACGACCGGGCAACGCCGGGACTTCAGCAAGTTGTATAATGCGTCAGCGGGGATTCGCTCGAGGCTCGAAGAAAGCAATAACAAGGTCGCACAACAAAACAAAACGACACAAACAAATGTCCACTAATTACCGAGAAAATGATAACTGTAAAATCTTGACATAATTACTTCAAATTATAGGCAGCCTCGCAGGTATATTCAATGAGCGCATTTAATATCACTTTAAAGATGAGATGGCCCCTTCTGATTCGCTAATGCCTCCTAATGTACTCACAGAACACGCTCCACTGGGCATGCAGTGTTGCAGAGGTGGAAACAGCACGGTTCGCGTACCAGTTTTATGAAAAAAACACTGAAGAAAAGTGAAGAAAAAGAACAAACAAACAACTAACCTTACTGACTTACCTGAACTCTAACCTAACCCAGCCAATTCTTTCACCATGTTCTCTTTTAT
Organism: Hesperophylax consimilis; assembly: GCF_061612785.1. Taxonomy (NCBI): domain Eukaryota; kingdom Metazoa; phylum Arthropoda; class Insecta; order Trichoptera; family Limnephilidae; genus Hesperophylax; species Hesperophylax consimilis. The sequence goes on along the minus strand of NC_142856.1, from coordinate 7,165,990 downwards.
CATTGTTCTGCTTTATCCAACTCAATTTAAAAAGGAGGGAAAGATGAATTTGCAAATAGAGATACAAATATCTTTATTTGTGCTTTGAAAAAAGCCTACGGCGCATTTATCGGTGCTGCAGCATCTTTCTGTCGTTTGTAAGATCATATCAACATTGATTCATTTTGAACATTGATTAAAATAACAATTTCGCGGCGCGTCTTGTTTTTTGGCCGATAAAAACTTATATAAAATCTCCATAGATTGTGATGGTTGAAATGACTTTGGAAACTTTTTGCGTTAACCTAAAAAAATAATCATTTATGAAGTTTGCTGACACCTGCAGAACTGAAAATGAAGAATTTTTGGTTAAAATATCTGCCGGTCTGGAGACTGCCGTCACGGTGTGCAGCCACTTGTTGGCCCAGTTCTGGGATTTTGTAAACAATTTTGGATTTAAATATTGAAATCAAAAAATAATTTCCATCAAATCCTACGGAGAAATCAGCAATTTTCTCTGAACTACATTTAGTTACTTATGTGTGATTGAAATATATGATTTGAATATTACACAGCATATAATAAAATATCAAACAGTACTAAAATATGGACAGTACCTACACAAAATACGTCCAAAATAAAAACGCAATGTGATATAAAGATGCATTCTAGATGCTACTAATTCAAGATTCTAGAAACTGTACTAAGAAAGTACTATAAATAAATTTGCAAACGAATATTGATCAGAAGATGGACAATCAATGTAAACCGATACATTGATCAGAAAATAGACAATCAGTGTAAACCGATACATTGATCAGAATATGGACAATCAGAGTAAACCGATACATTGAACAGAAGATGGACAATCAATGTACACCGATACATTGATCAGAAGGACAATCAATGTAAACCGATACACTGGGCAGAAGATGGACAGTCAATGATCGACAAAAAATGTAATCATTCAGTGGTACAGAACTGAATCTAAGAAAGTTAAAAATATCCCTGAAAACTGTTGGATCGATCAAATCAAACACGCGTCAACTCAAAGCAATAAACCGAGATGATTGAATCAAAAGTTAAATAAATACACATAAGTTCAAATTATTCAATAGATTTAAGGTTTGATTCACAAAAGAAATTATATTGTGGAAGCTCCGAAAAAAGACGTGCAGTGTTTTTGGAAACCATTCTTTACTGCGTTTCTTTACTCATGGATGAACGTAAGGTATGCTAGGATTGCAGCAAGAAGAATAGAAATAAATCGAGACAACTTTAATTCGACATAGGGAGAAACACGCAAAGAACATGCTGCGAGCATACAAAGGCAAACGTGCAAAGTCTTTAATTGTTTCGTAACTTCTGCGCTCAGAAACCGTAAAATTGATAGACTGTCACAAGTCACGGTAATTAAGTCATCAGATACGCAAAGGTGAACTGTTTTATCACGAACTTAGGGAGATATATGTATGAGAATGAATGGGACCACATGGGAATTCTTTATTAGAATAAATAACGTTTGTGATGTTCGTGGTAGATTTAAAGCCATTTTTGATAAGATATAGTCAAATATAGAAACCCTTGGTTGGTAGAAAGAAGAAGGAATTTTATGAAATAATATTGAAAGGATTCGGTGAACAAATATGAAAGCACCGGTGGAGTTTGTAGTATTATTAACATGACACTGCCACTTTGGGAGATACATCTAGGTGTTGGGAGTCAGAAGCATACACAGCTAAAGAACACGTGAAGAGGATGAAGAAACACCTATCGCCCTAATGGGAAGAAGGCTCTATCTAGAGAGCAATGTTGTAGAACCAGGAGACATCGCCCAACACCCAATGATAGTCCTGGTGAAGTCTATTAAAGGGACTAGGCTACGGTCAAAATGCAAAATGTGGTATATAACACAATGGGCCAATAGCCTTGGTTCTTACGGGACTTATGCATTATCTGAATCAACAATAACGGTGTTGCTAAAGTTATTACTTTATTAAATTTTTGTACTGATAAAAATGTATTTGAGACAGTCTCAATCTTCTATCTTCATCCAACGTTACGGCGGTGCTGCCAAGGTCTGTTATCTATGTGAGGATGTTGTGTCAGCGCTTTATTAGCAGCAGACACATAACTGGACGGATGACGAGCCTCGTGCTGGCACTGTTGGTGGACGCGGTGGACTCTCTCGCTGCAGCAGCTGGTCCAGTTTCTTCACCACCTAGAATTCTTGCTGCAGAGTCTCCATCTTCTATCTTCGTGTCACCTGTTCCTTGACTTCATTTTAAATTAATAAATTTAGCCAAAACGACAAGTTCATTTATATTCGTGAATACTGCGGCGTTGACGTCACGCCGGGCTACGTTGGTGACAACTGTCTTCCGGACATTGACATTTTCTGTGACGTTGTAGACAGAAGGTACCGTTTCGTAATGTCCGTTTTTAAAACTAATAATTATGAATGAAAATATAAAAAATAGACATTTTTAGTGCAATTATCAGAACCAGAAAAATAAACTTTAAATCTTCCGCGCACGTTTAACAGCATTCATAGCAGTTTGTGAAAAAACCCATTGAACACCATGCCATTTCGAATCGGATTGCAGGTTATTGATACCAAAAGCAGGTGTAAGAGAAGAATAGAATTGAACCAAACGGAATGGAAACGTTGCAATCAACAACTGTTTGTTGTTGATTGCAACATTGCAATGAACAACTCAAATTTTGAACTGATTTCCTTTGCCAATGTAAACAAAACAAATATAACAGGATGCAATAAACAGCTGAACATGTGGTTTGGTTTTGTGGAACTAATATTTGGTTGAATATTTCTATATAATGAGAATGCAACACCACAGGACAAAGAATCGACTAGAATGAAAATTTTAAAGAACTCAGTCTATGTTCTAAAGATTAAAGATAGGCAAATCTTTCAAAAATATTTCCCATTTTTGCACAGAATCAACACTAGATATTGCTACCAAACTGAACAGTGGTCAGTAGGTAGAGGTATTGGAAAAGAATTTTGAATCGAGGGTAAAGTAACCCATGAAAAATTAAAATACTATCATAAATTATGGAGAATAACTTCATAACTGTCTGCGTTTTGCAGGCGAGGCCATCAGATATCAGGTGGCACACTTGGTGGCAAGATAGCCGACGGATGTTTGGTAACTTCTTTCGCACTGCCGATTATTAAATGATTTCATTACTTATAATACTTTCTTAAACACAACACGTTGAAGTTAGTTTAGCTGAAATAAGGCACGGAAAGAAAAATAGACGATTTTTTTCATGATTTTTGTTTAGTCATCGCAACCATCACTCTGAAGAATTAGGCTCCTCCACGTCTTAGGGTACGTATACATTTGCTAACCGAAACGCGAATCGTACCACGAATTACGGGAAAGGAACGAATCAAGTTGTAGTTCAGCTCGGCAGTTCGGCTTGTGGAATGTATACGTAGCATTTAGGCACGATTTCGAGGTCGGCGGCAGACTCTTAACCGAAGCGGCAGACCGCAGACTTAATACTACGTGTTATAATAATTATCACTAGCTGACGTGAAGCCGGCGTTGCTCCACGTTTCTCTACTTTCAATAAATATAATATCCATTTATATATATATAAACATTCTTGAAGAAATTCTCTAAATTATAGTGAAAACCCTATCAAAATCCATTGCGTTGTTTAGAAGAACTGAGCGCACAAACAGACGGACGGGGATAGTGACTATTTAGAGATTTATATTATCATGTCTTGGATTAAGTCTGCGGTCTGCCGCTGCGGTTCGCAGTCTGCAGCCGACCTCAAAATCGTGCCTTTAAAAGGTCCAGCGCTGCATGGAGAACCGCGAACACCGATGTCTTCTTCTAGAACAATTGATCAGTCCATTCTCCTGCATTTCACCTTGTTTTAATACTTGCTCATTTAATACGAAGAATGGCAAATATGTGAGTAGGTACCGCACAAGAGTTCCAACTGCTCCCAACAGTCTGAAGCCAATGAGACTATGGTATCCCCAATTAGGGTATATTTGGAGGCTGAAGGTAGTGAAAAGGGAAAGGGGATGGGAAGAGGAAGGTGAGGAATTACTTGACTATTAATACAGGGTTTTCCAATAAAAGGTGTTATTTTGAATAGCCCGCTATTTCAGTAGATGTTACTTTTGAAGCTGTATTTTTGACATTTGACAAGTAAAAACTACGCCATTAATAAAAATGGAACGATACACCTTCAAAAACGCATTAAAATTATTAAAATTCACTTGAGTGAATCAAATGCAAAACATCTTAAGTGATGAGGCCCATTTCCACCTCGGTGGCTTCGTCAATAAGCAAAATCGTCGCATCTGGGGCTCGGAAAACACAAGAGTTATTGTTGAAAAGCCTCTCTATCCTCAACGTGTGACTGTTTGGTGCGGTTTATGGTCCGGCGGAGTCATTGGACCTTACTTTTTCGAAAATGAGGCTGGAGCAACAGTTACGGTGAATGGATTGCGCTATCGAGAGATGATTAATGATTTTTTATGGCCGGAATTGGATGGTATTAATCTGGACAACGTTTACTTTCAACAAGACGGCGCTACGTGCCACACAAGTAACGAAACCATTGATCTTTTACGATTGAATATCAAAATAACACCTCTTATTGGAAAACCCTGTATGTGGTCACTAAAGTTCGGCTAAAGCCATTACAAGCAACGTTTCGATTCTGAAAGGTTTTCTTTCACCAGGGCGTTATTAAAAGTAGCTGCTACTCTGGAACATGTCGAAAATATAATATTATTTTAAATAAATTAATTTTTAAATGACACAAATCAATCAAATAAAATTTACTTACGCACGCCGAGATTTGTAACCAAGGATCGTAAACACTCAACCACGGAGATATAAAAAATACTAAGAAAAAAATATCCACAAATATCCTTAAACTTAGTCCTTAGTGAGTTTTTCGAAATCAAATGGAGATTAATAATTAACGACGTAATTAATAACGTCAAGTATGCAAAATCTCTTCAAGAAGTATTAAAATGTTGCAAAGGAAAAAAGGATATTAGAAAGCTCGTGTGGGCAGTGAACTTCCTCTTGTTTTGAAAGTCATGTGTGCAAAATTTTATCAATCTCGTAATAAAACTGTAGATTTGTATAAAAATCAAATCAATCGCCGCCTGCCCGCCACAAACACTCATCTTTATAAATGTATAGATGTCCCCAAACATCACAAATATCCAATTTAAAACTAACTAACTAACCATCACGCCGTTTCCCCGCAGGGGTAGGCAGAGAGGACGGACTGCCAAACAACTCGGTCTTGGCACACACTTCTTGCCTCATTCACATTCATACATCGTCTCATACATACTCTTCTATTATTCTGACTCTTGACATGGCCCGACTCGAGTATCTGATTCACTTGATCGTGCCATGTCTTCCTCGGGCGTCCCCGACTTCTGCTACCATTCGCGTTTGCATCATATATCCTCCTTACACTCCTATCTTCGCTCATTCGCTCTACATGCCCAAACCATCTAAGCGTCCCTTTCTTAATCTTACTCATTACGCTTACATCAGCCTTGCACTCTTTGCGGATATCCACATTCCTCACACGATCAAACATGGTTTTACCACACATACGCCTCAGGGATCTCATTTCAACTGCATTTAATCTATTTTCATCCTTTCTTTGCCAGTTCCATGCCTTACTTCCATACATCAAGGTAGGTACCAGCACTCCATTGTGGACTGCTATCTTCGCTTCTTTGGACAATTTTTTGTTAGCGCCAACGGCGTTCAGTCCAATGCCAAATATCCAATTTAATTATTCAAATTGTTCTATTTTTTTAATAGGAACATTGTCAGATATTTAAACGTCTCAGTTGATCCCTTATTAAAAAATTGTTCATTCTAAAGGTTTAACAAAGTTGGTAAGGTTTTATCGCGTACGTAAACCTATCGAAGTTGAAATCGTATACCAAAGTGTCGAGTCTTACCATAAATATCACAGTCTTACTATAAATATCAGTCTTACTAAAGCTGGCCATACACACTACGGTCCACCGGAGAGGTCTACCTGTGCAGGTATGCCTGGGCAGGCAGACCGGAGCGTGTGTGGGAATAGACCTGTGCAGTTTTTTTAACCTGCGCAGGCGACCGGTGCAAAATCGAAAATCAATTCTTTCGGGCGACACCGTAAGGTGTGTGTGCATGTACTCCGGTCGCCTGCGCAGGTCGCGTCAAATCTTAAAGTAACTGATAATATATTATTTTTCATGACTGTATCTTTTTTGATCATTGGTGTAACCATTGCAAGTAATTTTAGGTATGTGTTCTCGTGCATTCTGAGATAGTTTTTAAAATCTTCAGGTTCAAATTTTAATTCATTCAATACGTTTTCCTTTTCAATAACCAATGCTTACACCACTTTGTTCGCTTCTTTTTCACTGTTTTATATGTTTTCATCAAAATTAACGCAAGGCCTATCAACGCCAACCCGTCATCGTCTGAAATCGATGCCGTCGCAAAGAGAATGAACTGAAGACCGCTCCGGTACACCGGAACGTCCCCATACACGCTACAGACGTACGGTTGTCCTGCGCAGGCAGACCTTCAAAGGCAACCTCTCCGGTAGACCGTAGCGTGTATGGCTTGCTTAAGCTTACGTGGAAAGCGTTCGGTTAGAAATTAATGGTATTATTGTCATAATATAATGTTTGGGAACAGTCGTCGGTGGTACTTTATTTGGTTTCGGATTAGTCTGTTCGACGTTTTATGAGGCATAAGGGCAAGATTGCGTGGGTAGAACGATTCCAGCTGATAAATTAATAAGCAACTCCATTTCATTTATCAATGTCTTCATTTGAGTATTGCGTATAGAATGTATACGTAGAGAGTATCTCCTATCCTTATCCTTTATTCCTCTTCTCTTTACCTTCTTATCAGTTTAAAGGCAAAATAAAACACCTATCGCTAACCAATTAGCATAAGAAACTTATTTTACTTTACCTAGTTCAACCTCGTATATATGTATCTTTGTATTATATAAAAACACACATTTTACTTCACGGAAAACTCACCAACAGCTTAATTTTCATGACATTCCAAATACTCGTCATTTTAAGAAACTGGCATTTTTTAAACTGGATACAGCACAACTTCAAGCAAAGATTTTTTTTTTTTTTTTTTTTTTTTTTTTTATTTATTGAAACATATAAACAAGGTTACAATTTTTTTAACAATATAAACAAAAATATATCAATCACTCTCCTAATAAAGCAGCTTTGTACGATGATGAATCGAAGCAGATCGAGCAAGACGTTGAAGAACATTGGAGTAGAATGTGAAATCTTAAGGACTGGAAACTATTGGCTATGGACTGAAATTCGTGCAGAAAAATTAATAGAGATATACAAAGAACAGCAACAAATAAATTATTAGATCAAATTAATTAATAATAATAATAATAAATTCTTTATTCCAGGATGTGGGGAGGTTAGTGCCATCCCACACATCCCATAGAGGATTAATTATTAATAGAGGATTAATATTACAAGTTTGTGTGGTGATCTTTCACCAAAGAAAACTTGAAAGAATCATTGATCGTACGTCGAAATATTTATCATAGCTACGATGCTTTATGTGAAAGCCAAGTGAAGATAGTCTTCAGCAAGTCACTTTACCAGTATTAAGATAACAATGTGTAGGATTATAGGATCTTTCCCAATCCCACATTGCGTGTACTCGCAACTGCGTAACAATGTCGTATGGGACCAATACCGTCGGTGTTGTGTTTTATTTCTCTGTTATTATAACAATCAAATCATAAATTGTGACCTCCCAGGCTACTCAGAAGTTGAGAATAAGGTCTGGACATATGTATGTTATTATAGCCTTCTTATAACTACATTCCGTGCAGTTGAACACATCTACTACTTCTTAGAAAACATTCAGAAAACTTGAAAATTGTCTTTTAATTCTGATGAATTTTTAAGTTCTGTAAAATAACCCATCCTGGTTTACCCCGTAATAAAGTAAATTTAAACATATTACCTTTAATCAAATGAAATTTTACTAACGAAAATAACGAAATTTTGAACCGATGAATCTAGTTTCTAGAGACCATTTTAGTTTTGAATTGTAGCAAAATTTAGTCTATTTAAAAATATGTATTAAGCTATCATTGACAAACTTAATATAGGTCGAAAATTTCGAAGTCTGAAGTCTGCCAAGGTCTAAAACTTTTAGCAAAATATCAGAATTGAGCCATTTAATCCAAGGTGACTCCCATTTTAAATGATAAATTTACTGATTACCGCTATCTTGCAATTGCAAATGAATAAGTTGTTAAATTAAGGCACTGTTTGGTATGTCAATCACTTTTATTATCCACTTCCCTTCCTGTAATAATAAAACAGAAGGACGTTTCGGTCACAAGCTGTTGTTCGTTGAGTTCGAAAATTTTAAGAGAAAAAATATATCATAAAACAAAGGAATAATAGTTACTGCGGTAAAAAAGGAATCTTCTATGCCGCTCTATTGACAAATAAAATAAACTGTTAACTATGGTAAAACAGGAATCTACCTATGTGACTCTATTGACAAATATAAGAAGCTGGTTACTATGGAGCAAACCTTGATATCATTATTATTGTTTTTTTCAGAACCTCTAAAATTAAACACAAGTTATTCAAACAAAATAGCTTCTAGATTTGGTATCGGGGAATTTAATCTCCACTTTTTTTACTGACCATCTACTAATAAATTAATATATTATGTAACTAGCTTTACTGCATGACTAGTTCCAACAATAATTTTCTTATGGAAAAATTGAATTATTTTTTAAAAGTTAAATTGATGAGATTTCACGATCAAAAATATTGAAGTGATTTATTGTTGAGGTATTATGTCTTGTTGCGCTACTTCTTTTGGTCCGCGTTTTGGACAGCATTAAGTATCCATTGTCAGGGCAGATGAGTAATCGAAGATTGTTGTGAAGTTTGTAGATGCGATACCATGTTCAGCTCCAATACTCTATGAGCTGGTATTACAGTATAATAAAATGGTTTTGTGCGTTTAGTTTTGGTGTAGCCGTCAATTACCGGATACCAAAAACTATTTTCTCAGCCCCGTCGTCCTTATTAATATTAATATGATTTTTTAAAATTTCGATTGCCTCTGTAATTAGGCGTGCTCTATGCGTTTTGGATCTTCCAAGGACTCCAGGAATAAGTCCAAAGTAATTGACGGTTTAAATTAAATGGACATTTTAATGCTGTCCAAAACGTTGGCTAAAGAAGGAGGTAGCGCAACACGGCATAATACCCCAAAAATAAATCACTGTAATTAAATTGATATTATTGTAAAGCTAGATGACCTAAAAATTAAATAAAAAATGCTAATTTCATAACCTCAGAACTCACAGTTTGAGAGTTTCGGCAACACTGAATTCATGCCTTACAGTAAGATTCATGCAAAAAAAAACGAAATGTAAAAAATTATTGTCAAAAGCTCGCTTAAGCTTTAGTATGTTCCCGTCCCAAGCGTCCAGCTTTCTCTGTATAGGCAATTCACTTAAGTTTCTACATTTAAGCTCCGGTCTCAAGTAAAGCTTAGAATACACAAAGAAGTATGCTTAGCTGGGAAGTCGGTACCTTGGGGTAAATGAAAAGCACTCCGGAGGTCAGGAAAGCGGTGGACCCTTTGATAAACTTTCACATTATCCCCAAATCCGTTTCCGATTTGGGCACTCGAGACAGGCCGAGACGAGAGTGGCCGAGAAAAGTCGAGAATAATCGAGAACGATAGACAGAATCAAGGAGTGTTATGAATTTCTTTATTTTTAGTTATTTCAGACGTGTCATTGTGGATGAGAATTTTTATAATATCTTCTAATTCGTCAAAGCTTTTTTTACTGAGGTTAGTTTTCACTGCCTTTAATTGAGTGTACAGAACGAAGTAACTAACTAACCATCACATGCATTCGTCTCAGGAATAGGCAGAGAGGATGTAACGCATGTTATTGACGTCTCATTTTTATCATCACATGTATAGTAGCAAAGTTTACCTTTTTATAAAATTCATGATTAAATTCATAGTATGTACTTTTACTGAGTTGGAACGTAAGTCATATAGTCATTTTGAAAACCATAACTTTCGTATCAACCGGAATCGTTTTGATAACTTTAGATTATTATCTGAAATACTATTAAAACATTATAGTTAGGTTAGGTTAGGTTTAATGATGATTCTTACATCCGAAATCACCTTGGAAACCTAACCTAACCTAACCTAACCTAACCTAACCTAACCTAACCTAACCTAACCTAACCTAACCTAACCTAACCTAACCTAACTTAACCTAACCTAACCTAACCTAACCTAACCTAACCTAACCTAACCTAACCTAACCTAACCTAACCTAACCTAACCTAACCTAACCTAACCTAACCTAACCTAACCTAACCTAACCTAACCTAACTTTACCTAACCTAACTTTACCTTACCTTTCCTTACCTAACCTTACGAAGTTAATTTTTACATCCAATCTCATTCTTAAGAAGTTAATTTTTAAATCCAATTAATTTTGGTGTAATTCTCAGTGTTATTAAAAAAATTAATTAGACCTTTGTTCTCTCCACCAGTTAGCATTGAACGAAACAAGTGGAAAATAGGCATTTATGGGTCCGTTTGTCAGATAATTGGTCTGAATAACTAAATATAATCATTTTTACGAATAACAACACTGCTGTTCGTCACGCATGACAGAAAATTGTGTTGACTTAAAACGAAGAGAATTATATCGTAGACGCAAGTGGATCAGTTATAAAGGACGATTATTTTGTAAGAATGGATTTTATTAATCAATGGCAATCAAATGAAATGCGTGCTTAGTGAACAGAAAACGTATTACATGTTGAAAGAAAATAATATATATTTTTTATATAATCCTTTTTAATGAAGCTAGAAAAAAGTGTATAGAAGTGCGTTGAATTGACATATTTATGGTAGATACTCTCAGTATCGACATGGTGTGAGTACACCATTCTGAATTGAAACTTAGATTGAAATGGCTTTAGCCATGTTTAATGGCCAGATCTGAATAGCTTCGTGCTTCCCCATATTCCTCTTCTCCATCTTCTTCCCTCCACTACTACCTATGTCCTAGTTTCAAAAGATACAGATGGTTGGGAGCAGTTGGGATTTTTGTACGGTATTAACATACAGTAAAAAAGCCGTATTTGAAGGCTAGATCTGAATAGGCAGGCGCTTCCCAACCTTCCTCTGCTCATCTCATTCTCTTACTCACTTATCTTACTTACCTTATCCCAATAATTGGGGATGCTATGTCCTACTGACTACGAACAGTTGGGAAACTTGTGCGGTACAAGTTTCCTACAAGAAACCAAAACCGTATATTCTTGTAAAACGTTCTGGTTTCTTCTACCTGTATAAATCCCTCTGGGATAGAATGGCATCTGCAAGCAGAGCGCAAAATCCACACATTTAGAAGCTGTGGAGAAATGCATTCAATCCAAGATCTCAGATTCAGTCGAAAGCATTTCACCCTAGTAAATGGACGATAAAGTGTTGATGTCATTATTGACAGGTGAAAACTGCATTTAGGGGTTGAAATACCAAACGTGTTAGAGCAAACAAACTTGAGAATACGAGCAAGTATTACAATCTGAGCGTAGCGAGGTCCTGTTTTAACTCAACAATTTTCATTGTAAATTTGTTTGGTACATTCCGATTCCGGTTCAAAATGGTGGCCGTGTTGGATACTACATTTTTATTCCGCCGGAGTTTGCAAGATCGTGGTTCCTACTACGAGAAATAGTACTTAACTACTAGCCTGAAGAAAGTTCGAAGAAAGAATTGTCATTGAAATGGTGATGTTTCTTTGGACAAATTGTATAATTCCTCATTTGATTTTTTTTTTAAATATTTATGGTTTATAAATACGTAGATAGGCATTTAATTTTATGATTTCGGTAAACAGGTAACTCAGGACAGTGGCAATTCTACACACTCTTGAAAAGTGATATAAAGTCATGAAAAGTGTTGAAACAAAATGTTATGTTAGGTTGGGTTTGTAGGGTTCCATGGAAAAGTGGCCTATAAACCTAACCTATTTAACCTAGTTTTTTCATCACTTTTCTTGACTTTATATCGGTTTTCAAGGGTGTGTTCACAGACATAGGAATTAATAGATGAGAAGATAATGGCGAGGGGTAAAATCAACTGTTGAAGAACGAAGGGAGTGAAGCTGACTGTTATTCGTCAATAAATCAATCTGACAGTAAATAGGCATCTCGCATTATAATATCACCATTTACTTCTTAAAAGTAAAATCTGCTTTTGAATGAATAGACATTTTTACATGGGAGCGCAAATTACTCGCCACGTTATGAACAAATTTGCGAAGTCCAAATTCGGCAAAAAAATTCGGTTCTATTTTCAGAGTCCAACCAACCAGCTTTGTGTTTCGCGTCCAGACGTTTCTCGATGTGATAGTAACAACTGATTCATATTATACGATGTGAATATGCTTAAAATAAAGTAAAATAATGCTTATATATGGAATGTAATACGACAATTGGGTTTATTCTCTTTTTCACATCTATTTTTACAAGTTTTCATAGTACAAGTCAACATTTTGCCGTGTTATTTCGTAAAATGAACCGATGATGCCTCGACCATAGTTCGCACAAGAATGATGACGTCACGTTTTCAAATTTCACTTGAGGCCATACGCGAGCACAGCCGGCTCCAATGGAACCGGTATGGGGAGTGGGGATAATACGCTTTTAATCACTTAGGGCAGGTCTACTAATATTCATATGTCTATGGGTGTGTTGAAGTTTGTAAAGCTACCATCGCACCACAGAGGTCGTCATAATAAAACTGAAATCTTACAAAATTGCTACTCAAATCCAGGACACGAAAAATCTTTAAACCTTCAGAAATATAAAACAAAAGGACTAAGATTAAATTGCTTCAATTATTTTCCATTGGGCCGAAAACGAAATCGTTATCGGCCCACAAATGGTGCCGAAAGTGCTGTGAGAATATTACCAGAGTCGGACTGGGCTACTTCTAAATTAAATTATTTTTTTAAAAGAAAGACAAACATTCCCGGGTTACGAATAACCTAACAATATTTTTAAATCTCCTACTACCACCACAGTAAGCTTAAAATGTTGCTTGTGTTGTGATGGAGTACTTAGCCAGCCGAGGAATTGAACACACTACGCCTGAGTGGGACCCAAACGCGATGTCAACTCGGCCACCGACCGATGTAATACTAGATTAAGTCACAAATATAGACAGACAGTAATATATTTTTCTTATTTTGTGTGCTAAATTTCATCATGAAGCATTGAAATTCTGTTTTAATGGATTGGAATGGGGAAAGTTTTTCGAAATCCCATGTAGATAGTGAAAAAAACTGACTGACTGATAAAAAAAACAAACCCACCTACACACATTAAAATATATTAACCCTATACATATACGTGGGTAGAATTTTTTACTCACATTTATAAAAAAAACTAATTGGTCTTTGGGATTATGTGCGGAGGACTTAGAACTTAGCACTTAGGACTTAGCCACTCGAGCGACTGGTTTTGTGAACGTATATACATTTACCGTATTATTTAATTGATATCATTCTTAAAAATATTAATATGGAAACATATGATCTGTTTAAATATACTTAGGTTTCGCCGTTGTTTTTATATTCCATAAATTTTGCACATTATAACAAGCAATCGCTCGAACGTTTTTGCAAACATGCCATAGTATGCCTAAAATTGCTCTTGTGTGTATGACTTAGGACTTAGGCCCTAGCACTTAATACTTAGCACTTTAGACTTAGGACTTGGCACTCATGACATGGCATTTAGGGCTCGGCACTTAGGACTTTGACACTTAGGTCTTATGAACTATTTTTTATATAACCAGCAATCGCTTATAAAGTTTTTGCAAACTTGCCGTAATATGCCAACAATCGCTTGTGTGTATAACTTAGGACTTAGGCCTTATCAGTTAGAACTTTGGCACTTAGAACTTTGGCACTTAGAACTTTGGCACTTAGAATTTTTGGCACTTAGTACTTATATTTTATCGAATAAATAATATTTAAAATCGGTCTGTTCGGCCCTGTTAGTACTGTGGGAAAGCGAAAGTATTTGAGACACAGAAGGAGTAATAGTGCGAGTACCATCGGTGAAATTAGAAGGAGAACGAAACCATTAGCATACAATCGGCCGTTACTATCCGACCCATTGTGCCACGGAATAGGCGAGAAATCCATATTATCAGATATGGCCGGATACTAACACAGCGTTTGATTCTTCACTCGATAAAACAGAATCATTTTCTAAAATACTTCCCAGCAGTTACTACCCGGTTTCAAATGATTATTCGTGGTATCGACTAACGAGTGATATCTTAATAATTGGAGAAGTAGTATTCAAATAATAAATTTATTTAATACCAACTGTACCCCGCCACGCTTTGCTGTGGCTCAGTCTCTCTGTGCAGATAAAAAAACAATAGCGCGTGTTGTTTTTAGGTCCAACAGATGGCGCTCTTAAAAAAACATGTTTGTCCAACAGACGGCGCTGTTTTGTTTTGAAAAAGCATGTTTTTACCCGTCACAGGTAACGTTCTGTAAAAATTTCAAAGCAATCGGTGAAGAAATTTCGGAGAAATAGATTTTGAGCAAACGAATATTAACATTTTTATTTATATAGATGGATAATGGATAGATTATAGAAACAAACAGTACATTGGTTACAGTGATAAAACAATTTACAGATATTAAATATTTTAAGGTGGGTTCCTATGATATGTTTCCTTGTAATGTATTTTACGCGTTATTAGCGGGTGACGTGTGTAGTGTATAGATGTGTATTCGCATTGAACGGTTTATTATATCATTGACGTGATGCTACTTTTAAATTTGAGCAGTGAATCTGAAAATGTGTCGATGATAGAGTTTTAGGGTTGTATTATTGAATGTATGAATTTGGGAATTAGATGCTGCATTTGTTTTGTAATTAAACGTGTGGAATAGAGCTGTATATGTAAATGTCAATGTTTTTATATTACAGTCAAATAATTCAGAACAAAACGACAAGTTCTGTAATATTTCATAAAAATTCTGACCATCTTTTTTATAAAAATAAATCGGCCCCTTAGGGTCAAAAAAACGTATCTCATTTTTCTCTACTTTACAGGAGAGCAAGAAAACATAGTTCTCAATTAATCAGTGTTGTATAGTTTTAAACAAACGAAGCATATTAATAATGTCTGCTCATTTAGTTAAAGGATGGTATTTTGTGCTAGTGAACATCTTTTAAATATAAAATAGTAATTCATTTTACCATCCGTAACTCAGAATCGATAAAAAATTGAGTTACGTTTTTTTGACTCTAAGGGGCCGAAATACGAGGTGAAAAATGCGGTTTAATTAATTGAGTGTGAGAGTTTTTATTTTATTCCGTGAATTAATTAGAGTTATGTATTGTGTTGAAGTGAAATATCAAAACATTAAATTTCATGTGAACAAAATAATAATTCTATACCGGTTTGTGTCGGGTTCGAACCATGGCACCGCGGGTTCATTCGTCTGTTTTTGTCAAGTTATTAGAAACCCGGGGTTGCGTCTTTGGAAAAACACTATTTACGATGAGATAATCTTCTCTATACATATATGTGTTAATGTTTCTTTGTTTACAATAATAGTATATCCACTTTTAAAATGCACTCAGTTGACAGGTACACTAGATTTCATAACTTCAAACATTACCCGAAAACCATCCTTAAGTTCCCCAGCAAAGCTGGGTACACGTCAGCTAGTAATATATATTAATCTTATGTTCCCGAGCAAAGCTGGGTACACGTTAGCTAGTAATACATATTACTCTTATGTTCCGGGGCAAAGCTGGGTACACGTCAGCTAGTAATATATATTACTCATATGTTCCGGGGAAAGCTGGGTACACGTCAGCTAGTAATATATATTACTCTTATGTTCCGGGGCAAAGCTGGGTACACGTCAGCTAGTAATATATATTACTCATATGTTCCAGGGAAAGCTGGGTACACGTCAGCTAGCAATATATATTACTCATATGTTCCGGGGAAAGCTGGGTACACGTCAGCTAGTAATATATATTACTCTTATGTTCCGGGGCAAAGCTGGGTACACGTCAGCTAGTAATATATATTACTCTTATGTTCCGGGGAAAGCTGGGTACACGTCAGCTAGTAATATATATTACTCTTATGTTCCGGGGCAAAGCTGGGTACACGTCAGCTAGTAATATATATTACTCTTATGTTCCGGGGCAAAGCTGGGTACACGTAAGCTAGTAATATATATTATTCATATGTTCCGGGGCAAAGCTGGGTACACGTCAGCTAGTAATATATATTACTCTTATGTTCCCCAGCAAAGCTGGGTACACGTCAGCTAGTAATATATATTACTCTTATGTTCCGGGGCAAAGCTGGGTACACGTAAGCTAGTAATATATATTATTCATATGTTCCGGGGCAAAGCTGGGTACACGTCAGCTAGTAATATATATTACTCTTATGTTCCCCAGCAAAGCTGGGTACACGTCAGCTAGTAATATATATTACTCTTATGTTCCGGGGCAAAGCTGGGTACACGTAAGCTAGTAATATATATTATTCATATGTTCCGGGGCAAAGCTGGGTACACGTCAGCTAGTAATATATATTACTCTTATGTTCCGGGGCAAAGCTGGGTGCACGTCAGCTAGTAATATATATTAATCAGTTATCAGATTTTAACAGCATAAGGTACTTCCAAAACACTTTCTTTGTGACTAACAAAAATACGTTTTGATATATTATAGTCTACAGTTTTCCTTAATATTAACGAAACACATTTTTATTATCTGAGGCATGGGATCAACTACAGATTGCAGGACGATTTTTCTGATTTTACAGCTCGTTTTAAAACGTATCAAGCGTGAAACCACCAAATTATGATTGAAATGACTATTAAATTATTCAACGAATTTTTCGAAGCTGAAAAGAGTTTGTTTTATGGATTCCATTTATTTTTATCACCATAAAAAGAGTATCTCTCAAAAAAACCAGGTTCTCTGTCTTACCGGGACAATGTCTTTAACCAATCAGCCATTAGGACAAAATTATTTTTTACGTAATTTTTGTCGATATATTGATAAAAATCGGATATGTTTAGCCAAGACACTATCTAGGTTACAAACAAATTCTTTACAACTCGGAATACAATTCTGAATTTGAAATACGAGATCGACAAAAATTATGTTAAAAATAAGTAGGTACCAATTTAGAGTCGTTGTCCCGGTAAGACAAAATCTGCACGGAGAAAAATTAGTACTGCTGGTTTATTAAAAATCTCTTGAAATTATTCGTAATCCGGTTAAAAATGGGATTGCAGTCCGTTTCCTGTTAAACTTTTAGTATATTCCTAATATATCGGAACACGTGTTCACGTATCTGTAACACCCCATAATAATTAATATATAATAACGAGATGTGAAAATATTATGATTTTATGAACACGTGTTCCGACATCGAGATAATAATTCCTCGTTTACGATTTTTTTAAACAGGAAACCTATCAATTCGTTCGTTAAAGGCCTGAAATACCGGATTACGATTAATTTGAAAAGATTCTTAATAAATTAGCAATATTTAATATCAGTAAGTTTTGTCCGTGTGGGTTTGATTCCGAGTTGATAACGTTATTTTTTTCTGTATCTTGTTCTATTTCATGTTTAGTTTAAATTTATTAGTATTATCTTCTTAAAAACATATACTCCGCAAAAAAAACTTTCTCTAATAATTGTTTTAACAAATTTTGTAAAAGGAAAACTTTTTTTTAAAGTAATTAAAAATTTGACGTGTTATTTCATTCAGACCGGCAAAATAATTGCCACAAATGAAAACTTTCAAATAGTAATATATTCGCGAACTAATAACACGTACCAAGCGAGACAATGCTAAATTTCACACAAATTTTCTATCTTTGGCCTAAATGCTGCGTTTGCCTTGCGTTGTTTGCCGTGCGACAATAATTAAAATTTCGCTCACGATTCTCAGAGTTTAAATCACTATTGTCATCGAATGCATTTTGCAAAGCGCATCCGACGTATAAAAACTAAGTGCTATTTTGTATGTGTGGCTTAAGCTCAGTCGAATTATGGTGACAGACTTTCGACCTGACATTTTGTTGGTAGGGTTGTGCAAAATTAGTTTAATTTATTATTTTTTTTTATTTTTTTTTTAAACACAGCTACGTTATTATAGTAGCTGCCCTAAATACAACATTTCAATCTAAAATAACGTCCCCTTAATTTGCACAGAATTTCCCGCTTATTTAATTATTTATTTTACGCCTATTTAGGCTTTTACATACATTTATAACAATATTTAAGAAATTATACTCGTAAATAGTGCAGGAAATGACTGTTTAAAACACATATATAAAAAAAAATATTGTTGAATTTGATCCACACAGTATGTAGGTACAAAATATAAATTTTTAAAATCCAAAATAATTTTTTTCAATCAGCTGACAAAATACTGTTAACGTGCAAAATACTGTAATACTGTCAATTTAAATAGCTTTATCAAAATATTCCCCTACTTTGATAAATTATTAAAAAAACTTCAATATGGTATGCTTATATAATGAAATTGATGTACTAAATATAACAACAACATCGGAGTATTTGTTTCCTAGCTGTTGAATCCGTCGCACAGGAGTGTGATTTTGGGACGTTGATATAGAATTGCTACAATAATATGGTATGTACTGTCTTGTAACCGACCTGCTTGGAGTATGAAAAGAGATTACATATAATAAATCAGGGGTATCAAACATTGAATTAATTATTTTATACAAACAGGTTAAATCGGAAATGATTTACGATAAAAAAAATATTAAATTATTGTTAAAACGTTAAGAAAACCTAAGAAATATTGATTTTTATCATTCCCCCTCTTCTGGTGGCATTACAACAAGTACAATCATTTTCGCCCGCAGACTGCAGCTCGGAACAAATCAGCAAAACAGTTTTCAAAACGAAAAAAACTTTTTTTTTTAAATTGTGCTCTTCTGCTCTCGTAATTGAATAAGTCCTGTTTTAACTCGACCGTTTTGCATTTCATCTGTCTGTAAATTTGTTTGTACGTTCGGTTTCCCTTTCAAGATGGTGACCAATTTAATGGTAGAGTAAAAAAAAAATACAAATTTGAAATTGTTGTGTTTATTTCGACTCATTTTCGATTTCTTTTTAATATCATGACACTGAAGAATGTTTTTAAAAATGTGTGACGTTTCATTGGATAAATTGTATAGTTCCTTGTGTGTTTTTTTTTAATGTTACATAAAATATGTGCTTTATAGTTTATAAGGCAGGAATCCAATTACAAATCTTATGGTTTAAGATATAATTTTCAAATAATTTTTTTTATACAAGTCTAAATTAAAGACTTACTTTTGGACGCGCGGTCTGCTGTTAACAGAACTACAAGTATTCTACTAACATTCGTATTTGCATATCTCCCTTTCAAACCATCTTTGAACGCTTACTACGGGGCCTTCTTTACCAGCTTTATAAATATATTCGTAGATACTTGATTCACAGAAAAATTTAAAAAAAAACATTTATCAAACTTCAAAATCGATTATCGAGTGTTGTTGAAATCGCAAAAGCTACCCGAGTATTCGAATATTACTAAATTCGAAAGAATCATTTGAAACCTTCTGTCAACCCTGCATTGCATGGCGGGTCTCGAATTCCGAGCAACCGCAGCATAAACTCTAGAAACATACATATCAACAATAATACTTTTGTTTGCAAATATGTGTGTATGTTTGTAGTATGTATGTGTTAGCGTATAATTATTAATTCCGCGGGCATATAAGCTCTGTTGTCTCTCCTGTTCCATATACGCCCTCTGAATTCTATTTCTGTAATGATGTTATGCACTCGAATAAACCAGATGGCCATTTGAAGCGGTCAGAGCAAAACCGGCCTAACCCACAAAAATGCCAAAAATACTTTTTTTTAAGTGAAAAGTAATTAAAAAAATATATATATAAGTGAAATGGTCAAAAGTAGGAGATTTTGAATGATACTCACCGTCTAACTTAAATTAATTAGATGCCCATAATTTGAAATAGAGTTTACAACGGAGCTCTCCCGGTCTGTTTGTGCGCTTAGTTCTTCTAAACTAGGCAACCGATGTTAATGAGGTTTTCACTATCATTTAAAGAATTTCTTCCGGAAGGTTTATATATTTAAAACATTTTTTTTATTATTATTATTTTAATATAGATCATAGTTACATTAATACATACATATTTTGCAATATATCATATTTAGGTACATAGTTGGTCATGTATACCTTATCAGAAAAGAGGAGCTCTTGTGCCTGATAAGGGAGCCACGATTCTTACTTCAGTGATTCAATGTTATGTGTAAAATATAAATATAATATATATATTACATATTTTTTTTAATATAAGTTTTTTTGGAAAAAAAGTTTGATTTTATTTATTTATAAATAAAATAATAATTATAATAATTATTATAACATGCATATTATATTTATATAAAGTAGAGAGAAGTCGATGTTTTGTAGTCAAGACGTAAAAAGTATATCAAAGTAATGTACTACGGAATTGTATATCTTGAAAAGGCGTACAGAAAAGTCCTTGATGGTATACATTTTTATACAAATCTATAATTTTATTTCAAGATTGATGAAATTTTGCACACTTGTCTTTCAAAATAAGATGAAGGGCACTGTCTACATGAGATTTCAAAAAACAACCTCTATACCATTTTCCCACCCCTTAAAACCAAATGTTGATACTTCTTGATGAAATTTTGCACACTTGTGGTTAAAAATAAGATGAAAATTACTATCTACACCTGATTTAGAAAACTCTGCGTAAAGTCCGGGCAACGTGGAGAATTCACCTTATAAACCATACAGCGGAAATTTGATTCTACAAATCAGTAAAAGACTAGAACGATGAGCTCTACCTTCATGAAATTTGCACAATTTTTCTGTCTTGGGTTTTTACTTCGTCACTTCCATGATGAAATATGAAAATTTCTTTTATTTTTGTGCTGCGCAACTATCCGACGATAAGACAAACGCATTATACAATACGAAACCTATATAACACAATAAATTGTTATTCAAGAACTTCCTTTCTCAAGTCAATTAATAATGCTATTATTCTGCTTATAAGCGTGGGATTCTTTTCTTATCATAATTTATGACAATGGAATATTTTCACAAACCATGAATACCGTTAAAATGTGTGAAGATTTAAAAATTATTTTTCTAATTCTCAGTTTCAGTGCCGGCAACCCGAGCGTTTATTTAAGGTTGGTTCTGTACAGATGTTTTTTTTTTCATTACCCTCCTCACTAGACAAAGTCTGTTCTGAGGCTGGTAATTAACAATTTATATATAAACCAAATGTTTAGTAAAAAATAGTAAAATAAAAATAATAAGAAAAATAGTAGTAAAAAAATGAGTAATATAAAAATAGAAAAATAAGTGTGGTACTATATGTGTTGAAAAATTATGTATAAAAATATGAAATGAGTATTTCGTATTATAATTAATTGTAAATTTTTGTAATTTTGTTAGAATTTGTGTGCAGTATGGTTTGTAAAATGCATTAGATGTTTAGAATATTTCTAATTCTGATTGGATGCTTAGATGTTTAGAATTTAATGCATTAGATGCATTTAATGCATTAGATGTTTAGAATATTTCTAATTCTGATTCTGATAATTGTACTAAGAATGTGTGATTTTAATATCCACAATAATCCATCCGAAACGAAATAAAAATATCTTCAATGTGGTATTATTTTCGATAATAAAAAAGTAAAAATATCTTATGAATTAAATACAATTTTTAACAACAACAAACATCTGCATTTTCTATACAATAATAATGCTCTAGTCTTCACCGAGCTTGACTCCAGGTTTTCAAAATTAATGCAATATTTTGAATAAACAATTGATCCTGCAATTAAATGGCGCTTCAGTGACACTACGAGACAGAACAACCTTAAGAGGAAGCTACAAGCCAAAAATGTGTATATTCTTGGGATACCTTATATTGTAGGTAATAGGCATTAAAATCGCTTGACAAATTGAGTCTAGAAACGTTCGATTTCAAGCACAAAAGTGTTTTTTTATTTATTTTTTAAATAATTTTATAAGAAAGCAAAAAAGTTAATTAAGTGAAACTGTCACGGATAATCTTAGCTAAAATACTGTATTTTTTTAAAGTTATTCCTTTACGCGTTCATACATTTCTATTGAATTTTTATTTTTTTATTAGTTTACATTTATATTTTTTACTGAGTAATTTATTTTTTTATTTGTATTCTACTCAAACGAAACGATAGGAAAACCTTCAATTTATCTAAAACTAATTTTTTGGTATTCATAATGTACGCCAATTCGTTATAAAGATTAATCAAAGTAGTGATTTAGCACTAAGATTCGCCTTAAAAATTAAGCGTTAATTATTAATGAAGGTCCGTTTTCTCTAAATATCATAAAACAATGTCACTATGCGCGTCTGTTTGTGTCGCTTGGTTCTTCTAAACTACGCAACGGATTTTGATAGAGTTTTCACTATCATTTTAAGAATTTCTTCCGCAAGGTTTATATATATAACACATATATATTATATTTAAAGAAAGTAGAGAAAAGACGATGTTTTGTAATCAAGTCGTAAAAATATTTTTGGGCGCTTACATTGCTAACGCTGGCTAAACCTTATGAGATACATCAAAATGATCTACTACGGAATTGTATATCTTAAAATGACCTATAGAAAAGTCTGAAACGGTATATGTCTATCTCTTAAGGATAACCCCTAGCGACGCCGGGTTCACGTCCGCTAGCATAAATAAGATATAATGATGTATCGAAAGTTGTAAAGTGGAGTTTGATAAGTGTATCATAAGAAGGAACTTAATCACTTGTATCTTTATAAAAGTATACTACGAAATAGGATGGCGGAATAATAGTCAATAGTCTGTAAGCAACACGATTTATTATCTCATGTTATTATAGGTGATGATCAACTGTTCATACGTTTTCAGTAAACGTTAAACGCACGATCGTTATAGGTTACATATTACAAACTATCTGACGTGTTCCCGGGGTCGTTCGAAGACTTTTTTCTACTTTCTATAAATATAATATGCATGTATTATACAATATATTTAAACCTTCCAAAAGAAATTTTCTAAATGATAGTGAAAACCCCATTAAAATCCGTTGTAGATTAGAAGAACTAAGTGCACAAGCAAACCGAAGTGGATAGCGTTATACTACTCGTATTTAGAG
This sequence comes from Hesperophylax consimilis, assembly GCF_061612785.1. NCBI lineage: Eukaryota > Metazoa > Arthropoda > Insecta > Trichoptera > Limnephilidae > Hesperophylax > Hesperophylax consimilis. The sequence goes on along the minus strand of NC_142856.1, from coordinate 7,142,583 downwards.
ACAAACATGGTTTACAAATTACCAGATTCCGACGGAATGCCTCAAAATAACGCGTCTGTGTTTATCTGTTATAAAAATAATGTAATACATGGTCAACTTTATATAGCACCATTTTTAGTGACTATCACCACAACATTTGGCCATAAAATACTGAACGAAACAAAAACGAGACAGGTGGAACCTGTTTTTCGATATCACGCATACGAGATTGTGCAACGTTTTGTTTACCTGTTGGGTATTCAATTTCAGAAGTTCCTGCCACAAAAAACACCTTTTATGTCAATATTACAACGTTACTGTAACGTAGAAATCTGTTTGAAGCGTCGAAACAAGTCTGTAGGCATTATACACAATGTTTATTACTTTTTGTGTGTGACACCTCAGAAGAGCTCACCTGCGTATGAACAGTGAAAATACAGCAGAACTATGTCACCACCAGGTTAAGGTAAGGTATGGGCTGTAGGTAGGGATTTATTAACGGGGGTCTTGAAGAGGTCCGGATCATGTGAAGGATGAAATACAGATGCCGGTATACCAATTGTAGCCATTTCATTCACCCGCATCTCATTACGGTGCAGAGATATTGAATGAAGTATTCCTCGGACATCACCAACTTCGTCTACAATTTAAACATCTCAACACTCATCAAAACACTCCTGGCACTAATAACAACAAACTTTTAAATTTTCACCGATGTCAGGCTGAATTTCATGTATTAAGATGTTCCCGAACGTTCCAGACTATTCCCGAACATTCCATAATGTTACGGGATGTTCTGGAAGGTTGCGGAATGCTCTCGAGCACTATCAAAAGTTCTGGACTGTCCTTATATCTTCAAAAGCACGACCTTCAGCCTTCAGGTAAAAACGGGAACCTTCTTCATGGATGGGGGATAGAGCGCTAACAGCTCATATAACTACCTTGATCGTACCGGGACTGGTTTCTGAGTTTATACTTGTATAGAAATAATGAACTGCTCTTCCTCAACCATCATTTGACAAATTATGGATATTATTCACCATTGTCCAGATGTGTAAACTGGTCAACTCAAGTCAAAACCTTAACTTTTTTGGGATAAGTCTGAATGATTTTTGCCAGTCGCTAAACAAGTGACGGAATATTATAAGTGTCCTGTGGTCCTGACCCACGGCGTATTCTTGACTTCATTCGACTTGTCACTTTATTTTCTTATATTATATCTGCCATATGTCTTTGCTATCATGTACCTTTGTCTACTCCTGTATTTTTCATTTTACTTTATTCGTGTTATTATTTTGTAATTTGGACGATGTCCGTTAATAAATAAATAATATATATTGATATTCCACGGTGTGCATAGACCATGTTAGGAGTGTAAGGAGAATATATGAAGCAAATGTGAATGGAAAAAAAGTCGGGGATGTCAGATGAAGACATGACACAATCAAGCGACTGAAATTTCACAATTTGAGAGTTTTTTTTCTGATTTATACAATACAATCACTATAATAGATTAGATATTCGAAAAATTGGAGTTTTTTATTGTTATCTAAGAATCTTTTTATCGTTTGACAGAGAAAGAATTTTCATAATAAAGTGTTGAAAGAAAGGTTGGTGATTTTTCGCAAGTAATGATGCGTAAAATGGGCTCAGTTTTTTTCCACAGCTATCTGCATCATAAATCTAGATTCTAGATCATTTACACAAGGGATGATAACCCGAAAATACACCATTCATACCAGTCTGAACGATTTAAGAACGGGCCATAAATCAATTTGGACAATATTATTTCATATAGACGCCAAAATGAGCGTTTTTAGAAGCAGTAGATAGTAGATATATTCGAATAAGATTGGCTTCAGTTTAGAAAAAAATATTATTATGTCTATAATGTTCCTGCCACTGAGAGCCACGTTCTCGTTGTAAATTATGAAAAATAGTGTGAAAGACATGGCACGATCAAGTGAATTAATCATTCGAATCAAGAATGTCAAGAGTCAGAATACTAGGCGAGTTTGTACGAGAATAACAGACAAGTATATATAAATGTGGATGAAGCAAGGAATGTGGCGGTCTATCCTCTCTTAATACCCCTGCGGTTAGTTAAAAAGAGCGAGAGGTTGCAGGGTCGAAAACATTTCTCACACAGATGCATTGCTTGCATAAAGCATGTTCCAAACGTAATTCGAATTCAGAAAAAAAAAATCTAGTGAAAATTAAAAAACGTTTAGTTTGCCGAATATTCAAATTCGATCAACGTATCGAGACAAAATGCTGTTTCTCAGTTACGTTTCGCAAGGACATCACTGTCGGAAGTGTATACATATTTTGACGGCTTCCGTGGTCGAGGGGTAAGGCTCTCGACTAGCAAGCCGAAGGTCGCGGGTTCGAATCCCGGCGTGCGCAAATAAAATTTGATTATTTGTGTTATTTCACAATTTTTTATCATTTAATATAATATATAGTATAATTGCGGCATGTTCCAGAGTTAAAGATACTCTCAGTATCGCCCTGGCGCAACACTAACATTGAAACGTCAGGAAATGGCTTTAGCCTAGTTTGGTGACAAGATACGAATAGCAACAACCTTCAGCGTCACAACATACCCCAATCGGTGTTACCATAGTCTCACTGGCTCCAGATGCTTGGGAACAGTTGGCACCTTTGTGTGATATTCACATAAAACATAAAATAAAAAAACATATGCACCAATACACACGATTCTGTGTTTGTGTTGTTTGGGTCAAATCTAAAATGAGCGACCTGTCTCTTCTTCCCGTGTTCAAATCCTCCAATTACGCTTATATTACAATATTATGTCATTTCCGATTTATTTATTCAAGCGGAATAAAGCAAACGGATGCAATTAAAATGAATACGCGGTGTTATTAGGGATTTCCGAGTTTGAACGAATCATTATTTTGAACGAATATTCGGAAAACGAGTTGAATCGAACTCATCTATTTAAGCTTACCGAATATTCGCAATCGAAAACGTTTCAAATTTTTTTATGTGAATACCTCGCAAGTACCTTGTGTTAAGGTACTAATATGTTGTGAGGGGTTCCATGATAACTCAAGACAGTGACAATTCAACACACTTTTAAAGAGTGATATAAAATCATTAGAAACCCACTTAATAAAGATTTTGTTTCATCACTTTCCATGACTTTATATAACTTTTTAAAGATGTGATGAATTATCATTGTGATGATTTATCCGGTCACCGTTGTGAGGCTGAAGGTAGAGTGGAGGGTGCGGAGATGGAAAGAGGAAGGTGGAGGAGCACCTGAATATTCAGATATGGTTACCAAAGCGTTTCAATTCTGAATGGTGGCCTTACACCACAACGATACAGCAAGTATTGAAATGTTGCTCAAAATAGCTTTGGCCGTATTCGATAACCAGATCTGAATATCCAGGTATTTCCCAACCTTCCTTTTTTCCCCTCCCCACTACCTTCAGCGTCACAATATACCCCAATAATTGTGGATGCCGTAGTTTCACTGGCCCCAGACGGTTGGGAGTAATTGGGACTCTTGTACGGTTTCCGTGCGAGAGAGATTTCATTTTTCAACGGAATATTGACGGGTAGGTAAATTGAACACATTAAAAAATGAATCGATTCATAGTGAACGAATACATATTTTTTATCATCAAATCATTTTGCAGTATTAAGTTTCATATCACTAAACACTCCATACAGAGCATTCTCAAATAGTCCATTTAAAATCCTGTAACCTTACGTAATAAACCAAAGTAGTTTAAAAGGACGGAAATACGGCCGTGGGGGCATTATTAGATTTGACAACATAATGGGAAAGACTTATGTTCGGTCGACCTTACCTGTGTAACGACGAAGTATCCATTCTTCTCTCTCCCAAAGGAATGTTAGGATATTGTAATCCTTTTAAATGGATACGACATTGTAATATTATAAAAATATATCTCTAAAAATACATACATTAGAAGATAGACGTAAAATAAACGATTTAACGTTCTTATTCAAAATACTTAACTCTAAATTCGACTGTTGTGAACTCCTGCAACTTATAAACATACATACACCCACAGTAACAACACGACAAAATACAATATTCTACAGCAGCACACATAAGCGTAACTACATTGCCCACTCTCCGATACAACGACTTCACACCATGGGAAATCATTACTTGGGTGATGTTGACATATTCAATACCAACTTGGTAAGTTTTGTGGATCATTTAAAACATTTATTTCAACAATACTCCTAAACACATCATGTAAACCAACAAATAGCTGTAATTTTCTGTTTTTGTTTCTTGTGTTTGTATGACTTGTTGCATAGCTTTTATCAAATGTAATTTTATTCTTATTTTTTATGTTTGAAAGTATTTGTCAAATTAAAATTATACTACCAACCATGTAAAAGCCCTCTGGGCGTTAAATAAATAAAAATAAAAATAAAAATTATGTTAATATTTAACTTGCAAGAGTCGCTGATGCGACAAATGCGACTACACTAATGCGAGGAACAGCCAGTTGTTCAATGATACTCCATATTCTTTGAGGAATTACGAGTGTCAGTGGCGTTGCTATAGCATTCACGTGGGGGGCAAGAAAGAAGGAGGTTTTTTTTGTAAAATTCATCCCAATAAATAATAGTTACAATGTTTGTAATTCATTCAAATGAATCAGTAGCGAAAAATTCATGAACAGTACTCGTTAGTAGATAAATCGAATCAAAATTCGATTACCAAAATGTTACGATTATGAAAATTGCTAGTTTATAATAAGATTTTGGTAGTTATCTAAGTACCTACCCATATATTATTGAATGATCGAATTTAAGGTGTGTTTAGGTAGATTATAGAAATATGTAATCGAACTTAATTGAAAAGAACGACTATTGTTTAGTAAGGTTAAATTTTCTTACTCCGCAGTAATTATAACACTTTCTTTCAACTTAATTACTACAAGAAACATGTATTTACGTCGGGAGAGATGCTTTAAAGTTCCATTTTAATTATCTATTTGAGGTTAACATTTGTTTTCAGGTATTGAATGCAAATCTTGGAAGCGGAAATAAACCAGCTTCCCGACATCCGCTCGAGCTGAAATTCGGTAAATAGACTCGTTGTCGAAGACAATGCATTCTATCAATATTATTTTAAAAATTTATCTGAATTTAGTCGAGATTACAGCAATTAATGTACTAAATAAATGTTGGTCCTACTCGATCGGCATTTGGCGAGGTTGTTAGCGCGGTTGACTTCAGTCCCTGGAAAGGAAGGTGCAATACTCAGCCAAACCTTTTTTTTTAATTTTAAAATATTTTTTAATTAAAAAAAAAACTTTGTTTTGATGGTTTATTTTTTTTTCAACCAAAGTTCAAACTTTCTCCTGTTAAAATATTCTGCAGCCATGTTAGATTTTGTTGGTAAGAAGTGACGTTTGCCGAAAGGTTCAGATTCAATCTACATACGCATAAATTAATTAAATAACCCAAAATTAGAAAATATTTTGTTCGTGTTTTTCTATTTCCTCGGCGTAAATAGTTGTTTCTTGTACTAATTAAGCTGAAACCAAGTGCTATTTCAATAATTTGGGCATATTTAGCAGAAAGCGGAGAAAGAAAAACTAGACGACATATGATGACTAACAACTTAATGATAGAAAAATTGTTCATTATTTATTATTTATTACTCTCCGTTTCAGTTGAATAATGAACTGGAGAAGCTAAGACAGTATTCTTAGCGAAGTTTCCATTCCATTTTCCATTCGCTTGATGTTTATATAACAAGTTGTCGAGTCACCCTGCACCCTTGTTGGAAAATCCTATGAATGGAAACCAACTTCGTGATGATAATCGATATTTGCTTCAAAAGCGATTCGTCTAGGTTTTTCCGCCACTATTCGGGTAGGTGCTTACTTTTCTTGTTAGAAACAGGCAACATTCTAAGCAGAAAGTCGTTCCATTTTTAAAATGACATCTTAAAATAGTGATGGAATAATAGATGTTTTTTTAGAGACTTTATTAATCGACGTAAAAGAAACGAATTAATGTGAACTTTGGCAATCATAAGCGATTTTTGGTGTTATTTAAGAAAGTCAACGGATATGGCAAGGCGCATTTGAAGAGGAAAATGCATATTTCAAGTGTGGATGACCGAAATGAGAATGGAAAAATAACTCAAGGCAGATCAATAATCGAAACGTCAAAAATGTGTGAAGCGGAGGGCAAAAAGTGTCGTAATATCCTATAAACTGCGTTCACCGAGAATGTGGAGGTACTATTAGGCGTCCTGCCATTGCGTAAAAGTGCTCAAAATACCTTAAAATTGCTTAATTTTCATTGTACAAACCTGAGCACACCATTGTCGTGAAAATCAGACTACTTCGGTTTCATAGAAGGTCGTAAAACTCCACTTTTTCAATTTATAACTCTATTGTTCCCGGTTCTGGAATGAATGCGACACAAAACAACCACACAAACGAGTAAGTACCTATAATATACACACGACTTAAAACGCCGGCAACACGGTTTATTATCAACTCCAAACCTTCTTTCACGATTTGTTATCACAATATATTGTTGAATTCACGATTTGGAAGCCGGTATTGATCCTTTACGAAACGATGCACACAACAACTGTCAAAGCTTCGAGCAAAACAATCGATTTTTTTCTGACGTGAATGCGCCAGTCTCGGCGGACGTTTTGAATAAACTGAAGTTGGAAGCGGCGAAGCGTGCAGCGAGGGGGGTTCTCCCGTCCTGCCGCTCAGCCCGCCTGGCGGACGAATACTTAACTAAAATATTGATGTACAGAGACATCTGGCGGCGTGTTATTTTGCCACGGGTGTGAGTCTCGACTAAATGGATTTTGCGAATGTTTTGAGCGGGATATAAAGCAACAATATTGTTGATAACGGTAAAAATAACTAACACGATCACTGACTATCATTGATTGCGCCACAAAATGCGGTATATTATAGTAAATAAATCATCACATACGAGGACATCATCACATACTTTAACTTCTCAAAGATTTGGTTTTTAGGTAGGTGTACACGGTACACCTTTCAATTTACAATCATTTTTCTTATTTCTATAATAATTATCTAGAATAATATATTTTATAACGTTCATAGTTCATAATTACATAATAGAGGTGAAGCGTATATACTAGAAAAGATATGTCAAAGTTTTTTTTTTTTATTCATAAAATATATTATTTTGGATACAGGTTTTTTATATGCTTTTCGACTACCACACTAGACACATGTCCGTATTTTGGTACTTAGTATTTGCTTACTCAATACTCAGATGCGCAATACTCGCTGTATTTTTGATAGGTATTGTTGATCGGTATTTTGTTTATGAATTTTTCGACAAGGAATCCCGTAGCTACCCCCCCCCCATAATTTGTGGGGAATTATGTTTTACAGTAGAGGTGAGGCGTATTTATCGTACCCAGTAAAAGTACCGGGTATTTCCATGCGATACTTTGTACTTGTGACAGATCTCTAAAATACCTGGTAGGTATTTTTGATAAGTATTTTTAATAGGTATTTTTGATGGGTATTTTGGATAGGTATTTTTGATGGGTATTTTTAGTAGGTATTTCTGATAGGTATTTTTGATGGGTATTTTTAGTAGCTATTTCTGATAGGTATTTTCGATGGGTATTTTTGTTGGGTATTTTTAGTACGTATTTATGATAGGTATTTTCTTGACGGGTAGTATTTGATACACCCCCCCACGGATTTCGAATAATAAAACGGGGAATCAAACACCCGTAGAATATTTGTGGGGAAAATGTGGGCAGAATTTATGCGAGTTCATTAGAATTACTCATTCTGAAACAATACTGAGTATTTTGTCACCGGTATTTTTTGTACCTGTACTCATATTGTACCCAGTAACGAAAAGTACTCATGGGACCCACCTCTAGTCAACACTGTTTTCATAATTTAGGTCATCAAAAAAAGCGTCAGCCTCTTCGCATCGCCCCGTTTGGACGCGGGACGACACGAGCGGATTGGAATCAGAAATTCATATCCTAAACTCATCATTCGCTTTCAATTGGTCAATTAAGACCCTATTGATGACAACCAGAAAATCACTTGCCGATGTTAATATTGGCAGGTGGGGACTCTTCGTATACGAAACGCGGGCGGAGCTAGCGTAATCTTGTGGCAGCGCGACATACTAAAATTAAAATTTTCGTCAAAACTTTATAGGTACCATAGTTTTAAAGATATTTTAGGTAAAATTATATTATTGTATTAATGCAATTAATTTATTTTGGAAACAATTTTAAATACTTCTATTTTTTATACATTGACGATTTTTTTTTAAATATTAAAAATACTTACGTTAATTTTTAGGAAATAATATTTGAGTTTTTTTTATTATTTTAGTATAAAACTATTTTTTTACACGATTTAAATCTACAATAAGTGAGACCAAATATTATCCCTCTGATATTATCATAACGCTATTATATATTTTTTTGTTTTAAAAAAAAAAAAACGCATTGATTTATTTACTATCTCTAAATAGTATAAAATAAAGTCGCTATTTGCGACTGTCTGCGTGTGCGCTTAGTTCTTCTAAACTAAGCAACGAATTTTTATTGGATTTTCACTATCATTTAGAAAAAAATTTCCGGATGGTTTATATTCTCTATGAGAAAACATAATTATTTCCCGAATAAGTCAATTGAAAATCAACTTTTATAATTTTTTATAAATTTTCCATAAAAACAATTGATGAAAAACTGAAAACTGTTTTAGAAACTTAATAAAATTATCTTTCCGGTGTATGAATTTAAATTTTCAAATAAAGATTACTATTTCTAAATAATTAAATTTTAATATCAACCATGAAAAATGTTGTCAAGAACGCCAACCACGTTTTTACTTAATTTTTTACTCCAATCGTGGAAAAATTGAGAAATTCGTTTTGTTTGGGGAATTTGTAAGAAAACTGTAACTTCACTTTTATCTCGTTCATTTAATAAATATCTTTTTAAAGTTAAATCGATTGTTAAGATAGTGGAGCGAAATACGCATTATTAAATAATTGAGGCAAATCAGAGAGAATTATTATTTTTCTTTCTAACGTCAAAAAAATTACGTAAATAGAAAAAAATATTAAAATATATTTTTTAAATCGGTCATATACGACCCTAAAATCGGTCATATACGACCCTAAAATCGGTCATAAACGACCCTAAAATCAGTCATATACGACCCTAAAATCGGTCATATACGACCCTAAAATCGGTCATATACGACCCTAAAATGCTGGAAGGGTTAATCCCAGCTAGTGCAGCTGACCGGCAATCAGAAGGTTGCGGGTTCAATTCCCGTCGGCGGCATTTATTTTTTTCAATTTATATGGGTATTTCAGGCGAATATTTATTGCTTATAATAATTTGTTATCCTTTGTGCTATTCATTAACACACTGTCTTATAAACTTTATGGTCTATGCTCGTAAAACAATAATAAAAATGACATTAAATGTAACGTTATTTACGGCCTAGACATTCTACACAATCTTGTTTACAATAGCAAAACAGTTCTACAATATTCTGCAGTTAATTAAAATGAAATTATTTTATTTTTATACCTTGCATTTTTCCACGTTTGAAATAGTCTGCAAAAATGAAAACCATTTTTTGATAGTAAATTTAACATGTTCTCGAGGTTCTTATTGGAAATTGCCGTCGCCAGAAAAAAATAACAATAACGATATCTCCTTGAACTTCGAAATCGAATCCCAAGTTGTATAGATTCCCGAATAAGTCAATTGAAATGTCAATTGAAATAAGTCAATTGAGATCCGATTATTGGATCAATAAAATTGACTCTGAGCGGAAAAATCCACGACGTCTCTGGAACTCGGTCAAAACTATCATCGCTGGTAATACTGTTCCAACTGCTACAGAAATCACACCGCAGGCCTTTTCTAAGTTTTTCTGTGAAAAAATAGAAACCATACGCGCCTCCACATCTTCTGCCCCTCCGCCAAGATTTACAGCAAATTCCACAAGGATACTGTCATCTTTTGAACCTACAACGCTGGAAGAAGTAGGAAAGTTGATCCTTAGTTCGCCAAACAAACAATGTACTCTTGACCCTATCCCAACGTGGCTTCTCAAGAAATGTTGCAACGTGTTATCCCCTTTCCTGGTTCACGTGTTTAATAAGTCCCTAAGCACAGGTGACTTCCCGGAGCCACTTAAGTCTGCTGTAGTTACCCCAATTATTAAAAAACCACAGCTTGATGCCGACAACCTGGGTAATTATCGACCTGTATCAAATCTGCCTTTCGTAGCTAAACTACTAGAAAAAATTGTGGCTTCTCAAATAATCTCCCACTTAAATCTTAATAAATTAATCACAAATCATCAATCTGCATATAGGAGGTTCCACTCAACAGAAACCGGATTACTTCGTGTCCTGTCAGATATAACCCTTGCCATAGAGTCAGGTAAGTTAGCACTTATTTCACTTTTGGATATGAGCGCTGCATTTGATACCATTGACCACGACTTTCTCATTAAGAGACTAGAAGTAACGTTTGGCTTACATTCTAACATCAAATATTGGCTAGAATCCTATCTATCCAATCGCTCGCAAGCAGTAAAGGTTGGAAATAAACAGTCCAACTTCTCAAAACTCTCTTCAGGGGTACCCCAGGGATCCGTTTTGGGTCCACTTCTCTTCATTCTTTTTACAAATGACGTCGCAAAAATTGTCGAGTCATTTGGCCTTTTATCTCACTGTTATGCTGACGATCAGCAAATATACTTTTACTGCTCACCAAATGAGATCGACGGCCTAAAAATTCGCACAGCTGAGTGTCTAGAAGCAATCAATCTCTGGATGTCCTCAAATAAACTTAAGCTAAATCCTTCAAAAACGGAGTTTCTCTGGGCAGCCACACATAGACGCCAACATTTAATAGAAAACTCACCAATCGCTATTTCCGGCAACGACGTAACTGCTAAAACAACCGTCAAACTTCTGGGAGTTTATCTGGATTCAGACCTTTCTTTAAAAAGTCAGGTAAATAAGACCGTTAGCACGGGGTTCTTCTACCTTAGACAACTTAAGTCAGTTCGTAGAAACCTTTCAACAGAGGCAACTAAATTACTTGTGAACTCATATATAGTATCACGTCTTGACTATTGCAACGGCATTTATGCAAATCTTCCTAAATGCGAAACTGATAAACTACAATCAGTGTTCAACGCCGCAGCAAGGCTTATCACCGGGGTACCCAAGTTTTCGCACATTTCGGAACACCTCCGAAATCTTCACTGGCTGAAGTGTCCTGAAAGGATCCAGTACAAGCTATGCTGGATGGTGTTTAAAGCTATCAACGAAATGGCGCCACCGTATATTACTGAGCTATGCATTCCGGAAAATACTGGTCTAACGGCCGTTGTGGCCAATCTAATCTGAGCCGAATACTCGACTCAACCCTGCTGAAATGCCCAAATCCGTTTTGCCCAAAGCACTTGATCGCCACACCACTCAAATTTAAGGAAGCTAACCTCGTGGATTAAAGACGCTTAAGGAAGACCTACTTATAAAAACTGACAACAGAGCGAAATACGCGAAAGCAATCGATCTGTCATCGCTGTCATCTGTCATCAGTTCACGCTCTTGTCGGTTTTTTAATTCAAAAATTCAACCTCGTAAGACATTTTACGTCGAGTACTGAATATTTAATATTTGCTCATCAAAACCTAACAAAACTGCATGTATTTTCATTGGTCGATAGTTTAGAGAGACATGACAGCAAAAATAGATTTAAAATCAGTAAATTAACTGCCAAATCCATCCACAAAGAGAATAAAGCTTTTTCTAGTAGCGTGGATTCATTTATTGCAATGTATGAGACATTTGTATAGCAAGAAGAGATTGTTTAATTTATAAATGTACCTAACCTTCCATTTCCCAACCCTTATGGGTCAGTGAATGACCAACAACCAACTGAAAACATGAACAAGTCATAAGTAATGTGCGCTTTCCAGCTATGAACTAAAATGACAATGCATTGACAAGCTTTTGGATTCCACTACGTAATGGTAGTACTAAAAGTGAGGGTTTATTTGAGTGCGCCAATTCTGGGTCTACTGCCATATACCGTTTAAAGTTTCAACTGCATAAAACGTCAAACTTGACGTAAACAAAAAAGTTAAGTCAATTAACACCTTATTTTTTACATATTAAATACGTTTGTTTTAAAAATATGAAATGTCGGTTTATGTATTACACTATTTAAAGTAAATTATCTGTATAAATAATAAATACAATTAATTAATGCTTCGGTATTAATTTAAAATGTAAAGTTTCTAATTTGACGTCATTTTTTTGTCTATGTAAATAAACAGTGCTACACACGAGGTGTTATGATCAAAATGTTGGCTTCAGGCGAAATGCAGCAAATCACTACGATCACTTAACTGAGCAGCGCCTGGCTCAGGCTCAGAATTCCTTTGATAATCCATCGAAATTGTTGGCCACAACGGCCGTTAGGCAGTCAACTCTTAGATCAGCGACATCATCTGCAATTGGAAGGTTGAAAGAGCCTAAGCGAAATCCGAACACTAAGTTTGGTGATCGTGCATTCGGAGTATCCGGCCCCAAGGCTTGGAATAAACTTCCTATGGAATTGAGATGTATAACCAGCCCAACAGAATTTAGATCCAAACTAAAAACTCACTTTTTCAGACACTCATTTCCATAAATCCGTCATTCTATCCAAATATTTCTTTTTTTTCATTTTTTTATACCGTAATTGTTACATTATCTAGCGATTCCGTTCATTCAATTTTGCTATTGACTTGCCTACCAGTGGACAATGGACAATATCAGCGGGAACATAACAAGTTAATCGGTTTAATTGTTGGCAGATGAATCATCTAAATGCGTTTAAGATTGGCGATTGATTGATTTTATTCATTAATTTAATTCATTTAACATATAATATATCCAGCTAACAATAAATCCACCCTAATATAATAGAACTTCCTTCTTCTTCTGGCGTTAGTAAGATTAAATTGTTAATTTTAATTTTAGTTTTAAGTTGCCAAATATGTAAATACTCGTGTATATGTCGTTAAGATAGTAGTTATAGGCCTTAGTCGTAAGTCACTAGATATAAGTCTTAGAGATAAGTCAGTAGTTCTAGTATTAAATATTTAAGAAATATATTTGTACAGCGCCCTTGAGGTGATTTCTCACGAAAACGGCGCTATATAAATTAGCCAAATATTATTATTATTATTATTATTCTTTAGAGACTACCAAAAATTGTCTACACCGACATACTCGTACTAAGGCTGGGTTTATCGGTTGATTTGAATCTCGGCTTGGTTGGAATGTGGAGCTTAGCGCGGTTTGGAACATTTTTATTCTTTTTATTTTATTATTTATTAACTTTCAAAAATACATTTTTTTACTATTAAGTCCCGTTAAACTGATTGATATCGGTTTGTCAACGGGTTCTTTTAACAGATACTTTTTAAATACATATACAATTTTAACAAGTACATAAAATATACAAATAATTACATTAGTACAAAAAAATTCTTTCACATAACCATTTTTTTAACATACATTTCCTTCTGTGAGTCAATTCACAGCTTTTTAATGAGTTTGGTAACATGTTGTAAATTATTTGAACGAGGTATTCTAGAGTTCTTTGACCGTATTTATTCAGGTATCTGGGAACTACAAGTCCATCGTTTGCAATTAGTCTTGTATTATGAACATGTGTCACTATTTTATTATGTTCAGATTGAGATGTATGCTGACTCGCAATTTTAAGCCACAATAAAGCACGAACAGATAATAAATTTACAGAATTGTATAGTAATGACTTTGGTACGTCATTTCTTTGTTCGTATTTAGTTTTTTTAAATAATAATTTTACCAAAGAATATTGTACATTTTGGACTGAAAGAAGATTTGTTTTTGTTGAATGTCCCCATGAAGTTATTCCATATCTTATTAGGGATTCCGCCAATGACAGGTATACTATTCTAAGGGTATTTGGTGGAACAAAAACTTCAATCTATAAAATTTGCTCACTATAGCTCTAAGCCGTGTGCAGACTTTTTGTATATGTATATCCCATTTAAAATTACAATCCAAAGCGTAAGCAATGGAAACATTGTACCAGCGGGTTTGCATCTTCGGCGTAAATTCTTTGATATCCGATATTTATTTTTTCTTTTTGTATTATAGGGTTCTTCGGATGTCCTTGTCCTTGTCTCTACAATGAAGTTTACCGTGTCGTTGTATTTATTTTTAACAACCTTTTTCACATTTATTAGTGATTTGATATCTGTAGTATGTGTAAAAACTTTAAGATATTCGTTTTGTTCAAATAGGTCATCAGTAAAATCTTCAGTGTTGTAGTCATTGAAGATGCCTTTGAATATAAGTCTAGGTTTTTTTTCATAAGTTCTTTTGCTTCTACATCCTTTAATTCTTTGGAGATTTCATTTTGCAGCATCAGTGCGTCCTCTTTTTTGAAGCATTTTATGATTAATCTATTTTGAGAAATTTTTTTAATGCTGTCAATATTAATCCTTAATTTTCCGTTTTTATTTTTTTCTTGGATTCGTTTTTGGAGTTTTTCAGTTGTTTCTTTATTATTTTGATTTGGGGTAATCATTAGGGAAAATTCGTTTTTTCGGTTTAAGTATCGTTTTCTATCTACTGATTGGTCATACGACTCAAGTTTGACATTGGTTTCAGTCATTTCAATGGCGACGTGACCCATCAGTGCCAATATTGTATTAACTTTTAAAGTAATTAAGTTTTGTTGATCCTTGGTAAATTTTTTTGTTGGATCTTGTACTGCCTCCAACAGGTCTTGAATTGCCGTCTTGCATGATTCCATAAATTGGTGGTTATTTGTGTGCGTCATGTTTACCCTAATTTACACTGTGTTTATTTCGTTTAGTTGTGTGTTATTGTCACAATCACTGGTTGAGCTCTAATGGACTCCAATAGAACACAGTTAAATTTACAAAATGCAGCGTGATAAAGCTCTTGAATGACAGTATATTTAGCCACCTTTTTAAGAAAAACTTTTTTTTTATCAGTAAGTTCACTCACTTGAATATAAATCTTCAGATTATTCACTGTTTTTAAGCGGTTTTAGTGAGAGAACATAATCCGTATATAGGTCGGAAGCCTAGATATCAGCAATATTACTTATATTGTCTATGATTTTACTAGAGGAAAGTGCTTGATTTTCTATGTTGCGTGAGTGGTATATCTATGCTCCTACGTCATAGCGAGATCGCGAGCTTTCAAACTGTCAATTGTTTTACGAGGGGCTAATTTACGAGTTGATTTTTTTTATAAAGTTTCCCACTTCAGGTTCAGCATGGATACGCGAGAATACTAATTTTAAATAGTATTTGTTTTGCTGTAGTCAAAGCACTATTCGTTAAATCATGGCAAACAAACTGCTGGAAACACTGTCCTGAAAAATCCTCGTATAATACCTTATATGACTATTTGTTTATTTTAGATTGATTATCAATTAATAACATCAACATTCACAATCGCTCGATGAATTTAACAGTCCATACTGATAAAAAAATCAATTTACGTATATTTCGGTGGGATTGGTGTACGTAAATACTTACGTAAACGCCATATTTGACATTTGTTACTGCCACCGCCTCGGTGTCTAAAGAGGGAACTATTCTGCGGCCTACCAAGGCTTATGTGGCCGATTTAGCACGCTTAACTTTGCGCGAGGAATGTCGCACATAGCGAGGATATGTACTGACTGATATACCGGGACTAAGACATCTAACAAGAATTTATGCTAAGAATTACTCTGAAGTCAATATATTTTACCAATTATGATGTCTGTACCAAGGGCGAATATCGTAGACAAAATCAAAAATTTTGTATTGACTCTTTTGTCTTTCAAATTCTGTGAATGACCTCTGCTGGTGACATTGCATCGGTAACTTGCAGTACTACTGGCTACATTACTTTCGACAAGTCGATATTTTCGGAATTTAACCGTCTAAACACTTGAATTTGACATATTTGTAATAAGCATTTACTTTGTGGCTCGTCATAATTTACAATAAAAGATTTAAATTTGTTTTAGACCACTTTAATTTTAATTGTACTCTACCGGTTTCGGAAGCACCTTTCCCTCGCCAGGAGAATATTAAAACTAACCTATGATACAAACTATTGACAGATATATACACAAAAAATATAATGTAGGTGTTTGAGTGGGAGGTTAACAAAGGGGGACGGGTAATTGCGGGAATTCCGGCAATAACAGAGCGGTTTACTGGAAATATATCTAGAATGGGACTAAACGATAAATTAATTTGGTTATTCAATATACTAGCGTTATTATTTAGGGATTTTTTGATTTCAAGAGCTTCTAAGTTATCCAATATTTTGCTTTTATTATTACGGTGTAGAATTTTAACCCCTGTGTCCTTATTAAAAGTATGATTGGTGGAAATAAGATGATTGGCAAACTCTGAAAAATTATTGTTATTTAAACATCTTAAATGTTCCGTGATTCTAATATTTTTTTTATATTTCTGGTTGTCTTACCTATGTAGAATGATGGACAATAATTGCAACATAGTTGGTAAATGCCTGAGTGGCTCAATTTATGATCTTTATAAAGATCAGATGTGAATTATCATTTTGATGATTTATCCGGTCACCGGATATTTTAGTCGACTAATTATAGCTTATAATTTATTTTATTTATTTATCTAACGCCCAGAGGGCTTTTAAATGGAGGTGGTACAATTTTGATGACAAGACAATTTTGAAACACGCGAAAGAAATAATAAAAATAAAATTACATTAAAAAAATATGCAAGAATAATGATTTGTTATGGTATTTCAAGTTCAAATAATAAAAGCATGTAAGCAAAAAATATTGTATGTGATGATAAAATAAAAATGAATTAGAAAAACTCAAGATTTATTTGTACAGAAAAATAAGGTTATTAATAAATATTAAATGTCGTCTTGCGTTTTTGGAGGGTCAATGTTCAGATGACCACGGGG
The DNA here is from genome assembly GCF_061612785.1 of Hesperophylax consimilis. NCBI lineage: Eukaryota > Metazoa > Arthropoda > Insecta > Trichoptera > Limnephilidae > Hesperophylax > Hesperophylax consimilis. Next base: position 7,125,519 of record NC_142856.1, on the reverse strand, counting down.
GCAGGCCGCCACTGTTGAAGTTAGAACGGAGCTATCACAGGTACACCTTTGCGCTTATTTCTGAATATTCACCTTACCCACAATCGAGTAAAACCGGGGCCCAATACACTAGTATAAACACAAAGCAACCATAGCTTTACATCCGTACTAGTTCAGTGTAGAGTCAGTCCCACAGCCCATTTTGCCCACTCCGCGATAGCGTGACTCCCACAATAATTATTATTATCGAACAGACCAAACGGCGCCAGCGAGCACTTTATTATACTAAACGAAAAGCGAACACACTATACAATATATACTCCATACGTTATACGCTATACGCTCCTTAGTTCGTTCTGTACTGAAGCTTTCGTTTGCTTGTAAAAGCTTGGTTTGTATGGAGCTTTGATTAGAATATTTGAAATAATTTAATATTTTTTTTATATAACGTAATGAGTAAAACCTCAAATTATAATATTTTATCATTGAAGACATTATTAGTGAACCTCAAACGAAAATTTGAAACAAAAAATATTTAAAATATTCGGTTGCATCTGGGAATTGAACCTAGATGTCGCACATTAAAATTTAAAGAAAACTGGACATATTTATCAAAGACACTATCTTGATTGCATTTAGTTCGGAAAGAATATTGCAATCATACATAAAGATGGCTGCTAATATGAAACTTATGTTGGTAGGTCTTAGTCGAAGTATGATACCTTTAAATATGACCAAAGGGAATAGAGGAACGCACAAGGGAGAAGTCCTGGGTTCAATTCTTTACTTAATGCTGAAACTTTTATATTGACTTCAATGATCAAATAGAATATGTAACTATATTCGAGAAACAATTTGATAGCCAATGTTTTGCATTATTTTTAACGTTCCAGAGAGGTACTTAATATACTGTTATAATCTGTTACCTACAAAGAAAATAGTTTTTTTATGAGCTAGCTTTTACCCCTTTTGTTCAAATATGTTATTATATAAATTAGAAATGTACGAATTTAATCAAAATTCGTGTTAAAAATCAACTACATGGTTTTCCAATAAGAGGTGTTATTTTCAAAAACTCGCTATTTCGATAGATGTTACCATTGAAACTATCATTTTTTAACATTTGACAAGTAGAAACTACGTCATTAATAAAAATGGAACGATACATGCTTCAACAACGCATTGAAATTATTAAAATTCACTTGAGTGAATCAAATGCAAATCATCTTGAGTGATGAGGCCCATTTCCACCTCGGTGGTTTCGTCAACAAGCAAAATTGTCGCATCTGGGGCTCGAAAAACCCAAGAATTATTGTTGAAAAGCCCCTCTATCCTCAACGTGTGACTGTTTGGTGCGATTTATGGTCCAACGGAGTCATTGGACCTTACTTTTTCGAAAATGAGGCTGGAGCAACAGTTACGGTGAATGGAATTTTTAGGTTAGGGCAAAATTGTTTTACGCTCGCTACTCTCCACATGAGTTCTAATCATGAGCTTTAGGACTTATAAATATATGTGTATATATAAAGCAGTTATAAATAAGAAGGGACGTCTTGTTTTTTTATTAAACGTTAAAACTCGGACAGTAAATTGGTCGTTTGTGAGCGCACAGTTCGTCGGGTTGTTTGTTAGCTATTTGGCTGCTGTTGCAATTTCACTATCCACAATCTACATCAATAAGGCCAATGTAAAAGTATTACCATATGAAACGAGTCACTCCTAACAACTTACCATCATATATGCTACAGTGATGAATCTGATAGAAAATAGTCTAATTTGAAACATTTTTAAATCGTTAATCATATTGGAAAAATTGTTTAGTCTAAATGTTCCTTTATTCCATTCTTCTGCGCCATTCTTTCCCGTGTCGATTTTTGAATCAAAGTAAATAGAAATATCAACACTGAACTCCTGGCGCTTCCACGTGCACAGTTGGTAAAAAAACAGAACCAAATGGAACTGAGTTATGGCAACACTTTAGTTTGTGTCTCACTGTAAATTATTGCAGTTCTGAAATTCCATTTCAAAGTTCTGGAGAGCTGTGACTTCATTTAGTAATGCCGACTTTAGACTGAAAAATCGTTGAAAATAATAAGAATTAGAAATACAGGTAGCCGCTAAGTTAAGTAAGAGAGTGTAGTGTAGTCTGTGGCATTATTCATAACATGCCGATAACATAATGCTAATAAACGGCTTGTAGGTTAAATTTTATAAAACAATTTTGTAATAATGATGGCGCTTTTGGCATTATTACAAACACAAAGCTTTTAACCCTTTATGGCTCGGAAGGACATTACTAGCCACAAACATCATGTTGCATTATAGCCTCTGAAGGACAAATCTGACCGGGGCGTCCATACATTATTAAAGTATTTTTATCTTTTTTTTCTATAATTCGTAGATATGAGATATGTTCGTCATTGGAAAGATAAATACATTGTTACCTGGATAAATTTTTTAAAAATTGTCAATGTGCATGATTACGTATTTCGGCATTTTTTCATTGACAGTTGAAAGTTAAAAAAATATTTATATTTATTTATTGTATAAACGGTAAAAAACGCGAAGTGACAATTTTATTAGTTATTACTTATACTATGCAAAAGGAATATGTTTTATAAATATCGAATTCTTTCAAAATTATGGACGTTCTGAGTCAAAATGTCCTGATAAGTTTTATTGTTAACATTGAAAAATATATTTTTTGGAAATGAAAAAATTATTTATTTCAACTGCAAATATTTTAAAGATAATTTAATCTAGTTTCTAAAATAGTATTTTATTAACAACAACTTCAAAAATAAGTAATTTGTTGCACATTTTAGATACACAGGGAGCATTCCGAAATTACAAGAAAATAAATTCACCATGTCGATGTGACTTGTTGGTAAAATATTTAAAAATATCTGAAGGGTTAAGGTCATTTCATAAAAAAAATCCAATACTTATTTTCCAGTCTTTTAAAATAAATGTTAACTCTTAATTTACAATATTATACACGTTCTTCAAGAATTATCCAAAAATACATACACTCACATATAAATGTGTGTTTTCATGTTTCAATATAAGTCTGTGAAAAAAAAAACTTTCTACTACAACACTAGGAGAACCTGTGCTGAGGTGTCAGATTGTTTTATTGTTTATTTTATTTATTGATTTATCGTTTCTTTTGAGGTGTTCACGTAACATACAATATTACCCACACACAGTTTTACCTATATCAACCTCTTGATTATTTATTGATTATTTATTACTCTTTATTTTTTATACCTTTTTTCTCTGTACTACAATATAAACCATTGTAATCATTTGTAAAATGTGTATTCAAGAATAGACATAAATTTGTAACTAGTATAATAAATGTAATATCAATAGTAATTGAGGGCAACATAGCAAATGTAAAATCAATGTCCAGTGTTTTTACTATATTGTCCTCTGTGTGTTTCTTTGAAGTGACCTACCAGGTAGGTATGTTATCTGAATGTGTTTGTAAATAATAAAATTAGATAAAGCCTAGGAACTCATAATAAATTGTGCTTTTCAATTTGGGAGTCGGGTTTCGGTACCGCCGCCAAAGGAACCATTTATTACATAACCAACACCTCTGCCATAGATCACCCCAAAGTGGTTCGCTAATTTTGGTGATTTAGAAGGGGTGCCTGGGTTCATGGGGTGATGTGTGTTCAGGATGCGGCAGCCCACCAGTTTCGTGGCGTGCCAGATCGGGAGAGGCTGAATTTGACCTTTCCAACTGGTCTGTCGACCCATCGCCTTGCGCCGTAGCGGGAGGTAATCTCTAGATTCCTATCAACCCTTTACACCCTTTTTGTTCCCAGAACTTCTTCTCCGCCTTTTCCTTAACTTTTCCTTAACCTTTCACACAGCATCCCCAATAAATTTCCCTAAGGGAAATTATTTTCCTCTTGTGTTTGGTTAATCTAAAAAAAGCGCCCTTGAGGTAATTTTTCACAAAATTGCCCTATACAAATCATCCAACAAACTAATTGACCGGTCGGTGGCCGAGTTGACATCGCGCTTGGGTCCCACCCAGGCGTACCGTGTTCAATTCCTCGGCTGGCTAAGTCCTCCATCACAACACAAGCAACATTTTCCGCTTTCTGTGGTGGTAGTAGGAGATTTTCAAATATTGTCAGGTTATTCGTAACCCGGGAATGTTTGTCTTTCTTTTTTAAAAAAAAATTAAAAAAAAATAATTTAAAATTAAACCTTCACACAGCATCCTAGATTCCGAGTGTAGTTAATGTAAACAAAATCCGCGCTGAAACTAACAACGAAATTCACATTTTTATCTATGGCCTTGTGTTTCTTGTTACAGACTATGTACGTTTTTAAAAGTAATGAATGTGAATTGAACATTTCGTGGACAATTGTATATAATTGTATATGTATAATCCTGACCAGTGGAAAGTTTGTGCGGTGTAACGCAAAAAAACTTTCAAGGTGTTTCGTGCGAAAACCAAAAATGTCAACCTGTGACAAGCAACATGGATATTAAAACAGTATTCAATAACGTTTTTTATCGTAAAACTTTTGATAAAAAACGGAACACAACAAAATTCTGAATTCAATATGCGAGGGTTGTACAAAAAATGAGTCAAGGTCTCTCGAATTTTACGAGGAAATTTTTCAATATTTTCCCCGAATTTTATAAACTCGCCTTCTTTTCGAATTCGTGTTTTGAACGTCCTTCGAGCAGCCTTCACGTTTGGCACCCTTCGAGGAAATGGCGTGATATACGTAACGTAACATGTTATACCCACCGACATTAAGTTATTTACTAGCTACATCAAGCACGCTTATTTATTTATATTCATTGAAGAAAAATATTATAACAAATCTTAACGAAACATGAAACAAGATCTGTCGATTTCCCGAAAATGAATAAATAAATTAAATAAATAAGACAATGCAAATAAAAAGATAACGGTCTCAAATGGGACTGGGAATCGAACCCATGATCTCTGCCTTACCGGGACAACGTCTATATCTACTCAATATTATCTTGCAACTAATTTTTGCCATATTTTTGTATGTAGGTATATATATTTTCATAATTATCGAAAATTATAAAAAAAAAATCTAGTTGTGTTATTCAACGTGCTAAAGTTAAGAAAAAAATCTCAATGTTTCTTTAAATGCTACTAATAATAATAGACATAGACAATGGTGTCAATAGAGAAATAATAGACATAGACAATGGTGTCAAATAGAGAAATAATACACATAGAAAATAATTTTTAAATGACCCAATATTAAACCTATTCCCTTTGTAAATTGTTCCATATTGCCCCTATCCATTCTCATCTTTTCATTGTTGCCATTGTCTATGTCTATTATTTTTTAATGACACCATTGTCTATGTCTATTATTTATAATTAGTATTATTAAAACCCTGAAGAAGTGAGCGTTGCTCATTTAACATGTTGGTATTTATAAACAATAAAAGTGTTAAAAAATAAGTATTTTATTAATTTCAATTAAAATGGTGCCACAAAATAAGTTTGCTGTGTTAAAAGAAATAAATTTCTTCCTACCGCCCCTACCTTAACCCGCCTTACAACGCTGCCCAACCTATTGGCGAAACAGCTCCACTGCCTCTACACTGAACAGACAACTGCGTTATTACAAAGGGTCACATAAAAAAGAAATGAATTATTCAAATACGTAATTCTATCCTGATGTATGTAAGATTAGTATAAAAACTGCAAAATGATTCACTAACATACGTACATATAATAATAATAAGAAGAATTTATTCCAAAATGTATACAGGGGTAGTGCAATGCAATATATTCAATATTTGAAATTATATACACAATTAGAGTAAGAAAAATAATAATCCATAGGTGATTCCGACAGGCACAAAAAAGCGGAATTTAAATGAAAATGATAAAATATAAACACAAAAATCAGTGCAAACAGCCGTTTATAGAAGATATTTGCACATCTCCCGTCTCCAGAGGGACTCCATCCAGCCAACCATGGCAGTGATGATTTTGTTACTTGATTAGCGTAGTCTGCGCCATAAGCTTCCCATGTGTCAAATGGTTTAACCAATTACCTCTTAACTTAAGATTGGAAACGAATTATAAAAAATTCAAAAGCTCAATAAAAACACTATATCAATAACATATTAAAATCGTTTATACTTAAAAATACAATATAATCTCTCAATAATTATTATATTGAAATACTTTTCCCTTATTTCTTGTTCTTATCTCTTTCTTTCTTTTACATCCTTTTCTATTTCTATTTGAATTAATTTTGTTATATGTATATATTGAATGTAAAAAATAAAAATTAATATTTTCATGATCTTTACACTCTCTGAAAAAATATGTTAAATTATTATTTACACGTGTTTCTCCGCCTTTTTAACACGAGCATTTGCTCTAAAAAAGGTGTATCACGATGTACTGTAATGTATTAAACAAACTTAATGTAATGTAATAACATGTAATTGTAAATTTAATATTAAATAAATAAAAATATTTAAAAAAAAATGTGATGGCGGAGAAGCGCTCTGAAAGAGTGTACTCGTCCCTCCAGGAACATTTCCGTGGCGCTGCAGTATCTCGGTAGGCGAAATAGTTGGCGAAAAGCATTATTGTAAGCGACTTTTAGCTTATGCTATTGGGATGCAGTGTAATCCACCCACAGTTCTGACGTGTACAGCGAAGTGAATAATGATTGTTTACTTTTCCCAGAAATGATATAAAATGCAGATAAGCTTTCGTGTTAAGTTGGACGTAAATTGTAGTATTGTAGGTTACCGGAACTCCCGTTGATTGTAATCTTGTCAGGTGACGCCACTGGAGTCTATTCAAACATTTTATCGACTGTGGAAATGCAGACTTAAGCACGAAGATTTGTGGAAATTTTTTAAATTCACTTTAATTCGTGGAATTTTAACCAGACATCATTACACTTTAGACACGTTTTATGTAGCGTTATACAAGTGAACCTTTGCCCGGAATAACGTGGTATCCAACATTATTATGGTTTTGAGAAATAACCATAATAATGTTGGATACCACGTTATTCCGGGCAAAGGTTCACTTTGATTCGTGGAATTTTAACCAGACATCATAACACTTTAGACACGTTTTATGTAGCGTTATACAAGTGAACCTTTGCCCGGAATAACGTGGTATCCAACATTATTATGGTTTTGAGAAAAAACCATAATAATGTTGGATACCACGTTATTCCGGGCAAGGGTTCACTTTAATTCGTGGAATTTTAACCAGACATCATTACACTTTAGACACGTTGTATGTAGCGTTATACAAGTGAACCCTTGCCCGGAATAACGTGGTATCCAACATTATTATGGTTTTGAGAAAAAAAAACGCTACCAATAATGTTTCATCACATTTCACATTTAAAATACAAGAAACATACAATTTTTAAATGTAAAGAAATTCAAACACCATGCCACATACAAATTCCTATATATGTGAGCAATGCAACACAAAATTTCACTATGTGGACATTCTTAATAACCTTCAGAAATATCAAACATGATTAGCGCGTAAGATTATAAATTAATACTTGTAATATATCTGGAGGATCTCCTATCCTTATCCTATATTCCTCTTCATATCTCCCCTACCTAGAATAAGTTTTAAGGCACAATAAACTGCATCTTTAACCACTCGAACGATTTTGGCATACTATGGCAAACGTCTTCAGCGATCGCTTACCAATTTATAGAAAACCTAAAACAACGGGATATTCACCTGAAATCTAGGTGGATTCATTGGCTTTAGGCAACTTAAGAATAAGAAACTTAACTTCAATTAACTTAATATGTATGTATATTAATCTTCGTATTCTATTTGCAAGCTGTTTATTTCGTACAAATAAATAAATGAGAAGTCTAGTTTCACTAACAAAAGACTAGGCAAAAATTATTTTCACATCAATTCTCATCGTGAACTTTAAGCTTCTCTGTGCATCTTTGTTTGAGTTAACAGTTCCCTTAAATCCATACTTTTTTTCTTTTCCAGGAACTAATTTCTCTGACTAAGGATGAAGATCCCGAGAATTACATGTTCCCATGGGAAGGAGGGGGATAGTGTGTTTATTTTGGGCGTATCTCCAATTAGGTCATGCAACCAACTAAGTTCGGGTGAGCCAGGGGGAATCCCACTTAGTTCGCATCTGCGAGAAAATACATAGAACAAATAATAAGGCAGGTATCTTCTCTCGTGTGTCTTCACAGAGAGTTGAAATTAATGTCTTTTGCGACAGCGTTAAAGCAATTTTTTTAGATTTTCAACGCAATGAAGACAATAATATGTAATAATTATGAAAGGGCCTTCCTTACTAGCGATCTCAATCGTTGTATGAAGAATCATGAATTGTCAGATTCAAACGACAATCTAAGTTATTAATCGTCAAAATATCGATAATGTAGCCACGCTAGGCTATCATAAATACATTTTTCTGTCGAGATATATGTTTTTACTAACAATTTATTTTCGTTAAATACTATATAATGAACATCGAAGAATTCTCCTACTCATTCGGCTCTATGAGGTGGCCGTGAATGCACGCTTTCTACGGTCCGTCGTGTCAATATTTTTTCAAAGTTCGAAATTCCGCGTAATTATTACACTTCCATGAGACGTTTCAACAATATTCCACTCTATGCGTTGCGCGTAGGGACTATAATAGTGTGTCGCCTTTTTTTATGTTTCATCTGTGCGTTTCCGTCGAAGCTGTGTAGTGTCAAATAGTATTATTAAGAATCAATTTATTGTTAAAATTTTTTTGGGTTTCTAGGTAATAAACAATTTAATATTATTAAGAATTAATATATGGTTAACATTTTTTCGGGTTTCTAGGTAATAAACAATTTCATATTATTAAGAATTAATTTATTGTTAACTTTTTTTCGGGTTTCTAATAAATATAGTAATAAACAATTTGATGTTTTTAAAATATAAAAGTATATAAAATATTCCAGCACTTACAATAAAATAAAAGAAGCACATCGTATAAAAATGTTTCAGTCGAAAAGATCAAATGCCGAAATCACTTACTTCGAAATTATTGCAAAAAACTTAAATCACTGTTAGAAGTATCCCTTAGCATTGAGGAAGATTGTGTCAAGCCGTATTTTACGCCTGAGAACGGCTGTACGTTGTGCAATAACGTACCGGAAGACTTTGAATTAGGAAAAATAAAACAGTTTTATTTGGATATATTGAATGGTCCAAAACATGTATTTGGAGACCACTCACTATGCAAGGAACGGGCATACTTTTGCAAACGGGATACTGGCGAAACTAATTACGTACCCAATATGACTTCGAGCTTGATAATGTCAAGAAACGCTTTTACAATTTTTGCATGCTACCCGAATTAATTGATCCTCGACACAATCGCTGCATGCCTATTAGAAATCCTGAGTAATTCAAAGTGCATAATACCGAAAAGAAGTAAAGTAAAATTGGTTTCAGTTAAAACCAAAACATGTAAGAATTTTTAAGAAGATCAATAACATTTTCATTGAAGTGTCCTGAAAAGAAATTTCATTTATATTCCTTATGTATGTGGTCTACATTTTTAGAGCTAGGGAAGATGGGGGGTTGGAAAGTTCCAGGCTATTCAGATCTAGTCACTAAACATATCTACGCCGTTCTCAAGCAACTTTCAATCCTGAATTATGGTCTCTCACCAGGGTGATACTGAACGTATTTTCCACTTTTGAACGAGGTACAGATTCATTATATGTAACTATATAAAATTTATTTTAATTCTATAATATGACATACTTATATAAATTAAATTAAATTTGTTTTGTCCTCGCCGGCTTTTGAACCCGTGACCTCAAATTAAACTATACAATTTAGTATTAACAGTGCCCCGCCGCACTGCGAAACCAGGCTGGAACAAAGGGAAGCCTTTTGTAACTCTTTATAATTGTATTTATCAAAAAAAAAATCCAAATAAAAAGTTATATTAAATGTTGTTACTGAGAACCTCCTCCATGAATCAAGCTATTGTAATATTGCATTACATTCTAAAATATATTTTAACATAATTTTCATAATCACAATATCTTTAATTAATAATAATTTGTTTTGCTCTGTGCGTGTCTTGTATTGAATGGAACGCACCGGCCAGCTGCCAGGTGCAGCGAGTTAGATATTCGAATTCGCGCTAGAAACATTTAGTAGCGAGGGCCGTTGTTCACATTATTCGAGTCCAGCTGCTCGCAACCAATGATAATATGGCAATCCTCAATTGGGGTATGTTGTAGAGGTGGGTCCTATGAGTATTTTTCGTTACTGGGTACAATGAGTACAGGTACAAAAAATACCGGTGACAAAATACTCAAAAGTATTTAATATTGACCTGAGGATTGATTCAAAATAAGTCGTGAATTCTGCCCACATATTCCCCACAATTTTTCTACGTAAGTTTGATTCCCCCCCATTAATTATTCGAAATCCATGGGGGGGGGGGGGTAGCTAGTCTTAATTTTTTCCAGCTTATTTTAGATATTTAACAGCTCTATAGCTCATGTTGGAAGTGGCATTGTGGCATGATAAAACACGGAGAAAAAATAATATTGTTGATTATTGAAATCCGGTTAAAAACGGGATTGCAGATTGCAGGTCGTTTCCTGTTAAGCTTTTAGCACATTCCTAATATATCGAAACACGTGTTCAAGCACCTGCATTTAATGACGAAATGCGAAAATATAAAGATTTTTATGAACTCGTGTTCCGACATCGCAATAATATATTCCGTTTTTACTAAAAGTTTTACAGGAATCCTATAAATTCATTCCTTAACCGGATTACGAATAGATTGAGAAATTCTGAAAATTTTCCTGAGAGAATATTGATTGTATATAAAAATAAACGATTTTTTAAAAGTGTGTAATTCTTGAACGAAGTCGGATAGTAAACCCAGTTAAAAATATAGTAGTGATTATTGCTTGCTGAACATTGATTTGTTTACAGTATTTCACAAGCGATTAAACAACACAGTTACAAATCGACCGAGGTTTTTTCAATCACACGTGTTACAGGTGAAAAATGCTGTCGCAGCACGAATCTACTGACATTGCTTCTACAATGCAAAGTTCAAAGGTCTTCTACATCGTGGACAAAGTCAATATCATGGCTAATGAAAGCCAACATTTGTTAGAAAAATATTAACAAAACGGTTCCATGATAACACAACACAGTGACTATTCAACACACTTTTAAAAAGTGATATTAAGTCATTAAAAACGATAAAAAAAAATTTAAACCTAACCTAACCAAGCCTATCCTACTTAACCCAGTTAATAAAGTTTTTGTTTCATCACTTTCCATGACTTTATATAACCTTTTAAAGATGTGATGAATTATCATTTTAATGATTTATCCGGTCACCCAATATTTCACGTCAAAATAGAATTTCTAACTATTTCAATATAAACGCCCTATGGGCTGTGTAATATTAAATTAAAATAAATAAATTAACTGTTGGGTAAGATGAAGGATGACACGAACAAATGCAAAAGGGATGAACCTGGCTGTTCAAATCTGCTCAATAAAAAATAAACCATAAACCTTTTCTTATATCTTGTCTCAATATTAAAGCTTCAATAACACCAGAATAAGCTAAAATACACATTTTTCTTGCTTTTCATAATTTTCTCGTAAATTTTTTTTCCGAGCAATATTTTATTTTATATAATTTTCTTTAAAAAATGTTTTTTTATTGTCTTATTTATTGTGTTATTTTAAACCGATAAAATATAAACTGTAAATTTCCTGAAAAAAAATTCCAATTCATCAGTGCATTCTGACAAGATTCAATACGCGGCCATTTAAACAAAATTATTTGTAGGTATTAGTATTTAAGCGGTCTAAATGATGTTATCATTCACTGCGTGATGTTGCATGCTTCTTAAACCACTTTCATAAGATATTTGTTGGGTTAAGTTAGTTTCAAAATTTCTTAAGTCTCAACTCCGTCAATCTGACTAAAATCTAAAGCAGAATTTGACAGTTACAGATGTGAGGCCTTCGGCAGTTTATCCTATAGCCTAAGGCCTAGGAAAATTAAACTGAATTGAAAATTTCAGTAATTTCAGGAAATTTCAGTAAAATTTTGTGGTTGATTTGTGGAGCCGGGAAGATGAGTGTTCACCATCAAATTAAATTGCCGGAACAAGAGTTTAAGATCGAGTTAATTATAAAATATATTCTCCAGTTCAAATATGAAAATTTAATTGAAACGGTAGTGAGCTCTCTCTTAAATGGGCGAAACTGGGAAATGAAATCGAGTCGTATTTTAAAAATTAATTAAGAGAACAGTCAGACAGAATAAATGCTGGTTTTTGTATTCAAAACAGTGAGATGAGCTCCGTGGCAGAGTGGACAAAGCTTTGACTTCGGATCCAGAATCCACGAACTCCAAAGACGTCAAAGTAAAGATATATATTCTCTATTTTGCGCTAGTAAATTTTATTTAAATAATTTGTGTAATTTTACAAATTTATTCATGAAAAATAATACAGTTTATATTTGCGACACATTGCGTGGGTCCCTCCAATGATCTGAAACTGAAGGTAGTAGAGAGGGAAAGGAGATAGGAAAGAGGAAGTTTAGGAAGTAACTGATTAATGATTTTAAAAATATTTTTCTCTCATTTAGTAAATCAAAACCATTTTTTTCTTTGAAACGTTAAGATTTGTAAATTTTGTAAGTATGTACTTAATACCAACCTACTTAATTATATACCATATTATATTATATGTAACTTTTTTTTATTGCAAGTAAGGAATTATACAATTTGTCCAAAAAATGTCACTATTTCGATGACAATTCTTTTTAAAACATTCTTCGGGCAGGTAGGTACGGTAGTATTGAAAAAATACGATTAAGAACGTCCAAAAAACACGACAATTTCACATTTGAACAATAATCTTTACTGAACCATTGAAACGGCCACCATCTTGAAACGGAAACGGAACCTACAAAGAAATTCACGGACAAAATGCAAAACGGTCGAATTAAAAAGTTTGAACAGTAATAATATTCACTTCGTTTCATAGCAGAAGATGAAGTAACCAAGGATCTTCACCGCTCCACCGCTCGAATTCATTCAATACATTCGTCAAAATGTCAGAGGATCAATTCAAGGAACATTTACGAAACTTTTTTACGAAATTTACGATTTTTTAAAGATGTCCAAGTTTGTTAAATGATTACATGTACATATTACAAGTTTAACATCATTATTTGTTAAATGATTACATGTACATATTATCAAGTTTAACATCATTATTTACTCATCATTATTTAACATAATTACTTGTTAAATGATTACATGTACATATCAAGTTTAGAATCATTATTTGTTAAATGATTACATGTACATATCAAGTTTAGAATCATTATTTGTTAAATTATTACATGTACATATCAAGTTTGGAAACATTATTTGTTAAATGATTACATGTACATATCAAGTTTAGAATCATTACTTGTTAAATGATTACATGTACATATCAAGTTTAGAATCATTATTTGTTAAATGATTACAGGTACATATCAAGTTTAGAATCATTACTTGTTAAATGATTACATGTACATATCAAGTTTAGAATCATTACATGTTAAATGATTACATGTACATATCAAGTCTAGCACAATTATTTCAGGTATTTCTAAGATTTAACCCGTCTGTTTAATTTTTTCCCTTTTGGGAACAACTCATATTTTCTCACAGATGTCGTTTTGTCTCCTTTACAAATCATGGCAAGAAATATGATCTATAAATATTATGAAACGGTGTTAGAAAGAAAAAATACCACGCTTTATATTCAACCCGTAAAACCACCGTTCACCCTAACATATGCAACACTTCCTTCATACAGAGACGCTATTGCCTGTGAGAGATTCGTATTCCCTCCATACTTGGACAAGTACGTGTGTTTTTATATATTTTTCGTTAGCAGTAATTTTAGTTTCAAAAAACATAAAATAGGCAATTTTTATTTATTTTTATATTTGCATTCTGGATTTCAATTTTTGAAAAAAAAAGTTTTTTTCTAATGATAAAATTTGAAAGCGTATTTCATCACCTTTTAAAAACAGTTTTTAGTTTTCGGATACGTTCAGAAATATTCCATTAGCGGAAATGCTCTGACCGTCTGACAGAAAGTACCTGGGGCCTGAGGAGTTTACTAAACAATAAATATCTTGCCGAGATTTATTGAGCAGAATGTAAATAACGAACTTCGAAACTTCAAATAGAAAGTGGCTTAAATATTGTTGTTATAATCCGTTAACCCTTTTGTGAACAAACAACATAAAGGGTATAACATTATCATAAGGGTTCAAGAGACACTGTGCCTTACACCTAGCACTTACATTTCCTTCCTACGTTAACCCTCTGCTAACCAAAAGATTTTATTTAAAACTAGTGGACACCGCAATTTTTCGCTATTGCTAATTTCAGAATTCTTCCACCATTTACTACTGTATACCACAATGTAATGTTAAAAATTGCACATAAACGGCGCTATACAAGTCATCCAATTATTATTATTATTATTAACAATTATTTTATAAGCAATAATTTTTAGCCTGAAACACTCATCCACATTGAAAAATCTCCCGATAAAAGATACATGACGCCAACGGGACATGAACCCGTGTCCTTTTGATTTCCGGTCAACAGCTCTGACCACTGAGCTATGGCGGCTTATCTCTTATCCACGAAATAATTCAATATATATTATTGTTTTCATTCAACAATTACTGCTTGTTACATTTTTTCACCTGAAAACAACCAACTTTATTTTATATGAGAAAGGCATTGTAAGTGCTAACTCTCTCACTAGATGGCGTCGAGACAAATTGTCTACATTTTTTGGTGAAGATACTAGAACTTGTCAAACATTATTTTTTTTTTGGTAAACTAATGTTTAAGACAAGATTTTTTATGCATAGCACAAAGGGTAACAATTATTTTATAAGCAATAATAATTAGCCTGAAACACTCATCCACATTTAAAAATCTCCTGATAAAAGATACGGATGAGTGTTTCAGGCTAATAATTATTGTTTATAAAATAATTGTTACCCTTTGTGCTATGCATAAAAAATCTTGTCTTAAACATTAGGTTACCAAAAAAAAAATTATAATTATTATTACATCGATTTTAATTCTACTCCGTATCTCATTCCAGTGCAGAGATATTGAATTAAGTATAATTCAGACGTCCCTGACTTCTTATACCATTCAAACAACTATCTAAACACTCCCAGCACTAATAAGAATAAGAATCGAGGTTAGATCCTCAGTTTAACCAAAAAATACATTTTTTTTTCATTTTTACACAAATATTATAATGAAAAAAATATTTTTTCCAACAAATGGGGTTTCAAAAAAAAAACATGTTTTTTACCTTTAAGAGGAAGCTACAAGCCAAAAATGTGTATATCGTTGGTATACCTTATAATGTAGGTAATAGGCATTAAAATTTCTTGACAAACGGAGTCTAGAAACGTTCGATTTCAAGCACATAACTTGTATTTATTTATTTTGTAAATAATTTGATAAGAAAGCAAAAAAGTAAATCAAGTGAAACTCTCACAGATAATCTTAGCTATAAAACTGTATTTTTTAAAAGATGTTTCCTTTACGCGTTCATACATTTCTATTGAAAAAATATTTTTTTATATTTTTATTTGTATTCTACTCAAGCGAAATTATAGTAAAACCTTCATTTTATCTAAGGCATATTTTTTTTGGTATTCATAACGTACACCAATTCGTTATAAAGATTAATCAAAATAGTGATTTAGCATTAACCCATTACCTCCATGACGATGTCTATAGGCATCAAAAAAATAGATGAAAAGTATGATTTTTTTTCACTATGAATAAAGCTAAATCCCACCAAGTTGTTATGCAGCATTTACAGATTGGTATGTTAGCTTTCAAAAATTAACATAATTTAATAAATTTTATTAATTATTCTATTTTTAATATTTTTTTTACAAAAGCTCTGAAAATAGACCCATTTTGCGAAAAAAATTTAAAATTTAAAACGGAAAAAAATAAAACATGTGTGAATCACATATTGTTATCAAAAGATGAAATAGTCGACAACACTGTTTCAACATAGTAGTATTTGCATAAGATGACCGCTGGATGTCACTGAAATCAGGTGATGCCTGCGCGCAACGCTTGGAGGTTAGCTGTGACAGTGTTTTCATATGTTTTTGGTTGGCTTGCCTTCAAATAATACGGTTTTGTTGTGTTTTTATGGGTGATTTTTATTAAAAATTATAGTTATTCTGCAGTTTTCGGATATTTTTAAACAGAGAATGTTCATGAACAGACGGACGAAGAGCTGATTGGCGATGATTTGATGGCATATCACGACTTGACTGGAATCAGCCTTTGACATCCTCTGGTGCGAGTCGTAATACCTTGCGAATATCTATTTCAAATGCACCACCAGCCAAAAAATTAAAACTACAGTAAACTGTTGCGTTCCTGAACCGCTGAATGTGGTGCATAAAGATATGTACGAAAAGCTGAAGTCTTATAAAGCTTTTCAAGTGTTTTCATTATTCTTTGATGACGAAGTGATTCAGTTTATTCTTGAGAGGACGATCAAATACGCTCGATTTAAAACCAATACCGAATTCCAGTAAGATATATACGAATTGAAGCGTTTTCTTGGTTTCTGTGTTGACCGGCTACAATACATTGCCATCTACCACAGATTATTATTCGTCTGACCCGACCTTGTGTGTAAGCGTCATCAAAAAAGGAACCAACGTCCACATTTCGAGCTTATAAAGCGCTATATACATTTTTACGATAACAACAATCTAGATATAACCGCTGTCGGTTATACTTATACCTTAGCCATTCTGTAATGGCTAAGGTATGATAATGACTAACGTTCCATCTTTATTTGTATTTGATGTTTTTGCACACAAACTTTCCATCGACGAGCAAATGGTGCCATATTTCGGTCGACATTATTGCAAGATGTACACTAAGAATAAGCCAATCAAAGTTGGCTACGAGATTTGGTGTCTTGCTTCCTCCGAAGGCTACCTGTTTCCAAGCTATGCCATATTCCTGAGCATCTGATACATATGACCCCGTTTTAGGTAAAAGATTATCCTTCGTACTGTCTATGATGGAATATATAGAGTTCCCCGCACGCCATGAGTTATTTATGGACAATTTCTTCACATCTCACCATTTGATGTGTATCCTGAAGGATAAGAGAATGTGCGCTACTGGCATATGTAAGCCAGTTCGCTTCCCTAACCTTGAAGCTTCAGGCAAGTTGAAGACAGGAAAGTAATTGCCTAAAGGTAACATTTTCTTCTATATTTCCCTTGCGCATAGCGAACATTTACCTAGCAGGTGAATTTGATGCGGTGGTAGACGTAGAAAGCCAAATCCTCATATGCTGTTGGTTAGAACAACCGTGAAGTAACAGTGGCCACGAACAATGATCGAATGGAGCCAGTAAGTCAAGTGCAGAGTTGGCAGAAATTGAAGAAAGACAAAAAAGGCAAAGTTTTGAAGGAAACATGCAAAAATAATCGGGTGCCCAGCGTGCCAACACGAAATTATAATTTGGGAATGGGTGGGATAGACCTCCATGATAATGGTATACAAAATTATCGGGTCAACATTCGGTCAAATAAGTGGTACTGGCCTTTATTTGCATCTTGCCTGAGCAGCACTCTTTTAAATGGATGGAAGTTGCTATGCTTCTTTAGGAAGTACGAGCATGATATGGGGAACCAGATGACTAGGCGAAAGAGAAAACCTTCCCAGAAGGCATTCCGTGTGGAGGTTAACCGAACTCTTTTATTGTCTTTTGCAAATCAGGTCGATGCCTAATTCGGAGACTCTCGTGTGAAGGAAGATGGGAATCGTGTGCGTCGAATGCAAGAATTTCATTTGACATATCGTGGCGAATCTCGAATTCGTTGTGCTCTATGTAAAAAAAATCCAGCAGTCTATCGATGCCGGGCCTGCAACCGCGCCCTTCATTTTGACTGCTTCGAACGGTATCACTTAGAGAATAATTTGGTTAGTTTTCCTCATTCTAGAAGGTTTTTTCTAGTATTGAATTTTTTGTTATTTTGTGTATTTTCCATTAATAAATTGTATTTTCATTGAATTATAAACAATTGCAATTATTTATTTTAAATTATCAATATAAATCATACAGCTTACTGCATTTTACCCATACTTGGGGTAAATTTTGCTAAGGGGGGTTACCTCCAAGCGTTGCGTTTAGGCATCAATTTTCTAGACGCTCCGGTGAGAGGGTGGGCGGGCGGAAAATTCTAAAACTGATTTTGGGCTCTCCTTTAAGTCTATACTATCGGGTTATAATGATGATTCAAGTTTATAAAAATAAAAAATAAATCATGGAGGTAATGGGTTAAGCTTCGCCTTCACAGGTGACATCTATATAATGTAGGTATATAAAAACACACGCACACAAAACAATCGAATGCAAAGTTGTGTCAAAATTTTAAAGTAATCGGTGATGAACTATCAGAGAATTAAGATTTTGAACAAACGAACATTTACATTTTTTATAAAGGTAAACAACAAAATTGATTTTGGAATAAATTACAATATGTTTGCGTGGTACTCAGAGAGTTAAGTAACCCGGAAAGTGTGGGCAGACCCTCACCTGAGTTATCGGGTCGCCGCAAACTTTCCGGGCATAACTTCAAAGGGTACCCGGGTAACTTACGGCAGTGAGGGTTAACGGCGCCCGCATGTGAGAATGGATTTCTATCTTATCTTGAAGGTGATATTTTTGGGTGCTCAAGGGCTGAATGAGGAGATTTAAAAGCGTAAATATTCGTAAAACGCAACCAAAAATACGATGTAATATTTAAATTAAATTGTTTTAAGGCGATGCCATACGTAGTAATGCAAAATCATGTGTTTTTGGTTTGAAAATTTGGTCGCCTAGAAATGTTTCAGATGCTTTTTAAATACTGCGAGTAGAATACATCTTTAACTTTGAAATAATCGTGTATTTTTTATATAAGTCTTTTTATAAGCCCAGAAAAAAAAAATAATGTATAGACCTATGAAAACTGCTTTAATGTTCAAAATCTCCTACTTACGAACCCATTTTCGGCTATGATTTTATTGTATAATGTGGTAAATTAAGTTATTTATGAAATGATCGGAAAAAAATTAAATATTTATGCCTGAACATCCACAAAATAAAATAAAAGGCACTTTTTGGCCATGTTTTTTTCTTGCATAAATCAAAACAGGCGGATGGTGTTAAGCGGGAATTTAAACCTTATCGCCATCTACGTAAGAGTTGTTATTGATAGCGACTCAATTTAAAATATTACACGACGTAGTGCGTCGCCTTAAGATATATCGTTATTTGAAGGTAATTTAAATGCATTCTACTCCGTCATAGAGCGACAAGCTTCAGTACCTATCTACACGAAGTCCTGCGTACGATAATATTTTATTTTTTATTTAACCTCTCGCGTTCAAACAAAGTAATATAAAGTTATCAAAATATTCTCGCTTAGCAACAAATTTGCAGTACTTTATCGGGTGTTTGGCGGTTTTCCGTTTCATTGATTTTTTTTTTAAATTTACGGTAACGTCTACAGTAAGCTTTTCATTTTAAAAATACAGCTCGGTTTGCTCTCTTTTAAATCTGTTTATATTCATAGTTACAAAACTCAAGATATAACAGCTAACACGCATAAAAGAAAGGCTAGATCAAGTGGTTAAAAACATATCCAAAAAGCAACTACAAATACAATATTTGGGCAAAAAGCTTCAAAAATGATAATAAACTCCACAATAAAATCATACTCTCTTTCAACACTCACAACAATATTATAACATTTAAATCTCTGATAAAAAGCTGAATACAAAACATAAGGAGATCAGAAATAAAAAATATACTGACACCAAAATCACTCAACTGCACTCAAAAACACCATGTATATTTATGATTATTTCAGAAAAAAACACCACTTAAGACGGGTTTTTTCACAGAATGTGAATAATTCATCAAAGTTCTGATATTATTTCAATTTTGTTAAAAAACTGGCCAATTATGATATAATAACAGAACAAGAATATAAACTTCACAGAACTTGAAAGTCAACTTTGAAATTTGATGAATTGTTCACAATTTTTTTGAAACGTTCCATCCTTAATCTATTTATAATTACTTCATATTATCCATACTAATAAATTTTACTAAGTATTTTTACTAGGTAATACCTGTTAATTGATAAAATTACTATTTTGTTAAATACATTGGATTGGTACAATGAGGAAATCTATGATTGGTTTCTCAGTGAAGTAAAATGCACATATATAAACAAACCTCATTGTAAACTGTTGATTTCCAAAATTAAAATAAATAACTTTACCTGTTGAAAGAAAGGAAATATAGATTGCAAAAATATTTTTTTAGAATTTGAATCGAGCAAAAAAATTCGTAAAGATAATATTTATATTTTTACAGCGATCTCTACGAATTTAATGTATTTATATTTAAGATTAATAAAAACAGTACCTTACCATTAAAATGTTTTTTGTATAATGGTTTAAAAATTTTATAAAACCTTTTTCAACTATAAAATTAGTGGTAAGCACTAGAATTTATTTTTCTACACAATAAATTAGTAACTTTTCGATGGAACCCTCTAGAAACATCTGAGATTTTAGTAATACGTTCATCAGAAATAATTAAAATAAACCCCACGGAAAGATTCATATTCTAGGCTTGCTAGGGCAAATTCGACCGTTGGTCTGTCCATTACGCCGAGCCGCGAATATTTTTTGACAAGAATTTTTCATTTACGTAGTTAAGATTCGCACTTCATTTTAGAGTTTTTCTAGGGAAAATTCAATACACTAAAGCCACACGTCACATATTTACGTGCATGACTTCTTCACTTACGCCTTTAAGATGTTACTTTAGGGTATTGTCACTTATTTTGATGATGTGAGGCATTCTTTAAAATAGTTCCTTCCCATGTATGACCATGATGCGAAAGAAGATAGAACAAGTTTTGTGAGGACCTGTCAGATGGTTGAGGGTCAAGAGGTTGATAAAGCTGAATAAAACAATAATAAATTGGTACTCTCAGCATCTCTTTGGTGAAGGACCACCGTTCAGAGACAGAACGTAGCTTGAAATGAACTCAACCATGTTTAGATCCTAGAACTAAATAGCCACATTAGAGATGCCATGGTCTTACTGGCTCCGGGCAGTTGGGACGTTTCTGCGTTATTCGCAATGTTAATAAAGAAACTGATGAATATTGCCTCCCGCTGAATAACTCCCACTGTCAAATAGGCTTATTTAGTTTAAGTTTCGCATTTGATGTGGTTAAATATTTTATTAATTTCATCCCTTACCCTTTGTGGCCGGTTTGAAATTGGTTATTCATCCGAGGGTCATAGGGCGGATTTGGCTACAGCCTTAATACTTGATAAGGCTATTCGAGGGTCTAGCCTATGAATGAAAATGCCTTCATAGAGACCCCAAAACAACAGGTAAGCGGAGGGTTTAAGTTCATGGGATGGACCATACATATTTGAAACATTGAATATTGTAGGATTTTCCGACTCGGTTGGAGATTGATTGCTGGAAACCCAACTTTCCTCGTCCATCTTTTCTTTCATTCTTTTACTTTCTCTCAACTGACTTCTTTTCTTCTGTAACATTTCCCATATACATATTTTTTTATATTTGAAATACAAATATGGGATAAGTACATTACTTTTACACATATTCTACAAGATATAGGCATAAAGAAAAGATGTTCTCTTTACGCCTTATAAGGGAGTCGCGATTCTTATTTTGGTTGGTAAATAATATTTATTTACCTTTTATGTTTTGGAGTGTATTTAGTTGTAGTTTAAATACCGCCCACCAGATGTCAGTAGAGGGTGTAGATCTTTGTCATTATTTTTGAGTTTATGTAGTTTTAAGATATTTCCGTAGTTGGCGGTAGTTGCCCCACATGACAGAGACAACATGTCGGCTGTACCTGAATGAGTACAGCCGCTGCTAACCGATCCCTAGGTAGGCAGCTCTAAGAAGACAATTAACAATATATCAGTACGTTATATTTTTCATAAGTATATAGTATATCCATATTTGTAAAGTTTTTTTTTTAAGAAACGTTTAATATTATTTATTTGTTCCAACCATTATTGGTTATTAATGCAGCGCAATTCGGTGGAAGTTATTGTATTTCCAACCATTATTGGTTATTAATGCAGCGCAATTCGGTGGAAGTTATTGTATTTTTTATGGCGTGATAATATAAAAGTTTTGAATTGGTTTTGGTTTAATTTAATTTTTTCCTGATTTTCTTTGAATTTTTTTTTATACATTTCAAATATAGAAAATTATTTAAATATATTTTCGACATTCGTTATACGTTATGGACACTTTTCGCATAAATAAAGGTGTTTTAAATTTTACACAATTGATAAACAACCATCCATTGACTTTAGATTGTTTATCAGTTGCATAAAATTCAAAACACCTTTGTTTATTAGTAAGGTTAAAGCGTGGTAAATAATTTAAGTATCGCCCTGAGATAGAACACCATTCAGAATCAAAACGTTGCTTGAAATGGTTTTAGCTGTGTTTTGTGATTATTTGAATAGCCAGTTATTTCTTCACATCTTCTTCCCTATATCCTTCCTCTGCCATTACCTTCAGCCTCAAAACATAACCCTATAATTGGGGATGCTATAGTCTAATTGGTTTCTAATTGGGACTCTTGCGCGTTATTCACATAAAAAAACACACACTGCCGGTTGGGAACTTATAAAATAAAATACGATTAACAAAAGCAATACACGAAGATATAATCTACGTTCATGTGTGTATATTAGAAGTTCACATCATCATAGAATAACAACAAATGAAATTATATCTAGACCTCAGAACAGATGAGGTTTATATAACAAAAATAAATAATCTGTAACTGTCCCCGGGCAGTTGGGACTTTGTGCGGTATTCACATTTAAAAAATACATGAATAGATTTCGGTCACCACTTTGTGTTTATCCTATATTTTAAAACCACAAAACATTGTTTGTACGAGAGCATGAAAAAAACAATAATTTATTTAGGTTTTATATACTCTGCCTAAAAGCACCTGTTTTTTGTGAAAAAATCTTTTGTACAAATTATAATAAGGTACTTCTTACCATTGTATATTTCGGTATATTTTATAATAAATAGCGCTGTTTTTGCTCGGTTCTCTTGATTATTTAACTGTGGAATGCAGACAGACGATGAACGGATTAAAACCTACCTAAATGAAATCATTATTTTAAAATATTTTTTCTTCGAATTTTCATTTATTTTCTTGGATTAAGGCGATGCCATACGTAGTAATGCAAAATCATGTGTTTTTGGTTTGAAAATTTGGTCGCCCAGAAATGTTTCAGATGCTTTAATTAAATACTGCGAGTAGAATACCTACATCTTGACCTTTGAAATAATCGAGTATTTTTTAGATAAGTCTTTTTATAAGCCCAGAAAAAAATAATGTATAAAGCCTATGAAAACTGCTTTAAAGTTCAAAATCTTATCATTATCTCATTTTCGGTTATGATTTTATTGTATAATGTGGCAAATTAAGTTATTTATAAAATAATCGGAAAAAATTAATATTTATGCCTGAACATCCACAAAATAAAATGAAAGGCACTTTTTGGCCATGTTTTTTTCTTGCATAAGTCAAAACAGGCGGGTGGTGTTAAGCGGGAATTTAAACCTTATCGCCATCTACGTAAGGGTTGTTATTGATAGCTTCTCAATTTAAAATATTACACGACGTAGTACATCGCCTTAATGAATGAAATGGAATCTTTGAAGGAGAACTATCCTACTTTTTTTCTGAAATTGGATGACATTATCTCTATCTCTAAATAGTATAAAACAATGTCACAATCCTACAGTTCTTCCAAACTACGAAACGTATTTTGATAGGGTTTTCACTGGATCTTATTTGGCCACAATGTGGCCAATTTGCAAACGCCCGCGAGCTCACGCTGTCCAAAATGTGGGGAATTATTTTGTATAATCTTCGAGGTTTCACACACTAACAAAATATGTCTCGCATCTCTTCCGACTTATTTGTTATTGACATTCCATGAACCGAAATTATTAAAATATTTTATTCTTACAAATCTTCGATCATGTGTTTCATAGACATATGAATATTAGTAGACCTGCCCTAAGTGATTAAAAGCGTATTATCCCCACTCCCCATACCGGTTCCATTGGAGCCGGCTGTGCTCGCGTATGGCCTCAAGTGAAATTTGAAAACGTGACGTCATCATTCTTGTGCGAACTATGGTCGAGGCATCATCGGTTCATTTTACGAAATAACACGGCAAAATGTTGACTTGTACTATGAAAACTTGTAAAAATAGATGTGAAAAAGAGAATAAACCCAATTGTCGTATTACATTCCATATATAAGCATTAT
The DNA here is from genome assembly GCF_061612785.1 of Hesperophylax consimilis. Classification (NCBI taxonomy): domain Eukaryota; kingdom Metazoa; phylum Arthropoda; class Insecta; order Trichoptera; family Limnephilidae; genus Hesperophylax; species Hesperophylax consimilis. The sequence goes on along the minus strand of NC_142856.1, from coordinate 7,100,977 downwards.
TTTACTTTATTTTAAGCATATTCACATCGTATAATATGAATCAGTTGTTACTATCACATCGAGAAACGTCTGGACGCGAAACACAAAGCTGGTTGGTTGCTGGGAAGTAAATTATGAACATTTATAAAAGTGTCTTAACTAAATACTTAAACGAAATATTCGACTCTGAAAATAGAACCGAATTTTTTTGCCGAATTTGGACTTCGAAAAATTTGTTCATAACGTGGCGAGTAATTTGCGCTCCCATGTAAAAATGTCTATTCATTCAAAAGCAGATTTTACTTTTAAGAAGTAAATGGTGATATTATAATGCGAGATGCCTATTTACTGTCAGATTGATTTATTGACGAATCACAGTCAGCTTCACTCCCTTCGTTCTTCAACAGTTGATTTTACCCCTCGCCATTATCTTCTCGTCTATTAATTCCTATGTCTGTGATGTGTTTACATATTAAAAAATGCACGCTATAATTTAACATTGTAGCAGTGCTTATGAAATAAGACACAGACAATACACATAAGTCATAATATTTAATATTGTAATAAGTAGGTACCATAAACAGTAATTTTAAAGTAAATAAACAGCCAAATTCACGCTTTATAAATTTAACGATATTTTTAAAAATGTTTTCATGAAACCTAAATATGTGCGATAAACGATCAAATATAGTTGCAATCAATGGTAATCTAGCACAATAAGCAATTTATATCTCTCCATATTAAAATTCAGAGATATATTTGAACGAAGGAGGGTGGGAATTTCCAAACCAAACACTAAAAAATTAATTGATTATATTATACGCTCCGGTGGTTAGAGAATTTATATTATATATGTACATATAATACAGGCATATTATATTTGTAGAAAGTGGAGAAAAGTATCTGAGCAACGCTGGATACACTTCATCTAGTATTTAATAAATAATAATGTACAGCAGTTAATATACAAAATAAATGTTGGTACCATCCAATTAAAATTTGGCTTAGGTGTTAGTTTTGTTGAATCCAAACCCAGAGAAGGAAGGTTTGAACCTCAGTCAAAGTAAAAAAATATGCATAGTTTTAAATGTTCAAAGTAGTTAAGAGAAGAAACCAAAAAATACTTCTATTAATAAAAAGTTATGTACTAAAGTAAAAAGAAATATTTTTTAAGGGTTGATTTTTTCAAATTCTTCCTGAGTCAATTTCCTTTGAAATTTCGAATAAAAACCACAGACAGACACATCCATACATCCAAAAAGAATTTCATCAAAGGGCCGTTTAATCTTCGTAAAATAATTAGGTCCCAATGACTGATTTGGTTCTGGTTAGAGGTGAGGTGTATTTATCGTACCCAGTAAAAGTACCGGGTATTTCCATGCGATACTTTGTACTTGTGACAGATCTCCAATATACCTGGTTCCAAAATACTCACTAGTATTTTATACCGAGACTAAGGACGGGTTGTTTCGGAGAATTTGAACAATTCATCAAATTTCAACGTTCATTTTCGGGTTCTGTGAAAGTCCTATTCAAGTTCTGTTATTATATCATTGTAGGCTAGTTGCTTGACAAAACTGAAATAAAAACAGAACTTGAAAAAATCTTTCACAAAACTTGAAAATGAACGTTGAAATTTGATGAATTGTTCAAATTCTCCGAAACAACCCGTCCTAAGTATTTTTAATAAGTACTTTTATCACGTATTTTTGATAGGTATTTTTGATGGGTATTTTTAATAGGTATTTTTGATGGGTATTTTTGATGGGTATTTTTGATGGTTATTTTTAGTAAGTATTTTTGATAGGTATTTTTGATCGGTATTTTTGGTGGGTATTTTTAGTGGGTATTTTGATAGGTATTTTCGAGGGGTATTCCGTAGCTAACCCCCCCCCATGGATTTCGAATAATAAATGGAAGAATCAAGCTCACGTAGAAAATTTGTGGGGAATATGTGGGCAGAATTTATGCGAGTGCATTAGAATTACGTATTCTGAATCAATCCTCAGTCCGTATTAAATACTTTTGAGTATTTTGTCACCGGTATTTTTTCCAGGTATTTCTATGTACATGTCTGTACTCATTGTACCTAGTAACGAAAAGTACTCATAGGACCCACCTCTAGTTCTGGTGTTGTCCCGGTAAGTCAGAGATCCTGAGTTCAATTCCCAGTTGAGACCGTAATCTTTTTTTTATTTTTCTGTGTCTTTCTGTTTCATGTTTCCTTTAGATTTATTTGTATTATATTCTTCTCTAATGACGTATTAGATATCTCCGATAAATTTCAGTTATTTTCCAAGTTAACCGTCTTACTTAACACGCATCCTACCATCTCACTAAAGATAACAGTATACACATCCTAAAACATATTAAATAGTTTTTGAGTTCTAGCGACAAACGTAATAATGTTTAGTTTTTTCATCCAACCCTGAAAAATTGTTTTTCCACCGCTTTCAAACCATTTTTAGTGATCTAGGTTGTATATATAATACAGGACTCAGTTAAAAACACTTTTACTTTGCGTTGCGCCTCTACAATAAAGAAAGAAAAGGTCTTAAGGTATGTTTCTTTGCTATAGCACTGGGCCTAAATAATTAATTCTTAATGTTCACTTACAGAATATTACGCATAGTATAATGCAGACAGTAGTGGAATTTTCGTTGAAATGCAAAAAATATTCGGATTTTCATGAAAACGTGTTCCGACATAATATATTCGTAATTTACTAAAAGTTTTTCTGAAAACTGTTTAATTCATTTGTAAGGCCTGCAATCCCGTTTTTAACTGAAATTACCAATAATTTGAAGAGATTCTTAATAAATTAGCAATAGTCATTTTTCTCCGTGTATATCACGAGTAGATATGGTTATCCAACCGCCGATAATAGGCATCAACATAATTTGTTGTTGTTGTGTGAATAATTAATTCCAGACAAAACGATCAAACATTTTTAATTACGTTCATTTCATATGCTTGTACAAATTTTGTTCCGTCAAGAAAACAATGCTTTGATGTTTATATTAATATTTCCAGCGAGAAAAATCATAGAAAATAGGGAGAATTTAATATGGCACATTGAAGAGGCAATATCGCCCCTTCGAATGGGGTTTTTGGTAGTACGTTTAGACTTGTATTGATGTAGCTATTATTCCCTTTATTGATACGGTTATTGCTGCTGTTAGCCATATTGGATTACTGGTCTCGAAAATATCAAAGAAAGGGTTGGATATTGCTATCTTTGAACGTTTCTATCTAATTTTGCATGTTTTACAAGCCTGGCGCTAGGATATTTTCAGAGGCCCCTAATTGAACTTGGCAAGTTGTTGGCAAAAGATAATTAAAATATTTCTAGTATTAATAAACATTCTTGACAATGCAAACCGAATCCACGCTTGTTGGGTCCAATTTCCCATTTCTAAAACGCATTTTGAATACCTAATCCGCAGAATGTAGAAATATGAGATAGTGTAACAAATTATTATAAGCATTAATTACTCGCCTGAAATATCCATACTAATTGAAAATATCTCCCGAGTAAAAATAAATGCAGCCAACGGGAATTGAACCCGCACCTTCTGACCTTCTTCCCAACCCGTCAAATAATTCAATATGTACAAGTACTTCAATCAACAATTTCTGATTATTATATTTTTTTCATCTGTAAACAACCAAATTTATTTCTGTAGGAAATGCTTTGTTAGTGCTGAATTTCCCACTAGATGGCGTGGAGATATATTATATCTACATTTGTTGGTGAAATATTTTGACTTGTCAAATATTATTATTTTTTAATGATAAACTGATGTTTAACTAACTCGTAACGAGTAATTAATGCTTCTAATAATTTTTTATCCTTTGTGCTAAGCACAAAAACCTTGTCTTATAAACATTTTATTTCTGATGTAATCTGAATTTGACCTCATGAATTATTTATTTATTTTATTTTAAACCCCTGGATGACTTTTACATACAATGTAGTACATCTTTTTTGTAAATTACAAAGAAAATTATAATACGAATGCACAAGAGTTGAGAAAAAATACAGGTAACAGAAAATATAAATAGGCGGAAGGCTTACAAAGGTTTGTTAATTACAAACGTGCTGTACAACGTTTTTTTTATAATTATGTTAACAAACTTACTTAAACTACTTTATTATATTACTATAATACACTTATCAAACTCCATTGTACAACTTTCGATATTTTATGTTACATTAAGAGGAAGCTAAAAGCCAAAAATGTGTATATTCTAGGTATACCTTATATTGTAGGTAATATGTAATCGCGTGACAAAGGTAGTCTAGAAACGTTCGATTTCAAACACAAAACTGGTTTTTATTTATTTTGTAAATAATTTTATAAGAAAGCAAAAAAGTTAATCAAGTGAAACTGTCACAGAAAATCTTAGCTATAATACTTTATATATTTAAAAAGTTGTTTCCTTTACGCGTTCATACATTTCTATTGAATAAATATATTTTTTATAAGTTTACATTTATATTTTTTATTGAGTAATTTATTTTTTTATTTGTATTCTACTCAAGCGAAACGATAGGAAAACCTTCAATTTATCTAAAGCATATTTTTTGGTATTTATAATGTACACCAATTCGTTATAAAGATTAATCAAAATAGTGATTTAGCATTAAGCTTTGCCTTAAGGTTATGGTTACAAAGTAAAAAATAATTACGAAATTAAAATCCATACAAATCGTTGTACTTGGAAAGAAGAAATTATTTTACGGAGGATAAATAGAGTACTGTAGGATAATTTGTGAGATTTTCAAGTGAAACTAGGGGAATCAGTTTTTATGTTAATGATTTCCGTAAAATATTTTTTGTAGAGTTCAATTTTTGTTTTTTATCATTAATGCATCTGATTTCTTCTGATAATTTATTAAAGAAATGTTTTCCTTGGTGGGTATAATGGTGCTGGGCAAAAGAAGCGTGTAGTTTAGGGCATGCTAATATATATTTAAGTCGGGTTCGATTTTCAGTTATGAATGAGTATTTATATTTTTATTTTATAATTTGAATACTTGAATTTTTCATAAATAATCTTCATATCTTTCATAAATATATCTTCATGTGCACCTTTTATCGCAGTATTAATTTAGCTTTGTTTTGTAAAACACTCAATTTGGCGTAATAAAGGTTTGCCAAATACAAACATAACAGACTGATTATTTATAAATCTCAAAAAAATTATTACATGTTTCTCTGCTAGTACTTTCTTTTTACCTGTAGTACTTATTTTAAACGATTACTGAACTCCTTTGTACAACAGAACTCTCTGTGATAACTTGTATTATACCTGCTTATATTGTCCGTACTCTTGTTTATTATGTAATGTACTATACACTTATTATTTTACTACTGAACAACTTACCTATATCAATGTATACATGTCAAGGCGTGAATAAATAAACAAAATATATAACACAGACATTTAAAATCCATCAATATTTTCCAAATCAACAATAATATCAATAAAAATGTACACAATTGTTGTTAAGAATGATGTATACGTAGAAATAGTCACATACGGCTTTTGAAGTTGAATTGAAGATCAAGTTATTGTCAAATAATATACTTTGAACACAATGCATTTATATCGTATTTATAAACATTTGTTACCACGCCTGTGTAAACGTTGTATTGGGGAATCCAAACTATAGTTGGAATGAGACACACATGTAAAATGTTTTAAGTATATTACTTATCTACTTTAACTACTTACACTTATATCAAATCTATCAAACATATAATGTAACTATATTTTACTTTCTCACTGTAATGTACTTACTACAACACGTAATACCTATCATATTATTAATTACTTATGTATAACTACAATAATGTACTATGCACTCCTATTCCAAGCACAAACTAACGTTTTTAATATGGTCGGGCATTTTACCGCCAAATTGGGGGCGAAGCGCGGGTGTTTTTTTTAATTTTAGCGCCAAAATTAGACTTTCCGCAAAATATTCTTATCTTATGATCTATTTGATATTTTTCGATGAAACTTTCAGTGCTTTACTTTAAAAAGATGTCGCTATTTATTTACTCAGCAATGTATGTGTAATTCATTTTTTTATGAAAAAAAACTCTCTACTTTCTTGGGAATTTTTCAATACTTATAAAAAACTATAACCTTATAGTGCTTCAATGTGTGATAGTGTTCGAAACACTTTTCTTTATGCACGGGCACATTGCAAAACTTGCACATGTACCGCGTTTCACTGCGTTTTTCACTGCTGAGCGGAACATACGCGACAGCGATTTATTTTTTTGTTGTGTTTCAAACTCATTGTATTGACAGGTAGATAGATCGGATACCGCCGACAATAGAAAACACATGACCCCGCGCCCATTTAGAACCCCTTGTTTACAAGTTTCCCGCTCCTTACCGCTTTGCGCAACAAAATGAGTAAACTCGTCTCCCTCGTCTTACTGTAAAAAGGCGTATGACGAGTTTTCTCGTTTCCCGCAAAGAATGTGTTAATATGTATTGAATGTAAGAGATCACAACAAGGTTAAGTCATTTATTTTTCGTTATATAACTGTATGTCTTAGCTTCATGTAGCTATTATACCCGGAATGAAATAACCCAGCTTAAGTACGCTAGTGCCGAAGTGCTAAAATGGTCATTAATTGTTTAAGTCCCTTACAAAAATACCTGAAGTGTTATCCATCATAGAGGAATACATATTTAGCCATTGTTCGGTCAAATCTTAAGAATTAAATGCTGAGTTGTAAAAACACTCTCCATTTTCCGCAGATGTTTTGTGAGCAATTAATTTAAAGCAAAGCTCTCTCGGCTTACAAAGTTTTATTAAAGATGTAGTTGAACTTGAAGGCATTTCAGCTGAGTAACTTATTCAAGAAACATCCTTACAGAAATACGCAGTAATAATTTAAACCATATTTTAATAGTTTATTCATTGATATAGCACGGGGATGCTAGAGGTATATTTTACGCAAAATGGAAAGTCTGATAAGGACATTGGAAGAAGAACGAACGCAATGAAGGACTGAAAGTTGTCAACAGAAGACAGGCTAGCAGACCACAATGAAGTGCTGATATCAACCCTGATTACTCTGTACGCAGAGGAAGGATGAAAGTAGACGTAATGTAGATGAAATGTTGAAGTCGGGGACATGTCTAATAAATACTAGACATATATCTTCGACCCTTTACTTCTCCATTCATCGACGTTTCTAGTCGTGGTGTTTGAAATATGCCATTATTCTTTTTACACACAAATTAGCTTCTGCTGCCCTCTGTAGCTGCAAGTTTTAGAGCGTGAGCACACAGAGAGCGGTCAGGAGTTCCGAGTTCCGAGTTCCGAGTTCCGAGTTCCGCGTTCGGCGTTCATTAGAATGTACTGATACTATAACAACAACGCACACAGCGGGCAGTCAGACCGCGGCGGTCAAAACGGAACGCCGCGTTCAGTCGCGTTCTAAGAGTTCTTTTGCCGCCGAGGCAGAGAACGCCAGAACGCCGCGATGTTTGAGGTTACAAACACAGAAAAGTTAATTGAATTGGTTAGGGAAAGGAGTTTGTTATACGATTTAAGTGATGTAAATTATAAAAAACGCGAAAAAAAGTCGAAGCTTGGTTTGAAATTGCTACTAGTAAATTTAAATTTTAAGTAAATTTTATTATTAGTAAATTCGCCTTGTTCTTCTCGCGTTGTGTTGATTGGGTGCACCCAATACTTTCTTTTCTTTTTAGAAGCTGTTAAGCTCCACAAGAGCAATATATTTTCACGGATGTTGAACTTTCTAGTGACATGTTGCATATGCAAAGACCCAAACGAAACTAGAACGCGAGAATTTGAACGCCGCTTGTGTGCGTTGGAACTCTTGAGCGGTCAACGGTCACTAGAACGCAGAACTCTGACCGCTCTCTGTGTGCTGACGCCCGTTTGAGAGCCTTACTAATAAACGTTTTTTAAAATTTGCACAACTGATAACCAACCATTAATAGTAAATGAATGCTTATCAGTTGTGTCAAAATTAAAACACATTTAATAGTAAGGGGTTGATGGTTTTGAACTTACTGACTAAATCAGGGTATTTTTATGGTTAGTGATAGGGTCGATAGATCTGCTCAGCTTACAGGTAAAATAATTTTTTGATATTATTTGAAAATATCAAGTCATTTTTTAATAAATATTATGTGCTTCCTAGAATCGTTTTACTTCCATTTCCAACTACAGAGCAATCCAGTTCCTTCAGAAAGATCAGTGTAATATGTGGAATCGTTGTGTATTAAGTGTAGATATTTAAAATCATCATTCCATTGTAAAATAATACTCAGTGAAGTCAACGGAATGTTCTTACTGATGATACCCTAAAACTTAACATACTCTTCAAAATCTTTCTTTCTTAAATCATTAAGAGACGGTGCAATTAATAATTATGACTTAGTGGATTGTACCATCCCAGCCAGGAGTAAGCAGGTGATCCTGTACAGGTGCGACCATTGGTACTACAGGTACACTCCATTTTTGGTCTTGTAATACTTACTCTGAGGATGAAAAGACGGATGAATTTTATTCAGCTTGTATACGTATTACACGATGATATAGACGTAATGAGATTAAAATATCCGCCTCTTTCTCTTCGTCATGTTTTGTTCGTCGTGTTTGTTCTATTTATCTTGTTTTTATGTCTTGTTCGACGTGTTTTTCTTGTCTGCTCTGTTCGTCTTGTTTGTCTTGTCTGTCCTGTTTGTCGTGTTTGTCTTGTTGGTCTTGTTTATCTCGTTTATCTTGTTGGTCTTGTTTGTCTTATTTGTCGTCTGATTTTTCTTGTTTGGCTTAGTTTTCTTGTGTGCCCTGTTCATCCTATTAGTCTTATTAGTCTAGTGGCTCCTGTTATTTATATTCGATATGTCTCATCTGAATCTTCTATCTCTCCTGTCTCGTCTTGTCTGTCATATCATTAATTTTCCTACTGTGTTTCTGGTTTTTCTCGTTCGCCTTGTTAGTCTGGTTCGCCCTGTTCGACTTTTATCTTATCATGTTAGGTTAGTTTTAGTATATATATGAAGGTTTGACTCACCAAGGAAGATGTCCTCTTCGTCGTGATGCTGCACAAGGGCTGCCATCGCCCTGCAGAGGGCCGGCGGCGACTGCAGGCCGGTGCCCGCGGGCCGCGTCGCGCGCAAGGACAGCGGAGACGCGGCCAGCACCGCTCCGCAAGGCATCACCACCAGCACCGGCACTCACCCGCACGCTACTGCAGCAGGCCCATCACCGCGACCAACGACCTACTCTTATCGCGCGACTCACGGCTCTCAGCACGCTCTTACTATTCTCTGATGTTGTTACTCCGTATTACAGGTTAATTATGTGCTTGAACGGCTAGCAGTTCTCTGGTACGTTGCTTTCTTAGTCTCGTGTTTTTTTTTCTCTCTCTCTCTTTCTGTATTCTGACTTAGTATTGATTGATTCTATTGAAAAATGTAGATCATCTCTTGGAGCACTTTTATTTTAATTGGAATTATTTTTACTTTTAGCAAATATTGCACTGAATTTAGTGTAAAATTAAGCTTTGCTGCAAAACAAATTTAATGCAATAAGCCTACAGGCGCAATAAATCGTCTATTCGTAAAATATTACTTATATTCATTTGAAAGTCCGATATGACAAACATATTTTTACCCAACTTTACCTCAACTTATCGTATGTTATATCTAAATGAAAAAAAGGTATCTTCTTGGCTGAAACCTTTTTGTATTTTAGCTGGGGCAAGACAAGTCGGAATCTAGTCATTAGTGGTTAGGTCACGCTTAGTAATTTTGAAAGACACTAATTAAATATTACTTTACTAAGACAACTCAAGTCATTCCGCTATCCATATTGGCAAGTAGAAATTGCCTGAAATGTTCTTTATGTAATGTGCATTACGAAGAGTAAATAATGGAGTAATAACCCGTCCAAAATTCAGGTATTTAGGTAAACTATTTTTAAAAAATTGACACATAAAAACAAGTTTATTAATAAAATACACGTCTTTCAAAACTTTGAAAAAAAGATTTGACTGAGATTTAATACGCAGGAACTGGAGTCAAGAACTCTAAAAGCCTCGCCAAATTTATTTTGCACATTATCTGCTGTAATATCATTCAATTTCAGAGAAATGCGTATATGTCCGCGTGCATGTGTGTGATTGCCACCAAAAGTCACCAAAATGCATTGTCATTTACAACGAGTTTGTTTGCCGAGTTTCAGCTTGATTGAATGCCGGGAAGTGGGTTAATTTCCGCTTCTAAGATTTGCATTCATTCATTCCTGAAAAAATGAGTAATATTCAAATTGATGTATTAAATAAAAAAAGCAATATTTTTTTACCATAAATTTGAAATTTTGGCAGAGCTTAATTGATAGAGATACCAGTCACGATAAGACTAGAGGATCTGGGTTCTAGTCCCAGTTGCAATGGTTACCTTTTTGTTTTATTTGTCTTTATCTCTTCCATATTTTCATTAAACATTGTCGATATTATCTTCTTCGTCAATTAAAAATTAATAAGGTTTATAAGTTTCTATAATTTAAATAAAAGCCTAATAACAGACACATTATATTACTGTTTACAAGAAATGTTTTGCTCAACAGAATTTATATTATCCCAACCTCTATTAATTAGCCTCAGGCTGAGCGACTCTGTGGTATTCACATAAAAAGTTTTGTTTTCTTTGTAAATGCAAAATTCACCCCCTGAAAGAATGCATCTACATACTCCGCAGTAAATAAAACCCATCAAGGGATTGAAGACGGGATGGGAAACCAGAAACTACTGTGCATTTCTTTATGGGCGGTTTTACTTTGAACTGTGCAGTGTGCCTTACATCCAATCCGATATTGGAGAGGAAAGAAGAAGAAAATAAAAACGAATGGGGGAATTCTCTGGGAATATTGAACTGGAGCAGAATGCATTTTTATTTATGTATTTGTAGTTTTTAAATTTATATTCTACAATAAATTTGAAAGTTTAAAATGATCACCTAATTTTGCGTTTCGAGATCAAACATCGATCTCACAAATTTGCGGAAAGAATACCATTAATTGCCGATGCCTAACTATTATTCATTTATTCATTTGCGGGAAATCGACAGTTTACATTTAATCAGTTTGTACATAAGTATTACATAGTAAAACCAAACCAATTATGGATTTCCTCCTTGTGACTTTACCTCTACCAAGACAGCATAATATGGAATAAGTTATTTAAATTTGTGAGAAAGGAATCTGAATTAAAAAAATTATACAAAACAAAAGATTATATAAAACGAAAAATTTACAAAACAATAAATTTATAGCCATGTAGAGAGGTTGTAGATATAAATCAAATCATAATTGAGATATAAACAATAGAGACATAAACATTATTCACAAACCATCAGAGAAATATTCTTTTATGGACCTCTTGTATTTGGTAAGTTCGCAATTGAAAATATCAACCTTGGATAAGACTCTATTGTAATTATTGCATAGTCTGTTCAGGCAAGAATTCTGCTTAGATCTCGTTTTGCTTTGATCAACCCTGAACAGGACACAAGAGTGTTTTGAACACGCAGGTACATTGAATGGGATCTTGTTTAGCAACTCTGGGCATTGGCATATAGACACAATTGATTTTATTTTGCGCTTTTAATTGCTTTATTATTTGCTTATCTAGAGGCAACTTTTGATAAAATCAGTTAATTTTTAAATATATCTATTTGAATTTCAATTATGTTTTCGATAATGAATTAAATAAGCGGAAATTAACCTAATTCTGGAAATCCAATCGAACTGAAACTCGGCAGATACTCTCGTTGTCGATGACAACGCATTCTGTTAACTTTTGGTGACAATTACGAGCACACACGCGTACATATACGCATTTCTCTGAAATCGGATGACATTACAACACTTAAGGCTCTGTAGTAAACGTTTTAAAAGAAGAAGAGGATGAAGGAGCGCGCTAATATTAATAAATGATAAACAATAAGAGAAATTTGTTAAAATATTTAATACACGACGGCTCAAAATAGAGAAAAAATAAAAAAAGTTGCATTTAAAGATACACTGTGATTTATTTCAAACCTGTAACATATCAAATAATAGAACAAAATTTGTTTTTAATAATTTTACGAGCATACTTTTCAATTTCTTTTCTTTATAAATGTACAGATATTTTCTTCAAAAACAATTTATATATTTTTTAGGAGCTTTAAAACTTAAAGTGTCCAAGAGAAATATTTTTTAAATCGATGGAAATTGGGAATGCAGGGGCTTAAATACAAAATAGAATAGATTAAAATACTATTAAAAATGTGACTTCGTGCCCTTTTTCCTATTAAAATATTAGTCATTCAATATATATGTGAACACGAGTTCACGCAGGTGGCATTGTCCTAATAAATATAGTGGACGAAATGCGAAAATATTATAATTTTTAAGAATGCATCTTCCGACATCCTCATTAAATATTTATGCTTTACTTATAGTGTGTTATGAAATCTTTAAATTCATTCATTAGAGGACTAGAGTCCCTTTTTAACAAGAAAACGAATAGTTTGACCAGATTTTTTATAAATTAAAAGATTTTTGCGTGTAGCTGAAGTCACCGCGCTTTACACATAGTTTTTGTAAATCAGACATGGACGGTGACCTTTTTCTTGTTTTGAAGGTCAAGTGTGCAAAATCTCAGAATAAAATAATAGATTTAAAAAAATCAAATACACGCCTCCCGCCACAGACACTCTTCTTTATATAAATAGAAAACGGATAGAAGACACGTAGAATTTAGAGACGGCAAAGAAAGCCTAGGGTATTACTTATTTCTCGGAAAACTCATCAAGGAGAGAACTTTCGGGAAAAAAGCTCACTCGCAGAAGAAGGGTTGTTATTTAAAAAAAAATTTACAGGGTGCGACAAAACAGACAGTGCAGTTTTAAAGAGCTATTAAAAAAACGGCAAAACTTACAGAAATGGGGTTTATTTTATTTTATTCGGTACATCATGCCGTTTTGTGCATCAAGTGCTGAAGATGACATCACCCCAATATGACGCCAGCAGCCATATATTGATGAAGGCGATTTCTGAAGTTTTCCTGCCGAAGTCGATCCTTGAGTTCTTCCAAGATGTGAGGCCGATGTTTAAAAACATTTACCTTCAAATAGTCTCACAGGAATACAGGAACAGGAAGGCCCGCTGGGTGGGAACGAAAGAAAGCTCATTTTCGGGCAAAGCCCCGGTGATGTCCGGACCAAACGATGGTAATGACTGAAAATGGTACGACCCTCCCGACACAATGAGACTCCTCCCACAACACGGGATATGCCGGCCCCTCTAAACTGCACTGTCTGTTTTGCTGCACCCTGTAAATTCAGCTTAATAAATTCTGCAATGATTGTGATTCCGTAATTTTTCACTGGACTGAGCTTTTATATGTTTAGTTAGTTTATTTTTCATTACCTTGCTTAAAACCTTTTAATTTTTAACTGTTATTTGAAGTATATATCTATATTTTTAACGCAGACAAAAAAGCTCGATATTAAATTAATTACGTGATTATTTAAGTAGATATTACTGAAAGCTTGAACGTGTTTAACACGATATTTGTTATATGAAAGCACTTCACTAGAGTAAAGAGTTTCTAGGTAACTGATGATATATCTGAAACAAAGAAAAAACAATTATTAGATTTATAATAATACTAAATATTCTTATTATAGGGATTATGAAAGTGAAAATCTTTACATACTCAATTAATACGATCAATATAAAGCACATTAAGGGAAATTTGGAAGGACATTGGAAATTAAAATTCATTATATATAAATTAATAATACAGTGTATGTATCGCAAACCAGTACTCAAAATAAATATATGTTTTAAATTTTTTATTCTATTTCTAAAAGTTGTAAAAACTTTTGCGTACATTCAATTTCGATGATGGTAAGCACTTGTTGTCCCATTCTCGCTAATAAAAAATAAGAAGGTATAAACGAGACAAAAGGCTGTTTCTCAGTGACGTTTAGTAAGGACATCACTGTCGGAAGTGTATACAAACACCAATATACTCATAAAGCGTCATATTATAGCAATGTAAAAAATTTGTTTATTTTTAGTTTTATAAGCTAAGATTTTCGATTGAATTCTAAACTAACAACTTCACTATCGGACAGGCTGTTAAATAACTCGTTATTGGTACATACTCCTTGCTTCATTTACATTCATACGTCGATATCCTAGAGCACACAAGTGCAGTTTAAAGTATAAACAATTCCGTGTTTTGTAAAGCATTTATCAAGATTATTTATTTTGTAAAAAGATCTTTCGTGGGAAATTTACATTACTTATTTCATCTAGAATGAATATTCACATAAATTTTGTTGCTGTACATCTTATAATTAAACTGGAGTATTCTTACATTCGTAAAATGTGTATATTCTTGTTATATCTTAAATTGCCGGTAATAGGCATTAAAATCGCTTGACCAACGGAGTCTAGAAACGTTCGGCTTCAAGAACAAAACTGGTTTTTATTTATTTTGTAAATAATTCTACAAGAAAGCAAAAAAAGTTAACCTAGTGTCACAGATAATCTTAGCTATAATACTATATTTTTTAAAGTTGTTTCCTTTACGCGTTCATACATTTTTATTGAAAAAAAAATTTTTTTTAGTGTTTACATTTATATTTTTATTTGAATATTTTTTTTTGCACCAATTCGTTATAAAGATTAATCAAAATAGTGATATAGCATTAAGCTTCGCCTAAACACATGTGTGCGCTAGGTCTACAACATATTTTCCTAATAAATCTTCTGTTACTCTGACTCTTGCATGGTCTGACTCTTTTTACTTGATTTACATATAATACGTGCCATCGTATCTGCACTCGAGCGGCCTCAATTTCTTCTATCGTTCACATTCGCGTCTCCTTATACTCGTTTAAACCTTATTCACATTACACAATATGTATGTATTATAAGATGGGGTGACACACTACGCTATAATCTTACTCGGGAGAGGGGATCAGATCAATTACAGAACTGCCGTCGAATATCATTTCTTTGTATGGGATCTGTCACTTTGGCAGACGACAGCCGCGTAATTACGGCGCTCCTTAAATTGTTCTGACCCCGTCTCCTGCTGTAGGTAGGAGAGGCGTTGGCATTATTTTTAGATGTAGCCTGGCTAGCAGATCACAGCGCCTATCATCGCCACGCTCACACTTATAACATATAATCTTTATAGGTGTGAGAGGTCTGTATGGGATTTTATGGCAAGCAATATGGAGTTAAATAAAACGCTTTTAACTTATATCGTAATCTTTTTCTTAATCAATCATTATGCTCACAAGAATGCATTATTTGCGAATCTCCACGATCATACGTGGTTTTACAACACATAGGCCTACACCATTAAAACTATTTGAATTCCATACTTGTGATGTATGGAGTATTGTAGCGGGTGAAGGTCGTATACAATAATGATACTTAATCTATGTACTGGTATTTATTGGGGAGCTGATTGTAACAAAAGAGGAACAATCCTAGTATGCATCGCCTTTTATACCATCTCGCAAGCATGCTATCTCGCTTGCACTTACACACATTCATACAGACATCGCTGTTGTGAAGGGCCGTCAATTTTATTAATGAAATCAGTGTAGGTAGAATAAGGAGGAGATAATTGAAGCATGATGTTAGGCTAAATCGAGTGAGGAAGCTATTGAGAGCTTTTAAAATCTGATCTATGAAAAGTCATTTCGCAGAATGAAGAATTCATTTAGAAGAATGGTCGCATTTCACAAGGGCTACACTGAAGTTACTACTGGGTGTGAACTGTATTTATGCCCTTCTCTAAATATTTCTGAGGATCCGTCAAAGTTTTCCATTAAAGAATAACAGGGAAGTAGGTTATACGTTTCCCAGAATTGAATATTATGTTCTACAAATTCCACTTTCTTGTGACTTTTCTTTATTCTTGTCATCTGTCAGAGGGGATGCTTCTCGGATTATATAAATGAAAAGAATAGATCCTATTGAGTTGAAAAAAAAACATGTATGATCGTGTGAGAAATGCGGAGATTTGCAAAGAGTACAAAGCTGATGTAAAACGTAAACGTAAACGTAATGAGTAAGTTTAAAAAAAAGGACGCTTAGATGGTTTGGGTATGTAGAGCGAATGAGCGAAGAAAGGAGAATATATGACGCCAAAGCGAATGGTAGCAGAAGTGATTCAGATACTTGAGTCGGGCCATGTCAAGTGTCAGAATAATATAAGAGTATATATGAATCTGAAAGAGGCAAGGAGTGTGTGCCAAGACCAAGTTTTTTGGCGGTCCGTACTCTCTGCCTACCCCTGTGGTGAAACGGCGTGATGGTTAGTTAGTTGAAAAATTCTTGCGCTAGCTTACCAAATCTTATATAAATTAACTAGTAGTTCTATGAAGAAAAGACCCTAAAGTCCAAAAATAATGTTTCTAATTTTCTCTTATTTAATAAATGCAAAAAACGGAAACGGAACGTACAAACAACGACGAAATGAAATGAACGGTCAATTTAAAACAGGATTCGCTATGCTCAGTCAATAAACGTACGTGAAATTAATAAATGTGTAGATTTTCCTGATCGAATGGCTCAAAAGTATGATTTTTTAAGTACTAGTTTATAAATGAAAAAATTTTGTGGCTTAAGAATCGTGACTGTTATGTGTGTAATTCCGCCACTTCATCCTTCAGTTTAAATATGACCCTGATGATAGCTAGCCTCCGGTAGGAGAAGACAATATTATAAACGGAAATATTGACAATCATGATCAATGTTCGGGGCACTGTACTATATCTGTTACTAAATTACATGTCATATTAAAAATCTCTCTATGTCCTTCTCATTTGTGGTATATGAAAATGAATCACTAATACCCGTTTGCAGCACTATCGGAGGGATATTTTAAATCGAAATATCGATTTACCAAAGCATATACGAGATGCGTAATCGAACTGACTCAAATATAAACAGACAAGGGTCAATGACATCTGAACAAATGTGAAGTTAGCAACAAATTGCGAAATTACTGTGTTTTTGAGGTTTGAAACAAAGTAATGCCGGTCTAAAATATTCTGGTATGAATATATGGCCCTCTTCCCCGTATAGCTATGCCAACGCCGCAGCGGCGTATTAGGGAATCTTTATAAGTAAGACTGTTTGTTTAGCAAACACTGCACGTACGTAACATTTTAAATTAAATAAATAATGTCCAATATACATTTTAAATGTTTTTAAATTAGAAATAATGAAATATGGCATTATTCCTTCCCATAAAACCACATACACCGAGCATACATAACAATAATAAAAACAGAAGATACAAAATAAACATTTTCCATTGAAATTTCAAATCACAAAATTTGTTGTTATTTTTTCATCGTAGGGTTGTTTACTTCTCCCAGAAGACACAAAGGGCAGGGAGTAGCTTAAGGCTGTATGACTACACCCAGTGCAGATACTGGGTTCCCACCTGAACGACACGAGAACATAGAACACATAGTCGAGAACACCGTATAGCGTATGGCAGTGTTCCGCAACCAGTTATCACCCACAACACACCCAAGTTTTTCAAAGATTTCCACATACTAAAAGTAAAAACGTGTGAACAAATTCGATCACTCAAATTTAACGTTTTTTATTTGATAAATATACAAAGGATGACATACGTACGTTGATATTATAATTGTGAGATGTTCACGGCTAAAAGTATAATTGTTGCTGGCTCCGCAGTTTCTCACAAACTCTCTTACTAAATAAAACTCATACTTTAATAAAACACTTCAAAACCAGGACAATTTCTGAAAAACTCGATACAAAAACTTTCCTGTTAGACAGACATAACAAAAAGCATTTAAGTATTTGTTGTGTCGTAGATTTAAAATCAAATAATTTTTTGTATTTACAGCCGAGAAAAGCATTCTCGTGTTCTGACTGCAACTATTCATGTTCAAATAGTCGTATTTGCGAAGGTATATTCGGACGCACTGCGCAAAAATCACTATAATGTTCTTTCTGCAGTATCCGCATACATATTTTAACACTTGCCTACTCACAACGGTAAAAAACTTCCAAATGTCCAAATCATTCCAAATGTGGTATTATGATTCAATTTATCCAAAACTTTTCCTCGTGATAACTGGGTACTTGAGTAAAACATTATGAATTCCAATATAAACACTTAAATTTGTTACAAACCAGATATGATATGAGATTTTCACGGCCAAAAGTATTACAGTGATTTATTTTTGGGGTATTATGCCGGCGTCTCCGGCAGATGTGTCCTGCTTTGATGATGGAGACTGTAATTCTGTCTTAAAAGTCGACTAAAGAAGGAGGTAGCGCAACAATGCATAATACCTCGAAAATAAATCACTAGAATTGTTACAAACCACTTTATTTTTAATACATTGTTCTACCTGTTAGGGAAGTTCTCTTCCTTCACCAGGAGAATATCAATATTGTATTAAAAATACAGTGATTTATAACAATTTTGTAATAATTATGGCAAACAACAAAATAAATCGTTTTTTCGGATACGCTGAACGATAAACGCTGCAAAATAATTATCATTTTGCGCACAGAACTTGTTCTATGGTTTAGCGTTATTGTGTTTTGATTGCATGTATTCGGCATCTATCATGTTGGTTGCGTAGCCCTGGCATGTAGGACCTGCCCCCGCTACTCCCTTAACTTAATCCTCTCAGAACAAACGAGGAGAGAAGACAAACTGCCAATTTCATTCCACGGGCGTAACTTTACCAAAGGGTTGGAATCGTCCTTTTTTAAAATTTATGCTGAACTTTCTCACAGTGGCCTTTTCAAATCATTACTGAAATGAACTTCCAAAAATAAAGAATCCGATATCTCGTAAAATGGAAATATATTGAAAAAAAAACTAACAAATATTTTTAATTTTTTTTTAATGCAAAGTAATGTTTATAAGAAAAGGTTTTTTTTTTATGCAGAGCACAAAGGATAAAAAAATAAAAAAAGCAATAATTAGTCGGCATTTATTTTTACTCGGGAGATATTTTCAATTGGTATAGATATCTCAGGCGACTAATTATTGCTTATAATAAAAATATTTCTTTAATTACTAAATGCCTCCATTATTGCTTTTCTCTTTCTCTCAAAATTTATATTTGCACAATACCCAGCAGTGCAATGGGACACGTCGAGGATGTGCTACAATAATTAATACAGGCAATTTATGCAACATCCAGAATGCAGAACCTTTGCAGTGTCTCCACGAAGTTCACTGAAGGAAGGATGCACTCATTCCCAGCCTTACTTCACCACTGATTGGCCAGCTTCTGGGGCAGGACACGAAAGTCAACAAACGTCTTTGTCGTGGGTGCATTCGACTGGTTCAGCTCTCCACTCAATGAGTGATGGATGAAGTTGATGCATCTCCCTTGATGGACCATTCTTTAGATTTAATTTAATTTAATTTTGTGTTATCAAGGGGTACAATTAGTTTTATTTATTTTTCTTCTCGTGTATTAGGTCAGACTTCGATTGCACTATACCTTAGTCCTGATGGATTATAAATTAACACAAAAAAAAACAAAATGCACCAAGCATCTGTTTTTATGTCTCGCCATTGTTATTTTAGTATTTGAATTACACAAATACATTGTAAATTATTTAAGTCATTACATTTTTGTTCTACCAATATTTTAGCTTTTTGAAAAACCCTATCGAAGTTTTTGTTTTTTGATCAAATAAATACGTGAGTTAAACAATGTCAAGAGACAGATAATAAAATAATAGTGAATGAGGCAAGGATTGTTTGCTAATACCGAGAACATAAATGCCATGGATGGAGCTATTTGAGAACAATTTTAAGCAGCAGGGTGAGGAAGAAGAATCAGAAATAACATTTCCTATTTCACCAAGTACCCAAAGAAATCATTATCCGTTATACTCGCATTAACAATACAAAAATGAAATTAAAATAGTGCATTATTAACCAAATGCGTACAAATCATTTCAAAAGTTTGTCATGCAAGATGGATGCCAGGCAATTTCTCGTCACGCTAGATTTGCTTCAATGCCAACTCATACAAAATTGTACTTTTGCTCTATCAAGGGCTTCTTAGGTTCATGGCCAATAGAGAGTTGTGTTGCGATCTTAGTTAGAGGTGAAGCACCACGTCGTGTAACGTTTGAAATCGGACCGCTAACAATAACACTCTTTAAGTAGTTTTTTTTTTTTTTTTTTACTTTTAATTTTTTTATTTAACGGCAATATAAAGTAAAGTAAAAAAGATACAATATTAACTAAAATAAAGTGATGTAGTTTGTTCTCAGTCCTCCTCACTAGGTATTCCTGTTCCGAGGCGGACTGTAGGTTGTTGTATTTGTGTTGATCATGATTTCCTCATCTTCTAATTTGTTGGTTCCCACAAAATATAAAATAAATTAAGCAAAAAGTATTTATGTTTGTTGTCTGTAGGTTGCGTTGGGATTACTTCATAAATTTAATGATTTCCTCATCTTCATGTTTAGTTAGCCATAATTTGATGTCTTTTTTAAACTTTTCTATATCCATGGTGTTTTTAATTTCAATAGGAAGGGCATTATATAATTTTAAAGCATAGAAATAGTGGTTTTTCTGGCCGAAAGATGTATTTAATGTATGGGGAAAAGGTTTAAATTGCCACATAACACCAGCCGCCTGTTTTGATTTATGCTAGAAAAAAACATCGCTAAAAAGAGTGTTTCATTTTATTTTGCAAAATTCAGGCACAAATATATGAAAGTTTTTCTAAAGAACATTATTTTCTACATCATATAATAAAACTATAACCGAACATTTAACGATTCGTAAGTAGGAGATTTTGAACTTTGAAGCAGTATTTATAAGCCTGATACTTTATTTTTTTCTGGGCTTATAAAAAACTGATCGATTACTTCAAAGGACAAGATGTGTTCTACTCGCAGTATTTAATAAAACATGTATATAATTTCTAAGCGATCAAATTTTCCAACTAAAAACACATGATTTAGTGTCACTTAAGTGTCGCATTTAGTGTCACATAGTGCTTCGCGTTAACGTTGTTCTGAAATTTGAAAGATGTTAATATATTGTTGTCAAACATTGTCATCCCTTGAAGCGTGATCTTTTTCGATTTGAATGAAAATTGATGTCGTCAATTCACATAAGATCCTTCGACTCTAGGCTCCAAACAAGTCGATGAAATCGATTATCTCTTCTAGAAATTATCCTGTATATGGTAATATTTTCAAACACAATTTTTTCAGAAACGAATTTGGTTGTATAACCTCATAAAACTGTAAACAAAACATTTCACTGTTGAACCTAAAACTCAGTAAACCGTAGTCATAAAGAAACACCGGAATTAATACGTCATAACTAGAGAACTACTTTAATGCAATTCAGTATGAAAGCCAACAGTACAGTCTAGACTTGTGTCTATAGACCAGAAGACTAGACGTAATAAAATTTCTACAGCATTTTATGGAATAATCAGTAGAAAACTTGCAATCTGAGGAAAACTGACGCAATAAAATACAAAAAATCGGTTGTAAGAGTTAATTAAGGGTTTCTAATTTTGGGGGTAAATTTTGGCAACCTCTATGACACAGCGATAAGCTCATTGACTCTGGACCTTGTCTACTCCATTGAGGATTCTCTCATTGGTACTCTCTGGTGAAAAATAGTTAATATAAAAATGTTTTCAACAATTTTTAGTAATTAATATATAATAATAATATCTTTATTTAGGAAAGTTTTACACATTACAACCATAAATACATATTATGGTGTACATTGATTTGTAACTTTTATTTTTAAGGTTATAAAATTAACAGAAAAATACAAACATAATATATTATGATGAAGGTAAAAATAAAATAAAAGTGCAGTTAGTTGAGGTTTCTCAAATACCGCCTCACTAGGCTAGCCGGTGTTGAGGCAGAATTTTTCGTGTTAGTTCCTAATACCTTTGAAAATACCTATACTTGTATTAAGATGTATTCGCTCAATAATGTGGTGACTTCAATAACTGCGAATTTGGGTGAATGCACCGGTGAAAGCCCTATTCTTATTTTTGATCCAAGTTTTTACATTATTTTTGAAATTTTTTTGTGAATCACATTGTTTTATGCTGTCTGGAAGAATGTTGTCGAGTCTTGTCGCAAAGTATTTAAAGTTTTGTTGACCAAACGTAGTATGTGTTATCGTTATTTGTAGTAAGTTTTTGTTGTTGCTTCGAGTACATCGTGTATTTGAAATTTTTTCGTAGTAATTATGTATATTTGAGTATAGATGAGTAAGGATAGTTTTTGCATATAGCTGCCGAACATCAAACACATTCATAATATTAAAAATTAGATTCGAGTCTGTAATTATAGGTAGTCTTAGAATTATTTTTAAAATTGTTTTCTGAGCCTTTATGACTGGGTCTAGTGCAGATGAAGTGCCGCCTCCCCATGCTTTGATACCATACTCAATAATAGATTGGCAGACTGCAAAATAATCATGTATTGTTTCATAGTGCTTTCACACAAACGAAGTATTGAATTCCGTAAGTCTAAACTTAAACTTTATAAATAAATAAATTAAATTTAAAAAAAAATTAAATTTTATGGGTGCTTTATATGATTATTTTTTTCGTCCCGTTTAATCATATTGTCCCTACTAAGTCACCTCAGTAAAGTCAGCGTTAAGTGACTTAGCAAGGGTCCCCGGGTTCAAGGGGATGAGGTTTGTCTAGGTCACAAGTCTGGTTGAGAGATACTTTTTGACCTCTCCAGCCGGACTCTCTCTCGACCCTTCGACTTACGACGTAGTAGAAGGAATATATTTATACGTCCGTCACTTCTGGACACATTGACCTCTAGATACTCATGTGCCCCCCACCCCTAATACTATTTTCCGTCTCAGAACTCACTCTCCTTCCTTTTCCTAACTAGACTCTCCATACAGCAACCCCAAGATGACAGAGACTTTGAGGATTTTTTTTTTCTTCAGGACCTCCTGTGTGGAGCTTATGTAAAAAAAATAATAAAATAAAATAAAGACTCAAAAAATTAAAAAAATAGCCAAATGCTTCTCATATTTCCTCCCTCCATTCGCATTTATCACTTTCCTTCAGTCGTAAATAAGTTTCATAAACTGTTAATATATTTTTGGATCAAACTTCTGGCTCAGAGTAGATATTCATTGCTTCCCCTGTTCGCAGTCGATGTGGAGGTTATATGAAAAATCGATTTGTTTATGGGGTTGATAAAACTAGTGCCCTGTGACTCAATCAAAAATCCCTCGCAGCGGGTTGTTTTCTGACCTATTTTTTAACTCCCTTAAAATAACTGCTATTTTTCCATATAATATGCTGTTCCATAACTGATATAGATTTAACGAGATTGGATTTCGTTGTACTAAAAAATGACTGCATATTAAATTCGTATAACCTTACAGTTCGCTTTTTTGGCACTCAATCACATTTAGTCGCTTTTAGCCGCCGAGTGTTTGAAATCAATAAGGAACTCCAGTGAAAAATATTATTGCTTAGAAATGTATTCATATAGAACTGTTATTCTGGATAAATGAGTTTTATTTTTTATTATTATTATCCGTAAAATTTACAAATAGTCATTTAACAACGAATCGCATTCACATTAAAACACACCGTTTGGTTGATACGACTGAATCTGATTAATCTGACAAGTTCTGACATTACAACCAGTCTATGTGAGTAATATATCTATGGTCTATATTGCATTTTTAAATTAAATTGTTCATCAGGTGCGGACTTGCGGGTATTTTTGCACTTTGGTTCAATACAATAACATTAGTAACGAGATGCTAAAATTTTACCTAGTTTTCTTCAATGTTAAATGCGGGTATGAAAAAAAAACGTTTCGACTCCAATACAAAATACAGCACCGGTTGAAAAAGTAGTAGTCACCAGTAACAGCTGGTGACTGTTGCCGTCACACGTCACGTCCATAGATTTGGTGGGATCTTGGGAGACCCATAAAATATTAACTTTGAACATTATTTTTATTATGAAATCCACATTTAAAGTAATATATACTGGTATTTAAGTGAGAAGGTCATTATTGATAATATGAAAGTACTCGAGTTTCTTATTGTAACCATAATAGTCTTCCCATCAATATCCGAGTACTTATTAACTTACTTGCTAGTTGAGAGCGGCTCAGTACGTTGTCCGGGCGTCGTATGGACCGAACAATTGAAATTTTGCGATCATGATTTTAGATTTAATAATTTTATTAGCTTTATAATAACGACAATACAAGGTCGAAAAATCATCATCACAATCAACTTGTGCACCTTTTATACTACCTATAATTTCTTGGTCAAAGAAACCGTTTTTTTTTCATGATTTTCATATAGCAAAAGTGCCTGTTTGCAAAATGCATATTTTCAAAAAAATATTTATTAAATATTTATATTTTTTTATTGTGGAATACCTTATTGTGTGTACCTCAAAACAGTAGTATTTAATCTTTGACGATATTATTTACAATTCTCTAACGAAAAATGTGAAATAGAAAAATATGAAAAAAAATATTCAGTCGCATCTGGGAATTGAACCCAGGAACTCATCCTTGCCGGGGCTTTGCTCCACCACATAAAACCATTACACCACGAATATTGTACAAATATCATGCGTCAACATTTTAATTGCGTCGGTACTTAGAAATCACGTCTAGTTAAACTAAAACAGTCCATACATCAAGTGGCGTGGAATGAATTTGCGAAACGCCCGCAATTTGCCAGTTACGTTATCGAACGCCATTCGAAATTCGAAACTAGATTGTGATTTTGATTGGAGCATGGCGCCCGCTAGACGCACGCCATTGGCTATCGATCCGCCGCGGCCCGGCCGTCGACCAATCATAGGACCGGATTAATACAAGGAATTACGAAAAAGCATATTGCGAAAGCCGAATTAAAGCTTAACTAAAATGTGCGCTTTGACGAATTACGTATTAATTTGTGTTTTTGGAATTAGGTATTCAGGTCAATATTTTCTAGTTTAGCGGTCAAATAAATATAAACGCATTGCACCAATAAATCTTCAAGTCATACATTTTTCAAAATTCTTAGAGCCTGACGAGTTATTTCAAAGAATTTGAACAATTGATCAATTTTGAAGTTTTTATCAACTTCTGTGAAGATTCTGTTCAAGTTCTGTTATTATTTCAGCTCTGTCAAGCAACTAGCCTATAATGATATAGTAACAGAAATTGAATAGGACTTTCACAGAACTCGAAAATGAATGTTGAAATTTGATGAATTGTTTAAATTCTCCGAAACAACTCATACTTATATTTTTATAATTTGTAATTTGAAATTGATTTTGCATTTTGTGTCTATTCATCGAATAAGTATAATCTTCAAATTCTGTTATTACTTCAAATTTGTGAAATAACTGGCTAATAGTGTAATAAAACAGAACTTGAATAGAACCTCCACAGAACTTGAATATGACCTTTGAAATTTTATGAATTTTTCAAATTCTGTGAAATAAATCCGCTTAACAACAACGATCCTAAACCCTTACATATATAGAACGAAAGGGTCGAAGATTAAAATTTACTTGAACATTTCGAAATCAATAAACGAACGAATGATCCAAATACAATATTCATTAATAAATTAAGGAAAATTATTTATTCCCCACACATAAACTAATACAGAACATTTAAATAAGCTAATAGCAACCACGTCATTATTAAACAATTAAGAAAACATTACCATTTAATGTGGGGAAAACAGATTCCAAAATACCCCACAGAATAGAGAACAATTTTCACAATTACTCTCCCAGTAAATCGGTCCGATAATAAATCTTTTTAGACATCATAAAAATTGAAATTTGTAGGGGTAAATAGAATCATATATATAATTTGTCTGATTGTGAAAATGATCTTGAACGCTAAAATAACTGTCACAATAATAAAAAAAAAACTAAAATATTTGATTGACTTAATAACATTATTAAATTTTAACAAAACAACTATAAATTGCTAAATTATCTGAAATGAAAATAAAATCGACAGTTGAATAATTATTTTTTTTAAATTTGGTCGCTTGTTTGGATTGCCCGTAAGTCGGGAAATTGTTGTACACAAAAGTATTCAGTCTAAACGCATACCACTGATAGATAATAATTTATTTTTTAAGCATGCCCTTCGTATAAGTGACGCCTATTACGGATAAAAAGGGGTTACAAGAGACCTGTCAACGGCAGGGCGATATAAGGCTTTTTGAGCAGGACAAAAAAGTAATGGGATGCGTGAGAAAAACGAGCTTTTAGTAAAGTATGAAAAATTGGCCACCGATATAATTTTGGAGATATATATAATACTGACCAAAAATACTGCTAATTTATAAAGAATCTCTTAAAATATATTCGTTATCCAGTTAAAAACGGGATTGCAGGCCCTTAACGAATGAATTGATAGGTTTCCAGATAAACTTTTAGTAAAATACTAATGTATTATCACCATGTCGGAAAAGGAGTTCATAAAAATCATAACGTTTTCGCATTATTTATAACTAAGATAAACGCAGGTGCATGATCACGTGTTCTTACCAGACTTTTTAACCGGATAATCAATAATTTGAAGAGATTTTTAATAAATTTACTCATTTTTCCTCGTGTAGGCTTAAAACGTTTGAGAAGTCAATATCCGTCTGGTTCAAAGCAAACTGGGCCCTGATGCGGAAATCACATTAAAAACAAACTAAAATAAAACCGTTTTAAAATCCAGGCAATTTTCTTTAACAAAATCATTACACTATTTCGTCGCAGCTCCTAAAATAAGAAAATCCAGTTAAAAAAACCGTATGAACCACAATCAATTACGTATTTCACTCGTATTACACTCACGACGCAGTATACTAACCAAGCAGCTGATGTTTGGCGTGGCGCAGTTCGCTGGTGTCTGAGAGAGAGGAAAGAAGAGAAGAGAGAGAACGTTCGTGAGCGGCTCCCCCACCTCAACAAGCGCATATGGTGAGAGAGGGACAGTGAACGGTGAGCGGTGGTGGGGGTACCCGCATTTTCGTGTCGATCCTGACTCGGTTTTACTCCGTCCATCGAAAATCCATTACGCGCCTAAAGAAGTTTCACTTCAAAAAATATGGCTTTAAAAATATATATTCATGTAGATTAAATAGCTCAACTCCCAGCGTTGCTCGGTCTTACACAGTGTATTTCATAATCAGACTTAGACGGTAATCTTTCTCTTATTTTGATGATCAAGTGTGCAAATTTTCATCATTTTCGGAATAAAACTGTAGATTTGTATACAAATCAAATCCACGCCGTTCGATGTGACAATCAACTTAATATAGTACATACTCGTAAATGCTGATTCTGAATTTATAAGTTTCATTATATATTTACACACGAGTTTTTGACTCTTGTAAAGGAAAACATTTTAACTTTTATTTGAAATATGTTCTAAATAAAAATAAATAAAAATATATATATATACGTAGAATTTAGAAACATAGTAAAATAACATCACCTAAAAACACACCGTTTTGTTGGTATGACTGAATCTGCGAGTTTTATCGATCAGTTGAGATCACAACCAGTCAACATGAGTATTATATCTATGGTATACAATGTCTTTTCTTTCGTAGTAATGCAGGTTTTTAAACAACTTTAGATCACATATTTTTGGTTCTTCCTCTCTAAACAAGTATCCTCTCTTTTGTCAAGCCTTATCTAAAATCCTCCCCTCCATCCAACATCTCTTCTAAGTCTGAATTTGACTCCAATAGTCGATGTATAATTTTGAAATTTGCCAATTTAAACAAAATTAATATTTAAATTCACCATCCCTTTCTCCATTATTTGGATTGGTGGCCTGAACACCTTCGAAGTGTGAAAGCTAAAAACATTTAAAAAATTCACCAGAAATTTTTTTATCTCGTGCGGTCATGAATGTATTTTTGTGCTTTGGTTCAATACAATAATATCTGCGACGAAATACTAATATTTTACTTAATGTTCTTCAATGTTAAAAGCGTGTAATTTTAGGAATAAAAAAAGTCTCAACGAAAAAAAAGCAGAGGCTTTTTGAGACTGGTGACTGGTCACGTCCATTGATTTGGTACTATTTTGGGAGACCCGAAAAATGAAAACTAAAATTATTTTACCTAGTAAAACTAACTATAACAATACAAAAAATCCAGTATATAAGTTAGTGGGTCATTATTGATAAAAAAAAACCATTAAATGTACTGGAATTCCTTATTCAAAATTAAAATGATCACCAATAGGAAAAAATACCAAAAATAGGGGATTTGATACCTTTATTTCTGATTTAAGGATTTGATAAACTTACTCTAAAGACGGATTGTTTCGAAGAATTTGATCAATTCATCAAATTTCAACGTTCATTTCCGGGTTTTGTATAAGTCCTGTTCAAGTTCTGTTATTATATCATTATAGGCTAGTTGCTTGACAAAACTGAAATTAAAACAGAACTTGAAAAAATCTTTCACAGAACTGGAAAATGAATGTTGAAATTTGATGAATTGTTCAAATTCTCCGAAACAACCCGTCCTTACTCTATGAGCCATAGAGTTCCTTGGGTGATTTGTTTCAGTATCTTAAATACTTATTTTTAAACCAACGTTTCGGATAGTCTAGCAATTGTCTCTCATCAAGGCAGAAGAATTTCAACGGAGAGGTTACGATCAAATACAATTTGCGAAATGGCGAGTCTTGAATCATACTTTTGTTCACATTAAAAAATGTATTAACACGAGTAAAAGGTTTTATCAGATTTAACCGCTAGCCGAAATAAGTGACTGCTGCCAGGAAACATGTTTTTTGGTAATTTGGCAAAAGCCGATAGGGCTATCTGCTAGATCTGGACTTTTGTGACATCATTACAACGTGCAATTTTTGGCCATTTCCATATTCGACATATCAAATTTGAAAAATCTATATGTAGCTAGGGTTCATTATTTTACTCAGTTATTTTATTCTCAGAAAGAAATTTAATCGACACAGGAGGGAGATGATTTCCCTCAGGGCCTTTGTCATCTTTGGGGATGCTATGTGGCGGGTCTTTTTACGAAGAAGGAAGGGAAAGTCACTGAATTTGGGTCTTGAATAGACTTGAAGTCTTGAAAATACCTAGTTTTATGAGACAGAGGTTGGAAAAACATTTCTCAACCGGATCGTAGAAATGATCAACCGTTTTCTAGGTATGCATCTGTGCCCACTAGACGGAACTATCAATGACGGCATTTCTAATTGTTCGTGGAAACTTCCATTAAAATACCGATAAAACAACAACCTCACGTCTGAGCTTTAAATATTGCAATACGGTTGTTAAGATAAGGGAATCAACCAAATAGACCAAAAGACTTGTAGCCTAGACTTTCAAATATATTTTGGACTAAGACGCACGTTATTATTACGTAGTTTTTAAATTATGCGGCTATTATCGACTTATTATAAATAAAATTATAACTTTCTTGTCACAAAGCGTAACAATTATTTTATAAGAAATAATTATTAGGCTGAAACAATCATCCACATTGAAAAATCTCCTGATAAAAGATACATAACGCCAACGGGACTCTTGTATCTTTTATCAGAAGATTTTTCAATGTGGATGAGTGTTTCAGGCTAATAATTATTGCTTATAAAATAATTGTTACCCTTTGTGCTATGCATAAAAAATCTTGTCTTAAAAACATTAGTTTACCAAAAAAAAATTAATAACTTTCTTGTCATTGAAGGTTATGAGTAAAAAAAGCTGTGTTCAGAAATAGAAGAATGAATTCAGGAGTATTTGGCAAATTCAAGGGCAAAGTTATATAATTGGCCTTGTACAAATCTCTGCATCTTCCATTGGAGTGCCGTTGGTAATAAGCGGTTAATTTGAGATTACTAATTGATGACCACGACGCACAGTAATATTAAATTAATTACGAACACCAAAGAAATGATTTGTTTACTGAAAAGTAAACTAAAACGTTTGCCGACAAGGTAACAACGATCAAATAATGGCTGGATCATACGAAAGACTGTACAATAAAATCTCAGTTGAAAATGGCAGGTATAACCACTCCAGCGATTTTTGGCATACCTACTATGCCAAATTAGCAAAAATGTTTTGAGCGATCGATTGCCGTAATGTGCCAAATTTATAGAACTTAAAAATATTTAATTCTTTAATTCAATTAGTACAATTTTTTTAAACATAAATATAACTGTACCGTTTATATTTGCTGAGAGCGTTGTAGGAAATGAAAAATATATGGATCTTTTGATCCACTTCGTTTAGGAAGTAGGTGTCTCTCTCCACGGGTGAGTTCATGATCAAATTGGTGCAGCTCGTTCTACAGTAAGGGAGGTTATGGCGACGTCCTCAAGAATGAGATTCTGATAGAATGTATAAATAAGGGATACATGGTCATATTTGGGTGGATTTATTGGCTTTCATATTAATATTTTGAGGAATGATATTATTTTAATAAAAATGTAAATGTATATTTATGTAAAGAAAAATATAATTTTCTTTAATTCAAGGCAATGCCGAGCTTGTCTCGTCATTGTGGTTGTGTGTGTCGTGGACTGTCACTGGCTGGATGTGCGCCACAGTACCTACACAGTCGACTCGATATTTCGTAATCTATGGTTTAAGACATAGTAAAAATAATCTATGGGTTGTGACAAGGCAGATTGATGGGAATAATTTCAATAATTGGTAATTGCTATCGTGATTGTGATTAAGGAATTGACATAACAATTAATAACATTAAATTTCGTTTCTTTCCTTACAGGTAATGTTTTGTTATTGAATGCTTTTCTTTATTTAAATCTTGTGAGATTAACAAAATAAACCTCTTCTTTCCTTATAGAGAAACTCAATTGTGTTTTAATTGACTGTGTCGTTCAAATCACAAGGAAAATATCATTATATATATATCGTATTTTACAAATGTTTTGAAAACATGTTAGCAACGGTCTCTGTAGTCGAGGGTATGGCTCTCGACTAGGAATGCGAAGGTTGCAGGCTCGAATCCCGGCGTGCGCAACTAAATTTTATTTGATGAATTTGTGCTATTTCACAATTTATTCATTTAAAATAATATGTAGTATACTTTGTGACAAATTCCAGAGTGGAAGATATCGCCCTGTTGTAAGACCACCATTCAGAATTGAAACGTTGCATGAAATGGCGTTAGCCATGTTCAGTTACCAAATTTGAATAGCCAGGTACTCCCCCACCTTCCCCTCTCCACTACCTCATAACATACCACAATTGGGAATGCCATAGTCTCACAGTTGGGACTCTTGCGCGGTAAACATATAAAAAAGCAAAATGCTCGAGTACAAAATGATGTAATCTTCTTCAAGCCAAAAAGTTTAGATTTTTGGCAGCCTGCCATAAAGGACAAGAAACGACCTTGATGCACGCATAATCTCCCTAGTAAAGATTTCTGATATTACATAGGCGGTAATTCTGAAATTGTTACAGAATACGCAGAGAAAATAGTGCTTATTTATTCAAAATCTCTTCAAATTATTCGTATTACGGTTAAAAAATGGGACTGCAGAATAATACCAGGATAATTTGAAAATAATGCAGGCATTCAAAGAATGATTTAACAGGTTTTTCAATAAACTTTCAATAAAGCACGAATGCGTTATGGCAATGTAGAACACGTGTTAAAAAAATCCTAATGTTTTCGCATTTCGTCATCGTGTACTATCAGGATAAACGCAAATGCATGAACACGTGTTCCCATATATCATGAATGTACTAAAAGTTTATTAAGAATGCTATCCCGTTTTTAACAGGATCTTAAGAAATACTCATTTTTCTTCGTGTATTTTATCAAATTTAACTGAAAACATTACACTATAAAATGATTGTATTTGTGATGTTGTTTGCCAAAATTACGTACACTACAAAATTTTATCATTGTAAGTGCCGATTTCCATTCCCTTCTAATGTTTTTATTTTGGTGTGAGAACTGGATTTTGATTTCTAATCTTTATTTTTGGTGTAAATTTATCTTTATTTTAATGTTGTTTTTTGTTTAAATGTATAAATTCGTATATTTTAAAATGGGGGCCTCAGCACGGGTGAACAACCCAGTGAGGCCAACGTTGCTGAATTGAAATGTGAAGTACTGTAGAGTAATGTATCAATAAATAAATATCAATCAAAAATAAATTGTATTTCTGATGTTGTTTGCCAAAATTACGTACAATACACAATGATTGTATTTGTGTTGTTGTTTGCCAAAATTAGGTACAATACATAATGACTGTATTTGTGTTGTTGTTTGCTAACATTACATACACTGCACAGTGATTGTATTTGTGATGATATTTGTAAAAATTACATACACTTCAAAATGATTGCATTTGTGTTGTTGTTTGCCAAAATTACGTATACTACAAAATATTTGTATTTGTGATGTTGTTTTTAAAATTACGAACACTACAATATTATTGTATTTGTGATGATGTTTTCCAAAAAATAAAGTATGATCTACATCTGACATAAAATAAAAGGTCTTTACCATCCAAATTAACGCTAACATTTTCAAATTTTTTGCCAGAAATTGATAAAATAAGTTTTATCTGGATTTGCCACAGTATTTAAAAAATATACTTTAATACAAATTTTTGCAAGAAAGAATAATTCTGTACCATTTCTCAAATTCAATTTTATCATTGGAAGATTTTCAATGGTAAACCTTTTATACTACGTATCCTGTTAAGAACGGGACTGCAAGCCGCTTCCTGATAAAATGTTTGTAAATTCTTTATAATATCGGAACACCTGTTCTTACACCCGCATTTGTATTAATAATATATAATGACGAAATGTGAAAATGTTGGGATTTTTATGAACACATTTAAAGTATTAACTATTCCGCCTACCGAGATACTGCAGCGCTACGGAAATGTTCCTGGAGGGACGAGTACACTCTTTCAGAGCCCTTCTCCGCCATCACATGGGAAGCTTATGTCGCAGACTACGCCAATCAAGTAACAAAATCATCACTGCCATGGTTGCCTGGATGGAGTCCCCCCTGATGACCCTCTGGAGACGGGAGATGTGCAAATATCCTCCATAAACGGCTGCTGCTGACACTCATTTTTGTGTTTACATTTTATCTTTACCCATGTATTATTATTATTTTTTAAAGCTAATTATGTACATTATGCATAAATTCTGGAATAAATTCTTAATATTATTAAAGTTCATCGGATACCTGTCAATTTATTGTTGGTCGGTAATGGTCAAGTTTTTTTGTGTAGTTTTTAAGCTTCTATTCTCTTCAGAATGGACGTCACTGTATCTTGTATTTGTTGGTAGTGTACCCGAATTACAAAGCTAGTCCACTTGTTTTAGTGGCTTCGTTAACGGCTTGGAACAAGGCTCCTGTCTTATCTCTAACAAGCTAATTATACTATTTGTTACTAACTATGTCTCCTTTCAAGGTTTTCTTCTTGCCTTCAATCAGAAAATCGGGGTATTTCTACCCCTACATTTCTCTTCCCTATCTTCGCTAACTTACCACTATCCTTAGATTAGGATTCTTGTGCGGTATTCACAAAAAATACGTTTATAAAAAAGATTTCCTATTGAAATGCATATGAAATATTGTGAGTGTTCCTTAAAAACAATTCGCGTTTTTTAATTAAAATCAAATTTAATAATATAATTATTAAGTTCTGCAAGTATTTTTTGGTTTTTGTTATTGTTACAGCTGTTTCGGCTTTCAAGGTCACTGCGGTTATAACCACGTTTAGATGACTAATTTATATGATTCTATTTTATCCCCTCCCAATTTAAAATGATAGATTTCCTATTCTGTGGGGGTATTTTGAAGTCTGTTTTCCCCACATTAATGTTATCTTAATTGCTTAATAATGATGTGGTTGCCATTAATTTATTTAAATGCGTTATATTGTTTGGATTTTGTGAAAATATAACATTCAGAAGCGGAACGCTCATGTTTAAGGCTTCGCAGTAAGCGTTCAAACAGCAGAAGAAGATGGTTTGAAAGGGAAATATGTAAAAACGAATGTTAAAGAGAGCGCATAAATATTTAAAAAAAAAAACGATTATAATCAATAGGCCTAGGCAAAAACATTTTATAAAGCATGACTTATTTAAAATAGGGCTAATATCTGCCGAAAATGTCTTTTAGTTGCATTTAAAAAAACACTGTGAATCAAAATCAATCAATCAAGAGTGTTTTTTTTTGACATACGAGTTCATTGCATTTTTTTAAGTGTTCAAGGGAATTTCGTTATAATTCGGTAGAAATTTGGAATGCGGAGTCTTAAATAAATTTTGAAAGGGATTTAACTATGGCATATATATAATTTTTCGTGTAAGTGTTCATACATTTTTCTCCTGTTTTTCTTATTGGATGAACAAAGTTCTTAAAGTAAAGGTTGGTGTAAGATGCTTAAGACGTAGGTATGTGTAGATTTAGTGTGATTAACTGGATGAAAAAGGATCATTGGATAACCAACACTTTTGCCATAGGTCGCTCCAAGTGGTTCGCTACGTTTAGTGACTTAGCAGGGGTGCCCGGGTTCTCGGTGGCGGATGCATCGTCCCACTTACTGGGGGGGGCAGATAGGGACAGACTAGTTGAAGGAAACCATTTGACCTTTCCAGCAGGACTTTCTCGACCCATCGCCTTGCACTGCAGTGGGAGGGATGCATTAACACGTCCGTCACTCCTGGATACACTGACCCCCAGATTAGTACCTTTTTCCTTCCCTGTGGATGAGTTGACATCGCGTTTGGGTCCCACACAGGAGTAGTGTGTTAAATTCCTCGGTTGGCTAAGTACTCCATCACAACACAAGCAAGTGGTAGGAAATTTTCAAATATTGTCAGGTTATTCATAACCCGGGAATGTTTTTATATTTATGATAAAAAATAAAATTAACAAAGCATTACAGTGTCCGAAACGTTAGCCAAAGAAGGAGGTGGAGGCGCAACACGGCGTGATACTAAAAATACGCCACTATAATATCTAGATAAAGTAACAATAAAAATACAAAATTACTTAATTACCCAACTACTATAAAGACAATTAATATTAAATTAGAAAAACGCGAAACAATCGTTCTTCTTCGTTCTTTTTCGTTCGTCTACTCGACAAAACTAAAAACATCAACTTTTGGTTTATTTCAATCTTTAAAATCTAAATTGAAATAAAACAATAACTTTGTTTGCAACCACGATTTTTATTTTTTTTATACCGACCGGTTTCGCTTAACACAAGCATCTTCAGGGTATAAAATTAAACTGTTTTACAAACAAAGTTATTGTTTTATTTCAATTAATATGTCAAACCACAAAGTGACTGCTTTCTACCAAAAAAAAATTTAAATCTTAACCCATTTTCGTTATGCCTGAAATATGATTAAAATCTATTTGAATATATATGAATTATCCATTGAAAAATATTTCTGTACAAAAAAACAATGATTTTTCTAAAAAGTTTTTTGTATCATTTACTTCTACGATAACTTAGAATCACCTTCCGAAGTTAGTGCATCTTACCCCGGACGCCCTCTACGGGTAATTATTCAGTATAGTTTATTATACGTATTTTCATAACGCTCACTCCTCTCATAAGAAATAAAAGTCATTTCCGTTTTATGATTGATTGGAATATTAACGTCGTTAAATATAATTAAAATGGGGTTCACCTCCGGTACCTAATCCTTGCAGTGTGGAAGTCAGGGTTGACACAAATAATGATATAAACTTGTAGTTTAGAACTTGTACCGACCGAAAAACCAGCATTCGATAAGGGTAAATTAAATAATATATTAGAAAAATTATTTTTTAACAACCCTTTCACTATGAACTAAATTTATTACTTTTTATGGAATAACTTAACGAGTTAAACTTCAAATTGTAATATTTTAATCATTAAAGAAAATATAAGCGAAATTTGAAACAGAAAAAGATTCAATTGCATCTGGGAATTCAACCCTCTACAAAAAAGCTATATGGGTGTTTGATATCTGGGAGGAATATCTATATGAAAAGGTATGAGGAATAGGTAGAAATCTGGAGGTCAGTGTGTCCATGAGTTACGGATCTATGAATTCCCCCTCCCACTGCGATGCAAGGGGATGTTCCAACGAAGTTCTAATGAAGAGATCAAAAGGTCTCCCTCAACCAGATGGTGGGTGGACGCATATGTCCCAAAGAACCGGACAAACCTCACCCCATGAAACCGGGCACCCCTGCTAAGACACCAAACGTATTGAACCACTTGGGGTGACCTGTGGCAGAGGTATTAGTTATCCAATAAATGGTTCCCCGGGCGGCTGTACCCATACCCGCCCTACAAATTGGATATTATTTTCATAAGATATTGAAAAATTACTGGCATCAAAAATGGCCAATTCCTCAGATAAATATATCAATATTCCCTTTAAAATAATTTTTAGTGCTAGTGATCTTACCATATTAACTTATTTTCCGCCATTAATTTCCATGTCAAAACAAAAATCTTCTTCTTTTCGTAAAAAAACAAATTTACTAAGAAATAAAAAAAATCTTAGCATATTGTTTCCAACGTCGCTCGGAAACGAAACGACCAAACACTCAGAATAACTTGCCTACTAGACAACTGGATAGATAGTACATAACTATCCTTTCATTAGCATCGCTTTGTCTTGCAAAGTGGATTTTATGTGCCAAGATTGCCTTTTGTGATTCACGCGGAGACTTAAAATACATTGTAACACTAGGACTATTACCGTGAACTTGTTCTCTCGGAGGGTAAAAACAAAGGCGTTAGGACTATTTTAACTACAATCTAACAATGGAATTGTTGCCGAAATTCTTGAAAAGTTTTATAAAATATATAGAGAACCCACTATAATGACGGGGAAAAGTTACGTTAGGTTATGTGGATCACATTCAGACAGAATGGGTGTCAAGTGAAACTGCGTAGCAGGACAATTTGTGTTGATTTGGAATTTTCCTCTCGAAGGCAATAAGACTACTTTGCAACAATGGAACGATTGCCGAAATTCTTTAATATATAAAATATTTAGTGGTCGTTGGACAGGGGAAGGGGAGGATACGTTGTATATTTTAAGCGACTTTTTGCAGTTGCCAAATTAGCCAAAATAATACAGGGTTTTCCAATAAGAGGTGTTATTTTGAATAGCCCGCTATTTCGGTAGATGTTACTTTTGAAGCTGTCATTTTTTGACATTTGACAAGTAAAAACTACGCCATTAATAAAAATGGAACTTATTGAAATTATTGAATGAAATTATTAAAATTCACTTGAGTGAATCAAATGCCAACCATCTTGAGTGATGAGGCCCATTTCCACCTCGGTGGCTTCGTCAACAAGCAAAATTGTCGCATCTGGGGCTCGGAAAACCTAAGATTTATTGTTGAAAAGCCTTTTTATTCTCAACGTGTGACTGTTTGGTGCAGTTTATGGTCCGGCGGAGTCATTGGACCTTACTTTTTCGAAAATGAGGCTGGAGCAACAGTTACGGTGAATGGATTGCGCTCGAGAGATGATTAATGATTTTTTATGGCCGGAATTGGATAATATTGATCTGGACAACGTTTACTTTCAACAAGATGGCGCTACGTGCCACACAAGCAACGAAACCATTGATTTTTTACGATTCAATATCAAAATAACACCTCTTATTGGAAAACCCTGTATATTAACATTTTATCACAGATTTATTAACAATAGGATTTTTTTCTTTAAAGTAATGGCAGATAATTATATAATCTTGTAATAATTATATATTTAAGATGTTAATTTTATAAATATACTGTTTAATTGTTTAATACATAATGTAACAGTCAAATCTACAATTATTGCTTTCTAAATTATCTAACTAACTATTGATTTCCCTGAAATAAAATATATAATGTCGATTTTCAGGTAGATACACCTCTGTGTATATTCTAACCTAAATGACCGTGTGTGTGTCCTGCAGAATCAAAAACTACTTGTTTGTTCTTATTAGTGTCAGGAATGTTTGCAGAGTGGTTTATATGGTATAAGAGGGGGGACGCTCGAGGAAGACTTAAGGCGATGCACTACGTCGTGTAATATTTTAAATTGAGCCGCTATCAATAACACTCCTTACGTAGATGGCGATAAGGTTTAAATTCCCGCTTAACACCATCCGCCTGTTTTATGCAAGAAAAAAACATGGCCAAAAAGTGCCTTTTATTTTATTTTGTGGATGTTCAGGCATAAATATTTAATTTTTTTCCGATCATTTTATAAATAATTTAATTTGCCATTTTATACAATAAAATTATAACCCAAAATGAGTTCGTAAGTAGGAGATTTTGAACTTTAAAGCAGTTTTCATTAGCCTATACATTATTTTTTTCTGGGCTTATAAAAAGACTTGTATAAAAAAAAAAAGTGGGTGTGTCAAGCCTACGCAAGACAGAAGTGAAACTTCTAGTATTCCTCTCTCTCTATTTTCATTTCATCATCTCTATTTTCTCTCTTAGGTTAGTTTGAAAATTAGAGGTTAAATAATTCAACGACGAAGCATGGATTTGCTTTTTCTAATATTTTCTTATAGATGAATGACGTTCGATTAATGTATAGTTCCAAAAATTTTCAATTTATTCACAAGTATACAATATTACATAAATAACAATATTACAATTAAAAATTACAAAGAAATTACAATGACAATTTACCAATCATGTGCCATTTTCATTGTCAATTTCATGAATATCATTTCCTAATGTCGTGATAATTGGGTTATGGTAACTAAAGTGCGAGATATATACATGAGCACTTAAATCCTTAATGAATCGTGCAAAAACTGCATCGATTGTTGTCCCGTGTCGGGAGAGAACGTTCGTGAGCGGCTCCCCCACCTCAACAAGCGCATATGGTGAGAGAGGGACAGTGAACGGTGAGCGGTGGTGGGGGTACCCGCATTTTCGTGTCGATCCTGACTCGGTTTTACTCCGTCCCCGAAAATTCATTACGCGCCTAAAGAAGTTTCACTTCAATACTTGATTGTTTCAAAGGTCAAGATGTATTCTACTCGCACTATTTAATTAAAGCATCTGAAACATTTCTAGGCGACCAAATTTTCGAACCAAAAACACATGATTTTGCTTTACTACGTATGGCATCGCCTTAATGCATTTTCTCTGTATTGGAATTAGATACAAAATCGAATTAAAGTCAATATAATGAAGTTTTCTAACAGTAACAATATGGTATAGTAGTGAAGGGTAGAAAAAGTCAAGGACGCCCGAGGAACACACGAATCAAATAATTATTTGTAGAAAAATGAGGCGTACATGATTAACGAAGAAAGAGGTGTAAGGAAAATGTATGACGTGGGAGTGAATGGTCGAATAAGTTGAGAACGCCCGAGAAAAACACATTTTCATTTCTTTACAAAAATTAGAATTATACCTTCAAATGTCCCCAATATTCTGGGAAAATAGAATTCACAGACTCAAAGCTTTACTTCAAACCATTCATAAGCTGGGTACACGTCAGATAGTTATTAAAAAATACATAAATCGATAAATCTTATCATTTGTTATTATAAATGTTTTCTTCTTTAGAAACAGAGTATTACCAAAACGCAGTGGAAATTATTTATTGTTATTAAGTTTAATTTGTAGAACTCCATTTTATTTTTTTTTATTTTTTATATATTCAATAATATTGTTATTGGGTTTATAAAAACAGTTTATTTTTAAACAAGTTCTGCTGTGTAATTATTATTACGCGTGACAGCTGTTTCTGTTGATAGGCTTACTAACATCCCACTCGATAAGAAAGCATACGAGAAGGAAAAAAATACAATCATAACTATTGCTAAAAATAATGGCTTCAAGGGTAGAGACATTGAAAAAATAATTAATAATAACAAACACAAAAATAACCTTAAACTAATTTACCCAGCGACTACTAATAAGACGAATAATAAATTCGGGTATTTAGAATTCATCGGACAGACATCTAATAAAATTGCCAAAGTCCTCAAAAAGTGTGGCTTAGATTTTGCCTTCCGCACAAATTACAACTTAGGATCATCTCTTAAAAACTCAAAAAGTAAGGTACTCAAATTACAAAACAGTGGCATTTATATACTCCAGTGTGACAAATGCAACGCTGTTTATGTTGGACAAACCGGCCGGTCCTTTAACATTAGGTTCAAAGAACATATAAGATCTTTTAAAAATAATAATAAACTGCAATCTCAATTTGCCAAACATCTCCTAGATGAAAATCACTCACTTAATGATAATAATAAACCAACTCCGTTACACGTACAAAATAAAGGCCGTAAACTGAATCTTTTAGAGCAGTTAGAAATTAGCAAAAACTCTAATAATCTGAAAGCTATTCTTATTAATGATCAAACAAATATAAT
This sequence comes from Hesperophylax consimilis, assembly GCF_061612785.1. NCBI lineage: Eukaryota > Metazoa > Arthropoda > Insecta > Trichoptera > Limnephilidae > Hesperophylax > Hesperophylax consimilis. The sequence continues at coordinate 7,060,477 of NC_142856.1, read as the reverse complement.
TCGTTCACCCCTACTAGATATCTTCAAACCTAGTGCAAATATGAGTGCACTATGAAGTACTTAATTATGCTAATAAAATAACCCTATGAGTCATCGTTTGGGAAAAACTAACATAAAGACATTCAGTCAAATTTAAACTTTACACTAATTAGGGAAACTTTACTGGGGTAAAAACCATTAATAATTTCTAATATTTTACTCAGAAATCAATTAAGAAATCAGTAATTGAAATTAAAATACCTACCTAGAAATAATATAAATGTATCGTCTGTAAGTGGGCTACCCACAGTTTGATAATGCCTTCAGAAGGCGAAACAGCTGTCACGCGTAATAATAATTACACATCAGAACTTGTTTAAAAATAAACTGTTTTTATAAACCCAATGACAATATTATTGAATATATAAAAAATAAAAAAAAGCAGTGGAAATTCTTACAGAATAAAGAAGATGAAACTTTTTTCATGTGGTTACTTTGTTTTAGAACAGATTATGCAAGATTTTAATTTAACCGTCGTTTGAAGATGTTTGAAGTAGATTATTAGGTAGTAATAACTCCAAACAAAAGAAATTATAAAAATAATTGCCAAAAAAAATCTCACCGTTAAGAATGAGGAGATTCCTAAACACAGTCTCCAGTAAAATTGCATAAAACGGGACCATTGTACCATACGTTAATTCATGTAGCTGTGCTGTATCGTAAGAAATATGTGGAGAAAGCTTACATATTAAAAATTATTTGCTAATTTATTAAAAATCTCTTCAAATTATGAATGTATTGTTAGATTTCCTAATAAATTTTTAATAAAATACCAATGTGTTGTCACGGTGTCGGAACACGTGTTCATACAAATCCTAAATTTTTCGTCATTATTTATTATTAAGACAAACGCAGGTGCATGAACACGTGTTCCGACAGTATTATGAATTACAAAAAGTTTATCAGGATCTAAGGATAATGGATATACCCAATCTTTAGTTCGATTCCCACTTGTGACCGTTAACTTTTTTTTTCTGTGTCTTATTTTATGTTTTGGATTTGTTAGCATTATCTTCTTCCTCAATGATAGATTTTTAATAAATAATCAATAACATTTTTTTTTCGTGTATAATATTGGATTGAATCACCGATACAACATTATATCTGCATGCCTTTCTTGAAAGAATTGAGTTTTTATACGGACAAAACTATTTATTCATATTTATATTACTCATGTACGGGCGCAAACAAATAATTCATCTCAATATTTTAAAGCATAAATTGATAAAAGTGCTTTTGATTAAAGTATTTAAATTAGCGCCATCTGTGAAAGAGTATATTATGAACTTTTTAAGTATACCTTTAACCTTTATTAATTGAAGAAATAACCCCAAAAAACAAAACAACTATTTAAACGCTATTTTTATGCCTTATTATGCTTAGTACTAATCAAAAACTTAATATGTCCAATAATTAACATGAAAGCGGCAGCACAATACACTCCATTGTCATGAGTGGTGGGGTAGGTAGGTTAATAGGCGCCATTCAAGGTCGACGGCTCCGACGGCGCCCTGGTCGGGCGCCATCGCCACAGCCTTAAACTAACCGGCCGGTGGCGCCGCACGCGATCTCAACTATAACACAACACCACATACAAACAGGTATATCGTTCACACTGAACATATTAACTGATAGAAGTATGCTTTGGGCGTGTCCGTGTGCACGAAGGAAGCTCAAGACTAAGAAATATACTAATTATAAACAAACAAAATCAATGGCAAAATTAATATCAATAACCTACAAAATTATTAGCAAAATAAAAACACTTAAGTAATTCAAACTATAATTTCAGCTGGACAGTACTTTTAAAGTTGGCAACGATAACATTCTACTGACTAAACAAGTATTACAATGTACCCAAGTTGGCTTATCAGCCACAATCGTATGATGATCATACTGGCAATGACATATGAATAATTATGTACAAAAAAAACAATAAATAATTAAATATAGTTGAAAATAAAAATAGGTTAATACCTACAAATAAGTATTCAATAACACGTAAATAATAAGTAAACGATAATACATAAATAATGATAAGTAAACAAAAATACGTAAACAATAATACGTAAATAATGATAAGTAAACAAAAATACGTAAATAATAATATGCAAACAATAATACGTAAATAATGATTATAAAAAAAACGTAAACAATAATATGTAAACAATAATATGTAAATAATAATACGTAAATAATGATAAGTAAGTAAATATGAGCAAATTAAGTACATAATTAAAAGAAAATAATTATACGTAAATGATAATACGTATATTAAGACAATAACAGATTAAATGAAGCACATAATAATATGTGTATTAAGTAGATAATTATCAAGTAAATAAAAATACTAATACTAATAAGTAAATTAAGTGTACAATAATAATAAATAAGTAAAGTATATAATAGTAAGTGAATATGGATAATATGGAAGCTAGGATTTAGATTCTGATTTGTGATATAAGCGACAACATGGGTAATTAAAAATTCTCCACTCTTAGCTAATACTCGTAGATATGGTTGCTCTACATTTAAAATACTGCTCTATGATATATATTCGGCCAATGAAGAAAATTTAGAAAATATTCAAAAGAAACCTGTCAGATGTATACTGCCATCATTAGCAAAAAGAGAGCTAGAATATTTAAATGTTCACATCTTGATATACGATGGCTTTAATGTTTATTAATCAATTATAATAAAAAGTACATCAGAATGCGACCATTGAAAATTACCAGCTGCCTTTTTGCTTATGACGTCAGTATACCAACGAAAGGCAAGTATGCAAAAAAATTATCAAATGAGAGAAGAGAGGAGAAAAAACTAGCAGTTTTTTTTAATAAATCAGATATAGACAATAATTTTCCTCTTATTTTGAGGAAAAGTGCGCTAAATTTTATCAAGTTGTACCGAAAGTATGCTTGATGTGGTCGGAAAATGGGGTGGGTTTTTTAGGAATCTCAGTGACCTTCCTCTTGTTTTAAAGTTCAAGTGTGCGAAATTTCATCAACCTCAGAATAAAACTGTAGGTTTTTATCAAAATCAAAGCTCGCTGCCCGCACGCCACAGAAGGTTTCGCAGATTCAATTCCTCTCCTAGTATTCATCCTCAACAAGAAACATTTTCGAAGATATCAATTTCATTCCTAACATTCATCCTGCACAAGAAACATTTTCGAAGATATCAATTTCATTCCTAACATTCATCCTGCATAAGAAACATTTTCATAGATTCAATTCCTCTCCTAACATTCAACCCGCATAAAAAACATTTTCATAGATTCAATTCCTCTCCTAACATTCATCCTGCATAAAAAACATTTTCACAGATTCAATTCCTCTCCTAACATTCATCCTGAATAAAAAACATTTTCACAGATTCAATTTCATTCCTAACATTCATCCTGTACAAGAAACATTTTCACAGGTTCAATTTCATTCCTAACATTCAACCTGCATAAGAAACATTTTCACAGATTCAATTTCTTTCCTAACATTCATCCTGCATAAGAAAAATTTTCATTCCTAGTATCAATCTAGCATAAGAAACATTTTAAAGGATTCAATTCCTCTCCTTGCATTCATCCGGCATAATAAACACTATTTAAACAAAAATATTTGTCTATATTTTATAGGTTTAAAAAAAAAGTTAATATTTGGCAATTGATTTCTTTCAGATCGCTTAAGTTGACATTTCTAGTGAGTATATGTTCGGTGATCACTATTCGGTATAGTACAGAGGGCACAAGGCACGGGGAAAGCCTTTTATGGGTACCTATTCAGTCTTTCAGTGGCACCAAAAGCCTTTCAGAAGCACGATAGTCTTTCAGTCATTTTTAGACTTGTCATACGTCATTCACGGTTTTAGAATGGTTCCGAAAAAAACAGGGGACGGATGTACTAGTTCAATATTAGATAATTTATCATTGAACTACAAGGGTTAAAAAAGTTTTCCTCCCACCCCTCATACCCTTTTCCTTTCCAGAACTTCCTCTTCGTCCTTTAATTTAAACACAACATCCCCAAAGATGACTCTCAATTAGTGTTGAAAAAGCAACATTTCAATTTTTAGTGGTACTCTTATACCAGTTTAATTTTACGTGAATTTAATTCGATTCAATCCCAAACCTCTAGATTTACTGTCGAGGACCTGACGAAAGTCTAATTTATTCATAGCACAAAGGATAAAAAATTATTATAAGCAATAATTAGTCGCTTGAAATATCCATACAAATTGAAAATTAAAATACAAAGACGGGAATTGAACCCGCACCTTCTGATGTCCAGTCAGGTGCTCTGAGACCACTAAGCTACGTCGGCTTATTTCCAACCCGCCAAATAATTTAATATGTACTAGTACTTTAATCAACAAATACTGCTTATTATTATTTTTTTACCTGTAAACAACCAACTTTATTTTTAATTTTTGCTTATAATCATTTTTTATCCTTTGTGCTATGCATAAAAAAAATCTTGTCTTCAAAACATTAGTTTATAATTAAAAAAATAATAATTTATTCCTGTCGACATCGACGTGCCAATCAGGGAAAGGGTAATAAACCGACTGGTGATTTGTTGACAGTATATTATTTGACAGTACACAGGCAACTCGCGTTATAATATTACGGACCGCGTAAAAAAATAAACTAGTAAATAAAAGTTTGGGCTTGTTTACAAAATGTAATATTTTGTTACGCTATTTAGTTAGACCTTTTCACAAATATGTTATAATTTACGTACATCACACAATTTTATCGTCGTTTCGTTCCGATATCTAACACATTCGATCGATTATGTCTGTAACTTGTCATTGTTCCCGAGGATGGCTGCAGATCGCCAACGAACAAACAACAGTTCATTTCGAATAAATTATAAATACTTAATCGTTGTTGTTATATCTCTGCTTACTAGCAGATTTAGTGTGTGTTGGGAACTCTTGATTAAGTAAAAGGTTCTTTAATCTTAATTGCGTGTATTTACGTTACAATAAATTAGGTCTGGATTTAGCTATACTGTTCACTACCCGAGGGTTGGTAATTCTCTGTTTCTGCAAGCTTGAAGTCTGACAAGGATACCCCATAGGCAATTGCTACACACTAGCGACATCTGTCGGACTCTGGAGTAAGCTTTATGGCTGGTGCCATCTATCGCTAGAATACCCTACTTTTTACCATACATTACAGTTGTGAACTGTTTTTTTTTTCATTTTTTCATCTGCTTTCATGATCGGGAACGTTGACCAGTTAACCGACATTATCGATAAAATCCTTTATCGATCGACCGTGCTAGATAGCCAGAGACTGCACAGAAAAGCGCCACAATGGATAGCACTGCAAACCTTTTGTCTTACTTTAGTGGACTTTGCTTTTCTAAGCAGGGCCTGGTTATTTCTTTGGTGGTTATTGTACCACTGATATCACAGTTTATCAAAGCATTCATCGAAATGATAACCAGATTCCATGTTGGAGCAAGTCTATTCTTTCGATGGTCTATGACTTGATTACTATTTCAAGTGGTTTCAATCAAATGCTTCCAATGAAGAACACAGCTCTGAATAATTAAAATATAATCCGATTCCATTTTGAATACATAAAGAAAACAAAAACGTCGTTGCCTTTTCATTGCGAAATGAATGTAAAAATGTGCTAAACCGAGTGCCAAATTCCGTCTGTTTTTCGCTAACAAACATGACCAGAGTGCTTTCATACATAAAACATGAATAATTAGTGTCGGGGATCAGCAAATAGCCAGAGGAATAAACTATGCGTTTCTCCCAACTGTCTCGGCTAGTTTGCAGGCTGCTTTATGGGACTTTGAAACTGTTCGGCAATTAGGGGATGTTTTGTGTTCCGTGGACATGCAATAATAATACCAGGATAAGGGGTAGACATTTGGTGCCTAGACTTTACTTTAGACGATGTTAATAGTGGTTATATTTGTTTGAGGCTGCTTGTTTTGTGTAAGGAATTTTGGTGGAAAATACAATCGAAAGCTAGAATACTAGTCCCAGGCAAAGATCGTATGCACGTCATCGACGACCGTCCTAAAACCTGGTCATAGTAAAAAATCAACCCGTAAGAAACAAAGTTTTTTTAAATATATTTTTAATAAAATATGTTTTTTTTTTGTTTGACTGAGGATTGAACCTTCCTACCCAGGGATTGGATTAACTGCGCTAACAACTGAGACAAATCCCAATAAGGTAGGACCGACACTTATTTCGTATATTAACTGCTGTGATGTCATCCTATTTTAAAAAACTGCGTATATGTATGTTTAATTTTGTAATGATAAGTTTTTAATAATTCTGGATACAGTCGCCATCTATGGATTGTTTGAATAGTTGATTATTAGAAATGGTGTGAATCTGTACTAACATTCTAGAGTTCTAGCATGTCGATAACCAATTGCTTCTTTTCATCGTGTATGTCCGAATCTGTCAACAAGTGTCAATGTATTAGTATTTTTAATCTATAAAGAGACTGTTCCCAGTGAAAAGGTGTTCTTTCCTTCAGAAATTTATTACAGTAAACAGTGTTTAGCTGTGCAAGGGTCGGGCCCGTTATCAATAAATTCTTATTGTCAACGTAGATATTATAAAAAGCATGTTTTGTGATTCAAAATAAAAAAGTTAAAATACGACACAAGTGTTTCCAGTAAAGTCCATAAACCAGAAAAATATACAATATATGTGTCCGCGTGTGTATGCGTGATTGCCAACAAAAGTTGATAGAATGCATTGTCAACGACAAAGAGTCTATCAGAAAATGATGTCAGAAAACGGGTTAATTTACATTTCATTCATACATTTAAATAGATGTATTTAATTAAAAATCTTCATTCTCACACGTCTTGTATGAAAACGAAAAAGACAGATTATTCCAGAATATCAAATCAAAAGTTCCTGTCTAGGAAGATTTATTTATAGATTTGGAACAGTTCTAATTCAAATGACATTGACAAATGACGAATGCAGAAATGACACTAAACTGCGCTTTATAAATGCCATGTTATTAGTGACTATGCAATTTTGAATATCAGAATTTTTAGAAAACTTGAAAACATATATACATTATGTGTGGGTTTTCTTTTTGTGAAAATGTTATTTAAGGAATTTTTATACATTAAATTCATGACTCTTTCTTTAGGGTGACCGGGTATGTCATCAAAATGACAATTTAACACACCTCCAAAAAGTGATATGAAGTCATGAAAAGTGATGAAACAAAAACTAGTTAAATAGGTTTCATAGGTAACTATTAAACCTAGTTTTTGTTTCATCACTTTTCATGACTCTTTATCACTTTTTGGAGGTGTGTTGAATTTTCATTTTGATGAAATAATATGGAACCTTTCTTTAGACTTACATTTCGACTTCAAAGAAGTAAATATGTGCATGTAAATTCAATTTTCTTTCAATTGCATAGATTTATAATTTCAACTATACAAACAGAATATTACCTTTATCATTAATATAGGTACTTCTCAATACTAAATTTTTAATATAAATATATTATATTGTAAAGGTCCAGTTCATTGCAGAAGAATGGTCACTGTCACCCATTAACATTATAAGAAGCAAGTTACGACGTACTAGCCTTTCGAATTCTCCAAAATGATGCGCGTACTAGCTAGCTCTGCCTGGAAATACTATAAAAAGGTATCATCATCAAAAGTTCATACTACGGCTTCCCCAATGGTATGTTTAGAGGCTGCAGAGAGTGTGCAAGGAAATTTGTAATGACAAGTTAAATTTTATATATTGTTCTTTTTTTAAATAGCTTTAGTCCCCCACCGACTCTCTGGGAGTTTGCCAGTAATAGCTGAATAAAAAAATGAACACCGCCGAACAAATTTTGTTCTTACTAGTACCAGAAATTTTCAGAGAGTGGTTTGATAGTAGAAGAAGCCGGAAACGTCCAAGGAAGACTTTTTAAACTGGAATCAAATGCTTGAATTAAATCTCTGAAAACCTTGTCTTATAAACATTAGTTTATCATTTAAAAAAAAAAATGGTATACAGTGGTAGAAATAGTCGAGGACCTCTGAGGAAGACTTAACGCATTATCTCTGCACTGGAATGAGATACGGAGTCGAATCAAAGTGGATATAATTAAGGTTTTTAACAGTAACAATGTGGATTTCGTGATACTACAAGAAGTAAATGGTATAAAATTTCCGATGACAACATAAATCAAAGTTAAGAAGTCTAGGACGCCTGGAGAAGATATGATACGATAAAATACGTATGTGTGGTTAAATATGACGTATGTGATGAAATAAGAAAGGGTGTAAAGATAATGTATGACGTGGAAAGGTAGAAGAAGGCGAAAACGACCGAGAAAGACATGCCATAACATGATCATGGCATAGCAAGATCAAATACTTTAAAAGTAAACTCCTTTATAATATATTTCATACGCTGACGACACAGCAATTTTAACTAAGGGATTAACTTGGAATGAAACCCAAAGAACAGCAGAGTTAGACATAAACATACTAAAAAAATGGTTCGATAAAAATTTGTTAACACTTAATACTGAAAAAACTTTTATAATACCTTTCACCATTAATAAAAATTCTTTCCCTGATAATTTAAAGATAAGTATACACTCATATAATTGTAATAGAATTTCAAATTTATGTAAACCTGACTGCTCTGTACTTACCGTTAAAACTAATGTAAAATATCTAGGTGTAATTATAGATAGTAACACAAAGTGGAAATTACAAATCAATGCATGAAAGGTTAAGAAAATTATTGTACATTTTTCTTAGAATACGAAACATACTAAATTTTAAATTATTAAGAACCATCTATTTTTCACTAATTCAATCAGTATTACAATATGGAATTGTTGGTTGGGGTGGAGCATTCAAAACTTCTCTCTTACCATTAGAAATCATCCAAAGAATATTAATAAAAATAATTTTGAAAAAACCGTATGATACCCCACAATTAGATTATTTCAAGAATTTAATAAAGTCCCTTCACTTCATATTATTTATAAAAAAATAACTCTTTTTCAAATACATAAAGATTGTTTCAACAATGACAACTTAATAACTTTTTCGAACAGCAATAGACAAAGTATTCTTGGCTCTATAACTATCCCGCGCTGTAACACCACCACAGCCCAACAATTTTATAAATATTTTGGTGTCAAATGGTTTAACCAATTACCTCTTAACTTAAGATTGGAAACGAATTATAAAAAATTCAAAAGCTTAATAAAAACACTATATCAATAGCATATTAAAATCGTTTATACTTAAAATACAATTATTCTTATCTCTTTCCTTCTTTTACATCCTTTTCTATTTGATATAATTTTGTTTGTATATATGTATGTTTTATATTATTTTTTACATGCATATGTATATAATATATAATTTTCGGCTTTCTGTGGAGGTAGTAGGAGATTTTCAAACATTGTTGGGTTATTCGTAACCTGGGAATGTTTGTCTTTCTTTTTTAAAAAAAAAAAAAAAAAAAAAATATGTATGTAAAAAAAAATAAAAATTCTTTTTATGATCTTTACACTCTCTGAAAAAATATGTTAAATTATTATTTACACGCGTTTCTCTGCCTTTTTAACACGAGCATTTGCTCTAAAAAAAGGTGTATCACGATGTACTGTAATGTATTAAAAAGAAAACAAACTTAATGAAATTTAAAATAGCATGTAATTGTAAATTTAATATTAAATAGAGAAAAAAAAATATATAATAATATTATTTCCATCATTAAAAATGCACCCAGTTTTCAGGTACCTACACTAGAATTCACATCTATACTCCAAAACTTCCACAATTCCGAGCAACTCCAGATACACGTCAGCTAAAAATTGATAAAAAGAGAAATTGTACCGAATTTCCATTTACAAATTTTATGTTTAAATTTAAACTTTCTGGCCATAAAATCCATGTACAGAGCAGTCGTGCTTTGAATATCGTGAATAAGAACTGTCGATTCGTAGCTTCTGCTTATCATGCTTTATTTGCCTTCGCTTCCTTCCACCTCCCATTGAACGGGCAAAGATTGCCTGGATTTTAAAAATCTCGATTATGCCCATGATATTAATCTCTCCGTTTCACATCCGCTACCGGTACAGACTTATTCCTAGGATCAGGAGCGTACTGGTATTTGGCACGGGAAATTCTTTCAAACATAATATATATATTATTTTTGTAAATTGGTAACGATTGTACAGACAGAAAGTCACTGATGGAACTGGTAGAACTACTAACAGGATACTGCTCTCTCAGGAGATACATTCAACTGTTGGGAGTGGAAAACACCAATAGATCCAGGAAATGTAAAGAGGTTTATAAGACTACATTCATCTATTGTTCCAATATCCAACCTTGGTGGGAACAAGGCTCAGCTACATGGAAAGACGCATTGTGGAACAACGAGATGTAGCCAAAAATCCAATGACAACCCTAGTTAAATTTGTCAGAGGGAACAGGTTACTGTTAAAGGAAAGGGTTGACATGGGAGATAGCACAATGGTCAAATGGATCAATCCGTAAAATCTGCTTTAAATAAAATGGTAAAAAATAAGTTTATAAAACTGAGACAGTTCCGTTTGGCAAAGGACGCAACAAGAGTGGATGAAATCCGACCACAGAAGAGGCTTCTATTTTATCAACCTCCAGGACGAAGGAGTGTTGGGAGGATGAAATTTAAGACGATGAATGGTGTGGAGGCTAATTCAGAAGCCTTGAGCACAAAGCACTGGATGAAAAATACGGGAGAATCCAAGAGTAAAGGCGTTCCTGACACCGATTAAGTATGTATTTAAAAAATATATACACTATTACATATCACACAGGAGGCTCATAGGGTTCTCGAGGTCATTTTTAGGGGTGCTGTTTAAATCATATTTTGAAGGAAAAGAAAGAAGTGATGAAAACATCCTTTGGTGTGGGATGGAGAAAACTAAGAATCTGGCAAAACTTTCGATAGCCGTGCACGAAATCCAGTGGTAAAAAATTATCTATTATCGTACAAAAGATCTCAATCGTGCATTTAAGTGTAATTAATCATTGAAAAATAATATAATGAATCTAAATTAATCTATAATGAATCTGAAACACAGAAGATACATAAAAAAATAACGGTCGCAACTTGGAATCGAACTCGGGATCTTTGTCTTACAGGGTCTTTGTCTTACAGGGTCTCAGGATCTTTGTCTTGCCTCTAACAACTCGGCCATTTTTGAGTTTGAAATACCTACCAGCAGTGCAGAAGGGATAGTACAGAACGACAATGAGTTCTAATTTTAAAAAAAACCCTTTGTTTTTTTTTAAATCTCAAGTATTACAATGTATGATGTGTGTTAATCATATCAGAAATACGTGGAGGCAATTGCAATTATTATATTTTGGGAAAGTTGGAAGAATTTTGAGTAGATAACAACGAAATTGGATGCCAATTGTCAGTCTACAAGAATTCTTGAGTTTGCCCCTGCTTCGGCTTTGGGGATATCAATAAAGAGAGTAAACCTGTTGGAGCAAGAACCCATTTTAAAGACGATAAGATCCCTGGGGACGTGCCCCGAGCGCTCCCGTGAGGATTACAGGATAAAGTGGTGTAATGCTTCACAAGTACACAAATAGATGGCGCAATGTGAGCAAACTGCTCATTCTTTAAAAGGCAACAATGGCCGTCTATGATCGAATCGTAAAATTCGTTCCAATGGGACAGAATGACCGTTACCGATAAAATGCAGTTTGTGCAATGTGCATTGAGCATTTCAAGTGTGATAAAGCGAATGGTCTAAGTTGATAGCCACCAAATAACCTGCAATATACTATTAAAATCATGGCTACTGCAACAAATCAAAATTTATTTTTCAGAATAACTTTACTGAGTAAAACCTCAAATTGTAATATTTAATTATTGAAGAAAATATTAGCGATTTCTAAACAAAAATCTGAAACAGAAAAATCAGAAAAGGATACGGTCACATCTAGGACTCGAACCCAGGACTTGTCTTTCCTTGTCTTTCCGGGACACAAGGTGTCCCGGAAAGAAAGTTTCCCAGAAAGGTGTCCCAGAAAGAAAGTTTTCGGGACACAAGTGTCCCGGAAAGACAAGGGTCCTGGGTTCGAGTTCTAGATGTGACCGTATCCTTTTCTGATTTTTCTGTTTCAGATTTTCGTTTAGAAATCGCTAATATTGTCTTCAATAATTAAATCAAAATTTAGTGAAATCGCAATTGTAAATTTTTTGCGACGGATTACACAATTTCACAATTTTCACAATTTTCACAATTTTCACAATATTTAAATTGACCGCGCACTGGAAGCTTGGAGGATTCCTCTGAATGCAACAAATTTGGGGTTGCTGTGTGGAGAGTCGTCAAGAGTTTTGAGGAAAGATTGTATGAATTGTCATTGTCACTGCGTGTGCACTTATGCAATGCTAAAAGAATTAACAAAATAACGTACTTTTGTACCTATTTTTGTGAAAGTTTATATTTACACTCTGAATTGCATAAACTAAAATCTTGAATGGTTTAAATGGCAACAACTTAAATTATTTGTTTTTTTAATGATAAACTAATGTTTATAAGACAAGGTTTTATGCATAGCATAAAGGATAACAAATAATTCTGAGCAAATTTCATATTATTATCCCGAAATATCAATACAAATTGAAAATATCTCCCGAGTAAAAATAAATGCCGCCAACAGGAATTGCACTCGTGCCTTCTGATGTTCGGTCAGGTGCTCTGAAACCACTGAGCTATGTCGGCTTATTTCCAACCCGCCAAATGATTCAATATGTACTAGTACCTCAATCAACAATTACTGCTTTTTATATTTTTTCCACCTGTAAACAAGCAACTTTATTTTTGTAGTAAGGCTTTGTTAGTGCTAAATTTCTCACTAGATGGCGTCGAGACATATAATATCTTCATTTATTGGTGAAATATTTTTGACTTGTCAAATATTATATTGAATCATTTGGTGGGTTGGAAATAAGCCGACATAGCTCAGTGGTTTCAGAGCACCTGACCGACCATCAGAAGGCATTTGTTCAATTCCCGTTAGCCGCTTTTATTTTTACTCGGGAGATATTTTCAATTTGTATTGATATTTCAGGCGACTAATTATTGCTTATAATTATTTGATATCCTTTATGCTATGCACAAAACCTTGTCTTATAAACATTAGTTTAACATTAAAAAATAATAAATTAAGTTAGCTGAAAAACTATTTTCGTGAAGGAAAGAACTGAGATAATCTCCAGTAAGTCAATAAATTTTAAAATAGCACTGCTTATTTCGTAAAATTGTTGAAAATAACGCGCAGTTTGTTTATTTAATCATGACTGAATCAATCATTTCAAACCAGAAGTAGTTAACTAATAATTATAATTTTCACTTTATTGAACACTGCAGATTCAATTGTACAACTTTCGATATATCGTCACCTTAAAGCAATAGTGGGATATCTTCGAAAAATACACTTTTGAGATAAGTATGCAGTTCGATGTAAAATTTTGAGCTCTACATGATGCATTACTGGAATATTTTGTAAAAAAAAAATTGCCAGTGTTACAAGTAAAATCTCAGTATTGAAATGTTCGGTCACTCAGAGCAACACTGAGATATTGATGTTGTCCCACTGTTGCTTTCAAAAGGTCGTTTAAAATACTGAAATAAATTTATTGTCTCACTGTAGCTCTATAGTTTTCAACAAGTTGGGTGATCTTGGAAGAGAAACATAAATAAACTGAAGGTGAATACTGGTCAGGAGTATGTAGCAAAGTCAGGAAAAATACGCAGAGCAAAACAAATTAAGCCTGTACTGTGTACTAATTGTAAATACAAATGTTCTGAATCTGTTTTGGAAGTTGATCGATTAAAATATTTTAATATTTATGATTCCATGAATGCTAGCTAATAGTGGTTATTATTTTGAGAGAGATGGACATAACATACGTATGTGTAAGATTTTTTTATGGCAACCTTAGATATAAGCAATAATACCATAAGCACTGCATTAAAAAAGAAAACAGACAGCTTCCTGCAAAAGGATGATTTAGTTGATGGTGTTATGAATCACATCAACAGCTTTAGTAGAGTGGAATCGCACTATTATCGTGCAAGATCATCTCGGATCTCCAAATATCCAAAAGATGTACAATTTGTACAAATAGAAGTGTGTCTCGGTAGGTCTATCTCTATGTTACACACTCTACATACAATTCAATACCAAATTCAATATATATTTTTTTTAACCAAAAAAGAACCTTTGTGGATTTTGTGTATAATACAACTATAGTACTGCAAATGAGATATTAGAAAAAATAATAATATTCTGAACACATTCAGAATGTAAAGCTATCTCGACAAGAAAAAGATAAAAACATTACCAAGACCACTGATGATACTGTAGTTGCCATTTATGACTTTCAAGCTGTTATGCCGTTGCCAAATGGCAATATATCTATTTTTTTATAAGAGCAAGTTAAACGTTATAACTTCTGTATTTACAATACCAAACACGACAGGGCCATTGTTACATGCGGCATGAGGGTGTAGCTAAAAGATGCGCAATTGAAATATCTACCTGCTTGTACACATTTTTAAAAGACCTTTGCCAAGGGAAACGGGAAGTGATCTTTTATTCTGATAACCGTGTGGCACAGAATAAAAACAATTTTATTTATTTTCTATGTACATGCATGCACTATGAACACTTGATATTCAAATCATTACCCATATATACCTAATTGTTGGGCACTCCGAGAACAAAGGAGACTCCATTAATTATTGCATCGACAGAGAAAAGGTCAGGATTTTAAAACAAGGCCTAATATTTATTCCAACGGAGTTAGCGATGATCATAAAGTGTTCCAAGAAGAATGAACCTCGTTATAAGTTAACAGAAATGGAAACAACGGACTTCATTGACTGGAAGAAGGTATGTGAGAATACTGGAAAAAATTTCTCAATAAACATGGACAAAAATAAATGTATTTGGAATAAAGTTAAGATTTTACAGATCACTAAAGACGAATCGTTAGTTATCAAATACAAAAGCACCTACACCGAGGATCCATTTAATCAGAGCATTAATGTGAGAGAGCGACTAAAGAATGTTCGGAATGAGAATAGTATAATTCTAGGACCAGCTTATACAGTTCCACCTACAATTCCACCGAATAAAAATCGTGATTTCTTATTTGTTTCCAAAGTGGTGTTATACCAAAAAAACCTCATAATTTGTTTTGAATTAATTAATACTGCTAATACAGACTGCGATGTACAAGAAGAAAATAACGATGAAGGTTCATTGTAGGTTTCCAGGGAATCAACACATATTTGTTTTATTTTTTTGTTCTTAAAGTTTTCTGTAAAAAAAATTACATACCTTTATTCTAAAGGTTTTCTGTTATTTTTGATACATACCTACTTTTTATTCTTGGTTTTCTGTTAATTTTGTTACATACTTTTATCCTTAAGGTTTTTCTGTTATTTTTGTTACATACATTACATAACGCTTCTCATAAATAAATTTATAAGCACAAATATATATTTTTTTCATTTTTATTCCACCTTACTATCGTCAATTGTCGTATTGACAAACTATAGGAGTAGGTGGGTGTGTACTGTTGAAAATGTATTTATGATTATAAACATCATGGAAAAACATGCAGAAATAAGAATTATTAATTATTTTAAGCAATTATTAATTATTTAAAGCAATTACTAGCCTGAAACAGTCGTACACATTGAAAAAATCTCCCGAGGAACAATTATTAATTCATTTATCCATCTAAACTTGTAATATTATTACTATGCTACACTGAGATAATTTGAGATGATTACCAAACACTCCACGCAACAGTGAGATATTTCCAGATTTACGTATACTTTGTCAAAATTAGTATGAAAAAATTAATTATTTTTCTATTATTACAATTTTGTGTTGATTTTAAATAATTTACCTCTCTTATACTATATCATTAATCTGCAAGATTAGTTAATTCGATGCTGCTAGAGCTCACGCAAACCTAAAAGTCCTATTATCTCAGAACAGCATTTTTCAAGATATCCCACTATTGCTTTAAGGTGACGATATCATTTTATCTTTCATAATCTTTATCGCTGTATTAATATAGCCATGTCCTGTAAAACACCCCATCTAGTGTAATAAAGGTTTGCTAAATAAAAACATACACAATAAATTGTTAATGTTTATTTTTGTAAATATCAACAAAATTACTACACATTGCTCTGTAACAACTTTCATAGTACCTTAAGTACTTATTTTGTACTCTTGCAATAACTTGTATTGTACCTGCGTATATTGTTCATACTCAGTTTATTTTGTTACGTACTATAAACTTATTATTGTACTCAGGAACAACTTATAATAGCGTACAAGTGTGAAAGCCTTCAATGCGTGAATGCATAAATAAATTAAAATTATTATTAAAATATTAGATTTTTTGTTATAATTTGATTAAATTAAGTTGTAAAATCTAAAAACAAATAATATGAAGAGATGTGCCTTTATAAATACTTGATCTAAATTTTTAAACACATTGGCGTTGTGCCTTAAAATCTAGGAAAAGATTGAACTAGTAAACATAGTGCAAATGCCCTTTTAAACGAAAGCCGTTTTATTTCAATAAAACGGTTGAAGTTTATGGAAGCTTTTAAGAGCTATGAGATTCCTACAGTAAATAATATAATCGGGAAAACGGAGCTTTAGCGGCAAATAACTCTCTTGCAAATAGAGCCTCGAAGTGCTGGAAAAGAGAACCTTAAATGGTTGATATTTAACATGAAATTTTTGCTATAAATGCAATACAAGGGATTATTTTAAACACTACGATAGGTTACTTGAAAATTGATTAAAATATGAATAGAAGTATACCCGAATAGCACATAAGATTTGATCGTGAGAACGGAGCTTTATCGGCAAATAACTTCCTAAGTTATGTTAGGGGATGCTGTGTGGATGGTATTTTTAAGAAAAGGAAGAAGTTATGAGGAAGGGTAAGAAGAGAATCTGGGGGTCAGTGTGTGAAGGAGTGATAGACAAATAAATCCATCCCCCCCACTGTGGTGTAAGGCAATGGGTCGAGAAAGTCTGGTTGGAGAGATCAAAAGGTCTCCCTCCATCAGTCTCTCCCAATGCGGCCCGCTAAGCAGTAGTTGGGCAGAAGTATCCGCCCCCAAGATATAGATGAACCCGAGCTTCTTCGCTAAGTCACCAAAGGTAGCAAACCACTTAGGGTGACCTAAATGGTTCTCGGGGCGGCGGTACCCATGCCCGCATCCCAAATTACAAACCATATAGAGTTTAGTGAAGAAAATCTTCCACCGGTCTTTTTAGCATAATATTTTGTGAATCAATAAACAATATTAAGATTTGTAGTGTAGTTTAATTATTAACTAATACATCAACAATATTGTCTTAAAATATCAGACGCTGAAAAAATTTTGTTTCAGAATGAAGTTTCTAAGATACCAAAACCAATAAACCCTCCTGAGTAATATCCACATTGCTAGTTTGTTCTTCCAAAGTAACAGATAACTGTTTTCTTTATCCAAGTTTTCCTTGGGAAATGCATCTTTCGTTTCGTTTTTAGTTGTAACTTGTATTTCTTGGAATGAAACTATTTTAAGGCACCGCTGCAAGCGAAGTACATACGCCAGTTTTAATGGATGACAGAAAACGTGTACCTAAACATGCTAGAAAAAAATAATACTTCTCGTAACTTGTAAGAATAAAAATGAACTACTGTGAGCTTTCACTGCTTGCTTTCAAATAATATTCTTTCCTTACGTTTCCCTGTCATAATTAGGTACGTAACTTTATTGTCTACATTCATTTAAGTAAGCCAACGAAACCTAACAATTATAAACTTTAATTTAGTGTCATCAAAAATATAAATTTTTTGAGGCTGTATATAAATCTGGTTCAATGAACCTATACAACTCTAGAAAATGGGAGTTCCACCGAAGTCAGGTAGATTTAGCTTCTCAAAAGTTGAGCGTACTGTACAGGGTCCGTGGATGCTGCAAATACAACTGCTGACCCTAGACAAATTGTCAGTTTGGCCCACTTTTGAATTTGGCAGCCACCTCTGTTCTGGAGCTCCAAAACACATAAGACCCTTTGTCCGTTTGCAGGCAAATGTAGGTTTGCTGCCCCTGTTCTACATGTTTTATAATGGAAGATGTTTCGACCGCACTGATCCGTTGGGCACAAGTGCGTAGCCCTGAAGAATTTTGATACTTCTTTACTTTCTACATTTGATTTCAAAAACTCTGTGTAAATCTCGAGCGATGCCGGGGTCTTCAGCTAATAATATTATTTAAAAAATCACATTACTGAATTTGCAGTGGCAAGTTCAAAATAAAAAGCCATCATTTGCATTTGCAGAATAAATTGAACCCTTTAAAACACATATCTTTATCCAAACACCATTTTTCACAGCTTTGTATAACAATGAAAGTTGCTTTAACAAAGCTTTATCGCTTCAGAGCTGCGGGGCGATGCATATGCCATTTCCTAGGGGTTTTACTGCAGCAGGAAGGAAGAATGGTCGTAGAGGTTGGAGCACTGCACTTGGACGTTTTGCTTATTTATAGCGAGATTAATGTGTACTTTTAACCTATATACAAATGTGCTGCTTGCAGTGGCGGCTCGTGAATTTTTGGTGTACTGAAGTGCTAATACTATAGTATATAGCATTATTGATATTATTGTACGGCCAAACAGAAAATACCTGAAAATCTTCATACAAATTTTCGAAAACAAATCGTTTTGGACTAAACAACATTAAAAATGTCGAATTCTTCAAACTTAGCACTTTATCACACTCAAAAGTCACGAACCGCCATTGGCTGCCTGTATAAACTATGTCAGAAGAAGAAATGAAGGTTTATTTCCGATCATGTGTTCTGAACAGAAAAAAAAACTAATTGAAGACCAGCAGTCGTTTGAACAAATAAGCCTGTACTGCGGAAGGTAGATTTTATCAATGTATTGTATTTCTTTGGCATTCACTATGTAACAATTTCTAGACATTTTTGTTTTTAATGAGTTTTATTATTTCAATGTACATTTGTTACGTATAAATTTTATTAATTAGCGACCTGTTTCGACACGTCCGTGTCATTAACTAGCTATTTTAAAACAAAAATTATTAAGTGCAGAAATATGGGGTTTTATTTAGTTTGGTTCTTTGGTGGGAGGGGTTTTGAGGGGAGGAGGGAGGGAGGATGGTAGGGGATTGAAATTTATACGTAACAAATGTACATTTAAATAATAAAAATCATTAAAAACAAAAATTTATCAATGTAGATAAGTGAAATATGATGTTGTTCTTTGAAGGATTAAATCTGTTTTTTTTTTTAAATAAATTTTTTAAACGTTTTTTTATTTTTTTTGTATTTACATTTTTCCAGGTTTTTTTGTAACATTGTTTTATTATTACGCATTATTGCGGCACTGGAATGAGGTACGAAGGCAAGTGAAGTCTATAAAATTTTATTTTTTAATAGTCACAATGTGGTATATATAACTTAACTTTATATAACTTAACTTTATATATAACTTAGCTTGTATATATAACTTATCACATCTGAAGGCCGCAAAAGGTTAAATTAATGTTTCAAATAAATATGAATGTATTAGGAACAAAAATGGAACACCGCCTTCATTTCACTTTAGACACAGAAAATTGAAATTTCGATCTGCAGAACGATAAATTTCATTATTTACCTGATGTTTTTTTTTGTTTTTAAAAATTCTGTAAAGTGGCAAATAATATTCATTGATACAAATTAAATTATTTATCTTAAAAAATCAAATTTTGAATACTTGCAAAAATTTAATGTGTTTGTGTATTTGAGAAATATGTTTAGCTGATAATGATATTGAATCATGACGTCGAAGGGACTGGTAGAAAAATTCAGGACGCCCGAGGAAGACATGGCACGATCAAGTGATTCAAATACTTAAAAAACACTTCAATTCTTGACAATAATTTTAGTTTCACCTTAAAACTTACTTTACTACAATTTTTTATAACCTCGAGCAACGCCGATACACACCAGCTAGTATTTGATAAAAGGGATATTTAAAATGTTCCATAGACATATGAATATTAGTAGACCTGCCCTAAGTGATTAAAAGCGTATTATTCCCCACTCCCCATACCGGTTCCATTGGAGCCGGCTGGGCTCGCGTATGGCCTCCCGTGAATCTAGAAAATGTGACGTCATCATTCTTGTGCGAACTAGCGTCGATCTATGGTCGAGGCATCATCGGTTCATTTTACGAAATAACACGGCTTACGCCATGAAAACTAGTAAAAATAGAAGTGAAAAAGAGAATAAACCCAATTGTCGTATTACATTCCATAAGTAAGCATTATTTTAAGCTTATTCACATCGTAAAATATGGATCAGTTTTAGAAACATATACTATCACGCGATGGACGCGAAACACAAAGCTGTTTGCACAAGAATCAGGGATGTGCCTTCGCCTTTTGCGCTTTGATAACATACATAATCGTATCATTTGGAACTTCTATTTTTTTATCTGTTATATCTTGCTGGAACTCCGTCGTATTAATAAAGGATAATAAACCAAATGGCTGGACACTAGTAAAGTAACCCTATTGAAAAAGGACCCCACCTCGAAATTCGCATCTGATGTAAACTCAATCTTAAACTCTAGCAAAGTCCTTATTAAGAACAAATTCCATAAAAATAGTCTATCTGTTATGAACCCCCAATGCCCACGCCTTTATGGACAACCTAAAGTACATAAAAATAACATGCCAGTAAGACCAGTAGTATCATACAATTCAGCTCCTGCCTATAAATTAGCAAAATTTGGAAATAGAATCATCAAAAACACTCTCAATTTTAAATCAAAATACGGCATAATAAATTCCCTACAACTTATAGACCTCATCAAAGACATAAACATACCTAACAATGCCACTCTGGTTTCGTTTGATGTTGTCAGCCTATTTTCTAACATACCGACAAACGAATTAAAGATAATTATTAACAACTACATGGAAAAACGTAATACTAATTTGATAGAACGGAAAGAAATAACTGAAATACTAAATACATGTATAGAACAAAACTTCTTTAGATTTAATGATAATTTTTATATTCAATCTAATGGACTAGCCATGGGCAGCCCGATATCACCGGTGCTGGCCGAATTTTTCATGGATCACATGGAAGAACAGATAGAAAAATTAAAATCATTTAAAAATGTTACCTTCTATCGTAGATACGTAGATGACATTTTAATTATCTGGACGGGAACTCACAGACAATTAGATAATTTTCTAGAAGAAATTAATAAAATCAACAAAGCCATCCAATTTACAATGGAAATGGGGGGAAATAAAATTAATTTTTTAGACATAGGTATTGAAATAATTAATAATAAATTAGAATTTACAATTTACAGAAAACCAACATACAGCGACAACATTATACATAACACATCTAGACACCACATTTCTCACAAGTTATCAGTATTTAACTCACTCATTCACAGACTCTTACATATACCCCTGAATTGTATAAATTATAATAATGAACTCAATGTTATTAAAACCATAGCAAATAATAATGGATATAGTAGTGAACTTATAGAGAGTTTATTAAAGAAAAAGAATAAAAAACTCACACTGGCAATCATATCACAAGGTCTTACAATCAACAATGAAAATGATGTCACAAAAAAACAATGGGTTAAAATACCTTTTATTGGTAATATATCCAACAAAATATCTAGGATAACCAATAAAGACAATTGTAAAACAGCATTCTATAATGTAAATTCATTAGGTAAAATCCTAATAAATAATAAAGATAAAAGGGATAAAATGGAAAACTCAGGAGTTTACCAAATCAACTGTGCCAATTGCCCGTCTTACTATATAGGCCAAACAGGTAGATCATTCAAAACCCGCATAAAAGAACATTTTTCAAGCTGGGTAAATGACAAAGGCGAAATGTCGAATGTTGCGGCACACCTACTTGAGAATAAACACTCGTTTGACAAGGATAGAGATGTAAAATTTTTACATACCTGCGACAAAGGTCATAAATTAGATAGGCTAGAGTCATTAGAGATAACCCGCCTAACTAAAAAAGTAAACTCCAACAATGTTATGAACACAAAATTAGAATCAGTTGCTAAATCTCCGTTGCTATACCCATTATAATCAGTGTGTCACCTATCCTAAATATGTATTTGAATTATATAAAATCCATTAAAATATGTTTCCTAACCACACAATAGATTACCGATAGCTTTATGTTGGGTAAATCCTTAAATTGATAGTCCTAATAGGCATAATTATCATAGTTCTACAGATAAATTCATTTGATTTTAATAACAATACTTATTTGGGAAATATCATATTTCACGAAAAAACCCCTCATAATTCAAATCAACCTACTATGTTAACCCCTCCCCTCAATGTAATTTGCCTATGTATATAAACCCTAGTTTAAGACAAAAATTGTACCAGTCTGAAGATGGCCCTAACAGGCTGAAACCGGTCACGGTCAAATAAAAAACAAGTGGAAAAAAGTTTAAAATTGTGTTCTTTATATATATTGATAATAAACCAATATTTTTTTAATTTATTCCACTTTAATGGCGTTATTACTACAAAAACAAGGAACAAATAATAATGTAACTGCTACGTATTATTGTGATTAAATAATGTTTGAAATAATTCGCGTAAATTAATTTTAATTAAAAGAGATAATTACATTATTTTATTACTAATAGGAACAGAGCGGTTGTGATAACCCTAGATCATTGTTCGAATGAGGCAATTGTCAAGTGTGCTCGTCGCTGTTTACTGGGGTAAGTAAATTATGAACATTTGTAAAAGTGTCTTAACTAAATATCAAAACAAAATATTCTACTCTGAAAATAGAAGAAATTTACTTTGCTGAATTTGGACTTTGCAAATTTGTTCATAACGTGGCGAGCAATTTGCGCTCCCATGTAAAAATGTCTATTCATTCAAAAGCAGATTTTACTTTTAAGAACTAAATGGTGATATTATAATGCGAGATGCCTATATACTGTCAGATTGATTTACTGACGAATCACAGTTAGCTTTCCCCTCTGCGTCCCCCAACAGTTGGTTTAACCCCTCGCCTTTAGGTTCTCGTCTATTAATATTCATATGTCTGTGAAATGTGCCAATTTTGGTTTGCCTCCAATACGACATGTTTTTATTTGTTCTTGAATTCAGCGGCGCTGACGTCATACCGGATGACGTAGATTACAGCCGTGTTACCAGAATTTGGCCGTACAAGTTTGGTGGTACCTACTATTGATATATTTACTGACACCATTTATAGTGTCATTTATAGTGTTGAATCCTACAAATTAAAGTAGTATTGTTCTACTTGATATTTATTTTTATGTTACTGTAACATGTTTATCAGTTTATAGTTGATAGCTCACTAGGTATATTCGGTTCTTATAATCAATGTAAAAGCCCGCTGTCGAATATCACAATTAATATATAAATTAAATTAAATTAAAATAATTACGTTACAGCCTGTTGCAACCGTTTCGTAATGTGCGGTTATAGATCGTTTTTGAAATCAATAATTATTAATGAAAATAATCAAATAATAGTAAGTATACCTCAGCACGGGTAAACAACCCAGTGAGGCCAACATTACTGAATTAAAATATGAAATATTGTAAAATAATGTATCAACAATAAAAAAAAACATATATATATATATTACTTCAAAAATCTATTAATGAAAAAATAAGAAAATACACAGATTTAGGAAATGAGATAAAAAGAATTTGGCATTCTCAGACTATAAAAATATTACCATTCGTTATTTTGGCTACTGGCATTATACCTAGCTCTCTCATTCAAAATTTAGGTGTATTAGATCTATCAAAAAAATTATATAAAATGCAAAAATCAGTAATTTTAAATACACGTAGGATAACGAAAGATTTTTAAAATATTTATGTTGAGGGATCAGTAGGATTTATAGGCCTTATTAGGAGTTCTACCGAGCCGAACCCTCTGATATGAAAATATCTTGAGTCTGTGAATTATTTTCCCATTTGATCTCTGGTGAGTTAAAGTGTTGTTCTTGTATTATTATGTATTTATTTTGCTTATATAATGCACTTGCATAATGTTGATTGACTAGATGGTCATTTGTGGAAAAGTGTGTGGAAGGGTTTAGTTTTTCCTATGTGGAAGATTTAACCCGGACATAAAATCGGAAAGATAATAATTATAATCAGAAAAAATTAACTTTATCTCTTCGACATATTTTAACGGTATTCCTTGTTTGTGATAATACCCCATTACAAAGCATTGATGGGTATTCTATTTATTTATTTAAAAGAAATCGATGTGCTGACAAAATTGCCTATACACAGGAGCCGTATTGCAAACCAAACGCGCAAGTGGAATATAAAAGGTTGAAATGAAACTGTATAATTAAAAACAGTGGAATTTTCATTATTTCAAAATGTCCGTGCCAAGCTTTGACGTTGGCTAAATTAAGTTTTTACTTTCAATGCAAATTAAAAACCTTTCAAAGCTTTGATTACCTAGAATTCGTTTTTTTTTTAATAATACATTTTGTGATAAAACGGGTATCATTTTAAACAGAGGCGTGAATTTTACATACAATATCACAATGCCAAAATTACATATGGACGGAATCACACATGGAGAAAATAATAATAATAAGTTTTTTCTTCTTTTTAAACTAACTCTAACAAATAGAGATTATATCCTCACTGGGATCTCCCGACCTGAGCTGCCGCTGCATGCAGCACTTTGATGGGTTTCGCAAAATTCATTAGTTCCCTGATAGTTGAGTTTTGCTCCTTTGTATTTACAACAGCAATTATCAGAATGTTTGCGAAAAATTACTTATCACATCGGTATTGATCCATTTTTACTCCAAATAAAAATCATTTGTGATCGCTCAATAAATATAAATATGTATGTCGTATAACTTCGTGATCGCTTAATTAATATAAATAAATCTAAAAAGCACTACCAAAATTGTGTATTTTGATATACAATTCTAGTTTCTCTCCTCTAACCTTTTAATTATTTCCTATAGAAATACCTCTCCTATACCAATAACTCTGAATAAAATCAATAATTTTGAATAAAATCGATTTGAGAGCTCTAAAATTTCAAGATTTCCATTTACAATATATAATAAATCATTTCAGATATATTTTTGGGATATTTTATTTTATAAAAGCCAAGAGGAACGTATTCCAAACAGCCGGTTTCTTATAAAAATAATATCAGGCGATCCAGTAGTAGTTAGTAGTCATCCGAAAAAAAACCATTACAGGAATATTGTCGTACGTGAAGTTGGGTTCACAAGTTAAATTTTTTTCTTTTCTTTTTTTATATTTGACTTTGAATAAGTTATGTTTGGTATTAGAAGTTTTTGATCCTAGAAAACTTTAATTTTCTAAAAATTTCTTCTGGGAAAATTGGTCAAAAAATAGCTTAGTTAATTTTTTAATTATGTGAAGTTCCCGAAATAGAAAATTTTTATTTTTCTGTTTTGTTATGTCTTATTTTTTTAATGTTAAAAAATTGAGGAAATCTGGTAATTTTTTCTGAGATCATTTGTCGAAAAATTTGTGATATTGGAAAAACAACAGAATCATTTTTTTAAATGTGTTTGGCAATAAAAATATTTAAAAAATTGAAAGGGTGTTTGTGGGAAAATACAGCCCCAACATTTGACGTCATAAACAAATTATAAATGTGTAACAAACATAATGTTTGCAATGTTCGTTACATTGAAATATAGTTTACCCAACTGGGTGTTTTCCACAGAAACTCCGCATTAGTTGAAAAATAGTACCAAGAACGCAGAGCTTGCGAGGGGTATAAGGCATAATGTATAACGTACAATGCTCGCGTGAAGTTAGTTCCTGGAGCAAGGCGGTCCGGGCGCATTATCGTTGTCATTAACTAAGCAATTACCGACTGCCTAGGGATTAATTATTGTGCTCGTATGCTCTTGCCACTGAGAACTCCGTTATCTCTTTTTCTTACATGGTCGTACATTTTAGAAGAAAGAAGGTAAGATTAAAATTTAACTATTAACAGTATGCTTATATTGCTTATATCTAAGACACCGCAAACACTCCTGTATTCCGGGCACGATCTTATGATTAAAAAATGATTTTTTTAATAAATGAATACCATTAAAGAAGTTTACACGGCTAGATGCGTTAAGAGTGCAGTTTCACGGGTTTGCTGAGGGGGAGAAGATTGCAATGATGATCGCCAACCTCACAAGATAAGAAGATCTGTAGGACTTTCATTCACGGTTGGTAAATAATACACATTAGTAGGTATTGTATGTAAATACGCATTGGTAGCAACCAGGAGCGCCGAGCGCTGAGGAGCAAAATAACGCTCAAGTTCTTGAAAGCAAGTCGGTCCGGGCACTATCGTTATCGTATTACCAAGCAATTATGTACCTACTGTCTGATTAATATTATTCTGCTCGAATTTTTTTGCCGCTGAGAGTTCCGTTGTAATCTTAAATGCCGACCAACACACTTATTTTTACGTTATTTCTTTCTTCTGAATCTTAGTCGTTCTTATTTCCGTAAACATTTCAAGCAATGACTTATGCTTTCGTTCCTTAACAAAAAAGACAAAGAAATGTACTTACTACCGCTGAATGTAACCTCATAATCTGTCGACTACCCTGATCACGTCGATCTTTTCAGTTCGTTTATTTCCTCTTTTAATGTGAAACTGAACAAGAGTCCGAACTGATCCCAACTGCCTGGAGCCGGTGAGACTATTGGCAGCCCCAGTTGGAGCATGTTGTGAGAGTGTTATTCAGATCTGGTCACCAAACACGGCTAAAACCATTTCAAGCGACGTTTCAACGTGCCAAAAATATACTACATATTATTTTTAATAAGTAATTAACAAATTAATCAAATATGATTTACTTGCGCACACCGGGAATGGAACTCGCGACCTCCAGATTTCTAGTTGGGAGCCTATCCTTCGATAACAGAGGCCATACATTTAACGTCTCTTAAAAAAAATTGTTTCCCAGTTAGAGAAATAAATGCCAAGTTAGCAAAAAAATTCTACCAGGAGCACAGAGCTCGCGAGGGATGCGTGAAGTTCCCAAAACAAGGCGGCCCGGGCATATTATCTTCGTCATTAACCAAGCAATTACCGACTGCCTAGAGATTAATTGTGACCGTATCTACGCCCGGCCCCGCTCGGCTCCCGTGAATATTATATTACAACCGACACAACACTCCTGTTTCCCCGGTACAATCTAATTATTGCACTTAATTAGAAGCTTTGTGGGCCGCCCCGGCGGTGTAAATTCACATTTCCTTTACGGGCTGGGCTTATTTTATTTTTATTCATTGCCGCTCTGAAAACATCCTCTCGGAATGAATTTAATTATGCGAGAAGAAGAATTAGGTAAAAATGAAGGTCAAATTTGAAGGCAAAGAGAACAATAAAGATATTATTACAAACCAACTTAGCTTAGAGGTAAAGAATTGAATCTGAATCTGTATTCTCATTGAAGTATACGAAAACATTTATCATTGAATATACCCGCTAAACTAGTAGTACAGATGAAATTGATTTTCTGTTAAAGGAAGTGTTTGATAAAATTTCATGTAGTACGTAAAAAAAATACTGTGTTACTGAAGACATGATGTAAAAATATAATACACTACAACATTTCAGAGAAATCAAAATCAAAAATTTTGCAAAAAAACTGTTACCTCACTTTTCATCTCGTTCATACGAAATATTACATTTAAATCATTTTAACTTGCTTTTAATTTCCTGGATACAACAACAAAAAAACTGAGATGTTAAGGCTGGCCGCATACATACGTTTTCCGTATTCGATTTACGAATTCGAATTCGTTTTCCGTATTCGGAATTCCGTGAGACTAGCGCAAACGTTCGTTTTTCTTCATTCGGAATGTAAAGACGTCAGAACCAGTGTTGCCAACAAGGGCGATATGTCGCCATTTAGGCTACTCAGAGCGAGAATCGGTGCCGAAAAAATCCAAAAGGCGACTGGTCGCCAATTAAGCTTCTTCAAAAACATCAAATTTAAACATGTCCCGAAATTCTCTAGCCACCCCCCCCCCCCCCCCCATGAAATTTATTTTTCTGGGGACAAATTTTATATTTTCTTGAAATTCTCTAGCCACCCTCCCCATGAATTTTTTTTATTTTCTGGGGACAAATTTTATTTTTTTTAAATTCTCTAGCCACCCCCCCCCACGAAATTTTTTTTATTTTCACGTAAAAACATCAATTTTAAACATGTCCCACCTAACAGCAAATTCGGCTACTTTACGCTACCTTATGTATGAGAAACGGCGATATTAGGTCAAGATCCGTTGGCAACACTGTATTACGAACGGAAAGTTCCGTACGTTTGCGTCGGCACAAACAAACTGTATGCAATAGCTGCGTTCCACATGACGTCATTAGGTTTTTTCCATTCGTTTTCTCCGAACGCGCCGGCTGGCATTCGGAACGTGCGTAAGGAATTTGTTCCGTTCGGAACTAAAACGAACGTGTGCGGCAGTTAATGTATTTTCTACTGATTCCGTGCATTCGGAAAAGAAGTTCTTGTAAAATATAGACCATAAAATTCTATTTGAATACATCACATAACATTAAAATGGATTTTACAAAGGTTGTTATTATATAATTGCTTGTTTAAAACTGACGATAAATAACCAAATAAGTTGTAAACCTTCTGAATTATACTAAAATAATAGTAAATTGAGTATTTTATGAACAAAACACGATTTGTGAAGATATTTCAAGAAGATATAAAACAGCTGTCAACCGCGGCTTCCGCGCTTAGCAAATATCATAATGCGCATGCGTGAAGTCGCATAAAACAAAAAAAAAACAGAGTTATATTTTGTAGATATATTTTTATTAGTACCAACTCGAATCTTAACTTTCACATTCTTTATACAATGTGTAACAAAAACACCGTTTAACGAATGTTAAGTGATTTTTTTTCTTTAGTATGGCTGCTTTTGTGTAATCTAACTGGTGGCCAGAAGTAAGATTGATTTTTCCTGTTTCTGTTTTTACTTTAAAATCGTTACAAATCGCAATCCTAAGAATTCTCCGCTCAGTGGTATAAATATCATTTAATTTTGGAATCATATTTTCAGTTGTGTGTTTATGTAACTCTAAGACTCGAATTTGTTTGAATTTAAGTGTAATTTATTAAATTGGAACTGATTATGTAAAAAATTCAGACTAGCGATTAAGGAGGTATCTAGTTACAATGTTATTCTTTGTCAGAAGTTTTTGTAGTTGTCTTTTTCAAAATAGGAATTCAGCAATAACTAAATTTTCGGTCATTTTAATATGAAAATCATTGTAAATTCCAAAACACCTCGACCCCAATCTTTCTGGATTTGAGAGCTTTGAAGTCTTGACAATTTCGTCCCGGGACCGAAGACTTTCTTATCGCGTCAGGCCCTATCCGAACTGTCAAATGATTGAGACAGATGGACTAGCTTTATGTTATGTTTCATGAACACGACTCAAACTTCCCAAGGCGGGTCCTTTTCAACAGTACGAAAATGATGGATCACATCACAGGAGATGCTATCAAATCCACGCAATTTCATTGAAACTGTTTTTATACTATTACATTTTTAATCAAAGGAACAGAATACTTGACACGTAATTTTGTGGATAAGCTGTCTTTTTGAATGTCAAAATTTACATTTAACATCACGACACACTAAATTCTACAACGTAGCTCGTTGGTTTCGATCCCGAAGGTTGTGGGTTCGAAAATCAGTTGTAAAAAATCAAATTACATTTATTTGTGAGCAATATGAAAAAAATTTAATGTGAATTAATATAAGATTCTCTCAGTATTGACCTGTTGGAAATGCATCATTCGCGAAAGAAGTATAGTGAAAAAGGAAGTTAGGAAATCTAGCTCTTCATATCTGGTCGCAATATGCATCTTAAACCTAAGTGGTGTTCTCTCACCGGGACAATTCTGAGAGTACGTAACTTTTACTTCTCAGTCTTCTTCTTTGGTGTGGTGAGGGGGTCAGACGGGAACATCTAGGTCGGTGAGCCAGTTTAGGGCCTCAGGCGTCGCCCTGTGGACCTCATCAATCCCGCCGGGGAATGAATGCAGCGGGCATATGGCATTTATCAGTAGGGAGATAATAATAAACCATACATTATTGTTATTTTTTAATAATGCTATTACTACCTAAGTGAAGTGAAATCAGACGAATAATTTACATATATCTGTATGTAGTATAGTTAGGTGTGTATTTGTTAGGTTAGGTTAGGTTAGGTTGGACAGATAAGGATGTTAGGTTAGACTAATAGTTCTTAGAACAATTCGCCCTGCGTCCTTAAAAAAAATAAACCCCTGAAAGCAACGTTTTTTTACTATAATGCATATATATTCTATTTTCGACCTAGTTGCTCCATCTCATGGGCCGGCTCATCGATAACGAGTCGATCTGTCGGGTTTCAGCTCGATCGAATGTCTGGAAGTTGGTTAATTTCTGCTTCCAAGATTTGCATTCATTCATTTACGATAATAAAATTGAAAATCAAAATTTTTATTTTGGAAAATCATGTTTCTAATTTTCTATTATTTAATAAATTAAAACAAAAATTTCCTCGGAAATCGTTATATTTTTATGTAGGTACTTAAATACCTACCGACTTAATTATAAAACTTAAATATTTTATATAACTTTTTTTTAAATTTCTATTTGTCACCATCTCAATGACAATTCTTCTTTTTTTTTAACATTCTTCAGGTCGGTAGTTACAATAATATTTGTATTTCCGATTTGACAGCTCGAAGTAATAACCACGATCATACAAAATCTGGCTATAAAAAAGGTTTTAGCCACCATCATAAAACGGAACCGGAACGTAACAAACAAATTTTGAGACAAATTAAGTGCCAAAAATGTTCCTACAGGACTTTACTACGCTTAGTCAATTAGGTTAGGTTAGATAAGTGACTAATTTAGGTAATTTAAGGTAAGGTGGGAATAACATATAAATTATCTAAGCTCAATAAAAAGGTTCAAGGGCTATTATTCACATGTCCAAATTCTAAACATTACGATTCATTATTCACATCGCTTCTCGTATTTCGTGAAATTCGTTCAATCGGATTTTCCAAGAACATGAAATAATTAACTCTGGTAATACAGAACAAGTGGATCAACCCCATCGAATGAACGAATTAAATATGAACGACTGGATTTATGTGCCTAAGTCACCTCGGAATTACCGAATCATTGAAACTCGACAGGATGGATATGCATTGGATTTGAGTAGACAGAACATTCTAGTCTGTGTATCTGATTCAAAATTTGTTTCTTTCGAACTTCTTGATTTCTCAAGTCGTTTTCAGTATCTTTCTGTATGTAATATTCTGGCAAAAGGATTAGCCTCGATGCTTACTAAAAACATTTTCTTATCAAAAAGGGCAGAGTACTAAAAATGATCTGTGACGTAGAATAAAATAGGTAAAATCCTCAAACTTTATTATTCTACTTGTTAGCAATGGATCATGATTCATTTTATTAAGAGCGGAAGCCACGGTACCAGCTCAAAGAGTCGACTCAATTTAACTATGGCTCAATTGAACGACGGCTAAATTAAAAAAACGATTCAATTGAAAGACGACTCAATTGAACTACGATTCAATTGAACTACGACTCAATTGAATGAAAATGAAAATACAATGCAATGAAAATGCTGTGTTGTGTCGGTCTCTGAGTATGTAATAAAAATCAATACTAGGATAACTTTTATGGCAATTTTATTTAATTGAGTAAAAGTAACCGTTCAATTAAACCATGGTACGGTTTGCCGGGAGTCTTAGGAATACGGCTCATCAAAAAGAGCTAGCTCAATTATTGTGCGGCTCCTTCATGAACGACTCATCCGCTACTACGTGCAAAAATTTAAACAACTGGAGGCAGAATCAAATACTCTACATGTAGCAAAGAGTGCGTTTCGCATAAACTAGCATCAATGTATTAGACGTTATGACATTAAATTAGAATATGTTACACTAAATTCGCAATCCTTTATCTCTTCCAATCCAATCTCCATTTTCTTTTTGTCCCAATCAACAATAATTAACAGATTTTCAACAAAAACACACCATTGAAATATACCACCCACGGACAAACATTGTAAGTACTAGGCAATTAAACTCTTTAATAATGAAAATAATTAGAATAAAATAACTTTGAAACGATAAATAATCCACACAAAATACACCAATATTATGTAATCAAACATAAGATTTCGATCTGGATAAAAACAAAAAGGTACAGCATATTTTCATAACCCAACAACACCAAACACAACATAACACAATTACATTTATTATTATTATTATCTGCATTATTTGGTGTTTCTCGCATAAAACAATGACATTTATAATCATTATTATCTGCATTATTTGGTGTTTCTCGCATAACACAATGACATTTATAATCATTCTTATCTGCAATATATATATTTTTCGTATAACACAATGACATTTATAATCATTCTTATCTGCATTATTTGGTGTTTCTCGCATAACACAATGATATTTATAATCATTCTTATCTGCATTATTTGGTGTTTCTCGCATAACACAATGACATTTATAATCATTATTATCTGCATTATTTGGTGTTTCTCGCATAACACAATGACATTTATAATCATTATTATCTGCATTATTTGGTGTTTCTTGCAGTATTTTATAACTAACTAACAATCACGCCGTTTCTCCGCAGGGGTAGGCAGAGAGGACATACCGCCAAACAACTCGGTTTTGGCATACATTCCTTGCCTCATTCACATATGAATGTATGTATGAACATACTCTTCTATTTTTCTGACTTTTGACATGGCCCGTCGCAAGTAACTGATTCACTTGATCATGCCATGTCTTCCTCAGGCGTACCCGTCTTCTGCTACCATTCACATTTGCGTCATATATTCTCCGCACACTCCTTTCTTCACTCATTTGCTCTATATGCCTAAACCTTCTAAGCGTCCCTTTCTTAATCGTACTCATCACGCTTACATCAGGCTTGCATTCTTTGAAGTATGAATGTAAATGAGGCAAGAAGTGTGTGCCAAGACCGATTTGTTTGGCGGTCCGTCCTCTCTGCCTACCCCTGCTAGGAAACGGCGTGATGGTTAATTAGTTGGTAAATATTTGCCCTTCATTTTTTCATAAAGGTAAAAGTGTAAGAAAGGGAAGCGTGTATTAAAAACACCATACAAATTAAGTCTTTATTTATATCATGTAATAGGTAGCCTTCTTCATGATTATTTACACCAACGCATACTGGTACCTAACACACTACACGGGGTGTCCGGGGGTAAAGTGCACTAATTTCGGGAGATGATTCTACATGATGGTAGAAGTAAAAAAGAACTTTTTTCGAAATTCCAATTTTTTTCCTACAGAAAATGAATTTCGAAAAAACTTATTCATCTTTTCTACTTTTAAAATCATGTGGAATCAATGCCGAAATTAGTGCTCTTTACCTCCGGACATCCTGTAATTTACCATTATAATTGAGTAACATTAGATAAGGATTAGAAGAACGTCATGCAAAATCGATATTTTCCAAAGATTTTTTGAAGTCGGAAAATAGCAAAAAGGGTAAATCTAGTATGTTCTACGCCGATGCATTAACCCTTATTAATCTCAATATATTTGGGTCATGGCCCTTTCTCTAAGGGTTCGACTAGCCGTTGTACCAACACTGCCACATTTCGCCTACAAAATCCTACCTATTATATTTTATCCAGTCTGCGTCGAAGTCGGAATCGAGTTGCTTACTTTCGTATCATAAATACTTACAAGTTGTACATCGAAAAGAAATTTGGAATATTGATTTTTTTTAATGTGTGAAGGAATCAACTCACACGATATGTCGAAAACGAAAAAGTAGTATGCATCAGTTCTGATAATGGACACTGTAATGTTGTCCGAAACGATAAACGGATAAGGAGGGAGGTAGCGCATTATACCGTGTTGCGGCATCATAACATCCTTCTTCAGGCCGCGCAGCCGTTCCTCACAATAAAAGTCAATTATGAGTTACGGCTGCGCGGCCTGAAGACAATGTAATGCTGTTCGAAACGTTGGCTAAAGAAGGAGGTAGCGCATTACGCCGTGTTGCGGCATAATAACCTCCTTCTTCAGGCCGCGCAGCTGTTCCTCATAACAACCTCTTTCTTCAGGCCGCGCAGCCGTTCCTCACAATAAAAGTCAATTATGAGTTACGGCTGCGCGGCCTGAAGACAATGTAATGCTGTTCGAAACGTTGGCTAAAGAAGGAGGTAGCGCATTACGCCGTGTTGCGGCATAATAACCTCCTTCTTCAGGCCGCGCAGCTGTTCCTCATAACAACCTCTTTCTTCAGGCCGCGCAGCCGTTCCTCACAATAAAAGTCAATTATGAGTTACGGCTGCGCGGCCTGAAGACAATGTAATGCTGTTCGAAACGTTGGCTAAAGAAGGAGGTAGCGCATTACGCCGTGTTGCGGCATAATAACCTCCTTCTTCAGGCCGCGCAGCTGTTCCTCATAACAACCTCTTTCTTCAGGCCGCGCAGCCGTTCCTCACAATAAAAGTCAATTATGAGTTACGGCTGCGCGGCCTGAAGACAATGTAATGCTGTTCGAAACGTTGGCTAAAGAAGGAGGTAGCGCATTACGCCGTGTTGCGGCATAATAACCTCCTTCTTCAGGCCGCGCAGCTGTTCCTCATAACAACCTCTTTCTTCAGGCCGCGCAGCCGTTCCTCACAATAAAAGTCAATTATGAGTTACGGCTGCGCGGCCTGAAGACAATGTAATGCTGTTCGAAACGTTGGCTAAAGAAGGAGGTAGCGCATTACGCCGTGTTGCGGCATAATAACCTCCTTCTTCAGGCCGCGCAGCTGTTCCTCATAACAACCTCTTTCTTCAGGCCGCGCAGCCGTTCCTCATAATGAAAGTCAATTTACAGGACAGGACTAACTTCTTGGGCTAGTCTACGTAGATTCAATTTGTTCGCATTTCAGAACAGTTCATACGATCTCATAGAAATCGTTGTTTCTCCCTTACTCTAATGTTTATAATTCATTTTTCTAATAAAATATATGTTTTTTTTCGTTATAAGTAATTTAAGTTTAGTATTTTATACTTTTAATGTTTGATTTATATTTAGATTAATATAAATAATAAATTTTAGAATTGGATACAATAAAATTTTAAATCGTACATCATCGCCTTTCAAAATCAGTTTAAAAAAAAATACCATCTTTCTGACAACATCTTTAAGAAATTTTCCGGTCAATATGTTTTCGTGATTTTAGTCTTCGAGAAGCAATAGAAATCAAATCTCAACTAATATTATAGATATATCCTAGACGAAGAAACAAAATGAGTATCGAGAAGCAGTAGAAATCAAATCTCAACTAATAATATAGATATATCCTAGACGAAGAAGCAGAATGGTTATCGAGAAAATACTATCTTTAATTTCAATGAGAAGAGAAAAGTTAGTTGCATCAAACAAAAATAACCCTAAATAATCTAAGAAAAGCTTACCAAAAGAGACGGAGTCTGCCAACAATGTCTTTAATAGCGGTTTCCATCTTCATCAAAATGTCTCGACTGTATTCATGAAATAGTTTTTATGGGTCGTTCTCATTTATACAGACCCTACCGCATTCCGTCGGTGAATTAAAACGTCGAAAACACGGGCTAATATCCCATAAAACAGCCACCGCCCATAAATGCATCGATGAAAAGGCGATACGCGATCAAATTGCAGCGATTAAATAATGCGGTAGATGAATTTATGCCTCCAAACGGCCGTACAAAAGACTTCCCTGTTCACCCGGAAGCTATAAAGGCGGAATAGAGCCTAGCAACGGCGTTTAACGGATGTCGGGTCAAATATGGCCGACGACTAACGATTCTACCGAACTGGGTATGCTTGGGGTGGTATCACAATTAGCGAAAAACAAATTTGTAATGGTGAAACTTTTGGTAAACAAAATATAATTTGTTGAATTCTTATTTTTTTATGTGAATACCGAGAGTCCGAACTGCTCCCTACCGCCTAGAGCCAGTGAGACTATGGCATCCTCAATTGGGGTATGTTGTGAGCCTTAAGGTAGTTCGGAGGGGAAGAGGGAGGTGGGGGAGTACTTTACTATTCAAATTTGTTCACCAAAAACGGCTTAAGCCATTTCAGGGAACGTTTCAATTCTGAATGGTGGTTTTACACCAGGGCCATAGTGATAGTATTTTAAATTAGTAAATTGTGAAATAACACCAATTCATATGCTAAAAAGTTATTTGCGCACCCCTGCTTGACCATCCGCCTTACTCACCAGCCCCATGCGACTTCTTTTTGTTCCTTAATCTAAAAACTGCGCTCGGAGGACAGAGATTTTCGCCTTTGTGAATAATTATTTTGCAGAGAAAAACGCCGAGTACTATTTGGAAGAGTTAGAGAGATGGGAGCATCGTTGGGAAAAGTTTGTAGAGTTACAAAGAGACTATGTAGAAAAATATTTAAAAAATTTAAGAAAAAAAACTTTGTTTCATTGTTAGGTCGGAAACTTTTCAGACCACCCTCGTAGTTGTAATTGAGGTTTTTATGGATTGGTTTAATATTATTTATATATTAAGTTTTGTGCGGAGTCCACACTGCAGCACACTCCAGCTTACTTCATATGATGCAATCGAAAAGGGCTTTCATTGCATCTGGGTCATTAAACTTCCTAATAACTCCATGAAATCCGTCGTCTAGTAATGTTAGCAGAAAAATATGTTAAAAGATAAGAAAATTCTTAACCATAAAAATGTCTATTTATTCATCAATACGGCTTTTACTTACCCCAAGAAAACCCATGTTAGTTTTTAGTTTTATTATTAACGTTCAGCTGTGTTGGTTAAGCTTTTAGTAAGCTAGCAAATTATAAAGCATAATAACATAACTCTGTTCCATCTCTTTTTCTGGTGAAATCAATAGTAGAACGGTTCTTTCTTGTCAGAATTAATCGCATTAAATTTCAGTTTATACTAGACAAAAATTCGAATTCTTTTTGTTTGTACTACTTAACGATCTTTTTTTTTTATTTGTGTACTGTTTTGTGTGTGAAAATAATAATTATGATATTTATATCATTTTTTACTGTTTTTTTATGTGAAACTTATAATTTTGATATCAAAATACGAATGTAAAATTGTACCTTTTGACTCCCACCTATGTATTTTAAGTTTTTCTCCTCCTAAAATGAGTTTTGTATTCCATCTTCATTGCTCTAGCAAGAAATAAAAATAATAATATATAAGCCAGGTAATAACTAATGGTTTCATTAACTTTTAAACTTTTTAGACGTATTTGTTAAGTGCAAATATATTGTAAATCGAATAAAAAAGTATTTTTGAACCGAGGCCAAAGTGTGGAGTGTGTAGAGCAGGTAGGTAGTGGCGCCGCGACGCCTAGGGGATGCCGAGTACCTACTTAATGGATTTACGGCATCGCGACGCTCCCACTTCCGGACACCATTCCGGCGCTCGCAGGCAGGTACTCTTTTCTGGGCACTTTCCGAAGGTGAGTAACTAGCGAGAGCCTTCATTAGATGTAGCCATGTATTTTAAGGTTGTTATGCCAGGCTACTTCCAAATTTCAATATTTTTTTTTAGTCTACGACAGTGCCATCTATCGCCACCGGTGACCGGATAAATCATCAAAATGATAATTCATCACATTTTTAAACAGTTATATAAAGTCATGGAAAGTGATAAAACAAAAACTTTTTTAACTGGGTTAAGTAGGTTAGGTTAGGTTAGGTTAGGCTAAAAAAATTTTTTATCGTTTTTAATGACTTTATATCACTTTTTAAATGTGTGTTGAGTTATCATGGAACCATCGCCACCTTATAGTATATATATACAATACGATACCATATATACATACCATATATATACATAAACATATATATATATACCATATATATATACGAGTACATACCATATATATATACCATATCTATGTATACCATATATTGTATATAATATAAATTAATTTGAATACTCGCCTGATAAAGGAAGGGTCTTTCTGAAACCGGTTGAGTGTAATTCAAATAAAGTGGTCAAAAACAAAATGTACTTG
Source organism: Hesperophylax consimilis (assembly GCF_061612785.1). Lineage (NCBI taxonomy): Eukaryota > Metazoa > Arthropoda > Insecta > Trichoptera > Limnephilidae > Hesperophylax > Hesperophylax consimilis. Next base: position 7,022,138 of record NC_142856.1, on the reverse strand, counting down.
TTTATATTGCATATTTTATCAGTCTGTACATAAAATAAAATAAAGCTTATTATGGATTTCCTCATTTCTGAAAGCACAGGTGCTTATTATGCAAATTTTATTAATAATTGATATTATTTGTACTAGAAATACCTTATTGATTTCTGAGCAAATTGTTTAATTTTATTACTGGTTATTACCATAGAATATCGAATGTCACAAGAAGTACCTTAAAAAGAATTACGATTTTCGTGATCCATATATAAGGCCCAATAGGAGACTAGATTTCCATACAAAACTGTGTTTTCGAAATTCAAATGGAATGGAGATCTACGATGACAGGCGAGCTTAAATGGGGCGGAACTCTGGGCGATTGGTTTACATGGAACATCTGTTTCCATTCAAATTTGTATGGAATGTATACTAACTAACCATCACGCCGGAGGGTCTAAAGTTGTTCAAAATTAATGTAACTTCGTTCAAGAAAAAAAATAGGATATTGACGTGTGAAAGAGGTGGGGTCTCCTCCAAAGTAACCATCACGCCGTTTCAGGGGTAGGCAGTCGGCGATGTGTGAATGTGGTGCGGTGCAGACCACCGAACATGTTGTCAACGAATGCCCGCCCCGTTCATTCCCCGGCGGGATTGATGAGGTCCACATGGCGACGCCTGAGGCCGTAGAATGGCTCGCAGACCTAGATGTCCCTCTCTGACCCCCCCACCATACGAAAGAAGAAGAAGAAGGGGTAGGCAGAGAGGACGGACCGCCAAACAACTCAGTCTTGGCACACACTGCTTGCCTCATTCACATTCATACATCGTCTCATACATACTATTATTCTTACGCTTGACATGGCCCATCTCAATTATCTGATTAATTTGATCATGCGATGTCTTCCTCGGGCGTCCCCGACTTCTACCATTCACATTGGCGTCATATATTCTCCTTACACTCCTTTCTTCGTTCATTTACCCTACGTACCCAAAACATCTAAGCGTCCATTTCTTAATCTTACTCATCACGCTTACATCAGGTTCGCGTTATTTTCGGTTTTACCATACATACGCCTCAGGGATCTCATTTCTACAGCATTCAGTCTTCTTCTGTGGTTATTTAATGTTTTCTATTATAATATTGTATTGTTTATATTTGACTAAAGGTCATTAAAGGTCGTTGGTGTTTCCAAAATAATCATTAGTAAGAAGTTGGGATTTTTCCTGCAGAATCATAATATCTTAAGATTATGGTCTATAATTTAACGTCGTTTTCCACATGATTAATTATCATGCATTTGTATTGCTTGCAATTTCTGAAAATATCTGATTACCATTAATAATAGTCCATAAATTCTAACATATGAAACTTATTTCATAGGTGTTCCAATTTTCCTGGCCACACTTTCCCAGGCAAAAAGATTTATCAAAGTTGGATCAAAATTAGTTCACCCAATGCGGAAATCACCGTGAGGAAAATTGAGTGTAGTTTTATGGCTTTGGTGAATTAAGTTTGCGAAGTTTGCACGAACGCTATGCAAGTTTGATGCTACGAACAAAATTATCGGGATGTAACCAAGATAAGAAGTTGAACGTCGTTCAAGCGCTGATCTTTTCCATTTTAATAGTTTATTTGAAAAGTACCTCTTGTGCACCTAACCCATAGAATAAAGAAAAACACAAGAAATATCCTTTAGGCGTGTTTCGCAATTCAAAATTCTGACAACGCTTTGCTTAAATATCATATGTGAAAATGTGTTACACCCACAGAGCTTTACAATTAGAGGCGCTATTGCGTTATTATCTCATCGAATCGTTTTTCAGTGTTAGAACACGATAAGTGGTGCGCATAAACCACATTTAGTAGATTTAGTTAAAGATTTGGGAGCGTTGGAGGTCAGTTGGAGGTAAAAAAAGGGGAACCTATTTTTGATTCATCATCTCATAAAATTCAAATGGGGTAGCGATGTTTGTCACCGTTCAATTAAAAATCACCAACCCACGAACCCAAATTTTAAAATATATAAATTTCAAGGTAAATGAAATATTTCTTTTAAATATAATGCTGGTAGGTACATTTCTAGATAAATACGTAACACGATTAACGTGTGTTAAAAAAATAAATAAAAACATTCTAAATAATATAATATTAATATCAAACGTGAAAAATTTAGTCAAAAACGCTTCACTTATTATCTGGTTCATATAATAAAAATTAAGAAATATTTAAGTTAACTATCCCGCAGCCAAGTGGGGGAGTCAGTAGTACCCAAAAATTACAATCCTCCTTATATTAGCTTAAATAGTTGACATATAATTTTAGTATTTTACGTATTCCTGCGCAAATACATAAGTTACCCTTAATAATTGGAATTTCTATGGTTTAAAAGCCCATAAGACAGAAAAATGCATGCGATCGTCGGAAGACCCACTTGATAACAGACGTTTAATTATTCACTTAGGCCATTTTTAGGATTTTTTTCATGGCATCCAGTATAAAAACTGGAAAGAATTATCATTTGTTTTTCTAACTTAAGATAAATCACTTTTATAAAATATGGACGCCCGGTCATATATGACCCTCAAACGCTAGAGGGGTTAATACTTTTATAAAATATGGACGCCCGGTCATATATGACCCTCAAACGCTAGATGGTTTAATGCTTTTATAAAATATGGACGCCCGGTCATATATGACCCTCAAATGGTAGATGGTTTAATACTTTTATAAAATATGGATGCCCGGTCATATATGACCCCGTTTATAATCTGATTTTTCAGCACAACAGAATGTGCAAATACAGAGAATTGTATAAGATTTAATTTTCTGTCTTAAGGGTAAAAAACATAATGATTATTTAGGTGGTTAATTGTTTGGTTAGTTAGTTAGAAGGATAGTCTGTTTGATGATCATGAAATAAGTATTGACTAGCTAAACAATTATGACTTAAAATCCAACGTGTTTTTATTTCCTTGCAATATCTCTACAAACAACACAACACAATTTCTAGCAAAGCAGTCTCGGTGTCCTTATAACCTTTGAACTAGTGTGACTTGGCAGGCTACCAAAAAGGTCACACGTGAGCCACATCCGAGAAATCTCTTATATTACTCTATCCACCATAAATGTGACTTCTGAGACTGTTTGGACACCATTTCACAAACTACCTGTATCTTTATTTAAGCAAACTCATTTCATTCGTACACTATTTATTATTTTTGCAACAACCGAATTAATAAAATACGAGTATCAATACTATAATATTAGAATTAAAAGAAAAAATATCAGTCACAGTATAAATGATAAAATCAAATATCAGTCACAGTATAAATGATAAAATCAAATATCAGTCACAGTATAAATGATAAAATAAAATGTCAGTCACAGTGTAAATGATAAAATAAAATGTCAGTCACAGTGTAAATGATAAAATAAAATATCAGTCTCAGTGTAAATGATAAAATAAAATACCAGTCTCAGTGTAAATGATAAAATAAAATGTCAGTCACAATGTAAATGATAAAATAAAATGTCAGTCACAGTGTAAATGATAAAATAAAATGTCAGTCACAGTGTAAATGATAAAATAAAATATCAGTCTCAGGGTAAATGATAAAATAAAATATACATAGATTGCAATTTTAGTGCTTCTATGGTTAGGCAAATTACATAGCATCATAAGATATTTATTTATAGCATATCTGAAGATATTTATTTGAACCAAACTCCTCTAACTCCAGTCTATAATAATTACGCTTGTGGATGTTGACTGAGGTTTAAAAAGTGAAAAAATCTACGTAAAACAATACAATTTTTCAAAGTTTAAATAGCTGGTAATGTATTTTTGTGATTTGTCTTATATGTAGTATTGTTCTAGTTTCTATATTATTGTATGTTACTGTCACATGTTTTACTAATATCGTTTCATATTCAGTTTACTGTTATATCATGCTTTAAATTGTTTGCATTCTGTTTTTAAAATCCATGTAAGAGTAAAACCAAATGAAATAAATTTAAATAATTAAGGATGGTGCATTAAAGCCTAGAATGCCCACCCCATTTGCAATAAATGTTCTAACGACATTATACACTGATTTCTACACACCTTTAGATAATCATATACGAAAATTCATGTATAATTCCATTTAATGTACCTGCGCGTTCAACACGCTCTCGTGTCCTGTTCAGGGTTGATCAAAGTAAAACGAACTCTGAGCAGAATTCTTGCCTGAACAGACTATGCAATAATTACAATAGCGTATTATCTAAGGTTGATATTTTCAGTTGCGAACTTACCAAATACAAGAGGTCCATAAAAGAATATTTGTCTGATGGTTTGTGAATAATGTTTATGTCTCTATTGTTTATATTGTTAATATCTCTATTATGATTTGATTTATATCTACAACCTCTCTCCATGGCTATAAATGTATTGTTTTGTTAACTTTTCGTTTTTATAATCTTTTGTTTTGTATAAAAAATTTTTTCAATTCATATTCCTTTCTCACAAATTAAAATTACGTTGTCTCATTTAAAGTCACAAGGAGGAAATACATAATTGGTTTTATTTTACTAAATAACATGTATGTACAAACTGATTAAATGTAAACTGTCGATTTCCCAAAAAATGAATAAATAAATAATAACCTCTTTTCATAATTAATTATAATAAAAAATAAAATAAAACAGAAACTGTATAATATTTTTTATTTTGAGTACGGGTAATCTTTTCTAAAATAAACATTTCAACTTTTATATCAAAATACAATAACCAAATACACTAAGACAAATCCAAAGTGATGAATACTATAATGGGGGTGAAAGACCACCATTTAATATTTATTATTTATGCATTAATGATATTTCATCACCAGATTTGAAAAACCATCTACTTCCAAACCTTGATCTTTACAGTTCATCAATTTTTCTACCCCAATTGGAGACGCCTTAGTCCTACTGGCTCCACACAGCTAGGATCAGTTGGGACTAGGTGCATATTCACGTTAAAAAGCAAATAAGCCTTTGTAATTTTTAAATCAACAGCCCCCATTATTGTACTTGTACTAAGAACCTTCCTGTTAAATCTTTATTCTAATGTAAAATTGACGTCTTTAATTCATTTACATTCAACGGAGGCGTTTCAGTGCTTGTCTAACGAAATCCACTTAAAACCACAGCACTTAGCTCTTAATAGCTTTAAATTTGTATTTTCACATAAGTGGTATCAGCTATTCGAGGCGTAGAATATTCTCACGAAAGCTGACATGCAAATGACGAAAGTATGACTGTACTATGTATGATCAAATTTGCGTCAATAAATCGATTGATACTCGCTTAGTAAGTCAGCTCTACGTTTGTAAAAGCTTTATAATATTCTTCATATATACACGACACCACTTAGAAAGCGCTTTGCACTTTGTTATCTACGTCTCCAATGCCTTCTCTGAATACGGTAGGGAGTTAAGGCCTTAAGGCCTATGTCATCTTTTGAAATGCTGTGAGTCTTTTTTAAGGAAAGGAAAGAGAGAAAGTTCAGGCAAGTTGAGTGCCGTGAATATATATATCTCCCCCACTGCGGTGCAAGGCAATGAGTTGGTAGACCAGTTGGAGAGGACAAAGGGTCTATCCAATCCAGCCTCTGTTGATCTTGGGGAGGAGAAGGTTGAAAAGTATCTGGCTGTTCACATTTTGTCACCATTAACGGCTAAAGTCATATGAAGCAACGTTTCGGTTTTTATCGAAGGTTTGTCATAAAGGCGATACTGCAAAAATCTACTACTCTATGCGAGTTTTCTAAAGACCACCCCATCCCCTTTTCCCACTCCCTAAAGCAGAATAAAGCCTGGGAAATGCTGGTCACTAATACACTTTTAATAGACAATTAAAATTGAGGCATTGATTTAAAAAATCCACACTCAACAATCTATACCAAATTTTATGACACCATAACTCACCGTTTTAGTGTCACGTTCATGGTCGCCCTATATGTTTACTACAATATTGAATTGGTTTCCTTCATACCCTGTATAGTAGGTACCCATTATTATCAAGAAACACTAATGCAACAATGTTGTTCTTTCAATATATTAATTTTTGTTACTTTCATTATTTTATAAAATTATTTGCTTTTAATGTGGAAATAATATTACTCATTCCAGGGCAGAGATAACGGGTTAAGTATTCCTTGGGCGTCTGCGACTTTTCTACCGTTCACTACTGTAAAACGTATTACTACTCTTTAAAAAAACTATACTGTATCGACTGTTATTCGACTCCAATGAGAGAGATAATGCGTTGCTTCCTCGGGCGTCCCCGACTCCTTCTAGCATTCAAACCGACTTCTAAACACTCCTGACGCTAATAAAAATAAATTTCAGCGAAAACGGTCCTGTAGTTTTTGAGTTAATACGGGACAAACAAATGAAAAAACAAACATTAATTGATTAACCTCATCACAGGGTAGTCCTAGTGAGGTTAAACATTGAAATGTAAATAATGATATATGGCATTTGAAGACAATAAAAGAGTTTTTGCTGCTTAAAAGAAAACGTAATGCTTTATTGTAAATATTCCCCTGCTAAATAAGATTTGAACGGAATACTTCCCTTTTGTAACACGAGGGTGAAAGATGTTTTTTGATAATTAATGAATTGCGACGCCGAGACGAGGTAGGTAGTAGAAAGTCGGGTCTAAAATGAAGTTTGTAGAACGAATGTTTCCAGGTAAATAGATATATAATATAATCTGGGGGAAATGAAATGTACATAAAGGTACAAAACATACGGTAATTTTGAAAAAACTTTCCTTGTGGAAAATGAAATTATTTTTATTCTGGTTGGACGGAATTTTTTGTCAGAGAGATAGAAAAAGAAGCTGGGGACATCCTAGAAAGATATCACATGATCAAGTTAATCGGTTGATTAATAATAATGACACCTCCTTGGTCAAGAGGTATGTTTCTCGACTAGCAAGCTGGAGGTCGCAGGTTCAAATCCCAGCGCGCGCAAGTAGATTTCATTTGAATAATTTGTATTGTTTCACAATTTTTTCTTACTTTATATAGTTTATTTGAGGGAATTTCAAGAGTAGAAGATTCTCTCAGTATCGCCCTGGTGTAATACTACCATTCAGAAATGAAACGTTGCTTGATAAAGCTTTAGGCGTGTTTGGTTACCAGATTTGAATAGTCAGGTACTTCACCAGCTTCCTTTTCCACATCTCCTTCCTCTCCACACCACCTTCAGCCCCAAATATACACCGATTGGGGATACTATAGTCTCACTGACTCTAGACGGTTGGGAGCATCTGGGACTCTTGTACGGTTTCATATTTAAAAAAAAACAAATGCTGATCTAGTTTCAATCACCAAGTGTACCCCATATCTTAATTTTCACAGTATTATCTGGTAAGGAGCCCCAAAATATTTGTTCCAAAATAGGCAGTCCGTTTGATAAATTCCCCTATTGTTGAAATTTTCAGAGAATAATGTCGTATTTCTACCGATATTTCAATGTAATGTGCTCTGAGAAATTGGCGTCATTGATTTTTTTCATTATATTGAGTCCAACATTTGTATTTGTCGCATTTGAAGACTCGTTCTTGATTTCAACAGCTCGGCTGTGGAACGATTTGTCGGTTTCTATGTTTGCTCCCTATAACAGCATGGATCTCTTCAAGACCAATGTTCACTAATTCTTATCATCAAAAAACCCTCCACAGAGCATCCTCAGCTCCCTATAACAGCATGGATCTCTTCAAGACCAATGTTCACTCCTTCCTATCCTCAAAAGACCCTCCACAGAGCATCCTCAGCTCCCTATAACAGCATGGATCTCTTCAAGACCAATGTTTACTCCTTCCTATCCTCAAAAGACCCTCCACAGAGCATCCTCAGCTCCCTATAACAGCATGGATCTCTTCAAGACCAATGTTCACTCCTTCCTATCCTCAAAATACCCTCCACAGAGCATCCTCAGCTCCCTATAACAGCATGGATCTCTTCAAGACCAATGTTCACTCCTTCCTATCCTCAAAAGACCCTCCACAGAGCATCCTCAGCTCCCTATAACAGCATGGATCTCTTCAAGACCAATTTTCACTCCTTCCTATCCTCAAAAGACCCTCCACAGAGCATCCTCAGCTCCCTATAACAGCATGGATCTCTTCAAGACCAATGTTCACTCCTTCCTATCCTCAAAAGACCCTCCACAGAGCATCCTCAGCTCCCTATAACAGCATGGATCTCTTCAAGACCAATGTTCACTCCTTCCTATCCTCAAAAGACCCTCCACAGAGCATCCTCAGCTCCCTATAACAGCATGGATCTCTTCAAGACCAATGTTCACTAATTCTTATCATCAAAACACCCTCCACAGAGCATCCTCAGCTCCCTATAACAGCATGGATCTCTTCAAGACCAATGTTCACTCCTTCCTATCCTCAAAAGACCCTCCACAGAGCATCCTCAGCTCCCTATAACAGCATGGATCTCTTCAAGACCAATGTTCACTCCTTCCTATCCTCAAAAGACCCTCCACAGAGCATCCTCAGCTCCCTATAACAGCATGGATCTCTTCAAGACCAATGTTCACTCCTTCCTATCCTCAAAAGACCCTCCACAGAGCATCCTCAGCTCCCTATAACAGCATGGATCTCTTCAAGACCAATGTTCACTCCTTCCTATCCTCAAAAGACCCTCCACAGAGCATCCTCAGCTCCCTATAACAGCATGGATCTCTTCAAGACCAATGTTCGCTCCTTCCTATCCTCAAAAGACCCTCCACAGAGCATCCTCAAAGGTGACATTGGAGAATATGAAACAATTGTAAAAAATAAAAATTAAACACTTGTCAGGTATTTTAAGAGCCAGAACAAATTATTTGTGAGTGATGCTATCCCAATGCATTTTTAACTCCTCGAGCCTATGGCATATTGACAGTTATATTTCTTTAAAATGCTGTCATAAAGTCAGAGAATTTGTGTGTATTACCGCTTCTCAATAAAATAAAAGGAATATCTGAACGTATCCGAAAACGAATAAACTGTTGAATACGATAGAAAAAATCATTACTAGAAATTTAAAAAAATACTTTTTTATATTTTAAAATTTTGGAAATCAAACATGAAAAATTTTCTCACCATAAGTTTTTCGTCTAAAAGCTGAATTAAAATTACTGATAACCAAAAAAAATACAAATGTTTTTTATTAATTTTTTCTCAATTTTTTGTTGGAACCTTTGGCTTCATAGAGGTGTACATTTTAATCAATTTGTGGTAAATTTCTACATTTGAATATAAAGCATGGTGTTTTCTCTTTCTAACACTGTTAAAATAATTTTTCTATCCATGGCAGAGAGGGAGACACAATGATTTCTATGAGACCATGTGAACTGTTAACAAAAGCGAACAAATTAACTCAACGGGTTTGTTCGCAAAAACGATCTATTTAGCCTGAGATGTTAAAGAAGCAATAAGTATTGTAATTTATACATATAGCGCCGAACAGTTCAATTAGCATTAAGTTATGATAAAGCGGGATTAATTCTGTTACCAAATTTGTGTAACGACTTCTGCCCGTCAGATTGTAAGTCGAACTTCATACCCATCAAGCTATCGAACATCTCAAATTTCTTTCTTCACAAATTTCAAGCAAATTTACTCAAAAAATTTCCTTAGCATTCCTACATAATATATATTTCAATAATACAAATTCAATAAAATTCTCTAACATTCCTTAATATTGGTCAAGATGACACTCGAAGTAGCAAGAAGGATGCTATAGATCTAGTGGATCCTGCGAATTAAACTCATTTGTTTTATGGTAACTACAAATGATATCCTTAACTGAAATAGCTCAGACGGCCGGCATAGTCCAGTGGTAACGCATTGGACTGCCATTCCGAAGGTCGCGGGTTCGAACCCGGCGTGCGCAAATAAATTTTATTTGATTGATTTGTGTTATTTCACAATTAATTAATTCAAATAATATATAGTATATTTGCGGCACGTTCCAGAGTGGAAGATACTACCAGTATCGCCCTGGTGTAAGACCACCATTCAGACTTGAAACGTTGCTCCAAATGGCTTTAGCCGTGTTTAGTGACTAGATCTGAATAGCCAGGTACTTCCCCACCTTCCTCTTTCCCTTCCCCACTTACCTTCAGCCTCACAACATCCCCCAATTGGGGATGCCATAGTCTCACTGGCTCCAGACGGGAGCAGTTGGGACTCTTGTGAGGTATTCACTATAAAAAAAGTTAATACATCTCCATCCCGACGAAACAATAAAATAAACAATATGAAATAAATGCCAACTTTAATACAACATTATATTTATTTCATTTACTTGTAAAATCCCTTTAGTGTCACTGCCCCAAGTCCTCGGGGTGTGTGGGACTAACTTGCTAACTCGCTAACGGGTAAAGAACTCGGCTAAAAGAATTTGTATCTGCCTACAGAATAGCGTTCTTACCCGAGCTAGCTGAAGTAACATAATCACGTCGAAAGGCTTGGCCGTCCAAACGTTTTTTCCTTAAACCATCCTAAATTTTTAACCCTTTTCCATATGTTTCCTTCAAATCTGATGACTAAGTCAGTAAGCAATTTTTTACGCCATAACGAGATGCATCACTTTACTTGACTTCTATATATTATAGATATTAACTATTAATAAAATTATCCGATATCATGAATTAATTCGTCTAGGCGGCAAATCGAATATGGCACATTTTAAATTGTCATTGAAAATTTATTAACATAAAAATACCTTTACCATCGTTAATTTTTTTGGAGTATCATTAAAAATATCCAATTAATCTGTCGAACAATAGAAAAATTGATGAAAATTTTTATATATTTTGGTCAAAATTATCTCAAATTTTTAATTAAGTAAATCACTGTTTTTGACATTTGGTCACCTGAGTTTAATGAATTTCTCGACAGGTGAAATAACTTCATCTGCGTAGGAAAGACATATTCTTTATACTATGAATAATACATCCGTTAGTGGGTTTATAGAAAAGCCTTCTAATTTAATAGATCTAAGGCTGTCGCGGGAAGGCTGCATAGAAAAAAAAATGAGACAAGGGATATTTGCTGCGTTTGTTTACTCAATCTCTGATTGCTAGGAGATAAAAGATTTATTTCATTTCAAAATACATTTTTTCGATACTAGAATACTGTCATTTGCACTGCCCCTTCCGATAGTAAAGCGTTCTAACAGTGATTGGCAAAGAACCATTTCGATCTTGGTTAAGTTGAGGTTATGTCATTTGCACTGCCCCAACCGATAATACCGTATTCTAACAATGAATGGCAAAGAGCCATGTAGATCTTTATTAAGTTATTAGGTTATGTCATTTGCAATGCCCCTTCCGATAATAAAGCATTCTAACAGTGATTGGCAAAGAACCATGTCGATCTTGATAAAGTTGAGGTTATGTCATTTGCACTGCCCCATCCGATAATACCGTATTCTAACAATAAATGGCAAAGAGCCATGTAGATCTTGATCAAGTTATTAGGTTATGTCATTTGCAATGCCCCTTTCGATAGTAAAGCGTTCTAACAGTGATTGGCAATGAACCATGTCGATCTTGATTAAGTTGAGGTTATGTCATTTGCACTGCCCCATCCGATAATACCGTATTCTAACAGTGAATGGCAAAGAGCCATGTAGATCTTGATTAAGTTTTAAGGTTATGTCATTTGCACTGCCCCATCCGAAAATACCATATTCTAATAGTGAATGGCAAAAAGCCATGTAGATCTTGATTTAGTTTTTAGGTTATGTCATTTGCACTGCCCCATCCGATAATAACGCATTCTAACAGTGATTGGCAAGGAGCCATGTAGATCTGGATTAAGTTATTAGGTTATGTCATTTGCACTGCCCCATCCGATAATACCGTATTCTAACAGTGAATGGCAAAGAGCCATGTAGATCTTGATTAAGTTATTCTCAAGATCATTTCCAGGAAATTTTTTATCTTTCGTTAAAAAACATTTATTATGATATATTTTGAAATAAATACGAGTCTTGATTAAAAGTAATGATAATGTGCTAGCAATTTAGCCTCAAGGTAGTTCCAATTCTGTGGTAACATAACCTCAAATTTTTGACCTACTTTTTCATGAAATATTACCTCCGAAGGCTTTTCACACAGAGAAATATGTACACGTGGGTACAACAATATACTATCAACCACACCACGTTCAAGTTGTGACCTCGATTTTATACCCTAATGCACCTTCAGTTGTAATATATTAATTTTTTAACCAATGTTACAAAAGAGCAGTCTTTCAAATCATTCCAAATGTCAATTGTTTCAGTTCAAACGCATTACATATTTTATAAGTTCAAACGAACTACGTAATACATATTATGTTTATAAGACAAGGTTTTATGCATAGCATTAAGTATAACAAATAATTATAAGCAATAATTAAAAATAAATGCCACCAACGCGAATTGAACCCATGCCTTCTGATGTCCGGTCAGGTGCTCTGAAACCACTGAGCTATGTCGGCTTATTTCCAACCCGCCAAATGGTTCATGATTCCACTCATCGCATATTAAGTCTTAGCTGTAAGTCACTCGCTAATAATCTTAGTTATAAGCCACTAGTAATATATCGAACTTATAATCATTATTATTATAAAAAAGTGTCGGCGCACAAACTTAAAAGATATACACTGCTCTACTGGAGAATTGATGTTACTGTTGGAGAATTAAATGTTTTTGTGAAACTGAAGTGTTCTGCTGTCAGAACTATTGTGATTGATTTCACAACCCCCCGCCTTATCCTCCTCCCCCTACCCCCAACTGGTGATACTCTGGGTGAGTACTTCAACATAAAATTGTACAAATTTCCACCGCCGCGAGGCGCCACCATTTACTGGATAAGTGAAATGAAAACAAGTTTGTCGAGAGTCTTTGAGTGACGCATAATGGAAATACAAAGTTGTCAAACTGTTTTGTACGAGAAAACATTTTATTTCTAGCTGAAGTTGTCGGCGTTGCCCGGGCTTTGGACAGAGTTTTTTGATATAACATGTACACAGTGATAATTTTCCTCTTATTTTTAATGTGTATCAAATTTCATCAAAAAGTATCAACATTCTAAAAAAGGATGGGGTTATTTTTGTTATTTGTTTTTGGGGTGTTATGCCGTGTTGCGCTAACTCCTTCTTTAGCCAACGTTTCGGACAAAAAAGTCAAAGACAACCGTGTTGAGCTAAAGAAGGAGTTAGAGCAACACGGCATAACACCCCAAAAACAAATAACAAAAATACTTTTGGCCGTGAAAATCTTAAATCATAGGATGGGGTTAGTTTTTCGTCTCATGTAGACAGACAAAATTTCATAAATCTCCGAATAAAACTGTACATTTGTATTGAAATAAAACTTAACGACCCACCTAAAGAAAACAACTTTTAGATAGAAAATTATATAAATATTGAAAAAAAAATGTTTGAAATGACGCTAGCCAAGAATAGATGCGACGATCAAGAAATGTAACACGAAAAAAAATGTGCAAATTTCGTGATACCATAGCTAACCATTTGAGATTGACTCGACTTATTTTTCGAGAGTTGATTTATTCAAAGCTCATTTTAGAAGAGCACAAAAAAGTTGCATTTAATTTACTGCAAATTTGGAGCAGAAAAAACTGGACAAATGTCATAACGCCCAAGCTTTTGTAACTCAAACAGATTTAGACAGTTAATTATTTGGTACGTTTTCTTAACTTTTTTGAATAAATTTTCTTAAATTTAAGCAATCAAAACAGCAATATATATAGTATGAAATCAATTGTGACTATGATAGTGAAATCAGTCCTTCCTATCAATGTTCAAGTATTAACTTACTAGTTAGGAACGGATTAATTACGTTGGGGGCAACTAATCATTTATATTTCTGCTGATGTCACAACTCTTTTCTTTCATATGACCCTTTACCCATACAGATTAATATAATCACATATCTTTATACCTTGCAGTATAATTTACTATATCACGTAAGGGAAAATCGAATTTATGGTGTTAAGGCCCCGTAGTAGGCGTTTAAAGGTGGTTTGAAAGGGAAATATTCAAATACATTATTTAGAGGGAGCACACTAATATTAAATAAAACTATAATAATTAAGGCGATGCACTACACCGTGTAATATTTTTAATCGAGCCGCTATCAATAACACACCTTACGTAGATGGCGATAAGGCTTAAATTCCCGCTTAACACCCTTTGCAAGAAAAAAACATGGCCAAAAAGTGCCTTTTATTTTATTTTGTGGATGTTCAGGTTCAGGCACAAATATTTAAATGTTTTTCGATCATTTTATAAATAACTTAATTTGCCACATTATACAATAAAACCATAACCGAAAATGGGTTCGTAACTAGGAGATTTTGAACTTTAAAGCAGTTTTCATAGGCCTTATACATTATTTTTTCTGGGCTTATAAAAAGACTTATCTAAAAAATACTCTATTATTTCAGAGGCCAGGATGTATTCTACTCGCAGTATTTAATTAAAGCATCTGAAACATTTCTAGGCGACCAAATTTTCAAACCAAAAACACAGGATTTTGCATTACTACGTAGTGCATCGCCTTAAGCGAAAATAGTGAAAATATTTAATAAAACACGACTCTTTTCAAATACAGTAAAAATCTCTCGGCAAATGCTTTGGTTGAATTTAAAGACACCGTGTGAATTTTTTTATGCCTGTAACATATAAAATAACAAAACAAAACGTTTTTTAATAATTTTTGAAGCTTACTTTGCATTTTTTTTTTTAAACTTTAAGAGTTAGCGAGAAATTTGTTATAAATCGGTAGAAATTGGGTTTGAAGAAGAAAGAAACCTAATATATTTAAGGTGATGCACCACGTCGTGGAACATTTGGAATCGGACCGCTAACAATAACACTCCTTATGTAGATGGCGATAAGGTTTACATTTCCACTTGATACTTTATTATTTTGGTTTATGCATGAAAAAAAAACTTTAATTTTTCGAAGTTCAGGCACAAATAATTATTTTTTTACCATAATTTTAAGAACCTAATTTGGCAAAATTGTTTCG
The DNA here is from genome assembly GCF_061612785.1 of Hesperophylax consimilis. Taxonomy (NCBI): domain Eukaryota; kingdom Metazoa; phylum Arthropoda; class Insecta; order Trichoptera; family Limnephilidae; genus Hesperophylax; species Hesperophylax consimilis. The sequence continues at coordinate 7,007,079 of NC_142856.1, read as the reverse complement.
TAAAAATAAGTAGGATTTCGAACTTTAAAACAGTTTTATAGGCCTAATGCTTTAAATTTTTTGAGCTTCTAAAAAGATTTACCGAAAAAAATTCTCAATTATTTCAAAGGCCAATATGTTTTCTACTCGCAGTATTTAATTTGAGTATCTAAAATATTTTTAAGCGATCACATTTTCCAAGCAAAAACACATGATTTTATATTACTGCGTAGTGCTTCGCCTTAAGTAAGAACCATATTTTAAAATACATTTTCTGGGGTGGAAACTGAAACATTAATCAACCCCTAATGTATTATATTTTGCAGATTACATTAATTCAGATATAAATATTCATTAAGTTTCCGTTTTCAGAAGGTAATTCGATTTAGGATAACAAACAAAGAAAATATTAAATTTATTTGTTTCGTGGCCCTTGAAAGGGGAATTTATCGCAATATCCCATTCTTAACAAGATTCATTATTTAAGTCTTATTATATTATTTAGCATGCTTTCCAATGGGCAATTTAAACGGTATTGAAGCGATGTTTTACTCTGTTTTTATTTGTATGATTTCAATAGACAATACTTGATTCTTTTTCCTCTATAAAAAAGTTAAAGCATTATCGTCTTTTTTTCTGATAATATTTATTTATTAGTCTCAAAAATGAAGCAATTTGATTGATACATTTCCAAAAAAAAAATGCACTGCTTATTTCGTTATTTCTGATGTAAAGGAGCATATGTTGTAGGAGGGATGAAACACAGATGACGACTATCAAAATTCATTCCACAACTTAGCTGATGAAAATTGGAGGGAACCCACCCTTTCCCAACGGCTGCGTGAGGAAACTGATTGTTTAACCTCCTTAGCCGCACAAGTCAGGATAATTTTTTTGTAAAAAGAAGCTTAGTTTATTTTTACAACGATTCTAGACCCTCCAATGTCCCTGCATGCATGATTGTTAGTACGAAATAATTTATGCATACTTACATTAATAGTAACTCAAAATAAGGACACATCCAAGATATGATCGCCTGAAGGTTTGGTTCTAAAGTGAAATAATAAAGAAAGAAAACATGTTGTTGTTATATATTTATGAGAAAAAATTACGGTTCTCCTGTTATTCGAATTTCCTCTGAGGCAGATATAAACAAAATAGCATGACTCCTTTTCAAATACTCCAATCATTTCACTTACACATTTTTTAGTCATAATTTTTTTTTTCTTTTCGCATTTAGTATTTTTAAGTAGCAATCACAATTTAAAACTATTCTTTGATCTTATAACTTCCGGTAAACAAATTATTTTTAATCAAGTTATCGCAAATCATACGTCTCGTAAAATGTTAAATTTACATCGCTCACTTTTTGTCTACATAAATCGAACTCGCATTACTATTTAACTGTATTATTATTTTTATTATTGTTATGGAAATGGAATTTTTGAGATATCTTATTCATGTTTTACAATTTGGCTTCTTTAAGATATTTTCAACCGTACCCTTAAAGCTTTTAAAAACAAATAAACCTTACAATATACCTTATTCGCAATTTTTTTTTATTGTTTGTCTATTCTTTTGATTCAATCTTTACCAATGTCTTTAAATATATACTTTCTTTCTAACCTGTTACCATAAAAAAGATTGTAAATGGAATGTACAGTGTTCTATTACACGAAAATGGACTGTAAATCAAATCAACAAGGATACGACAGTGTAAAGCACATTCAATTGGGTTTGAAAATCACGTGAAATGTGGAATGATGGACACACCTTACCTTGAATCTCCATGAATCCCGACAGTAGGACTCTCGACGAATTGGCACTGTACACAGGGTGAAATATCCTCCACAATGAGATAATCTTTGATACAATTTTGATATTTGCAAACAGAGCACAAAGCATGTGAATATACGACTCCAATTCACGAGGACACGACGATTACACCTTCTTGCCACACGACACGAATACGAATGCTGTACTTGCGACAATTTACAATACAACAAATCATCTTCTTCTTTCCAATGTGGGTAAGACTGTTGTTAAGGAAGGAAATGTAGATATGATAGTAGATAATGGGAAAAATGGTAGGTATTATCCAAAACTGTTTCAATACTAAACATGGAACTTAAATGGTTTATTTTATGTTCAACTTAAATGTAAAATTAATTCACATGTACAACTGTCTGTTTCCTAAATAAACAAAATTATATAAACATAAAACTAAATTTTCTGGTGTAAGTATGATTAAAACATGAAAATATACAAGCCGCGTATCGAGGGCAGTTTACCCCACTATCACGGGGCAGTCCCGGCAAGAATGAGCGTGGCGCGCGGCCTGTCCACAACTAGCCCAAGCACCCGTATCCCATGAACACAAAAAAATGATGTAAGCACAATTCGGTTGTAAGCGTATCTCCCTGCAGTATAACGGTGCTGATGAGTTCAATGATGTTAGTTTTTCAAGTACCTTTTATTGAATACCGGTAGAACAAACACAGGAATTAAATTATACCGTTAAGATCGAGAAATCTTGTTTTCGCCAAAAGTGAGCAGTTTTTTTCCCAAAATTCTGAACTTCCTAATTCATTGGGTCATGCCTAAATACTATAAAAAATAAGTTTTAGATGTATTGCTAATTGTTCTAAATGTCATAGAAATAACTGAAATAAGTTGTTAAAAGGTTTATTATAGATATAATTTTTTTTTTTTATAACTAAATAAAAACAACATAAGGCACAATTTCTAACAGAGTTCAAACTGAAACATTATGAACATACGTCTATATACGTAGGTATATAAAAATAGTTTAATGGATACATATTACATATCACCTGGAAACGCTTTGAAAATTCTTGGTTAGATTAGGTTAGGTTAGATTTGGTTTTTAGGTTAGTCTATAATAGTTTTTACTCCACCTGGGAGGCCCTGAAGTAAGTAATTTCCCGCAGGGCCTCTGTCGTATTTGGGGATGCTGTGTGGAGGGTTTTTTATGGAAATGAAGAAGGAAAAGATCTTGGAAAAAGGTATGAGGGGTGGGTAGGAATTTGGGGGTCCTGGGTACCCCTGCTAAGTCACCAAACGTGGCGAACCACTTGGGGTGACCTATGGTAGATTTGTTGGTTATCCAAAAATGGTTCTACCGGGGCGGCGATACCCATACCCGCCTCTCACGGTCCAGATAAATCAATACTTCTAAATGCAATATTACGTAACCTAACCCAACCCAACCTAACAAAACATACGCTTACCTACCCTTACCCATTAAAAAACGTAATACTGAACATTTCCAGAAAAAAGGTAAATAAGTTAAGTTCGTGTGCCTACGCATTTTGATACTCCAATTTATACAGGACCAACTGTGTGATTTAACTTAATTAATAAAATCATAAAGACTTATTTATGAAGTAAACTCCTTTAATTCGCCCACATTTTTACAAATAACCTTCACCGCTAAGGGCCTGCCCGCCCTATAACCTTATTACCTCCCCAAAACACCGATTATACATTTGCCGGGCCTGAAAAAGTAATTTGGGGTAGTATATTCCTATTATATTCTGTTTTTCAATTCGGAGCGTATTCTTATGGATAAGCTAACTATAGAGAATGTGTTGCATTTATATCAACAGATTTGCAGGATAAAAATTGTAGCATTATTGGAAACAGAAAACTGAAATCATTCTAAGATAATATAACTACGATTACTTTGAATGTACATTTCAATATTTGCAGCAAAGGCGAGTAGTAACTAATTTCACATTTGTAAACAGAATTTTACCTCTCCAGGGACTGGCTTTTAACTTCTGTGAACTTTTAAATGTATTTTACGACTTAACGACAAAAATACTGGTTTGACTGAGGATTGAATCATCCTCCCTGGGACTAGTGTCAAAAATGCTAACAAATAAGCCAAATTTCAATCGGATAGTATCGACAGTTAATTTAGTATATTAACTGCAGTAAATTTTTATAGACAGGGTTTTCCAATAAAAGGTGTTATTTTGATATTCAATCGTAAAAGAAAAATGGTTTCGTGGCTTGTGTGGCACGTAGTGCCATCTTGTTGAAAGTAAACGTTGTCTAAATCAATACCATCCAATTCCAGCCATAAAAAATCATTAATCATCTCTCGATAGCGCAATCCATTCACCGTAACTGTTGCTCCAGCCTCATTTTCGAAAAAGTAAGGTCCAATGACTCCGCCGGACCATAAGCCGCACCAAACAGTCACACGTTGAGGATAAAGAGGCTTTTTAACAATAACTCTTGGGTTTTCCGAGCCCTAGATGCGACAATTTTGCTTGTTGACGAAGCCACCGAGGTGGAAATGGGCCTCTCACTCAAGATGATTTGCATTTGATTCATTCAAGTAAATTTTAATAATTTCAATGCATTTTTTTTTTTTTTTTTCCATTATTTCTGGCTTTCACCCTTCAAGGGTGTTCTTGGCCATCATTTAAAATTATTGAGAAAGGTGTATTGAAAGTTGAATTTAAATATTAATTTTATTTAAATAGGCAAATTTCAAAATTATAATGAAAATTGGAGTCGAGTTCAGACTTAAAAGAGATGAAATGTTGAATGGAGGGGAGGCAATTTTAGTTAAGGCTTGATAGAAGAGAGGATATTTGTTTAGAGAGGGACAACCAAAAAATATGTGATCTAAAGTTCCCACTTCTAGACCACAGAATGTACAATCTGGGGAGTCAAGGACGTGAATTTTAAAAAGATGGGAAGGAACGGAACAATGACCGATCCTCATTCGAATGAGTGAAGAAATTTCTTTTTTGGAAAAATGAGGGAATTGCTGAAACCACGGTTTTGATGGAATAGTCCTTTGTATTGAGGCATAGCAGGCTCCCTTGGATTGACTAGCAATGTGCCAATACTCTGACCAAACATTGCGGGATCTTTCTTTGATGATGGAAAAAATGTCAGATAAGGGAATGTGGTTTACGAGGGTAACAACAGGGTTGGACGCTCCTTGTTTTGCCAAGGCATCCGCAATATCATTACCCATGATACCAACATGTCCAGGAATCCAAATCAGAGTTACAGATTTACCAGAGCTTTGAATGGATGCTATCATCTCTCGAATAAGGCATACAAAATGATCATCAGGATGAAGAAGAGGACTGGATTTAAGTTTTTGGAGGGAACTGAGAGAGTCAGAGAGAACGAGGGAATGTTCAAAATTATTTTTGATTATATATTTGAGAGATTCTATTATTGCAATGCACTCAGCTGAAAATATTGAAAATTGATTTGAAATTGAATGAAATATTCTATCATTAGAATTATTGTGGTAAACGTTAATACCTATACCACAGTTAGGAGAGTCGGGAGATTTGGATCCATCAGTAAATAAAAGAGAAAAGTTGGGCCATTTTGATAAAATAATGTCATTGAACATATTATTGACAGTTCGGGCCGGGAGATTGGAATGACTTTTAAAGATTCCGATCCCTTCTAATATTGTTGGGGATAGGGTGACGTGACTATATTTTAGTTTGTATAAGGGAAGTAGATCATTTTGGATGATGTGGAGCTCTGAGAGAGACTTAAAATTTTTACAGATGTCAGGAATAGGTTTAGTTGAAGCTCTGATTGTAGATGAATGGTTTGAGTCAATGAACAACGAGACGCTGGGGATAACCTGATGACATTTAGAATTTAAACATTTAAGAACAAATTTGTCAGCAAATAGTTGACGCCTTAAATAAAGAGGAGGATCAGAACATTCTACTTGAAGGGAATTGATGGGTGACGATTGCATCGCTCCAGTTATTATTCGCAAAGATTTAGATTGAATTTTGTCTAATTTATTAAGTACATTTTTTGAGGCGGTACTAAAAAGTGGGCAGGCATAGTCGAGATGGCTTCGAATAAGTGCATTGTAAAGCAACTTAATGCAAGTAGGGTGAGCTCCCCACCAAACGCCAGATAATGATCTGATGATATTTAAATTTTTTTCGCATTTAGTAACTAAATTATTAATATGGGAAGACCATTTAAGTTTCCTATCAAATGTTACTCCCAAAAATTTTACTTCAGAAGCGTTGGAGATTGGAGAATTTTTAAATAAAATTTGAACGGGGGGGTTTTTATGGCGGTTTGAGAAGGTGACACACTGAGTCTTTTGGATTGAAAGTTCAAGACCATGTAACGTGAGCCATATGCAAAGGGCATTCATGGCTTCGTTAAGATATTTGACGGCGAGAGGGATGATTTTGGATGATAAGAAGAAAGCTATGTCATCTGCGAACTCGATAATTTTTATTTGTGGGGGAATAGTGACATGCATATCATATGTGTATATATTATACAGTAAGGGGGACAATACATCGCCTTGTGGTAAACCCTTCCAAATAGACCTACTTTGAGGAGAAATATCTGGAAGTTCAATGAAAATTTTTCTATCTAGAAATAGATTAATAATTGATTGGACAAACATGGGGGGAAGGCCAAGGCCTAGAAGTTTTTTTTTCAGGATTGGGATGGAAACATTGTCAAAGGCGCCTTCTACATCTATAAAGACGGCAAGACAAACTTCCTGTTTAGAAATTGATAAATTAATATCAGTGCTGATGATGGCAAGGTTATCCTGAGTGGATTTTTTTTTCCTAAATCCAAATTGAGATGGAGAGAGAAGCTGTTTACTCTCGACAAAAAATTCTAATCGGTTTTTAATTAATTTTTCATAAAGTTTACTGAGGGTGGATGAAAGAGCGATTGGCCTGTAGTTGGATCCAAAATTTGGAGATTTGTTTGTTTTTAAAATAGGGATGATTATTTGAGAACTCCAGTCATCAGGCATTATACCAGTCTGGAAGATTTTATTTAAGATGCTTAAGAAGTGGTTTAGAACATTATCATTACTATTTTTGATTATGCTGTAAGGTATACCATCTCTGCCTGGAGATGAGTCCATGACTGTTGATAAACAATTTTTTAGCTCAATTAAGGTGAATGGAGAGTCTAGCCAATGATTAGACATGGGAGTATTATAGATGGGCGTTATTTCATCTAAGTTAGGAACAGAAGGGGGGGCAATTTTGTCCAAGAATTCATCTATCCATTTAGAATGGGACGCTCGAGGAGATGGTGAACTGAAGGAGGATCGAAATCTTCGGATCATAGACCAAACTTCCGAAATTGGAGTGTTCGGAGATACTGAACTGCAAAAGTTGTACCACCCGGATCTTTTTTTTGACCTCAATACCCTTTTGGCATTGGATTCAGCGTTTTTGTATATAAGATAGTTCTCCATAGTCATATTGTAACGATAGGAAAGAGATTTAGCTTTCCGAATTCTTACTACTTTGGAACATTCCTCATCCCACCAGGGAGTTGGAGGGAGTTTTTTGAGAGATTTAGTTTTAGGGGGAGGATTTGATTTATTTATTGCAGTTATGAGCATTGATTTGAAGTTATTATAATCATCTTTGACGGAAAATATATCGGTGGCGGGTGAATTTAGTAGGAACTTGTCCATATGAGAGTTAAATTCATCCCATTTGGTGTGTTTCGTTTTAATCTTTGTCGAAATATGAGACTTGTCCGATTGGAAAGAAGTTTGATAAGTAATGATGATCGGGAAATGATCACTGGAGCAAGGGTCGGGGGACACCACCCACGAGGAGAGAGAAGCCAAACTAGTAGAACATATCGAGAGATCCACTGCACTGGGGTTTGTGCTGGGGCGTGAGATCCTAGTAGGAGATCCGTCATTCAAAAGGAAAAGGTTGGATTGATCTAGGAAATCCATCACACTTCGACCATCTCGGTCGGAGAAAGCAGAACCCCAGACGGGGGAATGGGCATTAAAATCGCCTAATATAAAGAAAGGAGGGCTTAGTTGACTTACAATTTGCAACCAAGTTTGTTTATTGAAGTGGGCTGTTGGGGGAAGATAGACTGAAATAAAGGATGTGTCCTTTATTTTAGCTGCAACCATTTGGAAGTCAGCATTGGGGGGTTTGATATTATTTATTGGGGAAAATGATATGGATTTTTTAATAAAAAGGGCAGCACCGCCGCCCGAACCTTCCGGGCGATCGTCGCGGAGACAGGAATACCCTCCCACATTAAAGTGGGTGGATGGAGTAAACCAAGTCTCCGAGATAGCAGCCAAAGAAATAAAGTTGGAATTTAATAGGTTAAGGAGATCAGATTTGTTAGAAATAGCACTTCGGCTATTCCACTGAAGTATTCTGACATCCTGAAGAGCCATTTTGAATAAATGATTTTAATGTGGAAATAATAGTAGCAGCGTTGGACGGTAGATTAGTTTGAGAAGAAATAAGGTCAATTAGAAGCATAATAAGAGTTTGGATAAATGAAGAATTGTCTTGGGAGAGTTTTTCAGAAAGTTTAAGAGAGTTCATTGAGGACGGATTATAATTATTTGCACACCCATTTGTGGCATTTGAAAGAGGTGAACCATTGGGATTTAAGAGCAGTGAGTTGTGTTGTTGCTGATCGTATCCAGGAGCCGGTTTAGAGATAGCGTTTTTGTATGTGAATTTAGTTGAACGAGAAGAAGTTGTTGTAGTGGAGGGAAGAGGGTTGGATGAGGAGTTGCTGGATAAAGCCTCAGCAAATGATTTTTTGACAGGCGGGAATAATTTAGAAGCCTGCAGAAAAGACAAGTTCTGAGAGGCCATTGAAATTTTAATATTTTTTTGGCGAGATTGTTCTGGGCAAGATGTGTTGATAGCTGTATGTGAGCCTGAGCAGTTAAAACATTTAGGTGAGGAGGAAGAAGGACATTGGTCAGCTGCGTGGTTTTCTCCACATTTAAAACATCTGGGTTGAGATCTGCATGCAGCTTTGGTATGACCAAAACGGCAGCAATTGAAACATTGAGTGGTGGGATATGTATACATTTCAACTGGTAATGAGTTGAAGAATAAATATATATGGGAGGGAAGAGATTGACCTTCAAAGGTGATAACAACAGATTGGGAGGGCTTCCAGGTAATTATACCCTCAGAGGAGTCCTTGTAATTTAGCCTCCTGGCTTTTATGGGATTGCCAATATGTTGGGGGGTTGAAAGTGAAGACAGAATTTCTTCGATGGACAGATCGGTCGAGATACCTCTGACCAGGCCCATGCGAGTGACATTGAAAGTAGGGATATATGCCTTGAACTTTGAATTAGATGAAATGAAGATATTTTTGATGAAACTGTTGGCAGCTGGCCCTGAGAGGAATTCGACGGAGATTCGGAAGCGACCCTCGGCTTTTACACCTCCAGGTTTGATTGAAAGATTCTTGCTATTTGATAGGAATTTGCCAAATTCAAGAGGGTGGATGGTTTTTCCTTGCTCAGTTTTTTGGGCGTATGCTATGAATGGGCCACGGGAATGAGGAGAATAAAAGTTTGTTGGAGGAAGTTGAGAAAGTGCTGGTGGGGACAGTGAAGTCGAAGGCGAGTCAAGTTTTATTGGGGAAGAAGGAGTAAATTTCCTTTTTTTGGTAGAAGTCAAGATGACAGAATCACTGTCAGAAATTTCTACATTTTCCCCGTCTGGGGGGTCTGGAGAGGGATCTGGGGGCTTTGTAGGGGCTCCAGGGGGGAAATCTTCCTCCATTATTCACAACAGTAAACAACTACAATAATAGTATGAAAAATGACAGAAGTAAAAAATTTTATAAATATCTGGAAATCAGCAGCGAAAAGTGACTCCTGGAAGATCAGGAGGGAGAAGAAACCTCAAGGCACAACACACTACACTTTTTTTTTGCCAGAAAACAAAAAAGAATGGTAAAAAATTAATTTTAGATAGAGCAAAACAAAACAACTGATGACAGCCAAATGTTATTGTTGCAATCATTTCAATGCATTGTTAAAGCGTAAATCGTTCTATTTTTAATAATGACGTAATTTTTACTTGTCAAATGTTAAAAAATGACAGCATTAAAAGTAACATCTACCGAAATAGCGGGCTATTTAAAATAACACCTTTTATTGGAAAATCCTGTATTTAAAAGAATGTCATCAAATTTCAAAAAAATGTGTATGTGCGTGCGTGAGTATGCATGAGTGCCTCCTAGTTTATTGAATACATTCTCGTCGATAATGAGTCTATCTGGCGAGTTTCAGCTCGACCGGATGATGTAAAGTGAGTCTTTTTCCACTTCTAAGACTCCATTTCATTCTTTCAATCAAGAAAATAAATTCCAAATTCAAATAGGTGTTTTTGAAAATTGAACCAACATAAAAATAATACATACTTCATTATCATCAAATTATGTAAATTAAATGATAAAATATAAACAAAATAAAACAATGGAAAGAAGGAAATGAGCATGAGAATGATAAAAAATAATTTTAAATATTTTCACACAGCCGGGAGGGGAAGGTAATTCGAAATTAATCATTTGATTTAATTTTGCCAATACAAATTGAAAATATCTCCCGAGTTAAAATAAATGCCGCCGACGGGAATTGAACCCGCGCCTTCTGATCTCCGGTCAGACGCTCTGGACCCCTAAGCCACGTCGGCTTATTTCCAACCCGCAAAATAATTCAATTTATACTAGTACTTCAATCAACAATTACTGCTTATTATGTTTTTTCACCTGTAAACAAACAATTTCATTTTTGTAGGAAAAGCTTTGTTGGTGAATTTCCTACTAGATGGCGTCGAGACATATTATATCTACATTTGTTGGTGAAATATTTTGACTTAAGGATCCAGATAAATAATTATTACTTATAATAATTTATTATCTTTTGTGATATGCATAAAAACCTTATCTTATAAACATTAGTTTATCATTAAAAAAACAGAAATTTACGCTTTTTTAAACAATAATAATTCTTGTTTAATCTACTTGTTTTAATAAAAACGTATTAGGCTAAGGACTCACGGAGCGATTTTTACCCGCGCCCGCCGCGGTTGCGGGCCCGCAGCCTCTGTAGAATGCAGATATGTATGTAAAAAATTAAAGCACATTTCACGACGCGTTTTACGCCCGCGGCGTGTGCGATTGTTTGCGGGGCCCGCTGCACCCGCGGTCATCTTGTACCGGCGGCGCGGCCGCGGTCCCGCGGCCGCGGCGGGTTGCCCCCGCGCGCTCTGCGATCGGTTGGCGGGCGAGTTAGTGGAACTCAGTCTTGCAACCGCCCGTCTTGCGATAATCAACCGCCAAGATTGCGGGCGATAACCGCGACCGCGGCGGCTGCGTCACCGCAAAAAAGAGCGGTCTCGTGAGTTTTGAAAATAAAACTCCATTCCGCCACCGCAGCGGACGCGGGTAAAAATCGCTCCGTGAGTCCTTAGCCTTAAGGTTTCCAAATCTCTGATCCAAATTCTAAATCACATACAGTATCTTATTTACGTACTGTTAGTTGGTTGGTTTAGTAACTCTTACGATGAATCCTAGAAGTTTGTAGGTCCTGCCACAGATGGAATTTATGTGTGGACAGAAAGGCATTTTGGAGTCCCTTATTATTATTCAAACCCTTAATTCACTAAATCTTTTCAGTTCTACACCATTGATATTTTATGGGAATATTAGAGGGTAAATATTTTATTCAAAGATATTATTGTCTTACATTTTTCCAAGTTGAAGTTGATATGACGTATTATACTGAAAAAAAGGCAAAGAGACCTATAATTTTTTGACAGTTTAGCGTGTAATTTTTTTATGATACCAGAGCTCATCGTTCGAGAGTTTTTGCTTATTTAGAAAACAAATCGGTATTACATTTATGATTGTGTGTTTCCCAAAGAAAATGACATTAATAATCTAAACATATTTATTTTAACGACTATTTAAACATTGTACATACAAAATATAATAATAAATATATGTATAGTAAATTGTAGTTTTTTCATTAATTTCTATTTCTATAAAAGGGGAAGAATGTTGTGGAGTTTCGTCGCAAAATAAACGTAATTTCTTTGCCCGAAAGTGGTTTTATGACCTGGAATATTTTTTATGTGATTGTGATTTGACCTTGTGTGATGAATACGCAGTATTGTAGAGGATTCAGAATTTTTGAATAGTTTCAATAGTATATTTTTAGCGGTACACAATGATATCACAATGATAATCCATCACATCTTTAAAAAGTTATATGAAGTCATGGAAAGTGATGAAACAAAAACTTTATTAACTGGGTTATGTAGGTTAGGTTAGGTTAAAAAGAAATTTTTTTTCATCGTTTCTAATGACTTTATATCATTTTTTAAAAGTGTGTTGAATTGTCACTATGTTGAGTTACCATGGAATCATTTTTAGCATATATTTGTTGTACATTTGGTTCTTTCTCTACATTTAAAAAATCCGTGGGTATTTTAGTGGTACGGCTGATAATATGTCGGGAAAGTCTCAATATATTACTTCCACAGCGGCCTCTGCGGGAAACTGGGGAAAATAATGATGGTGGGGGGGAATTTGGGGAAATAGTAATGACGAAAGGTAGAAATTTCTGGAAAATGCCGAAGAAAATAAAACTCGCATTGACGAAAGCGGATTGAATTATTTTCTACCGAATGTGATATTCAGTACTTTTTGCTATAAATTAGTAACTAGGAAAATCAATTTTTTATTTATTGACTAATTATTGTCCAAAACCTTTCTTACTTGAGTAAAAAATCTTATTGTTGGAAAGTCATTAATATTGTTTTCAGTGATTATATATTTCAATTCGAGATTTACTCAAGTTTACTGAAGTAAAAAAATAAATTCATTCAACCGAGACTTCAGAGTCAATAGACATTAAAATAAAAACTATCTACATTGCATTTAGTTCTGGAAATATCTTACGATCATACACAATGATAGCAGCCAAAAAATAAGGTCGAAGTGCACAGTTAGACATGAACGAACTAATACAAAACAAAACGAACTTAAAAACAAAATTTTTAATCTAAAATATTACGTATATTCTAACGTATCTGCGTAAATATACTCACAAAGAAATGAAATTGCTCAATAATAAATTCTACAACAAATAACGCAAAGCAATACGTCCATACAACGGTAACTTAAATAAATAGATACCTTATTTTCGTATCTTACATGATCAGAAGTATAGTCCTTCCGACAAGAGACGGTCTAATATGTCTTATTTGAACTGCCTTATTGACTCACCAGCTTTATTAGAAAATATTGCATTTCGTTGCCCTGAACGCAATACCAGATCGATTACTTTATTTTACATACAACAATTCATATCAAAATACGCACGAAACTCTTTACTCAGAAGATATTGATATTTTCCACTAAGAGATATTGATATTTTCCACTGTACCCTTTCATTTTTTAAATCAAGTTAACGTTACAATTTAACAAAGCCAATTTTTTTTTATTGTTTTTTTATCCTTTTCATAAATCTTTTTTTTCACTTCTAACTTTAAATATCTACTTTCTATCTAACCTTTTGAACCATAAAAAAAAGAAAAGAAAGTAAATGGAACATAACTACTTTATTTTATACTCAACATCTCAAATGCAAAATTAATTCACATGTATAACTGTATATTTCCTAAATAGTGTATAAGTGGAAACGGTGTGTTAATGGTGTAACGCTGCTGAGAGACACGATTCATTCGGATCTAACCAACATCTTCCTAATCTCCCTCCTCCCCGTTTCCAACAGCCTCACAACATACCAAACCGGGGATGCTATAGTCCCAATGGTTCCGAGAAGGATTTTTTTATTGGGGTACCACACAAGGGTACCAATTTGGAAGGCACCTATAGATACCGCCACCGTGGAACCATTTATTGGATAACCAACACCCCTGCTATACTTCGTCCTAGTTAGTTTGCTAAGTTTGGCGACTTAGCAGGGTGCCCGGGTTTATGGGGTGAGGTTTGTTTAAGTCTTGGCGGCGGATGCGTTTGCCCACCTACTGTGGCGGGGATAGAGACTGATTGAGAGAGACTCTTTTGAGTTCTCCAGACGGACTCTCTCGACCCATCGCCTTGCACCGCTGTGAGAAGGATGGATGCATAAGTCCGTCACTCCTGGAAACATTGATCCCCAGATTTCTACCCACCCTTCACACCTTTTTCCTTCCCAGATCTTGCTCTTTCCTTTCCTTAAAAAAGCCTTTCACATCATCCCCAAAGATCAGGGCCATCTGTTTGGAGCTAAAAAAAATAATTTGAAAATTGCTCCCAACTGTCTGGAGCCAGCGAGACCACGGCATCTTCCATGTTATAAGGCTGAAGGTAGTGAGGATGTGAAGGAGATGAGAAATAGGAAGGTAGGAAAGTAGTTGGATATGCAGATCTTGTCACCAAATACAGCTAAAGCCTTCAAACAACGGTTGGATTCTGAATTGCGTTCTTGAACAATCAACTAAGGCCTAGTTACTATTACACCCGTCATTTCGATTTGTTTGTCCGTTGTCAATTCAAGTAATGACCCTCGTTAACCACCAGTCTCGGCCCTTCACAGCATTTGGCCAATTTTTCTGTTGGCTTTCATACTATGATAAGTAAGTACTACAGACACACAACTGAAATTTATACTTCTATAATAAAACTAACCTTTACCCGCGGCTGCGCTCGCTTGGTGTAAGGGAGAAATTACTGTACAAAGAAATTTCCCACAGGAATGAAATGTTTTTCCTGGATAAAAAGTAACCAATGTCACTTCCTGTTCCTCCAATTAATCGAGGTCGCTCCGTTGTGACGTGTAAAAAGAACAAACAAACAAACAAACAATCACATGGGATTATTGAGATATTATATTCGTATTCACACCAAAGCAATCATTGGTTGAAGTATGGTATAATTCTCTCTCTATAAATAGTTGGTGGGGAGTCTCATTTTGTGACCGGATATTGTATTCTTGACCCTAGTGGATTGCTTTCCGGTTCCTCTCACATCTCCCCCCATTTCCCTTCGTCTCTCACTATCTTTCATCTTTCCATTCTACCCCAGATCACCCTATTGGAATCTTCTCCGGACACTTCTCGCTTCTACTTTACACCCTTTCGTGACGAATGGCAAAGGAATACATATTTCAATAATATGTGGTTATGGATCTAACACTGGGTGTATCTTAGAAAATTATTTGAATATGTGAATTTTGCAACTCCCTTTATTTTATTTAACTGCTAATATGGGTAGACGTGATTGTATTTTTGACATCGTTTATTAGTTGTTTGGTCTCCATTTTACAAAATCCACATAAACAAAATCGAAGCAATTCAAAACAAATTCATAAAATATCTTTGCTACAAGTCATTTGTAAGATTTAACAATTATGCAGAGGCAGCTTCATACTTTAAAATTGATTCACTGAGTGTACAAAGGCATCATAAGGATGCGCTATTCCTGTATAAAGTAGTTAACAATAATATTCAATGCCCAGAGTTGCTAAATAAGATTCAATTCAATGTACCTGCGCGTTCAATACGCTCTTCTGTCCTGTTCAGGGCGGATCAATGCAAAACGAACTCTAAGAAGAATTTTTTCCTGAACAGATAATGCAATAATTACAATAGCGTATTATCCAAGGTGGATATTTTCAGTTGCGAACTTACCAAATACAAGAGGTCCATAAAAGAATATTTCTCTGATGGTTTGTGAATAATGTTATGTCTCTATTGTTTATATTTTTATTATGATTTTGATTTATATATCTATAACCTCTCCCCACAGCTATGAATGTATTGATATTTTTTTTGTTTTGTAAATCTTTCGTTTTATATAATCTTTTGTTTTGTATAAATTTTCGATGACTTCTAGCGCAGATTCGTGAAAGATCACTGGATATTATAATTCAAATTTTCTATTATAACATTATATTGTAAGTAGGTACATACTTTTTACTTTGTCTGAATTATTCTTCACACACTTAAATTTAAAGCAAATTTGATTTCATCGAACGTAATAATTTTACAAAGGATTAAGTAACTCACAGACATAAAAAATTAGTAGTTTTAGAAATCAGATATATGTAGACAGTAATTCTCCTATAATTTTGAAAATTTCATCAAGAAATATGAAAATTCTGCTATAAGAGGTGGAAAAATTGGATAGGGGTGTTTTTTTAGAAATCTCATGTAGACAATCACTTTTGTCTTCTTTTGAAGGTCAAGTGTGCCAAATTTCATCAATCTCGGAATTAAACGTTTGATTTTATAAAAAACTAATCCACCACAGACACTTTTTTTGTATTATAAATAAATAGAAGATTTTTCAATACATTTTATATAGCGCCACGTTTTTTTCATGTACACACAGCACCAGAGTCCCAACTGCTTCCAATTGTCTGCATTCAGTGAAACTATGGCGTCACCAATTGGAGAATGTTTTTTTTACCTTAACTCCATACTGGAAACATGTCATCTTTGAGAATGCTTTGTGGAGGGCGTTTTTTCGAAAGAAGGAGAGAAAGTTCTGGGAAGGTGTGATGGCTGGTTAGGAATCTGGAGGACAGTGCGTCCATGAGTGACAGAGGTATAAATTCATCCCTCCTACTGCGATATAAGGGTTGAGAAAGCCCGGCTGAAAATGTGAAAGAGTCTCCCTTTCCAGCTCGGAACACAGTTAGGGAACAGATGCATCTACCACCAATTCCCGGAAAGATCCTCATCACCTAAACCCGGGCACCCCTACTAAGTCACTAAAAGAAGCAAACCACTGTGGCAGAGGTATTGGTTATTAAATCAATGGGCGGAATAGAGAAAAGGAAAGGGAAGACAGATTTAGTAACAAAACATGGCAATAAACTACGCAAAAACACAGAATTTAAAAAATCAGTTCCAATTTTGAAAATCACAATATAAATATTCTACCTATAATAATATATTGTATTCTTTAGGTAGGTACTTTATCGCTTGTCGTAATTCTCAAAACAAACACTCCCAAATTTGGAAATGGCACTTAAATTCAAAGCAAAAATTCTAGATTTCATTATAAACGGAGTTCATTACAATAACACTTACCTTTCAATAAAACTTTTAAAGATATATTTTTTTAACCCTTATGTGTAGTGTATAGAGCTATTTTACAAGTTTTGAACGCATTTCAATATTGTCCATGAAAATTCCTAAGTAAAACGTTGAAATTGATAAATTTTCAAAATTATATTTGGCTTTGAGTTATATACAAACTATTAGCCGTCTTCTTAGCGTTAAAATAACGACTAAAACCTCAAATTGTTATATTTATCCATTAAAGACAACATTAACGACTCACAAACGAAAATTAGAAAAAGGTCGCATCTAGAAATTGAACCCAGGACCTGCGCCTTGCTCTACAACTGAAGTAATAAAAACTTAATATTTCGTTCTGTCATATTTAACTGTATCATACTTCTACCAAGAACTACCAACATCATCGTCATTGTTTATAATATTTTCCAGCCCGACAACTGACTAGTGAAAATATTGTAGACAACATAATTTGAAAAATATTTATTTCACCAAAAAAACGATAGATTAATGTATTCTGTCATAAAACTTTGACACATTCCATTTAGCAAAACAATTTTTTTGCCAAAAACATTTTTCCTCCAAAACATGTCAGGAGCTACGAGGCCCATAGAAAACGAGTATTTCATTATAATGGTTTAATGTACGGTAAATATTTTCCTGTCAATTTAACATTGAAAACAGATATGTAATATACACATTGACATTGATTTCGATTGTTTTTTGTATGTATTTTTTATATTAACTCTACACAGAAGGCCCTGAGGAAAATAATTTTCCTGTCATCTTCTAGGATACTGTGTGGAGGGTCTTATTTAAGAAAAGGAAGCAGAAAAAGTTCTGGGAATGTAAAGGATGTGAGGGTTGGGTAGGAATCTAGGGATTTGTGTGTCCAGGAGTGACGGGCATATGAATGTATCCCTCCCACTATGGCGCAAGACGATGGGTCCACAGACCAGTTGGAGAGCTCAAAGGGTCTCCCCAAACCAGCCTCTCCCGATCTGGCACGCCACGCAGCTGGTGGGTAGGCGTGATCCTCAATACACCTCACCCGATGAACCCGGTTACTCCTGCTACACCACCAAACGTAGCGAACCAATTTGGGGTGACCTATGGCAGAAGTGTTGGTTATCCAATAAATGGTTCCCGGGGCGGCGGTACCTAAATCAACCTCCCAAATGTAAATGACTGTTGCAGGTTTTGCCACAACAGACGATTCGAAGACAGTTTTTTCACAGATGATTTGCTTGCATACAGAATGTTGCAAACTGGTTATTCGACTTTTGGAAAGACAATACCATCGAAAATAGAAAAAAAAGTTTTTTTTTTAATACTAAAATTAAATCACTGTAAAGCATTTCTAATATTCAAATGAGCTGTTTCTCTGAAATTGTTTGCATATGCACCAATACATACAATTCTGAGTACGTACTGTTTGAGTACTATCAAAAAAAGAGAAATTTGAGAAAAATCAACCCGTGAAAAACATTTTTTTTACTTTCATCTATTTTAAAATGTCCTTTAAAACTGTAAAAAACTTGACAATACTATCAACCTCGCCAAATGCCTGATTGATAGGACCGACATTTATTTCGTATATATACTGAAATTTTAATATTTCGAAACGTATACTTTTGACTGTGAAATTTGAAAGCATATTTTATCTCCTTTGATAAACATATCTTATCTCATCTTTTGGATATGTTAAGAAAAACATTTCATTAATTTGGATTTTATTGCAAAGCGGATAAACACTCAAAATTTCTGACCTTCTAACAGTGTCTTTAAGAAATATAGTGGACAATATGCCAGAGGCCTGTGGGAATAATATACTGATATCTCTTTTTACTTCTTCTAATTTACTGCTAAAAAGATTGATTATCGTCAGGGTAAACTTCTCCCTACAGGAATCTGTAATTCAGCCAGT
Source organism: Hesperophylax consimilis (assembly GCF_061612785.1). Classification (NCBI taxonomy): domain Eukaryota; kingdom Metazoa; phylum Arthropoda; class Insecta; order Trichoptera; family Limnephilidae; genus Hesperophylax; species Hesperophylax consimilis. The sequence continues at coordinate 6,988,260 of NC_142856.1, read as the reverse complement.
AGATTCAAGCTCTCACTAGGTACGGCTTTGTCCTCTCAATCTCTCCTTGCAGTAATTACAATCCCAATCAACAATATAACCATGCTTTTAATAAACGACAACCTGAATTTGGCATTGAAGTACGCCACCCACGGATAAAGACATTCCATTTTGCAATTAAACACAACATGCCAACATTGTAAAATGGAACCATCGGTTTTATAGAGGTACACATTTTATTTATTCTGTAGTTATTTTCTAGATTTGAATATAAAGTGTAAGTTTTTTCTCTTTCTTACACCATGTAAATGATATTTCTCACAATGACAGTAAGGGAGACATAACGATTCTATGAGACCATATGAGATTAAAAAGAGAACAAATTGACTCTATGGGTAACAGCTGTTTGTGCACAAAACCGAAAAAAACACAAGGTTAAGGAAAGTTCTTACCTATCTGCAGGTATAAAATATACATTACTATTAACTGCATTAGATATCAGTAAACGAATAAAGACTCTGCGTGTTACTATCACAGTAATAAGACAGAATCCCTCCAGTTGGTAGAGGCTGTTTGTAGTTCACCACTTTATCCCGTCTCGCTGAGAGACAGGAGGCTTTGTTTCTCTTCAGTAGTGCTATAATTTCAGAAGATCTGTAACCTTAATTGTTATTCTGCAATTGTTGTCTGTGCGAAACCAAGGTTAATAGACGAATAGTGTCTAATTTAATCGTGTTGTATTGTATTGATTGAGCATAGATATTTTATGAGTATGATAGTATTTTGATGACAAGATAAAATGAACAAGCGTTGAGTTAATGTCTAAAGTTATTTTGAAAAATAGGTGACGAAAACAGAGTTCAACATTGTTGTGAATGATGAATTCTTCAAGCAAGTGGATGAGCTTGTGTATCTGGCAAGGATGTTTAAAAGAGATTGAAAGACTGATAAGGATGTTGAAAGAAGGCAAAGGGCAAATGAAGAAAACTTCATTGATGGAGGACTGAACGTGGTAGACACCAATAAAAATTGCACAAAGAATAGTCTGATAAATAACTTGGAGTACGGCGGTGAGGCATACAATTGGCAGAGGAAGGATGAAAGTAGTCTGAATGCTGCAGAATTCAGATCTCTTAGATTAGTTGTTAGTTTTTGCCCTTATGGTAAGTGCTTTATGACCCATAGGTCCAACTTTAGTCTGTGTTCCTACAAATCCTCAAATCTACAGTTTTTCCGAGATTGATGAAAAAACCTTCAAAGCAGGAGCAAGATCACTTTCTATAAGAGATTTCGAAAAACCACACCCACCCTTTAATGTTGATATTTTTTTATGATACTTTGCACAGTTGATATTCAAGTAAGAGGAACATTATTACTGTCTATATCTGATTATAAAAACTCTGTGTAAATTCAGGGTAACGCCGGGACTTTAGCTATTCCTTTATATACCTAGATATTCTGAAATTCATAGACATTTACAAAGATATTAAATTCTTATCCTTTTCATTTAGTGATCGTTTCGTCTTTTATTTCCTCTGCTTCCTTTAATGCTCAAAATTGTTAATAAACTTCATCATTCATTCATTGGTAGTGGAAAATTCTTCGAATTACCCTAGTTAAAACCCACCGAATGGAAAGTTGCTTGAAAAAGCTTTAGCTATATGTAGAAAAAACTTATTCTCCTGCCCATCCATAATACTGCAAAATAATGATATCATACGATCCCAAAATGGGGATGCCAAAACTCCGGGCAGTTGAAAACTAACCAACCACATTTTAAAAATCAATAGAGTTTTTGTTTATCACAACTTTCATAGATTTTCCGAACACTATTTAAATTCTTCATTCATTTTAACATGACTGTATTATGATAACGCGTGGATTGTTATTTTTACTAAAATTTCGAAAATATTAGTAAAAAAAATTAGAAACAAATAATCTTTTAGTAATAAAATTTTTTTTAAATTTTTGCTTGCTTTTACATTACACATTATAACAACGAAAAATCTTTTGTATAACAGCAAAGTATTTTTGCATAAAAACACTATAATACAATATATTTATTATTTTTTTAATGATATACTAATGTTTATAAGACAAGGTTTTTATGCATAGCACAAAGGATAACAAATATTATAAGCAATAATTATTCGCCTGAAATATTCATACAAATTAAAAATATCCCGACAGGAATTGAACCCGCACCATTTGGAATAAGCCGACGTAGTTCAGGGGTCCACAGCACCTAACCGGACATCAGACGGTGCGGGTTCAATTCCCGTCGGCGGCATTTATTTTTACTCGGTAGATATTTTCAATTTGAATGTTTATCTCAGGCGGCTAATCATTGCTTATTTGTTATAATATATTTAGTAATCTTTACGATCCTGACCCTACGGTAAATAATAAATAAATATTTAACCAATAAAACACAATAGAGAATTTACTCCATTTCTTTTTTTTTACAGAAATAATAACATAAAGTTCGGACTTTCTTTGGCTTATGATTTAGCGGCCTACTATTTTTTTTTTTTTGTGATTTCTGGCAAAAACTTTTTTTTGCATATGTAGCGATGCTACGAGATTCATCTAGAACGTCTCGCCAATACAAAAAGCATCGTAACCCGAACACGCCATGTGAAGCGTTCCTATCTTGCTACCTACCCGTCTACGAGCACCTACTTGCGAGCGAACTACCTACGAAAACACGTTGCGAGTTGGACTAGCACATTACGCGCATTCCCTAGAAGGTTCTAGCTTGTTGCCTAGGCATAATTCCAGCGCCAACAAAAGTACCAGAAGTACCCAGACCGAGCGAGTGTCCTGTAGTTTACCAGCGATCTCGCGCAGCTACTGATGCCATCGGCCGGGCTATATAAACAGGCCCGACGCAGCGAGCAGTCAGTCAGCCATTAGTCTCTCAACAATTTACAATACTTCGCGAATGACAACCCGCGCACCTCCGCTGCGCGCAAGACTTTACACCCGGCTTTGCAAGGTTCATTCATGGACTCTATCGGAATCATCACAGCGCCCTGGTCCCAGCACATCTGACCAGCGCAACATCCATGCACCTAGACCACGCGGCATCCTCGCTAGTCTATGCATCTCCCGCACAACCGCCGACCAGGTCCACCGCATTTTTCGTCTTCCCTGTTCAGCACTGAAGCACCCGAAAGGCCCATGGCCTTCACCAGTACCTGATATGTCAACGAGTCCGGTCACCAGCAGTGGCGTCGACTCACTGACACTTCACCGCCTGCATCTGGAGTCTTCATCATCGGTCCTCAAGTCATCTCATATACGGCAACCTGACTCAATAAAACACTGTGACCTTCAAAACATCTTTCATTATGTGCCTCCTCACCAGATCCCCAAACACAAATAAAAAATAAGCCCGGTCTCTCCGATTTATGAAAAAAAAATCGAATAGAAAGTTTCAAAAAATTGCCAGAGTTACAATAACTATCGTGTATGTAAATGTCACACATGAAGTTAAATTTAAAAGGATATTTGAAATCTTACCATTTCAAAATGTTTTTCAAAATGGTTGAGGTTTAACACTACTTTTTTATATCCTTTTGCTGTACACTCCACAGTGAACTCGTTCTAGTTTGACCCGACAGATGTCAGCCGTCGTTTTTAATATACTGGTAAAGTGGAACAACCCTCTGCTGGTAATTTGTTTAGGGCGAAAAGTGTATTTAATTAGAGTTTGCTAAAACAGCTGTTAGCGCGACCTCCATTCCACCCTACCTATGCCGTACATCGCACATCGCACTAACCTAATGCAATTAAAATGTAAACTACTTCGTATTTTAAAGGTTATTAGTTAAGAGGTCAACCTTAAGTTAGTTTGATATTTTGAAGGTTATTAGTTAAGAGGTCAATATAAATTTAGTTTGATATTTTAAAGGTTGTTAGTTAAGAGGTCAACGTTAAGTTAGTTTGATGTTTTTAACAGAAGAGTATTTATTTATTTATAAATTTTCGGGAAATCGACAGTTTACATTTATTTCAGTTTGTACATAAGTATTATATGGCCAAAATAAAACCAATTATGGATTTCCTCGACACTTTTATTGTTTGTTAGTTAAGAGGTCAACATTAAGTAAGTTTGATATTTGAGAGGTTGTTAGTTAAGAGATCAACGTTAAGTTAGTTTGATATACTATACAAGTATCATTAATAACTACATAAAATATATGTGTTGAACCTCACAAGAGCGCTCCTATCTGCACTGTGTAAAGATAGCGAAACTATATCGCCACCCGGTTGGACAGCATTGTGAGACGTATTAAGGCAGGGGCTGTAGAATAGATTTATAAATGCGGGTCTTGAAGGGGCCCGGATTATATCAAGGAGGAAATCATGCTGGTATTTTGTTATATATTCTAGCCGACTTACACAAAAAACGAGTTGAAGAAACAACCCGTTCTCATGAAGTAAATATCAACTGTGAACGGGTGTTCCGATTGTATCTATCAATCAATGCTGCTAGCTCTTTCGAACAGGATCTATTGAAATATCTGTAGAACAGACTCAGCATGCCATCATTGCGTACATTAGAGATGGCGAACGATCTGTTAACATCGATTAGTCATTCTACCACCCTTCTTTGCCCAGAATTAAGTAGGTGTATCAGATATTTTGGGGCTCCAGCCCAGAGGTGATTTACAAATTCAATAGTTATAACACAATGTTATTTGAGATTGAAGCCAATAACCGTCCCTTTTCACTACAGTTCAACAACTAGATACATATTTTTATACCGATGGAGAAGCAACATGGACAGAAAAAACTGGAGTAAGAGACGAAATGAGGCTTTTGAATTATGTACACAAAAATTAAAATAACGTCCTTTAATAACAATACCTGTTACGTTTTTATTTATACAAGGCGGGTTACACGTGTACTTTTAGTAGCGTTTTTCTTCCCAATTTACAGCACCGAATAAATTAGAAAACACGAAAATGTGCGGTGTGTTTCCCTTGTCAAGTTTTTAGGAAAAAAACTTAAGGACCATTTCCAACCAATGTATTCATTTTTTGCTGCCAGCCTGGCGCAGTTATTTTTGCGAGTCAATTTATTCTGGAATTTATAATGTTGTGGATTTTCCAATTCGTTTCTATACAATAGCCTTCTGTAGCGGAATGCAAAGTCGGCAGACAACTTGACCTCTAGTTCCCTAACCTCCGTCCTGGAGGTCAGCAGATGCGGGCACGGTGTCTTCCAAAATATACGAAAGTACAGGAATTATTTAAGACTCAAGAGGACAGTTTTCCGCCTACTAACCTAAAAACATTTCAATTTCAATGGAGGATAATATAAATTCTTCAACTCTAGACGCTGCTTTCTTAATTATATCTTACACTAGGTACCAAATTCACGTAAAAGTGTTACAATATCTATGGTTAAAGATAAGTATATATTTACTGTGTTTGAGGGTATGGTTAAAGATAAATATATATTTACTGTGTTTGAGGGTAGTTATAGCTATTCTTCGTCGAAGCTTTGGAACGAAGTACCACTGTCAATTTGAATATCGACATCGTTTATTGTATCGTTACAATGAAGGGGTTATTTAGCTACATGTGGTTGCGATTATTGTTTATTCTGAATTTTTGATTTGCACTGATTTGTATTCCTACTATTTCTATTTTTATTTTTATTTGTTTGTCTTGATTTGAGTTTTTATTGTTTATATTATTTCATTGTTCATTATTATACCTAAATATGTATATATTATTATTATTATATTGGAGGTACTGCTGAAAACCAGCTGCATTCCCGGAGAGATACGGAATGCATAGCTGAGCAGTGACCTTTTTGTCAATAGAATTTATGTTAAAAAATATTTAAATTTTATCTATTGGCAAATAAATGTTTTATTATTATTATATAAGATAAGTATAAACAAAAAAAAAATAATTGCAGCTCTACCATACATATATATTTTCTATTGTAAATCCAAGAGCACTGTGTGTGTGTGAGAGTGTGTAGGCATACAATATGAAAATAACAAATGATTATTTTTGTCTGCCTTAATTTAATATAATTTGTAGTATATTTGCGGCACATTCCAGAGTGGAAGTATCACCCTAGTGTGAGACCACCATTCAGAATTTAAACGTTACTTGGAATGGCTTGGGAAGTGTTTGGTGACCAGAACTTTCAAATGCTTCTCCACTTTCTTCTTTTCCATCTCTTCCCCCCCCCCTACTACCTTCAGCCTCACAACATACCCCGATTGGGGATGCCATAGTCCCACTGGCTTCAAACGGTTGGGAGCAGTCGGGAAACTTGTGCGGTTTCACATAAAAAAGCAATCTCGGCATGTTCAAACTCTCATCCACGAATATTGTTATTATTGTTGAGTATTTAAAAAAAACATAAAATCAATATAGAAATCGAAAACCAAAAATCGGAAATCTGTTAAATTATTGTACAAGACTAATAAAATATCAAAAAATTTTATGAAATTAAAAAAAAAAGTTCAATTAGGATAGAGGGAATAGGATTTAGTCAATAGGGAATAAATATTTTATTCTCTATTGACAAAATATTCTCCACAAAAATCTACCAATCCACCAATTCAATTAAATATCTACTTATATCCAGATAATGAAATATCCACAAAACTCTTCAAATATCCGTAAAATTCTTCAAGTATTCACAAAACTCCTCAATTATCTAAAAAAAATATCCATAAAACTCCTCAAACATCTACAGAACTCTTTAAGTATCCACAAAACTCCTCAAATATCTAAAAAACCTCAAATATCCATAAAACTCTTCAAATATCCACAAAACTCTTCAAGTATCCACAAAACTCATCAAATATCCATAAAATTCTTCAAGTATCTACTACAGAACTCTTCAAGTATCCACAAAACTCCTCAAATATACAAAAATTTCTGAAAAAACGAGTGTTTTGTTCCTATTCCTCGCACGAAAAAACTAAGACGCCATATTCTTAGTCTTGAGTGGACAGTCAAACAATTTGCAAAAATAAAGGAAAATTCCTGTTGTAGTCAATACCATTATTATAGAGAGTTTATATCACAATAACAAGCTTTGATGTGAACATGAAAAAACCATTAAAAATATTGAAAGTTTGCTTTAAAAATCTTTTTCGTCCAACAAAACGGAAAACTCGTTTCCCGTGGAAGGAAGTTTTTGTTTTATACTCGAATTTGGCAGTAATACGAAAAACATCGCTCCGCGGACATATTTCTCACTTATTTAGCACACGGCGCGCCGAACTTTTTCCATATTTCCATTAGGTAACTTCCCTTCGACGGAGGCTGTATCGTAGAAATACCTACACTGGCGACGCGTGGCGAATCTTTTGCAAACTAAACATAAACTGAGAATAGATATACGACACATTTTATTTATTGTTATAATCATGTTATATTGTTATAATCACGACCACCATAACACCATAACATGTGCCTAGCATGGTGGTCGAAAAATTCCTCAATGCATGTAACTAATAATTTCATTGAATAAAGAAACATAACAATAAAAAAAACCCTAAATTGGGCCTTTGCATCAGAACAGACATAAGCACAGGGAAAAGGATACGATTCTGCCTCTGAAAACACTTTGCTCTTCACTACCTTAGATTACACAGCTACACACAATTGGTAACTACTATGCTAGGTTGGATGATGATTATACTTCTTATAATCGACGCATAAATCAGAAATAGAGTTTCATGAAATATTTAATTGTAATTCTAACCCTAAATTAGCCTTAGTTAAAAAGGATACATGTGAGTTTCTCACTGAGAATTCCGTTGTAACTTGTAACCTCTGACGTCTGACATGCGCCATTTGTGACATAAAAGGAGAGATTACAGAAGAGTATTGACTCTGGGCTAGAAAATCATCAGCGTCATTTTAAATTTTGGACATTTGAATGGTCTCGTTAAACGCCAATTGTCTGCTCATTTCAGTTTTTGTAAAATTATGATCAGCGTGAGCATTTAACCTGTGAAGACAATAATTAACTACTTGAGTTTGATCATGTCAAGAGTCAGAATAAAAGAAGAACAGTAACAAAGAGACATATTATATATAATATTACGATATATTAATGTGAATGATACAAGGAGTATCATTCACATTAATAATAATAATATTTGCAAGCAATAAATTTAGTATTGTTAACATAATAGAACATCCAATACACTTAGTAAACTGCATCGAAGTACATTTCAAACTCGGCAAATCAATATACCATCTAATAGCTATCTATAGAACGCATGGCTCGAATATTATTACATTTATTAATGACCTCAAATACATATTATTAAAATTAAAAAATAAACTTTGCTTCGTCGTAGGAGATTTTAACGTTAATATTAATGAAAAAATAGAAAATAATAACAAAAATGAATACATCAATTGTATGACTGAACAAAATTTTATATCTTGCATAAATAAAAATACTAGGGAAATAAAAGAACATACTCCATCTTGTTTAGACCACATTTGGACAAATGTAAACATTAAAGATCTTCACAAAATAAAATCAATTGTTTGGAAAACTAACATAACTGATCATCACTCATGCTTACTTCTGTATAATAATAATATTAAACATAAAAAACATAATTTAATAACCAAAAAATCAACAATAGATATGACTATTCTCTCTGAAAAATTAAAAAAGGAGGGTTGGAATAATGTTTTAAACAGTGATGATACTGAAATTTGTTCGACTAACTTCGAAAATATTATGTCACAACACATTAAAAATTCGACAACTGAGATAACAACACACATAAAATCAAAATTAAGACGTTTAAAGCCTTGGATTACCAAAGGGCTTATTATATCTATCAGAAATAAAGAAAAACTTTACAAAATAACTTTAAAAAATCCCCAAGATGAAAAAGCATATATTTTCTATAAAAATATTAAAAATAAATTAACATCTTATATTAAAAAAAGTAAGGAAGAGTATTTTAAAAATAAAATATTATCTTCAGAAAATAACCATAAACAAATGTGGAAAACTGTTAATTTCGCCATAGAAAATACAAAAAAAACACAAAACATTAAGTACATTGAACATGATAAAAAAATTATAGATGCCAATATACAGCCTAAACAATGTGCAAACATACTTAATTCCTTCTTTGCAAATGTTGGGAAAAATCTTGCGAAAAATATCCAGAAGCCTTCAAACCAAGAAAACCATAAAAATAAAAATATACAGAAACATAATATACTTTCAATGTTTGAAACAACAACAGAATGTGAAATCTCGAAAATAATAGAAAATATGAAAGGAGGTTCGTCTCCCGGTTTTGATTCTATTACGACACACATGTTAAAAACTATGAAACCTCACATAATAAAACCTATCACTCATTTAATAAACTTAAGTTTAACAAATGGAATTTTTCCAATGAACTACAAAACCACAATAATCTCACCTATTTACAAATCTGGAGATCCACATCAAGCAACGAACTATCGCCCAATATGTCTAATTTCTAATATAGGAAAGATCTTTGAAAAAATAGTAAAAAAACAATTGGTAAATTTTCTAGATAATAATAAAATATTACACAAAAACCAGTTTGGCTTTATAAAATCACTCAGCACACAAGATGCTATTGCTAACGTAACTTCATACATTCACGAATCATTAGATAAAGGTAAAAAATGTGCGGGTATATTTATTGACCTTAGAAAGGCATTCGATAGCATATCCCATGAGATGCTGTTAAAAAAATTGAATAATATCGGCATAAAAGGCAACGTGATTAAATGGATCACCGACTACTTAAAAAACCGTCCTCAAGTGGTAAAAATCAATCGTGTTAAAAGTGATCAAGAGATTACAAGCTTTGGAATCCCCCAAGGTACAGTGCTTGGACCAATTCTATTTACTATATATGTAAACGATATTTTTGTTCAACCTTTACATGGTCAAATCACGTCATACGCCGATGATACAGTATTAATAATAAGTGATAAGACTTGGGAAAAAGTAGAATTAAAGGCCACAGAAGACATCAACACGCTCAAGAATTTTTTCGACACCAATTTACTGTCACTTAATAATGAAAAGACATTTGTAATTCCATTTGCAATCCATACAAATGATACTCCTAAAAATTTTAACATTGTCATACATAATAATACTAAAATTCACAGCCAAAACTATTGCAAATCAAACTGTACAGTACTAAAAACAACAAATGAAATTAAATATCTAGGAGTAATTATTGATAAAAATCTGAAATGGAAGGAACAAATATGTCAAGTAGTAAAAAAAATTAGAAAATTAATATATATATTTTTAAGAATTAGAAACTTTCTGTCGATAAAAAATCTATATTTAATTTACTATGCCTTAGTTCAATCCACTTTACAATACGCTATTATTAGTTGGGGATCCGCGTATAAATGTAACCTTCTTCCAATTGAAATTATACAAAGAACAATTATTAAAATTATATTAAAAAAATCCTTTGACTACCCAACAGAACGCCTGTTTCAAGAATTTCAAGTACCTACATTTAAAGACCTATATATTAAAAACTCATTAATCCAAATTATAAAAGAAAAAGATAAATATCAATTTTTAAATGAAAACAGAACGCGACTTAGACATGTTTTTCTATGCCCAAAACTAAATACGTCTTTTGCACAACATCATTATACTTACCAGGGAAGAACTTTTTTCAATCGTCTACCAGAAGAAATCAGAAGCATTAATGATAAAACCCAAATACTGCTCTCTGTCAAGAGACACTTTAAAAATATTCTGAAAAAAAAAACTACTGTCACTTAATTAATCTCACAAATATCCTTAGTTTTCCATAACTTTCTTTCTTTATTAAAATTTATTATATTAATATATTATCCTTCACTACTATCAAAAAAAAATACTACAGCAAACATACATTTATGTACAATGAATTATCTAAGTACTAACTAACAACAACATTTATGTACACTCCCCTTCCATACACAAGCAAATGCTTTCAATGGAAGAGTAGTAAAAAAACCCAAGATGTAAAATGAATTATGTACCATGTAAACTTATTATTAAAAATAAAAAATAATTCCAAAAAAAAAAAAAAAAAAAAAAGTGTACGCCGAAACAGATTTATGTGGCGGTCTGTCCTCTCTGCCTACCCAAGTCAAAATTGACCACGAATAAGAGATGCATGCTATCATCAACCCTTCGTTAAACTAATTATAATGTTCAAAATTGATTTCGCAAGTAAACAGAGCCTAAGCGACAGGTGACCTACATCGGATGAACGCCGTTTTTTACCACACTGCAGTACAAAAACGTGTGAAACGTCAATCAAAATCACTGATCAATGGAATTTTGAAATTGTGCGCATGGGTGACTTTTGACATGGCAACAGTTTCGTCTCTGTTTCAAATTCCATAAAAATATCACCCAGATGTCACGTCGCTAATAATATTTTTCCAAATTAAAAAAATTATTTTCTACAAACATCCATAAAAATCCAGTATTGTTGAAATGTACAAAATATTGTCGACAGAAGTATAGCCAAAAATCACAAACATGCGTAGATGTCCACCAATTTCCATAACTAAACTCTACAAATACACAAATATCCAAAGAACAGAAGAAAAAAAAAGACGTGCGCCGAATATCTACATATATCAGGCCACAATCTTGTTATAAATAGATTACACACCATTGGTAACTCTTATGCTATGTTAGCTGATGTTTTTAATATGTCTCTATTGAAGTATAAAGCTGTACTAATTAAACATTTTAGCAAGTAATATTTTAACTCACTGTATAACAGGTTTTTTTTTGTTGTCGTTTCATCTTCAATTCTTTCAATTTTTTCTTTTGTTTTATTTACTTACATTTTTTTCTTTTCTTTCTTCTTTCAATATTGTAATATGACTGCCAATAACTATCATAAATATGTAAATGGCAGTCGTGCCATTAGTCCATATAAATAAAAATGTAAATGTTCGTTTGTTCAAAATCTTAAAGTAGGCGACACATTACGCTGACATGGGCCAAGCCACAAAAGTATAGCGAGCTTACAGCGTGGTCTGTCACAGGCTTATCTCCAAAAGTATAGCGAGCTTACAGCGTGGTCTGTCACAGGCTTATCTCCAAAAGTATAGCGAGCTTACAGCGTGGTCTGTCACAGGCTTATCTCCAAAAGTATAGCGAGCTTACAGCGTGGTCTGTCACAGGCTTATCTCCAAAAGTTCTTCACCGATTGCTTTGAAATTTTGTTAAAATTCTTATATTATCTAAATTTCATCTATGACAATATGTTTTAACATGTCACCTGTGACAGGTAAAGTGGTGCTTCCTTTAAAAAATAGCGCCATCTCTTTGCACGTAAAAGCATCACGCTTTATTATTTCCACATCTGCACAGACAAACTGAGCCACCGCAATGCGTGTCGGGGTACGGCTAGTTCTAAATAAATAAATTTCAACGCAGTGGATTTAAAAAAAACAATAACCGTTAAATAAGCTCCGTTACAGAAGTAACCCGTGTACAACTGACCTTAATAATAAAAAAAATTATAAAATAATCGTTTTCTGATTTCTACAAATTGACACAAATACCATGATTAAATATTATTTATAATGTTGTTTAGCAAGGTTAGCGGACATTTCGTGACGGTAATTGAGACAGGGTAATTCAATTCTGATTATGAGGCTTGTGGATTCGAGGGAAAACTAATATGTACTATGGAAACTGGTTATAAGGCTTGTGGATTCGAGGGAGAACCAATATCTATTATAATAACTGCTTATTAGGTTTGTGGATACGAGGGAGAACCAATATGTATTTTGAAAACTGCTTATAAGGTTTGTGGATTCGAAGGAGAACCAATATGAATTATCAAAACTGGTTATAAGGTTTGTGGATTCAAAGGAGAACCAATATGTATTATGAAAACTGGTTATAAGGTTTGTGGATTCGAGAGAGAACCAATATGTATTATGAAAACTGCTTTTAAGGTTTGTGGATTCGAAGGAGAACCAATACGTATTATGAAAACTGGTTATAAGGTTTGTGGATTCGAGGGAGAACCAATATGTATTATGAAAACTGGTTATAAGGTTTGTGGATTCGAGAGAGAACCAATATGTATTATGAAAACTGCTTATAAGGTTTGTGGATTCGAGGGAGAACAAATGTGTATTATGAAAACTGGTTATAAGGCTTTTGGATTCGAGGGAGAACCAATATGTATTTTGAAAACTGGTTATAAGGCTTGTGGATTCGAGGGAGAACCAATATGTATTATGAAAACTGGTTATAAGGCTTGTGGATTCGAGGAAGAACCAATATGTATTATGAAAACAGGTAACCGGGCCTTGAGTAATAGAAGTGAAAAACGGCAATTGTTGTAGGCACGTGGAAAAATATTGCAATTAAGAAAATAACTCCGTCACTCCTGGACACACTGATCCCTAGATTTCTACCCACCTTTTTTTTCCTTCCGAGAACTTCTTTCTTCTTCCTTTTATTAAAAAAACCTTCCACACAGTATCCCTAAATATTACCTGAAAAGGCCCTAAAGGCCCTGAGGGAAATTGTTTTTCTCAGGGCCTCCTTAATGTAAACAAAATTGTTGCATTGTAAATTTTAATATAAAATAAAGTTAACAATTTTATTTTTCAATTTATTGGAAATAATTTTGGAGGCTACACAAATTACACATCAATGTAAAGCATAAAATTATTCATGTTCAATGAACTTTTAATTTTTTTAATCGTAATTGATTGTGGGAACCAAGTACTAAAAGTAATTAGGTACCATTAGATACCAAACTTACTTTAATTGAATCTAAATCTGAATCACTAATGATATTTAAAGTTTACTAACGGTGTTGTTGACGCAACTATGTGCATCTCTCTTTAACATAATATGTTCCTGCATTCCTCCACCCAATTACCCCGTCTAACAGTATGGAGTACCTACATCAGCGACATTGCAACAATTTATTATACATAACAAGCCTGTTAAGAAAACTTGTGCAGTGTACACGTTAAGTGCTCCCTCGGTGCGTTTAATTCGCGTCTATTACGGAAAATTGTGCAGTGTTCACCACAGTTTCCCTGAAGGCCGTAATATCAATTTGCAACAAGACGTACCAAAGACCAGGGATAAGTCAAAATCTAACTGTTAACCACAACTCCCCGATAGTTGTGTCAAATATTATATATATATATATATTTATTTATATATAAAAAAAGGGATATATATATATATCCCTTTTTTTGCTTATTATTTTTTTTTCACCTGTAAACAACCATTTTATATTTTATTTTTGTAGGAAAGGCTTTGTAAGTGCTGAATTTCCCACTAGATTGCGTCGAGATATATTATATCTACATTTGTTGGAGAAATATTTTGATTTGTCAAAATTTTTTTTTAATGATCAATTTTTTTTATTCAGGAGATATTTTCAATTTGTACGCAAGAAATAAAAAATATATTTCTGATAATTTCAGTTTGTTATTACTTTTTTTAAAGTTTCATCTACATGTAAACACTGTAATGCAAGAAATTATTTTTTACAACAATTATGTAAAAATGTAATTATTATAATGTACCCATTGTAAAAGCCCCATGAGCATGCACATAAAAAGGAATAAATAAATAAATCGTTTAAAAAAACTTTTTGCAATAACGTAATGAATAATACCTCAAATTTTAATATTTCAAATCGTTTCTAACTAACTATCTAACCATCTTCACCCACTTCTTGCCTCATTCACATTCACAAATCGTCTCGCACATACTCTTCTATTCTGACTCTTGACATTCTGTCTTCCTCGGGCGTCCTCGACTTCTGCTACCATTCACATTTGCATCGTATATTCTCCTTACACTCAAAACCATCTAAGCGTCCCTTTCTTGATCACTACGCTTACATCAGCCTTGAACTCTTTGCGGATCTCCACATTTCTCACACGATCGTACATGATTTTACCACACATACGCCTCAGGGATCTCATTTCTACAGCATTCAGTCTACTTTCATCCTTTCTCTTCCAGTTCCATGCCTCACTTCCGTACATCAGGGTAGGTACCAGAACTCCATCGTTTCAGTATCGCTAATATAGTCTTCAATGATTACATACTATTTTCCTTTAACCAGAGATTTGAGGCTTCTATATTAGGTGGCTAGTTAATTGTAGAGCATTTTGTGGCCGGATACAGAGTTCTGAGTGCACCCTTAGCAGCCAGTAACTACCCCGGCAATAAGGCACCGTAAGTAGCGGTAAGCAGGTGATAGCGTTCGCACGAGAGCGCGCGGCGCGGGGTGAGTTTTTACTTTTTACGTGTTTTATATGAGGCGGTTTGTCGGAAGCCGCGGTAAATTAGGAAATCCTTTCTTCCAAATGAGCAAAGTTTCCTTGATAAACATGAGCTGCACTCAACTCCACTAATGCCACCAGTTGTTAATAAAGTTATTTTATTAAATTATACCGTGATTGGAAAAACGTTCTCACAAACCGAAGGCGAGGATTTATAAGATATACGAGAATATTTTCCCACTCAACTGGTCTTTCCCGTCTAACGATATTGTAATTCCTAATTCTGATAAACTCCACAAACTCTTACCCCTTCCCCCTCCTTCCACTTCTTCTTTCCAATTGTAATCTATATTTAATTTTTGACTTCAATGTATACTTACTCCTGATGAGATGAACTTCGTTCATGAAACATGTAGAGGTTGAATGTAATTAAGTGATGTAAACAAAGTTATTTATGTTTTAATAAAATAAATAATACTATCACAGAGTGATAAGCTTCCAGAAGAAATCTTCTTATTAAACGCTTGTTAATGTTCAAGTAATTTTGCGTATTGTCAGCTACATATTTAAATATTCGCGCCAGTCATTTGGATCGTTCTTATACCGCCAGAGGTAGACGCAGAGTGGTCGAATTTTGCCTGCAGACCCCCTATTCGGGATATACCCGAAACAAACGATTTG
This sequence comes from Hesperophylax consimilis, assembly GCF_061612785.1. Classification (NCBI taxonomy): domain Eukaryota; kingdom Metazoa; phylum Arthropoda; class Insecta; order Trichoptera; family Limnephilidae; genus Hesperophylax; species Hesperophylax consimilis. The sequence continues at coordinate 6,972,283 of NC_142856.1, read as the reverse complement.
AATTCGACCAATCAGAGGGCCTAGATCGTCCAGACACCAGCGTAATAATGAATAATCAGATTATGTCAAATAATCAAAATAGTATAACTGCTCACATGATATTTTATGCTTACGTGTACCTGAAATTCGTAATCTTCTCCAAAATATATTGCTGCATAATCGTTCTATCGAGAAAAATGAATAGATCTTCAATAACTGGAATATGAGCTGAACGATTGGCGTTCGACAAATTACTCGCTCGTATTTAAAAAAATATCATACCTCTGAATTTAAATATAAACTGATTACGGTGCTAGATAGCCACTGATTTCACCTGTATTTTAACGCTTATCCTATATTTTAAGGATATATAAAAAAATCGTTATGCTCGTCAAAAAAATCAAAAACGGCATATTATGGCGTGCAATCACTCGAGTCGTTTTGTTAACAACACTCGAGTGAATAATAACTAATTAAATATCTCCAGCAGCGTTTCTCTTGATTCACTTTAAACATCTTTACAAGTTAGCAACTTTTACACGTCCTTATTTTCTGAAATAAGTTACGCGTTGCCTGGTATGTGATATAAACTATCTAATAGGAAGTATATTAAACTTTTTCGGTGTCCTGACATGCGAGGGGTTAAGTTTCCTTGCGCCGGGAAATGCAGTTAAAGTCCTATAAAACGTTGGCGCAACGAATTAACGCCGCTGACGATAAAACACGCTGCTACCTCGTAAATTGGCAAACACACCGACCAGCTCTAGCCAGTCCCCAAGTCCGGCGCGCTGCAGGCGATATCATTAACGGGAGCAAGCTATTTAACACGGAAGCAGCGCAAATAGGAAAGAGAAAAACTTTGATAAACGAGCTTTTTGTTTTTATGGCAATTTAATGTGCATGAAATACTCCTCTACTGACTGCTATCAAAAATTAAAAAAAGGTAAATTTTTTATTTTATTTATGTCTAACCGCACAAGAGTCCCAACTGCTCCCAACCGTCTAGAGCCAGTGAGACTATGGCATCCCCAATTGAGGTACGTTGTGAGACTGAAGACAACATAAATAAAAATAATATTTGGATGTTTTATATAGCGACGTTTTTTGTGCAATATCACCTCAAGGGCGCTGTAAAAATATATAATACATTTCTACAATGATCATTTTATTTCTAAACTATAGACTAAAAAAAACTAACTAATTAACAGGGGTAGGCAGAGAGGACGGACCGCCAAACAATTCGGTCTTGGCACACACTCCTTGACTCATTCACATTCATACATCGACTAGATTAGACAAATTTTTATCAATTTATGGCTTATAGATTACATTTACTGGTGCGTCGATCACCAATACATAACTATATGTACAATGCATTTGATTAATGAACTTGATGCTAGAATGTACATATATTATTTTTTATTTATGTTTTTTACAGGCAGATAATGAACATGATCATACTTACCTGGTAGGTCACTTGAGATAAACATTGTTATTGTTTCTTGGAGAAATTTTGGTATGGTTTAGTAAATGTAGTGAAGGTAGTGGGAGAAGAGAGCCTGGCTATTCGGTCACCAAACACGACCAAAGCCATTTCAAACAACTTTTTTAATTCTGATTGGTGGTCTTACACCAGGGCGATGCTGAGAGTATCTTCAACTTTGAAATAAGCCGCAAATATCATTTTGGTTGTCCCTCTCTAAACAAATATCCTCTCTTCTTTCAGCCTTATCTAAAATTCCCTCCTCTCTATTCAACATCTCATCTCTTCTAGGTCTGAATTCGACTCCAATATTTTATATAATGTTGAAATTTGCCAATTAAAACAAAATTTAATACATAAATTCACCTTCCCTTTCTACATAATTTGAAATGATGGCCTAGAACACCCTCGAACAGTGAATGCTAGAAATATTTTTAAAAAAATCATTGACGTAGATAATATCGACAACTCTCAATGAAAACATGAAACAGACACAGAAAATTAAAAGATAAGTCCTGGAAGACTAGAGGACTTTGGTTTGATTCCCAGTTCAAACCATCAACTATATATTTTCTGTATCTGTCTGTTTCACATTTTAAATTAGAGTTCTTAATAGTAACTTCGTCAATGATTAAATATTACAATTGTTTATAACCTTCAATAAGTTATCCCTAACAAAATTGAATTATTTTTTCTTATTCTTAGTATCACTTCATCTCGAAGTCAAGAAACAAGCAAAATGCGTGCACTTTATAACACGAGAACGGGTCTAACTAACAGATCGGCTTCGAAACGATTTTCCGGTCTTTGTGTTTCCTGCCTCCTACGACATGGGTCTTTTCAAGACCCATGTTCACTCCTTCCTCTCCTCAAAAAGACCCTCCACGTAGCATCCCAGCAGAAATTATTTTCCTCAGGGCCCTTCACGTTGAGTTACTTTTTTTTTACTTGCTTAGGTACATTTTCTTATGGGGAACATAACCACATAGGTATATGTAAGTAAAGTGATTACTTTTTATTGACTATTGATAAGTGTGTTATATTCCTACATATGTCATAGCAATATTCAAATAAATATTCCCAATTCCCATTTTTTAAGACGCCATGGCATGTTTCACGAGAAAACATTTAAAAATGTGTCGATTATATAATAAAAAAAAGTGTGCTGAAGTAGAAATTTTCATCGATAATTTATACTGGTGCAAACAAATGTTCTGCAGTTTACATGTATTTCAGTTTGTGCATAAGTATTATATAGCCAAAATAAAACCAATTGTGGATTTCCTCTCTGTGACTCTACCTCTACTGAAACAACATAATAAGGAATAAGTAAATTAAATTTGTAAGAAAAGAATATGAATTCAAAAATTTAAACAGAACAAAAGATTATATAAAACGAAAAATTCACAAAAAAAACACTTATCAATACATTTATAGCCATGGAGGGTTTTTAGATATAAATCAATTATGTATTACTTGTGTCCCTATTTGTGTCTCTTTTTTTTCTTGCCTCTTTTCGTACTATTTGTCATTTGAGCGAGCTTTTATGTAATTTAATAATTTTGAATTTGTGTTATTATTGGTTTTTGAATCTTTATTTGCAAATTTGTATGCAAATTAAATGAGTGGATTTTTGTAATTGTTTGTACCTCTTTGTGTATCAACTCATTTTTTATTAATAATTTTTTGTCACGTAAGTGAGATCATATTTAAAACCCCAGTATAAATAAATAAATTAAATGTGTCTACGTTTTCGTTGATTTTAAGAAAAAATAATGTCAAAAAATCTAACCTTTTTGTTAGGAGATTTGTTTTTTTCTTATTCTTGGTAGAAGATAGAAATAAAGACTTTGAATTTATGTTTGGTTTTATCTCGTTTTTCACAAAAAATCTTTATTATTCTGTTAGTGAAGATAATATTTTCTCGTGCGTTCTCAGCAAAAAATCAAGCCAAACCAGTTAGATAAAGCTCTCATCGCTGTATTTATCAGCCTCTAGAATACTTTTTTATCATTCATTCAATTCAGAATTCAAATACCTTCCGAAAGCTCTTTTATAAGTTGGCAACACGTAAAAGCCTAAATAAATAAGCATACTAAACTTACTCGACTAAACAACTTCTGCGGGCTTTCACGGAACTAATTTCCAGGGCACGTAGCGAGTCGATAAAGTGGAGATTTTTATCGAGACGGAATGAGGTGATGCCAGCTTCCGAAGTAGAATTGCACAGATAAATTGGTTGCATAACGTTAAAGGATGCAAACTGCACAGCGGGAATTATGTAAGCGTTGCAACTGCAACAGCAGCGAGATTTTCTTTTGCTTTCATTTTAAATTTGTCGATTAGCGAAGTTTGTATTAACACTATATGGTCGGGCATTTTACCGCCAAATTGGGAGCGAAGCGCGGGTGTTTTTTTTAAATTTTAGCGCCAAAATTATACTTTCCGCAAAATATTCGTATCTTATGATCTATTTCATATTTTTCGATGAAACTTTCAGTGTTTTACTTTAAAATGATGTCTCTATTTATTTACTTAGCAATGTATGTGTTATTCCTTTTTTTATGAACAAAAACTTTTTACTTTCTTGGGAATCATAGAAAAAACAGTATTTCACAATCTAATAAAATATCGAAATTTATTCATAGAAAATTACAAGATTATTTAGAAATTTTCAAAACATATAAAAAAAAACTATAACCTAAAAGTGCTTTAATGTGTGATAGCGTTCGAAACACTTTCCTTTATGCAGGGACACATTGCAAAACTTGCACATGTACCACGTTTCACTGCGTAATTTGTGAGCGGAACATACGCGACAACGATTTTATTATTTTTATTGTTTTGTTGTGTTTCAAACTAATTGTATTGACAGGTAGATAGATCGGGTACCGCCGACAATAGAAAACACATGACCCCGCACCCATTCAGAACCCCTTGTTTACAAGTTTCCCGCTCCTTACCACTTTGCGCAACAAAACGAGTAAACTCGTCTCCCGCTTTTTACTGTAAAAAGGCGTATGACGAGTTTTCTCGTTTCCCGCAAAGAAAGTATGTCTGAATTTGGTAGAAATGCGTGTAATTTTCGCCCAGCTGTTGATTAATTTAGCCATATGATATAAATGTTTAGTATTGAAACATTTTTATGGTTATTTCAACAACCGGTTCCTACCTAAATTGTCCTCTCCTTTATTTTTATTCCATTTTCCTTAAGGTCTTACCTTTGAAAAAAGAAGCAAGTAGATTTAAAAAATAGAAGAAAACAAGCAAGTGTCTTTTGTTGGAATATTGTTATTTGCTTTGTTGCATATTTGTCTCACCTTCATCATAACTATCGGAAAACAGTTTAATTTATCAGCCCCAATCATCATATAATAATTAAATATTGTTTATTATCGAGAGTAATCACAAAACCGTTCATGTTGTGAAACAATATTAGATGTACATCTATAGACTACAGTGTCCATGGAACTTTAAAGACGAACATCAGAACTTCTAATTGAAACAGCAACATTCACAAGGTAAAGGCCTCCTTCCCACTCCTATGTTTCCTTGTGATAAACACGATTGTTCATTCGTTTTTATTGTTAAAAATTACAGTCCATTTGTCGAGTACCAATCAATTTGGTACGCAACAATATCATTAAAGAATTGACGAAACTGTATCCGTGACAAAAGTAATCCGTATGTGACTAGCTTTAGTACGAAGATCATAAAATAATTATTGTAGTCTGATTTTCTACAAATTAACACACATGTACCATAAGGGTGGGGGGTGAGTTTTAAATAATTATCTTATCTTAAAAATATAAAATTTAAATTAAAATACCTTTCTCGTTTACTTCCACACGCATCAATTTATTCTCCAAATACATACATAAAATATTTACCATTGTTATTCATTACTGGTTGTAAATAACTATAATAATGTAAACTCTTCATTCAGCCATAAACGAACGCTTCCATGGGAAGAGTAGTATTTTAAAACTCTAATTATGTAAAAACCAAATCCTGATATATTTTTTAAATGTATTGTAGTCTTTTTAATAATCACAATATTTGAATTATAATATTTATCCAGGTTAGAGGAGCGGATGCGCCTGATTATCTACTGTGGGATGGGTCAGATTGGCAGAGATCATTTAAAGGATACCCTTTGACCTCTCCAGCCGGACTCTCTCAACCCATCGCCTTGCACCACAATGGGAGGAATGGATGTAAACGTTTGTCACTCCTGGACAAACTGATCCCCAGATTCCTACCGACTTTCATACCCTCTTCCTTTCCAAAACTTCCTTTACATCCTCACAGCATTCCCAAAGATGACATGTGTGGAGAAAAAAATGGATTGACTTTTTAAAAAATTGCCACAATGGAAAAAGACCGCCCATAATATGTATTAATTCTTAATTACAATATATGATTTTGCGAAAAATTACCCTAGGGATATTAACAAGTATGCGATTGAAAAAGTGTACATTTTTGATGAATACATTTTAAAATATTAAAGCAGGCATTTTGACAATAAGTTATATAATATTAGAATTCATTATTCTTATTGCATTGACTGCGTGTTTGATATCTATCGATAGCATTCACCCAGATTTGTTAGCTGGCCTTGTGTTGTCACAAACTGAAAAAAATTATATTATGAAAATAACTATTTTGAAAAATTACCGTCGTGAACCGAGAATTAAATACGGAAGTTCGAGAGTTCGTCTATAAGATTTAAAGGAGTTACGCGCATATATAGTTGATATCACAATCAATATTTAGATGCTGTGAAAATTGCCTAAAAGCGGGAGCCGGTATTTTGTTATGAGTTTTTCGTCGTATCTCTTTCATGAAATCTTTCATTTTATTTTTATTCACGTTGAATCTCCATTTCAAGATTAAAGTGTTTTGGAATTAGACATTCATGCAAACATGTACTAAGAATAATAAGTCCAAGTCTTATACCTGTTTTACACGATGCTTTTTCATACCGATCTCTATACGACATATTTTCGCTTTACACTATCATCATTTTCATACTTTATTCAGATAGTTAACAACAGATAAGAAATAATATTTTGAGTAGGTACTAAATCGTCGAAAACTGGCAACACCTTGAACATAACCTTAGATCGCAATCATAAAACAAGCTGTCTGTCATTTGCGAGCTGTGTCACGTGCTTGGTCATTATCCAATCGATGTTTTTGTTTGCCCATTTGCTTTTAAACCTTTATCATAATGATTTTTATAGGCTAAATATTCTTACATAGTACATGGGGTGAAAATACCAAAAACAGTAGCTCAGATGCCAAAGCAATAGCTGTCGCAAGCCTGTCTCTATTAATTAATTAAAAAGAATGTTATAATATGAAGTTAATAATTTTTCGTCGTCATATAAATTAACAGCATGTATGTAAAGATCTCGTTTATTTTTTCCTCAAAAAAATGTCAAATCACAAATACACACGTGAAATTCACAATACCTTATAGTAATACACGTTCACAAATAGTAATAAATACATATTTTAGTATATAATAATATATTATTATACCTAGCTCTCTCATTAAAAATTTAGGCGTATTAGATCTATCAAAAAAATTACAAATAATGATGCAAAAGTCGGTCATTTTGAATACATGTAGGATAACGAAAGATTTTTTAAATATTTATGTTGAGGAATCGGTATCATTTATAGGCCCTGTTAGGAGTTCTACCGAGCCGAACCCTCTGATATAAAAATATCTGGAGTCGGTGAATTATTTTCCCATTTGATCTCTGGTGAGTTGACGTGTTGTTCTTGTATTGTTTGTATTTATTTTACTTATATAATGCACTTGCATAATGTTGATTGACTAGATGATCATTTGTGGAAAAGTGTGTGGAAGGGTTTAGTTTTTCCTATGGGGAAGATTTAACCCGGACATAAAATCGGAAGTTATAATATAATAATAATATATATAATACATATTAATATTTAAAATACAAAAACTGAATAATAACAGATCCCAAATAATGTCCACCATCTTAAACTGTACATGACTGTATGACAATCGGTAACACCAACACACCTCACTTACGGTACCAACTACCAATATAGAACACGTCCCTTTTTTCATCCCAACTAGACAAACTGGATGAAAAGAGGTATTGTGTAAAACGGGTATTTGTCAGGCGAGATGATTAAAAGAGAATGCACGAGAAGTCCAGTAAAGGCAAAACAACACAAATAAAATAAAGAGGAGAAGCCAATTGCGTGGGAAGATTGGGAACCAGTGCACAAGAGAGACATTTAAATTAGATAAAGGTACCGACCTGAAAAATGTCTATCAAAATGTACAAATAAATAAAGTGAAACCTTTAACTATATTGTACCCAAACTATTTAATAAACTACCAATAAAACTTTTTAAATACTTGATTGAAGAAGAAAATAATACTAACAAATCTATACGAAACATAAATATATAAACAAAGTATAAAAAAGGTAGTTGTCTAGCTATATGTGAAAATTTAGTAGGAAGATGATATTGTTAATTTTGAATTTGAAATATGATATCGATAAATATAACAATTAGGTAGGTCATAGGTCCCAATGGTCGAGTGGTTTAAGACACTTGTCTCTGTAAGACAAGAGATCCTGGGTTCGATTCCTAGTTGTGACCGTTTTCTTTTATTTTTCTGTGTCTTGTTCTGTATCGCGTTTCGTTAAGATTAATTAGTATTATCTTCGTATTCAATGGTATATTGCATTGATCGGTATAGCTTTCAAAATAAGTTTAAAGAAAAAGTTGTTTTTATAATTAAATAATACGATTTGTACTGCTAAAGTCAAATTTAATCTAAGGAAATGGCTTCTAGGTACAATCATTTAATCATTTATATTAATGTCGTACTGAAGCCCTTGTGTTGTCAATTAAAATTCACATTACGACTAATTATTTTGCTAACACCTCAAGTATATATATATTTATTTTTTTTCCTTAAAAGAAAGACAAACATTCCCGGGTTACGAATAAACTGACAATATTTGAAAATCTCCTACTACCGCCACAGAAACATGAAAATGTTGCTTGTGTTGTTATGGAGGACGACTTAGCCAGCCGAGGAATTGAACACACTACGCCCGAGTGGGACCCAAGCGCGATGTCAACTCGGCCACCGACCGGTCATATATATCTTTGAAACTATTGGTGTGATTGTTCATTTGTGCCTGGTTGTTTTATAACGCTTATGCTGCTATTTATATTTACACTATTATTTCAATTTAACCCCTTGATCTAACTGTTAATAAATCATCATCATTATTATACATGTATACGGTTAGAAAATGTACCATATTATCACATAAAATGTTGTATATACGTACCTGCTGACAAATTACATAAGTAGTTTAGCAGGTTTTAATGATAATAAAGAAAAAAATAACGATTTGAAAAAGATCCATTCAGTGGTCAGGCAATTATGTACTTAAATGTTTAAATAGGATCAGCAAAGTATAGTTTAAAAGCAACCAATTTTGGGATTCGTTGAGCAAAGGGTGGTTGTTCCGAAACCGGTCGGCTTTGAGCCCCCGAATACCCAATTTCTACTGATTTATAACAAGTTTCGCTAAAATAAAATCGTTCGAGTTATTTGTAGAAAATTTTGATTCAAGAGAGATTATTTTGCTTTTAATAAACTTTTACTTTCTTCCCTTTTTAAACAATATAATTTTTTAAATGGGTATTATATTTTATTTTATATTTATGACACTAAAATAGTTAAATAAAAACAAAACAGCTAAAATATTTATTTCGTCCTAAAAATAGATGGGTTGATTTAGAAAAGTTGAACAAATTTCATGACGCCATTCGGGAGTATTTAAGATATCTCCATAGGCGGCGGTATTTACGCCACATGACAGAGACAACATGTCGGCTGTACCTGAATGATTACGAACATATCCAAAGCCAGCCGGCAGCGCAATTTAAGTTCTCTTCCCTCGAATAACTCGGAACTCCAATGGATTATTTTCATTGTAATTAGCTCATGATAATGAAGTTACTCGTAATCTTTGACAAAAGGACGTTATCATTTAAAACTCCAGATCTTAAAGTGTATTCCTTTTTGAGAAGTTAATTAACGATACACCAGTACATTACATCAAAGATACGCATAATTAGAAATACCTGTACATTGCTTAATTTCTTTTTTTCTTTTCACAAATGAAAGCTTTCTTTCAAATTTTCCCAGGTAGCATGAAAAATATCTTCCATTTGTCCACCTAATTTACTCGGAGCAGAGTGCCACGTGAATTATATGATAATATTCCAAACAGACGACTTTAATAATGCTCTACAAGCGTATAAAGTATAACGTCTTCTTACCTCGACTAATTCCCGCAGATAAAACACGAAGTCCCTTTATCCCGGGGCACCAATGCGCAACAGTCGGCGCGGGGTGACTTTGATACATTGCCAATGTCACGAGTCAAAGTAACCCCTGTTTGGGACTCGGCTGGGACAGATTTGTTACCGTCACATTGTTTTAAGGGAAGCAATCTAGCAAAAGGCGAAAGTTTCTTAGGAAATTGTTTCGGAGGTGCTCGCTCGATTTGTGTGGAAAATTATGGTTCAATTGATATGTGAAAATATGAGATACTGGCACAGACATAGGAATTAATAGACGAGAAGATAATGGCGAGGGGTAAAATCAACTGTTGAAGAACGAAGGGAGTGAAGCTGACTGTGATTCGTCAATAAATCAATCTGACAGTAAATAGGCATCTCGCATTATAATATAACCATTTACTTGTTAAAAGTAAAATCTGCTTTAGAATGAATAGACATTTTTACATGGGAGCGCAAATTACTCGCCACGTTATGAACAAATTTGCGAAGTCCAAATTCGGCAAAAAAAAAGTGGGTGTGTCAAGCCTACGCAAGACAGAAGTGAAACTTCTAGTATTCCTCTCTCTCTATTTTCATTTCATCATCTCTATTTTCTCTCTTAGGTTAGTTTGAAAATTAGAGGTTAAATAATTCAACGACGAAGCATGGATTTGCTTTTTCTAATATTTTCTTATAGATGAATGACGTTCGATTAATGTATAGTTCCAAAAATTTTCAATTTATTCACAAGTATACAATATTACATAAATAACAATATTACAATTAAAAATTACAAAGAAATTACAATGACAATTTACCAATCATGTGCCATTTTCATTGTCAATTTCATGAATATCATTTCCTAATGTCGTGATAATTGGGTTATGGTAACTAAAGTGCGAGATATATACATGAGCACTTAAATCCTTAATGAATCGTGCAAAAACTGCATCGATTGTTGTCCCGTGTCGGGAGAGAACGTTCGTGAGCGGCTCCCCCACCTCAACAAGCGCATATGGTGAGAGAGGGACAGTGAACGGTGAGCGGTGGTGGGGGTACCCGCATTTTCGTGTCGATCCTGACTCGGTTTTACTCCGTCCCAGAAAATTCATTACGCGCCTAAAGAAGTTTCACTTCAACTGCATCGATTGTTGTCCCGTGTCGGGAGAGAACGTTCGTGAGCGGCTCCCCCACCTCAACAAGCGCATATGGTGAGAGAGGGACAGTGAACGGTGAGTGGTGGTGGGGGTACCCGCATTTTCGTGTCGATCCTGACTCGGTTTTACTCCGTCCCCGAATTACGCGCCTAAAGAAGTTTCACTTCAAAAATTCGGTTCATTTTCAGAGTCGAATATTTCGTTTAAGTATTTAGTTAAGACACTTTTATAAATGTTCATAATTTACTTCCCAGCAACCAACCAGCTTTGTGTTTCGCGTCCAGACGTTTCTCGATGTTATAGTAACAACTGATTCATATTATACGATGTGAATATGCTTAAAATAAAGTAAAATAATGCTTATATATGGAATGTAATATGACAATTGGGTTTATTCTCTTTTTCACATCTATTTTTACAAGTTTTCATAGTACAAGTCAACATTTTGCCGTGTTATTTCGTAAAATGAACCGATGATGCCTCGACCATAGTTCGCACGAGAATGATGACGTCACGTTTTCAAATTTCACTTGAGGCCATACGCGAGCACAGCCGGCTCCAATGGAACCGGTATGGGGAGTGGGGATAATACGCTTTTAATCACTTAGGGCAGGTCTACTAATATTCATATGTCTATGGATACTGGTAATAAATTAATAAGAACTATAGTTGGAATTTTTATAATTTGACCACCAAATATGAGTTTAACTGTGCAGAGGCAGTAAACTTGTCATCCCTAATTGGGTATGAGGGGAATATGTTATGGAAGAGAAAGGTTAGGAAGTACCTTGAAATTCACATTTTGTCACTAGACACGGTTTTTTTTCATTTCAAGCAAGTAATTTAGGAGGTGACTATGGGTACCGCTGCCCGGGAAACCATTAATATAATAACCAACACCTCTGCCATAGGTCACCCCGAGTGGTTCGCTGCGTTTGATGACATAGCAGAGGGGTTCCATGATAACTCAACACAGTGATAATTCAAGACATTTTTAAAAAGTGATATAAAGTTATTAGAAACGATGAAAAAAATAATAATTTAAACCTAACCTAACCTAACCTACTTAACCCAGTTAATAAAGTTTTTGTTTCATCACTTTCCATGACTTTATATAACTTTTTTAAGATGTGATGAATTATCATTTTGATGATTTATCCGGTCACCAGCAGAGGTGCTCGGTTTCACGGGGTGGGGATTATTGTCTAGGTCTTCTAAAATAGTTACATAATAACAAAAACAGCTTATAAATAGATGCGTTGTTCTTGAAAAGTTGAACGAATTTCATGACGCCATTTGCGTGTATTAATAAGACAAAACTAAATAAATTAAAACTAAATGTAAATAAGACAAAATACATGCATATAGGCAGAACAAATACGTATGAGGAACCAAAGGTTTCTATAAATGGAGAAATCATAAAAAAGTGGAAGAAATTAAATATCTAGGTGTTATTATAGACTCAAAATTGAACTTCTCAAAAATGCAGACTGTACAATCAAAAAAATTGCAAAAAAAATATCATTTCTTGGTAGAATCAGAAACAAAGTAAATAAAGAAACATGCCAGATAATATACAATACAATTATATCACCACACTTTAATTACTGTTCAAGTATTCTTTTTCTCTGCAATAAAGAGAAAATGAAAAAAATGCAAATACTGCAAAATAAAGCAATGCGAATAATACTTAAGCGCAACATATACACACGGATAAGAGACTTGTTAAAGGAGCTGAATATTTTGACGGTGAAGCAAACTGTGTATTTGAATGTACTTATTTTTATACATAAAATTAACATAGGGATGATGTCTAAGGAACTGAAAAGAAAAATAAATTACAATAACGAGATACACGGACACGGGACGAGAAATTCTAAGCAAATTAGATTGCCAACAAGAAAAAAAACAAGTACCCAAAAATCTCTGATGTACCAGGCCGTTCAACTCTATAACAAAATCCCGAAGGAAATTGCTGTGATAGAAAATATTAATAAGTTCAAAAATGAATTAAGAAAATATGTCTATCTCAATTATTAATGTTTCTTTTTTGTGACTTTATTGAAATATTTAAAGAAAGATTATGTTTGCCAAACAATGTACATGTTTATATGTTTATAAAACTATTAGCACACACGAAGATGTGAGCTAACTTAAGATTAATAAATAAATTTTTAAAAAAAGAAAATATTTTCTGCATTAAAGTAAATTTAATCAATACAACGTATACTTCTGCTTCTTCTAATAATTTTTTTTAATATAATTTAAATTTTATACGTTTTAAAGAAAATTACGACGTGTCCACAGATTTTCCATATTTTCCAATCACGTAAATACACTGTACGATGTGCGATATTATACTCAAACACGTAAATTATTCATGGAATCGATATATGGGGCATTAGGTACTGTCCAAATCGATTCTGTTGTGATGTTATTACGTTAATAGTGAACATTGCATACCTACTAATTCTAAGGGCAAAAATCAATAACATACAAACAGAACTCTACCCTGAACTATTGTAACTATAGCTTGACTATACTATTATTTTAATTTAACCCCTTGACTAACTGTTAATAAAACTTCATCATTATTATACATGTATATATCACATAACATGTTGTATATGCGTACCTGCTGACAAATTACATAAGTAGTTTAGCAGGTTTTAATAATAAAAAGGAAAGAAAAAACGATTTTAAAAAGATTCATTTAGTGTTCAGGCAATTATGTACTTAAATTTTTAAATAGGGTCAGAAAGTATCGTTTAAAACCAACCGACTTTGGGATTCGTTGAGCAAAGGGTGGTTGTTCCGAAACCGGTCGGTTTGAGCCCCGCATACCCAATTTCTACTGATTTATAACAGAAAAAATCGTTCGAGATATTTGTAGAAAATTTTGAGTCAAAAGAGATTATTTTATTAGAAACTCTTTTTTTGAACAATATAAAGATTTAAAAAATGAGTATTATATTTTATATTACATTTATGATACTAAAATAGTTACATAAAAAACAAAACAGCTTATAAATTAATTAACACTGCGACCTTAAAATAGATGGGTCGAAATATAGTGGACACCACATGACAGAGACAACATGTCGGCTGTACCTGAATGAAAAAATCAATAATAGACAAACAGAACTCTACCCTGAACTATTGTAACTATAGCTTGACACACTCAACTTTGCATGCGATGGCGTCTCTAATATAGATTTGGTTGATACAAAAAAAAATTGATGGTTTGTTTTTTTATCTATAGAGAGTATGTCACCCCCAATTGGAGTACATATATTGTGAGACTAACGATAATGAGATAGAGAAGAGGAACTCACTAAATATCTATAAAACCTTTTCAGGTATCTTTTCAACTCTGAATGGTGGTTTTACACCAGGGCGATAATGGGTTTATCTACCACTCTGGATTAGTATCGTTAGTTCGTCATTCCTGACTTCAAAGTCAAGCTGCAAGTACGTACTTTATACAACGTTTTTTATTTATGGAAAAATGATGAAAAATTCTTAATGTATTCATGTTTTATGTTGTTCTGACATTCCTGTATGACTAAATATATTAAATAGAGTATTAGAATAAATATTTAAAAAAATATTTTGCAAACTGTTATAATTTGAAACATTTTATCATTTTGTAATAAATCAAAAAAAAAGTGGGTGTGTCAAGCCTACGCAAGACAGAAGTGAAACTTCTAGTTTCAGCTGATGCTTGGCGTGGCGCAGTTCGCTGGTGTCTGAGAGAGAGGAAAGAAGAGAAGAGAGAGAACGTTCGTGAGCGGCTCCCCCACCTCAACAAGGTTTCACTTCAAAAATGCCACAGCCGAGAATCGAACCTCGCTTAACTGATTGAAAGCCAACCACGCTGAGCACCAACTGTAAGCAAAGCCGCATAAATTGATTATATTATGTAGGTTCTGAAAATATGAGAGCTTGTTATGTTTTATAATGTTACCTACATCACACCCAAAATATAATATATTTTTAAAAATAATGTACAATGTACAGAAATAGAATCCCACACAAGATCGCGTAGTGCGCTCTAGCGAACGGATATTTTATCAGAGGGAGATAGTTTTAATTTTTTTTTCTGTAAATTATTACATATTATCAAAATAAATAAATTAATTAAATAAATGTAATACAATTATCATAATATACGGATTAGATAATAATTTTAATCCAACACAATAACGCAAAGCGCGCTCTAGCGGAGTAATGTTTTATCACAGTGAGATAAGTGTTTTTATTATTTTGCAATATTATTTTCTTTTAAAAAATGTTCTGACCTACTAAAAAATAAGATATTGAATGAAAAAGGCGTTAAAAACAAAAAAATAATGTGCGATGGCCGAGAATCGAACTCGGATCAACTGCTTGGAAGGCAACTATGCTGACCATTACACCACCAACGCCAGTTGTCGGGATGAGCTAAGAAGCATTTATATGTTACTTCAAAACTTTGACTAGATCAAATGAACTTTAATCGGTGGTGGGGGTACCCGCATTTTCGTTTCGGTCATGAGTCGGTTTTACTCCGGTCCTCGAAATTGCATGACGCGCGTAAAGAAGTTTCACTTCAAAAAATAAAAATGTAAGTAGGTAGATTTTCTGTATGGCTTCTTTGTTGTTTCGGAATATGACTTTTAAAAATATGATTTGACAAGTGCTGTGGATTTTAATTTATCATGAAGTAATAGTAGTTATACGATATGAAATTTGAATGAAAATGATGGTGAGGGACGTCCGAGAGGGGGGGGTTGGTAAGATTGAGATGTTTTTTTCAATATCGCGAATTTTTTATTTATTTATTTATTTAATTTATTTAATATCAACGGTATAAATATACCATAAAAAATGATAACATGTCACAGTTAAAAACGTAGAAATATTTAAAAAAAAAAAAGAAATACAAATATATGTGGCATTTGATTGTGAAATGACATTAGAGAGTAAGTAAGTAAGTAAACAAGAGATACAAGTACATAAGTTTCTATAGTGCAAATAAGGTAGAATTAGATTAAATTAATTATTATTTTTTTGGTAAACTAATATTTTTAAGACAAGATTTTTTTATGCATAGCACAAAGGGTAACAATTATTTTACAAGCAATAATTATTTGCCTGAAACACTCATCCACACTGAAAAATCTCCCGATAAAAGATACATGACGCCAACGGGACTTTTAATACTCTCTCAGTGCTAGTAAGAATATAGCATTCCCAATTTCAGTAATATGAGGATTAATGGAGTGAAAAGAGGCAAATAATTAAGGAATAGGATGTTTGGGGGGTAACTGACTATTCAGATAGGGTCCCTAAACATTGGCCTAGCGCGTGTTGCTTTTGTGTCCAACAGATGGCAATGTTTAAAAAAAATCATTTTTTTACCTGTGATAATACACGTGTGCTCTGGGCCACCATATTTTTTTATAATTTTTTAAATAGAAAAAAAAACTAATTCCCGGGTTACGAATAACATTTTTTTAATTCTCCTACTACCTTCACACTAAGCGGAACATGTTTTTTGTATCGTGAAGGAGGACTTGAGCTCAGGAATTGATCCAGGTGGAGCCTGACGCGATGCCAACTCAGCCACTGACCGGTCGATGTAGATCGGGAGTGATATTATTGGTGAATGAGGTCTGTTTAAGATAGGTTAGGTTAGGTTAATTCTAGAAAACTTATTAAGTCTTCATTAACACTTTTATAATCATTTTAATACTCCTCTCGCGTGATCTTTGTACCATTCTCAAGTAAATGACTTAACTTAGATGAGAACGCTTTATTTTATTTATTTATTCATTTTATTTTAGTTATTCGTACATGTAAGTTTACAAATGACTAATTAATTTGTTACATAAATATACTATGTTTTTTCTTGCTTGATGTAGCTCCTACACAACATCTTGAACTTTCCAATTGGGGCAGACTTAAGGTTTTCCGGCAGCGCGTTATAGTATTTCATCCCTTTAAATAGTATACTATTCTGAGTATTCGCCTTGTCCTTTTTTTGTAGCCTAATTTTATATAACATATTTAAATCTATGACGGCCTCCGTGGTCGAGGGGTAAGGCTCTCGACTAGCAATTCGAAGGTCACGGGTTCAATCCAGGCGTACGCAAGTAAATTTTATTTGTATAATTGTGTTATTTCACAATTTATTATTTTAAACTAATATATAGTATACTTGCGGCACGTTCCAGAGTGGAAGATAATCTCAGTTTATCCCTGGTGTAAGATCACCATTCAGAATTGAAACGTTGCTTGAAATGGCGTATTAGGTTGGGGATGCCATAGTCTCACTGGTTCCAGACGGTAGGGAGCAGTTGGGACTTTTGTGCGGTATTCATATTTGAAAAAAAAATAATAAATCGAGGAAGAACGTGAATTAAATTGAACAAGTAAAATGTGAAAAACTCTATTTTCCATCCAGCTCACAAGATTTTTTTTTCGTTGCAGGGCGTAAAACATACAATGTATTTAGGGGAGGAATATTAAAATCGATTCGTTAATCTGATATAGCACAATTATTGTTCACTTGCCACACAATATTCAGTAGCGTTACGAAGTCTTTCGTAAAATAGGTGTACAATGAAAACACATGTTACGTGGGCAACGTAGAAATAATTTTCTAAGAAAAACATTGTAACATTTCAACATTCAGAGATGTAAATATAGTTTTTTTTCTAAAAAAAAACTGAAAATGCCAGTGAAATTATATATGTATGCAATAATATTAACATTTTTAATACGTTTATAACAATCCGTCACAAAATAATATAAAATTATGTTTATTGAAGTTTAAAAGATATTTAAAATAAAATAACTTTAATATTGTACTATTGTATAAAATTCAGAATTTATTTTACTACCCTTGAGATTTATGTATAATTTACAACGCTATTAGTATAGCATGCATAATTAATTCCTCAATCGTGTCTGATAACGTTTTGACGTTTCGCAAGGGCAGTAAGTACTCGTGTTAAGTGTGTCACGAACCTCTCTTTATCCGCAAAACAACGTAAGCGCTCAAATAACGCACAGACATTACATGTTTAGTTCATGTTGATGTAAGAAATATAAAGTGCTATAATATAGTATTAAAAGTCTGTCTTACCAGCCTCGAATTACGTAAAAAATCGAATACGCACTGCAACCCTTGCGTAGTTCAAAGCAAGTTTTCCGCTGTTATCACAACCCTTCAAAATCCAGAAGAAAGAAGAACGCACAAAAACCATCCAAACACCTTATTTAACGCGGAAAACTGAAGATTTGGAAATGCCCGAGTGAAATTTAATATAACTCAAGTAGTTTTACGAATAATTCGGTGAGGCTACGCGTAACAGAGTCCTGCCCGCCGCACTGTTGGCGATTTGTAACGAAAGCTGGTAGGGTCGGGGGGCGCATGCGCGAGACGGAGCCGCCATCTTGGCGAGGTTCGAGCTTTCGCCGCGCGTTGCGCAGTGGCGCTGTCACCGGAAGCTAATCGAATTCCGGATACACACGCTGAATTTTAAATTTAATATGAAACTTCGCCGTGAAATAAAGGGGACGAATATTTCTTACTGATTTTTCTCGTCTTGTCTTCTGGCGCCGCACTCTAATATGCCACTTTTCTGTATATTACTATGTACAGAGTGACTTTCCAACAACACTATAAACATTATATTTTTAAGGGAAATAAATCAATCAATTATGATAAGTAAGTCCCTAAAAAATTATTTAAGAATATTATCACTACTTTTGTCCTAATACAATCCTTATTCACATTCATTATTAACAGGCCATTAATTGTTTTGTAAATTTAAACCATGATATTGAATTAAATAATTTGTTTAAATGCAAGCTATTAATTAAATAATTTGTTTAAATGACAAGCTATTAATTAAATAATTTGTTTAAATGACAAGATATTATTATTATTTTTAAAAGACAAGATATTACAAGATTTGTAAAGATATTAGATATATATAAGTAAATAATTTAAACAAATTATTTACTTAATATTTTGTCTTTTAAACAAATTATTTAACTATTTTTTTAGGTACTTCCTTAACATAATTGATTAAATTCTTCCCTTAAAAATATAATAGGGCACTTTTCTTTATTTTATTATTTACAGAGTGACTTTCCAACTACAGTATAAATATTATATTTTTAAGGGAAAAATTTAATCAATTATGTTAAGGAAGTACCTAAAAAATTATTTAAGAATATTATCGTTACTTATGTCCTAACACAATCTTTATACACATTCTTTATTACCAGGCCATTGTTTTGTAAATTTAAAATATGATATTTAATTAAATAATTTGTTTAAAAGACAAGCTATTAAGTAAATAATTTGTTTAAATGATAAGACATTAAGAAAATAAATTGCTACTCCTAATTATTATTATATACTACTCCTAATAACTCCTTCAACATTTCTATGATTCGCATTTATCTATTTTTTCTTCTGTATAATTCTCATAGCCCTATTTTGTAGTATTGACATTTGTTTGAATAATCCATGGTCGGCAAATAATAGAATGATGCCACAATAATTTACAATTACAATTTTGGAGGGGGTTTGGTTACCGCCGCCCCGGGAACTATTTATTGAATAACCAACACCTCTACCATTGATCACCACACTCCACATCCCATTGATCAAGTGGTTCGTTACGTTTGGTGATTTATCAGGTGTGCCCGGGTTCATCGGGTGAGGTGTGGTCAAGAAGCGCCTGCCCATTAGCTGCATGACCTGCCAGATCGAGAAGCGTATAGGAGGCTGGACTACAGTTTAGAAAGAGAATTAGCGTAACAAACATCTTCAATATTTCTCTTTTTATTTGTGTTACTCGTTTTCCAATGTTCATAAAATGTGTTATTTAACTTCAATTTTATTGTATTTTCCTTCAGCCATATTGATATATCATTTAAGTTTTAATTTAAATTGTTCAATATGAGTTTATCATTTTCTCCTGGTATATATCAACGCGTCGTCGGCAAATTATCTTAGTTTAGGACAATTCAATTCTACTTTTACCATATCATTAATGTACATTATAAAAATAATTGGTTACTTCCAAAGTAATGTCATTAATTATAAAAAAAAATTCTCTTTTTATTTGTGTTACTCGTTTTCCAATGTTCATAAAATGTGTTATTTAACTTCAATTTTATTGTATTTTCCTTCAGCCATATTGATATATCATTTAAGTTTTAATTTAAATTGTTCAATATGAGTTTATCATTTTCTCCTGGTATATATCAACGCGTCGTCGGCAAATTATCTTAGTTTAGGACAATTCAATTCTACTTTTACCATATCATTAATGTACATTATAAAAAGAATTGGTTACTTCCAAAGTAATGTCATCAATTATAAAAAAAATAAAACATTATAAAAAGAATAGATCCGAGAACAGACCCTTATGGCACTTCCAAGGTAATTGCATTAATGTAATACATTATAAAAAGAATAAGTCCAAGAACAGACCCTTGTGGTACTTCCAAGTTAATACTACATTGGTTATTGTTGTAATTTAGTTGAGTAGAAGTATTATTTAAATATGAATAAAATTAATAACTTAATTGTAATCACCGCTATTTAAGCAAAAAGGATCGACATGTTTAAAAATCAATGGATTCTTCATCAGGATAAACGTACAATGAAAAATAAGAAAAATAAAAATTACCATTGTAATTGCTGAAGATTTAATATTTCAATAATTTTTGCATACAAAAAACAAACGAAGTAAGGAAATTTTAATGTAATTATTTACAAAAATTGTGTTTCCGTTTTAAATAAGATCAAAATTTCACCAATGAATTCTATCAGAGGTCACGGTTTCAAAAAGCAACGACCAGAAAATAATTAAAGATTTTCACGAAATAAATTAAACATGAAAAAAAATATAATAAATAGTGAATTACAAATTAATGATTATTTATAGTTTCGGCTAAATTTAATAATTTTGCAATGTATTCGTACATTATTTTCTGGTAGTTTTCATTGGTTTTATCTTATTGCTTCTTTTATGTTTTTTTTAAATACTTTATTTGTTATTATTGCTTGTTTCTTATATGAAGTACGAATTTTTAAGAGACGTACTTGAAATATTTTAACCAGTAAAAAAAATTATTGAAAATTTGAACTCCATTGACATTTTTGAGGTTTTCTATTTGTCAAAATTGAGCTAAATATCGCAGACCTTTTTATGTAAGTATTTGAATTAATTTCCAAATATTTAGAGCTCTTTTCAAGTGGTCTGCTCACAGGCCGTATAAGCCTTTCGCTACACTCAATACAACTTTCCGCCGCCCTTCTGGCGCACAGCCTTACAGCCCAAAAACCCTACAGTCCTACACCAGTAGCTTTACAGACCGCATGCTTCTTACGGGGCTACAAATAGCAGGGAACAGGAGCAAAATCGTGCAACCCTACAGTTCTACAGTAGCAACCCTACAGTCTACAGCTTTCTTATGGGGCTACAAGTATCAGTGAGCAGAAGAAGAAGTTGTTGCACAACTCTACAGTTGAGATGTAACAGAAGCAGAAGCGGATGCGGATGTGTAATTGGTATTAGAAATTCAACGAGATTGGGTAGAACAGAAATACTTTAAACGCGTTGTTGGATGAAGTGTGATATGTATTTTATTTTTAATATTTAACAATAAATGTGAGTTACATTTAACAAAAAGTAATTTTACCTTTTTCACCCTGTAATTAATGGCAAGCGAGAAAATAAATGTTTGAAACGACATACACTGGTACATTACTTAATAAATAATCCAGACCCGACCCCGCCCCGCTGTTGTTGCTGAGAAACTGATCATGGAAAGTTCCGTTAAACTTGTGTTATAATTTTACGAAATCAGAAGCGGAAAAGTATGCAGAACTTCCGCGTTTGCAGAAGCAGAAGCAGAAGTCCGTTACATTACAACCCTACTACAATAACACAGTAGTAGCTCTGTACCCTACAGACTTGAGAACCTTCTTAGAGGCTACAAGTATCAGGGTAGAGGGAGCAGAAGTACCTCCCCGGGGAGGATAAAAGTGTCTCGGTGAATAAAGAAGTATAGGCTGTAATTCGCGCTAGCCGGTTTGTACCACTCATCCCTTGTAAACCTTGAATACAACCATAAATTAGCTTTGTTCCTTATTTATTTTTTATTGCATCATTTTAAAAACAAAGATCGTAATAATACTAATAATTAAGAAGTACTTACTCTCTTCGTGGGTGTGGGTTTTGTGTATGACGATAAAGCTAGAATATTGGGAAGATTTTTTTTTTGTTTTTACATTTTAAAAGTGCTTTTAATGAAAAGGAAAAATTGGCTTTGCGATGTACCCATATCGGGATAAGTATTTAGGTCATATTTTTTTTAATTTTACGATCAGTGAAATTGACGTACTCTCGAACTCGCCGATAAAAATCAAGCAAATCTCTCTTAAAGTGTTTAATGTTGAATTCGCAATTTTCTGTAATAATATTATTTCCACCTGAAAAATGCACCCAATTGTCAGCTAGAATTCACAACATCAGAACTTTACTACAAACCATTTATCCCCATAAGTCCCTGATCAACGTCAGCTAGTATGGAATAAGAATCACCAAGGATTGAACACTATCTTTGGATTTATTTTAGCATCCTCCAGTCCAACAAATAACTTTGGTGGTATTCCTTAATATTAAATTTCACGAGTGCAAAATGATTGACAACTCCTGCGCCATATGAAGGAGCTACGCAGGTTTTTACTTCCTGGAAGGAAAGGGTCGCCTGTAATATGGATGTTACATTACCATAAGTCCGGGTCATCTCGCCCTAGGATGGAGGGTGAGTGTAAGCTGGTAGGTGGGTCAGGAAGGAGGTACACATATTATAGTAGCTATCTGCTGCCTGCTAGGTACCACTACAACCGTAGGTGGCTTTATGGCTTTCTTTGTCTTCCTATTGTTACAAAATCGCAATGATTGAGACTATTTTCTTATATTAACTCTACTCAGCAGACCCTGATAAAAATAATTTCTTTCGGGTTCTTTGGCGATACTGATAAGTGACTCTGAAAAATGTTGCAAGTTTACTAAATAGGTATATATTTATTCATTGAATTTAAAGAACTACGCCATAGTCACTATGACATCACCAAAGACATACCTAACCTAACCTAACATGAAATTTGGATATCATTTCGTCGAGCTGGAGGCAAACTACGCGACCATGTTGCTGACACCAGGAGGGTTCGAGAATGCTTTAAATAAACTTTGACATCAGTTAGACATTGACCACCGAAGAGCGCACAGTAAAATAACCAAACGTCGCACAGAAATGTAAAATTCGCTAAAGTAGGGAAAGGCTGGCAGCACTGGTTCTTTGTAGTAGCTTTTTTTTGCCCAGGATTTTAATGTTCGATACTAAACAAATCGCTCGTCTGGCAAAGCAATACTAAAATTTAGTGAGGTGGGTAATTTATAACACATTAATAAAAGTGCATTCCACGCAATGTGGTTTGTTTCCCTTTCCTTGATTGGCTTAAATATCCATTTGAATGACTATCACCACAACGTACCCATAGGGAATGCGATGGTCTCACTGACTCCGGATGATTGGGAGCAGTTGGGACGGTCTCATTTAAACTAAAAAATAATTATGGGATCTCAGCTTTTTAAAAGCATATTATTCATGAGCTATTATGGTTTTTGTTTAATAATTTCGATTTTTATGAAGTAAAAAAGAACGTTGAATATTCCAAAATTTTCCTATTTAATGTAATTATCATATTTAATATTTTCATACCAATAATTTTATAAATGAATCTATATTGTAATTTTGCAATATAATTATTAATTTCATTGTAATTGTGTAATATAATTACTAGTCAATCTAGTACGTAAATTGAATCTAATGTAATTTAATCTTTAATCGTAAAAACTCTACAACATTCTTCCAGAGAGCATAAAACAATGTGATTCACAAAAAAATGTGAAAGATAATGTAAAAATTTGGATCAAAAATAAGAATAGGGCCTTCACCGGTGCATTCACCCAAATTCGCAGTTATTGAAGTCACCACATTATTGAGCGAATACATTTTAATACAAGTATAGGTATGTTCAAAGGTATTAGGAACTAACACGAAAAATTCTGCCTCAACACAGGCTAGCCTAGTGAGGCGGTATTTGAGAAACCTCAACTGTACTTTTATTTTCTTTTTACCTTCACAATATTATGTTTGTATTTTTCTGTTAATTTTATAACCTTAAATATAAAAGTTACAAATCAATGTACACCATAATATGCATGTATAGTTGTAATGTGTAAACTTTCCTAAATAAAGATATTATTATATTAATCTGTA
This sequence comes from Hesperophylax consimilis, assembly GCF_061612785.1. Lineage (NCBI taxonomy): Eukaryota > Metazoa > Arthropoda > Insecta > Trichoptera > Limnephilidae > Hesperophylax > Hesperophylax consimilis. Next base: position 6,947,938 of record NC_142856.1, on the reverse strand, counting down.
AACTTTACAATTTTGAGGCGCATCTTCGGACCGGTTCTAGAAAATGGATTTTGGCGCAGACGTTATAACAATGAGCTCTATACTCTGTTTAAGGAGCTAAACGTCACAAAGTTCATAAAACTGGGAAGACTTCGGTGGCTAGGTCATGTGGAGAGAATGACCGAGCATCAAGAACCAAAGTCCCTGCTGAGCTCAAGACCGATAGGGAGAAGGAGCCTGGGAAGGCCAAGGTTAAGATGGAGCGACAACGTCCTCAAAGATTTGTCTGCCTTGGAGCTTCGAAACTGGAGAGAGCTGGCGCGGGACCGAGATGAGTGGAGGAAGACTCTTGAGGAGGCCAAGCAAGACCCACCAGGGGTTGTAGAGCCAAAAGTGATGATGATGATGAAACTTTACACAGGGACATCCCTAGCATGGCGGGTGAAATACTATTAAAAATGTGTATATTGCACCTGTTTTTTGCTTGCGAAGTCTTCTACTAGCCAATTACAGTCAGACGTATGCAATGGTCCTCCACACGGAAAAAAACTAGCATTGCTAATTTATTAAAAATCTCTTTGACAAAGTAGATAATACTAATAAATCTAAACGAAATATGAAACAGAACAAGAAACATCTTGTTTCTTTTAGATTTATTAGTATTAAATTCTTCTTCAACGATATTTTACATTGATGGGTATAACAATTTTTTTAAAGAACGACAAACATTACCGGTTTATGAATAACAATATTTGAAAATCTCCTACTACCACTACACTAAGCAGAAAATGTTGCTTGTGTTGTGATGGAGGACTTAGCCAGCCGAGGAATTGAACACACTACGCCTGGGTGGGACCCAAACGCAATGTCAACTCAGTCACCGACCGGTCATTCAAAATAAGGTTTTTTTAAATTTGGTACTAAGAGATTCTAAATAAATTAGCAATACTGATTTTCACTTATTTCGAAGTCCCGCAATAGCCCGGGAATGTTTGTTTCTCTTACAAAACAGATTTTTATAATGATTTTTATTAATAAAATTCTAAATTTTTTATGATCCATAAAGTTGACTTATGTTCGAGAAATTTTCTATTCGGTTCACGATTTTTTCCCCGTATCACATAACAACTATAATTATTATTCAAATTAGTTCACCGCCCGCCCCTGTCCCCTCACCCCTCCCCGTTAAAGCGTCGCTCGCTCTTTATTAGGAAAAACGTGGATCATATTAAAAGGCAGGCCAGTCTAGGAATTCCTGAGTGAGTTACTCTACCTACAAAGGAACAGGGTGCTGTGGGGGTGATTGTATTACTACTGTTTTAGGTATACTTTTAAACGACAGCGCTGTTATGCTTAGCGGCTTCAAATCTAAAAAACGAATCACGCTTTTTATATACTTTGTATCGGCACTAACCCGAAAAACTTTAACCAGCTATTCCTTAGCACATTTGGAGTAAAAAATGTTATGGGCACTTTGCTGTCCGGTAGCATTTTTTTTCAATTAAAAACAAAAAAAAAAAAAAAAATTCCACACTACATCACTGTCATTGGCATTGCTTTTCGTGTTCAAGAGCTGTTATAAGCAAGTATGTCGAAAAGCGTCTTCGCTCTTTCGCACACACTAAATAATAATAGTTAAAAATGAGACGAATGGTGCCGTGCCATTTCGTTGTGATTGTAAAAGTGCGCCAATATAGGTACACACGTGCATTATTCAACGGAATTCGAATAAAATATTGCCAGATGGGTTTTCAAACTTTGACAAAGGATAAAACATTGGTGAAATGTGGTGAAAATATGAATAATAATTTGTTTATTAAAAAAAATTTTACCAGACAGCAAAGTGCCCATAACATTTTTTATTCCAAATGTGCCAAAGAATAGCTGGTTAAAGTTTGTCGGGTACGTGCCGATATACCCTGTATATATATATATGAAATAAATGATAATACACAACTGTAATATGTAGTTAACAACTGCTGACCCTGTACCAATCGCAAGTCACTTGCATTAGTAGTCACCTATGATCTGGTGCCCCAAAATAATTTGAAAATCCTGACTCAATGCTGTGCAGAAATGGGTGGCCCTTTGGAAGACTACATTTTAGATTACAGGCGTCATGTAGAAATGCCATACTTGTTCTACTGGTAAGGAATTAGCATCATAGTCGTGAAACAAAACAATATATTATTTCTTATCCAAAATTATCATAAAATCGTTGACAGCCCTGTTTTACTAAAGCCAAATTGCGATACTTGCCCAGCTATTCCAAGTAGAATTAATTTTGAAGGCAACAATAAACTCACTACTAATTACTCTATTATAATATTTTGCTAGATTATACACGTTATCAAGTCACTTTTTTAATACATATTAATATTCTGTTCAAATAAAATATTATCTGTTATTATAACATTCTCGGCTTTAATAGATTTTACTTTATATTAATTACTATCCAATATCATAAACACCTCATACCTCGATTTATGTCAGGTTTTATACAAATCTAGTATTCATTCAACTATTTCTACACTAGTAGATCTTTCTTTGATGTATTGTTTAACTGCACTTCTATTAACAACATTATCACTTGCAACAATATTTTTGTGTACACATTACTTGTTCTGTAATCACTCTATTGTATCACTCTATTGTAGAGGCCATTTTATGGCGTTTATATAAATAAAATTTGATCAAACGCTGAAACGAGCCAAGAATGTGACGTTACAGACATTTACATTAGCTCCACATAGGAGTCCTTGAGAAGGTTCTCTTTAAAGAAGGAAGGAAAGTTTTTTTACAATAAACCCACACATGAAGGAAGTTATTTTTCTCAGGGCCTGTCATCTTGAAGGTCATTTTGAAGGAAAAGCAGGAGAGGAAGTTCTGGTAAGATAACACGTATGAGGGTCGGGTATGAATCTACGTATTAGTGTATCTAGGAGTGACGGATGAATGATATATGGGTCGGGAGACCAGTTGGAGAGGTTAAAGGGTCTTCCCAAACCAGCCTCTCCAGATCTGGCGAGCCGCGCAGCTGGTACCTTACCCAATGAACACAGGCACCCCTGCTAAATCACCAAACGTAGCGAACTACTTGTGGTGACCAATGGCAGAGGTGTTAGTTATCCAATAAGTGGTTAGTAGAGTTTGAGTAGGTTCAGGGAAGGAAAATGCATTAGGGGCGGGTATCAATAGATGATATCGTGAAATATCTGGGTCTAGAATGTGACGTCACAAAAATCTCTTCAAAAAGTCTTGGACCTTGCATTTTTTTTTTAATTAAAAAAAATATATATATTTTATTAGTGTCCATTTAAATAAGGTTTGATGAGAGTTACATTATATAAAAATCTATAATATTTCATTCATATAGTTTCTTCTTAGTCCTCCTCACTAGGTAGTCCTGTGCTGAGGCGGACTGGTAGATTTCTTTGATTTTCTGTTATTTAGTTTCTATGATGTTTTTAATACATTTTCTAGTATGTCTGCATTAATTTCTTTCACCCATGTTTTGATTTTTTCCTTAAGCTTATTTATCTTTTCTATCTTTTTCAAACTTGGAGGAAGGATGTTGTAAAGTTTGGTTGCCAGATATATGTGGTTTCTTTGGCCAAAACTTGTCTTGAATTTTGGAACATCTCGTATATCCCTTTTGAGGCTCTTGTATCATGTATCCGAGTTTCATTAGGAGATTTTCTGTTTTTAAAATGATGTATTAAAATATTCTTGGCATATATTTGTTTTAAATTTAGAATGTCAAAACACTTAAAAATATCTTTTGAGGGGGTTCTGATGGGTAATTTTAGTATGGTTTTTATAATGCTCTTCTGAGCAATATCTAAGTGCTTAATATTATTTGCTGTAGCAGATCCCCATACTAGAATTCCGTACTCAAGACGGGAATGAACTAGAGCATAAAATACTTTTTTGATGTCTTTCCTAGGTAGTATGTTTCTTAGGTTTTTGAAGAAATATACAAGTCTCGTAAGCTTTTTAGTGATTCCATTTATGTGTATGTCCCATCTAAGGTTTTCGTCTATTTATCTATATTTATGCCCGTAAGAATGATAATTTTTCTGCAAATATTACTTTGTGTAAATTTTTGTCATTGATTCTACTACACACCTAATTCTCAGAATGATTCCGAAATTTCAGTCAATTCGGCGCCATAGAGCATGAGAAAACGGCTTTCATATTTCGAATCCAAGCCTTACGAATAAAATTTTATCCACAAATGCAGATTTTGTTATGGGTTCCACTTAAAATTGTAATTCTTAGTACGATTTGAAAATTTCAGTCCGTTCGGCGGCATAGACCCTGCGAAAACGGCCTTTAAAGTTCGAACCTAAGCCTTGCCCGTGAGAATGATGAACAACAAATACAAAAGCTACTTTCACTGTTATTTCTACAAATGCTACTTTCACGGCAATTTCCACAAATGCTACTTCCACGGAAATTTCTACAAATGCTACTTCCGCGTTTCCACAAATGCTACTTTCACGGCAATTTCCACAAATGCTACTTTCCGGCCGCCCCTGAACCAAGTGATTCGACGTCTGGCGCTAGTAAAATTAGATCCTTCTTGTCCCAGTAATGGCGGTCACTGTAATTTATTTACATGCAACATGTGCCATTAACATAAATATAAAGTTAAAAAGTATACAGCATAAAGTAATATACGGTATGTAAAGGTGAAATATAAAGTTAAGTTAATTTTAAAAAAACAAGTATAAAGCTGAGAAAAAAATGTTGTTTATAATGACTTAGAATTATTTGCCAACTATGCCAAATATAAATGATTATTAACTATCAAGGTAACGATAATTTAAACAATAATGTATGCCTTTTACTTATGTATTGATACTTGAGAGCAAAAAATAAATTATGCATCTTTTATATGATAACAAAGTTTCGTGATCAATTTCAAAGTATTTATTACCTAATCTATGCAAGCGATATCTATATATATATTTTTTTTTTTTGTTTTTGGCTATGCATTAGTGGAAATATTGTTACAATTATAAGTCGAAATGAGTTGAGTTGGTCTACTAGGTACATGGTAATTTATCAACGAAGCTAATTCAGTTGTGTCAGTCAGTGTAAGAAAAAAATCTAAAATTAGAATTTTTTAGAAGTGTGTGACGTTTGTTGTTGTAGAACTATCTTAATTTTTCTCCATCGCCAAACCATGTTAACAGCGTTTTAAAATGATAGTCACAGTGGCATTAAAGTCAAGCCAACACTTTACTTTGAACATTTTAAATATGTTTGTTTAAAAATATATAAAATATCAGTTAATGTATTACAGTATTTAAAAGATATATATGTATTAATAATAAATACAATAATTAATTCGTCGATATTAAATTCGCATTGAAATTTTTTACTTTGATGTCATTTTATTGTCTTTGAAAGTGGGCAGAGCACTTAAGATAATCAATCGTAAAGATATCTGTGAATGGGCGAATTGAACGTTACTGAACAAATCACTTGGCTGATCGGAGCCTGAGAGTGATCGTTTGAAAAGTTGGGAACAACGGCCGTAAATGCCGCCACTCATTCAATCGGGAGTGACTTGCACGGTAATCGTCAAACTGCAGATTTGTGTCATTCAAATATTATAAAAATTGAACATAAATTTAAAGGAAGTTTAAAGTTCCTTCTACCAGTGTTCACGGAAAGATCGGCCGAATAATAGATTGATAGGTAGATTAGAATCGAGACCGTATTTATTTATTTTACTATTGGTGTGCTTTTTGTTTAATTCAACTTTAGATCCGTTCGTAAATCTTATTCCCCGCCATCCACTGTCCACCCTCCGCAGTGATAGTTTTGTTGCACCTGTTGTCAGAGGGTGCTACCAGAATGTACTATCAAAATAACCTCCCTTGGAAACACGTGCCTAAACTAAAGATTAAGCAATCGAACCGTTGCACAGTGCATTGAAGTGTATGGGGGAGAGGACAAAAATCATTAAACCGGTTACGCGTAGAATAAAAAAAAAAAAATGCCGTTTTCTAAATCTGAGTCATTAGCATCATAGTTAGTTCGCGCATATTAAAAATGTACATATTTATACACAATTTAACACATTTCATAAATATTAATATTAGTATTTTTGTAAACTTTGATATATTTCGTTATTTATAATTTTTTTACATAAAAAAATAAAGTTATTACATATAAAATACGATTTACATTGGTTTTCTATGTTAAAATATTTTTATACTACTCTTCCAAGGAAGCATTTGCTTGTGGTTAGCAGAGGAGTGTACACTACATTATTATAGTTATTGAGTAATTAATAATACGATAGTTATATGTATTATATTATGTTGTAGTAAGTACATTGCAGAGAGAAAGTAGAAAAAAAATTACATAATTGGTAAGTGTGATATAAGTTCATGTATGGGATCTTAAACTAATCTGAATCCGAAGATTCTTGGTCGCTAGATGTAGGTTTAGACTGGATGTGGCGAAAGGTTCGTCTACTTGTTTAATATACTTCTGAACCTCTCCATCCATTTTCACGTCTTTTTTTGTAGTCATATTCCTTTTGGATGATAAGAGAAGTTCAGAAGTCAACAGCAATATTCTGATCAGGTCTGTGTTGGAGCTCTCTCTCGAGCATTTACGGGTATGAGATAGTCGATTTTTTCTAACCTCCTTGTGTCTCGCCTCTAGCGCATCTTCGGATAAATGTCCTATTGGCAAGGAAAATGCGTCGATTATTTCACACCCGTGAAGTAGTACCTTGTGAACACTGCTAGGCATATAATACCAGCCATAAAGACTGATGTACATTTGTCTCGTTTAACAATAATTTAAAACTATCGAGATTGATGTGGTAGCCGCAAAGATATTAGAAGAACGAGATATGCTATGTTGTCCGTCGGACCGTAGGCGGAGTACTACCTAATTAGGGTACTTTGAACGGTATCGGGACGTGTACGCACAGAAATCTGTTCTACGTATTAGTGCGGCTACCTTAGCGTAAGCGAAGGTGTGCAGTAGTATTGGTGAACAAAACCGGCGACACTGGGCAAAACAATTCCACACAGTACGAACTGCTCATAGCACATCTCGTTCTTCTAATATCTTTGGGTAGCCGCTTGCGAGCACACTGAGAATTGTAGAAAATTTCACAATTAGCTCCTTTTCAATACCCGTAATTTCTGCGCTGAGGTCGGGGTTCAAGAAGAAACGCCTTGTTGTGTTGCCATCGTTTGTAGAGCCATATCCTGGCTTCGGTTTGTCTACTAACAAACCCATTTTTGATTTGAAGTCGGCTTGAATTTTTTGTTTATTGTTATCGACAATTTTCTTTTGCTCCTCCCCCCTAACTTGCCACGATTTGACAGGTAGTCGGTAGGCTATGTGCAAAATACACTCAAAAAATCGAATCCAACAGTGTAGGGTGGACAAACCAAATCGAAAGTTCTCAGTATTAGGTGGACGATTCACCACGTTTTCCGTATTCATCTCCTTTGGAGTTGCTCCACAGATTAGGCACTTAGACGTGGAGTTTATACCGGATAATATGTTGCTCACACTACCATCCATCATAGTGAACAACATCTCGCAGTTAACATGACATCTTTGACCACTCTCGGTAGCTAGGTCACAAGCTTGCAGATTACTGATTTTCTCATTCATCTCCTCCTCCTCATTGCACACAAGCTCTGCGTTTTCTTTTTGGAAAATAAACTTTACTGGTCTGCAGTAGAGTGTCGATGATGGTCTTGGATTTACCCAAACGCCTCGTCCAGAATCTAGATCAATCAATTTTAATGGCACCAATGCTATCAGAAACAAATATTCATCAGTGCTTGAAGCATCCGTGAATATTTGTTTATACTGGCTGTGACCCGAACTGCCATCGAAACCCCATTTACATACAAGTTTTAAGTTATCGCTACCCTCCTCCAATGTAGCCAAAATGATAATACTCCGTGCAGTTAGTTGCAGAAGTTCTTGTAAATTAACTTCAGCTGAAGTTTCAGTGACTGTGATTAAAAATGGCAGGAGAACATTCTTCGTTTTGTTAAGCTGGTAAAGACTTGGAAAGCAGTTTGGGTGCACAGCATTTACTGCAGCTCTTAACAACACTTTGTATTTACTTTCTGATAGATCTAGATCGAGATACAGGGCTAGCGCTTGATGAGAAGTTAGTGAAGACGTCCCATCCTTTTCTGGTGTACTCCTAGCCACATCTGCAGCAAACTGCAGCTAGTCTGATTTTCTTCCAGACACGAGCTCCGATACGCGCCTTTTTTGGTCTTGAGCGAAGCTTCCTCGAATGGCTTGAGGGGTCTTCCGCGGGTACGACTTGGTCCAGGCTGATTGGTTATATCTTGTAGACCTTTTAAACCCAATGATAACTGTATTTGTTGGTTTAGCCACGTCTCATTGCGTGCACGAAATTTCTCTCGATTGCGTGAAACGTCATTCAGCAAATTGTTGAATTTTAAACAAAAAAGTCTGCTGAAAGTCCTTATCTTGTCCCGATTTTCATCATCGACGTCAATAAAATTCATAAGCGAACATATTTTCTGAAAAACAGCCAGTTGTCTATCGGATTTTTCGCTTTCGAAGAACACTTCTGCGAGTTCGAAATTTTTGATAGAATTACCTCCGTCTGAAAAAAAAATCATAAAATCCTTAGTCGCGGACAGACGCAGCCAATTTTTTGGGACATGAAAATTTATTAGTTGACCATTAATAAATCGTAAAAACCACGAGGTGATATTTGGTGTTATTTTTTAAAATGCCTTCAAAGTTGAGTAACGCATTAATCAGGCGTGAAATTTAGGTGACAACTTTGAGGACACAACTAAAGAAAAAAAATAAATAATTTAAAAATAATTACACTGTACATACCTGTGCCAGTAGATTCCATTGTGGTTTGATAATAAAACGTGGTATTTTTGTATAAACGATGCGTCTTACTCAAGTGCTAAAATGCAACTGATAATGTGATTAGCGCATCGCTGTCGGTAATCCCTAAGTTGAGGACGCATAACTAGCCAATGACGTCATCAAAGTAATTAAGATTAATGTCATGGCAGTTATGACTCATCATCTTTACAATAGCAAAATTAAAATTCATAAATTCGAATGTCGATTTTTGTATTTTTGTCAAAGGGACAATGCATTGTGCGTCGCACTACATTGGTCGTTTTACACGATGCTTTTTTCCTCCAGTTTCCATAAAAGTAGTAAATATTTCCATCAGGATTCGGCGTGAAAAAAATCAACCAGTAAAAACAAGGTTAAGTAATAGACTTATTTAAAATGTGTTTGTTTTGTTTCACTGAGATTGAACTTTCTTCCCCTTTTACAATTTTTAAAAAATTCAAATTTTACCCCTTTTAGAACTTTTAAAATTTATTTAAAAACAAAATAGTTTGACTGATGATTGAATCTTCCCAGGAACTGATATTTTTTTACGAAACTATATTATTATGAAATGTTGCATCTTTATTTCGTTTTGCATTTAAAATATTAATAAAAAATACTATTTGTTTATTACTGATTGTGAACGTGTGTTATGGTTCGGTATTATGAATTTCGTATGTATTTTGGATGATTTGTTGACGACAAAGGCAAATGACAGCTGCTTTCATGTGGATATATGGTTATCATAAATAAACCAATCACGTGGTTATGTTGTTGCCATTTATGGTGTTGCCATTTTTTGACGATATAGTAAAAAAATTATTTATTCTCTATAATGGCAACTTTCTGTGTGCAAACGTAAGTATGAAAATAATAATTGTGCAAAGCAAAGTTTTTCCTATGTGTCCCGATATAGTTTCCACATGGGGGGAGATCGGTATAAAAAAGCATCGTGTAAAACACCCATTACTCTCACAATCATGTTAGGCTCCACAGAAGAGAAAAACAGATTAAAATTCTCAATTCTATTCGGTTTGTAGTCGAATGGACAAATGCGTCGGGTTCTCACTCGAAAACGATTTTTTCTATTCAGGCGTAAAACTGAACACGTATTACGTTGGTGTCAGTTTGCCCTCAGTTAACGTGGTTTTCGCGTTATTTGGCAGGATTTGAACTAGATATATTTGCGGATCTAAGTTAACTGTTGAACCCCGGCGATCTATATGGCTACTGATAACTGGAGTAACATTATCTGCGCAGTATTAAAACTGGGGAAACGCGGAACTAAACACGCACATTGGTCATTAGTCCAGCGGGCAACGGAACGGCTTTTGTGTCTTTTCAATTTTGTGGATGTCATAATCGTAAATAATTAACTAAGTCATTTTTCAAAGGCAACCCTATGTCTCTGGACAACAGTTTTTTTTATTACGAAAATATTGATTTACGTTTGTTTGTTCAATACGTTAATTTCCATACCAATTCTTTGTTACACGATTCAAGATTACCTACAGTACCTACACGTATTATGGAATGTATGCATTCTGGCTTTTATGTCGGAATATTGTCGGTTGTGAAATATTTTTCGGGATTACCATATATTTTATGGTTTGTGATTGTCACTTTTGCACTTAACGTAAAGGCGATTTAAACGATTTTTGTGATTACTATTTTCACACATCTCGAGAATAAGATTCATAAAATGTTCGTGATTACCATACATAACACTTTATAATGAATACGATTCACACAATGTTCGCGATTCTCATTTTCACACTTTTCGTGATTTCCATTCATACAATGTTCGTAATTAGTAATTACCATTTTTCCCCTTTCCGTGATTTCCATTCATATAATGTTTGTGGTTACCACTTTCATAGTTTTCGTGAATATGATTCACACAATGTTCGTGATTATCATTTTAAAAATTTTGGTGATTATCACTTTCACAGTCATTGTGAATACGATTCACACAATGTTCGTGATTACCATTTTAACATTTTTCGTGATTATCACTTTCACAATCATCGTGAAGACGATTCGCACAATGTTCGTGATTACCATTTTCACACTTTTAGTGATTTTCATTCATACAATATTGGTAATTATCATTTTCATACTTTTGGGGAGTACAATAAATGTATGCACTTAACTGATAGGATATACAGCAAGTCCAAATGTATTAATATAGTCACAAATGATTTTATACACTTTATTTATCCGACGTGCTGACCGTAAGACCATGGCAGCGTGTATGACATGGTCACAACAAGGAACTCAAGGCGAAGGAGGAGCTCAGCGGGATCACAGACAGCCCAGAGGGAACCAGCTCCTCGGGCTCGGTGCCCATTTCATCCAAGCATATATTTTAACTTTGTGAAACTCTCACCTTTTGTCACTGCAGTATGTAATTGATTTGTGTATTCCTGGGACGGACAGATGGGGCTAGCTAGATCCGTTGGTCCGCTGTTCATCTGTCCGTCACAAACCTATTTATGTGTGAGTGTACGGATCGGCTCACCGAGCATAGCCTCATTCGCAGTCAATGAGAATGAGACCTCATTCAGTGATGGTAAGTTATTTGTAAAATACATTTTTTTTTAAACATCGGAGTGGGGCTAGAGCAAGGCTGCCCAACCTTTTTAACAGTTGGGCGAAATTGACGATTTAAAAATCACTGGCGGGCCACTGAATACTGACGGTTCCTATTTCCATGGGGGGGGGGGGGTTGTTAGAGAATTTCTATAAAACATAATTCCCCACAAATTCAAAATGAGTGCTCCCCACAAAATATTTGAAATCCATGGGGGGAGGGGTTGTTACGGAACTTCGATGAGAAAAATTCCGCACATCCAAAAACATCATATGTGATTCCCCACAACAATTTTTCGAATTTCTTGGGGGGGGGGGGGTGGCTACAAGATTCCATTTCGGACGCAAAAAATATTATGTCAAAAACCGGTGTATTTTTGTTTAAAAAGTGATTCTGATTCTCGTTCTGAGTAGCCTAAATAGCGATAAATCGCCTTCGTTGGCAACACTGGTGACCGCGCGCAAGCTGCATTGTTTGTTTTACCGCGGGCCCGCGACACTTTTTCAAATTGGCGGGTTTTTTGAAAATGGTTCACGCGGGCCACTTACAATTAGTTCGCGGGCCACAATGTGGCCCGCGGGCCTGGGTTGGGCAGCCTTGGGCTAGAGGGAAGCAAGCATACAGAAAGGTTTTCAAAGAGAGCTCGCTGCCTTAGTTCTTGTATGTTCAATAGACCATTTAGCAAATTTTACAGGAGACTTTTTTTTTGTTTTTACAGGCAAATTCTAAAAAATTCTCGATTTTGGTCATTTCGTTTAATACATATGTGTAACAGGAAATGTTTAGAGATCATTTTTCGAAGATTGAATGAAAATTTGAAAAAATATGTAAGTAAAAAAGTTAAATTTGAAAAAAATGATTTTCATTCATATTATGACTTTAAAGGTGGACGTTGAACATGGCATGAAAATGATGAATGATTATTTTGGATATTGAACATATCGTCTGGAGATTGAACAATTCGGCTCCCATAAGTTTGAGGTATTTTTTGTTCAATTGGCTAATTAGTGGTAAATTGTATATACAGGGTGATTTTCAGATTTCAAATACTTTACTTTTATCTTAGTTAGTAGTTGACTTAAGGTATTACTTTAAAATATACAAACAGAGTCCTTGAGTTGATTTCTCAGAAAAACTGCTCTATATAAATCATCCAATATTTTGTAAGTTTGAAAACAATGCACAAGTACAAAGGTACCTACCGCTAATATACTACTATCGATTGTCGGTGCATGCGTGATGTGAAATATTCTTACATCGTACGTATTACGGCCTCCGTGGTCTAGGGGTACTCTTGACTAGAAATCCGGAGGTCGCGGATTCAAATCCCGGCGTGCGCAAGTAAATTTTATTTGATTCATTTATGTCATTTCACAAATTATTCATTTAAAATAACATATAGTCTATTTGCGGCATGTTCCAGAGAGGAAGATATGGTGTAAAGACCACCATAAGAATTGAAATGGCTTTAGCCGTGTTTGGTTATCAGATCTGAATAGATACTCACATACCATCTCTCTTCTCCTTTATCCTCCTTCCTCTCTTTCTCATCTCCATCTCCTTCCCCTCCACACTACCTTCAGCCTCACAATATACTAATATACCCCAATTGGGGATTCCATAGTCTCACTGGCTCCAGATGGTTGGGAGCAGTTGAGACTGTGTGCGGTATTCCATAAAAAAAAATCCCGAGTGATGCGTAAAATTATTGAAGTTCAATTTTCAGTTGAAAATTTGTTTTTTTTATTGTGTCGTTACCTACATTTGATAAATGTAATTTTTAAAGTTTACTTACTTTAGAATGATTTTTTTTTCGGAAGGTCTTATTTGCCGTGAGCTTATTATTTATGTTGATTATCGTGGATAAAATATTATTTTTTTAAATACTTTAAGCTCTTAAAATCCTAAAATTATAATACCCCGCGATTTGGGTTATGGGTGTGCTCTATTTAACATTACATTTATTGTTGTTAGTCGTTTGCCTAGTTGGTTTTATTGTAGTTCCTACATAAGAATATGTTTATTGTTTTTTATGTGACTAAAAAAAACTAAAAATCAGAAACTTTTAATTGAATGAATTCAAAATTGAACGATTTGGACTTCGTTTTCATCAGCGATCTCAGCAGTGATAACGGACAAAATATGTGTCATATATGTTTTTCAATCAGACTATGAGGACAGTCGACTTTTTGCACATTTCCATTTCCTGGCTCTTTTGTTGTATTTCTTGAATAAAAATAAGTTTTAATGCACTAATATAATTTATTAATACTCATTTTAGGTAAAAGTCCTAAGTTTGTAAATAAATAATTGAATAAATAAATAATAAATGAAGCATTCTGTATATTCGCCTAGCAAATTCAAGAAGTACATATAAAATATGGTGAAAAAGCCTATAAATGACATAATTTTAAGAGTTACCTTTCTATTTGAGCTACTGTTCTAAGGTTTATTGATTTTGGAGTCGGTGAAGTCATTTTTTAGTTCAATAACAGTATATATTCGCAATTAAACGTATTTTTAGTGGAACAATTTCGTTGTTAGAAAACAACTAAAAACTAACATGGCCGCACATTTTAACTAGCCGGCTCCTGATTGGTTGACAGTGGAGATTGAACATTGAACATTCTGCAGGATGTTGAACAAATATCTATGAACTTTAAAAAATATATTATATTCATAACTTTGAGTGTTTGAATGTTTAATATCCAGGAGATTGAACAAATAAGAACTGAAACATTGTTCCGTGAATAGATATTGGGTACTCGAAAAATGCTTAAAATGTCACTTAAAAACCAAAAAATATGGTTTTTTTGAGCTTCATTAATGCGCAATAGGCTAATGAACATATTGGCATTCATAACTCAGTTTTGCAAAAAAAGGTCTATTGAACATACAAGAACTAGGACAGCGAGCTTGGGCGCATTCAATCTTACGAGCTCGGCAGGAATTCCAAGAATCATGCCCGAGACAATGGTCAGCGGTAGCATAGAAACGCTGCGAACTCATTGGCCTTGTTTGGTGACCAGATCTAAATAGCCAGTTACTTTTCCCACCTTCCTCTTCCTCATCTTCTTCCCCTCACATTGAGCCTCACAACATACCCCAATTGGGGATGCCATAGTCTCACTGTCTCCAGACGGGAGGACAATTGGGAGCAGTTGGGATTCTTTGATCGAGACTCGGTTTCACATAAAAAAAAATAATAACAAAAAATAAGGCCCACAAACCCTTTGCAATCAGATCACCAGCAACCCGCGCTGCGTCTTCACCTTTCTCTCTGCTCTACCCCACTTTACCTCGCTTATACACGCCTTCATTCTCTTTTGACCCACGTGAAAAAAGAACCCCTGGACCAAGGACCACTCTCTCCTACCTCTCTCTGGACCAGACCTGGCTATGTCAAACGGAAGGAGCGACAACAATCACTTCAGTCCATCTGTTTTTCTTTCACACGTGGTGAAAGGAGAGATCGAGACCTCCTGTCAACATTTATGGTACTTGTGTGACTCTCCCCGTCAGGCACATTTTATTTTGAGATTTTGGTGGAATAACTATTTATTTATTAATTGGGAATGTGTGTTGTTAGTTGTGCAGACTGTCTGGATGAATATTGAGGCGTTGGCATTGATTTGAAATCTCCAAACGAACTACACAAAAGCAGAGGTTTTTTTTTACATGTGAATACTGAACAGAGTCCTAATTGCTCTCAACCACCTAAAGCCAGAGGACTACGGCATCCACGATTGTGGCATGTTGTGGGGCTGAAGGAGGTGGGTAAGGGAAGGAGATGGGAAGAGGAAAATTACCTGGTCATTCAGACCTAGTCATCAAACTTCTAAACTAATTATCAAGCAACGTTTCTGCAAGAGAGTATCTACCACTCTGCAACACGCTACAAATAAATATAATATTTATATCGACTGTGTTTTGATAAAACACTTCAAGCCATATTTTTCAGTGTTTTAATATATTTTTCAAATGTGTTAATTTTTTATTAATTGAAATTACTTAACCCTCAAGTCTGCCATAATTATAAATAGAATTGCAATATTTTACATAAAATCTTTTGAAAAACAAATAACCACTCCCGTATTTTCATAAACTTCAAGATTTTTAAGAATTTGTCATCTCCTGTAAAATTTTCATTTTGTGGCTTGAAAATTTTTACCAAACCATAGTCGATAGTATCTCGTATTAACTAAACGAGAAATAACACAAATTAATTACTTAAATTTTATTTGATTCCGGGGTTTGAACCCGCAATCTCTGGATTTGTAGTGGAGGAAACAACAATAAATGTATAAGAAATTAAAAACAAAATTTATTTTTTCAATTAGTTTATTCATTTTGAGACATGATAAAAAAATAATATGCGCAAGCACAAATATAAACTTGATTATTGAAAAGTTTATGTACCGAATAACACAAGTATCTCTCCACCTAGCCACCTAACACACCGAGTCCTAGACTGTATTGAAATGTTTATGTACCGAATAACACAAGCATCTCTTCAACTAACCACCAAACTCATTGAGTCCTTGACTGTATTGAAATGTTTATGTACCGAATAACACAAGCATCTCTTCAACTAACCACCAAACTCATTGAGTCCTTGACTGTATTGAAATGTTTATGTACCGAATAACACAAGCATCTCTTCAACTAACCACCAAACTCATTGAGTCCTTGACTGTATTGAAATGTTTATGTACCGAATAACACAAGCATCTCTTCAACTAACCACCAAACTCATTGAGTCCTTGACTGAATTGAAATGTTTATGTACCGAATAACACAAGCATCTCTTCAACTAACCACCAAACTCATTGCGTCCTTGACTGTATTGAAATGTTTATGTACCGAATAACACAAGCATCTCTCCAACTAGCCACCGAACACACCGAGTTCTAGACTATATTGAAAAGTTTATGTACCGAATAACACAAGCATCTCTCCAACACACCGAGTCGTAGACTGTACAAGACTGACCCCTGACAACCTCCAAACATTCTACATGTTATTGTAATCATAATATTATTATATTAAACACTTTATTCAACTTCTAAACAAATATTCAAATCATTTTATCGTTTCTCTGAAAATTTACAATATTATTTTTAATTAACAAATTATTCTTTATCATTTATTATCTTATATAACATTACAATCTTTAATTTTAGTCAATAATATAATATGTTTCAATAATAATTTTTTAGTATATCTTCACATTTTTCAATCTATTCAGACAATTTATTTCAATCACATGTCATGATACCTGTTTTATAAGTAATTTCTTTTCTCTCATATAAATGTTGCTTCCCATTTTTCACACCCAAACAGAAAATTTCTAAAATGGATTTTTCCATAACACCATAAATACTGTTCACCGAGAAGAGATCAAAAATTCAACCACAGACAAATAAGTATCGTAAAGGAACTAACGAAATGCAATAACATAAATTTAACATTTTTATTTATCGTGTTTCTTCTACCGGTATTGAATAAACTTGATGACTTTCATATTTTTTCCTTCCCACGTCGTGGGTCTCTTTAAGACCCAGGTCAATTCCTTCCTTTATAAAAAACTCACACTATTACAAAATATGGATATAGGCCCTGAGGTTTATTAAAGAGTCAAGTATGGTTCATTTATACATCCATTCCTTATAAGTACAGGGTTTTCCAATAAGAGGTGTTATTTTGAATAGCCCGTTATTTCGGTAGATGTTACTTTTGAAGCTGTCATTTTTTGACATTTGACAAGTAGAAACTACGCCATTAATAAAAAATGGAACGACACACGCTTCAACAACGCATTGAAATTATTAAAATTCACTTGAGTGAATCAAATGCAAATCATCTTGAGTGATGAGGCCCATTTCCACCTCGGTGGCTTCGTCAACAAGCAAAATTGTCGCATCTGGGGCTTGGAAAACCCAAGAGTTATTGTTGAAAAGCCTCTTTATTCTTAACGTGTGACTGTTTGGTGCGGTTTATGGTCCGGTGGAGTCATTGGATCTTACTTTTTCGAAAATGAGGCTGGAGCAATAGTTACGGTGAATGGATTGCGCTATCGAGAGATGATTTATGATTTTTTATTGCCTGAATTGGATGGTATTGATCTGGACAACGTTTACTTTCAACAAGACGGCGCTACGTGCCACACAAGCAACGAAACCATTGATCTTTTACGATTGCATATCAAAATAACACCTCTTATTGGAAAACCCTGTACAATTACAAATACAGGTTTCCTGTAAAACATTTAATTCTTGTTGTAAACAAAAATTAACAAACATAAGGTGTGTATTCTATCAACGTTAACACTTTCAATGCTGTGACTTTGGACATGTGCTAAGCGTATCACCTAACGAACAGGACATGTAGATAAGATAGGAAAAATGTGCAAACCAAATACAAACACCGTTCGGACCCGGCCGATTAGCCGAAAATATCTGCACGAACAGAGTTTGTACTCTGTCGAATTAGGATAGAAGGTGAGTAACGTGCCGGCTAACTGGAAGGAAAATGCATAACGAACAGGGTCCGGGCATGGCCTGGAAAGTGTTAAAAGGCACTATGTGTCTAATTTAATTGTTTGTTTTTGATTTCTTATCGGTGAACAGAATACATCTTATTGTTTTGGTATTATGGCGTACCTAAGCTACGAGCGTTTTATGTGATTGAAATGAAACATTAAACACTCACAACATTATAATTAGATGCAAATATTTATAAAACAATCTGGCATGATAAAAACATCCATTAAACTTTTCACTGCTTTCTCGATGTATTTAAGAAAATAGACGTGCAAGACAATCTTTTGGTCCGTCATACATTTTCTGCGCTTCCTCATTTTTTAGCCAATATTTCACGTTACACGTCACGTGACAGCGTTACAGTTTCCATCATTAGGGCAGATGTCTAGATGGTGGTGAAGTGTGTGTTTAGAAGTGTATGTATGTAGAAGTAATACCGAGTTGTTCCATCGTCAATTCTCTTAAGGATTAACACAAGCAAAACTACACCACAATCTAAACATCTGCCCTGATGATGGATACGGTGGTTAAAGAAGGAGGAAGCGCAACACGACACAAACCCCAAAAAGAAATCACAATAATACTTCTGGCATTAGAAGGCTTCGTCCAGTTCAATACTAAAGCCCAGTTGTTTCGCAGAAATTCACACGTGATAAAATATCAAATGGATGTTCAGCGCCATTTTGTTATTTTGACAGTTGAAAGGTTGTCGTTTCTAAGTCTGTTTCAGTTTTTGAACAAATTTTGATCAGCAAAAGAAGACAATTATCATGTTGTTAAGCTTGACAGCTAATTACAATTTGATAGAAAACTGAAACACACCTATAATCGACAATGCGCCGTTTTTTGCATAGTATGTCTGACAACGGAAAAAAGTATTTATCGATAAAGTCGATAACTTGTCATCGTTCCCGAGCATACTGCAGATCACTAACATGAACATCAGTTCACTTCTAATAAATTAAAAACACTTAATCATTGTGAACTGTTGTTAGTTCGTTGGCAATCTGCAGTCATTCTCAGAAACAATGACGAGTTACCAATACTATCGAAAAACTGGTATATTAGTAGAACTTTAGAAAGATCTTATTAGTAAACTCTTTATAAGTTTATTGGCGATATTCAACTCAAATTGTGTGTTTTTAAAGATGTCTGACCACGATCATTGTTTAAATATGCACGTAGCATTGAAGGTATGTATTATTGCCGCATCATTGCATACGCACTGCGGTAAATGTGTTAACACGGTTATGAACAACCCATGGCCCGTTTATTTTATAAGAGTGTGAACAGCGAAAGCGTACATTTACAGGAAAGTAAAAAAATTAATCAATTCACTTTCAAATATTCAATTCTCATTTTCAAAACTTTAAAAACCAATTTCAACAGACCTAACAAATGATTCATTCGTAATCCTATTCTAACAATTTCTTACAAAAATATTTATATTGAATAAATTACTAACAGAAATACCATGTAAGTGGAAATCATATAATGATTTGTAACAATCGGCTGCAGAAATATAACATTGATCACAAAAGCTACTAAAAATATATCAAATAATTTTTAGGCGTATTGTTCATCTACTTTGCAGCTTACTGTAACAGAATAAAGGAGAAGAAAAAAACTATATTTATTTCAAAAATATTTTAGGCGTTTCTTATTTTATGTATTTACATTAATCCTAATTTTAATAAGTAGAGACAACAAAATAAATTGATAGAAAATAATTCAAAGATAAAAAATATACAATTAAAGTTATTGATGCATATAATGCTAAATTAAAGATTGAAAAAAATTGTATTTACAGTTCAGAATAATAATTGTTTTTTTTTTACAATATCAATTTATTAGTTTATAAAATAAAAGAGAGATCAAAGAATATAAATTAAAATGCGTACTAGTGTAAAAATACAATGCTTTTTTAATAAGACAAAAAAAAATTAAAGAAACTTAAATTATAAATAGTATTGAGTTTGGTCGAAACATTAGAAATGAACAAAAAAAAAAAAAAACTATCCCTAGTTGGTGCTTGAAGCACCTTTATTTTGTTAATGAAAAATAAAAACTGTTATAATTCATGAATATTAAATAGGTATGAATATATATATTTATCATACAATTATACAGATGTCACTATGTTTCCTTAAGATATACATATTTTTTTTAATTTATATGTACACAAAACAACAATATCTTTCACAAGAGGGATTTATTTGAATGATAAATAAATCACTTGATCAAAACCTACCAGATAAAGCTGATAGATCCTATGTAACCTCTCCCTCTTTCTCATAAGTGATCCACGTACCAGAAAGAGAAGTTACATTAAAGTTCTCAGTGGCAGGACCACTTACATAAATCTCATAAGTTTGAAATTTAGACTATAGCATCATAGTTAGAGTTCAAACTAACAATACATACTTAGTTAGGATTGTGTGTATTGGGGCGTATGGGAAACGTCACTGAGAAACAGCATTTTGTCTTGATTTCAAATTTTTGATTTTTTAGAAAGTTTTCTAGTATGTTATTTGTATGTAATAATACATTCAAAATTTACTTTTTAATTTCACTTTTCTAAAGTTGAATAACAATTAGTTTGAAACATGTTACATGCAAGCAATGTGTGAGTACTACGTCTGCATCAACTCTGATTGCAATACTTATTGTTTCGGTTCAATATTTGCCATTTATCGCGAAGATGAGAATTTATAACTTGAATAAATATATATATGCAAAAATATTAGATATTACGGACGGGTTGTTTCGGAGAATTAGAACAATTCATCGAATTTCAACATTCATTTTCGGGTTATGTGAAAGATTTTTTCAAGTTCTGTTATTATCTCAGTTCTGTCAAGCAACTAGCTTATAATGATACAATAACAGAACTTGAATAGACTTTCACAGAACCCGAAAATGAACGTTGAAATTTGATGAATTATTCAAATTCTCCGAAACAACCCGTTCTAAGTTTTTAATCACTTCTGAAAGGTGACTGAATATAAATAAGACAGATGGATTTGCATTGACGATATAATATGTATTTGTATTAACAATATGTTTTAAAACAATAAAATTGAGTAAAAAGGGGTTTTTAGAAGGCCGTAGATTATTAATTTATTTATTTGTTGATTAATATTCCTTTCAACAGCTACTTGTAGTAAGGTCTATTAAACAAAATGGTCACAACAGTCAGACTGGCAGCACCCGTATATAAGAAAAGGAGACATCCATATCAATTTCATGTGCACTGCAACGGGAATTGAACCCTCAGTCTCCCGACTCATAGCCGAATGCATAGACCACTACGCTACGGAAGCCACCATACATAACAGAAACATGGGAGATAGGCCATAAACCATAATGAACCATTATTAGTATGAAATAGAGTGTGTCGTCAATATCGTTCATCCATACTAATGCAAATCGCATGTATGCACAGTAGCGTCCCACCTTTTTTATTTACCTACACACCATAAGCATAACTTTCATTGACTCCGCCGCTTTGATAGTCTGTGCAGTTGGTCATGGCTTGGCGATAGTCGGTACAACATGTCACATCTCTCATAGTTTATTTTAACTAGGAGACCACCAAATAATATTAGCAAAGGTTGATCCCATTCATAGTTTTCGTACCAAAGATCAAAGATATACAGGGTGTATCGGCACGTACCCGACAAACTTTAACCAGCTTTTCCTTAGCACATTTGGAGTAAAAAATGTTATGGGCACTTTGCTGTCCGGTAACATTTTTCTTCAATTAAAAACAAAAAATAATACAAAAATCCACACTCCGTCACTGTCATTGGCATTGTTTCTCGTGTTCAACAGCTGTTATTAGCAAGTGTGTCAAAAAGCGTGTTCGCTCTTTCGTACACACTAAATAATAATAGCTAAAAATGAGACGAATGGTGCCATGCCATTTCGTTGTGATCGTAAAAGCGCGCTAATGTAGGTACGTACGTATATTATTCAACGAAACTTGAATAAAATATTGCCAGGTGGGTTTTCAAACTTTGACAAAGGATAAAACAGTGGTGACATGTGGTGAAAATATGAATAGTAAATTTTTTATTAAAAAAAAATGTTACCGGACAGCAAAGTGGCCATAACATTTTTTACTCCAAATGTGCAAAGGAATAGCTGGTTAAAGTTTGTCGGGTACGTGCCGATACACCCTGTATAATAGAGAATGTTTCCACATTTAGGCTTTGCATGAATTTCAACACATTTTTCTACAAAGTGAACGTTATGGCTTCTCGTTTAGATTTTTTGACAGTGAACTAGAAATTGCATTGCTTCATAGCGCATGATAGAAATTACATTACGAGCTATAGTAATGAAGGGAAACATGCCAAATGCACAACCCAATATTTGTTCATTTGTGACATGAGAACAGGTCGTTTCGACGACTAGCTCTTGAGTTCAACAGCTCGGCTGTGTAACAGTTTGACGGCCTCTGTGTTTCCTCCCTTTTACGCTCCTTTCTGTCTACAAAAATAGCCTCCACACAGCATCCTGAAAGATGACATAGGCCGTGGAAAAATAATTTTCCATGTGAAATGTAAAAAAAAAAATGGTAAGTAAAAGATTAATTAGTGGGAAATAACTGTATAAAAAAACCGTTTTTCAGTGTTCACTGAAACAACCGGTACAAGAAAACCATTATACTAGAAAATGTATTTGAAAATACTTGATGAGAGATGTGAGTGCCGTTTCTGTAAATTCATGTTTTGACATAATATTAAAAAAAAAATTCAATCTCCTATAATTCTTCGATCAAAGATTTTACAATGAGCACCTTAGTAAGTTATATAATGTATGTTAACAATTTTCGTTAGTAAATAAAATCAGTTATTTTTCAATTCATAAAACATTGGGCAAGTGGTATTTCCATTGCACATAAATATTCATAATTAACAGCGTAAATATTCATGATTCATTTTATTGTTCTTTTGGTTTTTTTCTTTTAATTTATAAAAAATATTATTTATTTTAACAACAAGACACAGAGCATAGAAAAATCTAGAAGGATTAAATGAATACGTACCACACAAGAGTTTCAACTATTCACCATTGTGCAGAGCAAGTATGTTGAGAAATGAAGGACGGAGACGGGTAAGAGGAAGGTTGGGAAGTAACTGGTGGTCTCTTACCAGGGTGATACTGAGAGAATTACGACAGAACTAAGAAAAATTTTGTATTGTGGGACGAATTAGGGGAGAGGAAGAAAAAAAGCAATGGGGAATACTGAGATTAATTTGATATTCAGATTAAGTCACTTAACACAATAAAATCTAGTGACCGATCAGTGGCTGAGTTGGCATCGCGTTTGGGTCCCACCCAGGCGTAGTGTGTTCAATTCCTCGGCTGGCTAAGTCCTCTATTAGAACACAAGCAACATTTTCCGCTTACTGTGAAGGTAGTAGGAGATTTTAAAATACTATCATGTTATTCGTAGCCAGGGAATGTTTGTCTTTCTCTTTAAAAAAAAAAAAAAACAAAAAATTATCTGAAACCGCACAAGAGTCCCAACTACTCCCAACAGCCAGTGAGACTATGGCATCCCCAATTGGGGTATTTTCTGAGGCTGGAGGTATTGGGAGGGGAAGATGGGGAAGAGGAAGGCAGGGAAGTATCTGGCTATTCAGATCCACTCTCAAAGCCATTTCAAGCAACGTTTCAACTCTGAATGGTAGTCTTACACCAGGGCGATACTGATGGTGTCTTCAATTATAAATTTACTTGCGCAAGCCGGGATTTGAACCTGCGATCTCCGGCTTGCAAGTCGAGAGCCTTACGCCTCGACCACGGTGGAGTAGGTATATATTTTTTAAATATTTGACCCATCATACGAAAGAGCTGTTAGTATTTTCCACTTATAGATTTTTCTATATTCTGCGTTCTAGGAAAAGAGTTAAACAACAATAATAATGGCTTAGGCAAGGATTCTGTGTGTGAGAGTAAGAGGGAGATAAGTCAATAAATTGAATTCTGACTTAAGTTCTAAATAGCAAATTTGATTTTTAGTTACATACAATCAGTGGCGGATCCAGGGGGGGGGTCACGGTGGTCATGACCCCCCCTGGGCCCCAGCCCAGGGGGGGTCATGACTACCTAGGTCCTGGGCCCATCCAGGACCTAGGTGGACCACTAATTAAAATTGTTAAACATAATGTTTTTTTATATTTTTTGTCACAATATAAATTTTATTTAAGTACTTTCAATATTTAATTAATTTAATATAATACTTTGTTTGACGGCAAACGCATTATTCGGGAACGAACGCATCGAAAATTCGAATGTTACCGCGTCACCGTGCACCGCCACCGGCGCGCGCTTCGGCCGCCACCTTTCATATTATTATGACACATTTCGTGTAACCACGTGTGACGCTTGCCCGCGCTTTGTTTCGACTAACGTCTAGCGTCTAGCAAAACCTAACCTCAATCGGAACGACTAAACTTTATTAATAAAGTGTTTACTTTTATTTGTTTACTAAGTTAAAAAAAATAAGTTCCAATATAAGTAATAGTGTTCTTAAAAATTTTTGCTGCAAATTCAATTCATTACAAGAAATGGTAAGTAATCTAATCAGTTTCTTCATTATGCCAGTGTATGTGTGTTTAAACTCAAATGTTATTTCTTAATGTTCTAAGGCTGGGGTTAGACTCGTAAGTTTTTTTCCTGTAAATCGCTCTTGAAGGCGAGTTTGGCCAAATTCCCAATGTAAACGACACCAAAAGTCACTTAACGTAATTTTAGTAAGTTACAGAACTTATTCTTTCGGAAGTTTTTTTGACAGGTCTGGACAGGTCTAACGCGCCCGCGCGAATTACCAGCCTTCCTATACTTCCTAAAGCAATTCTTAAGGCGAGACACAACCTCGTTCATCGAGGTTTTGCCCAAGGCTAACATTTTAATTTATTTCGGCGAAATTATAATTGAATTTAAAAAAAATAAAATTATGCCGCACGAGGGATGCAAGTTATTTATATTTTAGATTAATAAAACAATACCTTACAATTAATATATTTTACGTTCAACGATTTTAAAACTTTATAACCCGTGTATAACTATAAAGTTAGCGGACTTAGCGGTAAGTACCAGATTTTATTTTTCTAGATGATGAATTAATAACTTCGGAAGTGGACACATTTTTAATATTTGTAACAAATTCTTCAGAATCAATTAAAATGAAGGCTAAAAGTGTGGATAGATTTTTTTTACTTTGATTACGAAAACGTTAGTAATTTTTTTTAGAAATGCATAGTATTATTTTTAATGATGGATTTTGAATGATTTACATGAAAATGTTCCGTCTCCGATTATGTTCCCTTAATTTTGTAAAATTCCACACTGATTATTTTTTTTATACGGCAACACTTTGATATCCGGCGAATTTTTGAATTTGACGTTTCACTAGATTTATTGTTTGTTCTCTGCGAACTTAACCACTTAACCTTTGATTTAACTTTTTGCATGAGTAGGTGGTTTGGTATATTTATGCTTTTTGCTAAAGATGGCGGTGTTTTGACAGATGTTATGAACAGAACTCCGTACAATTTCATGCCATTTTTGTGACATTCGTGTGGAAAACGTTCTTTTTTAAATGACTTTCGGCTAGTTAATTACCGTTTTTTTGCACATATAAAATTATGTCCCGTCTTTCCGGTTTATAAAAAATGGTCTGATTTTTCGAGTTGAAATTTAAAAAAAATCACCAGGGTTTCAAAAATACGGAACGTCTTAGAATATTTGCCTAAACCGGATTTTTTTTAAATGTGATGCATGTGGCCTATTATCGGTCCAATCCTTTCTAATCCTAATGTTTCTGTTTTTAACATTTACGTATTTGAAATTTTGAATACGAAGCCGGTTGCCGTCAGCAGATGTCAGGTAGGTAGCTGTCATTCGGATAAAACGAAATTAATTGTCGCCTTTGACGGAACAAAAGCGCATAGATAATTGTTTAATTAATATTATTATTTGTCTATTTTGTCGTGACAAGCAAAGTGTTACAATAATAATGTCGAGTCAAATTCTGCAAATGCAGAATGCTACGGATATGGTTGGCGAGTGGAAACGTTTTAAGCAATCATTTCTTTTATATATGATGGCGAATAACTACAACGAGGAAAAGGAAATTCAAAAAGTTGCAAGATTCCTACACACAATACTATGTTGAAGACACACCTGACACCATGTTATATTGTGGTGAAATAAGAACACGATTAATAATTGTAATCTGTACTGTATTGGTTGACAATTGACATTACACGAGCCTACGCCGCCCGGGCTTGCGGAGCAAAAGACAATCTTAATGATATACCTAGTGTTACCATATCCAACAATACCTACTTTTTACTTGTATATATTATTATCAAAATTAAATTATAACTTCTTGTAACTGTAACTGACCGGACCTAAGTCCTCCATCACAACACAAGCAAGCATTTTCGGCTTTCTGTGGTGGTGGTAGGAGTTATTGTTGGGTTATTCGTAACCCGGGAATGTTTGTCTTTCTTAAAAAAAAAAAAAAAAAACTTGACCACGACTACGTGACCCCCCCCTGGCGCCAAAGCTGGATCCGCCCTTGCATACAATGAAAGGAAATATATGTAATTATTATTGAAATTAAAGACAAATGATATAATTCCATATTTGAAAAACAAGACAAGGAAAAAGTTTGAGTGTACTCATTTCTGCAAGAGCTTATTTAGACTTATCTCCTTTTTTCTTTCACTCAGAGAATTAACCAATTTAAATATATTCTTAATAATTTTTTTATTAATCTTTATCGTAATATTTGTTGAAGTATGAACCCAATGTGCAAAATTCTACATGTTATAACAAGTATGCTTTTTATAAACAGAGGATAAAAGGGGGAACAATGACATTTTTCAAATCTACAGTGAACTTGATTATAGGTGACATAAGCACTATCAAATTTTATAAAATAGAATTCTCTTCTTCGATCAATGATAAAATACAATATTTCATTATTTTTTCAATAGAGCATTACATTCAGGCTAATAATGGTAATTGATTTGTGACATAATGGAAAGCAAAATTGCATTTATTTCATAAATATAATATTAAGGCAAGAAAAATAAAAATGCTAATTTTGATCCAAAACGCATTTTAAAACACCAAGTTTTTTTTATTTTTTAAAAAATAATTGTAAATATGGAATATTTTAAAGATTTTTTTAATATAAGAAATTTCCCCCTCTCCAGTGGGTAGTATTACAAAATATCCTTATATAATTTTATTATTAAATAACTAATTTTACATACTTTAATAAAAGTAAAATCACCGTTTAGTTAAAATTCTTGTAAAAATTTTCATAATAATATGCCTACAGCATATTTTTACTGTAACAATATTATTTACATAATTTACTTTGTTCAAAATATATCTCTATGAAACCTTCAAAATCTATTAGTAACAGCTATTTCGCCCTTTCCTCAGTTCATGGGAGATTAACCTCAGGCCATAAAATATTTGAAATGCTCTGCTACAGATGTTGCGCACTTTTTGTAAGGAATTACTTGAACCAAAAACAATCACAAATCTAAAAACTTTATTCACAAAAAAAATATTAGAAAAAATCTATAACACAATCTACAATTGATTCAGAGTCAGTGATTTTTTCATTAAAATACAGAGTCTAATAGATAGATTAGTTTTTAAGCAAATTTCTGATCATAAATTTCATAAGTAACATATTATTGTATACAGATGTATGAAATGACTTCGTTTTCCTGGCTGTTGAAAGAAAATATATATTTTCTGAATTTGACAGATTGAAAATTAATTGGTTCGAAGAATCTCAATTTTTAAAACCACTTTTTCCAGAAAGTTGTGATATAAATCTTGCGTTTCCATCGTATTGCAACCATATTAACTTGCTGCGCTGCCAATGGTTCTGAAAAGAGAAAAAAAATGCTTTTAAATCAGTCAATCGATGGTCCAAAAGTGTGCGCCCTAAAGTTTTTGTTTAAACTTACGGAATTCAATACTTCGTTTGTGTGAAAGCAATATAAAACGACAATATATGAAACAATGCTGTCGATGCATTTCAAATTTATTGGAGGATTAGTATTTTTTTTACAATAGCAAAGAGTAAAAAAACAAAACTGTGTAGTATTATTTTGTTTGATTAATATTAGGCAATGACGTTACAATACACCTAGAATCGTTATTGTCTCACAAATTCAAGATAAAATGTGGCAAGTAAGAAACGCCAGTAAATTCTTAATTCAAACGTTGTGAAGAAAGACACAGAGATTGTTAATGAAGACAAACATTCAAAGAATATGTGCGTATGAACGAAATAAACGATAGCGGGTGGCATTTTCGTTTTTCGTATTTGCGTCGAATACTACATTCTACATCACGGGTGTGACTGAGATAACAAGATATGTTTACTTGCTTACACTATAAAACAAACACAGAATACTATATGAGATGACCTACTGCCATTAGGTTGTCCTTACACTTATGTGTTGGTACCTTCGCTATCTCACTTTCTCTAATTGCACTAAAAATCTTCCGGAAACAATCAAAATAATTGAATTTTTTATATAATAATAAAATAATTTGTGTGTGAAAAACAAACAAATGAAATCTTATTTCTTGGCTTTTACTAGTGTTTGCCAAGTAATTAAAATGTTTCCTTCTAACACATGAGGGAATTTTGGCACTTTTTTAATGAAATCTACTTAGAGATAGCACACAACCTCACATGTTTGGCAGTTTAGTACTAAAATTACAAAATCGAAAACAATACAATTGTCTTGCTTTTGGATTGCCACTTTGAGATTTCTATGGCGTGTCTATATATATTAGGTAGTTTTATTTAATTTTAATTCATATATGTGGTTGAGGTGATTAAATTATTCGGCCATTAATGAATCAAATTCGATAAATAAAATGAAATGATTTTGTGTAGGTACGTATTTCTTGTATTCTTCTAATGTTTTAGGTTCCCAGGTGTATTAATTAAAGATGTAGTATTTTATTTGTTTTGCAAAAAGATTTGCACTCTTGGATTGAAAGATCTTTACATTTTTGTTAGAAGTTAACCTATTTGAAGCTTGAATATATCTGAATAGTGTTTATATGAGATAATTTTAAAAAAACACAGTTAAGTGAAATAAATATTTATACTTCTTGTATGTACAATAATAAGTTTGACAAAAAGATGTTATTCATTTGTTAATCACAACAGGGAGCGTTTATAATAAAGGTAAATATGTAATGATGAATCGAATGTTAGAATAACAAGCGTACTATTGTTAATAATAATGAATATGTATTACAAATGTACTCACATTAAACAGTAATTGTTAGCACAGTCCTCATTTAGTCATAGCTTGCTTTGCTCTCCTCTCCCACTCGGCCCTCATTTGCAGAATTCCCTTGAACTGAGGGGAAGCATCTGCCTCATTAACAGTGGCGCCGTTCTCCGTGGCCGTGATTTCACTGACGCTAGTGGTCTTATCATCATCAGGAGTCGTAATGTTCGAAACTGGTGAAGACTTATCCGTAAGCGACTTGCTGTTGGAAAAAGCGACGACTTTAGGTTCCGTCGGAGTCGCAAGCGACGATTTTCTAAACGGCATCGTGGATGACTCTTTAACTGTCAGATTATCCTCCGTTTTAATCTGCGTCCAAGGTCGTTTAGGCAAAGAAGAAGAATCTACAGTGTATTGTAGCGATTCCATCTTTGCACCAATTGTTTTAATATTCTCATCTTCTTTGATTTCGGTGTTTGACGGGAATGTTCGGTTTCTGAATCGTTTCTCCGGTGTGGATTCTGATACTTCTTTTTTGTAATTTGATAGATCTTTGTTGTTATTTTCTACATTTGCATTTGTAGATTGTAAAAGTGGGATATTGGAGCTGATGGCACGCCTGTAAATATCTGGACCTGATAAAGCATTTGGCCGAACAACTGCTTTAGGTTCTGTCGAGATATTGGATCTAGTATTTTTAGTTTCGGTCACTGGTATCGTGGTCGGTCTCATTGTTGATTTATTATTAGGAGCGGCAGTATTGAGCAATACTGGGTTTGAATCCAGCAATTTCTTAGGCATGCGTTGTGCTTGCATTAATTCTGCCGTCTCGTTGGTATGCTTTCTAAATTCTATCTGGTTCTTATTGTTGGATTTGTTATTCGTAGATGTCTCAGAATTGGTATCGCTCGGTGAAATGGATTTCTTTCGACCGTCTTTCGGGGAGTCGGCTTCATTTTCTTTATCACTATCCCTAGATCTCGTCATGATGTTAAAATCATATTTAGAATTCCTTTTGATTTCTTCGAATATCTCTTCCTTGTTTTCGGCGTTAGTAATTTTTAAGATATCTTGCGTAATAGCTTCTGTTTCACTATCCTTCAACTTAAGCGATCGTCTTGCGAACACTTTCATCAATTCTGGTTCATCGTCTTTCCTACCAGATTTCATGGATGACAAAGACTTCTTTCTGAATATAACAGTAGAATCCAAATTACAATCGTCCGAAGAAGACGAAGATCTATCAATTCTTGAATTCTGTTCAACGAGAAGTTCTTGTGAAGAAATCCTTTTCATTTGTTGATTTGAATTCCTATCGTTCAAGCTTTCTGTAGATCTCTGCTCTGTGCCTAGCACGGGAGAATTCTGTTCTTTGAATCCATCAGAATTATTAACCTCGATGTAATCAAATGTTCCCGATCGTTTTTTGATGAAGTTCTTGTGAGCTGTTGGACTTGGAGGTGGCAGGGAAGAATTTGTGGATGAAGACTTTCTGAAATTCAGACTCGTCGGTACTGTAACTGTGTTTTCAACTGCCAACACTTCTGTGCTCCTGTTCAATAAAGTCTGTGAACCAGTTTTCTTTAGTTGAATATTGTAAGCATTATTTTGGATCATATCAGATTTCTCCAAAATTTCAACATCTTCAGAACTGAATTTCCTCTGTGGCTTGACAGGTTCTCTAACTTCCATGATGGTATTTTTATCAGACGACTCTGATTTCTTCAGTTCGTTGAACATAAATCTCTCAGACTTTTTGGGCTCATAAGAAATACTCCTCTCAATAGCAGCATCTGGTCGCTTAACGGACTGAGTAGGAATTACAACATCATTAGCTTTTTCAGACTTCACCGCAGTCTTGGTAGATTTGTTTTCATTCATTTGAATCATAGTACTAGTTGAAAGCACCACATTGCTAACTGGCTTTTGATCTACTTTATTCAATTGGATCTTCATAAATTCTGGAATAGACGGATTTGTTGGGCTTGTCTTTTCTACGGGTTTGGATTCTTTCTGTCCTTTCGGGCTCAGTTTCTCCGCTGACAATTGTGTCGTAAAATCGAAATGCATAGATTGAGCTTTAGTATTATCTGGAGTTTTTAGAAGTGGTGTAGTTGTTGTGCCTTCTGACATGTTCAATACAGTTACTGAAACACTTCCTGGAGGAGGTGAATCAGAAGTACTAGTATTCATTTCATCTGTCAAATTCAAAATCATTGCGTCAGGTGATATTTTCTGGTTAAAACTAACACTTCCGACAACATCTGGAATCACTGGCTGATTCAAGTACACCTTGTTATTAGAGATGCTCTCATTAGAATAGGCCTTACGATTTTCGCTAGACTTATCCGTGAAACTTTTAACGCTGTCTAGCGAACTAGATTTAAGTGTAATGCAGTTCAACGGTTTTGGTGAACCAATGATACTATCGATATTTGCCTCGATTCTTGATATATCATCTCTGGCCTTAATAGATCTGTTGTTAATATTTTTTGTATAATGCGAAGTTTTGTTCTGTTTAGAGTAGATATCTGGTTTGAGGTTATCGTCTAATCCTGAATTCACTATCAACAAATCAGCTTTGTTTTCAACAATATTTTGAATTGAGAATACGTCAGTTTCCGTGAAGCTCTCGTCCACAACAGTAGAGTTGGATTTATAGTTGAAGCTCATAAGAGAATCATTTCCTAGCTCTAAAGACGTCGGAGCATCATTAGCTTCTTTGATATTCTTTTTATAAGTTGATTCCCAACTGTCCATGGAAGATTCAGATATCCCGAACATGGGTGGAAGACTTGGCATTTCTTGTTGCGAAGCCAGCGGAATGACGTCAGAATTCAACCTGAAACTTTGAGATTTTACAACCGGGTTTCTAGAAGTCAAAGAATCAGGGAAAGGCAATCCCACATCAGAATCAAGATGACTTCCCATATGCGATATCTTCTGCTGATAGCTGCTGAGACCTGCAATTTTTGGACGTGCTTTAGAACTCTCCATCTCATAATCGCTGCTTCTCTGATTTGCAAAATCAAAGTACCTCGTCTCAAAGTCTGATTTAGAATTCCTGATGGTCTGAGGATCAAGCGACCCTTGAGAACTTGACTTAAATTCAACACTTGGATCGTAATTGTGTGGCCAAATAGTTCTAGGCGGCGATACAGAATAAGACAATTGCTTAGAATTTGAATCTGCGGGTTTTGTGGCAGAGCTGCTAGTAGAATTAAAGAACACATTTTCAGAATTCATTTTGATTTTGGGAGATGCGGCATGAGGGAAATGTGTATCTTCCGAGGTATTTAATAATTTAGAAGGTTGATGAGTATTTTTTGTATATCGTCCTCCGTTCACAACCTCTTTTGGGTATATTTTACCCTGATTAATGGAAGGGAAGAAACCTTTAGATTCTTGAGACGTGGTTCTCGGTAATAAAGGCGGTTTCTTCTCAGCTTCAGGACTGGCAGGGATATCCATGGCTTCCATCCTTTGCCTGGTTCTCAGCTGTTGTTGAGCTGTGCCACTCTTGGAGATATTCTCTGAACTTAACCGTCTCATATTAACGTCATCTTTAGATTTGGATTGTTGGACCTGCATATCTGACGGTATCTTTTCTCTTTCGGGGAAATGTTTGAAGTCATTTATACCGTGCTCCGACGAGGAAACTTTGGAATAACTAGTCATGGATTCTTGTAGTATGGAATCATTGACATATCCGCCGCGTGGATCCATTCTTTTATGACTTTGGTCTGAAAATACCTTTTGTCCGATAGATTTATGTCCGGAACTTTGATCAGAACACGTCATCTTCTGGTGCCTAATAATGCCAAGCTCGGTGATAGTTGATTTGCCTGTCACAGTTGTACTTTGTTCTGAGCTATAAGATTTGAATTGTTCTTTAGTTGATTGTTTCTTAGATTCTTCAACTTGTTCATCCTTCTCATTATGGCTATCTTTTTTGTTCTTCTTTCCGCTTCTCCTCAATAACAGCCTGCCGAAGAAAGACTCCTCCTTTTTACTAGTTTGTTTCTCGTGAGGCTCGTCTAATTCTTGATATTTAGACTTTTGAGATTTTTCCGAAGTGATATTGTGTTGAACAACATTTTCAGGATATCGCTCGATCTTTTCTGTTGATTTGTCATTATTCTTTCTGTACTTATTAACATCGGGTCTGGCAGCTTCAAAGTTTGCACTAGCCAACAACTCCTCTTCTTCTCCTACAGAACCAAATCTCTTCTGTAATTCTTCAGCGAGAACATTAAACTTTAGATCCATGCTCTTATGCATGGATACTCCTTGCGCTCCGTGGTTAGCTGAAATATTTCTTTCGGACAACGACTGTTGATAATCGTTAAACGGTGAGCTTTCTTCAACTTCTTCTGTGGGTTTTTTCTGAGCATTGGACTTGCTCCGTCCAATTTTGACCGAGTGAGTCAACTCTTCATTACTCGATAAGCTCAATTTCATGGGAGACATTCCATACTGTCCTACCATTTGACTTAGAGCCAGACCCGGAGGAAGCGACGACGATTTCAACTTTGTTTCTTTTGAAACGTATGTAGGTACGCCATCCGTAACGGTTCCAGAATATTGCGAAGAGGAAGTCTCCGTTTTCTCATAGCGCATATTTGAGGTAGAAATGATATGGCGAGTGTTGGAAGTAACGCTGGAGTTCTGGACAGAACTGGAACTCATCATCGAATCTGCAAATACAAATAATGAAAGCAAACATTTAAAAGAAGCAAAGCCAGTCTTAAAATTAATGGGCTTTGCCAGAAAGCTGCAAAAGTCTTTTGTTAACTTACCTACAAAAAGATAATACTGAATATTGATGCAAAATTCACAGCTCATACAATTGTTGTTTTATTAATAAGTATTAGTTTGAGGAATATAATGCATACATACAAGACACGGTGAACAGTTTGAGTTCAATTTTGAAGCAAAGATAAACAAAATGATATAAATGATAATTATCTGAAGGTAAATGCAAATAATAAGATTATAATATTTGTGGACTTGGAGCTCTTTCAAGGGACCTACCTTTTTAATCAAAGAATGGATATCATGGAAATGGAAAATTAATTGAAGATTAAAATTCATTGATAACCCGCATTGATAATGATTCAACACTCACTAAATATTTTTAAGAAAAACACATAAAACTTAATTGTATTATAATAAGTAAAAGGAGCCCCGTTAGTTAGTAAACGACATCAATTTCATTAGAATATTATGTAAAAACTTCGAAGAAGATATTTTAAATTATTAGTATAAAAGGTTTCCATACAAAAAATTCATCCAAATTATTCGTTTCCAAAAATATTATTTAAGAGTAAAGTGACTTCCCACTTATATAAATATTTTTTAAATTTATATCCTGGGCATGACCAATTCCACTCCTTAGAGACACATGGAGGTATTGCCCTGATTAAATATTTTTTATCTTGTACCAAACGGTCACATATCTAACAATGAGATTCCGGCTAAAATAATTTCACTCTCGAGGACGTCACCATTACCTCCTTTACCGTAGCACCAATTTGTTCACGAACTCACCCGTGGGGAGAGTCACAAACTTCTTAAGAGGAAGCTACAAGCCAAAAATGTGTATATTCTTGGTATACCTTATATTGTAGGTAATAGGCATTAAAATCGCTTGACAAACGGAGTCTAGAAACATTCGATTTCAAGCACAAAACGGGTTTTTATTTATTTTGTAAATAATTTTATAAGAAAGCAAAAAATTTAATCAAGTGAAACCTGTCACAGACAATCTTAGCTATAATACTGTATTTTTTTAAGTTGTTTCCTTTACGCGTTCATACATTTCTATTGAAAAAATATTTTTTGTAGTAGCTTACAATTATATTTTTTATTGAGTAATTTATTTTTTTATTTGTATTCTACTCAAGCGAAACGGTAGGAAAACCTTCAATTAATCTAAAGCATATTTTTTCTAACTCATAATGTACATAAATTCGTTATAAAGATTAATCAAAATAGTTATTTAGCATTAAGTTTCGCCTTAAATGCAGTTGATCAAAAGATCAATATGTTTTTCATGTCCTACAACGCACTTACAAGGTTTTTGTCACTGCAAATACACTGCATAAACGGTACAATTATAATGACATAGGCTCCAATCATAATCTGTTATAAAGAAATTTTACAAATTGAATTGAATTAAATAAATTTTCGAAAAACCACCGCATCTGCTTTCTGACTCCTGATAGCAGAATTTTGATACTACTTGATGAAATTTTGAATATAGAAATTAAGAGGAAAATTACTGTATACATCTGATTTTGAAAAATTCTGCGTAGCGCAGGGGACTTCAGCTTGATTTAAATATAAAGCAGAAATCTTTTTGTCTGAAGCAGCTATAAGAAAGTAGTGCCCGTAGTAGACTTGTTTTGTTTTATCGCGTATATTTATGTACCTAGATATTTGAGCTCCTCGATAGGAGCTTCAGACCAAAAGTGGCTCCCAAACCCAGCAGTGGAGCGAACTTGCGATAAGTTCAGAGTTAGCAATTGTATACTAACAATGTATCTACAAGAACTGTACAATATGCCTATTTTTACTAACATCTGTTGTTTTCATATATTCACTTTTGGAGTAATAAACAAATTTTATTCGAAACATAAATTATTCAAATATTTTTTAAGCGAAAATATTTTGGATG
The DNA here is from genome assembly GCF_061612785.1 of Hesperophylax consimilis. NCBI lineage: Eukaryota > Metazoa > Arthropoda > Insecta > Trichoptera > Limnephilidae > Hesperophylax > Hesperophylax consimilis. The sequence continues at coordinate 6,911,938 of NC_142856.1, read as the reverse complement.
TAATTTTTGTAAGTACGAATTATCCTGGAATCTTATAATTTCACACAAAATTTTATACTTAATGAAAATGATAATATGAAATATGATAAATATTTTATACATAATGAAAATGATAATATGTAGTATGATGAATAAAGCAATACTGCTTGTGGATTTTTAAGATGGCACTGTATACACTGGGTCGTACCTGCAAAATGGTGGCGCGAGGTGATTACTTCAGGAGTGATGCTGCGAGCGATCTCCTCGTTCACTTCAGGTGTGGTAGGAAGAGCTGTGCCGGGGGATATCTGAAACCGAAATAAATGGATAATTAATTTGTGTGCGATACATAATAACATTTATTACAATATTTTAATAAAATTGGGAAGGCAAGTTTTTGGTAGATATATATATTTTTTTAAGAAACGAAAGATGAACCCAGGTTACGAATAACCTGACAAATATTTAAAAATCTCCTACTACCACCTCATTAAGCGCAAAATGTTGCTTGTGTTGTGATGGAAGACTTAGCCAGCTGAGGAATTGAACACGCTACGCCTAGGTGGGACCGAAACGCGATGCCAACTCAGACACTGACCGGTCAAACACATTCCTTAACACATTGGCGGACACATGCCTGGAAACAGAGGTTCGTGATGCGACACATGCTATCATGTGTATTTTGTCTCAGGACCAGAGATGTGCAAAATGGGTACCCAAAACCATTTGAAATGCAAAATGGAAATGGGTCAAAACTTTTCCATTTGAAAATGCAAAATGCAAAATGGGTTTTAGAAAAGCATTTCAAATGCAAAATACCTATTTTCAAAATGCATTGAAAATGCAAAATGGTTTCTCAGGTCAAACAATTAAAATAATTATAGAATTTTTAAACAATTTTGTCATTCAATAATGGACATCAATGTAGAACAAACATATTACATGTTGATGGTAAATCCAAAAACACCACGACTACAGATTATGAAACCACAAAAAATTTGCGCGGGACTAATGTTGCCAACGAAAAAACATAGAAACTGCTATCTAACATTTAATATTACAGTGTCATGGCCCCATGTTCAGTATTTGAATCAGTATTTTTTGTAATGGTATCACTCAATTGCCAGGGCTCCTACCAGGTAGCAACTTGACAAATGTAAATTATCTCTCATAGCGAGGTTGAGGACCGACTGATATTTGGGGCTTCTGAAAAAAAGATGAGTGGAGATAGTAGGAAGAATGTTGCAAAAAAGCATTTAAAATGGAAAATGCATTGAGAAAAGCATTTAAAATGGAAAATGCGAAATGGTTTTTAGAAAAGCATTTAAAATGCAAAATGGAAAATACCCATTTTGCATTTCCATTTGAAATGGATTTATTTGAAATAAAGCACATCTCTGCTCAGGACACAAGTGTTTTGTGAAGTCGGTCAAAATCAGTAGTAAAAATCTATCGTCTTTGGGTGTGACAGTATCAAGTACATACGCCTATGGGGCTTTTACATTGGGTAAATAATGATAACAATTTTTTACACACGGGGTAGTAATAAACAATGAGTTGCAAAAAATAATTTCTTACATTACAGTGGTTTTCAATTGGATAAAACAAAAAACAGTAATCTTAATAATAAACTAGAATTATCAGAAATAATATCTCGAAACATTAAATTGCATTAAAAAATGTCGATACCATTGGTATGTATTCATTTGCTAAACTATGTAGGCGAGGAAATGGCGAGTTTGCTAAATATTTTGTTTGTGAATGCTGACATTGAAATAGGTCCTTCAGCCTAGTGTGTCAAGTAGGTTAGTGGTAGTTTTTTTCTCCCTTTACAATCTCGGATTGAACTCCCAATGAGATGGCTATGAACCGCCACTGATCCAGTAAACCAAGTGCTGGAACAACAAAAGTACCCATAGCCGTTTCATCAGCTTTGCATCTCCTCAATGAAAAGTGTGTGAAGCAGTCGAAACGTTACCAGGTTCGCCGCCAGATGAGTGGGACTTTAATAGCCTTGCATACCTTTCTCAACCTCACTATGTAGCTCTTTTGCGGTGATAATAATAGAAAAACGTCCAATTATTAGTATGAAACCGAGCACAAAACACTTGTAGCCAAAATCGTCCTCCGTGGTCAAGGGGTTAAGGCTTTCGACTAATAAGCTGGAGGTTCAAATCCTGGCATGCGCAAGTAAATTTTATTTGATTAATTTGTGTTAATTCACAAACTACTCATACTCAAATCGCATGGAATTAGTCCGTGCAGTTGGAATTAACTCGGGGACAGTCAGCACGCTATCGTGCCATATCTTCCGTTGTTTCTATTATCTACGGGTGGTGCCCGGAAGCTTTTACAGTCCTCTCCATTAAAAAAGCACACACCTGTTTAGCCCTGTTCCGTCGGGGGGCTCCGTGGGTCCTGCGAGGCCTGACGGCCATCTTGTGTCGGGCGGCCGAATGGCTGAGGGGCGCCAGACCGCTGGGGGGCTCCGACCCATCAGGATCTGCAAATAAATTTTAAAAAAAGCATTTTAGTAAACGGGAGAATGATTATGGCAAGTAAAATTTGAAGAAGTAAGTTGCTAATGAGTCAATGAGTTATATTAATTTATTTTGAATCGTATGTTTTTTAATTATTTTATAAGTAGGTACATAATTTCAACCACCGGGAACAACTTAGCTCGTTTAGGAATTTGTTCATTGGGTTTAGGCATTCATGATTATGGTATTTGTAATTTCGGCATTCGGGATTTTAGCTTTTAAGATTTTTTCATTTGATATTTCGGCACTCGGGATTTTAGTTTTTAGTATTGTCATTTAAGATTTCGGCATTCGGGATTTTATCATTTTAGATTTCGGCATTCGGGATGTAGGAAATTGGCCTTCAGGATCATGACCCAAACACCATTTCACCAACTTAGCTCCTTTGCGTAGTTATCATTGGAAATTTAGGCTTTCGGGATTTTGGCATTTGAGATTTCGGCATTCGAGATTACTGGTGTTGGGAATTTGACCTTCGGGATCATAACCTAGCCATTCACAAACGGAAAATAATCACAATGAATTCAAAGTTTTAACTTAACATTTTCACTGTGTATTGTGATTTTTAGATCACATGTCATTATATGGACACAGTTTGAAGGTGAGTGTGAGGAATTTGTAGACCTTTTTCACAATCACCACAGTGGTAAACAATAAATACAGCAGAAAAGAAAAATTCGCTTAACAAATAATTTATCAAAGAAAAACCAGTGAAATCTATAAAAAAAAACAATCAATCTTTAATAAATTACTACATCATGTAAATATGTTCATGCTGCAAAATCAAATACTCGTAAATCATTTGATTCGTTTTGAAATTCAACACGTTCCAATAATTTTTAAATTAAAGTTTAAACTCAATCCACAAATAAGGCTGATGAAATATCATACATTTAACCCGCGGTTAAAAGTGACCTAGGATTACCAGGAAACTGGACCGTCCCTGTTCTACAGTGTGGAGTACCTACATGAGTGACATTGCTACAATGTATTATACATTACCAGTCTGTCAAGAAAACCGATGCAGTAAACGTGTTCCTTCAGTGCGTTTAATTCGAGTCCAATAAGCAAACTTGTGCAGTGATAACCAGCAGTATCCCTTTTGAACATAATATCGATCCAAAAGACCAAGGGTAAGTCAGAATCTCTTCCCAATTCTAACTGTTAACCACAGCTACCCCGATAATTGTGTCAAACATTGATTACATCCCACATTAAAACCCGTTATCTGTACAAAATCAAAAAGATACCGTAACTAAGTACAAAAGCATGCAAATAATCTGCCTGTTGTATGGATATTTCGCCTGTTATCAGGTGGTCAAAATGTACAAACATTCAATATTTACAGTGAAAATTTGTTTAACAAATAAATTACTTGTTGAACTAATATCAAGTTCTTCAAAATAAATATTCTTTTGTAAACACAATGGAAAAATGTGGATGGCTCGTGCTTGGTTATTTATTTCATAATAAAATACCCAAATGGAGCATAATAAAATGCGATATATAACATTAAGGAAGAATACTATTTGTTTTTATTTATTTTATTTAACTTAACCCGCGTTTGAGGGTCGTATATGACCGGGCGTCCATATTTTATAAAAGTATTAACCCCTCTAGCGTTTGAAGGTCACATATGACCGGGCGTTTATATTTTATAAAAGTATTAACCCTTCTAGCGTTTGAAGGTCATATATGACCGGGCGTCCATATTTTATAAAAGTATTTTTATCTTTTTTTATCTATCATGCGAAAACACATCATATTTTCACGTTAGAAAAAGAAATAATAATTCTTTGCAGTTTGCCTCAAATATTTAAAACTGGTTTCCATTAATAAGATCCTAAAATACTCACAAGAAATAAAGAGATTTTAAAATTCCCCACAAGTTCCTTTATCTCCAAAATGAAACAAAACAAGCATTATTTTATTATCTAGGCATTTTCAGATTTTCTATTTCGAAAAATAAAATAAATTAAAAAACAGACTTTTTTTGAAAATTTCCTTCAAACGAAAACGCAGTGCGTTCTCACAAAATTATTGTAAATATTATTTATCATTATGCTTGGATAAAATCAATAAATGCCCAGAATCCCCGCATATTCCCCTCAAAAAGGTTCTCCCCGCAAAAAACCTGATTTTTTAAAATCTTCTCTTTATTAAATTCCCTTCATCCCATTAAATCACACCAAACGGTGTGTTTTAATGGGATGGTATTTTATTCGTTTTTAAATGACAATTCATAAATTTTACGTATATATTGTACATATACGTAGAATTTTACGTTTTTGTTTGTCCCCTATAAACACATAACTACTAGACCGATTTCGCTCAAAAATTCTAAAGTTTGTTTTTATTATTGCCAGAAGTATTTAGATAGTGGTTTGAATGGTAGAAGTCGGGGACGCCCGGGGAAACTCGGCATTATCTCTGCACAGGAATGACACACGGAGTCGAATAAAAGTAGATATAATGTAGTTTTTTTAGTAGTGCTAAAAATTGATCTATAACTTTAAATAAATATTTATTTTCATAAATTTGACCTTCAAACGCTAGAAGGGTTAATACTTTTATAAAATATGGACGCCCGGTCATAAATGACCCTCAAACGCTGGAGGGGTTAATACTTTTATAAAATATGGACGCCCGGTCATAAATGACCCTCAAACGCTATAAGGGTTAATATTTTTATAAAATATGGACGCCCGGTCATAAATGACCCTCAAACGCTGGAGGGGTTAAGTTAAATAAAAAATATATATTTTTCTTTGTGATATAAAGTAGTCAATGGTGGAAGTCGGGCACGATCCAGTGAAACAATAACTTATAAAACTAAACATTTCAATTCTTTAGAATAATATTATCTCCACTTGAAAAATAGACCAAGTTTTCGGTTTACTAGAATTAACAAGCTCAAAACTTTACTCCAAACAATGCATAACCCCGAGCAACGCCGGGTAAATGTGAGCTAGTATATAATAAAACTTACATATTAAACACCAGCTTTGTTGATCTATGCGAACATATATTTTTTAAAACATGACATTTTTCACTGCAATTTGTTAATTTTTCAATCATGAAGTTTTATATCTTGAAAACATGGATAAATCATAAAATCTTAATTATTTCGTGTAACCAAAATAATTTCGTAATAGTTCGTATGAGAAAACCTTTTTCTTAATACTCCCCGCAACGTAAATCCCCACGCAAACACCTGTACGCTATACTATCCGGACAATGATATCAGTCCTAATATTAGTACAGACCACGCATTGTTTGATCAGCCTTTTGCAATAAATCTTATCAAAAATCCCGTTGTAATCTGTGTGTATTGCAACATCCCAAACACAAAGAATTGTAACGTACACATTTACACATGGACGTTTGTTGTAAAGTGCAATGTTTTTTAAAAGATAAGGATGCATTTAACTTATGCAACGATTGTGGTTAGCAGAATTACAAAAGCAGCTTGTAATAGTAAATGAAATTATTATTATTGCCGATTATCTGCACAGTATCTATACTACTAGTAGTGAAATCATTTGTAAGATTTTTAGGTAACCTAACTACTGAATTATAATAAATCATAAATATTAAAAGTAATATTTTTTATGTTTCAAATAAGGAAGTATACAATTTGTCCAAAGAAATGGTTCTTCTTCAAAACAATTCGTTCTTTAAACTTTCTTCAGGCGGGTAGGTACCATAATATTGATTTGACAGCTCTTTGTAGGAACCACGATCCTGCGAAGGTTGGCGGGATAAAATGAGAGTATCCAACAATACACCATCTTGAAACGGAACCTGAACGTAACAAACAAATTTACAAACGACTTAAAACAGGCCTTCGCTACACTCAGTCAATTATTATGAAACCCGAACAAAAAGGAACGAATCAACTGCAAGCGGCGTTTCGAGCCATTTGCGGTTACTTCGTTTCTTTCCCACAAGTTGAAGTTCAGCTTCGGTTCGGCTCGCGGATTTATACGTAAGCATTATGAAAGCAAACCACGATTTTAAAGTAATTTAATAATAAACTGAGGAAAAAATACCATTATTGCGAAACAGCAAATCTTCAATGAAATCCATAAAACCAAAACTCAAACACACACCAAAACAAAACTGTCGTAAAATCACAAACACAGCACAAAACTAAACAAAGTTTTTTAAAACAACAAAAAGAAAAACTAATGTTTTTTAACAATCTACAGTCTTTTACTCGATGGAAAAATGAAACGCGTTAAAAACATTACCGTTCGTAGCTAGGGCAGCTCCTAAACTAGTGAATTGCATGCATTTTTTAGAGTGGCCGTTTGAGATAAGAAAAGCTGAATCATCAAGATAAAAAAATATAAACAAGTCTTTATTCTAAAGTGCCTATTAGGATTATTAAGAACTTTTTCAGAGTCGAGCAGCCACTGTTTACAGCGCGTTCAATGACCGCGTTATTTATCCTATCACAGTAGCTATAAATCTCACTAGTCCTGCTGCTGAGAGCTTTATTAACACTTTCTGTGAAACAACTTTGGTCATCTTTGGTGACTAGATCAACTTTTCCCTTTCCCGTCATACCCTTATTAGAGATACCATAGTCCCACCGGATCAGAACAGTCTGGGGAAGTTGGGACACTTGTGCATGTCATTTTACATCAAAAATCAATCAAATAATCTCTTTACAAATAAAGCAAAACAACTATTCATTAAGAACATTTTTATTTTTCCAGCTATTATCATCGACTGCTCAACTTAAAATATTTTCATCTGCGCAGCTTCCTTTGAAGGCCTCCTGCTTTTAGATAAGTGCGCAGATAAATGCGCGACAATCTTCAAAAGCCTGATATGGAAAAAAATTACAGACAAAAAACATTTAATATAATTTCTTTTTTTAAATATTCGTTTAAAGGTAGAATGAGGCGAATCAACCTGTACTTTAAAAAAAGCTAAAAAATTGTTAATGGATCAAGATTTCTATATTGATGTATTTATTTATTGTTTATAAATACATTAGTATAGGTATATTGATTGTATGCACCAATTGTATAAATGAGTATGTTGTGTGCCTTTGAGTGTGTGTATGCCTATAAATATGTTGTGTAATATCTGTTACCCCGTTCACACATGGCGATTTTAGTTGATCAAGTCTGTGTTGAATGACACTTGAAAGCTAATCGACAAGTGTGAACAGTCTTTCAACAGAGTTGATCACGAGTTGCTATCCGCGTCTATTTGTTTGTGTTTCTTCTAAACTATGCAACGGATTTTGATAGGGGTTTCACTATCATTTAGAGAATTTCTTCCGGAAGGTTTATATATATAATACATGCATATTATATTTATAGAAAGTAGAGAAAATTCGAGTAACGCCGGGTATACGTCAGCTAGTAAAACAATAAAGCTTTGTTCAGATGGGAGATAAAATAGCATCTACGACCTTTTTGCCCGATTGACAGCGACCATTTTAGTAGCTGTCATCGACTAGAAAAAAACTCCCGGATACTTTTTAATCATATCTTAATGCGGATTAGTTACAAATACAGAAAAATCAAAAACAATAGATAATAAATAATGAAGATTGGCATTTTTCATTATTAATAATAAATTAATGTGGTTATCGTTGTTTACAAAATACAAACAAAGGTCGGAAATAAAGATTTGAAAATCATAAATTAGTAATAGTTTTTGTCTTTATTCGCTATCGATGATTCTTTAAAAATATATATCTTCCTTAATTGAATAATATCGTACTTAGTGCCAATTACGACGATGGAGGTGCAAAGTTCAAATATATTAGTAGATTATTTAGTAAAACGAATTGATAGCTAAATGAGGTGGCGATAATCAGTTTCATACGGGTGCTTAATATTTCACGTATCTGTCATTTCTGTCAACTACTAAGTGAAAACTTTAAGATAATTGCATTATAATCATCAAAATCAGTGCGTAAATAGTAACCTTGAAAGAGATTCTCGTATCAACTGTCAAGTTACAGCCGTATTCACAAGATAAGAAAATACAATGTGTTGAGACTTCTTGGCGCGGCTATGTACAATACCTTTATTACTTTTTTTCTTACAAAAAACGCGTTGCTTATTTGACCTTACGTCAACTCCGCTCCCCGAGATTTACCTTAGTAATATTTATTAATTAAATAGCATATAATACAAAGTCGCTATCAGCATCTGTCTGTTTGTGCGTTTAATTCTTCTAAACTACGTAACGGATTTTGATAGGTTTTTAAGTACTTTCACTATCATTTAGAGATTTTTCCGGAAGGTTTATATTTATATAATACATGCATACTGTATTTATAGAAAAAAAAAGTGGGTGTGTCAAGCCTACGCAAGACAGAAGTGAAACTTCTAGTTTCAGCTGATGCTTGGCGTGGCGCAGTTCGCTGGTGTCTGAGAGAGAGGAAAGAAGAGAAGAGAGAGAACGTTCGTGAGCGGCTCCCCCACCTCAACAAGGTTTCACTTCAAAAATGCCACAGCCGAGAATCGAACCTCGCTTAACTGATTGAAAGCCAACCACGCTGAGCACCAACTGTAAGCAAAGCCGCATAAATTGATTATATTATGTAGGTTCTGAAAATATGAGAGCTTGTTATGTTTTATAATGTTACCTACATCACACCCAAAATATAATATATTTTTTAAAATAATGTACAATGTACAGAAATAGAATCCCACACAAGATCGCGTAGTGCGCTCTAGCGAACGGATATTTTATCAGAGGGAGATAGTTTTAATTTTTTTTTCTGTAAATTATTACATATTATCAAAATAAATAAATTAATTAAATAAATGTAATACAATTATCATAATATACGGATTAGATAATAATTTTAATCCAACACAATAACGCAAAGCGCGCTCTAGCGGAGTAATGTTTTATCACAGTGAGATAAGTGTTTTTATTATTTTGCAATATTATTTTCTTTTAAAAAATGTTCTGACCTACTAAAAAATAAGATATTGAATGAAAAAGGCGTTAAAAACAAAAAAATAATGTGCGATGGCCGAGAATCGAACTCGGATCGAGAATCGAACTGCTTGGAAGGCAACTATGCTGACCATTACACCACCAACGCCAGTTGTCGGGATGAGCTAAGAAGCATTTATATGTTACTTCAAAACTTTGACTAGATCAAATGAACTTTAATCGGTGGTGGGGGTACCCGCATTTTCGTTTCGGTCATGAGTCGGTTTTACTCCGGTCCTCGAAATTGCATGACGCGCGTAAAGAAGTTTCACTTCAATACAAATACTTTTATAAAAATATATAATAATACAAATTGACGGTTTATAAAATATCTAATACATGTAATAAGAACCCGAATGGGTTTATAAACATACATTATAATAAAAACCCGAATGGGTTTATAAACACAAATAATAATAAAAACCCGGATGGGTATATAGAACTATCTATTACATGTTATAAAAACCCGGACGGGTTTAGAGAAATATCTATTATATGTAATAAAAACCCGGATGGGTTCATAAAAAATAGCTAAAAATACAAACCATAAACCATGGATAGATTGGCAATTGCGACGTGCCAAAATAAAATGCTAACAGGGCGAGATCAGTCATCTCAAACAATGGGTGATGGCGTAAAATACATCGCGCTAAAAATAAACACGTCATGCGAATGGAGCTTAATTCCGAACATGCTATAATTTTAATGCATTACCAAATAGAACAAATAAATGCAAAAGAAACAAGAATTTAAAAGTATACGGATCAAACAGTAAGATGTCAGATTTCGCTGCACATTTGCCCACTAATCACCAATTCACGACTAGAGAGCATGCGTAACAATGGCACAATAGTTAATAGTGGACTGGTTTTGGAGTTATTATCATAATTCACAACCAGCTCATCTCGCACATTTCGCTTGTCGCGCTCCGCTGAACGCACCGCATCTTAACCCTTTCACACCCGAATTATTGTTTCCACATATATAAAATATGTAATGCTTGATAATACCTAAGAAAATTATTTGAAAATTTTGATATTTAATTTTTTTTTTTGAAATTATTCCATGTGAATTTGGATTAACATTGGATGTCAGAGAATATTTTTTAAATAGTAAGGTAAAATAAACATAGCACAAAAGTGATACAAATAACTGTTTCATGTCAAAAATTCACATTTACAATGTAATGATAATCTCTAAAGTAAAAACATTTAATATTTTAACTAAAATTCACTCAGAAATAATCTAGGATAATAGATCTTTAAAAATTCGCCATACTGGTCGAAAACATGTCCGTCCCTACCAGTGTTAATTTGAACGAACATTGAAATTCACTTACAATATTCTGGCAAATGACTGTGAAAAGTGAATTGAACTGATGTTATTATCATAGAACACATTCTAATGCGTTAAAATATTTGTAATTCGAGTAGAAAATATTGATATCTCACCTTAAATTAAGTAATTATTAAGACACTCACCTTAAATTAAGTAAGTATTAAGACAGCAGAAATTCAATGAAACTCACAATCAGTAGATGTCAAAATATGAATTGTTGTTGTGGCGGGAATAAGGATTTCAACCGAGCGGAAATGGACGCCACAGAAAAGATTACAAGCTATAAGAAAACAAAAACATGGCTTTTCTAAATCGCTACCGTTATGGTAAAAAAAAATCACAAAGTTCATGTTAATTTGAATTAACACTGGGGCTGAAAGGGTTAATGCAGTAATCGGTCCCTGCCACCAAATTGATCGAATGAATTGTTCGCCAATCACTGCCATTGTTTAAAAAATATTATTTTATTAAGTCGTCGATTCTGAAATTGATAAATTGTTACAGAATAGAAAATTCATTGAAATTAATAAATTGTTACAGAATGGAAAATTCATTGAAATTGCTTCGAAGTATTTTTGATGCCTTAATTTATTAAATACTGTGAGCAGAACAAAACATGTTGGCCTTTTAAAAAAAGTTTAGAAACGTTGGCTAAAGAAGGAGTTAGCGAAACACGGCATAACACCCCATAAACAAATAACAAAAATACTTTTAGCCGTGAAAATCTTAAATCATATGACACACATTGTTTTAACCGCCCTTCGGGAGTATATTTATAAAATAACCAAGTATTAACTAACCAACTAACCATCATGCTGTTTCCACCACCAAACAACTCGATCTTGTCACACACTCCTTGCCTCATTCACATTCATACATCATCTCATACATTTTTCCGACTTTATGTCCGGGTTAAATCTTCCCTACGTAAAAAACTAAAGCCTTCCACACATGTAGAATCACCTCCCGAAGTTAGTGTACTTTACTCCACTAACTTTATTCGCTCTACATGCCAAAACCATCCAAGCGTCCTTTTCTTAATCTTACTAATTACGCTTACTAGCATTGCATTCTTTGCGGATCTCCAAATTTCCCACACGATGATACATGGTTTTACCAGAAACACGTCTCAGGGATCTCATTTTTTTACCAAGTAATAACTAGGTACTACTTCGTTTTGACAACCAAACATTCCCACTTCTACTCATACTTTTTTGTGTTAATTTATTGTTTTTTATGGCGTAAAAGGGATCATATGAAACAGGTCGTCAGCTACCAATATAATAACGCATCGTCTATAGCAGGGGTCTCCAAACTTTTCAGCCGGAGGGCCACATTGACTACTCCAGTGAGTTCGGAGGGCCAAAACCGTTTTAATTTCTAAAAACCCGTATTTTCTGTCCTAGGGAGGGGGGGGGGGGGGTAGACAATAGAATTTTCAGGGATGAAAATATAGCTTTAAATAACGTTGCTTTGAAGATAATTTTTGATACTCGTTTCTCAGACCTTGATATCATTGCGAATCAAATAAAGATTTTTCAAAAAAATCATCTTGATATATTCGCGCGA